>NC_135716.1:164172062-166572062 GCF_964656455.1 Halichoerus grypus
TTAAGCATTTGAAATGCTACTTAGTTTTTTACTTCCTAATACATTTTGTTATGATTTAAGAATAACCCTTGCAAATTCTTAATTTTTGTTAAACTTTATTATATTATAAATATGTTATATATAATAAATACATTTATTATATATAATTTATATGTAGTTAAATATATAAACTATATAAGTTTTATATATATATATATAAAAGTTATATAAGTTTATAGCCCTTTAGTCAGACATAGTAAGTTTGATTCCCTTTTTAGAAAGACAAGAGGGGTGCCTGGGTGGCTCAGTTAAGCATCCCCGACTCTTGATTTCGGCTCAGATCGTGATCTCAGGGTCGTGAGATTGAGCCCCACATCAGGCTCCAGCTCCGTGCTGGGTATGGAGTCTGCTTAAGATTCTCTTTCCAGGGCACCTAGGTGGCTCAGTCGGTTGAGCATCTGCCTTTGGCTCAGGTCATGAACTCAGGGTCCTGGGATAGAGTCCTGCTTCGGGCTCCCTGCTCGGCGGGGAACCTGCTTCTCCCTCTCCCCTCTGCCTGCCACACCCCCTGCTTGCGCTTGCTCTCTCAAAAATAAATAAAATCTTTAAAAAAAAAAAAAGATTCTCTCTTTCCCTCTCCCTCTGCCCCTACCCCCACCCCTGCTCGTGCTCTCTCTCTAAAAAAAAAAATATTTTAAAAAAGAGAAGAGTTTTTTTCCTCTTGACAGAAATCCTCTATTTTGTGCTAAATACTGGGCCCACAGCCAGACTGAGAAGGCATACCAGTTGACTCTTTAGTAACTATGTTTCTTTGCTATTCTCCATTTGATTTCTGGGAACAGCTTTTTGTTTTTATAGGTCTGGGACTTGCGCCAAAACAAGCTAACCTACACCATGAGAGGCCATGCAGATTCAGTGACTGGCCTGAGTTTAAGTTCTGAAGGCTCTTATCTCTTGTCCAATGCAATGGACAATACAGGTAACTATGGAAAGGAAAGCTCTCCAAGGGCGCAGACACTGTGGACCTCAAGGAAAGTGGGCATTGGATGCTAGAAATGTGTACTGGGATAAATGTGGATACAAGGAAAGAGTCAAGGGTGGTTCGCATGTTTCTGCCAGGGCAATTGGGAGAACACATTGTAATAGAAAAAGCTTTAGGGGCGCCTGGGTGGCTTAGTCGTTAAGCGTCTGCCTTCGGCTCAGGTCATGGTCCCAGGGTCCTGGGATCGAGCCCCACACCAGGCTCCCTGCTCAGTGGGAAGCCTGCTTCTCCCTCTCCCCCTGCTTGTGTTCCCTCTCTCGCTGTGTCTCTGTCAAACAAATAAAATCTTTAAAAAAAAAAAGAAAAAGCTTTAGAAGATATGGTCAAGAAGCCAGGATTCTAGTCTCAGATCTGCCATCTAATCCCCAGGCAACTTTGCATATAGCCTTTAAGACCTGTTTCAGCTCTGGTATGCTGTGGAGCCATGCAGTGTACGAGAAACTCTTGGTGATTATTAGTTTGTTGAGATTCAGCCAAAGCAGTTCTCGAGCATTGTAGAGAGAACCAAACTTGAATGACCAGTAAGCTGTTGGTAGAGTTGCACTCTTTCCGCCAGTGTGTCCTCCCTCCCCAGTCCAAAACACTGATGGGATGGGAAGTGCCCAGTAAAACATTGCGACATTCTGCATTCACACAAACAGACTCTTCTCTGCTTGTTTTTGAGTTGCTACATGGGAGGATGGGTTTACTATAGCAAAAAGGAAAGTGGATTATATGCTTAGTATGGAGAGAGCTTAGAGATGGCCCCCCTCTGGTGTACAAGTTCATAGGCTTGTCAGAAACTGAAATGCTTTCACTGACATTTTGTAATGAAAACAGTGCTTAGCACTCAGGGGGTGCTGAATAAGTAGTTCTGGAATGAATGAACACCCTTACTTTCTGACTGTATTCTCAGCTCAATAGCAGACTTTCACACCTACCTTCACTTTCTATGCCTATCTGAACCCTAGGATTGTTATGTTTCTTACACTCAGTTAAAATGACATCACTTGAATTCCAGTATTGATACAGCATTTGTTAACAGCTGTAGCCACTGCTTATCATGTGTGTTTATATCCTGATTTTGATGTATTTACCATTGACTAATTCTAGCATTGCTCACAGTAAGAAAAGATAAGGTTCCTTAAATGGTTATTAAAATAAAAAGAATTTTGGGCGCCTGGGTGGCTCAGTTGGTTAAGCGACTGCCTTCGGCTCAGGTCATGATCCTGGAGTCCCTGGATCGAGTCCCGCATCGGGCTCCCTGCTCGGCAGGGAGTCTGCTTTGCCCTCTGACCTTATCCCCTCTTATGTGTTCTCTCTCATTCTCTCTCTCTCAAATAAATAAATAAAATCTTTTTAAAAAAAAATAAAAGAAAAAAATAAAAAGAAAAAGAATTTTTTGTTATGGCTATATAATAAAATGACAAAATCCTAATTTTTGTCTATTGCCTCTACTCTTTTAAAGCCCTGTCACATGTATTATCTTATTTGATCCTTAAAGTACTGTTGTAAAAAAGAAAAAGAAAAAGTGGTATTCTCATTTTACAGAGGAGACCAAATCACCACCTCACTGTTTACCTGATACCACCCATATATATATATATATATATAACAGAGCTAGAATGAGAATCAGAGTTCACTTTTTCTAATTATTAGTATAATACTCTCAATATATTTTACCTTGCTCAAGTTTAGATTGTCAGGTGTCCCTATGAGCAAAATTAGTCCTGAGTTTGGTTTTCATAGATTGATTGTCACAGTAGTCAGTGGTATTTAGATTGTCATATCAAAGCTTTGTTAAATATGGCTTTTTTGGGTTGGCAGAGGAATCATTTGCCAATGTTTTTTGAAATTAATGTCACACCCAGCTACTTTCTGTTGCAGACCCCCAGCAATGTGTTTGGCATTTCCCCTTCCTTTCCCCTCTGCTTTCCACTTTGCCCTTAGACACTGTTAATGGAATTTGAATGCATTTTATGTCTGTTAGAAAAAAAAAATGAGCCTCACCATGTACCTTATAATATACCATGTTGGCTTTCCTTCACCCAGGAAACAGCATCTGTCATTGACATGACACTGATTCCAGCTGGGTTCTAAGGAGGCCTCTGGCCCATAACTGTTTTGCTCTGTTTGCAGTGCGGGTCTGGGATGTCCGGCCATTTGCTCCTAAAGAGAGGTGTGTGAAGATATTTCAAGGAAATGTGCACAACTTTGAGAAGGTGAGTTCTGCATGGCAAAAGAGCTTTACTGTCCATTTGAGTCAAAAATATATTTAAGATGGTGCTGAGACCAATATTTACATACATCAAATCATTATGTTGTACACCTAAAACTAAAACAATGTTCTATGTCAATTATATCTCAATTCAGGGGGGAAAAGGGGGAGTGGTGCTAAGGATAGAGGGCAGTAGCTCTACTAAGAAGGGGTTGCATTCCAGTTAACACTGTTCTTCATCAAAACTGTTCTTGCCAGAAATAAAACTAATGGAAGCATAGGGAGGAAGGCAGTCACATAGGTAGGTAGTGATGGGATCCCCTTTTTTTAAGTTTTTAAGATTAACTTAAGATTTCTGACTTCAACAAGATAGTCTTATCCTTTTAGTTCCTTGGAAACTTTGACCCTCGGGTCAGTGTTCCATATGGAACCCAGACTTCCTGGCTATTACCCAGGTGGCTTCCCTCACCTTCCCAGTGACCAGCTCTTAGGGCCCTGAGACTACATCCCTCTCCTCAGTAAGGACCATGGCCCGAAGTTTGAGAGAAATTTTTTCTGTACTCATGTCCTAGGTCAGCTCTTGATAGCAGCTTTTCCTCCAGATAATTTGTTAATAGAGACATATGTTTTTCTTTTGAGAATCTATTTGATTCAGTTTCACTTTATAAATCAAATCTTAGGGTGCCTGGGTAGCTCAGTCAGTTAAGCATCTGCCTTTGGCTCAGGTCACGATCCCAGGGTCCTGGCATCGAGCCCCACATCAGACTCCCTGCTCTGCAGGGAGTCTGCTTCTCTCTCTGCCCCTCCCCCCACTTGTTCTCTCGCTCTCTCTCACTCTGTCTCCCAAATAAATAAATAAAATCTAAAAAAAAATTTTTTTAATAAATCAAATCTTATTTTTTGTTGAATTTGGTTTTATTTTTATTTTCCTTCAAGATAAAATTGAGGATCAAAATAAATGGAGCAAAGGGAACCTCCATTTATAGGCAGAATAAAATTTTGTTGCCAGGTCCACTCTTAATTTACTGTAAATTAAGCATTTTCTACAGTTCGTTTGTATGTTATATGAAATAAAGTATGCAGTCTTAGGCCACAGACTATAAGGTAATTGCAATTTAAAGTCTCAGGGCGCCTGGGTGGTTCAGTGGGTTAAGCGTCCAACTCTTGATTTCGACTCAGGTGATGATCTCAGGGTTGTGGGATCAAGCCCCACATTGGGCCCCGCACTAGGTGTGGAGCCTGCTTAAGATGCTCTCTCTCCCTCTTCCCATCTCCTCCCCTCAAAAAAGAAAAAAAGAAAGAAATTTAAAGTCTTTCAGTGATTTTATAGTCTAATAAAGAGGGGTTTGGTACATTACTGTATTCATTGAATTCCTGCTTATTCATCTTTATAGAATCTTCTGAGATGCTCTTGGTCACCTGATGGAAGCAAGATAGCAGCTGGTTCAGCTGACAGGTAAGGATTACTGGGTGTGAGGTGAAGAATGATGGATCTCTGCAGGTACCTTGTCGTGTGTAATCCATTAAGTGCAGATACCAGGCTGGAGCAGACATAGAGTTATAGCTGTCCTCAGAGAGGAAGCCGTGTGCATTGTGAGGGGCCTGAAGATCACATCAGACAAGCACATCATTTCCACTCTGTGGATTCATTTTTGACCTGGAGGGTAAACACTTTCTTTACTTCTGTTGGATTCCCTTTGCTATCAAAGTAAAATCTAGGCTCCTAATCTGGCTCCAGTTTCCCTCATCAGATTCTTCTCCTATGCTTCAGTTCATTCAAATACGTGTTGTACTCACTTCCCCCACCATTGCGACAGTGCTTCACTCACATGGAACTTTCCCTGTCCTAACACCCCTGTGCCTCCAGGCTTCTCTCTCCTGTCCCCTCTCCTCTGTTCTCTAGACTTCTTTAACTCTCTCGAAATCACCTCTGTGTTCTGTCTATAAACTTTCCCCGGCCCTGTCTCTCCTTTTCCTTTGGGGTAGCACTAATCACTCCCTACTCTGCACTGTCGTCACACCTTACACATCTAACCTTTATCAGCATTCATTACATCTAACACTAAGACAAACAGAGTGGGGCACCATCACTAAATTATTTGCTCCCAGAGGTCAGGGAATGAGTCTTAGTCATCTGGAACCCAGAGCGGTATTTGACCTATTCTAAGCACTTAGTGAATATTACATGAATGAATTCCTAACTCAAGGACAGCACTCAAATCTTAGCCTACATATCAACTCGGCTATTGGTAATGGCTGCCCGTGTCGAGGAGGATTCAGAGCAGGGTGCGGGTACAATAGGAAAAGTGCCACGATTGCTAGATGCCCGTTGTGTCAGCATGTGAGCTAAGTATTTTCCAACCCCAGGCTGAATTCAGAGACTATGAGACTTTCCTAGCTGTCAGTTTAAACTGGCTCAGCCGTTCAGTGATGAATTAGAAAGAGAAGGGAGATGAGGCACCTACATGGCTCAGTCGATTAAGCGTCTGCCTTCGGCTCGGGTCGTGATCCCAGGGTCCTGGGATCCAGCCCCATATCAGGCTCCCTGCTCAGTGGGGAGTCTACTTCTCCCTCTCCCTCTGCCCCTCCCCTCTGCTCATGCTCTCTCTCTGTCTCTGTCATGCTCTCTCTCAAATAAATAAATAAAATCTTTAAAAAAGAGAGAGAAAGAGAAGGGAGAGAATTCTTCTGTCCAATGCTGCTGCATTTGGTCTATCTATGGTGTTATGTCCTTGGGAGGGAGTCAGAGGTGGAGATGCGGGTGCCCATGCCTAGGCTGTTGGCCCACAGGTGCAGAATGGCGAAGAATGAGAGGGCCCTCTGATGGCGGACTCCGGGTTTAGCTTCCGTTGGGCGATGTCTTAACCCTTTTTAGCTTAACCCCATCTTTCTCTCCGTTTAGAGATTTTCCTACTACCTTACTACCCTTCTAAAACAGGCACCATCTTATAAACATGAGGCCTTCCCTGGGCTAGCTTGGACTCTCAGAATTTTCTCCTGTATTTGGGGCCCTAGCGCAGCCATAGAGAAGCCTCACCTTGGTCTGTTCCCACACCCTGTTGCCTGTGAACAATGCTGAACATACCTGAAGATTCCAGAGTCCACTTTTTTTTTTTTCCTCAGGCACTCTGAATGCTGAGATAAAAGGTCAAGTAGTGGGGTGTTTTCTAGGGGTCAAGGGTCCAGGTCAAACAGTGCCACATTGATGGTTTGCATCCTGGTGGTGTAGAAAGCTGCCTTGCAGAGGGAATCTAAGGGATTTTCAGTAGTCACGTTGATAAGGAAGACCTTAAGAAACAGGCCCACAGCCTAAAGTGCATTCTGACAGAGTAAGAACCATTCTAAGTGTTTTTACATCGTTTTCAGAAAAGATCTCTTTTTTTATGTAGTTAAGCTTTTAAGTGATATTTGCCTAAGCTTTTCTTCTGAGCAGTTTGTTGCTGCCATTGGCCCTTTCTTTCAGTGTCCTCTTCCCCTCCCCACTGTTCCTTTAAACCTTACATGTGTGCCTCATGGCTCTGGCCTGGGCACAGGCTGTATGTCTCCCTGCTGGGGTTGGCCACGTTTCACAGGCCACCCTGCCAATTAGCCCCAAGTCAACAAGCAGCTCTGTTATATAAGGAACCTGGTTCCTGCCGAATGTGGCCGTGCCAAAGTAAGGGGAGGACAAGGAACCCCTCTAAATTTAGCATCTAATTGGTGGCCATGGAGAGTGAGGCCTTCAAGTAAACCCTTGGAGATCTGGGGTTCTGCTGGCTTTTATGTGCCTGGGAAATGTATCTTCAGAAAATTGCTTTTCAGGGGCGCCTGGGTGGCTCAGCTGTTAAGCGTCTGCCTTCGGCTCGGGTCATGATTCCAGGGTCCTGGGATCGAGCCCCGCATCGGGCTCCCTGCTCAGTGGGAAGCCTGCTTCTCCCTCTCCCACTCCCCCTGCTTGTGTTCCCTCTCTCACTGTGTCTCTCTCTGTCAAATAAATAAATAAAATCTTAAAAAAAGAAAGAAAAGAAAATTGCTTTTCAACTTGGCCTGGATTTGGCAAGTTTCCTCTCTACTTGCAAATCACCTCCCTCTTCATGTTCAAAATCAAAACCCTTCAACAGTTCCTATCCAGGACTGTGGGAAGACTGGCCAGTCTGTCTGCCATGAGTGAGTTAGCCTATTGTCTTCATGTTCGTCTCCTGTGATGATGAATATATTCGTCATAACAACAGCTGTTGTTCTTGTCCCAAATGCTTCGCATTCATCATCTCATCATTTCTCTCAACCAAGCTACGGGATCAGTGTAGTCTCCGTCATCACAGTTAAGGAGAGAGGAGCTCAGAGAAGTTAAATACTTGTCTAAGGTTACTTAATGAGTAAATGGGTGCATGAGACTTGAGCCCGGGTCTTTCGGACTCCTGAGCTCAGACTTTGTTACTCTGCTGTATCATCCTGGGCTGGGTTCATGAGGGCATTATTTGCGTGTAGCAAGAAGGAAGACCGTAGGGAGAGCACGAACATCAGAGCCAAGGAGTCTGGAGACAGATGGGCTTCCTGTTTCCCTCCCATCTTGCTTGGAACTTTTATTTAGTTCCTATTGAGTCTAGTCCTTGAGAGCTAAACATTGCAAATAAGAAGCTCATATTAAGTTGTATTTTAGACCCAAAGTGTAATGTCACATCAGCACCAGGCATTTTATAATCAAGTACTGGTAACTGTACCCTTTTAGGTGTTGACTGAACAAAACAAATATGTAAATAATGTTTATAACCTGCTCGAAAACCACCAGCCCTTTAAATTTACCAACCAATAGATAGACCAACTGAGCCTGGGTGGCTCAGTCGTTAAGCGTCTGCCTTCGGCTCAGGTCATGATCCCAGGGTCGTGGGATCGAGCCCCACATCGGGCTCCCTGCTCCACGGGGAGCCTGCTTCTCCCTTTCCCACTCCCCCTGCTTGTGTTCCCTCTCTCGCTGTGTCTCTGTCAAAATAAATAAATAAAATCTTTTTAAAAAAATAAATAAATTTACCAACAGATTATTTTTGCATGGTCATATGAAGATCATGTCTCTTTATTTTACCCTTCAGCCAAAAATGACCCAAGCAAGGTTGAAGGTCAAAAGAACTTCCGAGGGGTCAGGGGAAATAGAAGATGTTTGAGGGTAGTAGGAGAAAGGAGAATACTGGAATATATTAAAAGTTCTCGTTTTAGTTCTGCCACTGAGCCACTGATGAACTGTGTCACCTTAGCTTTCTTATCTGTAAAATGAGTTTAGACTAGCTGGTCTAGTCATGGGATTCCCATGAGTTCAGTGCAAGATTGGGTCAAGTATATATTTGGGTGGTTTTATATCGCAGAAATTTTCTGTCCCTTCTCTGGGCTCTGTGATTTGAATGCAGTACTGAGAAGCTCCAGTGGATCTGCAACCTAGGCTCCCAGCCTGCCGTAAGTTGGATTACCTGTAAGACCTCCTGGATGGGGGCACCTAGGTGGCTCAGGTGGTTAAGCGTCTGCCTTCAGCTTAGGTCATGATCTCCAGGTCCTGGGATCGAGCCCCATGTTGGGTTCCCAGCTCAGCAGGGAGTCTGCTTCTCCCTCTCCCCCTGCCTGTGCTCTCTCTGTCTCTGTCTCTCTCTCAAATGAATAATTAAAATCTTTAAAAAAAGACCTCCTGGATGAGTATCAGGTGCTCTTTGAAGATTTCTGCGTGGGGACCGTAGGAAAACTGTCTTTCTTCTCCATGTTCTTTCCTATCTCAAAAGCTTATGTTGGAGGAGCGCCTGGGTGCCTCAGTCGTTGGGCTTCTGCCTTCGGCTCAAGTCATGATCCCAAGGTGCTGGGATTGAGCCCCACGTTGGGCTCCCTGCTCAGCAGGAAGCTTGCTTCTCCCTCTCCCACTCCCCCTGCTTGTGTTCCCTTTCCTGCTGTCTCTCTCTCTGTCAAATAAATAAATAAAATCTTAAAAAAAAAAAAAAAAGCTTATGTTTGAAATACCAGTAATGCTTATAGTTTTAGTTATTCCTATATCTCTGTTCAGTTATTCAGGGGTAGGATCCATCCCTTATTCAGAATCTATATTTCTAGTTTCCAAATGTCAGAACACAGTTCAGTAAATATGGGTATATAAGTAAATCTTTGCATCCATTTCTCTTAAAAAGCCATGCCTTTACCCTCCCCTCAGCTCTAGGAAGCTTTAGCATTGCTCCTTATGATACCTTGCAGGTTCGTGTATGTGTGGGATACCACAAGCCGGAGGATTTTGTATAAGCTGCCTGGACACGCTGGCTCCATCAATGAAGTGGCTTTCCACCCTGATGAGCCCATCAGTAAGTCTGTCCTGACTTTGGGGAAAGGGAAACTGTGGGAATCTCCCTAAAGGGGCCCTGAAAATACAAAGGCAGAGGTGGATATCTGTTGTATGTGAATTTCCATGTAGCCTTTATGGCTGTCCATTGACAGTCTCGCCATGGTTTTAAATGGTGACGGGAAGAACATGTTCCATCTTCTTCTTAATCTCAAAGGGAGCCTGGTTAATCTATTTCTAGTTCTCTTAAGTTTACATGCTTTCAAGTCTGTGTTTCCGTGACGTATTTGGATAAGTAATATTTCTTAATATTCAGCTATAAATTACAACTTAACATTTTATTGGCTAGCTAATTAAACAATGGGCCTTGAATTTAAGGAGAGAATGTAACTTTCTCCAGGGCTAACTATAACAAGCAGAAATACATTTATAAAATGACTGGCACAGACATTGATTCTTCCCTAGAATGGCTGAGAAGGTCTTTTTCAAAGGGTTTGGCTGACATGGGACATCAGGGTTTAGACCCTGATAATGCATTTCCCATAGCACAGTCCACCCTTGTGGTTTCAAGAGGACTTGGATTGAAAAGCCAGGCTACAGTTTCCTGTGAGTAGTGTTGAAGAGGAGGGGAATTTAAAAGCTAAATCCAATTGCTCTTTTATACCAAAATTGGCTCTTGACACAAGAGCCCTTGAGCACCAAGTCTCCTTGAGCCTTCATTAGTTCCAGTTATCTTCTCCATTCTCTTCACCTCAGTTCTCTCAGCATCCAGCGACAAGAGACTGTATATGGGGGAGATTCAGTGAAGACACGGAATGGAAGACCCGCTGGCTGCTTGACCCTGAGACCTCAGGTGGCATAAGTGGCATCCAACGGTGCCCAGGCCAGCAGCCTCCCTCAGATGAAGATCATTCCTAGCAAAAAGCAAGGAGGAGGTGGCCATATCCCAGCAACCACTGGTATCCTATTCCACCAGGATGATAAGGCAAGCTGACAATAGCCTCTAAAAACCACCGGCCAGATTTCAGGGACTGTTTGGGTTTTTTCCTCTTTTTTTTTTTAAGGAAGATTTCTTCAAAGAGACAGACATGGATTGGTTTGTAGTTTCCTGTTTCCTAATCCAGGCCAAAAACAGGGAATGTGACTGAAATATGTTTGTTGGGGACTTTTTTTTTTAATTCAATAACTGGCTTGTATATTTTTCTTTCTGTGTTTCTCTGAGTCATTTTGTATTAAAAACCAAGTAGATGCCTTTTTACAAGAGCCATGTGGATTGGATTTATTGCTGTCTTTTCTTTGAAGCTTGATCGTTGTAAATCTGAGCTGGGCATGATGGGGCCAGGGGGATACAATCCATTTAAACTCCCAAGATGTGGGGCACCTGGGTGGCTCAGTCGTTAAGCGTCTGCCTTCGGCTCAGGTCATGGTCCCAGGGTCCTGGGATCGAGCCCCGCATCGGGCTCCCTGCTCAGCGGGAAGTCTGCTTCTCCCTCTCCCACTCCTCCTGCTTGTGTTCCCTCTCTCGCTGTGTCTCTCTCTGTCAAATAAATAAACAAAATCTTAAAAAAAAAAAAAAAGGATTAAAAAAAAAGAACCTAGTTTTTGTATACTTTGACATGATCTTTAATGAACAGGGTCTGTTTCTACTTTGCCTCCTGCCAAAAGTACTATTCTGAGCAGCGGGCCCTACAGTCAGGGTCCCTGAAGTGGGCATTAGATTGGGGGCAGCCTCAGCCAATAGGAGTGGCCGGCTGGAACGCTGCATCAAAGTCAACTCAGAAGGAATATGATGAAGTTGTGGTGTCACTGGACCATGACAGCGTCTGAGACTTTTTTGTGCTTCTGCTTCCTTTTCTGTCTTTCCTAAACTGACAGGGACATTAAGAAATGCTATTAGTTGCTTTCTACCCTCAAAACAGGTTACTACCTCCCTGGATCACTGGTTGACTGTGCCCAGCACACACACTGGCACTGATGAATCCCATCTGGCATGGGTGTGTGGTGTGTGTCTTCTCAGAACCTCCTGTCTCAACCCAGAGGTCTTCACACCTGCCGCCTGTTTGGAACATGTTTGGTTTTATACATATAGCTCCCAAACCTGAGTCATCTGTTTATCTCAAGTTGTAAGAGAGAGGATAGTTTTAAGTGAGCACACATCCAGGATGTATTTAAGTCATTAATGAAGGAACCAACGGGATGGTAAAGCTGTCAAACCAATTACTTTTAATAGAGTGAATGAAATTTGAATAAAGTGTACTGGAAACAAAGTAATTTATTGTGCCTGCCAGAGTTCAGGAAGTCTCACAGGTGATGGGATCATGCTCAGATTGGGACTTAGAGAATGGGTAAGGGTCTTGCCAGGTGGACAAAGAACATGTGTGTTCCAAGAAAGTACAGGCACAAGCTTGAAAGCTTTGTGCATTTCCTGAACCAAAAGAACTTCAGCTTGGTCAGAGGTGGGGACAGGAAAGTTGCAGAGTTAAGTTGGAGCCAAATCCTGGAGAGTTTGTCCTTCATGTACTAGATCCTATAGGATAAGGTTTCCTAAAGTGTATTCCACAGAACAGTTTCCCCGATATGTTAGGGACATTAGGACATAAAGATCCCATGTTCAGATAAGTTTGGGGGGGAACTGGGTTAAATAAAGTGCAATCAGCTTTACTGCAGTACTATTCAGAGCCTTTAAAACACAAACTCAAGGGGCGCCTGGGTGGCTCAGTCGATTAAGCATCAGCCTTCGGCTCAGGTCATGATCCCAGGGTCCTGGGATTGAGTCCCACGTCAGGCTCCTTGCTCAGTGAGGAGCTTGCTTCTCCCTCTCCCTCTGCCTACCACTCCCCCTGCTTGTGCTCTCTCTCTCTGTCAAATAAATACTAAAAAAAAAAACCCAACCAAACTATAGAGGGATCTTCACAGGGAATGGTGACTCAGATTTCAGGCGTGAGCAATAATTATACAGAAGGTTATGCCTTTAACCAGAACAGATTTGGCTAAAAATGGTTTGCAAGCTAGTCTTCACACCTCTAGCACTCTCAGACTTTACTCCCAAATCCCTCTCAAGCACCAGGCCCCTCCCCCATCCTCTGTCTCTCTCTTGGCTTAGGGGAGAACAAGACTTGAACCTTAACACTGCACTTTCAAAGCCTACCAGTCCCTTGAGAAGTTGGCTGTGACTAGGAGGAACCAAGGCCCTGGAGACTGCAAGGGCTTTCCTCTAACCTCAGCCTCTTTGCCCCTCCCAAGTGCCTTCTTCAAAGGCTGGATAGAAGCCATTAGCAGGAAATAGCAGCACCATTTAGAATTTGAAGGGAATAGCAGCCCTAGCCTGGGGAATAAAGATTTGAGTATAAAACATCCCCAGAGGGTGCAAATTGTATTCTCACTTTGGGGGAGATAGATTGCTCCCGAATGAGTAATGGCATCTCTGGTTTTCAGTTAATTTCCCTTTATGACTTCCACAGTCTCTCGCATTCAATACCATTGGCACTTAAAGAACCAAGTCTTTTCCGCTGGGTGGTTGAGTTTTGTGGGCTGAGCTCTGAGGGAGGTGGATTTGAACAGGTCAGGAATCTTATCAGAGTTGCTTCTTCACAGCAAAACTCCAGTTATTCGTTTCTCACTGATAGACCTGGAGTCTACTGCTTGTTAATATCTCAGTGCGGGGACGGGAAACTGAGGTGTGAGAGAGAGCTGAGCAATTTGGGGCTGCAGGCAGTGGAGGCGTAGGGAAAGGCCATTAGGCCATTTGAGTTAGGACAGAATTGCTCCTTCCGAGAGACTTTAGGGCTTGACAGCTGTGTCCCAGGACAAAGGGAGGGGCCAGACTTAAAAGACAGCCCCTATTCCTGTGGGACTAAATGAAACCAAGTCTGAACTCTGAGCCTGCCCTCTGCCCTCTGCTCAATTGTCTCAGTATCCCAGACCCACCCTCTCTGCATCAAGCCCTGAGCTATTCCAAACTCTCTTCCTTTCTTCTAGGCTTCAACTTCTTTTCCTCCCTTGCCTCTGACACCCGCCTAAACTCTTAGATCTTTAACTTTTATCCTCTAGATCAGTAGTTCTCAACTCAGCAATTTTGCCGCCCCCCCCCCCCCCGCAACGGACATTTGGCAATGTCTGGAGACTTCTGATTATCACAAGCGGAGGGATGCTATGCACATCTAGTGGGTAGGGGCCAGAATTGCTCAAAGAATTAGGTGCTCCGAAATGTCAGTGATGCTCTTGAAAAACCCTGCTCCAGAACAGTGATTCTCGAAGCATGCTGTCTGGGACAGCAACAGCAGCACCTGAGAACATGCTAGAAATGCACATTCTAGAGCCCCACCTGAGACCCACTGAACCGGAAATTTAGGGGGAAGGAAGTCTTCAGCAATTTGTTTTCACAAGCCCTGCAAGTGTTTCTGATGCAAGCTGGCAAGCCACTGCTCCACGGGCTCAGAGAGTTTTAATCTTTCCTAGGAGAGCCACAGAGACTTCTGTTTACTCATTAACAGCTGCCCCTAAGTGTTTGTTTAGCGGTTCTTTCTGGCTTAGTGCTGTTACATGCATGATCTCATTTGATTGTCACAAACGGGGCAACAGGTTCAAGATTAACACCCAAGATTAGCCAGCTAGTAAGTAGCAAAGCCAGAATGTCAACCTAGCTCAAGGTCTTACCCATCACCACAAGGTAACCTTAGTGGCTTTTAACCTTGAATGCACATTAGAATCAACTGGGGAGTCTTTAAAACTCCAGATGCTTAGATCATACCCCAGGCCAGTTAAATCAGAATCTCCGGGGTGAGCATGAGTATTTTTTAAAGGTTCCTTAGGTGATTGCAATATAAAATCAAGGTTAAGGACATTAGCATTAGCCATGGCTACAGCAATAGCCAGGAGGGCAGCATAAAGCCAAATTGACTTCCCCTGCCATCCCTTGGCTCTCCAGGAAACCTCTGCTCGGACATGTGGTCTGTGTGCGCTTACACCCACTTCTCCCAAGCCCATGGCTGAGCTAAAACTTTGGATCTTGGCCAGAGAGCAGAGGTTGATCCACTGTAATCAGTGATCATCTCTGCCTAACAACCTGGGGCTTTGTTTAGGAAAAAAAGACCTGTGACTTCCCTTCAGAACCCCAGGGATAGCATCCAAAGGTGCTAGAGCTATAAAGGGCCTTCCAGGTGCTTAGGTCATCAGGTCCAACCTCAACTTATAGGACGGAAAACTGAGAGGAGGTACAGGTTTCCCAAGATCACGGGCATATTATTAAGTCAGGGGTTTTGCTCACTCAGGAAGGAGTTATTTAACACCCCTCTGTGACAGGCACTGTGCTAGGCTCTGAGAATACAGAAATGACAGAAATACAGTTTTTTTTTTTTTTTTAAGATTTTATTTATTTGACAGAGAGACACAGCCAGAGAGGGAACACAAGCAGGGGGGAGTGGGAGAGGGAGAAGCAGGCTTCCCACGGAGCAAGGAGCCCGATGCGGGACCCAATCCCAGGACCCTAGGACCACAACCTGAGCCGAAGCCACCCAGGCACCCCAGAAATAGTTTCTTTGAGAGTTCCCAGGGCAGAGTGGTGGGGAGAAAAACAAAAGCCAGGGCCTCTCAAATTTTTCCCCTTCAGTGTCCTTAACAGCAGAGAATGAACTGGGGCAGAAGGAGAGAGTTGAAATTAATAACTTTGAAATGGGGGCACCTGGGTGGCTCAGTCGTTAAGCGGCTGCCTTCAGCTCAGGTCATGATCCCAGGGTCTTGGGATCGAGCCCCCCGTCGGGCTCCCTGCTCAGCGGGAAGCCTGCTTCTCCCTCTCCCACTCCCCCTGCTTGTGTTCCCTCTCTCGCTGTGTCTCTCTCTGTCAAATAAATAAATAAAATCTTTAAAATAAATAAAATAAAAATAAATGACTTTGAAATGTTACCTTAAATCTAAAATGTAAGACCCCCCATCAACTTATTATTTTGAAATTTTCAAACAAAAATTGAAAGATTAATATAGTGAAAATCTGTATGTCCCACCTATATTCAATAACTCAATAATCTCTATCTCTGTCACACACATGTATATACCACTTTCAATGACTATTGAGAGTAAGAGACATCATAATTCTTCACTCCCAAATATTCCCAAATACTTCAGCAAGCATCTCCTAAGAATTTTTTTCCATAACCACAGTAACATACCTACGAAAATTAGCAGCAGTTCCATAATACCATCTAATGATCATATTAAAATTTCTTCCATATCAAAAATGTCTTTTATAGCGGCATCTGGGTGGCTCAGTCGTTAAGCGTCTGCCTTCAGCTCGGGTCATGATCCCAGGGTCCTGGGATCGAGCCCCACATCGGGCTCCCTGCTCCACGGGAAGCCTGCTTCTCCTCCCACTCCCCCTGCTTGTGTTCCTTCTCTCGCTGTGTCTCTCTCTGTCAAATAAATAAAATCTTTTTTTAAAAAATGTCTTTTGTAGCTATTTTTTCAATCTGGAATCAATCAGGTTTCATGTGTCTGGCTATCCTGTCTCTCTAGTGTCTCTTAACTCAGAGCAGTCCCCCTACCTTTTTCCTAGTGAAATTGACTATTTAAATGTACGTGGTTTTGTGTGCCGCTTCCTAATGTAGCTGTGCTTGTTTTACATTAATAAATGTTTTAAATGACTGAGCACCAAGTAAAATTGACACTCCAGGAAAAGGTACCACATTTATCTGCGCTTTGTGTCATCTCATGCCCTCGTTTTAGGAAGAGATATAAATAAGCAACTCAAATAGAATCTAATCCATACTGTCAGAGGCATACCCACAAGCCAGGAGGCAGTGCCTGAGGAGTTAGAGTAAGTTTTACTGAGGATCAGAACGTGGGGAGGGAGCCGGGAGCCCGGAAGTACAGCCTAGATGGTGGGAACCACAAATCGGTTGTGTTCAAAAATGACACACGGCACAAGGCCGTAACAGCATGTTGCGGGGGCGAGGGGGCAGGCAGGCAGATGAGTAGGAACCTTGGAAAGAATTGGAGCCAGATTGCAAAGGGTCACGAAAGTCAGGGTGGCAGCTCTGGGCTGGTTTTGCGGAAAGGGGGCCAGCTGAGGTTTCTCCCTACTCTGCACAGGAGGACAACCATACCTGACGAGGCTTTGCTTCCTGTTCTGGGTACCCTCTCAGAAGATCATTGTGAGGAACAGTTGTGGGAGCCAGGGAAGACAGGTCACTGTCTTCATACATCAGATGGCCACGCTGGAAAAGAGAAAAGGCTCTTACTCTGGGAGGCTTCAAGAGTACAGAGCCCAGACGAAGTGGACTAAAAGAAGGCAGATTCGCACACAACAAAGAAAGCAACTGAGTCAGAGCTGCCCACGGATGGCACCATTCAGAGTTCCTCCCCTCTGGAGGTGTGCAAGCAGAAGCTGGGTGACCATTTCAGAAATGTCTGTGTTGTAATGATTTAGAGGGCTCGAGCGGCTCATAGAGTCTCTGGGGAGTCTATGACAAAGTACCTGTAAGCAGGTCCTGCTGCAGAGACTGGGGCTGAGCCCGGGCTGGTGTGGGGCCCTGGTCCAGGTGCAGGTGTCTGCCCACTAACACTGGGAGCCACGCCATTAGAGACCCCTTTTCCAGCTCCACTGTTCTATGATTGTAGATGCCCTTGCCTCAGACCCTAAGATGGTAATTTTAGGGTTCAGTGCATCATTTGTTGTGAAAGGACGCCTGGGTGAGGGGTGGGGAGCCAGCAGGGGACTGGGAATCCTCTTAGGGCCTGGGGTCGGGAGGCCTGAGCTAACCCTGCCGTCTTGCTATCCCGGGGGGCCCCTGGACAAGTGCAGCCTCCAGCACAGCATCTTTTTTTTTTTTTAAAGATTTTATTTCTTTATTTGGCAGAAAGAGACACAGCGAGAGAGGGAACACAAGCAGGGGGAGTGGGAGAGGGAGAAGCAGGCTTCCCGCCAAGCAGGAGCCTGATGCGGGGCTCGATCTCAGAACCCTGGGATCATGACCTGAGCCGAAGGCAGATGCTTAACGACTGAGCCACCCAGGCGCCCCTCCAGCACAGCATCTTGAAGGCCCAGCGAAGTACGAAGTACGGGGTGATTGGAGGGGCCATCTCGCCATGCCTTGTCCCCAGCTCAGATGGCCCGAGGGCAGACTTTAACTAGAAGCCCACGTGGCTACCAGGGGCTAGTGGAAAGGGAGATCTGTCTTGGCTGTCCACAGAGGCCGTGCTAGGGGTTCTGGACCCCCACTGCCCCAGACAAGGAGACGACACTTTCTACGAGCTGTTTGGGGTCTCCTGACCTATACCCTGCCGGTTCACGGACACCTTGTTCCATCCTCTTCCTTTTTCTCTCAACCATCCCTTCTTAGCAGAGATTTTTTTTTTTTTCCTTTTAAGAGTTGCTCTAAAAAAAAAAAGAGTTGCTCGAAAAACTGAGATTTTGAAGCCAGTTGGTTGGAGAGGAGTGGTGGCAGTAAGGAGGCAAGAGGAGGTCAAAAGTATGTGCAGAAGTTAAAAAAAAAAGAAAGGGTCATAGCTCCTGAAACACACCTCGCTGTTCGGCGCTTGTGTGTCTGCACTTCTTTTTCTGCCTGGCAGCCTAAACCTGAGTCAGCACCATCCTTTCTCTGATGTTTTTTATCACTACCT
Organism: Halichoerus grypus; assembly: GCF_964656455.1. Taxonomy (NCBI): domain Eukaryota; kingdom Metazoa; phylum Chordata; class Mammalia; order Carnivora; family Phocidae; genus Halichoerus; species Halichoerus grypus. The sequence goes on from NC_135716.1 coordinate 164,190,177, forward strand.
AATCGCAAGCAGAGTTAACCACTCTCTCCACCATTCTGTCTCTGTACCTTGTAGGCGCTCTGCCGCTCTACGCATCGCTAGTAACTACCTGCTTGTCTGTCCTGCCTCCCCCACAGGCCCAAGAGTCACAAACTCAGGTGCCGTCAGGGGCCAGAGAGGGAAGGCAGGTGGACAAAACCACCGGGTTTAAGAAGATAGGCAGAGGGGAGGAGGGGGGGGAGGATGGGTTAGCCTGGTGATGGGTATTGAGGAGGGCACGTTCTGCATGGAGCACTGGGTGTTATGCACAAACAATGAATCATGGAACACTATATCTAAAACTAATGATGTAATGTATGGGGATTAACATAACAATAAAAAAATTAAAAAAAAAAAAAAGAAGATAGGCAGAGGGGGTGCCTGGCTGGCTCAGTCGGTGGAGCACCTGACTCTTGATCTCAGGGTTGTGAGTTCGAGCCCCATGTTGGGGGTAGAGATTACTTAAGAAAAAAAGAAGAAGAAAGAGAAGAAGCAGCAGACGATGCCACACTGTTGGCCAGTGTGCTAACTTAACCCCCACACCTTTATCCCGAGGATTCTTGGGGGCACCTATCCTCTTCATTTTCAATTCCAGAGCTCCTAGGGCACTGCCTGGCACAGTCATGGACCTGACCCAGAGGTCTTGAGATCCAGCTCTCTTAATGTGCTGTGTGGCTTAACAGAATTCACACAACCCCTCTGCCCTTCAGGTTCTCCCCTTCTTTGTCTCTCCCCTCTTCCAAAAAGGCCCCTTGAAGCTCATCCAGGCCAGCAGTCTTCCCACATTGTCCCTGAGAGACCTTGGATTGAGGTGCTGATTTGGAGGCCTTCGCAGGATGTGAGGACAGACCGACAGAGCAGGCTGCTGATTCTCTTTCCCCAAACACACCAGAGCAGTTCCACTTTGTTGTTTTAGAAATGTATGATTTCTTTGGAAGAACAGGTTCTGTAAAAAAGAAAAGCTTGAAAAACGCAAGGAACGAAACAGGAATATTACAGGTCTAGTAGTTCTGCCTGGGGACAAATCTTGATTCTGTCATGTCCCTGTTGTGTGTGTGACCCTGGACAAGTGCTCCAACCTCTCTGAGCCTCAGTTTCCCCATCTGGAAAAAGGGGATGATGATGATGATAGCACCTACCTTAAAGGTGTGTTGGGAGGTTTGATGAGTTACTGCAGAGAAAATCACTCAGAACAGGACCCAGAATGCTTAAGAGACGTAAGCTATTGTGATATCATATAAAATATATTTGGTCTTTGTCTCCATTTCTGAGATCTCCTAAAACTCCTGGAATTTCCTCAGTGATAAGATTGCCTTTTGTTATTTCTGAGTCCCCTTGGATCACATCTGCATTTTTTCTAATGAGGGGACTTAGGAGGGGACCTTAGGATGGGACTCCCAACAGACTCAGGATGGGGCTGGTCACCAGACAGACCAAGTGATAAGAGGGGAAACTTTCAGCTGCTCACACTCATCTCTGGGAAGACCTGGTTGAGGAGGCCCTGCGGACTGAACTCTATAAAATCTCTTGAGCAATGAGATCCAGAGCAGCTTCCGGGCTGGTGAACCCACTAGAAGTGTGGTGCACCCCAACCCCACAGAGAGAGAAGTATCCGGGACCCTTCCAGACATCGCCTGACCTACCTCTTCATCTGGCTGTTCATTTGTATCCTTTATAAGAAACCGGTAAAGGTAAGTCGAGTACCTTCCTGAGTTCTGTGAGCTGTTCACGAGTGAATTATGGAAACTAAGGAGGAGGTCATGCGGACGCCCGACTTAGAGCTGGTTGGTGAGAAGCAGGGGTGACCAGAGACTGCAACTGGCAATCTGCAGAGTGCGGGTGGTCTTGTGGGACTGACCCTTAGCTGCGGGGCTGCACTCCTTCTGGGTAGTCAGTGTCCGAACTGAAGTGAATCGTTGGACAACCAGCCGGTGTTGGAGAATTGGTTGGTGTCAGAAAATACCCCAGAAACTATCGTTAGTGAGCACGTTCCGTCCTCTACCGTGGAAGAAGGAGAAATTAATAGGCTCAACATTTCAGCTATCTCATGAGTGAACTTTCTCCGGAACTCTCAGTGTTAACCCTCAGAAGGACTATGGTGGAAGATTCAGACCCTGTGACTTCTTGGTTTAGGGCAAAGGAGGAACTCCTTACCACCTGGTAAATCTCAGGCCCACAGCAGCCCCTCCTGTGCCTCTCTCCAGGGCTGACCATGATTCTGCCTCCTCACTCAGGAAGCGTGGCTATGCTCTGAATCATCTCTGTCATTTATTTCTAAATCCTGCTTCGTTTGCCCCACAGTCTTTCCCTACTTGAGGGGTTAGTCATCCTTCATGCCGGCTATTACCAGCCCCTCTGGACGTCATCCCCGACTCCGAACCCCCTCCCCCCATGTCTTTCAAAGCTGTTTCTACAATTAGACCGCCTTCCCCCTAAGAACCCTGGACTTCCAGGGGGTAAAGAGGGCATGAGGTGTGCTGAAGCCCAGGGCCAGGAAGATCATTCATTCAGCCCATATTTGCTGACTCCTGACACCATCCAAGCCCAGCGGGATACAGAGATAATATATGACCCAGTTGCTATCCGCAGAGAGCTCACAGTCTATTGGGGGAAACCAGCAAAATTGGATAATTACAGTAAATCCCAGTAAAAGCTTTGAGGGAGATAGCACAGACCACTGCCAGCCCTGCCAGCCCAAATGTGGGCCACCACCCTGGGTCACAGGGGGTCAAGGAAGGCCTCCGAAAGGAAGTGACAGTTGAGCTGAGATTTGAAATTTGCAGTTCTTTGGGCTAAGAATTTAGATGGGAGACACACTCTAGACAGAACAAAACATGCAAAGCTTGGAAGATGTCATGGTGTGTGTGTGGCTTCATCGGGGCAAGGCTTGGACTCAGTGGAATGACCGGGGGCCAAAAGCTAATTCTGCTGAGGTCAGACAGGCCCTCCTTTGTCCCGGGCGACAGACTTAAGAGTGCTTCAGCCAGGCCTTGGAACAGGGTGTCCCAGGCATGATGTGATCCAGCCGGGAGCTGGCAAGGGCTGGTTACAGCCCCAGTGGACCCCACTGCTATTATAGGGATTAAATGAGATAATATATGTCAAGCACCCGGCTAGAGTAAGCATTCAATACATGGTAGCTATTATTGTTAATATTATTGAATTGCATTGTTAGGGTCATGGAGGAAGCTGGCAGAGGCTCTATCTGGAAGAGGCCCCAAAGAGGATCTGCTAGAGAACCATTACATCTGGGCCGAGGCTTCGTGGGGCTAGTTCTCATTCTTTTGTGGGAAACAGACTCTTTGAAGAATCTGATGAAAGCCGTGGAGCCTCTCCCCAGAAAAAGGCACATCTGCTCACATGAAGCTTTGCATATTATTTCAGGGACTTCACAGACTCCTGGAAGCCCCCGTCTAGTCACAGCACCTGGTTGGACACAGCTGTTACTTACCAAACATGGCTGAGGAAAGTTCCCACTGTTACCTCCGCCTGTTATTCCAAGTGAAAACCTCAGCACACGTAGTTTCAACTCCAGGAATATCCTGTGTGCTTTAAAATATCCAGCAGCATGCCCAGGAATGGCTGGGAGAGGACCAGTGAAGAGATCATTTTAGTAGTCTGGGGAGAAGATGGGCTGGCTTCTGGCTTCCGGGGTACACAGTCTCCCCAGGCATGCAGGGCCCTCCCTGGGCTTGGTTTCATGCTCCACTGGGTGGTCATCCTCAGCTTTTTAACAAGGAGCCTTGCATTTTCCTTTTGCAGCGGACCCCACCAATCACGCAGCTGGTCCCAGGAGAAGATCATAATAATGCATCTGAGTGCTTACTATGTGAGCAGCATACAAGTGGCAGGGCTGGGACTGGAACCCAGGCTGTCTGGATGCAGAACCACGGGTCTGGATCTGCATCACACTGCTCTCTGGGTCAGAAGGGCTAGTTAGAGTGGAGAGGGCGGGGAGAGTTGGCGATGTTCTGTTTCTTCTGCCAAAACACTATTCCCCCCTCTGCCTCTCCTTCCCTCCTATTGTCTTCTCAGTATTAACGCCATTTCCTCAAGGGGGCCCTTCCTGGTCTCCACACCTGGAATGTGCCCCCTTATGCTCTCTTTTACCCTTTATTGTCCTTGAGAGCACTCATCAGAGTCTGTCATTATGTATTTATGTGTATGTTTTCTTGTTGTAACGACAGTCCCTCGCTGGACTGTTCTCTCAGTGGCTATAGAGACTGGTTCATCCCCTTACCCCTAGCAGGGAGCCTGGCACACAGTAGGAATTTCATAGATATTAGTGAGAAGGTACCATTCACAGAATGGTCAGATGGGACAGAGAAGCCCGGAGGATGACACAAGGATTCCCACCTGAGTGATGCGAACTACGGAGGTGGCTATAGGAAGTTAGGAGGGAGGCAGGGAGGATGAAATGGATTTGGCACGTGTTTGGAAGTTTGAGTGCTTTTCAGGGTGTTTTTAAGAAGGCAGTCTTCTTCTTCTTTTTATTTATTTTTTTGACAGAGAGAGACACAGTGAGAGAGGGAACACAAGCAGGGCGAGTGGGAGAGGGAGAGAGAGAAGCAGGCTTCCTGCTGAGCAGGGAGCCCCACCCCGGGCTCTATCCCAGGACACTGGGATCATGACCTGAGCAGAAGGCAGACGCTTAACGACTGAGCCACCCAGTCGCCCCTTCTGTTCCTTCTTTTAAATATTTTATTTATTTATTTGAGAGAGAAAGAGAGAGCACAAGAAGGAGGAGCAGCAGGCTCCCAGCCCAGCAAGGAGCTGCATGCAGGGCTCGAACCCAGAACTCTGCGATCATGATCTGAGCGGAAGGCAGACGTTTAACCGACTGAGCCACCCAGGCATCTGGAAGAAGGCAGTCTTCTGCTTTCTGACTCCCTCTACCCACTGCAGTGGGGGTTAGGGGCTGGCCACCGCCCTTTGGGAGGACCTCTGTCTCTGCCATCAGGCATCTCACCCTCATGCCTCTGGGAGCTTGCCTGTCCCCTGGACTGGGAAGCTCAGTGGGTTCTGCAACAGCGCTGCAGTGCTCATCTTTGGATTCCGGGTCCCCCAGGGGTGTGTATGCAGTTGGGGCTCAGTAAATGCCAGTAGAAGGAAAGAGGGAAGGACGAACATGTGCAGACACTCAGGAGGGAGGCTGGGATGAGGAGCAGAACTGGGAACCAGAGCGGAAAGAGAGGGCCAAGGCTGGAACCCTGGCGCCCTAGAGACAGGGTGGAGGTAGGAGCGCTCCAGCACCCTCAGGAGGCCAGGCACAGGGCTAAGTGCTTTAGTCGCACAACTGCTTTTCACCCTCTTGGCAACTCTGAAGCAGACGTTATTCCCACTTTGCTAAGAAAGCTGAGGCCCAGAGAGGGGGCGTGACGCGCCCAAGGTCACACAGCCCGTGAGCCGTGAAGTCCGGGTCTGGCCCAGGGCCGTCAGCCCCCAAGCCTGCGCTCTTCCCATTCACTCCCGGTCTCTCCCTCCACCCTGCACTTCCCTACCCCTTCTCCCCTCCTCTCTGCTCCGGCGGCCGCCCCGCCCCGCCCCACCCCGCCCCTCCCTCCCTCCGGGTGGCGGCGGCGGCGGCGGCGGAGCCACGTGGTGGGGCAGGGAAGCCGCGGCCGCCGAGCGCCCGGGCGGCTGCCCCAGCTGGGCAGTGCTGCTCTGCGCCGCGCCGCGCTCGGTGCCCGCGCTCGCCGCTCCGCGCTCCGCGCCAGCCGCCCCGGGGCAGGAGGCGCGCCTGGCGGCCGGCCGGCCAGACAAAGGAGGCGCGGCGCGGCAGAGCCAGCGCGGGCCGACGGACCATGGACTCGGAGCGCGAGCGGCCGGCCCCAGCCCTGAGGACCCGGCGCCCCCGGGCCCGGCCCTAGGCGCCCGGCCCCGCCGCCCGGGGCGCGCAGCTGGGAGGACGCGGAACCCGCGCGGCGCGGAGGAGGCGGCGGCCGCCGAGCTAGAGGGGCGCCGCGGCGGACGGCCCGCGCGGCCCCCGGAGCCATGGGCAAGTGCAGCGGGCGCTGCACGCTCGTCGCCTTCTGCTGCCTGCAGCTGGTGAGCGCCGGGCGGCCGGGGCCGGGTGGGGCGCGGCGGGGCGGGGTCCCGGGCGCGCGGGTGGGCCGTGGGTCCCCGTGCGTGTCTGCTGCGAGTCCCGGGTGGGGGGTGGGCCGGAGTCACGGAGCGGACGGGCGGAGCCTGCTCCTGCTGGCCGGGCTGGCTCTTTGTGTGCGCTCCTCGCCCGGCGCTCCCCGGTCCCCGAGTGCGTCCTGCGCGCCGGTCCCCCCGCTTCCCCCGCCCACCCCGCGCCCTGCGAGTGGCCTGCTGTGGGACTGTGGCTCGCTGGGGGCCGGGGGGGTGTGTCCCGGGCTGCTCGCTGCAGCCGTTGAGGTCCCTGCCCGGTGTTTTCCTCTAGATTCCTCGGTTGCGCGGCTCTCCCTTCCTCCGGGTCTGTGCCCGTGTGTTTCTCACAAAGTCTCTGCTCCTCTGTGTGTCTCCGGCTTTCTCCTTGGTGTGTCTCTAGATCTCTAACCATTTCTGGTCCCCGTTCATCTATGTGTTGGGATCTTAGACTCCAAGAACCGGTCCCTCCTCCTCCTTTGTGCTGTTTCTGCCTGCCTTCACCCTCCTGACTGGGCAGGCCTGGGAATGGAGAGCCACCTCTCGGGAGAGGGTCACAAGGAACTGCCGGGTCCTGGGCCAGTCTGACAAACCGGGTGCTGGCCGCCCTCCCTGCTTTGACTGTGGCCACTGCAGCCAGGGGCTCTCCATCAGCCGTGGGTTCCACCTGAGCGTCATGGGTGGGGACCAGCCCCTCTGCCTGCGCGGGCAGGGGTGGGGTGGGGGGAATCCTTGGGTGCCCTGGCCGGGAGGGGAGCATCTGGGGAAGTTCTGCCTCACCCCAGCTTAGGGAACTCAGGTTCTTGCCTCAGGGAGGCCAGTGGAGTGAATTTGGAGGCTGAAGAGAACCAGTTCTCTTCAGTACAAGCTCTGGCAGGTGAATTTGGGGAGCGGGTTAAGGGGAGCCCGGGGTCTCCTGCCCATCCTAGAGCTCGGGCCTGACAACTAGGGGGTTTTGAAGCTGAGCTGAGCCTGTAGGCAGAGAGGTGCACGGGGACTCAGGTGGGCAGAGCTCAGGGCTGGGTGTGAGGTGGGGGACCATGAGCCTCACTGATGCCGAACTCCACCGTCTGGTCTCCACTGTTGCCCGCAGCTACGCTTCTCCCCCAGCACAGGTGCGTACAGTAATGCAGAGTGAAGCTTGGAGCCTGGATGTGCACACCTCCTCATTCATCTTGCTTCTCTCCTCTCGGGGACGCCAGCCCCAAACTTGCCATCCGCAGCCTTGCCCTCCTGGGCAGTGGTAGAAGCAGCCAGGCTCTGAAGATTGGGAGCCCTTCTCCCAGCTGTGGGATGCAGGGCAAGTGACTTCCCTTCCCTGGGCCGCCTTGGTCCGCCTCTCTGTAAATTGCTCATCCTTGAGGGTTGCAGAGCAGATTAATTAAAATCAGGTAGAATGGAAGCTCCAGAAGGGCAGAGATTATCTGTTTTGTTCGAGCTAAATCCCCAGCAGCTGGAACAGTGCCTGGCACTCCATTAATATTTGTAAAATAAATTAATGAATCCGTTATTTGGCAACTCCTGGCTCACAGTCGAAACATCCTTTATATACCTTGAGGAATAGAAAATGCCAAGAAATGATGAAACTTTTCCGAGGATTTTTTTTTCCTGCTTGTTAATTTTTAAGTTTTAAACTAGGACTTTGTTTTATTCTTAAAAAAGTAATAGACACCTATTGTAAAAAATGATTCAATAAATAATCGAACAGAGCAGAACATAAAGGTACATTTCTTTCTGAGCCCAGTCCCACACCCCAAAGGTAAGCCCTGTTGGCAGTCTGCCCCATTCTCTGCTGCTGCCGCAAATAATGGTTAGCTTTGGGCAGCACTTACTAGGTGTTAGGTGCCCTGGTTAGCCCTTTTCCATGTATTAACTTATTCAGTCCTCATAACGATCCTATAAAGCAACTTGCCCAAAGTTCTATAGTTAGGAGCCAGGCTCTGAAGCCAGGCAGTTGGTCAGCGTACTCTGTTGCCTTCTTTATTTTTATTTTTTTTTTAATTTTTTTATTGTTATGTTAATCCCCATACATTACATCATTTGTTTTAGATATAGTGTTCCATGATTCATTGTTTGTGCATAACACCCAGTGCTCCATGCAGAACGTGCCCTCCTCAATACCCATCACCAGGCTAACCCATCCTCCCACCCCCCTCCCCTCTAGAACCCTCAGTTTGTTTTTCAGAGTCCATCGTCTCTCATGGTTCTTCTCCCCCTCCGATTTCCCCCCCTTCATTCTTCCCCTCCTGCTACATTCTTCTTCTTCTTTTTTTCTTTCTTAACATATATTGCATTATTTGTTTCAGAGGTACAGATCTGAGATTCAACAGTCTTACACAATTCACAGCGCTTACCAGAGCACATACCCTCCCCAGTGTCCATCACCCAGTCACCCCATCCCTCCCACCCCATCCCCCACTCCAGCAACCCTCAGTTTGTTTCCTGAGATTAAGAATTCCTCATATCAGTGAGGTCATATGATACATGTCTTTCTCTGTTTGACTTATTTCGCTCAGCATAATACCCTCCAGTTCCATCCACGTCGTTGCAAATGGCAAGATCTCATTCCTTTTGATGGCTGCATAATATTCCATTGTATATATATACCACATCTTCTTTATCCATTCATCTGTTGATGGACATCTTGGCTCTTTCCACAGTTTGGCTATTGTGGACATTGTTGCCTTCTTTATTATAAAATATAAATAGTTCTGGCCCGGAGCAATCGGGGGCCCTCGGGAGGTCCTTACTCCTCCCTGCCTCCCACTCACCTGCCTCCAGAGCTCTCTCTAGCTTGGCCCTTCCACTTAGGGGCTCTGCAGTTAGGCAAGACCTGGGATTCTGATTCTCCTACAACTTGGCTGGGTGGGCTCGGGCCACTTGCAGAAGTTACATGAGATAATTTGGGGGAAAGGGGTGTTTCAAGGAGGGACTTGGAAATTCCACTCTTGCCTCTATTGCTCTGTCGGGGCAGATTGCAGAGTGGGTCCCTTCAGCAGACGCTAACCCCCAGGAGCCTCTGCCGCCTGACAGCTAGCTTCTCATGTACTCCTTGAGGCTGGACTCCACCAGCCTGACATCATCCTAAAGAGAAGAGAGCCTGTTTTCCCACCCAGTGGAAAGAGGCCGAGAAGGAAAAGGCTGTTAAATGTTTCTCAGCTGCAAACTTTAGAAGAGGAACTGTCATTTTTCCTCTTTTGAACGGGGTTTAATCATTACAGTAAAACAGGCTAGTTTTAGACACTCTTCTGTAGTCGGGATAGACTTGCTGTGGGTGAGGGAGTAGGGTGAGTGTGTCCTGGGGGGGTAGCAGGAGCAAGTGGGGGCTTTACCGTTCAGGTGGACAAGTGTAGGGACAGGGCTCTAGAGTTTGATAGGACAGACCTGGGTTCGAGTCCTGGCTTTGTCATTTCCTAGCTGTGTGATCTTTGGCAAGTGGCTTACCCTCTCTGAGCCACAGTTTTGTCATCTGTTAGTGATAATATAAACGGTTGCCAATTCTTAGGGTTGTTGTGAGGAGTAAATGTATATAATGAACTTAGCACCGTGCCAAGCACAGAGTGAGCATTCAATAAACTATAGCTTCTTATTGTTATGTTAATATATACACCATGGGATGCTTTCCTGGAATTGTGGTCCAAACATATCTAGGTACCCCCCTGTACTCTTCCTTTGTGGGAAGCAGCAGGTAGTTGGACTCTGAGCTGAGAGGCAGGAGGCTTGGATTCAAGTCCAGCTGTGCCACTAACATCCTGTGAACTCAGGCAAGCCTTTTCCCCATTGCAAACCTTGGTTTTTCCATCTGTAAAATGGGGAGGACCACTGCTCTGTGTCGCTGGGGTCCTGCCAGTCCCGCCCATCTGGGACTGTGGGATGATGTCTGGGCTGGCCTGGAGGTTCCAGGGCGTCTCAGTCTGGTTCCATTCTGTAGAACACCGGAGTCCCTTCCTTTCCCGAGTTCTACTTGGTGTATTATCTTGACCTTTTTAATGCTATTCGCTCCCTAATTTTTAGGTGCTCCTCTTTTCCCTCCCCTGTCCAAACTTCCTCTTCTTTCCGGGTCCACCTCCTTCCTGAAATCTTACAGGCCACCCTGTTCTTCCTGTAAGAAGATGAATCAAGGAGATGTGCCCAAAGGAATCCTCATCAGTTTCTTCATCATCATTATCGCTCCCATTTCTGGAGTCCTGTGCTAAGCACTTTATATGCATTACCTCATTTAACCAAATGAGCTTACATATGTAAAGCGTTTGGCAGAGTGCCTGGTATGTTAGTTTTTACTGTTTTTATCTTCATTGTTCTTCCACACAACGGGATGGATGTTCTTGCTCTCCCCTATTTCAGATGAGGAGACTGAGGCTCGGAGAGGTGACGACGTTTGCCCGAGGTCTCTAAGCTAGCCAGTGAGAGACCTAGGCCGTGTGCGCTTTACTGCCTGAGCCGAGAGCCACCTGTCCGCTGGCACCAGTCCACGGCTCATGTTTGTGCAGCGTGTGACCTCAGGCAGGTCTCTTCCCTGCTTCCAGCCTCAGCTTCCTCATCTGAAAATGATAATATTTCAGTAGGCTCACGCACTCGCCTGGCACTGCGAGCCAGTGAGCACTCAGTCATACATCACTGCCATGGCCGTTCTCGTCCCCGCTCTGGGTGACCTTGGACACATGCATTCACTCCTCTGGGCCCCAGTTTCTTCCTCCGGCAAAGAGAAAGAACCATCCCTACCTTGCAGAGTTGTAAAAACGGGTTAGCCAGGTGCCATGCACATAGTAGGTATTCAGAAAAATGTCTGTTTCATTCTCTTCCCTTCTGGAAAGCTCTTTGCCTTCTCGAAGGTGGTGGGTGAGGGGGAAAAGACGTAGCTTCCTGCTGAGCTGCGAGTAATGGTGTGAAACGTGGTCAACCTGATTGATGTGGTTATTAGCAGTAGTGATGGTAGAGACTGGAGGGAGATGGGCTCCTGCGGGGGCCTGCGCTCCGAAACAGCTGTGCCTGCAAGCTGGTGGCCTCCTAGGGAGGATCCGCTCTGCTCTAGGTGCTTCAGGCCCTTGGGCCAGGCGTGGGAGTCGGGAACACAGAGCACAACGTTGGCTAGGCCACTGAGCCTTTTTGTTCCTCATACCCTTTTGGACCTCTGCGGTGGTCAGCTCCCTTTTGCAGATGGACAGACTGAGGCCAAACAGCCCCGAGACCCTTATGAGGTGGGCAGAGCAAGGTGGATGGAGAAGAGGGGGCCCAGGGGACGGCCTTGGTTTGGCTCTGTTGCAGGGGCAGGCGGGTGTGAGGTTTGGGGATAAGCAGCCCACAAACAGCAGCTGCTCTGAGATGTGGCACGGGCGTTACAAGCAATACCTCGGGGGTCAGACGGACCTTGCTGCCTTGCTTTGTGACTTCCAGCAAGTCCCTTCCCCTCTCTGAGCCTCGGCCTCCCTGCTGTGAAGCAGTCAGGACTTTGGCCCCTACCCCGTGGCTTAGTTTGGGGGACTTAGGGGTCAGAGTCATTTCCATAAACTCTTCAAGTCTTAGTTTCTTTATGCGGGAAGTGTACGGTTCAGAGGGCAATAATAACAGCAGCTCCGACTTCCTTTTGTTTGGTGTCTCCAATGAGCCAGGCGCTTTATCTGCCTTGTCCCTGGTTACTGTCTCAATCATCCGTGGCCACGTGGAGGGCGGGGCCAGAACGGCGATTCAAACCCAGACCTAGGTCTCGGTGGCTTCCACGGCGCATGCCCCGCTGCTCCCCCGAGGAGGTGGGGATGCTGGGCGCGGTCGCAGCTGGACAAGTCTAACCCCTTCCTCAGCCACTAGGGCTTGTTGCTAGGTGCCAGATCTGCTGAGCTGCTTGTCCCCCATTTCTACTCACCCCACTCACTGTGCCGAGTTTACGGTTGCTATGAGGCAGGTTGAAGGAGAGGTACCCGGGCAAGAAATTAACTGCGTTGGAGACCCTCATAACGACTCTGTGAGATAGGTGTGGTTTTTATACCCATTTACTGATGGGCATACGGAGGCCTGAAGCATGAAGTGACTTGTCACCAAGGAAACAGAAGATACAGCCTGGGTCTCGGATGAGTCATCAAGGGAAAAAGAGTTGAGAATGCTTGTAAAATCTGGACCAAGCGGAGATGGTCAGCTGTGATCATTGACATCTCTTCTCTCCTCAGGCTTCAGGGGGGCATGGGTGATGGGACAGCAAGTTGAGCCCAGAGATGTGTGTTTTGTTTTGTTTTGTTTTCATGTCTTTTTTAAAGTAATCTCTACGCCCAGTGTGGGGCTCGAACTCATGACCCTGAGACCAAGAGTTGCATGCTTTACGCCTGAGCCAGCCAGGCGCCGCAGAAATGTGTTTATTAAAAGCTATTTCCAGGCTGGGCGCCTGGGTGGCTCAGTTGGTTAAGCGGCTGCCTTCGGCTCAGGTCATGATCCTGGAGTCCCTGGATCGAGTCCCGCGTCGGGCTCCCTGCTCGGCAGGGAGTCTGCTTCTCCCTCTGACCCTCCCCCCTCTCATGTGCTCTCTCTCTCAAATAAATAAATAAAATCTTAAAAAAAAAAAAAAAAAAAAAGCTATTTCCAGGCTACAGGCAATGGAACCAGTTGTGGTCCGCAAGAGCCCGGTTCCAGTGCCCTTGGCCTCTGGCCATGACCTGGAGAGGGAGAGGGCTGGTGAATCAGAAACACTTCCCCCAGTGAGCACCGTGCCCTGAAGTTTTGGAAGAGCTGTTACTGTGGCTGCAGGCTTGAACACATTACCCGGCCTCCGGGCCTCTGCCTCTCAGAGCAGCTGGTGAACCAGAGGCAGAGAGGTCAACAGGGAAGAGCTTGGGCTTTAGGGTCAGGCTGGGGTTTGAGTTCCATCTCTACCTCTTTGTAGCTGGGTGACCTTGGGGCAAGACACTTCACCTCTCTGAGCTCCCACCTGCATGTCTCTCGATCAGGATACTGATCTGCCTCGGAGAGTTGTCAGGAGGCTCCTTTGAGATAAGATACGCTGAGTAAAGCTCACAAAGGGTTCACACTCCTAAATGTTCCAGAAATGAAACAGCAAGTTCTATGAATCTAAATACTGTGGTGTAGGAAAGGGAGCACGTCCCCTTTTCAGTCAGTACAAGACATAAGTGAAGTGGCAGTTCTGTCAAATCTATGTGGCCTTGGCCTTACTGTTCCTTAGTCTTCTCTTCTGTAAAATGGGAATAATCATAGCACCCCTTCATGGAACTGTAGTGAGGGTGGCCTGAATTAATGCAGGCCCTCTGGACCCAGAGTCCAGCGCTCGTTCAAAGGGGAGCAGAGAGGAAGATGTGGCCCCCTGTGTCCCCCGGACTCATCATCTAAGAGGACCTCTCCGGCTCTAAGGCAGCAATGAGGCCCGCCCTTTCCCAGGGAGGGCCCAGACCTGCCGCTAGCCCAGCCCCTCCCGCTGCAGGCAGTGGTGATGTGAGGCTGAGGCTCTGAGCGGAGGAGGACACTTCTGTCTCCAATGGCCTGCCCAAGGCTTCACACCCAGGTGCCAGGTTGTCAGGGGCTCACGTGCCCTCCTCTTTCCTCGGTCTTCTGTTTGAATGAGTGTCCGTACTGCCCCCATCCCAAATGCCCACTTGGCACATTTGGTTGCAAACTCGAGTCTCGGACCGCAGAGGTTCAGAGCAGGAGGTTCTGACCCATCACTAACCCTGGGCCACTGCAGATCAGCTTCCTGAACTCCAGAAAGATTCAATTCTGTTGGGTGAGAGAATAAGAATTGCCATCAGCTAACCCTATCCAGAGTTGTATTTAGCAAATACTTAAGAAGCACCCACAAAGTGCCAGGTACAATTCTAGGTGCTCAGTCACCTTAGGGCACAAGATATGCCCTCAGCTGCAAGTCAGAATCCCGGGGTTCTGGAACTCACCTGCTGTGCAACTTTGAGCTAGCCCTGCCCTTCTCTGGGCCTCATTTTCTCCAGTCTGGGAAACTGGGAAACTGGAGAGGAGATTATTGAACTCCATCAGTGGTTTTCAAGTTATCTACAGAGGCTCTGCAGTGGCAGACTGACAGTCAGGTGGTGAGTTCCCTGTCACTGGCAGTGATTAAGAATTTGTATGTAAGTTGGATGACTACTTGGACGTGTAATGGATCTGATGATGATCCAGGTCCCTTGGAACCACCAGATGCTGGTTCTAGGTCCTGAGAGGACAGTGGCAGAGCACAAAATGGTATCTATTATGAATAATGGAAATTGTGGGCTCCTACCACGTCCCTTTGCCTTAAGCATGCTCCTCCCCACCCCATCCCAAATCACAGATCCTGGCTGAGCTCCTGGCACAGGGAGTGGGGGACATGGGAGTCTGTAGGCTCTTTAACCCAAGTCTACTCTGGCTACCCCTTGCCCTAGAAGGGGAGGCAGCCCTGGGATTTTCAGAGTAGTGATGGCTCCTAAACCTCTTTTTTTTTTTTTTTTTTTTTGGAGGGGGGAGGTTCTGCAGCCCCAGCCTGAATCAGAGATGCGGGTTTTCAATTACACAATTAAATGCACAATTAGGCATAATTACCAGCGCTCAGAGCCCGAGACTGCTCATAATAGGCGTGTAATCTACTGCAGCCTCTGTTTATACGACTCAGCGTGCGCCCTAATGATGCCAGGATGCCTTCACGCTGCACTGTTGCCATGGAGACAGGCCCGCCACCGCCATGCAGGGCTGACAAATGCTGTTCCAGTCCTGGGCCCCTGGATTGTTTCTGAGGCCTCTGCCAGCCCTGGAGTGAAGGGGCGGGCGGGGCAGGCCAGGAAGGCGGATCACCCTCCCTGCCCTCTGACACACCCCGCTGCTTGGAGCCCGCAGGGAAGACAAGGAGAAGGGAGCTTCAGTCCCGAGTCCCCAAGCCTGAGCAGGCTGGCTCAGGGGCTGGGAAGGGTCTTGAGTGGTTATCCATTCAAACTGAGGTGTGGACAGGGTCCCTGCATACAGCCAGCCCCCACATGGGCCTGGCTCTGCCGTGAACTGGCTCTGTGACCTTGGACCAGTCCTTGCCCTTCTATGGGGCTGTTTCCCCGTATGTGAAATGGACTGCAGGGTGTCTTCATGCGTGTAGTCTAAGAGATTCATTGAGCGCTTCGGCCACACTGCCTACTGTTGTAACTGCTTCACCTGGAGGAGCCCATTCCCCCTTGCTCCGCCCTGGTGGGGCAGACACATCAGAAGCAGCATCTGGGGCCGTGAGCACTTACGTGCAGGGGTGCTGGGGTGCAAATCCAGGCAATCGGACTCCAAGCCCCCACTCTTAGCCTCGAGTATAGGGCCTCACCCGGGCCCTCTCCTATCACTCTCGCCACAGTCCCAAAGGCGGACCCTTGTCATCCCCATCACCTAGATGAGGGCTCTGGGGCTCACGGAACTGCAGTCGCTTGCCCAAAGTCACACAGCAAGGCGGTGGCAGAGCGGGTTCTGCCTGATGCCAAAAGCCAGGATTCCTTAGCTTTGGCTTCTTAGTGGGTGTCACAAAGCAGTAAAAAGATCTCCTTCCACGAACATACACAAAGGATCCCCATTGTCCCCACCTGGCCCCAGCTGCTGAGGAGGCACCGAGTTCTGGGGTCCCTCAGACCCAGCACTTTGCCTTGACCTTGAAAGAAATCTTGGCCTCGTTCTACCTACATCAGCCCACTCCCACCCTGGTCACTGGAAACAGAGCCTGTTTTTGATGCTCATTTCCCGCCTACATTTCTCTGTCCTTTGGTCCATTATTGCGGTCACCTACCGTGTGCCAGACGAATCAGACATAGTGGAGAACCAAGACTGGAGCACAGAGGCTTCGAGGCCTGAAGGTCCTGGGTTCAAATTCTGTCACTTAATGCATGATTTGGGGCAAGTTGCTTGACCTCTCTGTGCCTGGGTTTGTTCATTGGTCATGAAGGCACCCGTCTATACTGTGCTGGGGGGTTACCACCCGTCTATACTGTGCAGGTGGTAACATCACCGCTCACCAAATGCTTACTCTATGCCAGGCCCTCGCCTAAGGCTGTTCTGTGCCCTGGGTGACCGTTGGTAACCCACAGCCTATCGTTGCCATTTAACAGAGGAAGCACCTGAGGCCCTGGGCCTCAGAGCTGGTGGGCAGCCGAGCAGGCTTCTGAGTCCAGAGCCCCGTCCGTCCCCACCAGGGCCCCCACCAGGGCCCCGACCAGCATGGAGCTGTAAGTGTTCCTCCTGCCTCTTCCCTAGACCATACAGGTGGGAAAACTCGGGTTTGCGCAAGACCACAGTGCAAGTCAGTGACAGAGTTGGGACTGCGACCTAAAGCCAATTTAGGAGACTTCTTGTTACCTTCCTTCGACCCGGTACTGGTCCTCAGGAGAGAGAGGTTTGGGGCTGGAGTGTGCGCGTGCGCGCGTGTTCAGAACTGCACACAACTGCACGCCCAAGCATTTGTGGGGCAGACACTGGCACGTAGAGATTTGTGGATCAATAAACATCCCTTTCCGCTTCCTCCCTCTTCATTTATTCATGAACTCTGAACTCCTTGGCTCCAGAGAAACCGCCTGGAAGAAAGCAATTAGAGCATAATTAGAACCACTCCTATTATCAACTCTCAGCGGGAGGGGAAGGGGGGCCGCTCGGCCATGGGGGTGGGGGTGGCCCCGGGGTTCCCTACAGCCCCCACTCCTGCACCTGCCCGTTCAGCTCCTGCTCAGCCTCCCTGGAGTCCTAGGCACCGGGCCACATTCAGCAGGGAGTAAGGACCTCATCCCTGGAGGCATTCAAGCACTCGGTAGGACTAGGGAGCAGAGCGTTCTGCTTGCGTGCTAAGTTAGAGCAGATGACTTCCGAGTCCCTCCCGTGCTGAGCTTCGCGGGTGCTCCCTGCCAGGGCCTGGGCCAGGGCGTTGCAGGAAAACTGAGAAGCACAACATGGCTCCTGCTTTCTAGAAAACATCCCGGCATCAGATGATAGCGAATGAAGATTACGCTGACAATGGGAAATGTAAATTACCTGGAGGAAGCAGTTTGCCAGGCAGGACTCCATTCACCGCCAGATGATTCATAGTAATAATAACTGTACCGGAAGTCGGTGTTTGTGGAGTGTTGCTGACCCCAGAGCCGCTGCTGTTCCCCACCAAGCGTCCCACCAGCAGAGGGAGGTCACCCAGGAGCCAGGGAGAGAGGTTCCTCCCTCCTCCCCGAGAAGCGGGAGGACAGGATGCAGGGAGGTGCCAGGCACTGTGCTTCTTGATTCCGATGCTTCTCCTCAGTCTTGCAGGAGCCCTAGGAGGTAGATGCTAATATTATCCCCGATGTACAGGTGGGGAGACTGAGGCTCGGGGAGGCACAGAGCCTGCCCCGGGTAACACGGTGTTGGCCTGTGGGACTCTAGACTCCTCGTGCTTTGTGCTCTACCAGGTTTGAGGGTGTGATTTGCTCTCCCCCTGAGCTTCAAGTTAGGCCTTGACAAGCTGTTTAATGTGCCTTCTGCATCCAGCTCCCGGTTGAAGGTAACACGTTGGATCCTCTTGTTCCTCCTTCCACACCCAGTGTCAGCTAGGGAGGGTGGGGGAGCCCTGCCGCTGACTTGAGTCACCGCCCCCAGGACCAGCCTTGGCAAAGGAAGGTGAAGGCCTGGCAGATGAGGGTCTCAGGCCTCTGGAGAGAAGATCACCATGGATACCACGGGAGCCAGGGCTGTAACCAAGGAGACGGCCCCCAGCCCTGAGGCTGTGACAAGGAGGGTGTGGCTTCAGGATAGGGAAGGGGGGAGACTGCCACCTGGGGCCCAAGGGACAGAGGAGGGGATGAGGAGCTAGATGCAGGCAGAGGGGGACGGTGGGGTCAGTGGTGCTCCCTCCTGGGAACGGGGGTGAGGTAGTTGGAGACAACCAGGCCTCCTTCCATTACCCTGTCCCACCTGAGGGGAGGTTGCCATGATAACCAGCTCCCCTTCATTGACCCTCCATAGGGCGCTGCCCTGTTTCTCCTACTGACAGGTGGTCACCCTGGCAACAGGCCCTGTGCCCAGCAAGGGTCTCGACTTCCCGGTGGCCCAGTCCCTCACTTGTGCGGATAGATTATTCTTCTGACACTGTCCAGCTGGAGGTGAGGGTCCACATGGGGCCAACTTTCAGACGTGGGCCTTTCACCAGCCCCTCACCAGACTCCCCGAGCGACCGTCATGAAGTGCAGCTCTGGTCCTCCTTCCCTCTCTTTACAACACTCCATGGCTCTTCATTGTCTTGGGGAGGAAGTGCTAATGTGGTGCTTCTGAAACTTGAATGTGCAGCAGAATCACCAGGAGGGCTTCTTAAAATACAAATTTCTGGACCTTACCCTGAGTTTCTGACAAGTTCCAAGCTGCCGCTGATACCGCTGCTCCGGGGACCCCACGGTGAGAATTACTCGGTCTAGCCAGTGGGACGCTGCCCAGGCTGGCCCGCCAACCCTAACGCCCGCCACTTCGGTGCCCGAGCTGAGGCCACAGTGACACAAGCACACCAGCTACACCTCACGCCTCAGTGCCTTCGCATTTGCTGTCCTGGCCTCTGGACGCCCTTTCTCCTCTGTGTCTCCTGAAGGCCAGCTCACTCATCATTTCCTCTTTGGAGCTTCTCTGCCCTCCTGCACCCCCCCCCCCCACACACACACACGGACGTCCTCCTCCGGGCTCTGACAACACCTGTCCCCGCCATATCCGTCACGGTGGGCGTCATGCTGTTGGAATCTGTTCTGTTCCCGCTTCGAATCTCTCTCCCTGGCCCGGGCACTCTGGGTCTGAGCCATCTGGCCCGCCGTGAATGTGTGATGCTTGATTGGCCCCTGTGAGCCGACGGAAAGCCTGGCGGAATAATCCCGAAGGCGCTTCGTTCGCTCAGCCAGTCTGCTATTCCTTGGCGCCTTCTCTGGGCCAGGCCCTGTGCTAGGTGCTGGGGGTTCCGTGGTGTGGGAGGCACAGGGCTTCTTAGAGACGCTGGTCAGGGAGGCGTCGACCAGTCTGCAAGCAAGGCATGAGCTGGGCTTGGCCTGGATTTCCCGATGCGAAATTCCGAGTTCTCTTCATCCCCCTGGGCTGCTCCCGGAGCCCAGGCCCCTGTGTGGCCTGAGACTGCTTTGGGAATGTGTCTCCAGTGAGGATTTGCCAGTTTGTTCACAACGGATGCCAGTCCCCTGCCCAATCAGCCCCAAGCCCACTTTGAGGACCTGCCAGGGCTTTTCCAGAGGACAGCCTGTGGGGGTGGGGGGTGGATGTTGCCAACACTTGCGTCCAAGGGTGTCCTGACCTGCGTATTAGGCCCCTGCCCAGAAGGGGGCCAGGGGTGGGGATGCTCGCCCGAGCTGGCTCTAGCACAGCACCCCAGGGAGTCAGAGGAATTTACGTTCACAGCCTGGCCTTCCAGACCTTTATGTGTCTAGGTGGGAAGAGAGGACATATTTTATTTAAGGGTCTGTTAGCTTGGTTCATAACTTAAATATTTAGATGCATGGTGCTGTATTGGTACTCTTGCTTTGGTCCTGAAGACCTGCAAATCTTAGAGAAGGTTCTGGACTCGGGGCGGGCTGCAGGCAGAGGCTCCCAGGTACCTGGTCTGCCTCCGACGGTGATCATGCTGTCAGCAGCCCCATGAGCCATCTGAGCAGGCTGCTGTCCCCAAGCTGCCACTAGCTGTCATCCCTAAGAATGGCCACCAAGGACACAGGGACCACCCCCCTCCACCCCAAAGTGAGAGACTCACATTGTGGCTGCAGGGACAGACCGGGACAGGCTGGGCTGTGAGGCTCCCCAGGCTGGATGGGTCAGGATGGAGGGTGGGGGCTCTGCAATGGCCAGATGTTTGACATACGTGATCAGCTCTCACCCTCCCAGCTGTGCCAGGTGATAGTGAGCCACCCTCCTGCTGCTGGTCTCCAGGAGTCTGGGCATGGGCAGGCTGCTCAACCTGACTTGTTTCTTGTAAATGGAAATAACTGTACCGGCCTCTTAGGGCCACTGAGCAAACTCCATGCGAGACTCTGGAGAGCACTCAGCACAGCACCTGGCACTTAGTCAACACTTAGGATGCGGCCAACAGAAATCATAACCAGTCTTCGGAGGGCGGCACGCCTATAAGGCACAGAGCCATGACCGTTTGCTAACTGGGAAGCTCTGAGGCAGAGAATCTGGGGATGTGGGGGGCAGGAGGGTCCCCCGAGAACAACCCTCCAGCCCTTTGTACAGATGGGTACACAGAGGTCCATGAAGGCTGTGCAGCCCTTCGTGAACTGTTCTAGGAAGTGCGCTGATGCCATTTCTGGAAAGGATCGTGGTTGGGTGTGTGATTCCAGACAAAAATACCCTGAACAAAAATAAACTGTCCCGGGTAGGTGGAAACAATTGGCCCCTCTGCTCAGTCTGGATAGCTGTGAGCAAGAGTCTACAGCTAGAACCCTTCCCCATGCTCTCGATGTTGCCAGACAGGAGCTGTTGGGGAGCAGTGGCAAAGGTGGCCGTCCGTCCAGGAGGGGCCACTAAGAAAGTCAGACATTCCCAGATTCCCAGGAGATGGGACCTGACCCCCCCGCCCCGACACCCGGAGACCTCACTCTCCTCCTTTGGAAAATGGGGCTGCCACTGCCCTAGTGGGATAGGAAGTTTGTTCCTCATGGACTCTGGGGCCAGAGGACCTGGTTCAGATCTGCATCCGCTGTGTGACCTTGTTACTTCTCTTCTTTACGCTTCGCTTTCCCTGTGTGCAAGGCATGGATGATCTCAGTCTCTACCTGCCATGTCTCTGTGAGGGTTAAATGAATCAAAGCATGCTAAGCATTCAAGAGACACTTGGCATATAATAAGTGTTAGCTATTATCTTAGTGTCACTCTGGGGATAAAGCAAAATGCCACCTGTAAAGTGCTGGGCTCAGCAGAGGCACTTAGTAGGTACTCCCCAGCCATGCCTTCCCTTTCCTTCCTCCTGTGAACCCCAGGCCTGGAGAGAGGCAGGGCTCAGTTCCCAGGAGGGGCCCTCCCTTCCCACAGACAGCAAGCCCCTCTTCTTCCAACAGGTTCTGCCTGCAGCCTTCTGGCCCAGGGCCAGGAAATGATTGCAGACTGAGGCTCAGCTCCCTCCCCTCTGCTCCTCTGCCCCCCTTTAATCTTCCCAGCCTGCCTGGGGATGAGGGATGGCAGAAGGGGGAGAAAGTCTCCTGGGGGCTGCAGGTATCTGTCAAAAGCTCAGGCTCCGGAGTCAGGCCACCTAGGTTTGCTCCAGCTCTGAGATCTCAGGCTGTACCCCCGCAGCCCCCCCACCATAGAACCGGGACCACAGCCCATCCCTCACTCTGCTTGTGCTCGGCACAAAGCCTGGCCCAGTGTTAGCGCGTAGGAAATATTAGCCCTCGTGAATACTAGCGTTAAAGTTCAGAGCCAGGCATTTTGAAGGGAAACACTTCAGCCCAGTCACCTAGGGACACCCCTTTGAGGGCGCATTTCATCGGCCCCAGATGACCCCCCACCCTGGCCCTCTTGGGCTAGACCAGAACAGGGCACCCCCCACCCTGCGGTGCAGATCGATTCCCAGGAGAGGAAGCAGGGGACAGGCTGGGGGCGGGGGGGGGGGTGACATTCCTTCCACTCATTTATTCCTTTGTGCCATGGATGAGTCAGAGCCGGATACCTGCACAGGTGAACAGACCTTTGCCAGGTGGGATAAGGGCAGAACAAAGGGAAGGATACCAGGCTGTAGGCACCGCCCCTCAGCTCTCCGAGCCTCAGTGTCTTCATCTGTCCAGTGGGGCTAATAGCCCCACATTGCAGGAGGGACACATAAATCACAGGCTGAGCTGTGAAGGGCTGTCCAGGTGTTGGCAGCTGCCGTGATTCTCTGATGGGAGAAGTGGGGAAGCTGGGAGCTGAGCCAGGACTGCAACAGCAAGGGAAGGGGGATCCTGCAGCGCTGGAGGAGGGGCTCCTGCCGCCCCCCACTACAGCTAGGCAGGCTTCCCCCGCCAGGCCTTTAGTCAGGAGGCTAAGTCGGAAGTGGTTGCTGTTGCCATAGCAGTGAGGCTGGTTTTCGTCATTATTTTCTTCCTGGGAGCGTCAGTGCCGGAGGTGCTGCTAAATAAGTCAGGGAACTGGATTTTTTCCCTCCCTCCATCAGGTCACGTGGAGTGGCTCAGTCGGGAGAAATGAGCTGCCAGCTCCTTCCCGCACTTGACCTTCTGCACTAGGTGCCGACACCTCCAATGTGAGGCTTGACCCCAAGGGAGCACTCAGAGGGCTTGGTGCCGCCTCTCTCCAGCTCCAAGCTGCTTTCCTGCTCAGGCCTCTGACCCCGCCATGTTGGCGTCAGGCCGCCTTTCCAGCCCTTCCCTCTGGCGTTCTGCCCCCTCTCATTCCCCATGCTCTAGCCCCGGGGGGCTTTTCTGGACCTTTCTTTTTGCCAAGTTCCCTCCCACCACAGGGCCTTTGCACACGCTTTCCCTGCTGCCTGTCCTTCCCTCTCCTCCTTACCTTGCTAGCCCTTCTTCCTTCAGTTCACTTCTTCCAGGAAGTCTTCCTTGACCACTACCATCATAGCTCTCAGTCTTGTTACCCCTCCTTCAGACACTTAGCACAACAGTAATTTTGCTGTGTGTGTGTTTGTCCCCTCTCCCTCCACCCTCCACTGAATGTTAGCTATGTGTGGGCTTTTTCCTCCTTCTTCTTTTCTTTCTTTCTTTCTTTCTTTTTTTTTTTTAAAGGTATAATTCCCCTAACATAAAATTCACCATCTTAGGGAGTGCCTGGCTGACTTAGTTGGTAGAGCATATGACTCTTGATTTTGGGGTTGTGAGTTCGAGCCCCATGTTGGGTGCAGAGATTACTTAAAAAATAAAATCTTTTGGGGTCCCTGGGTGGCTCAGTCAGTTAAACATCTGCCTTCAGCTCGGGTCATGATCTTGGGGTCCTGGAATGGCCTGCTCAGGGGGGAGCCTGCTTCTCCTTCTCCCTCTGCCCCTTCCCCTGCTTGTGCTCTCTCTCTCTTTTTAAGAAAAGATCTTTAAAAAAAAATTCATCTGAAAGTATACAATTCAGGGTTTTTAGTGTGTTCACAGTGTTTTGTAGCCATCACCACACTCTGATTCCAGAACGTTTTCATCACCCCAAAAAGAAACCTCAAACCACTCCCCATTTTCCCCTCCCACCAGCCCCTGGCTACCATGAATCTGCTTTCTGTCTCTCTGGATTAGCCAATTCTGGACATTTCCTAGAAGTGGAGTCTACAATATGTAGTCCTTCACTCACTTCTCTCACTTAGCATAATATTTTTATTATTTATTTATTTATTTATTTATTTATGTATTTATTATTTATTCATTCAATCATTCATTCATTTAAAGTAGGCTCCTCTCCCCATGTGGGGCATGAACTCATGACCCTGAGGTCAAGAGTCATGTGCTCAACCAACTGAGCCAGCCAGGTGCCCCCTAGCATAATATTTTCAAAGCTGATGCTTGTTGTAGTCTGTATCAGTGCTTCATTCCTTTTTATGGCTTCATATCCCATGTATGGATCTTATCACATTTTGTTTATCCATTAATCAGTTAATGAACATTTGGTGGTTTCTGTTGGGACTGCTGTGAATAATGCTGCTATGAACTTTTCTGTATAAGTGTTATGTGAACTCAGTTTTCGATTCCAGCGAATCTACCTAGGAATAAATGTTTTGAAAGATTTCTTTATTTTAGAGAGGCAGAGGGGCAGAGGGAGAGGGAGAGACAGTCTTAAGCGGACTTCGTGCCGAGCACGGAGCCCGAAGCCCGACATGGGGCTTGATCCCACAACCCCAAGATCACAACCTGAGCTGAAACCAAGAGTCAGATGCTTAACTGACTGCACCGCCCAGGTGCCCCTCTACCTAGGAATAAATTGCTGAGCCATATGGTAACTATGTTTAATTTTTTGAGGAACTAGCCTGTTTTCCACAATAGCTGCTCCATTTTACATTCCCACCAGCAATGCCACAAAGGTTCTACTTCTTCACATCCTCAACCAACTTGTTATTATCTTTTTTTTTTTAAGTTTATTTATTTATTTAAGTAATTTCTATACCCAACATGACTCAAACTCAGGACCCTGAGATCAAGAGCCACACCCTCTTCCCACTGAGCCAGCCAGATGCCCCCATCTCTTATTTTAGCTAGCCTTATGGGTATAAAATAGTATCTCATCGTGGTTTCAATTTACATTTCCCTAATGATGTTGAGCATCTCTCCATGTGTTTATTGGCCAGTTTTTAAATCTTTGGAGAAATTTCCATTCAAATCCTTTGCTTATTTTTTAATTGGGTTATTTATCATTTTGTTGAATGGTAAGAATTCTTTATATATTCTGGACTCTAGACTCTTTTTTTTAAAAATTTTATTTTATTATGTTATGTTAATCACCATACATTGCATCATTAGTTTTTGATGTAGTGTTCCATGATTCATTGTTTGTGTATAACAAACACCCAGTGCTTCATGCAATACTTGTCCTCCTTAATACCCATCACCGGGCCAACCTGTTCCCCCCAACCTCCTCCCCTCCAAAACCCTCAGTTTGTTTCTCAGAGTCCATAGTCTCTCATAGTTTGTCCTGGACTCTAGACTCTTATCACCTTTCTGATTTGCAAAGATTTTCTCCCATCCTGTGGGTTGGCTTTCACTTTCTTGATTGTGTCCTTTGGTGTTCAAATGGTTTTGATTTTGATTTTTTTTAAAGATTTTATTTATTTGAGAGAGAGTGAGCAATGGGGAGGGGCAGAGGGAGAGGGAGAAGCAGGCTCCCCACTGAGCAGAGCCCCATGTGGGGCTCAATCCCAGGACCCCAGGATCATGACCTAAGCTGAAGGCAGATGCTTAACCAACTGAGCCACCCAGACACCCAAATGGTTTTGATTTTGATGACATCCAGTTTATCTAGTTTTTCTTTGGCTGCTTGTGCTTTGCTATTGTATGTAACACGTGCCTATTCCAGGGTCACTTGGATTTATACCTATGGTTCCTTCTAAGAGATTTATAGTTTCAGCTCTTACATTTAGGCCTCTGATCCATTTTGAGTTAGTTTTTGCATGTGGTGTGAGGTAGGGGACCAACTTTCATTCTTTTGCATGTGGATTTCTAGGTGTCCCAGCACCCTTTGTTGATAATATTAATATCAATATAATAATAATAATTTTTTTATTATTTATGTATTTATTATTTATTTATTATTTATTCATTCAATCATTCATTCATTTAAAGTAGGCTTCTCGCCCGATGTGGGGCATGAACTCATGACCCTGAGGTCAAGAGTCATGTGCTCAACCAACTGAGCCAGCCAGATGCTGACTTTGTTGAAAAGACTATGTTGAAAAGACTATGTCTTTGTTGAAAAGACTATGCTTTCTCTCCATCAAATGGTCTTGGCACCCTTGTTGAAAATCAGTTAAATGTATGGGCTTATTTTTGGGCTCTCAATTCTATTCCACCGATGTTTCTGCCTAACCTTATGTCAATGCAACTCTGTCTTTTTTTTTTTTTTTTAAGATTTTATTTATTTATTTGAAACAGAGAGAATGAGAGAGAGAGAGCACATGAGAGGGGGGAGGGTCAGAGGGAGAAGCAGGCCCCCCGCCGAGCAGGGAGCCCGATGCGGGACTCGATCCAGGGACTCCAGGATCATGACCTGAGCCGAAGGCAGTCGCTTAACCAACTGAGCCACCCAGGCGCCCAATGCAACTCTGTCTTGATTATTGTCATGTTATTGTGAGTTTTGAAATCTGGAAATCTAAGTCCTCCAACTTTGTTCTTTTTTCAAGATTATTTTGACTGTTCTAGGGGCGCCTGGGTGGCTCAGTCGTTAGGTGTCTGCCTTCAGCTCAGGTCATGATCCCAAGGTCCTGGGATCGAGCCCCGCATCAGGCTCCCCACTCCACGGGAAGCCTGCTTCTCCCTCTCCCACTCCCCCTGCTTGTGTTCCTGCTCTTGCTATCTCTCTCTGTCAAATAAATAAATAAAATCTTAAAAAAAAAAAAAAAAAAAAGATTATTTTGACTGTTCTAGGTCCCTTGAATGTTCCTGTGAATTTAGGACAGCTTATCTATTTGTGCAAAAAAAAAATAGTTGGAATTTCAATAGAGATTGCATTGAATCTCACTTTGGGAATATGGTCACCCTGACACAGCTGGGTACGAATCCTGCCTCCACCACTTACACAACCCTCCCTGGACCTCTGTTTCTACACATGGAAAATCACAGCTCTCAAGAGTTGAGAGGAGAACATGAAATGGGTGGACATAAGGCAGCATGTCCAGGGTGGGCTCCATGCAAGGCCCTGGAGGGAAGTCCCTGCTCTCTTCTCTGCACTTGTGCCAAACTGACACTCTAAGTCAGTGGTCTGTTCAACCAGCGCAGGCCTAGCGCGGGGTCAGTGTCTGTGAATGCTTGGTGGGTAAGTGAGAAGGGCCAGGGCAGAAAAGGGGCCAGGCTGGGTCAGGCAGCTGCTGGACTGGATGGAGTGGGTCGGGGAGAGTGCTTCCTGGCCTCGAAGGGGTCTGCACACCAGGACAGTGGTGGCCTCTTCTTCAGAACTTGAGTCCTCTGAGCATGTTGGGGACCCAGACACGGAGTCTTCACTATGGGTAACTCACTACAAGTAACGTGGTTTTACCCGTGACCACGGGCCAGGCAGTGTTCTGAGCATTTTACACATATTCCCTCATTTAAGGCCTCACGACAATCCCATGAAATATGTACTATTATCATTATCCCCATCTTATAGATGGAGGAGTTAAAGCACAGAGAGGTTAAGTGAGTGGCTGAAGGTCACACAGCTCATAAGTATAAAGGTAGGATTCAAACCCAGACAGTCTGGCTCCTAGGCCACACTTTTAAGCACTGCACTGTACAGCTTCTCAGGGAGCAAGCAGCAGGAATCTGACCTTGGTATGAAACCAAGGACTTAATTATCCTAATAATGATGATGTGGGCATAGTACTTTACAGTTTTTAAAAAGCACATTATAGTATATAAGTTGCTTTCATGGCTGTGATCTTAATTGATCCTCCAATTTCTCTGTGAGTAAGACAGGACATTATTATCCCCTATTTGCAAAGAGAAATGAAGATCCAGAGAGGGAAGGTGACTTGTCCAATCGATGAGAATTTATTGAGCACTTACTGTATATCAAGTTCTGTGCTCCCGGTACATCACTGAGTCCTCACACAACCCCAGGAGGTAGGTATTCGTGGTAGTTGTGTACCCATTTTACAGATGAGGAAACTGAGGTTCCAGGAAATGACTTTCCCAGGCCCTACAGCTAGTAAGTAAGAGCTGGGACTCCCTCTCCGGTCCGCCTGACTCCGGAGCTTGAGCTGATCACTGCTGGGCTCTGACCCCATCGAATGCTTGGCAGATTTAACTCCTGAGTGTTTGTGTCAACCTTCTGGTCTTTTCCACCCCATCTCCAGCCGTATAGCCATGCCTGTAATTCTCAGGGCCTCCTTAATTCTCCCTGCTTAAGTGCCTGCTCCATTAAGGTGCTTTCTGCCATGAGTTTTTTGACTTAATTGTATGATGTCGTTTGTTGTACTTAATGGGGCATCTGATTAATCACCTTTTTATTTATCCAAAAGTCCATCGATCTGCAGCCGGCGTCTTCTGGGAAAGCCTGTTTGTTGCTGGATTTTCTCCACCTGGATTGTCTTCCCTTCCATCCCTGTCTGAAGTGCTCCTCTTTAGAGGCCTTCCTCATCCCAGGCCTTTGCTGCCCACTCCAGAGCCTGCTGGGGGTGGGGGTGGGGGGTCTCAGCATCTGGGGCATGGGACTGGGGATACCCCAACAGTCTGGGCATGGGTACATAGGCAGAGGTAGAGTGGGCATCAGCAAGAAGGTGAGAGTCCTGGGAGACTGGGACTCTGGGCACAGAGAGGGATTCTGGGCCTTCTCCTTAGTCTTCCCAGGAAGGCCTTGGCATCCCCACCTGACCACCTACCTCCAGCCCATCCTCACTTAGCCAGAGAGCACCACGCGCAAAGCACCCAGCTGCCTCATCCCTCTGCTGAAACCTTCCCTGGCCCCTAGGGGCCAGTAGGATGAAGACCTAGGTCTTCTCACCCCTCACGATCCTAAGCCCCCAGGTGGTCTGTACCCCCCACATCTGGGATGACTGACTTGTCCCAGTTTGCCCAGAACTTTTGGGTTTTACCCCTTAAAGGGCTGCACCCCAAGAAAGCCCCCAGTTCCAGGCAAACCTAGAGAGTTCATCACCCGGTCCACACCTCAGGGGTTTTGCCCACACTCATTTGTCCCCCTCTTAATTTCTTCTTTATTTTGTTTTTTCTTATAAAGGTATTCCTCCTCAATGTAAAACCCTTAACTGAAATATCTCTGGTTGAATCTCAAAGACCCCCCTACCCCCAATCCTACTCTCCAGAGTTTGATGACTCTTTGTTTTCCTTCTACACAAAAATAGGGTCCTGCTACTCAAGGGGCCCTGCGGCCTGCCTTTTCACACCAAACCGCTTGGCGCTCTTTGCCCACCCGGTAGAAGGGCTGTGTCGTGTCCCACGGTGTGGAGGTGCTGTCATTTGCTGTGTACCCTCCTGAGGGACATCCAGAGCGAGTTGGGTGTCTTTACTGTAGCCAGTTCAAGGCCAAAGCTAAATATCACCTCCGCAAACCCTTCCTGGACCCTCGATGTGGCCTCGGCTTATTTCCTCCTCACTGTCGTTATTGAAATAATAATAGTTACCATTTATGGAGCGCTTACCATGTCAGGCACGTGACAGTCTTCTCATTTAATTTTCACACTATTTCTAGGAAGTGTGGGGACTGTTATCCCCATTTTACAGATGGGGAGACTGAGGCTCATATATGGAAGATAAACCCAAGCACGCCCTCTGCCCACTGCATTAAACTGCCTCTGGTGGTTTTCCAAAGTTCAGTGGAGCAGGTGGTGCAGGGGGTCAGGGCTGTGTCAGCTTTCCCCTGCTCCCCAGCTGTGAACCAGCATGAGGGCAAAGCCCGGGTGGCACTGATGAAAGGCCAGAGCTGGTAGCCACCAGCTTCTAATCCACTTCCTGCCAGACCCCAGAAATTAGGGCAGGAAGACCTGGTGGGAGGCGGGTGGCACAGTAGCCCCAGATCCAAGGGGCAACTCTACTGGACTCCTAGGGGCTTCTCTGGGCCTGTGAGAGGGGCCTGGCCCCCAGGCAGAAAGCAAGGAGCTCCAGGAGTGGAGATGAGAGGTCAGAGGGGGTGGGACAGGGCCTGGGCTTGCAACAAATCTGAAAGACCCCCTCAGTCCTCTCAACACTGCTGTGAAGTAGGCATCCTTGTCCCTGTTCCACGGAGGAGGGGACCGAGGCCGACTCCCCGTCCCTGAAGGCCCCTCTCTACACTGCCCACATGGCCTCCCACCGGGGTGCCTGTGGGTTTGGACCAGATTGTGGATGAAGAGATAAACCGGATGACTTGGAGGGACCCTTTGATTTTAGACTGACCTTGGTATCACCATGGGTTTCTAGGCTGGGTTTATGCAAATTAATGTAGATGTATGCTAATCAGACCACTACCAGGCCTGTTCTAATGGCGCTGCCGGCTCAGCGGTGTAGTGGGATGGATCTGCCCAGAAGGGGTCTGAGGAGTCCCCCAGCTGGGAAGGGTCAGCGGTCACTGGGAGGAGGGGTGGGGTTGCCATGGAGACAGAGGCCAAGCTCCAGCGGCTGCCTCCTGTGGGGACCAGGGCTGGCCCGGACCAGCCCTCTGAGACAGTCCTGGGCCCCCGCCCCCCACCCCCATAAGCTCCAGGCTGGTCTCTGAGGGCTAATTACGCCCAAGCTAGTGGACAGCTGCTCCCTGGCTCCCCCAGGCCCAGCTGAGGTACAGGGCTGGGCCACAGCAGGAGGGCATAAGGACAGACAGATGGCAGTCTGGGGGCTGGGGGGCTGGGGAAGCTGAGGAGGAGGGAGCAGGACCAAGCAGGGCTACAAGGGGTGAGATTCCCAACTGCCAGGGCATGCAAGCCGGCCAGAGAGCCATGTGGTAGGGAAGAGTGAGGATTTGGCAGTCTCAGCTCTTCTGTGTGGCCTTGGGCAAGCCCCTTTGCTTCCTCAGGCCTCAGTTTCCTTATCCAGCAATGGGGGTAGGATTAAGAGACATGAGTATGAGGGTAATATACAATAGGCGCTCAATTAATGATTCTACTATTCTGAAGCCCGTTGAGAGGTTATTTTGTTTTCTTTTTTTCTTTAAGATTTTATTTATTTATTTGATAGAGTCACAGCGAGGGAGGGAACACAAACAGGAGGAGTGGAAGAGGGAGAAGCAGGCTTCCTGCAGAGCAGGGAGCCCGATGCGGGGCTTGATCCCAGGACCCTGGGATCATGACCTGAACCGAAGGCAGACGCTTAACAACTGAGCCACCCAGGCGCCCCAAGAGGTTATTTTGTTTTCTAATGGGAAAGACCATCCCCCTCATCTTGCCCCTCTTCCACTTCCCTGCTCTCTGGGCTGGGACAGATGTGCTGGAATCTTCCCTGAGGAGGGAAGAGGCAGGACTGGCATCCCATGAGGACAGGAACTGGGTCCTCTACACTCACCACTGGCTTCTTAACTCTTAGCCCACAAAAGGCACTGGAGGGCTGTTTGCAGAATGAACAAATGAACAGATGCGAAGGACTCAGCATAGTGTCTGGCACTAATAGGAGATTAATAAATGTTAGCTGTTATGTCGCTGCCCAAGGGAGCTGGGACTGGGTGACTCATGAGAGCAGGCTC
Organism: Halichoerus grypus; assembly: GCF_964656455.1. Taxonomy (NCBI): domain Eukaryota; kingdom Metazoa; phylum Chordata; class Mammalia; order Carnivora; family Phocidae; genus Halichoerus; species Halichoerus grypus. The sequence goes on from NC_135716.1 coordinate 164,221,023, forward strand.
TGCCCCTTCCTGAGCCCCTGACGGTCTCTGGAGAGAGGTGTGGGGGTGGGAAGAACAGTGAACAGAGACACAAGGACTTGAACCTGAGCTCTGCCACTTCCTGTCTGAGTGACTTTGGGAGCCTCCTCTGCAAAAGGGGAGCCTGCATATCCAGGCGGCTGCACTAGGGCCGTGGGGAGCCCTTGCCCCTGGTCCGGCTGAGCCTGAGGAGAGGTGGTGACGGAGAGGTGGTGACAGATTTGCTTGTGTCGTCAGGCAGGGGGAAGCAGGGCTGTGATGACCCAGGCAGAACCTAGGGAGGGACCTTACCAGGGGCTGGCAGAACCAGCTTCTGGGCAAAAAGGAGCCATTAAGCCCTCAACAGTGGTCACAGGACCCCAAAGGCTGGTCCCCCTGCTGCTAGGCAGGCTGTAGCACCGCCAGGCCCAGACAGTGATTGGGAGCTACTGAGACCCCCATTGTACATGAGAACACTGAGGCCTAGAGGGAGAGACTTAGCGGGACCCCACGGCACATTCACATCAGAGAAGGAGACCTCAGGTCCTCTGAGCCGTTTTACTGCTTTTTCACATGAATCAACACTGAAAAACATTTCTTCTTAACTTTTTTGAAAAATCTATCTTTGTTGTAAAAAATTACAATATACAGAAGTATGTCTAAAGAAAAGTATAAGTCTCCCCATGTCCCCACTCCCACTCCCTAGAGGGACTTCTCAGAACCTTTGTTGTGTGTTTCCCGGGCTCTTGACTCTGCATTTATAGTCACACATGCTTCATGTCTTTTTCATTTTTATTTTTTGGCTTTTGGGGTTTTTTTTTACATAAATGGAATCCTATTGTTCTGCAGCTTGTGTGTGTGTGTGTGTGTGTGTGTGTGTGTGTGTTCCACTTAACGGTGATAACCTTGTCCATTTTCCAGCAGGAATCAGGCTGGGACAGAGAGAGGCAGAAGGGCTGCAGGAGCCCAGGAAGAGACAGGGAACGCGTGTGTGTGTGTGTGTGTGTGTGTGTGTACGTGTGCATGACTGTGTGTGTGTGTGTGTGTACGTGTGCATGACTGTGTGTGTGTGTGTGTGTGTGTTGAGGGTAGGAAGGAGTCCCCACAGGTCACTACACACAGTGGATGGGGAACCTGGCATGAAGACCCCATCATCAGCTCCCAGAGGCCTGTGGTGTTTGTCTCCAGACTTGAGCTCCCTGAGGAGGGAGCTGCCCCATTCTGTTCATCACCACTCTGCACAGGGCCTGGTGCATAATAGATGCTCAAGAAATATTTGTTCAGTGAACTGCTAGGCCAGTTTTCCCTGACCCCACCAAAGACGACCTGGTCTCTGTGACTGTTCCAACTCATACTCAAAGGCCATTGCCCTAGATGGACCCCGGAGATGGGTGCAGAGCTCAGGGAGAGTGGGAAGACACTCCTCGTAGACAACTCACTGCTGTCTGTCAGTTTGCTCACCACCCTAATGAGGGGGTTGGACTGGTGGATCTCCAGGGGTCCGTCTGTCTGGCTTCAGTCCCACTCCCTCATTTCATGGATGAAGGGCTGAGTCGAGTTTAATTTTGTCAGCTGCCTCAGAAATCCACTGGGAAAAGGGGGGCTTGAGCTGGGGGATGCAGCCGCGGCTGTTGCCGTGTACGGAGCACCAGCCATGTGCCAGGCGCTGCTGGGCTGAGAGCTTTCCATGCACCGTCTGAATCTTCAGGACGTTTTCCCAAGTTCAAGCTCAGAGAGGGGGAGTAATTTGCCCAAGGTCACACAGTGAATCAGAGACTGACTCGGGATGGAACTCAGGTTTGCTGGACCCCAAATGGGGAGCTCTTTCCCACCTCAGCCCTCTTTGAACTAAAGTCAATAACGGTACCAGGCTGGACCAAACCATTCTTCCAAAACTTCAGGGACCCCTCCCTCATCATTCCCTCAGATGGCCTGACTTCTGTATCTAAGTCCCATGGTGACACGGCTGGGATTTTGGCCAGGAAAGTAGTTGACTTGTAGAATTGACTGGCAAGGGCTTGGGCACCAGAGGCTTCTGGTGGGTTCTGTGGCCCAGAGCCCGGCCCCCCTCCGCCCTCTCCCCCAGCCAGCCTCCCGGGGCTGGGGTGGGCCCATCTGTATCATTCATCCCTTGCCCCCACCTGGTGTTGGGCTCCTGGGGTTGGCGTCTAGACAGACTAGAGCATCCTACTGAGAACAGAGGCAGCCCTGACTCGGGGCTGAAGGTTCCCATGGCAACCGCATCCCCCTTGGCTGGCAGCTACCTGATAAATAAATAATCTGGGTGGGGGTGGGGAGCTAAGGGCAGGGGGAGGGGCAGCCGGGGAGCTTCGTGGTGGCTTCACTTGGGAAAGGAGAGGGCCAGGTTAGGCTTGAGGTGAGCTAGGGGGCTGGGCTGGGGGGGGGGGGAGCTGGTAGTATTGTAATGGCCGGGTGAGTGCACAGCAGCGGGAGAAAGTGGCCAGAGGTGAGAGGGATTCAGAAGAGCGGGAGGGAGAGCAGCACCTGAAACTGAGCTTTCTGGCTCTTGCACTTGGACACATCATGGGGCCCAAACACTGGAAACGGACCAGGTTTGGGCATATTAAGTTCATGATGAGCCGTCGCATGAGTAGCTGGTTATAAAGGGGCTGGAGGCTGAAACAAGAACAGGGAGCGCCTGAAGGTTGGGTGGGCACACGTTTGCTTGCACCCAGGAAATGGCCTGGGGGTGTTCTGACACTTAGGGGCCCGGCTGCATGGGAGGATGAGCTGCACGGGAATCAGGAGTGGCCAGGGAGGATGGAGACCGACTTTCACGTTGGCATCTGCAGTGTGCCAGGCTCGGCTCTCACCAGCGGGAATGCAGCGGTGAGCGCCTTAGGCGGAAATCCCTGCTCCCAGGGAGTGTGCCTTCTAATGCAGGAGTCCGACCGTAAAAGGGAGTGGGTAGTACGGTAATCTATGATAAGTGCCATGGAAAAAATAAAGCAAGGGGCAGGCAGGGAGTTCTGCAGCAGAATATAATTTTAAATACTACCTTAAAAAAAAAATTGGGCACCTGGCTGGCTCAGTTGGTAGAACATGTGACTCTTGATCTCAGGGTCGTGAGTTCTAGCCCCACATTGGTCGTAGAGCTTACTTTAAACATGTATATAAATTAACAAATAATATGGAATCTCTCCACCACCATATAAGGGAGGTATTGTGAATTATACCCATTCTGTGGGTGAGGAAACTGAGGTGCAGGGGAGTGAGGGACTGGCCCCGTGGCCCAGGGATTCTAACGGCGGGTCCGCTCCTAGCCACTGAGCCAAATGGTCGTGTGCATGCAGGCCAGGGGAGCTAGTGGCGGGGAGGGCATGGAGGCCTTTCAGCAGTTCTGGCCTTGAGAGCATTGAGATAGGTGAGGATGGGGCTTTTCTCTTTTACTTTTTTTTTTTTTTTTGACAGAGAGAGACACAGCCAGAGAGGGAACACAAGCAGGGGGAGTGGGAGAGGGAGAAGCAGGCTTCCCGCTGAGCAGGGAGCCCGACGGGGGTGCTCGATCCCAGGACCCTGGGACCATGACCTGAGCCGAAGGCAGACGCTTAACGACTGAGCCACCCAGGCGCCCTCTCTTTTACTTTTTAAATGGAACTGGCTTGAGTGTGCTTAGGAGCTAGTGCGAAGGATCCTGGGCACAGGGAGAGGTTGAGCTCCAGGCCAGAAGGGTCCGAGGATGGTGTGAGCGCCTGAGAAGACAGGAGGTGGGGTCCAGAGTGTAGGCGGAGGCACCGGGCAGAGGAGGGGGCAGGCGGGGGCAGGCAGAGGCCAGGTCCCAGTGTGAGAGTGAGGCTGGAGGGGTCCCAGGAGGGTGGAGGGCAGTGAGATCGGAAGTGGTCAGTGGGGAAGGTAGGTTCCCCAGAGAAGCCTAGTTGGGCTGTGGGGCGGCAGGGGGGGGGCCTCTCAAAGTTGGTGGTTACGGACCTGCATCTGTCGCGCACCGGCTCTGCCTGGGGAGTGACTCTCTAGCAGCACTCGGCTGCTTTGCAAGCAGGGAGAAAACTGTTAATTGGGTTTGTGCAGGTATGGGCTTCCCCTGACAGGTGCGAGGGAAAGGCAGAGGGGTAGGAGAGTCTGGCTGACAGGCGAAGCTCATGCCCAAGTGAGGGGGCATTGTGGGGGAGTGGGAGAGGGAGAAGCAGGCTTCCCGCTGAGCAGGGAGCCCGATGCGGGGCTCGATCCCAGGACCCTGGGACCATGACCTGAGCCGAAGGCAGACACTTAACAACTGAGCCACCCAGGCGCCCCTTTTTTTAAGATTTTTATTTAATTTGATTGAGAGAGAGAGAGAGGGAGAAGCAGACTCCCACTGAGTAGGGAGCTGACTCGGGGCTCCATCCAGGACCCTGGGATAATGACCTGAGCCGAAGGCAGATGCTCAACTGACTGAGCCACCCAGGCGTCCCGCATCCAACTCTTGATCTCAGCTCAGGTCTTCATCTCAGGGTCATGAGTTCAAGCCCCATGTTGGGCTCCATGGTGGTGTGGAGCCTACTTCAAACAAATAACAACAAAAACATGCAAAGAAAAAGCACTCGGACGGGTAGTGGCCAGCCCCCCCCACCTCCATCACGCAGGAGGCTGCATCAGTTGCCAGCAGGAGCTTCTGTCATAGTCCTGGCCCACCTAGGAGAGAGACTCAAGACCTGGCTTACCGGTTGACCAGGTTAAAAACAATTAGCCCAAAGTCACTTTTTCCCTCGGTGCACGTGCACTTGAAATTTTTTCGAAGGAGCACATTGCCATTGTCTCCACACTAGTCCTCCCATCAAACTAACAAGACACAACAAGGCCAGCTAGGATTTACAATCACTGCAGCCCTCGGATTATTGTTCTAAGCTGGTGCAACCAGATGGGGAAGATATTCCCCCTATTTGTTTGTTCTTTATTTGGTAATTAGCCGCATCTCGCAGCTGCACAAGCAGAAATTCTTGAATATCTGACTTGGTTTTCTAATAAAAAATAATAACTTTAGGATTGAGATATTTATAAGACGCAGAATCTCAATTAAAAAATATATATGGAGAGACACCTGGCTGGCTCAGTTGGTAGAGCGTGGGACACTTGATCTCAGGGTCGTGAGTTCGAGCCCTGAGTTGGGTACAGAGTTTACTTAAAAAAAATTAAGTTTATACCTGGGTGGCTCAGTCGATTAAGCGTCTGCCTTCGGCTCAGGTCATGATCCCGGGGTCCTGGGATCGAGCCCCACATCAGGCTCCCTGCTCCGCGGGGAGCCTCCTTCTCCCTTTCCCACTCCCCCTGCTTGTGTTCCTGCTCTCGCTGTCTCTCTCTCTGTCAAATAGATTAATAAAAAAATCTTTAAAAAAAGGAAAAGGGAAATGAAGGCAGGACTTCCAACTGTTGTTTCAGCCACTCAGGGGTAGTAGCTGGGGTGGGGGGGGGCAGGGTAAAGGAGTGTGGCAGCTCCCAGCAAGCCTTCGGTGCCCAACTAAGAAGCTTCCACTGTTGAGTCTCCTACTAATTAGCCACTGTTTATTAAGTCTAGTTGTCTCTCAGTCTTTGTGATGTCTCCATATCCTCACAACAACTTCTCGGGGAAAGGATTGCCTTCCCTATTTACAGTTGAAGAAACAGGCTCAGAGAGCGAAAGTAACTTGCACTGAGTCACACAGAGCTGCAATTTGAACCTGAGTTTTAGTGATTCCATAGCTTTTCGTGGTAACAGTCCCACTGCTTGCTTTGTCAGTGAGGTCCCTGAGAACCCAGAGGGGCTGGAGCAAGGGCCAGGGGCGGAGCAGGGTGATACCATGTTTTACGGGGGCATTTCTAGGCAAGATGTCTCCCCAGCTACACTATGAGCCTGGGCAAGTCTGTCTCAGCCACTTCCTCTGTCCTCTGACGGCAGTCTCCTTGCCAGGACCAGATGCGAGCTAAGTTGAGAGCATCAAGTGGGCCCCAAACCACCAGGGCTCCCCAAGGCTTGGCAGAGTCAGGGTGGAAAGGAGAAGAGCAGAAGTGGGGCAGAAGCTGTTGGGAGCAGGGAGCAACCTGGGGAGTTTCTCCCCAAGGTCAGCAGACCATGAGAGTCAAAGGTGGAAGGCCCTTAGCGGTCATGCAGTCCAGTGGTCTCTTCTGAATGGAAGAAGGAGCTTGAGACCCACTGGGGAAGGTGGCCTGCCCCAGGTCACCCAAGAGTCTGTCAGATTCTCAACCAGAATCCACACCTCTTAACTCCAGTGCCAGTGCCAAGAGGGAAAGTTGATAAGTTGGTGCCAAGATGGGACAGGTGACAGAGAAAAGCAGAATGACTGCCCGGCTCTGCCACCTCCCTACTGTGTGACTTTGGGGAAGTCACTTCCCTTCTCTGAGCCTCATGGTCTCTTGCTTCAGAACAAGATCATGATCTCAGCTCTGCCTTTCTGCCAAGGAACATCCAGTGAGCGATGAAAGCTCTTTACAATCTGCAGGGCCCTGCAGGAGGAGTCACCAACAAGAGGCAGGCTGACGCCAGGTGGGGGGGTGCCAGGGCTGGGCCTGCAGCTTCCTGGGTCTCTGCCCAAGCTTTACCATCTGTGTGGTAGCGTCAGCCCCACCTCCTCCCGCTTCCCTGCCAGGAAAACGACTTCTGGGATCTTCCCTGTCCCTTCCCAGCCAGATCCTCTTCTCTCCCCTTCTATTTTAATCAGGACTCTGGGTTGCAAGTGACAGAAATCACAAGTACAAGGAGGGAGAATTCGTTTTCGGCATGGCTAGATCCTCAGACCGAAAACGATGTGACCTGGGCACTCCCCTCGCTTGTTCACTCTTTCTCCCTTTCTGTCCCTTTGAGATGGCAAAGACAGCCACCAACAGCTCTGAGCAACACTGTACCCGTTCAGATACCCTGGCAGACAGCATCTCTGTCCCGGCTGCTCCAGCAGCTCTCCGGGGTGACTCTCGGGAGCAGGCCACAGGGCGAGTGCCCAGCCCTGACCAGATCCCTGTGTGTCGATTATCTGGTTAGGACTGAGTCATGAGCCCACTGCTGAAATTAGAGGTGGGCTCAGCCCCACCCAAGGCACATGGACTAAAGGTCCAGGAGGCGGTTCCCAAAACAAAGAGATGGGTTCTTTCACCAGGAGAAGAAGTATTGGACAGTCAATAACAATGGATGTCATTGGCACCTTTGTTCTTAAGTGTATCAGCTGAAACATTGAACCAGGGGCTCCTGGAAAGGGAGGATTGATTGAATCCTGTATCGGTTAGCTTTTGCTGGGTAACAGATCATTCCAGAGCAGCAGTTTAAAACAATCATTTTATTTAGCTCTTGATTCTGTAGGTCAGCTGGGCGATTCTTCTGGTCTGGCTACGTGTTTTTTGGTCAGTTGGTGGGTTGGTTGGCATCGGAATGATCTAGGATGGCCTCACTCACATGTCTGATGGTTGATGGGCTGTCATCTGGGGGGCCTTGGTTCTCCTTTTATCCTCCAGCGGGTCACAGGAGCTCTTCCACATGGTGTTCTCTGTGTTACAGGTGTAGGAAGTGGGCAAGCTCCAGGGCACAAGCAATTTTTTCAAAAGGTCTTCACTTGCACTATGCTTCCTAAAGTCCCATTGGGCAAAGCAAGTCACATGACCAAGCACAAGGTTACTGTAGAAGGGTACTGCCAAAGAGCATGGGGACAGGGAGAGAAAGAACTTGAGGTCAATTTTGCAACCTACTGTAGCTCCCTTGGGGAAGGGGAGTAAAAAAAAATTCCTTTCTCTGCAGCCCATAGATTTCATGGGCCAGGGCAACCTCCAGATAGCAGTCCTTGGAAGAGGGGACTCAGGCCCAGGGACTTTCCTGGGCCCTTCAGGGCCGTGGCTCAGCCCTTGGCCAGGGCTGGGGGAAGCAGTCTGGATCCTAACTCCACCTGCTTCGAGCCCCACATGAGGCAGGGGCAGGTGCTAACGGGGAGCGCCTCTTGGCAGGGAGGAAGGTGTTCTGAACCCCGGCTCCCTTCTGTTAGCTGTCCCCAAAGTGATGAGCAGGGCTCCGTCTCAGTTCATCCCCGCAGACTTGCTTCCATCTCCCCATCTCCCTGTGGTCTTGCAGGGCTGGGATGGCTCTGGACTTGTGTACAGTCAGGCCATAGTGCCTCGTCGCCGTGGTAAGGGGTGTCACCTGCTCCACGAGGTCGAGGAGTCCCTGTCCTCCCCTTTCAGGCGGTGACCGTGGCCTCAGCCTGCTCTCTCCCACAGGTCGCTGCGCTGGAGCGGCAGATCTTTGACTTCCTGGGCTATCAGTGGGCTCCTATCTTAGCCAACTTCCTGCACATCATGGCAGTCATCCTGGGCATCTTTGGCACCGTGCAGTACCGCTCCCGGTACCTCATTCTGGTATGGCTCCCTTGGCCCCTCCTACCCCCCTGCCCCTCCAGGCATGAACTGCCCCCCCTTCCCTGGGTGCCCAGACCCCTGCCCTGTCTTAGCTCCAGCCCGGCTGGTGGTGGATGCCCAAGTCCCAATGCTTCTTTGCTCAGCAGAGAGACGAGATTGATATTTTCCCTAAAGGATTTCCTAGGGAAGAATCCAAATATTAACCTGCCAGGTCATTTAGTGAGTGTCTACCATGTGCGAAGCGCACTGCTAAAAGTTTCGCATGTTTACTTATCTTTACAACAGCCCTGCAAGGGATATCTTACCATCTCCATTTTCCAGATGAGGAAATGAGGCTCAGAAAGGTTACGAGGCTTCCTAAGGTCACACAGCTAATAAGTGGCAGGATTAGAGCATCAGACCCAGAGCGAAGGCTCTTGATACGTGCCCACGCTGCCTCAGTAAGCCAGTGCAGGGACGGACTTCATCTTCTCTAGCTTCTCAGGTTGCTTTAAGAGGCTGGCTCGGCTTTGGTCCTTTGCTGTTCATCAAGAATGTGGTGTGATGGCAAGTGGGGCTTTGAGGTCAGTGCCTTCTGTGCTCTGATCCCAGGAGTGGATTGTGTCCCTGGCTCCCTCCTCCTGCTTCCTCTTCCCAAGCCCTGGTCCTTGATGGTCTCTGTTAAACTCCTGTGTTTAGCTAGGCTCACCCTTCTCCCCTGCTCTTCCTCAGTGACCCATTCACCTGCCTCTTTGGAGGGAAAAGGGACACCTGTGATGACAATGACATGCTTTGCCATGCTCCTGCCACAGCCCATTCTGGCTCGTTCTTGGGCTTCGCCCACCTCCCACAGGCTGAACCTCCCAGAAGCTGGGTGGGCAGGGCCCTTCCAAAGCTCTATCTCACCCGGGATGGGAGAATCCTTCTCTCCAGCTCTCGGGAAAGCCCCAGGCACTCCGCTAAGCAGCACTGTGTGCTGGGTGACAGAACTGGAATTGCAGACCCAGGACTTGGGTGGAAATACCCCGCTCCTCTCCAGCTCTGTGGAGCCGGGTTGTGTCTATTGTTCTCTGCAGAATGCATCGAATTAGCTGCCAGAGGACTGGAGCCTGAGGAGCAGCCCTATCTCTTCCTAGCTGTGTGATCTTGGAAAACTGAAACCTCCTCTCTAGCGCTTACGTTGGTTATCTTTAGAGAAAGAACAATGCCTTCCATGCAGGGCTGTTGTAAGGACCGGACGGATGTAATAATGATTTGTAAACTCTAAAGTGCTCTCTGCGTGAGATAGTGTCATCATTTCTCCTTGCAAAGGTCCCCTCGGTCCCTGAGCTCTGTCTCCATTGACAAGCCCCATCCCCGCTCCCCCAGGCCCCACCCTGATCCCACCTCTCCTTTCTCCAGTATGCAGCCTGGCTGGTGCTCTGGGTTGGCTGGAATGCATTTATCATCTGCTTCTACCTAGAGGTTGGACAGCTGTCCCAGGTAAGCCTCAGGCCTGGCAATGCCAGAGGGCAGAGCCTGACCTTTCCTATCCCCTACGCCAGGGGCTCCTAGTTTGGTCTGGGGCATCATCTCTTGAAGAGACCTCCCTCTACACACCCAAATGATCTGTGCTCCACAGACCCTACCCCCACATTTTAGTTTCTGGCCTCTTCTGCACTTCTCAGAAACAAATGATGGAGCAGATAAGGCTGAGGGGCCGTGAAGATGGGCGGTGGTCCCACTTGATCACAAGCTCAGTAGAAACCAACCACTTGTAGTGGCCCTGAAAAGTGCTCTTGGGCTCCACATGTGTTCAGGGCAAGGGAGGTGAAAATGTCATGTACAGCATTTGGTAACTGCTTAGGCCACAAAGATTTGAGTCCAGTTCTGATCAATATTTTCAGAAGGGAAAGAGATGAAGTAGTCTTTGGGGAAAATCGAGTGGACCAGATCCCATGCAGAACTATTGAAGAAAGGGGAAGTTTTTAGCTTGTGGAAGAGCAGGCCCAGAGGATACAACTTCTATTTTTAGTATGTAAGAGGGGAAAATATATGAATGGGAACATTGGCTTTGTAGTTCTGGTAGATCTAAGTCCCGGCTCCAGCATTTCCAAACTGTGACCCCTGGGCATGTGTCTCACCCTCTCTGAGCTTGAGTTTCCCTGTCTAGTGAGCGCAGATAACCACTTCATGTGGTTGCCGAGGATGAAATGTGATCATACATCCCATCGCAGGGCTTGGCACCTGGTCAGCACCCAGTGAATATTTGTTAACAGGCTGCATGATGAATGGATTGATAAACACAGAGATGCACACCGTGGGTGAGAACCTCTGATCTAGGCCAGCCCCTTCTGCATTTCCGATGGGGAGACCAAGGACTAGAGAGGACAGGTTTGCCCGGGGCCATACCCAGAGAGCAGTGGAGAGACTGAATGGGCTGTGAAGGGGTCTGTACTGAGGATTTCACCCATGGCTGGAAAACTGGACTCAGCCACTGTTAGGGTCCCTTCCATCCCTGAAACTTTGGGGCTCCTGTGGGTCGGTCAGCACCAGCCCCTTTCATCTCTGATGGAAGTGTGAGACCTACGTAGTCATCAAGCGCCACCTACTGGCCAAATATAGACTTGCAGAAATGGGCTCCCTCCGTACTCTTCAAAGCAAGCCAGGAGAGGAGGCTGCTACAACAGTCCAGGTGTGATGTAGATCTTATATAAAGTTTCCTGGGGCCTGGGGAAGATCCCCCTGCCCCTGGCCCCAGCTCAGTATTCTAGGCCCCTCTGCCCCCAGGACCGGGACTTCATCATGACCTTCAACACATCCCTGCACCGCTCCTGGTGGATGGAGAATGGGCCAGGCTGCCTGGTGACACCTGTCCTGAACTCCCGCTTGGCACTGGAAGACCACCATGTCATCTCTGTCACCGGCTGCCTGCTTGACTATCCCTACATCGAAGCACTCAGCAGTGCCCTGCAGATCTTCCTGGCTGTGAGTCTTCCTGTCCCCCCTGGCCCACACACTCCCAGAGGTGGACTCCACCCCAACCCCTTTGTTTAGCTCTAGTTAAGAAGGGGAGAACCTAGATCTTCCAGCCTGCCTGTGTCTGCCTGGCTCTGTCTCCATATCTTGTATCTCCTCCCTTCACCCCCTGCCCCAGCTCCCATTCTAGGAGTGAGCAGGTTTAATGAATAGGATGAGTCATCAGACTATGAGTCAACCCAGTCTCCAGTGTATCTGCTGTGTGACCTTGGGCAAGTCACTTGCCCTCTCCAAGCTTATATGCTTATTAACAGAAATTCATGACCACATCAACTGTGTAGAGTTGTAAGAGTTAAAAAAGAGTGGCTCCAAGATAGTAATATAGTTCCCAGTCTTGCCCTCAGCACTCCACACACCCAAAGCCACATAATCCTCGTTCCTCTTAACAAATCAGTGAAGTATTGCCCAGGTCCAGCTGGGAAAACTGAGGCCCAAAGAGGTAAAATTATGACTTGTCCAAGTCCACTCACAGAACGGATAATGGGACCAGGTATGTTTGACTATAAGGCCCAGTCATTTAACTTGAAGTTGTTATGGGTTGGCCTTCATCCTCGCACACCCAGTCCCTCCCGTCCTTCTGGGCCTGGCCAGGCAGGGGGTGGAGGAAGAGCTTCTGTCTTCTTTCCTTTCACCCCCAGCTGTTTGGCTTCGTGTTCGCCTGCTACGTGAGCAAAGTGTTCCTGGAGGAGGAGGACAGCTGTGAGTGCCGAGCCCCTAGGGAACGGGGAAGCCTGGCCACACCCCACCCCGTGCCTTCAGCACCCTGGACAGAGCCCCGCGCGGCCTGGGAGGGAGGAGACCTGGGTTGGCCAACTGGCTCCTCTTGGTGGGGAAGAAGAGGCGGCAGGGGTGGTGGCGGTCGGCATAGCCAGCGCATTCTGGGCTGTGACCCAGACACCCAGGTGCCCAGTGCACGGCTCCAGCACTGCTCTCCACCCACTCCTCTTAGGTTCTGGCCCTCCGAGGACCTCCACGGGGCTCGCCCCTACCAAGCACCTCCCGTGCCCAGCCTCGTCCCCCGACTACCGTCCACCCCCACCTCCCAGGTCTTGCCCCCTTAAGTGGCTCAAGCCCTGCTCCCTTAAAGGACGGCCCGCCCCCCGAGGCTTTCCATCCACTTGGGCTTTGGCCCACTCTGGCTGAGCTCCTGAAAATCCCGCTCTGCTCCGCATAGGTCCTGCAGCAAAGCCCCGCCCTAAGGCTCTGTACAGGGGTCTGGCCCTCAGATTCTTCCTTTTCAGGACCTAGCCTCCCATAACTCATACCCCACAGGCTCATCCCTAACTATGCGCCACCTCCCCTTCCGCAGTTGACTTCATCGGTGGCTTTGACTCCTACGGATACCAGGCGCCCCAGAAGACATCGCATTTACAACTGCAGCCTCTGTACACGTGGGTCATGGTGCCCAGCGGGGTGGGGTGGAGGGACTAGGGCGTTGCTGTAGGGGAAGGAAAGGCAGGGAGGCGTGGGGAGGGCAGCCGAATCTCTCTGCGGGTCCACTTCCCTAACCTGCCTTTGTTTCCTGCAGGTCGGGGTAACTTCTGTCCCGCGCCCATCCAGTTGCCACGAGCTTGCTGGCTGGACTGAAGCCCTGGCGCGAGCTCGGGCCGAAATAGCAGGCGCGCCCCCTGGCGGCTCGCGACCCGACTGCAGCCTGCTCCGGCTGGGTCTGCGGCGGACTTGGACTTGACCCTTCCAGCCCGACTCCAGGGGTGGGACGTGCTGGGCGGGGGAGGGGATCGCGGGGTTTGTATTTTTTTTATCTCAGCCTTGGCGTGCGCTGGGGCCTCCCTCCCTTCTCCAGCCGCTCCCTTTCGAAACCCTTCACCCCACTTCCGGTCCCCTGTGCAGGGAGAAATGGCATTTGCCCCATCTCACCACACTCGTTCACCAGCCCTGGGGAGAGTTACTGTGAACTAGAAGCAGGAGTCCTGGGTTCCAGTTGCAGCTCCGTCACCGACTCTCTGTGTGACATCTGGCAAAGCCCTTCCTTGCCCTCTCTGGGCCTCAGTTTCCCTCAATTAAAATAATCTCTTAGCAGATGGAGCTCTTTCTAGCCTTTTCATTTGACTCTTAATTCCAGGGGCTAGGCTGGGATTATAATTCCCATTTTGCAGATATGGAAACTGAGGCCCGGAGATATGAAGTGATTTGCTTGAGGCCACACAGCTAGGCTTTTGGTGGAGGCAGGCCTTGAACACAGCATACCTTCTGTAGTTTCAGACTCCAGAACCCACTGTCTGGTCTCTGAATCCCATTTCCAAGCCCCCATCCAGCTGGGACACTCTAGAACCCACGTGATCTACATCACACACACCACCACCACCACCCCTCGCCAGCGCCTCTCTTGAAGCAATATACCTGTTCTCCTGTTGGGAACCAGATGAACAGAGCCCAGAGCCCTGAATTCAGCCTGACCCACAGGGAAGCCCTCCTAGACTCGGCCCCCATCCACTCTTGGCCAACCTTTCAAGTTCATTCCAATAAGGGGGGTGGGCATATCTCAGCCACCCCACCCCCTTCCAGGTCCTTGAGGCCGGGTCTGCTGCAGCCATGATCCCCTGTCCTCTCAGCAACTCCACCAACCCCTGATGGCTCCATCCACGTCACCCGTTGGAAGACTTGTGGTTCCAGAATGGAAGACAGCTGGTCAGCACCTCCCGATCACCAGTTTTCAAAGATCACCAGCATTTATGACCACCCCAATGTCAAAGAGAAACCTCTAACAAGCCCAGAAGGAGTTGTGAAGAGGCAGACTGGGAGTGTGGGTCATGGTGTGGGGTTGGGAGGGCCAGCACCCCTGAGAGCAAACAGAGATGAGAGCTCATTCTCCCCATCTCCTTCCACAGACACCCCTGAGGACCTTACTTCCTGTGTACTGGCCGTGAGTCCAAGGGCAGGAGGGGCAGCCCTCAGCTTCCCAGTCTGTGAAACATGAGTGGCCCTGGATTAGGAGGGAGGGCAGGAGGCGTGGGGGAATGGGAGGGAAACACAGATGGTTTGTATGCCTGAGCCCATCCATGGTGACCACTCCACTCCTTGCTCTCTACCCTCTGATCTAGCCTTCCCTACATCTGAGGCCAAAGCATCCTGAGCTAGGACCCCACCCCGCCATCCCCTCTGCAGTGTTCTGCCAAGGAGCCAGCCCCAGGAGTTCCACTGGTCACCCCAGGCACTGAGGTCCCATATGGTCTGCCCAGGTAGCTAGGGGTTCCGTTCAAGAAGGGGGCAGCTCCCTTCGGACCTGGCTGCTATCCTGCCACCAGCCCTCTCCTGTCTCCAGCCCTCTCCTCCCACCCCCACTCCCCAGCCTCCTTTCTACTCAACGGGTTTAGCCACTGGTGCTTTGAAGCCTTTTGTTTTTATAAGATGGTTTTTGCAAGGGACCAAGTTCTTTTCTCACTGGGACCTTGCAAGGCAGGGAGTGTACCCTGGTTTCTGTGCAGGTGGGTTAATTAAAGATGGTGTTTTCTTCTCTATCATCCTGTCCTCCTGCCCAGTGAGTCAGCAGGGTCCCTGCTTGAGGGTGAGCAGGGGCTGGGAGTCAATGTCATTGTCATTATCATTCCTGGGGCACTGGCCTGTGCTTCTGACTGGCTGTGTAGCTTTGGGAAGTCACTCTTCCTCTCTTTCCTCATCCATAAAATGCAGAGGTGGGGCTCAATCAGTGGGTTCCCAAGCCTGGCTCACAATCCCTTGGAGAACTTTCTATTCATTTTTCTGAGTAGGTGGATTGTAAGTTTATGCTTCCAAATATCCTTTGCTTCTCAAGTCTGCCCTCTTCCTGACAACTCAGTTCCTGACTTAGAATGAGCTGGCAGACAATGCTTTAGACGTAGATTCCTGGGACATCCTGGATCTTTTCTAGCAAGACAGCCAGAATCAGTATTTTGAATATTTAAAATTTTATTTACTTTTGTGAATAGATAATATGTATATTGGTACAGAATTCAGAAAGTTCCAGGACTTTATGTCTTTTTACCGATTTTTCATATCTTTCCAAAGAGAGACAATTCTTCGTTAACTGACGTAAATATTTTTTCCCCTTTTCACACAAATGGCAACATGCTCTACTCAATCTTTGACTTCCTACTGCTTCTTCTACTTAACTCTGAATCTTGGAAACCTTCCCCCAATAATACACGTGGAGCTGCCTCCCTTTCTTCCATGGTGATTTGGTAGAATTAAGACTTGTGTGAAGATTCCCAGGTAATCCTGATGCGGCTAGGGGCTAAGAACCAGAGGTTCTACACAAGATGCCCCGAGTTCATGATGCAAACCTCTGCGGACGCCTCCTGGCCATGGAGTTCGAAGATCAATCACAGATACCGCCTTCAAGGAGTTTATGGTTCAGTGGGGAGCCCCCAGGATGGGAACGCTGGTGGGTGGTCAGTGCTGAGGACAGGGTGGACTGAAAGGCCACCTGAGGGTCCTGGACAGGGACAGCAGCATGAGCACAGGTGTGGAGGGAGGGGAACACGTGGTATGGGGGGAGGGGAAGAATAGCCAGGGACAAACTGGTTGGAGGGAACTTTGATTGGGAATGTATTAGTTTCCTATTGCTGTCCTAGATTACCACAACATTAGTGTCTTAATACAAATGTAATGCCTTATGGTTCTGTAGAGGTTGGACATGAGTCTCACTGGGGTAAAATCAAGATGTCTGGAGGGTTGCATATCTTTCCGGAGGGTCTAGGGGAGAATCTATGTCCTTGCCTTTTCTAGCTTCTAGAGGCTATCCCCATTTCTTGGCTTGTGGCCCCTTCCTCCATCTTCAAAGCCAGCAATATCCTATCTCTTTGACCTTCCATCATCATATCTTCCCACAGCCATGAAAGGTTCTCCACTTTTAAGGGCTCCTGTCATTAGGTTGGGCCCAACCAGATAATCCAGGATGATCTCCCCATTTCAAAGTCCCTTTTGCCATGTAACACATTCACACGTTCCAGGGGTTAGAATGTAGACACCTTTGGGAGCCATTATTCTGCCTTCCAGGATAGGAATTGTATCCAGGTTATAGCAGCCCTAATGTCAAATCAGAGCACATCAGCCTGAGTGATGTAGATGGGAACTACTGAAGGATTTTGAGCAGAAGCTACTCCGTTAGAGCTGTCTTTATGGGAGAAGATATTTGCAAATGACATATCTAATAAAGAGTTAGTATCCAAAATACATAAAGAACTTGTAAAACTCAACACCCAAAAAAATAGTTAATCCAGTTAAAAAATGGGCAGAAGACGTGAGTAGACATTTTTCCAAAAAAGACATGCAGATACATGAAAAGATGCTCAACATCACTCATCATCAGGGAAATACAAACCAAAACTAAAATGAGATGTCACTTAATGCCAGTCAGAATGGCTAAAATTAACAACACAGGAAGCAACAGGTGTTGGTGAGGATGCAGAGAAAGGGGAATTCTTTTTACACTGTTGGTGGGAATGCAAGCTCGTGCAGCCACTCTGGAAAACAGTATGGGGGTTCTTCCAAAAGTTAAAAAAGAACTACCCTATGACCCAGCAGTTGCACTACTAGGTATTTACCCAAAGGATACAAAAATGCTAATTTGAAGTTTTAAGCAGCAATGTCCATAATAGCCAAATTATGGAAAGAGCCCAAATGTCCATCAACTGATGAATGAATAAAGAGGATGTGGAGTCTATATACAATGAAACACTATTCAGCCATAAAAAAGAATGAAATCTTGTCATTTGCAACAACACAGATGGAGCTAGAGAGTATAATGCTGAGCGAAATAAGTCAAAGAAAGACAAATACCATATGCTTTCTCTCACATGTGGAATTTAAGAAACATTAGAGCTGTCCTTTAGCAAGAACGGGCAGGGCTGGAAGCGTGGGGTGGAGGAAGAAGGCAGGAAGCAGTGTTTCATCTGGAAGAGACCTCAGATTTCTCACAACCCTCTGTAGATGTAGATGTGTGTTCTTGGGGATCCATGTGTGACAATGAGCTCTATGTGTAAACTTGGGAGGGTAATGATCAGCATGAACTGCAGGAGGCAGGCGTACCTAGGTCCAAATTCATGACTCTGGAACCAGTTGAGCTGGTCTTCCTACAAAGCCCAGTAAAGATCCCCCAGCTCCTGCCATCCTGGGGCCACCTCCCAGCAACCTCCACACACTAGAATAATCCAGGTAGGACAGGCCATCTTCCAGTAACTGCTGAATCACAAAGGGACCCAAAGCGTTCTTTAAAACTAGAATATGAATTCCCCAAGGTACATTTGACAAGCGCAAGAGTCTACTGGGACTTATACACACACGAGTGTTTTCTTAATGCATTGGAATTGGATCTTGCAGTTTCTAAACAGATTAGGAATTGGGGGGGTGGCTGACACCAAGACCCCATTGCCTTACAGGATTCACTACTCCACAGGCTCCTGCACCAGGGCACTGTTTCTCTAGTTTCCAGAGCATAAGAATCCCTTAACATCCGAATTCCTGATCCTGAGCCAGAATGTACTGAACCCAACATCTCCTAGGCAGTGACAGGAAAACTGCATTTTTTTGCAAGTGCCCCCTGTGATCCAGGTTTGGGAAATCCTAGACCTGGATAAAGAGGCATTCAGACATTTTTGGAACTCCCCCTACTCCAATGTCTTGGAGGTCCCACCGAATTATACCTGCCAGCTTCCTCGTACCAGAGCTAGACTTTAAGGCTCTCTCCCCTAAGCTGGATTTTGTTACTGACAATCTTACGGCGTGTGTGTGTGTGTGTGTGTGTGTGTGTGTGTGTGTGCGTTAGTCATTTCAGACGAGATCGGGCGCGTTCAGGGTGGTATGGCCGTAGACTAGTGCGTTAGTCATTTCAAAGGCTGTGATCTACTCCTGAATTTAAACATCGACATAACTTCACCCCTAGGTTAGTTTGGGCAAAGGCAGGTCCAAGCCCTGCCTTCCCCTCCCTTAGCCTCAGTCGCCTAGAGGAGGAGGCGAGGGCAGCTCCAAGTTGTCCCACTGCCACCTGAGCTGGGGACCACACCCTGCCCTGAGCCTCTGTTCCAGTGACTCAGCACTTCCCCGCAAAGTTCGCCCTGGAATCGGACTGGGCAGGCCCGGGCAGGCTGGAGCTGCAGAGAGAGCCCTGTGCTGGGCATCCGGGACCTACATTCTAGTTCTTCCTGTGGCCCGCACCCACCCGGGGCAGCTTCTCCACCTCCGGCCTTGGTGACTTCCTGCGTGAAATGAGAGGGCTGGACTTTGATCTTCCTGGGCTTCTTCAAACTGCAGACATTCTGGAACAGGGCTTCTCAACCCTAACTGTACTCAGGATGCCTTTTTTAAAACACAGATTTCTGGACTCCACTTGCATCCCAGGTTCTAATTCACTGGGACCCAAGCATCTGAATTCATCCTTCAAATATTTATGAAGCACCTACTATGTTCCAGGAATTGGAGATATAGCAGTGAACAAAGCAAACGGTAATCCCTGCTCTGGGGAGGGTATCTGTTGGGAGGAGACCTACATAAATAAACCAGTAAATATATGGTATATCAGAGAAGTGTCACAGAGCAAAATGGTAGGGAAGAGAAAAAAAAGACCTGAAGAAGGTTAGGTTAGAAAGCAAAGGGAAGAGCAAGTGCAAAGGCCCTGAGACGGGAGCATGCCTGAACATTGGAGGGAAGCAAGGAAGCCAGCGTGGTTCAAAGCATGGAAAGGGGAGAGTGGTAGAAGATGAAGTCACAGAAGGAGAGGGTGGGAGGTGGCATGTCTGATTCTATTGACCTTGAAGGATATCATCAGGGTTTTAGCATTTAATCTGAGTGAGATGGGAAACCACTGGAGTAATAGAGCACAGAGCTGGGAGGATTCCTTTGGATACTGTGTGATGAATAGACTAGGAAGTCAGGAGCTGGAACGGAGACCAGGTCAGATGCCATCGAGGCAATCCAAGTGAGAGATGCTGGTGGTTCAGTCAAGGTGGCTGCAGTAGAGAGGGTGAGAAATGACTGGATTTCAATACGTTTTGAGGGTAGGACCAACAGATTTGCTGATGGACTGGATGGGGGAGGTGAGTGAAAGAGGGGTCAAACAGGACCCCAAGGTTTGTGGCCTGAGCAAGTAGCGGCTGGAGCTGCCCTTGAGATGGGATGACCGCAACAGGAGAAGGTTTGGGGGTGGACTTCAGCATTTTGGTGTTGGACAGGAAAGTCTAAGATGCCCATTAGATGTTCAAGTGGAGATGTCAAGGAGGAGAGTTCTGGGCTGATACAGAAAGTTTGGAATCATTGGTTTCGAGATAATGTTTCAAGTCATGAAAACGGATGAAGTCACCAAGGAATGAATGCAGACGGGAGAAGGTTGAAGCCTGAGTCCTGGGGCTCTTCCCCATTTGGAGTCGAAGAACATTCCATGGAGCCAGCAGAGAGGGCTGAAGTTGGGAAGCCAAGTGGCTCATCCGAACTAACATTTTTGAGTTGTCTCAGTTTACTGATTCCTCTCTGTCAAGGACTATTAACTGGGCACCTACTATGTTCCAAGCACCATTCTAGACACTGAAGCTACAGCAACAAACAAGACCAACAAGGCCTTAGCTCTCTCACAGCTTACCCTCTAGGTAGAACATGTTTTCATACATGTTCAGTCTTTGTAACAATCCCAAGAAGGCAAGTTCTATTACCATCATTTATAGGTGGAGCCCCCCAAGCTGGGAGAGGTTAAGTCACATACCCAAAGTTACACAGCTAGTAAGTGGTGAGATAGGTGTTTAAATCCAGCCACTCTGACCCCAGGCTCATTCTCTAACCGTGGACATGTATTGCCTTGTGGGGAATTTTGGTGCCCAGCCAGGGTTGAGAACCACTGCTCTACGACTGGAGGGGCGGGGGGTGAACTCTCTTAGTTTTCTATTGCTACCTAGCAAGTTATCCCCAAATTAGCAGCTTAAATCAACAAACATTATCTCACACAGTTTCGGTGTGTCAGAAATTCGGGAGCACCTGCCAAGGACACCGACTTCCAAATTCTCCCACCCTCTTGGTGAACACACCCTGTATGCATCTCCGTCCACCTCCTTGGTCTCCTGCCCTCAGTGTGACTGGGGGATTTGTGAGCCAGGTGGGAAATAAAGCCCCGGGGGCGGGAGGTGGGGGCAACAGGGTGGGTTGCTACTGATGAGGAGGAACACAATCAACATTAAACACTCACCGAGTTCTTACAATGTGCCAGACTTCCATAACACTCTTCATCCCCACAGCAACCCTGTGAAGCAGCTGCTGCATTCCCATTTTAGAGATGAGGAGACTGAGGCACAGAAAAATGGAGTAAGATTGCACAGGTGGTAAAGTGGGAAGACAAGCCCGTTTGTTGAGCCTGCTGGGCACTTTTCACAAGCGACATCGTGCATCCTCCCCATCACCTCTAGCAGAGGTACAGCCCCTGTTTTCACAGCCTTCGTCTTGTCCTTGAGTAGCCCACTCTGCCCCTGCCATCAGAACACGGGGGAGCACGGCTGTCACAGCGACGCCTGCTGGCTGGCGCGGCATGTGCGCCCCTCCAGACCCGGAAACGAAGAGACCACCCCTCCCTGCGTGTCAGCCCCCTCCTCGCGCAGGGCCCCCGGAGTCCGGGTCTCCCTGCATTCCTGGGCTTCCTGCTGCCGGGCCAGCGACCTCCCTCCCCGTCTCCTCTCTTGGTCTTGGCCCAGGAAAGATTACGGATTCTGAACTTTGGGTCCTAGCTCTGCCACGGGCTACCTGGGCAAACTTGGCCAAGTCTTATAATCCCTCACTTGAAACACGCCTCCCCGGGCCGGGCTCTAGGAGGGCTCTAAGAGCAGCGGGCGGCTCTGCGAGGGCTCTAAGAGCAGCGGGCGGGGCTCTAGGAGGACCGCAGGAGGGAGGCGTGTTCCGGCGCTGGAATGGGTCCTCTCCGCCTGCCTAGAGCCAGCGTGTGACCTAGTAGCATCCCACTCATCTGGGAACCTCCGCATCTTGCCCTCCCCTGGCACCCCGCCCCTTCTGAAAGATCACCATGGATGGGGATGGGAGGTTTCAGGGCCCCAGGAAGGGGGTAGATGGGGAGCTGGGGTTGGGAGGAAGTCAGTGGGGAGCTGGAAGGAGCGGGGATGAGGTAGAGCCCTGGGAGTGACCCGGCTGGTGAGTTCTTGTCTGTTTAATGGATCCCTTCAGGCAGGTCAGCCTGCTGCTCTGAGTCTCCGTATTTCTCTCTGTAAAACGACCCTAATGATGTGTGTCTTCAGGCCCGGGTGGGTAAGGGTAAGGGCTCCCCAGGGCAAGAACTCATTGTATTTGTGGGTGGCCTGAGGCCTCCTTGCCGGATCACACCTGGAGCAGTCTGGAGGGACAGGACTCTCAGCTCTGCCTCCCCAGGGGCTTACAGAGGCCTCTCTGGCCTGGGGCAGCTCTCAGCCCCTGCCTTCCTCCCTCCACCTCTGCAGCCCCTGCCTGCCCTCCCAGGATGGCGATGGGCAAAGGGCCCTCTCTCGCTGTCACAGAACTTGGCCCTGAGAACCAGCCACCATTTCCTTCTGCCTTCTCTCTAGCCGGGATCTGCTCACCTTCCTGCAGCCTTGCCCAGGAGCCCTGTGGCCCTGTGAGGTCTCTCCAAGCCTCCACTGTGATGAGCACTCCCATTGCCTAGAGGTGAAAACAGAGCCCCTGGAAAGGAATAAACGGTTCCAGGCCCTGCGATGATCATCTCCCCAGCCCCTGTTGCCTGCAAGGATTGGCCAGGCTGGAACTACTGCTGGGGTCACACCGTAGCTTTGGTCCTAGGCCTGGTCCTGTCTGCTCTCGGTAGGTGTTTGTTGAGTAAGTGAGGGAAGGAATTGGAAGGAAGGAAGGAAGGGGAAAGAAGGAAGGACGGAAGAAAGGAAGGAAGGAAGGGCAGGGTAGGTGCTGTGGTTATTTCCTTTTTATAAACGAGGAAACTGAGGCACAGTGAGGCAAAATGCCATCTCCCTGACCTGGCCACTCCCCGTCTTAAAAGTCCTTCTTCTCCCCCCTGCAGAGATCCTGCTTCTCTGCCTGCCTCATGCAGCACTCCATGCTCTCCACCGGCATGGTGAGAACAGTTGGCCTGATTCCCTGGGTTTTAAGGGCCCTGGGGGCCCCACGTCACTCATCCTCCTTTCTCCGGGCCAGGTATCCTGGCAGGAGGCGCCGCGGCCCCTCCTCCAGGGTTTGTGCACATGTGCTGGGGGCCCCCACTCAGCCCCGCCGGGAGCTGCGGTCACCACCACCACCACCGTGACATATTCCAGGCCCTCTAATCCTTCTGACTTGGCCAGGCCACAGTTCTAGAACTGGAGCCCAGGCTCCGATCCCAGCTCTGTCTCCCCCTCCAAGCTTCAGTTTTACATATTTGAAATGCAGATCCAGCATTTGTGTGTGTCTCTCTCCCTCTCTTTCTTTCTCTCCCTCTCTGTCTCTGTCTCTTGATCTCTCTGGATTGTGCTGGGTTTGTAAGAAACCATGCATCACTGGGCCTGGCACACAGTAGGTGCTCAATATATATGTGCCCTTTTGGTCCCGTGTCATCAGTGTGAGATACATCAACACCTCCATTGTGAGGCCAGTGCCATGGGGACCACTAAGGACTGTCTCAGCTTAGGCCAGCCAGGGAGAGATGGGGTGGCCAGCGTCTGCCTGTCCAGCCACAGCCCTGCCAGGGTGCAAACGAGGCTCTCATTGCTTTCCTTTTCCCACCAAAATATCACTCACCTGCCCTCCTACATCCTGGTGGCTGCCCAGCCAGCATCCTCGGGCTGGCTCCCCCAGGGTCTTGTTCTCTGTTCCAATTAGCTATTGCTGCATAACAAACCAGCCCCAAGCACGGTGGCTTGAAACATTCCAATGTATCTCGCAGTTTTGTGGGGCAGGAATTTAGGCAGGGCTCAGCTGGGTTATTCTGCTCCAGATGGCATCAACTGGGGTCACTTGGCAATATTTAGTGGGTGGCTCGTTGGACCTGAGGGTCTAAGACACCCATGAGGCTTCACTCACATGCCTGGTGCCTTGGTGGCATCAGGAATAAAATGGAGCCCAGCTGGACACGCTCTGCGTAGCCTGATTCTTCCCACATGGTCTCTCCAGAAGGATCACTGGAGTTTTACATGGGAACTTGAGAGCCCCAAGAGACCAAGGAGGATACTGCCAGTCCTCTTAAAAGCTAGGTTTGGGGGCGCCTGGGTGGCTCAGTCGTTGAGCGGCTGCCTTCGGCTCAGGTCACGGTCCCAGGGTCCTGGGATCGAGCCCCGCATCGGGCTCCCTGCTCGGCAGGAAGGCTGCTTCTCCCTCTCCCACTCCCCCTGCTTGTGTTCCCTCTCTGTCAAATAAATAAACAAAATCTTTAAAAAAAAAAAATAAAAAAAAAAGCAGGGGCACCTGGGTGGCTCAGTCGTGAAGCGTCTGCCTTCAGCTCAGGTCATGATCTCAGGGTCCTGGGATCAAGCCCCGCATCAGGCTCCCTGCTCGGCGGGAAGCCTGCTTCTCCCTCTTCCACTCCCCCTGCTGTGTTCCCTCTCTCGCTGTGTCTCTCTCTGTCAAATACATAAATAAAACCTTTAAAAAAATTAAATTAAATTAAATTAAATTTTAAAAAGCTGGGTTTGGGGGGCACCTGGCTGGTTCAGTCGGTAGAGCGTGTGACTCTTGATTTCAGGGTCATGAGTTCGAGCCCCATGTTGGGCGTAGAGATTACTTAAAAAAAAAAAAAAAAAGCTGGGTTTGCAACTGGCACAGTGTCACTTCCAGCACAATCCATTGGTCAAAGCAGCCACTGGCCAGCTCAGACTCAAGAGCAGGAACCACTGGCCCTACTTTTTTTTTTTTTTTTTTAAGATTTATTTATTTATTCCGGAGAGAGAGGGAGAGTGTGTGTGTGAGCGGGGGGCGGCAGAGGGAGAGAATCTTCAAGCAGACTCCCCACTGAGTACAGAGCCTGATGTGAGGCTTGATCCCAGGACCCTGAGATCATGACCTGAGCTGAAACCAAGAGTCAGATGCCCAACCGACTGAGCCACCCAGGTGCCCCTGGCCCTACCTTTCGCTAGGAAGCTTGGCAAAGAGTCTGTGACCACTTTCATTGGCCACACCACCTGAAGTCTCCATTCCCCTGAGTTTAATAGGACACAGGCAGCCTCAGTCCCTCCTGTGCCAAGCCCTGGAGAGGGTGATGGTGATGAAAGTGTAATGGCAGAGGAAAGGGGACGTTTCAGCCCACAGCTGTGTCCTAAGGCGTGGCCTCTGGTTTCTTCTGAATTCCTGTTAGATTCACAGACGGGTCTGGAAGTAGGGGCTGGAGAGAATGGAACATGTTCTGCATGACTGGGTGAGAATTTTGGAGGCCTTATGGGACAAATTGGTTCCAAAAAAAAAAAAAAAAAGGTGAGAAAGGGGACAGGGAGAAGGCCTGAGAAACTTCGAGGGGGTTTCCCAGTGGAGGATGAACATTCAAGACGGATGTCTGATTTCACAGTCATTCATTCATTCAACAGCTGCCTACCTCACACCTTCCAGTGCTGAGCACTGCAAACATGACGGCAGGCAAGATCAGTCCGTGCTCCGGAACTAGTGGAGGAAGCAAACTAACCAAGAAAAAAAGTTAAAAGACACAGAAATAAAATAATTGCAAATTGTGATAAGTCCTGTGAAGCAAACTCAAAAGTTGCCGAGATAAAGAAGTGAACAGGGATCAACTTTATATATTAAAACCCTCCCCCCACGTCCATCAAATCTTCTGTAAAGTCCGCTACCTGTGCTAAGACCTGTGTGAGGGGGATTTGTGGAAATCAGAGCAAGAGGATGAATTCTAAATCTGGTTTAACAAAATGTGTTCCAGAGACAGGAGACTAGGATGGAGATGCTTCCATGAGCTGCACTCACTAAGAATGAACAGCAGCTCAGATTGTCAGCTGACCTCGAGAGCCCTAATTTCATCACCCCCCTGTATGTCCCAGGGTTTTGCAAAGTTCAAGCACTACGGACTGTCACAGGGTATGAACGGAGGAATCAAGTGATCCATTACAACCTGGGTTCACAGTCCCTTGCAGGGTCACAATCCGATGGGGGAGGGCCCCTGTACCTCACCAGAGCATGCTGGAATCTGGTGGGGGTTGTAACAGAAGCCTATAGGAGGGACTTAGGAGTACAACCTTGAAACACAGGTGAAAAAACAAAATTCAGGGGTGCCTGGCTGGCTCAGTCAGAAGAGCAGGCAACTCTTGATCTTGGTCATGAGTTGGGGCCCCATTTGGGGTGTAAAGATGACTTAAATAAATAAGCTTTAAAAAATTCAAACAAGTACACTTGAAGATCTGATTGGCTTTATTAAATGATTCATGAATCAGGCAGCATCCCATCTCGCAAGTGGAAAGTAGCTCCACAGTGTACAAAATGGAAGGTTTTTATAGGAAAGAGGAAGGGACAAGAAAGTTATGATCAAAAGAAAAGAGGGGCGCCTGGGTGGCTCAGTTGGTTAAGCGACTGCCTTCGGCTCAGGTCATGATCTCAGGGTCCTGGGATCGAGCCCCGCATCGGGCTCCCTGCTCGGCGGGAAGCCTGCTTCTCCCTCTCCCACTCCCCCTGTTTGTGTTCCCTCTCTCGCTGTCTCTCTCTGTCAAATAAATAAATAAAATCTTTAAAAAAAAAAGAAAGGATTATTCCAGGCAAAGTCATTTTCCCTTAGGGGGGAAGGGTCATGCAGATAACCTCATCTTCTGGGGAATGGAGAGGACCCATGTGACAGATGACCTCTCTGGTGCTTATCAGAAAATTTCTGGGGCGCCTGGGTGGCTCAGTCATTAAGCGTCTGCCTTCGGCTCAGGTCATGATCCCCGGGTCCTGGGATGGAGCCCCACGTCGGGCTCCCTGCTCGGTGGGAAGCCTGCTTCTCCCTCCCCCACTCCCTCTGCTTGTGTTCCTGCTCTCTCTCTCTCTGTCAAATAAATGAATAAAATAAAGAAAAGAAAAGAAAATTCCTGACTGACCAGTTAAGACTTACATTTCCAGGGGAGGTCGAAATGGCCATTAGATTGGATATTAAGTCCTGGCCTGGACTTGCACAGGCCCAAGTGACATCATTTTGGGCCTGTGGTTTTCTTTTTAATGCACATAGCAAGGAGAGCTGATCATTCTTCTGGGTGAGTTCAGAGAAGACTTCATGGTGAGGCGACGTTTGAGCTGAGCCTCAAAGGTGGAGAAGGAGCTCCCTAGGCCTCAGGGAGAGTGAACTAATTGGTGTAAGGCCAGCCTGCTCTTACAGAGAGACCCAACCGTGCAGGGGCTTTCTCTTTCTCACAGAGCAGCCCCCATATGAATGCTCCCTGTGGGTGAGCGGCTCCTTGTAGTGATGCAGGGACCTGGGCCATTCTTGGTAAAAGTGTCATAAAAGTTCCCTGCAGTGGTAGGGCCCTCACACCTTGGCTGCCTGTTCCTCTCCTGCTGCTCAGTCTGCACTGAGGGCCCTTGTCTTCTCCCTCCACATGCCTATGACCGTCTTGCTCTTCCAAGAAGACACAGCATGGGGCTAAGTCATCGCCTCACTGAAAAGACAGGATAGGGGCGCCTGGCTGGCTCAGTAGGCTAAGCGTCTGCTTTCTGCTCAGGTCATGATCTCAGGGTCCTGGGATCAGCTCCCTGCTCAGTAGGGAGTCTGCCTTTCCCTCAGCCTCCCCCCCGCCCCCGTGTGTGTGCATGTGCGTGTGTGCTGGCTCTCTCAAATAATTAAAATCTTCTTTTTTGTAATTTTTAAAAAGATTTTATTTATATATTTGACACAGAGAGAGAGCACAAGCAGGGGGAGCGGCAGGCAGAGGGAGAGGGAGAAGCAGACTCCCCACTGAGCAGGGAGCCCGACACAGGGCTCAATCCCAGGACCCCGAAACCATGACCCAAGCCGAAGGCAGATGCCCAACCGACTGAGCCACCCGGGTGCCCCAAATAAAATCTTTAAAAAAAAAAAAAAAAAAGGCAGGATGGACTCACATCCAGGCCCTTCCCAGATGGGTTTCACCAATGTTCCAACCTCAAGAACCAAGTGGCAGAAAGCCTAATGCCCACCAGGGGAAGCACAAAGTTATTGGCCTCATAACACAACAGCCCAGGAATGGGCCTGGCCGCAGGTTCTCAAGTGATGTCACCAGGGATCAGTTTTTATCTTCATCCTGCAGTGGCAAGGCCTCTGGACTGGCTCAGCTCTCAGGTCCTATTGTGAATGGATGTTACAGCCCCCAACCTCACTGGGATGTCCTTATTAACTTACTTACTTACTTTATGTATGTATGTATGTATGTATGTATGTATTTATAAGTAATGTCTACACCCAAGGTGGGGCTCAAACTCGCAACCTGGAGATCAGGAGTGGCAGGCTGCACCAACTGAGCCAGCCAGGCATAAGGAGGCTGTCCTCACTTCTGAAACCCATTCTGATTGGACTGGTGGATGTCATGTGACCATGCATGCGCCAATCATCACAGCCACGAGAAAGTGATCTAAAGATGGGCCAAGCCAGGGGGCGCCTGGGTGGCTCAGCTGGTTAAGAGTGGGACTCTCAGTTTTAACTCAGGACGTGATTTCGGGACTGAGCGACTTTGGAGCCCTGCGTCTGGCTGTGCCCTCAGTGGGGAGACGGCTTGAGATTCGCTCTCTCCTCCCTCTGCCCCTCCCCCCGCTCGAGTGTGTGCACACGCTCTCTGTCTCTCTCAAATAAATAACAAATAGTTAAAAAAAAAAAAAAAAACTTGGCCAAGCTAGATCATATGCTTCCTTCATCCCTGATGCTGAGGGTTTAGACCCATCCTCGTGACACTACGTGGGAGGGGAACAGTGGCTCTCCAAATAAACATCAGGCAGGGGATGGATACTAGGGAGGCAGCCAACCAATGACCATTATGGTGCAAACCTTCTCCACTTGCTACCAGCCTGGAAGTCTCTTCCCCTTTCCCCAAATCAGTTAAGTCTGTTCCTGCCTCCTGCCTTTAGCCTGGACCCTCACTTGGCCAGAAGCGCCCTTTTTATTCCTCCTTTTCTGAGACACAGATTGAATGCCCCCCTTTCCAGTTTGGTTCACAAACATTTGCTGAGCCCTCTCCCTCTATCGTGGACCTGTAGACACAGAGAGGAAACAGGTACAGTCCCTGACCTCTAGGAACTTACACTTCAGGGAACAATATTAGAAGCTACCATTTGAGGGTCTGCTGTGTGCTAAGCACTGTTATGCCCTTTCATACATACATCACCTCATTTAATTTACACACAAAAAAATGTAGCACTCTCCTTATTAGCCTCTGAGCACCCCCCCCCCCCTTTTCTCAGACTGAGCTTTGGGAAAATCCACCAGACCTTCAGCCTCATCTCATGCCAGTCCTTCATTCTTGCTTGCATGCACCAAACTTTTTTCAAGTCCTTGAATATACCATGCTCTTTTCCACCCCAGGACTTTTGCATATTCAGGTTCCTTCATCCAAAATGCTCTTTCTCCTATTTTGCCTAATTAAACTATTCATCCTTCAGGGGTGCCTGGATGGCTCAGTCGGAAGAGAAGGCAACTCTTGATCTCAGGGTTGGGGGGGGCCAGGAGTTTGAGCCCCACATTGGGTGTTAGAGATTACTTAAAAATAATAATAAACTTAAAAAAATGTTACTTTTGGGGGCACCTGGGTGACTCAGTTGGTTAAGTGTCTGCCTTCTGCTCAGGTCATGGTCTTGGAATCGAGCCCGGCATCAGGCTCCCTGCTCAGGAGGGAGTCTGCTTCACCTTCTTCCTCTGCCCACCACCCACCTTGTGCTCTCTCTCTCAAATAAATAAATAAAATATTTAAAAATAAATAAATAAAAATGTCAGTTTTTAAAAAAATAATTTAAATAAATAAACTATTCATCCTTCAGATCTCACATCAAACATTCCTCTGAGGAGATCGTCCCTTACCTTCCAGACCAGGCCAGGGCCCCTGCTTGGAAGCTTTTAGGGCACACTACTGTTCTTCATAGCACTACTCACAAGTATAATTATATACTCATTTGTGTTTAGTGTCTGTTAGCAGTCTCTCCACCAGCCAGTAAGTTCCCATGAGGGCAAGACTGGGGTCTGTTCTGCTTACCAGATGGTTTTATGTAGCACATCAAAAGCTCAGCAAATATTTGTTGAATGAATAAGTTGGATATCCATGTAGCTATCCCCCAATCCGGGATGGAGAGGAGCCGGGTCAATACCTGTGAATGTTGCCATAACCCAGAATGTGACAAAACAATGCTTAATTTGGAGCCAAATGGTACAGACATTAAGTTCAGTGGTTGTTATAAAAGAAAAGTAGTTAATGCTGTATCTTTAGATAGGAGACAGTGAGACATTCAGACAGACCTGGTTTTGGGATTCAGCTTTTGCAAGGGTTTAGGACAACTTCAGGGAGTTTAGGGAGAAACAGTCCCAAGACTGCTTTTCTTACGCTGAAGCCACTGGAAAGTATGCTTTCTCTTTTGGGACTGAGAGCTGTCAAGTCAATGAAACCTAGAGCTGTTCTATAGCCATCTTTCTTTCTTTCTTTCTTTCTTTCTTTCTTTCTTTCTTCTTTTTTTTTAAGATTTTATTTATTTGACAGATAGGGACACAGCGAGAGAGGGGACACAAGCAGGGGCAGAGGGAGAGGGAGAACTAGACTCTCCACTAAGCAAGGAGCCCGATGTGGGACTCGATCCCGGGACGCTGGGATCACAACCTGAGCCAAAGGCAGACGCTTAACGACTGAGCCACCCAGGCGCCCTATAGCCATCTTTCTGGACTGCATGGAAAGAATTGAGGGATGCTGAGACAGAGGGAGCCCTGAAAACCTCTCTTGAGCCTTTAGGATCTAGCCATACCCCAAACTCCTGTACTTCTAGAGATTGTCAGTAATTCTTTTCTCCCTCACCCCCTTCTTTGCTTTAGTTTTTGGAAGGTTCCTGTCATTGGCAACTGCTAGAAATTTGGTTAACACAATGTTGAAATAAATCTGATTGAGATCTTAAGTGGGCAGGAAACCCAAGTCAAATAATAAAGGCTTTATTTTTTTAAAAAAGATTTTATTTATTTGAGAGAGAGAATGAGATAGAGAGAGCGAGCATGAGAGGGGGGAGGGTCAGAGGGAGAAGCAGACTCCCTGCTGAGCAGGGAGCCCCATGCGGGACACGATCCTGGGACTCCAGGATCAGGACCTGAGCCGAAGGCAGTTGCCTAACCACCTGAACCACCCAGGCGCCCCTCATAAAGGCTTTAGGATAGAACCTGGCACATGATAGGCACTCATCGTTCAGGAAACACCGTTCCTGTAGTTCCCTATACTTGTCCACTAAAGTACATATCACAATTTTAATTGAGTAATTATTGTCATTAATTGCTCACTGTCTTCCAACTACATTGTAAGCTTCATTTGTGTGGGGACTGTAACTTATTCCCTGTATTCCTTACACCCAACAGATGACCTAGCACAGAGGTGATCAGTAAATAGCTCTGAATGAATGAAAGAATGAATGCATGCATGCTACTTAAGAGCATGGGCTTTAGGGTGAGAAAGACTCCAAAAACGCCAAGTGAGACCCAAGGCTGAAGTCCTGCTTCTTGCCACTTACTTGTTGTCTTCATGTGGGCATGCCACACAAGCTCTTCTGAGCTTGTTTTCTCAGCTGTAAAATGGGGATGATAATATTACCTTTTTCATGGATTGTTTCGTACAATAAATGGAAATGTGTGAGTGAAGTGTTAATACAGCTATTAAGACAGTTCTTCCTAGCAAGTACAAAACAGACGTCTGTGAAGGAGCTGTCTGTTAAGGAGACTCCTCCTCACTTCCGTTCTCTCAACCCACTCTTCAACACCCGGCAAAACAAGACCGGTCTTGTCAATTCCCAGAAGAGGAAACAGGCAGGACCACGCAGGAGAAGGGCTCGGTCCAGGACCCAGCCCCGAGCGGCAGAGCCTCGGGCCTGCGCGCACTCGGGGCGGGCGGGAGCCCACCGCTCGGCCCTCTCCAGCAGCCCGGTTCCTGGCTGCGCGACCCCGCGGCTCCCCGCCCGGCCGGGCCCGGGGCCGGTCCCCCTCTGGCCCCACTCTCTCCCGCACAGGCCCCGCCCCTCTCCCCGGGGTTGGGCCCCGCCCCCACTCCCCCTCCCCCGGCGCAGGCCCCGCCCCTCTGCCCCCATTCTCTCCGGCGCAGGCCCCGCCCCACTCCGCGTGGGCGCCGCCGCTCCCAGCCGACTCCTCGCGGTCGGGCCCCGCCCCCACTGCCCCGGCTCCGCAGCCTGCCTGCCGCCTGCCCCCTGCCCCCCAGCCCCACGCGGACTCTCTTTGTTCCGGAGCCGCCCGCCAGGGTCCCCGGAGCCGCTGACTCAGCGCAGTGGAGCCGGCCTTTGGCGCCCCCGCCCCCACCCCACTCTCCCTGGAGACCTGGAGGCTGGCGCCCCGGGAGGTGGGAGGTGCGAGTGCGCCGGCCCAGCCCTTCTTTTGTTCCCCAGGACGTTCCTTTGCTCCAGCCCTCCCAACCTGGAGAGTCTGCGGTTACTGTTTCAGGTTATGTTTCGGGAAACTGACACCAAGTCAGCCGCCCTGAAACCTGGCTCCTGCCACGTCCTAGTTGTTGGTCTTCCGTAAGTCCTTCGACCTCCCTGAACCTCCGTTTCCTCACTTGTAATGTGGGAGCCAGAATGCCAGATTTGGAAGGGTCCCTGTGAGATTAAATGCGAAAACAGTACTTTAAAACTGAAGGCACAAAGTGAACGTTAGAGACTTGCTTTTGGAAGGTCTCCACTGATAAAAAGCTAACATTTATGTGTTGAGTTAGCCCCTCCCTCATCCTACTTCGCAGGGACAATTTGTCATCCCCTTAGGGCCTTTCAAATCTCTCTTTGTTAGTGGGGGCCCTCCCTGATCTCTAGGGTACACCCACGCCCGCATGGAGTCATCCTGTCGCACATTTCCCTAGTATATGGTAACTTCCCCTATTCAAATACTTTTTTTAAAAAATGAGTTATAGTTTACCTTTGATGAAATGCACAGACAGAACTTACACATACAGTACCACGAGTTTTGAGAAATGAAAACACCCCTGTAACCCACATCTCTTTCCAGACAGAACATCTCCAGCCCCACAGAAAGTTCTCTGGAGTTCCTTCCCAATGAATCCCACACCCCACCCCAGGCAACCACTGTACTCACTTCTCTCACACTAGGTAAGTTTTGCCTGTTCTAGAACAATGTAAATTAAAGCATACAATCTGTTGTGTTTTTTCTTCTTTTTTTAAAGTAGACTCCCTGCCCAGGGTGGAGCCCCAAATGCAGGGCTTGAACTCAGGACCCTGAGATCAAGATCTGAGCTGAGATCAAGAGTCAGAGCTTGACTAACTGAACCACCGAGGCGCCCCTAGACTATGTTTTTTTGAATCTGGCTTATTTCATTCAGTATAATCTTCTTGAGATTCATCCATATCCTTTCTCCTCTCCTCTTCCTCCTTCTCCTTCTTTGAGAGTCATCCATATTGGTGTATCAGTAATTTTTAAAAGTTGATTGAAACTGATGAGTAGTATTTCATTATATAACTACACCATAACTTGCGTATCCTTTTTTCCCCCCTGTTGATAGACAGTCGCATTGTTTTCAGTTTGGGGTTGTTATTAACCCCAAATTTGTATAATATTCTTATACAATTTTTTTTGTGGCCCTGAGTTTTTATTTATCTTGGATAAAGGAGTGGAATTGCTGGATCATAGATTTAATCTTGTAAGAAACTGCAAAATAGTCCTCTAAAGTGGTTGTAGCATTTTACATTTTCACCATCAGTGTGTGAGAAGTTCTGTTGTTCCCCATCCTCCATTTGGCATTGCCAAACTTTTTACTTTAGTCATGTAATGGATATAGTACATCTTTTTATGGCATTACTTTTAAAAATAAGATCAATGTTTTTTTTAAAAAGTGATTAATACAAGTATACAATTGCAAAGGTACAAAAGGCTATTCAGTAAAAAAGAGGCCCAGGTCACTCGATTTTTCTCCCTACAAGGTATCAGTCTTATGAATGGCTTTTGTCTCCATTCAAATTGTTCTTTTTGACTATCTTTTTTCCACTAGAACGTACAAGCCCCAGGAGGAGAGGGATCACCTGTGGTGTTCACAGCTGTGATCTGAGCTCCTCTCCGGTGCTAATAAAAGCCCAATAAATATTGTGGATTGAATGCCAGGCACTGTTCTAGACAAGACATATAACCTATTACATTATCTCATTTTGATTCAAGAGGGTAGCAGAGTCCCTTTGGAGGAAGCCTGGAATTAAGTGATATCAATAAAATTTTGTGAACTGAGTGAATGTTGATGAAGGAGACCCCTGGGGGTTCTAGCAGGCAGTGCAAGCTGATCTTTTCTTTTTTTCCCATCACTTCTTAGGTGTCAGACACTGTGCAAACCAAAAACTACACATGCTATTTCTTTTTTAAAGATTGTATTTATTTATTTGACAGAGAGACACAGCGAGAGAGGGAACACGAGCAGGGGGAGTGGGAGAGGGAGAAGCAGGCTTCCCACCGAGCACAGAGCCCAATGCAGGGCTCGATCCCAGGATCCTGGGGGTCATGATCTGAGCCGAAGGCAGACGCTTAACGACTGAGCCACCCAGGCGCCCCTATACGTGCTATTTTTGTTGCCCAGCATTATTTCACCCTCAAGGTACAGGACCTCAGGTTTTCTCGGGGAAATTGTCTTCCACTCAGCCCGCACTTCCATTGGCTCCAGGTGGGCAGGTGACTTGAGCCTAACCCAGCAAAGCGTCTCAGCTCCTTGGCAACAGTGATTGGTTCAGGGATATGCCCACCATGCAATTTGGGCCAATGAAAGCCAGCCCTGGACTCGTGTTCAAACTGGTGGGCAAGTGGGCTCTCTCCTTTCTACTGGACTTGGAACTGTGGGGCTGGAAACCTGTGAGAGATGAGATCAAGGGAGGCCTAGGGGTGAGGAAAAACGAGAAGGCCAGCACAGTGGCGTGAAAGAGGAGGACCCTTCACCGGGTCAGACAGAGGCCAGAGCTTGAGGGGCCAGGTGGGCCATGGACAGGGATTTGGATTTCACACTGAGAAGCTATTGGAGTCATATGATTTGATTCACATTTTTAAAAGATCATTCTGTGGAGATGATGCTGGGAATGAGGAGCAGGGGCATAGGAAGAAGGGAGACAGTTAGGAGGCATCGAGCTAGAAACCACAGACTTTGGACTGGGGTAGTAGCTGTGGTGAAAAGTAAGTGATTTAGCGTGGCTTTTTGGCAATGGAGTCAGAGCAAAAGAAAGAGTCTACAGGGTTGTTTCTTTTTTCTTTGCTTTTTTTTTTTTAAATTTTATTCATTCATTTGACAGAGAGAAACACACAGAGAGAGGGGACACAAGCAGGGGGAGTGGCAGAGGGAGAAGCAGGCTTCCCGCCAAGCAGGGAGCCCGATGCGGGGCTTGATCCCAGGACTCTGGGATCACGACCTGAGCTGAAGGCAGACGCCCAACGACTGAGCCACCCAGGTGTCCCTACAGGGTTGTTTTTGATGACAATATTTGAGCCACTAGATCCAGCTATACCTGAAGCAAGTCTTCCTCCTGGACTTTCCAGTTATATGAGCCAATGAATTCTTTTTTATGATTAAAGATAGTTTGATTTGGGATTCTGCCGCTTGGAAGTAAGATGAGTCATAGCTATGTGTATTATTTTATTAATCTTCAAAAGAAATCTTTAGGATTGCCACTATTAGCCCAATTTTGCAGTTGAGAAAATGGGAGCTTAGAGAGGGAGAGTGAGTTGCCCAGGGCCATATAGAGTTGAAGTGATAGAGGTGGGATTCAGACCAAGTCACTAACCCCAAAGCCTGGGCAATTAACCCTACTGGCCACAGGTTATAAACTATACCCACCCAGGCCTAATATCATCTTTCTGACTGGCCCTCAATTCCTTTTGCTCTACCCTAAAGGAGAACCCAAGGCCTTTTAGTTCTATGGTGTGGCATGAGACCTTGTGCTCCAAAAGAGCCCTGAAGGGATCAGAATCCCACTTATCTCTTTACATGGTACTTATGCAAAATGAGAGGGATCTTCAAGTTCTCAAGCAAGTTCTCAGTATTGACCGAGTTATACGTAGAGCATCTTCATGTATGTGAGAGACTCAAAAAGCACATGTGTCAGTATTGGGAACTATAATGTATGATAGGACTGATCCTCTTAAAAGAGGCAGAAA
Source organism: Halichoerus grypus (assembly GCF_964656455.1). Classification (NCBI taxonomy): domain Eukaryota; kingdom Metazoa; phylum Chordata; class Mammalia; order Carnivora; family Phocidae; genus Halichoerus; species Halichoerus grypus. The sequence continues at coordinate 164,256,574 of NC_135716.1, forward strand.
CTGAGATCAGGGATGCCTGGGTGGCTCACTCCATTAAGTATCTGCCTTTGGCTCAGGTCATGATCCTGGGGTCCTGGGATCGAGTCCCACATCGGGCCCTTTGCTCAGCGAGGAGCCTGCTTCTCTTTCTCCCTCTGCTTCTACCCCATGCTCCTGCTTGCGTGCTCTCTCTCTTTCTTTTTGTTGTGTGCGTGCGTGCGTGCAAAAATAAATAAATAAAAATACTTAAAAAAAACAAAACAAAAATTAAGAAGGAGGTTTTTATTCCCCAAAAGGATAAGGAAGGAGTGCTGGCAGGCCAGTACAACAAATCTACTTCAGAAAGCTCTGGCCATTCCGTTATGACTTTATGCTGTTGAACCTGGGAATTTGTGTTGAAACGAGGCCAGATTTTGGAGGCAAACAGGCCTGAGTTCAAGTCCAAGGTCTGACACTGAGCTCTTCGAGCCTCCATCATTAGCTCACAGCATTGTTATGTGGCAGTGATTCAGTCTTGAATTTTTTGATAGCAACCTGGACAGGATGAAAAGAAGTCATTCTAGTGCAAGAGGAGCACGGAACTTGGATATTGCATGATGTGTGCCCAGTGCTCACAAGGATCCTGCCGGGTCAAGGGCTTTTAGTACCGTTTCACTGTTTGAGAAGAATGATTTCCTGCCTTCACTGTGCTCTTTCATACTCAGAAAGCCAAGGTCTTGCATGTTACAGTCAAGACACGTCTCTCCCGGGCCTCAGCTGGGGTTGCTGGACCTCTCAGCCATCTGTCTGCCAGACATGAGGCTAGCAGTAGGTGTGCTCAGGAAAAGCATGGAAAGTGCATTGCACACATGGATCCGGATTCAGCAGCATACCCGTGAAGACTGCAGTGAGGGACAGTTGAGGACACCGGCCTGAATCGGCTCCAGTGCAGCTGTGGCCCAGAACAGGAATCCCAACGGAAACTGGTTGGAGCAACAAGGATGCTTATCATTTCCCATCAAACAAGGTCCAGAGGTAGGGGAGAGCTTTTGGGCTGGCCGACAATGATGACTCCACAGTGCTGCCCAGGATGCGGGCTCTGGCGCTTTCTCTGCCCTGCCAGTCTCAGGGTCGGCTTTATCCTCAGGCCGGTAGAAAGACAGAGCTGCAGTTCCTAGTGCTCACACCCGAGCGCCACAGGGTTCAGGGAATGAGGAGAGTCCATACCAGTCTGTGGCTCTCTCTTTGGAGAAAACGTTTCCCAGACGCTCTCCAGCAGAGCCCTCTCGGGTCCCGTTGGACGGAATTGGGTCTCACGACCAGTCTTGAGCCATCCCTGTCTAAGGGAAGGACTTACCATGATTGGCTCAGACACGTCCTCTGGGTGTGGAATGGATTCGGGAGGAGGGGGCTGAGCAAGCCACCACGGACCGATGCAGGTGATAGATGTCAAGGGCCTGGTGGGCCCTCAACTACAAAGAGCTCCCTTCTGTTTCCATCTTGGAATGCTGCTCTGATTAGGTGATGTGTTCGAGGAAGGCCAATGTCAGATGGCCCTCGCATCCAGGGAGAGCAAGGTCTTTGATAGGGACCTGGTGGAGGCTATTTGTTTATGAGAAACTGAGTTCCATTCAACCTCGATCAAATACAAAGGCGTTTGTGAAAAGATTTGAGAGAACTGCAAGACCCCTCCAACCATCTCCCAATTCAGCCCCAGCCCTGGTGTCTCTCTCTGTCCACTTACCACGCTGCGGTGGTCTTTTGTTATTGTTGTTTAAACAAACTTGTTACTTCCTGTGAATCATCTTATACCTAAAATTCTTTCTTTTCCTTTTCATAAACTATAATCTTCTTTTTGCTTCAGTGCCGGGGAGGACAGAAGCACCAATCAAAGAGACGTAAAAGACTTCTACAGAAGATGCCCTCACCTGAGTTAAATAAGCTGTCAGGATTTTCATAATTTTTGGTGGGAGTGTAACTCAGTACCAGGCCTAGGGAAGGCTATTGGCAAATATCTATTTAAAAATTTTGGGGGGCACCTGGCTGGTTTGGTCAGAGCGTGGGACTTTTGATGTCGTGGTTGTGAGTTCAAGACCCATATTGGGTGGAGAGATTACTTAAAAAAATTAAAAATCTTTTTTTTAAAGATTTTATTTATTTATTTGTCAGAGAGAGAGCACAAGCAGGGGGAGCGGCAGGGAGAGGGAGAAGCAGGCTCCCCGCTGAGCAAGGAGCCTAATGCGGCACTTGATCCCAAAACCCTGGGATCAGAACCTGAGCCGAAGGCAGACACAACCGACTGAACCACCTAGGTGTCCCAAAGTTAAAAATCTTTAGGAAAAAAAATTTTTGTAAAGATTTTATTTATATATTTGTCAGAGAGAGAGTACAAGCAGGGGGAGCGGCAGGCAGAGGGAGAGGGAGAAGCAGACTCCCCTCTGAGCAGGGAGCCCGATGCAGGACTCGATCCCAGGACTCCAGGACCACGACCTAAGCTGACGCAGATGCCCAACCGACTGAGCCACCCAGGTGCCCCAGGAAAAAAAAATTTTTAACTCTGTATAACCTTGGATCAAACATTTCTATAAATCTGACTTTGAGATATACTTGTTCATGTACACAAAGATATAAGCAAAGAATACTCATTGCAGTTTTGTTTGTTGTAGTAAAGACTAGATGCAATTTAAATGTCCCTCAGTAAGGAAATGCTTAAAGTTAGGTCATTCCATGTAACGTAATACTACGTAGTCACTGAAAAGAATGAAGAACATCTTAGTGTAATGCCATGGCACCGTTTCCAAGGTGTGAAATGAGGAAAGTGAAAAATGATATACACAGTATGCCCTTTGTGTTTGTTTTTATTTTTGTTTTTAAGTTTTTCTTTTAATTCCAGTTAGTTAACACACAGTGTTATATTAGTTTTTTTTTTTTTTTTAAGATTTTATTCATTTATTTGAGAGAGAGCGAGCAAGAGAGAGAGCACGAGCGGTGGGGGGGAGGTGCAGAGGGACAGAGGGACAGAGGGAGAGGGAGAAGCAGATTCCTTGCTGAGCAGAGAGCCCGATGAAGGGCTCGATCCCAGGACCCTGAGATCATGACCTGAGCCGAAGGCAGACGCTTAATGACTGAGCCACCCAGGCGCCCCCCTTTTATCATTTCTATGTGCACCTCCCCTGGTTTCCATGATGGTGATTCAGCTTCCAATGCTTCCCTCCCCGCTCTATCCGCCCCCCCCCCCACCAGGGGGAGGGAGCTGTCTGCAGAATGTGCAGACTGGACTAAGCTACTGGAGCCACTTTGCCCTCAAGAGAGCTGGAAGTACCCCGGAGTTTAAGTTCCTGCCCTGGCCCCATTCCCACGCCCACTATGGGCGTGTTTGGCCAGTGACTGATCAGAATAGAAAGGAAAGCCCAGCTTCATTGCTTCAGGGCAAGACGACACAGAGGTTGTACCTCGACTCCAGCATTCCCAGTGCCCACAGGGATCAGGCAGAGGCTACCGGCTTTGGGATTTTACTGAAACCACATCTTTGTTTGCTCTTTTCCCCATCCCCGTCCTGCTTCCCACACTCCCCTACCAGCTTCTCCTGGGGGGCCTTTCTTAATATATCACCTGTACAAGAATCTTCACCTTGGGCTCTGCTTCTGGAAAAAACAACCTATTTGTTTGCTTTTATTAAAATGACGTTTATTTATTTATTTGGTCACTTATTTAATTAAGTAATACAGACATTTACTATCCCTGTAAAATTCAAATAAAACTGAGCCCACAACAATGTTTAATTTCACAAATCCCAAGTCTGTGGCTCCCTGAGAAGGCAAATTATGCTATTGATTGATTATATATGTGTCCTTTCAGAACTTCGACTGTGTGTTTTCACTCAGACTTGTATTTTGTCTGCTTGTTTTCTCATAGCTGGGATAGTTCTGCATGTTTCATTTGGCAACCTGCCTTTTTTCTTTAAGAATCCATCTTGAATGTTTTTCCATGTCAGCCCATCTAGTCCAGCCTCCAGGGTGACCTTCCTAAATTGCCTGTGACATGAAGCTGCTCTCCTGCTTAGAGCCCTTGAAGTAAAGCTTCCCACAGCCCTTGGAATAAAATCCAAACCCCTGACTTGGCCCCACCCACCACTGCCTGCCCATTCCCGCTCCACGCTGGACTGCCCTGGTTTTCTTGAATGTGCCATATACTCTTTATTGCCTCAGGGCCTTTGCACAGCCCATTTCTTCTTTCTAGAATATTCTTCTCCCTTCCTCTTTGCCCAGCTAACTCCTATTTATCTTTGAGGTCCCAGCAGAAAAGCCTTCCCCTAGGCCCCAGACTGGGTGACATCTTGGGCCCTAAGTCTTTATCCTACATTCTATTTTACCTTTGGAGCCCTTGTAAAGAATTAATTCATCTTGTCATTAATGCACATTGGTCATTAGGCTGCTAATGAATGAATTAATTATCCCTATGACTCTGTTTCATGGTTTTCTCCCTGACTGGAGTACAAGCTCCACAAGGAAAAACTCCCTTCTGTCTCGTTTGCCCACATCACTAGTGACCGGCACAGCTCCAAGCAAGGACGAGAGGCTCAGGGGTTGTTGAGTGAGTGGAAGGAAGAAGTGAAAAGCTGTCGGAGAGCTTCTCTCTGTTTCCCTCTCTCTGAGGCAGCCCTGTCTCTTGTCTCCGCTGTGCTCAGGGGCCTCCTTGCTTCTCCTGTCTGCAGACCAAAGGCTACTGCTCTCGGTTAGTTGCTGTTCTTCCTCACTTTGGCCTCCCCACAGCATGCCCTCAGCCAACTGCAGTCCCGACTCTACACCAGGACCTTTCCACCCTCGAGCCCACCACCAGCTGCCCGTGGCCTTTGGGTCCCTGTGCTCAAGTCCTTGGGAAAGAGTCTTCTTTGGCTCGACCCAACAAAAAGACTGGGGTCCCTCAGGCCAGGGATCCATCCTAGCCATTCCTTGCTGGCCAGGACCGCCCTAGGAGGGACTGTGAGAGCCAAGCCAGCTTAAGTCAAAAGGGGAAGTTGAATGTGGCAGGAAACTTGACTGGCATTTTTGCCACAAATGTAAAAGGGAACCAAAAATACAAAGGACTTTATTGTTCTGTTTTGTTTCTGGTTTAAGAAAATCTAGGTGGCTGCTACCACTGTCCAGATAAATTTTAGGTTGCTTCTTCACATTCACAGCGCCTTTTGGGGCCATCTGTCCAGCTCTGATTCTCTGGGAACTGACCCGTACCACGGAGAAGTGTGTGTATATAGATATATGCATCCCAGAGGCCAGAGCTGATGGGTCCCGGGCTGAAAACTTGGCTCAAACTAGGTCAGTCGGAGTCCTTGGGCTGAGAATTTGGAATTTATCACAGAGCTCCAGAACTGACCCCGCAATTTACCACCAGATGCTGAGGAAAGCAAGAAGGAGGAGGAAAGGAAGGAGGAGAAGGGGGAAGAAAAGGAGGAGGATGAAGAGGAGGAGGAGGAAGAGAAGGGAGACTACAGAGAGAAAGGAGAGACCAGACTTTCATTGACTCAATAAATATTCACTAAAGGGGGCGCCTGGCCGGCTCAGTCAGAAGAGCGTGCAACTCTTGATCTCAGGGTCCTGAGTTCGAGCCCCATGTTGGGTGTAGAGATTACATAAAAATAAATAAATTAAAATAAATAAATATTCACCAAGCAACAACAGTGTGTCAGGCACTATTCCGTGTGCTCGGGATGCATCTATGAAACACGAAAGCCAAAATCCCTGCTCTCTTAGAGGGTACATTTTAGTAGGGAAGAGACCATAAGGGATATAAGAAAAATAATAAGTGGTGGTAGGAGCTAAGGAGGAAAAAGAACGAAAGCTAGGAAGTGGGGTAGGAAGTGTAGGGGCAGGAGAGGGCAGGTACTGAAATAGTAAAGATCTGAAGGAAGATGGAGCTCCTGGGTGGCTCAGTAGGTTAAGCACTCTTGATCTCAGCTCAGGTCTTGACCTTAGGGTCGAGAGTTCAAGGCCCGTGTTGGGCTCCATGCTGGGTGTGGAGCCTACTTAAAAAAAAAAAAAAAAAGATCTGAAGGAAGACAGGATGCTGTCGCGTGGCGGGGGTGGGGGGGTGAGAGAATAATCCAGGGAGAGGCAATGGTTAGAGCTAAGGCCCTGAGGGGGAAACTCTGGCAGCAGCAACATGGGGAAGGGGACAGGAGTGGGAGATTCAGGCCGAGAAGCCACAGGGGCAGAATCTGGGGTCCCCTTAGGAGGCCACGGCAAGGTTCCAGGCCCAAGGTGCCAGTGGTTTGGACCTAGGGGATAGCAGTGGAGTTGGTGGAAAGGGTCAGATTCTGGACGTATTTTGAGGGTAAAGCCAACAGAACTTGCCATAGATTGCAGAGAGGTGTCGGAAACGAGAGCTAAGGCTGACTCCCGTGGGGGACTGGCAGAGCCCCCAGAAAGGGCCCAAGTGACCGCCAGAGGGCCACTGCAGACGACGGGTGGCTTTGCTGCTTTCTGGGTCCAGAGCCTCTTGCCCACAAATCTGGCCCTGGGAACCCATAACCTGCACTCTGATCATTCTTTAAAAAACCCCACTCCCACCCTTTCTGCATAAGCCAGTTTGAGTGGGTTTCCATCAACTGAGAGATAATCCCCTCCTGATGCGCCCCTCCATTTCTCATTTCAGCGACCTGAAACCTTGTAATTCTTCATATACGTGTCTGTCTCTACCACTGGACCCTGAGCTCCCCGAGGGCAGAGACTTCATTGTCCACATCTGCATCCTCAGGAGCTAGTGCAGGGCCTGGCTTAGAAAAATCTTGTGATTGCTGCCCATTCATTGGACTCCAACATAGAAAGCATCCAATGTGAAGAGCGTCTCATTCCTACTCCAACCAAAGCAACTGTACTTTTTCTCTTTAATATATTGGACTTCCAAGTAGCTTCCCTCTGAAACCAGATTCTCTGGCTTAAAAAAGTGCAAAAGAGTTTGAAAAAGCACTGTCTACTCCCAGGTAAGTGTGGCAGACTGTATACACACTTAGTCTGTGTCCCTGCTGACAAAAAGGAGAGGAAAGTCGATTGAGCTGAATCTACACCAGCAAGGGCACCACAGAGAAGCAGACCCCAAAGCTCCGGGGATGGTAGAGCCGAGGGGCTCTGGTCTCCACGACAGGGGGCCAGGCACTGGAGCCTTACTGAAATGCTGTGTTGGATGAGTAGACCTCAGATCCCTCTCCTAGTTTTCATACCACCGACACACCATTTTCAACCTCTGCCTCCCAAAGTTGAATTTTGCTCGAATTTATGAACGTTTTAAGTACCAGTTAACTATTTTCATGTCCTCTTTGAAATTTTTGGTCAAAAAGAGGTCAAAAGAATAAAACCTTTTACAAGGACAATAGTGACCTTCAACAAATCTGAGCAGTAAGAATTATTCACAAAAAGTCTTTATTTGAGCCATAAAATTTATATCTTGGAAGCCTATGTACTTCGATATGAAATATTGGAAGTGATATTCTGATCCAAAATAGAAGGGATTGTAGCGGTTTGGATTACTTAGATTCATCATATTCTTTTTCTTTATTTTATTTTCTTTATTTTTATTTTTTTTAAATAGGCTCCATGCCCAACGTGGGGCTTGAACTCACAACTTGGAGATCAAGAGTCACATGCTGCACTGACTGAGCCAGCCAGGCACCCCAGACTCATCATTTTCAATAACTTCATTTTTAAAAAAGATTTTATTTATTTATTTGAGAGAGAGAGCACAAGCAGGGGGAGAGGGAGAAGCAAGCTCCCCGCTGAGAAGGGAGCCCAACATGGGGCTCCATTCCAGGACTCTGGGATCATGACCTGAGCCGAAGGCAGACACTTAACCGACTGAGCCACCCAGATGCCCCTTCAATATCTTCATTTAACATGGAATTCAGATCTATAGGCAAACTTCTACATGCTTACACAGAAAAGCTTTTCTTTTTTTTTTTTTTTTAAAGATTTTATTTATTTATTTGACAGAGAGAGACACAGCAAGAGAGGGAACACAAGCAGGGGGAGTGGGAGAGGGAGAAGCAGGCCTCCCGCGGAGCAGGGAGCCCGATGTGGGGCTCGATCCCAGGACCCTGAGATCATGACCTGAGCTGAAGGCAGGCGCTTAACGACTGAGCCACCCAGGCGCCCCCAGAAAAGCTTTTCTCAGAGTAAGACAAATATCACCTGCCTCATGTTTCTCAGAGGGATTTTTTTTTTAAGTTTTATTTACTTAAGTAATCTCTGCCCCCAATGTGGGACTTGAACTCATGACCCTGAAATCAAGAGTCACGTGCTTCTTGGCCTGAGCCAGCCACGTGCCCCTCCCAGAGGGAATTCTTGATACCCTATACCATCAGTACCCAGACTTACACATTGTTTCCAAAATATCTCATGTGTTTCAAAATATTTGTTACCACATTGAGTGTTTCATCCCAGCAGATTGTCTTGGAATTTTGGAAGTTCTTCCAGACATTTCTCTTTCGGGATTCTAATTGATACCACATAAATACAATAGTTAGTAAGATCTATAGGGTCATCAGTCTACGGGGAAAGCTTTACTGTCAATGTGCCCACCAGCGGCATGGAGTTAGTCTAAAGTAACACCTTTCTCATTTCCAGCGCTTCCAAATGTGATGTTTCCTTTGGTCCAAGATGCGGTGTTGACTAGTTACACGCAAGCCAGGAAAACCAGTGCTTTGGCAATTGCACAAAGGCGTCTTGGTTTTAGCTACTAATTGTTTGGAGTTGAAACTACCTTCTTGAGCTGGACCTGATACTGTGAAAACCAATCTCATAAAAGGAACTTTGTTCTGTATTTTGCATGAGGAGATGCTTTAAAAAAAAAATTCAAACCTTTCTTCTGTGTCAAATGATGTCTTACGCACATAGAACACAGCTCTTGGAATTAAAATTATGATAACATCCAGGAAGATTAGAACAGAAGAGCTGTAAATCCTGGTATGGGAATGTCACAGAAAGTACAAAAGAACAGAGATGGAAAATAACTGAGAAATTATCAGAAACTTGGAGGGCCAATCTAGGAGGTCTACTATCTCCATTTCATGAGTTCCAGAAAGAACAGAGGAAACAGAGGGGAGGAAATCCTCCAAGAAAACAATTCAAGAACTCCAAAGAACACTGGTTACCATAGTGAGGCCCACTAAATTCCCAGAAAAGTAGATGAAAATTGGCCTATGCCATGTTACATTGGCAGGAAATTTCAGAACAATAGGGACAAAGAGAAGATGTTACAAGATTGCAGAGAGAAAAACAAGTTTTCCACAGGCATGCACACACAGAGAGTCTGGTTATGGTGTAAAACTTGCTATACAAAGGACATTGATTCTGTTATGGTGCAAAAAGCAATATGTGCAAGGGTGTACTTTTTTTTTTTTTAAAGATTTTATTTATTTATTTATTTGACAGAGAGAGACACCGCGAGAGAGGGAACACAAGCAGGGGCAGTGGGAGAGGGAGAAGCAGGCCTCCCACAGAGCAGGGAGCCCGATGCGGGGCTCGATCCCAGGACCCTGGGATCATGACCTGAGCTGAAGGCAGACGCTTAACGACTGAGCCACTCAGGTGCCCCAAGGGTATACTTTTTTTGAGAGTGAGTGAAGTGTGGGTAAACTCATTTGGTCTGTCTGGAAGTACATGTCACTCTTCTGGGAAATGGTTCTGTCCCTCCTTCCTTCGCATATACCATGTGTTTCGAGTGGGTGCTCCCCAGTCTTAGAGGCCCCTTCCTCCGTGGCCATGTTATATCAGAACCACCTCCAAAATTATGAAAACAGAGCTCAAAAGTCATTACTGATTTCCTGCTGGGAAGTAAAGATGGAAGCTTCCATAGCTGCTGGCTGCCATGAGCCCAGGAGATGTTTAAGAGACTAGAGTCCAGGCAGAGAGAAGCAGAGGTGAGATTTGGCTGAGTCACAGCCCTTGGATCTGGCTGTCCCTGAAACTAGTGCAAGCTAGACCCTTATGCTTTCTGTGGCAGTGTGAGGTCTTCCAAAACAAAACACAACAAAACACATTTGTCTGACCTGAGTTCCCGTCACTTGAAACAAAGTCTTGTGCATCGTACAGAAACGTAAAGGGCAACCATACTTTCTGGTGTAGTAATTAATCATTAGAACTGACATGTATTGGGACTTAGGCGATGCCAGGCACCGTGCACATGTTTTCAGCATATTATCTTGCTGAATCCTCCCAAGAGACCCGCGAGGTAGATCCTTTTATCATCTCCATAAACCAGAGAAAGAAACTGAGGGCACAGCAGGGGGGTTACTTCTTCACACTCTGAGATTAAAGCTCAGGCACTTAGGAGACCATCGGAGACCCTCCCCTCAATGGGACGCCTCCCTCCTGCTCCACACTCCACTCCTGACACCGCCCCCCCCCTTTGTCTTCTGCCAGGATGCCCTTCCTCCTAGCTCTCCCCTGCCAAATCCTACTCACCCTTCAGATCTGTTCAAAAGTGTCCTGCCCTGGGGCGCCTGGCTGCCTCAGCCAGTGGAGCGCACGACTCTTGATCTCAGGGTCGTGAGTTCAAGTCCTACATTGGGCATGGAGCTCACTTAAAAATAACAATCATAATAATAAGTGTCCTGCCCTGCTCCATCCTGAACTCCTCATCCTCAAATACAGATTACTTCCTAGCTTCTTCTCTCTCCTCACCCCAGAGGCAAAATATTATGAAATTAAGGGCATAAGCTCTGTTCAGATGGAATTTATATCCTAGCTCTACCACTGACTTGTTTAACATACCTGGGTTTTGACACATCTGGGCTTCAGTTTCTTCATCTGTAGAATGGGACAAGCTAGTACTGCCTTACAGGGTTCTTGGGAGGATTAACTGAGTTTAATACATGCCTATAACAAGTTCTTAGTGCCTGCTTTGTAGTGAGCATTCAATAAATGTTAGCTAGTGTGAATGCTAGCATATGACTCTATCCTCAAGCAACCCCCTTCCTCTTTCTAAGCCTTAGATTCTTTATCCATAAGGTGGACACAATGATAGTCCAGCCTGCATGATTAGCATGAGATTGAGATCCGCTACTGCTCGTGAGCACCTGACATTATCAGCACATCATGAACAGGAGCTCCCGGAAACTGATGTCTCCATCTCCATCTATTTCGAGACCTTCCACAGTGTACTTTTCTGGGGTTCTGTCTCCACCCCAGCATTGGCATCTCCAGGGCAGAGATCCTCTGTGGTGATCCAAGTGGCTACTCACCGAAGACCTCTCCCCGCCTTCCAACTGATTGGCTTCCCAGTTAGAAACTCAACATTTGAGTCTGGTTAGGTTCTTTTAAAAATAGTTCCTGATTGCATATGAAACACACAAATCCAATCTCCTTATTAAAAATGTATGCATTACTGCTAAGGCTAAAATCTGCTTTGAGCATCACGCCAATCCCAACCATTTCAGAGCTGCCCACTGCTATCAGTTTGAGGGCTTAGTTTTATTGAAGCTGCTCAGTACTTGGGTACTTTCAACCTGGAGACCGATATCTTTCTTCTACTCTGGAAAAATCCTCACCCCTTGTTTCTTCCAGTGCGGTCTCTTTGCCATTTGCCCCATTCTCCACTCCTGGAATGCTGGTTAGATGCTCTCAGTCTAACCTCCAAATGTCTTAATTTCTCTCTCTTTTCCCTCCTCTCTTTTCCTTTTGGGTCAGTTTCTTAGTAGTATCTTCATTTCCCCCCACCCCCCGACATTTGGTTGTGTTATAATAGGCAATAAAGAATGCTTTAGACACCAGTGAGGTGTCTAAACACTTCACAACAATTTTGAAAAGCACATGATATTAATATTAAAATGTAGCAATATCTGGACACCTGGGTGGCGTCTGCCTTTGGCTCAGGTCATGATCCCAGGGCCCTGGGATCTTGTCCCACATCGGGCTCCTTGCTCAGCTGGGAGCTTGCTTCTCCCTCTCCCTCTGCCTGCTCTGCCTGCCTCTTCCCCTGCTTGTGCTCGCTCACTCGTTCTCTCTGAAAAATAAATAAATAAAAATCTTTTAAAAAAATGTAGCCATATAAAATAAAAACTTTTTCACTAACAAATGTTAAAGGTAAAATGTAATTGTACTTCTTTTAAAAGTCTTATCCATTTTGAAAAGCTGGATATTGAATATAAATTTTTTTTTTTTTTTTAATATGGAGAGGTACCTGGGTGGCTCAGTCAGTTAAGCATCAGACTCTTGATTTCAGCTCAGGTCACAATCTCAGGGTCGTGAGATCAAACCCAGCCTCAGTCTCTGTGCGCTCAGCATGAAGTCCACTTGAGATTCTCTCTCTCCCTCCCCCTCTACCCTTCCCCTCCTCCGCTCACTCTCTCTGTCTAAAATAATAAATAATCTTTTTTTAAAAAATTGAAGTATGGAAAAAAAATTTCTCACCAAAACATTTCAAGAACGATTGGCTAACATTTGTCTTTTAAGTGCCTTGAGTAAAATATTAGGAGGCGGAACCATTTTTTTCAAAGGCGAGTAATAACATTCAGTTTGTGAATGTTTATTGGATTTAGCCCAAAGCGAAGTGAAGGTGAAATGTGCCTGTCGGTCTCTGATACGCTGCTCCGCACCCGCCCCATGCCTGGCACAAGCAGGCAACCCCCTTTGCCTCACTTGGGACTCCAGCACCATAATGATTACAAAATGGCCATTCAGACTACACTCAGTAGCCCGGAGGTTGAAGGGCCCTGAAAGCTGTGGCCAGTACCACCTGCTTCCAGTAGGAACAAAGATCCCTCTGTCGCTGAATTACTTTCCAAGACCTTCTTAACCTGTGACCTTTGCCATGTAAAGTCTTTTATTGCTATTCCTGTTTACTCATGATGACTGCAATTTGTGTCTGGAGATTTTTTTTCCCCCAGATATGCCTGCCGTCCTTCTGCTTCCTGATGACAGAGAACATTGGCGGTCCACGGGGCCACGGCTATCTTTTGCCCTTTTTATTGTCCTTTGGTTTGTTCCCCATCAAGGCATTTTGGGGCAGAAAGAAAAACTGGGAGGTCAATCACAACACACACATTTCTCAAGCTGAGTAACCTCTGATAACACAAGATCTAATTTAGCTTGCCCCTGGAGAAAATTCAAGCAACTTTGGTGCTTATTCAAACATTCAGACCATGGTGTCAATTTCTAGCATAAATCACAGCTCTCAACACACATGTGCTTTCTTTTCTTTTCTTTTTTTAAAGATTTTATTTATTTATTTGACAGAGAGAGACATAGCGAGAGAGGGAACACAAGCAGAGGGACTGGGAGAGGGAGAAGCAGGCTTCCCGCTGAGCAGGGAGCCCTACGCGGGGCTCGATCCCAGGATCCTGGGATCATGACCCGAGCCGGAGGCAGACGCCTAACAACTGAGCCACCCAGGTGCCCCACACATGTGCTTTCAAAACAAAAATAAAAGCAAGCCATTTAAAAATAATGTTTTCCTAAATGTCACTTGATGGATTTTTATAGCAGATTTGGGTATCCAAAACTCAATCTCGAGTTATTTTTGAAACAGATAAACTGAAATGTGTTCACCAATGGAATAAATTCAGTACGTGTAGCGAACTTGTTTACATGTTTCTTATTTAAAGGCAGTAGGGAATTTATATTCTGCAATATCCAATCTGCAAATCAGGTTATTTTTACTCAGAATTGCATTTTATAGATAACAGAGCATCACAGACTGTGTCCTAGGGTAGGAAATGTGGGTTTTTGACAGGAGTCCACACAAAAACTCTTGTTGGGGTACTTTCCCAAATTAGTAGCATGTAATTTTTTATTACTTTCCCAGAAAAGCAGGGAAACACTATAAACACATTACCCTTACGGATAAAAAGAGGTAACAACCGATTGCTCTATTATTCTTTACTGTAAACATTTTTTTAAGTTCAGTATAATTAGATGTTTAGACATTTCTATGTTAATTGTTCATTCACAGGAGATAACTAAGTAAACCACTTTAGACTGTTTTAAAAGCTAAATCTTTTTTTAAAATTTTATTCAGCTTTTTCATTTTAATTCCAGTAGAGTTAACATATGGTGTTATATTAGTCTCAGGCGTACAATATAGTGATTCACCAATTCTATACCTTCCTCAGTGCTCGTCATGCTAAGTGTGCTCTTTAAAAGCTAAATCTTAATATTGAACCCTTTTGTTCATCTTTTGGTATCCAGATTAAAATCTGTGGAAATGAAATGGGAACACGATCAGAAAGAATTTATATCGGCTAGGGTCTTAGGCCAAGTGTCTTCTGAATGACAGGAAAGGGAAGTTCTGCTCATTTTACTAATTACTCATTTTTCATCTTGAAATAACTGCTGCTTTCTATCTTCTTCGTGGCACTTTTGTTTGCTTGCTTTTTTGTAGGAAAGGATATGAATAAGGCCAGATCTTATTGGTTTCTTATCAGGAGACTGTTTCTCACATCCTTTTTTTTCTTTTTTTCTGTTAATGTTGAGGACTGCAGGACAGGTTTCCTTTGGGCTTCCTAAGCCTTTGGTCTCTTGGTAACAGTGTCTGGTCAGATCACAGATGCCAGTGGGTTGGGGAGAGTTGGATTTGACATGGGACTCAGGGCACTGGCTCTAGGAACCCAGGAAGTAGGAAGGCGTTGCTCCATGGTCTTTCAAAGGCATGCTCAGATTGATGACTATCTCTGTCGGATAAACTTGGTCCAACATCCAGCTCTATGGGGTGAGGTTTTTCAGCTGAGTCACACCGCCTGGGTTGAGCATCCCATGCACAATGAAAGTCTTTTTTTTTTTTTTTAAGATTTTTTATTAGAGAGAGATAGCAAAAGTACAAGCAGGGGGTATGGTCAGAGGGAGAGGGAGAAGCAGACTCCCCCTGAGCAGGGAGCCTGATGTGGGGCTCGATCCCAGGACCCCCGGATCATGACCTGAGCTGAAGGCAGATGCTTAACCAACTGAGCCACCCAGGTGTCCCACAATGAAAGTCTTGACTGAACACTGACTTCTGGTTCCCTGGGTGTGTGGCCTTGGAGCAGTGACCGGATAGAGAGATGGAGGCTGGGGTTGTAATGATGGCCCACAACAGAGTAGTACTCTTGCCTAAACCCAGGGCCCTCCTGGTCTCTGTGATCAACAGCTGCCTGGACACCTCCATGATGGAGAGAGAGATTAGGGCCATCTCTGGGGTAGGGTAAGAGGAGGGTTTTGGCCTGGCCCAGTGAAGCTGCTCACCTAGATCTTCCTCATGTCCACTTGTTAATTTGTATGCTTTTGAAAGTCCATTGTAATCATAATCATGCCCTGTCCCCACTTTTTTTCATTTCTTTTTTTTTAAGATTTTATTTATTTATTTGAGAGAGAGACAGAGCAGGGGGAGGAGCAGAAGGAGAGGGGCAAGCGGACTCCACACTGAGTGCAGAGCCCGATGCAGGGCTCGATCCCACGACCCCAAAATCACGACCTGAGCCAAAATCAAGAGCTGGATGCTCAACCGACTGAGCCACCCAGGCATCCCTTCAATTCTTAATAGAGTTAAATTTCCATAGAATGAAATCCTCAGGTCATAAGTATGCAGTCAGGTGGGTTCTGACAAAGGCATGCACCAGGTAACCCACCCTTTTCAAGATAAAGAATATTTTCATCACCCTTCAAAGGTCCTTCAGCTCTCCTCTGTTAATCTCCCCCACCTCCATCCCAAGCAACCGGTGCATTCCTGATAATAAAGCACAGGAGGAGTTTGGTGTTCTGATTTTTGCAAATTGTGTTATAGCATAAGCAACTACTCGTGGTAATGCATAAAAGGAAGTCAGATTTATCGACTCATTGTCAAGTACTTCACGAATATTACCTCATTTATGTCTCACAACAACCTGGTCAGGTATCAATAGCCCAGTTTTACAGGTGAGGCAACTGAGGCCCAGGTCGGTCAGGTGGCTTAATTAGTAGCACTGGTCCTAAGTGGTGGGACTGCCGTTGGGAAGCCAGGCTATGAGACTCCCAAGTTTCTGTCCCATTCTGCTCACATTGCCTCCACATAATGCCTTACAAGTAACATTTTTTTTTTTTTTTTAAATAACAGGGGACTGCTGAGGTGGGACAGAGGCCAGACTTGACCTAGAAGGTACCAGAACCCTGGGTCTGCAGGCCGTCGGGAAGGTATGCTGCGGTCGGCTCACTTGAGAGCAGACCATTGAAGCCAGCTGATGCAGAGTTGGAAACCAGCACGAAATCAGCCACAGTAAGAGGGTTCACACCAAGGAAATCGGCAAACACTATAGATCCAAGCTGTCTTTTCACCCTGGGGCCAGTTGGTGGACACTGAATAGCATGCTGCTGGTGACACCTGTCAGGCCGATCGCCCTTGCCTGTGCAGAATCGTCCACTGTCAGATCAGCCCTCCTAAACAGCAGAGTGGAAAAGGCCCAGGAGACCAGCATCAGAGCTGAGTCTGGCAGTCCACTAGGTGGGTGATCCTTGAGCTCATTGCTCACCCTTAAGTTTCGGGTTGATCCCCTGAAAATGAGGGGAGGAGCAAGCCAAGGCATATGGAGTTAGGATCCTGATAGCACATCTACTTGGGACTTTCTGAATCTTCTAGGCCATATGGGGTGCCTGGGTGGCTCAGTCGGTTAAGCGTCTGCCTTCAGCTCAGGTCATGATCCCAGAGTCCTGGGATCGAGCCCCACGTCGGGCTCCCTGCTCTGTGGAGAGCCTGCTTCTCCCTCTCCCTCTGCCTGCCTCTCTGCCTACTTGTGCTCTCTCTCTCTGTCAAATAAATAAATAAAATCTTAAAAAAAAAAAAAAAAAAAATCTGACTCTTCTAGGCCATAGGGCCCAGGCAGAGATGGGCAGGACCAGGCAGGTTTTAACGGTCTCTTAGCCATTAATAATGTAGAAGGCTGCCTGGTGAGACAGGCCTTAATTTTTGGTTTGGCAAGAGAAGCTGTTATTTTAAAATGACTGCTTGCTTCTCACCCTGGAAGGACACAGAAAGTCACCCAGGGGCTGAGTTGTCTAGGCAAGGATTCTGGGAGTGACCCCTATTAGGTATATAATGTAAGGCTGGTTTGCTCCCTGTCTCTTTGCCTGTCTGTCTCTCTGCCTGTCTGTCTCTCTCCATGTGTGTGTGTGTGTGTGGGGGGGCACACTTTGTACCCTGACAAGGGCTGCTTCTCCAACTGGAGTCTCGACGGAGACAGAAGGAAGGAAGGAAGGAAATTTGCATTGTGGGAATGACCAGCTGGAGACCCTGAGACCCCTTCCCTTTGAGGGTCAGTGTTTTTAGACCATTTCTGTAGGACTAACATGTCTTCTATTCTCTTTCTGGAATTCCTTGTCATTAGACGCTGTTCTTCTGAACTCAATTCTCTTTATCCCCCTCAGATCTGAAGTTAATTTAGAAAAATTTGAGGGGTGCCTGGCTGGCTCAGTGGGTTAAGCGTCTGCCTTCGGCTCAGGTCATGATCCGGGGTCCTGGGATCGAGTCCCGAGCGGGGAGCCTACTTTTCCTTCTTCCTCTGCCTGCCACTTCCCCTGCTTGTGCTCTCTCTCTGTCAAATAAATAAATAAAATCTTGAAAAGAAAAGAAAAATTAGAAAATGCACGTAAATGAAATTAAGGCCAGCATGGGGAAAAGGGACCGCCGCCCCCAGATCTCACAAGCGCAGATATTGCTGGGAACTTTCTCGCCCATTCAGGCTGCCTTTCGTTTATATTCAAATACACACATAGAAGAGATCTCACTATGTATGTGCATTTGCAGCCTCTGTTTTTACCGGACATATTCGTCATAGAAATGTACAAGTGCAGCATCGTTGTCCAATGGTTATCATGTATTCTTCTGGAGCTATTTCCATCCCATTATTAATTTAATCCAAACCCTGAAGCTAACAGTGAGATCGTTCCCTCTAATTTTTGCCACTAATGTATTTATCGTACTTGTTTAAGAACAACCATATTACTGTCCTTGTTTCACGGACTTAAAACTTTTTTTTTTGACTTTTTTTAACCTCTTCTCTCCTCCTCTCCTTCCAAGCACCCCCGCCCAAAGGTAATCAGTTTGAACCTTGTGAACATGATAATGTATATCCTTCTACATCTTTCCTCGCGCTCATATAGTTATTATATATATACACACACTTTATCATGGTTTTTTGTCCATAATAGGATCGTGTTATGTATGTTTCCGTGCAATTTCTTTCTCTCACCTGACAATTTGACATGGAGGATCTTACCAGTCATGAATGGAATTACCTCATTTTTTCTTTTAATAGCTGCCAGATATTCCATAGTGGTGATGGGCCACCACAGACTCGACCATTCTCCTACCCATGGGCATTCGGGTTCTTTGCAGATTGCGTTCTGTTTTGTTTTTTTTTTGACTCTCCAAACAATATTGTGATTAACATTCTTATGCATCTGTCCTTTTACTATGCCTTCAATTCTATCAAATACTTTTCCAAATGGACAAGTTTAAATTGTAAATTTTAATTTAAAATTCACATTCTCACAGCCTTGCTAAGAACCATGGTTATCATTGTCTTTAATTTCACCAGGTGAGAGACAAAATATAGTATTTTATTGTTATTTAGATTAGCAGAGAGCCTAATTTATTTATTTGATTTGATTACTAAGGAGGATGAACATCTTTTCATATACTTATTGGCCATTTGGAGTCCCTCTCTTATAAATTGCTTGTTCACATTCTCTGCCAACTTGTTTTAGAGAGTTTGCCTTTTTCTTATCAAGTTATAAGAGCTCCGTATGTACAAACTATGGAAGCTCTTTTATCTGTCATCTGTGTTACAGGTAATTTTATTGGTTAGACATTTGTCCTTTGGCTTTGTTTTTGCTTTTAAAATTTTTATGGGACAAATACATCTATCTTTTATTTAAAACTTCTTTACTTCCTATCTTGCATAAAATTATCTCCCTGAACTCAGAGTCATTCACATATTCTTCTAGTTTTTCTTCTAAAATTTTTGTTTTATTTTCATATATATTTTTTTTCTCTTAAAGATTTTATTATTTACTTGAGAGAGAACAAAAGTGAGAGAAATCACAGAAGGAGAGGGAGAAGCAGACACTCCACTGAGCAGGGAGCCCAATGCAGGGCTTGATCCCAGGACCCTGAGATCATGACTGGAGCCAAAGGCAGACGCCCAACCGACTGAGCCACCCAGGAGCCCCAATTTTCATATATATTTTTATATATATTTTAAGTATTTTATTTATTTATTTGAGAGAGACAGTGAGCAAGAGAGAGCACAAGTGGGGAGGGGCAGAAGGAGAGGGAGGAGCAGACTCCCCACTGAACAGGGAGCCCCACTCCAACCCAGACCCCAGGGATCATGACCTGAGCTGAAGGCACTTAACTGACTGAGCCAAGCAGACACCCTTATTTTCATATTTAAATCTTTAACCTGTCTGGAATTCACTTTTTAAAAAAGATTTTACTTATTTATTTAGAGAGGAGACTGTGGGGGGGCGGGGGGAGGTGCAGAGGGAGAGAGAGAAAGAGTCCTAAGCAGACTCCATGCTGAGTGCAGAACCCGACAGGGGGGACGGGGCTCTATCTCACAACCCTGAGATCACAACCTGAGCCAAAACCAAGAGTTGGACGCTCAACCAACTGTGCCACCTGGGTGTCCCTGGAATTCCTATAATAAGGATTTAATAAGATATAAGAGGGGAGTAAGCCAGCTTCATTATTTCCTAGAGTAGACCAATACCAGTTGTGCTAGCATCATTTAATACATGACCACCTTTTTTATCTGAAATTAAATACCACCTTTGCCATTTGTTATACATGCCTATTTGCAGGTGTGTGTTTATATATATGTGTGTGTATACATACATATGAGTCTATTTCTGGATTCTGTTTCTTTTTTCTTTTTTTAAAGGACTCTATTTTTTTTTTTTTAAGATTTTATTTATTTATTTGACAGAGAGAGCGAGAGAGCACAAGCAGGAGGAACAGTAGAGGGAGAAGGAGAAGCAGGCTCTCTGCTAAGCAGGGAGCCTGATGCGGGGCTCCATCCCAGGACCCTGGGATCATGACCTGAGCCGAAGGCAGACGCTTAGCCATCTGAGCTACCCAGGTGCCCCCTTTTCCTTTTTTTTAAGATTTTATTTGTAAATACTATCTATACTCAACCTGGGGCTCGAACTCACAACCCTGAGATCAGGAGTTGCATGCTCTACTGAATAAGCCAGCCAGGCACCCCTGGATTCCATTTATTGCTTTTAATTTTATCATATTTAATATATTTATTGTTACAATATTATAATATTTGCTCACTGCTATCGGCTGGTATGGCAAGACCCCATCTTTATTTTTCTCCTTTACAATTTTCTTGGCTGGTCTCAAATGTTATTCCTCTGCATGAAGTCTGAAATAATTGCATGTTTCCCTCTGTGTTTAGCTCTTGTTTTATATCATTCTATAAGATTTTATACTTTTCTACAATTAGGTGCAGTAACTTTTTTTAATTGTGTGGCTTTCCTAAAATATTTTTTCTAATTGTTTATTGTAAACACAAAGAAAAACTCTTGATTTAGTCATATTTGTCTTGTTGTCATCCTCCTTGCCAAATTAGTTTTCCTAATCTGACAACAAATTATGGTAAACTTGGTGGCTTAAAGCAACAGACATCTTCTCTCTCACAGGTGCAGAGGCCAGAAGTCCAAAATCAAGGTGGCAGGACTGCGCTCTGTAAGGAAGGGTCCTTCCTTGCCTCTTCCAGCTTCTGATGGCTCCAGGTTTTCCTTGGCTTGTGGCTAAGTCCAATCTCTGCCTCTGTCTTCATATGGCCTTCTCTTCTCTGTCCATCTCTGTATTGTGTTTCTCTTAAAAGGGCATTAGATTTAGAGACTACATAGATAATACAGGATGATCTAGTCTCTACATCCTTTTAAAAAAATTTTATTTTTTTAAAAAAATTTTATCTATTTATTTGACAGAGAGACACAGCAAGAGAGGGAACACAAGCAGGGGCAGTGGGAGAGGGAGAAGCAGGCTTCCCACTGAGCAGGGAGCAAGATGCGGGGCTCGATCCTAGGACCCTGGGATCATGACCTGAACTCAAGGCAGACGCTTAACAACTGAGCCACCCAGGTGCCCCTAAAAATCTTATTTTTAAGTAATCTCTACACCCAACATAGGGCTTGAACTCACGACCCCAAGATCAAGAGTCACATGTTCTACGGACTGAGCCAGCCAGGCGCCCCATCAACATCTTTTTTTTTTTTAAAGATTTTATTTATTTATTTGCCAGAGAGAGAGTGAGAGAAAGAGAGAGCACAAGCAGGGGGAGTGGCAGGCAGAGGGAGAAGCAGGCTCCCCAATGAGCAAGGAGCCCGATGCAGGACTCGATCCCAGGATGCTGGGATCATGTCCTGAGCCAAAGGCAGATGCTTAACCTACTGAGCCATCCAGGCGCCCCCCCATCAACATCTTTAACTTAATTACATCTGCAAAGACTCTTTTTCCAAATAAGGTCACATTCATGGGTCCCAGAAGGTAGACATATCTTCTTAAGGAGAAGGAAACTACCTACTGCAGGTAGTTTGGTGTTTCTCTTTGTTTTTTATTTTGTTTGTTTTTTAATACCTGGAGTTTACTGGGTTTTCCTTAAGAGAATAAATATATCATTCAGCATTCTTTTTTTTTTTTTTTAAGATTTTATTTATTCATTTGACAGAGAGAGACACAGCGAGAGAAAGAACACAAGCAGGGTGAGTGAGAGAGGGAGAAGCAGGCTTCCTGCTGAGTAGGGCCGATGCAGGGCTCGATCCCAGGACCCTGGGACCATGATGTGAGCCGAAGGCAGATGCTTAACGCCTGAGCCACCCAGGCGCCCCCACTCAGCATTCATTAATTCAACAAATATTTATTGAACAGCTACAATGGGCCAAGGGTTCTAGGCACTGGGATACCATTAATAAACAAACATAAAAGTCCTTGTCCTGGGGCGCCCGGCTGGCTCAGTCAATGGAGCATGTGACTCTTGATCTTGGGGCGTGAGTTCAAGCCCCACGTTGGGTGTAGTAGATCTTACTTAAAAAAAAAAAGTTCTTGTCCTTACAGAGCTAATATTCTAGTGGAGAGAGGTAAATAATCACACACAAATAAATATAAAATGTATCAGGGGATGGTAACTGTTATAATAAAAGTCAGGCAGGCTTTGGGATAGAGAGTGACTACAAGGGCTATTTTATTTTTATTTATCTATTTAAATATTTTATTTTTTTAAGTAATCTCTACACCCAATACAGGGCTTGAACTTAGAGCCCCAAAACTAACCCCGAGATCAGGAGTCTCAGGCTCCACTGACTGAGCCAGCCAGGCGCCCCTAGAAGGGCTAGTTTAAATACATTGATTAGGGAAGACCACTCTGATCAGGTGACATTTGAGTAGTGACTTGAATCAGGTGAATTGCTGGAAGAATATTTTTGATGGAGGTAAAGGTCCTGAGGTGAGCTTGATGTGTTTTGGGGATAAAGAGTTAAGTAGAGAAGTTACAAGTTTTAAAAGTATCACTCTAGCTGCTGAGTTGGCGAGTAGACCACACAGGGCAAGGGCAGAAGCAGTTAGGAGCCAAACTGAACAATCCAGAGAGAGATGATGGTGGCTTGGACCAGCTTGGTGACTGTGGGGTGTAGGAAGTGTTCAAATTAGGGATGTATTTTGAAGGCAGGGCTGACATCATTGCTGATGGATTGAAGAGGTGACACGTGAGAGAAAGAGAAGAATCCAGGAGGACACAATATTTTTGGCCCGAACAACTAGATGAATGGAGGCTTTGCTGGGAAAATCAAGTTTCCATTTTGATGAAGTTGTGTTTGAGATGCTTATTTGGGCCACCAAGTGGAAGAGGTTAGCCGGCAGTGGATTTCCTTGTCTGGAGGTCAGGGGAGAGGTCGGAGCTAGTGATCCAAATCTGGGGTTGTCAGGATAGAAACAAAATTTAAAGCCATGGAATTGGATGAACTCACCTAGGAGGAGAATGTAGATAAGAGAGGTCCAAGGACTGTGTCCTGGGGAACTCTAACATTTAGAGGTTGGAAAAGTAGGAAAGATTCTGCAAAGAATACAGAGGAAGAGAAACCAGGGAGGTAGGAGGACCAAGAGACTGATATTCTAGAATTCAACTGAATTCAAAAGAAAAGGTTTCTGGGGGCACCTGGGTGGCTCAGTGGGTTAAGCATCTGCCTTCGGCTCAGGTCATGATCTCAGGGTCCTGGGATGGAGTCCCACATCGGGCTCCCTGCTCAGTGGGCAGCCTGCTTCTCCCTCTCCCCCTTCCTTGGCTCTCTCTCTTGCTATCTCTCACTCTCTCAAATAAATAAATAAAATCTTAAAAAATAAAGTAAAAATAAGAAAAGGTTTCTGGGCGGAGGAAGTGGCCAGCCGGATCAGGAGCAGCTATTCGGACAAGTAAAAGGGAGCTGAGATTGACCATGGCACTTGGCAGCAGGAAGGTCATCAAGTGACCTTGTTTCAATGGAGGAGTGGGACCAAAAGCCTGACTGGAGCAGATTTAAGGAAAATGAAAGAAGAAAATGTGGAGACAATAAGGCTGGATAATTATTTTGAGACGTTCTGCGGCAAGGGGACCAGAGAAGTAGGGTGAAAGCCTCGTGGGATCTGGAGATAATAATTTTATCCTTTCTTGGGGCGCCTGGGTGGCTCAGTCATTAAGCGTCTGCCCTCGGCTCAGGTCATGATCCCAGGGGTCTGGGATCGAGTCCCACATCCGGCTCCCTGCTCCATGGGAAGCCTGCTTCTCCCTCTCCCACTCCCCCTGCTTGTGTTCCTGCTCTCGCTATCTCTCTCTCTCTCTCTATCAAATAAATAAATAAAATCTTTAAAAAATAATAATTTTATCCTTTCTTTTCCAATATTTATACTGGTTACTTCATTTTCTTGTCGAACCGAATGATAAAACCTCTGAAAACAATATTGAATAATAGCATGCAAGCAGAAATCCATTTCTTTTGCCAATTTTGATGGAAAGGGTTTTAGGGTTCAACCACTTAGAATGATAGTTGCTGTTGAATTTTGGTAAGGAAGTTGTGGGCTTTTAAAAAATAATGTTCAAAGAGTTTTTAAATCCATATTTAAAGGAATTAATGAGGAGGCATCTGGGTGTCTCCGTCAGTTAAGCCTCTGACTTGATTTTGGCTCAGGTCGTGATCTCAGGGTCCTGGGATTGAGGCCTGTGTGGGGCTCCCTGCTCAGCCCCCTCTCCCCCTTCCCCCCAACTCGTGCACATACACACTCTCTCTCTCTCAAATAAAGAAATCTTTTAAAAAAAGAAATAAAATAGCATTAGATATACCTGATTTTTGACGATTAGAGAAAATTGAGCTATGAAAAGCATCTGATCTGGTATTTTTTTAATGATTTTTAAATTTATTTTGATATAATCTTAGGCTTACAGAAAAGTCATAAGAACCATACAAGGATTTCAGATTCAATAAATATTTACATTTTGCCCTACATAATTCTCTCATCTTTCTCTCCCTGTCTCCCTTTCTCTCTGTGTATATAAAACAAGAACATTCTCTTATATAACCACAGTACATTTATAAAAAATCAGAACATTTAGTATTAGTGCATGACTATTGCTTAATATACAATCCATATTCAAAGTTTATCAATTGTTGCAATAATGCTCCTTAGAGCTATTTTTTTCAGGTCCAGGATTCTAATTCCAAGATCACAAATTGCATTTAATTGTCCTGTCTTCAATCTCTTTTAATCTGGGGAATAGTTCCTCTGACTTGGCATTTTGGAAGAGTCCAGGCCAATTATCTTGTAGAATGCCCGTCATATGGGTTTGTCTGATGTTTCCTTGTGATTAGATCCAAGTTGTGCATTTAGCAGGAATACAACAAAAGTGAGCTGTGTCCTTCTTGGTGCATAAGATCCTGGTAAACTGTCAGCTTGTCCCAGTCATGGGGATGCTACTCTTGAACATTTGGTTAAGTTGGTGTCCTCCAAGTGCCTTCACTGCAAAGTCCCCATTTTTCTCTTTGTAATTAATAAATATTTATGGGACATAGAGTCCACTTAAATATCCTGTCCTTATCGAAAATTTGGCCTCACCCCTTTTAGAAAAATAATAGAGCTTTCATCACTTTCCAATCTCTTCTTGATGATCGGTGTTCCAACTTTTCTATTTATTCTTGGGTTAGCTCTTAAATTTTCTGCCCGTCTTCTTAGCTCTACATTCTGTGGAATTTTGTCACCTTTTGTTTAAAATCATTTAACTGCACTAAAAAGGAAAAGCTTAAGCAATCATATAATTAATTTCAAGAAGTCTTTCCTGTCCTCTGTTTATTTTTTTAAAGTGTGCTGTTGTTGTTGAAGGGATTATAATAACTTCAAATTTCTCTAAGGATACTAACTAGGGTCCCCTGAAGTACCTTTGCTACCTCCAAGACTTTTTTTCCTCCTTGTTTCTCTTGGTATTCCTCTTTCACTCTTTCCCATAGAGGCTTTCTTCAACTGCCTAGCAAATCTTGTTTGGTGTGCATTTCTTTTCTTTTTTTAAGATTTTATTTATTTATTTGAGTGAGAGAGAGTGCACAAGCAGGGGGAGGGGCAGATGGAGAGGGAGAGAGAGAATCTTTTGATTTGGGGCTCTATCCCAGGACCCTGGGATCCTGACCTGAGCCCAAGGCAGACGCTTAACTGACTGAGCCACCCAGGTGCCCCCTATGGGGAGAGAGAATCTAAAGGAGATGACGCAGGGCTCGATTCCAGGGCCCTGAGATCATGACCGGAGCCGAAATCAAGAGTCGACACTTAACAGACTGAGCCACACAAATGCCCTGATAACCAATTTTTAAAAATTTAAAACATTGTTCTGGCCAAAGGAAACAGGCTTTAAGGCCACATTTGTTACTTCTGATTTAATCCCGTAGGTTTTTAATCACATCTGATTTATGGGACACTTTTGTTACTTCTGCTGGTGACAATTTTACTGTGTATTTACTACTAGGCATCATGCTAAGTAATTTATGAACATAATTGTATTTCACTGATATTACTTTTCCATTTTATAGATGAGGTTGTCTGTGCAGCAAGAGTGATCCTTTTGAAATATAGCTCTTGGGCGCCTGGGTGGCTCAGATGGTTAAGTGTCTGCCTTCGGCTCACGTCATGGTCTCAGGGTCCTGGGATCGAGTCCCGCATCCGGTTCCCTGCTCAGTGCAGAGCCTGCTTCTCCCTCTCCCTCTGCCACTCCCTCTGCTTGTGCTTTTCTGTCTATCTCTCTGTCAAATAAATAAATAAAATCTTTAAAAAAAAAAGAAATATAGCTCTTAAATCCTTAAATCTGTTCAAGGCTTCCTGTTCCCCTTAGAATAAAAATCAAACTCAGGATCCCTTAGCTTGGGGCACCTGGCTGGCTCAGTCAGTGGAGTATGTGACTCCTGATCTCAGGGTTATAAGTTCCAGCCCCACAGTGGGTGTAGAGATTACTTTAAAATCTTTTTTTTTTTTTTATGGGGCGCCTGGGTGGCTCAGTCGGTTAGGCGTCTGCCTTTGGCTTAGGTCATGATCCCAGGGTCCTGGGATCGAACCCTGCATCGGGCTCCCTGCTCAGCAGGAAGCCTGTTTCTCCCTCTCCCCCTCCCCCTACTTGTGTTCCCTCTCTCGCTGTCTCTCTCTCTCTGTCAAATAAATAAATAAAATCTTTAAAAAAAATAAAAATAAAATAAATAAAAAAATTTTTTTTAAGATTTATTTATTTTTCTGAGAGAAAAACAGGGGGAGGGGCAGAGAGAGAGGGAACAGACTCCCCGCTGAGTGTGGAGGTGGACACGATGATTGGTGATCGATCCCAGGACCCTGAGACCATGACCTGAGCTGAAATCAAGAGTCAGCTGCTTAACTGACTGAGCCATCCAGGCACCCCCCTAAAAAATCTTAAAAAAAGAGTAGAGAAATGGGAAGTAAGGCTGCCCTTGAGAATTAGCCTGGTCAATGGAGTAGAGTTTTAGGGGGGCACAGACCCTTGAGGCAGATAGACCTGGACTCAAATTGCCTCCTATCAGGTACACAGTATGACCTTGGGCAAGTTAATCAGCTGCTCTGGCCCTCAATTTCCTCATTTAGTCATTCAGCTGACTATTGAACACTAACTCTGTGCTGGGCACTGTGCTAGATGTTCATAATACAAAGGTGGACAGGGCAGTCAGGGCTGATGGTACTTGCCTTCATGGAGCTTAAAGTCCACTGGGAGAGACAGACTACAAAACAAGCTACATTTATTACGATCGGGTTAGCTGCAAATGCAATTACGCCCCAAGCAACTGTGTCTGAGTGGTGGTCCAGGGTTTCTATGTCATTCTGTTGTCAGGAAAATAGGTTTCCTCTATTTTGTGGCTCTACCATGCTTGGTCTCAACTTCATGTTGCAAAAAAACAGATCTACACTCCAGAAATGAATGAAGAAGTGAAAGAGCCTCACATTGGGGATAGAGATTACTTAAAAAAAATTTTTTTAAAGATTAATATTATTATTAATAGTAGTAATTATTATTTCATTTCCTTCCTTATTCATTCTTTGTGCTATGAGAAAAAATCTATTCCATGCCTCTCCCCTAGCTTCTGGTGGTTTGCAGGCAATCTTTGGTGATATTTGGCTTGTAGAATCAGCACCCCAATCTCTTCCTTCATCATCATATGCTGTTCTACCTGTGTGTGTGTCTGTCTCCAGATTTCCCCGACTAGTCCTATTGGATTAGGGCCCATACTAATGATCTCATTTTAACTTGATTATTTTTGTAAAGATGCTGTGTCCAAATAAAGACACATTTTGAGGTGCTGGGGGTTAAGGCATCCACATATGAATTTTAGGGGGACACGACTTAAGCCGCAACAGTCTCTCAATGGCAAAACGAAAGTTTCAGCCTGGATAGTTGTTAAGTTCCTCCAAACCCAGGGACAGGAAGTGGTTGGCCCAAAGCCACAGAGATAGTGACTGGAGCTGGGATTCAAATCCAGGTCGGCCTGACTCCAAACCCTGAACTTCTAAACCAGTACAGATTTACGATGCCCAGTTCATGGGGAGGGAGCCTTCAATTTCACGGACACATAGACCTCTGTTCCAGGGTCAGCGTGCCGGCCATGTCTCCTGTCTCTGCAGCCATGCTCAGCCTGACCCCCACATCCTCCCGCGGAGCTTTCTGTCCCATCCTGAGCTGTGCGCAGGAGCTCCCCAGCTATCTACCTGTCCCACCCTCAGCCCCAGCAGGGAAACAGGGAAGCCCAGAGCTTCTCCATAAATATTTGTTTTATGAATGTGTGATGGGTGGATGGTGCTGGGTTGCTAGAATCCCCAGAATGGTTGGGGAGAAATCCACAGTGAAGGGAATCTGCATCTTACCTCCTGTGCTGAGGCCAGGAAACCTCTGGGTTTTTTCCAACATGGTACCCAAGGAGTGTGTGGTGTGGGCGATGAGTGAAGAGACACCTTTATGGGTGGTCTCCCACACGGGGCACTGCCACGAAGTCTCAAACACCCCAGAACAATGCTAAAGAATCACAGGAATGGCTAGTGTCACTTCTCATTTCTTTCTTTCTTTCCTTTTTTTAAAGTAATCTCCATACCCGACATGGGGATCGAACTCACAACCCTGAGATCGAGAGTCACATATTCCACCAACTGAGCCCACCAGGTGCCCCTCACTTGTCATTTCTGACTTCAATTTCACCATCTGTAAAAATAGAGATAAAACTACTGATCTCTTACCATTGTAATAAATAGTTAACATTCATTGAGCTCTTTGTAAGGGTGAGGAATTGTACTAAACCAGGGGTTGGCAAACTTTTTCTGTAAAGGGCCAGATAGTAAACATTTTATGATTTGTAGGCAAAGAGCCAAAATTGAGGCTATCATGTAGGTATGTTTATGACAAGAGAGAAAAACAAATTTCCACTAATTTTTTTGATGATATTAAAAATGTAAAAACCACATTCAGCTCGTAAGTTGTGTAAAAATAAGCAGCAGGGCGCCTGGGTGGCTCAGTCTTTAAGCGTCAAAGGACTCGGGTCATGATCCTGGAGTCCCAGGATCGAGTCCCACATCGAGCTCCCTGCTCAGCAGGAAGTCTGCTTCTCCCTCTGACCCTCACCCAACTTGTGCTCTCTCTCTCTTTCTAAATAAATAAGTCTTAAAAAAAATTGAAATAGGCAGCAGGCCAGATTTGGCCCATGGACTGTAGTTTGCTGACTCCTATTCATTGTATTAGGTGTAATGGCTCAGTTAATCTTCACATCAACAGGGATGTCTGTTGATGAGGGATACGCTGTCTTTATCCTTGTTTTACAGACAAGGAAACAGAGAATCCCAGAGAGTTGTTTCTTCTTTTTTTTTTTTTTTTGAAGATTTTATTTATTTACTTGTCAGAGAGAGAGAGAGAGAGAGCACAAGCAGGGGGAGCGGCAGGCAGAGGGAGAGGGAGAAGCAGGCTTCCTGCTGAGCAAGGAGCCCGATGTGGGACTCGATCCCAGGACCCAGGGATCATGCCCCGAGTTGAAGGCAGATGCTTAACTAACTGAGCCACCCAGGCGCCCCCAGAGAGTTTAAATAACTTGCCCAAATTCACATAATTTTTTTTAAAAGATTTTATTTTTTTTAGGTAATCTCTATACCCAGCATGGGGCTCAAACTCAGAACCCCTAGATCAAGAGTCATGTGCTCTAGCCAGCCAGGCGCCCCCTAAATTCACATAATTCTTCAGTGGTGGAGCTGGAATTTGAACCAAGGCAGTTCACTTCTGGAGTTTGCAAACTTAACCACCTCATTGTGTAACAAACCTAAGGCACATGTAGGACTTGTCCCTTATATATATGTTTATCTATGACTGCTTCCCTTTCTCATCTCAAGGGTGCCGGATTGGGAAAAAGATATCTCCAATGCAGAATGATAAGTACAAAGAAAGAAGGACGTGCAAAGGGCTTTAGGAGCAGAAGACCACCCCAACACTTCCAGTTTCATGCCCATCACCCCCGACAACCCTCTAATGACTCAGTGAGGGCAGATTTGATGATCTCTGTTTTATAAACACAAAGGAGAAACTTAGAGAGGTAAAGCGACTTGCCCAAGTTCACACAGCAAATATGTGGCAGAGCCAGGATTAGGGCTCCAGTCTCCTGGAGCTTGTCTAGGTGCATCCTATCATCACACTCTGTCTCAGACCCTGTCTGAGTCTGCAACCTCCTCTGTTGGGGATTAGGTTATCCAGGGCCTGGTTCTTCCAGAGAACACCATGTGTGATCCTGGGTTATGCACCAAACCCCAGAATGTTGGAACCTCTAGAAGATCAGAAGTAGTGAGCCCATGAAAGACGATCAGGGACCCTCCTACTTCTAGTAGATGTCAGTATCCCAGGCATTGCTGGCTGCTTGGCACCCATTATTCCATTCAATCCCACAAGAGTCTCCTGGCTCAACCACTTAGCATGTCTGCCACCCCAGTTAAGTTGCTTTACCCCTCTGGGCCTCAGTGTCCTCAACTGGAAAATTGGGATAATAAAACCTATCTTGCACAGCTGTTGTAAGAATTCAAATTAACATTTGGGGTTCTTTTTTTTTTTATTAATATATAATGTATTATTCGTTTCAGGGGTACAGGTCTGTGATTCAACAGTCTTACACAACACCCAGTGCTCACCACAACACATACCCTCCCCAACGTCCATCACCCAGCCACCCCATCTCTCCCACCCCCCTCCCCTCCAGCAACCCTCAGTTTGTTTCCTGAGATTAAGAGTCTCTTGTGGTTTGTCTCCCTCTCTGGTTTCATTTTGTTTCATTTTTCCCTCCCTTCCCCTATGATCCTTTGTCTTGTTTCTCAAATTCCTCATATCAGTGAGATCATATGATACTTGTCCTTCTCTGATTGACTTATTTCGCTTAGCATTATACCCTCTAGTTCCATCCACGTCATTGCAGATGGCAAGGTTTCATTTTTTGATGGCTGCATAATATTCCATTGTATATATATATATACCATATCTTCTTTATCCATTCATCTGTTGATGGACATCTAGGCTCTTTCCATAGTTTGGCTATTGTGGGCATTGCTGCTATAAACATTGGGGTGCCTGTGCCCCTTCGGATCACTACATTTGTATATTTGGGGTAAATACCCAGTAGTGCAATTGCTGGGTCATAGGGTAACATTTGGGGTTCTTTTAAAGATTTTATTTTTAAATAATCTCTACACCCAACATGGGGCTTGAACTCACAACCGCAAGATCAAGAGCCACACGCTCCACCAGATGAGCCAGCCAGGCACCCCCAAATTAAGATTTGTATGTCAAATTGTTCTCAGTGGTTATCACTAAGGGGCAGAATTATGGGAGACATGTTTTGTAGACTTCTATAATTGTAAATATTTTATAATAATCATGTATTATTTTGTAAGTAGAAAAATATGTATAGATGAATATGTCATATATATAATGTATATATATAATATGTATAGTAAGCACTCAATTCACTTGCTTTCATGTTTATTTATTCAACAAACATTTAGGGAGCATCTACTGTCTACAAGGTCCTGGCTATAAGAACTTGTATGTGGGATTTGAGCCCTGAAGAAGTTCCCAGTATGATTCTCACTGGGTGAGGGTGGGAGGCATCTGCTGGGGTGGGAACAGAGTGCTGTGTGTAGGTGACAAGGCCAGGCAGGGAGTGTGAGCCTCTAATTGCCAGTTAGGGGTGACGGACACACTGGGGGAGGCGGGCACACAGAACAAAGGGTAGGTTTTATGGATTAGTAGAGCTTTGCCGGAGGGCAGACTGGAAAGGTACTTTCCCACAGCAGCAATGGTTTTTTGCCGGATTATAAGGAAAAGAGTTCTTTGTTTGAGGATGGCTCAGTATATGTCAACCTCTGTCGCAGGGAAGACAGGGCCATAAGATTTAAGGACCCACAGGTCGCTCACGGTTGGGGAGGGACAGTTCCCTGAGAGAGGCTGGACTGTCATCCAGATGGAGTCCAGCTCCCTTGAGATTTATTTATTTATTTATTTATTTATTTATTTATTTATTTTAAAGATTTTATTTATTTATTTGACAGAGAGAGAGAGACAGCAAGAGAGGGAACACAAGCAGGGGGAGTGGGAGAGGGAGAAGCAGGCTTCCCGCTGAGCAGGGAGCCCGATGCGGGGCTCGATCCCAGGACCCTGGGATCATCCCTTGAGATTTAAATGTTACACCTACAACCAACAAAGTTCAGGAAGAAAATATGTGAATGAGTTTACAATGCAGGGTTGAGAAAGGTGATCCCTCCTAAACATAGAACCAGAAGCTATGATGTAAAAGACTGATTAATTTGATGGGGGAAAAAAAATCTAAACATAAGTACTGCAAGAGTCCAAAACTAAGTTAAAAGACAAATGACAGATTGGGGGTAAATATTTCTAACAAATATAACATGCATAGTATAAGCACAGAGCACCTATAAATAAGCAACAGAAAGACAAAGAATATAGACAGTTCACAAAAGAAATGACTGAGAAACATAAAAAGATGTTTAAAATTCCTACTATTTATGAAAAATCCAACAAAGGAATACAATCTTTTTTATCTATCCGATTGACAAACTTCATGAAAGTTAATTATAGCCTGTGTTGGTGGTGGTGTGTCTCTGTGTATTTGTGTACCTTTTTTTTTTTAATGTAAACTCTACCCTCAATGTGGGGCTCAAACTCATAACCCGAAGATCAAGAGTCCCATGCTCCACCGACTGAGCCAGCCCCTGTGTACCCTTTTTAATAATGGTTCTGAAATTGGACAACTACTTTGGAGAGCAGTTTGACTGTATGTATTAGCACTTAAATTATTTGCTCTCTCCTTCTCCCCTCGCCCCCCAAGAACATAAGATCCATGGGGGTCCAAGGACCTCATCTACCATCCCCACTGCTATATTCCCAGCACCCAGAAGAGTATAGGCAGAGCACAGTAGACCTTTGATAAATATTTAACTCACTCAATGGAGGCATGAATTTTACATTCATGTTTCTCTAGGTGTGGAAATTCTTTTCCAGAGAATGTCTTTAAAAAAAAGTTTTTATTTATTTGAGAGAGAGAGAGAGAGAGCAAGAGAGAAAATAAAAGCAGGGGGAGTGGCAGAGGCAGAGGGAGAAGCAGACTTCCTGCTGCAGAGGGAGCCTGAGGTAGGACTCGATCCCAGGACCCTGGGGTCATATACTGAGCTGAAGGCAGATGCTTAACCGACTCAGCCTCCCAGGCACCCCATATTCCAGAGAATCTCTTGTTGAAAATACTTTCACTCCAGAAATCCCAATATTACGCTGTATGTTAACTAAAATTTAAAAAAAAAGAAAAAAGAAAAATACTTCCAAGAGTGGACAAAGCTATTCCTATAAAAATATTTATTGAAGGAGCTCGGTCAGCAGAGCATGCAACTCTTGATCTAGGGGTTGTGTGTTCAAGGCCCAATTTGGAGGCTTAAAATTAAGCCCTTAAAATTAAAATAAAGATTACTTAAAAATAAAACCTTCAGAAGAAAAAATTCATCGAAGCATTATATGAAATGGTGAAAAGAAGATGACAAACAGGGATGCCTGGGTGGCTCAGTCGGTTGGACGACTGCCTTTGGCTGGGGTCATGATCTTGGGGTCCTGGGATCGAGGCCGGCATCAGGCTCCCTGCTCAGCGGGAAGCCTGCTTCTCCCTCTCCCACTCCCCCTGCTTGTGTTCCCTCTCTTGCTGTCTGTCTCTCTGTCAAATAAATAAATAAAACCTTAAAAAAAAAAAAAGATGACAAACAAAATAAATGTTCCTCAGTAAAAAGGATGCACAAAAACAATTTTTCACCATGGGATACTATGTAATGAGTATGGATATCTCTTTGAAATCCTGATTTAATTTCCTCTGGATGTATACCCAGAAGTGAGATTGCTGGATCATAACAGTAGTTCTATTTTTAATCTTTTGAGGAATCTCCATACTGTTTTCTATAATGGCTGTGACTTTTTGGTTTTGTTTGAAATGTTTATCATGAGCACATATTAGAATTATAATTGAAGAATAAAGAAAAGTTAATGAGACATAAGTATTATTTTAGAACAAAAAGCACTAAAGAGAAAAAAATCAGCAATCTGCCTAACCAGAGTCTGGATTTGGGGTTTTTGGTTTTTTTCCTCTTCTCCTTTCCCTCCTTCTTTACTAGCTCTTCTCCTTCTCTTCTTACTCCTCTTTTATTTTTTTTAAAGATGTTTATTTTTCAGTAATCTCTACACCCAGTGTGGGGCTCGAACTCATGGTCCTGAGATCGAGTCATATGTTCTTCTTCTTCCTGGGCTAGCCAGGCATCCCTTCCTTCTCCTTCTTTTAGATTCAGTATCTTTGTTTTTGTTTTTTTTGTTTTGTTTTGTTTTTGTTTTAAGCACAGAAAGACTCTATCATGTTTGTGCAACTGGGGCCAAGGTTGGGACTGGTTCAGAAGGCCACCTGACGATGATGGATGGCAGTGGTCTGGTGTTTACTGGGGGGTTCCAGGCGGGGGGCTGGTGTTTACTGGGGAGGTTCCTGGGGGCCTGGTGTTTACTGGGGGGGCTCCTGGGTGGGGAGCTGGTGTTTACTGGGGGGGTTCTTGGCAGGGGGGGCTGGTGTTTACTGGGGGGTTCCAGGCAGGGGGCTGGTGTTTACTGGGGGGGTTCCTGGTGGGGGGGGCTGGTGTTTACTGGGGTTTCCAGGCGGGGGGGCTGGTGTTTACTGGGGGGGTTCCTGGCAGGGGGGGCTGGTGTTTACTGGGGGGTTCCAGGCAGGGGGCTGGTGTTTACTGGGGGGTTCCTGGTGAGGGGGGGCTGGTGTTTACTGGGGGGTTCCAGGCGGGGGGGCTGGTGTTTACTGGGGGGTTCCTGGCGGGGGGGGGGCTGGTGTTTACTGGGGGGATCCTCAGAGCAGGTGCAGTGGAAAGCACTTCGCATTCCCCGTCTCCTATACCCCTAACATGGAGTCTCTGAGGCAGGTGCTGGTGAAGGCACCTCCCGTGTGGGGCCCCGAGAGCTCAGGGTTGTCACACTGCTTGTGTTCCAGGCTCCCCTGTGCCACCCACCGGCTGTGGGGCCTTAGTTACTTTCTTCCCCTTAAGTGTCTCAGTGAAATGAAGAGAAGAATAGCACTCCCCTCGCAGGGCTGTGGTCAGGATGAAGTGAAGTGCTCCCTATCAGACTTCCAGAGCAGGGCCTGGCACAATCCCGCAGAGGAAGAAATCGAGGTAAGCCAGCGGGGATGCGTGCCCACATCCCTCGGCCCGGCTCCAGAGCCTGCTGGGTCCTTCCACTCGGCCCTATTTTGGGAACCAAGGCCTCACTTGGACTCTGAGGCGGAGTGGGGAGGCGGAGTCGGGAGAAGGTCCCTTCTTGCTCCTTCCTGTGTTTCTTCAGCTGCGGAGCACAGCAGGGGGCAGCCCTGGGAAAACCAGAAGCAAGGCCTCCGCGCTCCCAAAGCCCCCGGATTTGTATGCTGGGCGTAAAGTGAATTTGTCCGAGTGCCTGCGAGGGGCTGGAGTGGTGAGGGTCTGAGAGCACCGCTCGCTGCTCCTTCCCCGCCACCACGGCAGCCTGTGCAAGCGGGCCGGGCGGCACCCTCGCGGGACAGGCCCTGACCCGCCCCCCCCCCCCCCGCCCCATCCCCGGGGACCCCGTGTGGCGGCCGCACGGCGAGGTAAGTGAGAGAGAGCGCCACGCAGAAGGTTGTTTGGAAAATCACCTTTCAAAAACAGTTTTGCATCGAAAATTTCTAGATGTTTATAGAAAAAGAGCAGATGTGAAATCATTTCTTTTTACGAAAACTGAGGTCACAGAGGGAATGTGGCAAAAGCCAAGGCTTCCTCTGGGCTGCCCCTACGCGGGCTGGCCCCACACCCCCCATTCCCTGCGCCCCTCCCCATCTCCCCCCTACTAGGTGTGTGTGGAGGGGGTAGAACCTTCGGTGGGGTGTAGCCTGACACCTGGTCAACGGGTCTCTTCCTACCCAAAAGCTTGTCCACACTCTGACCTCTCCAGGACCTGGACGCCTCCCCCACCCTCTTCTTCCTACTTATAATTTTGTATAATAATTTAATTCCTGGGGTTTGTATGTGTGCTGAGTCTGTGTGTGCCTTGTGGAAAGGAGTCTGGCTTCTACTCAACTGAAAATAAAGAATAATAAACCACAAAATCAAAACACATACACAAAAAGGCAACCTAGAAAGCAATATTTATTCTGGTTTTGCTTTTGCTTTGAAAGGTAATACACGTTCTCGACAGCGCAAAATGGAAAACACAGCTACTCCGGCACCAAGAGCAAGCCAGCCTTTCTGTTAACAGTTGGTTTCTTCTCTGTGGGTTACAGGGCACCTGCGATGTTTATTTACCCCCCGGGCTGGGGAAGACACGGCAACCTGTCACTGCACCCCCTCACTCCCCGCCCCCCTCCAGCATGGAGAGGACAGAGTCAGGGGCATGGCTCTGGGAAGTGGGTGGTTGGAGCTGAGGACTGGGCAGGAACCCGAGTCAATTTGTGCCTTTGCTGTTGTGGGAATGGTTTTGGGAAATGATAAGTTGACCAGAGATTCCATCTGGGCCCCTTGACTCAGCAGAAGGGCTCCCAGAGGGTAGAGCATAGACTCCTTTTTCCTCCATCTTCCTTTAAAAGATACGCATTCACTCACTCATTAAACATTAACTGACTCTCACCTCGCCAGGCTGTGAGAAGTGGCCTTCCTGGCCTTCCAAGAGCTCTCTGAGGCCTGCTGGGGACAGGGGGAAGGTAAGACAATGAAGATGACCAATGGGCACCCCAGGGATGTAGGGGGAGAGAGGGGGGAAAAGGAGAGAAGGAAGGACCTGTAGCAAAATCTAAAATGTGTGTGGACCATTTAAAAAAGAATATTATATATTATAACAGCATTTTTATTTGGAAAATGCAAAACAAAACTTTTTTCTTAATGCAGACTATGGAAAGTAAAGTGGGAGGAAATCTGGTCAAGAAATCTGGTCTTGGGGGGGCACCTGGGTGGCTCAGTCGTTAAGCGTCTGCCTTCGGCTCAGGTCATGGTCCCAGGGTCCTGGGATCGAGCCCCGCATTGGGCTCCCTGCTCTCCCTCACCCACTCCCCCTGCTTGTGCTCTCTCTCTCTAGCTTGCTCTCTCTCAAATAAATAAATAAATTCTTAAAAAAAAAAAAAAAAGAAAGAAATCTGGTCTTGGGGTTATCACAAGTCTTATACAGTGACCCCAAACCTGGTGGGAGTGGAGGGGGTGCCGGGCCTTGCCCCTTCCCAGACTCCTATCAGGAATGGATAGGTATGACCTGTTTTTATTTACCAGAATGAGGAGGACTGAAAAAGGTGGATTCCAAAAGGATGGGGGAGGACTGGTAAATGGGAGGTTAAAGGACCATCCTGAATAGGAAGCAGGGATCTGAGCCCTGGGGGTCAAAGGGAGAGCTTGGCCAATTCTGGGACACACCAGAAGCTGGAGGGGGGAGGTGCTCAGAAGGGTAGTGGCAGGAGGTGACACTTAGGACAAAGTTTCTGCCCTGTGTCCACAGGGGCAATGGGAAGCCACAGGGGGTGTTGGCTAGAGTTCTTTGGTTAAAAGGGACAAAATTCCACTGGAACTATGTTCAGAAAGACAAAGGAACCTCTTTTTTTTCTCTTTTTTAAAATTATTATTATTTTTAAGTAGGCTCCACGCTGCAGGGCT
The DNA here is from genome assembly GCF_964656455.1 of Halichoerus grypus. Lineage (NCBI taxonomy): Eukaryota > Metazoa > Chordata > Mammalia > Carnivora > Phocidae > Halichoerus > Halichoerus grypus. The sequence goes on from NC_135716.1 coordinate 164,294,248, forward strand.
TGAACTCAAGGCCCTGAGATCAGGACCTGAGCTGAGATCAAGAGTCAGATGCTTAATGGACTGAGCCACCCAGGCGCCCTGACCCAACAAAGTGTCCTTCAGTCCTTCATGTGTATGAACCTAATTAATCCTCAAGTGGTTTGGCCCCAGTAAGTAGGACCTGTTGTTCTGACCCCCGTTGCACAGGTGAGGGGGGTTATGTGACACGCCCAAAGTCACAGCTGAACGAGCAGTGGAGCTGCAATTCAAATCTAAGCAGTATGACTTTAGAGCCCATACCCAAACCCCTACCCTATAAAGCTGCTTCTCATGTCGATTAATTCAGCATCTAGGCATCTTCACTCAAGATGGAAATTCCCAGGAAAGAGAGCATGACTGGCCCAGCGTGGGACACATACCCAGCAAGGGGTGGTCCTTGGGGCCATTTGCCAGGATTGTCAATCTCATCATCCCCACACAGAGAGAGGCCTGAGGAAAGATGGCGCCATGACAGGATGAGATCATGAATGGACGCATGGTCTAGTTCTCCACCATGGAGGGGCTGATGAGGTCAGAATTGTATTCTAGGAGGACCACTCTGGGTACTTGGTGGAAGATGGGTGAGAGGGCTCCAGAGAGGGGGCCAGGAGCCCCACCAAGGACACCGGTCCAGCCATCCTTCAGGAAACTCCCCTGACTTCAGCCATGGTGGTGGCAGGAGGTGTGTGGAGAAGGGATGAATTTAGAAGATACAAGAGATGATTAATAGGATAGAGGAACAAGGAAGTTCAAATGGAGGGAAATCAAGAATAATTCCAAATCTCTGGTTGAGCAACTGGATTGATGAGGGTGCCAGAAGGAGCAAGTATGGGGCCATGCTGAATTCAAGATGTCTGAGGGCCATCAAAGTGAGATGCTCAGGTGGCAGCTAGGTGTTTGAGAGATCCAGAGGGACCTTTGCTTGGATTCAAGTTTCTATGGGGCTGCCCTAAACCCATAGGGTGGTTTTTAGAGTTGGGGTTGGCAATAATTTTCTGTAAAGGGCCAGATGGTATGTATTTTAGGCTTTGTAGGTCATATGGTCTCTGTCGAAACTACTCAGCTCTGCTGTTGGAGCATAAAAGCAGCCACAGACAGACAATACTTAAACAAATGGACGTAACTGTATTCCAACAAAATTTTATGTAGGGACACTGAAATGTGAACTTCATATCATCTTTATGTGTCAAGATATAGTATTCTTCTTTGGATTTCTTTTTCAACCATTTAAAAACATTAAAACCGTTCTTTTTTTTTTTTTTAAGGATGTTATTTATTTGTTTGACAGAGAGAGACACAGCGAGAGAGGGAACACAAGCAGGGGGAGTGGGACAGAGAGAAGCAGGCTTCCCACTGAGCAGGGAGCCCGATGTGGGGCTCGATCCCAGGACCCCGGGATCATGACCTGAGCTGAAAGCTGATGCCCAACGACTGAGCCACCCCGGCGCTCCAACATTAAAACCATTTTTAACTTAGGGGGATTGTATAAAAACAGGGAACAGGGGGAGAATTAGGCCCTCAAGCTGTACTTTGCTGATCCCTGAATGAAGAATTAGAAAAGTAGCCCCAGGGATGCCTGGGTGGCTCAGTCGGTTATGCGTCTACCTTCAGCTCAGGTCATGACCCCAGGGTCCTGGAATTGAGTTCCACATCAGGGTCCTTGCTCAGCGGGGAGCCTGCTTCTCCCTCCGCCTGCCGCTCCCCCCCGCTGCTTGTGTGCTCTCTCTCTGACAAATAAGTAAATAAAATCTTTATAAAAAAAAGAAAGAAAGAAAAGTAGCCCCATCCTCCATTAAGACATTGTAGGATTTAGTTAATTATTTCTCAATAATAACAATTATGACAAATATTCAATCATTCTGTATAAATTATACAAATCAAATGTTGGTATAAAATAATGGAAACATATCATTGATGCAAATATATTGCAGTTTTTCAACAGTAATCATACTAGATTTTAGAGAAGAACAAGATTTTTGGTTCTTAATACATTAATATCCCATCAAAATCACTTCCTTCTTGGGGCACCTGGCTGGCTCAGGCGGTGGAGCCTGCGACTCTTGATTTCGGGGTTGTGAGTTTGAGCCCCACATTGGGTGCAGAGATTACTTTAAAAAAATAAAATCTTAAAAAAAAATCACTTCCTTCTATGTATACGGTTGATTTCAATTGTAAACTTTTACAGAGTGGCAATGGTCCATATTTATCATAATCCTTTCAATTTCATATGTTGTCTGGATTAGAATACTTTTAAACGGCCATGATCTTTCAGAATCACAAATTTCTCTTAAGGATGTTGCTAGTGGGTCCCATATAGCAAAATAAAATGAAATAATTTTGAAATTTAGTTTTGGATCTTGGAAATCACAATAAAATGAGTCTTCCTCCCTTTTCTTAGCATTGTTTACATGAGTAAGGGCACCAAGATTGAAATTCTGTAATTTGGCATCAGTAACCTATTTTTCATAAATCTTGCTTCCTTGTGGGTTTTTTTTTTTTGCTTTCTTTTTAAAACAAAGAACATCTTTTTATTTTTTTTTTTGAAGATCTAATTGGCTTTATTAAGTGATTCATGAATTGGGCAGCATCCCATCTAGCAAGCAGAAAGAAGCTCTTAAAGAGCATCTTAATTCTTTTAATGCTTTCAAGGGCAGTATGTGTGTTAAATTTTGGCTCTGGTATGATTGATTGACTTATAAGATTTCACCCTAATGCCATGTCATATTAGCTAATACATTTAAAAGTTGAAATTTGCTAGAGTGTACTTTGCATTTTAGAATCTATCTCTTTATTAATATAATTAACCATTCCTAAAAGGTATCTTACCTTTTAAGTTTTTAGTGACACGATGGCATCCACTTGACTTTCTCATTGTGGATTCAACATTGACATTCAATATTTGAAAATTTCTGTTTGAAAATACTTGTTCAAGGGGTGCCTGGGTGACTCAGTTAAGCATCCAACTCTTGATTTTGGCTCAGATCACGATCTCAGGGTTATAAGATCAAGCCCTGCATCGGTCTTCGGTGCTCAGCAGGGAGTCTGTTTGAGATTCTTTCTCCCTCCCTACTCCTCCCCCGCTTCTTGTGCGTGCACTCTCTCTCTCAAATAAATAAATAAATAAAATCTTAAAAAAAAAGAAAATACTTGTTCAAAACACTCCAACATTTCATCAAAACTGAAATTTTGCTGTGTAGTTCCTAGACACTCTTTAAAAATTCAGTAATGTCGGGACACTTGGGTGGCTCAGTTGGTTGGGCGTCTGCCTTCAGCTCAGGTCATGATCCCAGGCTCCTGGGATCGAGTCCCGCATTGGGCTCCTTGCTCAGCAGGGAACCTGATTCTCCCTCTGACTGCCGTCGCCCCTGCTTGTACTCTCCCTCTCTGATAAATAAATAAAGTCTTTTAAAAAAAATTCAGTGATATCAAAGGAATTTTTTAACACATCATTCACTATCAAGTTTAAAGAATGCACAAGACAAAATAAAGTAGATTTCCCTAGAATTATTTTTCAAGGCTCTTTTATTACAATCCATCATAGTTTTCCATGCATTTTTGTTGCATTGTCATATTCCTGGCCCTCTGGGTTATTTTTGTCTTCTTCTCAATTCAGTTTTTATAAGTCGTCTACTGAGAATATAAAATCTTTCCCTAGTCGAGTCATCTGCTAAACAAAATCCCCCAAGTGTTCACACATAGATATATCTGCATTTTGGAAATCAACAAATCTAAAATAATTGTTATGTATTCTGCATAGCTTGTTCCTGGAGTTGTACTTGAAATAATTGAGTAACGTCTAACATTTCTTTATTCAACATGATCTTATTCATTGCATCTCTCACTTTAATTAGTTTTGTCTTTTATTCCCTAAACAATGTGTAATATTATTTTGTGTCAATGTTTATATTTTGCATAACTGTTCTGGCATAATCGTATCAAATTTTGCTGTGATTCCTGCCAAATAAAGAACATTTCTCATTATCACACTCATTAACTTTCTTGGCTGAGCTTAGATATTCCCTCACCAAAAAGTGAATCATAAGTATCATATGCTCAAAAACAGCACCCAGTTTTTCTTCTCATTTTCACATGGATATCATATATTTTTGGAATCCGATTTCAATTTGGTTGGTGTGCATTTCACTTCATGTTTATTAGAATATGCAGTCAACACTGCCAATCTTTGCTTGCATTCCCGTTCTCGTGTTGATTTGATTTTTTCCATCCCTGAAGATTTTACAATGTAGACAAAATATAGAATCCGTTGGAGTAGAATAAAGTAACCAAAATTTAGTGATTTTTTTTCTAGAAAAACTATGAGTATTTTTTTTCAAAATTTTATTTTAAAGTAACTTCTATACCCAAAGTGGGGCTTGAACTTATAACCTCAAGATCAAGTGTCCCATGTCCACCGACTGAGCCAGCCAGGTGCCCCAGAAGTATGCATATTAAGTTTCTAAAACTTTCTACCTGTGATGTTATCTGGAAATTTAACATTTCTTACCTGAGATAGATCATTTCCACCAGAGTTGCCCATTTAATACGTGAAGTTATGTGGTCAGGTACCTGACAGGCAGAAAGTACATTTAGTTTAATGGATTCTTTGAGGGTTTTGTTTTGTTTGTTTTTGTTTTGTCCTCTTTTACAGCATTTCTCAAATTCCTTCTGTTACAGAGTGTTGAAGTCCAAGGTAAACTCACAACCTGTAAGTTGTGTTAGTGCTACATTTTGCTAAAACTGGTACCTCTGATGTGTTTCCTTCTCTTCTAGCAATCTTTCTAATTTTTCCAGAAATCCAATCATCTGGAGGAGTCCTTAAGTTTGGCCACTGGAACCGAAATGCATAAGAGAGTGCCTAGATCATTTTGTAAGCAAATTATCTATCATCTATCTATCTAACTATCTATCTATTTTTTAAAATTTTTTATGGTGCACCTAGCTGGCTCAGTTGGTAGAACACGAGATTCTTGATCTTGGGATCAAAAGTTCCAGCCCCACACTGTACTTAAAAAAAAAAAATTTTTTTTTAAGTACAGTTGACACACAATATATTTTATTTATTTTATTTTTTCCAGGAAAACAGCTTTATTTGGACTGAGAGTTGGAGAAGGAGAGAGACCTGAGCCAGCCTACTGAGCTAAGGGGTGAGATTAGGTGCCAAAATGGCAGGCAGAGCTCATCAACCAAATGGACTCCACCTCCCAGCAGCCTTCCAGTTAGTACAATCAATAAAGGCTGCTGGGAATTGTATTTGCCACTAAATCACCAAAGGTGCCAGCCACCATCACAAAAAAAGGTACAGTTTCTCTTTGTCCATAATTACATTTCTACAACACCACCCGACCACAAGTATTACAAACGAAAATTAAAAAAAAAAATCACATTTTACAGATCTTAAACTCATCTTTGGCATCTAGGTCTCAACATCCTCAAAAACTAGTTCTCCTGGTAAACTCATCAGCTGGAAGTTCTACCCAAGTAGTGAGAAGCTGGTGTTTGTTAGCCCATGGTAATTCTTTTATTTATTTATTTTTAGAGATTTTATTTATTTATTTGACAGAGAGAGGTCACAAGTCGGCAGACAGGCAGGCAGAGGGAGCGGGAGAAGCAGGCCCCCCGCTGAGCAGGGAGCCCGATGTGGGGCTCAATCCCAGGATACTGGGATCATGACCTGAACCGAAGGCAGATGCTTAACGACTGAGCCACCCAGGTGCCCCAGCCCATGGTAATTCTGCTCCCATTTTCCCTAGCCAGTTAGGGCTGAATAGCAGAGTGAAGCTCAGATTGGGGGGTGAGGGAGGAGGGGCACGAGGGCTAATTATCCCCAGTACGAGATGGCATCTGGAGTGTGATGGGGAACAGAACCGGAGAGGCTTGAGGGAAGGGTTCAGGCCCTATATTCTAGAGTCCCTGCTGGAGGAGGAGGAGGAGAAGGAATGCTTTGCCCTGCTTGTGGTGTATGTGCTGCTTCTTTTTTTTTTTTTTTTTTTAAGATTTTAATTATTTACTTGAGAGAGAGAGAGCACGAGCGGAGGGGAGGGGCAGAGGGAGAGGGACAAGCAGACTCCACGCTGAGCACAGAGTCCCGCACCAGGTTCAAGCCCATAACTGGGAGATCTTGACCTGAACCAAAACCAAGAGTCAGAGACTTTAACCGACTGAGCCACCCAGGTGCCCCTACTTTGCAGATTTTTAATGGTAGATTCATACTAGTTATTACATAAGTTTGTCACAATAAAAATTCTGATAAATTTAATTGGAAACTCAGTAATAACCTCGTGGTATAGATACATAGTAGCAGATGGTATGAACTGTAAGATAAAATACAGTTGGCCCTGAATAACACAGGTTTGAACTTTATGGGTCCAGTAATATATGGATTATTTTTGATAAATATAGTACAGTACTAGGGTACCTGGCTGGCTCAGTCAGTGAGGCATGTGACTCTTGATCTCAAGGTCATGAGTTCAAGCCCCATGTTGGATGTAGAAATTATTAAAAGTAAAATTTTTAAAAAAACAACATTTTCATTTTTTTCTTTCCTCTAGCTTACTGTAAGAAAACAGTATATGATACATACAACATATAATACTGTTTATGTTATCAGTAAGGCTTCCGGTCAACAGTAGGGTATTAGTAGTTATGTTCTGGGGGAGTCAAAAGTTATATGTGGATTTTCAACTGTGCAGAGGAGTCAAGCACCTCTTGTTTATATTAGATGATATTAGAACAACAAGGTTTTTTTGTGTGTGCAAGAAAATTTTTTTATTATTGTCAAAATGGAATGACATATGGTGACTTTGTTAGAAAAAGATATTTTAGTATGCGCTTAAATATTGTTGCATTAATGATACAAATCACTAATCTTTGGAGTCAGCAAAATTTAAGATTTTAAGTAATCTCTACACCCAACATGGGGCTCAAACTTACAACCCTGAGATCAAGAGTCACATGCTTTACTGACTGAGCCAGCCAGGTGCCCCTATAATGAGATATTCTTTAAAATTCTAAATAGCAAAGCTATCTACCACTTGAAGGACACTCCCTTAGATAAGGTGGTGTTGTGCAGTGTACAACCTTAACAACAACACCCAGAGGCTCTGCTATGAGAGTGATAAGATGAGAATGGTGATTAATGCCATGGGAAGGGACACTGATCTCAGATGAGGGGCATGATTTTATCCTAACCCCATGACCACAACTGCCAAGAGAGGGTGGAAGGGGAGATAAGAGGAGGGCTACAGATAGAGCCTGGAATGACTCACTCCCTTTGAAGGTTACCCCCAATTATCCTACAGTGTAGCCTCTTTCCTCTTATTTCTCTGACCTGAAGAACTGGCCCCTAGCAACAGCCTAGTCCTTACTCAAGCTTACTCCTGCTTGCCTTTCTGAGCTGCAGCGCCATTTTGGTTCGCATATTCCCTCTCAAAGCTTTTTGACTGGTTCTTCCTGCCTTCCTCAGGACCACAGTGATGTTCCCTTTTATTGCTTCTCTAGTCTTTCTCCCTATACCATCTTCTCGATCACTCACTCACTCATTCATTCATTCATTCATTCACTCACTCACTCACTCACTCATTCAATAAGCCTATCAGACCTCATGCTAGACTCTGGACGTTTGAAGATGGACCAGTCATGGTCCCTGGCCTCTGGACCTAATGGAAGACACAAACAGGTAGACTTACTATGTTTCAGACCCTGTTCTCAATACTTTACATGGGTTATCTCATGTAATCCTTGCTACACTTTCAGTAGTGGATTGGAGGAAAGAATGTGAGAAAGAGGAGGTGCAGTGACCTGAGGTTTCTGGGCTGATTGGATGAAACAGAGAGAAGTCTAGTATAATTTTGGGGAGCAACTGGGTGAATAGTGATGTCACTTACAGACATAGGGATAAATAGTAGCTGTGGAGAGAAGGAGCAAGATGATGGGTGAGAGTCCAGACAAACCAGGTTTTCAATATCTGTGGCTATCCATGCAGGAGAGTCTATAAACAGTTAGTGGCTATGAGAGAAGTCTGTACTAAACCCTTGAATTTGAGCATATTTAGTATATAAATTGGAGCTGCATGGATAGAATCACTCAAGGAAAGACTGATGAAGAAAAGAGAATCCAAGATTGGGGTGCCTGGCTGGCTCAGTCAGTAGAGCATGTGACTCTTGACCTCTGGGTTGTGGGTTCGAGCCCTATGTTGGCTGTAGAGGCTACTTAAAATCTTTAAAAAAGAAAGGTCTAGGGGCACCTGGGTGGCTCAGTCGTTAAGCGTCTGCCTTCGGCTCAGGTCATGATCCCAGGGTCCTGGGATCAAGCCCCGCATCGGGCTCCCTGCTCCACGGGAAGCCTGCTTCTCCCTCTTCTGCTCCCCCTGCTTGTGTTCCCTCTCTCGCTGTGTATCTCTCAGCCAAATAAATAAATAAAATCTTTAAAAAAAAAAAAGAAAGGTCTAGTAAACAATGGAAATTTCAGAATCTGAACCCACACACATGCCTTCCCACTGGCCACAGCAGATGAACTTTCTTTGTTCCTGTCTAAAGCCGATCATCTCTCCTCTGAGCCACCAGACTCAATGACAGCCATCTTCCTCCCTCCCCTACATCATCAACTCTAGCTCTTTGCTGGCTCATTCCCACCAGCTTACAAACATTCTGCTGTTTCTCCCATCTTAGAAGAAAGTCCTCTTTTTTTTTTTTTAGAGATTTTATATATTTATTTATTTGACACAGAGAGAGAGACAGCTAGAGAGGGAACACAAGCAGAGAGAGTGGGAGAGTGAGAAGCAGGCTCCTGGCTGAGCAGGGAGCCCAATGCGGGGCTCGATCCCAGGACCCTGGGATCCTGACCTGAGCCGAAGGCAGATGCATAACGACTGAGCCACCCAGGAGCCCCAGAAGAAACTCCTCTTCACTCTACCTCCCAACCAGTCTAATCTTCTTCGAAGTCAGTCTCCCCCAAAGAGTTGACCTACCCACTGTCTCTGACCTCTCTCGTTCTCTGTCAACCCTTCTTCTCCAATCTGGTTTTTGCCTCCAGCATTCCACTGACACTGCTCTGGCCAAAGTCACCATTCACCTCTGCTTCATTAAGTTCAGTGGTTAATTCTCCTTCTTTCTCTAGTTTGACTGTCTTATTCCTCCTTCATATACTTTCTTTTCTTGGTTTCAGGACACTACATCATTCACCTCCATTCCTTCTGTCTCTCAGTGGAACCCTGCCCTTCTCCCAGACCTCAGTGTAGCAGTGCCCCAGGGACCCGGGTTTGATCTCATTCTCTTTCTCCACCCACTGTCACTACCCCCAAACCCCCCACCCCCGGGTCATCCAATCTCATGGTTTGAATACTAGTTGTGTGCTGGCAACTTCCAAATTCGTATTTCTAGCCCAGACCCCTTTCCTGAACTCCACACTTCCTTATCTGTCTAGACAACAAACTGCTCAAATCTGCTTGAATGTTGAATAGCTATCGCAAATGTAAAGTGTTCAAAACTGAACTCCTAATCTCTCCTCCACCCACTTCCTTGTTCCATAGTCTTCCCCAACCAAATTGAGGACAACTGTCTAGTACTCAGGCCTCTAATCCTCAAGTCATCTAAGTGACATGCCAAGATTGGGGGTGGGGGTTGGGAGAGAGAGTGGCCGTAGCCTGCCATAGTGGGGAGGGAGTATTTTATAACTTTTTGGACCATGCTTGAAATTGGTGGTGTGTGGGGGCCAGCTCAGTCGGTGGGACATGAGACTCTTGATCTCGGAGCTGTGAGTTTGAGCCCCATGTTGGGTATAGAGATGACTTAAAAATAAAATCTTTTAAAAACTAAAAATTCAATAAAGTCGGTGGTGCATGATGATAATAAACAGCAGAACAACATCTAGTCTATTTTATTATGATTTTAAAATTCTCTACAGACAAGGCACCCCCCCCTTAATCCTTCTTACCTACACCCAGACATTCTAGAACCATCTCATTGCCACGCATCCCACCCCTCCCTTGGTGGGCTACTGTCTTGAGTCCTGCCTTTTCTTTCATCTTCTTCATTCTTCCGTTTAAGAAATTCTATTACTTCTACCTTCAGAAATATCCAGAATCCACCCTCTGCCACCTCCTCTGATGCCACTTCGTTTGAGCCACCATCATCCCTTGTTCACATCTATTATAAGTAGCCTCCAACGAGGTCTGTGCCTCCAGCCTTGCCCCCTCAGTCATTCCTGACACAGCAGCCGGAGTGATTTTTTTTAGAAGCATGAGTCATGCCTTGTGGAGGCCCTGCTCAGTATCCTGCAATGGCTCCTCATCTCAGTCTTTGCAATGGCCTCTATGTCCCACAGTCAGCCCAGACCCTTCAGTCGCTCCTCCTCTCTACTCTTATGTCTCCCCGCCTTGTTCTTGCTGCTCCCACCCCAGTGCCTTTGCAAGAGCTGTCCTGGTTGCCGGGACTGCTCTTCCCCCAGATGTCAGCTTGGCCAACTCCCTTACTTCCCTCAAGTGTTTGTTCAGGTGTCACCTTCTCCGTGAGGCCCACCTACCCTGACCACCCTCTTGCAAAGCTGCCATCCTTGCTGCTTTCCCCCACCCGGAACACGAGACACATGTGAATCCTCTTACCTTTTCTTTTTATTTGAAGATATAATTGGCTTTACTAAACGACCCATGAATTAGGCAGCATCCTATCTAGCAAGTAGAGGGGTGCTTCAAGGAGGAGGTGTACAAAATAAAAGGGTTTTTTTGTTTTTTGTTTTAAAGTAGGCTCCACACCCAATGTGGGGCTTGAACTCACGACCCTGAGATCAAGTGAACTCAGGACCCTGAGATCAAGAGCCACATGCTCTACCGACTGAGTCAGCCAGGAGCCCTCAAAATGGAAGGTGTTTGTAGAAAGGAAGGTGGGGCAAGAAAGTTATAAGCAAAAGAAAAGAAAGGATTGGGGTGCCTGGGGCCCCTGGCTCTTGATCTCAGAGTCATGAGTTCAAGCCCCATGTTGGGCCTACAGCTTACTTTAAGACAATGAGGATTATTCCAGGCAAGATCACTTTCTCTTAGGGGGAAGGACGGGGGTCTCATCATGCAGATGACCTCATCTTCTTTTAGGGAATGAAGATGGCTCTGTGAAAAACTCACTGGCACTCAGTGGAAAATTCCTGACTGACTGGTTAAAGCTACATTTCTGCGGGGAGAGGGGTGGTGTGAGTCCGCTCACCTTCATCTCTGTTTTGTTTTTCCTTTTTCTTTAGCAATTTCCCTGGCTAATGTACTACATAATTTGCTTATTATGTTTATTGTTTCTTGTCTTTCTCTCCAGACTAGAATGTAAACTCCCGGAGGGCAAAGATCTTTGTTTATTCACTGATGTTTCCAAAGGTATGGTAACCATGACATTTATCATCTCAACCCAGAGTGAAAGAAGGGGTGATTTTCTGTGATATCTTGTGTGTAGAGACTTTTTGCCAGCAAACTGGCATAAGGTCATCCTACCCAAAGACACAGATAGAGTCAAATTTTTCACCTGCTTATATGAAAATCTTTGAAGTTGCTGCACACTGGGTCTGAGGACGGAGAGGAAGGTCCTTGCCTTCGTGCAGGATAGAAATCAAATGGGAGCTGGAGAAAGTGAAAGCAGAATTTACTGAATAGCGTGACAGGTAGAGAAAGGCAGACGGAGTGTCTGGGAGACTCGGAAAGGAAAGGAGAATGGGTCTCCTTGTTGCTTCGAGTGAGAGGTTTATATAGGAAAGGGGTCTAGGGTACGTGTTCCTTCAGGAATCCAGGGTAGGGTCCAATCAAAGGAGAGTGTCAGGTGAAAAGTAGGTGCTATTTTATAAATCATCAAAGGTAGGGGGTATCAAAGTCAGCATCAGCCGAGGTTTGTTTGAAACTAATGCTCTGGAACAGGTTTGGGATCTGGCTTCTCTTAGGATTATCAGGTATTTGGGGCCTAGGACAAAACTCAGAGAATGATTAACTTTCTTGTCTCCTGCTTGGAAAGGGAACATAGTTTCTTTGTCTTTTTCAGAGGCAAATATGGAACATGAGTAAATGGGGCCCAACAGAAAAACAACAGAGATCGAACCTTTCTAAAATGGGGCCCCAGGGTGCCTGCCTGGCTCAATCCGCAGAGTATGAGACTCTGATCTTGGGGTTGTGAATTAGAGCCCCACGTTGGGTGTAGAGATTACTTAAAAAAATAAATAATAAATAAAAAAATAAAGTAAGATGGGGCACCTGGGTGGCTCAGTTGGTTTAAGTGTCCAACTCTTGCTTTTGGCTCAGGGCTTGATCTCAGGGTTGTGAGATCCAGCCACCTCGGGCTCCGCACCCAGTGGGGAGTCTGCTTGAGATTCTTTCCCTCTCCCTCTGCCCCTCCCTCCCCTGCAAGCGTGCGCTCTCTCTCCCTCACTCTCCCAAATAAATAAATCTTTTAAAAAATTAATTAATTAAATAAAATAAGATAAAATGGAGTTCTCTCATCTTCCCTACCTCAAAGGGATCCAAATATGTAGTTGACAACAGAGCTTTCCCCATCCAGAATTTTCCATCACAGTTCTCACCTCTTTGCTTTCATTCTGAACCCTTTATGATACAGTCTCTTCACTCCTGCCTGAATACATCTCTCTTTCCCCATTTCCATTCACTTAACTCTCCTCACCCCTCAAGGATAATCATGAAATGTATTATACTTAGAATTATAATGAAGTAAAATTATAAATTCTATTTTAATACTAATATTTTTGTGGGTTTGAATTTAATTTATGAGAACGGGACTGTGTTTCTTAAAAATTTTTCTTTTCGGGATGCCTGGGTGGCTCAGTTGGTTAAGCGTCTGCCTTCGGCTCGGGTCATGATCCCAGGGTCCTGGGATTGAGCCCCGCATCGGGCTCCTTGCTCAGCGGGGAGTCTGCTTCTCCCTCTGACCCCTGCTCCCCTGCTTGTTCTCTCTCTGTCTCTGACAAATAAATAAATAAATAAATAAAATCTTTTAAAAAATTATATATATATATATATTTTTTTTAAGTGAACTGTGCCCCCAATGTGGGGCTCAAACTCCTGACCCCGAGATCAAGAGTCACATGCTCTAGTGACTGAGCCAGCCGGGAGCCCCTGTAACAGTGGTTTAAAGATCTATTCATGGTGCTATGTGTACTGAAGCATAACACTTCACTGAGTGCATCCACCCCATTTCATTCTTCCAAGGCCCCAGTGACGACCACCAGCTGCCTCATGGTCTCTGCTGCCGCAAACGAGGCCTTGATGGACATCCTTATACACGTTGCTGTTAGGACCCTTACAAACATTTCTTTGGAATGGACGTTAGGAGGTGAATTGCTGCATCATAGGAGGTGTTCATCTTTAATCTGATCAAGTTCAGATATATTGATCCCTAAATGGCTGCAGGGCCTGAGGGATCTTATATGTCTGTCTCTCTCCTTAACAGCGTTCGGATTATCTAGCTTTTTACTTTTTGCTACTCTAATAGTATAAAGTGGTATCTCACCATGGTTGTAATTTGCATTTTTCTGATGACTAATAAGCTTGAGTGTCTCTTCATATGCTTGTTAGTCTTTTGCTTTTCCTTTTCTTCAAATTATCTGCTCATATATCCTTTGCCAATATTGATTTGCAAGAATTCCTTGTTTTTTAGTCATTATTGGTTTTAATGATTGCAAATATCTTCTTCCACTCTGTCTTCTTTCTTATGACTTTGTCCATTGTATCATGCTTTGAAAAGAAATCCTTAATTTTAAAGATTTATTTATTTATTTTAGAAAGACGAGGGAGGTGCAGAGAGAGAGGGAGAAAGAATCTCAGACAGACTCCCCACTGAGTGTGGAGCCTGATGTGGGGATTGAACTCCGGACACTGAGATCATGACCTGGGCCAGAATCAAGAGTCGGACACTCAACCGACTGAGCCACCCAGGCACCCCAGAAATCCTTAATTTTAATGTGGTCAAAATGGTTTGTCCTTCAGATTTAAGTAGGGTTTTTTCCTTAATTTTTAAAAAAGATTTTTATCTTTAATCTCTATACCCAACATGGGGCTCTAAGTCATAACTCCAAGATCAAGAGTCACACACTCCAGCAACTGAGCCAGCCAGAAGTCCCTTAATTTTTTTTTTAAGTAAGTTCTATACCCAATATGGGGCTTGAACTCACAACCCTCAGATCAAGAGTTGCATGCTCTACCGACTGAGCCAGCCAGGAGCCCCCAGATTTAAGTTTTATTTAAAGAATACTTACCCACTTCTGGGTCACAAATATGTTTTCCTATTAACTTGAGACTTTTGCTTTTCATGGTTAGGTCTTTACTTCATCTGGAGTCTATCTTTGTATATAATAGTAAGTAGTTGGGGCGCCTGGGTGGCTCAGTTGGTTAAGTAACTGCCTTCGGCTCAGGTCATGATCCCGGGGTCCTGGGATCGAGCCCCGCATTGGGGTCCTGGGATCGAGCCCCTCATCGGGCTCCCTGCTCAGCAGGGAGCCTGCTTCTCCCTCTGCCTCTGCCTGCCAGTCCCCCTGCTTGTGCTCTCTCGCTCTGTCAAGTAAATAAATAAAATCTTAAAAAAAAAAAATAATAGTAAGTAGTCATGTTTATTGTGAGCCAATTTTCCCAATTGCGCTTACTAAATGAACTAGCCCTTCTACATTGATTGAGGTGCTAACTTTCTTGTACATTAAGTATTCATATCTACATGGGTTTGTCTCCAAGTTTCCTTTTTATTCCATTGGTCTATTTGTTCATGAACAAAAATGTGTTCTTGAGCAATGCTACAATATATTTTATTCCAAAGGTTTTGTAGTGTGTCTTAATATCTGGTACAGCTGGTCCCCTTCTTTACTCAGCATTTTCTTTTTCTTTTTTTCTTTTTAGAGATTTTATTTATTTATTTGTCAGAGAGAGAGAGAGCACAAGCAGGGGGAGCGGCAGGCAGAGGGAGAAGCAGGCTCTCTGCTAAGCAAGTAGCCCGATGCGGGACTCGATCCCAGCACCCTGGGATCATGACCTGAGCCAAAGGCAGACGCTTAACTGACTGACCACCCAGGCGCCCCGCATTAAGGTTTTTGTTGCTATTATGACATGTTTCTTATTTTTTTAAATTAGGGGTGCCTGGGTGGCTTAGTTGCTTAAGCGTCAGATTCTTGATTTCGGTTCACTTCATGATCTCAGGGTGGTGAGATTGAGCCCTGCTTCAGGCTCCATGCTGGGCATGGAGTCTGCTTAAGATTCTCTCTCTTCCTCTCCCTCTGCCTCTCCCTGCCCTCTTGTGTGTGCACACATGTACCCACATGTGCTCGCTCTCTCTCTTGCTCTAAAAAAATAAAAATAAAATAAGATCTTTAAATTATATTTTCCAGTAGGGTGTACCTGGTAGAGAGAAACTTCCTCCTTGTCTTTCAAAGCATCTTTTGGTCAAACTTCTTCCTCAGATGCTTGATTTTCAGCTTGATGAAATTCCTTCCCTCTTTATTAAGGGTTTCTGGCACAGCAAGAACCTTCTTTTTCTCCTCTTCTGTACCCTCTGTGGTTCCAGCTGGAAAAGGGGAAGAAAAAAATTTTTTTAAATCTAATGGAATAGACACATCTCTGGTAAGATGTAATGAGAACAAAAAAAGAAACACAAATAAATAATATTACAGATTAAAAAGGGGTTATAACAACAGAAAACAGAGATTTATTTTTTTAAGATTTTATTTATTTATTTATTTGAGAGAGAGCAAGAGGAGAGAGAGCACAGATGGAGAGGGAGCACAGAGGGAGAGGGAGAAGCTGACTCCCTGCTGAGTAGAGAGCCAGATGAGGGGGCTTGATCCCAGGACCCCGAGATCATGACTGGAGCCAAAGGCAAATGCTTAACTGACTGAGCCACCCAGGCGCCCCAAGATAGATTTAAAAGATAATAAGAGAGGGACGCCTGGGTGGCTCAGTCTGTAGAGCATGCGATTCCTGATCTCAGGGTTGTGAGTTCGAGCTTGATGTTGGGCATAGAACTTACTTTAAAAAAAATAAATAAATAACAAAACTATCATAAATTTTATGCCAATAGATTTCCAAATTTGTATGAAATGGACAACTTCCTAGAAAATATAACAACTATAATTGACTCAAGAAAAAACAAAAAGGCAAGTAATCTTATAATTATTAAAATTACAGTCTTAAGCATTTATCACAGAGAAATGAAAATAGTGTTCACAAAACAAAACACCTATACACGATTGTTCATAGCAGCTTTATTTGTAAGAGCCCAAAACTGGAAAGAATCAAAATGTCCTTCAATGTTTACGTCTGTGGTTCATCCCTAGCACTGAATACTACTTGTTCAGCAAGAAAAGGAACAAACTATTGACACAGACAACAACTTAACTAGAACTCAAGGGAATTATGCTCAGTGAAGAAAGCCAATCTTGAAAGATTACATCCTGTATGATTTCATTTCTATAACATTCTTTAAAAAAAAAAAAAACACCCAGATTTTATTTTTAAGCAATCCCAGCATGGGGCTCAAACCTACAACCCTGAGATCAAGAGTCGTGTGCTTCACCTACTGAGCCAGCCAAGGGCTCCTATAACATTTGCTATTGAAATAGCAGAATTGGGGCACCTGGGTGGCTCAGTCATTAGGCGTCTGCCTTTTGCTCAGGTCATGATCCCAGGGTCCTGAGATCGAGCCCCGTGTTGGGCTCTCTGCTCAGCGGGAAACCTGCTTCTCCCTCTCCCACTCCCCCTGCTTGTATTCCCTCTCTCTGTCAAAATAAAGAAATAAAATCTTTAAAAATATATATAGCAAAATTATGGAGATGAAGAGCAGATTTATTGTTGATGGGAATTAAAAATGAGGGAGGGGATGGTTATGGCTATAAAGGGGTAGTAGGAGGAATCCTTGTGATGATAAAAACAATTCTATATCTTGATTACAGTTACACAAATCTACATGTGCAATAAAACTGCATAAAAGTGTACACACATCCACCCCATGAATGAGCGCATGCAAAACTGGTGAAATCTGCATAAGCTGTGTGGGCTGTACCAAGGCCAATTTCTGGTTTTGATATTGTACTTTAGTTATGCAAGATATTACCTTTGGGGAAAATTGGGTGAAGCCTACACTGGACATTCCAATACATTTTTGCAACTTCCTATGAGACTATAATTACTTCATAATAAAGTTTTTAAACAATGAAGCAGTAAACAACATCTAACAAACAAAACACCAGGCCCTGATGGTTTTACAGGCAAATTTTGTCAGCTTTCAAGGCAGAGATCATTCTCATCATATACAAACTCTTCTGGAGTGTGGAAAAAGAGGGACTATCCCCTCCTGCCAATTACATGAGGCCCATATAACTTTGATGCCAAATCCAGCTAAAGGAAGAACAGGGAAATGATATTATAGACTCATTTCACTTGTGAATACAGGTGCAAAGATCCTAAACAAAGTATTAGTGAATAATATCCAATAATGAAATAAAAGAAACAATATGCCATGACCAGTTTGGGATTATGCCAGGAATAATGTATCTCCAAGTTAGAGTATCTCTAGATGGGAGCATCTGGGTGGCTCAGATGGTTAAGCGTCTGCCTTTGACTCAGGTCATGATCTCCAGGCCCTGGGATTGAGCCCCATGTCGGGCTCCTGGCTCAGCAGGGAGCCTGCTTCTCCCTCTGCCTCTCCCCCTGCTTGTGCTCTCTCTGTCTCTGTCTCGCTCTCTTTCAAATGAATAAATTAAAAAAAAAAAAAGAATATCTCCAGATGTCACTCACAATAATAATAAAGGAGAAAAAAATCATATAAACATTTCAAAAAATACAAGAAATTATTTGACAAAATCCAACATAAATTAAAAATAGAATAGTAACCCAGAGACCTGCAAAAAACTTAACAATAATTGTTAAAGTTTTGAAACTTTAAAAGCATTCCCTTTAAAATTATAAACCTGATATTCAGGGCACTTGGGTGGCTCAGGTGGTTAAGCATCTGCCTTTGGCTGAGGTGATGATCCTAGGGTCCTGGGATCAAGCCCTATGTTGGGCACCTACTCAGTGGGGAGTCTGCCTCTCCCTCTCTCCCTCTCCCCTGCCCATGCTATCTCTCTCAACTAAATAAATAAAATCTTAAAAAAAAAACAACCTGAAAAAAAAAAATACCTTAACTATCGTTCTTTCTTTTTTTTTTTAAGATTTTATTTATTTATTTATTTGAGGAGCGCCTGGGTGGTTCAGTCGTTAAGCGTCTGCCTCCGGGTGGGGTCCTGATCCCAGGGTCCTGGGATGGAGCCCCACATCGGGCTCCTTGCTCATCGGGAAGCCTGCTTCTCCCTCTCCCGCTCCCCCTGCTTGTGTTTCCCCTCTCTCTGTCTCTCTCTCTCTGTCAAAAAATAAATAAAATCTTTATTTAAAAAAAAGATTTTATTTATTTATTTATTTATTTGAGAGAGAGAGAGAGAGAGAGAGAGATAGCGAGAGAGCACGAGGGGGGGGCGGGGGCGGCAGAGGGAGAGGGAGAAGCAGGCTCCCTGCTGAGCAGGAAGCCTGACGTAGGGCTCCATTCCAGAACCCCGGGATCATAACATGAGCCTAAGGCAGATGCTTAACTGACTGAGCCACCCAAGCACCCCATCATTATTTCTATTCAACAATATGATGGAGGTCCTAGCCAGAGCAATAAGATTATAATAAGAAATTCATGGCATAACTACTGAAAAGGAAGAAGTGAGATTGTCATTATACTCAGATGATAGGATTATTTTTTCTTTTTTTTAATAAAGATTTATTTATTTATTTGAGAGAGAGAGAGCACGGGCAGAGGGAGGGGCTGCGGGAGGGAGAAGTAAACTCCCTGCTGAGCAGGGAGCCTGGCAATGGGCTCGATCCCAGGACTCTGGGATCATTTCCTGAGCTGAAGGCAGATGCTCAACTGACTAAGCCACTCAGGTGCCCCGATATGATTATTTTCATTAAAAAACACAGAATAATCTATAGACAAGTTATTAAAGTATTAAAAGAGTATAGTAAGGTAGGTGATTATAAGGTCCATATACAAACTTGATTGCAATTCTATACAATCATATCATGTAATTATACGAAGAAGCCATTAAAATAGCAACAAGACTATGACACGCTCAGAAATAAACCTAACAAACGAGGTGTAGTAAGATCTGTACATAGAAAATTATAAAACTGTACCAAAAGATAACGAAAACCTAAAAAAGTGAGAGCTACTCCATATTAACAGTAGGAACACTTAATGGCAGAAAAAGACAGTTCTCTGCAGGTTGATCTAAGATTCAACAGATTTTTATTCAAAATCAGTACTGGATTGATAAACTGATTCTGAAATGTATACATAAGAATAGACCAAGAATGGCAAAGAATAAATTTTAGTTTTAAACTTATTATGTATATTTGAAATTTTCTACAGTAAAGATTTTTTAAAAATCTTGTCTGTCCTTTGTCTTTTATTCTTCCTATACTATAATAAAACTCTCATATACTCGTTCAGTTTTAACAATTATCAGTTCCTATACCATCTTGTTTCATTTATACTCTCGTCTATTTCCCCCACTCCAGATTATTTTGAATCAGATCCTAGACATTACATCATTTCATCCTAAATGGGGAACTCTCTTTAAATGTTTTGACAACATTGCTGCAAGAGGAATCTTTTTGCTCTCCACTTAAGTTACTCATACATTCCAATAAAATAAAATAGAAGTGGAAGTTAGATTATGTTTCACTGAAATGTATTTTCAAACTTCTCTTTAACTTGCTAGTTTCATAATACAACTAAAATTTATAAATAAATGCAAAAAATGGAGTTATTTACCTTTTCTTTTTGAACAATCCAGAAGTAAAGGGTTAACTCAAATACATCAGACAAATGGATTGTGGAATTGATTTATCTCAGACATGATGTATTGCATTTTATATTTATTTATTTATTTTTTAAAGATTTCATTCATTCACTTGACAGAGAGAGTGCACGAGCAGGGGGGAGCAGGAGAGGAAGAAGCAGGCTCCCCGCCGAGCAGGGAGCCTGATGAGGGGCTTGATCCCAAGACCCCAGGATCACAACCTGAGCGGAAGGCAGATGCTTAACCAACTGAGCCACCCAGGTGCCCAATATATTGAATTTTAGCCTCAAATTTGGCAAAACATTTATCATAATTATGGAAAGTTTTGGTCCATGATGAATTTTTAACTCCCAGGCATGTTCAATTTTGTTACAGTACATGTACATTATTTTATTCCTTTAAAAAGTGACACATAGGGACGCCTCCGTGGCTCAGTCAGTTAAGCGTCTGCCTTCGGCTCAGGTCGTGATCCTGGGGTCCTGGGATTGAGTCCCACATCAGGCTCTTTGGTTGGCAAGGAGCCTGTTTCTCCCTCTGCCTGCTCTGCCTACCGCTCCCCCTCCTTGGGCTCTCTCTCTCTCTGACAAATAAATAAATAAAATCTCTAAAATATATAAATAAAGTGACACATACACGCACACTCCAGATATAGTTTGGTATACAAAGTGAGGTTTTCCCAAGAGTTATCTATACGATGTAGTCAGCTACGTGCCAGGTAAAATGATGCTGGGTGCTGGGTCAAATGAAAGATTTGAAAGTTTCGTCTACTTCCATGGTAGCAACTTTATTCCCACCATGACTGCAATGAATGGTAATCAGATACTTGGAAAATGGTAGCCACATGTGGATGGTGACACCCGTTATATCCTTCCAGATTGATGACCACAAGAAAGCAGTGTGAGAGTGTTGACAAAGTTAAATGTTTCAGAAATGTGTCATCAGATGTGTGATCAGTTGTCCCTGGCTGGCTCAGTCGGTACAGCATGCGACTTTTGATCTCAGGGCTGTGAGTTCTAGTCCCACATTGGACGTAGAGATTACTTTAAAAAAAATGTGTGATCACATGGAGAAGTAATGCACTTTCTTTTTTATCATCTGAACAGATAGGTCATAAAAGCCTATGTATTAGCAAATAGATGCCCAAAGCACTTATTTTTACATTTTCTTTATCTATGTATTTATTTTTAAAGATTTTATTTATTTATTTGACAGAGAGAGAGAGAGAGAGAGAGAGAAAACAGGCATGGGGAGTGGCCGGCAGAGGAAGAGAGAGAAGCAGGCTTGCCTCTGAGCAAGGAGCCCGATGTGGGGCTCCATCCCAGGACCCTGGGATCATGACCTGAGCCAAAGGCAGACTCTTAACTGACTGAGCCACTCAGGCACCCCTAAATTTTATCTATTTTTTTAAGTAATCTCTACACCCAGCGTGGGGCTTGAACTCACGACTCTGAGATCAAGAGCCACACGCTTTACCAACTCAGCCAGTCAGGTGCCCCATGTTCAAAGTATTTCTAAACACTGGCGTTCCCACGTGTTATTACATTCATTTAAAAAGTCAAGTACTGGGACACCTGGGTGGTTTAGTCAGTTAAGCATCTGCCTTTGGATCAGGTCATGATCCCGGGGTTCTGGGATCAAGTCCCTCATCAGGCTCCCTGCTCGGCAGGAAGCCGGCTTCTCCCTCTCCCACTCCCCCTGCTTATGCTCTCTCTCTCTGATGATTAAATAAATAAAATCTTTAAAATAAATAAATAAATTAATTAATTTTAAAAAGTCAAGTATTGGGGCGCCTGGGTGGTGCAGTCGGTTGAGCATCTGACTCTTGGTTGCCACTTGGGTTGTGATCTTGGGGTGGTGGGATCTGGCCTGGTGAGGGGTTCGTGCTGGGCACGGAGTCTGCTTGGGATTCTCTCTCCCTCTGCCCTTCCCACTTGTGCTTTCTCTCTCTCTCTCTAAAATAAGTAAATAAATATTTAAAAAAAATAAAAAGGGGGTGCTTGGGTGGCTCAGTCATTAAGCGTCTGCCTTTGGCTCAGGTCATGATCCCAGGGTCCTGGGATCGAACCCCTGCATCGGGCTCCCTGCTCTGTGGGAAGCCTGCTTCTCCCTCTCGCTCTTCCCCTGCTTGTGTTCCCTCTCTGGCTGTCTCTCTCTCTGTCAAACAAGCAAATAAAATCTTAAAAAGTAAATAAATAAATAAGAAGAAAAAGAAAAAGTCAAGTACTTGGGTAATTTTTCAGTTCTCATTATTTCCTCACAATATCATAATGCATTCCAGACAATATACTTTCAGTGTCACAAGCAAACTCTGCTTGTGTCCATTGACTAATTGTATTTATCCAAATATTAGCCTATGAATAGACGGTTCTGTCTGGTGATTTTCCATTTTTTAAAAAGTCCAACAAGATCATACAATTGACCATGGGCCTCTCCACAGAGTATAAGAGCCAACAATTCTTTTGCAGTTGGATTTTTGTGTTAGTATACCCTTAGTTTTCTCTCACAGGATCCACATGGCTCTCCTTACTTTTTCCTTTGGGTTTGTCCTGTAACTTTTTCTAACTTCTTGAACTGGAGTGGTTGGTCTGCTCATTTGGAACAATTCTATCTCCAAAAAATATATCGTAAATAAAGTCTATTTAAAATTATATACTTCTGGGGTGCCTGGGTGGCTCAGTCGTTAAGCGTCTGCCTTCAGCACAGGTCATGATCCCAGGGTGCTGGGATCGAGCCCCGCATTGGGCTCCTTGCTCCGCGGGAGGCCTGCTTCTCCCTCTCCCACTCCCCCTGCTTGTGTTCCCTTTCTCGCTGTGTCTCTCTCTGTCAAATAAATAAATAAAATCTTTAAAAAAAACTGTGTTGTTCAGATTTTTTATATTTTTACTTATTTTTTGTTTGTATTTTGAAGGAAGTTATGTTAAAATCTTTCATTTTCATGATTGATTTATCTATTTCTTCCTGTTGTTCTGTCAGTTACACTACTACATTTGGAGGTTGTGATGTTGATTTACAAAGGTCTGTGATATTTATAATTCATGATCTCTTGATGTTTTTACCAATATGCGAAATACTTCTTTACCATTTAGGTTCATATTTAGCTTGTATTTATATTTAAGTGTGTCTCTCATAATTTCATCCATATCATAGAATTCTTGTCTTTTATTGGCAAGTTTAACCTTTTTATACTTATTGGAATTACTCTTTTTTTAAAAGACTTATTTATTTATTTGAGAGAGAGAGAGAGAGTGCATGAGAGGGGGGAGGGTCAGAGGAGAAGCAGACTCCCTGCTGAGCAGGGAGCCCCAAGCAGGACTCCATCCTGGGACTCCAAGATCATGACCTGAGCCAAAGGCAGTTGCCCAACCAACTGAGCCACCCAGGCGCTCTCTCTCTCTCTCTTTATTTTTTTTAAGTAATCTCTACACCCAATGTGGGGCTCCAACTCATTACCTGGAGATCAAGAGTTGTGTGCTCAACAGACTGAGCCAGCCAGATACCCTTTTGTTTTCTTTTTTCTTTTTTTTCCCATTTTCAGGGTGATGTTTTCTTCTGTTGGTTTAAAAGTTGCAAATGCTATTTTTATTTTTTGGTAATTGTCTTTATCCTAAAACCCATACTCATGTTTATTTAGTTCCTATCAATTCCTAAAATCTCTTCATACCTTATCTTTCCCTAACAAGTCCGTACTTTTGTATCTTTTTCATGTGCCATTGGATTCCTCTGTGATTATTTATGGTCATATTGTCTAAAATTTTAGTTCTGGGATTAATAAGCTTGTAATTCTGGGGCACCTGGTTAGCTCAGTCAGTGCAGCATGCAACTCCTTTTTTTTTTTTTTTAAGATTTTATTTATTTGGGGCACCTGGGTGGCTCAGTCATTAAGCGTCTGCCTTTGGCTCAGGGCATGATCTCAGGGTCCTGGGATCGAGCCCCACATTGGGCTCCCTGATCAACAGGAAGCCTCCTTCTCCCTCTCCCACTCCCCCTGCTTGTGTTCCTGCTCTTGCTCTCTCTCTCTCTCTGTCAAATAAATAAATAAAATCTTTACAAAAAAAAAGATTTTATTTATTTGAGTGGTGCCTGGGTGGCTCAGTCGTTAAGTGTCTGCATTCGGCTCAGGTCATGATCCCAGAGTCCTGGGATCAAGCCCCATGTCAGGCTCCCTGCTCAGTGGGAAGCCTGCTTCTCTCTCTGCTGCTCCCCCTGCTTGTGCTTTCTCACTCTCTCTGTCAAATAAATAAATAAAATCTTAAAAAATAAAAACAAAAACAAAAACCGGGGTACCTGGATGGCTCAGTGGGTTGGGTGGCTGGCTCTTGATTTCGGCTCATGATCTCAGGGGCGTGAGATCGAGCCCTGCATGGGGCTCCATGCTCAGCAGGGAGTCTGCTTGAGATTCTCTCTCTCTCCCTTTCCCACCCACATGTGTGCGCACTCTCTCTCATATAGTAAGTCTTTAAAGTGGAGTCCTTTGGGATCCCAATCCAAAGTGATAGTTATTTACTAGGTGCTTCCTCTCTCAGTGGGTTCTAGACTGCAGTCTCTGCCCTTCTAACTCCCCAAGGCTGCTAAAAGCACCACTCTGTTTCTTAGCTACCTCTCAGGAAATGCCCCACCTGGAATAGTAGTCCTAAATGTGGGTCTTACATTCCTTAATTTCTTTCTTCCCAGATCCTGGCTCAGTAATTCACTAACTTGTTAACTTTCCAATGATTTCAACAAGAGATTTTTTGATTTTTCCAATTTTACTAGTTTTCCTCAGTGGGAGAGTTGGTCAGAATTACCTAGTCACTCATACTGCAATCCCAAACCAACCCTCCCTCTTACCTTCTTATGGAAAAAGTGCTGTAATAGCCAAGATTTGATAAGAAACAAAATGACAATGGAAATATTAACATTGTAACCATTACCCAAGCCCCAAAACAATGAGAGGAAGTGCCACCTAAGGGAGATTCCACAAATATCCAAAAACACAAGTGTAACACAAGTTTAAAAAAGCAACTCAAACCAACACTGCTAACAAATTATGTTTCCTGAAAATCGGGAGTATCCCAACTCTGCTTAAGAATGCTTTATATTCAGTTTACAAATACCCTATTATAGCAACATTTACTAGCCCATAGCAGTTGGCTGTGAGAGAGAATAAAGGTCTGTGGAATTGAAAAGCATTTGCTCATTCTGGAATTTGTTCTCAGCTGTCAGCTTGGCCAGGTTGGCTGACTCACCAGTGAGCCTCAGCCCATACTTTGAGAACCACTACCTTATGAAGGAAGAAGCAACTGTTTGAAATCCTTGAACCAAGGCTTTCTTAAATGGCCTTCACTAAATATTTCTGTCTTGAGATCTCTGTCTTTCTCTGATTAGGTTACAAAGGAATGGATTAGGTTTCTACTGATTAGACCAAAGTACCCTTCTCAAATCTACCCTAATCTTCACCCAAGGCCAGCTTGATGAGACTTGTTTTTTTGTTTTTGTTTTTTTTAAAGATTTTATTTATTCATTTGAGAGAGAAAGAGCAGAAGCAGGGGGAGAGACAGAGGGAGAGGGAGCAGCAGACTCCCCGCTGAGCAGGGAGCCCGACTGGGGATCATGACCTGAGCCGAAGGCAGATGCTTAACCGACTGAGCTACCCAGGTACCCCTAGACTTGGTTTTTGAAAGCTTCCAGAGATTGGTTATATTATCTATTATAGACAGTTTTAACCAGATGAATTGTGGAGAGTCCCAAGTTTTGGGGATGATTTCGACATCCTGCTGACCAGACAACTCTCAGCAAATAGCCCTAGATGACACGTTTGGGTATATGCTAATCTGGTTCCTTAACCTCCAGGAGCCTCAATTTTCTCATTTTTAAAATGGGAATAATTATGTTGTCCATGTCACAGGTATTTGGGGAGTTTGAAATGAAATAATGAATATAAAAATCTTAGCATAGTACATGGCACATAGGTAAGCATTGTCTCATGAATTTGTTGGAAGGTGATGCTCTGCTAGGGTTGTTTTGGGGCTGGACAGGGGCCTCAGGTCCTTTGAGGGCAATTAAGGGAAATCAGGGATGGGTAGCTAGTATTCTGTTGAGATTGCAACATGTGACTGGGCGGGGGCCTGGGTGTGGCATGGTAGCACATGGCTGTGGCTACACGGATATTTGAATCTTTACGGCTGAGTAATAAAAGCTAAAGCTGAAAACTAAGGAGTTAGTCATGGATCTTAGAATGAAATCATGGAGCACAGAATCTGGTAAGATTCTGGAAACTTTGTAATTTTGTCATGTCTACTATGTTTCTTCCTCTAACATGCTTTTCTATTATGGCTACTCAGCACACAGTGTCTTGGCCCCATGGGACTAAATGTTTTATCTGCTTTATTTCATTTAGTGCTGTTATATTAACCTCATGTTTCATGGGAGAAAATGGAGACTTAGAGAGGTTAAGTAATTTCTTGTCTGGCTTAAGAGCTGGATCTCTGAACACAACATATTACTTTTAGGGTTGTTGAATTTGAGAGTTGACACTCCAAATGGCTGTTGAATTCATTCATTTAACAAAATTTAGTGAGCAATGACCATATGCCCTGCACTATGTTGGTCTCTGGGGATTCAGAAATGAGTACAAGACTACAACTACAATAAAACAGCTACATTTATTGAGTGTTAATTCTGTGTCAGGCACTTTGTATATGTTAGTTCATTAAACTGTTGTAACCACCCTGTGAGAAGAGTATTGACATCCTTATTTTGTAGATGAGGGGGCTGAAGGGACCTGCCCAAGGCCACATAGCCAGGAAGTGGCAGAGCTCAGGACCTCTAACTTTCATGCCTTGCCTTCTTTTTCAGAAATGAAAATCTCACTTTTTTTTTTTTTAAAGATTTTATTTATTCATTTGACAGAGAGACAGCGAGAGAGGGAACACAAGCAGGGGGAGTGGGAGAAGGAGAAGCAGGCCTCCCGCCGAGCAGGGAGCCCAATGCGGGGCTCGATCCCAGGACCCTGGGATCATGACCTGAGCCAAAGGCAGACACTTAACCAACTGAGCCACCCAGGCACCCTGAAAATCTCATTTTTTAATTTTTAAAATAAAAATAACATTCTTTTTAAAAAATAAAATATATACTCAAACAACTTAAACAAGAGTGCCGATTTTCTCACAAAACTTGCCACAACAGGATGTTAATAATCATTTATATTTTTGCCAGTGTATTAATAGATGAAAATATATTTCAAAGTTTCTTTTATTATTTTCCCATTTTTTACAGCTTCATTGAGATATATTTCACATGCCATAAACTTTCCCCATAGAAAGTACATCATTCAGTGGTTTTTAGCACACAGTATTCTCAGAGTTGTGCAACCATCATTACAATCTAACTTTAAAACTTTTTAACACCCGGGAAAGAAACCTATACCCACTAGCTGTCCCTCCCCATTCCCCTACTCCTCCTCCCATCAGCCCCAGGCTAGTTATCTTTATGTGTTTATTGGCCACTAGTGATTTTGTCTGTTTATTTTGGATTACTCTTTTTTTTTTTTTAAAAAATAGATTAGAGACGTTCTGTATTTATCATGAAGATTAACCATCTGTCTACCATGCATATCGCAATATTTTAAAGCTTATTTTCTCATTTGTTCTACTTTGTTGGTGGCATCTCTTCCTGACAGATGTTTAAATATCTTTCAATTTTAAAAATAACTAATTGATTTTCATTCATTATAAACGTTTTTCCCTCCTCCAATTATTATAAAGTTTCTCCCCATATCCCCTTCTGGTCTTTTGTATGTACTATTGGGGTTTGCCTAAGTTTTCAGATCCATCTTGGGCTTAATTGGAGATAGAATAGCAATATCTTATCAAATACTACTGATTTGAAAAGTCAGTTGCATCAGATGGCCAAATTTCTATTCCTCTTTGAAACTGAGCAGTATGACAATGGCGAACACTGGTTGAGTGCTTACAGACAGGGTCGGCTTTATGTCTTTGGTTTTAGTTTACTGTTCTGCTACAGCAGTTTTGAAATTCCTTAACAATTTTGAACAAGGGGCTCCGCACCTTCCCGTTGCACGGAACCCTGAAAATTATGCATTGGTCCCGTTTACAGGCACTGTACCAAGCGCTGGACATCTTTAAAAGGAATAACAAGCCACATTATTTAACTTAATCTTCACGGCAATTCTGTTGAGTAGCCGTTCTCATTTTCCTCTTCGTTCTCCAAATGGGGCGATGGAGGCAGGAAGATTAAATAAGGCCCCAGAGCCAGAAAGCTGCAGCCCAGGGGTTAGAAGCCAGCACCTGCCCAGCCCGAGCCGAGCGAGTAAGCAAGCGTCCCTTAACCCCGGAGGCTGGTGCAATCTGGCGGTGAAGCTGGGAGCGCGCGGGGGCGGGCGGTGCTGCGTCTATCGTTCCTAGCCCGCCGGCGAGGCGCCCCTGCCCGGCCCCCGGGCCCTGCTCCGTGCCGCGCGTGGCTGGGCCCCGCGAGCACCGCGGGCGCTCCAGTGCCGGTGCGGGACCCCGCCTTCTGCTCGCGACGGCGCGCGCTCGCCTAGCGGGCGGGCACTCGCGCGCGCAGCGGTTGTGTTGCCTGCGAGTTTCCCAAGTTCACACAGGCCCTGGGTTGGCATGGCAACCAGGCAACCTGTTCCAGAGCCGCCTGCCTTCTCCGCACATGCCGCTGCCACCGCCGGAGCCGGGGCCAGAGCTTATCCCAGGATGCACCGCGCCAGCCCCGTCCCCAGTGGGCCGCCATGTTGTCGGAGTGAAAGGTAAGGGGGAGCGAGAGCGCCGGAGAGAGAAGATCGGGGGGCTGAAATCCATCTTCATCCTACCGCTCCGCCCGTGAGTATCCGCACCCTGCCGGCCCCAAACGCTGCTCCGGACCCCCAGCGAGCAGATTGTCCCTTTGTATTGGTGTTTGAGAGCGGTTGTGGGGGTGAGAAGGGCTTTAGAAAAGCCGCCCGGGGCCCTGGCTGAGGCTTTTCACTCGCTGTTCCTCGTACATGTTTTGGAGTCAGCAGCAAGGCCCCTATTGTTATCAAAGGAGGGAGGGGGTGGGGAGCGGGGTCGAAGCGAGGAAAATGCCGAGGGTTTAGGCCCGGGCCCAGGGCATAGACGTGCCTGTACATTTCTGCTCGGCCCCGTTGGAGCCCCCGAAGATTGATGTTGCCATTCGGGTTGCTTTTTTGATGGGTTTGCGAAGCCGCGAGTCTTCTGTGTGGCCATGAAGTGTAATTCTGGGCCACCCTGGATTTCTTCGACTTCTTGAGCTTCCGTGGCAGCGCCGAAGCAGGAGGAACAATAAATCGCTTTAGGAACAGCCTTGGCCCTTGTCTACAGGCGAGACCCACCATGGGGGAACTTTGCGAGCCTTAAATGTGGAGAAGTGGCGATCAGGAAGTTTCAGATCGCTTTTTAGTCTCCTGGGTGCTTGTGGCCTTTTGTTTCCGTGAGAGCTTGGGTTTTGGTGGGTTCTTCCTCTTTGAGCCTCCCTGTGTTGGTGAGTGTCTGTCTTAACTCAAAGAGGGGCTCACCCGTCGGTAGTAGGAAAACAGATACGCAGTACCACATAGTTTTAGTCCTCACAGACGTTCTTGGTAAACAGACATCGTTTGTTATACTTGTCAGTACCACTCCCATGTCAAGTGAGAAATAAGCTCCTGTAACTTTTTCCCCCCACTAGAGCCCCCCCATACCCCCCGACGCGCGCGTGTACACACACACACACGAGAGAGAGAGAGCGAGAGCGAGCGCATTATGGAAGGTTTTATCCTCCCCATAACTTGAGGAATTGTTACTCTTCATTGTCTAATTGAGAAAACACTGTTTTTAGTTGTCGATACCCAATCCGTTCACTTCCTATTCTTCCTGGGATTAAGAATGAGAGTTTATGGAAGGTTTTTTGGGGTTCTGTTTTAAAGTCACTTACTTCTGAAACAATAGGCTTGTAGCTTTAGCTTTTTGTTTGTAAACTCACCAAAACAAGCCAAGATACGTGGCTCCCAAAGCACTTTTCGTAAACAAAGTAAACATTTTGACTCATTGCTAATTTTAACTTTATAAAACACTTTTTGGGGCTGTTGATTGTTTACCTGGATCTTTGGGAAATATTCACTGGATTTTGAACTTTGAATTCGTATTTCGCCTTAGCCACAATTGAATTTATTTTGTCCAAGGCCACAGCTTTTTGAAGTTGGGTTTGAAGTTTAGTTTGGGTTTGAGATGAACTGCTTTAAAGTAAATTTATGACCACAGAGGTTTTTGTTTTTTTTTTTTCTTTCAGTGTGGCAAAAAAATAAACACCTTTTAAACTAAGCATTTTAGTTAAAAAAAAAAAAAGGTGAGTGGTGGAGAGATTAAACCGTGCTGCTTTGCTTGAAATAAAATCTATTAGTGATATTCCAGAAAAAAACCAAAAAAAACAAACACTTTGATGGACAGTTTGAAAACTTTGGAAGAGTAACTAGAATCAGCACTTATTTCTGGTTGCTTAAAATATTTTTATAATTGCTATTTGTAAAAAAAGTCACATTTCAAATGCTACACATAACCTTTTAGTGGGCTGTGAGAGTTCTCTAAAAGGCATCAGCAATTTAAATGTTTTGTGATTTAATTTAAGTGACTGATTTCTTAATTTTTGTGCTGTAGTTGCCAAGATATTACACAACTGCCCAAGACACATGTTAATTGCTTAGGTATTTGCTCACTTTCAGAACTGTCCCTTCTGCCAGGTTTTCTCTTGTTTGAGAAACTGCCTTGCCTCATTAGGTAAAGCAGGAAGTCTTAGGGCATCCAGATAGCTTTACAAAAGCCAATTGTTTTGTTCGAACTTTTTTATGGGAACTCCTCTCCCCTCCCCAACCCCTTGGTTAGACTGTAGTAGTGTTCTGTGAGTTTCAGAGGTAAACCTTTTTCATATGGAAATTCTTTGTTAGAAAAGTATTGTGGCAAATCTTTTATTTCAGTGAAGATTGCATTTGCTATTTTAGGAACCCTCTTAGGGACTGGAGCTTCATTGCCTTAACTGGTGGTAACTGAATGCCTGGGGTCTCAGCGTGGTGACTTTAAAGTTACCAAAAAGTTTTATATCATTTTATTTTGATTTAAAAAAAAAAAACTTGTGAGTCCTAGAGAAAGCATTTCTTCTATGTTCTAGGTGGGGAAACAGGCTCAGAGAGGTTGCTGCGTTAGTGGTAAAACTTAGGTTTTGGGATTCCTGGCTTGCTCTAGAACAGACTGTTACATTGATATTCCCTCGTGGAAGAAAATGGGACTGGCTACTATTGGTAATAAGAGGGTAATGACTGTATGGTGTGATGGATGGTAAATAGACTTATTGTGATCATTTCAAGTGTATACACATATCCAGTCATTATGTTGCACTCATGAAAACTAATACAATGTTATGTGTCAGTTATACCTCCATAAAAAAGGGCAATTAATTCTTTTGAAAATCAAACGGGAGGTTATTAGGCTGCTTGGCACTTTGCAAAGGCCTATGGTAAACACAGCTATGACTTTTTGGTTTTGGTACTTAAGCAAGAACATGATTCTATTCATGAAAGCAGAAACTGTAGTCTAGAAAGCTAGAGTACCCACTACTCTAGTAAGATTCTGATGGATTGGAATTGTTAACTGAAACTAGGCATTTCCAAATTAGGCTTTGAATAAATTACAGATTCCATTGTGTCTTCTGGCTTCAGAACATGAATTGTGAGAAGCAATTCTTTATCAGGAGGCTTAATACTGTAAAGAAATAACTTAATAGATTTCTCATAAATCTTATGAATCTGTTTTTGAAATGTTACAGTAGGGCTTGGTAGAGAGAGAGAAGGCATTTGTAGCAGTGGACTATTAAATTGATAGCCTTGAAATTAGACTCCGGAGAGTATAGACAGGTGTAGTCTAATAGGTAACTGATTAATTACTTTGTAGCAATTTTTTAAGCACCCACAGGCTGACAGATGTTCTATATTATGTACAAATGTAGCTTTTGATTTTAAGAAATTTAAATAGTAATGTTTCATAGTAACATTTTGAAGATTCTTTGTTCCAGAGAAGAGTAGTGGTGCAAGTGAGAGAAATAGTATCTGTGTTGATTTACTGGGGAGTAGCAGGGGAGTAGCAAGGGGTTGATAGAAAGAACTAAGCTTGGGTGCAAAACAGATTTGTTTGTTATTTTTTAAAGATTTTATTTTTTAAGTAATCTTCACATCCAACTTGGAGCTCCAGCCCACAACCCCGAGATCAAGAGTCGCAAGCTCCACAGTCTGAGCCAGCTAAGCATTTTCATTTGTAAAGTAGGACTGATAAGATACTGTCTGTAGTATATTTGCCACACAATTGTTACTGAAGTGTCTTTTTTTTTACAGTGAGGCTTTCTACACTAGTAAACTGTTTGAACTTGGTTGGTCTCATCCTGTTTATAATGGAATAATGATGTGATTACAATTGTAAATTATTCGTAAAAATTTTGACACTCCCCGCCTCTCCTCCCCACCCCCCACCCCCCACCAGCGGCTAAAAAGGTTCAGGCTAAGAACATCTGTTGCTGTTTTTGGTCAGGGGGCCTTACTGTTTCTTCAAGGAGCATCCTATGAATATGTTTGTACATTTTAAAGGATCTTTTCAAGTTTTAGACAGTGAGTCATTGCTAATTATATATGGAGTTTGGATTTTTGTTTGGTTTATTGGTTTATGTCTGCTTGACTTGTAAAGTGATATTTTATAGAGCTCTTGTTCATTTCAGAAGTATCTGCAAAATTGGCTTAAGGTGTAAATAAGTTGGGTAGAGGGGCCTTTGATTGAAGTCCAATTCTGTATTATTAGGTTTGGTAACAACATAAGCTTTCCTGAAGTTGCTGTATTGAATTCTGATCTCAGTACCTTGTCATATTGCCTGCCACCAGCCAACTACATTTATTTCCACACCTGCACATATTCAGCAACTTAACAATAGAGGTTTCAGTTTGGAAAATTGTGTATATATTATAAAACGCTTAGCTACTTGGTAGAAATTGGTTGTAGATGTGGTATTGCAAAAGACATGGGGCTCATATTTTTGTCTTGGTATATATCAAGTTATGTTTTAAGAAACGCAAATTTTAAACATTTGTAACCTCTTTGTCCTTAGGTGTTGGTGGAATGAGCGTTGCATGTGTCTTGAAGAGAAAAGCAGTGCTTTGGCAGGACTCTTTCAGCCCCCACCTGAAACATCACCCTCAAGAACCAGCTAATCCCAACATGCCTGTTGTTTTGACATCTGGAACAGGGTCGCAAGCGCAGCCACAACCAGCTGCAAATCAGGCTCTTGCAGCTGGGACACACTCCAGCCCTGTCCCAGGATCCATAGGAGTTGCAGGCCGTTCCCAAGACGACGCTATGGTGGACTACTTCTTTCAGAGGCAGCATGGTGAGCAGCTTGGGGGAGGAGGCAGTGGTGGAGGCGGCTATAATAATAGCAAACATCGATGGCCTACTGGGGATAACATTCATGCAGAACATCAGGTAAAAAAAAGTTCACTATTTCAGCTTTGAAACTCTTTTATAATCTCTGTTCACTTAGGATATGTGCTTTCAATGAATGTCTTTAAAAGCCTAAATTGCTAATTTCATTTGGTCTAAACTTAAGAGTCATTTGTTTTAAAGGATAAATGTTGTAATATTGTTACTGGGTCATTTATCATTCTGGTGCTAAATAGTAAACCACCAATTCATTTAAGAAAAGACTGTTTTAATGGGCATGTGCTACATTTTCACATATACTTTTTTTTTTTTTTTTTAAGATTTTATTAGAGAGAGAGAGGTGGCAAGAGAGAGCATGAGCAGTGGGGAGAAGCAGAGGGAGAAGCAGGCTCCCTGCTTAGGGATCATGACCTGAGCCGAAGGCAGACGCTTGGCTGACTGAGCCACCCAGGCGCCCCTCATACATACTTTTTAAACCAAGAATACTTTTTTCCCTTTGCCATGTATTCTTTTAAGAATTGTTTGGGCTGTTTATAGGCTGCATCCATATTTTCAAAGCCTTTCCTGTTGGGTGTGGGTGACTTTTGTTTTTTAAGATATTATAGTTGAAGGTACTAGGAAGTTGATAACAAATTAGCTGCTCAAGTGAAATTTATTTGAAATGGAACTGGTATATTTGATGTTTTGTGTCAGAGAGGAGTGGTTGTGGCTTTTAGGTTTCAACCATCTTTGTCCTCTTGTTCTAAGCACTTGTTGGGTTTGGTTAATTTTAACATGCTTACTTTTACTAATCCAAAACCACAGCTGGAATCACAGCATATTTTACTGAGGAGAGAGTTTTGCCTGATCTGTGTTTCCTAACTTCCTCATAGTGACGAAAGGATTAGAATGTTTTAATCAGGCTATTCTTTGACATAGGATATAGATTGAATTTGTAGAGCGTTCATTTTATATTGTCCATATCTGAGTACTGACTAGCAGAAAGAACGGACATCTTTCACTAGGTCTCTGGTGCTTCTGTTCTGCTTCAGAAATAAATCAGGTACGAGCACATCTGCAGATTTGAATTCCAGTTGTGCTTTCCCTGACCCTTCCAAAAAAGGCAGCGTGTGTGCCATGGTTCTTTACCATAGTAGAAATGAAGAGGTGGAATTTACTTCTTATTCACGAGATTTATTGAGCACATTGATTATATGTCTTTAGTTTATTGGAACAATCCTCAACGTTAGTGCTGCTTTATTAGAACCTACTATGTGTAGGTAGGTGAGGGACACTAAGAAGTTAGACATATAGAGGGCTTTTTTTTTTTTTGTAAAGATTTATTTATTTTAGAGAAGGTGAGAGAGTTGGGGGGTGCATAGGAAGAGGGGAACCGAATCCTAAGCAGATTCCATGCTGAGTGCAGAGCCCGATGTGGGGCTTGATCTCATGACCCTGAGATCATGACCTGAGTTGAAACCAAGAGCCAGACACCACCCAGGTGCCCCTGTGGGGCTTCTTATGCACTTAGGGCACATTCTGTCTTTTTTGTTTGTTTAAAGATTTTATTTTATTTATTTATTTAGAGCACAAGTGGGGGCAGGGGCAGAGGGAGAGGGAGAGGAAGAATCTCAAGCAGACTCCTTGCTGAGAATAGAGCCCAGCACAGGGCTTGATCTCACAACCCTTGAGATCATGACCTGAGCTGAAATCAGGATTCTGATGCTTAACCGACAGAGCCACATAGGTGCCCCAGGGTGCTTTTTATCTTTAAGGCACTGTATTTCTTTCCTATTTGCTAGGAGTCTTGGGGTGGGAATTAGATTTTATTCACCTCAATATCCCATTCCCTAGAATTTGGCATATAACAGAGCTTCAGAGGAAATCTATTAAACACATGAGTCCCTAATCCTTTGGCTTTAAAATAAAATTGGAGGAAAAGGATATTGTCACAAAGAGAAGGGCCTTGAATGCCAAGACTAAGATTTATTAATTCACTAGGCTGCAGGGTTTTTGAATGTGTATGTGTGGCTTTTATCCAGTGGTGTTTGGGAAGATTGAGTTGGCAGTGAGAGATTAGAGTGGGTAAGGGTTGGTGTGAGCAATGAAAAAGAAATTATGGGACTGAGAAGTACAGAGTTCGGTGACTGAATTAGAAATGTTAGGTCCCTGGGAAAATGAAGTAATAGAGGAAAAGGAATAGAGAGGGGTATCTGATTTGGGGACAAGATATTTAAATTTGGTAATGTATATGTTGAGTTTGAGATGTAGGCAGCTGTACATGCAGAGAGAGACCTAAGGAGGAGGTGTTTGGTTTGGATGGTATCTGTGTAGGGGCAAATGTGGAAGGCCTGTAATCTTTGCCTTATTTGGCTAAACATTGTTTAGAAATCATAAACATTGGTTTGAAAAATCTCTACTATAGATCTTGTGTTGGCATTTCTAATGACAGGCTGTTGGGTAAAGCTTAACAGAGAATCAAGGTGCTCGCCTGTCCTATGCGGGTGGGAAAATCAAACTCCAGGTCGGTTTTTGGCAGAGCTCTAAGATCTAAAATCTGGTTGTACTGTGCAAGTCAACAAGTGTTTATTGAAGGCTTAGTCTGGGCTGTGTCTTATGCTGAGCCTTATCATAAGGAACTACTTCTGACTTGTTGAGCAGTTTTATCTGGGTCAGTTAGCAAACTGGAGTTACTGTTAAATGGTAAAGCCTGTTCCATACATAGGGGCCTAAATCAGTGAACCAACTTGGAATTGGCACTCATCACAGCACAGTTCTGTTGGGCCAGACACATGATATAATGAAGAGCGTTAGAGAAACTCAGGGTAGTTGCTGTGTTGCAGATGTAGGCCACACACAGATTACCTCTTCTGTA
Source organism: Halichoerus grypus (assembly GCF_964656455.1). Taxonomy (NCBI): domain Eukaryota; kingdom Metazoa; phylum Chordata; class Mammalia; order Carnivora; family Phocidae; genus Halichoerus; species Halichoerus grypus. The sequence continues at coordinate 164,330,407 of NC_135716.1, forward strand.
GTCATTATAGTGTATTATAATTTACTGGTTTTGCTGTTGATCTCATCTTAGTTTGAACTATTCCGGGGCAGAGACTGTTATGTTTTTCATGCCCCTTTGTCAGGTGATGTCTGTAATTTTTGTGTTGATTGAATGAGGGAGGACCATAAGTTCTTCAGATTTGTACTCAGGTAAAGTGGTAGATCTTAGAGCTCAGCTGTCCTGCGGGGAAACACATGGCAACAGGTGAGGCAGAGGTGAGTGGAGGGGCTTATCTTTAAGCGGAGAATCACTGCCCTCATCAGCCACTTACTAATTGGAGGAGTAAAAAGGTGTTTGATCTGTCAGATGGGAACTACTGATGGGGATAGAAGCATTTATATTTTAGGCACTGGGCTATATTTCCTGTATTTAAGTCTCAGAACAATGTCATGGGGGAGGTAATATCCTTTTTGAGAGATGAGAAACTGAAGCTTAGTTACCAGGTAGAATATGGTTTTGAAATCAGGTCTTTGTGATTCCAGTTCCCATGCTCTCTCTATATTTCTGCCCCCCCCCCCCGCCGCCATAGTTCCAGCCTTAAAAACTAAACCAAAGCAAACAAAGCGATTGCAACAACAACAAAGTAGCACTCTGAGGTCAGAGAATTAGTGGCCATAATTTTGCTTGAATTTTAGAGATGATAAACTTGATAATAAGGAGAAGAATACAAATAATGTTGAATTTTCTCCTAGAATTGCAAGAGTGCCTTTTTTCCACAGAAGCAGTAGTGCGAAAGTGCATTTTTTTTCCAGATTTGTTTTTATTTACATGTGTTTTCTACGTAGTAATTGTGGGAAACTTATCTATATTGAGACAGAGTGACTCAATATAAAGTGATCTGCTTGCCAGCACATTTTGCCATAACCCCTGGGCTATTAATTCCTGTTTGGTGGGCCTATTTCCTTAGCTTTTTTTTTTTTTAAGGCCTTCTGACATAATGGAACAAAATTTAAGGCCAAATTGGCAGAATGCTTTTAGCAGTGAACTGGTAAAGTAAAGACTATCACAGGCTGTGATGCCACCCAGCAGTGTTGGAGGGAAGGAAGCTATTTATTGTTCCAAGTACTTTATAGCCATTTCTCTCATCGTTATTCTTGTTTATGAACAATCAGTTTTTTCCCACCTTTTAAAGTTAGGATTTTCCTGTCTGATGTAGAAATTCTCTTAGTGTCTTAGTTTTCCCCTCTTTTAATAGTGAGCTCTTTAAGCTGTGCCTAAATGTGTGTGTGTGTGTGTGTGTATCATATATATGCCTTTTTTTAAATATTTAAGTTTTAGTTTCAAAGTATAAACTTTGACAGATAATCGGCATGAGGCTCTTTAAATAAAAACTTAGGGGCACCTGGGTGGCTCAGTCGTTAAGCGTCTGCCTTCGGCTCAGGTCATGATCCCAGGGTCCTGGGATTGAGCCCCGCATCGGGCTCCCTGCTCTGCGGGAGGCCTGCTTCTCCCTCTCCCACTGCCCCTGCTTGTGTTCCCTCTCTCGCTGTGTCTCTCTCTGTCAAATAAATAAATAAAATCTTTAAAAAAAAAAAAAAAAAATAAAAACTTAAACAACAGCTTGAGAACATATGTTGAGGTGATATGCACTACTTTAAAAATCTTGCAAGCTTTATTTACAATTTAAAATAATTTAATTTTAAATATTTTAAAATTTATTTAAAATTTAAGTTTAAAATTAAACTTTAAGTTATTTTTATTTATTAAAAAATTTTTTTTTAAAGATTTTTTTATGTATTTGAGAGATTGAGAGCGAGAGAGAAAGAGCATGAGCTGAGGGAGAGACACATTCCCCTCCGAGCAGGGACCCCCATTCATCCCAGAACCCCAAGATCATGACCTGAGCCGAAGGCAGATGCTTAACTGACCCAGGTGCCCCAAGTGTCACTTCTTTTAATACTTAAGATTATTGTATTTGCCATACTTAGAAACTTCAAAGCCTCATTTTTGGGCCGAATTGAAGTCTTTGGAGGGGAGTGAGGGAAAGAAGTCTCATGAATTTTGTTTTTTTGGCCTGTAAAACATACCCATAGTAAACAAGACAATGGATGTGGATCAGGATATTATAAAATACTAGAAAACACATCTTCCTATCTAAGTAAATTTTAAATAGTACTAATAGTATCATTTAAAAATCTTGCCTACAAAACATTTGTGTATTTATTGTAACAGTAATTTTTATAACCTGAGAACTTCTGTTTTGAATAGTGTTAAAGGTTTCGTCATGCAAAACCCAAGGTCAAGTCTTTGACTTGTTGTGATTGTTTTATTCTCTTATTGTGAAATCTGTTTTCTCTGTAAACTGCTGTGAGATAAAGTGAGTGATGAAATAGGGAAAAAATTTTAGGGTCGACCAATTGAACTGTGTGACCTCTGTACTGGTTTTTAAGGGGCAGAGGTAGGTAGCTCTGTTTTGGTGAAAGGAAATTTAGAGGACAACTTCACAGATCTTTTTCACTTTTGCTAGTAGTCTGTTGGCTCTAGGATGGATCAGTATCCACCGTAGGGTTGACAGCCATTGGGAGATAATTCTAGATAGCCAGGCAAAAGTCAGTGGATAAACCTTCTTTTTGACTCTTTGTACCCCCATTTTCTTTCACTTGGTGGTGTCATCTTTTAGTGGTATCTTGACTCCCACCCTTGATATGGCTGTCTTACTCTCCAATGACTGTGAGTTAATACTTGCATTTGTAATTATTAAATACTGTGTTAAACTGGGAGGGAGCCCAAGTATTCCCCATACTGACAATCTTGTCATTCCCTGGAGATTCTTTTCTATTGTCCCTGCTGAATGATTGTGTTAGACTATGAGCCTCTTATCTTCCTGGGTAGATTGCTTAGATGTTTCAGCATTTGGGCCATTGCCATTTGGTTAACATCATACTCTAAAGCTGAGTAGTCCATGCTTTCATATTTTGTTTTACACCAGTACTCCTGGAGTCTTTTTCATTATATTTGGAGTTCACAAAGACTTAACGTTATGTACTTGGTCAAAAGGATCATCAGCAGGCTTTCTTTGACTATAACTTTTAGAACTGTTTTCCTATTTTTTTTTTTTTTTAAAGATTTTATTTATTTATTTCAGAGAGAGAGACAGCGAGAGAGGGAACACAAGCAGGGGGAGTGGGAGAGGGAGAAGCAGGCTTCCCGAGGAGCAGGGAGCCTGATGCGGGGCTTGATCCCAGGACCCTGGGATCATGACCTGAGCCAAAGGCAGGCGCTTAACGACTGAGCCACCCAGGCGCCCTGAACTGTTTTCCATTTTTAAGAATTAGGTTCCAGTGTGGAAAAAAAAAAATAGCATTTAGTCAGATGCTCTTCTCTAATACTGTGTGTGGTACTTGATTGTATGTGCCCCCTAGATAGCAACTTGCTGAGGTTTATGATACATCTTTGTTTTGTTTCACAAGGTGTTTGGTGTGGAATTAGAAAAAAAAAATTATAGAATAGGTGGTAATGAGATGTAACAATGGGAAAATAAGGGTATGTCAGGAAAATGAAGGGAGTAAATTTAGAATTTATAAATATGTACCAGAAGGGGGGGTGGGTTATAGAATTTGCTCTTGGAGTCCCTGTGGCCAAAGAAGAGGGAAATGTGATGAATTATGAGATTCTTTTTTTTTTTTTTTTTAAATTTGTTATTATGAGATTCTTAGAGAAAAACAGTTATTTAGGAAGAGCTGTGTTTTAGATTTCAGTTATGGACGTGTTTGAAGTGCTTTGTAAGTAAAGTAATATGATACTGTTTCTCAGCACACTTCTCTGTACTTGCAGAAGAGGCACACATCTTTTGTGCATGTGTCTGTTTTCTCTCAGGCAGCAGCATTTGCTGAATACTTTCTACAGGCTGAGCCCAATTACAGAATTATGCTTCTGCATATTGTGGAAAAAAATACTTAAAAAACAAAAGTTCTAGCACTTGCTTAGAATCTATCCACCCTTGGGAAATGGCTTAACATTCATAGAGAAAGATAGGACTGACAGACCACACACTGCTAGAAGAGTAGTTAGTGCTGAGGATAGGGTAAATAATAGTTTTTGTTGTTGTTGTTGACGGATTTCTGGACCTCTTTGCTCTATTTTTTACATTTAGTTTCTTCATTTTCTGGATATAGGAAGGAGACGTAATGAGAGAGTGGCTTCTGCTCATTGGACTGCTCTGGTAGTTTGCACCCTGCCTACCACTGTAGTAAGGAGTGATGGTCAGTGATCAGTATTAGGTTGGGAGCTTAATATTTGGAAATTTGTCTAAAGAACTTGGGCCTGAAGGATGTACATGGCATTGGTGATACAGCCTGCAGTTGAAGAGTTATTGCACCTTTTTCAGAGGAAGGCTCTTCTGTGTTTTTTTCATGTAATGTTGGAGAACTGTTGATTTTAAAGTGACTTCTTAATGGTTTCAGAAGATTTAGCAGACGTGGATTTGTCTATTTCCTTTAGTAAGTGCTCTTTTATGGTTAAAGCACCCTTCTTAGTGTTTTTATGAATTTCATCAGGAAAATTCTTAGGTTTATGGAAATTGAGGGCCTAAAGACTTTTTTTTAATTGCTTTATTGATATATAATTCATCCATTTAAAGTGTACAATTCAGTGATTTTTAGTATATTCACAGAGTTGTCCAGCCATATCACAGTCAGTTTTAGAATATTTTAATCACCGTGCAAAAAATATACCCAGTAGCATTCACTTTTTTTTTGTTAAAGGTTTTATTTATTTTTTGAGAGAGAGAGTGCGCACGCATGGGAGAGGGAGCCGAGGGAGAGGGAGAGTGTCCTAAGCTGACTAGAGAAAGTGTGAAACAGAGAGAGAGCATGAGCGAGCATGAGCGAGCATGAGCGAGGAGAGGAGCAGAGGGAGAGGTTCCCAAGCCGACTCTGTGCTCAGCGTGGAGCCCGATGTGGGGCTCGATCTCACAACCCTGAGATCGTGACCTGAGCTGAAATGAAGAGTCCGATGCTTAACCAACTGAGCCACCCAGGTGCCTCAGTAGCAGTCACCTTCTCGTCCTCGGCAACCACTAGTCTACTCTGTGTGGATTTGTCTATTCTGGACATTTCATCATTAAATGGAGTCCTCTAATATGTAGTCCTTTGTGACTGGCTTCTTTCATTTAGCATCGTGTTTTAAAGGTCCTTCCATGTTATAGCATGTATCAGTACCTCATTTCTTTTTATAAGTATACACCACATTTTATTTATCTGTTTATTGATTGATGGACCTTTGGGTTGTTTCCACTTTTTGACTATTACGAACATACGCTATGAACATTCACGTACAAGTTTTTGTCTGGAGATAGCTTTCATTTCTTTTGGATACCTAAAGATTTTTAAAGGTATATAAGTCTCTAATGTATAAATATAAACATAATGGAAATTCTTCCCTGGTGGCAGTGCTTTGTATTTTTTGTTTATTTAATTTTTACTTACTTTTTCTTAACATTTTATTTATTTATTTTTTAAAAAGATTTTTATTTATTTTTTGACAGAGAGAGAGAGCAAGAGAGGGAACACAAGCAGGGGGAGTGGGAGAGGGAGAAGCAGGCTTCCCGCGGAGCAGGGAGCCGGATGCGGGGCTCGATCCCAGGACCCTGGGATCATGACCTGAGCCGAAGGCAGACGCTTAACGACTGAGCCACCCAGGCGCCCCTGGTTTTACCTTTTTAATAATTGATTGAAACCCAGGATCTGAATCACAGGTGTCTGGTGGCACTTTTCTGTAGGCTTAATTTTTTTTTTTAATGTAAGCTCTAGGCCCAGTGTGGGGCTCGAATTGATGACCCCGAGATCAAAAGTCAAGAGTTGCATGCTTTACTGACTGAGCCAGCCAGGCACTCTGTGTATTTTTTATTTTTAAATTTTAATTTTTTTACTGAAGTGTAGTTGACATTTTAGTTTCAGGTGTACAACACAGTGAGTTGACACATACATTATGAAATGATCACCATGATAAGTCTAGTTACCATTTGTTATCATATAAACTTATTACACTGTTATTGATTATAATCTCTACACTGTACATCCCCATGACTTACTTCTTAAGTTTGTACTTCTTAATTTACCTTTTTGCCCATCCCCCGAAGGCCCCCCATCCCTGCAACTATCAGTTCTCTGTATTTATGAACCTGCTTTGTTTTGTTTGTTGTGTTTTTTAGATTCCATATATAAGTGAAATCATACAGTATTTGTCTTTTTCTGTATGATTTCATTTAACATACTATCCTCTAGGACCATCCATGTTGTCACAAATGCAAAGATTTCCTTTTTTTTTCCTTAAGATTTTATTTATTCATTAGAGAGTGAGAGAGAGAGTGCGCGTGCACAAGCAGGCGGTGGGGGGGGCAGAGGGAGAGGGAGAAGCAGGCTGCCCGCTGAACAGAGTGCCTGACATGGGACTTAATCCCAGGCCCCTGGGATCGTGACCTGAGCCGAAGGTGATGCTTAACCAACTGAGCCACCCAGGTGCCCCAGATTTCATTCTTTTTTTGTGGCTGAGTAATATTCCATTGTATATATATACCACATCTTCTTTATCCATTCATTTATCAGTGGACACTTAGGCTGTTTCCATATCTTGGCTATTATAAATAATGCTGTAATGAACGTAGGGGTGTATATATCTTTCTGAATTAGTTTTTTCATTTTCTTTGGATAAATACCCACAAGTGGAATTGCTGGATTGTATGGTATTTCTAGTTTTATTTTTTTTTAAGTTTATTTAAGTAATCTCTGCATCCAACATGGGGCTCGAACTCATGACTTCGAGATCAAGAGTCTCATGCTCTTCCAACTGAGCTAGCCAGGCACCCCTGTAGTTTTAATTTTTTTTTAAAAGATTTTATTTATTTGAGAGAGAGGGAGAGAGAGAACGAGTTGAGGGGGAGAGGCAGAGGGAGAAGAAGCAGACTCCTGCTGAGCAGGGAGCCCGATGCAGGGCTCTGTCCCAGGGCCCTAGGATGATGACTGGAGCCGAAGGCTCTGCTGACCAAGCCACCCAGGTGCCCCCTCTAGTTTTAATTTTTTGAGGAACGTCCGTACTGTTTTCCATAGTGGCTGTACTGATTTACATTCCCACCAACTGTGCACAAGGATTCCCTTTTCTCCACATCCCTGACAACACTTGTTATTTCTTGTCTTTTTTTTTTTTTTTTAAGATTTTATTTATTTATTTGAGAGAGAGAGTGTGCCTGCCTGCGCAAGAGGGGACGAGCCTGGGGGGAGGGAGGAGCAGAAGGAGCGGGACCATGACCTGAGCGGAAGGCAGATGCTTAACTGACTGAGCCACCTATTTCTTGTCTTTTTTTTTTTTTTTTAAGATTTTATTTATTTATTTGGCAGAGAGAGAGAGATTGAGAGCACAAGCAGGGGCAGTGGCAGGCAGAGGGAAAGGGAGAAGCAGGCTCCCTGTTGAGCAGAGAGCCTGATGTGGGGCTCCATCCCAGGACCCTGGGATCATGACCTGGGCCAAAGGCAGATGCTTATCTGACCGGGCCACCCAGGTGCCCCTCTTGTCTTTTTGATACTGGCCATTCTGATGGGTGTGAGGGGGTATGTCATTTTGGTTTTGATTTGCATTTCTCTGATGATTAGTTATGTTGAGCATCTTTTCATGTGTCTATTGGCCATCTGTTTGTCTTCTTCGGAAAATCTCTATCCAGGTCCTCTGTGCATTTTTTAATCAGATCATTTGATATTTTGGTGTTGAGTTGTACGGTTTCTTCACATATTTTGAAATTAACCCCTTATTAGGTACATCATTTGCAGTATCTCCTTCCATTCAGTAGGTTGCCTTTTCATTTTGTTGATGGTTTCCTTCACTGTGAAAAAGTTTTTTAGTTTGATGTAGTTTTATTTATTTATTGGGCCTTGCCTGAGGAGACAGATCCAGAAATATATTACGGAGACTCATGTCCAAGAGTTTACTGCCTCTGTTTTTCTTTAGGAGTTTGATGGGCCTTGCCTGAGGAGACAAATCCAAAAATATATTACGGAGACTCATGTCCAAGAGTTTACTGCCTCTGTTTTTCTTTAGGAGTTTTATGGTTTCAGGCTTTACATTTAGGTCTTCAGTCCATTTGAGTTTATTTTTCTGTATGGTGTAAGAGAGTGAGTTTCATAGTTTTGCATGTAGTTGTCCAGTTTTTTTAACATGATTTATTGAAGAGACTGTCTTGTTTATTTCCCCATTATATTCTTTCCCCATTGTATATTCTTGCCTCCTTTGTTGTAGATTAATTGACCAGTCTCTGGCTCTCTATTCTGCTCCGTTGATCTGTGTGTCTTTTTCGTGCCAGTGCTATACTGTTTTGATTATTATAGCTTTGTAGTATAGTTTGAAATCTGGGAGTATATCTCCAGCTTTGTTTTCTTTCTCAAGATTGCTTGGGCTCTTTGTTATTTGTTTTTGTTTTTTTTTGGTTCTGTACAAATTTAGGATTATTCTAGCTCTGAAAAATACTCAGTATTTTTTTTTTTTTTTTAAGATTTTATTTATTTACTTGACAGAGAGAGAGAGAGGGAGAGAGCAAGCACAAGCAGGGGGAGCAGCAGAGGAAGAGGGAGAAGCAGGCTCTCGGCTGAGCAGGGAGCCCGATGTGGGGCTTGATCCCAGGACCCTGGGATCATGACCTGAGCTGAAAGCAGCCGCTTAACCAAGTGAGCCACCCAGGCGCCCCAATACTCAGTATTTTGATGGGGATTGCATTGAATCTGTAGATTGCTTTGTATATGGACATTTTTAACAATATTAATTCTTCCATTCTGTGAACATGGTATATTTTTTCATTTATTTGTGTCATCTTCAGTTTCTTGTATCAACGTCTTACAGGTTTTCGGAGTACAGGTCTTTTACCTTCTTGGTTAAATTTATTTCTAGATGTTTTATTCTTTTTGATGCAATTGTAAATGAGATTGTTTTCATAATTTCTCTTTCTCATAGTTCGAATAGAAATGCACCAGATTTCTGTATATTAATTTTGTATCCTGTGAGTTTACTGAATTCATTTATTCTAATAGATTTTTTTGGTGGAGTTTTTTTTTTTTTTTTTTTTAAGATTTTACTTATTTGACAGAGAGAGAGACAGAGAGAGAGGGAACACAAGCACGGGGAGAGGGAGAGGGAGAAGCAGGAGCAGGCTCCCCGCTGAGCAAGGAACCCAGCTTGGGGCTCCATCCCAGAACCCTGGGATCATGACCTGAGCCGAAGGCAGATGCTTAACCAATTGAACCACCCAGGAGCCCTGGTGGAGTGTTTAGGGTCTTTTCTGTAATAGTATCATGTCTTCTGCAAATAGTGTTTATTTCTTCCTTAACAATTTGGATGCCTTTTATTTCTTTTTCTTGTCTGCCATGGCTAGGACTTCCAGTTCTGTGTTGAATAAAGTGGCGAGAATGGGAGTTCTTGTCTTGTTCCTGATCATAGAGGAAAAGCTTTCAGGTTTTCACCCTTGAGTATGATGTTAGCTATGGGTTTGTCATATATGGCCTTTATCATGTTGTGGTATATTTCCTCTATACCCATTTTTTTTTTTTTTTTAATTTATTTATCTTAGAGAGAGAATGGGAGACAGAGAGCATGAGAGGGGAAGGGTCAGAGGGAGAAGCAGACCCCCCGCTGAGCAGGGAGCCCGATGTGGGACTCGATCCCGGGACTCCAGAATCATGACCTGAGCCGAAGGCAGTTGCTTAACCAACTGAGCCACCCAGGCGCCCCACCTCTATACCCATTTTGTTGAGAGTTTTTGCCATATATGTGCCAGGGCTTTTTAGAAATAAGGTTGGGAGGGTCAGTTTTTTTTTTACAGCTTTACACTATAGATTTAGAATTTTTCTAAGCAACAAGTTTTACTGGAACTAATGGTAACTTTCTTCTCTGTGAAGTAAGTGTTTTCAAATTAATGGCATAAGTAAACTTGTTTACAACCTTAGGAAGAGGAATGCTTGAAATACAGAGAGCTGGTGTTTTCAGGGAACTCTCCTCTTTAGATGTCATGAATATACAGTCAGTTGATCCACTAATGAGAAATAATTTTTTTCTGTTAAAGGAAATTCCCTAAGGATTTTAACAAGGAAACAGTTCATTAACCTAATTCTAGTTATCGTATGTATTTAAAAGCACCATACCTGCTGTTAATTAAAAAATTTCTTTAATTTGCTAAGAATCTATTTAAATTGTTTTTTTTTCCCCAGTTGGCCAAATTAAGGAGATACTACTTATAGGGGTCAGAAGCCTAGTAAAATTCAAACCAATGAAATTAATATATTGTTCTTTCTATGAAGAAACCTAGTTTCATGAAGTGATGAAGGAATTATAAAGAAAATTTCTTCCAGGTGAGAATTTCAGTGAGTGTCTACATTGTAATGAGTTCTAAGATGGGGCTGTGGTGTGTGTGGGTGACACAAATCAGGTGAGACTAATTTTATATTAAATACAGTTCCTTTGTTAATTTATTATCTAGAAAATGGGCTTTAAGCTCTGTATATTCATTAAGAGTGAGTACATGGGAAAAATATGACTGGGAGGAATATGACAAAATCCTCCCTTTATTTGGGTGGGTGGGGAGATTATGGGTAATTTGGTTTCGTCTTGTATGTTTTGTATTTTCCAAATTTCAAACCGTGAAATTTTTATAGGTTTAAAAAGGCAAAAAAGATAAACCTTATACCTTTTTAAATTTTTTTATTTTTATTTTTATTTTTTTAAAGATTTTATTTATTTATTTGACAAAGAGAGACATAGAGCAGGAACACAAGCAGGGGGAGTAGGAGAGGGAGAAGCAGGCTTCCCGCGGAGCAGGGAGCCCGATGTGGGACTCGATCCCAGGATCCTGGGATCATGACCTGAGCTGAAGGCAGGCACTTAACGACTGAGCCACCCAGGCGCCCTATACCTTTTTTTAAAAGATTTAATTAATTAATTAATTAATTAATGAGAGAGAGCGAGCGAGCGAGCAAGCGCATAAGCAGGGAGAGGGGCAAAAGGAGAGGGAGAAGCAGACTCCTGATCATGACCTCAGCTGAAGGCCGACACTTAACCAACTGAGCCACCCAGGCACTCCAACCTTATACCTTCTATTAAGAGCTTATTGGGGCGCCTGCCTGGCTCATTCAGTGGAGCATGTGATGCTCGATCGATCTCTGGGTCTTGAGTTTGAGCCCCACATTGGGTGTAGAGCTTACTTACAAATAAATTGTTAAAAAAAAAAACACCAAAAATGCATACAAAAAAAAATAAAGAGCTTGGTTTACTGTATTGAATGAAAGTGAGTTGGCTTATACATTCGTGTTTTGAGCAGAGGTTGCTAGGATAGATTGAGTGTATCCAGTGAGATCTAGAGGTGATTTTATTATAGCGTTGAGTACTGCCTTTCTGTATCTGGAATAACTTCCAGGCTCCTTATGGTACTCTCCATAAGCGGTATGCTAGAGCCATTCTCATATGTTTTACATATGATTTGGATCCCCAGTAACTGTTGGTTTTTATCATTTCCATTTTATGAATGAGGAAATGCAGGGTCAGAAAAATGAGACACCATGTTTAATGGTCTCAGATGATACATGTTGAAAGGTGATACCTCATGCTCTTATCACCGGACCAGTCTGGAGACCTGCCATTCTTCATCATGGAGTAGTCAACTTTTCCTTAAATCATAACAGGCCTCTTTTTACACATCATACATTTTAAGCCCTACCTGCTGTGCATATATTAAAGTTTAGGGACAGCAGTTAAGAGTTTAGTTTGTATGTCTAATTATAGGAGCCCAGTATGGATGCATAATAGGTGCTCAGGGAGTGCTGTGATGCTGTTCAAAACTGAAGTCATTAGTGTCCATCATTCCCTACATCCTATTTCTGTGGATGCCATCCCCATTATGGGCAACCTAGGAATCTTAGCTTCCTGCATCCAGCCTCCAATAGTTCCCAGGTTATATTCATACTGCCTTATTTGGTAGGGTTATATTTCTTGCCAGGACATTTACAGTAGTCTTCTGATTGGTTTTCTGTGTCCCCCCCCCCCCCCCCCCCGGCTCTTTTCTGTGTTGCTGCCAAATTGATATTTCTGAAGACACAAATCTCATGTCTCATCCTTGCCTAAATCTTGTTTTTTTTTTGCTTTTCAGTTGCTTTTAGAATAACTTCCAGGCTCCTCAGCGTAGCATAATTTAGGCCGTTCATGTTTTGAACCAGCTTACCAGTCTTTACTGGTACTCCACCTCAGCTATACCGAAGTATTTGTAATTTTCAGAACACAGATGCTGATTTTATAGTGTATGTAATTCCTCAACATGGTTGGGCATTTTTTATTGATGTACTTTTCTCTGGAACCCCCTTCCTTTCTCATCCACCTAGCCACTTTCTCATCTTTCAAGTTTCAACTAAAGTATCTCCATCTCTGGTAAACCTCCTTTGTTCCCTCCTTTTTTTTTTTTTTTTTTTAAGATTTATTTATTTATTTTAGAGAAAGTGAGCAAGCATGGGGGGGGGGAGAGAAACTTTAGCAGACTCTGCACTGAGCGCAGAGCCCGACATGGGGTTTGATCCCACGACCTTGAGAGCATGACCTGAGCCAAAACCAAGAGTCGGACGCTTAAGCAACTGTGCCACCCAGGGGCTCCCCCTCTCTTTTTTGAAGGTTAGGTTCCTTTTGGTGCTGTTGTCATATTTGATACTCATCTTACGGAAGCATTCAGCTCCCTATATTGGAGTTGAGTATTTACTTTTTCTTTTACCATTGGGTGCTAGGAAGCTGTTTCGGTAAACACATTCTTGGGCTTAAGTCCAGACCTCCTGAATCAAAATCTCCAGTGATGAGATGCAGTTCATGCGTTTTTAAAAAAGCACTCCCTGGTGATCTCATGTGCACTTTGGTTCAGAACTACTGTGATGGTTCCTCTTGAAGAATCTTTCAGCCTTCTATCTCTAGCACCTGACAAATAGTGTATACCTCATAAATGATGAATGAATACATTATGTTATCAGGGCATATTGAAGAGCTTTATTGAGTGAAGTATTTTATTTTGAAGGGTATTAAGATGTAATTTTGAGGGGCGCCTGGGTGGCTCAGTCGTTAAGCGCCTGCCTTCGGCTCAGGTCATGATCCCAGGGTCCTGGGATCGAGCCCCACATCGGGCTCCTTGCTCAGCGGGAAGCCTGCTTCTCCCTCTCCCACTCCCCCTGCTTGTGTTCCCTCTCTCACTGTCTCTCTCTCTCTGTCAAATAAATAAATAAAATCTTTTTTAAAAAAAAGATGTTATTTTGAATTGATAAGGTGTAAGTTGTAACAGAAATGTGGGATCTTGAATACTGAAAGGCTTTTGGGCCTGAAGATGAGGAGCCAGTTAGCATTTATTGAAGGATTGCATTAAAGAACTTTTAAATTAATTCTTATCAACTCTGCTTTTATGCTTTTTTTGCTTTGCCTTTTTTTTTCTTGAGATTTCTTTTTTTTTATATATATATATTTTTTAAAGATTTTATTTATTTATCAGAGAGACAGAGGCAGGCAGAGGGAGAAGCAGGCCCCTTGCTGAGCAAGGAGGCCGATGTGGGACTCGATGCCAGGACACTGGGATCATGACCTGAGCCAAAGGCAGACGCTTAACCGACTGAGCCACCCAGGCATCCCGAGATTTCTTGAAACCATAAGGGCCTGGAGGAGCAAGGTTTACTCTCCTTAATTTGTGAAGCTTTGAAACTTTGTTTCTGTTCACAGTTACAACACATAATTGGAAAACAGTGCCATACTTTTTCAGCTTAATACATTTACAAGGTTCATTCCTGTTCTCTGAAGTGAATAGTATGTGCCAGCATAGTTCAAGAAGATAGTATCCTTACGAACGTAGGATTAAGGTTGTAATTTAACCTTAAGGTTGTAATTTAACCATATATTGTCAGTGGTTAACTGCTTTTAAGACTAGTGACTCACTTTTCCTACTTAAAGCTTCTTAAGAAGTGCTGTTTGGATTTGAGCTTTCTATTGGGCATGGTATAAGGTACAAACTGTGAATTTTATTTTTATCTTATTTATTGTTTAAATCTTTATTTAATTATTTTTTTTTTTTTTAGATTTTATCTATTTATTTGACAGAGAGAGAAACACAGCAAGAGAAGGAACACAAGCAGGGGGAGTAAGAGGGGGAGAAGCAGGCTTCCCGCCGAGCAGGGAGCCCAATGTGGGGCTTGATCCCAGGACCCTGGGATCATGACCTGAGCCGAAGGCAGATGCTCAACGACTGAGCCACCCAGGCGCCCCCTAAATATTTTTTAAGTGATCTACACTCAGCGTGGGGTTTGAAATCATGACCCCCGAGATCAAGTTGCATGCTGTACTGACTAAGCCAGCCAGGCGCCCCCCAACTGTGAATTTTAAAATGCACAATTTTTATTCTGTATTATGGTTACGAATTTTGTTCTAAAGTGGAATTTTAAAAAGTTATTGAGATATAATTCACATACCATACAATTCACCCATTTAAAAGGTGTACTATTCAGTGGTTTTTTAGTATAGAGTTGTACAACTGTCACCACAATCAAATTTTAGAACATTTTCATTTTGCCAAAAAGAAACTATGTACCCAATACCAGTCACTGTCTACTTCTCCCATCCCCTTAGCCCTAAGCAACCACTAATCTATTTTCCGTCTAAAAAGGAAATTTTTTTATGATCTAAAACTTTTCAATAACTTTTTCAGAGTTAAATACTTAATAGCACAGGTCATTTCCTTCTAGATGTTTCCTTCGCGTATATAAACACAGATTTAGGAATGTGTTGTACTTTTAAGCCAAATGGGAACATTGTAAATGTACTACACTGCACGTATGTGTGAACACACTGTATGATAGTCTTTTTGCCCTTAATACATTGTGGCTATCCTTTCAGGTTAGTAAATAACTTTGTATATTCTTTAAGGGCCATGGTGCATGGAACTACAATACTTTATTTTGACTGACTTATCCCAGATCACTGAACTTTTTTTTGGCTTTTGACATTCTAAACGGTGCTGTAGTAAACAATGTGGTAGTTTTATTTTGTATTCTGCAATCATTTCTTTAGAATATATTTACAGAGGTGAAATTGACAGATCAAACAAAAGAATGCATTTAAAATTTTGATACATATTTTCACATTGTTCTCCAGATTTCCACATTGTTCTCCCAATTTAAAGTTCTACCAACATTGTATGAGTATTGTTTATTTTTTCTGTTGGTGTATATATTATTTTTCTAAATTTTTTTTTTTTAAAGATTTTACTTATTTATTTGACAGAGAGATAGTGAGAGCAGGAACACAAGCAGGGGGAGTGGGAGAGGGAGAAGCAGGCTTCCCACGGAGCAGGGAGCCCGATGCGAGGCTCGATCCCAGGACCCTGGGATCATGATCTGAGCCGAAGGCAGACACTTACAGGCTGAGCCACCCAGGTGCCCCTTATTTTCCTAAATTTATAAGACCGCTTTTATATCTCTTTTAACTTTGTTGTGTCTTTTGCAATGCAGAGTTTTAAAATGTATGTAATCAAAAGTGTTGGTCTTTTGCTTTTGACTTCTTTATATACTTAGGTCATCCCTCACCCAGTCTCCTGCGTTTCTTGTACTATTTTTGTAGTTCTCTTTTTATGTTTTAATCTGTAATTCATCTGGAGTTTATTTCTGTGTATTGTGTAGGCAGGAAGCAGTGATGTGATTTACTTTTCTCACATTGGTAACTAGTGATCCTAGCACCATTTATTGATTTGAAAGACCTCCTTTACAGTAAATTAGGTCTCCTTCTATATGTGGATCTGTTTTGACTCATTCGTTTTATTGATATGTTTATTCTTACTCTAGGGCTAGAATTTTTTTTTTTAATTATCTTTATTGAGGTATAATTGACATAAAATGCACACATTTTAAGTGTGTAATATGAGTACTGACATATCAGTATTCAACCTGTGGAATGATCACTATAATCATAATGATAATTCCCATCTTCTGCAAAAGTTTTGTGGGCCTCTTTGAATTCCCCCAGCAGCAACTGCTGATCTGCTTTCTGCCTAGGTCTAGACTTTAATTATTGTATTTTAATGGCATTTGGAATGACAGTAAAACAATTCTTGTTATTTGTAGAATCACAGGTATGCCCCAATCCCGAAGGGATGAATGCTCCTCCACAGATGTCTGTAAAAGTGGCTCCCTTGGGGCGCCTGGGTGGCTCAGTCAATTAAGTGTCTGCCTTTGGCTCGGGTCATGATCCCAGGGTCCCGGGATCGAGCCCTGCATCGGGCTCCCTGCTCTCTGGGAAGCCTGCTTCTCCCTCTCCCACTCCCCCTGCTTGTGTTCCCTCTCTCGCTGTGCCTCTCTCTGTCAAATAAATAAATAAATAAAATAAAATCTTTAAAAAAAAAAAAAAAAGTGGCTCCCTTACCTCCTTTAAGTCCTTTGCTTAAATGTTACCTTCTCATTGAGGCCTTCCATTAACATTATTTAAATTGCAGCTCTGTCCACTTTAATTTTCTCAATAGCCTTTAAACCATTTTGTAATTTTCTGTACTTTCCAAAATGTTTGCTGTCAAGGTTTATTGTTTTTAGAAATCAAAATTACCTCAAAGACATTAACTTTAATGGGAGGAAAAAAAAACCTTTGTGTTTTGATTTTTAAATCCAATTTCAAACATTATTCTGTGGCACCCGTGGCACCCATAGTCTTTTAAGTTTAAAAGCCTAATAAATTTGCTATACCTTAAGTTCCTCTCAACCCCAGGATGGAAAACTTGATGCATCATGACCTCACAGTAATACAAACTGTAGGGTAATGAGCTAAAGATAGTAACTGCTCAAAAGAGGAACAAATTAAGGTTTACTGTTCGCATCATATCAGGTGGAATTCTTATTTTCTCTCCCTCAGGTGGAATTTCATAAAGAATCAAACCACATAAGTTGATACATGCCAGTGCTTAAAAGATTATTTTGATTAGCACATCTTTTTCTTTTTTTAATTCAAAGGAGGTAGGAACTCTATTAAAATATATTCTCCTACAGATACAGTTTTGGATTTATGACTCTTTTAGGATCATAAAGTCCAGAACGAGCCATTTGATGTGCTTGGTAGCTGCCCTTCTTCCTTTTTTTTAAAAGATTTTATTTATTTATTTGACAGAGAACTTAAGCCAGGGGGAGTGGCAAGGAGAAGGAGAAGCAGACTCCCCACAGAGCAGGGAGCCACGGTGGGACTCCATCCCAGGACCCTGGGACCTGAGCCACAGGCAGATGCTTAACTGACTGAACCACCCAGGTGCCCCTGATAGCTGCCTTCTTAATTATGTTGCTGTGACTTACCTGGATAGATTTACTCAATGAGAAGGTATAGTGAGGGTTCATGTCAAGGTTGCTGAGTGGAGGAAGACAGTTTGTAGGCCTCCTGGCTAAAGACTTGTTAAATACAGGAAGCTCCTATTTCTTGTGCCAGTTGTTTGTATTGTAATAATGATAATGAAGTGTTCAACTCATGAAACCTTCTGGGTTATCTCACCAGATTTATTCTCCTTACATCTAAAAATACATGCAGAGGGGCACCTGGCTGGCTCAGTCAGTAGAGCTTGTGACTCTTGATCTTAGATTGTGAGTTCAAGCCCCATGATGGGTGTAGAGATTACTTAAATAAATAAATAAATAGGTTAAAACAGATAGGTTAAAACAAGGGTCATTGTTATTGGCGACGAGTATAATTATGTTTCTCAATATTACAGGTAAACTAAGGACTTTTTCCATGGCCCAGTTTCATTCTGTGTATCATCATAAACAGTGATTTAAAAATCAAATAACGCCTGGATGGCAGTCCGTTAAGTGTTTTGCCTTCGGTCCTGTTGGGATTGAGTCCCGCATCGGGCTCCTTGCTCAGCGGGGAGCCTGCTCCTCCCTCTGCCTGCTGTTCCCCCTGCTGTGCTCTCTCTCGCTCGCTCGCTCGCTCGCTCTCGCTCGCTCGCTCTCGCTCTCGCTCTGATAAATAAATAATCAAATAAAATCTTTTCACATCCTATTTAATACAATATAACTTGTAGTTACTTTTGATTTCTAAAATCCATAAATGCTTATTGTAAGTATTTTGGAAAGTACATACGATTAAAAAATTATAAAAACACCCAAGAAGCAAACCTCAAATCCAGCCAACCAACCACCAACTAACTGTAATTCAATCTTCTACAAGATTCTCCTGTTAGTTTACCTTTTGTGATAGGACCATCTGGTTTTTTATTCAAAACTTGTAAAAATGTAAATGATTATATTTTTAGACAGAAAAATCTCTTTGGTGCTATTAAAAGAATGATTGCTTCTTGAAGTTTGCTTTTTTTTTTTTAAATCTGATGGCAGTATGAATTTTTACTGATTATTTCTCTGTTTTGGTTAACCATTGGAGAGATTAGAGCTAAACTTATGACTCATTTCTAGCAAGTATTTAGGACTCAATTACATTATTTTATAAATGAGGCTCTTCTCATTTCCCCTTTGCCTTAATTTTCTCACTAGTTGAATTTATTTGATTTTGTAAGTCACTCTGAATCCTTTTTGGAACAAGTTGAGATAAAAATAAAAACATTTCTGTGATTAATAGTTTTCTATCTTTTTTGGGCTAACATATCAAAATATTTTATGGTAGAATATTTCCATAGATGATTTTAAGGTTATGTAATATTCTTTTCTATTTAAGGGTCTCATTCGTTTCTGTGTTTCCTAATATTGATCATTTAGGCTTCTAAATTTTTACCATTGTAGGTGGTGCTCTAATGAGTATTTTTGTTTATCAATTGTAGTTTGAATTATTTTCTTCACTTAAGCCTTAGAAGCGGAAAAATACTGTTAGTCCTTTATAATGCTATTCTACCTCTTGTGTAATTATTTTTTCCCATTTTTAAGATATAACTTACATACAGTAAATATATTAGTTTACAGTTTTGTAGGTTTTGATAAATGGATATATTCTTGTAACCGCCACAATCAGGATATAAAACTGCAGATTCCCTGGAGTCCCTTCATAGTTCTTAACTCCATTCCCAGCCTCTGGTAATCATGAATCTTTTTTTTTTCCCCTCTAATTTTGCCTTTTCCAGATGTTGTATATTGTAAATGTATGTAACTTTTAAGTCTGGTTCTTTTCACTTAGCATAATGCATTGGAGAACCTGTGTTGTATATAACAATACATTGGTCCATTTTATTGCTCAGTAGTATTTCATTAAATGGTTGTGTGACTTTATCCATTTTGTGTGCTTAATTTTAATTCTCAGCTGGAATGCTTGGTACACTCATTACTTGAAAGATGGCATGTGGGTGGCATATTTTATTACATTTCTATTTGTGTTTCTTTCCCTTTTTTTTTTTTTTGAGAGTACAAGCTGGGGAGAGAGGCAGGGGGAGAGGGGTGACGGGGAAGCAGACTCCCCGCTGAGCAGGGAGCCCAATGCGGGGCTTGATCCCAGGACCTTGGGATCATAATCTGAGCTGAAGGTAGACACTTAACTGACTGAGCCACCCAGGCGCCCCTGTATTGTGTTTAAGACAGTTGTGTCAGGACATAAAAATCTTTGGGCCATAGATAGTATATATTATTTTATTGTCTTTGGCACATAGTATTTTAGAGAACCAAGGATAAGGCATTTTTTTCCCCCTGCTGGGATACTTAGGGAATACTCCAACATTAGGACAATTTGTTCAGGATGTGATTTTTATGTGCTATATGAGTGAGACCTTTTTATCTTCATAGTTTTGTAGATTGAGAGAAGGTTCCTTTGGTTATATATATGGTTATTTTAATTTTTTCCTCAAGAACTATCTTTTTTTTTAGTTAATTGTTGATTCACATACTATTGTAAGAAATAATACAGAGAAATCCTTTATATACTTTGCTCTACTCCTCCCGCCCCCCCATAACATTTTGCATGTAACAGTTCTGTAATATGACATCACAGCTAAGATAATATAAAAATCCACCCAATCTTAGGTATTTCCAGTTTTGGACTCATCTGTGTGTGTGTATTAAGTTCAGTATAATTTTTTCACCTGTGTAGGTTCGTATATTTACCATGGTAGTCAAAATACCAAATACCAAATAGTTCAAAACCACAGAGACCTTTGAGTAGCCCTTCTTATAACCACACCCACCTTCCCTTTGTGAGGTAGGGGTAGGAGAGCTCCCCCCATCCACTAATCTATCTTACTCTCAAAATTTGCAATTTTGTTATTGCAGAATTGTTATATGAATGGAATCATCTAGTATATAGGCTTTGGGGATTGGCCTTTTCTTACTCTGCAGAGGGTCCTGCAGATTCTGGGCAAATTCTGGTTTTTAGTTGCTACAGATAAAGCTGCTATGAACATTCATGTTCAGGTGTTTCTGTGAACATAAGTTTTCATTTCTCTGGGATAAAAAGGCCCAGGAGTGCACTTGCTGGGTCACGTGATACTTGCATGTGCAGTTTTTTAGAAACTGCTAAATTGTTTTCTAGAGTGGCTGTACCATTTTGCATTCTTACCAGCAATGTTGGAACAGTGCAGTTCTTCTGTCCCCTTACCAGCATTTGGTGGTGTTACTGTTAGATACGTAATGATATCTCATTGTGGTCTGAATCTGTATTTCCCTGATGGCTAATGATGTTCAGCATCTTTCATGTGAGCAGTTTCTTTATTTTTTAATGTGATTTTATTCTTGTTTTACTTTTATATGATCTTAATTATTAATAAAACATTAAATTCTGTTTGATAAATTTCCCCTGTTCCCTTTATCCTAATAATATTTGCAGAACTCCATTTATAAGTTTGAGAAGAGATCTTTAAGTTTATGGATCAACATTAACTTAGTACGTATTCACTTGGAAAAATTCTTTTTTTTTTTTTTTTTAAAGATTTTATTTTTGTGAGAGAGATCTAGCATGGCGGGGGAGGGGGGGGCAGAGGGAGAAGCCGACTCCCTGCTGACCAGGGAGCCTGACTTGGGACTCGATCCCAGCACCCTGGGATCATGACTTGAGCTGAAGGCAGACGCTTAACCGACTGAGCCACCCAGGGGCCCACTTGGAAAAATTCTTAATGATTTATTTTTTATTTTATTTTTTTAAAGATTATTTTAGAGAGAGAGCAGGTGTGAGCATGAGTTGGGGGAGGGGCAGGGGGAAGAATCTCAAGCAGACTCTCTGTTGAGCCGTGGCACCTAGGAGGGGCTCGATCTCACGACCCTGAGATCATGACCTGAGCCAAAAGCAAGAGTTGGATGCTTAATGGACTGAGCCACCCAGGCGCCCCTTAATGATTTATTTTTAAACCAGATTTGGCAAACTTATGGCCTCTGTGCTAGATCTTGCTTGCTGCCTGTGTGTGTATGGCCCTTGAGCTAAGAATGGTTTTTACATTTTTAAATAGTTGAAAATAAAAACAAAGCAAAGAATGTATGACAAAGACCCTGTGTAGCCCACAAAGTCTGTATTATTTGGCCTGTTAAAGAAAAAGTTTGCCAACTCTTATTATTTAAATAACAGCTTTATTGAGATGTTTTTCACATACCTTAAAATTCGTCCTTATATTTATAATTCGGTGGTTTTTAGTACATTCACAGTGTTATGCAACTATCAGCTATATAACTATAGGACATTTTTAGCACTCCCAGAAGAAACTTTGTACTCATTAGTAGTCGTTGCCTATTTTTTCCTTTCCCAAGTCCTTGGCAAACACTAATCTACTCTTGTTTTCTGTAGATTTATTTATTATGGATGTTTCAGATAAATGGAATCATATAATGTGTAGCTTTTTATGTCTGACTTCTTTCACTTACCTAATGTTTTTAGGGTTCATGCATGTTATCAGTTCCTTTTTATGGCCAAATAATATTCCTTTATATGATACACTATATAATTTTTATACATTCATCAGTTGATGGACATTGGATTTCCACTTTTTTCATTTATCTTTTAATCTTTGATCTTCTCCTCCAGATTGAGTTCTTTTCAGATTTGTTTGCATTATTATTTGTCTTACTACTTACTGCCTTGTGGGTTTTAATTTTGCTATGAATTTTTGTCTTTGTATGTTCATTCCCTCTTCCAATAGATAAATCATTTTCAGAAATCTTCAGGATGTGATTTCTTTTTCCTCGTTAAGTAGTTAACTCCCTATAGTCTCATGGTGACTTACTTCCTTTTGATCATCCTTGAATTGACAGAGAAGGAAGAATCCTAGAGTTCTGGCCACAGATGGGCTGTGTGGGTGGCTGTTATATCTTCAGATACACAGTTGGGTGGCAGAGTAATGTGCACAGCTCCTTCTCCACTTTTGAGTTTCTAGCAGACTTCATCTAGTGCAGCTTTGTTGGATCTGGATGGGTCCTTTTGTCTTTGTTGCTGAAACAGTTGGAGTACCCCAGACACATTCTGATCCCCCAGTCTAGGACACTGGTAAGAGTCAGACTCTGGAGTCTGCCTGCCTGGGTAACTTTGGGCAAATTTTTCACCTTTCTCTGCCTCAGTTTCCTCCTCCATTAAAAAAGTGGGGAATGGAGGATGATTAAGAATTATTTCACATAGCTGGGGTGCCTGGGTGGCTCAGTTGGTTAAGCGTCTGCCTTCAGCTCAGGTCATGATTCCAGGGTCCGGGGATCGAGTCCCGCATCGGGCTCAGCGGGGAGCCTGCTTCTCCTTCTCCCTCCGCCTGCGGCTCTGCTGGCTTGTACTCTCTCTCTCTCTCAAATAAATAAATAATAAAATCTTAAAGAATTATTTCATAGTTTGAGAATTAAATAATACATATTGCTACCTACATAGTCGGTAAGTACTAGTTGTTAAAACAGTTATAAAAGGCCCTCCTGTTTCTGTTCTTTTTCACAGTGCTGTCCCTGTGGAAACTGCTTCTGGACATACCATAACGAACCTTTTTATTTATTCGTGGCTATTCCTACCCCTAACTTTTTATTTAGAGTATTTACTGTTTTTTCTTAATGATAAAAGTAACTGCACAGTGAGCACCTTGGCTTATGAACCTTTCCCTGATTTTGGTTATTTAAGATGTTTTTAGAAGAGGATTCTTGGTTTGAAAGGTATTCATATTTTAAAGACATAAATGTCTGTCAGATTCATTTTTAGAAGATTCTTTCTGATTTTTTTTCATAGGCGTTACACAAAATATAGAAACTAAAGAAATTTTAAATTAACATTTGAGTATATTATCTTTGAGTCTTGTTTTATTTATGTCTCTATATGGAAATATATATGTAACTTTTTATGTATGGAGATTTGTAGAATCCTTACAGATAAACATTTTCTTCTGTTTAGCAATTTTAAAAATGTCTTAAATAGCTGTGTAAGATTCTGTAAATGAATATATGCTATATTTAATGATTCCTGGTTTATTTAAACTTTTTAAAAGATCTATTTGAGAGAGAGAGAGCGCTCGCACACGTGTGCGTGGGAGAGGAGCAGAGGGAGAGTGAGAATCTCAAGGAGACTCCCACTGAGCAGGGAGCCCAGTGTGGGGCTTGATCTCACGACCCTGAGATCATGACCCAAACCTAAACCAAGAGTTGGTCTCTGTACCGACTGAACCACCCAGGCATCCCATAAAACCTTTTTACCACTTTTGCCCTCACAGTGCCTGGTTGAAGACCTGTGATCACAAATCTTTGATCATATTTCTGATTATTTGCCTTGGCTAAATTCCTAGAAGTGGAATTACTGCATCAGAGGGCATGACCATTTATGAAACTTGATGCATATTGTCAAATTTCTTTCTTGAAAAGCTCTAAAAAGTCTGACAAAGTATTAAGCAGGATAAGAACCATTTTAAAGAAGCTGCGCACTAGAAGTCCTCTTTCTGCTATTTTTATCACTCCTAAGACCAAGGGTAATTTCTCACATTACAAATAATTGTGTGTAATGCGTGTCGTATTTTTAATACTGTGGGGGTTACTTTTAGGGGAATAAGGTGAATTACCATGGCACTATGATAGAGTGCAGTTTTACTACTTAGTGGTTGTTAACTTCAACAGTTAAGAGAGCAATAAGACATAGGTACCATGGTCTTTGAACTTCTGTCTATATCCATCGACAAGGGAGAGCAGATTAACTCGAGAAGGAGTCTTTAAATACTCCTCCTACGCCGAGACCAACACTGTAGGCATACCCTGTAGCAGATAATTTCTCCTCTGAACTTATTTCCCAAAATTGGTAGTTTTCACTGGTGGTAAGTTGTACATCTGTTTAGAAGTATTCACTGTTTTGGGGCACCTGGGTGGCTCAGTCTTTAAGCGTCTGCCTTCGGCTCAGGTCATGATCCCAGGGTCCTGGGATCGAGCCCCGCATCGAGCCCCGCATTGGGCTCCCTGCTCAGCGGGAAGCCTGCTTCTCCCTCCCACTCCCCTTGCTTGTGTTCCCTCTCTCGCTGTGTCTGTCTCTGTCAAATAAATGAATAAAATCTTTAAAAAAAAAAAGTATTCACTGTTTTATAATTTATAGAAAATTCTTATCAGTGACTGTGTAGGCCCGTAGTTTTTTTCTTTGACAAACTCTTACGGTTCTTGACACACTTCTAAACCTTTTATGCCTACTATTACATACCTGTTAGCACAAGGAATGACAAAGTGATCTCAGAAAATTTGATATTAGTAAAACTTCGGAAAAGCCAGTTGTGTGCCTTTTTTTGGACAAATAACTTTCACATTACTTTACATAGATTCCAGTACTCTGCCAGTAGTATTGTTCCTGATTCCAGTGATGGCAAACATGTTAAATTTTCATTTATTTTTTTTAAAGATTTTATTTATTTGACAGAGAGACAGCGAGAGAGGGAACACAAGCAGGGGGAGTGGGAGAGGGAGAAGCAGGCCTCCCGAGGAGCAGGGAGCCCGATGCAGGGCTTGATCCTAGGACCCTGGGATCATGACCCGAGCCGAAGGCAGATGCTTAATGACTGAGCCACCCAGGCGCCCCTTACATTTTCATTTTTTTGAAAAGATCCTGGTATTTACAGATTTGCCACAACCCGATTTAATAATTTTTGGACGAGTATTTTTCATTTATCTTTTATTTTTTCCATATGTCCTCTCTTTAGATTGATATTTTAGAATGAAGTTTTTTACTGCTAATGAACACTTTTTGGTGTGTGCTCTATTTGCAGATAAACATTTTTTGATGTAATCTATATAGTTGTATGGGAGTCCCTTTCATGTTTTTGAAGTTTGTTCTTTTGATGGTCAGGAATATGCCATTCAGGTATCTGGCTGTAGTTTATAGACAGGCAGAGATAATACTATCTTTTTAAGATTTTCTTTCTTCCTTTCCTTTCCTTTTTCCTTTTCCCTTTTCCATTCCATTCCATTCCATTTTTATTGCGAGAGAGAGCCTGGGTGTGAGGGGGCAGAGGGAGAGGGAGAAGCCGACTCCCTGCTGAGTAGAGGGAGCCTGCTGCGGGGCTCCATCCCAGGACCCTGAGACCATGACCTGAGCCAAAGGCAGATGCTTAACTGACTGAGCCACCCAGGTGCCCCAAGATTTTCTATTTTTAAGTAATCTCTATACCCAGTGTGGAGCTCGAACTCACAACCCTGAGATGAAGAGTCTGCTGACTGAGCCAGCCAGATGCCCGGATCATTATCTTAAGTTTTACACTTTTAATTAGGTTCTTCCATAACAATTTAACAGTTTCTTTCTGTAGTTAAAATGGCCTAGTCCTCATTGATTTCAGCTTGAACATGATTGGTGAAGTAAAGAAGAAAAAGAATGGCAGAACCAGCAGTTGTGAGGTTTTTGTGTTTAAAGGTCACTAGTATCATTAAGTGATTTTGAAAATATATGTTCATCCTTTTACTTTCTAAATTGTTTTATGTCTAGGAAGTGCTGACATTTACATGAGGTGTATATGTTCTGGTAGTCTGGTAACAAAACAATTTTGGTAACTTAATTATAGTAGTTTATTACATGGGTCTGTTAATCATCTTAGCAGAATGCCACAGGCACATTAGGTAATCTGTAACTCTGATGTTTTTACTTTTAATTGCTAATGATAGTAGCAATCTTTAATGATAATAAAGAAATGGAAGTTCATTCTGACCCTGGCTATTGTGGTGACTTCATTTCCCCCTTATGTATCATGGAAGACAGTATCATAATAGTACAGTGATCAGTTGCTGGAACAACTGTTTAACCCACGTGTGTTTTTGTGCTTGCTTTTGACGAGAACAGAGAAGTTGTAAGGGTAGAGACCTGAATTTGAATTCCATTTCTGATCTTTATCTGCTGTCTGACTGCACAAGTTACTTCACTGAACCTTGGTTTCCTCATACATAAAATGGAAGAATAACGTCTATTTTGCAATAGAGTGCCTTGAAACTCAGTATGGTATTTACTGTTGTTATTGACAGTGAAAAAATAAGAATGGAAACTTCATGAATAAGGTCATGCAGTAGGGTTTGCATCCACTTAGGCCAAAAGAGTAGGCCCCCCTCCCCTAGGAATGTAATCACTTTTTGCCTTTTTTTTTTTTTTTTTAACAAAGTGGGTACCTGCATAAGAGTAGCTGCATTTCCTTCCTTCCTTGAGAATGGTAGGGGGGAGGAGAGGAAGAGGGGAGAGAGAATCTCAAGCAGGCTCCAAGCTACATCCAGCTTGGAGCCTGACTCCAGGCTTGATCTCAGGATCCTGAGAACATGACTTGAACCGAAACCAAGAGTCTGACGCTTAACCAACAGAGCCACCCAGGCGCCCTGAGTACCTACATTTTCAAATTACTAGGACTGTTAAAGACATCATAAAGCATATAAAGAATTTATAGGACACAGACTGACACAAAATAAGTCTCAGTAAATATTAGTTCTTAATTGTTTATAATACAGGTAGTAGGGGTGCAGAAGATGCTGTAGAACAGTTTTTTTTTCCTCTTAATTATTTTGTTTTTAAAGATTTATTTGAATGAGTGAGAGAGAGAGCGTCCGCATAAGCAGGGGGAGTGGCATAGGGAGAAATAGATCCCCCGCTGAGCAGGGAGCTCTCCGTGGGGGGGGGGGGGTGGGGGTCGATCCCAGGACCCTGAGATCATGACCTGAGCTGAAGGCAAACGCTTAAGCCAGAGCCACCCAGGTACCCCTTTCTCTTTATGGTTAAGTTCAAACTAGGTTAATTCTCATATTCTTTTAACGTATTCTGTCAAGTTTCTCCTGCCTTTTAAGATTTTATTTTATTTCATTATTTTTTTAAGGATTTTATTTGTCAGAGAGAGAGAGAGAGAGCACAAGCAGGGGAAGCGGCAGGCAGAGCAGGCAGAGGGAGAAGCAGGCCCCCTGATGAGCAAGGAGCCCGATGTGGGAACCAATCCCAACACCCCAGGATCATGACCTGAGCCGAAGGCAGATGTTTAACTGAGCCACCCAGACCCAAGATCTTATTTTTTTAAGTAAAATCTACACCCAGTATGAGGCTCAAACATGTAACCCCAAGATCTAGAGTCACCTGCTCTACTGACTGAGTCAGCCAGGTGCCCCTCAAGTTTCTCCTGCTATTGCTTGTGTTTGTCTCACTGGTATCTCCTTCTGGTAATGTTCTTGACACCAGCTCTTTTGCTTATATTGTTCTGGATCTGTGTTAGTGAAACAGAGCCATCGTGATCTAGGAGATCCTCCAGGAGAACAAAAGATCTTCCAGGAGAACAAAGGTAGTTGTGGAGGAGAAAATCTCCTGACAACTTAGATTCAGTAGTTAAGGAAACAAATATTTGAGTAAAGACAGTTTTAGTCTCAAGGTATAGAAATCTATTCTAGCTAGCAAAAATTCAGGGCATTAAATGAAAGAACACTGGGTATTCTCTGACCCCCTAAGCAGGAAATATGTGGACCTTCTTGGTACTAGGTGGATTTCTGTTTCTATAGGGGTTCCATAGTGTTGTTTCTGCCTTTTTTCAACACATTCTCTTTATGTTGACTGTTTTATGCTTATTCACCCAGTTATACTCGAATGAAAATGATAGTCCCAACTGCCAGATATGAATTTCATTTTATCTCTTCCTAGCTATCTGGTCCAAATGCTTAGAGAGGAACCTGAGTAGGTCAGTTTATCATTTCTCACCAGGTACTAGTGATTTGGCCATTTAGGGGAATACTTTCGCCGTAGTTGGTGGCCAGAGGTGGTGGGAATCATGACTTCCCCTTTCTAGGCAGGTGTCTTGAAATGTGTCCATTACCGAGAATACTCAGCAAGTATTGATTTGTTGAATTTTACTTTTCTAAGTGTACTATATAGCTCTCACTCTTTATTAAAATATAAACTTC
Source organism: Halichoerus grypus (assembly GCF_964656455.1). Classification (NCBI taxonomy): domain Eukaryota; kingdom Metazoa; phylum Chordata; class Mammalia; order Carnivora; family Phocidae; genus Halichoerus; species Halichoerus grypus. The sequence goes on from NC_135716.1 coordinate 164,358,690, forward strand.
CAGTGTGATTTAATAAATATCAACTCAGTGATACCCTTGTGTTTGAGTTTGGTTCTTCTGTACAAGCACCAGATAACTGGTCAAGCTGATTCAAGTAAAGGGACATTCATTGTAAAGACACACTGAGCAGTTAAGGGACAGGAATGCTAGCAAAGTAAGGCCAAGAACCTAACGACAAGGCTATCAAAACTTGCTTCTTTTTTAGGTCTTTTATTCTGGACTGCATGGCCTACTATGGTATCTGCTTCATTCTGCTCTTTGATTTTTTAATGTTCAGTAATAGCTGCTTGAAAAACTGATAAATTGTTATTTGTGCCTAAGTTTCTTTTTTACCCCCCTATGACTGTAATGTTGGCTGGCTAAAAAAGAGACAAACATCTAAATGGTGAGGTAGGAAGAGAATCAGGAGATAGGAATGAAGGAATTGTGGAAGGTAACTTTGTGTAAGGTAACTTTATAGAGATTTCTTTTAAAAAACTGAGAACTGGAAGAACATGGGCTTTAGCCACTGATTTTTTTTTGCGGCGTGGGGGGAGGGGGAGCTTCTGAATGGATTGAGAATGGAGTGGAAGTTCCTCTGAATTGATGACTTAGTTGGGAATTGTGGAGAAATGGATGTGTTAAGTTTAGAAAGTAATTTAGACATTTGCATGATCTAGGTGCTTTTTGAGGAGTTGGGGGAGGGAGGGAGAGAATCCTCAAGCTGACTCCCTGCTGAGCTCAGAGCCTGATTGGGCGGGGGGGGGGGGGGGGGGGCTCAGTCTCATGACCTTGAGATAACAACCTGAACCGAAATCAGAGTTGGATGCTTAACCCACTGGGCCCACCCAGGTGTCCCAGATCTAGGTACTTCTAATACATTGATTATGGAAATGCTGAATTGGACAACCAACCGCCCCCCCAAGAAAGGATGAGTAGGGCTTCTCGGGGTGATGGGAAGTGATGCGGTTTTGGAATATATGTGAGGTTCGGTGGGGGGTGGTCCAGAGCTTACGACCAAGAAAGAATGAGACGTCTGTGGTGCAAAATGGTGGTTTATTAAAGCATGGGTCCTGTCCCCGTGTTGGGGCAAGTAAAGAAAAGGGAGGTTTCAAAAGAACTTTCATATGCTAAAGAGGACTGACGTACAAGACACCAGAGCCATTGTCAAGCTTGTTTCTCCCCCAGCAAGGTATTAACATTAAAACAGTTGGGAGATTCCTGGAGGAATGTCACACACGTCCCACCCAGAGGGGAGGAGGGGGTGGGGTGGGAGAGGTTGTTCATATTATGCTTTGTCTTCAGCTTGCCCCTTCTGCTCCCTCATCATTTCCTCCCTGAGCAATTTTTACCCTTAAATCTAAGGTTGTTGAAGGCAGAAGGTCTCATTTTCTGTAATGTCCTGCTGAATAGGGGCGTAGAGATGTCCCTACCTAGGGGAGTTACGAAAGGGGAGGCAGCTGAATCTAAGGCTGACAGGAAGTCAGGAAATCTCTCTCTGGGTGGTAAGAATCATCTGTTGATGTGAGGTCATTGTAGGGACGGAATCTCGCACTAAGTGGAGAGATACTGAAAAAGGCAACACATTAAGATTAGTATGGCTAGAAGAATGAGAAGTCCAATAAAGTGACCCTTAACAGATTTTTTTTTTAACATATAATGTATTATTTGTTTCAGAGGTACAGGTCTGTGATTCAGCAGTCTTAATACAATTCACAGTGCTCACCATATAGCACATACCCTCCCCAATGTCTGTCACCCAGCCACCCCATCCCTCCCACCCCCCACCACTCCAGCAACCCTCAGTTTGTTTCCTGAGATTAAGAATTCCTCATGATACATGACCCTTAATAGTTGACCATAATCTTCCTCTAAGCCAGGAATTTAACCAATCATGAATGGAGAGAGAGATCGATCTATTTAAAGCACCAGTTTGAGTATTCATGTCAGTTAGAAACCCAGAAGTATTTCTCTGGTAATCTGGAATGTATACACAGCATTCTGTTTTTATGATTGTACAAGTTCTACCTTGTGCAACACTTAAAAACATCTAATGCCATTCTGTTTTGTAAAACTGCTTCACACATTTGTATTCCTTTAGTATTTAATAGAGAAATGCTATTTTCAGTGTCATTTAGGGCTTTGACCATGTACGTATTAGAGCTTCCCTGTGCCAAACATCCTCCAGTCTCAAAAAGGGAACAAAGATGGATGCTAGGTGGTCATATCAATGTAACACAGAACATGTCCACTATTGTTTTAAATTTGGAAGGTTAGCTGGGTTGGTAATGGTTTTAATAATGCCTCCGTGCATCCAGGCAAAACCCAGAGTACAGCAGCACCTGGGGGAAGCCATGGCCAGAATTTTAAGAGTCACATAACCATAGGAGCCAGCCGTCTAATACTGGGCCTCTTTGAAGTGCAGTCAGGGTATCAAGGGGTATTTGGTTTTGGAGGGCTAGCCTTTGAATTTGTGTAATAATTTCAGGGTCATATTTGATTATCAAGCCATAATTCCCTCTTTAAAATTGCTCTATGGGCATGAAGGACTAGGGAAGCATATTTGGAGTCAGTATGAATATTAAGACTTTGGCAATTGCCAAGCACGAGTGCTATAGCATACCCAGCTTTTATTATTCCTTTTTCCATGAAACTATTGCCATCAGGAAACCAACTGTCATCTGCATTTTTTAATAGGGGTATCTTAAATCTGGATGACTAGAATAAAAACCTCTGAACAGTTATGCTCTATAGAACATAGTCAGTTCCAGGCATAAGGGTAGATGGGTTTAAAATATTTCAGGCATATCTATAAGCATTGTCTGGTGTTCAATAAGTAGGCTTCCCATAATCTATTGGTGGCTTTTGGTCTCTTAAGACTGAAGTCGTTACAGTCAGGGACTGTCCCATAGTGAACTTTGAGGCTCCTTTTACCAGGAGGGCTGTTGTATGCTTAGCTAAAGCCTTTGTTTGCAATTGTACCTCAATAGAGGTGGCTCAAGCAAACAGCATTTAAGCCCAATCCAACTAGGATTTAACATCCACAGAGGTGGGTTATCAAAACAAATTTTTCTCTCTAAGGGGTGCCTGGGTGGCTCAGTTGGTTAAGCGTCTGCGTTCAGCTCAGGTCATGATCCCAGGGTCTTGGGACGAATCCCGCATCAGGCTCTCTGCTCTGCAGGGAGCCTGCTTCTCATGCCCCCCCCCCCGCCCCGCCCCGAATAAAAAAAAAACACCCTCATTTTCAGAGATAGCCAAATCAAGACTAATGTTTGCAAAACAAGTCCCAATTAACAAACCTGGCCTAATTATTTACATAAGCTCAGTAAGAATGATCATACAGATTTTTTAGAATCTGCTTTGCTGGAACTTTTCTAAGGAATCTCTAGGTTGAACTTTTAGTAGTGCCTCAGGCTAGAAGCCAAGCCACCTACTTGCCATCAGACATGCCTGTAATACCTGTAGATGTGGGCAGATTCCTCTTCTTGAGGTCCCCAATATATCCTGAGGTTCCCGCACCTGCCAGGAAGTGACATTCCTTACTCAGCTGGTGAGGCTGTTGGGAACTCTGTAAGCAAGGTATCAGTCCAACATTTCCAAGGGGCTTTATGGCTCCAGGTTTCATAAAGTCACCCTTATTTCCTTAAAGCAGTTCAGTCATATCTGAGTCTATGCATGTCTTTCTCAAATAGGACAGTCCAGTAAGCCTTGGTAAAATAACCAACATTTCCAAGTGTGTCCTATTACAAGGAGAAACAGATTGTTACTGAACTTATGCAAATGACTATAATTGCCATGGAAGAAAGAATACTGAACTGAAACCTTTTGAATTTCAGAGGGTTCAGATAGAAGTTAAATGCTTCAGTTTGTCTACAAATGAATATTTTCTCATACTCTTGTAAGTCATAGGTATCTTATTAGTTTCCTTAATCTAGAAGAGTTAACATCTAGAGTCACAAAACGATAATTTTTAGTTCATTTAGTCCCATGTTACTAATTCTTGCTTAATTTAAATGCAGCTTTTGTTCATTCTGGAAATTCTTACCCATTTCAGTTTTAGGATTTTATATTGAATACCTGTATTTGTCCCTGAAAGTCCTTTATATGTATCTCCTTGAAGATGAAACATTTTACAAGAGAATAATAATAACTATAAATGACAAAAAGTCAGAAATGGACATGGTTAAAAAAATCTGGGGAGAGGTTACAGTATAACTGGCAAGGCTGTGACACAGAACACTTCAGTAATCAAAATATTGAGTGATGATCTTATACCGTAAGGTAACATACCAAACAAGCCTAATTAGACTGTTCATGATTTAAATTTGGGGGAAGTTTGTTAAAACCTTAGAAAGTTTTAAAGCACATGCCTAAACAGGATTAGGGATCATCAAAGACCTGATAAAGGCCAAACATAGAGACTGGTTTTCTGGGCAGACAAAAAGAGGAAAAAATCTTTTACATTTTCTTATTAAGAGCCGATCAAAGATTCCAAGAAAACTTGTCTTTTGAACAGATAGAATTTCAATCTTACACCACTGTACTTTTAAAAATCCCTTTATTTTCATCTTCGTTCTGACCACACCTAAAATTCCCTTCCAAAGATTTCCCATCACAAATCTTCTGCAACTTTCCTTTGCATTCAGAATTTGTCCCAAGCCATTTCTTTCCAAACAAGCATCTTATTTAGGACAAAATTACCTTCTTTTACCGTAAACAAAAATGCATTCCTATTCCTTATATCTTTCTTATATATCTCCTACTTTTCTACATAACAGAGTTGTTTCCCTTATTCCCATCAGTTTTCTTTACATTTAGCAGAATTTTGCACTCCTAGAAATCTAAGTCCCCAGTGAAAACTAAGTAGTAACCGATTGTGAACTGTTAACACCAAAACTTTAAACATTTTTTTGAAGATTTTTATTTATTTGACAGAGAGAGAGCACAAACAGGGTGAGCAGGAGAGGGAGAAGTAGGCTTTCCGCTGAGCAGGAAGCCTTATGTGGGGCTCGATCCCAGGACCCTGGGATCATGACCTGAGCTGAAGGCAGACGCTTAACAATTGAGCCACCCAGGCGCTCTAACACCAAAATTTTAGATGGCAAATTTTTGAATCAGTTAAGCACAAAGCATGTTTACCAGCAGACCCAAATATCCTTCGTTTCTTTGCAATAAGAAGTCAAAAGCGCAAACCTATATTCAGTAATTAATGCTTTAGCACTTTTTATCCTATTTGGAAAAGACCTAGATGTCCAACGAATTCAGTTCCATTTATCATCCAAGCAAAACTTTTGTTTTTTTATTATTTATTTATTTATTTTTAAAGATTTTATTTATTTATTTGAAAGAGAGAGAGAGGGAGAGAGAGCACAGAGGGAGAGGGAGGAGCAGACTCCCCGCTGAGCAGGGAGCCCGATGTGGGGCTCGATCCCAGGAGCCTGAGATGATGACCTGAGCCGAAGGCAGACGCTTAACCGACTGAGCCACCCAGGCACCCCACTTTTGTTTTTTTTAAAGATTTTATTTATTTGACAGACACAGCGAGAGAGGGAATACAAGCAGGCAGTGGGAGAGGGAGAAGCAGGCCTCTTGCTGAGCAGGGAGCCCGAACTGGGGCTTGATCCCAGGATCCTGGGATCATGACCTGAGCCAAAGGCAGACGACGCTTAACGACTGAGCCACCCAGGCGCCCCCAAGGAAAACTTTTTAAAGTTTCAGGTTACCAAAGACTTTGAAAGCTATCTTAACAGTTACCCATGAAAACTTTAAGTCAGACAAGATTAACCATCATTTTAAGTTATCTTTTTGCTAACAAATTGCAACATAGTTAACATGAATTTGACCTTCAGCAAACCTCAGGAGATTAAGTTTTACATTTAATGTTGATTTTTTAAAGACATGTCTATATTAATTAAACCAACAAATTTAAAATTAGTTTAAATACTGAATATATTCTACCTCGGCCCACCCCATTTTCCAATTTTTTACCTGGTGGGGAAATCTGGAGTGGGTGGTGTTAAGTCCAGGGGGTGCTCTTCTTGATGGGGTTTTGGAATATAGGTGAAATTTGGTGGGGTGAGGTCCGGAGCCGACGACCAAGAATTCTTGAGACATCTTTGGTGCAAAAGGATGGTTTATTAAAGCACAGGGACCGGATTGTGAGCAGAAAGAGCTGCCGCCCCGGGGTTTGGAGGAGTGGCTGATTATGTAAGGAAAAGGGAGGTTTCAAAAGAACTTTCATTGCTAAAGAGGGCCGACCCTATAAGATATCTACAAGATACCCGAGGCCTTGCCATTGTCAAGTTAAGGTTGTTTTCCCCTCTAGCAAGGTATTAACATTAAGATAGTTCAGAGCTTCCCGGAAGAAATGTCACACATATCCCACCCAGGAGTGGCGGGTGGGGGAGAGGTTGCAGGGTGTCAGCTTATGCTTTGTCCTCAGCTAGCCTTCTGCTCCCTCTTGATTCTTGCTCCTAGACAGTGAAGGGAGGAGCCATGGTGCCTGAGGCACTGAGGATAGTCTAGAAGCCAGTTATGCAGGCCACACCCAAGGTGGTGTGGAGAGGAGGAGGGGGAGAGGGAGACCGGAGAGGCAAAGTGTTGCCAGGAGGCAGAGAAAGGGTTCCCAGTTCTTGATTTCATCAGCTCCAGAGGAGCAGATGCCACGTTTTCCTGCCAATAAGGGGGAATAGGCAGTCCTTGTTGGGCCAGAGAAGACAGGGAATTCCCCTGAAACAAAGGGAGTTTTGGCAGCTGCTTGGGAATATTCCTTAAAGTCCTCGTCGCTAGGTAGACTAACCACAGATGGCTCCAGTTATAGCCATTAACCCAGGAAATGAGTGAGGGAGAAGCTCCCACATCTATTAGGAAGAACAGAGAGATAGTCAAGAGTCCCCTTTGTCTGGGATGGTGTGAGTTTACTCAAAGGAGGCCTATTTAGATAATTATCACCCAATATGTCCGGGGAGTTTATAAGCCGACACATTTGGGCAAACACATTTTGCAAGAGGCCCTTAGGTCAGGGTCCTGGTGTAGAGCAATGAAGGCCTAAGTATGAGCAATGAAGGTAGCACGTAGGTCCATTTGCCCTATTTCCTGCAGAGATCTGGCTGAATAGATCCCACTGAGGCCATGCAGTGTTACAGGAGCTCAGACCTTCCCTAAGTTTTGCAGTCCGAATTGTGTCCAGTGGGTTAAAAAGGCATCCCAAGGGAGAATCCTTGGGAACTGAAGAAAAGAGAATGTCCATTACCTAGAAACCGCGCCCCCCACCAGGTGGCGTCCCACGCACAGGATGTGTATGTCATAGGTTCCTGGTGTCAAAGCAACCCGAGGGCACCTGGGTGGCTCAGTTGGTTAAGCGACTGCCTTCGGAGTCCCGGGATTGAGTTCCGCATCGGGCTCCCTGCTCAGCGAGGAGTCTGCTTCTCCCTCTGACCCTCCTCCCTCTCATGCTCTCTGTCTCTCATTCTCTCTCTCAAATAAATAAATAAAATCTTAAAAAAAAAAAAAAAAAAGCGATCCGAGGTGTCCCTAAACAAAGTCACTATGATCACCGCAGCAGTTAAAAGGCCCCTGTAGGAGGGAGGCCTGCCCTCCGCTCTGCTTCCCCAGTGCATCCTAGGCTACAGATGGGTGCCTGGCGTATGGACTGAAATACCGTGCCTTGAAGAACCTGCTGTTTTTCACCCATGGAGAACACTAGAAAAGTTTTACAAGGGGAAATTACCGATGTAATTTTGTAGCTTAAGTAGTTAGTAGAGGACATTGACAGAAAACAGTAAAGCTAGAAGTCCATCATGATTCTAAGTGATATTCCAACACATGTGGTCCTCAGAGCCAACTTCCCCAGGAAACGGTCCCCGGTTGGGTTTTAATACCATCAGGTACTGGTTTCAGCCAGCTCCTAGTGGAGGTCCCATGGCCAGAAGGAGGAGGTCCCATGGCCAGAAGTGGCTAGACCAGGCATGTGAAGGGGATCACAGTAGATCAATCAGGAGGAAACCTCACATGGGAATCTTAAGATTGGCAGCCGTGCTAGTCACTTAGGTGGCTGTCCTGTGCCCAAGACAGACAACTTTGTATAAGAACAGGAATAAAGAGAGGGGCATCAAGTTTCTGGGTCTTTTTTTTTTTTTTTAATATTTATTTGAAGAGAGAGAGCATGAGCAGGGGCAGGCAGAGGAAGAGGGAGAAGCAGACTCCCCGCTGAGCAGGGAGCCCCAATGCGGGGCTGGATCCCAGGACCCCGAGATCCTGAGACCATAACCTGAGCTGAAGGCAGACGCTTAACCATCTGAGCCACATCTGCGCCCCAAGTTTCTGGGTCTTATTACCGTCCCGGCTAAGGTACTAACTTCTAGCCAGGCTTTCTCCTCCCCATAAGTAGCCATGGGCTAGAGAATTGGAGCCTGAGCAATGGACATGCAAGTGTTCCAGTAAGACTGTACTCCTTGAAGAGCCCCTGAAATGAGAGTAAAGGAAGAGGAAAGAAAGTATTCACCAAGTTTGCACGGAAGCTGAGTTCAGATGTGAAGACTCAAAGCCCCACATTCAGGCGCCATATGAGTGGTTTTGGAATATAGGTGAGGTTCTGTGGGGTGAGGTCTGGAGCCCACGACTTATTGAGACGTCTTTGGTGCAAAATGGTCGTTTATTAAAGCAGTGGGACAGGACCGGTCGGCAGAAAGAGCTGCACCGGGATCTTCAGGAGTGGTGATTATATATATACTCGGGAGTTGGGGGAAGTAAGGAAAAGGAAGGTTTCATTTTTTTTTTTTTTAAAGATTTTATTTATTTATTTGACAGAGAGAGACAGTGAGAGAGGGAACACAAGCTGGCAGAGTGGGAGAGGGAGAAGCAGGCTCCCTTTTGAACAGAGAGCCTGATGCGGGGCTCGATCCCAGCACCCTGGGATCATGACCTGAGCCGAAGGCAGACGCTTAACGACTGAGCCACCCAGGCGCCCCTCATTTTTTTTTTTTTTTTAAGATTTTATTTATTTATTTGACAGAGAGAGACACAGTGAGAGAGGGAACACAAGCGGGGAGTGGGAGAGGGAGAAGCAGGCTTCCCGCGGAGTAGGGAGCCCGATGCGGGGCTCGATCCCTCATGACCTGAGCCGAAGGCAGACGCTTAACGACTGAGCCACCCAGGCGCCCCAGGAAAAGGAAGGTTTCAAAAACACTTTCATATGCTAAAGAGGACCGACCTACAAGATACCTGCATTAGGCTCCCTGCTCAGTGGGGAGCCTGCTTTTGCCGCTCCCCCTGCTTGTACTCATGCTCTCTCTCAATAAATAAACAAAATATTAAAAAAAAAAAAGATACAACATATCGGAGGCCATGCCATTGTCAAGTTAAGGTTGTTTTTCCCTCTAGCAAGGTATTAACATTAAGACAGTTGGGAGCTTCCTGGAAGAATGTCACACATGTCCCACCCAGGAGTGGGAGGGTGGGGAGGTTGCAGGGTGTAGGCTTATGCTTTGTCCTCAGCGAGCCTTCTGCTCCCTCATCGGAAAGGGCAGGTACTTTAGAATGTGATTATTTTAAAATAAAGATTTGTAAGGTGCTACTTTTGCTTAATTTTTAATTTTCCAAGTGTGATATATAGTTCTGGGTTTCTCTTTTGATTTTATAACTTCCTGTGTGGTAAAACATGCAACTTAATTTGCTGCATTTATAGCTCTAGTTAGGACAGGATCCCTGAGAGGAGGAGGCAGCTGTTGAGGCTTTCAGAAGAAAGTTCTGGGATCTGGGTAGTGGAAGGGAAACTCAGAAGCATAGGGTATGTGTATTGATGATACCTGTGGTGGGATGAAGCTAGGAATATAGAGGTAGGTCAGGCAGTAAAGTGCTTATCTTGCTTTGCCTCTTCAGTAGAGGGAGCAGGAGATGCCTTTGTGGGGAGGGGCAGCAGTGTTGAGAAAGTTTTGGATGGTTATGAGAAAGTTACATGTTACTGGCAAATAGCCCAAAGAGGAAAAGTAGAAATAGATTGGTGAAACCAGAGGAGATAGGGAAGATCAGTTGGTGGAATGAAGGACATCTTACATTTAGCAAAAGTGGAAAAGGAATTAGTAAGTAGTGCTAGAAATTAACATTAACCTGGCACTCAAATTAAATTCTAGAGAAAGGGAAGGTAGAGCACGAGAAGTGGAAGAGAGTGTTCTGTTGTGATGGGAGCATTTACTCTGATTATAATTTACAGCCACCTTTTCTCCTTTATGATAGAAAGGGCTTCTTTGTTACCTGCCTAAAGTATTTCTGTTCTTTGATTTCTCTGGATTCCTGAGCCATCTTCCTTTGGTCATTAGTTTTGTTTCTTAGGAAGAATTTGTGTGCAGAGTCGGTCTGGTGTCGATGACCATACCAGGTATAGCTCCTGTAATAAACAGTAAGTTCCTGACTAGTTAAAAACATTTTTGTGAGAATGGTTTGGTTTATCTGGTCTAGTCACCTGTGGGCAGTTGGTTTATAATGGAGTTTCTGGACTAGCACTGCAAACTTTGGAGAGTGAGGCTCCTTCTCACCAGTGTCTACAGGAGTTAGGAGGGAGTACACAGAGGGAAGAGGAAGAGTGTTCCTCCTGTAGGGGAGGCAGAGGGAGACCCCCGGAAAAGACGGAAGGCTGGAGAAGAGAATTGAAGAGAGGGAGAAAGACCTGAGCAAGCTAGGAAATTAGGAAATGAGAGAGAGGGAGAGAGAGATGTGATAGATGGGAAGATCATATAGAAAGGAATGCAAATTGCTCCAAGGGCAGGATGGGCTGACTTTGAAGGTGGGGGGAGGAGACTGGGGAAAGCAAAGGCAAAAAGACCAAGAGAGCATACTCCTCAAAACCCAAGCAGAAAGGGAGGTCACTTTGATCTGCGGGTGGTAGCTTCCTGTGGCTGCCTTGGAGGCAGCATGGTGACATAGGAAGGACATTGCATTATGAATTGGAAGACCTGGATTTAGATTCTGGCAGTGCCATGTAAGTGCTCTTCCCTCTTAACAATAGTTGGAAGGGCATTTCTCGGAGGCTTAGTTTTCTCATCCTTTTTTTAAAAAGATTTTATTTATATATTTAAAGAGCGAGGGGAGGGACAGAGGGAGAGAGAGAAAATTCTTGAGCAGACTCCCCGCTGAGCACGGAGCCTGATGCAGGACTCCATCTCACAACCCTGAGATCCTGACCGAACCCAAACCAAGAGTACAGATGCTTAACTGACTGCAGGCGCCCCTCTCATCTTTTAAATGGGAATGATAGCTGTGACGACACGTTTGTGATGATGACCTGAATATGCATATGCATGTTCTGTACCTTCCCTTACTACTCCTACTTTTTCCTTGGGAAATATAAATAGAATTTCCAACATTTTTGGTTAAAGTTCTTTGTAGATTTTTGGATTTTCAAGAAATGCCTAGCTCTAGTTAAACATATGATTAGATTCCACAGAAAGAGCTAGATAGAGAGTTTTTATGCATTTGATTTACATGCTTTGTAAATGTTAACTCTGGTCTGAAGGTTCAAAATAATTTCATCTGACATTTGTAGTTTTCCAGCTAATATCCTGTCCTTATCCCCTCCCTGGCCCCCCTCTTACCTTTACTACCTATAGGTCAGGAGCTCATTCAGTGTGTTTACCTAAATAATGGAAACACCTTGTAATGTGTTCATAGCTTCTGTTTCAAGGCCCTTGGAAGTGGTTTTACCACAATAAAAAACTTTGTCTCTATGTCTCTTTGTTCTCATTGGGCTGAATTTTAGCTTCATTTTGAATTTTATAAATTTACATTTTAGCAGGCATCCCAGAGCTGTTTTGTCTTAGTGACACAATGTGTCATTTTGTGGCATATATCAGCTCTGGATTTTGAAAATATATGATTTAAAACAGCAGTGCAACTGTATTTTTGTGTAGTGTCAGTTCAGTCAAATTAAGATTATTGGGTGATAAATAGGAAGCTGTTAATAAAATCCTTGAATTGGTTCTCTTACCTGTATTCTAGGTCATGCTCTCCGCACTCATCCCTCTCCCTGCCTAGCCTTAGCCTCACCTCCTTCTTTGTATGTACCCACTGCTGGCAGCTGTATATCTACCCCGGGAGGTAGTGATGGTCAGATGAGGGGGTTTGGGAGATTGCTGCTTCAGGCACTCAGCTGCCATCTTTTTCCGGTAGGTAGAGGAGACTTCCTCTTGAATAAACAAGGGACTGTCCTCCAGCCTCAGGCAGCAGGGATGGTTTGCCTCTCATAACTGAGAGCACTAATAGAATATTGGACAACACAGGTTTTTGAATTATGATTGCTTTGAATGAACTCTTTCACACTTCATCCTTGATCTAACCTTATCTTGTAGCAATGACCTTAGAGATGAGTTAACTGAAGTCTGGAAAGATTGTTATGATGTGGGTAGTACATTTAATGATGGGTGAAGTTTGAAGGGATTCTTGTGATACGTGCTGTTTTTTTCCTACTGGAGTTGAGATCCCAGGAGCCCCCAGAAATCTTCCAACATGGAGAAATGTTGGGGCACTCCGTTATATAGTTTGTAGTACCTTTCCCTGAGGTTTATCAAAGAATAGCTGGGTCAGATCAAATGAGTCCCCTGGTTTCTACTTGCTGTTTGCAGTTGGGGGCAAGCACTGTGGCCTTTTGAGTCTGTAGCCATATTCAGGTCACTCATCATATGTCATTGCCCTTCAGATTATTGGTCTTTACTTATTAAATTAAAATGTATGAAAAATAGTTAACAATTCTCTTGTGATAGAATATCCTTTTCCTGGATTATGTGTTTTTCATGTTTTGAAAAAAAAAAAGGAATGGGAGGGGAGAAAACAGGTCATTGGCTTTGAACCCTGATGATTAAAGGTAAGTGAATATTTAATGTCAGTCACTTGATTATTGTTACTGTCTTTGTTAGTATCTGAAAGTAAACATAGAAAAGCCTTTCAGTTGTGTTTAACGTGTATGTGAAATTCAAGATGCTAACTTGAAATTTTCCCCTTCTCTATTTTGAATGATAGGTACGTTCTATGGATGAACTGAATCATGATTTTCAAGCACTTGCTCTGGAGGGAAGAGCGATGGGAGAGGTAAGTGAACTGGTGTGTCAGAAAAATGGGACTGTTTTTAAGGGAAGTTTGGAGCTGTCTTTCATCAAATGTGTCTGAATTTAGTCTCCAGAAGTATGTGCTTGCTTTTCCTTGTTGCCATCCTCATGATAGAAGTGGGATATTGCAGAATTTTACCAGAATGATCTCATTATAGGAAGAATGTTAATCTTACCCTAATGTCTTAAAAACAAAACAAAGCAACCAAAACATGAGCACAAATTATTGATGATTATATTAACCAGTCAGTTGTAAATTGAGGCTTTAAATTTTACAAAATAATTTTATATACATCAGATGTCCTTACTTTTGTCTCATTATCCAGTTGCTAGGTTCTTTTTACAGTGGAAGGGAGTCTTAGATTGGCCGCTAATCAGAACATGTTGATAACCTATTTTTAGAGTAGTGCCATTTTCTGAGGAGGTTGTTTAGAGCTCCATTATGAAGAGGAAATTGTTAGATTTCTGGTGAAATAATTCCAGAAGGTAAAGGCCTCAGTCAGTCCTCCCTTACCTACACAGAATTACAGAACAAGAATTTTGGTTTGTTTATAATGTTTAAAATTTGCAAGAACAAAATTTACTGTCACCCAAACATGGATAGGGAAGAGTGCCATAATTCTAAAAGAAATGGGAGTATAAAGTACAACTGACTTCTGGTGATTCTAGTTGTTGACAATAAGAATGTATTGGTGATAAGGTAGAACATATAGTTTGAATTAATAGAGGTATGCTAGGTTCTCAAGCTGGGGGCATATGCTTTTGGTTCTCTTGTTCTGGAGAGTAATTGTAGGTTTTTTTCTTCTGTTTTATTTTTTGCATATCCAATATTTAATAGCTCCCACATCTATTTTAATGTTTTAAAGGAGGGAGAATAGCTGTATTCTGGATTCTCTTTTATACCAATCATTAAATACATTTTTTCTTTGATTTAGCAAATATTCTTTAATCTAGGCACTGTGCTAGGTTCTGAGGATTCAAAATTAAGGTAATTCTTCTCGTGATTTGTAGTAAATATTCATTGACTGCCTTTGTGGTTAGGCATTAGTTAAATTCTTTTGGTGGTTTTGGTTTTGAGAGTCTTGCTTCCTGTGTTAAAAGATTTTGTTTCCAACTTTTCTGAATCATCTTGTGGTTGGAGTTCCAGTGTCCTATCATCTTAGATTATGGGTTTTGGGTCTGTTCTTGTTTTTCCCCTAGAGCTTTAAGAGAAGATAGGTAGGTGGCTTTATGTCTCCTGTACCTGCCTAATATCATTAAAATAGTGCTCAGCAATAAACCTTATATGGTTATTGGGGAAGAGATTTTTCTCAATTAGCTTTTGGACCAAAAAATTTTTTTTTTTTTTTAAAGATTTTATTCATTTATTTGAGAGAGAGAGAACGAGAGAGAGCACATGAGACGGGGGAGGGTCAGAGGGAGAAGCAGACTCCCCGCCGAGCAGGGAGCCTGATGCGGGACTCAATCCAGGGACTCCAGGATCATGACCTGAGCCGAAGGCAGTCGCCCAACCAACTGAGCCACCCAGGTGCCCTGGAGCGAAATTTGAACAGAAAGTTAACAGATGAATCAGATACTAAGTATAGAGGGGAAACCATGTTTATCTTGTGATTTTAGCCTGGTCTACTCTACCAAAAATCTAATCCCAGATTTTAAAAATTAATTATACAAAATAAAGGAATGCCGTTTGCTGTTTTGTACACAATACTTTATAATCTCTAAAGGCTTAAGTCTAATTGAAGAATAGTGAACAAAATTGAGTAGAAAGTTGATTTTATTTACATGATGACAATAATATTTTAAAGTCATTTTTCCCTTCCAAAAATGCCTTTTCCCCCCACAAGGTTTCCAAACCTCGCTCTTCTTATTTTTGTTAGAAATGTTATTTTTTTGGTATCCATATATAATTCCTCAGACCTGGATGTAGGCATATGTAGATAACCAAAGTATATTCCAGCAGTAATGCAGTGTTACTCTTCCTTCTGCATTCCTCATTATTTATTCATAGAGTAATAATAACTACCATTTGCTGACCATGTATTCCATAGGTTCTAAGGGGGTCTGCATGCATTGTCTCATCAATAACTCTATCAGGATGGATCTGTTATCCAGATAAAGAAATAGGCTGAGATATATGAATTAATTTGCCCAAGATCACATATGATGGATTTTGGGATTCTGACCTGGTTTCCTCTCCAAAGCATGTTTCCTTAGAGTATATGAAGCCAATACTTGTAAAATGATTGATGGTAAAAATCTCATCTTGGTGAGCTGTATAAAAATTGATGTTTTGGGGGAGGATTTAAAAAAATGCCTAATATGCGTCCCTCCCAAAATACAGATACTGAAGTTATTTAAAAATTTTTTTAAATTTTTAATTATTAATTTTAATTTTTAATTATTTATTTTTTTAAATAGACTTTATTTTTTAAAAATATTTTATTTATTTATTTGACAGAGAGTGATAGTGAGAGCAGGAACACAAGCAGGGGGAGTGGGAGAGGGAGAAGCAGGCCTCCCACCGAGCAGGGAGCCTGATGGCAGGGCTTGATCCCAGGACCCTGGGATCATGACCTGAGCTGAAGTCAGATACTTAACGACTGAACCACCCAGGTGCCCCTAATTTAATTTTTTAAAAGATTTTATTTATTTATTTGAGAGCGATAGAGATAGAAAGAGCACAAGCAGGGGGAGAGAAGCAGACTCGCCGCTGAGCTGGGAGCCTGATGCAGGGCTCGATCCCAGGACCTAGAGATCATGACCTGAGTCGAAGGCAGATGCTTAACCGACTGAGCCACCCAGGCGCCCCAGAAGTTACTTTTTTCAATTAATATTTATCTATTTAAAGATTTTATTTATTTATTTGACAGAGAGATAGAGAGCACAAGTAGGCAGAGCGGCAGGCAGAGGGAGAGGGAGAAGCAGGCTCTCCGCAGAGCAGGGAGTCCAATGCGGGGCTTGATCCCAGAACCCTGGGATCATGACCTGAACCAAAGGCAGATGCTTAACCAAGTGAGCCACCCAGGCACCCTGGAAGTTATTTTTTTTTATCTTTTATTTTTTAAAGATTTTATTTATTTGACAGAGAGAGACACAGCAAGAGAGGGAACACAAGCAGGGGGAGTGGGAGAGGGAGAAGCAGGCTTCCCGCAGAGCAGGGAATCCGATGCGGGGCTCGATCCCAGGACCCTGGGACCACGACCCGAGCCGAAGGCAGACGCCTAATGGCTGAGCCACCCAGGCGCCCCTGGAAGTTATTTTTTTTTAAAGCAAACTCTACCCCCAGTGTGGGGCTGGAACTCATGACCCTGAAGATCTAGAGTCACAAGCTCTACTGACTGAGCCAGCCAGGTGCCCGTACTTTTTAAATTTTATTTTATTTTTTCAAAGATTTTACTCATTTATTTATTTGAGAGAGAGAGGGTGGGCGTGAAGCTGGGAGAGGAGCAGAGGGAGAGAGACAAACCTGAGATCATGACCTGAACTGAAATCAAGGGTCAGATGCTTAACTGAGCCACCAAGGCACCCCATTGGTACCCCTATTTTTTGGAAGCATAACCTACTGTTTAGGCACAAAGGAGACAAACTAAGTATAGAGTGAGGTTTCTGTACTCAAGGAGCTACTCTGTAGCTAGTCAAGGAGGCAGTGAATACGAATGACAACAAAAAGAATGTATAGTGTTTCCTATATATGGTTCGAATTTAGGGAAGGGAGTGATCAGTATCGGCCAGACTAGTTTGTGATTACTTGAATGGAAGTTAAAGTGTAAGACTTGGGAAACATTTTCTGGTTTAGTTAGGATCTGCAGAGGTGCAGGATGGGAGAATTTTTTTTTTTTTTAAGATTTACTTATTAGGGAGAGGGAGAGCATCCTCAAGTGGACTCCCCCATGAGCGTCGAGCCGGTCATGGGGCTCCATCCCAGGACCCTGAGATCATGACCTGAGCCGAAACCAAGTTAGATGCTTATGGACCTGATTGAGCCACCCAGGCTCCCTGAGAACGTGTTTTTGTTTTTGTTTTTGTTTTGCAGTGTTACAGGGGAGAACGGCAAAAGAGAAATGAAGAATTAATAAGCTTTTATAATATAAGCACAGCTTCTAATTAGTTTAACTTCATTAAATTTACTTCCCTTTAAGCAATGAAACATCTCTGGGAGAGGGGATGTGTATAAATATAGTCTTTACCCATATGAACACTAAAATTTGAAGTAAATTGCATTGACTTTTCAGCCAGCCACAGTGTATTTTTGCTACACTTACTACATGTGTATTGGTGTGGGTGTGTATGTGTGCTTGCACTTGTGTGAGTCTTCATTAGGGTAAACAATACCTATATCAAGAATGCGTGAATCTTTAGAATTGAAAGAGAATTGGTTCCATTCAGAGTAATTGATCTCTGGTAAAGTTAGTGCTGCTTGGCTCTTGTTAACATTTTTTTTATCAAAGCCAATACTAGCCTCTTGGTGTCACTTTGCAAAATTTAGAGCATTTTTTTAAAAAGTTGAAATCTTGCTAAGAAGTGGCTACTTAAAACATCTCAAACCTTGCTAGTTGTCTGAAGTACAGTTGTTCTTAGCCGAAGGACTCAAAATGCAAGTAAATGCAAGTGCTTTACTTGCCTCTTATTCTTGAAAGTCAACATAAAAAAGGAGATAGTAAAATGTCTTAGGAGTAGGGCCAGAAATTATTTTCAAATATTTTAGCTAGGGATGCCTGGGTGGCTCAGTCGTTAAGCATCTGCCTTCGGGCTCAGGTCACGATCCCAGGGTCCTGGGATTGAGCCCCGCATCGGGCTCCCTGCTCGGGCTCCCTGCTCAGCGGGAAGCCTGCTTCTCCCTCTCCCACTCCCCCTGCTTGTGTTCCCTCTCTCACTGTCTCTCTCTGTCAAATAAATAAATAAAATCTTTAAAAACAAAAAACAAAAAAACCCCAAATATTTTAGCTAGTCTCCTTGCTGGTCACTTTCATTCAACTTAAAGTTGTAGTCCTGAAAATTTAAAGGCACATTTTGGAGCAGCTTTTTAAATTTATATATGAAAAGATGAGCCTGTTAGTTGAATATTTAAGAGTGTATCTTTGTAGTACTGAGGAAGGCTCACTAACCTTGGGTTACTGGACTTGGTTTCTACATTGGTTTGGTTTAGGATCTTGTAGGACTTATTTGCTCCACCTGGGGGAGGGCAGCAGCGTTACTACTTTCTGTGTCCTAAAAAAGGATGGATTTGCCAAGGGCAGAGCTGTTGGCAGAAAAGGCACCTTCTGCTGCATAATTGGTTTTCTAATTTTTAAAAACTGAGGACTTTTTCTGTTTAAGATTCCTTAATGTTTTACGTGTAGGAAACTTGACCACTTTCAGGGACGTTAAGATAGTAGTGATTATTTCAGGAATAAATGGAATGTAGATATGTGGCCCTTCATCTTTGTTTTAGAAAACTGAAGCGATAGAAAAATTTAGAATAGACAAGTTTGTAAACCTGAGGAAGGAGATCTGGCAAGTACTCTTGTATGTGGGGACATAATGAATCCTATCTTGTTCCCTGGAAGTAGAATAAGGTGAGATATATTTTAAATAAAGCTACAGATTCTCATTAGACATTACATAGGCATTCTCTCTGTAAGTGTAAAATAGCAGAATGGCTATTAGAGGGAGGGATTTGGTAGTGATTTGGAGAGCTGGAGAGATCCTCACTCAAAGAAAGGTATACCTTGGTGATAGAGCTCTCTCTGGACCCGAACTCTGAAGCCACCGTCCAGCCGTGGCTTAGATGTTCATCTTCTTTGGACTTTGCTTTTTCCCATCTGAAGACAAAGATATTGGACTAGTTTCCCAGAACTCTTTCAAGTCTAAGATTTTGGAGTTTGTCCTTATTTCTCTATCTTTAAAAAGATAGAAAAGAGGAACAGTTCTACTTTTTCTAGGATATGCCAGAGAGCATCTAAAAGATGTCTTTTTAGATTGTGTTCCCCCTTGTGATGTGGAGGTTCTGTAACTTTTCACTGGGTTTTCTAAGTGACTCATTCACCAGTCTGCACCTGTCTAAGGCACTGAAGTGTCTATCTCTAAGGGCTTCTGGGTGCTAATTTTGAAATCAGGGCAAGTGGAAACCCGATGTGGATACCAAGTCTGTTAAGTTCTTTTCCACATCTTTCCATCATGGCAGACAGAATGGCTTGTGGAATTGGAAGCTTTTTGGCTGGCTAAAAGTACTTTTAGGATTTACAGCCTAAGAAGGGCTACCTTACACTGGCAGCTTCTTGTACCTAGAGTCCCATAAGAGTAACTCAGTTGACTCCAAAATGGATTGAATTTTGGAAAGGAGATATATTGTCTGCCAGCAAAATCATGCATCCTTTCTTGCAGAAAAGGGAAGAAAAATTAATAAAGCCTTTGATGTATTAATGTAAAAACACCTGACCAGTGTAATGAATCCTTTTTTCCTCAAAATGTACCTTTGAGTATGGACAGGAATGGTAAATCTGCCTAGTTCCTTGAACTTTGTATTGATACCATTTGGTTGTTTGGCATTTTTGGCATCTTGCTATTGTAATGTTTACTTCAGAGAAAACATAGCTAGCCAGACCAGGTGATCTGGAGGAATGAGATCTTAGTTCATAACTTTCTTGTATTAGATTAGTGACTGTGTGTTAGAGATGAAGGGACCTTTTAAAGAATATTGTTTGGGGAAGTTCCTGGGATCCATAATAGTTTTGGGATTGTGCATTTTGAAGAACAAGATAGAAGAAAGTGTCTTCTAACTTTGAGAATGTGGATGCATCTGACGTTTGGAACCTGGTTCTTAATTCTGTCTCGTCACTTTGAGACCTGTTTGGAACCCCACTCATTCCAATATCTGCCTTCTATCCTATATTGGGATGACTAGACAGACCTACCATTGTATATGTTGAGCTGTCTTGCAATGTTTGAATGCAGGAAAACATGTTCTTTTGCAGCAGGATATAACTTATCCACATACTTAGTCTCTCTTCATTAAATTTCTCCCCTTTTATCCTCCTTTAGCTAATGTGTTCATTCTTTTCATCCACATCCCTACGCTTTATTTGAGGGTAAGCCAACTAAAGAACTACAATAATGCATTAACACTTTTTAAGATACTTTGGCATTGATTTCATTGCCTATGTGAATGTCCCAACAGATTTTTGGGAGATATTTGTACCATGGTTTTTACATGAGGAAAATGAGTACCAAGGTCAAGTGACTCCAGCTAAGGTCATGAGTATTCAAGATGTGGATTTGACTCCCAAGTTCTATTTTGTTAGGTTCAGGAATAATAATAGCTGCAATATATTGAGCATATATGATTTTCCAGGTGCTCTGCTAACCACTTTATATACATTATAGTTTTCACAGGGGTCCTGCAGTGTTATGATGTCCTTTAATAGACCAGGCAAAAAGGGATTAGAGAGGTTGAACTGACATCTTTGTCACTCCAAATCTTGGGTTTTTCTGTTATTTATTTCTGCATGTCCAGAGTCTACCCATTATTTAAAATCTAACTAGAGTGAACAGCTCCTCTATAAAATCTTTCTTCCTCTAACCAACCAGAAAGCTATGGAGAGGAATTCAAGTAGCAAGTTATTTGTGTCATTCTTATGGCCCTAGTTTATTTTATATGTAGTGATTTGTGTAAATGTTTTCTATTTCCTTGCACATAAGTTTGTTGAGGGCAGGGGCTTCAGCCAATAACATACTTTGTAAACCTTGGCTGCCTAATATATGGTGTTGAACGAATCTTACACACATACTTTTTTTCTAAGCATGGATTCCTCTTTTTCTCTTTTATTCCAGAAGTTGATATTGCCCTCCCTTTAAGGGACCTTAGTTCAATTCAGTAAATATTTATTGCCTGTATTCTTTATTCAGATTACTTTTCCATCCCGAGGGATATGGGGTTGTGAAGGGGAAGATGAAGAACTAACAAAACTGAAAAGCCTCTATTCATTCACCCTTCTCTGCATATTTTTACATTTTCAAACTATTTGATTATTACTTTTGCTAAGACGAGTACATAAGATGAATAGTAAGTCAGCAATGCTGTTACCATCCAAGTTGAATCTGACATAAGGGATTTATTATAGAGGATCTTTTGTTTAATATAGTTGTAACTAGATCAATGGGACACTTTCTCTGGGCCATCTGCTGAGACATGGAAATACCCTCATTATATATACACAACCAGACATAATAGTGTTAGAAAAGAGGAATTATTTTGTTGTTATATTTCTTGTTCAAGTGTGTATTAAACAGTATTGTGTGTAATTCTCTCTTCCACTATTATTTTGCTGATGAGGAACCAGAATTAACCAATTAATCCGTTGTCTCTTGATTGATTAATGCAGTCTGTGATTCTCATTATAGGAAAGCATGTAGAGGAAGTAATTTTCTGTATCAGTCTTCCTGGTATACATAGTAGTTATATCTATGAAATTTTCATCTCCTGGAGTGCATGAAAAGGGAACTTATCCATATCTGGTACACTGAGATCTTTGTCTTGTCAAATTTAATAATTAAAAATGCCCGGAGGCTGACTGGGTGTGTGGGTGGGTTTAAGTATTTTCTCCCATCTTGAGGCAAAGGACTCTCTCTTCTCTTAGTTGAGCTGTTTCCTGCTTTGCGGATATGAGGTGGGTAGGTCATGAAGCAAATCTGGATGTTTTCATGGTTTTATTCATGAACTTTACAGGTTTCCTAAGTGATCTGGAGGCTTATCTTTTGCACATTGGGCTCTTACGTGCTACTGCAGGAATCACTTATATAATGATTAAGTCTAGACCTAGTGTAACATATGAATGTGGTTATGTTATAGGTCAAACCGTATAGTTTATACATGTACGAAAACAAACGACCTTATCTGTAGGTAACCTATAGATAGCTACCTATAGGTAGCCAAGGTAACATAGTCCTCTGTTCCCTTACATCTGTTCTTTGTCCTGCAGAAAAGCCTAGTTCACCCTGGCATTTCTTCATTTTCTGAACATATTTTACTGTCAGTCTATCAAGTTTTACAAGAGAGCAGAGAAAAGAAGTCTCTCTTGGCCCTGTTCCAATAATTTGAACGGGGAAGGTATACAGAATTTTACTTTCATTGGATTGGTGAAAAGGTGTGCAGCTTGGTTTGGAGCTTGCCCCAGGGTAATTTATCACAAAAGAACATGGAGATTGAGGTGCTAATGGTATCTCTGAATTTTTTTATGTAAGTGTGACCAGTGTTTTGTGTGTGTTTCATTTCCCTCATGAAGTCATTCACAGTGATTGTGTTCTCTGTGTGGTCAAGAACTGCTGTGCTCCTTTGAAGGGTGCACTGTGGAGTTCAGTCATCAGTTGAACTGACTGCAATTCTGTCTAACCTGTGGTTGTCCTAAAATTTTAGATTTACCAAATTCTTATGTCTACTTAATTGGTCTTTTTGCTCATAACTGTTCCCCAGCAACCCACCATGGATCTTCAGGGCATTCTAAAAACTTTAACTTGTGAACTTAAACTCGGAATACCATGTTTGTATATACTGGGGTCCTGTTTTCATCTAGACTTTGCACTCAGTTGACTCTACAGAGTAGATTCCTGGTTAAAAGAATTTCAGTGATAGACTTGCTTATGCATACTTACATCATTCTTGATCAGCATAGTGGGCTGCGAATCCTCATTTTTGAAATTACATAGTTTTGTTTTTTTATTATTTTATTTTTATTTATTTATTTGAGAGAGAGCAGAGCATGCAAGAAAGAACATGAGTTGTGGGGGGAGGGGCAGAGGGAGAAGGAGAAGCAGACTCCCTGTTGAGCAGGGAGGCTGCATATGTGGGACTCAATCCCAGGACCCTAGGATTGTGACCTGAGCAGACCCTTAACTGACTGAGCCACCCAGGCACCCCAGTTTTTTTTTTTTTTAATGCTTTGAAAGCTGAGAGAGGCATCAAAGTAGCCATTTATACCTTCCTTGCCCCATTACCACAGGTCCCCTCTCTTACTGTTTCATGCCTAGTTACTGCAGTGACCTCTTTGCTTAGCTTCTCAGCATCCATTTAAGTTGCCCTCACCCCATTTTATGGAGGAGTGTCAGATTAATTTTCTGAACTTAATTTTTATGATGTTACTTCCCGTTGCTGCCTGTTGGATTAAGAGCCCAGTGCTTTGGTGACCCACGAAGCCTCACTGGTCACTGGACTAAGTGCCTTTTCTACCTCTCCTTACTGCTTCCCTGTCCTGCTGTCCAGACTCCTTTCCTCTTGGTGGGCATGTGTCCCACCTGCTTTTCTTTCTTTCTGTCTTTGCTCTTTGTGGAGAGTCCTTCCCACTCTTCTCGCTCTGAACTCTCCCCCTCCTCTATGGCAGTCCTGACCAGTCCTGTTGCCAGTGTAGTGTTCCTTTCTTCATCTGAAGTAGGTGGTGAAGTTTAACAGTCTGAAGCACTGTATGCTTCTCTTAAAATGAAAGCCTTAGAGCTACATCACTTTGACTCCTGATAGGTTTTTTTTTTTAGTTTTCTCTTTGGGTGAAGTGTGTATTTTACTACTTTTATTTCTAATTTCTAGTAGTGGCTCCTACAGGCTGTGCATTTCAGGGCCTGTTCAAGTCATACTTTACTTTTTGACATCAGTATTTCAGATGCTGAAACTCTTGAAATTTTTCAGTAGCCAGAAAAGCAGTAGTGGTTTTCCAGATGTGAGAGAGAAGGTCAAATTTTACCTCATATTGGCCAGGCCTGAGTGATTTATGTCATTTCATCCTTAGGGGTGGGAGTGTTTCTAAAGGATGTTAGATGTAGCTATTGACCGTGCTTAGGAAAAGTGCTTGATAGCTGGAAAATATTTTTCAAAAAACCTGTTAATTTTATATACCACATAATTATGATTATGCAAAATATTAAACTTTTCTTTTTTTAAAAGGAGTCCATTAAATTTTAACCACAAGACATATTTACTTAAGAGAACATTAATGTGGAAATTTGTTTTCAGTAGTGAGCATCTTGACACCTAGATGAACAGCTTAAGCAATAATTACTAGGTGCCAGGTTCTGAATCTGCCTGGTAGAAAAATGTGAAAAAATTATACCAAATATTGATTCTTAGGTTTTTTTTTTTTTTTTTTTTTTTGATTTGAACGTAATGGAGAGGGCAAAAATGTTTTTTTTTTTTTTTTTTTAAAGATTTTATTTATTTATTTGACAGAGAGATAGAACAAGTACGCAGAGAGGCAGGCAGAGGGAGAGGGAGAAGCAGGCTCCCCGCTGAGCAGGGAGCCCGATGTGGGGCTCGATTCCAGGACCCTGGGATCATGACCTGAGCCGAAGGCAGCCGCTTAACCAACTGAGCCACCCAGGCACCCCGAGGGCAAAAATGTTTTAACATTTAAAAATAATCTTTACATATAAGAATTGCCTAACTGATTAAAAAGAATGCAGGGCACTTCCTTAATTAGTAGATACATAAACAGGAAGTTTGAATTGAGAAGATCCTATTCCTTAAGTGAAACTGAAAGAGAAAATTTACTTTTTTTTTTTTTTTTTTTTAAAGATTTTATTTACTTATTTGAGAGAGAGTGAGCGAGAGAGAGAGCACGACTGGTGGGGGGGGGGAGGTGCAGAGGGGCAGAGGGAGAGGGAGAAGCAGACTCCCCGCTGAGCAGGGAGCCCAATGTGGGGCTCCATCCCAGGACCCTGGGATCATGACCTGAGCTGAAGGCAGATGCTTAACCGACTGAGCCACCCAGGCACCCCTATATTTATTTTTAATTAAAAAAATAACTGGCTTGTGATTAAACCATTGAACACATTCAACACTCCTTATGTAAGCTACAGTTTTCAGAGTGGATTAGATGTTATTATCTGCTTGCTTAGAAATACTTGAACCATATGGTGAGCTCTCTCCTTAAAATTGCGACTAACTTTTGTTACTGTGAAATTAGGTTGAAGTGAAGAGTGCTTAAGAGAAAATGCCGTATTTGTAGTGAATTCCATACCACTATAATCTCAATTTTTATTTGTAGAAAGTCAGTTCTAAATCATAAAAGTATATTATATTTTGTAGCAAATCATTCATAATCCCACCACACCAATAAACACCTATTTCAGTTTTTATTTTTCTTTACGGTCTTGATCCAAAAGGGAAGGGTACACAAGGAGAAGTAGTCTTTACACATGCAATTTTGTATTTTACTTTTTTAAAAGTTAGTATTTTTTTGTAAACAGTACATATAGTCGTCATGGCTCTTTTGGGTGAGCTTCCATTGTTGTACCACAGCTACCTTGGTGAACATTTAGCTTGCTCCCAACGTTTTTGCTCTTAGGCTTTGAATGTAGAGGTTTTTTTTCCTTTTGAATTGTCTTTTTGCTGTTGTTGAGATAAATTCTCAGGAACGAATGTGACTCTTGATGTATTTATTTTCTGAACCCTTTCCC
The DNA here is from genome assembly GCF_964656455.1 of Halichoerus grypus. Taxonomy (NCBI): domain Eukaryota; kingdom Metazoa; phylum Chordata; class Mammalia; order Carnivora; family Phocidae; genus Halichoerus; species Halichoerus grypus. The sequence goes on from NC_135716.1 coordinate 164,384,180, forward strand.
AAAGAATTGTCCTAACAGTGAATGGATGTACCTTTTTTAAAAAAAGTCTTGTAAAGTATGTTGATGTATACTTTTATATTTAAACTGTTTCTTGTTAAAGCTGTTTTAATGACTTAATGAGTGTAGTTCGTAGTATTTATGAAAGCACTTTGTGTACTGTCTCACTTGATATCACAACAACCCTTTATGGCATGGGGGGTGGGATTAGGTAAATCCCTAGGGCATTAAGCTTTTGAGAAGGGATTTCTGAAAATTATACAATTGTCACACATCAGAACTCTGCCTAGAACATGTGACTGTCAGTGGTTACCAACTATACTTTATTTCAGTCAGTTCTGAGTGGTCCTTTCTTTGAGTTGATGTCAAATTCTATTTTAATGCAATGAGAATGTAATGAGAATATGTACTAAGAGATTAAGAAATTTGGGAGGGGACTGTATCTTACTACCTGGCTAAAATACCAGGTATTTGACTCCTGCATTGGTTACATTCCAGTGATGAAACTGAGCTTGTGTTGGAAGTTTGCATTGCCAGGTAACATGATCAAACCTGATCGTGCCTGCAGGGCTGTAGCATGCATCCCTGTGAATAGTACTCCTTTAGAAGCCTAATTTCTGCTCTGAGAGACAGCTCTATGCAGCCTCTGTTGAGTGTGTAAGCAGTTACCTGGTATTTTATTCCTCTTGAGTACAGAGTACTTGTTGGAGTGTGCATTTAGTGTTGAGAACATCAGGAAACCTCACTGATACTTTCCTGTGCAAATATTAGTGACTGTGTGGTCAGACAATTCCAGTCCTTAATAATCATCTTGCCTCTTTGTTTCTGCAAAGCTGTAATCATGGCTCTTTTGTTAGAGCTCTTAATTTTATGGGATTTACACTGAAGTGGGCTGGTGATGCTGTGCTCACATCTGCTAGCTGAGTACCTAGGAGCATTTCATTGACTAGTCATTAGTAGTGTTCTTAAATCATGGTAGCAGCTGATTTTTTGAGTGGTTGTTCAAGGCTCAACATTGTATTGCTTTTTTACACAGATCTCATTTAATGTTCACTACAGTTCATTTTATAGGTGAGAAAACTGAAGCCAAGAGGGGTTAAATTAAAACCAGGTTGGTCTTTAAAAATGGTTTCAGAGCACTGGCGTGTGTTTTACTACTATATTATTTCTTAAAATAAGACCTTTATTGTCTCCACGTCTGTTTAAAGGGCTGTTTGTGGGGGCTAATGTTATAATTGATTGTGCAAGTGCGGCTTTGGGTATTGTCTCTTTCTTGTTAGATGATGAAAGAGAAAAGGTGTTTCCAAACAAAATTTAGAGGTTTTCCAAGTGGCTGACATTGCTTGTAAACTAGTACTTGATTTCTCTCTTGTTCTCCAGAAGCCTCATGAATAAGCTTACTGATTTCTTTACTTTCTATAAGTCTTTTTCTTTTATAAACCTGTGGTTCAAACTGGGATAAACAGTGTGTGGTTTTTTTTCCCAAAGATTTGAGAACTGACACTTTTGGGGGTTTGGGGCAGCTAGGAATCCCATTTAATGGGACAAGACAGGGAAGAGTACGAGGTCTGTTGTATGGCTGAGGAGGATGCTGGGACTTCCCAAATCCTGGTTCTCAGTTTGTAGGTCTTGAAAGGGATTTCCATCACTAATTCAGAGGTATTAGATTATGGGATTGACCTACACTAAGGAGAACCACAAGAGAATTCTGTATGAAAACCAAAATGCAGTTTACTAATTTATAAGGAGAAATAATAACTCTCAAGTGGACAGGGTAATTGTGTTCAGTGATCAGCATGCTTGGCTATAGGAGGAAGCCAAGTTCTCATAAGAAGTTTGCTTGCTAAGCAGAGTCTGAGCCTGGGAAGTTACTTGGATGTTTTTAGTGGCTAGTGTAATCAAGCTACTATGTAGCTTGATTCATTAATTGCTTTTATAAGGATAGGCTTGTTTGTGCATCATATGCCCTCTCCCTAAATATGCCAACTGGGTCGTACTACTTATATCTGACTCCCTGGGTCTCTTTTGCTTTTGTTGGACTCCTTCCTAATTCCAGTTATCTTCCTTTGGAATTGTCAAATCTTTTAATCCTCTTATTGCTTAATCGTTCTTTAAAGTAAATTTTGTAAACCTCTGCTGTGATCTGTTCTTTTTTGTCCTGTCAGAGAACAATTTTTATTTCCAAGTTCTTGATGGGGTAAGCAGGAATATAATATAATAGTTGGATTTAAATTTGATTAGGTGGGGCTTGAGTGAAGGTTTGGCAACTCCCAGCGTTGATGCCAGTGGGTTGGAGAACAAGTATGTTTTAGCCAGTACTGTAGAGATGTTACCTCCAGAGGGTTGCTGTTGAATTTGAAATAACAATTGGATACTCATCATCACTTAGTTTTATTTTATAACTCAATAGATACAGCTTCTTTTACTCTGATCAGATTTGAACAGTTAATGTCTTTAGTTGACTTGGATATGTGATTGCTACTAGTTCTTGGTAAGCTTAATATGTCTAAGCCGATCTAATTTTGCATAAGTTAATACATTTTTTAATACAGAAGGGCTATAAGACAAAGTAGGGGAGAACATGAAATAGAAAGCATGTAATTTTTTCCAAATTCAAAAGCACTTGGATTTTAGATACTCGAAATGGAATGAAACATGCTTCTTAAAAACAAACTTGTAAAGAACTGTGTAGACTATCAAAACAACCCATTCAAATATATTTATAACTGTATTAGTTCCTGTTGCTACCTAGCAGATCACCTCAAAATTTAGTGGCTTAAAACAACAGAGTTGTTTATACCTCATAGTTTCTGTAGGTCAGCAACCCAGTCATGGCTTTGAAAGATCCCGTTTCAGGGTCCCTCACAAGCTGCACTCAGGATTCCAGCTGGGGCTGCAGTGATCTCAGAGTTCAGCTGGGGAAGGGTCTGCTTCCCACCTCACTCACAAGGTTGATGTCAGGATTAAGTTCCTCACAGGTTGCTGGACGGAGGGCCTCAGTTCTTAATGAATTGATGTCCCATGACCTTTCTTGGTTTTTTGCCATGTGAGTCTCTCTGTAGGGCAGGTCACAACATAGCAGCGAGCTTTATTAAAGTGAGCAAGCAAGAGGGCAAGAGAGACGAGAGCAAGAGGGCAAGAGAAAGAAACAAGACAGGTAGGTAGTTTTTTGTAAGGTAATCTTGAAAGTGACGTGCCATCACTCCTACCATGTGTTACTCCTTAGGAGCAAGTCACGAGGTCCAGCTCACGTAAAGGGAAGGGGATCACGTAAGGGCGTGAGGACCAGGAGGCAGGAGTCCTTTCTGATGCTGCTTACCACACAAGTGAGGGGTGGAGATGGGTATGTTTTAGAGGAAAGTGAGAAATGCTAGGTTCTGTGAAAGATCCAGAGACTCGGAAGAGCTTTGCTAAGTTTGCTTCTGTCTTTGCCCATGTCCCTCGTGTTGGTATTTAAATTTTCTTCCCATTCGCAGAGCACTCTTGGAACCCATAGGTTCCACCTTCCTCCTTTCCAGAATTGTCATGATAGCACCTTCCTCCCATCTCCTTTTTCTTTATCTCTTATACACTTGCCCCTTCAGTCCAAGCTGTTTTCATTGATAATAGTTAATGGGACCGCCTCACTACTACTTTGCCAAAGCATGTGGAGTTCTAGTACTTTTGGGGCTGCTTCTAGCCTCTGTGTAGGATTTACATTTATACTGATGGTTAATAGTGGGAGATAGGGTTGCCTTTTAGTATCTGACTAGGGTCTTGAGGTTTTTGGTGTTTATTCCTTTGAGACTTGTTGCATCGGTTACTACTTTGAAGTAGAATCTTCACCTTTTAGCACCTTTCTACATGTTTGTTGTGCTGTTGTTTCCTTTTGAGAGAATTTGGCCCAGAAGCAGCCTTGCTTACATGTTCACCTGCTTTTGCTGGCTTTGCATGTTATGACAAGGCTCTAGAAGTCATTTTTGAAGCCTTGAGTTCAAGGGCTGCTGCTTCAGCCAGTAAGCAGTTTGACAAATTATAGACAGACTGTATTTGCATATGGAGGCTAGTACTTGAAGAGGCTTTTCCTTGAGCTTTCAGTAAAGATTTCCAAATTTGTGTGGAGAGAGATGAGTGCCATATTGAACGTATTTTGATCTCCTTTGCTCTCTTTTCATTATTATATGGAGACTATCCATTATTATATGAAAATTCATCAACAAGTGAGGTGTCCCTTCTGCCGACATTCTTTCTTATACACAAAGGAGAAGTTGGTCCTGTTTATTCACACTCCCTACAAAATACAGGAGAAAAATCACAATTTTAGTTGGAAAAGATACAACCAATAGGGAAATATTTGTAATCTTGTGAGAAGGCATTTTTGAGACTAAAAGAAGAAAAAGAAGTTTAAAAACAAGAATTCTTGAATTGTGCTTGAGTAATTCACATTAATTTTCAGTGTCCCTTCTGTGATTTACAGCTATTTTGCATTGGTATGATGCCACTGAATACATTTATTGAGAACCTACTATGTGGTGGGCATCATGCTAGGCACTCATCAACAATATCTCTAATCATCACAAACTGAAAATTACTTCTTTCGTCAGTACAGAGAGAATGAGGCTCGGGGCAGTTCAGCAATTTGTCCTAGGACACATCAAAGTTGTCTAGGCCTTTGCTTCCTGACCCTGCTGCTTCCTGACCCCACTGCTTAGCTGTCCCTCACTCCCACCTTTCTCCCTACCCCTGGCCCTCATCCCCTCAAGTTCACAGACCAGCTCTGTCCTTGTTTCCCTCAGAGAATGAATCCAAGAGGCACCCTGGGAATTGACTGCTTATAACTGCTCATCTTCAAGTAAACCTATGTTTACTAAATGTCAGACCAGAATGTGTCTTTCGTCATGATCTTACTGGATTAGAAAATAACAAATTAGGGGCTGAAGAGAAAAGTGTGTGGGACACTGCTTTGAGCAGGTTGTAACCCAGGCCTACCAGATAGATTTATAGAGCTAGATTGAAATTATGCTGAGAAACCCACGATTCAGATTTGGAAAGCCAAGATGTGATTTTCGTGAGGGCAAAGTTGAGTTATTCCCCCCTTATCATTGGGGTATAAGTTGGAAAGGTAAACCTTTACTGTCAAGGAGGAGAGCAAATGCTTTGCTTTCTGGTTTTTGATTCCGTTCCTCTGAGAAATTCAGCTCTCCAGGTGCCTTCTTTTATGCTCACAAGCAGTTACTAAGTATGGTTTCAAAGTTTCTGAATTTCTTGTCTGGTAGTAGCTGAAATGAAAACATACTTAGAAGCAATGAGGGGGACATTTTAGTGAGTAAAGCTGATGACTGGAATGAAGAATGATGGAAGTGTAGTGGAATTTCACTTTGTAACCCTGGTGGTCACTAATGCTTTGGTCTTGTGCACACTGTACTGGGTTTTACTTGAAGGGTACTTTGCATTTCTTTGGTCATAGCTCGTTTAAAGTTCTCATATTGGTTTAGGGCCAGTGGTGTGTACATTTCTATGAAGCATGGAATGTTATGTGAAGTCACTTTAATGGTATTACTAAGTTTTGTTAAAATTAATTGAGGTTAAGAGATTTTATTTCCCTTCCAGTAATGGGGAAATAGCTCTTCTGTCTTTCCAAAATCTTGCAATAGGTTAATGTTGTGGTTGGGAAGCTTTCTGTTTGTTTTTTCTTTCTGGTAATGAAAGTGTTTTTGGTTAACACAATCTGTGTGTGTGAAGGAGGTGAGTTTTGCCTCTAGCATTCCGTAGCTGGGGTCTGAGTTCATGCCCCAGCTTGAGTAACTTTGTATGGCCAGTTAGTACCCATGAAGGCAGAAGTAGTGTTTTAGTAGTTGTAGGTACTTTCTTTTTCAAAAGGAGTCTTCTTAGCAAGCCTTTAGCTAATGGGTCTAATATTACTCCCTTTCCTCCCCCACCCCCCGTAAAAATCTTGGCATAGATAAGTGAATGATTCTAGATATTTAAGCCGAGCCTCTATTGTGGTGGGTTGATCTGTGGCCCCTCCTTGCCTTAGGCCTCTCTGTGACTTTTACCAAATGCAGAGTAGTGCTCTGAGCACAATCTGTCTAGTCAGAACACCGTGATTAAAGACCTTCAGGGACGTGAGCATCTGCAGTACCCTTGTCTAAAAGAAAGTGTTGACTGCTGTACTTTCATCCTTTATGAATTCTTTAAAAGCGTCTATTATTTTTAATTTGCAGCAGCTCTTGCCAGGTAAAAAGTTTTGGGAAACAGATGAATCCAGCAAAGATGGACCAAAAGGAATATTCCTGGGTGATCAATGGCGAGACAGTGCCTGGGGAACATCAGGTAATCTAGATCTAGCATCTGTACTGTGATTTATGCCTGTCTTAGAGCTCCTTTCCTCAGCAATTGGCAAGTCATGAATTTCACATCAGTGACATAAGCATGTCAAGCAATGTCCTGTCCTGTAGTATAATTGCCGTGAAGGAGCTTATATGATGTAATTTATTAAAACATAATTAACACAAAATCAAATCTTCAATATTTTATTGAAGTGTTAGCCACAGGGGAGTGGTCTTATTTGAAATGACCATAATTTCAGCTATAACTTCTTGTTCTGTACTGCTGTCAGCATACTTGGAATTAGAAAATCCATGCCTGCCATTTGAAGTTCATGTTTCTTTTTCCTCCCCTTGCTCCCCTGTGTACTGTGTATGGGATGATCTATTTGTAAATGTGGTTGGGGCCAAATGAAGTCACTGGGCACAGATGCTCTTCTGACAGACTAACCCTGAAGAGGGGTGGGGAGAACCTGTAGAGGCACACACTGACAGCAGAAAGAACGAACCGAGGCTAGGGAGGAAGGAGACCGAAAACCTAGAAGCTGCTGTGCTGTGTTACAGCACAATGTAAAAATGGAACCTCAGATGACAGTGAGTCATCAGAAAATATCAAATTATGTTGTTGGTTTTAAAAAGGGCAGTAACATCACATTTTGTTTTAGTAATATTACCAATAAAATATATTAATAAGAAATTCTGCTACTTGAAAGGGGTAAACAGTTTATCCACTATAGCTAGATAAACCAGTTATGTGAACTGCTGTATTGCTCTGCTGTCTGGATATATGAGGAGTGTGTTCCGTTTTCCTTAGTTTATGTAGAATTTTATACTTAGGGAAAAACACAATAGGAGGTTTTGGCTCACCTGACCATGGCAGGCTTCCTGATTCCCAGTCATTGGTTTATCCATGAGACATCACTCATAATTTGTTTGAGCCTCTGGCTGCACTGTATCATGCTTGTGTATCTTTTTTGTAGATCATTCAGTTTCCCAGCCAATCATGGTGCAGAGAAGACCTGGTCAGAGTTTCCATGTGAACAGTGAGGTCAATTCTGTACTGTCCCCACGGTCGGAGAGTGGGGGACTAGGCGTTAGCATGGTGGAGTATGTGTTGAGCTCATCCCCGGGCGATTCCTGTCTAAGAAAAGGAGGATTTGTAAGTTGGCTCGAGGAACTTGTTCCTATATCTCTCTTTTTTTACCCCCCTAAAGCAAAACATGCCTGTTTAGTTTCCTTAGATATTCACAGCACTAAGTAACAGTGTATTTTAAAAACACTTTTATTTCAATTAGATGCCAGCAAACACAGTAGGAGATGCAAACTGAACTTTTTAAAAAACAAAGACATGATGTTTTTGGGGGGATACATTGATAATGTGAGGTAGAACTGAAATCTAGTTCTCAGTTCATTGGTCTATCAGAAGACATTTTTAGTTTAAAACAAAAAACATAAAAAGAGAAGGAATTAAAATAAGAAAGCCAAAGCTGGGGTGTCAATAGGGAATAGATCTGAGAGCAGTGATTTGCCAGTTCCCAATAATCCTTAAAGTGTATGGGTATGTAGGATCATTCTTGTTTCGCTTTGTTTAATTATGGTATGGTCTTTAGCCCTCTTTGAATAGCTTTGCCTCTTACACCTTGCCTGTTAGGAAATTCGAAGTTCTGTTAATTCCAGACCTGCAGGGGTTTATTTTTATTTTTTTTTTATTCATCACCATTTGAACTCTCCGATGCTCAGTTGTGCTGCCAAAGCAGCTTGTCTGTCCATAGCCTTTTCCCTTATAAGTCTTAAACAGTCTTCCTCAAGCATCTTTGATAGGCTTTCTTTCTCAAAACTGCTTCTTTGTCATTAGCTCTCTATAGATGTGAAGTCTTACGATGCATTTCCATTTGAGTCTTCCTCATTTTGTGGTCTGTGCCTGGTTTTGTATTCCATGTGGTAGCCAGGAAGGTCATGAGAGGCAGCCTGAATCTGTCTTCCCTCCTTTCCTCCTGACTTGGCTTGCTTTGTACCTTTTCAAAGTCCTTTCTCTGTGAAGTCTTTTTCAGCTAATCCTTTTTGTTGGCAGTCATATAAAAGGCCTTCTTTCCCCCAAATCATATTAATCATTTTGCCTCCATAACTATCTTATGTTACCTTAGAGCATTTGTTGTCAGTATTTTTATCGTCCTGTGTCTGTTTGTTGCTAGGTATCAGAGGCTTGTTCCTGTTTTCCTCATTCCGCCTGAAACTTCTTTAGAGTAACAGGAGTTCATTCTTGGTACAACTTCCTCAAGTGTCAAGTACAATTCCTTCATATGTTAGTGGACATTAAATGAATGTTGACTTGGTTGGCATGAGGAGAACAGGTGAAGTTTAAGGTAACCAGAATCCACATGGAGTTAGCTTTCTTCTAGGCATGCCAAAGATGATGCTTCGGCTGCCATTGACATTTGCCATGTGGCTGGAACTTTTGATTGCGCAGGAAAACCAGAAAAGATTAACTTCTCTAAGAGGGTGTTTTGGATTTCTCCCAGCTTCACACCTAGAAATTTGGTGTGAGGAATTTAGCCAGAAAAGGATCTTTTTGTTTTATAATGACCCTTAGGAGGATCAAGGGACTGAACTGGGGCTTTTGTCTTGAGTCTTGAGTACCAGTCATTCCAAAGCTGACCTGATTGCTTCTGGGTCTTTTGACACTGCAAAGACATAGGTCAGGTTTAGTGGCTTGTGATCAGCTAGGAAAAGCCTTCTTATTTGAACCTTCCCAAGAGACTGCTTGGGAACAATAAGATCTACCCTGTGGATGTGAGGAATGGATTTGGGCAAAATGATCATTTCCTTGTTGTCCCATGGGAAGGATGGTGTTACTCCTCTTCTTTCACCATATCCCCTGTTCACCTCTTCTTCTGTCCTCACACTTTCCCCATCTCATGAGCGCAGATTTCTTAGAGGAAGTACTGCCTGCTGATTTCTGTGTATAACTTCTAGTTATTTACTATGGGAGAAAAGTCAGTATTGTGTGTAGGTAAGTGGTCGGTGTGGTGAGTTGAAACCTGTATGACACTTCCCATGAATTCTGTGTCATGCGTGTGATGTGTTTCTAATCCTTGGGTATTAGCCAAGAGGCACATGCCTGGGTTACTGTAAAGTTTGTAAGCAGGCAGAAAAATAATTGGAATTAGGAGAAAGATAAAACACTGGGACTGAATTATTATTTTTGCCTGCTTCTCTCTTTTAAGCAATCACTTTGGCGGTTAATCTTATGACAGAGCATTAGCTTCTGCATTCATTGTCTTGTATTTGATTTTGTAAAGGTGGCTTTCATCCTTAGTTGTCCTGAGAGACTGGTAATTTTTAGCTTTTGTACAGTATTGTCACTAGAGGAGTTTAAGATCTCAGAAAATTAAGAGGTCAGAAAATTGAACTCTCCCAATCAGATAATTTACTGGGCTTCTGAGGTTTGCATGAAGATAAATGAAACTTCTCTAAATCTGTGTTCCAACTTCTCGGAAGGCAGATTGTGGGTATGAGATACTGTTGTGTATTTTCACTTGAGTTGCATCTAAAGGGTGATCCAGGAGGACTGATTGGTGACATCAGGCTACCACATTGCATATCCAATCTTCTGGTGGTTGGAGGCCTGAGGATCAGTGAACTACTTTATCAGCTTTATGGCCTGGCTTTGCTCTGCCTGTTGGTTAGGATGACATTTGACCAAAGTTCTGGTCATGGAAACCTGAATCACTTGTTGGTGGTCATGGTATGCATGCATCTTCTTGGAAAAGGTGAACCTCCTTTTTTTTTTAAAAAAAAAATCCAGTCTGTCATTGAAAGTTCAGAGGCCAGGGAAGAGAGAATATGTGCTGCTTTGTAGATAATTGTTCTAAGAGTGGCAATTGATTGTTTATGGGTCAGAGCACTCAGGTATTTTTACTTTGGGTGGCTGTACGTCCAGTAAACCATGGAAAGGCTCCATTTTAATTCCAAGAGCTGAAAACATCATCTCTGATGGTGTAATAAATGTAGATCTCAAAGCAAGCGCTTTAGGGGCCGTTCTTGGATACTGACAACAGGTAATCCAGACTCTGACTAATAACTTTTCAGTTAGAGGTGGTTTAGAACTAAATCTACTCCTTCTACAGTGATTTCCACTTTCGGTAAGGTTGTTTCTTGGTTACAGCTTGAATGAAGGTATTTAACTCTTTGTCTAGCTTTCCTGAGCTTTCTTAAGTTCATTTTGATCATGCAAATGGATTCAGTTGAGTACTTTTGGCTTCTGTGATGAGATTACTTTCAAGCTGACAATAAGAATCCTAGAGCAATATTTTGTTCTTAGCACCCACTGTAAGATTTTGGTACTTTTCTACATATGAATCCAAAACTTCAGGGTAGCAGTTTTCAGAATAATAGGAAAACTCAGAATACCAATTAAGTCAGAGTCTGTCAATTCTAAAGTTTTCTTTTCTATCCTTTATTTTATTTATTCCTGGAATAAGACAGCCTCCCCTCCGTGCCCCCCCCCCAATAAAGCATGGTTCAGAGTGGTTACAAAACCACATGTGACTACTGTATTGTGAGGCCACTGAGTGAAATATACCATCGAAGGACGCTGCTGTTTGCCTTTTGGAATACCAGTCGATCTTCAAATAGATTGAAGTCTAGCCAGTCAGAAGAGTGGATCATAATTTCTACCTTTCTGAGAAGGTTTATGGTGCCTAGGGAAATGAGAAGACCACTTAAGCTTCAATTTTAGGTGAAGATCACCTTAACCTTGCATAGGAAAGATTTTTAGAAAAAAATACCTTTGGCAGGCCTTTCTACTTGTATAGAGACTGGCTGCTTTCTGACCTGGAAGAGGCATACACACTCCTAGCAATTCATTTGGGTCACAAAACTTGATAACTGTTTTTCTCACTGCATTTGTTTTAGGTAACCAGTGCTACTTAATTGATTTTGTTTAAAAACTGTGTGCAGTGTAATGCAGTTAGAAGTCAGGGGTTTGAATTTCAACTGACCGTAGTTTTCTCATCTGTGAAATGGAGTAATTAAAAACCCTAATTTATATGGATGTGTAATATATATGACAATGCCCTTTTTTTTTTTTAAGATTTTTATTTATTTATTTGAGAGAGAGTGAGAGCGAGAGGGATCACAGAGGGAGAGGGAGAAGCAGACTCACCGCTGAGCAGGGAGCCCGATATGGGGCTCAATCCCAGGACCCTGAGATCATGACCTGAGCCGAAGGCAGACGCTCAACTGACTGAGCCACCCAGGTGCTCTGTATATGAAAATGCTTTGTAAACCTTACAGAATCTTGCTCCACAAAGTCCATGGGCCAATAACATTATCACTGCATGGGAGCTTATTATATATTATCAGTTTAGAATCTCTGACTCAACCCCAGATCTATTGAATCAAAACCTGTATATTGCCAGGAGCCTCGGGTGATTTGCATGCACACTGAAGTTTGAAAAATACATAATTTTCTTGGAAGATTAAATTACCAGGAGGCCATGGATCACATTCAGAAACTTCATCTACAGGGTAGAGCCACTTCAGATTTGAACTTCCCTTGAACAAGAATTCTACATGCTCTACTTTGCCCTGTCAAGCTTTTAAGTACTGACTAGATAAAAAATTAAAAAAGCACCAATCAAGTTTTGGAAAACTTGTTTTGTTTTCATCTCTGTCATAACATACCATTCCGCATGGTCAAGATACATTTTTTTGTTTTTTCCCCCCTTCTGGATCTGGTGGTTACCACAGCAGAGGGGACCACTCTTCTTACCTTTCTGTACACCAGGAATTAGGTGATCGTGTACACAGTGCCTGGGATATTCTGTGTTCCACTGTTTCTAAAGTATACACTTCCCCACTTTGTTCATTTTGAAATTGGGATGCATCTTTCAGATGGTAGTATATCATAGTTTAATTGTCAGCATTTCATAAAATGATGGTATTGTTATTAATTGATGATTTGATGAAATGTAGTTGGTGGTGGCTCAGTTCTGCACACATATCTCCTGAAAATCAGTGGTACAAAGGGTCTGATGATCAGAGCTGTAAGTTTTTTTTCCAAGGGGAGAGACATAAGGTAACTAGCAATTTTGAGGCTTTGGGAGATTGAAAGGTGGATGTATCTGAAAAAGGCAGTAGGGAAAAATGTGAAAATGGAATAAAGTACTTTTAAGAATTTTTTTTTAAAAAGAATTGCACTTTTATGAATTGCCTTATTGAATCCTTGAAACAGTCCTTTGAGGTGTAGATAGTGTTGTCCCTATGAGTTTATAGCTGCGAAAAATGAGGCTTAGAAGGGAAGTGGTAGGGCCTGGATTCAAACTTCATTCTAATTTCAAATATGCAAAATATTCCTTTTTAGAAAGAAGGGAGGAAAATTACTAATCTTATCGAATATGACTTGTTCCATGGAGCTCTGCGGGTAAGATCACTGCAGTAAGAGGAGAAATTAAATTCTCATTTCTCTGACTCATTCAGAATTAATAGATACTCTCTGAAATATTCCTCCTGTTATGTGAGGCCTTTGAGGAAGCTGATCCCTAAATGGATGGACTCTAATCTCCACAATAGAAGGTTCTTCTCTCTGTCTGCTCTTCTCTCAGTTCTTTGGTATCTCGCAGTGGAACTTAGTCTTGCGCCTCTGTGTACACAGGGGACCTCTCAGAACCGTTCTTGGCCCCACTCTTGAGATTTTAATTGGGCTTGGCTATGTGTGTTTTGAGCACTCATTGAAGCTTATATGTGAGTACTACAGGTTTGGGTTAACATTCATTTAAAGGAAGCCCACAATAAAAAGATGCTATTAATCCTTCTTTGTTTTTTCTTTTATTTAGCTAATAGACTTTTTTCAGTACTATTACATACTAGGGAATATGTGACAAAAAAGCCCAACAAAAACCCTGCCTTTATGATGCTTATGTTGGACTTAATTACAGTGGTTCTCATTTGTGAGTGCTTATTAGAATTGCTGGAGGGGAAGCTTTTTATAACACTTGTGGGAGCTTTTGCAGACCAATTAAATCAGAATCTCTGGGTGCGAGCCCAGACACTTGTAAATTTTAAAAAGATTGTGATGTTCAACACTAACCATACAGCCACTACACTGTGAAAATGAGTGTCCTTTGGAGGGCCAGATTGGCTGTATACTTCTATTAGAGTTAAACCACTTAATTGGGCCATTTAAGAGTTTTAATCTTGATATCATGGATAATGTTACAGAAGAAATACCATCACAAAATTACCCCTGTGCATAGATGAGAGAACTCAGACTCGGATTTCATGACCTGTCCCAAAGTCCTCTGCCAGTATGTATCTGCAGTTGAGATGGAGTGTAGATTCTGTGCAATCTGGATTAGTTCTTTCTTTAAGACCACATAGCTGTGAATACCTACCCTTATCTTAAATATTAAAAATATTTATAAAAATCCCATAATGTACCAGCCCATTTCTACCCCTGTTCTTCTCTCTCTAGGGTGTTCACATTTCTAAGAGACCATTTTCATGATCTTGAACCCTGTGTTCTCTTTTACTGGCAGACTTTTGACAAAAAGTCTTCCCACTGTGCTTTTGGTATCCTTAAAAATCAGACTTGTCAACCATTTTTATTTAGGGCTATTATTGAATTCCTGAAATTTTTTCTCTTAAGTAAACTTTTTACTGAAATATGACCTGTGTGCTGAAAAGTGTTTAAGTCATAAATGTTCATCTGCATGCGTTTCTACAAAATGAATATACCCAGTGACCATCCAGATCAAGGAATGGAAGTCTCCCTTGGGCCCCCCGCCTTCAAATAGAAGGAACCTACTATTCTGAGGAATTTATAGCCTACGCAGAGCAGAAAACCAGGTAGCTATATTTTATATGAATAGACTGTACAATATTGGTGAAAAACAGCCCATTCTAGGGATTCCTTTGAAAATCTAGCCCTTGGCAGTATAATTAAGAAAGTTAAGTATCAGGGACTGTTTTCAGAGACAGGCCGAGCTGTCTCTGTTAGGCCTCCTTTTAAAGGGTCACTGAGGAGAGATACTGCAGAGTGTTGATTTGGCGAGTGACTCTCCCCCGTCACCAGCTTTCTTGCTTGTTGGTGACACTTCCTACTGCTTCTTTATCCCATTTCCTTCCTATTTTTGCTGGTAGACCTTTGCAAGTGCTGATGAGAAATTGGAGCTGGACTGCTCCTTCTGAGCCAGCGACTTGTAGATTTATGGAGGATTACTTAGGTGTGTTAGTGGGATGATCCTTCTAATTAATACTTTTGTTACTGACATTAATAGTGGCTAATGCAGGCAGAGTTGTTTGTTATCTAGACCGTGTCACTACTTCCTGGACTCCTATGATAAAGACAATGGGAGGATCCTTCTAATTTTAGTGGTTCAGTTTTTCAGGATTTTTTGGTCATTTCAGTTTACTTTGTCATAGTTTTTGAACTTCTGCCAAGCGCTGTATTTAGTGCTGGGGATATGAAAATGAATACATGGTTTTTGTCAGTTTTACCTTTGCAGTAGGAGGGAGGTATTGTTTCTGGACGTTTTTAAAGATCTTTCTGTCTTTAGAATCCTATCATATTTCCATCTCTGCTTTTGGATCTCACTGTGGTGCTTAATTGGCTGTCATTCACTCCTCTTGAACCAGTAACAGTCTTACACTTTGAAGATTCTACTGTGAAAGTCACATCTCAGTGGCTGCCAAAACTGTAGTTTACCCTCTTGATGCCGCATGAAATGAAGTTGTGTATCCTTTCTTTGTTCCTTCTTGTACGTGGTCCTTGGTTCACATTAGCCATGAAGTCTTTTTCTGTGTCTTGACAGAGAATGATTTTGAAAGTAAAATGGGCTCTGAACTGGCAGGTGAAAGCTCTAAGAATGTCAAGATTCATGAGTTACTCTTTTTGGGCCAGAGATCTCCAGGAACTGCCCATTCCCGGGCCTGCCTATTCACAACCCAGTGTCTGCTGCTCCAGCATCCATTACTGATCCTCTCCTGCCCCAGTGAAATTTGGTTGTGGTGACTGGAAATGTTGTGAAGTAGCTCTCATCTTTTTCTCTCTGGTTCTTGCCTTTTGCCGGGAGCTTTAATTTGGTCCAGAAGTCAGTGGGGAAGACAAGCAAGGTTGCCCCTCTCCAGTTTTATAAAAGCAAAGGTTACTTACCATTTGGTAGGATTCTGCCAAGATCTCTGACCCGTGTCAAGTCACTCTACCAAATCTTCTTTTCCTTTTGGAAATCAAGGCACATTTGCTTTATATGTCGGGTTCTTAATTTAGGATATTGCTAAGAGGGGACAGACTTCATTTCCTTAGAAGAGAAAGCATCGGTGTGCTTGGCACCAAAATAATTCTTTAGGTCTAGTCTTTCAGAGATGAAGTCCGCTGCATCAGCGATCCAGCTGAAGGGGCTTCCCTGTAGTCTCAAAATAATCTGGCATGGGGCAGGCTCAGAGTGAAAAACAACAGATAAGCACTTAGAGTACTCTTGAAAGAATTTCACAGATTTAACGTGTTCTGAAGGATTAGAACAAAATTAAAGTGAAGGATGATCGGTGAATTATTGATGCAGTAAGCCTTGAGACGGAGAGCGGAGCTGGGGTGATGGTAGGTGGTACAAATTGGCAGGGCATGTGTCCCAAGGTAAAGTGGAGGGTAATTGAATTGGAATGATGTCAGACCACACTTAGCTCAGTACTCAGAAGTAAGAGAGTTTACACAGGCAATGGCGAAGTAGGGAATTCTTTTTGTAAGCTTACCACTTTCCAGCTATACTGTTAGCTGCCATACCTGGAGCTTACTAGGAGTTGTGCTATTGAATAGTGTTAGATTTGGAAGTAGAGAAGTGGGACCAAGAGATGTAAAGTTGTGGCTGGGCTTCGGGTAGAAAGGAAAAAATGGGATGGTGGGACATTTGGGTATGGTAAGACTGTCCTAAACTCTGTAACATAATTGTATGTCTGTCTCCCCCATTTGGCAAGACTTTCTGCAGTGTTCCTGCCTCTGTGTTGTCTGTTAATTAGATTGTAATGTCTTGAAAGGGCATGGACACTACCCTGTTTTAATTAGCATCTAGTGTAGTCTCGTGTCCACAGTGGTTGCCCGCTATTGTTAGTTGATGATGATTAGTGAAGCTGAAGCTATTTTTTAAACAGGGCCCAAGGGATGCAGACAGTGATGAAAACGACAAAGGTGACAAGAAGAACAAGGGTGCGTTTGATGGAGATAAGCTAGGAGATTTGAAGGAGGAGGGTGATGTGATGGACAAGACCAATGGTTTGCCAGTGCAGAATGGGATTGACACAGACGTCAAAGATTTTAGGTTTGTATGTTTTACACTTCTGACTTTTGAATGGGGGCTATGGGTTTTTGTTTTGATTTAGTTTTATTTGGATTTTAGGTTTTTTTTCCTTCCTTACCTGTCCTTTTTAAGAATTGGGTCCAGTGCAGGCCATACCACAAAGACTGTAAGTTTACTGGTAAGGTAGAACTTCTAAGAGCCGTCAATGCCTGGTGCTTTCCCAAAACAATAGACTTTTGCATTTGCAAAGGGCTCTATTATTTGCAGAATGATTCTATAAATATCATTTCAGTGGTTCTCAAATATCAAAGTCACCTGGGATGGGTGCCTTGGGATTTTCCCTAAATTTCTCCCAAATCACTAGCTTGGGAGTAACCATGGTCACTAATGGAAGCGTGTCCCCTCTCTCTGGCATGTTGGTGTGGAGAGAAACAGTTGAGAACTTACGCATTATTTTATTTGAGACTCCTAAACTCCCTGGGAGGTAGGTGGGTCAGTATCATTTTCCTCAGTTTGAAGAACCAGAGATGCAGCTTATATGACTTGTTCTTAGTCGTCTCCCTTCCATGGATGCCTCTCATTCCATCTCTGGTCATGACTGATTTGCAGGTTTTACCCTATAATTTAATATACACACTATTCAGATGATGTTGCATATTTGTCTTCTACACTTGGCAATATTCCTCATTTATGTAGGTAACCTTTAGTGATGGTATATAATTCTAAAAAGGTAAAAATCCTTGGTCAGTGATATACAGATAGAGAATTTAATTTTGAATAATTTTAATGTTAGTCTAAAGCTAATATATGTGTGTCTAAACACACACACATCTATTTCTGATCCTGATACCTACCAAAGCCAAAATTAAAATTCATTTTGGATCATTGTATGCAGAACAACATTCAGTTGTTTAGTATTCCTAATTTACTATGTTAATCTTGTGAGTATAAAGAATTACAGTCTTTGGAGGAAATTTGAGGCACAGAGTAATAACCACTTACCTAAGGTCTTTCAGATGAAGTAGATAGCCTTTCCATCCTGAACCTCAGGCAGCCTGTAGTAGGGTCTGGTAGTAGTTGACTTCTGGCTGGGTGGAGATGGTAGGGCAGGTGTGTGAGAGGGAATATGGCAGTAGCTTTAACTTGTACCAGCTTAAAGGGCTGAAGGGCACGGAATGTAGCCACAGGCTATGCTCCCCTTACTAGAATGTAACAGTGTTCTATATTAGTCTGATTTGGAATTATACTGTCCTGCAGTCCTTTTACATAGGGTGATCCTATATCCCCGGTCACCCGAGACAGTACTCGTTTCTGCCGTGTCCTAGGATATTTATTCATAGTGCCTCTTTTTTGCTCTTAGGAATATCCTAGTTTGGATGATAAATGATACTCTCACACTACTTTTAATTCTTAGAGCTGTCTCCTCAGCAGGGGCATATCCTAGATAATGAATTTATTTTGTACTGTTTTGTAATGGTTTGCTTCTGGTTTCTTAGAAGGGGAAAAGGGAGACAGGTTTAGCACTGACCAGTAGTACCAAGATAATACTTAAAATTTTTTTCACCTATAAAAAATTTTTTTTAAAAATAGAATCATTCTCATATATGGAATTTCCCCCTAGAAACTACTTTTTCCATTGGCTCTCTGCTTAAAGAGTAGGTGTTACTTGGGGCGGGGGGCGGGGGGGGGGCGGGGGCGGCGTAATTTACCACCTGCATTTTGGGAATCTTGTTTTCATGGTTGCCACAGGCAGTGTTTTCCAGTTCGTTCATTGTTCCTCAAATCTGGGCCCTTTGGTTAAAGGAATTGTAAATTAATACTAGTTAATGTGAATTTACAGGGTGGGTTGTGGTGGGAAGGCAAGCAATAGAAGAGTTGTTTTATAGGCTATAACATGTAAGCCCCGTAAAGTGCCTTTGGTTGTTTTGTAGAAATAGTTTTAAGTACTGTTGATGATAAACTATGTTCAAGGACATCGTCCTTAAACTTGGGTTGCTGTAGTGTCCCTCCCCGCTCAAAATAAGGTTTAATGCCCTTTACTTTCTCTGTTTAGCCGTACCCCTGGTAATTGCCAGAACTCTGCTAATGAAGTGGATCTTCTGGGTCCAAACCAGAATGGTTCTGAGGGCTTAGCCCAGCTGACCAGCACCAATGGTGCCAAGCCTGTGGAGGATTTCTCCAACATGGAGTCCCAGAGTGTCCCCTTGGACCCCATGGAACATGTGGGCATGGAGCCTCTTCAGTTTGATTATTCAGGCACGCAGGTACCTGTGGACTCAGCAGCAGCAACTGTGGGACTTTTTGACTACAATTCTCAACAACAGGTACTGTGTGTGTCTCTCTGTCACTCTCTTTACTCTCCTCCAGCCAGCACATGATTCAAGTGACTAAGAATCGGGGGGATGGGAGGAGGGTGGCATTATTTTAGGCTGTAGCCAGCCCTTCTTAACCCGACAGTGATGTGGGCATACAAAGCCTCTGTATCTTCCCCTCCAGAGGCGGATTCCCATGCTGAGATTATGGGCAAGAGATCACTCTGCTCGACATGTGCTTCTTTTGGCTCCTCTGTCACCCCAGGGCCTGGGGAGTGGGTGAGGTCGTGTTACCGCTTGTGACACAATCTTCTTGGATGCTAAATTGATCTCTCTGAAGATTAATAAGATTGTGATGCTGTTGGTTGGTTTTGTTTTTAAAATAGTAAACTCTGTTACCTACTGCTGGCAGGAGTCCAGTGTGAGGTCGTCTTGTTAGTC
Organism: Halichoerus grypus; assembly: GCF_964656455.1. Lineage (NCBI taxonomy): Eukaryota > Metazoa > Chordata > Mammalia > Carnivora > Phocidae > Halichoerus > Halichoerus grypus. Next base: position 164,403,524 of record NC_135716.1, read on the forward strand.
ATGTCTTTTAATTAAGTGAGTAACTATAGATAACAAACATACCTGCTATCTTTCTGAAGAGTTAAAATACAATTAGGGGAAAAACACAAATCACTCCTGTAAAAATCTACAGTGAAATTATGTGGCTCTTTCTTTTCTTCATGAATCCTTGGAAGACATTATATATGTGCCTTCTGGTTTTAAAGGCATGGCATGATTAACTCTGGGGTTTACTGATCCTTCTGTTTAATTTTTTTAAAGTAAAAAACCAGCTGTCTGAATTATAAAAGGGGGGAAGTAGCTTCCCCATCTTGTCAGGTACCACAAGCTCTCTCTTGTGGCTGAAAGCACTTTGATGGGCCATGAATTTCTGATATTCATTAGTTTTGGACTGGAACATAAATATAAACTTATCTCTAGGCTTGAAAGGTTAAAATCTCATTTTGATAGTTAGGAATTCTACATCTATGGGGGAAATTGGCTTATGGTCTATCCCTTTGTTGTTATAAATAGCTGATTTTAAATGAATTTTGATGTATAAAGCTAACCATTTAATATTAATAAGAATTAATAGCAGTAATAATAACATTAATAAAGTTTACAAAAGGAAATCCCTTTAAGGGATGATGTGATATGTGTGCTCTGGTCATATCAGGTGGATCTATTAGGTTTAATTAACAAACTCTTTTTCTAGAGAGAGTAAATTTTAAGTGTCCGCTACTCTCCCTGTGGTTCCCAATAGATGTGCCATCTCTCTGAAAGGGTGATTTTTGTGCTTTTTCTCTTTTTTCACTGTTTTGCCCCCTTTCAAAGTGAATCCTCAAAACAGCAGTTTTGAGTGAAGCCAGAAATTACCTCAGGTGCTGAAGATAGATTAGACTTCAACTTTGTGCCACATCAGCAAATGTAGGGGACACTGTTACCAAGTAGACTTCAGCTTGCTCAGCTTAGGATAGGAGTGTGGTGGTAATTCTCTGTCTAAATTGAGGTTCGTGAGTGTAGGCTACTTTTTCTTCTTCTTCTTCTTCTTTTTTTTTTTAAGTAGGCTCCACACTCATTGTGGAGCCCAGTGCGGGACTTGAACTCACAACCCTGAGATCAAGACCTGAGCTGAGATCAAGAGTCACATGCTCAAGTGACATCTCTGTTTACACTCAGGGAGTGTAGGCTACTTCTAATCAGGATTCTTAACCTGGTTATATCAAGAAGTTTTATCTGAATTCTTTCTTTTACTTTGTCTTCTGTGGTCTGAACTTCCATAGCAGCCCCTAGAACTCTGGCCATTTTTGGTGCTTAGCTTCCCATTCCTCATCTAATCGAGTCTAACCCTTTGCTTGTTATTTAAGAAGTGTTTGTCTTCAACCTTTTGTGAAGAAAAATCTGATGCTCTTTCATTGAATTGTTCTTTACTTCATAATCAGAGTTGGGATTTTTTTTTGATGTATTGATCTCTCGTTTCAAACTAATTTTACCAATGTTTTGGGAGGCTGGATAATTATTAGAACTTGAACAGATGTGTCCTTTGGCAAACTCACAAGCAGTTAACATGATTACATCAAAGACAACACCCACTCAGATTTATGAAGCCTGGGATGCCTTCACCACGTATCCCACTTCAGTAATTTTTGAAGCTGAGTGTTATTATTTTGAAAGTTAAACTATTGTTGGTTTTTGGCTTCCCATGAATGTCTTGGTTGTGGTTAACATAGGGGCATTGTTACATAGGTAGACCACAATCACGTGATGTTATCATTGTTGTTTTATCCCATGGGCCTATAATTCTTGCTTTTCTGAGTAGATTGTTTTACATGGTCATGTAGTGGGCTCCCTGATAGCATGCCCGGGAACTATTGGGCCAAGACTCCTAAGTATTTTCAAGACCCTTAACCTCCCAATGGCTCCTGCATAGAGGTAGGAGTAGCTGTTAAGATGGTAGGATCCTTTTTCTACTGGAAATTGGTGTTTGATCTTACTTTTTATCCCTCCAATATTCCTTACTCTTTTGCTCTACATTGTTTTATTCCCCTTTCCCTTTCTATTATTTTAATTGATTGTCATTCTTGAAGATCCAATGCTTGTTAAGCTTTCTTGATCTCCATGAGTTGCATTATCTGTCTCCTTTGAACTCTAGTGCTTTGTACTTCCCTTAAGAGAAGGAGTCACCATCTTCTGCCTTGTGTATAATTTCTTGTTTAAGAGTCCTTGCTAGATTGTAAGCTCCTTGAGGGTAAGCCCTGGGTCTTGTTCTTCTGTGTCTTCTGCTTTTGCTTTAGCAGACCAAGTTTTCAGGAAGCTTTTTCCATATTCCTATTATAGTATCTCAGAATATCCCCCATTACTAAATACACCTCCCCAAACTGAAATTTGGAACTAGCCTTCTAAGAGGTCTGGAGGCCATTCTTTGAGGCCTAGCTTGTATTCTACTATGCAAGTCCTTTAGATCTAGCCCACTAAGCTTGTGCTCATGTTTGTAACTAGACCTGCACAATATCCAGGAAATTACCTCCTTTTTAGGGTCACAGCCCTCTGTTGCCATCTGATCAAAAAAAAGTATGTAATTCGTTCAAAATCCAATTTTGTTGGTAATTTCAGGGAGATCACAGATTTGTGGACTGTGGATTATAACTTTGTGTTTGCATTTTTTGTTCTCACCTGTAGCTTGGCATATATTTCATGAATGAACTATGGTTCCCCCCTCCCATAGCTCGCGGTTTAGGTATTGTGACTCATTTGGTCATTTCGGTAGTGCAAGGACATGCTTGAAGACAAGTCTAGGACATGCCCATGTCCTAGAACCTTAGACAAGGGAGAGCATACTCTATTCTGGGGAAGGAAGGATTTTTGGAAGAGGTAGATCTTGAGCTGTGCCTTGTAAGACTTGTTTTTTTTTTTTTTTTTAAGATTTTATTTATTTATTTGACAGAGAGGACACAGCGAGAGAGGGAACACAAGCAGGGGAGTGGGAGAGGGAGAAGCAGGCTTCCCGCTGAGCAGGGAGCCCGATGCGGGGCTCGATCCCAGGACCCTGGGATCATGACCTGAGCCGAAGGCAGACGCTTAACGACAGCCACCCAGGCGCCCTGTAAGACTTGTTTATATCAGGAAAAGAGTGAAAATTCCACTAGAGGAAATAGTAAAACTTAAAGGCTTACTATGAGAACTTAACAGGTGCACATTCGGTAGATAACGTAGTAGTCATCCTAGGTGGGGGGTGAGGTTGGGAAACGGCGACCTCTGAGGTCTCACAGGCAGGGTTGTGGGTCTTAGCAACTTTGTCATGCTACCTGATTGACAGTGACAAGACAGAAGGAATGACTTAATTACCATGGTTTGGTTTTTTTGTGCTGTTTGTTCAGTAGCAACTGTAGACATTACTTACCCATATTAATCAGTTAATTATTGATGATTGTGTCCTTCCAGAGAGCTGGTTCTACCGGTAGTGAACAGAGCTGGTGCTCATAGTAAGGCCGTCAGACGTGGAATTGAATGGGACAGTTGAGGAACCAAGTGCTGAATTGGTTGGTCAGGAATGCTGTCAGGCCAGGGGAGGGCTTGATGGAGACGAAGGTTGTATAGACCTTCCTTGAAAGACAGATGCAGTGTATATTGCTGCAGTTAAGAGAATAGAGTTGTGGAGATAGAAATGAGCATGGTGTGGTCATCGACTGACAACAGTAGAAGGCACACTTAGAGTGAAATGCAGCTTGCTGCGTTGGGCTGTTGAGTCTAGGTCCCAGAGGCTTGAGAGCCAGGCTTGAGTCCCAGACATTATTAATGATTGTGAGAATTAAACCACAGATCTAGTGTAGTGCGTGTTTTTCTATACATTTCTGCTTTTTTATATTGGCTTTCTTAAATGAGCATCAAAGGCTATCCTTCTCTCTCGCTCTCTTTTTTTAAGTTTTGAGTTACTTGCTATAGTTAATGAGGTAGCTTTATTTGTGATTTCATGATGGGATCTGGTTTGGAAGTTGACAAAATAAATAATTCCTTCTTGTGTCCTATTTCCTTTTTATCAGGATTTTGATTTGGTTTCATAAAACTGTTAGTATCAACTTCTATTGAGATACATAGTATAGAGCAGCCTGCAAATACAGGAAAGGTAATTTTCATTTAGTTCATCACAAACATAATGGTACTTAGGGATACTTTGGGTTTTGGATAGTTAAGTTACTTGTTTATCATAAATTTAACCTAAGATTTATTTAAAGCAAGGATTCCTTTTTTTGTGCCATGAACCCTTAGCAGTTTGATGAGATCTATGGGCTGAATTTTGTGAATGATGTATAGTATAAGTAGTTTACAAAAGAAGCAGTTATACAGAAATAGTTACAGAAATATTTAACAAATTGAATATGTATCTGCTTTATCAAACAGTGCATGCAGCAGAAGTAGGCGTACCTAGTGATCATGATGAGGATAAACATGGCTTTGGGATGTCTAATAGTTGTAAAGGAACGTGAAAATGTATCTGACTTTTTGAGAGGGGCTGGGAGGAGCAGAGGAAGAGGGAGAGAGAATCTTAAGCGGGCTCCACATCCAGCGCTGCAGCCAGACGCAGGGCTGGTCTCACAACTCTGAGATCACAACCTGAACCGAAATCAAGAGTTGGATGCTTAACCAAGCCACCCAGGCGCCCCATATGTGACTTCTCTTGGTGATTAAGTCACAAGTGTATAGCTAAGGTTAATGTGGTTTATTGCCTACAATCATAATTGAAGGCATGCTAAATTTCATGAAAATAAGGATAATTTTACTATCCCAAGTATGAAGATCTGGGGTTTAAGTACCCGTAATCTAGGGCGCTTTGAAATGTTCATTGATATCTCTGGAGTATTCTCCTTCTTTCCCTCACTTTCCCTCCATTGTCTTCTTAATTCTGGACAGTGAACAGTGAGCATTAGAAACAGTGCACAGTTCATAATAATGTGAACCATTTTGTTTTATGGTACATGAGTGATCTTCTTTATTTTAATGAAGAGCCATACAATTATTTATATTTCCCCTAAATATATTTTATAAAGTTACTGCTAGATTTCATTATATTACAATTATATGTAGCAGAAATCAAAGCCAGGATTCCATCTTTATAGATTAATCAGGTTAATTGTTGATGCTCTTTATTTAGAATTCAGTTAATCTAAAAATAGCCTAATGTAGCATGTTGTACAAAATTGCATACTGATGTACTAAAACTCTCACTTGTTAAGCATGAATTTTAGCAAAGAAACAGTACTCCAAAAATCATAATGGAAGTACAGATTCATTCCCTCACAGCTCTAGACAGATAGGAGAGGAAGTGGCACACAATGCTTTTAAAAGTGTGGTAGTGATTAGATGTCATTCTTCTGAAGCCAAGTTTGTGCAGTTTTAATATAGGTCTTTAATATTCTTGGCTTTCCTTTCAATTGACAAGTGAGAGGAAGATTATTTTATCAGTGTCATGTATAGGCACTGTTAAAATGCTGACTTTAGCTAGCGGTTGGGTCAGTTGAAGCTTACCTTTATTGTTCTTTGACTTCGGTGAAATTTTATGATTTTCCTCAAAAGTACTTAATTACTTGGTTAGAAGGACATTGTCGTTGTTCAAATAACCTGGTTGAAAATGAGCTTTGATCTGGAAGCTTCAGACAGTAGCAGACTTTCACATATTTCATGTACTAAAGACTGGTTGCCATGATCAACTTTTTTTTTTTTTTTTTAAAGATTATAGTCCCACCATAGATGTAATAATACCTTAAGTGTTTTGAAGATCTTTTCTCTGTGAACCCTTACAACATCCCCATGGGATAGGGCAGGTACTACATTTTTACAGATAAGAAAATTAAGACCTCATGAAGCTAAGAAAGTTATTGAAGGTCATATACTCCAAGCTGTGGGAACGTCTGTGTTCTGGTGTCTAGCTCTGGGCTCTGTCCTGGGGACCTAGTACTAGAAACACAAAGCCTTTTGATAATGTGGGGATGTCTCACCTGCAAATTCAGTTCCATTTGTGGTTTTCTCTTCATGGAGTATATGGTCAAGCATATTCCTCCACAACAAAACAAAAAAGGTTTTTCTTCCTTCCCTATTACCTTTGTGCCCTGTTGACAGCAGTTGGTGCTCATGAACTCATTGGGATTTTTAACATTAACATTCACTGCAAGGAGTTTTGCCCTCTGCTTTCCTCATCCTGAGCTGCCTTGTTGGGGGAGGAGTTGTAAGAGGTGACTCACAGAAGGGCCGTGTCTGTATGGGGGTACTCCCCCCATTCATCAGAAAGAACACACATGAAGGACTGTTCCTAGCATGTGTTTTACGTGTGTTAATTTTAATACTTCCAGCAACCTTATGTGTTAGACATGTCTTAATTGTCCCTAGTCGAGAGAGGAGGAGAGTGAGTCACAGAGAGGTTATCTTTGCCCCATGTCACGTAGTCTGTGTTGGAGCTAAGATATGAATCCAGGCTTTCTGGCCCCAGAGTCTGTGCTCTTATCCCCTGTCCACTGTGTATATAGCTTTAAAAATTGGTCAGAAGCCATGGCTGGTGGGACATTTTATTTTGGTGGGGGAGGGGGATAGTCTTTCACATACATCAGCTCCATATTTAGGTATTACTCCACATTCTGAAAATTCAGCAACTGTTTTTATGCCAACAGGTATTATTGATAACATAATAACACTAGTAGCTGTCTTTATCACTTAGCACTATACTGGGGGTTTTTGACTGCCCCTTTCTGGAATAAAAACCCTGCAGGCTATCTTTTGTAAAGTCATGTAGTGACAGAGAAGGGAGTCAAATCAGCTTGCTTGTGTAGTTCCCAGATTATACCTTCAGTGTTTCTTATTAGGAACCTCGATGAACTTGAAATAGTTGATATATTTTCCCTTGCATTCAGTCTCTTGAACAACTTAAGAATTCAACCCAAGTACATTGTAATCAGTAGTGGCACATTTATCATTATACCACCCTTAAAACCAGTGTTCTCTCCAAATCTCACAGTATTGTTTCTCAGTTACCTTTGGCTTGCTTTCGAAAATGATGAAAATGTTAACAGAGCTCAGTGCTTTGCCCAGCAGATGGCATTTGTATGAGTTTTTCAGGATCCTTTGGAATCCATTACTTGCCAATTACCCAATTTTGTTTTGAATACCCTGTATTTCCAGTTAATATTGGACCATTTACATAAAGAGAATGTGCCAGAATTGCTGTAATCTATGCTATAATCAAATCTGCTTGCTGTAGATGATAATTTACTTTTGTTAATTGTTTACTGCAAAATGCACTCAAGAAAACAGCTCCTTCTCTATTCACCATAATCACTGCGATATCAGTCAACTCTCAAACACAGAATATGTGGGAGCTCTTGTAGGACCTGTATGTTTTTAGTTAAAAGTAATAGTTTCTACTTCTCAAAGTGTGGTGAAGTGGTGCTAAGAACCACAAACTAATGTTGTGCAGGATGGTTGGTATTAACACACACTGGATATATATGGCTGTAGTACACGTATATTTAAGGAGTTATACGCCATGTTAAAAACCTGTGAAGTGGGGATAAGTCGGATGGCATGACAGTGAGTACTGTTTTTGGTTAATAAGATCACTTCAAGAGTTCTATTCTGAACACACCGTCTTTATTTCCCTGGTTCCATGTCATAGCGCCTCGCTAATAGGTGCTCAAAAAATGTTGAATGAATTATTTTGTTTGTAGCAGGGCAAAGAAGTGTAGAGGGAAGAGGCTAGCATGAGCAGTGTCTGAGATGTTAAATATTTCAAAAGGTTTGAGGCTAGGAAAATTCCAGAGACCCATTGAAGACACAGTAGATACCTAGTGAAACTATGAGGTATTTTTACAACGTTGGAAAAAACTTAGAACTTTCCACTATTTTACGGTAATGTTTTCTCCCTCTTGGCTGCCCCTCTTGGGTGAGCTGCTTCCTGTTGGTAGGAATACTGTGGGACACTGTCCTTTAGGTAAGACAGACACGTGAAAAACAACTTGGAAAAATCACAAGATCAGTTACCCAATAGTACTGATTGGCTCCCTTCCTGGAGCAAAAAGTTGGTTTTTTTTTTTTGTTTTTTGTTTTTAAAGATTTTATTTATTCATTTGAGACACAGAGATACAGAGAGAGAGAGAGAAAGCATGAGCAGGGAGAGAGGCAGAGGGAGAGGGAGAAGCAGGCTCCTCGCCGAGCCAGGAGCCCGATGCGGGGCTCGATCCCAGGACCCCGGGATCGTGACCTGAGCTGAAGGCAGACGCTGAACCATCTGAGCCACCCAGGCGCCCCCAAAAAGTTGTTTTGATAGGTTTGTCTATAAATCCCAGTACTGCTTTTGAAGACTTGATATTTAATCATTGCCCATAAAGGAGTACTTGTCTTTTTACCAGCATCATAATGAAGTTTCTTTTTTCTATAACCTTTGAAAATAAAACTCTAAAAGTATTTTTGAAATCTGTACAGGGTTACTTTGATTTCCTTTCATACTGTAAAGGCAAAGGCTAATTTTACTCTGGTTTTTAGAAAGATGAATATTTACAAAGAGAGGTAACAGGTGACGTTGGTTAGTATATTTGAAATATTCACCTTTTTTCTTTTTATTTAAAATCTGCCTACTTGTATAAAGTCTCTCCACCACCTAAGATCGCATTACAAGTCCAGCTCTGACGATAATTAAGCTGAATTGGTGGGATGACATTATGTCTTAATGTCTAAAACAGTCAGGTCTCTTTATGAGGAAATCTGTTATTTAAGATCCATTTAAGATCCTCCAGTGATGGCAGCTGAGCTATTGAAAACTGTAGAAAGAGCAGGTAGGGAGGTTGAGGGTACTTTCTAGGGAGGTGCCTTCAGTAAGCTCTCTGTCTGACCTTAGCAAATGAAGACGTTTTCAGTATGACTCCCTGGAAGGTGGCATGTCAAGGCAATCGAGGACCCCCTTTCTTTGCACCAGTACTATTCATGCTAAAGTGTGTCCCCATCTTATGCAGTGTTGCATCCCTAGTCCCTTGCACAGTGCCTAGCAGGTATTACTGGTTTCATAATATTTGTAGGATGAATGAGTGAATGATTGACCCTGTATTAAGATAGAATTTTAGCATATTCTTAGTGTCAGGACCTTTGCATTCCTATCCTGGTCTTGTGAATTCAGAAGTGTGCTAGGTCTGAGCTCAAAATCCAGGTTTTTTTTAGTAGCAGCTGTATTTCTGTTGTTTGAGTTCCTACACATAAAGAATAGGTATCCTAGGAAACTGGAGGGCTCCCAAAAGTTGGCAGCTGTCTAATTTATTCATTATGATAAGCCACTAGTTGAGGAAGGTATCCAGTATCATTTCCCTGGAAGAGGCAGCCAGAGGACGAAATGAACTTTTCATTTTCCTTTCCAAAGTGTTTGTGGGGTTCTCGAAAGAGCCGAAGAGAGGTAACAGCATTAGGGCTAATGTGATGTGGCTCATTTTGTAGTAGATTTAATTTTGAGTGTGCTTTGGATCAGGCAGGACCCTCAGACCTGTTGACGGCTGTTAGAGCATTTGTATGATTGCTTGTGGTTCAGGGGACATCAGGCTAACCTGGGAGGGTAGTGGGCAGCACGTGGGGACCGGGTGCACCAACTTGAGGTAAAGAAGGAGAGGGAAAACCCTACTGTGAAGTTTCACGGTGCCATCAAAATGGGAATGGAGTAGAGCAACAGAACATTTTTGTTGAAAAATGTCATTCCTGAACAAGGGTTTGTAGAAATTTCTGTTCAGAGAGGTTTTAAAATTATTTCACGAGACAGTTTCTCTAACCTCATCACGTCTTTTTCCTACTTCAGCTGTTCCAAAGGCCTAGCGCCCTTGCTGTCCAGCAGCTGACAGCTGCCCAGCAGCAGCAGTACGCCCTGGCAGCGGCTCATCAGCCCCACATCGGTAAGTGCGTGAGTGTGCGGCGCATGCCCCGAGCTGAGCGCGCCAGCTGCCGCAAAACCCGGTAGCGCAGAGTGGTTATAATCAAGTCCAGGCAGATTCCTCAGAGTAGATGGCCTCTTCCTCTTGTCCTGCTGTCTTTTGCCACATTCTTCATTTTTGGCAACCTTCTAGACTTCAGTTCATAAGATTTCTTAGTGTCCCGGTATTGGTCTGCCTCCGCTGTTGTAGGATTTAAAGTAACTACGGTAGGGACTAGCATCAACTCTGTTGGTAAGGTTGGATGAAATCGATGGCATAAGAATAGTTTTGCTCTTGTTAGGGTTGCCTCGACTGTGAATATATCAACTTCTCATCTTACTAAGTAGCAGGTAGTATGTGTAAATCCATTCTCCAGGCCGCATATATTGAGGATCTGAAAAAGTATTCTCATTTAATTACTGGTTTTTAAAGTAGCTTTGCCCTTTTCCTATAGCACGTGTTAATATTTTGGTGTACATATTTTGTCTTACTGCCTAGACCTTCCCCCCCCGGACCTTTTTAAGGTCTCTTTGAAACAAAGTGCTGTGTGTGTAAACAAGTACGTGTAGAATTTTTTTTTTTTTTTTGATGTGTCAAAATGATACGGGTCAATAGAAAGGAGATCGCTAATCATAGATTGTGGTATACTGTGGAAGAAAAGATGTGCTTCCAACCTAAATGTATTAAGGCTAGGCATAATGGCTTTTGCCTAGGTCTGGTTTAATTTATAATTGAAGATGCTAGTGTTTATAAATACCTATACATTTTCTTTGAGAAAAACTGTTTGGAAAATTGTTTTAAATGGAGATAAATTCTTCCTTCCATCCCATTACAAAGTCTTTTAAGTTGCTTTATTTTAGCCTGCCATAATTTTAATAGTCCTTGAGAAATTGTGCTGAATTTAAAACTGCCTCACGGTTTAAATTGTTAGCAAAGATAAACAAAAAACAAAACAAAACAAAAAAAACCGACAAAAAGAAAGACAACAGATAAATGTTACCCTGATCTTTAGTATAGGGATTATTTTATCTTTTTAAAAGTCCTCTTTCCTCTCAACCTATCCTGTCTTGTCTTTTTTCTTTTTTTCCTCACCTGCAGTGAGTAGCCAAATTGTGTAGGTATTTGGTAGGGCTGCAGTTCTAGTTGGGTTTGTTTTTACTGACAGGTGTGTTTTCAGCAGGTTTAGCGCCCGCTGCGTTTGTCCCCAATCCATACATCATCAGCGCTGCTCCCCCGGGGACGGACCCCTACACAGCTGGACTGGCTGCAGCGGCGACACTAGGTGAGGTGTTCTTCTGCATGCGGGACTTTATCCCCTGCTAAAAAGTCGTGGGGGCTGGCATGCATTCTTTGTACTCTGTCCTGAATCCAGGTCTCCGGTGGAGATTTTTCTCCTGGTTTCCAGTGTCCTCTCCCTGTTTGGATAGCTCTCCTTAGCTGTAACCTCAGACTCGAACATATCCAAAGGCAAATTCATGAGCTGCCTCTTGTATGGGTATTTGTGATCCACGAAACCACCAAGTTGCTTGTAGATAGTTGGGGAATTTATCCCCTTTCCTAGGTCTTCCTACTACCTGTAGTCTGCCACAGTGCAGGTCCTTATACTCTTTACCTAGGCTTTGGCACCTGTTCTCACTTATGTATTCCTAATTTCCTTACCCCTCCCCTCCAGTGTTCTCGAAAACTGTTTTAAACATGGATCTTACCTTTTCACCTTTCTGCTTTAAACCATCACCAGTTTCTTTTCTTTCTCTCTTTTTTTTCCCTCCTCATGCTGTATTATCTTTAATAAACCCGCAGCACCAGTGTCATCTGCCATTTGGTGTTTTCTCGGTGAAGAAGCCCGTCACCAATTTCTGTCTTATCCACCCAAACCATAGATCAGACATGGCTGATTATTCCATCCTAATTGGGTGGTGGTGTGCTGTTCCTTGGATCGCTATTTTTAAGGAGCTGCCATGGCATACTGAGGATTAGTGAGGATTGGGACCCACTCTGATCTCTCTATGACTTGTATATAGATGTCTCTGCATGCATACCACTTTCTCCCCCTCCAGATTGGCTGTCACTGGCTCACACCATACATTCTAGCAGTGCTAAACTGGTTTGAGCTTGCTGCGGGCACCACACCTGCTGAGGCCTCTCCAGTCCTCCGTAGTAAACTCTTCCCATTCTTCTCCTGGGGATCTCCTTAGCTGGCATTGTCACCACCTAGAAACCCTTCCTTTGCTGACTCCCCTGTTCTTTCTCTGTTACTTACTTTTACTTTGTATTTATTTGCTTGTGGATGTATACATGAGTGGTTTGTTTCCCCTTGAGATTGAGCTCTTTCAAAAGCAGGCCTTTCTGTTACTTGACTCTGGAGCACAGTTGCTGGCGCCATAATGGACTCACACATGTCTGGTAGATTGAATTCAACGTTAGGACAAAGTCAGTGTCTTCCAAAGTAAAAATTCTCTGGGAACAGATCCCTCCAAGTCATGTTAATCATAATTAAATATTATTATTGTAAGATTTTACTTACTGTTATATAGCATGCGATTTGCCATTGTGAACTCAGATGCAGTATAGAATTTCTTACTATTTTCTTTAGCATTATTCACATTTTGGCATGCGTTGTGATGGGAATGTATGTAGTATAGTTCCTCTGTCCCCCTTGCCTTTGAGGGAGATAGAAAGCTCTTCCTGGCAGAATGATCTTTGCTAACCATCTTTAATATTGATTCAGCCCTTATTAACTATTTGCCAAGCATTGTGCTGAGTGCTTTTCTTTCATGAGTTGTTGGATGATTTATTTTTTTTAAGATTTTATTTATTTAATTTCAGAGAGAGAGCGAGAGCGAGAGTGCACGTGTGTGAGCGGGGGTAGCGGCAGGCGGAGGGGGGGAATCTCAAGCAGACTTCACGCTGAGCATGGAGTCCGATGCGGGGCTCGATCCCATGACCCTGAGATCACAACCTGAGCTGAAACTAAGAGTCGGATGCTTAACCGACAGAGCCATCTAGGTGCTCTGGATGTTGATTTTACAGATTAGGAATTTGGAACTCAGCTGTCTTTTTTCCAGGTCACACTACTTAAATACTACAGAGTTGGGGTTTGAACCAGGTCTATCTCAGAGTCCATGCATGCACTTCACTATAGTGTACAATGCCCACACTATCTTGAATTATCTTTTCTCTTTCTTTTCTCTGCTGACTTACTATATGTTATTTAAAACAACTATCTTAGGGACAACACACTTGTCCTCACTGAAATCATAGTTTGGTGACGAGAGTGTTGCTTTTTGTACCTACCCATCAGCTGAGCCAGACTGAAAAAGACTTCAGGGCTTTCACACAGAACCAGAAATGTTAACCACCCAAACTATGAAATTGCATATGCTTGTGGGGTGTGCATCACAAAGGAATTGGAGCAGGCATCCTGATGAGCCAAGCTCCATTGATCATGCATCCCGGGGGGTATTTTCCTAACTGCAGTCAGAGGCCATGTGAGCAGGGAAAGTAGTAGAAATGCTAGTTGAGAAAATTGAAGAGGATTATATAAATATTTATGGTAACAGCAGTCTGTGCACAGCTGAGGGTTTTATTGTTGACATGTGGCGGAGCCTTGAGATTGTCATTGCAGGTTACAATCCAGCCTTTCCCCATCGATGTGGCAACATCCTCACCCTTATCATACCCATTCGCAGGTGAGGAAACTAGGGCATAGGTTAAGTCTCCATTGTATTGTTGTCTCTTCCATTCTCTTCTGTAAATGCCCAAGACCACCCTACTTTGTAAACACTAGTCAGGTGGGTTTGGGGGCTCCCTACTCTCTAACTTGGAGGTATGGTTCTTAGGCCCTTCAGGTTCTGAGGAGTTAAAAGATTTTTACCCCTTTGCTTATTATAAAAAAAATAGCTCCTACTGTAACCTAGGTTCTCTAAGCAGCATGTTTATTTTACATCCAGATGTAGTATTTCACAGTGGGTAATCTTATAAACAGAGCTGCTTGATCTTGGCTAATAGGCCCACAGGGGCAGAAAATACCAAATCAGAAATGTCAGAGCAGTACTGGGCAGTGATGTAATTTGACTTACTTGTATCTTAGAAGCTTAAAACTGGGAAACAAAACATATGTTCCAATTAATTTTGACTTAATGAAATCTGTGTTTCTTTCTTTTTAAAGATTTTATTTATTTATTTGACAGAGAGCACAAGCAGGGGGAGTAGCGGCAGGCAGAGGGAGAAGCAGGTTCCCTGTTGAGCAAGGAGCCCGATGCAGGGCTCGATCCCAGGACCCTGGGATCATGACCTGAGCTGAAAGCAGACGCTTAACTGACTGAGCCACCCAGGCACCCCGAAATCTATGTTTCTGCAGGATTAGCTACCATGTCAGAATAGACACATTCGAAATAGCTCTTTGGAACTCTATCTATATTCAGTCAAGTTGCAGATATTTTAAACTCTGTGTTTTAAGAAACTTTTGATTGGGGGATGTGTTTCAGCAGATCTGAGGAGCTTGTCTTGGTTGGCAAAATGAAGCCTTGGTGTTTCTTGCTGCCATCTTCAGAGAATTCTGTGGTGTAGATTTCTGCCACACCCAGGCTGCGGTCTGCATGGCTGTGTTAGCTCTGTGTTGCATACTGCGTACGGCAGACACTGTAGCGAGAGCCTGTTGCCAAAGGTGAACAGATCATTGAGATTGAAGCAGAGTGCTTGGTTTTGTTTAGGACACTCAGCAGGTCTGTAAGGTTTTGTTTGTTTGTTTTCAACATTGACTTAAATTCAAAATTTCATATATCAATGTCTGAATGTAGTTGTGTTGAATGACTTCCAACACAGAAATAGGAGAACCAAGCCTCTTAGAAATTGAGCAGTGGAGGTTCAGTGGAGTGTCTGGGTTATGTCGTTGAAGACTGATGGATTTTCCTGCTTCAGGAGTTAATGAAGCACCAGGGCCCCTGTCCCTGTCAGTCATTTCAGGTGCCATCCTTACCATTGAGAGCAGGGCACAGCTTAATCTTTTATTCTCTTCCTTCACTTGATGCACACAGACTCGCCATTTATTTCCCTTCAGACAACAAACTGTGTTTCTGTCTGTCCCATGTCCTTTCTTTCTCAGGGGAAGCACAGGCCTTTTGCCTTCTTCCTGCCAAGGCCAGTTCTTCTGTTCTTAAACCCATCCCTTCCAACTTCAATCAGTTATTCTCCCTTTTGTGATATCTTTGGTGTTTTGTCCTTCACTAGCTTCTTCATCTAGGCCTGGAGTAAATTAGTGACTTCAGAAGACTTTCATAAAAATATAAAAATATGTTCTATTTTTCAAAAACAGAATTCATGATCAGTTAGAACGAATCAATATATCCTTACTATTTTACTGTAGGATCTGCTGAGTCCGATGTAGCCTTCGGAAACCCTGAGATGATTCTGACTAGTCTAAACTTGTCTTCTTTTCTCTCGCTATTTTTAGGCCCGGCTGTGGTCCCTCACCAGTATTATGGAGTCACTCCCTGGGGAGTCTACCCTGCCAGTCTTTTCCAGCAGCAAGCGGCTGCCGCCGCGGCAGCAACTAATTCTGCGAATCAGCAGACTACCCCACAGGCTCAGCAAGGCCAGCAGCAGGTAAATGTAAACAGAATTTACCCCCTCTAAGTGTGAATTTTAGTAATCGTGTATCATTAAAAGATAATGCTGCTCCTGATAGAGAAATGCTGTGGATCGGCGAGTTCCCACTGTGTGTGTTACCTGAGTTCAGGCTGAGACTTAACGGGGCTTACCGAATGCCTTTTATGATCAGGTTCTTGGTCTGCATACCTAGGTAAGATCATGAGATTGTGTAGGGGCAAAGCACGTAGAGGATCATCCACTTAAGGGTACATGGTTAGCAAGTGGCAAACGAGTACTCATACTGCTAGTAAGAGCTACTTTTCTGCCATAACTACGGGATGCCGTCGCTGCTTTCCAAACACTGGTCTCAGATCACCTCTGCCTCTCCCGCAGGCAGCTTGCCACGGACGGGGAGGCTCGTTCTCCAGACTGCTTATTGAGAACATCAGCTGAACTGGATATAAATCTTTAAACCTATTACGTCTCTTTTAACTTAGAGCTTTTTAATGAGTTGGGAAAGAATAATGAACTACAAAACTAAGTATGCCCTTTTATTTTGAATAGGCCATTTTCTCCTTCTTACTAGAAGAATACCTGTTTATTGCTGAAAATTATGGTGAATTGGAAAACTCAAAGGAAAAAAATCCTCATGTCAGGATAAAACAAAATTAATGGGTGGTATTTGTCGTTCTAGCTTTATTTTTCAGTTTCTGATAAAATCGGGGTTATGCTGTCCAATGGTTTTGAGTTTCTACAGTTTTTACAGTTTTCCATGTTATTTAGTGCTTTTTAGAAATATTTACTGGCTATCTTTAAATCTGTCAGAGTATCCCATATTTTATTTTCACCAGCTTACTATTATTTGATATTTAATTTAGCAACATTTTGATGTTATAAATGACTGATAGCCTTTACATAAATGTATGATTATTTCCATGGAATAAATTCCTAGAAGTGGAGTCTTTCAAGCAAATAAAATGAATGGCTTTGGTACACATTGTCAAATTAAAGAGGCAAGACACCATGCTCGTCCATGTACTTGTGACGTGATGCAAACAAGAACGCTTTGGTTTTTACTAGTCCCACTAAGAGAGTGTATGTTTAATTTTTTAGATTCTGCAAAATTATAGAAAAAACACAGGTCTTGAAATTCTAGCCAATTTATCCTTGGTCAGTAATTTTATAGTAAGATAAATTTTTGGAAGCTAATACATGATTTTCTTTGCAGTAGATACAACTCTTGTCCCCCAGGTATGTAAGGGAATTTAGCAGATAATTTGTTGACATAATGGGTGATCCTTGTGAATATATTTAATAAGCTTACTCTTTGTGGATAGTCAGTATTTAGTTGCGTGATGATCTTTGTGTTTAAATGGCTGCCCAGTATGGATTTGGTAGACAGAAGTAATTGCTGTGTTTTTAAAATTAGTTCTACTAGAGTGCACAAGAAAAATAGTAGTAAATACTTCTTCTTGAAAGCTTTTTGTTATAAAGATTTTTTTTTAAATTTTATTTATTTGACAGAGAGAGAGGGAACACAAGCAGGGGGAGTAGGAGAGGGAGAAGCAGGGTTCCAGCTGAGCAGGGAGCCCGATGCGGGGCTCGATCCCGGGACGCTGGGATCATGATGACCTGAGCTGAAGGCAGACGCTTAACCGTCTGAGCCACCCAGGCGCCCCGAAAGCTTTTTGTTTAAAGCTAAGTGCTCTACCTATAATTTCTTTTATATTTTCTAATTCTGATAAATTACATGACTTGCCTTCATAAGATTGAGGAAATGGAATTTGTGTGCCCAGGGTCACACAGATATTAAATTGTTAAGATTTGAACACAAATCTGTCATTTCACAACTTGTGTTATTTTCTGACCATATGGTGATGTTTGGAGTTACAGAAAACCGGAGATTTCGTCTTTGTTCTATTACTGACTGGTTTTGCACCTAGGGGTGTGTTGCATGAATATAGAGAATATAGAGAACCTCTGAATATAGAGAAGCTATATCCTTAGCTGTAAAATGGGCACTGTAATCCTTTGCATTTCAGGGTTTTCTGTCATCCACTATTACAGATGCCACTGAGAAAAGGTTACTGGCATTTTTAATAAGCAGCCATATTTTAGTTCCAGTGTTGTTTTTGTCAGTTTTTGGTTTCAGTTGTTTTAGGAAAATATGATTTTCTTGGTGAACTCCTTTGTCATAGTCATTGAAATGAGAGGCCCTTTTTAAAAAAAAGTTTGCTTTTGATCTTTTTGGCCTTGACATTTTTTCAGAAAACAGAACATTTGTTACATTCTAGGCATGGTAACTGTTCCACACCTAATTGCTGGAACCTTGAGCACAGTCAGTGACGTTCCAGGCACTCCGTCTTACTTCTGATTCCTTTTCATCCTTTTTGTGAAGGTTCCTTTGACATTTGACAAAAATTTTGTTCTTTTCTATTTCAAAATGTTTGCTAAAGAAAAACTCTTTGGGTGTTGGGTTGAAGCCAAGCACATGTAGGCACACTTGGTGGTGATTTGGTGTTAGATATGGCATTTTGACAGAGAAGCGTTTAGAATGGCTTCTGAACTTTCTAGATTGGGGGAGACTGTGTAGATGATAATTCTACTGAGCATGGTGAACTATAGAAGGATGAATGATTATTAATTAAAATATCCCCATTGAGCATCTACTTGCATATTAAGTATTGGTAGATCTCAAAAACTGTGTATGTAAATCAGTAACCTTTGAAAAGAAATTTGAATTTAACAGCTTTTGCACTGTAAAGGTAGATAGTAAGCAGACTCTGAGAATAGTGTTTTACACCGATCTTCAGTCGTTTTTGTTGATTTTATTCGATGTTAAACTGTTACTTGTAAAATTGTACATATTTGTTTCCATAAAATCCAGACTTGATAGCTGTTGATGAAATTAAAATACATGAATACTGGCAGCTGACTTAAGAACATTGATTAATCATCAGGGTCCCACACAGATTTCTAGACAGTGGACAAAAAGGAAACCTGCTGCTCTTCTCATTAAAACTGGGCCCAGTAGTCTGGACTACCTCTTTCTTCAGGCACCTTGTCCCTTCGCCTGTCCCCCAACCTTTTACACAACTCCTAACCATACATAAACCTGGTTCACAATACCCTATGGAAATGATGCTTTCATTGATGTTTTAGTCGTTCTTGAACTGTTAGTATTTGCCATATCTCTGTACACGCTGTTTACTTTATTCCTAGAGTGAGAGCTCTTCTGGGTCATTGGTGAGGCATCTTCTAAGTCTTGGTGCAAGCACTCAACTGGGCAGCCTCCCTTGACTCTTCTGTCAATGTGGATTGAAGCACTCCTTCTCTTTTAAAGTCCATTAGATTCTTTAGATCACAAACAAATATTTTGATAGTAATTAGCTCTTGGTTATTGATTGTCTCCTGGGTACCAGGTATTGTGCCTTGCAGACATTAATTCTCATATTCCCAACAGATCTGCAAGATCAGCCATTACTCTCACTACTTTTACAGATAAGGAAATAAGAGACTTGGAGTCAACCAAGTGTCTACATGACTCTTTTTGCCAGTACGGATGGTGGTGTTTCCCTTATGCTCCTTTAATAGTTAAGTGTTAGTGGTGTTTCTCTTTTACATTTTTTACCAAATGGTACCAAGAATAATCTGTACCCAGGTTCCTGATCATATGTCTAATTTTTATAAAAAGCAGAGTGATAGTGAAAGTGATTTGATAAGAACTTTCTTTGCCTTTGAAAACCTGCAAAACACATTTTATAATTTTAGCCTTGGTC
Source organism: Halichoerus grypus (assembly GCF_964656455.1). Taxonomy (NCBI): domain Eukaryota; kingdom Metazoa; phylum Chordata; class Mammalia; order Carnivora; family Phocidae; genus Halichoerus; species Halichoerus grypus. The sequence goes on from NC_135716.1 coordinate 164,422,779, forward strand.
TGTGGGTTTTGCATTTTTACTTGCTGGAGTATATAGATCATGTGGAGTAGATTCTTCAGAGCATTCAGAATAAGAATGATTACCACCATTTTGATACCGTGTTTCATTCATAAAAAGTGGATCCTTCAGCACAGTGACAGAACTGGTCTTCTGTACTGAAAAAGGCAGTGTTCTTGACACTCATCTCCATTTAGATTGCGGTCTATTTTGGAATTTATGAGAGGAGAAATAGAAACAGGTCAGAAGCCTCCTAAGTCAAATCTGGGGAGCTCATTTGGGGCCATTTGGGCCTTGTAGAATGGGAATAGTGTTATAAGGTAGAGAAGGTGCTCTTATATTCCATAAAGAAAATACAGACTTTTGGTGGGTTTTTTTTTCCCCCTTTAGACACAGATATTTTAATCTGTGTGGGTAGATTACCCTTGTTCATCCTATCTGAACTCCCCTCCCCACTCCATCAGACTCCTCCACCCACTTTTTGTCAGAGCACTGATATTTTATAGAGTTGCCATTTATTGTCTGTCTCATTCACTAGAATAAAAGCTTCAAGAGGGCAGGGGCTCTGTCTAGTTCATTGCTTTATCTCTCGTACCTGCCAGATGATAGTCATTATGTATTTGATTAATGAATCATCATTTTTTTTAATGCTTTTGGCTGCTTATAAAGGTGTAATAATGTTTAAAAATGGTAGAATGAGATTTCACTAAATGAGATGTTGCTAATTGAATTTTTATCCTAACAGCAATGTCATATAAAACATTATAGGAAAAACAGTTACAACTATCAATTTCTAAAAGTTGGCCCAACTTAAGCACACGGTGGGTCTTAGGTATTTTCAGTGACAAGAAAGTAGTTGACTTATTTCTGTCTCCCAGGTTCTCCGTGGAGGAGCCAGCCAGCGTCCTTTGACCCCAAATCAGAACCAGCAGGGACAGCAAACAGATCCACTAGTGGCAGCTGCAGCAGTGAATTCTGCCCTTGCTTTTGGACAAGGACTGGCTGCAGGCATGCCAGGTGAGGCTGCATTGTTGTTTCTAATACTTGGAGGGAAAAACAGTCTGCTTGTTGGGGGAGATTGAGAGGAGAACAGGCAGTGCTTTAAGCTTGTGTCGGCTCGTCATTATTTGGGCACTGGCAAAGATGACGTACACTTGCCCTCACTTAGACCGTAGTTCGCTGATGAGAGCACCTAATTGTTCTGAGCCAGTCTTCGTCTTACATATATCTCCTCACACATTGCTTAGAGTATGCTGTATTCCTTTGTGATGATCTGTTCTCTCCCTTAGGATTAGGGATAATAAAAGGAGTGGGCAGGCTACTTTAGCATCACTCCAGGGCCTTAGCCTTCATGCTGATGTCTCTGAACAGTATTATTAGGAAGTTCCTAGTGTTCCTTGATGGGGCGATCCCTCACGTTTCTAGGATTTCTCCCAAGCCAACAGCAGAGGTGCTTTATAGTTGCCTGCCCGTGATTAATATTTATCTTGAATATATGTTATTCTTGGCTCACTGTCACCTGGTCCTATTCTTTGCATGGGTTGGAAGTAATTTGTGCTTCTTCCTTTGAAACAGGTCCTTGTAAGACCTCAGCATAAATGTATGGGTTCTTACCGATCGTGGAGTGTAGCCCAATTAATTGATCTATTTATGAATTCACTGAGTAACTTTAACATGTATCATTTGTTATATTAGTTATTAAGCATTCAGGTTTTATTGGGAAGTCACCTATAATTTCTCCTATTATTCAGTAGGATTTGGAGATTCCATCTCATATGGTGATGTGGAAGATCCTATTATTTGAAGTGTGTCTAGGTTTTACCTGCTAACTTGCAGGATATTTGTGCTTACACTGTTGTGAGGTATGAAAGTACTGTAATTGTTGTAATCATTTGTACCCTCCGTTACTTCTCTAGTCAAAAAACATAAAATATTGTCAGTGTATGATTTCTGGTGATAACCTTGGTTAGCACTTTGAAGAGCACAGGTGTTCACTATCCTGCCGAGTTCCCTTTCTTTTACTTATTTTTTTAAAAGATTTTATTTATTTATTTGTCAGAGAGAGAGAGAGAGAGAGAAAGCACAAGCAGGGGGAGTGGCAGGCAGAGGCAGAGGGAGAAGCAGGCTCCCCACTGAGCAAGGAGCCCAATGTGGGGCTCGATCCCAGGACCCTTGGGATCATGACCTGAGTCGAAGGCAGACACTTAACTGACTGAGCCACCCAGGTGTCCCCCCGAGTTCCCTTTCTAACACTTAGCGGATGGTAAGTAGTACTACCCCCTATTGTGCCAGATATCATGCTAGATCTGTCACATTCGTCCTTTAATTGTCACAGGAACTTTATGAGGCAGGTATTATTATTATCCTCATTGAAGAAATGGATGCTCAGAGATACAAGGTCATACAGCTATCTAGGTGGTGAAGCCAGGAGAGACATCTACGTCTGTCTGTCCCCACAGCTGAGAGTCTGTGACTTGACAATATGCAACTACCCAGGAAACACTGTTAGTTTCATATATACTTGTATGTGGCTTAATATTCCCAGGTTACCCAGTTTTGGCTCCTGCTGCTTACTATGACCAAACGGGCGCCCTTGTGGTAAATGCAGGAGCGAGAAATGGTCTGGGAGCTCCTGTTCGGCTTGTAGCTCCTGCCCCAGTCATCATCAGTTCCTCGGCCGCGCAAGCAGGTGAGCTTCCGTCTTCGTGAACTCCTGTCAGTAGTCCAAAAGGGGCGATGGATGATGTTCTTACAATATGTTGAAATGTACTTTATTTGACAGTTCTCAATATAGCAATTGTGCCCTGTAATATTTCAAAGAGAAAATCAGAAGCAGCAAGTGACCTCGATAGATTCTGTTGACAGCCATGTACCAGCTGGTTAGCAGCAAGGACCTGCTCCACCGTGAACATAGGAAGTTGGATTACTCACACAAAATGGCACCGTTGGCAGAAGTCCAAGGCTAATTTCACAGAAATCCTTGACATTATTTTAAGATAATACTTGTTTTTGTGGGTTTTTTTTGGGGGGGGGGATGTTTTTTGTTTTTTGGAGGGGGGCGGGATGGAGGGGATAGTGAGAAGTGGGCAGAGCAATATATTTTGATGGGGGACAGAATAGGTTTTTATTTTAAGCTTTATATATGTGTGTATATATATTAGGAATATAAATTAAGAACAATAGTGGGAACATCTAGAAGAGAGCAATATGTTCAGGAATTCGAGGGGCTTGCGTATATTGCCAACAGTGGTTCTGGAAAAGTCCTCAACATTGATATTTGTGGAACTTGAGATTTTAGGAAGTAGTCGTATTTAAAATGGCTACATTTGACATCTGTACCTATTTTAAACTGCAGACTCTTTAAAGCTACCACCATAGTGAATTTGGCTTCCATGGTATTTTTACTTCAAATTGGAAGCAGAAGTAGAAAATAGAAGCCTCAGATGGAGGGCTCAAAGGCAGATTCGTGTAGTTCTTTACAAAGCTCATGTCTGCTTTGCGAAGCTAGGAGCGCGTGACAGCATTTCTGGAAGGCTAGCGCCGAGGCTGGGGTACGCGGCCAGCGCCTTTCCCAGCCCAATGCTTTGCTTTCTTCTTCGTAGCTGTTGCGGCGGCCGCAGCTTCAGCAAATGGAGCAGCCGGTGGTCTTGCTGGAACAACAAATGGACCATTTCGCCCTTTAGGAACCCAGCAGCCCCAGCCCCAGCCCCAGCAGCAGCCCAGTAACAGCCTGGCATCCAGCTCTTTCTATGGCAACAACTCTCTGAGCAGCAATTCACAGAGCAGCTCCCTCTTCTCCCAGGGCTCTGCCCAGCCTGCCAACACATCCTTGGGATTCGGAAGTAGCAGTTCTCTCGGCGCCACCCTGGGATCAGCCCTCGGAGGGTTTGGAACAGCAGGTAGAAATCCGACTTAAGTGCTGTTAAAACTGAATTTTTGTTGTTTTTGCAATCTTTGTGGAACACTGATGATGCATGGAACCCTGGACAGATACCCCAGGCAGATCTGGACCGAGCCCCGTGGGAATTCGGCCGTCCCACATATCTTTGAGATGACGGACTGTTAAAATCAAGTTTTACAGTTGGGGCTGATTTCAGGTTTATGCTCATATTGCTACTTATTTATACTCTCGTAGTTGATTTGTTTCAGGGATCAGAAAACCAGGGGAGGTTTTTTGCAGGCATTGGGAAGAACTTGGAGGGAAGTGTAGAAATGTGAATGTTAAAAACTGAGGGAGGAGGACTGACCAAAGACGACAGGGTAGTGTACCCCTCAATCTGCAGGCCTTACAGAGTCAGGAGTTTGCTCCAGTCTTTTGAGAAGAATTAAGGTGGATATTATGGAAAAGTGGGAAGAAGGACATTAGACCAAGATATTTTTAATGTTTCGATGGGAGGATAAAGCAGGAAAGTAGTTAGGAAAACAGTGGGATAATTGCAGTGTTTGTAAAACAATGTGATCTCAGAACAGAAGGGCATGTTTGAGAGAGAGAATCTTAGATTGGAATTGGGAGCTAGCAATAACTCTTGATTGAACCCATTGAGAAGATAGGCTTTCACATGTAAGTCTTGTGTAGTGGGGAAATACCCCATTTACAAATCTTTTTTCTGTATTCCATTTTTCTACTAGAACCTTTGGGTTGATGAAAGGCATTCTTTCTAGCCCATTTTCTTTCACCTTTTCCATAGCTTATGTGGCCGTCCGAGCTTTTTACCCCATCTCCACCCCATAATATGTGACACCAAAGGAAGGTAAATTTAGCATTCGTGTGATGGTTTGAACAAAAGCTTCATGTTAACCTGAGCCATGTCCTCTTTATTACTTTACCTGCCCCTAGAACTGCCACATGAACAGTTAGGCTGTCTCTGCTGACAAATTTGCGGTGGTAAGGAGTCTGGATCAAAGTGTTAGGAACAGGTCACTGGGCTTGTTCTTCAAAGAACAGGCCTTTTCTTATCTGCATTGTTTTAATTCCATTTTAGTTGCAAACTCCAACACTGGCAGTGGCTCCCGCCGTGACTCCCTGACTGGCAGCAGTGACCTTTATAAGAGGACATCGAGCAGCTTGACCCCCATTGGACACAGTTTTTATAACGGCCTTAGCTTTTCCTCCTCTCCTGGACCCGTGGGCATGCCTCTCCCTAGTCAGGGACCAGGACATTCACAGACACCACCTCCTTCCCTCTCTTCACATGGATCCTCTTCAAGCTTAAACCTGGGTAAGAACCATTACTCTAACACCACCTTGAACTCTAGAAATCTCTTGCCACTGATGACATTACAAGTACTTTGCGTAAGCAAAGGACAGTCCCTTTATCCCAGGAGTGTCCTGGGTGTTCTGTGCCTTCCTTAAGTGCCTCATGTTATTTAGGCTGTACCTAGAGAGCATAGCAGTTTTGGATTTATTCAAGTTTGGGTGCATCCCCTATATATTCACTTCAGCTTCAGTCTGAACATCTTGTTCTTTGGCTACACGTGGGAGTCTTTCATTATAAATCCAGTACAGATTCATTTTCAGGAAAGCTGGAAAACACAGAGACATAGACAAAGAATGTGTTCATCTAGTGTCACCACCGAAATATCACAATTAATATTTTGCCTTATTTTTCAGACTCCCTCCCCCCCTCCCCATATACGCCTAATATCTTACTTTCCCACATAAAACGTTTTATTTGAAAAAATTGCCAGATTCTTGATTTTTTTTTCTTTTTTGGTATAAACTACCTAGTATGCTAATGAGTATAGATGTGTATTTCTCAACTGTATGTTTAGGTTGTTATTATGTATGGGGATTTAAAAATGTTACCATCTAGATCCTAAAATGAGGAAGGAAAAGAGGATTGTAAACAGCAGGCTGTAAGAATGAGAAGAAACTTAACATTAATACTTCGGGTGGCAAATTCCTAAGTCCTTCAAGAGGTGGAAGGTGGTGCATACTTCCTTTCCTCAGATACTTACCGAGTTTGCGTTTTGAAGTGCTGATTTATTTCTTAGATGAGGAGAGTTGAGGCATTGAAGTAGAGTGACCATACAACTTACGGTGCAAGGTAGGACACATTTGAGAGTAGATGGGAGTGCTGTTAACAATGAACTCTGTGATGACAGACCTAAACTGTCCTAGGAAAAGTCATCATGTATGGCCACTTTCCCCAGAAGATTATGTTTGGTTTTTATTTTTAATCCTCTGTTTACTTATTTTTTTTAAGAGCAGTTTTAGCTTCAAAGCAAATTTGAGGGGAAAGTACAGAGATTACTCCTGTACCCTCTGCCCTGCACATGAGCAGGTTTTTCTAATAGCAACACCCCCAGCCAGAGCGGTACCTTTTACAGTTGATGAACCGACATTGACACACAATTATCTTCCAGAGCTCATAGTTTACATGGACTCTTTTCAGTTTTTAACCAGCAAGATTATAAGTGGCTTTATGGGCTCCAAGATGAGGACGGACTAAACATGAATAGTATGCTTTCATTTGGAAAGACAAAGACTGGGAAGTGATTTATAAAAGTCAAAGAAGTCCTGAAGGGGATAGGATAGTAGAGGTCTTATTCTAGGACCAAGAATGCTATCTCTGAGTTGGAGAGGTGGTTTTTAAGGCAAAAATACGTACCTGTGTATGTACCTACACATTTGTGTGAGTGTGTGTGTATCCTGAAATCGCACGCGGTCAGAGCTGTCCTTGTGGAACTCATTGTCTCAGGTTATATATGGACGTTACTTTAGAGAAGTTGTCAGGCCATTCTAGATTGGTAAATCCATGTTGGACGGATAAGGCAATGGGGGGTACATTGCACAACAGTGTTTCCTAGTGACAGAATGCTTGGCTTTAAAGACTGAGGGTTAATGCAAATTGTAAGGGGTAAATCAAAGTCCCAGTTTAGTGTGTAGATGGAAGGAGCTAATACTTATTGTAGTTATTATCTGCTACTATTAATGGTTTTGAGTGCTGTACATATAACTCTGGCAGGTGTAGGTATTTTGCCCATGGTACAAGAGTGAGGAAATTGCCTGAAATACCTTGCCGAAGTCTTCTCATTATCTGAAGAGATTTAGCATCAAATGTGTTTGGCTCCAAAGCCCACACCATCATTGTACGTCCTGTCGCGTGATATGCCCAGGGTATCTTTTAAACCAGTGCATTATCAAATCCAGAGGTCTTCCCTTTTAATTCCTTGATTTAAACATTTGAACTATGTCAGCTCATATTGACATTCATAGTAAGCCAACTAAATCTTGCAAACTTTTTTTTTGCGGGGGTGGGGGGTGAGGGGTGGGGTGGTGGTGGTCCAAGAGCCAGGTTGTAAATATTTTAGGCTTGCAGGTCAGATGGTCTCTGTAGTAAGTATTCAGTTCTGCTGTGAAGTACAGAAGCGGCCACAGACAAAATGTAAATGGACGTGTAGCTATCATGCAGTCAAACTTTATTTCCAAAAATAGGTGGCAGGCCAAATTTGTCCTGTGGGCTGTAGTTTGTCAGCCCCTGAACTAGATGCTGTGGCTCTTGGGGTTTGAAAATGGAGCTGGAATCAGTACTTGCATGCATGGTACCTTTCCTCTTCCCAGTGGATCAACATTGTCATGAAGTATACTTCCTTCTTCATTCCTGTTTCCCCTGTGAAGGAGGAAATGACTGTTGGGGCAAACGATTTCTCAATTTAATGACTCTTGCTGTCTGCCTGGTTTTCTTTCTAACGTATCTTCTCTTTTAGAAACAGTTGAGCTCATTTAAGCAATTTAGTTGCCTGTGTTTGCATGGGACTTCCATGGCTGCGGGTACTGTGTGAGTCAGACATGTCATTCCTCAGGAACCCTGTGTCTTGATCAGTAGAGCTTTGCCTTCGCTCAGTCTGTTTCCTTGACAGAAGCGTTCTTGTGTGCTTTAGTCTTAACCTAGAGAAAATACAGGTATGGGAATTGGTTTCTAACAGGGTTCATGTAGAGGTCCTGAAGCCATTTTTGGTGCAGGAAACTTAACATTTCTTTGCCAGATATATATTGGGCCACACGTGATACGGTTTCTGCTGTTAATAGTGCTGTGCTGCTGACCCTGGCCATTGGTTCTCAGACTGGGAGCCGTGCTGTGCGCGCATTCGTTGTGTTCACTTCTCTCGTAACTGTCTTCTACAGGGAAACTTAAACTCAGCATGGTCTCGTGCCTTTCGTAATACCACACAGCTAGCAGGTATTTGAACATACATACCAGCCTGTAGATCTCTCTTGTTTTACCGGTGTGGATCTTTTCTCCATCATACGATTTTCATACTTCTTCCCCGAAGTCACACATGTGTTAGGATACTCTCCAAATGATCACTGACCTGCTTAGTTAGCTTAGTTTTTTTTTCCCCTTATTATTTATTCAACACTTTTTGGTGTCTCATTATTTATTCAACAATCACTTGTTGGTGCCTGCTTATGACTCTTAAATGTTTTTTCCATTAGCAGTTGTTTAAAGACCAAAATTCTTTTTTTTTAAAGAAAAACTTTATTGAGTTATATTTTACATATAAAATTTACCCATTTCAGGCTTACAGTTCAGTGATTTTTAGTAACTTTCTGAATTGTACAACCATCACCATAAATCAGTTTTAGAATATTTTCATCCCTTCAGTAAGATTTCTCAAGACCAATTACAATTAATCTGCATTCATACCTTTAGCCCCAGTCAGCCACTGATCTACTTTCTGTTTTTAAATTTGCCTTTTCTGAACATTTCATATAAATGGAACCATACAATATGTGATCTCTTTCGTTTGGCTTCTTTCCCTTCTCATGGTGTGTCCCTCCCCCCAGCCCCACCCCCCACCACATTTGCACGTTTTTGAGATTTCATTCATAATCTTATATGTGTCAGTAGTTTGTTTCATTTTCTTGCTGAATTGTCGTCGTCTTTATGGACATACCACATTTTGTCTAACCATTCACAGTTGAAGATTTTTGTTGGTTATAGGTTTTGGCTATTAGAAATCATGCTGCTATGAACATTGCAAGTCTTACTGTGGGCACATTTTTTTATTTCTCTAGTAGTAGAATTGCTGAATTTTGTTTCAGTTTTATGTTAAACTTACTGAGAAAATGCCAAAGTGTTTTCCAAGTTGGTGCACCATTTTACATTCCCATCAGCAGTGAGAGCTCTAACTTCTCTGCATCTTTACCAGTGTTGTTCTTGCTTTATTTAATATAGCTATTCTAGTGGGCTTGAAATGGTATGTCATTGTGGTTTTAATTTCCATTTCCCTCATGACTAAGGATGTTGACCATCGTTTTCATGTGCTTATTAACTATTCATGTATCTTTGGTGAAATGTCTGCTCATATTTTTTGCCCATTTTAAAATTTGGGTTGTTTGTCTTATTACTGAGTTGTAGGAGTTCTTTTTATATTCCTGGCTACAACTCCTTCATTAGATACCTGCTTTGCATGTTTTTTGCTTGTCTTTTCTTCCTTCCTTCCTTCCTTTTTTTTTTAATACTCCACACCAATCTTTTTTTTTTTTTAGATTTTTATTTATTTATTTGTCAGAGAGAGAGAGAGAGAGTGCCCGTGAGCACAAGCAGGAGGAATGGCAGGCAGTGAGAGAAGCAGGCTCCCCGCTGAGTGAGGGGCCCAGTACGGGACTCAATCCCAGGACCCTGGGATCATGACCTGAGCCAAAGGCAGACGCTTAACCGACTGAGCTACCCAGGCGTCTCGTCTTTTCATGTTTTAAAAGTATCTTTTGAAGTGCAGTAGTTTTTAATTTTGATAAGGTCCAGCGTATCATGCTTTCTGGTGTAGAAATCTTTGCCCAGCTCAAGCTCTTAAAGATTTTTCCCATGTGTTTTGTTCTAAAAATTTTACTGTTTTAACTCTTACATTTAAATTTATCATCCGTTTTGAGTTAATTTTGTGTTATTGCCTGAGGTGGAAGTTCATCTTTTTAAGCGTGCACCATTTTCCCCAGCAAAGTATCTAAATTTTCGGTGTACAGGTCCTACACGCCTTTTGTTAAATTTGTTCCTACCTGTCTTCTTTTTCTTATGCTGTTATGAATGGAATTGTATCCTTGGTTTGGTTTTGGATTGTTTGTTGCTTGCTTATAGAAATACAGTTGATTTTTGTGTATTGATCTTATATTCTGCAAATTCACCATACTTACTTAATTAGTCCCAATAGGTATGGGTAGATTCCTCAGGATATTCTATATATAGGATCATGTCACTTGTGAATAAAGCGTTTTTCAATCTGGATGCCTTTTATTTCATTTTCTTGTCAATTGTCTAGAAGCTGCAGCACAGTGTTAAATACAATAGACAAGAGCACACATCCTTGCCTTGTTCCTGATCTTGAGGATAAAGTATTACTCTTTTACTTTTTTAAAGTATGATCATTGTAGGTTTTTCATAGATGCCCTTTATCAGGCTCGCTTCTATTCTAAGTTTAAGAGTTTTGCCATGAATGGGGTTTGGATTTTGTTCAGTGCTTTTTATGTGTTTATTGATGATTGTGTGGTTTTTATCTTTTATTCTGTGAATATGGTATGTTAACATTAATTATTTTTTGGTTGTTAATCCACCCTTGCGTTCCAGGGATAAACTCTGCTTGGTCCTGTTGGAGTCGGTTAATATTTTTGTTGAAGAGTTTTGCATCTATATTCATGAAGGGTTCTGTCATTTTCCTTTCTTTGTCTGACTTGTTATCATGGTGACATTGACCTTATAGCATAGGTTGGGAAATGTACCACCCCTCTCTGTTTTCTGGAAGAGTTTGTGGAGTATTGGTATTATTTCTTTAAACAATTTGATAAAATTCAACAGTGAAACTATTCTGGCCTGGGTGTTTACTAATGGGAAGATTTTTAATTACTAGCTCAATTTCTATTTACATCTTACGGGGTCAGGTTTTCCATTTCTTCTTGAGTCAATTTTGGTAATTTGTGACTTTCTAGGAATTTGTTCTAAGTTGTCACATTTGTTGGCCTAGAGTGGAAATGTCTTAAGAAATAAAATCTCCCACCCACTTCTCAGTTTCTCCCTTCCATCTCTCCCATACATAAACGTACATATGTGCATATGTGTGTTTAGTAATATAAGTAAGTTTTGTATGACACCGAGCAAGTCAGATGCTGAAAATAGTTTGTCTTAAGTGTGTGTTACACTTCTAAATTAAAAAGTATTGCTTTTGTAATTATTAATATTACTATTGATAATATTATTAACAACTAGACTTACAGTCCCCGTTTGTGGCTTATTTGTAGGTGAGGTGAAGCCTTTAGGGTCTCACCTGTACCTAAAACATTCGTCTCTAATAAGTTCCATCTTACCTCAGCTAGAAAAAGTAAGGGATGTGGAGATGAGTCTCCCAAAGGTCTGATTCTTACTTAATAGTTTTGTGTCTTACCTCCCTGTAGATGTCTCCATTCCACACCCATCTCCTCCCCATTTCCTGAAATGCTTCTTCATGCTTATGGTTTTCTCCGTAATCTCCAGATTGTGCCATTTTTAAACTCTAAGCATCAAGAAGTAGCAGATGTAATATAATGTGCATGGTTGACAACCACCAGCCTTATCATGTGTCCTGGAAGAAGTATACTGTGCTTGTTAATTCCCACAGTGTTGAAATACAATAAAAATAAGCTTGAAAGTTCATAATCTGTCCAAGGCAAAAAAAATGTAAGCACTTAGTTTTATATGGTAGAATTCCTGTCTTCTTGAAATTAATTCTTGCTGTTCTTATATGTACTTAGTCCTTTAAGAAAAGCAAAGTTCAAACACAAAATGGTTTTCTCTGTCCCTGCATGAACTGCAAGAGATGTTTCTAATTTATCGTTCAGTAACTTGTACTAATTTTGGATTATTTACTAGTCATGTGTGTGCCTTTCCTACTTCTCCATTCTAAAAGGTAATGTAGTATTTTGTGATTGCTCACCTGATTCTCTGAAAGTGACTTGTCATCTGTAAAATTAACCATGTGAAAATTAACTTATTTTGTACTCAGTAGTATGCACTGATGACAACTCATTTTGGGCTTATTTTAATTTAGGGCTACCTGGCTGTGGTATTAGTATTAGAGAGTAGACTGGGGAGAACTTGCTGTAAACATTTTGGTGAGCGGTGTTGCCTCTGCCTGTGTTAAATAGAGTCAGATGTTGGGGACCTTGACCGTTTTTTCTTTAAAGGTGAAGAAGGCAGGATTTTTCCCGTGGGTATTCGATTCTGTTTTTCTTGGTCTTTGTTCTCTTTCCTTTTTGGTTTCTGGGGATTCTGTTGATGCATCCTCTAGCCCAGGGATTCTTCCCTCAGGTGGGTCCTGTTTACTAAGAAGCCCATCAAAGAGTTCTTCATTTTGGTCACAGAAGTCTTTATCACTGGCATTTCTTTTTAGTTCTTAGGACTTCCATCTCTGCTCACATTGCCCACCTGTTCTTGGATGCTGTCTCCTTTCTCCTGTCAGAGCCTGTAGCGTATTCACCAGAGTTGTGTTCAGTTCCCAGTCTGATGACTTGAATATCCCTGCCGTGTATGTCTCCGATGCTTGCTTTCTCTTCACATTGTGTTGTCTGACTGTTGGTGTGCCTTGTAATTGTTTCGTGAGAGCCAGCTGTGATGTGCCGGGTAAAAAGAACTGCTGTAAAGAGGCTTTCGGTCATGTGTTGGCGAGGTGTGCGGGGAGGGGCAGTGCTCTGTGGTCCCATCTTTGGGGCTCGGTCTTTTAGGGAGCCCGTGCTTCCGGACCTCCAGCTTCACAAGGGCTTCTCATTTGTTTCCTCCCCCTTTTGGTGGGACAGGATGGGTTGAATAGGCTGGAGTTGTGTATCTCCCTTCCCCAGCTCAGTCGGTCTCTGATGGTAGCCCAGCAGGTTGTGCTCTGGTTAACTAGTTTCCCCAGAGGGCAGACTTGGTGAAGAACAGAGCGCTCTGGCCTGTCTCAGAATGGTTTCTTTTCCCTTCACCTTACTTAAGCCAGAGAAAATTTTTCTCTTGTATTTATTGTGGAACCTGGTTGCAATCTCGGAGGTAAATCTCACAATATGGGGGTTTTAACTCTCAGGGCTGCCCATTCTAAGTTAATAAAGCAATTTGTCAATTACAGTTCAGGTTTCCTTATGTTTGTCATCCATATTAGGATGGTTTTTTTAGGAGTTTCGTTCTGTTTCTCCGTTGATTTGTTACTTTTTCCTAAATGCCTTTATTAGTGACTAGATTCCTAAAATATCTTTCTTTTCAAAACTGTGTGTGTTTGTGCCATTCCTTCTTCTTAAGCACGTTCCTTGCTGTTCCCACACTCTGCAGGACCTGCTGACTTACTTGATTTTCACCTCTTTGCCCATTTCTCTGCTTTCTCAGGCCAGGGAATAAAGAATTGTTTCTAATGGTTTAATAAAGAACAGCCATATGGCTACTTACTCTTCTCTATTCTTATAAACCTCCTCCCTTTCTTGATATAACTGAGTCTGAAAATGAGTCTCATTTGGTTGCAAAGGCACTTACTCTGGAGTTGAGTTGTGTCACAGATTCTAGCCACAGTTATCTTGGGTTTTGTATCTTTGGGTGAGCATTTCACCTCTTTGGGCCTTAATTATCTGTTACTTAAATGGTAATTTAAAACTTCTTTTCCAAAATACCAGTGAGAATTCAGTAAAAGTGTATATGGAATACTTCTAGCATAGCGCCTGGCATAGGACAAGTGCTCAGTAAATGTTTCACAAATGTTAACATTGAGCCATTTCCTTTTGGTTCCATCACTTTCATTGAGATCCAGACCTTTGAAGCTGGGCCGTAGAATTCTGTGGAGAAATCCAAGCTGGGTATCTTTTTGTAGCTGCCATTAAACTCCAGAGCAGACATTCATTACTTCTCATGAAGTTAATGGACAGTTCATGCTGGGTGACTTTTCTCATGGATTCTGAGTTGTTGTTCATCTGTGCTCTTTGTGGTTTATTTTGGTTTTTCTTACCTACTTTGCCTTTTTGTTTAAAAGGAGTGGGGTAAAGTAACACACAGAAAGGGTTTTTTTTTTTTTTTTATAGTGTAAACTTAAGAAAAAACTACCATTGTAAAAAAGAAAGAATATTGAATATATATTCTCATGATACGTTTTTACTCTGCTTTACATTTTGATAAGCTTTTTGGTCTTACCTCTATTTTATCTGTGTAGAGATTCACAATTATTATTCCCTTGTCATCAATTCAGTCATCAGTCTCCGTGGCATGAAAGTTGTTGCTACTGCAATCATTTCAGGCTCTGTCCCAAAAGAAGGTGTTAAGAGCTGCCCATTCCGGATGCAGATCTTGAAAACCTTCCATTGCAAAGCATATGTCCTTTTTTCCTACTCCTTATGTCTCTTCCTCAGCCTAGGGTGCCTTAGTGATTTTTCAGATTTCTGTTTAGTGGCAGAACCATTCCTTCAAAGCTTTTTGGGAAGCTCTTTATATAAAACAGACCAATCTGGATACTCTTGATTTTTTTTTTTTCCTTTTTTAAGGAAGGGTTTCCGATGGGCATTGGATTATTCTACTCATGGCAGGAATCTCCCCAGAGCTCAGAGCAGAAAACGACTTGCGGTCTCTGTGCATTGTGTGTTTTCGGATTCCTGGTGCTGAGGTGTTGGGTCACAGGGCAGGCACTTTCCCCATCATTTTCCTTACTAAGGGCTGTGTTAACCATTGCTCCGTTATTGCTAGCGGTCCCCTATCAGTGGGTCCAAGCATTTCCCCTCTCAGTCTTTGTGCAGAAGTTTCTTTCCGTCTTGGTGAGTTGGCCTTATAAAAACTGTGGCACTGATAGAATCAGATCTTAACACAAAAGCAATAGAATTGAAACAAAATCAGAAACGATGCAGGCTTTCATGTGTGAGATGCTTTTTCCCTCTCTTGAACAGAATTCCTTAAGAATGAGTCTTGAGTTGTCTTGTTCTGTAACCAACAGGAGGCCTCACCAATGGCAGTGGGAGATACATCTCTGCTGCGCCAGGCGCTGAAGCCAAGTACCGCAGCGCGAGCAGTGCCTCCAGCCTCTTCAGCCCCAGCAGCACCCTGTTTTCTTCCTCCCGGTTGCGATACGGAATGTCTGATGTCATGCCCTCTGGCAGGAGCAGGCTTCTGGAGGATTTCCGAAATAACCGGTACCCCAATTTACAACTGCGGGAGATCGCTGGGCATATAATGGAGTTTTCCCAAGACCAGCATGGGTCCAGGTGAGGACTTGGCTTTGGCACTTAAGGTAACTGAAATCTTAATGCCTTAAATTCCATGCCTCAGATAAGGTATACACTAAGTAAATAGCCATGAAGTAATTGAAACAAAGTTTGCCTCTTAGTATGCTTCCTATTATTTATTTCAGAGGGATGTGGGGGTATGAGGGTCATCAGATACACAGGTGATTGAAAAGAGCCCTTTAGTAATCTGGATCACATGTTTCAAACAAACCTTTTTATCTTATTGTGGTGTTCCTAGTTCATGGGAACCTCACAGAATGTCTATAATTTAAGGAACAGAAACACTAACACAAAGATGTATGTACACTTTTGTTACTTAAATCACTATTAAGAGTCTTGCTCTTTTTTTTTTTTTTTTTTTTTTAAGATTTTATTATTTGAGAGAGAGCACAAGTGGGGCGGGGGGGAGGGGCAGAGGGAGAAGTAGACTCCCTGCTGAGCAGGGAGCCCAACATGGAGCACGATCCCAGGACCCTGAGATCATGACCTGAGCTGAAGGCAGATGCTCAACTGACTGAGCCACCCAGGCACCCCAAGAGTCTTGCTGTTAAAGAGAAATTATTCACATGTAAGTTTGGATGTCTGCTTGCTCAGGAATAAGATAGCTCCACTACTTTTCTGTGTCGTTCCACTCTGTAGAAGTGAGTCTACGTAGAGGTGAGAGAGAAGAGGCTGCTCTAAAACACAGAATCTGCTTTGGCTTATCCCTCCCCGTTTGGCTGTTTTAGTGGCCTTCGCAGAAGGGGACCACCCTGGTTCTGGGGGAAAAAAGCCTAATTATGGTGACATCACCCATCCTTTCCTATTTGTCTCCATTTCTCTTTCTTGCTCTCTCTGCCCACTGAAACAGCTTCTAAAGAACCCATCTCCTCTTTCAGTTTTGCCATCTTGCTACTGGGCAAGGATTTCTCATACTTGGATCCTATAGACCAGATTGGGAGACAGCATGTTTTTTCTTATATAGTTACCTGAACTGAAAATTGCAGACTTGAGTACTACTTCAGAAGACCCTGCAGTCATAAATCACAGCTCTTCCATATCATGAATGAGTACTGCTTCATATGCCCATGAGCTAAAGGAGACAGCGAAGGGCTGTAAGCACAGAGTTCATTGATGTAGGGCTGGTTTCTAAAAGAGAAAATCAGGTAGAGTTCTCCCTGAGTTATGCCCACCTTCACCCTCGTTTCCCTGCCCCCCTGCTTGTCTCCCCCTCATCCCCACGCATACATACGGTTTTGTATGTTTGTAATGAAATATACTAAAATTTAAATATACTTTTAAAAGCTCAGTGAAGTTAGGGGTACTTCACACTATAATTTTTTTCCTTTTCAGAGATTTCAATGAAGTGAGCTCGACTAATTCATTTAAATAACGCTATTTGTGTGTGTGTGTATGTGTGTGTGTGTGTGCCCATATATGTGGGTGCGTGCACATGCGCACAATTTCAGAATGGATACATTATATAAATTGAACTAATCCTTATTGATTTCCAAGTCTTCCTGAGATGCTAGGATTGCCATTTTTACTTTGTACTTCAGATTCATTCAGCTGAAACTGGAACGAGCCACACCAGCTGAACGCCAGCTTGTCTTCAATGAAATCCTCCAGGCCGCTTACCAGCTAATGGTGGATGTATTTGGAAATTACGTCATTCAGAAGTTCTTTGAAGTAAGCCTTTGTTCTTTCTATTCTTTGACGTTAGAGAATCTCCGGAGCATTTTGATTTTCATTAGCTGTTTTTAGAATGGCAATCTCATTCCAGTCCTCAAAATGAAGTGTGTGTGGTCTTTTTGAAGAGCTTTTAGATGTTTCTCCAAGTTATTAGCAGCAGTATATCGTTTAAATACCCAAGCAGATGTGCCAGTCTATTTTAGGAATGTGTTTGGAGAACCGCTGTCCCCATTAGGATCCAGCACATTATTTCTGATTGTTATGATAGATTCACTAAACATGTCATTTTTAGAGGAAATAATCCTCGTAAGATAATTTTAGCAGGATCACGATAAAGTGTTCTAAAAAATGGGTTTTTAGGATTCCTGGAGAGTTATCTTTGAATGTCAACTGTAGTCTTTTTCATCATGAACTACAGTCATGAGGATTGTTAAATGCTTCTTTTTAGGTGATCCTTCAGCCTTGGTTTCCTCTTTTACTTCTGTTATTATGAATAACGTCCACTCTTGTTACCATTGCTTTTGGAAAGGATTAATGAGATTGTTGGATTAATGTGTGTTTCCCCTACTAAACTAAAATGTCGGAAAGGCAGGGATTTTTTGGTATGCTGTTGTAACCCTTGTGGGCCGGTATCAGCAATTCCAACCAAGTCCTAAATCCAGAAAGGAATGAGACATTGAGATGAAGAACCTGTTACAGGGGGAAATGCTGGGACTGCACATTACCTGCTCCAGACAGAAGAAATTTGTCAGTTTATACATCTTACTTTGTTCAGTTGGTGTGAAGATTTTAAAAAAAGAAAAGGCTCACTCACAGCCTTTGTATTCCTACCTTTTCTCACAAAGACTGAACTTCTTTGACTCTTTTTTTTTTTTTTAAGATTTTATTTATTGATTTGAGAGAGAGAGACAGAGCACAAGCAGGGGGAGAGGCAGAGGGAGAAGCGGGCTCCCTGCTGAGCAAGGAGCCCAGTATGGGGCTTGATCCCAGAACCTGGAGATCATGACCTAAGCCAAAGGCAGACGCTTAACCATCTGAGCCACCCAGGTGCCCTACTTCTTTGACTCTTAACTCCTTAGTGATACACTAAGAAACCAGCATATTTGTAACATTTTTATTTACTGAGATTTTGTGATTAAATTCTGAGCAAAATGAAAATGCAGTGACTTTTAAAGGAACTTTGTTTTATAAACACATCTGTCATCTTTGTGGTCTGTATTAACAGCAGTAAAAATTGTTGCTATTACTTTAGGTTCTTGTAACAAAGAGTAACCTTTTTGTGGTTCCTGTAAAATTACTGTAATATTTGGTAGCAAACAATCCATGTGCCCTTGCGAAAGGTTAGAGTTAATCCATTGTATCTTTAATTTGAATGTTTGTGCTTTTTAAATTGATCCAATACTTGAGGGGCAACTATCAGTCAAAATCAGTTTGGGGAATAAGCAAAAACTAGGGGTGCTGTACTAGATATGGTCTGTTTTTAAAAATTCAGAGAACTGAAAAACCATTTATGATGATTCTTGTTTCTGAGATGCATCTATTGAATTGGTAAAGTAATACCAGTGACTTTTAGGGGAGCCTGGGTGGTTTAGTCGTTGAGCGTCTGCCTTCAGCTCAGGTCATGATGCCAGGGTCCTGGGATCGAGCCCCGCATCGGGCTCCCTGCTCAGCGGGAAGTCTGCTTCTCCCTCTCCCACTCCCCCTGCTTGTGTTCCCTCTCTCTCTGTGTCTCTCTCGTCAAATAAATTTAAAAAATCTTAAAAAAAACAAAAACAAACCAGTGACTTTTAATCCTATGCTTCTTCCCCTTAAATTTCACTTAAAATTAAAAATTCCCAATTAAAAATAAGAAACCAACATAAAATGACTTATATTTTTGATTTTAGAATGTCTTCTCACCACATCTTGTTCCAGATAGAAGAATGTAGGGCTCTGCAGCTCTAGAGGTCCATGCGCAGGCAGAGGTGGCTGGCTGAGCAGGGGTCATAGCTGTACGACTGGGGACAAGCTGGAGAACTTCCCCGGCTCACACAGTATCCCTGGTCCATAGTTCCCTTGCGTGGAAACTGAGTGGGTTTGGGAAGCTGATTATATATAAAATCTCCTCCAGTCTCATGATTATGTCATTCAAATGAAAATAAAAAGCCAGGGATGGGAAATCCTTCTAGGAAGAGCTTTAACATTTGTGCAGCCTTACCTCTAAATTATTCTGCTAACTTGGCCCCCCGGACTCTGTTGCCGTATATATAGAGAAAATTTCAGTTCTTAGAGTGATGTAGAACCCTAATTCAAAACAGAATGTCCATATGTTTAATTTCATGTGGATGAAAGAGGAGCTTTCTAACCCATGGGCCTCAGATACCTGAGCGCTATAGATTTGCTCTAGGAAGTCCTTGAATCTTTCCCATACACTTCGTAAGGTTCCAGTAAACAGTGTCTCCCACATGTATTACTATTTTTAGAATAAATGTAAATGCTCTTATAGTTAATGGGAATATAGGTTCATAGTATTAGTGAATTAATGGCAGCTTTGAGGAATTAGCAGATAAGTAGTGAAACTGCTGCTGTTGGGTATGTGAGAAGTTTTTCAACATTAAAATGGGTTCCTCATAATCAGAGGCTGAGAACTCTTGGCTTGAAAAAGCAAAGAGTTTTTGAACAAAAAAGTTTAGTTAATTAATCATAGGGTGACAGGGCTAAAAGAGGTTATGCCAGTGGTTGATACAGAATAATGGATGCTTTGCTTTCTCTGGTTTCTTTCCTTCTACCTAAGTAATGGTGTTCACCCACACATTATGTCTAGTTTGGCAGCCTTGAACAGAAGCTGGCTTTGGCAGAACGGATTCGAGGCCATGTCCTGTCATTGGCCCTGCAGATGTATGGCTGCCGTGTTATCCAGAAAGCTCTTGAATTTATTCCCTCAGACCAGCAGGTAATTGTAAGTTTCCCCTTTAACTTTTCTCTTGGTGTTCGATGTTTCTCCATGGTACATGTAGTGAGCCCTGTAAATTTGTCAGTCTTTAGTTTTCTTGTACAGTTGTGTGTGTGTGTTTTTTTTTTTTTTTTGGTGCTTGTGGCTGCCTTCCTGTGCATGGCAAGCATGAACTGTGCAATTAATTGTGTAAATTTACAATAGATCCGGTGTCTTATGTTAAAGCCATTGGTTTCAAACACTTCTCTCATTGACCAGTCTAGTAGGCGCAATTTTACAGGTGGGTATTTTGTTTGACAAGAATTAAAGCAGGTTAAAATGCTAGAACTGACCACTCCAACAAATCAAACTTAGATGATCTAGCCCACCTACAATTTTCCTTCACTTCTTCCTTACTCATTCGTCCTCCCCCACCCTTCACTGAGAGAGTGCCTGCCTGGTGCCTGGCCTGGTGCCCACTCTGTGCCAGGCACCAGCGCAGACACGACGCAGATCGGTCCCTGCCCACAGAGCATGGCGGGGGGGGGGGGAAGAGAGGTGGAAAGGGCTGGTGAGCACGTGAGACCCTGTGCTCGCGGCTTCGCGGGAGGCTCTGCGGGAGGGAAGTCCAGGCTGAGGACGAGTGAGGAGAACAGGGACAGAAATCTGAACTGTTAGGTGCTGTGTGTGGGGCTGACAGCGAGAGCCGCCCATGGCTTTTGGAACAGTCGCAGAGCCGGTCCAGCCACCCCGCGCAGCCCCTCCTTGGGCTCGGGAAGCAAGACACACCCACGGGCAGGCCCGCTGCAGCTGTGTTTGTGCTGGGCAGGGCCGCGAGCCCCAGCTGCTTCTGACCTGAACCCCAGCCTTTGGGCTCTGGACTCCCTCGGCCCTTGTCATGGGAGAGGTTGGCCACGGTCTGGCGATGATGAGCCACTTGCCCTCACTGAGAACAAAGTTCGGTAATGAGAATCTTTGTTACGGACTCAAGTTCTGAGCCAGACGAGGGCCCCCTCCTTCACCCCCGCCTCCAGTTGGGAACACAGCACGACACAGCGAAACACTGCAGTGGTGGTGGCGGTGGCGGTGGAAGGCCGGGGGAGTCCAGAGTCCTTCCAGCCGTGAGGCTCGCGGATGCGTGGGTCAGGACGCTGCGGAAGGCCGAGGCCGTGTCGGAGACCGTGGCGTTCGTGCAGCGCTCAGCACTGCAGGTGCGGCGGTGATGACGCGGTGTTGTATGTGAGGAGCTAGGAGCAGGGCAGAGCTGCTACTCTTTTTTTTTTTTTCTAATGTTCAGATCATTATCAGTTTTAATTTTCCTTGCAATTTTCATGGATGAAAACTTCATGGTTGAATTTTTCCTCTTAAATTTTCTCATTTCTTTTGAACATGGAAGTGTCTTACTCCTTTTTTTTTTTTTTTTTACTATAATGCTCACTTGCTCAGAGAAAGCAGGAAGAATGTTACAGTTTCTCAATCTTTGCCCTCTTATGACTGTGATAAATTGTTGATTTAGTCTCCATCTTTTCAGATTTTACTGTTTTCTCTTTTCTGATTGGATGGCTACACTGTAGTAGTTTTCACTTCCTTTCTCTCTCCCCCACGGTGTGCTCTTCTATCCTATATTTCTGTGTGTTCTTTTCTGGTCTGGTTTCTTTGTCTACCTTGTTCTGGGCCTGGTATGGTTCTTCCTCTTGTGGGTAGTTTACTGTTTTCTAGATGGAAGTTTATTATTTTAGGTGAAATTAACTCCTCTCCAGTGGAGTTTTTACCTCTTTGGGCTCCAGAACATATGCAAGGAAGCCACCTCCCCTTTATTTTGATTAAAAGTGTTCCAGTCTTTCTCTTTATATATACTATCATTCTCCACTTACCATTCCGATAATTATATTTCCAGAATAAATGTTCTTCCTGACATTTGATTAATTGCTTTAGGAAACTTTCCTGAGTCTGTTGCTGTTGGCTTGTTTAGTCCCTGGCATTGTAATCTTGAATTTCTTTAATGGGATGATCTCTTAGTTGCTTTGACATATTCCACATCTCAGAGATTTATGACATTGTTCTCATAAACGTCACCATTATGGAGTGGCTTGTAGTTTCCACCATAAATACATACTCAGCACAAGGGAACAAATAGACAGAGATTGGATACAGCAAGGAGATTGGGCAGCAGGTGCCAGGGCCCAGCCTTGGTGCAGGTATTCAGCTTTAAGGAAGGGATCTCAGCATCTCTTCCTGTACCCTTGTCACCTCCACTCACTCCCTGCGTGCACATACTCGCTCACACTCTGAATCTCCCACAACTCCAGTGTCTGGCCTTCTGTATTCCCTGAGTACCCTTCCTGCTGTCCTTGCTGTCACTGGCCTGGGGAAAGATCACGCTGGAGTTCCAGACCTGGGGTAGAATTCTGGGCCAGTCGCCATCTACAGTCTTGATCCCGTTGGTTGCTTACTCCCTCTCTCAGTCTCCCTCATCCGTGTGGGTGGAGGGTGTGTGCAGGGTAATATATAGCTGGCTGACAGGTGCTTTACTGACCCACATTGTTTTACCACACAGGGACCAGATTGCTTGGGTTTGAATCTTGGCAGTATAGGTCTGTGATTTTAGCAAGTCAGATAATTTGTCTGTGCCTTGGTTTCCTTATCTATAATAGTGTCCAGTGCGTAGGATTATTATGAGGATTCACTGAGTCATAACATGTTAAGCACTTACAGATATGCCTAGCCTATCGTAAGCTGTAGATTGACTCTTCTCATTATTAATAACATGTACCTTACAGGGTTGTCATGTTAGAACATGATAGATTATACGTGAAATTCTCTAGGACAGTGTATGTCATACAGGGTTCTATAGATGTCTGCATTTTTAAAAAATCTGAGGTCTTTTGTAAGTTAGAGAACTTTTTTTTTTTAAGATTTTATTTATTTTCTGACAGTGACACAGCGAGAGAGGGAACACGAGCAGGGGCAGTGGGAGAGGGAGAAGAGGGCTTCCCGCAGAGCAGGGAGTCCGATGCGGGGCTCGATCCCAGGACCCTGGGATCATGACCTGAGCCGAAGGCGGACGCTTAACGACTGAGCCACCCAGGTGCCCCGGGCACTTTTTTTAAAGATGGGTTGCTGTTACAGGAAATTTGCTAATCCATGGAAACCCTGCAGTCCTCACTTGGTGCTGCTGTGTTGTCACGGTGCCACGGCAGTGTGCTCCCACTTCATCATCATAGATTCCCTGCCTTGTGCTTTGTGTTGGGTAAGGAGACTGTTCATTTTCCAGGTGTTTGGCTTGCTGTGATTCTGGTGGTGCTTTCTTTCCTTGTCTCCTAATAGAACGAGATGGTTCGGGAGCTAGATGGCCACGTCCTGAAGTGTGTGAAAGACCAGAATGGTAATCATGTGGTTCAGAAATGCATCGAGTGTGTGCAGCCCCAGTCTTTGCAGTTTATCATTGATGCGTTTAAGGGGCAGGTAAGTGACTTAAGAAAGAAACAAAGGAAACAAGTGTTTGGGTGTTTCCACCGTGAGCAGAGAACAGGGTAGCATTTGTGGGGTGTCCCCACGTGGCCACACCACCAGAGATAGCTTCTAGTTTCTCCTATCTACCTGTATGTCGTAAGAGCCTCTATGCTCTTAGCACCAGCTTCCAAGCAGAGCTGATATTTTCTTATACCATTTTCCCAGAATTGCCCCCTTAATTAGCTATTATCATTAATTTCTCTTTCCTAAAACATCATCCTCACACCCTCCTAAGCTATGTGGAACAAAGAGAGTAAAACACACACCTCCTTCTTGGGTCTGTGAAATTGTTTTTTGATACCAAGTAGATTTTTAGGTACAATCACGTGTACTGCTAAGCCTAGATTGAAATGGGATTTTAGAGTTGTTTAGGCTTTGGGGTTTGCTCAATTATGGCAAGCAGTGAGGAGATTGCAGGCGTTAACTTAGGGGGTTGTTTGGGTTTTCTGAGTTAATGAAAAAAAAGTGGATCTGTTTACTTTAAGATCTTACATTTATCAAAATAGACAACAAGGAAAGTAAAAGGATTAAACTGCCAAAGAGGAGAGAATACTTTCAAGACGAAATCACCAAAAATTAATAACGAACATATAAAAAACTCCTGTAATCAAAAGGTAGAGTACAAATTGGTGCAAAAATGACCACAAGCACTAACAGACAAAAGAAACACCAATTGCCAGTAGACATAAGACAAAATAATTCCCTTAGTAATCAGGAAGATGCAGAATAAGGGCACAGATTATAGACCACTGTTTCCCCACTGGTCGGCCGCTGTGTCCTGGCAATATTGTGGGATCCGGTCACTATTGGTGGGAATAGACATTAGCACAGCCGTTTGGAAAATCATTTTGCATCATCTTTCAAAGTCTAACATTTATATTTCCTGTGACCCAGCATTCCTAGCCTAGGTGTGTACCTGGTGGAACATCTACACGTGGGTACTAGGAGACATATTTCGACATGTTGAAAGCAGCCTTATTCTCCTAGGAAAGACTAACTAATCTAGATGTCGGTCAGCAGAGGGTTAGAAATTAAAGTAACAAACTCAGGTACTTGCCCAGCAGAAGCTCCACAGTATAAGTAAATACTTGAAACATAACATTGAGTGAAATAAGTTAATACGTTATAGACTGCGAGTTTTTAGCATTTTTATAAAATGGGGAAGAACTGTACTTTATACTGTGGAAGTACACTGTTGTACACATACAGCTACACATTAAAAACCACATAAAAAGCACTTAGTGTGCTGACACTTGGTCAATATCTAGCAAGTGTGAGCTGTTGTTACTGTTCTTATTATTCCTGTGATTATTCTTTTTTTAAAGATTTATTTATTTATTTGAGAGAGAGAGCGAGTAAGTGCACGGGGGAGGGGCAGAGGGAGACAGTCTTCAAGCAGACCCATGAGATCATGACCTGAGCTGAAACCAAGAGTCGGACGCTCAACCGAATGAGCCACCCAGGTGCCCCCTGTGATTACTCTTAATAACAGACTTGAGGTGCAGGTTACTCCATGTCATTCTTGCTAGGAAGGCCAGAACTGAGATTGGGTGGTCCAGAGCTGAAGCCCATGTGCTTATCTTCTCCAGACCCAAGAAAAGAGGAAGCTTTTCTTGCTTATTGCTGGAAAACACCCTAATTAAATTTAGAAGATTGCAGCATGGTTAGGTGAAAGCATTTAGGATTTGATTCCAGCCATTTCTTTTTCTATTTTTAACCCTGTTCTTCGACACTGTGGACTCTTAACTATGTTTTTTATGACCTCGAATAATTCTCTGTCGGTTCTAGGCTTCTTGGAAAAGTCCTTTTCAGGTCTGAATTTATGTACATCTCTAAATTCTTAGTATAGTTATGAAACGGGTTTACACATACGCATACATACACACCTTGTTCTTTGTAGAGAGAACTCAAATGTGCCATATTTATAATTTGGGCTTTTGAGTCAGACTAGGACATAATATCCTGGCTTTGTCAGTTCCTGTCTGTATGACTGCAAGCACACTGTAGAAACTTCTGGGAGCTTCAGAGTTCTCTTCCGTATGCCGAGAATACTCATTACTCACTCTCTCTCTGAGTCTTTGGGAAGATGAATAATGTGTATGAGCGACACCGAGGCATGGAAAGTGGCAACTGTCATTTTTGGCTTTGTTGTTTGTGTTGTCTGCCCTAGGTCTTTGCTTTGTCCACACATCCTTACGGCTGCCGAGTGATTCAGAGGATCCTGGAGCACTGTCTCCCTGACCAGACACTCCCTATCCTAGAGGAGCTTCACCAGCACACAGAGCAGCTTGTACAGGTAGTGGAGTTGCCAGTAGAGTAACCGCAAACACCTGTGGGCTCGTGCAGGCCCAGAGCTTGTGTGTTTTCTCAGCACAGGTATCCGTTCCCGAAGAGTTCGTGTTCATGTGTTTAAAATGCCCACTGAAGCTTTGGGGCAAGTTCTCGTTTCTACCATCCTGGTTTGGGCTTTTTGAATACGGGTGATGAAGGGAGCCCCGGCCTTGGAGGGAAGTGCGCTGCCTGCCAGCCTTCTGTCCCTCTGTGGTAGCCTGGCCAGCCCCGTCCCCTCAGGCGGGCCACTTCATCTCTCTGGGTCTCAACTTCATCATTTCAAATGAACTTAGTGGATTAGGTGACTTCTTTTTAGCTTTGATACTTTCTTTTGCTTCTGCCACTAAAAATTTCTCCCCCATCACAGTAACCAGTAGAATACTTCCTATGTGTAGTATTTTTGTACTGAAGCAGCATTTTTGTTGGAGTTTGTGGTTTGTTTTGGGGGGATGTGTGAGGTTATAAGTGTATTAAATCCTCATTGTAGAAAAAAATTGGAAGTGCAGAAAGCAGCAACAAAAGAAATCATCCATAATCCTACCATCCAGAAGCAAACACATTTGGCCTTTGCACTTGTTTTTAAAAATATTATTTGTACATTCTTAATTTTTCCCATCTTACAAATAAATACTTTTGCCTCCTTGTACACATTTATTCTCTCCAATACCTTTAACCTTAGATGAGTGAATATATCTGTTGTATGCTTGTGATGTTATTTAATTAGGTATTGTCTGTTTTGTTGGACATAAACAGTGTTTCCCATTTTTCTTAGAGATAAACTTCTGTTTGAGAGAAAAATAGCTCTTTTTTTTTTTTTTTTAAGATTTTATTTATTTGTCAGAGAGAGAGAGAGCACAAGCAGGGGGAGTGGCAGAGGCAGAGGGAGCAGCAGACTCCCCACTGAGCAGAGAGCCTGACACGGGGCTCGATCCCAGGACCCTGGGATCATGACCTGAGCCAAAGGCAGACGCTTAACCGACTGAGCCACCCAGGTGTCCCAGAAAAATAGCTCTTTATTCCCACCTGCGCCTTCCTTTCTTTGTTTCTTTGTTGTTGTTGTTTTTAAACGAGAGGAGGCCTACTCTTTTGTGTCTAGACGTAGCTTATGAAGGAAGAACCCAAAAAAGACCTTTGGGCATAAATATAGAGAGAAATATTCCATCATCTGGTAATATGTTCCTTTTTCGTAACCATAGGGAAAAATTATCACTCCCTATCCATTTTTAAAATTCTTAAGTGTTCATTAGTATTCAGGTAAGCCATCGTGGTGCTATAGGAAGGTAGGTAGGTGTTGATTAGATATAAGGATTTAGGTAATCCACAGAACTCATTTTTACATAAATTTTATTTCTGTTGTTTCTCAAATAGGATCAATATGGAAATTATGTAATCCAGCATGTATTGGAGCACGGTCGTCCTGAGGATAAAAGTAAAATTGTAGCAGAAATCCGAGGCAATGTACTTGTATTGAGTCAGCACAAATTTGCAAGGTGCGTGCTTTGAATCACACGGACTCCGTTTTCCAGAAAAGATGATAAAATAGTATTTCAAGTCTAGAGAGAAAGAAAGAATTTTCATTCTCTTCTTTTTTTAAATGTTTATTTTTCTCAAAGTATGCACAGCTTAAAAAGTCAAATGGTTCTACTATAAAGTATAAAATAAAGCAGGTCCCTTAATGCCTCCTCACTCCCCACTTTGAAATCTGGGGATTATGTTTCTGAAGAACTTAAATCTTATACTTTGGTGAACTGGACATTTTATTCACTTACTGGTTCGCAATTGTGAGGTGTTCTTTACTCAGTTTCCTCTCTGGTGCCAAAATTAGCATACCATCTCTATGTATACAGTATTCTTAGAGTCTCTTTTCCAGTCTTTGTATTGTGCCAGGTCAAGAATAAAATGCGCTAGTTATCTCCAGATTTGGAAAGATGTTTTAGGTGACTTATGATTATTAGCAGTGGTTGGAGAAGAAATTGATGGCCTTTCCAAGGGATTAGCGGTATGGTCTTTCTAAGTGGAATGTGTACCCTACAGCACACAATATAGTAATTTGTATTTTGGGAATATTTTTCTTTGTTTTTTAGAATAGATTGCAAAGCAGGTATGACTCTATGGCCTTGATTGTTCATCTCTAAGTTTTGAAATTTTGTAACATTGCAGCATGGAAAAGAGAAAAGAAATAAAAATATAGATAATAATAACTCATAGATCCATAAATAAAATAAAAACTCATAGATCCATAAATCCATAGATCCATAAATTAAAAAAAATAAAATAAAAACTCATAGATCCAGCGTTTCAGTAGGCTGACCACATCAGGGTCTCTGTGACCTTGTATTGTCTTTTTTTTTGACATTTGGCAGGACCAGGGAAGTAGGGGCAGAATCTCTTAGAATTCTTCCTTGGGTCACTGTCCTCTGTTTACTTTTTTTTTTTTCAGTGTATTTAATATCTCATTCTTAGGTATAAGTATTAATATTACAATAGACTTGTGGTCTGGTAATGACTGAGTAGCTATTTTGGGCCTAATCCTCCCACAGATAACAACTATAAATTGTGTACAAAATGCCAAAAACCTTCCTGAAGGCATTAAGCCATTAAGAGAGTGGCCAAGAGTAGGTAGATACCAGAAGGGGTTGGGGGACGGGAGGCTTGTTGATACTTGGAAGGAGGTAATTGCACTGGGGAAATCTCCCTGTCCCTCTCCGCCTTCCCTTTTGATTTTTCTTTTTGTATTGAGTTGTATTGAGATATAATTGATGAATGACATTATGTAAGTTTGACGTGTGTAATACGTTGGTTTGATACATTTATATATTGCAGTATGATGACTACAGTAGCGTTAGCTAACACCTTTATCATGTCATTATTACTTCTTTTTTGTGTTGAGAACACCATTAAGATCTAGTCTCTTAATGACTTTTTATAATGATAGGAAACTTCCCAGTTTTAATCGGCTTTTAGCCTGTAGGCAGTTCCCATTCTGCTCCATGCTGGGCTTCTAAAGTTGGGATAAAAAAATCTCCAGTGTTCCCAGAAGGCAGAGTTAGGGACAGCCATGTCAATGAGAGTGACAAAGCGACAGGGCAGAAATCCTGGAAAGGAAGAGAAGGGGGGCGGCGCGGAGGCCCACATTTAAACTTCCCAAAAATCTGCTTGACTCCTGAACCACATTTGCATAGGGCGAACTTGAGGCAGCCCAGCTAAGGGTGAAGGAACTGAGATTCCTCTTGCAGGGGAGGTTTGCAGTTTTGAGTTCAGCCAGGTTACTTGCACTAAATAAAGGAGTGGGGGAAGTAATATCCTTGGGGGAATGTAACAGAACTCAGTTTCTATTGTGTATCATTCATTATGTCTAGAAAGCAGGAAAATGTAATATGGCCTATAGTCAAAAAAAAAAAAAAAAAAAAGAAAAAAATAGAAAAAACCCCAGCTAGTTCCAGACCTCCCTGATATTGGAGTTAGCAGAGAATGATTATAAAGCACCTATTTTAATTATAGTCAAAGATGTAAAGGAAGATATGATCGTAATGAATGAAAAGATGTTAGTAGAGAATTAGAAGCTTTATTATAAAAAGAATAAAATGGAAATTCTAGAATAGAAAAATAAGTCCTCTGAAATAGAATTCACTGTGTGGCCTTAACAACAGCAGATTAGAGATAACACAGGAAAGAGCTGATACATTTGGACATAGATCAATAGAAATAAAATAGATTAGTGACTTACAGTTTTGATGGTGACCCAAAATAAAAAGTAAAAGTTTCATTGACTTTGCACACACACACAGATGCATACACGTGTAACTGAAACTGTGTTGTCCATGATTAATTCTGATACTTACTGTTCTGTTTCATTTTTTTTTTTTTTAAAAGAAAAAGCTGGTCACAAATTACTAAGTTGATCTCACCACCCACAAATGGGCTGGGAACTATAGTTTCAGAATGCCTAGAATAAACTTTAAAGACTGCAACACTCTCGATCATGTATTAAGGTGGAAGTCTTTGGCCAAGTGGGATCCCATGGTGGTAGCTGATTTACCTGCTTGCTTTCTTGGAAGACAGGTCAGTGTTGAGGATTGAGTCCTGTACCCAGAAGAATGAGTGTCCTGTCCCCAATCCAGTTTAGTAGGAAGTCCTGACTAGTTTCTAGGGGAAGCAGGCCTGGAGTGGATGAAGGTACAATCCAGCCAAGCAGTCCTGAAAATTGATGAATTCTTTGCCTGAACATTTGGAGATCATGACAGGCTTTGTCCTCTCTGAACGGGATCAGTAATACCTTAAGTCCCTTTTCTGATAAGGGAGAAGCCGATGGCTATTAGGAGATTCCCTTCCACAGTGCTACACTTTGAGCTCACACTAGAACAGTACTGTATAGTAGTTAGATAGTGCTGTAGAAGGAAGGTGGGGAAAGAAGTTTTTCTACGATGCTGTGTCAAAGGGAGAGGCTGTTGTCTTAATTAGACTTGATTGGTTAGGTCACCAGACTTGACAGACATTGTATCTTTTTTTTTTTAAGATTTTATTTATTTGACAGAGAGAGAGACAGTGAGAGAGGGAACACAAGCAGGGGGAGTGGGAGAAGGAGAAGCAGGCTTCCCGCTGAGCAGGGAGCCCGAGGTGGGGCTTGATTCCAGGACCCTGGGATCATGACCTGAGCCGAAGGCAGATGCTTAATGACTGAGCCACCCCGGCACCCCAGACACTGTGTATCTTAAAGTTTGAAGAAATGACCGGTAGGATGGTAGTTTTTAAAATTTTATTAAGAATTTTGTTTTCTTTTCCTTCCTTCCTTCCTTCCTATTTATTTATTTATTTATTTGAGAGAGAGAAAGAGAAAGCATGCATGCACTGGGATGGGGAGGAGCAGAGGGAGAGGGAGAATCCCAAGCAGACTCCATGCCGAGCACAGGGCCCGATCCCACGACCCCCAAGATCACAACCTGAGCTGAAACCAAGAGCTGGACGCCCAACCAACTGAGCCACCCAGGCTCCCTGAGAATTATGTTGTCCAAATAAAAGCTCAGTGTGCACAGTGAGCTAATACTGAGAGCTCTGTGGAACAGCATCCTCTTACAGTGTAAGAACTTGTGGAGGAGGGAATTATTCTGGTGATAGTTCCTGGACTATTCAGATATCCGGAGGGCTGGCCTCTGGAAGGAGTAAGAGTTCCTGCATAAAGGTGCTCCTGACATAGGTATACATGTCCTTTTTCAGTCCCTGAAGGCAAAATTAAGACGAATGGGTGAAATTTGAGGGGAGAGCATGTTTTGCTTCAGTATGTAGAGAAGACTGTTTCACAGCCCTTCGCCCATGTGGTAGGTCGCCCTAGAAAGTAATTACTTCCGGATGATGAGAAATTCCCAAGCAGACGCTAAGTGGCCATCTTTCAGGACTGTCACAGAAGAGCTTCCTGCATTAGCTAGGTCTGGACTCTTAAGTTCCTTTTCTCTCTGAGAGTTCTGTGGCCCACAGCAGCTCTTCCCCCAGTCACAAACTCTCTGCGAAGCCCTCAGCTGCACACCGACCCAGCAGATGCCCTCCTTGCCAGCTCCAGCGATACAGAGAATACATATTATTCTTGGACATCACACAACCTCCTCATACCCACGGAGCCACAGGTGCATAGTGGTGTCGGACTTAATCACCCCGAGATGGTAAAGACCCATTAGCACAGCCGTGTGTAATTAAATCGCCCTCTCTGGCCCCCCTGGATTTAGTGTAGCCACAGTCCTGTCTTCCTTTCCCAAGGCGATGTATTTGAGAAGTGCTCAGAAATGCCGGCAGGCCCGTAGGGTTGTTGTTGTTCTTAGACTCTGAAGAGGCAGCAGCAGGCTGCTGAATGAGTGCTGTGGTTCCTGCTTACACCCTCCTTGACTGAGCGTGCCCGGCCTCCTCTCCTGGGGGCCGCTCTTTGTGGTGGGCACTAGAGATAGAGACATAAGGAAGGCTTGTTCCTGACCTCCGTACACTTAGAAAGGAGACGATTCATGGATTTTGGTTGTGTGTTGAAATTATAATCATTAACAAGGGCGGCTATTAAGCTGTCACGTGAGCCTCATATGTGAGTCCCTTCGCTTACCTGGGCTTGTTACCCTCACCTGTGAGAAGGTTGGGCCTGCTCTCCCCCCGAGACCTGGTGTCAGCCACGGTTCACATTGGCAGCCACAGATGGCAAAGGGGGAGACTCATAGAGCCAGACAGTTGGTGAATGGATCTTCCAAAAATGTCAGGCTCTCTTTTGCTGCTGACTGTGAGTCAGGACAGAGACCAAACAAACACAGCCTAACAAGGTCTTTGTTCT
Organism: Halichoerus grypus; assembly: GCF_964656455.1. Lineage (NCBI taxonomy): Eukaryota > Metazoa > Chordata > Mammalia > Carnivora > Phocidae > Halichoerus > Halichoerus grypus. The sequence goes on from NC_135716.1 coordinate 164,454,696, forward strand.
AAGAGTTGTCCCTGGATTTGTCTCATTACAGCAATGTTGTGGAGAAGTGTGTCACTCATGCCTCCCGTACGGAGCGTGCTGTGCTTATCGATGAGGTATGCACCATGAATGACGGTCCACACAGTGCCTTATACACCATGATGAAGGACCAGTATGCCAACTATGTGGTCCAGAAGATGATCGATGTGGCAGAGCCAGCCCAGCGGAAGATCGTCATGCATAAGGTAGGCCAGGTTGGGCAGATCTCACTTAGAAAGGGTGCAAGGCCTGAGGTTCTTGACATTTCTGAAATGCAAATGAAGGTAGACAGCTTGCTTCTTTTTGTGGAGTTTGTCACTGGACTAGGTCTCATGCTGTGCTCGTTTCCTTTTATCTAGAGTGGCCGTTGTCTTCATGTTTTAGTAGCTCACTGGTGTGAAAGAGTCTTAAACTCCGGTCTTTGTGGGGGATTTCCGTCTGTGCTCCTCAGGGCAGGCTTCTGCCCCTCTGCTCCTGGGAGGCCAGCTCTCAGTCCCGCAAATCAGCCTGCTTGCCTTATTTCCTTTCCTCTTTCCTCTTATTCATCCCCCCCCGCCCCCACTTTCACTGAGAGAGTGCCTGCCCGGTGCCTGGCCTGGTGCCCACTCTGTGCCAGGCACCAGCGCAGACACGACGCAGATCGGTCCCTGCCCACAGAGCACCGGCGGGGGGGGGGGGGGAAGAGCAGTGGAAAGGGCTGGTGAGCACGTGAGACCCTGTGCTCGCGGCTTCGCGGGAGGCTCTGCGGGAGGGAAGTCCAGGCTGAGGACGAATGAGGAGAACAGGGACAGAAATCTGAACTGTTAGGTGCTGTGTGTGGGGCTGACAGCGAGAGCCGCCCATGGCTTCTGGAACAGTCGCAGAGCCGGTCCAGCCAGCCCCATGCAGCCCCTCCTTGGGCTCGGGAAGCAAGACACACCCACGGGCAGGCCCGCTGCAGCTGTGTTTGTGCTGGGCAGGGCCGCAAGCCCCAGCTGCTTCGACCTGAACCCCAGCCTTTGGGCTCTGGACTCCCTCGGCCCTTGTCATGGGAGAGGTTGGCCACGGTCTGGCGATGATGAGCCACTTGCCCTCACTGAGAACAAAGTTCGGTAATGAGAATCTTTGTTACGGACTCAAGTTCTGAGCCAGACGAGGGCCCCCTCCTTCACCCCCGCCTCCAGTTGGGAACACAGCACGACACAGCGAAACACTGCAGTGGTGGTGGCGGCGGCAGTGGAAGGCTGGGGGAGTCCAGAGTCCTTCCAGCCGTGAGGCTCGCGGATGCGTGGGTTAGGACGCTGCGGAAGGCCGAGGCCGTGTCTGAGTCATATAGAAGTTTTCAACCTGTCCATTCGTTCAGTCCTGCATTTGTCAAATGCTCGTGTGCATCCTCAGAGCAAGCCCAGCGGTGAAAGCTGGAGAAACCAGAGAGCTGGAAGACTGGAGAGCAAGCCCTCCTTTCAGCAGGGCTCCGGTATCTGTGAATAGGGCAGCACCTTGACGGGTAGCTGCAGTCGTGCTGGGAACATATGGGGGAGGGCTGTGCGGGAATGTGTCAGGCTCTCTTCTAATGTGGGGGTACAGAGAAGGCTCCCCCAGAGAGTGACATTTGAATAAAGCCCTGAACCCTTCCAGGCAGAGGGAACGTGGTGCATGAAGGCTTAGGAGCAGGAGACAAGACCGTGTATTTGAAAAAGTCAGGCGTGTTCAGTAGGGCAGGCCTGTGGTGCCAGGTCACATTTACGTTTCACATGATTGTCCTGGCTGATGAGTAACTTAGAGGAGGCCAGGCAGCAGGAGAGGAGGCAGTGAGGAGGCTGGATGGGTGGTTTTAAAGCCAAGAGGTGGTGATGGCTTTGGGATTGAAGACAAGTGGACAGAATGGGGCTTGGCAGTTGGCTGGTAGAGGGAGTGGAAAGAGGAAGAGTCTCACGGATCCAAAAAACTGAGAGTTTTCCAGCTTTCACTGCTGGGCAGTGTCCTTTTCAGCAAGAGGAGACCGTGGAGCAGGTTGATTCCTTTCCACCTCCCACCAAATCAAGTAAAAAATGGAGTTCAACAACAGTGTGTGTGCTTGTGCATGAGGGTCGTTAGTTTCTTGCCTGGGAAAGGAGAGGGATCCAAGTTCAGCGGCTGGACTTAGCAGTCACCAGTCCCAGGGACAGAGAGGTGAAAGAATTGAATGTGAATGTCATTAATGTTTCTAAAAGGCAAGCCACCAAAAACCCAGGGGGTCCTGAACTTCCCGTTCTAATGCCAGAAACACCAGCCGTGTCTGTCGTCCTCACTGCTACCCAAATGAAAGTGTAGCATTATCGCATGTTCTTTTTACAGAGCTGTTGAGGCGAGTGCTCTGGGCCACCCAGCTCAGAATTGAACCCAGGGCTGTTAACGGTTCCCCACACGGGCTCGTAGGTGAGAACGTAGTAGCTGCTGTGGGTCTGTGTCCTGTGGCGCAGCAGTGGTTTCTAGAGCTGCTCGAGCCTTCCTTGCTTTGAGGACCTGGCCAACCAGACAAAAATAGTGGCCTGCGTGGAGCTCTCAAGGTGGAGAGCGTCCATGTACCCTGGTGTGGGTGTGAGTGTGCAAGTGCACGTCAGGGTGGGGTAGCAGGTACGCACGGTCCTTCACTGTTGGACCCGTCGGCGGCTAAGCCAGGGATTGTCGAGGTGGCGTGCTCCACGCCCTAGCCAGGGCACGTGGAAAGCTCCATGAGCTCCCAGCAGAGAAAGGGTGGCTCCAGTGAGGAAGCACCTCTCGTGTCTGGGGACTGGAGAACAGAACACGAGCCGGACGTGGGTGCAGAGGGTGAGGGGCCAGGCGGGCGCGGTGGGCAGCAGAGCCCTTGCTGCAGGACCCGGCACCTGCGCCCGCGCCCGAGTAGCCGTCTGGCCTTGGATGCGCCGCTTAGCCACCGTGCTTCGGGGCTCATCGGTAAAATGGGGACGATCACACCTGCCATGCGGGGCTTCAATGAACAGTACCCCGCCCACACTAGTCATTTTTACTGTTGTCAGTCGTTTTCTGGGATCCTCTGTGAACTGGACGACAGGGTCACATGGTGCGCTCAGGGCTCATGGTGCCCAGAAAGAACCCTCCCCGCACTGCTGAGGGGAGCCGAGGTGCCTCGAGGGGGGCCAGCGAGGCTGAAAGCTCGCCCCGGAGGGTGCCATGCAGCGGCGGTGTGGTTGTCAGTGAGGACGCCCGTGTTCCGCGTCCTGACCCGGAAGTGGTCTGTGGCCAGCCGCCTCCCGAGCCCTCGTGCCCGTGCTCAGAATAGGAGCTCGTCCCTCGCGCGCTCAGCGTGGTCACTGTTCTCTGACCGAGAACCCGGGGGAGGTGTTGCCTCGCGGACTCGCGTGCGCGCTTCGGGGCCTGGGAGCGGTGGGCTCACGGGCCAGAGTAACACACACTGTGCTTCCTCCCCAGATCCGGCCCCACATCGCCACTCTCCGCAAGTACACCTACGGCAAGCACATTTTGGCCAAGCTGGAGAAGTACTACATGAAGAATGGCGTTGACTTAGGGCCCATCTGCGGTCCCCCTAATGGTATTATCTGAGGCAGTCACCCTGTCCCCTCATTCCCACTGACCTCACTGGCCCACTGGCGAATCCAACCAGCAACCAGAAATGTTCTAGTAGAGAAGCTGAAATGGGTAAATGGTTGCTCCAGGATTACCCGCTCCTCCAAAAAAAGGAATCAAATCCACAAGTGGAAAAGCCTTTGTAAATTTGTTTAATTTTATTACGCATAACATGTACTAATTATTTTTTTTAATTGACTAATTGCCCTGTTGTTTTACTGGTGTATAGGATACTTGTACATAGGTAACCAATGTACATGGGAGGCCACATATTTTGTTCAATGTTGTATCTATATTACACGTGTGGAAACTTTCAGGGTGGTTGGTTTAACAAAAAAAGTTTAAAAAAAAAAAAAAAAGAAAAAAAGGTTTTTAACCCATTTTGCCTTGCCGGCAAGTTTTGCAAATAGCTCTTCCCCACCTCCTCATTTTAGTAAAAAACAAAAACAAACAAAAAAACCTGAGATTTGAATTTTGTTAAATGACCCAAACTGGCATTTAACACTGTTTATAAAACATATATATATATATATATATATATATACATACATATATATATATAAAATGAAAATTGTTTTAGAATTGCAAAAGCTTCAGTTTATGACATTAAGTTTAGGAAACTTTGAAAAATTGCCTTTTTTGGAGACTATTATGCTGAAGAAGATGTGTAGTCTGTTTTGGGAGGAGGAGATGTGAGCTCCTAGGCTGTCTTTCAAGGCCGGGCGGGTGTATTTGTTTACTGCCTACTGGATTTTTGTCTGTTAACATTGAAAGGCAAAATCTGATTATTTAGCATGAGAAAAAAAAATCCAACTCTGCTTTTGGTCTTGCTTCTATAAATATATAGTGTATACTTGGTGTAGACTTTGCATATATACAAATTTGTAGTATTTTCTTGTTTTGATGTCTAATCTGTATCTATAATGGACCCTAGTAGTCGAACATACTTTGGATTGTACAATTGTACATTTGTATACCTGTAATGTAAATGTGGAGAAGTTTGAATCAACATAAACACGTTTTTTGGTAAGAAAAGAGAATTAGCCAGCCCTGTGCATTCAGTGTATATTCACACCTTTTATGGTCGTAGCATATAGTGTTGTATATTGTAAATTGTAATTTCAACCAGAAGTAAATTTTTTTTCTTTTGAAGGAATAAATGTTCTTTATACAGCCTAGTTAAATGTTTAAAAAGGAAAAAAATAGCTTGGTTTTATTTGTCACCTAGTCCCACAGTAGCAAGATCCTTTCTAAATGTTATTCAAGATGATTCAGTTCACACTAGTGTTTTTTTTAATCCTAAAAAAGTAATGTTTTGCTTATTTTGTGACAGTCATAAGGACGTGCAAAGTTCAGCCCCGCCCTAGCTTTCCTTACAATCAGAGCCCCCTCACCTTGTAAAGTGTGAATTGCCCTTCCTTTTTGTACAGAAGATGAACTGTATTTTGCATTTTGTCTACTTGTAAGTGAATGTAACATACTGTCAATTTTCCTTGTTTGAATATAGAATTGTAACACTACACGGTGTACATTTCCAGAGCCTTGTGTATATTTCCAATGAACTTTTTTGCAAGCACACTTGTAACCATATGTGTATAATTAACAAACCTGTGTATGCTTATGCCTGGGCAACTATTTTTTGTAACTCTTGTGTAGATTGTCTCTAAACAATGTGTGATCTTTATTTTGAAAAATACAGAACTTTGGAATCTGAGTTTGTGCTTCTGTGTTAACGCCTCCTCTCCCCCTTAACATTAGTGCCCCAGGACAGCCCATTCCTTCTTTATGCCTTTTTTCCTGCTTGTTTGGTTTCTGTTTGCAGGACGGTGGGAGTGGGATTGGAATATGGCTGGGGTGGCAGACTGATAGCTCTGGAGTGCATTTTGACCCAAAGATGTTGGCTTTAGCCTTTGTCGTGCTTTCAAAAGCAAGACTGTTAGTCCAGATTTCCAACTTCTATTGAAAAGTCAGAGTATCTGCCTCCCTGGGCCCAGGGTCTGCCCATCAGTCACAGGGAACATCTTCAAAGAGCCAGTGCCCTGCGGCGGGACCCAGTTTGATGCTCTTCATTTGCTCTTGCCTTTGCAGCATTGTGAGCCTGGGGTCTAGATTTGAATCCAGTCGGTTACAGATGTCTCCCAGCTCCGTTACGTGCTGGGGCATCTCCTTTTCTGAGGTGGGCGGCCCCTAAGGCATCTCGGACTGCTGTCTGGGCTGTCTCAGCCTCCCCTCCCGAGGCCCCCCTCCCTTTCCTCAGTGTGGGCTGCTGCTGTCCTCGTCCGGCCCAACCAGGCTGGCCCAGGAGCCTAGCTTGCTCATCTTGCTCATCACCCTCAGATTGGGGCCGCCTTCCAGTTTTTAGTACAGGAGGCTCTAGCTCACGGAGGTGGGCCTGCCACCTATGTCTGGGAATGCTCATCCTTTGACCACCTTTGCCCCACGAAGACTGGTCGGTGTTGGCAGCTACGGGATAGGCTCAGCCAGGGAGGCCAGGTGGGAGCCTGCACTACCTCACGTCTGCGAGTGGAGCCCCAGGCCGGTCGCAGAAGGAGCTTTGCCGGATCCCCTCCCGAAGGTAAGGGACTGTCACTAGCAGGCTCTGCGGTCCTGGGGATAAGAGAGGGAAAGGAAGCTAAGCTAAGGCAGGTTTCGATGATTGTGCTGCAGTAGCTGAAATCAGGTCCTTCCCGAGGCTTCTCTCACTGATAGTCCTCATGGGCCCACCAGAGACCGCACGCTAGAGCTAGAGGGGCATCGCCATCTGTCACTGCCTGTGCGACACTTGAGTGTCATGGCTCTGGAATCGGACCAGGTTCAAATACGGGTCCCTCCACTCACTGGGCCTAGGGGTGTTACTTCGTCTTAAACCAAACTTCCCCCTGGAAACTGAAGGTGCTAATATGTACATGGGTGGGGATATCACTTCATGTCTTGGGAAGTCATGGCTGGGAAGTGGTGGCGGGTTTACCAGCCGCTCGCAGGGGCGGCGTGCGAAGCAGGCCAAGCAGGAGGCCCGGATCTCGCTCTGCCGTTTGCCCACCCGCCACCTTGGTGACCTTGGGCGAGCGGCATGAGCTGTTGGCGCCCTGCTTTCCCTCGGAAGCACTGGCGCTGCGTGAGCCCAAGCTGTTGCTAGATGGGTGTCCCGTGCCCGGCACGTACCTGGCATTCGCTCACTTGTTGGTTTTCTTCCTTTCCACCCGGGCCACTTACGTTCGCACTCTGTGTCTCTTCTCTCTCCTTTTACTCTTAGCATTTTGTGAAATGTTTTGTCTTGGTGCTTTTTCGTGGTAGCAAGCCAGGTACTAGCTTGGCACCGTGAGAAGCCCCCTCCCCACCACCGTGTTCAGGCCTGTGTCTTGGAGGCCTGGGGAGGTGGTACGGTCAAACATGGGGTTTAATCCCTTTTATCCCATGTCATCTCTCTCTCTTTTTTCAAAATTTTATTTTTTTGACAGAGACACAGAGAAGGAACACAAGCAGGGGCAGAGGGAGAAGCAGGCTTTCCGCGGAGCAGGGAGCCCGATGCGGGGCTCGAACCCAGGACCCTGGGACCATGACCTGAGCCGAAGGCAGATGCTTAACGGCTGAGCCACCCAGGTGTCCCGCGTGTCATCTCTTGAGGCCGAGTTTCCATCTGTGCAAAGTGAGGGAAGTAATAGAAGCTCTGTATCAAAGGTTGGTTGTGAGGATTACGTGAAATTATGTAGTTCAGCATTGTGCCTGGCACATCGGGGCAATGAAGGGCTGGTAGGGCGTGTTTCAGCTTTGACTTCACTCATCCCGCGTCTGCGCACGGGTGCTGGTGAAGCCAACCACCCTTGTCCGTCACGTATAAAGTCACCTGCTGTGAACCAGCTGTTCCTCACCCCGGTCCTGTGAGGAATGGGGTCGCCCCACCGCAGGGGAACAGGTCTGGGATCTGAGGCAAGTCTTTCGGGCATCACGAGGGGGCAGGGCCGGGGCAGGCCCCTCCCTCTGCAGGATTGAGTTTCTCTCCGGGGCTCCTGTTCGCCTGCGCATTTGGCCGCCCACCACTTCTGCTCCAGGATGGGGTACCCCGGGCTGCCACCAGCCAGATAGCTGCGTTCTTGGGTTTCCCTTCCGGAGTCCCTCCAACACCGTTTATATAATAGTCTTTTACCTGGTCGCAGTGCTTTACGGTTTACAGAGCGCGTCCGTATTTGTGATTCCTTGATCCTCATGAAAGCCTTGGGGGCTAAGGGTGGGTAGATGTTATCAGCCCATTATACAGATGAGGAGTTTGAGATCCCAGCCATACAACGAATGAGTCAATAACCAGGTAAGGATTTTATCTGAATTTTTCCCGACCCCAAGTCCAGGGCTCTATCCGTGCCGTCTTGCTCTTGTCACCTTCCGTTAGCCCCAGGAATAGCTGTGTTCTGTCTTTCCCGCGCTCAGAGTCGGGTTTCAGAAGCGGGAGGCGCTGGAGAGGGAAGCATTTTGTGGGAGGAAGCTGGGGACTTCATGTAGTTACCAGCTGTAGCCACACGAGGGTGCTGCTACCTAAAGAAAGCATTCTAGAGGCCAAAGGGCTCCCGCCTCCAAGGTCAGGGCTGGGAAGGGTTTCCCCTGGCTTGAGGGGCTCAGGAGTGGAGGCCCACCCAGAGACCGGAGGTCCGGCATCTGCCCTAAGATGGAGCTTCCCCTCTGTCCCCAGCTTCTCCTGGGTTTAGGGCTAGTACCTCACTCTGGCTTGGGATGGCAGGGTATGGTCATGCGAATCCCGCTCACAGGCCCCAGCGTTGCCTTTGACTCACTGGGTTACCTCTGCCAAATCACTGACTTCTCTGAGCCAACTGTCACTGGAGTGGTAACCCAGCCCTGCCACCCTCACGGGGATGGTATGAGGTCAGGTGGGTGGGGCTGACGGGGGCAGCCCCATGTCTCTGTTAATATGACCAGAGGCCCTGGTGCCACTTGATGGGGCCACATCCCTGGCTTCTGCTCCAAACTTTCAAACAACTAAAACCTCTGTCTTTTTATGATCCCAGCTCCACTGGCCCCGTGCAACCTCTGTGAATCTTATTCCTCCCTTTGGGCACTCGGCACAGGGCTGGGCACAGAGTAAGCCATAAGTAGGAGTTGTTGTTAATTATCATTGCCTCCGATTTTCCCTGCCATGTTGGGGCCCTTGGAATCTTCACTAGAGCGACTACTCAATTTAGCTTCCCAACTGGGGCGCTTTCCAGCATGCAGGCAGAAGCACCGAGTTATCGCTGCTCAGTAGCCCGCATGCAATGGGCCCCTGCCTCCTGGTGTTTTCCCCCCTGATGAATAGGGCCCCAGGGACATGAGAGGACATTGTGGAGACCTGGGGTGTGACTTCCGGGCCAGGTCACACAGGACATTGCAGCGCCAGCGCGCTCTCTCTCGAGGATTGCTTGCTCGCTGTCTAGGACACTCTATGGCGGGGTCCCCGTGGGGAGGGGCACACCTGCCACCTTGCAGGCAGAGCCTCCAGCCCCCACGGAGCCTTCCAGGACTGCAGGCTCGTGGGAGAGCCCAGGGCAGACCCACCCAGCTCGGCTGCTCCGGAACTCCTGCCGCCCAGGAGCTGGCTGAGACCGTCAGGGCTGGTCGCTGTTTCAAGCTGCAGTGTTTCGGGGTAACTTGTTACGCAGCGATAGGCAACAGCCCCCGAAACTGCTGTAGCGCAGGACGGTCCCTGGCAAATCAGAGGGCCCGGGGGGCACAGGCTGCCCCATGTGTGCGGGCCTCTGAGAGCCGGCTCCGGCCCCTGCACACCCTCCCCAGGACTCCGGGAAGCTTCCCGGCGCTTTGCGGAGGCCGGGGTGCAGACGCGTTCTGCGGTGGGGCTGGACCAGGGGTTCTCAGGAGGCCACAGCTGTCCCGTTCCAGAGGTGGCTCAGCCCCGGTCTCTCAGTCCCAGCGGAGGCCCCGCCCCAGCCCACCGACCTCAGGCCTGGAGCGCCCCACAAAGGGAATGGCGGGAAAACAGCGGCCAATCGGGTGGTGACTGTGGGTCTGGCCCTGAGCGGGGCGCTGCCCTGCGTTACCCTGTTCACCTCCCTCAAACCCTGGAGCGGGACAGTCACTCACTCTAACTTCCATGGTGGGAACGTGGCCCAAGGTCCCTGGGCAGGGGGTGGCAGACCCAGGATTTGACCCGGGCTGCTGAGTCCATCCCTGCTCCTGCCCTCTGCCAGGCCCGTCCTTGGGCCACCTGCGGGGTGCTGGGAATGAAGTTGGCCACCCCCTGGGACCTGATCCATGTATGGGTGAGGAGACTGAGGCCCGGGGCGAGGGGCCACACAGGCGGTGAGGGACAGAGCAGGGACCTGTCCCACGTGAATGTGGTTGCTTGTCTGTTGCCCACGCCCGCCCTGGGACGCCAGCTCCCTTGGCTCCCAGTCTGTGCCCGCCTGGCCCGGGAGCAGGGGCTCCAGGACTGGAGGCTGAGGTTTGGAAGGAGTCCCTGTGAACCTCAAAGCACTCAGAGAAACACAAGACCCACCAAATACCTCAGTGACAGTGGTGCTTGCTCAGATCCCATGGCCTCAGGGGGAGGGGGGTCTCCTTGCCCCCCTCAGTCCTCCTTCTCGTGCCCCCGTCCCGCTCTAGGTCACTCTCCTGCACCCCCTTCCTTGGCTGTCACCCAGCTGGGCTGCTCTAGCCCCAGGATGAGGTGAGAAAGAAAAAATATTTTTAGAGAGGCTTTTTTTTTTCTTCCAGGAAAATGACTCCAAATGTGCAATTTGTTCCCAAGAATGGGGGTGTGCTAGTGGGATGGCTTCTGGAATGGCAGAGCCCTCCCCCTCCCGCCCCCCCCGCGTGCTCTCTCCCCTTCCTCCACATCCCTGCAGCTCCGTCCTCTTCCCTCCCCTTGCTGGGAAGACGCACCCCTGGGCCTGTCTCTGCAGCCCTTTCCTAGCCCTGTGACCTGGGCCTGGCAGGAGTGGGCCACCCCATGCAAGGAAGGGCTTGAATGAGGCCATTGGTTGCAGGGTAGGTCTGACCCCACTGAGTTTTCACAAATAGGAGGAAGGAGTGGGTGAGAGAAAGCCCCCAGGGCAGGGAATGAAGCAGCCTGGGGTTCTGGCACAGACTGACTCTGTGACCCCGGGCCAGTCACTTCCTCTTTTTGGGCCTTAGTTTTCTCACTTATAAAATGGGCAGAGGAAGGGGGTGCAGTAGGGAGAGCAACACGACCCCCCCGCCCCATGCTCTGTTCTTTCTAGGTTACAGTGAACAAGCCCCTAGAATGTTCTTGGCCTCATCCACACACACCTGGAGCTGGAGCTCAAGGCCTCAGAGGCCATCCTCCTGGGCAGGGCTCAGCCTTCGTGTGACCTGCCTGCCACAGATCAGGGGAAATGCTGCCACCACCACCACTGTGAAGCCTTCCTAGATTGCTTCCGTGGCAACCAACCCTGTAGAGCGGTGTTATCGCTACCTTGCCCAGTGCCCTGCTCACTCACAAAAACTTAGAGGCAAAGTTGTTGTAAACTTAAGGAAGCTGAAGCTTCAGGGCCCCTTGCCTGCATGGCCCCCTTCCAAAGCCTTGTTCCTAATTTTGTATTTGTGGTCCCCTCAAATTGTGTAAGCTTCAGGCCCACAGAGCTGAGACCCACCCCTGTCTATATCACTACCCAGCTTGAGGTCCCAGAGCCCTCCTCTTCCCTCAGGCAGCACCCCCTGACCCCCGCCACCACCAGCTGGCCTGGCACCTGGGCCAGACCTGGCCAGACAGGAGTTTCTGCTCAGAGTCTCTGGGCCTCCACTCACCTTGCCTGCAAGACCAGCCCGGTCACTCAGCTCAAACAAAATCTGCCTCACTCCTCCCTGCTCCTCTACACCTGCCCTGAGGGGCCCTCAGGGAGCTCTCTGGACTCCACAGTTTGTGAACCCCCAGCTCACAGACTTAGAAGAGGCCTGGGTTCAAATCCTGCCCCCTTCCTGGCAGCTGTGTGCCCAGGGGGGCGTCACCCACCCCTCACCTTTTTTTAAAAAAATTATTTTTTTTTTTTAAATTTTATTTTATTATGTTATGTGAATCACCATACATTATATCATTAGTTTTTGATGTAGTGTTCCATGATTCATTGTTTGTGCATAACACCCAGTGCTCCATGCAGAACGTGCCCTCTTTAATACCCATCACTAGGCTAACCCATCCCTCCACCCCCCTCCTCTCTAGAACCCTCAGTTTGTTTCTCAGAGTCCATAGTCTCTCATGGTTCGTCTCCCCCTCTGATTTCCCCCCCTTCATTTTTCCCTTCCTACTATCTTCTTCTTCTTCTTTTTTTTAACACAAAGTGTATTATTTGTTTCAGGGGTACAGGTCTGTGATTCATCAGTCTTACACAATTCACAGCGCTCACCATATCACATACGCTCCCCAATGTCTATCACCCCACCACCCCATCCCTTCCCACCCCCCACCACTCCAGCAACCCTCAGTTTCTTTACTGAGATTAAGAATTCCTCATATCAGTGAGGTCATATGATACATGTCTTTCTCTGATTGACTTATTTCGCTCAGCATAATACCCTCCAGTTCTATCCACATCATTGCAAATGGCAAGATCTCATTCCTTTTGATGGCTGCATAATATTCCATTGTATATATATACCAGATTTTCTTTATCCATTCATCTGTCGATGGACATCTTGGCTCTTTCCACAGTTTGGCTATTGTGGACATTGCTGCTATAAACATTGGGGTGCACATACCCCTTCGGATCCCTACATTTGTATCTTTGGGGTAAATACCCAGTAGTGCAATTGCTGGGTCATAGGGTATCTCTATTTTCAACTTTTTGAGGAACCTCCGTACCGTTTTCCAGAGTGGCTGCACCAGCTTGCATTCCCACCAACAGTGTAGGAGGGTTCCCCTTTCTCCGCATCCCCGCCAACATCTGTCGTTTCCTGACTTGTTAATTTTAGCCATTCTGACTGGTGTGAGGTGGTATCTCATTGAGGTTTTGATTTGGATTTCCCTGATGCCGAGTGATGTTGAGCACTTTTTCATGTGTCTGTTGGCCATTTGGATGTCTTCTTTGGAAAAATGTCTGTTCATGTCTTCTGCCCATTTCTTGATTGGATCATTTGTTCTTTGGGTGTTGAGTTTGATAAGTTCTTTATAGATTATGGATACTAGCCCTTTATCTGATACGTCATTTGCAAATATCTTCTCCCATTCTGTCGGTTGTCTTTTGGTTTTGTTGACTGTTTCTTTTGCTGTGCAAAAGCTTTTTATCTTGATGAAGTCCCAATAGTTCATTTTTGCCCTTGCTTCCCTTGCCTTTGGTGATGTTTCTAGGAAGAAGTTGCTGCGGCTGAGGTCGAAGAGGTTGCTGCGTGTGTTCTCCTCTAGGATTTTGATGGACTCCTGTCTCACATTTAGGTCTTTCATCCATTTTGAGTCTATTTTTGTGTACCCACTCCTCATCTTCAAAGGACTTGCCTAAGCACACACGTGGGGCTCAGGGCAAGCTCATGGCATGGGCCTGTCCCTCACACAGCCAGGTCCCTTGGGTGGGTGGGGGCTCCCCCCCCAGATGAAGGCCCCCATGGACGGAGGCCAAGTCATCTACCTACTCGCTCTGGCCCCTTCCCAGACCTGAGGACTCCCGCAGAAGCTGAGGCTCACCCCTGTGGGCCTCTTACTTGCTGGGGCAGCTGACTGTGAGTGTCCCAAGCTCTCTCTGTGGGCTCTTGCTAGAATCCTGTTTCAGTTCCTGAATTTTGGGGTCACTCACCTCAGGACTTGCTCAGAAGCAAGCCCGGGCTCCGGCCTCCATCCTGAATCCAGCCAAGGCTGGAAGTTGTGGTGAGGAAGGTGCAGGAGAGCAGGGGAGGAAGGGCAGCCTGGGGGACACGGGGACTTCTCCCCCCAGCCCCTGACTGCCTGGAGGGGCAGTGCCTTGTGCCCACGGGGGGCTGCACTGTGAGGGCTGTCGGGAGGCCCGCTTCTGCCACGTGGGGCCTGTCACCGGCTTCTCAGAGCCCGTCTCCCCAAGTGTAAAACGTGAACATCAAATGCATGCATCATACTCCCCGGGGGCCAGGCTTTGTTGGAAGGGCTCCCAAGTGTTCGCTCTTTGGTCCTCATGGTGGCAAGTGTGTTTGTTGTCCCCACATCACAGGACTGTGGGGACAAGCCAAGGAGACCGTTGCCAGCAGGTGCTCAGAACAGTGCCTGGCGAGCAGGAAGCCCTCCATGGATCCTGGTTCTCATCTTACATGGCAATGATGGGTGACAAAGAGCCAGTCTGTGGAGCCGAACCTCTGGGGGGCGGGTAGCATCAGGCAACAATTATTGAGCACCTACTGTATGCCAGGCTTGCAGATGCAACTGTCAACAGGGTGACTCAGGCACTGAGCTCAAAGGTGTTGGCCGAGGCTCCCACATCCCCTGTGCTGTCTTTTTGGAGCCCAGGGGCCAGGCTGAGGGCAGAGAACCGTCTGACTGGATGCAGTGGTGAGGTATGGAGGTCAGGCGTGCCTGCCGGGGCTGATCTGGATCCAGGCTCATCCCACTATGTCCGCGAGTTGGTTGTGTTCACGTGACAGTGGGAATCCCCTTACTGACTCTTTCATTCACCCAAAGCTTCCTGACCTACCTCTGGACTTGGCCTTACAGTGTGATTGTTAAGAGCCTGGGTCAGGATCTCAGCTCTCATTCACCAGCTGTGTGACCTTGGGCAGATCTCCTAGCTTCTCTGTGAGGATAATGTCATGCGCACTTCTCAGAGCAGCACTGGGCCCGCACTCAGCCCTGCTGGAGCTCTGTGATCATTGTCCACTGGGGATACCGAGGTGCTCCCACTTCCGGGGGAGCCAGTAAAACAAGGTGGGGAGCGCAAAGACGGGGCTTATCCAGCCCTGCCCAGGGAAGTCAGCGAGGCTCCCCAGAGGGGCCCGGTGGGCCAGATGCCTGCGTGGGTCACGGCGGGTGAAGGGAGACCCCAGGCGCTGGGGCGGAGCTGGAATGCACAGGTAGGCACGGGGGAGGTGATCGTATGGTGCCCTGCGTGCACGAGGGCCGATGAAGGGGAGCATCTGTTAGCCCCGAGAAGAGCACCAGCAGGTGGGTGAGGAGCAGGATGAGACCCTCAGGGGTCCAGACCCTGGCTCACTTCTGCCGGACACCAGCGCCTTCGACGCGCAGCAGGTGGCGCTCCTGGCCTGCCCAGCCTGAAGACCACCCCCCCCACCACCACCCGGAGATCCTGGAAGAGGGGCTGCAGCTTCTAGAAGTCTCAGAACTGGCAGGAATCTCTGAAGATGAGCCATGCTCACTGCCCACCGTGTGCATGATGACCCAGTGGCCTCCCGGATAGCTAGTTTTCAGAGCCTTGCATACCTCCCAAGACACAGGATCCACTACCTCTCCGAGTAGCCATGCGTGGCCAGCTCCAGCTGTTCGTGAGTCCACCCCCCACCAACTTACACCAAACTGGCTTCTCATACTCTCACCCTAGCCTTGCTGGCCCTAACTCTGTCCTTTGGAAGCTCCTCAGAACCAGTCTGTTCCCTGGCCTGTGGCAGCCCTTCTGGGAGGTGACTGGCCCTCTAACCAGGTGCCTTACTTTATAAGCACCATCCCAGCCACGTTTGCTGAACCCAGAGTACAACGGCAGGGGAGAGCTCGTGCGGGCACGACCTGGTGCCTGGCACTGCGCCGACACACAGAGGCCCTCCAGTGAGGTTTGGAGAATGAATGAATGAGTGCACCAACCCTGCGTGGTCATTAGTTCCATCTCATAGCTGGGAAGCTAAGGCTCAGATCTAGCCTCCAGTGTCACACATCTCATTAACTGGCAGAACTGGGATCTGCCCAACCCAGAGCCAGCGCGCTTCACCTCCAAGCTGTGCTGTCTCAGCTGGAACCCTCTCCTGGGCCCCGTCAGCCCCTCTGGACCCATCTCCCCAAGATGCCCGTGGGCCAGAATTCCAAGACTTCGGAAATATGATTCCCAGAGGCTGGGACTTGAGAATTCCTAGGGATTTTTGCATCTCAGAGTTGGAAGGTTCCCCTCCCTTCCTTTCCAGGACCTCTGCCACACGGCAGCTAGCCTGGTCTTGTGTACCCTTCAGGGACTGGGCTCTCTCACTCCCTCTAAGGGAGCATCTTCTGATTTGTCTTCTGGACCTTTTCACCAGGCCCTGAAGGACAAGTCCCAGTCCCCCTGACACCCCAAATCATGGCTGGCACCCCAGAGTCTTTTCCTCCGGGCCCAATCCCAGCCCCCTCCCTATTGGCTCCATTTGTCCTGGTTTCAGTTCCCTTTTTCCTTGGGGGAACTGTCCCAGTTTCAGCTCAGTTTGGTTCTTATTTCCTGATAGCAGGCCTGGGACGGGGTGCCAGACACAGGGGCAGACTGCCAGCCTGCCATCATTAGCAAATGGCCTCCCCTCTCTGGGCCTCAGTTTCCCATCTAGGTAGTGGGGGCACTAACAGCACCTACTTCGTGGGGTGAAATGAAACAACTCACGTAAAGCGCATGGGGTCATGCCCGCCTGGGATGAGGGCTTAATCAATATTCACCTTGCCCACCCCCCCAACACCTGGGGCCAGGTGAGCACAGGTGAATGGGAAACACATTCATTGAAATAAATTGATTTTGAGCTCCCAGTATGTGCCAGGGCCCCTGCTAGTGTGGGGGGCGCAGCGGTGAAACAGATGACCCACACCCTGCCCTCCTGGAGCTCATGTGCTTCGCGATGGGACTTGAATAAAAAGTAAAGCGCAGAGAATGTTGGACGGCGGGGGGGGGGGGGGGGGGAAGGCAGTAGAGAGAGGCCAGGCCAGCACCGGGCACACCACTTCTCACGCCAGCTGCACTGGAGGCGGGGAGGGGTCTCCATTCTCGGAGTGTCAGAGCTGGGGCCGCCCAGCTGGTGGGAGAATGGCCCCACTGCAGGCCTGCCCAGCTTTTCCTCTGCAGATCCCGTGACAGGGGCAGAAGCCTACAACCCTCAGGTGCGCAGGGGACACGGAGGCCCAGAGAGGACCAGGCTTGGTCCGAGGTGTCCTGAAGATGCCAAAGCCCCTGGACTTGGATGACCTCTGGCCCACTGTGTCCACTGCCTTGGGGGTGGGGGGTGATGGGTCCCGGAAGAGCCACGTGAAAGGTACCCTTAGGGGGAAGCTGCTAGTGATCACACAAATGTCACCCATCTACTCAGACCCTCCAATGAGCCAGGCGGGTCCTCCTGCCTTCCCACGCGGGATCCTTTTCCTCCAGCGCTCCCGCCGGCCCTCAGAGGAGCGCAGCGTCCTGCGGGATCCCCATCCTCGCGGTCGAGGCTCAGAGAGGCAGCCCACGGGTCCCAGGTCGCACAGCAGCCACTGCAGGGGGGCCGGCGAAGGCCGGGGCGCGGAGAGGGGGGAAGGGGCGGGGAGGGGGCGCAGGGCCCGGGCGGGGGGCTAGGGGGCCGGCGGCGGGGGCGGGGAGCGGGGCGGCAGGGGGGGTGGGGGGGCGCGCTCCGGCCCGCCCCGCCCCCCGCCCCTCCTCCCGCTCCGCCCGCGCTGGGGGCGGCCCGGCGGCGGCGGCGGTGGCGGCGGCGGCGGCGGCAGCGGCGGCGGCGGCGGCGCACGCTTCCTGCGGGCGCGGCTGCTGTGGGCGCGGAGCTGCGAGGCGGAGCCGGGCCGCCGAGCCGGGAGCCCCGAGCCGGGAGCGCGTCGGTCCAGCCTCCGGGCCGCGCCGCCGCCGAGCAGCCGCCCCGCGCGCCGCGCCTCGGGAACAAAGGCGCCCGCCGCCGCCGCCGCCGCCATGAAGCCGGGGCCACCGCACCGCGCCGGGGCCGCCCACGGGGCAGGAGCCGGGAACGGGGCCGCGGCCGGGCCCGGGGCCCGCGGGCTGCTGCTGCCGCCGCTGCTGCTGCTGCTGCTGGCCGGGCGCGCCGCGGGGGTGAGTGACGCGCGCCGGTTCCCGCGCGCCCCACACTGCCCCCCGCCCCGGCCCCCTGCCCCCTGCCCCCTGCGCCCCTCCCCCCGCGGGCGCCACCCCCCGGGGGCTGACCTCGGGGGGGAGGCCGCCCCCGCCTTCGGGGCTCTGGGGACCCCACCCCGGCGGGCGGCCCGGCGGGAACCGGATTGCGGGTCGCGGGCGCTGCGCCCCCCCCCCCCCAGCGGCCCCGCGGGCGGAGCGGGGTCCCCTGCCCGGGGTCCGGAGGCGCGGGGAGGGCCTGACGGTGGGCCGGGGGTCGCCGGGCGCGGGGCCCGGGCTGGGTGTGTCGTGGGTCTTGAGCGAACGTGGCTTTTGCTTCGTGGGTGTGCCCAGACCGCGGCCACTTTTAGGGAATTGGGTGGGCTCCCCCCCGGGGCGGGGAGGTGTGCGTTTGGTTCCTCCGACGGTCGCTTTGGGGAGGACAGTGGGGGCCCGGAGAGGGGGAGGGGTGGGAGGGTGACTTGTGTGAAGGTGACCTGAGGGGGTGAGTGAGGGTGACCCTGTGTGTCTGATCCCCTCCGTGCGGGGTGTTGGGACCTGTGGGCCGTGTAGGGGTGAAGGATGAGGGATGAGCGCCAGTCCAGCACATGGCTGGGTGCCACCATGCCTTACCTGTATGTGGATCCTGGGGGGGTGACCTATTGTGTGTACCAGTGGCCGTGGCTGTGTGTGCTTGGGGGGGGGCTGGTGAGTGTGTGTGTGGGAGAGACCTCGGTGGTGGGTGTGTGCTTGGACCAGGGGGAATGTGTGTGTGCATGCGTGCGTGCGTGCGTGTGCTGTGGATGCAAGGCTGACCCTGTGCGTGGGGCAGGTACCGTTGAGGCGGGCAGAGTGTGTGCGGGTTGAGGTGAGTATGTATGTACACGGTGACCCCTTGAGTGTCCCTTTGAATGACCACACAGCTGTGGGGTTGAGCTCAGTCCCCGCTCCATTAGGGGGAGCAGGAGGAGGTATAGAGAAGAAGGGCCACTTCCCCACTTTGAGGGACCCAGGGACCCAGGCACCCTAAGTGAGTTCCCCCATGGACACATGTCTGGAGCCCGGGCTGGGGATGAGCTGGGGGTTTCTAGGCCCAGTCTCCTTGGCTGGTTCTAGGAGCTGTGCCTGTCCCTCATTCCCCAGGCTGAAATGGATCCAGGTCTCTCAGGCATCCCCCAGGTGCCGACCCTGTCCCTGCGTGTCTCCATGGGCCCTGGTTGGCCGGTCTGTAAAATGGGAGGAGGACAGGCATGGACTCAGAGGTTGCTTCTTGGACAGACAAGCTCCTCAGCAGCCTTCCCCATCTGGGAGCTGAACTAAGGGTAGAGGGAGTATTGAATGCCAAGTCAAGTACGTGCCTGGTGGGCTGGTTGCCTCATCCCCAGTCCTCCCCCAAGGGGGTTGAGCAGAGGTCCCTGGGTGGGACTGGGACCCAGCCCATCCTAGCACCTGGGTCACTTTCTCAGCCACGCTTCTTTCTGAAAGACCATTTTTGAAATCAAAAGCTTGGAAATAACACAGCCTTGGGTTCAAACCCTGCTACCCCCACTGACTCATGCTGTGACCTTGGGCATGTTGTGTCATCTCTCTGGGCCTCTGTTTTCTCCTCTGTAAAATGGGGCTGCTAACACCTTTCTTAGAAATGAGATGAGATGATATGTGTGCTCGTTCACAGAAGTAAACGTTTGATGTATAGATGAATGAAAAGGGGCTTAGGACAAAAGGCTTTACATTTGGAGACCCGGCAGGCATCTCGAGCTGTATGACCCTGGGCAAGTCCCATCCTTTGCTGAACCACTGTTCCTCACTAATAGAACAAGGCTAGTATAATTCATGCCCCACGGGGTGGTGGAAGGAAGGAAGTGAGCGCCTGTGAGGTGGAAGACTATTCTGGAGGGCCTCGGTGAGACAGGGTCCCTGAACCCCAGGGCGAGGTAGAGTGGGTGTGGTTCAGACCCAAAGTTGAGTGGCAGATAAAGCAACACCCCCTCACAGGGTCTGGGCCTGGAGGCCAAGATGGTGGGCTTGACTGGGAGGGGCTCCAGATGAGGCGGGAGAGGGGGATCCCCTCTCCTCGCCTCACATCTTCCCAGGGGTTAGGCTGTCCGGGAGGAACATCACCTCCTTTGGCCCAGGAGCCAGAAGGGTAAAGGGTGGTGCCCAGCTGCCGGGGATTCCACACCAGAGGAAGAGGGTGATGCCTATAGCAGGAGGGACCGAGGTGAGACCAGAAGAGCCCCACCCAGGATGGCTCCAGGACTGGCCTCCATGGCGGGGTCCTCTAAGGACATCACTCGATGGGCGGTGGCTGGCTCCGGGCAGGGGAAGGACAAGATGACCCCTGGTCTGCCCACCAGCTTGAAAGGGAGTGTGTGTGTGTGTGTGTGTGTGTCCTGGCATCTGCTCTGGGGAGTCGTCTCTCCTGAGAGACCAGGTGACCAGGACTCTGAGGGACATCTGCCTTCAGGGCCACCTCCATCACCACCCAGAAAGGCTTGGAGTGTGGGGATTCTGCAAGTTTTAGCTTGGAAACGTGTTCATTTAGAAGGTCAGGACTGGAAGGAATTTTCGATGTCGTCTAGTCTTGTTTGAATATTCCCAGCGACAGGAACTCACTACTTTGTGGCTGTGAGACCTTGTGAAAGCTAGTTAACCTCTCTGTGCCTTGTTTCCTTCTTTGTAAAACCGAAAGAAGGATGACCACGAAAGAGGTTAATGTGGAAAGCTCCCAGCACAGTGGCGCAGAGTCGACACTCAACAAATGTTGATTTCTTGTTCTTTTATGAGGTTGCAATTGCACGGCCTGGAGCGTGGTAGGGGTAGGGGGAAAGGTAGGGATGGGACCATGGGGAGGGGGAATCAATCAAGGAATTCTGTTGAAGCCCCACCCCCAGGCCTTGTGGCTCCTGCCCCCTCCCCACTGCGACTGTTTCCCCTGTCCTTGAACTCCCTACTCTTCCTCCAGCTACCCTGGTTGACTGTGAATGCCGAGTTGTCAGAGCAAGATTGTCCTCACTGTAAAAATGAAAAGTTGGGGACCCTGGAGCTGTTGGAGGCCAGGCTCTGACGCAGGGACACCACAGGGGCCTGCTGTCTGTTAGCCCCCAAGGTGGCAGGGGCTTCAGGGATAACCTGCTGTGTGACTTTGAGTGAGGGATTTCTCTCTTTCAACATCCTCATCTGTAAAATGGGGACTGTAACAGTGCCAACCTCACAGGGATGTTGTGATGAGAAAATGAGCTCCTTGGGTAGAATGAGCACAGCCTGCCATGTAGTGAGCTCTCAGGAGATAGGGCCTTTCCAGGAGGGGGCCTCAAGAGGTCAGGGAGGGCTTCCTGGAGGAGGAGGTTTTGAGCTGTGCAATCAAAGTGGTCACCACGTGGCACAGAGCAAGCTGTAGCCTGCCCTGACCCGAGGCTCTCTCACTTGTCAACTGGGGACAAATACTGGACTTACAGGACTGCTCCTGGGGGTTACAGTATCCTCATGGCAGAGTTGGGATGGGGACCCGGTGCCTTCTACTCCCTGGGGAGCAGCACAGAGCCTCCAGCTGCGAATTCAGTATGTTTCTTCCTCCGTGTTGGGGGTTGGTGTGGGGTTGAGCTCTGCTGAAGAAAAAAGTAGTTTAGGGGCATCTGGGTGGCTTGGTCAGTTACATGTCTGCCTTCGGCTCGGGTCATGATCTCGGGGTCCTGGGATCGAGCCCCATGTCAGGCTCCCCGCTCAGTGGGGGTCTGCTTCTCCATCTGCCCCTCCCTCCCACGTATGCTCTCTCTCTCTCTCTCTCAATTAAATAAATAAATAAAATCTTAAAAAAAAAAAAAGGAAAAAGAAAAAAGCGGTTTGGCCTTTTGAAAACAGATGGCTCTTCCCACCTCATGGACTAGGACATGGGGTCCCTGGGGGCCCCAGGGCAGCACTGGGGCAGGGCAGTTCTGGGCCTGGGCTCTGGAAAATGCCGGGGCACCAGTGGGGTGGGTGAGGGGGGGTCGTCTCCCTGAAGGGGAGAGAGAGGTGGAGACAGAGCTCCTCAGAAGCCAGACCCTGCCACAGGCATCCCTCCAAACCCTCCCGTTGGAGCTGGGACCCCCCTTCCCCTCCAGGCCCCGCTGCTGCTTCGGGGCATTCTAGAAGGGGCCGCGTAGGATCGCTGAGGGCTGGAGCAGACTGAGGCAGCTGGGACGGGAGGGGTAAAGTCTCCATCTGTCTTTGTCTCCCCCCCCCCCGCCGCCTCAGGGGCTGTGGGCATGATTTGGGAAGGGCTTAATGACAAAAACAGCAAACTAATGCTCACTGAAAGCCCCGCCCACTAAGCACTTGTTATGTATTGGCTCACTGAATCCTTATAATAACCTCTGGAGGTGCGAATGATTAGAACCTCCATTTTACTGAAACGGAGGCACAGAGAGGTTCAGTGACTTGCCCACAGTCACACAGCTGGAAAGTAGCTGAGCTGGATGGAGCCAGGGCCTGCCAGGCTGAGAGAACTGGGCTGCATTCTGATTTTACCCCCTCTTGCTCTGTGACCTTGGACAAGTTGCTTCTCGCTGGGGTCTCCTTACCCCCCCCCATGAAGCCCATGATACCCACTCTTTCACAAGGACTTGCTCTCTGCCAGGCTCTGGGCTGGGTGTGTCCCCTATCTTTCCTCATCTACTCTCACCCTGGCCTTGGAGGTGGGGGACACTAGCCGCAGGTTGCGGGTGGGGGCAGGGCTTACCCAGTGCTTGGCTGTGGGGCCCTTGCTCCTCTCCCACCTCACAAGGCTTTGTCATCTGTAAAATGGGTGACTTTGAGGGTCATGGGTTTGGGTTGAGGGAGAGCGTTGAGGACCGTGCAGGATAGGGGGCGGGACTCAGGTCTGGTCCTGGCACAGGAGACGGGAAGTATTGAGAACTTCAGGAGGAGAGGGGTCTAAAAACCCGGCATTCCCCCTGGCACACACGGGATGCCCGCAGTGTTGGGGCTCACTCTGCATAGGCGAGCAGGCCTGCTGACCCTCGGAAAGTTGTCACGTGCGGAGCCCAAATCTACATCCCTGCCGCCCCATCCCTGAGTCGTGGCCCCCTTGCCCCTAAGGTTCCCTGGGGCCCGAGTGACTTGGTGGAGCTCCCGCAGCCTGAATGCTTCCCTGATAGACCGTGAACCCCCGCGGGCAGGCTTTGTGGCTGTTGTCTTCTTTGCTGAACCCCAAGGCCAACTTCGCGCCTGGCCCAAAATTGAACGGTTTGAGTGAGTGAGTGAAGGAAACCAGTACTGGGAGCTTTGGAGCCCAGGCTGGGGCTTTGTGTTCTCTCCTTTGGAGGCGGGTTGAGGGACAGAGAGGGACAGTGAGACTGGCAGAAGTCTGCCAGGCCCAAGCGTGTGCCCGTGGGCTGGGAGGCGCCCTGGGGCCGCGTGGGGTGGGCCTGCGGTCTGACTGCCACGGCGCCCGCCACCACGTCTGGGAGGGACAGAGGCGCTGTGGCTCTGGGCTCCAGCTCAGCTGCTTGGAAGCCTGTGATTTTGTGTCTGGGGTGGGGGGGGGCAGGGTGCCAGGAGCCATCCTAGGGGCCCAGCCCCTTGCTCCCAGCCCTGCAGGGGGTGGGGTCTGGGCTGGTCTTGGACCACCTGGCTTGTCTTACTGTCCCCACTAATGGCCACCACATCCTGGGCACATCAGGCCAGTGTCTGGTAAATATTTGTTGACTGGCCTCCTTGTGGGGATGGGGGGCCCTGCCTTGGCTCTCAGACTCCCAAGATTCCAGGAGGCTGGGTAGCCTTTACTTCCGGCCCCCCCCGCCCCCGCCTCCAGAGCAGGCTCTGGCCAGAGGGGTGGCTGCTTCCCTCCCCCCACTGACCGGGCCTAGTCTCAACGCCAAACAGGAAGCTGTGATTACAGGGGGGAGTCTGGGGAGCAATGGCTGAGGGCCCAGCTGCAGGATGGGGGTGGGGGTGGCCCCTGACAAATGATCTGGCCTTTTCCCTACCTGGTTGCTGATGGTGGCAGGCGGGGAAGGCCTGTGCTAGCCTTTTATACCAGGTGGAGAGAGTTCTACCACCTCTGTGACCCAGCTGGTCAAGGGCTGCCTGCTTTCCACCCCGGGGCCCCCACCCGGGCCTTGGTGCCATCTGTTTTGGGGTCTCCAAACCTGAGGCTGTATCTTGAGGTAGTAGAAGGAGCAGGGGCCCCAGAGCCAAGTGGACTGGTGTCGAAATCCTGGTTCTGCCATTTTCTAGCTGTGTGATCTTGGCAAGTTCCCTTAGCCTCTCTGAGCCTCATTCTCCTGTTTAAAATGGGCTCAGAGTACCTCTGTCTCAAGAGTTGCTTGAGTGTGAGCAACATGAAATAATAAAGTGCTTGATAAGGAGTGGGCACTCCTGTAAATACGGATTTCTTCCATTTCCCCGCTTTGGTTTTGCTCTTTTCCTGTCCCTCTCTCGGTCTCACTGAGGAATTGCTTTTGGGGGTGAGAATAAGGCTTTCCCTTGGAGAGTGGGAACCAAGTTGGAATGATCATGGCTGAGCCAAGTAGAACCCTAGAGGTGGGGCTGCCCTAAAAGGGAGAAGCTGCTATCTCACAGGTGGGAGTCCTGAAGCCCAGAGACAGCCTGGAGCCTTGCCCCAGGGTTGGGCTTGTTATTCAGCCTTACTTGGGCTCAGGGGCTCGCTGAGCCTTCGGCCACTCCCAGAGGCTGTGGCATTCCCCTCATTGAGAAGTCTCAGCCATGTGAAGCCACTTGCCAGGGCTCACACAGCCAGGCCCCGGGGCAGCCGCGTGTTGAGTTACCCTTCGCCTGCTCTGGAGTCTTGTCTGTCCCACTGCTGCCCTTGTCATCACACCCCCTTCGGGGCCAGGGTTTTTGGAGACGGGATGGGGAGGGGAGTCTGAGGGGTGGGGTGGGGATCACGCTAGTTAGGGTCTTCCTCCTGCTTCGGGGATGGGCAGTGGGCTTGCTTCACCCTGGGATCAGCGTCAGCCCAAGCTCCCCTAGAGCTCAGTCTACCCCTGCACCACCCACCAGCACCCCCATGCTGCACCCACCCCCCAGCCCTGCTCACCAGCCCAGACTTTGATAAGGATAATTTAGGATCAATCACCAGTGGGACCTGGGAACTATTGCGGCAAACTGATTGCCAGTGGGCCTGCGGGTGGCCCACGGTGCCCATCCTTGGGCTGGGGTTTGAGAGGAGCCAGGTGGGGGCTCCGGGGGCTGAACAGACAGGGTTGTTCTACTGGGAGCAGGGGAAGGATTCTCTTGCTTGTCAGCGTGCTTGGTGTGGCTGGGGGTAGGCGCCCATGGTCCCAGCTGCCCTTCACCGACCTACCATGTGGGGACTGCCCCCTCCTTGGGGGCCAGGCTGCCGTGGAGGTGGAGGTCGGGGTGTCTGCAGCTGAATTCTGGCTCCCGCCCTCGAGATGTGTGCTGTGTTGGGTGGGCACCTGGGTGGCTCAGTGGGTTGAGCATCTGCCTTCGGCTCAGGTCGTGATCCCAGGGTCCTGCGATCGAGCCCCGCATCGGGCTCCCTGCTCAACGGGGAGCCTGCTTCTCCCTCTGCCTCTGTGCTGTCTCTCTCTCTCTCACATAAATAAATAAAATCTTAAAAAACAAAAGATGCTCCCTGCACTGGGGAAGACGGGCACAGATGGTGACAACAATAGTACAGTGATAATGGCCAGTACTCATAGGGTGCGCGGTGCCCGTGCTCACCACGCTTTATCTCAGTTCTTACCATGACCCCGTGAGGGGGGTGTCGTTACCCCATTTTGCAGATGGGGACCCAGAGGCCCAAGAGGGTAAGCAGTGTGCCCGAGCTGAGGCAGCTAGCGTGCTTCGGAGATGCCGTGACGTCGGGGGCAGGGGCCGGCCGAGCAGGTGTGTGGCGGTGCGTGCTCGTGCGTGAGGGCATCTTTTGCTCCATGACTTTGTTCCTTCTGCAGCCGTTTTGAGCACCTGCTGTGTGCTGGGCCCTGGGCTAGGGGCCGTGGCTGTGCAGGTGTACGTCGTGTGTGTGTCCTGAGTCTTGTCGGCGAGCCTCGCTCAGTGAGCTGTGTCTTGGTGGCGGGCGTGGGTCGTGCGGGTGCCGGGGTGCGAGGCTTCGGGGGCAGCAGGTACTGAAGGGAAGCAGGGAGGGTGGCCCCGCCTCCCCCGGCCAGCCGAGTTCGAATCCCAGCTCGGAGCGGACTTGGGCAAGCCTTGGGCTTCTCCGCTGTTCGGTGGGTCGGTAAGGCCTCGCTCACTAGGCTGGGGTGAGGGGTCGTGTGGGGGTGGCGCAGCGAGTTACCTGGTTGGCAGCTAGGTAAAAGGAAGCTGCTGC
Organism: Halichoerus grypus; assembly: GCF_964656455.1. Classification (NCBI taxonomy): domain Eukaryota; kingdom Metazoa; phylum Chordata; class Mammalia; order Carnivora; family Phocidae; genus Halichoerus; species Halichoerus grypus. The sequence goes on from NC_135716.1 coordinate 164,480,502, forward strand.
TGGATAGTTACTTTGATTATAACTTACTTTAATTATGCTTTCTCTAAGATCGTTTTGTTTCAGAGGTGAGCCTGCTACTGGCTTTTGTCAAGTGACCATGGGCAGCTTTTTCCCCCTCCGAGCCTCTACTTTCCACATCTGTGAAGTGGGGAGATTGGACGGGGCGACCCAGGGACCCTTCCAGTCTTCACATTTGAGGAACTGTCAGAGAGACATGAGGCCAGGGCCTGGCCCCGGGGTGGCCCCTTTGGGAAGAGAGAGCTGGGTTGCGGGGGACAGGAGGTGGTGAGGAGAGGAAGCTTGTTTCCTTCACGTGGCCTGTCTGTGGTTCCTCTTGGGCCAGGGTGGGACGAGCCTCTTCCCTCACCCATCACCCTGAACACCACCTCTCTTCCCAGCCTCTGGGACGTGATCCGTCAAATCCAGGCTGCCTGGGGGCTGGGCTGTGAGTCTGGTCTCCTGGACGGGGGAGGAGCACTGGGCAGGGAGTCCAGTAACTGGGTCTAATGAGAGTGTGTTGTTTCTTGCATTTAATACATTCCCTGGGCACCTGCTGGGTACCTGGCCCTGTGCCAGGGGGTGATCTGGGGCTGAATGGTTGAAGCCCCCGGGGCATCAGCTTCGAAGACTTCGTGGTGGGCTTTGAGTCCAAACCGGGGCATTTGGGCTCCCTCCTGCAGGTAGGGGATGTTGGTCTTGAAGTGGGTGCAGCCCCACTGCCCCGAGGGGCTGGCATGGCATGCCAACAAGAGCACAGATGTGATAGTATTAATATTGAATTATGCCTTTTGAATGCCTGCCCTGTGCAGGGTTCTCTGCCAAACATTTTATATATAAAAGCTCACTGAACCCTTACAACAGCCTTATGAAGGAGGTACCGTTTTCGTGATTTCACAAAAGAGGAAATTGAGGCACAGAGAGGTTAAGGAGCTTGTCCAGGCTCACAGAGTGGCATACTTACTAGGATTTGAGCCCAGGCAGTCTAGAAGGCTCTCTGGTGTACAAGCACTGCTCCGTGTTCTCTCGTGCATCGCGAACTGTAAAGTGTGGGGCCCTGAGAGGATGAGTGTAGGGCTCGGTACCTGAACCTGGGTGGCCACTGTGGGAGAGGCCCTGATCCAGGCTCGGGGGCTCTTGGCTTCCCCATGGGTCTTTCCTCTGCTGCCTGTTTTCTGTCTAGTTGGGCCATGGGCTGAGGCCATCCTAGGCTGGGGAGAGATCAGAGGGCCGAAGAGGCCTTCAGCTGGAAGGGCCCTTTGAAACACTCTTGTCCAGCTTGTTCATTGTCCTGAAGGGGAAACTGAGGCCAAAGGAGTGATTTCTAGTCCTAGCAAGGATCTTCCGAGATCTGGTAGTTCAGCCTTCTTCTTTTGCATGTGGGGAGACGGAGGCTGAGAGAGGTATGGTGGCTGGCCCAAAGTAACCCAGCACGTCATTTGCTGAGCTGGGACTAAGCACTGTGTCCCCTGACTCCCAGGCAGGGCCCCATCCCTTGTACCATGTTTCTGCTCTTTACCTGTCTCTCTTCTGCCCGGACGGCAGCCCCAGCTCCCACGGGGTTCCTCTCCAGGGAAGCCGTCCCTCGCCCAAGACTTGGTGCCAGACGGATTCCTATCAATACATTCAGTGGACTTCTCCAGCTTCTTCCCTTTGCCCTGTGCACCCTCGCTGCTCACACCCGCGGCTCCCAGCTCCTCCCTGGGCACAGAGTACGACATCATTTCTCTCATCTTCACGTCTCTCTGTGGACTGTTCCCTTCTCCAGGGAACTCCTACTCATCCTCCAAAACCCAGCACGGATGTCCCCTCCTCTGGGGATCCTTTATTGATCTCTCCCCTGCTCTCAAGCACCACGAGCCCTCCTTCAGCCCCTTCTCTCTTCCCTCCTTCTAGGTTTCTATTCGTGGCCCTCTTCCACATGTTAGGATTCTCTGCTGAGCCCCAACTCTGTTGCTGCATTTTGCCCTAGCTTTTGGCTCCCCGTGGGGTCCCACCCTCACCTCCTCGGAGCTCTCACTGAGGATACTTTGGCCATTAGCCATTTACATCATCTCCCGGTTCCACCCTCCCACAGACTACCTGCTTTCCCTCCCCCAGTCCTGACGTTCCTGCATCGTTTCCTTTCACATGTCCTGTCCCCTGGCCTCACACCTTGTCCTTCTCCCCAGCCCCTGCTCCTGGGATCCCCAGACTTGGAGCTGAGGAGCATGGAGGCTGGCCTCAGAGATGCAGCCTTCCTGCCTCATTTAGCTGGGGGAGGAGGGCACACCGGGTCCTTTTGGCCTCCACCTTTCTGGAAGGTGGACACACTGTGGGCTTCCGGAGGCTCAGGCTTGGTTACCAGAGATCTTCCCGCCCCTGCCCTCCCCGGCAGCCCCCCTGCCCACCCCCTCCTCCTCCTCGGTCTGCCCACTGTTCCTCTCCTTCCCTCTCTGCCTCCCACCCTCCTCCATCTCTCCTTCCTCCTGCTCTGCTTCCCCAGAGGCCCCGCTCCACTCCCTCCCTTGCTGGTTGGAACCTCTCATCTCCCTGACTGCCACTCAGTGGGACCAGGACCTGAGGAGTCCCTGGCAGGACAAGGGTCTTGCAGGCCGAGGGGGTGGTTAGGGTCAGAACTAGAGGGACCCTTCCTTACTCTTCACTCTCCTGGACCCAGACTCCCCTCCTCCCCCCAACCCTCCCCATGCCTTCATCCACCCCTGCAGAAGTGCAGTTTCAAGGGCGGAGGGCTACCGGAAATCAACCTCCCACCTTGCTGTTCACATGAGGACACGGGGCCCAAAGACAGCGCTGGACTGTTCAGGACCCCCCGGCAGTGAAGGCAGAATGGCTCCCCCAGGGCAGTGGCTCCTTGGGGGCCTCTGGGAGCCGAGCCCCGGCTTGGTTGAGTCCTGTTCTCATGTGAGGCCTGCCGGGACAGTCTCAGATCCAGAAGAAGGGATTCTGGCACTGTGTTTGGGGGACAGTCCATGAGATGGTGGTTGAGCCCACGGGGATCCTTTTTCCCTGTGGGGCTAAGACCATGGTTCAGTTTAGGTCTGGGCAAGGGACAGAGTTTATGTACATGTTCATGTGTGTGACAGTGTCACCGTGGGTCTGTGCTGATGCGTGGGGCCCTCGTGTCCCCCTGCCTACTCCCTTGTTTCAGTGGCTCAGGCCCGGCGAGCCAGGAAAACCCAGGTTGCTCCCTCTCCCCTTCTCAGCTGTGGGGAGCTCGCCCCCAACACCTTGGATGGCCGTGGACATGGAGCAGCTCCCGGGAGAGTAGTGGGACAAGTTGGGAGACGCCCTCCCTACCTCAGGGAGGTTGATGCACACGTAGAAACGCGCATGCATACGGACCTGCCTGCGTGTGTGAGCCCCGAGCACACCCCCTGGTCCTGTGCACACGCGTGGAGACAAGACCCAGGTACATACGTGAACACATAGAGGCACCCACAGACAGGGACACACACACGCGTCCCTCCCACCCCCAAGCATATGTGGCTCTCAAGCAAACACAGCCAGGCCCACACGGGCATCTAAGCGCACCTAAGCCCCCCGGCAGGTGCACACACGGGACTGTGCATGCAGTGTGCCTGGAAGCACCCCCGAGCGTGCTAGCACGTGTGCACCTGCACGCCGGCATGTCCACACGCGCACGCGCGCGTGCGCACACGCACACATGCACACACGCACACACGCACGTTGCTGGGGCTCTGAGCTACCAGGACTGTGTCCGTCCTTAATCCCAGCTCTTAATCCCAGAGTCTAGGGAGCCCAGGCCAGAGGGGCAGCTGGTCATCTGGCCTCCTTAGCAGTGATTAAGGCAAGGGTGGGGGCAGGGGGCAGAGGGACTCGGAGCTTTGTCTTCTGCCTGACCTCTAGGGACACCGCAAACTCAAACCTCGGGTTCCTTCAGAGACTCGGTTATATGTCCGTCACGGAACCCTGGGGACAGACAGCCTGGGGAGGAGGGAGATGGGTGTGGCTGTGTGTCCCTGAGGAGAGTGACAGCTGGGGTCAGGGAGGCTAGGCGAGGTGGTCCCTACCTTTAACCACTTACCCGATACGGACCCTGCGTCGGAATCTTCAGCATGAGGTGTCCCGGGGATTCTCATCCCTGGGAACCCTGCTCTTAGCCAGAGCATTTCTGAACCGAGTGGTAGGATGAGGCCCAGCCAGGACGTGCTGAACCTGGGGCCCTGAGCAGGGGTGGGGGTGGTCACTGGGACGAGGGTCGGAGGGGGAAGCTTCCAGGACGAAGTGAGGCCTGAGCTGGGCATTGAAGGTGTCAGCACCTGGGCATTGGGAAAGGCGCGGGGACATCTTTGGCTGTCGCAGTAACGGGGTGCGGCTGGCATTTCTGGGGGGGAGAGGTCAGGGCTGCTAAGGGGTTGTAGCGGCATCGGTGCTGAGAAATGCCATCAGGTCGTGAGGTGTGGCGGGGCTGCTCCTGGTCGGGGGCAGTGTGGATGGCGGCTCAGCGGTGACTGTCCCCGGCACGTGGTGGGAGGGAGGCACAGCCCATAGGGCCCAGGGTGCCGTGCGGGCTGGGTCCCCCCGTCGCCCCCCCGGCCCCGCTGGTGTTTGGGTGGATGTGTGAGGCGTGGTTGTGATAGATGGCGCGCTGGCCCCACTTGGGCTCTGACTGTGACCTCTGCCGGTCGGCGGGCTGACTTCGGGCCGCTCACTGCACCCCTTCTGTGAAGCTGGGTGCTAACCGCCTCACGGCAGAGCAGTTGCCAGGACTGGGGTCTCCTTAGCCCAGAGTGCCGCACGTTGCAGTGCCCAGAGCTGGTAACCAGGGCTGGTAATCCCGGGGGCAGTGGTCATGAGACGGCTCTGTCACCACTGAGGTGACAGTCGGACCCCTGTCCCCATCCTGGCGTTTGGGGAACAGGACTGGGTGCCAGTGTCAGCCCTTCCGAGCTGTCCCATCTTTGAACCCCGCTTCTGCAGCCCAGGCCCTTCTCCTGCAGGTGCTGTGTGCTCCAGGCCTTGGGCCGGACCGTTGGGCCTCATGCAGCCTTCCTTGGGGCCCTGCTCTGGCCTGGGGCGGGGCTGGCCCTGTGGGGCACCCTGCGGGGAGTGGGGCCACGCTGGTGGGACCGGAGGCTGGAGCCTCTGGCGTCCCTGCAGAGGGTCAGCTGAGGGCACAGGTGAGACCCGAAGGAGCTCTGGTCAGGGAAGCTGTCTGTGGTCAAGCGACGCGTGAGGACAGGAGGGCCTGCCTCATCCTTGGGCTGCAGGGCCCTTGGGCGCCGGGGCACTTAGGGTCCTTATATCCCTAGTGGGCATCGGACTCCATCTGAGCTCAGTGGTCAGGGCTCTGCCTTTGGGCAATAGATGGAATGCGGGCTGGGTGGACACGAGGATGTGCTGGACCCAGAGGAGGCTGGGTGGATGGTGTCAGGGGAGGGGACACGGGGCACTGCGGTTTTCTCTGGCACCTTCCACTTCATGCTTGGGACCGAGGGCTGGGGGGGTCCTGGTGGAGCTTTTGGCTTCCCCTCCTGGGGATCCTCCACGGCCCCTGCTGCGCAGTCTGCGCTGTACGGCTCTCTGAGGTCACCCCTTCCCCTCGTAGTGATCAGATGGGGGACCGGAGCCAGGGACAGAGAAGGTGCCGAGATGGTGGACTGGAGCAGGGCGCTGAGTGGGAGCAAGCTTCGTACCTGAGTTCAGCCTGGTGGGGGTGTACGGGGGTACGGAGCACCTGTCAGACACAGGCCTGGCCCGCAGACGGAGGGGCCGCTGCGTGGAGAGTAGAGCGTGGAAACCAGCGGCCGGGGGCGGGGGGGAGTTGGTGGCTGCCAGCTGAGATAGGCAGGGGCTGGTGCCTGGGAGCCTAGTGGAGCGTGGCACGGGGTGAGGGGTGGGGGCAGGGGACAGACGGACTTGTCTTCAGCTTCAGAGGGGCTTTACCACTGGGCCCTGCCCCCATTCCTGTCCCCTTTCCTGGCAAGGCCACAGACTCACGCCTCTCCCTGAGGGCAACCACGGGCCAGCCGCACGGACCGAGGGCACCGCAGAACCCCTGAAGCCTGGAGGGGGGGCGCTGGCAGAGACGGGTGGAGAGGGGCCAGCCTGAGTTTGGAGCTGCCTCACCTCTTGGGGTCACTCTGGGCCAGGCCTGCCCCCTCCCAGTGGTCCCACCCGACAAAGTGGCCTTTGATAAGCACAGGGAAGGCAGTCGTGGTGCTGGGCCTCTCCCACTTGCGGTCTGCAGAGTCAATGTTTGCCCTTTTGGACGGGGAGGTAGGGCGGGGGGCTGGGGAAGCTTCACCTGGGGTGTGGTTGGGGGATACGCCATGGGAAGGGAGGTGAACAGGGGGAGAGCTTACCTCCCCTCCATCTGAGTATTTGAGTTTGGGCTCTGCTCTGTGACCCTGGGCAAGTTCCTTACCCTCTCTGAGCTGCAGTCTCACATTCACTCTTTTGTTACCCCCCCAGACAACAGCTTTATTGCGATTTGACTCACGTACCGTACAATCCACCCATCTAAAGCACCTAATTCGGTGGGTTTTAGTATATTTACAGAGTTGTACAGCCATCCCCAATTTCATACATTTTTCTCACCCCCAAAAGTCTGTCCCTTTTAGCAGTCACTCCCCATCTCCCCCCAGCCCCCCAGCCCTACGCCGTCTCTTCTCCTTTCTTTCTCTGCGGATCTGCCTTGTGCGGTGAGTGCGGGCCGCGTCCACACTGTGTGGTCTTCTGCGGCTGACTTCTTCCCCCGACTATAACGTTTCCAGGCTTCGTCCGTGGGGCAGCAGGTGCTGGGACCTCAGGGCTTTCTTTGTGGCGTACTATTCCGTTGTGTGGACGTGCCATCTCTTACTTATCTGTCAGCGGATGGACGCCTGGCTCGGTTCCACTTTTTGCCTATCATGAATTAGGCAGCTATGTTGTTGTTTTTTTTTTAACTTACGTGGACAAATGTTTTCCCTTCCCTTGGATGCACGGCCCGGGCGTAGAGTTCCTGGCTTGTTCGCGACTCTCCGTGTAACCTTTTGCGGAGCTGCCGGGCCCTTTGCCCCCGTGGCCGCCTCACGAGGCTCCAACTACTCCGTCTTCCCCCCCACACCTGTTCTCTTGTGACCCTGGTCACCTTCATTCCTGCATCCATATATCCCTCAGGTATTTATGGAGCATCTATATTTGACAAGCAGGGTGCTCACCGCAAAAGTAGGGGGAGAATGGGTCCCTCGAGGAGCTGTTTAGATTCGGCGGCACAAGATCTTTAAAAACCTCTGTGTGTTTAGTGACGGGAGATAAAGATGATCACGGGTAGAAGCTGGGGGTGGTCGGGAATCACGGGGAAAAGAGAAAGCAATCTGTGTGTGCTGTGTATGTCAGAGCCCAATGCTTCAGTCCTCAGGACCCTCTGGGCTGTGTTGTCCCATTTGCAGATAGGAAGACTGAGGTTCAGGCCAGGGAGTGGCCCCCAGGTCACCCAGCTGAGAAGTAGCCGGGCTTTGGGCCAAGAACCTGTTTGGCTAATCTCATTTCATCTTCCCAACCCTTTGAGGTTGGTACTGTTATGATGTCCATTTTGTAGGGAGGAAATAAGCTCAGAGAAGGGGAGATACTTGCTCAGGGTCACACAGCTCCAGAGGGCCAGGGCTGGGATCTGGACCCAAGCAGTCTAGCTTTAGAGCCCCTGCTTCCTGCCAGGCCCTGCCTATCTCCCGGGACTCAGGAGAGGAGGGTGAGAGCCCCGCCCTTTCCCCATCAAACCCACAGAGTCTCACAGAGTGTCATCTTGAGCTGGAGGCAAGAGTGGCCCTCGGCGGGCTTCAGGGGGCTCTGCATGTTCTTCCCCCAGTGTTTTGGTCTGATTCCTTGCTCTGTGTCTCACCTTTCCACGTGGGCAGTGGTGCTGGTGGGCCCCCATGGCTCACTCCCCGAGTCTGGCTCGTTCCATCCCTTGAAGTGGATCAGCTCCGAAGCCAGTGGGAGAGCTCGGGGCTGGGGGTGGGGAGTCGCATCTCCGGCACGTGTGAGTTCCTGCTAGGTTATAAATAACCTAGCAAATGGGATGGTGAGGGGGACCACAGCCCGATTCCTCAAGGAGGCTGGGCTTGGACACACACACAGATGGGGACACTTTGGGGGGGGTGTGTATGTGTTGTGCGTCCTCAGGCTGTATGCTGGCACGTGCCTGAGAAGCTTTGGGGAGGGTGTCAGAGCTGTAAGGCTTCCCAGGACAGCTGGAAGGGCTGGGCCTGCCCTGGGCTGATTCCAGGGTCTGTTCAGTGTCCTGGAGGAGGCCTGGGGGCCACCTGGCTTCAGGGGCCCCCCAAGATCAGGCTGAGGATCCCTCTGCCTCTTGGGCTCGCCTTCTTCCTTCCGGTCCTGTGAGCATGAGAACCAGACACAGGGCCCTGGGTCCTCTCTTTGCATCCCCCCAGCCCCTTCCCTACTGCCAGGTCCCATTTCCCTCTGCCCGGCCACCCCTCAGCTCCATCCTGACTCGATTCTCCACCTGAGTTCTCTGTGACCTCTAGCAAGTCGCCTGGCCTGTCTCCGGGGTGAGGAGGATCATTTCACCTGGCTCCTTGTAAGGAGCCTGGCATTCAGCAGGTGCTCGGGAAATGCTCCTTTCCCCCCAACCCAGGCCTGCTTGTAAAGTGGCTGGAATTGTAGGCTCCAGTGGGAGCCTGCTAATCTGCAGGTTTTTGCATATAATTTGCAGAGTCATTTTATGAAAAAAATATGCTGGGATCAGTCTCAGTTTCTCGTCCCTCCTCTCAGCTTTAGCTGGAGTCCTTCCGGCTGGATTTTGGAAGGATCAGAGAGAAGCTTTGTAAAATCCCCTGGTTTTACACATGGGGAGACTGAGGCCAGAGGCCAGAGGCCAGGGCCTCCCGCAGGATCACACAGTGACTGGGGGCAGGAAGGGGGTGCCGTGGGGCTGTTGAGGGTGATCCCATTCCCAGTGATCATTGAACAAATATGGAGGCTGACTGTGTCCCAGAAATATTCTGGGTCTTGGGAACACAGGAGTGGCCTCGGCGGACCCAGTCATCGTCCCCAGGAGCTGTTGCAGGGGGTGATAGACATTAAACGAGAAAGTCAGTAAGCGAATTTTGCAGGCACTAGTGAACTGGGAGACAACCCTGGCGTTGATGGAGTGACTGGGTGTGTTGGGAGGTAATTTGGTTGGATTTAGTGGTCTGGGGTCCCTCTCTGAGAAGCTGAGCTTTGAGTTGGGACACCGTGTTGCGTCCTAGCACCTCCTAACTGCCCAGCCCCGGCTCGGCACATCACAACGGCATCTCTGTGTGGGGAATCATGATCCCCATTTCATAGGAGGGCACACTGAGGCCCCGTGAGGTGAAGGTGCTTGACCAGCGTTCTCTGGAAGCTAGGACTGGAACATCTGACCTCACACCGGGTTGCTCGTCGGAGGTCTGTGGGCCCCAGGAGTGGGCAGGCCCTCACCTTGATTGGTGGCAGGGCTGTTTGCAGAGCCCGGAGACTCAGTCCGAGGCAGCTGCTGGTGAGTCACAGGGTGGTGGGTGGGGCTGCTCACCTGAGCCATCTGTCAGGGGAGGACTTGTCCTTCATTTCTACTCATTCCCGGGCATTCAGTCAATCTGTCCGTCTGTTCGTGTCTGTACAGGATACTGTCAGGGGTGGGGGTGGTGTGGTCCCACCTGGTGGGGCAGGCTAGTGAGGGCTGGGAGGAGGTGTGCGCTGCAGTACAAAGAGTATGGTCTTGGGGGTTCCGCTGATCCTGGGTTCAAATCTGGCCCCACTGCTGCGTGACTTTGAGCCGGTTGCTTCACCTCTCTGGACTCTGATATGCCCATCTGCGAAATGGGGAGAATAATCCCTCACTGGGAAGATGTCTGTGAGGAGAAGTGAGGCAAGGTGCATATTAGAGAGCCTGGCACATAGTGAGGGCTCCCTCCGTGGTGACTAACTGTTGTTCAGGATAAGGGATGGAATGGCCCCAGGCGTCTTCTGGAAAAACACCCAGTGAAATGAGTATCACATCACAAACTGGGATCGCTGCTTTTAGTCTCAGGGGTTCAGGAATTCCCTGAGCACAGGATCTGGTGTCAATGAAGCCAGGGTTCAAGTCCCCTTCTGGTAGCTTAACAGCCCCGTTCTCATTGTAGATGGGGACAGTAGTGTGCGTCCCAGGGAGACCGAGTGGGTTCAGTGAGATTTGGTAGAAGGGGGGGCCCGTTCAAGTGGGAGCGTGGTTGGTGGCCCCTCTTCCCTGGTAAATGACAAAATGGTGGAGGTAGTCCCCAAGAAGGGCCTTCCTAATTTGGACCAGTCAGGTGGTTGGCACGTGGAGGCCTCCCAGAGGTGGCATGTTTTGAGCTAACTGAGCTTCATGAGGACATACTTGTCCTGCTGATCGTAGGACCCTAAGTTCCTAGAATCGTGCCTGGCACACAGTAGGTGCTTCATAAATCCTGCTTGTAGATCGAGTAGGTGCCGACCAGGGTGGAGGTGGGGAAGAGGGTTCCCCTCAGAGGCAGGGACAGCTTGGGGCAGGCCTGAGAGTGCCCCACCGTCCCCAGCACCGTGAAGGGTTTAGTGTGGGGGGAACAAGAGGGGAGGGTGGGCCGCTGGGGGAGTAGGCTGCTGAGTCTGGAAATGGGGCCTCAGTGGGTAGTCCTGCTTTGAGGCACCAGCTTGGGGACAGGAATAAATGAGCAGTGTGAGTCAGGATGGGCTCTCTGCAGAATGAAGGCGCCCAGGAGTTTCACAGACCAGAGAATGGCAGGGATGGGGGTGCAGAAAGAACATGCTATTTCTAATCATAAAAGTACTCTGGGGGCGCCTGGGTGGCTCGGTCGGTAGAGCGTCCAACTCTTGGTTTCCGCTCAGGGTGGGGGGATGGAACCCCGTGTGGGGCTCTGCGCTCAGTGGGGAGTCTGAGATTCCCTCTGCCCCCCCCCCCCATAAATACATCTTAAAAAAAAAGTACTCTGAGTTTATCATAGAAAACTTGGAAAATACAGACAGGTCCTGAGAGAAAAAAGTGAAAAACTGTCTGTCATCCCACCACCCAGAGAGTCTCTGGAAAGCTTTAGTAGGATTCAGTGTTAAGAAATTCACTTTGGTGGGGAGTTCGTTAAAGCAGGATCATGTTCTCTATTTTTTTGTCATCTGTTTTCTAAACTTAACGACGATGCTAGCATTAATAGCCAGTGTTTATTGAGCAGTTGGTTAATGTGGGGGAGTCTCCCGTGAACCCGCGAGGTGGATATCATCTTTGTTTTTTGTTTACCAGGAGAACCAGGCCGAGAGAGTTAAGCACCCACCCAAGGTCACCCAGGTATTGAGGGACAGAACCATCTGCACAGTCCTCCCAGCAGCGTGGCTGTACGTCCCGCCTCCTGACAAGCAATGCGTGCATTTCCCCGGGTCCTGAAAGAGTCTTTGAAACAAGTGACAAATGGAAGCCTTCTGTTATCCAGTCATGCCTTTTAATGACCGGATAGAAGAGAGTGTGGGTTTGTGAAAACACAGTTATTGAGAGCTGCATAATATTCCATGTTGTGGTTCTGCCTTAGCTTACTGCACTAGTCCTCTGTTGCTGGGAATGTTGGCGATTTCCGCTCTTTCTCTTATAAATAACACCGCCCTGGATCTCTTCGACCCGAGGACCGGCTGCCTGGCTGGCCCGTGGTGTCGGAATCAGACAGGCCCTTAGAGCACCAAGCTCCACTGTTCGTTTTGCAAATGAGGAAGTATGGAGAAGGAGAAGGGGGCTTGTCTAGCTCGCAGAACCAGGCAGGTCTCAGCAGCAGGGTGCCTCCTGAGCTGGGAGTGGCTCGCTCTCTGCGGGGCCCCCAGGGGGTGTGGATGGGGGGGCAGTGCTGCCCAGGGGCCGGCGGGGTCCGGGGAGGTGGTGGGAGCGCGGGGTTGGGTAGTGGACGAGGTGAGGAGCTGATAGTGGAGTCTGGGCGCGGGGTGGGGAAGGCTCTGCTGCCAGGATGCCCTTGGCTGAGACGGGATGCGCCCACAGGGGTGCGTCCTGCCCTCGCGGGAGCCTGGAGCTGGGTGTCTGGAAGAAGGGCGCTGGGAGGGTGTGTCCGTGACAGCGTGTGCCTCTGGGCTTTGCTGACTGTCAAGTTCAGCCTGGGCCTTCTCTGCCGCTCCTCACTCTGCTCCTCCCCCAGGCCCTTCTGCCCTCTGGCACTGGGGCCCTGTGGCCTCTTACCCAGCAGATGCCGCCTTCGTGCCCCTCACCCCTCCAGCAGCAAGCGAATGTGGCGGATGCTGGATTCCCAGCCAGGGCAGCTGTGGACGGGTGGGGGCTGGGGACCGAGGTGTCCGCCCTTTCCCGGGCCCGGCTCTCCATTGTGTCACCCCCTTGGCTGTCCCGCTGCCCAGAGCCTGGCCCCGGCCCACATTCCTGCAGTGACGCTCTGGGTCTCCAGGTTGGAGCTGGTGAGCGTGAGGGGCACTGAGTTCTCACAGGACTGAGGGCCTTTTGGGGACAGGGACTGGTGGGGACGGAGCCTGTGGGGATCCAGAGGGCTCTGCTGAAACCACCCTGCTTCCACGAGCTAGTAGTTACGTCACTGTGTGTCTTTGGACAAATCACTTCACTTGCCCAGTGCTGCTGGGCAGGCTCATTCCCCACCGCCCACCCCTCTAATCGGGGGAAGATGCAAGTCTTTCCCCTCTCTGAGCCTCAGTTTTCACATCTGTAAGAAGGAAGAGTGGAACTCAGTGAGCACTCAGGCCTAGTTCAGCCTTGAGATTAAGGACTGAGGTGGGAGACGTGCTGGAGTAAGGCTGACCAATGGGTATTGTATGCCACCTGTGTAATTAGTGTCCCCGTTTAACCCAAGAGAGGCTCAGAGAGGTTAAGTAACTTGCCCGGAGTCACCCAGCAAGTCAGCCGAGACTGTGTGACTCTAAAGCTGGGCTCCCAAGCCCTGCTCACATTGCCTCCAGTCACCAAGAGAGTGGCGCCTGAGTCTGGCTCACGCGGGGAAGGAAGCTTGGGCAGAATTAATTATTCCTGATTTTATTCTTAGCTTTTGCAGCATGATTAGCAGTGCATGGGGGTGCTGGGCTCCTGGCCCCCTGCCAGCTGACCTAATTTGTGTGTCTGTGTCTGTAACCGCCCTTTCTCCCTGCTCATCCAGCCTCTCTTTCTCTCCGCACACTCCCCTGCTGTGTGGCCTTGGCGATGCCTCTTAACCTCTCTGGGCATTAGTAGCCTCGTCTGTAGCGTGGATGTAATCATCCTGATTCTGTTTTCCACCATGAGGATGGTAAGGCTTAAAGGACATAAAATCTTCGGAAAGGATAATAGAAAGATTAGCATATAATTAACAATAATTGCAGCTGTGTTGATTGATTCCGCTCTGCACGTTGGGTCCTGTGCTCAGCCCGTTACCTGTATGATACTATTTGATGCTCATAGCAACTGTAGGAGCTACACACTATTATCAACGCCCCCATTTTACAGATGAGAAAGCTGAGGTGAGAGATTCAGAGACTTGCCTGATATCCTCCGAGTAGTAAGGGAGGTGCTGATCCATTCTGGCTTAACCTCTATGCTCTCCTGTTTCTCAGAGGAGGCTTGCGATGGGGGCGGCAGGTGATAGGAGCTGGGCACGAGTGACCCCAGACTTCTCCCGGTCTGGGTAGGAGGCTCCCTGGCTTTCTCCCTGAACGCACGCCCTGCACTCGGAGCGAGTGGCTGCAGATGTGAGGAGACATCCCCGAAGTCCACCTGATTTGGGTCCCTCACCCTGCCTAGCTGCTCTGAGACTTTGGAGAGGATTGGGTGGGCGTGAGTCGTGGTGAGGGGGCCCTCTGATCACCGTGGGAGCCTGTGGTGCCTCTTCCGGGGAGCTGTGGGTCAAGATGGGGTGGCATCGAGGAAAAATGGCAGGGGTGTGGCAGCCCTGGGAAGGGGGCCGTGTCTCTCCCCAGTGCTGTGTGTGTGTGTTTGTACCCACAAGGAAAGCGTGCATGGTGCGTGTGCGTGTGCGTGCGTGTGTGTGTGTAGGAGACTGAGGGGTGCGGGTGTTAGGGGCCTGCTGGTGGGCATCTGGGAGCGGGGCATAGGATGATGCAGTGGGTCCTCTTCGGAGCACATGGCTGGAGTGGGGTCTGGGAGCACAAGGTGTGTTTGCTGTGCGCTAGCGTGTGGGGACAGTGCCCGGACATTGGTGTGTGTGGAGGGCTGGGTGGGGGGTTCTGGACAGCGGTGGGGGGTTCCGAGCTGAGGCCGCACAGGGAGGGAGTGGGGTGTGGGGCACAGGCGGAGGCTGAGCCGTGGGCTGGGGGGCCCAGAGCTTCCCCTGCCGCTCCCGTTGGGCTCCCAGCTCTCTGGGACGGGCGGTGGCAGGAAGCCGGAGAGTCGGGGGCTTGTACCTCCCGTCGGTGCGGTGGTGTGGGGCGCGCGAGCGAGAGCGGGGGTCATGTACAGCCGTGAGGTCTGTGTCCCTGCCGTGGGGAACGTGTGCAGGGATGTGTGATTTAGGGAGCGTGCTTGGGCGTGGGGAGGGGTTGGCGTGTGCCCTGGGTGAGGTGGGAGCCACCCTGTGGTTAGAACGTGCCGAAGCCCGTGGGGGGTGCGTTGTCTACGAGCCGAGGTGGCGCGCGGGTTGGGGCCAGGGAACGTTGCTCAGGACTGTGTGTGTGCTGGGGTCTCTGTGTATAGCTGCGTGTCTCTGGGGCACGGCGGGGGGTGTGTGCATGAGGACACGGCCCGGACTGCCTGCTTGCTGCAGTGTGTGGGGGTGTTAGGCATGTGGATGGGTTTATCAAACAGGGGCGGTGTGGGAGTTTCCCTGGAGGTGGGGCGCAGTGAGGGGCAGGGGCAGGCCACAGGGTCCTGGGGCCTTCGGATTCAGTGCTCCTTTAAGGAATGGCTGGGATAATTATGCTAATTATGCATGGAATTATGCAAATAGAGAGGTCGTTTGGGGGTCGAAGGCGAAGGCTGTTGTCACCATCCTCCTCTGGCACTTTGTGACTTGGGAGGCTTTCCCTGCCCCCATCTCTCCTCTCGGCTCCTCTTGGTCCCCTGGGAGCTGCAACCCCCCAGCACCCCTGCAGTGTTCCTGGGAGGCCCTGCTGAGCCCCTGCCCCCCAACTGGCCCAGGGAGGGGTCAGGCTGGCCCTCAGCTGGCTGTGGGGGGAGGGCTGGGCAAGATGGCATCCTGTACCCCACCCCCTACCCCACAGGTGTCCCCCTGGTTAAGCTTTCCGGCGGGGGGAGTTCAGGGGTGACTAGGCTGTTGACCATCCCTCCTTCCATCTCATCTGGAGGCCGCTTATTATTCAGAAAGGATGTTCTCTTGGATGCAGGTTTGGAAAATCACTGAGGTGGCCCCTTCCCCAGCTTTGTCTGATGAGCATGAGGCTAAATTAAGATGTGAGAGAGTTCTCTCCCTCTGCCTCCCACTCTCGCCTTCTCTGCTTTCTCTCCCTCACCGAGTCCTCCCTGCGCTGCTCCCGCCCCATCCCCCCTGTGCCCCTCTGACCCCTGGCTTCCCTCTGCCCTGCGTCTCTGCTCTCCCCCCCCTCCCTGGCATCCTCTCTGTTCTTCCATGATCTTTCCCTCTCCTGCCCCCACCACATCTCTGTGGGGAGCTGGAGCTCCTGGTCCTTAGCATGGAGGAGATGGTCGCCATGGTAACGGTTGTCATGTCGATGGCTACTGAGCTAGGGATGAATAGTATCTAGGTGAGAGCTACCTGAGTGGAGGCTGATGGGTTCACAGGAGGCCCCATGCTTGTCTCTGAGCCTCAGAGCTGCACAGTGTGTGCCCCCACCCTGTGCCTGCCCCCCTCCCCGTGCATGCACCTGTTTGTACCCAAAGGCACGCCAACACGAGATGCCTCTCTCTGGCTGCCTTGTGTGTATCAGGGTGTGTCTCTGTATGTTCTTTCTCTGTCTCTGGACGTGTCATTTCAAGAGTCTGTGGCTTTGGGGGGAATCTTTGGATTCGTGCAGGCCCTTCCAGGAGCTGATCGTTAAGGGCTGTTGTATGGCAGGGGCCACTGAGGAATCATGTGGATTCCCTATTTTGGCCCCCACATTTACTCCAGTTTGGGGGTCTCCAGGGACCTCAGACTTCTTAGAACCCCTCCTCCCAGCTAGAGGTCTTTCAGCTACTCCCTGGCCTTTCTGGAAGGATGGAAACACTGTGAAGGTGACATCGCCCACAAATGGGAGTCTGATCACTGGTCCCTGCTCAGTCCCCATCTTGCTGTGTGGCCCTGAGCAGGAATTGCCCATCTCTGGCTCCTGGCTGCTTGCCTGAGAACTGCACAGAACATCTCCAAGGGACTCCAGCTTGGCTGGTGGTGCAGGGAGCCTTCCATCTCCTTCGTCTGGGGTCCTGGGATTTGCTCTTCTGGGCAGTGGGGGCAGAGATGGGGGCTGGGGCAAGTCGGATGAGAGCCGCTCTGAGCTCCTGGAATGTCTAAAACCGAGAAAGACCCAGCAATTAGTCACGGGAGCAATTACACTCATTGTTCCACTCCATGACTCACTGGTAGCAAGTAAATACTGATTAATTCATTACTTGGCGTGTGTGTATGGGGGGGGGTAACGGGTGGGGTGGAGGGACGGGGGGAATCTCCTGGCTCACTGCCCTGGCCTTTTGCCCTGGCTGGTCTGCGTAGGGCTGTGGAGCATGTGGTCGGGGCTGAGGCAGGAAGCCAGGTTTGGGGGCCTCACCCTAGCTGTGTGTGAACCCCAGAAGGGGGCCCGTTGGGTGGGTGGGATTGTGAGAGGCTGAGCACTGCACGCGGCACTGACCCGGTCCCCCTCCTGCTCACACACCTTTCATGGTTCCCCACGTTGGGCAGACGGTGCGGATGCTTGGACTCTTCCTCAGATCAGTGCTCACCATCTTCTGACGTGCGGTCAGGATGAAAAGTAACCCATTTCCAGGATGAAGTTGTCGGCACGTCACCGAGAGCCTCCTGTGATGGGGCTTCCCGGGCTGCAGCTCCAGGGTGCCCCTACTCCGCCCCTGCCCCAGGAATTAGTCCCATCTTCCAGCTCAACTGTTCCTTAATAGATACTTCCTGAATACCTACTATGTGCCAGGCAAGGTCCTGCCTCTGTCCTTCAAGGTGTAGTTTGGTGGGGTGGGCAGTCACCGAGTGGGGACACACGCAAGCGGCGGTGGTAGGTGCACATTCAGAAGCACAGGATCCTCTGAAAGATCAGAGCAGGGGGGCTTCTCGGCAGAAGTGAAAGGGGCGTCAAGGTCGGCTGGCCAAAAGTTGGAGGATGCGGGGCTGGGAAGGAAGAGTGTTCTGGGTGGAGGGAACAGCATAAGTGACAAGAGAGATCAGGCACATTCCAGGAACGGAGAGCCGCCAGCGGGGCTGGAACCCAGCAAGTGGAGGGGTGCAGAGGGACCCTGGGTGAGAGCCCAGGCTGCACCTCCCCACCTCGGAGCCTGTGCTTGCTCCCTTCCTTCTGCTGGAGATGCCTTTCTCTCTCTTCACTTGTTTCAGCCCCAAGTGCTAGTCCTCCGGATCTGGGCCCCAGGCGTCCATCTCCCTTTGCTTGGGAAAGCTCTCAGGGGCAGGGATTGGCTTGGCCCAGCCTGGAGCCAGGGTCAAAGGTGTGGCAGGGGGTGGGGCCAAGCCTGCCCCTGCGGGTGGGGGGTGCCCCCCTGCCTTGCTTGCCTTTGTGCTGGCTCTCACTGCAGGATTGCCGTTGGGAGGGACACCCCCTGCTCCGGGAAGAGTCTTAGGCCAGGTGAGCTGGACCCTCGAGAAGCCGCTCTTACCCCTTCTGACCCTGTTGAAGTGGAAACGGCCTTCAGGCCCTCAGCTAACTCAGGCATTAAGATGCTTTGTGGGGAGGTGGGCCAACTTCCTGTTTGGGGGAAGACCCAGGGCCAGGGCTAGAGCCTACACTCCCTACTCTCACCCCCGCCCCCAGCCACTCTTACCCAAGGTACTTCCCTCCGAAAGCCCCAAATCTCCCCAAACCCCATGTCTGTCTGATGGGACTAACTACACAGCCTTTGGGATTGCGGGGTCAGAAACTTTGGGTCCCGGGCAGGGTCTGAATCTCATTGCGTCACATGCTGTCTGGTGACCGGGGGTGGCTGCATGGGCCTCAGCTCCCTCCTCTGCGGAATGGGGGCCCCGCCTCTGTTCTTGTCTGTGACAGGCACTTTGAGGGTGGGTCTGATGACAGCGGCCACACCGAGAGTCACGCTAACCTGTGTGCAACAGGCGCTCGGCACCGCACGTGTGTTAGCCCACTGCGTGCTCACACCCACGTTAGCCCACTGCGTGCGCACAGCCACGTTAGCCCACTGCGTGCTCACAGCCACGTTAGCCCACTGCGTGCTCACAGCCACGTTAGCCCACTGCGTGCGCACAGCCACGTTAGCCCACCGCGTGCTCACAGCCACGTTAGCCCACCGCGTGCTCACACCCACGTTAGCCCACTGCGTGCGCACAGCCACGTTAGCCCACTGCGTGCTCACAGCCACGTTAGCCCACTGCGTGCGCACAGCCACGTTAGCCCACTGCATGCTCACAGCCACGTTAGCCCACTGCGTGCTCACACCTACGTTAGCCCACTGCGTGCGCACAGCCACGTTAGCCCACTGCGTGCTCACACCCACGTTAGCCCACTGCGTGCGCACAGCCACATTAGCCCACTGCGTGCGCACAGCCACGTTAGCCCACTGCGTGCTCACAGCACCCCAAGAAGGCAGGCACTCTTTGCTTATGGGTAATGAGTAAACAGGCAGGGAGAGACTAAGTAATTCACTCCAGGTCACACATGCAGTTAAGTGCTGGAGGCCAGACTCAAAGCCAACATTCTGGCTCTAAGCCCAGCTCTGCCACCTAGCAGTTCTGATCAGGGCATGGGGGAGTGGCCTGGTCCGTAGGGGTGGCCGTCAGGCAGGAAGATGGAGCTGCTACCCTGGCCCCTGGGTGGGTGGGAAGTGATAATCAGGCCCGCCCTGGCTCTGTTTTCCCACGTGGTGGCCATACCCGATGCTGTCCCTCATTGTCACTTGGCCCATGAGCGTGTCTGTTGTCACTCTGGGCCCATCCGGGCTGCTGGCCTCAGGTGCTGAGCTCTGTGCCCGACTCTGTCCTCCCCAGGCTCAGCGCTGGCGCAGCGAGAACTTCGAGAGGCCCGTGGATCTCGAGGGCTCTGGGGATGACGACTCCTTCCCCGATGATGAGCTGGATGACCTCTACTCAGGGTCGGGCTCAGGCTGTGAGTACCTCGCCTCTCCTCTCCCCTGTGTGTGGGCAATCCTGTCTGCCTCCAGGGGCCCACGCAGGCTCGCTTCCACGGTGGGGTGAGGGGAGGGGGAGGTCAGGCAAGGGAGGCTCCTGGACCGCGAGCACCGGAAGGGCAGACCACCCTCCTGGGACTGGAACCAGGGCCTTGAGACCTCAGAGCTCGGGACCCCCTGCTCCCCACGGTTCTGTCTCTGTGAGCACTGCTCGTGTCTCCCTGCAGACTTCCCGCCCCTGGCAGGGAACACGACACTCCTCAGTAACCCAGGGGACAGTACTGCCCTGACCTCTTGCAGGGACTTAGTAGCCACGTCTGGGTTGAGTGGCATATCCTCAGTGAGATCATTTGGCTGACTCAGCTTGGGTCAGGGGGCCCCCTCCCGTCCAATCAGCAGTAGCCCAGGGCAGGTTCCGGGAGCCATGGAAAGGGGCAGATGCCGCCACTGTGCCTGGGACAGCCTGGTTCCGTGGGAAAGGCCTGGGAAAGGCCAGCAGAGTGGTGCAAAGTGAGGGAGGTGCCCTGAGTTTGAATCCCAGCTTTGCCACGTAACAGCTATACCTCCTTCAGCCACTCCCTCTCTCTCAGGCCCTGTATTCTCACTTGGGAATGATGAGACCAAATATGTCCTCTTAGAGCCTCTGGAAGTCTTCAGCACAAGATGTCAGGGTCTAGAACAGAGAAGGAGCTCGAAAAACGGTAGTAAAAAGGGCTGTGTGCTCAGGGCACCTGGCTGGCTCAGTCAGTAGAGTAGGCGACTCTTGATCCGGGGGTTGTGAGTTTGAGCCCCACATTGGGTCTGTGCTGAGATTGGGCCCAAGGAGGGGACAAGATGGTCTGATGGGATGGTAGGAGATTGGGTGCCATGGCCCTGGCCTCCCATGGTCCCCTGCCTTGAGTCTCCCTGCTTTAGCTTACTCCATGTAAGCCTCTTGCAAGTTAATCTTCGTAAAATCCATCTCTGCTGGGTCATGTCTCTCCTCCTGAACCTTCCTGGCTGCTTGCCACCCCTCCTCTCTCTGCCTGGTCAGGCGCCCCTTCTCTCTCTCTGTCTCTCCTCATTTCCTCCCGGGCCCCTTCATGTGTCCTGGCTCAGAGGCAGCCAGGTTGCTCCAGCATTCCCTATAGGAAGGGCTCCTTCCCCTCCTTGCTGTCTCCCTGTGGCCTGTGCCCGTGGGGGGAGCTCTGAATGTGCCCGCCACCACGTGCTCATGGTAGGGGGTACCCAGGTCTGACTTTTCCTAGAATGCCACTCCCCTGCTTGCCCCCAGCCTTTAGCAAGGGCTGAAAACCCTGTAGGGCTTTAGTGGACATTGCCGGGGTTCAACCTGCCAGAAGGTCCAGGCGGTGTGGTCTGGAATAATCACAGAAGACTTCCTGGAAGAGGTGCCCCCCTAGAAGAAATTTTGGCTAAGCAGAGAGGACTTAGGGAACAGCCACCAGCCGACTGGTAACCTTTGGCCAGGCTTTACCTTCCTTCTTTCCCTCATCTTGTCCTGGGAAAATTGTGCAGAGTGAGGGTTGGAAGCCCCCCCTCTTCTTGATGGCCATTCCTTACCTGGGGCCCTCACGCCCCGCATAATCACCCAGCTCCCTAGCTCTCTCCTCTCCCCCGCCCCCTCAGACTTCGAGCAGGAGTCGGGCATCGAGACAGCCATGCGATTCAGCCCGGATGTGGCCATGGCAGTGTCGACCACACCCGCAGTGCTGCCCACCGTGGACATCCAGCCTGTGGGCACCCCGTTGGAAGAGCTCCCCTCTGAGCACCCCACCCCGGAGCCGGCCACCAGCCCCCCCGTGGTGACAGAGGTCCCAGGAGAGCCCAGCCAGAGAACCACCACCATCCCCACTCCCATGGCTACCACTGCCGCCACGACTGCGGAGGCCCTGACTATGGCCACGGTGCCCGCCACGGTGGCCACCACCGCCCCCAGCCTCCCCGCGGCCCCCCCTTCCACGGCCACCCCCTCCGTCATAAGGACCACCGGCGTGCAGAGGCTTCTGCCTCTTCCACTGACCACGGCAGCCACGGCCCGGGCCAGCACCCCAGCAGCGCCCTCACCTCCCACCACGGTGGCCGTCTTGGACACAGAGGCCCCAACGCCCAGGATGGGCAGCACAGCTACCTCCAGGCCAAGGGCCCTTCCCAGGCCAGCCACCACCCAGGAGGCTGACGTCCCCGAGAAGAGCACCTTGCCCCTGGGGACCACTGCCCCTGGACCCACGGAGGTGGCTCAGGTGAGCAGGTGGGGAGAGGAGGGTGGGTCAGGGCCTGGGGGAGGGAGGATGCAGCCGGGCAGGAGGGCCTGAGGACCGGGAGGGTCTGGGGACGGAGAGGGTGAGAGACGCATGAGGCCGGAGGGCCGAGGCTGGGAGTAAGGCCCAGGATGAGGACAGTGGTCGAGGTGGCCGGGGATGGAAGGGAGACCGGGATGCTGGGACAAGATATGGATGGGGAAGGGAGTGGGTGAAGCGTGGCGGCGGGGGCGGGGCCAGGGGCTTGGGAGACGGGCACCGCGGCGGGGAGTTCTGCCACCGCCTTTGGGAGCCTCGGGACCTCAGGAGTCACTGGTCCTCACTGGACATCCATTTCCTCGTCTGCGAGGAGGAGGAAATAATAGGATGCGAACCGTAGTGTGGTGGGAATTGTCCAGTGCCTGGAACAGTGCCTGGCAGCGGTAAACCAACCAGAAGTTTCCCTACTGTCATTGTCACCCCCGTCGCCATCGTTGTTAGTCTGAAGGTGACTGAGAGGGAGGCTGCGGGAGAGGAGAACCCGCAGCTCTCGCGTGCGGCCTGCTGCCCGGGGAGGGGGGGAGCATGCCATCCCTCAGCCCGCACCCGCCGCTTGGGGAGGCGCTGCCTCTTCGTCCTGCGACAGAGGGGGCTTGGCCGGCGACGGCTGGTCAGGGTCCGAGCCCTGCAGTTGGCTCCGGAGGCCAGGGACGCACGCGCATGTGTGTGTGTGTGTGTAGGGCTTAGGGGTGAGGGGTGGAGGGTTGAAGAAGGTGAAGATGTCAGGGAGGCAGGGGATGCATGGGATCAAGGAAATGGGAGAAGCAGCCGGGTCCCTGCTGAGCATGCTGGGCGAGGGGGCAGGTAGCAGCACTGATTGGGGTACTGAAGCCCTTTGCCGCCCGCCTCACGGACGAGGGCCGTCGGGGCGGAGCTGCCGCAGGTCAGGGCCAGCCCCGGCCGGATGCAGGCCCTGCCCTCAGCTACCCTGAGCCGCCGGGGCCGCCTCGTGTCTCGTGGTTGTCAGCCAGGCGGGAAGGGTATGGAGAGCAGGACGCCAGGCACAGCATCTGAGCCCTGGGCCCCCATCCACGCGGTGGGAGCCCCCGGGCTGGCCTCCCGGACACACCTCCAGGGGGCATGATGCTCTGTGGGTGTGCTCTTGGAGTGACCCCCAGGCCGAGGGACTCCCGTCTGCCTCAGGTGCGTGGACGGCGGACCAGTCTGCATCGAGCAGCCCCCAGCCAGCAATTTGGCAGCAGTCTCCCAAAGATGATCACTAAGGCGGCTAGAGAGAGAGGGGACAGAGGCGGGCTGGAGACAGGATGGGGCCCGGGAGAAGAGAGGCAGGGTAGTGTGGTGGTCAAAGACACAGCCGCTGGAGCTGGGGAGATTGGGATTCTAGTCCTGCCTCCACCACTTCCTAGCTGTGTGTCCTTGGCAAGTTGCTTCACCTCTCTGAGCCTGTTACCAGCTCTGTAAGTCAGGGGCAATGATATTTCCTTCCTGGGGACGTCGTGAGGGTCAAATGCCGGTCACGTGTTTTAGCGCCATGCCGGACATGTAGCAGGTGCTTCCTAAGTGTCAGACCCACTGGGGAAGGGGGGTTAGGTGGGGGGCAAGGGGGGTGGGCTGCCCCACGGCAAGAGGTGCGGGCAGGCCTGGCTCCTGGGCTCATGCCACCCTCCCCACAGACCCCAACTCCGGAGTCCGTCCTGACCACGATCCGGGATGAGCCCGAGGTGCCCGTGAGCGGGGGGCCCAGCGGGGACTTTGAGCTGCCAGAGGAGGAGACCACACAGCCAGACACAGCCAATGAGGTGGTGGCCGTGGGCGGGGCTGCAGCCAAGCCGTCACCTCCGCCTGGGACGCTGCCCAAGGGTGTGCGCCCAGGCCCCGGCCTCCTGGACAATGCCATCGACTCAGGCAGCTCGGCTGCTCAGCTGCCTCAGAAAAGCATCCTGGAGCGGAAGGAGGTGCTCGTAGGTGAGGCTTGGGGCCCGGGAGGAGCCAGAGTGAGGCAGCGGTCGGACCTCAGTTTGACCTCTAGGAACCCAAGAAGAGGTCAGGGCGTGGGTTTCTAGGAGCCTCATTTCCTAGGAGGGAAAGCTGGGGCCTCAACACCCAGACCTGCCCTCTGGTTCCTCCTCTGACCTTCCCCTGTCCCAGGGTCTGACCCTGACACCTGCTTCCCTGGGCCATGCTGGTCAACCCTTCCGGGACCTCAGCCCCTGGACCCTAACCTCTGACCGCATCCTTTGGCTTGACCTGCCCCCAGCCTTCATGCCCTGAGGACCTGCGTTGGCTGCCTCTCCCGAAGAGTCTCTGGACTCGTGGTCCAGACCCTGCTCCCCACTCAGGAGCAGTGTGGCCTCAGGCAGGCCCTTCAGCTCTCCAGGCTCCCTTCTCCTCATCTGTAGAATGGGGATGGCCATTTTGCACTTCACCTGTCCTCAATGCACATCTGCTCATAAGTTAACTCTTTTTTAAGTAAGCTCTAGGCCCTTCCATAGTTGGGATGTGTTGTAGTTCCGCTGGCACAGTTTTTTGCTTTCCTAATGTCTATGAGACGTCGGAGCGTCTTCCGACTGGTGGCATCTTACACCCCCTTAGAGTGTGTGTGGGCGTCTGTGAGTGTGGGTCAGGCACCCAGAAGGGAGCCAGGCCCTGGCGAGGGGCTGTGAAGGCCGGCCGGGGCTGGGGGTGTTCGAGTTGACTTCACTCCACCCCCCGCCCCAGATTCAAGACTCTCAGCCCCCTGCCCAGGCTCTAAGCTCATCCCGCCCTGTCTTTAGCCCGTGACCTCTGCCTTCTTCTTCCACAGCTGTGATTGTAGGCGGGGTGGTGGGCGCCCTGTTCGCTGCCTTCCTGGTCACGTTACTCATCTACCGCATGAAGAAGAAGGATGAGGGAAGCTACACACTGGAGGAGCCCAAGCAGGCGAGCGTCACGTACCAGAAGCCTGACAAGCAGGAGGAGTTCTACGCCTAGAGGAGCCACAGTGCCTCCCGTAGCTCAGCATCACCCCTCTGCCTAGCCCCCGGCCCGGCCTCACCAGCCCTGGCCTGGGATTGGGCCTGGAAGGGAGCCTGGCCCCAGTTCATCTCTGCCCGCCCTCCCAAGGTCTGCCCAGACTGCCAGCCTCACACAGACCTTGCCTGAGGGACGGGGGCGCTGCCATCTGCCCTCGGCTGTGCCCTTATGAGCTCATCTCTTGTCCCCCCCCCCCACCCCACCCCGCGCTGTGCTCTCCCCGCAATCAGCCAGCTTCGGGGCCTCATGTCAGACGGACAGGAGGAAGGAGGCTGCGCATTGGCTGCTGGGAGAAGGGGTGGGGCTTGACATGGGCTTGAGCCCCACCCTGGCCCCGGTCTCCTCCTGGAGCTAGAGAGGCCCTCCGGCTGGTTTCCAGGACAAGCGTTGGGCAGGCTGAGCCCTCAAAATCACCGAGACACTGCAGCCTCTCGCCACTGTCCCAGGGCCCCTCTCTGCCCGGGACAGAGGGTACCTGTTGCTGCCAGCCTGGTCTGTCCTGGCCTCTCTGGGGCTGTGGGGTCATTCTCCCCTCACCCCTGCCCCGTGCACCCCGTGCACACGGACCACAGGCCTCCGCCTCATCCCCTTCTGCCCCTAAGGAACTGACTTCCTGAGAGTGCCCTGGGGGCCACTGGCGAGGCGGGGCGGGGCTGCTCGGACCTCCCTCTTGCTAGTGGGCTCTGCCCAGACACCATCTCCCACGCGGTCACACATCACGTCACACACAGAGAAGCACGCAACGACAGAAGCATACACAGTTCTGACCAGCCAGCCGGTGCAGACCTGTCCCAGACACACACATTCTTCCAAAGATGCTGAGTCTCACGGGTTTCTCACGGCCCCCCAGTGCTTACGACCATGCGAGTCACCAGACATCATTGCCTGATGGTGACGGTGCGGCCTGCCCCTCTCTCTGCCCCCCCACCCCCCCACGTACACTGTGGCACCACGCATGTTGTCTCCAGCTTTCAGGCTCACTGGAGACGGTGGAGTCAAGCTGGAACAGTCAGCCCATATTGGGTCCCCTGAGTTGCCCTGTCACACTCAGTCCCTCCCCACGACGCCAACACCACCCGCATTGCCAGTGACCCCGGCACGTCAGATACAATCCCACGTGGATGCACAATCTCCCCCCCCCCCCCCAACACACAGCCCCGCACTCACACTGGAGAATAGGTGGGGGCACTTACTTGCCTTTCCCGGAATAAAGTGTGGCCCGGAGGGGATGTTGCCACGAGCCCCCCGGGGCATTGCACACCGGGGAGGCCTGCTTCCCTCCCCTCTGTCGCTCGCCAGGGGGTTGGTCCGGTTGGTCCAGGGCCAGCCCCTCACTAGCTAGGAGCCTTGCTGAGGAAGGCAGGCTGGTTCCTGGAATGCGGCCCCAGGCTGGGGAGGGGGTTTGGGTCTCCCAGGACTGCAAGCCCTGGGCGGGGAGGGGCATGTGGCCTGGCTCCTGGTCTCCCTGTGTCCCCCTTCTGCTCTGAGCTAGGGGCCGACTCTGCCTCCCAGGACACAAGTCCCCAAAGTGCCTGCGAGGGTGGGCCCTGCCGCCCGGGGCCTCCTGCACCCTCTCCCTCCCCCCCCAACTGGCCTCGCCAGGCCCACCTCGGTCCCACCCTGGGGCCCCCCCGTGGACACTGACCCACTCATTGGCCAAACCACCTGATGGTTCTCCTGGATGCAGCTGGATGGACCTGCAGCTGGGAGCAGCCCGTCCCGACACAGGGCTCCAAGCCAGGAGCTGAGAGCGGGTGGGGGTGGGGGTGCCGCAGGCCTCAGCCCGCCTCCCCCCTTCTTTGTTACCCTTGCAAGGGGCCTGCTTCTGTAGATATTTTAAATGTGGGGCCACAAATCTCCTTTGGGGAGGGTGTGCTTGGTGGGGGCTCCTGAAGCCACGGGATGTGGTCTGAGTTGTGCTTGGCTGGTGCTCACACCCCACCCCTCACCTTCAACCCAGATTAAAGTCAGGAACCCAGCTCTTATTTCTGTTCCCTTTTCAAGACTCCCTGGCAGCCGCCTTCTGCAGGGGGGAGGGGGAGGGAGGCCTGAGGTGGTGAGGGCGAGCTTCTGGGGAACTTCACCCCCTGTCTTTTCTATTATCCTACTTCCAGGCCAGGGCTCCATCTTTTAGACTCAGTGTCCCCCTGGGTAGGGCCTGGAAGCTTGTGAGGAACCCAGCCTTTGAAGGGGGCAGGAGTGAGGGGAGGCTCCCTGGGCCTACGATCTGTTGAAGGAGAGGTGACCTGGCCTCGGTTGTCCCTGGAGCAGAAGGGCTGGGGTAGGGGGAGACCAAAGGCCCGGCCTCCCTCCACCCTGCTCCCTGGCGGGCTGCTCTCTTGGGGCCAGCAGCTCTGGTGACAAGGCCTGGGCAGGCCGAGGCTGAGAAGCCAGGGAGCATGGAGGAGAGAGGACACAAACCCAGGGATGGTGGGCCCAGGGTTGGAGACCCCAACAGAGGCCAGGGCCTATGGTGGGGTAGGGCCCGGCAAGGATGGGTGAGCTGGGCTTGGTCTGGCTGGAATGGGCTTGGGGTGGCCTGCGTGGGTCTAGCCGGGCCCCAGCAGGCCTGACTCCCCACATCCTGAGGGCTGGCTTCTAGCCTGGGGCTTGGGGCTTTGCCTCCTGGCACTGGCCTCCTCTCTCTGTCCTTTGCATTTGAGAGAAGAGGCCGAGGGCCTTGTTCATGGAGCCCTGGACCTGAGACAAAGGCCCAGGCTTTGTCCGCATGAAACTGAACACAGTCTGACTAGTCCAAATCCCCTCCGGCCAGCCCAGCTCGGCAGGGCGGGCCAAGACCGAGGTCGGTTAAAAGGACGAGCTGGAGCTGTCCTAGGTGCAATGTGGGTGCGGGGCTCTCACCCAGCCTGGGTGCGATGTGTCTGGTCACACCCGAGTGTGCCCGGGGAGGGCGCCCTGCAGGGCCCTGGCATTTTCTGGAAGCAGGGCCAGTTCCAAAGGGGAGGGAGCTTGTGTGGCTTGAGAACCTCTCTGAGAACCAGGGAGGGCAGCTGGGGCCTCAGGAGGTGGGGTTTGGCCCCCCCCCCCAAACTCTCTGGCTGTGACTTTTTAGAACCCAGGCTCTGTCTCCCTAGGAGGCCCGAGGGGGGACGTCTCCTGAAAGGTTTGTCCCCTTGAGCCCTGGAGGTGGATGGGTGGTAACTAGGGCTGGATGAGGCAGGTCTGCGGGCAGTGGCTTGGGGTGCTCAGGCCAGACCCCGCTGGGGTCGGCAAAGCCATCTGTCCGGGCCTCCGGGCTGGAGCCCTGGGCACAGGAAGCAGACCCATCTCTGCCTCTCGGGTGGGGCAGGAGTGGCCACCACCTCCTCGGCTCTCCTGAATTTCTCCGGACAGCCCCCACCCTGGACTTGCTTCCTCAGCCTCCTGCCTGTAAATAGAAGCCCACGGCCTGTACAGATTTACGGAGATGCCGAGACCGGGTCCTGGGGTTGCCATCTAAGGGCTGATGGTTCCAGCATCCCCCAGGTGCCCACCTGGCAGCTCCGCGCACCCAGCCCCAGCGTGGCAAATACATGTAAATATTTTTCGTAGGCAGTGTGGCTCCAGAGAGCCCCCTGAAGACAGTGTCCCTCCTGTGCGTCCTTTCTCTTGTACAGAGCCCTCCGAGAACCCGGCCTGGGGTGGCTGGGAATTTGTCCTTCCCTCCCCCAGGCCTTCCCTGCCCTTTCTCTCCCCCATAACCTGTTTATTAACCATACCTGTCCTGAGTTCATGGCCAAATCTCTAAGGAAAAGTGGAGGGAAAAGACTGGAAAAGGAGGCCCAGGTGCCTGCCCCACCACGGGTACTCACCTGTCCCAGCCTTGTGAAGGAGCTGTTCGGGTGTTTTGGTTCTGTTTTTTTGTTTGGTTGTGTTTTTTTTTTTCTTTTGTTAACACTTCCCGTGCTGTGCCCATTTATAAGAGGAAATAAAATTAAGCTGAAATGATACAGTGTGGCCTGAGTGTGAGCTAAACATGGACACTTTGTGGGGAGGGGCAGCCCGTGCCCCCCTCCTTGGGCCTGCGCTACCTTCCCCTTCGGGAGAAATTGAGAACCAAGCAAGGAAAATTGACCGGCAACCCCTCGCGGGAACCTTTATGGTCAAAGCTGCTGTTGGTTGAGAGTGTTTGGGAAACCACAGAGCTGACAGAGTGGTAAGGCCGGGTGGGGGCTGTGGTTGGGGGGGCAGTCTGTGGTGGCGCTGGGGGCCCTGTGGTCCACCCCCTGGGGAAGAGCTGGTTTCAGGCCGCAAAGAAACAATCCTGGGACCACGGGATGTTGGAATCAGATCGACCCAGGCCGGTTGGTTTTGGTGTTGGTAAAAGCTCAGATGACATTTCCTAGCTCTGATTCTGGAGAAGCTACTTGTGAGCTCTTTGAGCCCCAATTTTCTCACCTGTGAAATGGGATAACAATGACCATCCCCTAAATGGAATGGGGTAAGGATTACATGAGAAAGAACACTGCACGGTGCTGGAACAGAACAGAACATCAGCAGAGGAGGAGTTCCCCGACCTGGGACCACAGACTGATCCCTAGGCTCACAGGGTCATGGAGCTGGGAGGGCTTTGTCCCGGCCCCTGCCAGCACACCTCCTGTGACAGGCGGTTTGGTGTATCCTGGGGACCAGTTGGTCACTCTGCCTGTTGAAAAGTCCTTTGTTTTTAGCCAAAACCCGCCTCTCCAATGTTGCCTTTCTCTGGGGGCACGCCAGGTTCTGCCCTCTTGCCATGGGGTGGCCCCGAGGTATGAGTGTCATGGCCTGAACCTACCTCCTCCAAGGGAAACCACTCCACGGCCCACAAATATTTCCTGTAGAAATTTATTCCTCTTAAAATGTGATACTCACCCAGGGTCTTGGGGGTTCTGGGGTGCGTTGGAGTCTAAGGCCTGCGGATGTGATACAAGATCCTACCCATTCCTCCTTCCCTCCCTTCACTAAAGGTTCTTGAGGCTTCCTCTGTGCCAGGCCCTGCGCTTGGAACTGGGGGACGAGGTGTCACCAGGACAGACCCAGCCCCTGCCCTCAGAGCATGTAGTCTACTGGGGAGAGAGAGACAATAACCGGCGTCTCGTGACCACGTAATGGGTGGGGGTGTCATTTCTCCTCAGCCAACACCTCCAACCCCCATACCCCCATCCACCTCACTGCTGGACAGTTCTGTCCAGGCCCCGAGGCCTGGGTCCTCGCTGTGGGACCTCAGACAACAGGTCCCCCGAAAGCCTTGGACCACATGGTTATAAAAGGGGGTGAAGGGGGGCGCCTGGGTGGCTCAGTCAGTTGGGCATCTGCTTTCGGCTCGGGTCATGATCCCAGGGTCCTGGGATCGAGTCCCACATCGGGTTCCTTGCTCAGCTGGGGAGTCTGCTTCTCTCCCTCTGCTGCTCCCCCCCTCATGCTCTCTCTCTCAAATAAATAAATAAAATCTTTAAAAAAGGGGGGGTGATGGGACCAGCCCTGTGCTACCTCGAGCTTTTATCAGATCTGGGCCCCAGTTGGAAGCCTGCTGTGATGTGATGGGTTGGTTGGCCACATTCAAGGCCAGGCTCTCGACACAGCCCCTCATCCAGGAGGCTTTCGGAAGGTGATTCCGCCCTCTGATGAATCCCTACAGCCTAGAGTTGTCTTCCTCCGGCAGAGTTCCCTTCACCTTCTCAGCAGCGCATCCCTAGCCCCTGAGCCGGAAGCGTGGGAAGAGGACGCTCCTGCAGTCCAGTGGACCCGGCTGTGCGCCCTTGGGCACGCTGCTCGGCCTCTCGGAGCCTGCGTTCTCACGTGCGAGCGTGGACGGTAAGGCGGGTATTTGGAGCTTTGTGAGGACGCCATGAGATCGTACTGAAAGCAACTCGCATGCCCGGGGACCGCGGCGCCCTGGGCGCCTTCCAGCTTTTACAGGCAAACCCTTAATCCCAGCCCTGCCGCTGTCTGTCCGGCTGAGTGGCCTCGGGCGAGTTAGTCACACCAGGCGCTCAGTCTCCTCACCTGTGAAGTGGGGACAATAGTGGTCCCCGCCCCATACGGGTGGCGCTTAGAGCCTGCGTGGCAGGGGCGGGTGCTGTGCAGCTGCGGGCCCTTTTTATTCCTGTTCCCGTCACTGTTCTCGTTACTACGATTTGCAGGGCCCAGCATGCTGCCTGCTGAATGGGTAGAAATCCAAACGTCGGTGTCCGCCCTGGGGTGAACCAGGACTCGGGCCCCGGGGCTGCGAGGGCCGAGCTGGGCACCTGGATATCGGCCGCAGGGGCCGCGCAGATGGGTGTGTGTGCGCACAGGACGTGGCGCCTTTCTCGGTGTGGGGGGGGCCTTGGCTCAGGGATGGGCAGGGAGCGGAGGGGAAGGAGGAAGAATAGCGGATTGTTTCCAGCAGCCCAGAAGGTTGCAGCCGCCTGCCCAGGCTGCCCGCAGAACAGAGCGTGCTCAGCTTCCCAGGCCGCCCACCCCGTCTCTGCTGGCCTGCAGGTGGGCTGCGTGCGGACGGAGGGGCCAGGCCGGCCACCGCCAGAGCTGTGAGCCCTCTAGCCTTCCCCGCACTCAGGGAGGACAGAGGCTGGGCCCGATGCGGGATGGGGGGATGGAGGCCAGAGAGTGGACTGCCAAAGCGCCAGGGTGACACACTGTGCCGGGCACCCGGACGGAGGCTCTTCTCACGTCACCTCATTGCAGCCTCAGGCAGGTCTGGCCTCCTGGCCGCTGGAAACTGAGGCTCAGAGAGTTCGAAAACCTGAGGCCAGAAAGCTATTGGAGGGTGGAGTAGGATTTGAGTCTGGGTCTCTGCCCAAAGTCAATATTCTTTTAGTTTCACCCTCCCATTTCCTTCCTTCCTCTACCCACAGCTGCTGTGTGAGCACGGGCGGGTTACTAAGCTTCTCTGAACCTCAGTGATGTCAGAGAAACAGAGGCAGCAGGGTATGGAAAGACTCAAAAGATAATTAACACATGACACATCTGTGGGGCGCCTGCCAGTCATCGGTGCCCATTCGCAGACACTCTCTCCTTTCGTTCTCAGAGAGAACTGCTGCCGCACCTCACAGAGAGAGACCGGGAGCCTGTGAGCAAAGCCCCACAATGTGGGACACTTCGGTAGGACAATCCCTAGCTTCTTAATTAATAAATTCTTACACATTCTTACAAGATGAAGAGCGAATGTCCAGGGAAGCTTAAACGGCTTGTTAACTGATAAAGGTGGGAACTTGATTCTGATCCTGGTTCAAAAAATTCTTAAAAAAAAAATCCAAGCTAATTATGAGGCAGGTGGAAATGTGAACTTTGAATGAATATTTGTTATACGGAGATCATTGTCAACGTTCTTAGACGTGATAGTGGTTACTATACTTAACGTTTTTTAAAAAAGCGTCCTTATCCTTTGGCAGACCGAACTGTTTGCCCATAAAGCCATAGGATGCTTGTGACGGGCTCGCAGCTAGTGCAGGGAGGAGGGCGCAGGTGGGAGAGCAGGGAGAGAAGTGACAGGACATTTGGGTCGGTAATTGGAGAAGCTGAATCATGGGCACATGAGGGCTTCTTATATTATATTCCCATTTAATTGAAGTTTAAATTTTAAATTCTTCATATTAAAATGTTAAAAAAAAAAAAAGAAATTGATTACTGGGGGCAGGAGGACTTGCCAGGGGTCGCACCGCCAGCAAGTGCAAAGCTGGGTCCTCTGACTCGGAGCCCGGCCCCCGCCTGCCCTCCCCGTTGTCCCTGTCCCCGCCGTCAGGACTGTGGGCTCCCGCAGTGCCACACACCCCTGCTGTGTGTGGCCCACTTCCAGGAGGCCAGCCCCTTCACGGGCCTCGTCCCCTTCCCTTTTGCGAACACTGACACCCCTGAGCGGCTCTGGTGGAAGAATTCACGTGGAGTTACGAGGGCTGACGTCGGGGGGGCTACCCTCCTGCAGAGAAAGGGGCAGCCACGGCCCTTCCCATGCGAGGAGCGTGTCCCCGATTTCCGGGGGATTCTTGGCCTTGCTCACACTGTTCACGTGGGTCCCGGGAGGTGAGCTGGAGGGGGATTACTCCTCCTACTTTGAAGGACATTAGATCTGGTCATTTCCCTCCATTTACAAGGCTCTGGCTGGGAATCCTGAAAGAGACTCTTACCGCCCTGGCGGGCTGCGAGGGAAGAGCACGGGCTTGGCATGAACAGACGTGGGTTATCCCCCAGCCTCAGCCGGTGCCTCCCGGGCTGTCCCCGGGAAGCCACTTTGCTCCCCCACCCCCCGACTTTGGCTTCCTCCTCTGTAGAATGGGCACAGTGGGACCACTAAAGGGGTTTGTGGGGATCCAAAGGGCGGGCAGATCCAAGTGCTCACCACAATGCCTGACACAGCAGGTGCAAGTCAGCACCAGCTCTGCTCCTCCCTGTAACAGCAGCCACAGGATGCTCGGACGCGCTCTGCGTGTGCCCGGCATGCCCCAAGTGCTTTTTTTTTAAAAGATTTTATTTATTTATTTGACAGAGAGACACAGTGAGAGCAGGAACACAAGCAGGGGGAGTGGGAGAGGGAGAAGCAGGCTTCCCGCTGAGCAGGGAGCCCGATGCGGGGCTGGATCCCAGGATCCTGGGATCATGACCTGAGCCGAAGGCAGACGCTTAACGACTGAGCCACCCAGGTACTCCCCCACAAGCGCTTTTTAATGCGTGTGGCATTTAGAACACGGCCTGGCACATGGTACGTACTATAGAGGTGTTTATTAGAATAGAATACTTTTTCACATATTAGCTTATTTTATGCTATGGACTGAATTGTCTCCCCAACAAATCCGTATTTTGAAGCCCTAACCCACAAGGTGACTGGATTTAGAGACGGGGCTTCTAAGGAAGTAGTAAAAGTTAGATGAGGTCATAAGAGTGGAGCCCTGGGCCACTAAACCAATACGATCGGTGTCCTTACTTTCTAAGAGACATCGGAGCATTGGAGCTCTCTTTCTGTGTGAGCTCAGAGGAAGGCCATGTGAGGACACAGCAAGCCAGGAAGAGGGTTCCTGATCTCAGACTTCCGGCCCCCAGGACTGCGAGAAAACAAATGTCTCTTGTTTAAGCCAGTAAACCCGGTCTGTGGGATTTAGTTATGGCAGCGCGGCCGAAGCAGATGAATACGTTTAATTGTAGGTCGTAGGTACTCGTATTACTCTCATGTTTACAGATGGGGAGACTGAGGCTTATGGACTCCAAGAACGCTGGGGGTATAGGTCATAAAACTGTCCAGTCAACCTTGGCCCCCTCTCCCTGCTTCTCCTGGCATACTCCTGTGCGTCCTTCAAAGCCCTGCTCCGACCACACCTCCCCCGGAACTCCCAGGGAGCGCTAGTCATTGGCACCAGTAAGAGAAGGAAGGGAGGCCAGGAGGAAATACTTAGACCTGGAAGAGTGGAGGGTGGAGAGAAGGGAGGGCCTGATGGAGGCCGTCTGGTGAATGGGGGAGGGGGGAGCAGCCGAGCTGAGGAAGGGACGGAAGTTTGAGGGAGAGCCTGTGGGTTGGCTGTTGGGAAGGGCGCGAACAGAAGAGTTCTTGGTCCTTCCCACCATAGGTGGCTCTGTCTCATGGCTCAGCCTCCAGCTTTCTTGAGGTTAGCTGTGTGGTGCGCAAGTTAGGAAACAGACTGGGGCCACACTGTCCTGGTTTGAATCCTGGCTCCTTTACTTACTGGCTAAGTAATAAGTGAACTTATAGACTCTCTTGTGCCTCAGTTTCCTTGTGGGGATAAAATGGGAATAGTAACAGTCTCCATCTTACAGAAGGGCCTGAGGTTTAATTAAGTTGATACATGGTACATAGAAAATGCTTAATGCATATTAGCCGACAAAGTCGTCTCTGGATTACTCCTCGTCATGGTGCGCTCTCTTTTCTCTGAGCTCCAGTGGGCTTATCTATAAACCACACAATTTAACACAACAGTCGTGATTAAAAACAATGAACCTGGGGCACCTGGTTCCCCTTAACTAACTTAGTTAACTGCGGGTTAGGGCTTCAAGCGTCAGTTAGTTAAGCGTCTGACTCTTGGTTTCAGCTTGGGTCATGATCTCAGGGTCATGGGATGAGGCCCCACGTCGGGCTCCATGCTCAGCACAGAGTCTACTTGGGATTCTCTCTCTCTCCCTCTCCCTCTGCCCCTCCCTCATCTCTCTCTAAATAAAATAAAACCAAACCAAACCAAACCAGAAACACCCAATGAACCTTTATTGGACATTTACTATTGGCCAGGCTCTCTGCCTGTTCTTTTGTATAGTGTTCCATTTAGATATCATAATAACCCCACAAGGTAGATACTGCTAATGTGCCCATTTTACAGATGAGAAAACTGAGACCTCTTTAAAATGTGTTGAAAATCACAGAGCTAATACATGGTGGAATGAAGATTTGAACCTAGGCCTTCTGACCTGGAGCCCATGTGATTTGTTCTCATCTGTTAGTCATCCACCCAATATTGGTAGCCGGCCACTGCACTGGGTACCAGGGATATGGAATTAAAAGACACACAGTCCTGGCCTTCGGGGGACTCATAGGCTGAGGTGGGGGAGATAGACCTGGAATCAGATACCTGAGGATACTCATGATGTGGAAGGAACAGGGCTGAGTCTCCCATCTGCGTTAGACCCATTAGAGGCTATGTTTTATTTAACCATATTCTAACAATTACCGGGCATATGGTCTATACAATAATTAATGCTCTCTCTTCCCAAAGACAAGGCAAGCAGGTTTCTACAGTGAAAGTGATGTAAAAAGCACAGCTTTGATATTATTTTTAGACTTCCAAGGAAATCTGAAGTTGTCAAATATGAGTACTGCTGGAGCCGTGGTTGATCAGCTGTAGTTCTTAGAAAGCCCCTCCGATTCTGGCAACTGCCACTCCTTTCCTAACTGGCCCGGAAAAACTCAGCTAGCTTCTGTGCGACACAAGGGGCACACGGTATGTCAGGTTCAATGATGCCTGGTGACAGGGATATGGACAAAGCCTCTGGGAGTACAGTGGAGGGAACAATGAATTTTGGGGCTTCCAGGAGGAGAAAACATTTGAGTTTTTTTTTTTTTTTTTTTTTTTTTTTTTTTTTTTTTTTTTTAAAATGCTGTTCTATGTGCTTTATTTTTTTTTAAAGATTTTATTTATTTATGAGAGAGAGAATGAGAGAGAGAGAGCATATGAGAGGGGGGAGGGTCAGAGGGAGAAGCAGACTCCCTGCCGAGCAGGGAGCCCGATGTGGGACTCGATCCGGGGACTCCAGGATCATGACCTGAGCCGAAGGCAGTCGCCCAACCAACTGAGCCACCCAGGTGCCCAAACATTTGAGTTTTGAAGGCTACGTAGGAGTTCCCCGGGAAAAGAAGAAGGAAAACTATCCTTAAATGAGGGGGAAAGCGTGCAAAAAACACCCCAGGATGTTTGGGGACAGGCAGAAGGCAAGTGAGGCTGGAGTGTTGGGTTCATGGGGGTGGTAAAGGCTTACCTTATAAGCAATGGGGGGGTTGCTTGGGAATTTTTTAGGGAGTGATATTGACAGATTTGCAATTTAGTAAACACGGCTTTGGCAGCTTGCCCAGAGGTAGGTGGGAAATTGGTGGCAAGACAATCAATTCCCCAACCAGACTGTAAGTTCCTTGCGGACCAGTGACAGTCAATGTCTTTCCCTCTGGTATTTTCCATAACGCCTAGCAGGGGTGGGGCATGAGGCAGGTGTTCAACCAATGTCTGCTGTATGAAATCCATGCATGTCCCAGTTCATGCGTGCATGCCGGTGGATTTTAGTAGCACCCAGAGCCTGCCCCCCCCCAGTGCTGTCCATGGTACTAACACACATTCTAAGGCTGCCAAGCCTTGTGGGCTCCCTGGTGGCAGCTTTGTGTGTGTGTGTGTGCACACGCGTGTGCTTGTGTGTGTGTGTGTGTGTGCATGCATGTAGGATGAGGTACAGGAGGGGACCCTCAACATCTGTTTCTTGGCATCAAAGCAGGGTCCCAGCTGCTCCAGCCTTAGAAGGGCTTCCCCGGGTACCTGCGTAGTCTGGGAGGTGGATCCTCACTTGATCTGGCCAAGGCTTAGTGCATGGATCCGAGGCAGGAAATGAAGATAGACAGAAAGGATGGGACCAGAGCTGGG
The DNA here is from genome assembly GCF_964656455.1 of Halichoerus grypus. Lineage (NCBI taxonomy): Eukaryota > Metazoa > Chordata > Mammalia > Carnivora > Phocidae > Halichoerus > Halichoerus grypus. Next base: position 164,517,092 of record NC_135716.1, read on the forward strand.
AATGAGTTTGAATGCCACGCTGGAGAGTCAAAATCTATTGAAAGAGAGTGACAAGGTCACGTTTGTGGTCCAGAACGATTGCTCTAGTGGTAGCAGGGAGGAGAGCCTGGAGAGGAAAGGCATCTCTGGAATCTCTGGGTCACATAGTACCACTCAATGCCATGCAACACGACTTAGGTGAGAGAGGAAATCAGTGAGGGTTGGAGTAACCAGGCAGATATCCTGGAGGAGGTGGGGCCCGAGCTGGCCCTTGAAGCATTCATAGAGGGAGGAGAGGGGGAGGGGAGCGGGAAGGGAGAGGGGGACGCCAGGCAGGGGACTGGCAGGAGCACATGTAGAGAGATCAGAACGGCTAAGAAAGAGGGAAGAGGCACCTGCCTTTCTGTTGTCTCTCCTCCCCACCTCCTTGCTGGGGCTCTTCTGAGCGGAGAGGGGGCCTGCTCTGGGACTGAACTCAGCTGCATTTCTGGGTGAGGGCGGCGCGGGGGGGGGGGGTGGCAGACTGGGTGCAGCCTCGAAAGGTCCTTCCATTGTATGCGAGCCTGGGCCAGGGCGGCGGAGGCGGGTCCATGGAGCTCTTTGTGTGCAAGTCACCACCCCCCCCAGCACTCTGGCGGCCTCCACAGTCCTCGCTGGCCCTGGACTCAGGGCCATGTCATAGAGACAGGTTGTTCTGTCTCGGCTGGCTCCGATGTCATAGCTGAGGGAGGGGGCGGGGCGGCGGGGTGGACACTGGCGGCCTTCGAGGCTGGCTGAGGGCTGACAAATTGCCTCTTGCCCTTGAGGTTCAACGAATCACCAATTCATGAAATCCTTTAACTCTGTGATCTGCAGACCAATGGCTGAAACCTTCTGGGACCTGAGTACCCCAGAATAATGGAATCTTTTTAGGATGTGGGATCTTTCATAACAGACCCTGTGGGAATCATAGAATCCTATAGAACAGCAGGATCCTAAAAATCATAGACTCTTCATATCTTCCTTTTAGGGCTAAGAGATGAGGATAAAGTGAAACCTTACATGGAAGCACATAGAATATCCTGGAATGTGGTAAATGCCCCCTGAGTATCAGCTGTTGTCTGGCTCAGAGAGGTGACGTGACATGACTTGCCCAGGGACACGTGGCTGGGACTGGTGGCATCGGATCGCAGTGGCCCGGAAGAATCCTGGGTGGGCTGAGGCTCTCTCTGTGATGCTGACGCCCCCTGCGGCCGGGTCAGCTGTTTCCCTGTAAGAGGCTCACTGGTGGGGCACGGTGGGAGGCAGGGAGGAGGGTGCCCAGGATTCCAGGCCTTCGAGCTAGCCCTGACTCTCCACGTCAGTCCCTGCGTGTCTCATCTCTTTGGGTCCCAGTTTCTCCCTGTTGAAAAGAGGAACAGCATTGCCCTCCCTGCCTCCATCTCAGGGGAGGGGTAAGGCAGGCTCTGAAGTCAGATGGCCCCTGGGTCCTGGCTGTGTGTTCCTAGGCAGAAGACATCACTTCTCTGAGCCCATTTCCTCATTAGTGCAATGGGGGGTGGGGTGGGCATAAGGACCCAGACTTGCCATGAGGACGGAGTGAGCTCAAGTCCTCTGAGGCGGCAGTGCGTGGAGGCTCCCTGCATTCAGGATCCAGCTCTGCCGCTCAATGGGCTGGTGATTCGGCCAAATCCTCTAACCCGCAGGTGCCTCTGTTTCCTCAGCGCAAAGTGGACACGGCAGGATCCCTGACTCAGGTGAGATGGGCTAATGCAAGTGGAGCACTCAGACCAATGCCTGGCGGGTGCGAAGCGCTCGGTAATCGCCTTCTGCCATTGCTACGATGTAGGTGCGGCACACTGTGTGTGACTGTGAGTGGGCCTGAGCGTGTGTACCCTGCTGCGTGTGCAAGTACGCACGCCCCCCGGTGTGTATGTGCCTGTGTGTGTGTCCCCCCGCGTGTGTGTGCCCGTCTGGGTGTGAGCGTGTGCCCCCGGTGTGTGTGACGGCGTGTGCCGGAGCGTGTGTGAGGAGGCTTATTAAAAGCAGAGGCTGCAGCCCAGAGTTGAGCACTGTGCGGGGAATAGCTGTTTCCCCTGGCGGCCTCCCCGGGGACGGAGCGTAATGAGTGTTTACGGAGCCCCTGCCAGGCAGAGATGAGAGGCTCGGAGGAGCTCTGAGCCAGGCAGCGGCTGGGAGCCCAGTGTTATTATATTAACGAGCATCAGGGTGATGATTACCATTAACGAGATTATTCACCAGGCGGCCTCCCCCTCACCAGGTCGTGCCTGCAGCGGAGAGGCAAGCAGGCATCTCTGCCCCATCCCTCCCTCCTCTGTCTTGGGAGGTGAGGGGAGGAGGGCTCCCTGGTGCCAGGCGTGGTGCCGAGCCCCCTACATCCCCATCTCACTGCATCTCTCGGAGCCCCTGAGGTTCAGCACTGGTACCCCACTTCACAGAGGAGAAAACGGAGGCTCCGTGAGGGGGCCTGGGACGCCCCTTTATGCTCTCTGTGGACACTTGGGATGGGCAAGCCTTGGGGGTGCTGCACGTGGATTTACCCTTTAATCGTCGCCAGACCCCGGGAGAAAGACGCTATTGTTATCCCTCCCGCAGTGGGGAAATTGAGGCACAGAGCATTCTAAGTACTTGCCATCCATGTCACCATGTCTTCTGCCCCCAGTGGGTCCCTCTCAACCCGGGCCGTCAAGATGAAGGTGTGGCTCCCTAACCTTTTGTTTTTCTTCTTGTAGCAGACCCAGCCCAGGGCTCTGGGATTGGGGTCAGTTTTCTCCTTGTCCCTCATCACCACGGGCCCCTCAGGCAGGCTTACCCCTGGGCACAGGCTCTTGGCGCCACCTGCCACACTGGGCCGAGGCTGCCACCTACCCCCTTGTGCCACAAACGCGATCCCCACCCTCCTGGGGCCCGAAGCACCAACCCCTTTAGACACAGTGCTAGGGGTCAGGTTCACGCCTTTGATGGCCCTGGCCAGTTACTGTGTGTCGAGTGTTGTGCCAGGACCTGGGGACACAAGGGGAGAGAGACCCGCCTCCTGGAGTGCGCAGTCTCGGGGACAAGCTGGGCCGGGCGCTCCGGAGGGCAGGACCGGGGCCCATGGCTGGGCGTAGCCCCCCTCGGGGGTGTCTTGACGTGCGGCGGCATGCCGGGGGCCAGGGAGGGCCTCTCTCAGGCAGTGACACTTGAAATGAGACCTAACGGCTGAGAAAGAGCTGGGAGGTCACCGGGGCAGAGAACATTTCAGGCAGGGGGAATAGCACGATGGGGGTGTCCCCAGGGAGGTCTCCCCTGCCTCGTCAGCTGAGTGCAGCATCAGCGTGTGCCGTGGGGCCCCCCAGGCCCACCATCATTCAGTCGGTAGTCACGTGCCCGCTGAGAATTTCCGATTTAGGAGGTTCACTTCCTCAGTTGCTCCTCCATTCCCTGTTCCCTGCTGCCCAGGCTGTTGCAGGCTTGGTGCTGGGTAGGGGACACAGAAATGAATCAGGTGTGACCCCTGCCCTGGGGTGGGGTGGGAGGTCGACCCTCACCCACAACACCATGTGATCAGTGGGCATGGAGACCCTTAATCCCAGGCCGGGGCGGTGGTGGTCAGGGAAGGCTTCTTGGAGCTGGAGGCAGGAAAGGGGAGGTGGGCACAGGTGCCCAGCATGCACAAAGGTGCGACTCCCCAGACCGAGGCTGGCTGTGGCGGGCTCTGGATGTCAGGCCTTGGCAGAGACTGTGGCAGAGACTTCCTCCCACAGTAATGACACGCGGCTGCTGGGAAGATGGACTACATTTCCCAGCTTCCCTTGTGTCTGGGGGGCAGGTGACCAGTGTGGCCAATAGGATACGAGCAAAGGGTTGGGCAGTTTCAGGGTCGTTCCCTGAAAGGGTAGTGGTGTGCCTTCTCTAGCTTTTCTTCTTTTCCGTGGGCTGGAAGGTGAACATGGTCGCATCCTGGGACGTGTGAATGAAGGCAACAGCCCAGAAATGATGGAACGTCAAGACGGAAGGAGGAACCTGTGTGCCTGATGCCAAGGAGCACCAGCCACTGGATGGTTTCTGTGTGACTCTCTATGTGATGACCAAATAAACTTCTCTCTTGTTTAGGCTAGTGCTATTTGCTGTCTCTGCCTTAGAGGCTAAACCCATATCCTAGCTGATGGGCAGGCTAAAGGCTATTATCCCCGAGGGCAGAGGCAGTGAGCAGAGTTCTGTTGGATGGGGAGTGACATTGTCAGATTTGCATTTTTGGAAGGTTTGGCTGCAGAGTACAAGGTGGGTTGGAGGGGAGAGAGACGGCAGGCTGGAAGACCAGAGAGGGGGTTGATGCCTCAGAAGAGGGCAGAGATGGGGCGCCTAGGTGGCTCCATCAGTTAAGCATCCGACTCTTGATCTCAGGTCTTGATCTCAGGATCATGAGTTCAAGCACTGAGTTGGGCTCCTCGCTGGGCGTGCCCATCTGTGGCCCATCACTGGTCGGGGATGGGGGTGCTACGATGGCCGGGCCTGGGTCTCTTGTCCAGCCTGGGACAAGGGGCTAGGGGCTTGGGATTGTGCCCCCCCATATGGAGTAAAGCAGAGGAAACTCCCTTCAGGAAGAAAGTGTTTTTCTGTTACCTGGAGGCCAGGGACATGATCTCCCTGGGTAGACAGTGATAGCTCCGGACAGGGAGGGGAGAGACTTCTGGGAGGAGGCAGGCCAATGAGTGGTGGTGGGGAGGGGTGGGCGGGGGAAGGCCTAGTTGGGGGAGAGGCTGACGGTGCTTGAGGTATGATTTTTTTTTTTTTAAGATTTTATTTATTTATTTGACACAGGGAGAGAGATAGAGAGAGAGAGCCAAGCAGGGGGCACGGCAGGCAGAGGGAGAAGAAGCAGACTCCCCGATGATGAAGGAGCCCAACACGGGGCTCGATCCCAGGACCCTGGGGTCATGACCTGAGCCGAAGACAGACGCTTAACTGACTGAGCCACCCAGGCGCCCCTTGAGGTATATGATCTTTCTGTGCCTCTCCTCCAGCCGTGAGCACACCCCAAAATATACCTCCAATCCCCTCGTCCGGTCTGGACTCCTGGCGTCCTATTTAATTGTTAGGAAAGAACACATCACACCGATTCCTATGAGAGCGGACGGACTGAGGGGTGCCAGGCTACTCTTTCTAAAGCACATCCTGTCACTTCCTCTGGGAAGTCCGCCTTGACCTCACCCCAATCTCTCCTCTGGGCCCTGTGCTCTCTCTCTCTGCCCGGCTCACTGTGTTCTCCAGGGAGGGACCCACATAGCTGTGTCCCCCTCAGTACGAGCCTTTTGAAGGCGCATCTCTGTCTTCTCTGAGATGGCACCCCTCCCCCAGGCTTTGGTCTTGCCAGCTCCCGGGTGTCTGCATGTGTCTTTGTATATGTCCCTGCGTGAAGATATGTTGGTTTGTGTGGGTCTGTGCTTATGGGTGTGTGTGTATATATATACATTATGTGCACCCATGTGTGTCTAAGACCGTGGGGGTGCAGTGTGTCTGTGTAGGGGTTTTGTGTGTCTGCCTCAGTGTTACTGGGCATGTGGGATGGTCTGGGACACTACTCCCCTCTGGGGCTTGGTGACCTTGAGATACACACACACAAATAGATACACACAGACCCACACAGAGGTTCAGATACACGCACACATAGACGTACACTTACACACACACACACACACACACACACAGGCCCGTCTGGAGGCCTCCCATAACCCTGCCCAGGGCTGGCTCTGCGTGGGGCTACCCTCCGGCAGGAAGGCTGGGAGCCCTTACCCCCCCGGGCAGGCTGGCTGGAATGGATCCGAGGGGCTTCCCCTCCCAGACGGGAATGTTTCCTTATGTCCAAACGGTGGCTGAGAGCCAGCCCCACCCTGCGACTTCCGTTTCCAGCCCTGTGGCCACACCCCTGACGGCAGGCCAGCAGGTGGCCGTGCAGGTCAACAGTTCTGTAAAACACAAAGGTCGCGGGGCCTTGGCAGAGGGCCTCTCACCCAGCTGTCCCGGGCAGCACACACCCGAGGCCCTACAGCCTCCGGTCGGAGCATCTTGGAATCACCGTGAGAGAGATCTCTGTGACTGTGCGTGCGGGTGAGGGCCCTACGTCCGGTGCTGTGGGGTATACCCAGGGGTGAAGAGGGTAAGGGGAATGGCCCCAGCTTGTCCCACTGTCCATCCAGGTTTACTCAAACTGACCTGAGGACACTGTGAGCTCCTTGACTGGGAAGCACATCTTTTCTACTTATTCTAAGTCTCAGTTTGCCCATCTGTGTAATGGGTTTGATGATAGGGTATCAGATATGAAGTCACAAAATTAGTTCATAAGAAAGGTAACTTTCTTTTTTGTCAATGACCCCGTTTTACTGAGTGTAGCAGGAAAGTAACCTCAGTCATTTGTTCCCTCCCCATTGGGGGTGTGTCTGGGGTGGGGAGATAGGGCAGGCCTCGTGGGGGCCACTGGGGTGGAGGGCATGCCCTCTGGGTTGTCGCTACCCCACCCCGGCTCTGTTGAGATGCCCTCCTGCCTGCCAGGCCTTTGAGGTCAGCCCTCAGATGTCCCCGCTACACTGCCCCTTGGTCCCCTCCCAAGCTGTCCGCTCCCGTGCTCGCAGCCCCTCCCGGGTGCACAGGGATTGTTCTGGACCTGGGTGTGTGTTCCCAGGCCCGCTCCAGCACTTAGCAAGTGTCTTAGCAAGTCTGAGAAAGCTCGGTTTCTGATCTATGAAATGAGGTTAACAACACCTGCCTCATAGTGTTGCTTGTCAGAGTAAACAAACCCATCCGCTTAAAACGGCACCTGGTGCATCAGAACTGCTCGATAAATGTTCCTGTTCTGTTCTGGAAGCTTGGCTCAGGCCAGGGGTGGGGGCAGGACTCCCTTGTCTTACAGCTTTGTCTCAGGTCACCTCCCTGGCTGCGGCCCCCCCCGAGAGTCACGTCCTAAGTCATCGGGCCCTTGAAGGGTCAAGCTCCAGGTTTTCTCAGTGTCCGGGGGACCCCTGAAGGACAGTCTGGAGCCGAGGGCCTTGGGTGTTTTCAGAAGACTCAGGTCCCAATTCCTGATTTAATTCTCACCAGCCTTGTGACTGTGGGCAAGTGACTTTACCTCCCTGTGCCGCAGTTTCTCATCTGGAAAATGGGCACGAGACTCCTAGGGTCGGGGCTAGCAGAGCTGGACACAAAGGGCCATTGTTGCTGGCGCTTCCCTCAAGCTCACGGCCGACCGGGGAGATGACGCAGGGAAGGTTGCCCCAGCGACAGTTTTGGACACAGCAGTCCTCAAATCCCTCTGGGAAACAGGAAGTTTGGGCTGCCCAGGTCACCGCCCCGGCCACAGGAAACCAGCTGACCCCTTCCTCTCCAACCACCCCCACCCCCAAGCCCAGGAAGGGATTTGCTGTCCTGTCAATAGCTCAGCCCAGCTTCTGAGAGCAACTCGCAGAGCTGCCAGTGCCCAAGACAGAGTCCAGCCCCTCATTTCATAAGATGAGCTGCTGAGGCTCAGAGAGGGGAAGGGACCTGCCGCAGGTCACACAGCACCCAGGGGTAGGCAGAAGGAGAACTCTTGGAAGCTCAGCAGCAGCGGCGGCCACGTTAATCATGAATACCCGTCTCTGGCTTTCTGTCAGACTCATCACCTTACACAGAACAGCTCGTCTGATCCTCACAACCTTATGAGGTAGACACCACGACTGTCCCTATTTTATAGACAAAGAAACTGGGGGACAGAGTTGTCAAATGTCCTGCCGCAGATCACACAGCCCGTAGGTAGTGCAGGCAGGATTTATACCCAGGCAATCAGAGCTGGAGAAGGTCATCTGGCCTAATTCTGTTTTTGAAATGGGGATACTGAGGCCTGGAGTGGGGAAGGGGAGCACCCCAGAGCGCAGGTGCTCATGGCAGCTTGGGACTGGCCCAGTTACTTGCCCACCACCCTCTTCTTCCTCCTTACTCATGGGACCCAGGCTTTCTTCATGGTGGCAGTGTGCCCAGATTAAAAAACCAAAACTACTTTTCCCCATTCTCCCTGGTGTATTGGGACGCTATGTGACCCCTTCTGGCCCCTGAAATATAAGCAGATTCACTGGGCGGGGCTTCCAGAAGAGTCTTTATTTTTATTCATTTAGTTTTTTAAGATTTCATTTTTAAGTAATCTCTCCACCCAGCATGGGGCTTGAACTCACAACCCGGAGATCCAGAGTCGCACGCTCCACTGACTGAGCCAGCCAGCCACCCCTCCAGAAGAGTCTTTAAAGGGAGGTCACCCAACTGGTGTGGGCTTTTAGCTCTTTTCCAGTCCCTTTCTTCCCGCCCAGAACACAGACAAGATGCCTGAGTGCGAGCAGCCATCTTGCGATCCTGAGGATCTGGCCTCCCTGGTGGATAAGGACAAGAACACCCTTCTGTGCTTTAAGCTCCAGGCCAATTTTGTTTTTTTTAATTCTGTTACTTGCAGCTAAGTGTCGTCCTGACTTGTGTCTAGGTTCTCTGAGTAGAAATCCAGTTCAGTGATTCTCGAAGTTTGTGTTGGCATCTGAGCTTTAGGAGACTTGCAAAAGCATTGTGAGACAGGATGCCTGGAGAGACCCTGTGGAAAAAACCCTTTTCCTTTGCTTCTTTTCCTGCTTGCATTTTTGCTGGGACCTGCACCCCCGCCTTACACATGTCTTATTGTATGTCCTCCTCGTTAAGGTCAAGGAGTTAATGACTCCTTTGGGGGTCTGCCGGCACAAGAGACATAACGTATGGAGACATAAACATTCTCCAAGACCACGGACTCCAAGTACCAAGACCCCTGGCTTCAGGGAGTGAGTGACTTGCGAAGGACACCTAGACCCTGTCCTTGTTCTGACCAGGTCCTGGATGCCTGGGAGGACACGTGCATCAGACCACAATTGTCAATAAAAACCCCCAGACCCCAAGCAAATACGAGACTCCTTCCTTTCCTTCTGAGTCCCTGGACACTCAGTCCGTCTGTATCTGCTCTCTTTGTATGTTCACTAAACTCTGCTTTCATCTCCTGCTGGCTCACGTTTGGTTTCCATCCTGTGTGAAGCCAAGGACCTTCTTGGCTGGTCCTGTGGGACCTCCTCAGGGTCTCCAGACCCGGCCTGCTTGCATCAGTTGAATATATATATATCACCTTTACATATACAACTCTATATGTGTGTGTGTGTATATACGTGTGTGTGTTTATGCATATTTATATATACATAACCCTCAATTTTCCAGGCACTATGGGAGGAGGACCCCATCTCCTTACTTAAAAGAGAGCAGCTGTTTTCCATTGCTAAAAATGTCTAAAAGCCACCATTTCACCCAATTCTAATATTTAAAGGTGGGGAAACTGAGACTCAGTAAGAAGATGGTTGGGGACAGCGGGAGTGGGGATGAAGAGGCCCCACAGTGCCTTGCACCTTGCACGGAGAAGGGGCTGGCGGGGAGGGAGGACCCTGCCACGGGGAGCAAGCGGCCCCTGAGGTCAGGCGCACGCAGGGAAGAGTGTGGCCCAGAGAGAGGGATGTACCAGGACTGGACAGGGTTGAAAGACCGAGCATCGATGTGGTTACAGTGCCCCGTGGGAGGACGAGTCCCAACCAATGTGTTCTGGACCCTGGTCCAGGGGCGGGGAGGCACTGGTGAGCGAGGCAGGCACAGTCCCTAGTTCAGAGGGCTGAAAAGGGCTCCAACATCGGGGCCCAAGAGGAAAGTCCCCAGCACCCCTTCCCTAATGGAGATGTTGGTGGGAAGAGCCTCTGACCTGCTGGCCTTGCAATGTGGCCCGAAGCCAGCCTTGGCCCTCTCCGGGTCTCTAAATGGGTGGGGGAAGCTCTTCCCAGGGCTCTTTTTGCTCTATACCCAGGGAATCTGGTGTAACAGGAATGATACCGTTTTTGAATGTACCTGTGTGTTTCTTAACTGCTTTCATGTGACTCTCTTCCTTTTCAGCTGGAAGCGTCCAGGGTTTTAGGAATGGGATTGAGGATCAGGGGCACAAAAGGGGAGAATTGATGTTCGCTTTTGACTGAATAGGATCCTGCCGTCCTTAGCCAGATAATAGTCTTGAAAGCCAGGCTTTGTGGAGAGAGGGGAAGGCTTTGTAAGTCCCCAAAGTCCTCTTTGCATATCAAGAGCCCAGCTTGGCTGTCTGGGAGATCACAGGAGGAGTGCGGGGAGGATAAAGGAGAGGAAGAGGGAAATTCTCGCTGGACAGGCAGAGGACAGGGAGGCTCTGCCACCACAGGAGGGGCAAGGCAGGGGCTCTAGCGAGGAGGGACTAGGGTGAGGACATGGCCTGGGGCCCAAGGAGACACCCAGGGGCCAGCCAGCTTCTGGTGGGGATGAGACCACAGATCCGAGAAACCCTATATAGGGTCCTAGGACATCAGTGCTGATGGTCCACTTTGCCACTTATCCAACGTGGGGAAGGAGGTGGGATGCAGGCATGGGAACAGGACGTTGGCAGGAAGGGGTTCTGACCTAGGACATTGCTGGGTCCCACCACCTGCATGGGTCACCAGGAAGTCCAGAATTCCAGCGTGCCTCTAGGATCAAGAGACCAGCAGAGAGACACGCCTCGTGACCAGGGACAATGGAGAGCTCCCTGGGCCACCACAATGAAAGATGGCTCAGGTCCAGGTCTGCAGACCAGTTCTATCACCAGCAGCACCAGTGTGGATCGTGGTCAGTGCCAAGAGAAGCAGAAAGAGGAGCTCTGAATGGGTGCCTGCGTGGACCAGGTAGGCAACACATAGATGGAGACCTCACACCACTGCTTCCAGGAAGCTTGGTCAGTTTTTCCCACCCACCTCTACCCTGGCTGCCATATTGGTGGAAGAAGTGGGACAGGGGTAAACCTTGAAACATTGAGCATTCACCCCAAGGCAACTGAGTTAACCCCATAGAGACCATATTCAACTGGAGGGGGACAGACTCATATTTAATTGGCAATGGATTTGCCAACTGAGAGCTCCCCACCCCGCCTCTACCATCAGCAGGATGGGTGTATGAGCATGAGATGAGATCATTTGTGAGAGCTACAAGAAAGCTGTATTTACTTTTCCTTTGTGCATCTGAACAATAATGTGCAGTTTTGAGTTGACAATCCCAAGAGAAGGGCCTGTCTATCTTTCCATTTGTCCTTTCCTCTCTTTGGTCAGGTTTTGCTTTGCCAGTTACATAGATGGAGGTTGGTGGTGGCGGCAGGCGGCACGCAGGTGAGTCCAGCTCAGTCTTTTAGGAATCGTTGCCACACGTGTTGTCTTATTTGATAGTGTTAAGGAAGATCATCCCTATTTGGGGCAAATGAAGCTCAGAAAGGTTAAGCAATTTGTCCAAGGTCACAAAGCAAATTGGTAGAGAGCTGGGATTTGAACTTGGGTCTTCAGATTCCTAAAGTCATGTTCTTCTCACTTGCACAGGTGCTGTGGAGAGCACCACAACTGTGTGATGGATGACGGTGATTACAAGGCCAGGATCTACTTGGGGACCCTCCTGGCATGTGACAGGGGACATCCATGGTGATTAGTTGGGGGCCACTTGAGAGCTGCCTGCTGGCTTCCAGGCATGTCACGGTAGTGACATTCCAAGCCATCGCTCTTCCTACAGTGCACAAGGAGGCCCAGATGAAAAGCCTCAAATATGTCTGGCAAAATGATGTGCAAGAAAGAATCATGCATCTTGTTCCAATTAAGATGTTGGAAGAGAAGAGAGTCTAATTGTCCCACAATTACCTTTATTTATCAAACTCAGAGTGAAGTGTGATCATGAAGTGTCTCAGGAGAGGAGTGTGGAGTCGGGGATGGTCCAGGCTCTGCCTGGCATCCCAGCGACTGCCGGAGGGAAGGCCAACTACATGAGCACCTGGGGACGGCTTCCCTGTGGATGAAGCCATCCATGTAGATGACCAGGGTGAGTTCTGGTCCCTGTTCTACCACTGGCTTGCAGGGACTGTCACTTCCCCCAGCATCTGGGACAGATAAATGTTTGTGGAATCAATGGATGTCAGATAAGGAAACTGAAGCTCGTGGGGGTTCAGCGACTTGCCCAAGAACATAGAGCTGCTAATTCTCAGAGCCACGAATCAGTGTTTGATTGAGTTGAGTTCAAGTGCTTTGAAAAGTGCATAGGGCCAAGGATAAGCCTTTGGTGTATCATTGCATGGTCACACACCCACAATAGACAGAGGACGACTTGGATGCATTGGAATAAATGTTCAGAGATAAGAGAATGAATGAACTGATTACATGCCAAACACCGTTTTACACATCAGTGGTGCAGTTGTCCATGGGACAGCATCTCTAATGTCAAGAAACACTCAGTCTAGTGGGGAGACAGAGCAGGCAAGACAGCGTGACATACGCAGTAAATGCAGAAATTCAGGCTCCTGTGTGTGGCTGGGCCAGGGTGGGGACCAGGAAGGATTTCCTGGAGTGTTTGACATTTGGGGTGAATCTTAAAGGATGAAGGACAGGGTGGGGTGGGATAGATAAGCCAGACAGAAAAGCCGGTGCAAAGGCATAGGGGCGAGAAGCTTGGCTCTTCTGGGATGACCTGTTCAGGTGGGCACCGGAGGCTGCAAGATCGGAGGTTGCGGCCCTAGGCCGGCTCCACCCCAGCCTGCTGAGCAGCTGTCCACTATCTGCTCTGAACTTGTGAGGTCCTGAGGCTCCCGGTCGCTGCCACACCCTGCCAACTCCCGTGGCAGGAGAGAGGAGGAAGCAATCTTAGTTTGCTCAGTTTCCTGAGGTCCTTCCATAATGCCTGTGCTGGCACCAAGGAGCCATGCGTCAAGACAGCGTTGCACGGTGGCATGGATGGTGGGCCACAGGCGGCTCTTCCGACCTGGGTCTGCTTTGTGGCCACAGCCCACGCCTGCCCAGCCATGGCCGAGCTAGCAAGAACCCAGGAGGGCTTGGCATTTGTCCAGGACTTACTAGGGGCTACGCACAATGCTGAGTGCTTTCATACATGATCTCCTCGCTCACTCCTCGTTGCAGCCTTGAGGTGGCACTGTTATCCCCATTTTGTAGATGAGAAGGCTGATGCTCAGGTGGGTTAGGAAGCAGGGCCAACATTTGGACCAGGATTGTCTGAGTCCACTGTGCCAGTCCACTGGGCCTTCCAAACTCACCTGAGCTTCTTAACAGACCAAACATCCGTCTGGCAGGGAAGGCCCTGCCCAAAAGGGTCAGATGGGCACAAGCCCTTCCAGCCAGGTAACTAAAGGCAAGTGTTGGTCCTGACAGGTAGGCCCAAGGTGCATGAAATAGGGAGTGGGCATGGGGGCCTGGAGGAAGATGTTGGAAAAGTTCAGTTCTCCTCAGCTAGTTCTGACCTTGAGTGCCTTGGAGTGTGAGTGCCTTCAGAGGAAGACAATAATACTATTGATGATACTATATATTTTAATATGCATGTATATACATACATTCACCCATCTAACCCTCCATCCCCATGTCCATCCGTCCATCCATCCACCCATCCATCCATACATTCCCCCATCTATCCATCTACCCATCCTCCCATCCATCCATCCATCCATCCATCCATCCACCCATCCACTTATCTTCCCATCCATTCACCCATCTACCCCTCCATTCATCCACTCATCTACCCATCCTCCCAACCATTCACCTCCATCCACCTATCCACCCATCTATCTTCTATCCCCATTTCCCTGAACATTTTCATCCACCTACTGATTCGTCAACCAGTCCATCTATCCATCCATCCACCTACTTACCCACTCCCAGTTTTTCCATCCATCCATTCATCCATCCATCCATCCATCCATCCATCCATCCATCCATCCATCCTTCCAGCCTCCCCTTCCCCCCAACACACACATTGGTTAATTCAGTGGTTCAATGAGAAACAGTGAGAACCCAGGCTCTATCTATATTTTTGCTCGGTGGTACTCAGAATGTCGGGCTTTTGTCCCCCATCTTCCATGCTCATGGCTGCAGGATCTCTGAGCATCTCATCCTCATTCATCAGTGTTCAGAAGCCAGAAGAGAGAACATCCCTTCTCTGTGTTCTGTTAATGAGGAAAACTTTGCTGAGGGATCCCCAGGAGACGTCCCCTCATGTCCCCTGGGTTAGAGTTGCATCACATGGCTATTCCCAGACAACTCCCTGGCAAGAAGAAAGGTATTTCCACGATGGCCTTAAACTAAACAAGATGTGTCACCAGGGGCTCAGAGCTCCTCCTGGGCTGCTAGAGACTTGAAGGGAATTGGGATTCATTTAGTAAGGAAGAAGGAAGGGGAAGAGGGAGGTGGCTGATGAGTAGGCAAATGTGTCAGCCACTCCATCCATCTTCCCATTCGCTCATCATCTGCACAGCGATTCATCCATCCATCCATTTATCCATCCATGTGTCCATTCATCTATCAAACGTTTATTGATGCCCACTGAGAGCCAGGCCCTATGCTCCCTGTCTGGTGGGAACTCACAAGAAAAAGATCTCGTTAGGGAGAAATATGGAGTTTCCCATAATACCTCTGATAACTGTTTTATTTAGTCACAGTAAGAATAATATCTGGAGATCGTGCTGTGCATTGCAGTTTGCAAAGATCTCCCAGGACCACTCCTTCATTCCACACACGTTTATGAAGCATCTGCCACATGCCAGGCACAGCTTTTTAGTTTTACAAAGTGCTTTTTCCTACATTTGTCAGAAAGAGCCCTCCAAAGTCAGAGACCAAATTTTTTTTGGAAGTAGGAATGACGCATTCCTCAGGCCTTCCTCAGAGCCAAGGGTGGGGAGTGGCCTGGGGTCAGGGTTGCTGATGGGGGGCTCCCCCTGGGGTAAAGGAGAAAGTGTTTTCCAGAGACAAGGCAGGGTCTTTCTAGAACCACACAGACTGAGCATTTTTGAGGGCTGGCGATAGGTGCTCAGAGCTAGGGTGGGGTTTCCCAGTCCACCGGTAGGGTGTCTTCTGGGGCAAGTATGATGGAACTGTACTTTGCTCAGCACAAAGCAGACATCTCCATTAGACCCAAGGGTGCAGGTCTTTCCTCTGAGAAGCCAGGCAGGGTCCTCCAGCCCTCCAGGGGCTGTGAGGTTAGTAGATGTAACTTGGTCTTTGACACAAATGCTTCCATTTTGGGTCAGGCCCACTTGTCTCCCCACCCTTCACCCCCAATACACACAGAGCCTGTTACTGGTCTGTGCAACATCTCAGGACCTCAAAATATACTTGATTTCCCACCAACACTCATCATCTCAGGTCCTACCTCCTGGGGCCCTCTCTACTCAGACCAGGGGTGGAGGGCAGTGTCCCTGTAATAATGATGCTTCCTTTTTTTTTTTTTTTTAAAGATTTATTTATTTGAGAGAGAGAGAGTGAGCGAGAGAGCATGAGTGAGGGAGGAGGGGCAGAGGGCGAGGGAGAAGCAGACTTCCCACCGAGCTGGGAGCCTGATGCAGGGCTCGATCCCAAGACCCCAAGATCATTACCTGAGCGGAAATCAAGAGTTGTCCACCTAACCGACTGAGCCACCCAGGTGCCCCTCGCCTCTCAAATCTTCGAGTTGAAGTTACTGGTTTAGAGTGGATACCATAAATCAAGTGACAGGTGTTAGCTACATGCATGGCTTGGAGTCCACCACACCAGAGCTGTGATTACTCTAGACCCAGAGTCTTCCCCACTCAGAGTCTCAGGGTCATCCACACCCAGGGACTCAGAGTCCACAACGCTCAAATGTTACAGTCCTCCACTCTTGGGGGCTTACGGGGCAGGGTGATGGAGCCAGCTCATACTGGCGATTGTGTGAGATGATTGTACGCATCTCCCAAACCTGCTTGCAGTGAGGTCACATGGGTAACCTGAAATCAGCCATGGTGGGAGGATTCCAGCCACCATGGAAACTGGCAAACACTACCAACGGCGGCTCCCCTCCCCCATCAAGAGCCCATGGTTAAACACCCACCAGCACCCCATTCACAGAGTTCCAGACTGAGTAGAAAACCCCCCAGATTTAGGGGTAGAGAATTCTTCACAGCCAAAGGCAGTGGGTTTTCTAGATCTTGTGATGAAAAGATTTTCTAGATTTTTAGATGCTGTCTTTGTTGGAGCCCCGGGCAGTACATTTCATAGTCGTGAAGGGGGTGTTCCTTACAGCTTAGGGTGGCGTGTTTCCAGAACTAGCAGTACACTGATTGCTAGGGGCAGGACAAATATTTTCCAGAGTGTGCAGTGAGGTATTTTCCTGTGCTCAAGAAGGAGTGTTTTCGGGGTGCCTGGGTGGCCCAGTCAGTCTTGATTTTGGCTCACATCATGATCTCGGGATCTTGAGATCAAGCCCTGAGTCAGGCTCCGTGCTCAGCAGGGAGTCTGCTTGAGATTCTCTCTCTCCCTCTGCCCCCCTGCCCCCTCTTGCGTGTGCATGTGCGCACGCTTTCTCTCTCTCTCAAATAAATAAATAAATCTTAAAAAAAAAAAAAAAAAAAAAAAGGAAGAAGAAGGAATGTTTTCCAGATGTGAGGATGGAGGGTTTTTCAGAGCCATGAACAGTTTTCCCACTCCTAGGTATAGAATTTTCCAGAGCTGGGGATTGAGAGTTTTTCCCCCCGATTCATAGTCACAGATTTTCCAGAGGTAGGTAAGGAAAGACTTCAAGAGGGAGGACCCTCTCTCAGTTCAGAGTAGTGAACAGCATCTCCTCCAGAAGCAAAGGATGCTAGTGCCTGGCCTGCCCGATATTTCAGAGTCTCTACATTCACGTGGAGACCCCATCAAACTGCGTTGTCCTTGGGTGCAGCTCCCAGACAGAGGGGAGCAAAGCTCGTCAGCATTTCAGCCACATAAATCAACTCGAAAATGATGCCTACTTCCCAGATGATCCAGTTCTAGGCCCTCAAGGTCAGCGTGAAAGCCCATCGAGTTGTTTTACTACCGTGGAGAAAAAAAAAAAATCTCAAAGCAAGTTCTCTGGGTTAACTCTGCTGATGTAAAGGACCTCAGAGCCTCTTTGGTCAACTGGAGTGCTGACCTCTTCTCTTCCCACCACGTCGATCACTTTTTGGTAACTTGCCTGCATACCCTAAATAAAGAGTAGTGAACAGACCTGGATATTGGAATGAATAAGGGCCTTGGCTTGGCCAGAACTAGGTTAGCAAGCCGCTTATTCAGGCCATGCCTCAGTTTACTCACTGGGGATATGGCAACAGTACAGCCGCCCGTGTGTGAGGGTCCCCTCACGGTACCTGGGAGGTAGCAGCCTTCCAGTAAATGTCAGCTACAAGGCAGGCCCTGAGGAGACATGAGTACTGGCCTGTCCAGGGGCCGACACTCCTTCATGCGGTGCCCTGGGAGACCTCCTTCCGCCTCGGACCCTTGTTTCCACACCATAAAATCAAGGATGAAAAGAGATGATGACAGCTCATATCGGCACTGGCTCTGACGGGCATTAACACCCTAGGAGCCGAACCCTGACCTCAGAAAGCTGCTCCAAGACCCGTCCTTTGAGCAGGGAAAGTGCAATCATGTCTCAGTGTCTGTGATGACATCCATCAACATCTCGTTGGAGGGATAGGCGAGCTTCCGATGTTGCCGACATGGTGACTTGGCCAAGGACCCAGGAGCGGAGGACACCTTGTGGCTAATCAATCCTCCCGCCCCGAGATTTCTCAGCTACCTATACATGTGAAGATGAACAGCAAATGGGAAATTAAAATATTCTAGTGACGGGAGGGAAGGGCAATCTGCCTTCTGTCCCCAAGAAGGGCTCTCTGCTGGGAAGGGAAGAATAGCATTTCTCATTCCGTGAATGAAATCTGTTCCTGATGTGCTGCAAAGCAAGACTTTGGAGACTGTAAGGTTTTCCTGGCCCCTCCAGGCTCCCAATCAATGAACCCAGATATCTCAGAAACCCCACTGGACATGTATATCACAATCTTTCAAGGATTTCTGCCTAAAATAAAGCATTTTAAATTGAGATCAATTAAAAAAACTATTATTTTTTAGTATTTTAAAAACACCCAATTATTTAACCCTGTATGAATGACCAGTGGGTAGGTTTGCATACATTGATACATACAGTGTAGGACAATGAAGACGTGCTGCAGTGTAAATGGACAGGTTTAGTAGATGGATAGGTGAAAAATGCTAGAGTCCATCTGAATTGGATCTGGGCTGGGAGTGCCCCCAGGTGTCTGGCAGAGGCAAGGAAAATGTGTGGAAAATAATCAAGCAAAAACCCTGATCCCTATGGGAGAACAACCGAGATTCACCTGCAATACCTGCTCCATTCTCCCACCCGTACCTGTGTGCCGTGTGAATTTTTCCAGCAGTGAAGAAAACATGCGTATTAATTACCGCACATTTTTATTTGTTTAGTATGTTTAAGGGGCACCATTTTTTTTTTTTTTTTTAGTAAGCCATTTAGATGTGAGAATTCAGCTAATAAGGGATAAAATTACAATTACTTAATTTCAATCAGTATTTTATTTATTAAAGCTGTAGATCTCAGAACCTAACTTTAGCTTTTACTTCCAACTTATGGGTCTTGATATTTTATTTATGAACTTAGTAATTTTTATATAAAAGCAAGATCACATTTACTTGTTTATTGATTCATATTCAATTAACTCATAAATTTGATAGATTAAATTCCCATAAACTTTCAGCACCATTTACACATTTAATTAAGCAAGTTCCCTTAGATATTTCAGACTACAATTACAAATTCAATTTATCTGATTCCAACACTTCAAACACCTGACAAGGGAGATTTACAAATATGATGAACAAATTATTCCTAAGCACTTAAATAACTTCTGTAAATCAAATCAGACATTAAATTAGTTGCTTAGATTTTGTTTCAAACATAGAAAACAAGGAGAATATACATAAAACAAAACAATGATTATAAAATTCCTTACTACAAATGTAAACACAACTTATATGAAATTTTCAGTATTATGATTTATTTCTTTATTGTCTTGTTACGTTAAAAGAAACATGTGTCAGTCAACCTATAATCCCCCCACCCCCCTTCGAGGTGAACTGCCTTACTATCTTGCATTAAAACTCAGGTTACTTGGTAGAAGACTCAGGTCCATGACATGGCTGGAGTGGCTTTGGTTGAGTCCTGAAGACTGGGCCACGGGATACCAAAGACGCTCAGGACCAACAGAAGCCCAATCATGAGGGGACTTGCCAGACATCTGATGGGCTGGCCTCTGTCTTGAGGTAGGATTCTGTCACCCAGGTCATCAGTACTGTCTAAACTTTTGTCTTTTGGGGGCGTCTGGCTGGCTCAGTCTGTGGAGCATGTGACTCTTGACCTCAGGGTTGTGAGTTTGAGCCCCATGTTGGGTGTAGAGATTACTTAAAAATAAAATTTTTAACTCTTGCCTTTTGGCTGGAACTTTTTTTAAAGATTTTATTTATTTTTATCTTAGAGAAAGAGTGAGAGAGAGCATGAGCAGGGGAGGAGTAGAGAGAGAGGGAGATAATCTCCAGCAGATGCAGAGCCTGACACAGGGCACGATCTCAGGACCCTGAGATCATGATCTGAGCTAAAACCAAGAGTTGGTTGCTCAACCGACTTAGCCACCCACGCGCCTCTGGCTGGAACTTAACCAATACTACATGTCTCAATTGTTTGCCTTTTAGGTTTTTCCTGGAAATGACTAGTCTCCTGAATCAATGAGGGGAATTCTTCATTCCCCTTAAATGACCCCATTGTGTAATTTCTTATGTTAAAACCTGGCGTGCTCAAGTCTCTTGCCCATTTCTTTCTACAAGGTTGTCTTTTTCTTCTTCATTTGTATGAGTTCTTTAGATATTCTGGATGTGAGTTTTTTTTATCAGACATGTCTGTTGTAAATACATCTTCTCCCACTGAGTTGAGATCAAGAATCTGGGTCTTTCCACTGAAACTCTATACTCGATTGCATACTCAAGATCTCTTGAAAGTCCGATGGACGTGTCAAACTTTATAGGGCAAACCTGGATTCTTATTTCTGGGCTCTCTATCTTCTCACTTTACCTTCTCTCCTGAAACTATCTCCAAATCAGAAGTTGGCACCATTATTCGTCTGGTTGCTGGCCTCATTCTTTTGAACTCTTTTTTACATTGTGAAATTTCGGAAAAATTACATACAGAAAATACATAAAAACTCAATGCATGATTTAACAAAGTAAACATCCACGTAACTACCATATAAGCCAAGAAAGAACACTACCAACATTCAAAAGTTTCTTGTAAATCTCTTAAAAAATACATATTATAATATATAAAATGTACAGAAAATTAAATATTATAATATATAATATAATAATTGATATCTAAATATTTATTTATGAAAACGTATTTTTTTTACATTTTGCCTGTATTTGAACCTTTTATTGATGGATTCACCTGAATGCATTGTTTGGTGTCTTTGTGCTTCCTTTCAATATTATGTTTATAACACACTGTTGTTGCCTGTCGCTGTAGCTCAAGCATTTTCATGGTTGCGTAGTATTCCGCTATAATCTGCACACCATATTCTACCCTTGCTGGATATCCGGGTTGCTTCCAATTTTTAGCTGGTATGAACAATACTTCTAAAAGTATTCTTGTGCATTTTTATGACGCATGAATGCATGAATTTGTTTAAACTATATAGCTAGAACTATAATTGCTGGTCACAGGGTAGATCTATTTTCAACTTTTCCAGAAAAAGGCAAACTCTTTTTCCAAAGTGGCTGTAACATTTTTTTTTTTCTTGAGTCAGTATTGGTAAGCCATATTTTTCTAAGGTTTTGTCCATTTCACCTAAAATTTCAAATCTATTGGGCATGAGATTTTTCATCATGTTTGCTTCTTTTTGATGTCCGTAGCTTCCTCAGTGAGACCCCTCCTTCCTTTTATTTTCGATATTGTTTATTTGTGTCTGCTCTGTATTATTCTCTGCCAATGTCCTCAGGACAAAAGTGGTTTCCGAGATCACTTTCCTCTCTGGGTTCTTATATTTCCTCCCCACCTGCCCTGGTCATTTCTTACGATCTCGTCAGCTCTTTATTGCTTTGAAGAAGAAGCTTTTAAAATTTTACCTAGCATCTTTATTTGTTTTTGATGGGACGGCTAGTCTTGAAAACCTAGCCCTCTGTTTCTGGAAGTCCATGGTCATTCAAGATTCCTCTCTTTCCCTCCAGTCCAACATGCAGGCCATACGCCCCCTCAGCTCCGCTTCTAAAACAGATCCCAGCCCCTGGCTGTCATCCTCTAATAGGCTATTTCTTGAGTGCTGTCTTGACCCAGTTTTGAGATCTTGGCTAACAATGCTCAATTCCCCTTTGCAGGCACTTTGCTAAAATTACATCCCAAACTCTTCCCTTATCGGACTCTGACGCCCCTGGGTTACAACAACACCCCCAAGCCAAACATCTAGGGATCACCGCTTCTCCCTTGGGCTCTTGGGGTCATTCATAGTACTCCATCCACAGGAGGCCTGAAACCTCCTAACCCCTCCCTGCTTCTTCCAGCTCGCTGCTACCTTTGCCCGGTACCCCCCACCTCCCACCCACCCCCATGTGGCCCTGTGTGGCAGCCTTTTCTCGTTCCAAGCTGTGTGTCACAACAGTTCTGCCTCTCCCCTATCTGGGAGTCATTATGCAGTGTCTTGCCATCATCATGATCTACCAAATGTTGACAATACTCTGCCCCCTCACTTGGCTTCAAGTCTCCGTGGTCTGTAGCCTGGATCTCCCAAACAGCCCGACTCTCTCCCTCCCTGTTCCTCTGTGGGCCTGCCGGAGTCCGACTGTCCAAGCTGTCCAAGCCGTAAACACGATCCCTTCTTTCTCCTGCATAAGAGGCTCTTGGCATTGAAGTCTTTCCCATGGCTTCACACGCCCTGGGTAGCTTTCACCCCACCCACCTCTTTGACCCCTCCACTCTTCCCCCAGCACCATGCTTTGGCCACACTGGCCTCCTCCTCTTCCTTTTTTTTTTTTTTTTTTTTAAAGATTTTGTTTATTTATTTGACAGAGAGAGACACAGCGAGAGGGGGAACACAAGCAGGGGGAGTGGGAGAGGGAGAAGCAGGCTTCCTGCCAAGCAGGGAGCCCGACGTGGGGCTCGATCCCAGGACCCTGGGATCATGACCTGAGCTGAAGGCAGACGCTTAACGACTGAGCCACCCAGATGCCCCTCCTCCTCTTCCTTGACTGGCCATGCTCTCCCCTGTCTTAGAGTCTTCATGTTTACAGAAGTGTTTGGAACACTCACTCCAGACCTTCACATGACCTCTTCCTTCTTATTCAGGTCCCAACTCCAGTGTCCCGTCAGGGGGCCTCCCTGACCTTCCTCGCTCAGCCTGTGGCCTCTGACCCCACACCTTCCGCCACACTCACCACACCCATTTACTCACTCTCCGCCACATCATAATGTTGATTTCTTTTCAAAGCGCGTGCATGTTTCTGAACTAATCCTACACGTTGACGCATTTGTCATCTTGTTCCCTCCTCTAGAATGTGTTGGTCTTGTTCAGTGTCACCTTCCTCGTTCTCAGAACGACACCCGGCACGTAGTAAGCACCATAAATCCTTGGCGAATGTCCCCCTCGGTGTCCAGTCAGGAAAGCAGAGACCACGCTAGGGACCACAGAGAGAGAGCGTGGTTTAAGTCAGGAACTGGTTACAAAGATGTCAGGAAGATCGGTGGGGTGAACGGGGCGGGGGGTAGAGTCACCATCGATGCTGTCATGTCCCTCCTTTTCTGCCCTGTTCCACTCGCCTGTTGTCCATGTGGAGGCTCAGCAAGGGCCCATTATGGATTCTGTCAAATTGGAAACTCCTGTGTGTTCCCCACAGCTGCTGTTTGTGGGTGTTCCCAGGGACTTCACCTTCAGATTCCTGGAGACTTTCTGGGCTCCCAAGCCACAGGGAGACCAGCCTCCTCCTTGACTCCGGGCCCCAGGCATTCCAGGACCCCAAAGCGGTTCTGCTTGTACCCAGACCTCACCAAGCTGCTCGTGTAAATGCAATCTGAACAACTCTGGGCCTCTACACTTGGACCATGGGAGCTCAGACTCAGCCCGGGTTGCTGAGCAGAACAGACCTCACATCAGACACTCCATTGATCCTACCTTCCCATCCTCCTAACACATCCAACCCCCCTCCTCCTATTCCAGAGACAAGAAATGGAGAGTTGTCCAAGTCCAGGGGCACAGACACCTCCAGATAATCATTCTTCCAGGCTAGACTCTGTGGTCTCCAGATCCATGGAGGGTCAGCCCTCCACAGCCAGGGATGAAGAGTTTTTGGCTTCAGAGTTGGACCATTTCCCAGAGCTGGGACTGGATCACCTGATGGAGCCCCAAAGGCAGTGTGGTGCAAAATCAGGGAGGAAGGGTCTTCCAGAATAGGCTGGAGAATTCCAGAACCAGGAACTGCAAATCTTCTGGAGCCCTGGAGTTTTCCCTGGAGCCAATGACGTTGTGGCACTATGAACACCCCTGAAATATTTTCCAGGGACAGGCAGATATTTCCAGAGCTAGATACAGCATTTCTTTTTCCTGATTCACAGTTAAGGTGTTTTCTAGAGCTAGAAATAGAACCTCTGGAAGATGGAGAACCATCCCTTTCCTGTGAGTAAAGAACATCTCTTTCAGACTGAGGGGCAATGTCCTTCCTCTGCCAACATGGAGGAGGCTGTAGGGCAATGCGCTGTGGGGTCCTCCAAAGCCATGAAGTTAACACAGTCACATCTGTCCCTGCGACTGCTTTGTAGACACCCTCCTGGCCCTTGCCCCCAGACACCCTGAACGGGTGACCACTTCCAGACCCACAAACTCACGCCAAGGTCTCATTAAAACTTACTCTCCTGTGTTTATTGTGTGTGTCTTCTACTCAGAGAGTGTGGGGGCTGGTGTTTCACTCTGAAAATGTGCCCAAGTCTCAAAATCAGCTTCCCAGGCGGTCCCCTAAGAGACCCTCAGGCTGGAGTGTAACTTTTCTAGTCGTATTATTATTTCGAAGGGTACTTTATGAAACAGGGTAAGCACATAAAACACAAACGTGCAAGAGATCCTAGGACGTCTGTTGTTTTTGTCAAGGAGAAGGTCCACCTCTTCTCCTTTCAGGGATTATGTTGGCAACTCTCCCTGATGCCCACAAGTCCCAAACAAACCATCCTGGGTCGTCCTAGGGTCAACCTAATGTCGTGCCAAGAACATGGACTCTGTTTTGGTTTTGGACTCTGACGGACCTGTGTTTGATCCGGTAAGGCCGTGCAGTCTCGGGTGAGTCACTTTTTCTCTCTGGCCCTTTCCAGTGGGAATAATAACACCTGTCTTGCAGGGGTATCATGAATGTCTACAGTAGTGACATATGTGAAGACCCCGAGGGTGCACTGGGCTGGAGGAGTTCTCAGCCACCGTTCAATTGCAAGGCAGACCAGAGGTGGAAAATTGTGAATTTGGAGGTTGAGGCACCCAAAAAAATCTCCTGGTTCTGCCACACACTTGAACTGTGTGACTTGGCGATCATTTCCCTTCTTGGACCCTCAGTGTCCTCATCTGTGAAACCAAGGGTCGAAGAAAGGGATTCGGAGGGCACCCCCAGCTCTGAATTCCCGAAGATTCCTTCATTATAACATCCAGATCAATTCTCTTGACATTTAAGGAGCTGCCGGGATGTCTCACTTTGTTCCTTGAGAGAGGACATCTGTAACCATCGTGTGAGGGATGTAGGTGAGGTTTTGACAGTGTTAATATGGCAGGATGACAAAAATCTAGGATTCTTGTCTCACCATCCTATTTCATCTTGTGTTTTCCCCAAGAGAGGGTATAACAAGCACGTGTGACGCATGAGAAGTCAAAACGCCACTCTGTGACGAGCTAAGCAAACGGCTGCTCTCTCGGGGCAGAGCCGTGGCATCGGAGTCCTGGCTGGGCCTCGCCTGCCCCCCTAACACCCTGTAACACTAGTGTCATCACTGTAGCAGACTGATGGGAGATTGACCGTGGGCCAGGTCACAAACAATTTAATTCTCAGGAACATGAGATGATTGTAGTAGAATGACTCCACGGGCCAGAAAACAGGCCCCATCCGTCTTCCAACATCCCACCCAACAGATCGGCACCTTTTCCTCTCTGCTGGGGCGGGGGGGGGGGGGGGGGCATGATGGGGGAGGGGCACGATGGGGGAGGGGCCAGCCCCAACTTCCAGGCAGCAGGGAGAGAGGTGCGTGGGGGCATGGGAAGGAGGGATGTGGTTGGAGCTCTGTGGACCTGGACTTGGGAGAGGCTCTGTGCCCTGTGCTCGGAATACAGAGATGAATAATTCCGTGTGTGTGTGTACCGACTCAGAAACGCACACCTTTTGTCAGAGCAGCAGGATTCTCAACACAAAAGTGCTGTACACAAGATGTCCACGCTGTATGGCAGGGGGAGGGATGATCCTGTCTGGCTGCCAGAAGGGCCCTCACAGCTTCCCAGGTGAGGTGGTGACATCTATTCCAGCATCTTCATGCCCCCTCCTAAATTAGGTTCTTCCTATTTCCACTCTAGGGGCCTTGGTTGCCACCCCCACCCCCGCAATCTCTCACCAGTCCCTGCAATAACTGGTCTCCCAGCCCCTTCCAGCCCATCCTCCACACAGCAGCAAGAGTGAAGGCCTTCCTAAAATGCAAACCTAATCCTAGCCCCTCCCCTCAAATCCCTCCAGCTGTCTGGGAATATGGTCCAAGATCCCTTGGCTTGACTTTCAAGCCCTGGGGAATCTTATTCCTGCTTCTCTTTTCAGCTTTACCCCCAACGCCTTCTCCTTTTCACTCCCCCCATCTAATTTCCTGCCAGAGTCCCCCAAATCCCGCCAGTGCACCTTGCTTTCTCTTGACTCCTCTGTTTGCACAGGCTGTTCCCTCTGCCAGGAATTCCCTTCCCCACCCTTCCTCATCTGCTAAGTCCTTCAGGTCACTGCTCAGCATCTCTTTCTCCTGGAAGCCCTGGGGACCAAGCAAGTTCGCACAGGGACGCCTCCTCCGTGCTTCCACAGGCCCTGTGCCAGTCCCTCCTTCAGTCCTGAACACACTGCCTTGTGATTTTCCGAAGGGCCGTGTGCTTGCTCAGACGAGCGGCTCGGTGGGGGGCGGATGGGGGTGTAGTCCTCTGTATCTGGTGGATGGTGCTCGCTGCTGTTTGCAGGATGAGGGGACGGCTGTTCGTCCTGGGGCTGGGGGGCTAGGCAGAGTCGACACTGGGCTGGGGGGCCGGGCTGTGGCAGGGGGGTGAACGGGCGCCTTTGGAACAGTTGGGGTGCGTGGGGCGGAGCGGGGGTCCCTCGGCCCCGCCGTCCGCTGGAAGGAGGTGTGACCTGGCTCTCCCACCCGAGCCTCCCCCTCTCCTTTCTGCCCAGAGCCAGCCTGCGCTGTCATAGCAACAGCCCGCCCCGGCCGCTGGGCCGACCAATGGCAGCCGGGGCAGGTGAGGTAATGCCCGGGTCTCGCAGCTCATTGGCGGGCCGGGCCGTGGGTGGGCGTGGCGGCGCGGGGGCGCGGGCGGCGCGGGGGCCGGGCGGCGGAATGCGTGCGTGGAGCCCCCGGCTGCTGTGCGCCGCGCCCCACCTGCGCTCGCTCTCGGTCCGCGCGCCGGCAGCCTGGCTCATCTCTCTTTCTCCGCGCGTCCGTCCTGTCTCCGTCTGTCTCGGTCCTTCTGTCTGCGTCTGTCCCCCGTAGGGGCTCGGCGACTCCTCCTTCTCGCCCCTCTGTCTGTGCCGGAGGTCTCTCTGCGTGCGTCTCCCTGTCTCCTGGCTTCCCTGCTGCCCGTCCGTGTCTCTCGCCAGCCTCGCTGGCCGGTGCTTCTCCAAACAAGGGCGCAGTGAGAGCTCCTTGACTTGGAGCCAGAAGGTGACTCACTGCTTCAAACCGCAAGGCCTGCCTCGCCGCTCTCCGAGGCACCTTCTTCCCGAGCTTGCTGGAAAACTCTGGCCCCCGGGGCCCAGGTCCTGAGACCTTGGCGAGGCCGGCTGGGCCTTTCTCTGATGTGTCTTGCCAGACATTTGTTTTTGTTGACTTGTCACCCAATTAAGGGAAAGGCCGGTCGTTCTGTGCTTTGGGGCAAGGAAGGACGTGGAGGACAAACTTGGAGAAGGAACAGGCATAAACTTCGGTCATAGCAGCAGAGAGGTTTAGGTTAGACTCCCGGAGGAGCTTCCAGAAAACAGCAAATGCGTAGGCACTGGAGAGAGTGAATGAAAAGGGTAGTTGGATTTCGACCCTTCCATCTCTTGGTCCATCCCGCAGGGCGATATATTGGTTCCTCTTAGTGGCAGGCTCTGCACTGGCACTGGCTAAGTCCCTTGGGCTCTAGGAGTCACAGCCCAGGCAGGGAGACAGACACACAAATCCTGGGTTTTGTTGGGACTCCAGAGGAGGGCAAAACTCACTGTGCTCGCAGGGCAGCTTCATGGAGGAGGTGACCTTTGAGCTGGTGTGCTTGGGAGAATGGCCAGTAGCTTGTTTGGCTCAGCCTAGGTGGGGCAGAATGTTAGGAGACCAGCCTGAATGGATCTATGGGGCGGGGGTGGGAGGGGGGGCGCAGTAGAGGGTCCAGGAATGTGAAGACCTGGATGGGGGGTTTGCACTCCATCCCAGCATGATGCAGTGATGGGGAGCCACACGGGGGATCTGAAGTGGGGAGGCATGGTCAGATGGGGCTTTCATGCAGTGTCACTGGTAGCAGGGCTCCTGTCTGTCTTGCTCAGCCCTGGGTCCCAGCACAGAACTTGGGGGAGGGGAGGGGCGGGGAGAGGTTGTCTGAGAGATGAGGGGTGAAATGGTGAGTCTGGCATTCGTGTGGGGTGGAGGGGATGGGAAAAGTGGATGAGTTCAAGAGATGGGAAGGACATGTAGAAGGGATGGTTCTTGCTGTTCAATAAGGCTTTGAGTGAGGGAGAAGGAGGTGCCCGGGGTAACACCTGTGTTTTTGGCTTGAGCAGCTGAGGACAGGGAGAGAGGGAACACAGGAGATGGGGCAGATTGCAAGGGCAAGGTGGCTAATTCAGAGTTGCACCTGCAGAGTCTGAGGTGCTGGTGGGATGTCCAGATGGGGCTGTCTGTGGGGAAGGTCTGGGCTGGGGTGCTCAGCATAAAGGTGGCTACTGAGGCCACTTAAGGACTGGGACATGTAAGAGCTGGTTTGTCAGATAAGGAGGTCCTGCAGAACCCTAGGGAGGCCTGGCTAGGGGTCAGGGGCCCTGGGTTGTGATCTGGATCCTGAAACTGGCTTGCTGTGTGACCTTGGGTAAGTCATTCTTCCTTGCTGGGATGCTGTCCCCTGATCTGTCAGCAGAGGTTCAGAGAGACTTGGGCCACTTCTCTTTTTAAGGCTTCTGGATATGGTTAAAAAAAAAATTAAGATGTGCCCAAAACAGGATAACAGGAATGGTGGTTATTTGCTTGGTTCGCATTGACAAATGAGCATTATGAACAAAGGTACAGGGATTGCATGTCTGATCTCTTTTGGAGATGAAAGTCCATGTCACGGTCCTGTTGGGAGGTTAGACCTTTACTTACGGCCTTCCAGGTTGCCTGGAATCATTGCCCCTTTTGGTGGGAAAGGTGCCCGGCTGGGGGCCAAGGCCTGGTCTAAGCAGCAGCCCCCTGTTGCCCTCAGCCTGGGCCTTCATGCCCCTCCCCCAGTTCCTGCCAGCCCCCAATTCTGTCTTTCCCTGGGGAGCCAGCCGTTACTGGTCTGCGGGTTTCCAAGGTTCCAGCACTGCCACCTCCTCTCCCAGTTCCTCAAAGATGAGAGCATTAGACACGAGTGGGGCCCTGGCTCTGCCTTTAACTTGCCCTTGGGCAGGTTGCTTCCTTTCTGAGACCTCACAGTCTCAGCATCTCTTTGTCCTCAGGCGGTAGCCTGGCGACTGGCCCAAGGTATGCACTTAATAAATGTTGGCTTAATTGAATTAAATTGCAAAGTAGTTCATTTGGCTGGAGCAAGGCTTGGGGGAAGGGTGGAGAGAGAGCGCATGCCTTTGGGGCCTTCAGAATAAGACAGTGCCTGCAAAGGTGTGAATATTTACAAGTCCGCATCCTATGGCATTTGGCCCAATGCCCCTGAAAGGCATCCAGAGCAAAAAAGTAAGTGGACACAAATGGGATTCCTTCCTCCACACACTACAAAGTCTTGGTTTGGCAAGAATTAATCACGAATACATTCCGCCTAGCCTAGTGGTCAAGGGCAAGAACGTGGAGGTGGGCAACCTGGTTCAAATCAGGCTCCGTCCCTTTCTGTTGTTTGACCCTCAAGGAGGGGCGTTGTGTATCAGACTCCAATGTAAACTGCAAGTCATACCATGATGCCCCTCGTGGGGTAGTTATGAGGATTTAGCGCGTTCCTGGATGCACGGGATTTAGGCCGGTGCCTGGCCTGTGTGCGCGCCCAGGACCGGTAGCTGTCATTGTTAGCGACGATCAGCTCTTGAGCCCCGCCCGGAGCCGAGCACTCAGCAGTTGGGGTGAGTGGCAGGCCTTTAGCGCTCCTCCCTGTGCTCTAGGGCGGGGGTTCCTCAATTTGGCTCCACATTAGAATCATCCCCGGGGGCCCTTTTAAACTCCCAGTGCTGGGTGACACCTTCGAGCAATTACGTCGGGACCTCTGGGGGTGCAGCGCAGGCCTCAGGGCCTTCTCAGATCGATGCTGATGTGCAGCCGGGGCTGGGAATGAGAGCAGTGATCCTCAAGGCCTGGACCCCGGACTAGCAGCAGCAGCATCACCTGGGAACTGGTTAGAATGCACATTCTCAGGCCCCACCCCAGCTCCACTAAGGAATCGGAAACTCTGGGGGTGGGCACAGCAGTCTGCGTTTTAATAAGCCCTCCCGGGGATTCAGGGGTAGCTCAAGTTTGAGAACCACTGATCTAGAGGCTGAAAAGGACAATCAGTTGTTTTTGAAAGCCACCATAGTAAGCTGCATCCTATTCCCAGCTGGGCAGAGATAGGGAGCCATCCTGCCCACTGATAGCCACAAGCCCTTCATTAAGGACGCCCTGCTGCTCAGTATGGATTCTCTCTCGTATTTAGACCTCAGAGCAACCTGTTACCCGTAACTTCACCTCCATTTTCCAGAGGAGGAACGTGAGGCTCCAGGAACTCATGGGACCTGCCCAGAGCCTCGCAGTTAGTGAAGGGGGCTGCACAAGGACCCCCAGGGCCGGCTTCTTCCCAGCTTTGGCTTTGTATGGAAAGGGTTCGAGGACCTATTCGAGACCTTGAGCCCTGGCTCTCGTCTGCTGAGGGCCCAACTGTTCCTCTGTCATCCAGGAGCTGTGAGATCATCGGTCCTCAAATTATTCCCAGAAATGTCTGAGAATTGCAGATTCCAAGGTGGGAATGTGAGGGGCATGTTGCCTGTAGGGCACTGGGTCCGGTCCTAGCACGGAGTCAGCACTCACAAACACCACCGCCCTCATCAGGAGTCACACATGCCCATTGATAAATACAGATAACGGCGTACTAGTTTATATTTACTATTCATTGTCACTGTTTGATTTGTATTTTTTATTGTGGTAAAATGCATATGTCTTATGTTTTTTTAAGATTTTATTTATTTACGGGCACCTGGGTGGCTCAGTCGGGTAAGCGTCTGCCTTTGGCTCAAGTCATGATCTCAGGGTCCTGGGATCGAGACCTACATCAGGCTCCCTGCTCACCGTGCAGTCTGCTTCTCCCTCTCCCGCTGCCCCTCCCCCTGCTCATGCTCGCTCGCTCTATCTCTTTCTCTCTCAAGTGAATAAATAAAAAAAAAATCTTAAAAAAAAGATTTTATTTATTTATTTGAGAGAGCGCGAGCAGGGAAGGAGCAGAGGAAGAGGGACAAGCAGACTCCATGCTGAGCACAGAGCCCGATGTGGGGCTTGATCTCACACCTCTGAGATCACAACCTGAGCTGAAATCAAGAGTTGGATGCTTAACTGACCGAGCCACCCAGGCACCCCACGTGCCTTATTTCTAATACTAAAGGTGTTCCATCTTGTAAGCTTCCACATATAGACAGAGCTGCGGGCTCAGCTGAAATGCTAGCCCTGCTCAGTTACCAGCTAGGACACGAGGAAGAGCAGGTGAGGGAGTGGAGTGGGGCTGACCTGGGTTCGAATCTCAGCCATCACTTAACTTCGAGGCACAGGCAAAGCCTTCCTCGCCCTGGGCCTCAGTTTTCCCCTCCTTAAAATGGAAAGCACAGTGCAGAATGTACACTTCTCTTCAGACCTGAGGGGTTATTATTCCTGTCAAAGGGAGCCGGTAGCTGTGCAGACATTAATAATTCAAGCCTGCACATGCCTAGCCTGGGACGGGCTCCCCGCCACCGCACGCCGGGGCCAGACTCATTTCCTCCCTTTTTATCACCAAACTGCGTGCTGGGGAGGAGGGGTGCAGAAGGGCGACCACCGGTGTGACTCCCAGGGTCTCCCTGCCTCGCCCTGACTCCTGGGGAAGGCCCTGAGCGTGCTCAGCTCTGCTCCCTCTGGGCCTCTCTGTGTCTGCCTGCAGAGGGGCTGCGTTCTGGTTGGTTCTTTGACACCAGGTGGCCTCCGTGGGCTGGCTCTGCCTGTCTGGGAGGCCTGTGGTTGTCCGCGCTACCAGCGACAGGAGGCTCAGTCTGTCTGCTTCTGGGGCCGGGTATTGGCAAGCCCATCTGGCTGCAGCTCTAAAGCCCCGTCCTCCAGGCCGGCATATTTCTGTCATGGCACATCGTTTCCCTGGCTTTCCATCTCACCGGAGCCAAAGCTGGATTCCTCAGGGTGACCCGCAGGTGGTAGAACATCCAGGCCCAGGGCCTCTTGGCCTCACCCCACTTAAAAAAAAAAACAAACAAAAAATCTTAAAAAAAAAAAATTATTGAAGTATAGTTGACACACAATGTTATATTAGTTTCAGGCGTGTAACATAGTGATTCGACAATTCCATACATTGGTCAGTGTTGTTGCCATCTGTTACCATGCAACGTTATGGCAGTGGGATCGACTATATCCCCTCTGCTGTACTTTTCATTCTGTGACTTACTTATTTTGTAACTGGAAGTTCATACCTCTTCATCCCCTTCTCCTATTTTTCCCATTGCCGCCACCCCTCCCCGGGGAACCACCAGTTTATTTTCTGATTTATGAGTCTGTTTCTGTTTTGTTTGTTTCCTTGTTTTGTGTTTTAGATTCCACATATAAGCGAAATCCTATGGTATTTGTCTTTCTCTGATTTATTTCCCTTTGCATAATACCCTCTAGGTCCATCTATGCTGCAAATGGCAGGATCTCATTCCTTTGTATGGCTGAGTGATATTCCATTGTGTGTGTGCACCATGTCGTTATCCATCCATTGATGGCCTTGTCCAACTTTTTTCCTTCCTCTCTACTTCACTCTGACCCTGGCCTGCTGATTCCATACTACACAACCACCCTCCTGCCTCAGGGCCCTTGCACATTCTGTTCCCTCAACCTGGAATGTCCTTCCCCCAGATGAATGCATGACCTGACTTACTCACTTCAGGTCTTAACTCAAGTATCTTCTTGGCTTTTTAAAATTGAAATGCCTCCCACAGCCCTCAGCACTTCATATTCTCCCTCCCCCGCATTATTTTTCTCCTTAGCACTTGCCGCTAGCACAGTTTATTTCGGTTATCTTGCTTATTAGGTCTCTCCCACTACAATGACCAGTCCGTGTGACTGAGGATTTTTGTTTGCTCTTTTTGCTGCGATATTCCCAGTGCCTGTGCACGCCTTGCACAGAGTAGATGCTCAGTAAATATTTGTTGAATGAATGAAGGGAGCCAGCGTACCTGCGGGAATCTCACAGCTGGTTCCAAACTCGGTAGGGGAACTGTGATGTCACTTTTGAGCCCTCCCAGACCCCAACTATGCTCAGCTCTTCGTGACTGAGTAGACATAATGTAGCAAATACTCAAGAGTTTGGGCTCTTTAAATGCCTGAATTTAAATTCTGATTGGCGTACCCTCTTCGCTGGGTTTCTTAACCTATCTGTGCCTCAGTCTCCCCATCTCTAAAGTGGGGATTGTAAGATTGCCTCCCTTATAGGGCTATTGTGAAGATCAAGGGATCATACAGTGCTGAGCACAGTGCCTGGTATAAAATAAGGGCTCGATCAGGGTGAGCTGATGTTTATCAGCTTTGTGGCTTGGGGATGTGACCACTTGCCCTGGCTGCTTCTCAGGATGGTTATGGAGGGACATCAGGGAGCTGGGGATGTGGCCTTGTCTTGTGAACTCTGATGCCCAGGATGGAACAGAGGGGCTGGGGGCCGGAGATCCAAGTCTTGGCCAGGGAACTCAAGGGTGGTGGCAGCAGGATGAGGGGCAGCGGGGCCGCTTCAGTGGGGGTGCTGCTGCATGACCCCAGGTGTTAGGGGGTTTCTAAAGGTAGAGACCTGTGTTCAGGTAGACAGTTGTCTGGCTGGTGACCTGGCCTTTGAACTTCCAGACTGAGTCACTGGTTGCTAAGACCAGAAAGGGTCGCTGCTCCCCTTCTCACCTGCTCTGTGAACTGCGGAGAGCCTCTGGTTGGGATCCACAGGGAGCAGTCGGGGGAGAAATGGGGTCATGGGGTGGTCTCCGGGGCACTGCCCAGAGTGACCAGGGATGTCCTTGCACCTTCCTCCATCAGGTTTGTGTATGGTGCGTGTGTGAAAGAGTGTGAGAACGTGGGTACATGTGTGTCTGTGTGTGAATGTGTTAGGACGTTTGCTGCCAGCCACTCTCCCTCCCTCTCTTTCTCTCTCTCTCTCTCTCTCTCTCTCTCACACACACACACACACACACACACACACACACACACACACACGCAGTGCATGCAGTCCAGAGGCTGGCCCTGCTCTCTGCAGGCTCAGGGGGCATCTATTCTCCTTCACAGCGCTTGCTCTCAGGCTCCGTGCTGGAAATGTCCGTGCTGTGCTGTGCACCAGTCCCTGTTCTGGGCAGGGAAAGCTTCCTGTCTCAAAGACCCTCCTCTGAAAGGCAAGGATGATGCCAGGCCAGGAGTCCTGGCAGAAGATGGGGGACTCAGGGTTTGGGGGATGAGCCCAGGGAAGATCCAGGCCTGGTGGGCTGGAAGTTCATTCCCCAGGGGACAGAGAGGCAGTGCTCATACAGATGAGAACCATCACTGACATTTATTACATGCTGACTGTGACCCAGACATCTCACGGGCTTCACTTCATTTTTCAGATGAAGACACTGAGCCTCAGAGAGGTTGGGAAACTGAGCCAAGATCACACAGCAAGAAAATGGCAGATGAGGCTGAGGCTCAGAAAGGTTGCTTGGCTTACTATGAGTCATCCGACATGTTAATGGCAGAACTAGAATTTGAACTTGGGTCTCTCTGATTCCAGAGCCTGTGCTCTTAACCACCACTACCTTTCCCAAGCTCTAGAGTAAGCCAGACATCCTGGGGATGTGCGAGAGAGGAGGAATTTGGGGGGCCAGGGGAAGGAGGGGCTGAGTCAGCCTGGAAGGGTCAGCGAGTAAAAAGTGAGGCACAGATGTCAGCTGGGAGCACTCCAGGGAGACAGGGGATGGGGGAGGGCATCCCACAGGAGAGAAGAGTGTGAGCAAAGGCACGGAGGCGTGAAGTATGGGGCCACGTTCTGGTAGTTTATGGCCGGCCCATTGAGCAGGAAGACAACCTCCACTTCTCCCTGCCCCCACTCCCATCCTGGCTCAGAAAGCCTGATTGTCCCCACTTCCCTCCACCCCCTCCTGTTAGGCTCCTGGGATATGGACAAGAAAGGAGCTTGTCTTTCCTGGCTCTGCTGGAGTCCTGCCGCTGAGGTTTGGTTACCATGGTGACGGGCTCCATGGAAACTCATAGCCGGCCCAAGATGGACCTGGACCCCAGCCCACCTGCTGATGCATTGCCTCCCCTGGTCTCAGCATCCTGAGGAGATGTCCAGGGGGTCACTCTGTCACTCTGCTGCCTGAGTCCCCACCCTTCCACCTTGGCAGAGGCAGGAGAGTCCCCAAGGTCAGAGAGGCGGTAATTCCCGCACGTAGGATCTGTCGGGTGGCTCCAGGATCCCACATTAAACGGGGACTAGGGGACCCCAAATTCCCTTATATTTAGACAAACGAGGGGCAAGTCTTTATGTGGCCACTGCTTGATGTCCTGCCCGTTCTGTCCCTGCATCCCAGTCTGTCCCACTCGCAGGGTCGCACTCTCTTCGTTATGGGCCTTGTGAGTTTGTCCCCTGACCTTGCTGGTCTTGGAGTTCTGTCTACTTAACCTCCCGTCTGACCACCATGCCCCATGGACACCCTGGTTTGGAAAATCAACACACTATCGATGCACCTGCTGTTGGACAGACCTGGCAGGGGACCCTAACTCCACACTCGTTAACCACGTGACCTTGAACAAGTCATTCCCTCTTTCTGAGCCTGGGATTCCATGTCTCTGAATACATGCTTTTTCATCCAACAAATGTGTGGAAGAATATCTGCATCTATCGAGCACTTATTTATTTATCATGCTTTTAATGCCTTCATTGTGCTTAGAACTGCACTTCCATCATCCCATTTACCCCTTACAACTCTGAGACAGGATTCTTACTCCCGATGAAAACACTGAGGAGTAGAAGGTGCAGGCCCCTGACCAAGGCCATGCGGCAAGAACGTGGCACCGCAGGGAGGAGGGCACAGATTCAGCTGACCCCGAGGTTGCACTCTTAGCCACTTTATTATTTGGTCAGTTAATTTTTATTGAGCACCTGCTTTGTGGTGGCCTGGTTTCTGCTCTCTGGAGCATCTATTGGGGGAGGTAGAACAAAAGGGGAAATAAAGACAGATTGTTATACCTGTATGTTGGTATAGAGCATAACAAAGGACGTTCTTTAGGGGAGGGTGAGAGGTCAGCGAGCGCTTCTCTGAGGAAGTGACGTGAAGGATGAGAGATCTGAATAGTGAGAAGAGCTGGCCCCGAGAGGGAAGAGAGATCCAGGTAGGGGCATGGTGTGGACAAAGGCCTGGAGGTGGGAATGAGTCTGTGTGTCCTTGAGGCTGGAAGGGGTCAGAGGAGCTTGGAGGTTGTAAGGGGGGGGCTAGGATGAGGGGGATATGTAGGCAGGGGCCAGATCCCATGGAGCCTTGTGGGTGGGGATGTGCAACGTAGTGTATTCTAAGGGCAGTGGAAAGCACTGGAAGGTTTTAAGCAGGAACCTGATTTACGTAAGGAGTAGCTCCTGGTGGCTGCCGTGTGGGGAGGGGGTGGGAGGGGGCACGAGAGGAGGACGGCACAGGTGTCCAGGTTAGAGACCGCGGTGCCTGGGCTGTGGTGTTGGCAGTGGATGGGGAGGGGCTGCTGAGTTTGGCAGAGTTTGGATGTCAGTGGACAGAAGGCGCTGACGGACTGTAGGTAGGGAATGAGGAACAGGAAGGAATGAAGGATGCCTCCTAGTTCCTGCCCTCAGTGACTGGGTGGACGATGCAGACCCAGGGCTGGTTAACCGGCTTTGGGGGGAGAAAACCCAGAGCTTGTGTTGGGATGTGTCCTGCCTGAGATACTCCGCTGTGAGTTCTGGGCAGAGGTCTGCGCTGCAGATGTGAATGTGGGTGTTGAGGGGGTAGATGAGGTGTGTAAAGTCTTGGGGCCTGATGAGACCAAAGGAGGAGAAAGTGTAGACAGAGAGGGGCAGGGAGAGGAGAGAGGAGCGGCAGGAGGAGGGAAGCCCAGAGGGAGGTGAGAAAGGAGGAGGGAGGAAAAGAGAAGTAGGGAAAGGAGGAAAAGGACTTGAGAGGGCTTGCCAAAGGAGGGGTGGGGGGAAGGGCTGCCAGAGCCCAGAACACACCTGTGCATTCGCTCAACACACCTGGGTGGACGGTGGGTGTGTGTCAGGCATGGGAGAGCAGGTGGGGGGGGTGCCAGGAGCACTCCGCTGGGGCTGGGGGGAGCCGCGGGGTGGGGGGCGGGGGGGTACCCAGCCACTAGGACTTGAGTGAGGCCAGGGCTGGGAAGAAAGTGCTGCGAGGCCCCAGGAGGGGAGGAGGGGACGGCCTCCTGGAGGGGCACTGGGGAGGCCTCGGGGCAGCAGCCTGGGGAGGAGGGAGCAGAGGGGAGGAGGGAGCAGAGGGGAGGAGGGAGCAGAGGGGAGAAGGGTGGCTGGGAGGAGGTGCACGGCGGAGGGGCAGGACTGCAGAGCGTTGGAAGAGGCAGACTGGCCCGGAGGCTGAGGGGAGAAGCAGCTGTGTCATTTCTAGCTTCCTCCTGGGCAGGGGCCCTGCGCATCCCGGGGACAGCTGAGGAGCTACGTGTTAGTGTAGCTGCCTGACCTCGCAGCCACACGCCCCCGAGGGGGCCAGCACAGGCGGGTGCGTGCGTGTCGGTGGCCCCTGTGTGGTCTCACAGAGACCACAAGGCTTTGATGGCCTGCCCTGCGGACCCTCCTGAGCTGTGGGCCTTGGGCACGAAAGACGGCGCTCTGAGCCTCAGGGTCTCACCTGGAAAGGGGCGATAATAGCATGTGAAAATGCTTTGCCAGCTCCCAGGTCCTGCCCGGGCTCAGGGAATTAATAGTACTGCCCGGGCTATAGGTCTGAGCGAGGTGTGCCCCAGGTCTGTTGAGAGAGAGACAGAGACAGAGACAGAATGAGATAGAGAGACAGAGAGAGACTGAGAGACAGGAGGGAGGGAGGGAGAGGTTTGGGAGGGAAGGAGAGAGGGAAAGAGACAGAGACAGAGGGCTAGACAGGGACACAGGAGAGACAGAGACAGAGAGACAAACAGAGATGAGAGCAAGATAGAGGGAGTGAGACAGCGAGGTGGTAGATCCAGAAACCATAACAGAGACGAAGTCTGGGTGGTAAGACCAGGCACAATTTTGACTCTCATTCTTTTGCTTATATTATTTTCTGACTTCTCTTTATGTATACTTAAATAATTATCTTTTTAAAAAAATTATCTTTTTAAAAATGGTTTCTGGATGTAAATTGGATTTTAAAAACTTTCTGCAATTTGGAAATACCTATGAAAAGCTTTACAATTTGCATACAAATTAACCCAGAAATTTCACTTCTAGAATTTATTCAAAGGAAATAATCATGGATGTGCCAGTGATTTAATTGCAGGGATGATTTCAAAGTATTATTTGTAATAGCAAAAAACCCCCCAAGTCCCCAAAATTCCAACCTAAAACAAAACCCCCCCTACCTTAAATGTGCAAAAATCGGCAAATAAATAAATAAAATATATTCCATTCATGGAATGGATTTCTATGCAACCTAAAATGATACTGTTGAAAGGAACTCATTGGTACGGCTAATCATGACTCTGTAAATAAAAAGCAAGTTTCAAAAAGGTACAATATAACTCACTTTTGTTAGGAAAAAAAATGTTCATATGTGTGCATAGAGAAATATCTGGAATTTTTAGGGCGCCTGGGTGGCTCAGCCGGTTAAGTGTCTGCCTTCAGCTCAGGTCATGATCCCAGAGCCCCAGAATCGAGTCCCACGTCGGGTTCCCTGCTCAGCAGGGAGTCTGCTTCTCCCTCTGCCCTTCACCCCACTTGTGCTCACTCTCTCTCTCAAATAAATAAATTCTTAAAATCTTAAAAAAAAAAGAAATATCTGGAATTTTTAAAACACCAAGGCAATAACTGTGATGTGCAACAAGAAAACAATTAAGGTTATCTAAAATCCTGTCTATGCATTCAGAACTCTTACACATAAGAGGTTGCCCTCCTCTCTGGCTCGGTCCTCAGCTGTGCACGATCTACCCTGTGATAATCCAGCAATATTTTGATTAAATCACACTTCACCCATGTCAATTCACACAGATTTAGCCTAGGTATTATTTTTTTTTTGTTAACCTTCCCACAGAGGCTAGAGCCAGACGCCACCCGTTCAAAAAAAATTTCTCACATTTTTACAGGCTGTGACAGTTTTATTCCCTTGATCATTGCAAATAGAGGTCTGTCATATCTTTTTAGATATTAACACTGGGGTTCTGTTCATTGTAACCAGGTAAACACGATATGAAGTGTATCAGGAAGGCCTTCTCCAGGTGGGGATGACTCAGAGGTGGGCTATAAACCTTGATTCAGTCTCTTTGGTTTTTCTATGAAAAATGTGCATGTTATCATTACAACACCTAA
Source organism: Halichoerus grypus (assembly GCF_964656455.1). Taxonomy (NCBI): domain Eukaryota; kingdom Metazoa; phylum Chordata; class Mammalia; order Carnivora; family Phocidae; genus Halichoerus; species Halichoerus grypus. The sequence continues at coordinate 164,556,159 of NC_135716.1, forward strand.
CAGAAATCACAGATTTTATTTATTTTTACTCATCTCATTCTTAAAAAGGACTTGAGAGGGCTTGCCAAATTATATATGAATAAAATAGTGTAAAATCAGTTGAGGACAAGGTGCAGGGAAGCAAGCTAAGGATATGAAAATAAGACAAAAAGAGGAAAGTCAGTAAATAAAGCACGTGCCTCAAGGTAGTGACTTATTTGCCAGACTGGGACGTCAGTTTTGCCTTGTTCTGTCCAGCGGCTTATTTTTAGCATTTAACATGATCCAATATTGAGCAAAAAGTAAAGAAATATAAACCTTAGGCATAAACCTTACCTCTCTCCTAAGCTCAACTGTCACCACCTTCTCTGCAAACAAACCTTGGCTTTTTTTTTTTTTTAAGATTTTATTTATTTATTTGAGAGCAAGAGAGCACCCGCGGGGTGGGGGTGTGTTTGTGTGTGTGTGTGAAGGGCAGAGAGAGAGGGAGAAGCAGATTCCCTGCTCAGCAGGGAGCTTGATGCGGGGCTCCATCCCAGGACCCCTGAGATCATGACCTGAGCCCAAGTCAGATGCTTACCTGACTGAGCCACCTGGGCTCCCCAAACCTTGGCTTTTTTTAAATCTCAGGAAAATAGTGCCTTTTTCTCCCTCCTGCTCTTTCCAGTGGAAAGCTGACACGTAGATGTGCCCACTCACCAGAGAGAGACGTCCCAATTTTCTCTCCTGTATCTTGTGAACGAGGTCCAGCGAGGAGAGAGGCTTCTGTTCTTAGCATGGAGCGAGCGCAACTATGTTCTTGGTGGGAAGGAATTCACCTTGGTTAAAGGGAAGACTTTAAACTCCCCTTCTGCAGTCCTTTCCCATATTTTAATGTTTCATATTCTTGGTCCCCAAGCAGAAAACATCCTGCGGCACCTCTGGCCCTTTATCTAGATAACAGTTTGCACTCTCTGTGGTGATGATTTTATTCCAAGAGAGGTGTTACCTTAGCAACCAGCTTACCAACTCACTCAATTAACCCGTTTCCTCTCTGTAATCAATAGTCATTAGCACTGAAATTACTTCTTTGCTTGGCCTTGCAGTTTGAACCCCTCATTCAGGTCAATCTGTTTCTTCAAGGTAGCAGTCTTTTCTCCTTGTGAACATGGAAGCTCATCTGAACCCAACAGAATCCCTCTCTCCCCGGGGCCTCGGAGGCCGCCATCCCACCGCGGGCTCAGCTGAGAAGTACCGGCCGGTGATCTCAGTGCAGCTGGCAGCAGGGTCTCCGCGGTGGCTCTGGCATCCCACTGGGTCACTGGGGCCTTGCCCACAGGGAAACCGGCAAGAAGGAAGATGGCCGCCGCCATTTCCAAATCAGAGAGGCAGCTCTGGCGCACACGCCACGCTCCTGGGAGGCTCCGAGGGAGAACTACTGTTGTGTGATGGTTATTGTCGACAGATCTGGTTTGAGGACGGAGAGAAAACAATTACTAAAACTCACAGTGGCTCTAAGGTAGGGCATGGGACTGTGGTGGTGTAGCCATATCCCGGAGAGAGAAGATTCTAGACCGCGTGCTTCGCTGTGCGGAGCCCAAGTGGGAGAAGGAGACAATGGACCCTGGGATGCCTCGGCCTGTTCTGCATGAGGGACCTGGAGTGGATGGCCCTTCTGGGAGCAGGGATGCTAGACGGTCTCCAGAGGTCAGAGAGGACTTGCTCTAACATAGTGAGGGAGTCCTCAGGAACGGGAGCCCTGACACCTGGGGAGCAGAGTCGCAGGGGGAGAGATGCTGAGCAATGTGGTGTGTAGAGACTTCGGGAAAGTCTGCAGGCACACAGTGTCGTGTGTAAATGATGTTGGGGGCATGGGGAGGGGATGCAAGAAAAGGGACCTCTGGGCTTCTGTGCACTGGGAGGCCGACAGGAACAGCCCTGCTGGGTGGCAAGATGACCCACAAGTGGAAGCGATTAATCCATTAAAAGCATTGTTCTAGGCATGGGATACAGGCACCAGATGAAGAAGCAAGAGCCCCATTCCCAAGGGGCTCACATTCTAGAGGCAGAAGCAGATAAAAGTCCCGGAAATAAATGAATAAGCACTTCAGGTATGCTGAGGGCTGTGAAGGAAATAAATCAGAGAGACCCTGGGAGGGTGACACCTATAATGGCGGGGGGGCAGGAGGGATCTCTCTGAGGAGCTGATGCTGGAGCTGAGAGCTGAAGAATGAGGGGTCAGCTGCTGAGGAGTCAGGAAAGAATGTTCCAGAAAGAAGAAAGAACAATAGCCAAAGTCTGTCCCCGGGCTCCAGAAACCTCTGCCCGCCCTGGCCAAGCATTCCTTTCCTCAATCATTTAACCAGAAATGAATATTTTCTGTTCTAGGTGCCTGCCTACCCACCTGACTCCAGTCCCTCCCAAGGGCCTGTGACTTCTGATACGTATCCTGTTAAATTTCCAGCCCTTCATTGGTACTAGTCAATGCCAACACAATGAGGTGATACCATTTTTAATCTTGGACATTTGGGAGATTAAAAACAACAACAACAACAACTGGGGGCGCCTGGGTGGCTCAATCGGTTAAGCATCTGCCTTCGGCTCAAGTCATGATCTCAGGGTCCTGGGACTGAACCCAGCATCGGGCTCTCTGCTCAGTGGGGAGTCTGCTTCTCCCTCTCCCTCTCCCTCTCCCTCAGTGCTCTCTCTCTCTCAAATAAATAAAATAAAATCTTACAAAAAAACTGGTAGGGATCCAGCAAACACATGTCTTGTATGTTGCAAGTGGGACAGCAAAATGGCAACCCTTTGAAAGCAACTTGAAAATATTTATCAAAAGCCAGAATAATGTTCGTACCTCTAGAGCCAATCTTCTTTGAGGATCAGTTTGGGAAGTAATGTAAAGTACGGCAAAGGTTTGTGCACAGATGTTCAGCTGAATGTTATTTACAAGAACGTAAAACTTCATGTGCAATGTTGAGACAAAGGTTATGGTGAAGGTCAACCCATCTGATGTGGGGCAGCCCTCGGAGCGGATGCAGTGAGACAGGGGCAGTCTTTCTAGTCAGGTGAATCTCGGTTCAGATCCTGAGGCTGCCAGTTACAGCTGTGTGACCTTGGGTCAGTTCTTTAACCTCGCTGGGCCTTAGTTTGCTCATTGATAGAAGAAGGATATCATTTGTCTGCTTTTTTTTTTTTTTTATGAGCAGAGAAGAGTCATTTCCAGGAGGAGCTGATAAGGCCTCCAGGCAGCCCATACTGAGCCGGCAGGTGCTCAGCACTGCACGGTATCCTCTCACCACCCCCTTGAGGACAGTTGATGAAACACACTTCCAGGATCTCACTCAGTCCTGACAACTTCAGGACTATCATTCCCATTTTGCAAATGAAGAAACTGAGATTGGGAGAGTTGAACAGACTGACAAAGTCACCCAGCAATTAAGAGGGATAATCAGGAATGGGTCCTCAGGATTCTGACCTTTGCACCGGTTGTTGCCTCTCTCCCTTTCCTTTGGTGAACTCGTACTCATCCTTCAAGACCCAGTCCAGATACCACTCAGTCTAGGGGGCACCTCCTGATACCTCTGCTTGTGCTCCCATGGTTCCCTGCACAGGCCTCCGCCCAGGGTGGCAAGAATGGGGCTTTGGTATCAAGTTTAGCTCCAGGTTCTCAGCCCACTTTTACCGCAGAAGTTCAGGTGGCAATATCCTGGTCGTCTCTACCTCGCCGATTTAATAGGCAAAAAATAGGATAGCTCATTAACTTTCTTTGATACTCAGGCAGGGTGGTGACGTTTAAAATGACAGCCGCTGTCCTTCAGCGTGGAGGAAATTTCCGAAAATGGATGCCGGCCATTTAATAGTGCATGACCTTGGGCCTCAGTTTCCTCGCCTATCGAGTGGAGCTGATAGTAGCTGATGGTCCTGCGGGGGCTGTGGGGGGACTGCACCAGTTAATGCAGGTAAAGCATGCTCGCAGCGCTGGGGGAAGTGTGGCACAAACGTGAGCCATCATCATTAATCTCGTTACCGAAGGGCGTCCGCGCCGTGCTGGTGGCCCGTGCACCGGGCCGCGAGGACAGGGCCTGGCGCCCAGCCGCCGCGCACCAGCCGCGCGGGAGGAACGGTGGGGATGCGTCATGGGGAGGTGACATCTGAGCGCGGGAGCCAGGACGGCCCCGAGGCCGACGGGGAGGCCAGGGCTCCGGGTCCCCAGCCCCGCGTGCCAGTGGCCGAGGCACTAATGAATCGCGCTCCCCGGGGAGCCCTAGGGACAGGTCAGACGACAGCTTCACCTGGGCGGGGGCGGCCCCCAAGGTGGGAGCGGGGTGGGAGGTGCGCCCCTGCCCCGCCCACCGCCGAGTCCCCGGATCGACCGGATCAACGGGCGCACGGGGAAGGGGGAGGGGCCCAGGCTTGGATTGCGGGTCTCCGCGACCCAGAACCGGGTCGGATTTGGGGCCCGACCTCACTCCCCGCCTGCCCTGAGTCTGGGTTCTAATCCCGGCCCAGCCTCTTACTAGCAGGGCGACCTTGGGGAGGGCGCCTAAACGACCCGTGCCTCAGTTTCCCCCTGGGGATAATCATAGCGCCTACATTAGAGTCAGTACAAGTACAGCTCAGAACATGCGCACAGTGAGTGCTCAGTGAGTGCTGGCTGTTGTCACTTGGAGTGGCACCTTGTTGCATTCAGGCTACCTTAAGGATAAGAGCTATTTGGGGGGTGATCTGGGGGAAAGTACTAGGTTCTGTGCTGAAAATAATAATTTGGGCCCCTGCTCTGTCATTTCCTACACACGGGAGCCTGGGCAGGGCATTTCAGCTTTTGGAGCCTCAGCTTCCTCACCTGTAAAAGGGAGGGGATGTCCATCTAGATGATGATTATGCAGATTCTCATTTAAACATCAGGTCCCACGCTCCTGGGTGGCTCAGTCTGTTAAGCGTCTGCCTTGGGCTCAGGTCATGATCCCAGGATCCTGGGATCTAGTCCAATATTGGGCTCCCTGCTCATCAGGGTGCCTGCTTCTCTCTCTGCCCCTCCCCCCCGTTCGTTCTCTCTCTCTCAAAAATAAATAAATAAAGGGCGCCTGGGCGGCTCAGATGGTTAAGCCTCTGCTTTCGGCTCAGGTTATGATCCCAGGGTCCTGGGATCGAGTCGCGCATCAGGCTCCCTGCTCGGCGGGGAGCCTGCTTCTCTTTGCCTCTGCGTCTCTCTCTCTCTCCCTGTCTCTCATGAATAAATAAATAAAATCTTTAAAAATAAATAAATAAATAAAAATACTTTAAACTTCAGGTCCCACTTGGGGAGCCAAATGTGGAGTCAGCTGCTGTGCGGGTCCTATCTGATCCCCGCAGTGCCCCAGGCGAGCAGGGGAGCAGGACTTTCCTCTCACTCTCCGCACAACCTGCCGTCCAACTCCCCCACAGCCAGGAAATGGGCAGCCAGGGCTGGAGGTGAAGTCTCTCTGGGTCTGCGTGGCTTCTCCCAGCCAAGGATGCAGTGCCCGGCAGCGTGTTCTGTCTGCTGTAGGGGTGGGCGGGTCTGGGGAGGTGTGGGAGAGCCCGAGGTCACCTCTGGAGTAGGGCAGCGCAGGGCAGTGGTTAGGAACTTGGCAGAGGGCAGGTGGGGCCCGAATTCTCATCTGTGCTCTGCCCCTTCTTGCCTGGGTGGCCTTGAATGGTCACTCGGCGTTGCACCTAGACCTCCTCATCTGTAAGGTGGGCATGAGGGCACTCCCTGCGCCACCAGGCAGGTGTGAGCCCCGGATGGGGTGCCTGGTGCAGACGTGCTCACTAACCGGCGGCCTCTGTTGGGGCTTGTTAGTGCTCACCTGCTCACTCAGTTGCCCACTGCCAGATGTGTTGTGCCCTGGAACTTGGGCAGAGTTCCCACCCTCAGGGGTCGGCGATCTTGTAAGGGAGCGCGCACGGAAACCATAAATGGCACGTGTTAGCCCAGTGCTCCGAGAGGGCGGTTAGAGGAGGCGACTACTCCGGATGGTCGGGGACGGAGGGGCAGGAAGGGTACCCCAAATCAGAGGACAGGATGTCTTTTTTTTTTTTTAAGATTTATTTATTTATTTATTTATTTATTTTAAAGATTTTATTTATTCGACAGAGAGAGACACAGCGAGAGAGGGAACACAAGCAGGGGGAATGGGAGAGGGAGAAGCAGGCTTCCCGCCGAGCAGGGAGCCCGATGCAGGGCTCGATCCCAGGACCCTGGGACCATGACCTGAGCCGAAGGCAGACGCTTAACGACTGAGCCACCCAGGCGTCCCAAGATTTATTTATTTGAGAGAGACAGAGAGAGAGAGAGAGAGAGAGCATGTGCAGAGGGGCAGAGGGAGAGGGAGAGAGAGAATTCCAAGCAGACTGCCCATGGGGCTCAGAGCCCAGAGCCCAATACCTCACTGATCCCACGACTCCCACCCCCCCGACCCTGATTCCACAACCCCGAGACCACAACCTGAGCTGAAACCAAGGGTCAGACGCTTAACCGACTGCGCCCCCCAGGCACCCCCGGAGGACAGGTTTCTTGGCTGAGGCCCACTGGAGAAACAACAAGGAGCTAATGAGAGACAGGGGGACTAGGTGAGGGAGTCCTGGCAGGAGGTCTGGCTTGGGCAAAGGTGTGGAGGTGTGAGCCATCACAGGTTGTAGGAAGCATTGCTAGGAGGTTCGGGATGATAGGAGCAGGGGCAGGCTGGTGAGGGGAACGGGCACACTGTGAACGGCCAAGCATGGATTCTGCCTTGGGGAGCCTTGGAAAGCTGAGGGCTGAGACAGGGTCAGTGACGCTATCAGCTCTGAAGGACCACCCAACCCCTGCCAAGACTGTGGCGTGCCCAGCACATGACAGGTTTTATTTAAGAACCCCCAGCACAACCCTCTGTCTCAGGTAAGCCCTATGATGGTCGCCATTTGAGGCACAGAGAGGTTAAGGAAGTGGCCCCAGGTCACACAGCCATGAAAGGCCAAGCTAGGACTTGAAGCTGGCTGGCTAGCTCCAGGGTCCAAGCCCCTAACCACCTCCCTTTCCCTCCTCCCTGCGGGATCAGCTCTGAGCACCAATCCCTTCCAGGGCCGACCCTGACAATGCCCGGGGTCATTATCTCTGCCCTCTGTGAGGGCCCATTCCTGCTCAGGACCTGGGCTCTGTCGCCTAGGCTGATGGACCGTGCAGCTTTAATGCAGGGGCCTTGGCTGCCGGGCTGTGGGGGAGGAGAGCAATTTCTCAGAAATCCAATAAGCCAGTGAGTGACTCAGTGTGCTGGCGGCCCCCTCCCAACTCCCAGCCTCAACTCTGGTCCTGGCGGACAGGGGTCATGGTCACCCCACCCCCTTGCCCTGTCTCAGCCCCTTCTTCCCAAAAGTGGTCTTGGGGGCCTTAGAGTGTGAACACTGCTCCTCCGTCCCCTAGTGCCTCCCCTCCCTTCGGTCATTCCCTCGGTCTCACCTCGGGAGCAGCCCCCTCAGACTTTGCCTCCTGTCCTGCCCCGGCGCCATCCTCCCAGCCCCTGCTGCCACCTGGGTCATTCTTCTCAAAGACCAATTGGAGCTAGTCTCTCTCCTGCCCGCTGTTGTCCCAGGAGAGGGTCCCAATTGCCCAGACACGCCAACAAGGCCATTCACCAGCACCTCCCAACCCCTTTCCAGCTCTGTGTCCCCAAACTTCCCCAGACACAACCAGATTTTCAATGAGCATCTCCTTGTGCCTCTGTAACTGCTGTTCTCTCTGCCAGAAATGCCCTTCCTCTTTTATCCTCATGGTGAAACCCTACTTAGCCTTCAGATGGCACCTCCTCTGGGCAGCCTTCCCTGACTCGGGCAGGCAGGACTAGTTGCTCCTTCCTCTGTGTGCCCCCATTGCCTTGTCTGGCCTGGGACTAGCAGTGATCCCATTGTTTGACAATTAGTTGGTTAGCAGTCCCCTCCCCTACCAGCCTTTGAAAACTCCCCTGATGATATCCAAGCAGCTGCCACCACTGAGCTCTTACTGTGTGCCAGGCACTGTGCTAAGACTTTCCCTGCATGATTCCCAGTTCTCCCGACAACCCTGGAGGCAGGGGCCACATTCATCCCCATTTTATAGATAAGTGGAAATGCAGACCGGTGAAGTGACCTGCCCAAGGTCATATGCACTTAAGTGGCAGAGTTAGGGTCTTAACCTCTCTGCTGCCTCCTTCTTTCCAGCACAGAGCCAGGCATGGATTGGCTATGCGCAGAGGTTTGCGGAATGGGGGAATGAATAAATGGGAGGTTTCCCAAGGCTAGGTCTCCAGATCAGCCTTAGGAGGTTCAAGGGAAGGGAACTAGCACAGATGTGCCCCCGAGTGCGCCAGGACTACCCCTGCCGCCCTGGGACCCTGAGGTCATTTTAAGCTCTTCATGGGCCCTCCCAAGCCCAGAGGGGGTGGTGGCAGAGCCAGGATCTACGGGCATGTTTAGGACAAGGGCCTGGGGACACCTCTGCTTCTGGAGGGGGGAAGGTGCTCCTTTCAGCTTCATCAAAGCTCCCATCCTTGGAGGAGAATCCCAGACAATCAAACTGAAGCCAGGGCTTGGGGCTGTGGCCTTGACTCTGGTTGTCAGGGGGCGTGGGCAGGGTCATCACCTTTTCAAGATGAGGGATGAGCTGAGGCTTGGCCAGAGAGGCCATGGGGAGGATGCGAGAAAGTGCTTTTAAGTAACAGTTAAAAGCTCAGGTGTGGAAACAGACAGCCTGGGGCTGGAATCCCACCCTCCGCTACCTCTTAGCTGTGTGTCCTTGGGCGATCATTGAACCTTCCTGAATCTCTTTCCTCTTCTGTAAAATCGGGATGACATGCTTCATGTTGGGTTTTGGTGAGGATCAAAAATGTTGCATCCAAAGTGCTTGGTACGTGGGAAGCACTTTGTAAATTTAGCTGTTATTAGTGGGGTCAGAATTAGGTTCTCCAGCATTTGGGTCTGGTTGAGAGTCAAGATAGGATTAGTGCAAAACTAGGAGCAGGGCTGCCGGCCTGCTCAGGGAGGAGGGGGCTGTCTGCATTTGTCTACTTCTAGGGACCACACAATGGACCCTGCTGGAAGGTCAGGAGGGCGGGTGAGCTCAGAGTTGACGTTTAAGTAATAGCAGAATGAAGAGTAAACAGATTTGAGTTCAAATCCTGCTTCTTCCACTTATTTGCTGGGTGACTTGGGCAATGTACCTGCTGTCTTGAAACTTCAGTCTCCCCTTCTGTAAAATGGAGACATTATTACCTGCCCCAAAGGAGTTTGGTCAGTTTAATAAGATCATTACACCGGGTACAAGTGTCTACCCAAGTGTCAATAGTACTTTAGTTTTTTAAAATGCTTTCCTCCCCAGAGGTTTTCCTCGTCAGGTTATTTGCTTTTGGAGAACAGCGTGGGCTGCTTGGAGTGGCTCTCTCCTCATCCATCTACCAACGTGTTGGTCCCCATCCAGGGCCAGACCTGTAATCGGCACCATGGATCCATTGAAGCAGCTGGGAGAGGCGATTATTCAGAGGAGTGAGGACAGCCCTGCAGCCATGCGGAGCTCCAGGAAAACTAAGTGGGGAGGGGGTACGAGTCATCTCTCAGTTTCCAGGATCCTTCTAAGCCCACCTCCTCCATCTCCCGGAGGGACGCCCTGTCAACGGGGCTTGCGCGCCCCCTGCTGGCCTCTCGCTGGTACTGCACCTTCGGCTTTGGAGACTCCCAGCCACTGCGGCTGGTAACCAAATGTCCATAAAAGGTGGAGTATCCAAACTGGGAGGACCCTCAGAGATCATCCACCCATGCCTTACCGATGAGACAGGAGGCCGCGTGTGGGGCAGGGAGCTTGCACAGCGCAGGAATTCGGGGCCTTGGATCCCAGACGGGCCTCTGTCAATGCCTGGGCCTGGGAGCTGGGCTCTGGCTTGTGGCTGGGGACTGGGGGATGATCGCTGATGCAGAGCAGGGGGGTTCCTATTCTCAGCCCCTCGTCCCATCTGGCTGACACAGTCGTTGAATTTGTTTTGTTTTGGAGCAGCAGAGTCACTGAAACCTGATAGCTATGAAATGTTTGTGAGTGTGTGTGAGTGTGTGAGTGTGAGAGAGTGTGTGTGTCTGTGAGTGTGTGTGTGAGTGAGTGAAAGGGTGATGTTGGTGTCCATCAGCAGGTGCCCTGGGCTGGTGACATTACCATACTAAAGCTCTGGTCTTCTTTTAAACTGGTTTTCCCACCCCAAGTCCCCAAGAGCTGTCACCACTGTCTTGCCCTTGGTTCTCCAGCATGAGATGGTGGTGGGGGGGAGGGGACATGAAAGCCAGAAAGATTCTTGCCTTTAGAGCCAGGGTCACGGATAGGGAGGGATGTGGGGGCTAGGATGGGCTGTGTAGCAGATCAGAAGTGGGGAGCGTAGGAGAAATGAGAGGTGAGGATGCTGCCGGCTTCTGGCCTGGCTGATGGGTTGCACCCCTCAGTGAGGTGAGGAGCTTGGGGGGACCTGCCCACCTGGTGCCTGGAAGCTCATGACATATGGAGAGCCCTGTTTTGTCCTGACTGCCCCTTGCATGCTCCCTGGGCCTTCTTCCTGGCTGGGTGTGTGTGTGCACATGGGCGTGTGCGTGTGTATGTGTGTGTGTGGGAGGGCTGTGCATGTCCATGCCCATGGGCTGAAAGCCTGGTGTTACTAGGGATGGGGGCCATTAGAGCCTTAGTGACCCGGGAAGAGGCTTGCCTGGGCTGGGAAATGACCCTTTGGTCCCTTTCCTCTTCCGATCACACAAAGACTGGGGGTCCGTGGTCTGTCCCCTGATAAAGGGTGCCTGGTGACAGCCTGGCCTAGCCTGGTTTAGGTTCCAGGTCTGCACCCATCTCCCCCAGTAGGGTGGCCTCAGGCAAGTCCCCGCCTCTCTTGGAACCTCAGTGTTGTCCCCCCCGACAAGTAGGGTCAACGAGCTGTAGCCCGGAGAGGATGAAATGAGCTGTCGCAGGCAGAGGTCTGGGTGCTTGGCCAAGAATGGAGGGTACTATTATTTTGAAACTGGGTGCTCTGACGCTTGGAAATTGGGCCCCCACCTACCTTTCTGACTTCATTTCCTCTCTGCCCTTCTCCTCACTCGGCTGCAGCCACGCTGGCCTTCCTCCCGTGTCTGGACATCACCTGCCTTCATCCATTTGGGAGCCTTTGCAAACACTCGTCCTTCTGCTCCGTTGTCGCATGGCTGGTCCTTCCCAGCCTTCAGGTTCCCATTTAAGGTCACCTCCCTGGGGGAGCCTGCCTGACGGCTCCAGCTAAGGTTCCCACTGTGCCCCCTCCAGGCACTCTCCTAGTTCTCTCCTGCTTTTTCTCCCCGGCGCCTACCACTGCCAGGGCCTGGGTGATTGGTTCATTGTTTGCTGCCCCCCTTCTGCCTCGCAGACTGAGCCGGCCATCTGGTCTGTTGTGAGCCGAATGCCTGGTGTCTGCCACGGTGCCCAGCCCACAGGAGGCCCTCAGGAATGATCTGCGGACTCCGCAGAGGCTTCCGGTGCGTGGAGAGAGCTGGTGTTTGGAGCCAAGCAGTCCTACCTTGAACTTGAGTTAGAATTCCAAGTCCTGGGGGCACCTGGGTGGCTCAGCTGGTTAAGCTGGTTAAGCGTCCGCCTTCAGCTCGGGTCATGATCTCAGGGTCCTGGGATCGAGCCCCGCATCGGGCTCCCTGCTCAGTGGGGAGTCTGCTTCTCCCTCTCCCCCTGCCCCTCCCCACCCACTGTGTGCTCTCTCTCTCTCAAATAAATCAATAAGATCTTAAAAAAAAAAAAAAAGAATTCCAAATCCTGGCTCCATCACTCACTGGCTATGTGAATCTCACCAGCCCACTGGTCTCAGTTTGCTCATCTGTCAGGTGGGCTAAGTAGAGTGACATCACAGTTGCTTCAAGGAAGCCACGAGCTCATGCGTGCCTGGAGCATGCCAGGGGCGCTGTGCTGTGTGCCAGGCGCTGCTCTGTGATCCTTACTTCTTGACTTCATTTCGTCCTCACCATCACCCTGAGGAAGAGACTGTTATTATCCCATTTTACAGATGAAAGAACCGAGGCTCAGAGGAGTAGGTCATGTGACCCGTGATGACCTTGGCTCTCAGGTAAGGGCCATAGGTGCAGGAACTTTTGGAACACAGCCAGTTTCTCTCCCTGGCATCTCGTTGGTGCTCAGGGAGGACCAGGAATTGGCAATCTGAGCTCTGCTTCCAGCGCTGACGCTGACTAGCTGCGTGACCCCGGGGGACGGGTCCCTGTCCCCCCTAGAACCCCAGCCCCGAAGTGCCATCTCTGCTGCCCCAGGGCTGGGCGGGGCCGGGGCAGACAGTTGGAACGGGCTCTGGCCCTGAGTCACCAGGTGGGGATGCGCACGGGGGTTGCCAAATGTTTGAACTCTTCAAGAGAAGCAGGAAGTTTGGATTTTGATAGGAAATTTGATTTTTCGATGTCGATAACAATTTAAAAAGAAAAAAGAAACATACTGCATACTGCGTGGGCCAGACTCCATGTGTGGGCTGCATTTGGGCTCTTGGGCTGTCACTTTGCAATCCATGGGATCCTCGTTATCTAGTGGCCCCTTGCTGTCCTTGGGCCCTTGATAAAAGTGACTCACGCTGTTGAATACTTTCTGTGTCCAGGGGCACGTGTGATGTCAATTGACTCCCCCCATCCCACGTCCCCCTGGCATTCCCACCATGTAATATTATCCCACTAGGTGGTATTATTATCTCTATCTGATAGGGGGGCAAACTGAGGTCCAGAGAGGTTAAGTAACTTGTCCAGGGTCACACAGCTAATAAATGGCAGAGCCAGGGGACAAAGCAGAGCTCTCCTGCTCCCAAACTTCTTGTGGAACCATCGTGTCATAATGACCCCCGTACTCTCTGTCCAGCCTCCTGCCCACCAGGACTCCCCCATCCTCGCTTTGTGGGGACTCACGCACTTGCTGGCTGACCCCAAGGCTGGTCTGGCACAGTCTTGGCCTGGAAGCAGGGTGAGCCAGGCAGGAGCCTTCTCCTCCTCCTGGGACCCCGGCTTCTCCTCTCCGAGACCCCGCTGGTGCCGCAGGCTGTGTAGACACCTGCTGATTTGATGAAACTTTTGCCGAGCCAGCACCGAGGCCGTGGCCGCCTCCAACAGCCCAGCCACAGACACGTGGAACGTCCCCTCCCTTTTGGAAATCGTGGTAGGGAGTTGGCTAGTCCCTGTGTCAGCGGAGCTGCTGACGGCTTTCCAGATTTTTCCAGCAACTCCTGCTACAGATCCTCCGGTGCGCAGAGGCCGTGTGTACGTGTGTGCAAGTGTGCCCGCTCAGGTGGGCGTGTGGCTCCTTGCGGGTCTGGGCACAGGAGACACGCCGGTATGGTGGGCTGCGGTGTCCACTGTGGGGGCGTCCGTCTGCGGGCACTGGTGTCTGGGCGGGCACTGCCTGGGAGTGCAGAGGTGTGCACATATGTTCCTGGACCTTTGGGGAAAAATTGAATTTTTTTTTTTTTAATTGAGGTGTAATTTACATACAGCAAGGTGCATAAATCTTAGGCGTATAGCTCAATGGATTTTTTACATATGTACAGCCGAGTGGCCATCACCTTGGTCTGGGGGCTCCCTCATGCCCCTCCCGGTTGATACTTCCACTGGTATCCACTATTCTAGCCTCTCTCACATACATCGGGACTCGAGTTCTCTTTGGATTTTGCTCTTGATCCTGTTCCACGTGCTCAGTGGGTCTGTGAATTCAATCAGCAGCAGCAGAAGGGACAGTGGCCTGATATTTGGAAGAACTTCCAGGTGAACTTCCCTGGAATCTGGGTACTCAGGCCCTCGGGGAAGCTGCGTGAATGTTGCCTCCAGCGGTGGAGGTGGGAGACAGCAGCTAAAACAGCGCCTTTTACAGGTGCTTTAGAGAAATGATTTTATTTATGTGCCACATAGCCTTATAAAGTTGGTGTGATTGTCTCTATTTTGTGGATAAAGACCCTAAGGCTCAGAGACAGGCAAGGAAATGGCCAGGTTCACAGAGCTGGTGAATGGCAGAGTGGAATTTGAATCCCGGTCTCTTATCTCCAGAGCTGTTCTTTTCCTTCACCCGGGCGACCTGTTTGGATGATCAGTGACCCCTTGCTGGGGCCAGGACCTCACTCCAGTGTGCTCTCCTTGGGACATCCCCATTTGTACTTTCAAGGGCCCCATCCCACCTGGAGTTAAGTTATCACCTGCATCCCAGGCATCACTGTTGCTTTGGAAACTAGGATGGTCTGAGCTGGACAGGCGATTGCAGGTCATCTTGTCCCATGCCCTGAGCTAATGGCTAAGTGTAAGGCTCTCAGTTGGTAGGGACCTGCCCAGGGTCACACATTGACCCTATGGCAGTTTTGAGTGCAGACTCTCATCACCTTGTTGGTTGGACATTGGTGGAAGGAGCAGACCTGGTCACCCTCAGGGATGGGCTGGAGTTGGGGAGTCTACTCTTTCTTGTGGTCTCTCTTCTCCGTGCTGAACTGGTTTTCAAAATGGCAGAGCCCAGCGTCCAGAAGGGGACTCCTGTCTGACCTCTCCTGTGCCAATCTGGCCAGGCCTTGCCTTCCTTCGGCTCTAACTGGAACCGGCAGGCTTTGAGGGGAATTGATCAGACCCTCCCATCTTCCAGTCCTTGCTGCACCTGTCACTACCCAAGCAGGGGGCACCGTGCTGTGCTGGAGCCACAGACAGGTTTGGAGCCATATAGGGGACTTGCTATGTCATCTTGGGCAAATCACTTTGCCTCTCTGAGCCTTAATTTTATCTGTAAAATGGAGATAATAATAGGATGTACTTCATAAGGGTATTGTAAAGATTAGTAGTAATAATGGTACCCATGGCGGCTGCCAGACTGGGGGGGTTTACTATGTGCTGGGTGCTGCCATCCCACTCAATCTTCCTTGAGGCATTACTGCTAGTATCCCCTCTTTACAGGGGAGGAAACTGAGGCACAGAAGGGTTCCATAGTTTGCTCCACTAGTAAGCAGGCATGCCTGGATTCCAGCCCAGGTCTGTCCAACTCCAAAGCCCTGAATACTTAACCCAGGAGGGTTATTCAAGATATTCAACAATTGGCCTGGCCCGGGCCCCAAGCCATCAGAATAAATGCCTGCCATAAATAAACAAGCTGTATGTTCTCCGAGTCTGGTCTTATCCATTACACACTCGACTGTGTTAAATGGGATTAATCCAGGAAATGAGATTACAGATGTCAAGCAGCTTGGAGAAGCTCAAAGCACTCCATAGCATTGGATTCTATTTCTTCTTACACTGTGGGGAAGAGTCCCGTGAATCAGGAGACCTGGGCTGAACTCCTGGCTCTGCTGAATGACCTTTGGTGAGTCCTGGAAGACTGTTTCCAGAAGCAGAGATTAACTAGGTGGAAACCTGCTAAGTTTAGCAGGTGCTCCGTGAGCATTGGTCAGGCCCATTCATGTGCTAATTACACAGGGTTCGTCAAAACAGACCCAGGAGGCCCTCAGCTTGGCCCCAGTGTGTTATATCACTCAATCAAGGGATTCGCATGTTAGTTTTTAAAGAATGACTTAAAATGCATTGTACATGTTTTTTAAAAAAGATTTATTTATTTATTAGAGAGAGAGAGTGGTAAGGAGGGGCAGAGGGAGAATCTGAGAATCTCAAGCAGGCTCCCTGCTGAGTGCAGAGCCTGACACGGGGCTCGGATCTCACGACCCTGAGATTGTGACCTGAGCCGAAGTCAAGAGTAGGACGCTTGACTGACTGAGCCACCCAGGTGCCCCAACACTGTACATATTTAAGGTGTGCAATTTGATCATATTTAAGTATTCAATCTGGTTTTGACAGGTGTAGACACTGGTGAGAACACCACCATAGTCCCTACACCTAACATCGCTGGCACTTCTCAGAGTTCTCTGGTTCCCCTTCGCCACCTGCCCCTCCCTCCACGCCCATTCTCAGGCACACAGTGATCTTTTTTCCATCACTATAGGTCTCTTTGCCTTTTCTAGAAGTTTATATAAATGAAATCATACCATATGTAGGCTTCCTTCATTGGCGTAGTCTTTTCGAGATTCATCCATATAGTCATTTGTACTGCTGAGTACTATTCTATGGTATGGATGTACCAGTTTGTCTTTCCATTCACCTTTGGATGGACGTTTGTTTTTTTTTCCCCCCAGCTTTTGGTCATTATAAATAAAGCTCTTAGGAACATTTAGGTATCAGTCTTTGTGGGGATGTATATTTTTGTTTCTCTCGGTAAATACCTAGTAATGGAAGGGCTGGGTCATGTGGATTGTTTCTCAAGGTGGCTGTACCGTGTTCCAACCCCATGAGGGTCCCAGTTGCTCCCATCCTCACCAGCACTTGGTCTGGTCCATCTTTCCAATGTTAGCCACTCTAATGGGTGGGTAGTGGTAATCCTAGGAAGCCACTTGTCAGAAGACAGACTTTGTCTCAAGTTTCAGAAAGAACTCTCCATGTGTCAGAGTGGTCCAATTATGGAATGCACTTCCTGGTGGAGTCATGAGCCCACCAAGACTTTGAGGGTCTGGTTGAGATGTGTGGACAAAGGATTCCAGCGTCAAGTGGGTTTGGACTCGATTTTCCTGAGCTACCTCCAGCCTTGTGGTTCTAAGCATCTTAAATGGTGAAAGCCTGGTAGCATTATTATTAATATCCGCATCTTGCTAGCTCCGACCTCCCACCTTCCCCTGCAGGAAGCCTCACCCTGTGTGAATTCCTCTCCCCTCTCAAAGGTGTGGGCAAATCCTCTGCGCTCATGAATCAGAGGAGATGGCCACCTGCGCTGTCCTCTGTCCCCATCAGTGACCACTTCCACTGCTGTCTTTGGTCTGTCCATGAGGGTCCTGCCTGCCTCGGCCTCGAGGTCACACAGGAGCTCACTGCTTGCTGGCAAATGCTTCTGGAGGATGGGGTCTCCCAGCAGGTCTGCAAGGGCCCACTTACAGGACAGCTCCCCCCATCTCACACTCAGCCTCCTCCTCCTGGAGTTGGTGACTGGGCTGCAGCAGGTCCAAGAACCAGCTGACAGGATGTACCCAGACCCAAGACCCACTATCCCGAGGCCCCTGCTCTTAAGTCTGGCTTGCCATCTGACTCTCTGCTTCCTCTGATGAAGGGTTTCTCCTTTGGCTCCTGAGAGTCCTTCCTGCCTTCTGTTAGGTGCCTGCCTCTCGTCCGCCAGGCATGTCGCCCGTGTGTCTGGACCCAAAGCAATCTTGGTCCTGCCAGCATCTTGTGACCTAGTGGTTGCACATGGATGACTGGACGCCGAGCATCACTCAGTCCCATACCCCACGTGTGTCGAGTCTCAGTTCTGGCTCAGTCAGGCCCTCTGTGCCCCGTGGAAGTAATCAAGGCAAGTCATTTTTAAAAAAGGCTTTCTTTTGGTTGAGGTTTACCTCAATTGATTTGTATTTTGAAAATGAGCCAGCACATACACTTCTGAAGCCGTTGTTACAGAATGAGTTTTTCCATGATCCATCCTCTGGTGTTCACACCCTTGTGCAGTGCCCTCCTTCCACATTGTACCAGGGCTGGTCTTGGTGACCAATAAGGTACGGACGAAGTGCTGGAGCATCATTTCTGAGATTAGGGCAGGTTACAGGTCACCTCCCTGTCTTAGGTCATTTGCTCTGCGGAAGGGCAACTGTCCTGCCGTGGACAGCCCGACAGAAGGCCCATGTGGGGAGGAGCTACCCCCTCTAGCCAGTAGCGCAGCCTCCTGCCCATGGCCACGTGGGTGAGCTTGCAAGTGGGTTCTCAGCCCCATCAAGCCTGCAGAAGACAGAGCCGAGGCTGACTCCTGACTTCAACCTCACGAGAGACCCTGAGTCAGGACCACCCAGCGAAGCCACTTCTCCATCCCTGACCCTCAGAGACGGAGCTAATAAGCGCTGCTTTAAACCACTAATGTTGGGGGGGGGGTCATCTGTTATGCAGCAGCAGATAACTAATTCATCCTCTGACCGGGTCCCCCTGCCTGACCCCACCCAAACAGTCAAAATGGAATCCTGATGGAGTGTGGGTCGTCCTCCTGGTCCAGCACAGCTGACTGGACCAGGGGTGCCACCTGATGCAGCCTGACTCCTTCTAGAAAAATTTTTTTGCTTTCTCTCTTCTCCTTTCTCCTTCCTCCCTCCTCCCTCCCTCTCTCCCTTTCTCTTTTTCTTTCTGCAGGAGGAGAAGATTGAATCAGACAGTTTTGAGAATAGTAGGTAAGCTCTGAGGGTGGGGCTGCCTAGCCAGTCTATAGAGAGCCAGCGCTGAAGTCAGAGAGAAGCCAGGGTGGGAGAGAGATCCGGGGGCTCGGGGGACGCATGCTGCCCTGGGACCTGGCAGGTTCCATGTCTCCCACTTGTGCTCCTGGCAGCCGAATGGTGGGGAATTCCTCTGGCCTTTGAAATGATCCTCCTTGTGATTTGAGCTGCCTTAAGTTTCTGCTTTTCCAATCATATCATCTTACGTCAATAATCTTTGTTGGCAGCATTTTTTGGAAGGTCGTAAAATGTTCCACTGAGCAGACCGATCTCAGTTGGCACCACCACTGGCCTCTGCTTGGACATCTAGGTGATTTCCAGTTTCTTTCTGTTATAAATAACACCATGATGAACATCTTCAGCACTTGAAGCCTCTTTCACATCTTCAGCGATATCTTCAAGAGGTGTTCCCAGAAGTGGGGATGAGTGGGCCAAAGGATATGAACCTCTTTATGCAACAAAAACATCCTGTGAAATGTCCTTCCGGAAAAACGGCCCTGAGTCCCTCCAGCAGTAGAGGACATTGTTCATCTCACCTCCCTCCCCAGCCCCCAGCTTCCCTCCCTGGGGCTGCAAGCACCTGCACTTACCCTCTGCGGCTCCCCAGGCGCAGGACACCTGCTGGGGGGCATGTCCACGTATCCCACTGTTTAGCAGCTGCTGTGTCCTGCCAAGGCCTCTAGGGGCTACACAAGTCAGGGAAGATCTATGTCGTTCTCTTTGATTTCAAATGAAGTAGATGCTAAACACCACTTAAAAATACATTAATAATGGTGTTGGTGTATCATTCATCTTGGAGAAGTGACAGATGTTTCCTTCAGCAAAATGCTGAAGTGGGTTAGGGAGTTAGAAGATTGATTAGTTTCTGTCAAGGGGCTCATTACCTCTGGCCTAGACGACCTCCTCACTGGCCCCCTGCCTCCAGCTCCCGCAGCCCCCACCCTGGCCCAATCTGGCCCCCACACCGAGGTCTAGTTAATCCTGCTGACGTGGTTCGGGAAAGTGGGAGGTGTGAGGGGCTTGGAGTCAGGTGCCCAGGGTTCTCGTCTCGGTTCTGTCACTGAGCTCCTGGGTGGGGTGGACCCACCACATCTGCTTCTGTTTCCCCCGTTTCTCAGATCAGTTCTCTGATTTTCCTTTGCAGTCCCACCCTGCCCCTTTCTCAGTCCTGGGGTGTCATGTCAGGCTGACACTTCTTCCCCCCCCCACTTCAGAGGTAGGCATATGATACCCAGGCTTGGCCATTGAGAATTCTGCAGACCTCTGGCCCAATAATTGGTTCAAGGGGCAGCATGTGTCTGAAGTTGAGCCAACCATTTTCTGAGGCCTGGATCCCACTGTACCTGAAGTTCACCCTTCAGCATCCTAGTTATGTGAGCCAAATCTCTCTTCCTCCTCCCCTCCCCCCCATCCTCCTTCTTCCTTTTCTTCTCCTTCTACTTCTTCCTCTTCTTCTTCTCCTCCTCCTTCCTCTCCTCCTCCCCCTCCTCCTCCCCCTCCTCCTCCTTCAAGTCCATCTGAATTGGGTGCTTGTTACTTATAAACAAAAGAGCTGAGACTGATACACATTGTGACCTTGAATAAGTCCTTTTCCTTTGGTGGTCTCAGTTGCTCCATCTGGGCAATGAAAGAGTTGGATTCTTTGAGGTTCTCCCCAAGCCTGGGAGGTTCAAGTTCCCCATCTGGGTTGTGGCGACCCATGCATCGGGAGGGTCACAGGTGGAAGGGCTGGCTCGTGTGGAGATCCATCTGCTGTGAAACACCACCAGGAGAAACCTCAGTGGGCACGTTCTCTCCAGACCTCCAAAGGGGCTGTGCTCGAGCAAAGGCAGTGGTAAGCAGGCCCCCTGGGGGGCGGTGGGGAGGTCCAGGGGATCCTGGGGTTTCATGGACCATTGTGACCAGCAGCGAGATGTCTGCCCCTGCTCTGTGTCTCTCAATGGCTCCCAAGTACCCTCAGGATTAAGTCCCATCCCCTTAGATGGGCAGAAGGCCAGGCTCCACATAGGGCTTAATAAATATTAAGTGAACATTCAATAAGCAAATGCCCTTCATGACCAGGCTCTTGCCTAACTCCCCAGCCCTAAACTCGGACGCTCCACCTTCTACCCTGCACACCTCCGCTCACTGCCTCCTTGAACACACCCCAGTCCGGTACACACAGTTCTTTCCCTCTGCCTGGCCTCTCTTCCCACCTCCCGGCTGGCAAACACACACTCCTTCAACCCTCAGCTCAGCTCATTCGCGGATTCAGCAGATGTTTCTGGAGACCCCTTACCCTGTGTGGACAGTCTTCTAGGTGCTGGCATTGACCTGGTGAAGTCCCTGTTCTCATGGAGCCTGTTCCTGGTGGGGGTGGGGGGGGGCAGCGTGCAGCAAATACAGAGGGTGTCAGGGTAAGAAATGCTATGGAGAAGATTCAGCCGGAGGGGTGGGGGGAGTGTGGCTGGGAGACATGGTTGCTTTTGTGTTTAATAAACGGTGGCCCAGAAGCTACTCTGATCCGGTGATATTTACGCTGACACCCAAAGTAAATGAAGGAGTTCATCGTGCAGATCTGCTGGAAGGGTGATGCAGGTAGAGGGAAAAGCAAATGCAAAGGTCTTGGGCGAGGAGGAAGCTCAGCATGTTTGCGAAGTGGTGAGATGCCCCCTGTGCTGGAGTGAGGGGGTGCAGGGTGTGGGCGGAGGTCAGAGGGTAAGAGCAGAGGGGAGGGAGGGCAGCGGTGCAGGGTGGTGTAGGCCAGAGCGAGAGGGGGACGGGGAGCAGGGTGGGAGGCTCCGGCAAAACTCCAGGGTGACAGCAACGGGAGCAGGGCTCAGATCCTGGGTCTGTGTTGAGGGTGGAGGGATCTGCCTGCAGGGGGGCAGGAGATGGGTGTGTGGGTGGTGAGGATGAGCAGGGGGCCGTGGAGGGGTGTGGTGCACGGGGTGGGGGGCTGCGGACAGCAGGTGGAGGGCAGGGCTGCCTGGTGGCTTGGCTCAGCCACTGGACTCCTGCTGGAGATGGGGACGGATGCGGGAATGGAGTCGTGGGGAGAGGGTGAGGCTGGAGGCGTGAGTTTCAGCAGAAAGAAGGTGGTTAGACTGGATACCGCGTGGGCTGCTAGGGGAGGGGGCGAGGGTGTGGAGCCAGCAGAGTCCCGACTTCTGGAGGGGCTGCTGGGAAGCAGGAGGAAGACTGGGGAGAGAGAGGCTGGCCCAGGACTTAAGAGGAGAGAGACGTGTTCCTTGCTGGGGCCGGTCACATGAACTGAGGGCTGGGACTTGGCCTCTGGCCTCAGCACCAGGCAGGTCATTGGTGACCTTGACCACACAGTGGAGCAGGCTCCAGAGGGAAAGGAGCTGGGAGGGATTGGCAACAGTGCCAGAGAAGGGTTGGGGTCAGAGGTCCGCGGTCAGGAACTGTGTCTGAGCAAAGCCTGGGTGGAAGGAGGGAACAGTGGATGGGACTTTGTAGAGGAACTTTCTAAGGCAGGCCACCAGGGCCAGAGCTTTGTGGGGGTGGGGGGGTGTGGTCTGGAGGGTGGCGGAAGCTTCTAGAGGACTTGGAGTGCTTTATTTATTTTAAAAATTGCTCTCTGGCTCTCAAATGGGGAACTTCGGGCGCCTTTGATTCTGAGCATGCCCTGCTGAGCCCCTTCCTGCTGCCCCTCATCCAGGCCCCTCCTGTCCCCTGCCTGCGGGTCCTGGCCTCTGTGTCCGCTGCCTCTGATCTTGGCCAGGCTGTGTGCGTGGGCCCGGCTTGGCCACCCGGGCCGCGGAAGTTGGGGCGCGGTGGGTGTGTCCTGGGGAGAACCGTGTGGGGGCCCTTTGTCCTGGGCCGGCGCTGCAGCTTGGTCAGGCCCTCGTGGGGCCGGAACTGGCCTCTGATGCCACCAGACAAAGGGTCTCTTTGAGAGGCCAGGGAGTGGGGAGCTGGGATTTATCTTCCCCCCAGTCTTGTGAGACCATCAGAGGGCTGAAGAGCGGGGAGCCCGGCGGAACTTTGTTACTGTTATGTCATCGATATTGTTCTTATTGTTGGGGAGGCTGCCCTCCCTGTCATTGCTCAGCTCTCCCTCGGCTGCCTCCAGCCCTGCGTGGGCCAGACTCCATGCGTGTGTGCTGTCCTGGGCTGAAGGCACTCAGTGGCCGACGTAATCTTCCCAGCAACACTGTGCGGTAGGTACACTTGTTGAGCTCCTTTAATAGATGAGGAACTCGAGGTTCTTAGACCACAAAACCACTTATTCAAGGTCCTATAGCTGCTAATCTCTAGGTTAAGATTTTAAGAGTACACTCTTAACCCCTACTCAGCACTGCTCCATATCAGATGGGAATGAAAACCTGGGCAGGTCGCGACCAACAAGAAGCTTAGTTAGCCGTGTTGAAAGAACTCAGGGCTTAATCATTCTCACAGATTAGAAATCTAGGGCTGGTAACATCTAGGCCCAGCAACATTGTCAGAGAACAAGCTCTCTCCCTTCTATTGTCCCTAACTTGTGTGTGTGTGTGTGTGTTTTGCCCTCATAGTTCCAAAGTGGCTGCCATGCCTTCAGCACTCTAATACACATTCCAGGCAGAAACGTGGTGGAAAGGCCAAACATCTTCAATTTAGGAGGCTTTGTCTTTTTATTTGGGAAGTGAAGCCCTTCTAGCAAACTCCCACCTAGATCTGGGCCAGAACACGCCCCTGGCTACCCTTGGCTGGAAGGTAGTTAGGAAAATGAGACTTGAGCCTTCCAGCCTCTAGAGTTTCAGATGGCAGGGGAGGGGTGGCTGGGAAAAGCACTGGGGGCCGCACTGTGCTCCTGCTTGGCCTTCAGTTGTGGTCTTCCCATGCAGGTCTCTCCACCCGCCCAGTGTGCCCTGCAGACGCTCACCTCTGACCCGGGGCCTGGAGGGACTACGTGGGTGCCTCTGCCATCCGAGGTCTGGGCCATGACAGGAAGCCCAGAGAGCTTCCATGTCAGGACAGTTTGTTTTCTGGTCCTCACGGTCCTCCTCTGTGAGACGGGTGGGGTTTTCAGCCTCCTGCCCGGCAGGGTGGCCTGGAGGACCATAGAAGGCAGTGTGTGCCGAGGGCCTGGGCCCTGGCGGCCGAGGGGTGGAGGCGGCCTGCGGCGTTCCTGGGGTGCCTCTGAGCAATTCCCCATCTTCGTCAGGAAAATGGGGATGAACTGGAAGGATGGGGGCCTTTGGAGGTTCTTGTTCCATGGGAGGAGGCTGTTTTCAGCAGACATTTGAGGAGGGAGGGGGGACCGGGAGCTGGCCGAGGGGAGGGAGGCCCTGCAGAGGCCAGTGGGACTCCCGACATCTCCCTGCCAGGTCCTGCTACCTCCAGAGAGGGCTCCAGGGACCCATCAGATGGTCTGTCCTCCATGGGCCCGAAGTGGGTGGACACCCGTGCCTTCCCCACCGCAGCTCCAATCAATGACTCTCCACTGGGCTTTGAGCCTGGTCTGCCTGGCTGGTCACAGCACTACCTCCTAATACGCCCCTTGGAGGAGCAGAGAAGGCTCACTGGGACCCGCCTTGGGGCCCTGACTTGCTCGGGAGAGATGCAGATAATCTCTGCCTCTCTGTGCCTCAGTTTCCCTGTGATTCAGCATCCTGGGGATGGTGGGAATGCTATAGCCCCCTGCCCACAATTCCATTTTGTCTCGGTCCCTCGTCTTTCTGGGTCGAGCTCTCCAGGGGCCTGGAGAGGAGCAGGTGTGAGTGTACCAGGGGATGCCAGTGGTTGGGGTTCCAGTCCTATTCTGTCCTGACCTGCCAGTGACCAAGGCTCCTCACCTCTGTAAATATGTCCCCATTCTTTTTTTTTTAATTGTTATGTTAATCCCCATACATTACATCATTAGTTTTAGATATAGTGTTCCATGATTCATTGTTTGTGCGTAACACCCAGTGCTCCATGCAGAACGTGCCCTCCTCAATACCCATCACCAGGCTAACCCATCCTCCCACCCCAATATGTCCCCATTCTAAGCCCCTTCCAACTCTGTGGCTGTGAGTCCATGACTCAGGGTGCCCCCCACCCAGGGGCAGCTTTCAACAGACCTTGGTGCCCCAGGACAGTCATCTTCCCTGTCTTGGTCCGGAGCTGGAGATGTGCTGGGTTTGCTGGTGCAGTGCGCCCCCTGGTGGCTCTCAGAACTCTGCTGGTCCAGGCCCCAGTCTCAAAGTCCTCTGCTGGGCAGGGGTCAGGGGCCCAGCTCTAGGGGAAACAGCTTTCTTTCCTTTTGGGGGGATGAGTGGAAGTGGGGTTGCTCTAGTTCCTGGGAAGCTTTTGGCCCCATAATGTAACGCTGCCACCCACATCCTTACTTCAGAGAAACCAAAGTCCTGGTTGGGCTTTTTTTCCTCTTATTTCTGGGGGGCCCACAGGGGTACCTTGTCTCTGTGAGGAGGGCGGATCATGCCCATATTTTGGACAGGGAGATCAGGACTCAGGAAATCAGGACTCAGTGATCAAGTTTGCTGCTGGTCTCTCCGGCGCTGGGATGCCCTGGGAACTCTGGCTCTCAGGCTGGACTCCCTGTTCCCTCCGCTTGGAGGCTCTCCCCTTCTTTGGAGGAAGGAATGCCTGCCCATCCTTTGGGTCTCTGCTCAAGTGCTCTTTTATTTATTTATTATTTATGGTCAAATATACATAACCCAATTTACCATTTTAAGCATTTGTAAATGTGCAGTTCGGTGGCATTAAGCACTTGTCCTGTTGTGCGATCGTCTCCACCATCCATCTCCAGAACTTTTTCATCTTCCCAAACTCAAACTCACACCCAGCCAACACTAACTCCCCGTTTCCCTCTCCCCCAACCCCCAGCAACTCTGATTCTACTTTCTGCCTCTATGACTTTGCCTACTCGAGGTGCCTCATATCAAGCAGAATCCTATCATACTTGTCCATTTGTCCCTGACTTACTTCACTTTGCATAATGTCCCCAAGGTTTATCCACGTTCTAGCAGGTGTCCGAATTCCCTTCCTTTTTATGGCTGCATGATATTCCATGGTACGTGTGAACCACATGTAGTCTATCCCTTCATCCATGGACGGACCCTCGGGCTACTTCTCCCCTTCGCCGTCGTGAACGATGCTGCTCTGAACATGGGTGTGCGGACATCTGTTTGAGACCCGCCTTTAGTTCTTTTGGGTGTATGCCCCGAGGTGAAATGGCTGGATTACATGGTAATTCTAGGCTTGATTTCTTTTTAGGAATTGCCAATCCTTTTCTGCAGTGGCCGCCCCATGTTACATTCCCATCGGCTGTGCCAAGCGTTCTTCTTATCCTCATCAAAGCTTCTTATTTCCTGTTTTGTTTTCTATAGTAACCATCCTCCTGGTTATGAAGTGGTATTTTGTAGTTTTGATTTGCAGTTCTCTAATGATTAATGCTGTTGAGCATCTTTTTATGTGCTTATCGGTCTTTTTTTTTTTTAAGTCTTATTTATTTATTTCAGAAAGAGAGAGAGAGAGAGCACTTGAGCCAGGGGGAGGGGCAGAGGGAGAGAGAAATTCAAGCAGACTCCCTGCTGAGCACAGAGCTGGACACGGGGCTCGATCTCACGACCCTGAGATCAGGACCTGAGCTGAAACCAAGGGTCCGACGCTTAACCGACTGAGCCACCCAGGCACTTCAGTCTTCTGTTTTTAAAATGAACACTATTTCCCCCAGACCTGCAGCTTGAGCATCTTCTGAAAACTTGTGAGAAGTGCAAATTCTCAGTCCCCATCAAGGATCTACTGAAAGGGAAACTCCCAGCTCTCTGGGTTTTAACAAACATTCTGGGTAATTCTGAGGCACACTCAGGTTTGAGAACTCCTGATCTGGGCATGGTGCCAGGCACTTTGCAGAATTATTTCATTTATTACACCTTATTATTCCCACTTGGCAGAGCAGAAACCAGGGCTCGGAGAGGTGGAGTACCTTACAGAAGTCATGCAGTTTCTGAGGTCAAGCTCCTAGCCTGCCCACCGGTTGCCTTCCCTGGGCTTTCCAGGAGCTGGGGACACCTTCCCTGGATGGCCAGCATGGGGAGCCCTCGACCCAAGACCCAGAGTCTAGGCTTGGAGGGAGTGGGGAGGGCAGAGCTTGGAAGCCTCTGGAAGCTGGGCAGAACCCTCAGGGCTCCCCTTCCATTAGACCCACACCACCTGCCCGACCCTCATCTCTCCCATGTGGACTTTCAGCCCTGACTGTAAAGAACCCTGAGGCAGGGACTTGGGGCAACTGGGTCAAAGTTTGAGAGGTTCCACTAACAAGCTGTGTGACCTTGGTATGTTGCTGAACCATTCTGGGCCTCAGTTTCCCCATCTCTAAAATGGGGGTACCATCCTTGCCCTGGGGATCCCTTGAGAACATGAAAGTTCCTTCATGTCTGAGGCATGGTTTGGTTTGGTTTCCTGGAGGGTTGAGGCGATCGGTGCTCTGGGCGGCGGCGGGGGGCGGAGATGGAAAAGTGGACATTTGCAGGGTGCTAAATGGGCGCGGGGTGCTCTCAATGTGACAGTCTATCTCATGCCAACATAGTGAAGTAAGGATTTTATCCCCGGTTTCATGTGAGGAAACCAGGTTCAGAGAAGTGGGCTGTTCAGAAAATGGCAGAGCTGGAACTCAAACTCAGGCGCTCTCTCTTCTTCCACAGCCATCCACCAGAGGGCCAACGTATTGTCCCAGGAGGGACAGGGGAGACGAGGAGGCAAAGTTCCTTCCCTCCCTCCTTCCCTCCTTGGACCCCGGCACTAGGCTGTGGCTCTTGGTTCCATCACCTAGCAGCTCTGCCCCCCAGGGCACTTCCTGCTCCCCCCAACCCCCTCATTTATATGTTGAAACCTAACCCCCAAGGTGATGGTGTTAGGAGGTGGGGCCTTCTGAAGATGATTAGGTCAGGAGTGCAGAGCCCTCAAGAATGAGATCAGTGCCCTTATAAAGGGGACCCCGAGAACTCCCTTGTCCTCTGGCATGTGAGGACCTTCAAGAAGACAGCCGTCTATGAACCAGGAAGCAGGTCCTCACCAGACACTGAACCTGCGGGGGCCTTGACCTTGGACTTCACTGAACGCTCACTACAATGACCCCATTTTACAGGGATGGGCACTGAGGCAGAGAGGCACACAGCTGGTGAGCGGTGCGGCAGGGCTTTGAACCTCGTCTGGTTCCAGGGCTTATGCTATCAGTTCACCAAAAGAACAACTCTAAAGTTCGCGGAGTTATCAGAGGTAGAGGGAAGGGCTGTTGGGCAGACAAAAGCTATTCGTGCCCTTCTGTCACCTTGCACGACACAAAAGGCATCCAGCCCTGGTCTTGGCACACAGTGGGCCTTTTGGGATGGAAGATCCGCCTCCTTTTTCTTGGAAGATCAGGGCGGACCAGCTTCATCATCAAGGAGCCAGGGCAGTGCACCCAGCTGAAAGGGCTCTGTGGGTGTAGCCCTGGCCTGCTCCCCGGCTGGGCCAACTGGAAGAGGCCATTGGGTGGCTCTCCCTGCAGACCCCACTACCTGGGACAGAGGTCGCTCTCAGTGTGTTGGGAGCTCTGGGTGAGGGTCTGGAGTCTGCAGACACCACGTTCCTTGAGGCATCGTGCCCCCTCCTGGGCATCACGCTCTTGCCCTCTGTGTTATCCTTGGAGCCTGTGGGCCGTGGGCCATGGGCTCACCAGGGGCTGGGGTGGGCCTCTGCTGGGTACACAAACACCAGTCGGCCATCCAGTGGCCTCTGAACAAGGGAGCCCTCAGCAGAACTCCATAAGGTTTCCAAAAACAAGATTGGG
The DNA here is from genome assembly GCF_964656455.1 of Halichoerus grypus. Lineage (NCBI taxonomy): Eukaryota > Metazoa > Chordata > Mammalia > Carnivora > Phocidae > Halichoerus > Halichoerus grypus. The sequence goes on from NC_135716.1 coordinate 164,584,152, forward strand.
CCCCCCTGGAATGCAACATTCCTCCCTCCTGCTGGCAGCTGCTAATTTATGCTAATCAGATGTATGCAAACCCCGAGTCCCCAGGGGGTCCAGGGGGACAGGGAAGGTCCAGCTGGCTAAGCAGGGGATGAAGTGGGCCTGTGTTCCACTGGCTGCCCAGTCCCTGCCCTCGCCAGGGCCCCTGGAGCCGCCCCAGTTCACATGAATCCCTCCTTGGCCAGAGGGGCCAGGCCTGGTCTTTGGTTCCAGGGACCCTGGGGAAGGTCATGGGGATGGGGGCTTCAGGGCACGTAGGCTCTCTGGCTGAGAAAGGTCCCCGATAAGCAGTATTTCATTGACTTCTCTCCTGACAACACCCCACCCCCCCCGCCCCGCCCCAGGAGTCACTGTGGCTGTAAGGATCTGGAGGCTGGGGCCTGGGGGAGGGGGTTGGTGGCTTGCCTGAAGATGGAAGCAGTTGGTGACGATGTTGGGGTCAGGGAACCTGGGGCTGACCTCCTGGACTGGCCCCTTAATACTGTGCGACCTTGAGCAAGGTGCTTATCTTCTGTGCCCCAGAACCCCACTGTAAAGTAGGGATGATACCAGTGCTTCCTTCTGAGTGTTGGGGGATTGAGATGCTGCACCTGGCAGTCGGGAACTCAGCGGTGTTGGCCATGACCATCAGCAAACCATGAGTGGAGCTGGGAGCGGCTCCATCTGTCTGATTCCGAGGCCCCAGGCTCTCTCCTCCCTGAGGAGTCTGGGGAACAAGAAAATTCCCAAAGCCAGACCCTTTCCATCTGAGGTCCAAGTGCAGGGTGTTGGAGGGTGGTGGTGGGGTCCCTGGGGCCCGTTCTTGGCTCCTCCAGCCCCCTGGTGGGCAGTCTCAGGTCTTGGAAAAGGCACGCTGCTCAGGATCAGGGACGGGGCTCAAGCCGGGCTCTGCCTCTGTCCCACCATGTGACCTGGGGGTGGCCTTTTGCTGTGAAACGAGATCTGTGCCTTGAGCGCTCTGTGGTCTGCCAAGTGGCATGGCGGGCATGGGTCCCCACCTCAGCTTTTGCCTGCCCTTCTTCTGGGTGGGTCTTTCTCATTCTCTCGTCTTTCGTGGGTGCACCTGCACCTGCCCCCTCAAGGCCCATCTCTAACTCAGGCTGAGATTCCTTGTCTTTGAACTTCTGCTGCTCCCTCATTCTGCTCACTGATTCATCACTCAACCCCCACTGACCCAGTTGCTCTCTTCAGTGTTGACTTGCGCTTAGCGAGGTGCCTGGCACCTGCAAGGACTGGGCAAACCTCACTTCTGTAGGCTTTTAGTTTGCCTTCTCTGGCCTCAGTCTCCCCTTCTGTACAATGCTGGGAGTGGGCCATCTGGACATGACTTCTGGCTCCATAAGGGAGCCCAGAGACCGGGGCTGGCGTTCTTGGGCTTCTGGAACCATCAGAGCCACAGAAATCAGGTGATTCCGGGTGGCCCGTCAGGAGGTCTGGACCTGCAGCCAAGAAGAATTAATTTAAATTTTCCACGGAGGGACTGGCTCCCAGCCCTGGCCACGTGAGTTATTTTGGGACACCTGGCCGATGCTCTCTGCCCTCATCCAAATAAATTGCCCCCCTCCCCCTCCCAGTGAGGCCTGGAAATCCCCCGCCCGCCCTGGTTTACCACTCTGCTCGGCTCCGTGGCCGGTCAGTGGCTGGAATCCGGCAGAGGCCTTGGATTCTGTGAGCTGGGGCTGGGGGGAGTGGGCCCAGGATCCTGAGGTGTCCTGCTCTATGAATGGCAATGTGGTCTCTGGGCCAGGCAGCAGCATCCTGAACCGAAGTAAATTAAAAATAAAAACAAAATAACACAAACAATCCCAGTGTCACCTGGCTGTGAGGCCTCCACCGTGTGTGACAGGGCATTCGCTGTAGCTCGAGACCAGGACGAACGCCATTTTTCTGCCGGCTGATGACAAACGCAGACACAGCCCTTGGGACGGGACCAAACGATGCTGGAATTTTCCTGCTGGGAGTGCGTGAGCCCTTCCAAAGTTGGCTACAGCTGAGTGTCCAGGTGTCTGGGGGTGCCTCTCCCTCTCGGCCTGGCCGCCCCGGTCAGGGGCTCGTTACCCTGCTGCTAGCTCTCTCTGAGTCCTGCCCAGAGATGGACGTGTTCCCAGATCGCCTGGGAGGGCCCAAGAAGGTCCAGCCAGCCTCCTCCGAGCAGGCCTCCGTCCTTGCAAATCTTCTAGGGCAGCACCTCAAGGAAAGGCTGTCTCAGGGGGTTCATCACGCAGGATGGCTTTGAGGATCCCCCCCAAACCCGAGCCCGGCAGTGAGACAGGGAAGGGACAAGGCTCGGAGCTGGGGCCAGACCCGCTTGTCTCTCTGTTAGGAAAACAGCCTGGCAGCCGCCGCTAACTGAACCCCTGCCCCGTGCCAGGCTGCGTGTGGAACGCTCTGCAGAACCTTAGTCGGTGCCCTGACCGGCCTGCGGGGGAGGTTCTGTCCAAGCATTTGCTGGTAAACAGGATCTCTGAGAAGCAAAGCCGATTGCCGCAGTTACTGCAGGTGCTGACACTTGCCCATCCCCAGGGCCGGCCGAGGAGGCTGCGGGGCGCAGTGAGGGCCTCCCCAGCCGTGGGGGCTGCTCCAAGCGCGCCGCTGCGCTCTTCGCGGGGCTGTTGGCTCTCCCGCCCGACTGTGCTGTCCCGGGAGCAGTCGCGTTTTGCAAACACAGATGTGTGAGGAAGGCAGCTTTCTATTTTCTGAACTGACCCTAATTCCTATTTGATGTCTTCACCCCCAGAAGTCATGAGAACATCATCATCTAGTCACTCTTGGTCCCCTGGCCCCTGCCCGAGGGTTGCCTAAGGTCTGGGGGTTTAGGTGGTGCTGGGACACTGGCGGGGAGGGACCCATTAGACCCCGATATTGTCATCTCTCGGCTTCCCCTGTGTGTTGTCCCTGTTCTTGTCTCTTCCTTGCAGGGTACTGCTGGGTCCTCCCTCGTTCCTGATCACAATGTCCCTCTCTGAGCCACTGGCTCCCTGGGGCCACGTCAGGGCTATTCCTGTGCCGCCAAGGGCGCAGGGGAGGCATGGCCCTGCACCTGCCCCTCCGAGGGGAGAGCTCTCTGGGCACCTGCCATGGGGCAGGGCCCTGCCTGCTGCGTATGCTCCCACGCAGGGCCGTGTCCCTGGCTCTGGTGCCAAGTGGCACCTCTGCTCTCGCCCCACCCTGGGTCCCTCCCTCTGTCTTGGGTCTCCAGAGCCACGTGGAGAACTCTGATTGCTGCGGGGGCTCAGGGACCCTCAGCCTCCCAGCTCCCTCCACGGCTCCTGGCCTGCTTGGAAGTCCACCCGGGCTCAAGGCTGGGGGACTTCTCCGGCTCGTTGCGCGGGCTTCCACATTTTCTGTACTACAACAGGGTCTAGATTTCGGAAACTCAGAAGCCAGGGAATCGGACTCCGGTGTTGTCTGCATTCTTCTGTGTTATTCCTTGGTCAGCAGCATGCCCAGCTGCCCCGTCGTCGTGGGGACTTGGGGGGGGCGGGCAGGGCATGGCTGGGGGTGGGGTGGGGTGGGGACCCAGGAAATTCCGGGGAGAGAGGCACTGGTGGGTATTTGGACATGTTATCCTACCACGTGCTGACAAGGAAGTAAACACAGAGAGGTTAGGTGACCTGGCCCAGGTCGTCCAGCAGGTCAGAGGCCAGAGCGGCCGAACCCAAGTCCCCGACTCCCAGCTGCATAGAAATCCACTAGCGAGAGCATCAGAGAGACTGAGCTTGTACCTTGGACCAGATGGGGGATGGAGGCCTAGAGAGAGGAACAGACTTGCCTAACAGGGTGTGCAAGTCAAGGCAGATTGAAGGGCGGGCTTGGTCTCTGTCTGCTGTCGGCCCCATGGGACCTGCTGCTGCCCACAGTCCCTGGGGAGGCCTCAGAAGGCCCGAGTGGGGAGAGAGAAGCACACAGAGAAGGCAGCTGCTGGTGCCTGGTTGCCCCACCAGCTGTGTGGTCTCAGGCAGGGCTGTGCCCTCTCTGGGCGTTTGCTGGATGTGGTTGGAATGCAGAAGGAAATGAGGGGGCAGGAGGTGGCGGCCTCTTTCGAGGCAGCTTGTTTCTCTTCCTGGCCTCTTCTGGGTGTCTTGGCTGGAAACAGAGTCATGTCCCGCTCCCTCCACCCCTGCCCCACCCTCTTCTTTTCTAACCATCTCAAACATATATAGGAAACTTGCAAGTACAGCACGAAAGCTATGTCCCCTTGACCATGGGAGGGTAAGTTGTTCCTGTGGCGACCTAGCCCCTTGAATAGTGTAGTGTCTCTCTCCTGCCCGCAGGGACATTGTCCCCACAAACAACGCTAATGAAGTCCCCTGGATCCGCTGACCGGGGTCGGCTGCACCCCCCTGCACGGTCACGTTCCTCTGTCCCCCCTTTGTAAGGAGAAAGCATTTTCGCGGGGAGGGACTTTGAGACGATGTAAATTGCCCATTCCTCTTCAAACTTTAAATTCATTTGCTCATTTATTCACGTCAGTGCGGACTTAACGGTTTCCGGTTGTGTTCAGGGCACGACAGTGTGTTACTAACCTTTTTATTTTGCTGCTCCAAGGGGGCTGGAGAGGCCCTTCATGCCGCCCCCCTGTGTCCCTGTCATTCTTGAATACTTCCTAGCTTCCTGGCACCAAAAGACGTCCTGCTATCTCGTTCTGTCCCTGGCCCAACTCTGGAATCAGCCATTTCTTCAAGGAACGGTCTCAATTTTAAGTTTGCCATGTGATTCCCACACGAGGTAGAACATACAGTGTGCGTAGGCTCCCATATTAGATGTGTGCTTAGAGAGTTTATTTATGAAACACAACATTAAAAAAAATCCCAGATGTTTTATAACTGTGTTTGGGCAGTTCTTATTTTTTAAAAAACACACTAGAAGCTTTCAAAGCTGGGTGGGTGGGGGTCATGGGACTGTGCCCTGGGCCTCTCGTGGTCTCTGCTTCGCCTCCCAGCCTATGGGGCCCTCGTCCTCCACCCGGCCCCCCCCACCCTGGCCAGCACAGCTGAAGCCCAGAGGGCGCGGGCAAGGCCGGGGGTCCCGCCAGAGCAAACACAATCCCCGCACGCGGCCAAAGGAAACAGTCCTGGGTCAATATTAGCTCGTGCGGAACAGGCCCGGGGAATGTGCCGTTTGTCCCCTGTGGTCCCCGGGCGGGAGGAGAAGAGGTGGACTCAGGTGCTCCCAGGAGCCCTTGATGTCATTGGGCCAAACTCCTATGCGGCTGGGGCAGCTGAGGCCCCGAGGGGGCTGGGACTTGCCTTGGGTCACAGTGTGAGCTGCAGGACCAGCCATCAGAAGAACATTCATTTCTCCCTGCTTCTCCTTTGGGGGTTTCTGCTTCTCCTCCTGGGGCTTCCGGGAGGCGGCAGAAGGTAGGTTAGCGAGCACGGGAGTGGGAGTTAGGAATCCTGAGTTCTAGTCCACTCCGGGGTGTCACGGCCGCTCTCTGGGACTCCTTCCCTGTTCCCCGACACACCCCCTGCCCCCCAGCACACTGTCCACTCAGCTTCAGTGCCTCCAGCTCACGAAGTCAGGTCCTGCAACTCAGGTAGCCAGGGGCCAGGTGCAGGGGAGAGCATGGTTCTGCCTCTGCAAGGTGCTGGGCGAGGCCGTGAGCTTGGCAGGGCTGTGCCCTGCGCCAAAGCACCCACAGCGAGCGACAGCAGGAAGCGCCGGGTTTGCTGGCCCCCCGATTGTTTTCCTGAGTAGCTGGCTTGAGGCAGAAGGACGGACCCCTGTTTTCTCTCCCTGTCACATGATCCCAGTGGAGACGGAGGCCTGGCCGGGACTGCGGCATCCCGGCCCAGGGAAACCCCACCGTGGGCTCTGCAAGCCTCGGCTGACACATGGGCCGAGAAGCAGGGAGTGGGCTGGGCCTGGGAGTGACGTGGTCCCTGTTCTAGCATTTGTGAGGGACCAGCGATGGGGCTGTGCACACGGCCCGCCCACCTCCTGCCTCAGCTGTAGGCCCTCGGCCTCCTGTGTCCCAGGTCTGGCCACTTCCCCCACCCACCCCCTCCTGCCCCGAAGGAGAGCCACGGACTGCCAACCACTGTCCACACCTTGGCCCAGGCTCGCTGATCCCCCCCAAGCCCTCAAAGAAGCCAAAAACAAGCTTCTCCTCATCCTAAGCCAGCATTTGAGCCCCAGCTTGCCCACGTACTGGCTGTAGGATCCTGGGCAAACTATTCAACTTCTCAAAGCCTCGGTTTTCTCATCTGTCAAATGGGAAACCAGTCTTGCTGTATCACTGGGTGGTTGTGAGGATTGGCCAAGTAAAGTAAGCCTGTGTGCTACAAAGCAGGGGCTCAGTACACACCCTCCCTCTCAAGCTTGACTCCCAGGCTGCATCCAAGACTCAGGTCTCAGCACATCAGAGCCTGGCTAGAGGCCTGCCTCCTCCTGGAGGTCTTCCCTGATTGCCACAGCCCAGGCTGAACTCCAGCCTCCAGACTCAAAGAATAAATAGCTTGGCAGTGGGACAGAGATGAGGGGCAGGAAGGGAGCTTGGTGAGCATCTAGGAAAAGCTTCTCATCCTGACGCTCAGAGAGGAAGAGGTTGCACCGTGACCAGGAGCAGAGCTGGTTCTGGAGGGTTCCTGACTGTTCCGCCTCGTGCAATCTCTCTGCTTAATGTCCTTCCACATGTAGCCACTGAGTATCCATGAGGGAAGAATGTCTGATTTCATAGATTGAGGCACGGAAGAGTAAGTCAGGACACAAGGTGAGGAAAACAAAAGTGGCTTCCGGTACAGTGCTCTTCCCCGCACAACATGTGGCCTCCTGTGATCTGTACTCTTTCCCTTCCAGGAACCCAGGCAGCCTGTGGACACACATTATGGATACCCACTCTGTGCCTGGCCTCTCCCTTGCCTGGCTCAGACTCCACTGCAGACCAACACACAAACAGGAAGAAGAGACAGCATAATCAGGGCCTGAAAAATGGTACAAACCGGGACACACAAGTAATTAAGAAAAGGAAATGACACAGAAACAACAGCATGAAAGTACTAGAAAAAAACAAGTAGGAATAGTTTTATAATCTGACATTTTAATAGATATTATAACTTAAAATATCAATACATTCAAGGATCCTTTAAAAATGGTGAAAAAACTCATTGGTAAGCCAAAAGATAAACTGTGTGAAAATACTTGCAACTTACATTACTGACAAAAGACTAACTTCCTTAATATGTAAAGAGTACCTTCAAATCAATAAGAAACAGATCACCAACCAACAGAACAAAATGGGCAAAGGATCCAGACAGTTTATAGAAAAAGAAACACAAATGGCTCCTAAACACATGAAGCTATTCTTAACTTATAAAATGAATTGACTGCAATGCAAGCCATTTTTTCACCTATCATACTGGTAAAGATTAAAAGCTTGATAACTCACTGTGTTGGTGAGGATGTGGGAAATGGGCACTCTTACATTGCTGGTGGGAGTATATGTCGGTACAACCTCTGTGAAGAGCAATTTGTCCATAATGATCAAAACTGGCACGTTCGTACCCTTTAACTGAGTAATTCAACTTTTAGGGGCTTGTCTTACACATGTCCCTGAACAGTGTGAAATCGATGCATATACAATGATATCTATTGTTGTAGTAGGTATGTTACTATTTCTGGTAATGGTATGTATATGGATGTGCTTGTATAAGCATAGTAATCTCTGGAAAGAAACACCAAAAACCAGGTAATAGTGTTGCCCCAGGGGAAGGTGATGGGGTAGCTGTTGGATGGGAGTGGGATGAATCCTCATTTTTCACTTTATATTCTTTCGTGTTCTTTAAATTTTATATCAAGTGCATTTGTTATCTATTCAAAATCAATTAAAAAAGTGATGGCGGGGCACCTGGGTGGCTCAGTTGGTTGGGCATCCGTCTCTTGGTTTCGGCTCAGGTCGTGATCTCAGGGTCGTGAGATCGAGACCCACGTCAGGCGCCACACTCAGTGTGGGGAGTCTGCTTGGAGATTCTCTTCCTCTGACCCTCCCCCAACTCACACAAACAATCTCTCTCTAAAATAAATAAATTAAATCTTTAAAAAAAAGTGGGGGTGCTTGGGTGGCTGTTGGTTAAGCGTCTGCCGTTGGCTCAGGTCATGATCCCAGGGTCCTGGGATTGAGCTCTGCGTTGGGCTCTCTGCTCAGCGGGGAGTCTGCTTCTCCCTCTGCCTGCCACTCCTCCTGCTTGTGTGCTCTCTCTCTCTCTCTGCCAAATAGATAAATAAAATCTTTAAAAAAATAAATAAAAATAAAAAAGTGGGGGTGCCCGGGTGGTTCAGTCAGTTAAGTGTCTGACTTTGGCTCAGGTCGTGTCTCAGGGTCCTGGGATCGAACCCTGCATTGGGCTCTGTGCTCAGCTGGGAGTCTGCTTGTCCCTTTCTCTGTCCCTCTGCCCCTCCCTTTGCTCATGTTCTTTCCCTCTCAAGTAAATAAATAAAATCTTAAAAAAAAAAAAAGTGAATGGCGAGGGTATTCCTTTACCCACAGGGAGAAGGGCTAACAGGACAATCTTGGGCATTGTTCAGTGGGAAATGAAGAGGTGGACAAGGTGAAGAAGATCTGTACCCCGCATGTATCTCAACATTTCTTTTTAGTCCCGAGCAGCATCAGGAGGTCTCATGGTGTGGTGGAAAGTATAAAGCATTTCAAGCCCAAACCTCAATTCTGAATGTACTCCCAGTGAACCAATTCACCACTGGAATCCTCAGTTTCTTAGTCTGTAAAATGGGGACAAGAACAGCATGTTCACAGGCTTAGATGGGACGAGGCATGTGGAAGGCCAACCCTCCCGAGGTGCTCTGCCACGCTGCCCGCTGCCATCCTTGGGAACCCCCTTGGGGGCAGAGCTCGGCCCCCTCCCCAGCCCTCCCCAGCAGGAGCATACTGCCGAGCTGCTTAGCAAAGCAGGTGAGGGGTAGGGTGGAAAATGTCAACATCAGATTAGCCCCATGGGAAATAGCACACTTGTCCAACCACAAACACCCCCACGTTTCCCTCCAGTGTGGTGGGGTTTTAGGGGAATGGGGTGGAGCCTAGTTCAGTGAAACCAGTGACATCTTCAGTCTTGTATCCCTGAGCCCTCGTGGCCGAGGTATCTTCGGCGGGGGTGGGGACTGCGTGTACAGGGGCTCTGGGCCTCATAGCTGCCCCGCTCTGTAGGATCCGGAAGACCTTAGAGGAGGCCTTGGCTTTACTGGTGTGGGTGCAGACAGAGTAACAGCCCCTGATTCGTGGCTGCCAAGAATGGGTCCTGCAGGCTCTGGGGAGCCACTGAAAGTTCTTGAGCCAGAGAGGGCTTGTTCAGAATCAGCCTTTAGGAAGTATGTCTGGCAGGGGGAAAGGTGATGGGTTGCGGGAAAGATAGATGCCTCATAGAGGGGGTCTGCGGGTCTGGGGGGGGGGTGTGGAGGAACGAGGGGGAGGGAGAAGGACAAGCAGACTCCATGTTGAGTGCGGAGCCCGATGCAGGGCTTGATCCCACTACCTGAGATCATGACCCGAGTCAAAACCAAGAGTCGGACGCTCATCCAACCAAGCCACCCAGGCGCCCCCATTATCTTAATCTTTATAATAATTTTGCAAACCTATTGTTGTACCCATTTTACAGATGAGAAAACCGAGAGAGCTGATGAGCCTGGCCCCCTAGGCCACACAGCTTACCAGGGGCAAAGGTGAGGAGTGAACCGGGTTTGCCCCCTTCCAGGGTCTGTGGACTTCCCCTACACCTGACACCCCTCTAACTGAGGAGACAGCTATTTTAAGACCACAAATGCCATTTCGATTATGCCTTTTACTAAGAAATGGTATTGTTACCCATCCCTGGGCTGCTCTTACTAATGTTGTGACTATTCCTGGCCTTTGCCTCCCCCAGTTGGGTTTTGGCTGGACTCATGGGGGCTGCCACCTGTGGCCTCATCTGGCCCAGGCTTGAGGCAGCCCCGAAGGGGCAGGAGGCCCCCACTCCGACTTTTATGAGTGGGGGCTGAGATCTAGCTGGCACCCTGTTCAAATGGCGGCCCCTGCTCCATCCCCAAGGCCTAGCTCGGTGCTCGGCAGATCGTAGAGACTCAATGCATGCTTGTTAAAATGAGTGATGGGGTCACCTGTCAGATTTGTGCACCCGCACCGTCCCTTGGAGGGGACACCCGAGCAGACCCAGGTTCCCTTGACCTTCAGGCCCGTGTGGCTGCAGCGACAGGGTCTGAACAGGGGCATCTTATTAGGAGCAGCCTCACAAGCCTGTGGGGGACTTCGGGCACCCGCGCAGAGTCTGTGGGAGGGGGCGCGGCCTTCGCGGCAAGCACGTGTCCTAAGTGGTCTCCTCATTTGTCCAGTGTCTTTAACTGTTGAAGAGTATGTATGTATTCGTCTAAGGGGGGCATTGTTCTTGTGAATGAGTGGATGACGGGAGAGTTCTAAGAGGTGGTATTGTTAATAACAGGTCCAGCCCCTCAAGCCCCTGGGCCAAAGAAACACGTTCCCTGCTCCCAGAGCCTGCTCAGCCCAGGGACTCCTTCTGTGGCCCCTGGCCTCTCTCCACAGCTGGATCCTGGGGAGGAGGTGGGGGTTGGGCCCTGGCCGTGGGAACAGGGAAAGGCAGAAGGATCTGGGAGGTGGGAAGGACACTGGATCCGCAGGGCTTGGTGACTGGGAGGAAGGGGAGGCAGGGGCGAGGAGACAGGGATGCTGGGCAGTGGGAGGCTGGCGGAGACCCACGCTGTGTTCAAGGTATTCCGGAGTGTAAGGTAGACGCAGGGGTGTGTTGGGGTTGGTGGCGGTGAGGTCCAGCGGCTGACCTGGGCCGGCGACTACCTGAGGCTGGGGTCACCAGAGCAGGGTCTGACTGCAGAGTCCAGGGGGCCGCCGCATCGTGGCCTGGCTTCCCAACTGTCCAGGGCCGGGCCCGGTGCCGGCAGCCAGAGGCCTTGGCCACAATTGGCCTCTTCAGCCCGCAGTTGGCCAGGGACTGAGCTTTCAGCAGTTGGTTGAGATTTATCGGTGGCCCTTAAAGGGTGGCAGTCAGGAGGTCTGGGCCGGCCCACCGGGACCCCCAGCTCTTTACTCAGCGCCAAGGAACCTGAGGCCAGCCACAGCCCGGTCAGGCTGGAAGGCATCCAGGTGCTGGGTGCAGCTGCTGGGAGGAGGTGACCTGCCTGGCCCCGGGGCCTGGCCGAGGGACGCCAGGCCTCAGAGAGTATGGCTCTGGCCCCCTCCTCGATGATATAGACAGGGAGACAAGTGTGAGTGAGAGGGGACCATCCCAGGCCCCGCAGTAAGTCTGTTCTCCAGGTGAGGCCGGAAGCTGGGCCAGTGCAAGCCGCAGAGCAAAGTGAGGATTATCCCTCGCTGATGTGGCCTTATTTCCGTGGGTCGTTGTTACTGTCCCCCCACCAAAGTCTTCACCCCCTGAGAGTAGGGACCCTGTCTGTCTTGTCCACTGCTGTGTCCCGAGCACCTAACACAAGCCTCTTGGTGAATGGATATTCATGGATATTGAATGAAAAAGACCTGGGTAGGTAGGGTTTCCTTTTCTCATATGGCAAGGCGTCCAGAAGAAGAGGGTTCAGGGCTGGTGCAGAGGCTTTGTGATGCTATCAGGGCTCAGGGCTCTGTCTCTCTCCCCCCACATCTTTCGAATATGGCTTTTGTCCTCATGCTTCCAGAATAGCTGCTGCCCCTCTAGACATTGTACCTGCATCCCTGGCAGGAATCAAGGCGTTAAGACGGAGGGTAGAAGGGCAGGTATTTGTGGAATCTGTCCCTTCTTAATCAGGATAACCACAGATTTCCCGGAAGTCCCTACGTAGTACATTGGCCAGAACCATAAATAGTAGTTCTCTCTCTGCCTTTCTTTTTCTTTAAACCTTTTCCAGGTCCTCGGCCCTTAGCAGGACCTGTCACTTTTGTTGTTTGGTTGTTGTTGTTTTTATTTGATTAAGTAAAAATCCCCGGTCTGGGGGAAATGCCCCAATGAGGTCATTTATTACTGTGGTATTAACGGCAGGTGTGTGACTTGAGCACCAACTTTTTAGGGACCTGGATCTATGAGGTGCTTTCCAAGGGCATGGTTAACAGCCGGGAGGAGGGAGGTGCTGGGGTTAGGCGGGCTGGTGCTGGCATGGCCCTCCGTCCTGCTCACAGCCAGGGCCATCTCTGACTGTGGCAACCACCCCCTCTCCGTGGAGCCCCCTGCCAGGGGCCTTCTGCCTGCACACCCCGTGGCCGCTCCCCAGAGCAGTATAGGGTGTGATTAGGCCCCTGGGTGTAGCCTGTGACCTCTCATCTGCTTGGCTGAGAGCAGCCTCCTTGATGGGGTGGTGGCCAGACCCCCTCAGGGGCCCTGACTGCCCATGGGATGACTGATTTGTCACGGAAGGGCCTGCTCTCCCCGCGCCCAGGCCTGCTGGCTGTCCTTGCCAGGATGACCCTCTGAGGTCCAGGCCTGGCTCCCTTCCGCAGGACAGGGGTGTAGGGGAGGTACCCTGAGGCTACATCTGCAGGCCCCATGGTCCCTGGGGAGCAGGCAGTGTTGCGGGGGATGGAGAGGGGAGAGAGTACTGGGTGGTTTCTCGTGTTTTCCAGGCCACTGACCTTGGCCCTACAGGTCCCAGCTCCAAATCTCAAAAATAGGAGTGAGATGGTGAGTGCAGCCAGGAGGGAATTACAGGCTGGTGGTCGGGCAGGAAGCTTGACCCTAGGCCGCAGTGATCTGCAGAGGGCACCCGGGAGCCCCCTGGGGAAGAGAGCCCCGGAGCGACCCCCAGTGGCTGCACCACGCATGTGCCTCCCCAGCCGCCAACCCCAGGCAGGCAGGACCCATGTCCAGGTTCTGCTGCTGGCCATCTGTGTGTCCCGGGGCAGGCCCCTGACCTCCGACCTCTCGGGCCTGCCAGGGGCCAATTGACACCTCTTTGCCACCTTTCTCTCCAGGCTGGGGCTGGGGGAGGCTCAGCTGAGCTACAAACCGGGCAAGGGATTCAGCTAATGATGGGCGTAATCCGAGCAACAATCCCATCCACATAGCTCCTGCCGTTGAGTCGTTACTGGGAGCCGGGCCCTCCTAAGCACTTCAGGTTAATGGAAAGGACAAGACTCCCCAACTCTTTGTCTGAATATGAAACCTGGCAGAGTCCTGGCAGGTTTTATTTTTACCTCCAGGCACGTGGGGGAAGAGGGAAGTCCCAGTGATGTTCTTCTGGCTTCACAAAGAAAGCTCACAAGTAGCTCTACCTTTGAGGAAAGTGAGAAGTCCGTGGAAACAGTCCTAGAGCATGGCAGCAGATGGGAAGCCGGACAAGCAGCCGAAGCTACAGACGCTTTCGGGACGAAAGGTGACCTCGGAAGAGATGGGAATCCTGGCAGATGACCTTGTCAGAAGTGACACTCAGGAGGACGGCTCGGCCGGGAGGTGCGTCCCTGCTGGGCGGCCACTGCGGGAACGCGCAGCGCGCCCTTCTCCTTATCTGGACTTTGGAACGTCTCCAGTTTGCAAGCTTTCCACCAGTTGAGGAAGAGGTTAGAAAGAAGTCTGGAGAAGCCCAAAACGAGTTGTTTGTCATGGAAAAGGGCAGAAGGGGAGTGAGGGGCAGAGGGAAGGTTGCCATCCCCACGGGCATGTCCTCAGGTCATCCTCACAGACAATGAGATGGGTGTTATCATGGTCTGATAAGTGTCAGGAGGGAAACTGAGGCTCAGAGAAGTCCACGACGTGCCCAAGGTCTGCAGCGAGGGGGGCCGGGGGCTGCACGTGTGAGGATGGGGATTGTGGCTTCCTCAGGGTGTCTGGGAGACCCAGGGTCCAGGGTGGGCCAGTATGCCTTCCTCCAGTATGTCGCTGCTGTAACAAATGACCGTAAGCTCGGTGGCCTGAACAACACAACTTTATTACCTGACTTTTCTGGAGTACAGAAGTCCAAAATGGCTCTCACTGGGCTAACATCAGGTGTCCGCAGGGTGCATCCTTTCGTACAGGGAAAATCTGCTCCCTTTTTCAGCTTCTAGAAGCTGCCTGCTTTCCTTGGCTATCTCCATCTTCAGAGCCAGCAAGTTGGCATCTTCCAATCTCTATCTGACTCTAATATTCCTGCCTCCCCCTTTCACTTATGATTACATTTTTGATGATGATTATGATTACATTTTGATGATTCCCTTTTGATTATATTGGGCCCTGAATATTCCTGGATATTCCAAGATCAGCTTCCTGTCTCAAGATTCTTAACTTAATCACACCTGCAAAGTCCCTTTACCATGTCAGGTCACATAGATTCTCAAGTTCCAGGGATGGGGATGTGGGTCTCTTTATTCTGCTGACCTCAGTGGCCTTGGCCAAGGGGTCCGACATTTGGGATACCAAGCATCCCTTCCTCAGGAAGGTTGGAGGGGATACAAATAAAGAAGAATGGGCTTCCATCCCATAGGGAGTGACTGAGCCTCCCCCTCCCACCCAGGGCCCCTCATGTGCTGGAGGCCAGCTACTCAGCGTGGAACTAAGGATCAATCAGAACTCCGGTGCTTCTGGGAGGGAGATGGTGGCCAGGACCCAGGATCAGATGGATCAGGATTCAAGTCTAGACTGTGCCTTTTCCCAACGGCCTGAGGGTGGGGGTGGGGGTGGGGAGCAGGCTGGTCTGGGAAGGGAAGAAACAAACAGACCTCATTTCATCCTCACCAAGGTGGAGCATCTGCCTCTGTTTTGCAGCTGTGGAAACCACAGCTCAGAGAGATCAAGCACCTTGTCTGAGATCACACAGCTCCTGTGAGCTTTCCCAAGGACCCAAATTCCCCAACCAGTGACGCCCACGCTGCTCCCTGGCTGTTTGCCCCATCTGCCTGCCTCCTGGCCTGCCGCCGGCTTGATATTTTTCTTTAAACCAACTTGCTTTTTTATTTAAATGCATCTGTTTTAAAAAAGAGACTTTATATTACTCTCATAAATGGAAAAATCACAAAATTCATGGGCTAGTTATGTATATTTTTATAATGCACATTAAAATGAATTTATCACCATAAAAATGAAAAGTGTTCATCCATAGACCATGTAAAATGGCCTCACATACCAGCAGTGGGTTCCGGCACTCGCTCTGGGAATTGGCTCTACACCTGCTCCAATTTCACCAAACCATAATGTTATTCATGGCTCTCATTTATTATGGTCTTAAATCTTCAAGTGGTTTCCCAGCACCGTTACATCCGGACTCTCCAGCATGGCCTCAGGGCCCTTCTGGCTCCTGCATTCCTCATTTCCTACCACTCTGGTCCTGCTGCTCTTGGGCAAAGCAGGACTTTTGTCACTGTGTTGGTTCCCTGGCCAGCAGGTGCCAGGATTTGAACCCAGGTGGTGAGCCTTAGAGCCCACACGCGGGACGAGGACTCTGTACCACCTTTCTGTGATGTCTGATCTCTGTAAGGCCTGTGATGCAAATAAACAGGCTGGAAAGTGAGGTGGGGGAAGGGATGGGCGGGGTCGCCCAGGCGCCCAAGCTTGCAGAGCCCCCCTTGGTCTCATAGGGAAACAGAGAAAGGTTTGATCAAGTCCACCAGCTGAGTGTTGTGGGTCCAATAACACAATTCCTGCCCAGGGGGAGGAGCATAGAGACCTTTTATAACCTCTTCTGGGGCAGAAATGACGAGCAGCCATAGTGGCCAATCCTGACATCATGCGGGGGTGGGACTTCAGGTCCCGCGGTACCTTGAAGTGAGCTCGGCGTCTGGACAGATCCGACTTCTTGTAGGGATTTCCCAAGTGCCTCATATTCCCTTCCTTTACTGCAGTATGGGAGCAGAGGTCCCAGTGTAGCTTGATAATAGTCATGCTTTATTAATTCCAACTTTTCCCAAGAGTGAGGGGGGAAAAATCCCTGATTGCTTGTGAGCCTCAGGGGGCCTGGAGGCCCCCATAAAGAGACACTTGACTGAGGGTTTCCCAGATTGCTGTGAGGCATTAAGGAGCCAGGTGTGGGGAGAGCCTAGCCCGGGGCCTGACACATGACGGATGGATTTGCTCAGTAATTATTTTTTTTGTCCTGCTTCGGACAGAGCTCAGGAAGAACATGCTTCTCTCTGAGGTTGGGGGTAGAGTCAAGAGAACACCCACTCTGAGGGGCCGCCTCTCAAACCAGTCAGCCTCCATTCAAATCCCAGTTCCTCCACATGCTAGCTGTGTGACCTTGGACAAATCACTTCCCCTCTCTGGGCCCTTTTCTGTTCATCTGGAAAACAGGGCTAATCATAGTACCTCCCTCAAAGGACTGAGGTGAGGATTACAACAGTCAATCCAGGATCATGTTTTTGTTTTGTTTTGTTTTGTTTTAAATCCAGGATCATGCTAAGAACATGTAGGAAATCCTACACGAGAGCTATGTGGGCAGCCAGCCAGACCTGGGTTTGAATCCTGCCACCAGCACTAACTACAGTGTGACTTGGGGTGATTGCCTTGACCTCTCTGGACCTCCGTTTCTCTGTCTGGAAATGAGCTTGGTAACGCTGCTTCCAGGAGCGATGGGGAGCAGCTCGTAAGCAGGGCGTGTGTCTGCTCACCCACCAAACAGCTGCGTCCAAGGTGCCGGGACCTGCCCTCCCCAGGGAAGCCCCCCCGGGGGTGGCAGAGGGCCAGCTGCGGCGCTCTCGAGGCAGGCTGTGGCTCGTCCCCGCTGCCCCGCCCCCATGGTGATGAGCTGGCCCCTGCCTGTCTGAGGGGCAGGAAGGAAGTGAGGAGGGCAGCCAGCAGCTTCCCCTTTTCTGCCCTGCTCCGGGTGCTGGGCTCCCCACCTCAGTGCCTAGGAGCAGGGGACGGCGGCACCATGGCCCCCCGCGCGCCTGCCGCCTGCCAGACCTGCTGCTGCTTTAACGTCCGCGTCGCCACCACCGCCCTGGCCATCTACCATGTGGTGAGTGTGCGGGCAGGCGCAGGGAGGCTGTGTGTGCCTGTGTGTGTGTGTGTGTGCACGTGTGTAAGAGAGAGGGCCCTGACCTACGGATGGCCCCCGCCCCCCCCCCCGCCCCCGACCGTGGGAGGACCACCGCCCACCACCTCTCTGCAGGACCCTGGACAGATCCCGTCCCTGCCCTGGGCCTCAGTCTCCCCTTCTGTCAAACGGCAGGGGGCCCTGCAGCTGCCTCCGGAGGGGAGCAGGGGTGGGAGAAGGGGCCTCATTTCAAGCGAATGGAACCCCCATCTCCCCGAGGCTCAGTTTCTGCCTCTGTAAAATGGGACAACATAGCAGTCGTAAGGTTCAAATGGAACGCAGCCGGGAAAGGGCTGTGGAAGGCAGGAATGTGTGCAGAACTGTGGGCTGGGACTGTTGCCCGGGTATGGAGTCGGACCTGCTTCTTCCTGTGGGGGGCCGGGGCCACTGGTGGGGAGGAAGGTGGGGATCTCTCCCCTGTGCTCCTAGCAGGGAGGGAGGGGGCTGGATCCTCTTGTTGATAGCTTGGCACTCTACTGCCTTCTCTCCACCAAAGAAAACTTGAGGTCTTGTGCTAATGGGTAGGATGGCTTGCCTGGCCCACACTCTGGAGGAGGAGAGGCCCCGCGGTTCCCCTTTGGGAGCTGGTGTGCACAGCCCCGGTGTGGAGCCTCTCTGGCTTCTCTGAATGCAGAGTGACTCTGGGTGAGCCACAGCCCCTTGGGGCCAGAGGCTCCCCGCTCCGTCTCGGTGGGTGAAACTTGGGGTGTCTGTTCAGTCCTGCCCAGATCATCCCACCACTCCCCCGCACCACTGCCCAACTCCGAGCCACACCCAGCTCCCCCAGACCCAGGCACCTTCCTCCTAGGGTGACTGAGGGCCTGTGGTTAACAGTTCTCTCATGAGCCTAGAAGGGCTTCCTCAAAATTAGCCTAAATCTGGCATTCTGTGGTGGGCTGCTGTAAGCTGCTTAAGCCTGGCTGCATCAGCTTCCTGTCGCGGGCAGGGCTGCGGCCAGAGCCCGGCCGTCCGAGGGGTGGTGCAACTCAGCGGTCAGCGCACAGCCTCTGGATCCACGCCTCTGTGCAAATCCTGGCCTCGCCGCTCCCTAGCTGTGCAGCCTCGGGCCGCTTACCTAACCTCTCTGAAGCCCAGTTTCCTCACCGAAAACAGTACCACCTCTCTGATAGGGCTGCTGAGAGGATCAAGGGAGTTCCCATCTACAAGGCGCATCAGCAGCGCGGGCCGCAGAGGACGTGTTGTTATCAGCGTGCATCAGACGCAGCGCCTGCGGCTGTCAGACCCCAGGATGCTGGTTTGGGGCGTTGCTCCCGCCAGCGTGAGAGTGACCCTGAGAGATGTGAAGGGCACCTTGGCTGTCCCCACACCAAATCCTTAGGGCCTCTTCAAGCTCTGAGATTGCGGAATGTTCTCCGAAGGACAGTGAGGGACACAGAGGTGTTCCTGTGGGAAGCGGGCCCCTGGGCCCTGACCCCAGCTCTGCCGCTAACTGCCTGTGTGACCTGGGACGATTTTCTCTCTTGGGTCTCAGTTTTCCCTTTAGAAAGATGACGGGTGGGGAGGGGGACTGGTTCAGAGGGTTCAAACTCCCCCGTGTTTGCGGGCCAGACAGGTCACGGAAGTGAGTGCGGTGGGGCAGATGGTCGGCGCTGACCTGGGGGCCCCGTCCTGGGTCTGTTCTGGAAACTGGTCTCTGCTTCTGCTGATTGTTGCCACCAAGGAATGTGGGCCCGGGAGCTGCTCTTCTGACATCTAGGGAAGTAGGGAAGCAGGAAACATAGGCTTTTATGCCGCATTTTCTGATATATTTCCGTATCGGTGACTGATTCAAGGTGAAAAAGAAATCCCTGTGCTGGCCAGACCGGGTCCATACGCAGGCTGTGTGGGCCTGGCCGCTGTCCCGCACACCCCAGACTTTGGGACTCTTGAGGTTTCTTTTTTTTTTTTTTTAAAGATTTTATTTATTTATTTGACAGACAGAGACATAGCGAGAGAGGGAACACAAGCAGGGGGAGTGGGAGAGGGAGAAGCAACCTTCCCGCGGAGCAGGGAGCCCGACGTGGGGGCTCGATCCCAGGACCCTGGGACCATGACCTGAGCCGAAGGCAGACGCTTAACGACTGAGCCACCCAGGCACCCCGGGGTTTCTTCTTGATCCCACCGTCTGAGGTCCTCACCTGTAGGTGGTGAAGTGATATCAGTGCCTGCCCACAGAGCTGGACAAAGTGTGGGCAAGTGATCAGGGAAGGCTTCTTGGAGGTGGTACCATTGGTGGAGGTGTAGAGTTTGCTTGTGGGGAGTATGGACGGGGAGGAACAGGTGTGCGAAGGGTAGAGGCTGAGGGATGGTGGCTTGTGTAGGGGACACTACCCAGACCAACCTGGAGGCTTCAGCTTGGGGTGCGGGAGGTGGTAGGTGCTCAGAGAGACAAACTGAAGAGAGTGGACCTTCGTTGTAGCACACAATCGATATTTGGGGCTGGAGAATTCTTTGTCATGGGGACTGAACTTCACATTGTAGGATGGTTGGCAGCATCGTTGGGCTCTATCCACAAGATGCCGGTAGCACCCCCGGGTTGTGATAACCCGAAATATCTCCAGATGTTGCCGAATGTCCCCTGGGGACAAAGTCACTCCCAGTTGAGAACCACTGTCTGTAATGTGAACCATGGGGAGCCAAGGGATGTTCTAGAGCAGAAGGCATGGGAATGGAGGAGAAGCCTGGAAGCTGTACGCCCAGCCCAGGCCCCTCTCTGGGGTCCTTGGTTGGTTGCAATGGGGGGTCATCGTCTGGAGAAGCCTCTGCTCCCTCCCAGGAAGGGGCAGGGGCTGAGGGGCAGGTGTGCTGGCTGGGTCTCTAACATCTGGATGGAAAAAGAGAAGCTGCTGTCCAGATGTGTTGATGGCCTAGATTGCTGTCATCTGGAGCCAGTCATGGATGACAACTACACACTGAGAGCTATTCCTGGACTTGGCCTCTCTGGGGAGGGTTAAATTGGGTCTTTGGTGTCCTAAGACAGCGCTACACTTTATTGGTCATCAGGGACCTTCTTATGGGAGGACCCTTCTGTGTCCAAGGGCTGGAGGGCCTCCCTCAAGGTCCTGCTGGGTTTGTGTAGAGGGTTTCCTCGGTCATGGGTGATTTCTGACTCAAACTTGCATGTGTAGGGGAGTCAGAGAACTTTCTTTCTTTCTCTTTTTTTAAAAGATTTTATGTATTTATTTGAGAGAGAGAGAGAGAGCATAAGCTGGGGAAGAAGCAGAAGGAGGGAGAAGCAGACTCCCAGCTGAGCAGGGAGCCTGACTCGGGGCTTTATCTCAGGACCCTAGGATCATGACCTGAGCTGAAGGCAGACGTTTGACCGACTGAGCCACCCAGGCACCCCCAGAGAACTTTCTTAAATTGGACTCTTTGGCCCTGGCTTGTCTGGCAACCCAAAGTATGTCCTAAGTCAACTGTGGGGCGGAGAATCCCCAGAAGACCCTTTTGCCCAGAAATATCTCCCTCCCTGACTACTCCCCTACTGCCTAGAATTCCATTAGAAATGCATTGCCTAGATGAAAAGCTTACACCTGCTTTAGGCCAAGGAGGGAGGGAGGTTGATGCTGGCTGTCTCTGGGTTATAGGATTATGAAAGCTCTAATGCTTTTTACACTCCTGTATTCTCTCTGTTTGGTACAATGAGCATGTACTACTTTTTTTTGTTTTAAGATGATATTTATTTATTTATTTATTTATTTATTTATTTATTTATAGTATGAGCAGCGGGGAGAGCAGAGGCAGAGGGAGAGAGAATCTCAAGCTGGCTCTGCACTGAGCAGGGAACCCTACTTGGGGGTCGTCGGTCCCAGGACGCTGAGATCATGACCTGAGCCGAAATCAAGAGTCGGTCACTCAACCGACTGAGCCACCCAGGTGCCCTGAGCATGTACTGCTTTTTAAAGTAGACTTAATTTTAGAACGGTTTTGGATTCACAGAACTACTGTGAACACAGTACAGAGTTCCCGTACGATCCTCACCTGGTTTCCCCTGGGGTTAGCATCTTACATTAATACGGCACATTTGTCACATGGATGAGTCCACATCAATACCCTAACTCAAGCCCATGCTTTATTCAGATCATCTCAGCTTTTCCCTCCCAGCTTTTTTCTGTCTCAGGATCCCATCCAGGATACCATGTCACATTTAATCCTCATGCTTCCTTACGTTCCTCTTGGCTGGGACAGTTTCTCAGATTTTCCCTGTTTTGGGTGGCATTGACAGTTTTGAGGAGTACTGATCATACATTTGGTCAAATATTCGTCGAATGGGACTTGTCTGATGGTTTTCTCTTGGTTGGACTTGGGTAAAGTGTTATTGGGAGTGAGACGGCAGAGGTGAAGGGCCATTCTCAGCACATCCTATCAAAGGTGTGGACTCCCGACATATCTTATCACTGTTGATGGTGACCTTGATAACCTGGGGAAGATCGTGTTTGTCAGGTTTCTCCCCACTGCCCCCCTCCCCCCTCCCCACCCTCCATACTGTCCTTTCTGGAAGAAGGTCACTTAAGGAGTGGAGAGGTATTTCTTGAGGGCAGACAAGCTACCTAATATTTGAGATATTTGGAATTTCTCATGGGAGATTGGTCTGTTGTCCTTATTTGTTCTAAAACTAGATGATTTATTTATTTACATCAGTAGAAACACATGGATATTTATTTTATGCTTTGGGTTATAATCCAGTGCTACTTTATTTATTTGGTTGCTCTAATATACTACTTTTTAAGTTGGCAAAACAAAAAAAGTAAAGCAACCTCTCTTATTTAAAAGCATCTGTCCTTAATGCAGATAGATTCTCCAGCCTGCCTTCATTTTTCTGTGCTGAGCCCTGGGCCAGGGTCCGGGCCTGACACGTCCATGGCCTGTGCCTCCGGGGGCTCCAGGCCCGAGGGGAGCCGTGATAGTGGCTTTGCTGGACGATGCCGACACACAGATGAGGGGCCTCAGCCCAGTCCTGGAGTGGAGGCTGGGGATTCAGGAATGGCTTCTTGGAGGAGGCCTGTGTGCTAAGGATGAGCGGGCATGTGCTTGGGGCTGCTGGGGAGGTGAGCAAAGCCTGGGGGAGGGAAAGGCCCTGTGATGTTAGGAACACTGAGACGTTCATAGAGCTGGGGGTTAGGGAGGGATGGCTGTGAGGTGTGGTGGGGGAGGCTGGACCGAGTTCCTCATTTCTTTCAGGCTTCATAACCCAAGAGATGGATCTCTCCTTGGTCCAATCCTCTCCTTTTAGAGATGAGAAAGCAGGGGGCCAGGAACGTTCCTGGCTTGCTCCAGATCACCGGGAGGTAGGGCTTGTCCTGGGTCGCCCCTTCCAGTACACAGGTGTGGGCAATGAGCCAGTGAACAAACAAATGAATTCCTTACCTGGCCCATGGGCTAGGGGTGGCCCGCCTGTCTGGGAGGCCCTTCCCTCACCCAGTCTTCATTTCTTCTTTATGGTCCAGCTCACAGGAAGCCTCCTCCTCCAGGAAGCCCTCCTGATTTGTCCTTCTCGGACTCTTTTCTCTTTCTGTTGCATTTTGGGATTGAAAATCAGCACTGTCTCCATCACTAAGTTGTGATGTAACCTGGAGCAGGCAGACACCTTTGCCGTCTGGGCCTCAGTTTCCTCATCTGCTACCTGGGGCCAGGAGTCCCTGCCTCAAGGATGACTGCTTTGAGGTATTGAGCTGATGTGGCCCCATTGGAGTGAGGGCCTGCTGGCTGGGGCCCACAGTGGGCTGGGGGAGCAGACCACACCTTTGAAAGCTCATCTGTTTAGGGCCTAAAAATAGGCCCCAACTGCCAGGTGGGGAAAGCCCCAGATGAAAGTCTGTTAGAGCCTCTGCCTTCATGCCTGATGCCTCCGTGTGGTCTGTGCCCTTCCTGAAGGTGTGAAGAGGCCGGCGGGGGTGGGGGGGTGGTAGGGTGGAAATTGTGGCCTCTCCCCGGTGCCACGGCCCAGGGGCCTTAGTTGGAACTGAGTTACACTCCTCACCCCTTCTAACTTATTTATTTATTTATTTTTTAAAAAGATTTTATTTATTTGACAGAGAGAGACACAGCGAGAGAGGGAACACAAGCAGGGGGAGTGGGAGAGGGAGAAGCAGGCTTCCTGTGGAGCAGGGAGCCCGACACGGGGCTCAATCCCAGGACCCTGGGATCATGACCTGAGCCGAAGGCAGACGCTTAACTACTGAGCCACCCAGGCGCCCCCACCTTCTAACTTATAAAATGTTGGAGGCCCACACAGCTACTTGAGGAGGCCCTTGGACCCACTGGACCAATTGGGGCCTGCACACAAGGTCCCCTGGGGG
Source organism: Halichoerus grypus (assembly GCF_964656455.1). Lineage (NCBI taxonomy): Eukaryota > Metazoa > Chordata > Mammalia > Carnivora > Phocidae > Halichoerus > Halichoerus grypus. The sequence continues at coordinate 164,607,452 of NC_135716.1, forward strand.
CAAAGTAGAACATTTTCTGTGGCAGCAGGCCTGGAGGGCTGAGTGATGGAGGTCTTTGCCCTGTGAGGTGGGTGAGGACAGGCCAGACCCCAGGCTGGGCCTCATCCTCTCCTCACTTCTTGGTTCTCAGGCCCAAGGGAAGGGAAGGAAGGGGCTTCTGGGAATGGGATGTGGGCGGTGGTCCCAGCCTTCACGAATCACCTGGGTTGAAAGGACCCATTGCCGTCAGAGCTCCATGGCTAGGGGAGACACAGGCTGGGAGGAGGGAGTCCTCCCGTTCAGACTGGGCCCCACCGCTGGAGGGTGGAGTCTGGGGGAGCTGATGCTTCTTGGTCAGCACCCTGACCCTGAGCCCCCTAGGAAGTGAGGTTTTTATTTTGAGCCCAGGGCAGCGGACCCAGAACCCAGACTTCACTCTGTGCTCCCTGCGGGGCTTGTGCTGGTTTCTTATGGGGAAAGGGGCCACAGAAGCCAGAAGCCCTAACGAGGCCGGAAGCCGAGCAAGAGGCTGCGCAGGGGAGCCAGGGCATCCTTCCCCTACCCCCAGTCTCAATCTCCTCTCCTGGCAAATGGGGGCCAGTGACGCCGAAGTGCGGGGTCATTCTGAGACTCACAGGAAACCAGGTGGAGGCATGCTCAGCACCTCATGAGCACCCCACAAATGGCAGTGAACCCTGGAGCCCCCATTCGGCAGAAGAGGAAAGAGGCTTGGAGAGGCCAGTCAGCTTGGCAGCCTGTGGTGGATAAAGAACGAGAGGCTGGCGGTCTTGCTCGTGGCCCAGACCGTGGTGGGGAGGGCACGCTTCTTGGCAGTGATGGGGTAGGGGTCACCTGTAAGATCCAAGGGGCCTGGCTCGTCGAAACGTGGAGCCCACATGCAAAGACGCAGTCTCAGTTTCACTTGCAAAATGGGGAGAAAGTGGGAATAGCAGGACTTGCCTCACAAGGCTGAGGTGAGGACGAAGGGCTGAGGGCGTCCCGAGGAGGCCCTGGCCTCTGCCGAGTGCCCAGCGGTTTTAGCAGTAGCCCTCATGGGGGGGCTTCGCTCCGAGGGTAAAGAGGGAATTGCTGGTTTATGGGAAAGGTTTGGATGCAGGGTGTTTCCCCAGATGCTCAGGAAGTGGAGGATGATGGGGGTTTGGGCCAAGCCTGGAGAATGACACTGAACCCCCCCAAAGGGGCACCCCCCCACCAACCATGGAATGGCAGAGGCCCCTGGGATTCACTGGGCCAGGAATTTCACGGAAGGCCTGCCATCCTGTCTTCTTTCTTAGGGGCCGGTCTGAAAGGGCAGAGGGCAGAGGGCGGGCCTTGCTGGGCTGTCACGTGCCGGGGTGTGTGTGTGTTGGGGGGGTCGCTGAGGATGGCACGCTGGCTTGCCCAGACAGCCTGGGCCAGAGCGAGCTACTCCCCATGCGGTGCTCCTGCCATGGCACTTCTTCTTCTTTTTTTAAAGATTTTTTTATTTATTTGAGAGAGAGAGAGATTGCGCGAGAAAGAGAGCACAAGCTATGGGGCAGGGGTAGAAGGAGTGGTAGAAGCAGGGTCCCAGGAACCCCGGACATGACCCGAGCTGAAGGCAGACATTTAAGTGACTGAACCACCCAGGCGCCGTCCACCCCTTTTTAAAGATTTTATTTACGTCATGGCACTTGGTATGCTACAGGGCGATAAACTGAGGCACGCGCCATCTGAATCGTGTTCTCTGGGAGCTCCCCGCCGCCTTTGGACAAGCTGTTTTTTCTGCCTGGAGAGCTTTCTCCTGGCTCTGCTGCTCCCAAAGCCACGCCCCAGTGAAACCACCGGCTCCCCCATGTCTTCTAGGTCCTTCCACCAGCCCAGCCACGTGGCAGCTACCATTTCCTGGGGGCCCACTGGGTGCCTGGCACATGGATGACCCCCAAGTCACAATCCCCCCCAACTTCTTGCAGTTTCCTGAATGGGGCTCGCCCACTTTTTTTTTTTAAATAAAGATTTTTATTTATTCACTTGACAGAGAAGAGAGACAGCGAGAGAGGGAACACAAGCAGGGGAGGTGGGGGAGGGAGAAGCAGGCTTCCCACCAATCAGGGAGCCTGACGTGGGGCTCCCTCCCAGGACCCTGGGATCATGACCTGAGCCGAAGGCAGATGCTTAACGACTGAGCCACCCAGGCGCCCCAAGGGGCTCGCCCACTTTTGCTTTTGCTCCTGCCCTTCCCTCTGCCTGACACACCCATCCCACTGCCCTTTGGGAGAAAACTTTAAGACTGACTGCTTCTCAGAAGACTTCCTGAAGCCCCTAGTCATGGACCCCGAACTCTCAAAATTCACCCCCGTCCCAGGGCAGCTCCCCACTCCCAACTCCTGGGGCCCCGTGGACCCTGTCTTCTGGCCTGGAGGCCTGGAAGCCTGATTTATCTTTGTGATCTCCTGACACATAGTAAGTGCCTGCTAATCTCTATCTTATTTTACTTTTGCAAACCTTTTCTTGATGCGCAATTTACATATCACAAGCGTACATCTTGATGAACTGTTTACAAAGTGAACACACCCATGTAACCTTCACCCAGATTGAGAAATGGGACGAGACCAGACCCAGAGGCCCTGCGTGCCCCCTCCTCATCACCACCCTCGCTCCACTGGCCTCTTCCAACGTACGTTCTAGAACTAGGCAGGAATGAGATTACACAGCAGGTGCTCCTTTGTGTCTGGTTTCCTTCTCTCAGCACTGTGTTTGTGAGCTTCCTCCGGGTTGCGGTGTGTGGCCAGCTCATCTCCCCCACCGCCCACCATTGTATCTCATTGGGCGAATATATCACCGTGTATTTGCCTGTCCTTCTGCGGGAGGGTTACTTCTAGTTTGGGGCTGTTACAAATAGAGTGGCCATGGCCGTGGGGGGCTTGTGGTTTGGTGTCCACACAGAAGCACTTCTGCTGGTCAGTGGGTCTCTCTGAGTGGGTCCGTCTTCGGTAGCAGACACATGTCACCTCATCGGCTCCTCAAGGCAGCCTCGAGAGGGGGTGGATCCTTCTCTCCGTTCTGCAGATGAGGGAACTGAGGCACAGAGACGTAAAGTGGCCAGGTGGAGGGTTCAGTGAATAGTGGAGGGGGCAGGGGTGGGAGGGAGGAGCAGCCTCCGTGTGGGTGTGGGGGGGGCCCGGCTCTGGGGCAGGGCAGCCCGGCAGGGGCTGCAGCTGAGCCTGGGCTCCTCCAGGAGGGCCCGGCAGATGATATCCGGGGTTGGCTGGGGAGGTGGCTGGGGAGATGATGCTGTGGGGGAATGGCCCCCACCCAGCTGCCTTGATAAGCCTCCACAGGAAGTATGGGGTGGCAGAGGAGGGGGTGGGGGAGGAGAGCTTCCTCTTGACGCTGATGCATCTGGTTCTCTTCTCCCATCCTCCTCCCAGAGAAGCCAGGGGCCCCCAGGGAAAACAGAGTGGGCGGCTGAGCTTCAGGGAGGGTCTGATGATGAGATGATGATGATGATAATGGTTTAAGTGTGCAGCAGCCCTTGGGTCGCTAGGCCATCAGAGCCGGAGGACACAGGGTCAGGGTGGAACAGTCCTGGAAAGGGGCGGGGGTCAGGAAGGGGTGTGCACTTGGGACCCACTTCCCATTTTGCAAACTGAATTATCTGTTGGGAAAGGGTTGAGGACATGCCCGGGCCTGGCTCCTTGTGCAACCTCTGCCAAGTCACACCCAGGCCCCCGTTCTCCTCCGATGTAAGTGGGGGGACCGTCTGACCTCATAGATTTGCCAGGAGCACATGAAGTGGAAGGCTAGCAAAGGGCCCTGCACTGGCTGGCACCTAGCAGGTGCTCACCGAGGAGTGGGTCTCAGTAAAGGGTGCCCCCTGGCATCTCAGAGGGCGGGGCTCTGCCCGCCTGCTTCTGAGAGGGTGGGTCCCAAGCCCCCGGGGCTCCGAGAGGGTGGCCCACGTTCCTGGACTGGAGAGTGGTGTTTGAGCCCCAGAATCGGGACGTTCGTGTCTCCACCACCATCACCACGATTGTCGTCACCACCATCATATCAAGATGTCACCGTTGGCAGCAAAGTCATGGCCATTTTACCACTGCAGTCGATTACCACTTCCCAGCATGCCCACTGGGCTTTCGTCCATCACCATCCATCACCCTGCCTCAGCCACGGTCACCCCATTTACTGCTGCCCCTGTCATCATTAGTCACCAGCACGCCAAACCCAGCCGCATGACCGCCAGCCCCCATGTCCCAGCACGGCAGCCACTGTCAGCCCCAGCCGGCCAGCATCTTGTCCATGACATTCAGCCGGGGCACCGCCGCCGTTCCGGCCCGGCCGTATTCACTAGCGCCCCCGTTCCTCCTGCCGTCCCTGATTCTGCTGCCTCTAGGTCGGCTCAAGCTGTTGGTTGCTCCTCAGAACCACCAGGCAACCCAAAGAAATTCTCCCGGCTTCCTGGCCACTCCCCACATTGCTGAGCTTTGGGAGGTTGTGTTTGTTATTGAGAAAGAAGGGACAGGCTGGGGATGGGAATGGGAACTGAAAGCAGGAAGAAGGAGAGGGAAGAGGTACAAAAGGGGAATGGAGAGCAGGGGTGACGGCGGGGTAGGCTGAGCATGGTCAGCACCGATGTGGTCTTGTCGCCTGAGCCCCGGCTCGGTGTCAGGACCGAGGCTGATTCTGGTTCCGCAGCAGACTTCCTGCGTGAACTTGGGCTGGTCACCGCATCTCCCTGGGTCTCACTTGCGCACTGGGAACATCCCCTCCCTCAGGGCGAGGCATTCCCGCCCACGGGTTTCCCTGGGTCTGCCTTGCCAGCCTCTGGGCCTCCGCATACGGTGTTCCTTCTTCCCGGAATGCTTTTTTCTCTTCTCTGTTGGGAAACTCCTGCTTATCCTTCAAAACCCTGTTCAAACTTTTCCTATTTGTGAAACCCTCCCTGAGTCTTCCAGACGGTGGTGCTCACTCCCTCATCAGGGACCCATAGCCCTCTGTGTGTCCCTTGTTGTGACTCTGAACACACCGGTCACCCGTGGTTTCCCCCGGGGACCGTGACACCTGCAGGCCAGGCCAGGGTCAGTGGCTTTGCTGGACAGGGCCTGGAGCCAATATGTGCTCCGAGGGTATTTACTGGGTGAACAAACAGGAGTGACTGAGTACCTACACAGATTGATGAACGCTGCCTACCGTATTCATTTATGGAGCCCTTGCTGGATGCCTGGCTCTGTGCCAGCGTGTCATTTGACCTGACAGCAGCCCTACGAGGCAGGTCTGGTTATTGTCCCCATTTCTCAGGCGAGGAGACAGACTCAGAGAGGTCAGTGGCTTGCTCAGGGACACAGAGCTTGGGTTGGGCCCAGGACTACCCGAGCCACACACCCTAGCTCTACTCTGCCCTCTGAAGAGGGAAGGCAGTGAGAGACGCTGTGCTGGGGGGTGGGGGTGGGGTGGGGGAGTAGTGGCTGTTGTCTCCCGGGCTTGTGGGAGGAGAGGAGCCCTGTCCTGTCCCGGGAGGTCCTGGGTCACAGGAGAAGGCAGCTTTCTGTCCCGGTGGGTACCAGCAGGGATGGGGGTGAGGTGAGGGGCAGGTGAGGGCCAGGGGCCTGGGACATCTGGAACCTGGGCGGCTCCGGGCCTCTCCCAGCATGCATTGCAAGTAAGCCAGGTACTTTCCCGGAACTACAAAGGCTCTTGGTTAGGGATGTGGGTGGACCGGTGAGGGCCTTCTGATGAGCAGGGCCCAGCTCTGGGTGGGTCACCCTGGTAGGCCTCGGTGTGAGACGCCATAGTTTGCAGAGTTCGATCATCCCAGTGGCCCTGGGTGCAAAGGGGGGTGCCTCTCCTCATTGGCCAGAGGAGGTAAACTGAAGGCAGGGTGGAGCCAGGAACTGGCTAGGGTTACACAGCCGAGAGGCAGGGTGGGTGGCCTCGTGCCCCAGTTGCTGGCTCCTGAGCAGGACGTGTCCAGAGCTGCCTGGGGAGGGTGGGCAGATGGTTAGCAAGACCAGGGTCTGGGTCCACTCAGCCCTGGGTGGAGCCCCAGACCCTCGGGGCATGGGCACCCTGGTTCAGATCCCTGCTGGGCCACATGAGTTCTCCTCTCTGAGCCTCTGTTTTCTCATCTGTAAAATGGGGGAAGTGTTGCTTCTCTTGCAGGGTTTTGGGAGACTGTGATGTAAGTCTGTGTGTGCAGGTCTGAGCACACAGTAGGTACTCAATAAATGTCAGTTCCTTTCCATCCCATCTTCTAGGGAACTGAGACTCCTGTCTTTCTCCCGGATTGAGGCTGGTGTCTTCTGCCGAAGGTTAGGGGCCAGCAGAGGGTCTGAGGCCGATTCTGAGGTTGCCTGGCTCTGAGACTCGGGGCTGGTGCCCGCCTTCTACGGGCCTCAGGGTTCTCATCTGGCAAATGGGGACAGAGTTCTCTCCCTCCCCTTCCCGGACTGTTGTGAAGGTAGAAATGGAGGAAAGGCTGAGCCTAGTTTTAAACCCAGGTGGTTTTTACAAAAGGAGGACTACTTCTGGAACCTGCTGTTCTGGGAACAAGCTGTGGGGAGGGAAGAGATGGCACCCCTCTGACTCTGCTGGGGCACTGGCAGGGGGTGGGGAAGGCGGGCAGGCTTCAGGCAGAGGCCAGAGCTTGGGAGGTGCAGGAAGGACAGTGGAGGGCATCCAGTCTAGGGCCCATTGGCCTGGGCTTGAATCCTGGCCCTACCCATTACTGGCTGGAGGCCACAGACAAGTTACTGGACCTCTCTGAGCCTTGCTTCCCTCGTCTGTGCAGCGGGGGTGGGAGTATTCAGAACAGTCCTTCCGTTGGGTTTGGGAGGATTGTTGGGATGGTGAGGGGAGTGCACCTTGGTCAGGGTGTACAAAGCTTTCTCCCTTTCTCTCCCCTTCTCAGGATCGTAGGATATGGTGGGGGAGGTAGGGGGACAGTAGCTGGGACGCTAATGGCAGGATCATGGGCACAGTGGTGCGGATGTGAGAGATGTTTAGGGCCTGAATTGAGGGGTTGGGGACAGCTGTGGGTTAGCACTGGTCTCCAAAGAGGGGTGATGCCTGAGATGACTGCTGGGGCCTTAGGAGGACAATATTAGCATTTCCATATTTTTCAACTATATTCTTTATTAACTTCTGGATTTGTGTTTGTGTGTGTTATGATGTTTGTAATAACCAGAACAGTAACACATGCATATAATTTTGAAAGGAAAAAATATAGAGGATGTGTTCAAAAGGTTTTGCTGACATAGGTGCATGATCAAAATACCTACACCCTCTGGGGTACGGGCTAGCGGGGACTCTGAGATGTTCTGGGGAGTGGGGTGTGTGCAAAGGCACCAGGAGACCACTGGAGGATTTGGACTCCAGTCTCCACTCTGTCCCCAACTTGTTGTATGTCCTTGGGCAAGTCACCTAACCTGTCTGAGCTTATCAAACAAGCAGAGGCTCTTTTAAGCAACTGGAGCTTGGGATTGTCTGATTCTGAGCTTCGTTCCAGATCTCAGACAATTCTGGATTCTTGGAACTGCCAAAGTCTTCTCTTGTCACACCTGGTAGATACTCATGTGCCCTTCTAAGCACAGCTGCATCTTATCTGTGCTCTGCTTGCATACCCCCCCAGGTGGGGAGCTTACCCTCTCTCAGGGTGCCCTGTCCTGTCCTGGATGAACCTGTCATCTGCCTCCCTTCCCCCTTCCCTCATTAAAGGTGAAATTGGGGAGGGCAGGGGCTGGAGCCTCAGGCTTCAGGGGCTGAGCGGCTTTTCTCTGTTGGGGCTCTTTCCTGTGGGTGCCAGCCACAGCCCCCACAGCATCTGCCTTCCGTTTGGGGCTGCTCTCAAACTTTTTGGTGAAACAAAGCTTGTTTTGGTTCACCCTGCAACAGGAGGGGGCAGCTTGAGCGAGCTTGCTGTCCACCCCCCAGCACCTGCTCCTGGTACATTCCATCACCCCATGTAAGCTCACAGCAGCCAAAAGCAGATTGTGTTTGCTGAGCACCCACTGTAGGCCCCGGGCTCAGTGCTTTGCAAATACAGTGCAGTTTATTCCTTACTAAATCCAGTGATTGTCAGTTTCCAGATGACAAAACTCAGAGAGATGAAATGACTTGCCCAAGGTCACATATTGACCTGGATTCAGATCCATCTCTGTCTGACTCTGGAGCTCAGCTCTTCATCACTCTTCTGTGCTGTCCCTTTGTGCCCCCTGAACGGACTGTAACATGGCAGGAAGACAAATTGAGACCTTTGTCTGAGCTAAAAAAAAACCCCACACAGTCAGCAAGGGAAAAACAGATGGTGGGTATTTGGTTGCCTGTCAGCTAAGCATGAGTTACTAGTGCAGGACCACCCAGAAAGCCAATGTAAACTTCGGCCATATTAAAAGAGGTAGGGCATCCACTACAAGGAAGGAGATAGTCTTGTGATTCTCAGTGCGGGCAGATGGTTCCTGGAGAATAGTGTGCAGTGGTAGGGGAAGGGCAGAAGGCTTGCTGCAAGGACATGGACACACAGAAGACTGTAAGTTCCCCTGGCTGGAAGTATTTAAATAGAGGCTGCATGGCACAGGAGTCCTGTGTTGGATGGCGGAGGGCACAGGCAAGGTGACCTCCAAGGTCCTTTCAAACTGCAGTTTTATGGCTGGACTCCGGTTGTCACCAGGGCTACAACACTCAGGCCCATCAGATTTGGATGGGGTACATTCATTTGTCCACCCATCCACCCATCCATCCATCCATCCATCCATCCATCTAATATAGTAGCTAGAGCAGTGAACAAGAGAGACATAAGCCTTCCCTGCCTGGAACCCACAGTCCAGTGAGAATAATAGCAATCATAACAGTGAGCCTAGGTACCTTAAGTGAATTATTCCATCTGGCCCCACTACAGGTATTATTATCTGCATTTTGCAGATGGAGAAATTGAGGGGCCATGGGGGATGGGATTGGCAGGGCTCCCTGGGGAGTCACGGATCAGGTGCTGCCAGGCCTATGTTGATAATTCCAAGAACCTGAGGCTCTATGATGCTCAGATGCTGTGACTAAGATCCTATAGTGCCCAAAGGCTGTTGTTGTAAAAGGGGGTGCAGAAGAGGGATCCAGTTACTGATGGGAGCCCTCAGGCCCCCCCAACCTTGACCTTCAGTAGTCAGAGTGACTGTTTTATTGAGACCCCGGCGTGGTTCTAAGTGCTCTCCTGGGATGTCCTCACTTACTCCTCATAATAACCCTCTTAGGTAGCTAGAGGCACTATCATTTTACAGATGGGAAAACAGGTATAGAGAGGCTGAGTAACTTGCCCAAGCTCACACAGCTGGGAAAAGGAAGAAGGAGCTTGAGCCGTCTATCTGTACAGGCCACACTTTATCCAGGATGCTCCATGGACCCAGCCTTCCGGCTGTCTCCTCCAGGAGCCTCCTCACAGCCCCCCCACCCCGGACTGCCCCGTCACCAGGGTGGGAGGGGGCAGGGGTGGAGCTGTGCAGGCCCCACTGACGGATGCTCTGTGTGCCTCCAGATCATGAGTGTATTGCTGTTCATCGAGCACTCAGTGGAGGTGGTCCATGGCAAGGCGCCCTGCAAGGTGTGGCAGACGGGCTACCTCAGGCTCGGTAGGTCCTGGGGGGACTCGGGAGTGGGAGGGGCAGGTGCGGGGAGGGGCCCTGGCTCTGGGCAGACTGGCTGGGGTTTGATGCCCTGCCTCTTCCCTTCTGAGCCACAGGTCTTTCCTCTGCAAATGGAGACCTGTCCCCATCCAAGTCTCCAGGTGTGAGAGCAGAGAGAAAGGTGCTTTGCAAACCTAACCAGCTTAGGAAGGTGACAGCAGGCTGCCCACCACCCTGGAGTAAGACAGAAACTCCCCACGGTGGGATCCCGCCCCTCTGGCCTCTCTGGCTCCGTCTCGAAGCAGCCCCTTGCTCCCTGCTCCTGCTGTGCCAACCACACGGAGCTCAGCCCCGTCTCAGCTGCCTGGACTTCTGGTCACTCGGCTCGCAGGCTGCCTCCTCAGAAGCCTTCCCCGGCCTCACCCCGGCTAAAGCAGACCCAGGCCATCCTCCCACCCTGCATCTCATGTTACCCGAAATGTTCTGTTTGCTGTCTTTGTAGTCCCCCAAGACTGAGAACAGCAGGAGGGCAGGGCCTGGGCTTACTCCTCATTGTCATAGCCCCCACCCCAATGGTTCCCAAAATGTGGTCCTCGGAACCTGCGTGGGGTCCTGGGGGCACCTCCGGGCCCTTCACTGCTGTCCCTTGCCTTTCAGCCAACCTGATCTCCAGCTTCCTGCTCATCACCATGCTCTTTGTCATCAGCTTGAGCCTGCTGATCGGAGTGGTCAAGGTGAGGGCTTGGTCGGGGGAGGGGAATGGGAGTCAGGACCTGGGAGCTGGCCAGGAGCCCCAGCTACCCTCCTGCCCCCCCTCCTATTCACACCCACTGGGTGGGCAGCCCTGGCTGCCAAGAGGGTGGGAGGTGGGTATTTTGGGAGACCCCGCCCCCTGCACCCTAGAGATCTTCATGCTTGCTTACAGTTTGGAAAGCCTCGTTTCCACACCAGGCTTCTCCGGCTGGAGGCCTTGGTTCCCTACTAACACATAGCCTCCGTGTGTGGGGGTGTGCACACGGTACTTTGTTGTACTAGCCAGTGACCCACATGCTTGGAAGCTGCAAATGCAAGCAGGGAATGTTGATAGAGAAAAGAGGAAGGGTCATTTCGAGGCGTGGGGAGAGGGGAGAAAGCAGTGGGTTTCGTAATCAGTGAGAGGAACCAGAGCTAGGGGAGCATCTGGCTCAGTTCCACCCAGCTAGCTGGTGAGAGAGAGAGAGAGAGCGAGACAGGTTGTGGCTCAGCCGTCTGTGAAGAGGAACCGGTCTGTCCCTTGGCCCCGGGAGGCAGGAAGCCAGGGCCTCACCACACAGCCCCCGGAGCAGGACTCAGCAAGAGCATCCTCCCCGGGGAGCCAGTGGCCTGGCACTCGCAGGCCAGCAGAGCGGGGCAAGGAAGGATGGGGGGCTGCTTTGGAATGTGCCCACCTTGCCCGCACTGCCCCCACCACCCCCTCAGCTAACAGCACCCTTCGGAAGCTCTGTGCCCCAGGGAGTGATTGTACCTTGTGCAGGGTGGGTCCTGGGTGCTCGTGCAGAGACGGGCATGGTCCAGCTGGAAAAGTGGACCAGGGCGTCCCAGAAGACCCTGAGATTGAGTCTCGGCTATTCTGGCTGACTCCTGAGTGATTTGAGACAGCCACATGAGAAACCACAAAACCACGTCTTCTGTGATTTTGTCCCCAATGGTGGGTTCATGTGCACTCACACTGGTCACAGTAGTCACTTGCTTGAAGTTGAAGGAGAGGGACTTCAGCCTCGGCCTCCCAGGGCCTCCGACCATGACCGAACACCCCAAGAGTGGCCCACACAGAGGAGGTTCCCACCATTGAAGCCGTGTGGGCTTCCCCTCTCCCCCACCCACTGGACCTTTGCTCATGTTGGCCCTTCTGTCTCCAGTACCCTGCCCATTTCCCTTGTGGTTCTTCCCAGATCTGGCCTCAGCGTCCCCACCTCTAGGAAGTCCTCTCTGATGCCTTCTCTTCTGTAAAATGGACACAAAGCCCTTCCTGGTTGGGTTCGTGAAACCCTGCTTCTGGAGGCCTGGGAGCACTTATCTCTGCAGATGGGGACACTTCCCCGTGTCTCCTGGGACACCAAGACGCCTGGCACTCGGGGCCTGAGTCTTACCTTCTTCCCATCCCAGAACCTCCCTCAGGGGAAGGCATGTGGGTCCATGTGGAACGACCTTGGCCCAGCCATGAGGGGATGATTTGGGAAAGGGCCATATTACCTAGGGAGGGAATGGAGCTGCCGGGGAGGGGGGCGCGTGGGGGCCTCAGGCTGCTGGGGACTCCGTGACAGTGCTGGGCCTGTCTTCTAGAACCGGGAGAAGTATCTGCTGCCCTTCCTGTCCCTGCAAATCATGGACTTCCTGCTGTGTCTGCTCACCCTGCTGGGCTCCTACATCGAGCTGCCTGCCTACCTCAAGTTCGCCTCCCGTAGTAGCCGGGTTGTGAGTACCCAGCCCTGCCCCACGTCCCACAGCCGGCCAGCCTGGGGAGGTGGCAGGGGCTCTGTCCCCTGGGCCCCTCCCTCGTTGATGAGCCTGAGCCCCATCAAATCATGCCAACTTTCTTGCTCTGTAAAATGTGCCTGCAAGGGCTCGCCATCCCACGTGTCACGGTTATGAAGTAAGGACAGTGTATACAGGGTGGTCGGCACGTTGTGGGCACCCGGCAAATACCAGCCACGTGTGAGTTTACACTACAGGGAAGGGCGCGTGCCCATTGCCGTGCCCAGCCCCTGCTTTATCCCTCCTTTGTAACCAAGTAAAGAAGGAAGATAAGTCGATTAAAGCCAACGATGAACATCCACAGGGCAGATGCCCGTGACGGAGGTGCCAATCCCTGACTCGGCTCCCCGAAAGTTACTTTTCAGACTTTCCTTAACTGTTGTCCTAGAAGAGACTGAGTTGCTGGCCCAGGGCTGGGCATTAGGAGATCCTGGTCGGAGGCCAGGTCTTGCTACCAGCCCTCGGCGGGAATGTCTAAAAACTGGGCATCCGTTTTTTTCTGGGTCCTGTGGGTTGGAAAGTCCCCAGTGTCTCTGGCTGACTGTCTCTCGAACAGCCTGGGGATCTCTGGTTTAGGGCTTCATTGCTGGTTTGTCTCCTTCCTCCTGCCTTTGCCCTCCCAAGGGCCCCTCCAAGGTCCCACTGATGACCCTGCAGCTGCTTGACTTCTGCCTGAGCATCCTGACCCTCTGCAGCTCCTACATGGAAGTACCCACTTATCTCAACTTCAAGGTCATGAACCACATGGTGAGTATGGGCCAGGCACCCGCCCCCATCACGGGCTGTGTGGCACTGAGCAAGCTGCTTCCCCTCTCTGTGCCTCTGTGCTTAGGCTGGGTGCCCTAGAGGTGGAGCCTGGGAGGAGGATTCTTGTGTAAATGATTGATTGAGGGAGACCTCTCAGGAAGACACTCGAAAAGGAGAGGGAGGAGCACGTGAGGCAAAGGGAAGAAGCCAGGCGGACGTGTGACTTTGGGGACGGCCTTGCCCGATCCCAGAGGGAGCCCTGGTCTGTGAATTGCATTGCAGAAATAATTCCATTTTTTATGCATGGAGAAAGGGGCACTCAACACATCTCAGGATGGCCCCGAGGCTTCTCTGCACAATTTTAGGGCACTACACCATAAAACTAAAGAAGACTGTCCGACTTCCCCAGGTCCTCTATCTACATCCCTTGATCAGTGATAAAATAGCCTGGTCTTTATAAAGATGCATCCTCAGATTTTTGCAAATCTCCAAATTAACACCACTAAAGTATATAATTATCCCTTCCTTCCCCAATGTGGTATAATTTTATCAGAGTAACCACACATACAACACATAAGAAACTACAAAAATATTCTGAAATGACAGGATGGGTAATTCCCAGGCTCACTTGTTACCTATATAACTTGTTCCCACACATCAACCTTGCAAAATAATGTAACTGTTCAGGAAGAGCCTTTTGCATCGCCTTTTATATAATCCCATGTTTTGGTTTAATGTTGGATTTAGTATTTCACTCCAAAGTGTGCATAAGCACAACAGAAATGAAACACAACCCACAATCTCATTCTCAACATTAGAAATTATTGTGGCCATATAGTAAATGATTCTGTGAAGTTCATGTTTCAATTCTCTATATACTCTTAAGGCATGATGAGATTCTTGAATCAATGAAAATCAGAGTTACCCCCAAACGTAGTGACTTGGAACAATACACAATTGTTATCTCACACTGTTTCTGAGGACCAGGAATTTGGGAGTGGCTCAGCTGGGTCGTTCACACTCAGCGTCTCTCATGAGGTCGCCCCAGAGATGGGGATGGGGCTGTGGACACCAAGGGCTTGACTACGTCTGGAGGGCCCACTCCCAAGATGGCTTGCTGGCACGGCTGGGGCGTGCCTCCCACGTGTGTCAGGACCCGGCGCTTCTGTCAGTGAGCCTAGCCTCTAGAGAAGGGCCCACCGCAGCTGGGGGCTGGGGGCCGGGGGCTCCAGCCAGGTAAGAGCCAACTGGGTGGATATCCGCTGCACCTGCTTCCCTTGGTTTGCTCGCCTGTCACAGGGGGCTGATGGTAGGTAGTGCCGGCCTCCTAGGGCCCTGGCAGGGGTCAGCCAGGACAGTGGCTGTGTCATCCTTCCACGTGTGGATGCTGGAAGAGTTTCTTGTGGACAGAGGCACTGATGCAGCCTCCAAATCTGTTGCAGAATTACCTCCCCAGCCGGGAGGGTGTGGCTCACAGCCAGTTCATCAAGATGATGATCATTTTCTCCATCGCCTTCATCGCTGTCCTCATCCTGAAGGTGAGAGTCCCCCTAGCATGGCTCCGGGGAGGGTGGGGAGCCCGCGCTCGCCAGGCCCTTCCATATCAGACTGTTAGGAGGCAGGGAAGTCTTCCACTGTCTTCTGCTGCTGCCCTCCCTGCTCTTGGCTCCTTCCTCCAGCCCTCCCACACCAGCTCCTTGGACCCCACTTGGGATCCTTGGGGACGCCCCATTGAGAGGGAGGGGATCTGTGAGGACCACTTGCGTTCAGGTGTCAGGGACTTAATGTGCAACCCAGAGAGGCCCTGATTCAGGGAAGGAGGAGCTGTTCTGTCTGAAATCAGATTCAGAAAGTCTTGGATGTGAGTCCCAGCTCTCCCCTTGCCAGCTTTGTGTGGTTGTCTTTCGAGTCACTTCTCTCTGGGCCTTGGGTCTCATCTGTGAAAGCGACAGATTCAATATTGCTTTGCCCCTGTCACAGCTTTTATATGATTCAAGCACCAAAATGTAGATGGGTCCTGAGGTCATATTACTAGAGGTATGGTGATGTGAAGGAGGGAGGGGAATGGTTTTATTCTTCTCTGAGGTGGTCAGGCCCAAAAGATAGAGTCCCATGTCAGGTCCCCATTCTTAGAGAGCTATGACAGACTGGAGAGTGTTAACCCTCTGCCATCTGAGGGAGTCAAGGAAACCAGGGCAATTCGGCTTGGAAAGAGGTGACTCAAGGGGTCTCCACATACCCAAAGGATGCTCATGGGGATTCTAGAGGCCAGCACTGGAACCTGTGTCCCAAAGCCCTGGGGAGGCTGATGTCGACTCAGCAGAAGGAAGGGCTTTCAAGAGTGTTCTTTTCTGATTGTGAAAGTAACATAGGATCATTGTAGAAATTTGGAAACTACATATGAGCAGAAATAAGGCAATCAGCTCACCACCCACCACCACTCAGAGACCAGTGCTCCTGATACCTGGGCCCATTTCCTCCCAGTCTTTCTGTGTGTGGGTGTAACCGGACGTCACTGCCTCCTTTTACTGGCGGCCCTGGGCAGCTTCATGCCATCACCTAATGTCAGCCTGCAAATGGAACTTCCCTCCTCTGAGCCTTCCCTCAAAGGACGGGCCTAGCACAGGGGCTTCCATGAAGTGCAGTGAGAACTTTCCTGAAGGCTTAGGGGAGCCAGGGCGGGGGGGGAGGAGGAGGGGTTGACGTCATACACCCTCCTGGACAGCGACTCCCCAAGGCCCACCGCATAGCTCTGTCTCCCCCACCCCTCCAGTTCTTTATCCCCCTTGGGAGGAGTTCTCTCTCTGTTCCTCACTCTGCCTCATTGGCCACCCTCCTCCACCTGCCTCCTACTTCATTCTTTTATAATTCATTTTATTTATTTCTGCCACCTGCGTCCCCATCATGGGGGTTCCATAAAACAAGAGAACTTCCCGAAGACAGGACCCACTCTCCTTCCTTAGGAGGCAGTTTGGGGGCAGAGAGAGACCTATTGGCTATTATTCCTTGAACAGGCCCCTGGGGGCTTCACTCCCCACCCTGAAAATCCCCCCAGTGCTTATCCACTGTTAAGAGAAACATCACCGGCCATCTCAGGAGGTAGTGAGCTTCCAGCCCCAGGGGGTGGAGAAGAACGATTTGCAGGACCATTGCCAGGGAGGCTGGTGGAAGGGGGTTGCAGAAGCTCCCCAGAGCCCCCTTCCACGCAAGTTAGTGGAAAGAGCAATCTTCAGAACACCTGGGACTGGCAGGTGAGGTGCCCCTCCACCAGGACCAGCCAGATGCTGCCTTCTGGGCTGAGCTGGGGCTGCCCAGGAAGTGCCCAGCATCTGTCCCAGGCCTGCTGGGGCAGTGAGAACGGTCAGCAAAGCATGGTCTGATCTGGCTGTTTCTCAGGTCTACATGTTCAAGTGCGTGTGGAGATGCTACAAATTCATGAAGTACATGAACTCAGCCGAGGAGAGGAGCTGCTCCAAGATGCTGCAGAAGGTGAGCCCCGTGGGGGGTCAAGTCCCAGCCCTGCCACTCCCTGGGTCATTGGGGGAAGGTCTCTCTCCCTCCCTGGGTTGTGGTTTCTCCCCTTTGTGAGATGATTGGACTGGAAGAAATGTGAAGATCTCTTTCGGCTCTGATAGTCTAGGATTCTATTCCTTCATTCATGCATTCACCATTTTCTGCCTCTTACTCTTTGTTGGCTTTGTATCCAACCCTGGGGGTGCAAAGAAAACTGAGATGCTACCCCTTCCTAGGGGAGTGTAGAGCCCACAGAGAATCCAGACACAGAGATCTGATTGCAATGAAGCATGAAGCATGGGGGAAATGGGAGCATAGAGGAGGTACCTGGCCTCATCTGGGGTATCAGGGAAGGCTTCCTGGAACGGGTGACACTTGATCAAGTCTTAGACTGCCAGTTGATACAAGTTAACTGGGAAAGGGGAAGGGGCCTTCTAGGTAGAGAGATGAGGTGCACTTAGAAGCAGCTCATTGGACACATGATGGGAAAAGTGCAGCTGGCTTAAATTTCTGGTGTGACTTTCCTCATCTGTAAAATGGGGATTGTATTAGTCAAGACACTTTCAGTTGCAAGTGGCAGAAATCCAGCTCAATCTGACTTATGTGAAAAAAGGGAATTTATTAACTCCCAGAACCTGAAGGTCCAATGTAGGTCTGGCTCACGGAGGCTGGCTGAGTTGTGACACCTGGATGTGATCTCATCCTCTCTTGACTCTGCTTTCCTCAGTATGGGCTCCATTTTCAGGCCACCCTTTCCTCATGGTGGAAAAATAGCTGCCAAAACCCCTAGATTGACATCACATCCTCTCAGCAACCCCAGCAGAAAGGCCCAGGAGCATGTCTGAGGGACCAGCTTGGGTCACAAGCTTATCCCCAGACCAATGATATTAGCCAGGGAGGATGAAGTTCTACTTCCAGTGGCCACACTCAGATCGCATGTCCCACCCCAGATCTGAGGGGTGGGACCAATTCTTCTGAAAGCATGTGGATGGAGAATGTTTTCCCAGGGAAAATGGTGCATCATTAACACCATAAGGGGGCTTGAAACTGGACAGGCAGAGGCAAGTCTGTCCCCTATAGCAATAGACACTGCACCTGTCTCGGGCATGCAGTCTAGCGTAGGAAGTCCCCAAGGTGTGCTGGTCATCACCATCATCCGTTTTGCCAGAGGTGGGGGCTGGAGCTCCTTGACTCCAGGTTGGAATCTGGTTCCTTCCGGCCGGTCCTCAGTCCCCATCTCTCTTGTTCCCAGGTGGTCCTGCCATCCTACGAGGAAGCCCTTTCTCTACCGTACAAGAGTCCAGATGGGGGCCCAGCACCACCCCCATACTCAGAGGTGTGATGCCCGCCAGGCCCCAGCCCTGTGCTGGGAGGGGCGGAGCTGTCTCGCAATCCGCTTCTCTGCTTTGGTGGCCCCTGCAGCGGGGGTGAAGCACCTGGCTGACCTCAGGACAACCCGCTTGTGTCCCCCTCGCTGGCCTGCTTTTCCCATGGGGCCTGGGAGATGCTCACAACTGGGTCAACTTAAGGCCGAAAGCCTTCTTGAGTCTCTTGGACATTCGGTCCAACAGCCCTCGGCTTATTGTGATCAGCCCCAACATTTGTTTAAACCATTCGTCATTCCCAATTCAGTGGGTTTGGTTAAACAACTTGAAGCTTGACCCGTGTGACCATGTGGCCAACAAATGAAAAGCACACTTCTCAGTGCAGAGAACCAGTTCAGTCAGACCACCACAGTCCGTTGCATTGGTTTTAGACAGTTGTCCCTTCCCAGGGCAATGCGGCCAAGTCATCGTCCCTGGGTCCTCCCCACCAAATACATACGTCTGATTTCTTCAAATTACTGGGTTCAACAATTATGGACAGCCAACTACCAGTCGATTCAAAGCAGGGATAAAATTTAATAATAACAATAAAAATCAAATTAGCCCCAAACCATTCCCTTCATTTGAATCCAATACCTGGCTGCCCACTCTGGTCAATCTGGTACTTCCGAGGGGCTGAGTGACTGTTAGTTCAAACGAAAATTCGGGCAGTTGCCAAATGTCATCCAGCAGCTACTTCCAGGAAATAACAGTTGTCCCCATCATCCAGCTGTCCTGACAAACACACAGTTGTTTTTGCTGAAGACAGACAATCATCAGCAACAGTCGGCCACACATGGTCAGCGTAGTCGCACAGCGGTGGGGTCCGCGACAAGGGCGGCCTCCGGCGCGGTCGTGTCCGGCAGCGAGCTGCTACCATCCTGCAGCGGTGGCCCCATCTGTCGCCAATTCAAGCAGAGGCACCTGCGTCCTGCCCAATGCTTGTGCTTAAGCAGCAATTTAGCCCTGACATCAGGCAGGTCCGCTGGCTGGACTAAATCCACGTGTTAGTTCAATCAAAGCCGGCAAACTCTTTGTGGGCGCTCGTGGCGGTGGTGGCAGAAGGGAAGGTTTGGGTCCCAACACCCCCTCTTTCGCCTGTTTCCCTGTGGGCTGGGGTTCCTGAGGGAGCTGATCCCGAGGTGGAGATAATAGGGCTATGGAGGCAGGTTCTCTGGGGTCTGAGAGGGGGGTTCAGAGGCAGAGGGCTGTGTAAGAGGCTCCCCGCCAGCACCCCCTTGTTTAATTGCTTTGTGTGTGACGGGGAAGAAGTTTCAATAAAGCAGCACCACGCTTCACTTTGGCTGATGCGGTTCTTAAAATGTGTAGGCAGGGCTGGGAGCTCTGCATCCATTTCCCGAAAAACGTGAACACACACGCACACACACACCCACACACACACCCACGCACAGCATTTATTCAGTCCAGAAACTCACGGGGGGTGACCCAGCACTGTTTCTGATCATAAGTCATGGACCACTTAAGTACCCAGATGTCTCCCCAGAGAAGGTGTGAAGCCCACTCACCTGGAGAGTGCCAACCTGGAGTCAGGTCCTGTGCTGGGTATGGGGGGTGACTGTAATGGGTCAGACTTGCCTCCAGTTACCCGCAGTCTGGAGAGGGGGAAGACTGATCCATAAGTGATTATGATAGCCCGTGGCCAACACCACGATAAGGAAAGTCCCAGAGACCCCTACAGTCAGCAAAGGCTTCTTGGAGGACCTTTCACCAAGCTGAGTTGGAAGGATGAGCGGGCAGCGGTAAGCAAAGGGGGGAAGGATGCAGAGGGCCCCTGCAGAGATGGGGAGAGGAGTTGGGGTAGGTAGGTCGGTGTGGCTGCACGTGGGGATGGGGAGCCTGGTGAGGTGGTGGGGCCTCTGCATTCATTACTGTCCTTTGGCCGCAAGCCCACCCTGGCTCACTTCAGCCAAGAAGGGCATTTGCAGGAAGGAGATGGTTGCAAGTAACAGAAATCTTCATGAGCCAAATTAATTAAAAAAAAAAAAAAAAGAAAGGTGGTTGTGGTATTTCTTGGCTCCCATAAATGACAAGTCCAGAGATTTCTGGCTTTAGGCATGGTTGGACCTAGGAATCAAATTCTTCAATAATCTCTTTCTCTCTGGGGTCTCCACCTCTGGCCTTTGTCCTCCAAGGCTGAGCTGCTAAGGACCTGCCTGAGTGAAGTCAGCAAAGAGCCGGGGGAAGTGTGAGCTGGGCTTGGTCCCCAGTATTAACGGGGCCTTGAATGTTGCACCCAGGAGCAGGGACTTATCTTGGGATGGGGGAGTCCCTGAAGGGTTTGGGCAGGGGAGTACAGGGTCAGGCTCTAGAAAGGATGAGATCAGAGGCAGGGAGCCACAAGAGGGCTGAGGAAGGAGTTACCAACCTTCTGGGGTTGTCAGCTTTTCTCGGGGGAGCAGATTTCTTTATGGCTTTTATCACTCTTTGTCAGATCCCCAAGGAACTGATCAAGTGAGGCTCTGATAGAGATGGACGGCATTGGCTGTGTGTCCTGAGAACCAGTTGAAGTGACACCTCCCCCCACCCCATCCCTCCTGGCCGGAAGCCAAGGCTCAGGCAGAGATGTATAGCGGGATTGTGCCCTGTGGCCAGGCGGCCCGGAGAGGCTGGCCCGAGAAACAGGAAATAGCTGGGTTTGGGGAAGTTGTGTGGCCTGGCCAAGCCAAGCCAGCCCGCTGTCGGCTGGGCAGCCCTCACTACGGCCCTATCAATGCCCCATTTGAGGCTCACACAGGGGTCCTTTGACAGGGCTGAATTGGGACCCACTGAGAGGGCCTGTCTGAGCTGGAGGACCCGGAAAGGAGCCAGCCCCAGGAAGGAGTGGGCTGCGCGCAGGCTGGGCAGGTGAGGGGCGCCCGTGCACGGATGTCTCTCCCAGGGCAGGAGGGTCAGCAAAATCAAATTCGGGTCCTGGAGCAGGAGCGTCGGTTTCTCAGGACTGTGATGGTAGCTGGAACATTCCCCTGTTACTGAGTAGACTTCAGTGTCATCTCTGGGACTCTCCCCCCGGGGCCCCATGTGGCAGGTGCTGTGTGATGATTAATCCTGAGGCTCAGAGCTGGCAAATCACTTGCCCAAAGTCATGATCAGTTGGAGGGCAAAGCTGAATTTGACTCCAACAGGCCTGACCGGAGTCTGAGCTTGTCCCCCTGGTCCTTTCCAGCCTACTGCATCCACCTGACGAGGGCATGATTTTAGAAGCTTGGAAAGCCCCTTGAAGATAGGGACTGATGTACAACCATCGTTGTGCACTTGATGCTGAGGACAGGCCTGGGTCAAGAGCCCTGATGCCGCTTGTGGTGGAGGACAGGGGTGCATCGAGGATGCAGGACCCAGACAGAAGGCGGATGGGGGCGTGGTCCAGGGGAGGGAGGCTGGGGGCATGAACTCAGGCAGTGGCCATGGGGCTGGGTAGATTCAAGAGGCATTTGGAAAGCAGGATCCAAAGGGCCTGGACATAGAAGTGAGGAAAAGGGAGGGTCAAGGCTGGTGCTTATGTTTGGAGAACATATGAGAAGGTGGTGCCCAGCTTTGAGCTGAGGACACAGGACAGGGAGCAAAAGAGGATGCCTTGAGTTTTGTTTGCATTTGTGCTACCTTGGGGGACACATGGGGCAGGAGCTCAGGGACAGCTATGTCTATAGGTCTGGAGGTCAGGAGATAGAGGAAGGAGGGAGATTGGGATGTGAGTGTCATCTGTGGATGTGTTGGGGAGATGTCATGTGGGTGGGGTGTCACCAAGGTTCATGGAGGTGTTAACCCATCGTGGGACATAATGCTGACCTCTGGCCACCCTAGATGTACCCTCGGATGAGCGCCCTTGCCTCCTTGCCCTGTCTAGCCTCTGGCTTCCCACCTGGTCTGACTGCTTGTAGGGCCCAGGACCAAGGCAGCATGTTCGAGGCCTGATGGACACATGAGGGGCCTCATATGCAGTGGTGTGTCCTGAAGGGACCATGGACAGGATGGGCATGCAGCTACCCCTCAGCAGCCGGGGGTGTGGGGATGAGTATGCCCACTTTGCTGATGAAGAACCCTTGCCCTGTGCTTACAGCAAGTTCTCCACTTTGTGGGGTCCCTTCAGACTTTTGGGGAGACCAGATTCATGTTCACTTAGGCACCCTGAGAATGTCCCCAGTTTGCAATGAAAAATGTTGAGGAAAGCAGTTCCCAGGTTAAAGGGAGAGGATGATCCACCCTTGGGCCCACCTTGAATTTTTCTGGGTGGTGCTGGAGCCTCTCTTGTGGGTAGAAGCAGCATCTGCTGCGGGTCTCTGTCCACTACCTGCCTGGATGGGCTCTCTGGGAGCCCGTGCTCACATTCCAGTTTCCTGGTGCTCCAGGAGGAAGCCTGCCTAATTAGCCACCAAGAGCGCCCTGATAGGCAGTGAGCTCGGCAGGGAGTGGCCGGCACAGGGGAGCCATGGCCCTAAATAAACAGAGTCCATCTGGTCAACCTCAGTGGTCCAGCTGGTCAGGCAGGACGCTGGCTTTCAGCTTCCTCTGTTCCACGTGCTGGGGGAACAACCCAGGCAGAGAGACACCCTGGGTGAAGACCTGGAGATGGGACCGCACGTCAGGGGGTGACTCCAGCCCGGAGTCTCATCTGTGATGACCATTCTGAGCTTACAACATCACGAATACAGTCAGCCTTGACCTTGACCAACTTGCTGAAATTTTATAGTCGGTGGAACTGAATTCCTAACTGAGGGCTTTGGGAAAAGCCAAGGTATTCTCAAGCACTTTGGGTGGGCCATAGGAAGAAAAAAGAACATGCCAGGAATCTTACTCTTCACCTTCCCGGCCCCTCTTCCCGGGAGGTGACATCGGGTATCTCGGAGAGGGGGTGGGGAAGGAAAGGTTTAAATGTCTCTGGCATTGGACATCCTTAGGAAGGCTGTAGGGGGAACAGCTTCAACACTAAAATACTCCTCGGTGCCTGTAGTCACTGCGCGAGCAAGAACAGCGCCAGACCTTGCTCCCCGGTCATCAAACTCCATGGGGCACTTTTCCCACCTTCCTTCATCACCGAAGGCACCACGGAGGGAAGGGCCTGGAGACCAAATTATGAGACTAACCACTAGGCTGTCACTTGAGTAAGTTAGTTAACACCAAGTGCTTCCTGTACTGACCCCGAAGCAACTTTCCCCAAACTGAAGAGTGCCTTATTTCCTTCTCTGTGTCCTGCCCTCCTCCCTCCTTCCCACCCTCCCTCATTATACACTGGTCTAGACCACCTGAGCTAGGCAGAACTCTAAGATGGCCTCCAATGACCTCGTGTCTCTCTTTCTCCCTGAGTCTGGGTGGAGCCCGTGAAATTGATGGGAGAGTCACTCCTGTGATTAGGTTATGTTTCGGGGCACAGTAGACTTTAAGAAAGGGAGATTACCTTGGGTGAGCCTGGCCTAATCAGGTGATCCCTAAAGGGGACTGGGCTCCTCCTGAAGACGGTGCTCTGCATGGGGGAGATTTGAAGCCGGAGTAGGCCTGGGAGGAGACCACATGACAAGCTGCTGAGAGTGGCCCCTGGTTAACAGCCAGCAGAGGATGGGGGTGGAGGAGGGGGTCCAGTCTGACTACTGCAAGGAACTGAATTCTGCCAACTGCTGTGTGAGCTAGAAAGAGGATCCCGAGTTCCCGAAAAACGAGGCCCAGCCAACGTCATGACTTCAGCCTCGTGAGGCACTAAGCAGAGAATCCACTTTAGTGGTGCCCAGATTTCTGACCTACAGGAACTCTGAGGTCATACATTTGTGCTAACTCATTATATAGCGATAGAAAATGAAGGTACCACTCTTGCCCAACTTGGAGGAAGTTTATTTTTCCTTCCTTAAACTGCTAAGTGGCCACAGAGCCAACAGTCTTGAAGGTCTGAGGTCACGGTCAGTGTAGATCCAGAGTTTTGACGCTGAAGGATGAAACAGGTGAGTCGACCACCGGTCGCACATCTTCGGTCTCCAGTGGCTCCGTTTTCAAGTCGAGGGGAAAACAGCAGGGACTTCAGGCAGCATGAAGAGAGGTGAGGTAGCCTGGAAAATGGAGGAGAAAATATATTCTGTTCTGTGAGCTGGAGGATTATATTAAATTCAGAGCTCAAATCTTTAGGAGGGAGGGAGACAAATCAAAATGCCCTGGGAGCTGGCAACAGGCGGGTTAAGGAACCAAAATCCACGTGCTGTTAAAGATGTGGTAGGAAATGAGGATGTTTTCCTCGGGGAAGAATCAGCTCAGTGGGGCCCCGACCATGATCTTTCAGGTCAGCGAACTTGGGACACAGGAGATCTGCTTGCTCTCGGAGCTGGATGGAACGCCCTGGGGGATAGCAAGCTCCCTTCCAACAGGTGTCCCTCTGTAGGCTGGACAACAGCTTTCCGAGACAGAGAGAGTTTAGGTTTATGTAATGAGACTGTGGTTTAGTTACATCAGGACTGCCTAGAGAGCTCCGAAATGCAGATTCACTGGGTCTGGGATGGACCCTGGGAATCTATTTTTCTTTTGAAAAATCTTAACCGATCTCTACTGATAGTTTGTGGGTAACTAAAGGAAGGATAAAACAGAGAAAAGCCCATAAATGCAGGTAGGTGAGGATTCTGCTCAGAGGCCGCAGATCCTGGCTGGCCTCAGGGTCCGAAACGGGCATCTCTCTTCCCTCCCCTCGCCTGCCCTACCTGTCAGAGGCCTATTCTCCCCCACCCCCAGAAGGGCCCCAAACACATCCTTGTCTTGGTCTCCCACACCTGGGAAAGCTTTGCCTTAGCTTCGTTTAAAATGCTCCCCAAAGCAGCTCCTGAGACAAGAACTTGGGAGCGAGTAGTTTATTTGGGCGGTGGCCCCAGGAAATATAATGAGAGGGGAAGCGAGACCAGGAGGGGATACAAGCCAGTAAGAAGTGCATGGATAAACGGGTTGCCTCCTGCCGGGGACCCTCCAAGGAACCGCATGGAGTCCATGCCAGAATTGTCCAGCGGGGAACGGGGAAGCTGTGTGTCCCCGGCTCCTCTCCATCACTGGCTGAGGGCTGCCCCGGGGACGTGCACTCCCCAGGTTGCCTGCAGCAGCTGGAGGTGCACACGCAGGTGGGCTGAGGGGCGTGGGACAGGTACCAACTGGCTCTGCCGTGGTTCCCAGCGCTAAACCTAAGCCTCCCCTCCAAACGCTCATTCCTCTTGCCGGCGTGCTGGACAGTGGGAGCCATTCCCCATGGAAAGCTCCACAGCTGCCCCTAGGGGTGGGGGCAGACCCTCTGGCCCCAAGAAGGCACCAATATGGGGGGGACTCTATTTTTGACAGGCGTCTCCAGGTGAGTCTGGCAGTGGCCAGGCTGGATCTACTGCTCTAGATGACCTCTGGGTTTCCTTCAGAGCCCGGGAGTCAAGGTTTTAGGTTTCCCCCATAGCAAAACGAGTCGCCATTTATTGAGCACAGACTGGGATAATGTGCTAGTGCAAAGGGCAGAGGTTCTACCTGGGAGGCCCCCACGGGCTCACGGGGCAAGAACCATGAACACCAGTCAGTAAAACCTGAAGTGGAATTTGCTGCAGTGAAGGAAAAAGTATGCTTTGCTCAGTGCCACAGAAAAGAGGGGACAGAGCCGGGGAGGCAGAGAGGGGACGGAAGGGAGACTGGAATGGCCTGGAAAAGGTGGCAAGAAACAGATTGTGAGAAGGCTTGAATGCCCAGTTGAGTCTGAATTTTCATCTAGAAGTGAGGTGGGGCCAACAAAAGATTTTTTTTTTTTCACTTGGGAAGGGTGACACTAAATACCCATGTCCTACCCCTGGGCTTCTAGGCAGAGCCAGATGATGTGTACTCCTTATCAGAGGGCGTGAAGAGGGACGCTTGCTGTCTCTGTCACGTTCATGTGGCCAGAGACAGAGGACTTGGAAATGGTGGGCTAGTCAGATGGAGGTGGCTTTGGGAAGTGCCTGCGCAGGGGGGCTTTGGGAAGTGCCTGTCTAGCACTGGGCTGTGTCATGAGAGAGAAACACGCCCTTGTGCTAAGCCACTGCCATCTGAGGGCTTACTTGTTACCGCAGCTTAGTCTGTTCTCTTCTGACCGATACAAGAAGGCAAGGCGGAAACAAGAGACGTGGATGCGGCGTTCATCCATGTCATTCTCAACTGTCCTGTGACGTGGGCGCTGAGGTCCCAACTTTGCAGACCTGAAGCAGAAGAGAGAACGGTGAGGGGGTTCACCCGAAGTCACGCGCAGCCGGCGGGTGAAGCAACAGGGACTCCCACCCGGGCTGTGTCTGATTCCGGAGCTTTGCCCTTCACAGGATTCCTCAAAGTCTGCCATGCGTGCCACTGGAAAAACACGAGGTAATTTTTGGTGATGTGCGGATGCAGAGGTCAAATTTAATTAGTTTCGAATGTATCTGAAGGCACATTGGAATACCTTTATAAATGGTACAGCAACCCAGAGATTTCACGGCTGTTACTTCTTAGGAGGAGGAGGAGAGTGTTTTTCACCAAGTGAGTCGGTTGGTTTAGAGTTAATTTAAGAGAAAGAGTAAATAAATAAGAGTAAAGGTATGTGTGGATCCAGCCAAACTGCGAGGTTGGCGGGGGAAGGAGGGAGGAGGAGCGCGCGTTAACCAGGTTTGCTCTTCAGGAAAGGAGTGGAGTCCTGGGGGCGCGGGAGGGGAGCCCTGCGCCCCTTGCCACGGAGCCGCCTGCCCGGGGCCCCTCGCTTTAGCGCCAAGGCGCTCTCTCGGACAAAACACTAAAGGCTTTAAGTTTCTGGAAACCCGAGGTGTGTGAAAACAAGGAGAGGGAACAGCGGGAGCCCTTCACGGCTGCCCGTCTGACTTGCGAGCCTTTTTTTTCTCTGGTTCATACCGGACACACTGTTCCCGATTTTCATTCCTGGGGGGAAAAATGCTTAAACACAAATATTTATTTTCTTTCCTCAATGTATAGGCTGAACTTCCTCCCCCTAAGCCCTTGCTCCCGCTGTGGAATGTGAAAGCTGCCCCCTTTTGGGGGGGAACCTATCTCTGCTCCTGAAAACTTACCTGTGGCCCATTTCTGTGGCCCTGCTAATGAGCGGACGGGTGACACAGAAAAGGCGCCTGTGTTCCTTGGAGGAGCCCATAGAACGGCCATTCAGACTCGGGGCTGAAAGAGCTGTTTCATGGGCCCAGCTGCTGGCCCGGCCAAGAGAGCCATGTACCCTGAGCTCCGGCCGCGGCCCCGTGCATCGGGGAGGGGACGTGGGGCCAGGAGGGTGCGGATCACGTTCTCCTCAGGCAGCTCCCGTGGGCCGCGGCCACCACTGCAGACCCCAGCCTGACCCTGGTCGGTTCCCCAGGAAATGGAACCCGTTTGTTACCTGTTGCTTCTTTCAATGTATTTCTTCATTTGCTGACCAGATACCCTGTTCCCATGTCGTGCCGGGTCCTGAGGGTCAGTGGCGGCTGAGTTGGGCCAGACGCCCCCCCCCCCCCCCGCGTCCCCGCTTGGAGGGAGCTGATGGCCAGTGGGGGGCAGCTAACACATTTATGACCCAATTTTGGGAAGTGAGAGGCACTGCAGTTGTTATGCCCTGCAGTGTTTGGAGAAAAGAATTATGCTTAAAAGTTGTAGAGGGATAAGGGACCGGCAGCCTTGACTAGCGTTTGGAGCTGGGGACGGCTATGAATGATACGAATAAATGAAATCTACGTGGGAAACGTCAGAGGGAAATGCTGTTTGCTTCCTCATTCTCTAAACCGGGGGCAAAGAGGGATGAGGCCTGAGTTCCAGGCTGGGCTCCGCCCCTAACTGGCTGGTGGCTTCAGGCAAGTCATGGACTTCTCTGGGCCTCAGTTGTCTCATCTGACAAATGGGCTGATGCCCTTGGAGCTGCTGACCTCACAGATTTGTTTGGAGAACAAGGAGACACAGTAATAGAGCGTGGTTGCCATTGTCGCTAGAGATTGTGAGACTATTGGTTGGGTCACTTAAAAAAAAAAGTCTGTACATTTCTTTTTAAGGCATAACGCATACAGGGTGAGGCACACAGGTCTTAAACGTTAACGATCCTGTCTGCTGGAAAGATGAGAATCCTTTGACCCCCATCTCCCCTTCTGTCTTCTCACTGCCTCCTCACACGGTCCCAGTGAGGCAGGCAAGGCAAGAACTACCATTCCCACTGCATGATAACAAGCCGAGGCTCAGAGAGGTTAAGTTAGCAGCTCTAGGTCACACAGCTGTTCAGCCACAAATGGAGATCTGAACCTGGGTCTCTCAGTTGGCCAAGCCCATGCTCTTTCCATATTACTGGACCTCCTTGCAGCAGCAGGGGCCATTCCTGGTGATGTTCCTTTACTTATAAGCCTTTATTTTTGCCTTCCAGTGCAGACCCTGGGCTGGGCCCAGATGCAGGGATGAATCAGTCAGACTCTTACCAGCTCCTGGGTGAGACACACAGGGATGGAAGCACGGGAAGGGGGTCCTAATCCTGGAGGAGCAGGGGAGAGAGGCAGCTCCACCAAGCTCCACCCAAGCAAGCAGGGTGACTGACAGCACTGACCTGGGGCCCTGTTCTGGCAATGATACTTTTTTAAAAAAAAGATTTATTTATTTATTTTAGAGAGAGAAATAGCATACGTGCACACGTGTGAGGGGGCATGGGGAGGAGGGGCAGGGTGAGAGCGACAGAGAGAAGCTCAAGCAGAGTCCCCACTGAGCACGGAGCCCATCTCAGGGCTCGATCCCACGACCCTGAGATCATGACCTGAGCCGAAACCGAGTGTCGGACACTTAACGGACTGAGCCACCTAGGTGCCCCGGCAATGGTACTTCTTAGCGGTGTGACTTCCGACAAGTTACTTCATCTCTCTGTTTTTCAGTTCTTCTTCTGGAAAATGGGGATAATAATAGTAGCTGCATCACGGGGTTGTCAAGGGAATTAAATGAGAAGATTCATAGAAATCTGCTCCTCTCATCCACCTTAGAAGGTAGGCTCAGAGAGGTGAAGCAACTGGCCCACGGTCACACAGGTAGCATCTAGCAAACCCAGGTAATCTGGCTTCAAGTCTTTGCTCCTGACTGTCCTCTCTACCGCCCTGAGCACACAGGTCACTTCCAACGATGATCTTGAAAGATTCTGTTAGGCAGAGAGTGAACGGGAGGGAAGGGCGTTGGGGGCGGGTGACCCGGCCTGTACAAAGGTCTGGAGGGCACCTCGGAGACCCCAGGTGAAGGTGCCCGGCAGGGAGAAGGTGGAGAGGTAGGGGACAGCCGAGGTGGAGCAAGGGCAGGGCTGGATGAGGAAATGGATGCAGGAGAGCGAAGCGGCGGGGTGTGGGGTGAGGGTGCAGGGCTGGGCTGGGGCTTGAGGCCCCTGGGCTGGGCTTTCCCTGGGCTCGGAGTGGCAGCTTTGGGTCAGGGCCCGCTCCAACCCCTGGAGGAGCCACCCTCCACCCACCTGAGATTTCCTGAGTTCCGGCTGCAGCCCGGGCTGCTTCTGCAGGCAAAGGAGCCCTTGTGGTCGGAGGGGCCTCTTGAGCCCAGGCCAGGCGGCTCCCTCCCTCTCTGGGCACACACACCTCCATTCAGCCCGGGCCACGCCCCCCAAGGGGGCTAGGGGCCCGGGCAGCCGCCCCCACGTCAGTGGGGGCCGCCTGGCTGGGAGGCTGGGCAGCGAGGTTGATAAACCCGGGACCCCACTGGCCCCCAGCACTGTGCCGGCTCCTGCCCGCGCTGCCGGAACCATGAGGCTCCTCTCCGGCGCCAGCCTCGTGCCGTGTGGCCTGCTGCTGCAGCTCCAGGCCCTGTGCACGCTGGGCCTCGCCCCCCACGCCAGAGGTGAGGGGGTCCACGGGAGGTGGGGGACAGGGGGCTGGGCCCCGAGATGAGCAGAGGTTAGGTGGGATCCTGGGGTGGGCTGGGGCGGGAGTAAGGGAGGCAGGGGTGGCAGCAGGCTGGCACGGGGGCCGACAGCAATGGTGACATGCATAAGGGCCAGAGCAGGGGTGACGCTCAGTCTGTTCCATTGAGGGACAGGGGTGGGCCTGTCTCTGCAGTCTCAGAGCCTTCCCTGGGGCTCCCCAGCTCCCAGGCCACCCTTGGGGACCACGCATGCTGCCAGGGCCAGTCTTGTGGGTCGCTGAGGACAGAAGATGGAGCTGCACCAAGCCCAGGGCCGAGCCCACGCTCCGCTGAGTGCAGCTCTGGGGTGGCCAGGACTCCACCCCCCTTTCCCCAGCCCTTCCAGCATACCTGGGTGTAGGCTCCTACCTGCTGTGCCACTCCCAGAGCTTCAGCCTTGGGCACTGAATCCCAGAATGCCCAGCTCATCCTGTACAGATGGGGAAACTGAGGCTGGAGAAGGGAGTTCTCTTGGTTCCCGATCCACTGCTCCATGGTGTGGCTAATTCCCTCACCCTCTGTGGACCTCAGTTTACCCATTTGTAGCTTAACTAGTAGGGACCAGAGTGCGGCTGCAAGGTCACTTCTCAGGTCCCTTGAGGAACTCTGGTACCTAGGGCACTGTGGCTGGGGGGCTGGGACGGCCCAGGACCCCTTCCCTTTCCTGAGCCTTCCTGCATCCTCACTTAGGAGCAGCTCTGCTCAGTTCCGGGACGCAGAGGGAAGGGCCTTTGTACTGAGCCCCGCCTGGCTGCAGGGCCAGGACAGTGACAGTACCAAGCAGTGAGCTTTATTCTCCCCACAGGACAGACGAGAAACTGAGGCTCCTAAAGGTGCAGTGAGCTGCCCAGGGCCACAGCGGGGCTAAGCCGGGATTCAAACACCACTCTGCTCCATTCCAGCTCCATGCACTTTCCAGCACATGGTGCTGCCTGCCCGGGGTGTCTGGAAAGAAGTGCCTCTGTAGGGATGTGTCTTAGGAACCGACCGGGTCGGGCTGCCCCAGTGGCCATGAGGAATCCCTGCCCCTTTCCCCTGCCCATGGACACTAACCAGCAGGCTCCTTGTGGCTGAGGGAAACTGGGTCCCCTTCGGTGACCGGGGCTGTACGCTCTGCCCCCCCTAGGAGAAATGCTGCCGTTCCTATGGCAGCCACTCTGGGCCAAAGCCTGAGAAATGTGTTGTAAAGGCTGCCGTCTCCTTTGCCGTCCCCTGGACACCAGCTGGTGCCCAGCCCTGTCCTGGCACCCTGCACGCACTGCTGCTCGGCCCCGATGGATCCGGTAAAGAGGGGATTGTCAGCTCCCTGAAACTAAGCTCAGAGAGGGGCAGTGAGTTGCCCGAGGCTGAGATTTTTTTTTTTATTATGTTATGTTAATCACCATACATTACATCACTAGTTTTTGATGTAGTGTTCCACGATTCATTGTTTGCGTATAACACCCAGTGCTCCATGCAGAACGTGCCCTCTTTAATACCCATCACCAGGCTAACCCATCCTCCCACCCCCTCCCCTCTAGAGCCCTCAGTTCGTTTTTCAGAGTCCAGAGTCTCTCATGGTTCATCTCCCCCTCCGATTTCCCCCCTTCATTCTTCCCCTCCTGCTATCTTCTTCTTCTTCTTTTTTTTTTTTTTTAACATATAATGTATTATTTGCTTCAGAGGTACAGATCTGTGATTCAACAGTCTTGCGCACTTCACAGCGCTCACCATAGCACATACCCTCCCCAATGTCCATCACCCAGCCACCCCATCCCTCCCACCCCCCACCACTCCAGCAACCCTCAGTTTGTTTCCTGAGATTAAGAATTCCTCATATCAGTGAGGTCATATGATACATGTCTTTCTCTGATTGACTTATTTCACTCAGCATAATACCCTCCAGTTCCATCCACGTCATTGCACATGGCAAGATCTCATTCTTTTTGATGGCTGCATAATATTCCATTGTATATATATACCACATCTTCTTTATCCATTCATCTGTCGATGGACATCTGGGCTCTTTCCACAGTTTGGCTATTGTGGACATTGCTGCTATAAACATTGGGGTGCACGTACCCCTTCAGATCCCTACATTTGTATCTTTGGGGTAAATACCCAGTAGTGCAATTGCTTGGTTGTATGGTAGCTCTATTTTCAACTTTTTGAAGAACCTCCATACTGTTTTCCAGAGTGGCTGCACCAGCTTGCATTCCCACCAACAGTGTAGGAGGGTTCCCCTTTCTCTGCATCCCCGCCAACATCTGTCGTTTCCTGACTTGTTAATTTTAGCCGAGGCTGAGATTTGAGCCTCTGTCTTTCCCACGGGGCTGAGCTGTGGGGGCCTTTGGCAAGTGGGTTGCCCGGGTGTCCACATGCTGACAGAAGGACCTACCCGGCCTACCCGGCCTGGCTCAGTCTACACTGCCGGAGGCCTCCAGTCTCGGTCTAAGTAGCCCCTGACCTTTGCCCTTGCTCTTGGCCCTCTCCCTCCCGTCCCCTTGCAGGGCAGCTCTGCCGGACCCGGCCCACGGACCTGGTGTTTGTGGTGGACAGCTCGCGCAGCGTGCGGCCTGTGGAGTTTGAGAAGGTGAAGGTGTTCTTGTCCCAGGTCATTGAGTCGCTGGATGTGGGGCCCAATGCCACCCAGGTGGGCGTGGTCAACTATGCCAGCGCCGTGAAGCAGGAGTTCCCGCTGTGGGCCCACGGCTCCAAGGCCTCGCTGCTCCGGGCCGTGCGCCGCATCCAGCCGCTGTCCACGGGGACCATGACCGGCCTGGCCATCCAGTTCGCCATCACCAAAGCCTTCAGCGACACCGAGGGGAGTCGTGCCAGGTCCCCCAACATCAGCAAGGTACGTGTCCCGCCCTTCCCCGCCAGCGTCCTGCTGTGAACCGCCTGCAGGATTCTCCAAACCGGCTCACAGTTGTGTCTTAGACCCAACGAAGCCAAGTGGCAGAGCTGGGATGTGAACCCATCTTTATCCACCCTCTGACTGCAGGACCTCAGTCTGGTGAGAGCTCGATTATTTCAGTTTGGTGGGCCTTGGCTCCCCGAGGCCGAGTGAGGCAGTCCAGACGCCCCCCACTCCCCGGACTGGCTGTGTCACCCTGAGCAGCGTGTGCAGCTCCTTGTCTCAGTCCCTTCACCCATAAAACCACAGTAACCCAACTTTCTCGAGGGGCTGTCGGGAGGACTCTGTGAGTCCGTAACATAGAGTGCTCAGAACAGCGCTGGCACTACCAAGCCCCACGGAAGGGTTAGCTCAGATTTTATTTAATCAGCCTCTGAGGGCAGGGGTTCAGAAAAATGAGATGATGCGCCGCAAGCCAACGTCAGTACGGGCTCCAGGCCGGGTGCCGAGGACTTCACAGACTTGGTCCCCACAGCGGGATTTCCCAGGACTCAGCCCAGGGCCTGCGAGGCCGGTCAGGTGTTCTCTTCTGCGGTGGTCTGCCCACAGACGCCCACATCTCCCCTTCATAGCCCTCAACGGCCCCAAGGAGTCACCCTTTACCTGCCCAGGGCCTCGGCCCCGGGGACGTATTTTCTTACCCCCATGCGGGACATGCCTGACACATGAGCGCCGAAGGAATGCAAACTTGCTTGGAGGTGGTATCCTCATTTTACAGATGAGGAAACTGAGACATGGGAGGCTTAAGTGTCTTGCCCAGTTAGTAAGTGGTAGGGATGTCTAGAGATAATAGCACACAATCCCGGCCACTATAGCCCTCGAAGAAATGGCCTGTGAGGCAGCCTGTTGGTTGTCCTTTGTGGGGGCCCTTTACAAGCTCTGACGTGAGGTCCTTGAGAGGCTGTGGTGACCTGGGGTGATCCTAATAGAGAGAGGTGGTGAAGGGGATGGTGGTGACGTCTGTAGCTGTCACACCCCCAGTTACTTGTGTCAGTCCACATCAGGCCAGTGGCCTGGGGTGGGCATGTGAAGACAGAGAGTGCCAACTCCCCCAGACCTAGGGTGTCCAGCCTGGAATCCACCTGTGGGAGGCCCCTACAAGGTGAGTTCAAAGTCCCAAGGCTGGATTAAAGGGGCACAGTCAGGGCTGCAGAAGGCAGTGGGTCTCGGGGGAATGTGGCAGCCTGTGGCTGTGGACAGTCTCAGCTAGGTGAGCCTCGGCCTCTGGTGGGGAAGGGATGGTGCAAGATCACTCCCCAGGGGGTCCCCGGCAGTGATATGAAAAATAATCTTTCCCCTTCCTGGCCTCGGACCATGAATCATCTCATTAGATGACTCAGGAGGGTGAGCCGCATTTCCAACCACCATACTACAGGTCACTAAGACAGGGGTTTGGGGACCGGGGTCCGAGGGTGGGGACCCAGGAATCAGAAGCAGACCCAGGTCAGAAGCAGAGAGGCGCTGTGAGGACCCTGGCTTCAGGGCAGGCTCAGCTCAGGTCGGGGTGGTGAGGGCTAGGCCTAGTGCCAGGGTCCCCTCTGTCTCCCTTCCCAGGGCACAAACAGGGGAGCCTTGTGGGGAGGGGAGCAGACAGTGTTCTCCCCTACGGAAAGGG
This sequence comes from Halichoerus grypus, assembly GCF_964656455.1. Classification (NCBI taxonomy): domain Eukaryota; kingdom Metazoa; phylum Chordata; class Mammalia; order Carnivora; family Phocidae; genus Halichoerus; species Halichoerus grypus. The sequence continues at coordinate 164,641,544 of NC_135716.1, forward strand.
CATGTAGCATCCTGGGGAACGGAGGGAGAAGAGGGAGCCATCTAAGTGGGAAAGCCGCCCCCAGTCCAGGGCCTGGAGGGGAAGGATGGCCAGACTGGAGGCAGAACCGCCGTTCTTTAGCCTCGCCCGCCCTCTGCTGGCCAAAGGGCAGGACTGCACGGTGTCGGGCACGCTGGGACCTGTCCTCAGAGGCCCCAGTCTGAGGAGGGAGACATGGTCCTGCCCTCAGATCATCACAGAGCTGCCTCCCCGAGGGGGGAGACACCCACAGGCGCTAGTCAGATGGGAGAACACCTCAGCCATGTCTTTCAGTCAGAGGAAACCTGTCTCCTCTTCTGCTAGTCAGGTTCTCCTCCCTGGGGCAAAACCCTGGCGGGGAATCAGATCCACCTGCCGTGGACTAGCTGTGTGACCTGCGCAAGCCACTCTGCCTCCCGGGCCTCAGGGTCCTCTTCTGCCAGTGGCCCCGGGGGCTTACTGGAGGGCTGAGCGGCCCAGCCCAGCGCGGGAGGGAGACCTGGTCCTCACACGCGCCCCGCGTGTCTTAGGTGGCCATCGTGGTGACGGACGGGAGGCCCCAGGACAGCGTGCGGGACGTGTCTGCACGGGCCCGGGCCAGCGGCATCGAGCTGTTTGCCATCGGCGTGGGCCGCGTGGACAAGGCCACGCTGCGGCAGATCGCCAGTGAGCCGCAGGAAGAGCACGTCGACTACGTGGAGAGCTACAGCGTCATCGAGAAGCTGTCCAAGAAGTTCCAGGAGGCCTTCTGCGGTGCGCCGGGAGGGGCAGGGGGTGGACAAGGCTGGGGCGCTTCGAGGGAGCGTGGGGGGTGCTGGTGTCCGGGCGGGGCCGCAGCGGGGGGCGTGGCTGGACGGGGCGTGGCGTGACTGAGAGCATCGGGGCGGGACTGAGTCCGCATCGGGGGTGGGACCGGGGCGGGGCGGACAGGGATGGATAGGGCCACGGGGCGGGGCCAGGGCAGGGGCAGGGCGGGATGGGGCGTGGCTAGAGAGTCTATCGGGGCGGGGCTGGACCGGAGGGCTGGACAGGGCGGGACTGAGTCTGCATGGAGAGCGGGCCAGGGCGGGACCGGACGGAGATGGACAGGGCCGACTGAGCGTCGGGGTGGGGCAGGGGCAGGGAGGGGGGGTGAGGGCGTGGCTAGAGTCGATCGGGGCGGGGCTGGACAGGGTGGGGCTGGACAGGGCGGGACTGAGTCTGCATGGGGGGCGGGCCAGGGCGGGACCGGACGGAGATGGACAGGGCCGACTCAGCGTCGGGGTGGGGCAGGGGCAGGGAGGTGGGGTGAGGGCGTGGCTAGAGTCGATCGGGGCGGGGCTGGACAGGGTGGGGCTGGACAGGGCGGGACTGAGTCTGCATCGGGGGCGGGCCAGGGCGGGGCCGGACGGGGATGGACAGGTCCGGGGCTGAGTTAGCGACGGGGCGGGGCTGAATAGGGCTGAGAGTCAGCATGGGGCGGGCCAGTGATTCCGGCCCTAGGCTGAGGGTCTGGGGCTCAGACCTCACCCAGTTGGCGGCCTCAGTCTCCCTGAATGTTTGAAGGGCCACCCTGGCTGAGATGTCCAAGGCCCTGTGACAGTGAGATTCTGAGTTGTCTTCTTGTCCCCACAGTGGTGTCAGACCTGTGTGCCACGGGAGACCATGACTGTGAGCAGGTGTGCCTCAGCTCCCCGGGCTCCTACACCTGCGCCTGTCGGGAGGGCTTCACCTTGAACAGTGATGGCAAGACCTGCAATGGTCAGTGGGCTGGACACAGGCAAGCCCTGGGGAGGGTGGGGAGGGGGGCGGCTTGGCCACTCTCTAGGAAGCCCATTCAAGCCTCTCTGCACTTTGCTTCTGGACCAATCTGCAAAGGTGATAGATGCCTCCTAGAACTTGGTGTCTGCAGAAAGTTACCTTCTGACTTCTGTCCCTCTTTGTCACGGTGGGTGGTGGGTTTGGTATGGTGGAAGGAGTTACACAGTCTTGAGTTCAACTCTTGGTGCCACTCCTTCTGAGTTGTATGATTTAATGGCTTTTGGAGCTTCAGTTTCCAACGCTAAAGAACAAGGCCAGGAACCTTGGCTTTCTAGAGGGAGTTCTGAGGACAAAACGGGCTGGGATAATCCTCAGTACAGAGCTTGGTGTGTGATGGGTTCCTGACTAGTGGTCAGGGTGAATGACTGGTCCCTAAGCTTCACCTCCTCTCCTTGCTACCCTTCCTAGCCTGCAGCGGCAGCAGCGGCAGTTCGGCCACTGACTTGGTCTTCCTCATTGATGGATCCAAAAGCGTGCGGCCGGAGAACTTTGAGCTGGTGAAGAAGTTCATCAATCAGATCGTGGACACGCTGGACGTGTCCGACAAACTGGCGCAGGTGGGGCTAGTGCAGTACTCGAGCTCTGTGCGCCAGGAGTTCCCGCTGGGCCGCTTCCACACGAAGAAGGACATTAAGGCAGCTGTGCGGAACATGTCATATATGGAGAAGGGCACCATGACTGGGGCTGCCCTCAAGTACCTCATTGACAATTCCTTCACTGTGTCCAGCGGGGCTAGGCCTGGGGCCCAGAAGGTGGGCATTGTCTTCACTGATGGCCGGAGCCAGGACTACATTAACGATGCCGCCAAGAAAGCCAAGGAACTTGGTAGGTGATGCCTGGATCCTGAACGCCACTGATGGCCAGGAGTACCTAGGGAAGAGCTTGACTATAGGTTGTCTGTTACTAGTGCCCTAAACCCAAGTTCAATGTGAATGAGGAGGGATGGGTTTGTCCAACTCTTTCTTATCGGGGATGAGAAAATGGAGGCCCCAGAAAAGTAAGCAGCTTGTTTCAATGGTCCTTTTGTAGGTGGGGTTTGGAGATTTTCCAGTTGAATGTTCCCCAGAACACACCAACTGTTGGAAGGCAACCCCACTTTGGGACAAGCCAGAGTCTCCGTTTTTAACACCTATTTAATGAGGATAATAATAGCCACCAGATGGATGATCATGGGGTGTATGAGGTTACGAAGCTCCCGGTCCAGAGAATCAGTACAGGTCTGACATAGGGTAGAACCTCAGTGAATGTTGGTTTCCTCAAGGTCTTTGTCCTAGGCACTGTGCCTGTAATTCCAGAAGCTGCCACCAGGAGGTGTCTGGTGTTGATCGCCTGGGCATTGCCCAGGAAGCTCAGCTGCGGCTGCCTGTCCCCATGGCCACTGTCACTCATCTTGTTCCTCTTGGCAGGCTTTAAGATGTTTGCTGTGGGTGTGGGCAATGCCGTGGAGGACGAGCTGAGGGAAATCGCCTCAGAGCCCGTGGCAGAGCATTACTTCTACACAGCTGACTTCAAGACCATCAACCAGATTGGCAAGAGGTTGCAGAATAAGATCTGCGTGGGTTAGTGAGGCCAGGGATGGCATCGATGGGAGGGGCGGGTGGGGCTCCGGGGGGAGACTGGGGAGCCATTCTGGAACTGGATGTGGGTGGGGAGAAGCAGGAGCTGGGGTGGCAACAAGAGTTGGCAGAAGCAGGAGGAGGGCTGGCCAGTCTCACTTTTGCAACCAGCAAACATAGGCTGAATGCTTATTACATGAATGGCACTGTTGTTAGTACTCTCCAAATATTAAATCATTCAATCCTAATTGGTAGAAATATTATTATTCCCATTTTACAGACAGGAAAACCAAGCCCAGAGGGGTGGAACAATCGTTAATAACCGGAGGCGCCAGGATTTGAACCTTGCTGCCTCCCCCGATCCTCCCGGTGGTAGAGAGGATGGATTCCAGAGTCAGACATGCCTGAGTTTGTGCGTTTGCTCTGGCGGGAACTGGCTGTGGGCCAGGATCCCGTTGTTTCACTGCTCGGGTTCTTTATTTGTAAAATGGGATGATTAATGACTTCCAACCCAGAGTGTTGGATGAAGCCGCCAAGATGACCTCGAGGCCCCTAGCAGCAGTGCCCTGCATGCAGTGGGGACCAGCACGGAGATGCTGGTATTGGAGGTTTTATCAGGGCTCTGTGGGGTTGGAGAACAGTCGGAGTCTCCCCGTCCGTCACTCCTGGGAGTTCTGCCTCAGAACCCTACACGTGTCTCTGTCTTCTCAGCTCTCCCAGGCCCCCCGCACTCCCCCAAGACTCCCTAGTCCTGGCCCTGGGTTGTGACCGCTCCTCGCTCCCCCTGCCACACCACCACTCACCTTCCCTTTCTCTTTCCCTACTTCCTGCCCACTCCAGAGGAAGACCCGTGTGCCTGCGAGTCCATTGTGAAATTCCAGACCAAAGTGGAGGGGCTGCTGCAGGCCCTGACCAGGAAGCATATCCTTTCCCAGAGGCCATTGAGGGGCGGGGATTGGGGGGGGGCAGGGCACTGCAGGGCGGGAGAGGGAGCCACGCCCCTTGTGTGTGGGGTCCCAGGTGGGGACTCTGCCTCCTGCTGGAGACAGGCTGGACTCCGGACAGATGGGCTGGCACCGGCTTTGGTACTGATCCTGTCAAAAGCAGAGGCTCCTAGAGGGTAAACAGAGAAACTGAGGCAGAAGCCAAGATCTAGAGACTGGACACACATCCAGAGTCCTAGCCATGCTCAGGAAAACATGGAGCCTGTGGCCTCCCCTTTTCTCAGGCTCTCAGTGATACGAAGAATACCAGTCTCTACTCAGATGAGGCTGGGCCCGGAACAGCTCCCCTGGCTCTGTCAGGACGGGGTGGGGGCCCAGGTGGGGGACCCAGCAGGCCTGAAGCTGCCACTGGGCAGGGCTGGGCTTTTAGGGCACACTGTAACTAGCGCGTTTTGGGGAAGGCACCATTCTGAGGGCAGTGACACTGGGGAGGACGCAAGCTGTAGATGGGGTGAGAGAACCCACTGGAAGAGAGGCTCTTGGGAGGTGGGGGACACAGGAAGTGGGGTCCTGAGTGCAGGTGGGACAGCCATCACCCCCCTGCTCTGGTCAGCCTGCGCCTGTCCTTAACCGCGAGTCCACTGGAAGCTGTGAGTAAGCGGCTGGCTGTCCTGGAGAACAGAGTCGTCTGAGGCTGCCTGTCCCCGCCACGGCCTCTCTCTCTCCCCACCGCAAGCACAGCCCGCCGAGTCCTGCGTGTGTCCCCTAGAGCCCCGAGTGTAGTCTAGCTTTGCCATTTCAGTGAGGGGGGTAGGGGCAGGCCCTGAGGGCACCAGGTCTCCCCCACCATCCTGCCAGCCCTGCTGGGTGTGTGTGTGAGTGTGCTAGGCGCCTGGCAGTGTCTGGGAGCGCGAGTGTGCGTGCGCGTGCATGGGCATGTGCACGTGTGTTAGGAGCGTGGCCGTGTTTGGGAGCATGCGTGTGCGTGTGTGCATGCCTGAGGGCGGGCATGTATCTGGAGCAGGGATGCGTGTGTGTGAGTGAGAACACAGGGGTGAGTGTGAGAGGGACTGCGTTTGCATTTTTTCAATCGAAAGCTTAATATATTCCTATTTTTTTTTAGTTAACCCTTTCTTGACTGCGAGTGCTGTGAATCTCTTTCCTGATTTTTCTATTCCCTTCTGAAAAACAATTAAATATGATTTAACTTAAGCCCTGAATGGGGCCAGAGGCAGTGTGGTCATTCGGGGAGCCGGACGAAGGCCTGGTGAGGGCGGCGGGTGCAGGGGGCCCCTGCAGGGTGGCAACAGTGGTGGGAACAGTGGTGAAGGCCGCTACCCCAAAGCCAGTGTGCGGTCGTCCTGCCCTTACAGGCTCTCCCTTCCTTCTCCAGCAGCCCTGCCCACAGTGGACTGGAGTCGCCCTCATTATACACACGGGGAAGCTGTGTCTGGGTGTTCAGATGACTTGCTCAGCAAAGCATCAGCTGGAGAGATAGGACTTGTATCTAGGACTGCAAGACATCAAAGAAAAAGAAGAGCCATGACAGCAGATAGGCCGATTCATGCATTCATTCATTCAAGCATGCATGCATACAGATGACAAACACAGAGCACAGGCCCATGGCAGGCAGTGGGAAGATGGTCGCCTACGAGACAGACACAGTCCCTGCCCTTAAGAGACTTACAGTCGAGTAGAGTGCCCTGTCACCCTCACCCCAGCTGGGGAAAAAGAGTGGGTTTAAGTTGTAACAGGAGCCTATGGGCTGAGTGTATGTGCGTGAGTTAGAGATGCTGGGAGGGTCCCAGCTGCACCGGCCCTGGCCCCAGGTGCCCCCCCCAGCCCCACACCCATGTTGGAGTCCTCATGTTGGAGTCCTCTCTGTTCCCTCCTTGGGCGTCAGCAGCTTCGCCTCCATCCCAGCCCAGACGGCAGCAGCCCCCCACCTCAGGGATGGCACATGAGAAAGTGTCCTGACCCCCATGTCCCCTCAGGCCTACCTGGGGTCTGCCGGCCTCACCCAGGCCCCTCTGGAGCAGTGCCCCCTGCAATCTCAATCCCTCGTCTCCCAGAGTGGGAGCTTGGGTGATTTGCTGAACTCATTCATGCATCATGGGGCATTTTTAGTGTTACTACTAGAGTCACACTTGAGAGCCCGTAAAAGGCTTTTACGAGAGACTCAGACCATCCTGAGAGGTCTTCCTTAGAGGCAGTGTAAGCAGGAGGAATTACACCCCTGCACCCACCAAAACTCAGTGGCTCAAAACAACCACCTGTTACTGGCATGGTTCTGTGCGTTGGCTGGGCTCTGTGGGGTGGTTCTTCTGCTCCATGTGGAGTCGGCTGGGGTCACACTCGTGTGGGTCTCAACTAGGCTGGAGCCTCCAGCATGGCCCGCTCACCTGCGCCGGAGCCCCCTGATGTGACCGTTGCGGGGGGAGACGGGGCTGCAAGGTCCGGCCTCTCTTTACTTCTCTCTCCACGTATGTCCCCAGGGGCTCTCTGGCGGGGGAGCCAGACTTCTTACCTGGCAGCCCAGGGCTTCTGAAAGCTTTTTAGGTCTGGGGCCCCATATTGGCATGGTGTGACTTTTGCTGCATTTTCTTTTTTTTTTTTTTTAATTTTTTATTGTTATGTTAATCCCCATACATTACATCATTAGTTTTAGATATAGTGTTCCATGATTCATTGTTTGTGCATAACACCCAGTGCTCCATGCAGAACGTGCCCTCCTCAATACCCATCACCAGGCTAACCCATCCTCCCACCCCCCTCCCCTCTAGAACCCTCAGTTTGTTTTTCAGAGTCCATCGTCTCTCATCGTTCTTCTCCCCCTCCGATCTCCCCCCCTTTATTCTTCCCCTCCTGCTACATTCTTCTTCTTCTTTTTTTCTTTCTTAACATATATTGCATTATTTGTTTCAGAGGTACAGATCTGAGATTCAACAGTCTTGCACAATTCACAGTGCTTACCAGAGCACATACCCTCCCCAGTGTCCATCACCCAGTCACCCCATCCCTCCCACCCCACCCCCCACTCCAGCAACCCTCAGTTTGTTTCCTGAGATTAAGAATTCCTCATATCAGTGAGGTCATATGATACATGTCTTTCTCTGTTTGACTTATTTCGCTCAGCATAATACCCTCCAGTTCCATCCACGTCGTTGCAAATGGCAAGATCTCATTCCTTTTGATGGCTGCATAATATTCCATTGTATATATATACCACATCTTCTTTATCCATTCATCTGTCGATGGACATCTTGGCTCTTTCCACAGTTTGGCTATTGTAGACATTGCTGCTATAAACATCGGGGTGCACGTACCCTTTCGGATCCCTACTTTTGTATCTTTGGGGTAAATACCCAGTAGTGCAATCGCTGGATCATATGGTTTGCTGCATTTTCTTGATGAAAGCAGTTTCAGGCCAGCCCAAATGCAAGGAGTGGGGAGGTACACTCCACTTCTCCACGGGGAGAGAGCAACGAAGAATTGGCGGTCACTTTTCATCTGCTGCAGGGGGTCACTCTCTGGTGTCCCATTCTGGCTACACTCCCTGCCTTGACCGTTTGTGATACCCAGAAAACCCTCACGCTGAAGTGAGACGTACGTGGCTGAGCCCATTTCTGTTCCATGCAGTGTGAGAGCCCTGACTCAGCCGATCTTTCACCTCTGTCTCCGACCCACATGGGGGTCGTTCGTTCTTGCTCCTCAGTTCTGGGGCCATCCTGGGTTCCAGCACCGTGCCTCAGCTGTCTGGTAACTTGGTGGGGGCCCTTCACCCCTCCGGGTCCCCCACCTACATCCAAGGCAAAGGATTCTGGCACCACCTCTCAGGCACTGCGGGGTGTCAATGAGGTGGGTGGGGGGCACCCAGCACCGGGCCCGCCCACACTTGGCACCCAGAGTGGGGTTGGCATCATTGCTGCCTTCTAGGGGGTGGTTTCCCAGACTCAGGGACACATCCAAGCCTGTCAGTGACTGAGCACCTCCCTTGTTCCCATCCGGGGCCAGTGTCCCTCAGGACACTGCGGCCACCTGGTCTCCAGCGGCTGTACCACCCGGGGCACCTGTTACCCGCTGGGAGACCAGAGTGTGCACCGTGGCTCTGGCCCACCTGCGTCACGTTGGCTGGTACCGACCCCCCAGCTCCACCAGGAGGCAAAGACAAGGACAGCCCTGCCTCTGCTTGGAGCGGTGCCAGCACATGGGTGCGCCGCGGCTCAGGGAGGCGAGGCGCGGAGGGCGGCGTGAGCCTGCGAGCTTCCGGGGACAGCCAGCCACCTCCACCACTTCGTCCTGCGGCCAGGGATTGTCCAGCACCCGTGCCAGGCCCTCGTCCAGACACCAGGAGTAGAACGAGCCCAGAAATGGCACAAGCCCCTGCGCTCCGGGGCTGACGTCCCAACCTCGGTGTGTTTCTTGCTGTGTGAGCCTGGACAAGCCATCCCTTCTCCCTGTGGGCCTTAGTTCTTCATCTGTTGAATGGAGAGATGATCCAGAAATGAGCAGTCAACGAGGAGAATCTCCCGAGGGACGCACGGTGTCACTCAGAGCCCGAGGGCTGTCATTACTTCCTTGATGAAGTCAGACGAGAGAGAGGCGTGCCCGGGGGGCGCCTGTCTGGCCTGGCAGAGACCAAGCATCAGGCTCCGAGCTCCCAGGAACTATCCCATGGGAGGTGACAGCGGAGGGGTTAGCAATTTGGGGGCCAACAGTCCTGGTGTGAGACCCCCAGGCCCCCTTGCCTTGGACAGACTCCTTTGCCCTCTGACCTCAGTTTCCTTGACAGTAAACAGGGCAACAGCACCCTCCTCACAAGTGTTGGTGCTGAGGGCACCCAGGCGGGGGGCGGGGGGCTTGGCATGGTTGTGGCCAGCCCTGGAGGGCTCCCTGGAGGAGACGGCAGAGGTAGCTTAGCAGGGGGCCCGGGCGCTGCCCCTGCAGGGGAAGTCTGGAAGGTGAGGGGTGTGTGGAGGGGGGGGCTGAAAAGCGGCACATGACTGGAAGGGAGGGGCAGGGGACAGTGAAGTCACCCTCCCCTCGTTCTTTCCTTCCTTCCCCATTTACTGAGCATTGCCAGAGGCCAAAGCACACACGAGGCATTCGGATGAAATAGAAAACGCCCAGTGGTTTCTGGCCTCATGGTGCTCCCAGCCTAGAGGGGCAGGCAGACATTGGACAGAAAGCCTCACAGGGAGCCCAGCTGTGGTAGCGGGCCTAGGACTTGGGGTGTGCCACAGGAGCATACAACAGAGGGGCTTCCCCAGCCATGAGGAGGTGGAGGAGGCTTCCTGGAGGCCGAATCTGAAGGCACTTTGGGAGTTAGGGAGGTAAAGGGGGGCTGGGGAAGAGCGCGTCAAGTGGAGGGAACGGCATGTGCGAGGGCCCTGAGGAGGAAGGTGTGCGGCCCTCCTAGAGCCTGGATGCAGCTGCCTGTGGGACCAGAGGAGGCGGGGACTGCACCTGCAGGGTGGTGTGAAGGCACGGGAGGGTTTTAGGAAACGAGGTGATGTGATTAGAAAGTAGGATGGAACTCTGATTAGAAATGGGGCTCATGTTTTTCCCCACAAACACTCGATGGGGTGCGAGGTGGGCTGTGTAGGGACCTCAGCCGGGATGTGCAGGGACCGAAACCTCCCTCTCACACACCCACGGAGGTGCAGTGACCTGGAGGCTGGCCCTGCTGAGTCTTGTGCAGGGCGGCTGACCTCCCTGTTGCTGTGAAGCAATGACATCCTTACTTGCAGGGAGAGGGGAGAAACTCCTCGGGACGGTGGCCCTGAGGTCCCCGGCAAATCCTTCCAGTGACCCTGTGTGATAACAGTGTGACCTGTTTTACAGGTGATGAGATTGTTCAAGTCAGTGCGGGCACCGATTCCTAGGTTGACCCAAAGCTCAGGCCTTTCTTAAGAGCAGCACAAACTTAGCTTTGCCGCCTATGATGAGTGTTAAGCCGTGGACACATAGTGGGCCCTTGGCAAATCCCAGTGGCCGGTCTCTTCCTCTGTCCTCCTCCCAGGTGGCCGGCAGGCTCAGAGTTTGGCAGAGGGTGGACCTGGTCCTGGAGGAGCCTGGAGCTGGACCCAGGAGCCCTAGGCAGAAGGGGCAGGGTTGGACCCCCACGGAGGGGCTGGTGGGAGCCAGGCAGGGAGTGAGCGCCTTGCCAAGGAGGCTGGGGGTTGGAGAAGGTGCTGGATGGGGAGACCGATCAGCACCCAGGGGCTTAGAACTGGCAGGCCTGAGGCTGTTGTTGGCCTGGCTCAGGCCCTGGTCGAGGCTGAGCTGGGGTGGGTTGGGAATCTGGGGCCCCTGGGGCCGAGCCTCAGGATTTTCCAAGAAAGGAACAAATGGAAGGGGGTATGTGCCCAGAACTCGCCCATTTTTGAGTGGGAGAAGGTTGCTTCCTGTTTCCAACAGTGCCGCCCAAGCCATCCCACGGCAGGAGGGGGGAGTCCCAGGGAGGCCGGCAGGAGAAGCAGGGCAGGTCAACCACCTGGAGACCGGCCGGCCGGCACTGTGGCTCAGAACGGGCTGAGTTAGGGCTGGGTTGCAAGTGACAGAAATACCACACCAACCAGTGTCAGCACGAGAAGGGAGTTGATGGGATCCCCGTGATGGAGGGTGCTGGCAGAGGCGTTGGGCTCGGGGGCGTCTTTGGGCCTCCGGCTCTCTCCCCTCATTTTTTTTAATTTTAAAGATTTTTATTTATTTATTTGAGAGAGAGAGAGCACAAGTAGGGGGAGAGGGAGAAGCAGACTCCCTGCTGGGCAGGGAGCCCGATGTGGGACTCGATCCCAGGACCCTGGGATCATGACCTGAGCTGAAGGCAGACGCCCAACTGACTGAGCCACCCAGGCACCACTGGTTCTCTCCACTCTTGACTGGTCTCCACCCTGGTGACCTCATGTCCAGCCAGACCCTCGTCTCAAGATGGCCCCATGCCCCCCAGCTCTGAGTTCACAGCCTTCAGCCTCCTTGGCCAGTTTGGATCCAGTGCCCACCCTTGAAAATCACTGTGGCCAGGGTGATGCAAGGCTTGGACTGGCCAGGCCGGGCTCTGCTTGTCCCTGGGTGACGGATGGATCAGGCACACAGGACGCCCCAGGACTAAGAAGACTGAGTGGTTCCTCCAGGAGAAGGAGGGATGTGTAATCAGATCCAGGGTCTGGGTGCAGGTTGAGCAGAACCACCCCATACCCCAACAGGTAGGCAGAGCCGGGGTTTTATTTAGATCCCAGCTGGAATAGATCCTGTGGATCCCATTCTTCCCTGTATGGGGAAGGGAGGACCACGTCGCTGGGCTCTGAGGAAGGTGAGGGCCGGCATCTCGGGGTCTTCCAAACCCCAACTCCTGCCAAACTCATCTTGATTCTCCCCACGTCGGTTGCAGGTCCCCAGGCAACCCACCCTCTCCATGTAATTCCCGCATCTTTCCCTGCTCTCCGTTTGATTAACAGAAGGTTATAAACAAGTCCCACAAAGAAGGAAAACCAGCGTCTCCCCAGGGCACCCATAGTCTATTGGCAGATGGCAAGTTACTTTGTAATCGATATTTTTGTTGTTTTGATTTGTGTATAGATAAACAGGACTAAACTAATTAGGATTTTTTCCCCCTGTCTTTCCCCAGGTCTTGGATTACAATGGGAGTCCCTTGGCCCCACAGTGAATTGGTTACCAGGTTTCAATAACAGGTTTGTCTTTGCAATTACACTTCATTAATGGATTTACAAGGGAGGGAAGACGGCACAGTCCGCTAAGGGGATTGTTTTGCATTTCTCCTCTTTTAATTACACGATTTTCTCCTGGATCAATGCTCTGTGAAAAATGGTGGTGGTGGTTGGGGGGTGTAGTCCCAACACCCCATCTGTTCCGGATGCAAATGCAGTTAATATGAGAGGAAACAGTAGCTGCTCGGAGGCTTCCTGCTGCCCGGGTTGGGCCTGCCTCCTCTGGAGCTGCTGAGTGGCTGGGCAGCTCAGTCACCGTCGGGGGGGCTCGGGAGCTCGGTGCACATGAGGCTTGGTTGGCATCGGGAGGGGCCGTCTCTGCTCTTGGGGTCAGAATCAGTTTTAGGACCCCCACTGAGTTACCTTTTCTTTTTGATCATCCACTAGATGTGAGCTGTTACACACACAATTTTGAATTCAAACTTCTCAGTGATGTGAATAAATTTGTTTTGCAAACGGAGAAACCAAGGCTGCCAGATATAAAGTGCCACACAGCCAGTAAGTGGCAGGGCTGGGGTTTGAACCCTGGACTCTCTGGCTGCAAAGTCAGGACTCTTTCCAGAACATTGCCTCTCTGAGGTTCAGACTCACTGTGATGAAGGGGGGTTCTAGTCTTTTCTCTACAGGTTGGGACCATAGCAGGTTAACTGGCCTTCCTGCCTTGTTCTTTAGTCCATTCTGCATACTGATATCAGAGTGATGGTCCTACAGTGCACATCTGATCAGGTCACACCCTTGCTCAAGATCCTTCTCTGGCTCTCTTTGGTCTCCAAGATAAAATTCAGACTTACTTGGACACCCTAAGACCTATATAGTTTGGCTGTTGCCCAGGGCTGTTGAACTCCAAATTTCCTACTATTTTCACTCCCCCTTTGCTGTTACCTGGGTGACCCAGTTTCCCCATCTGTGAAATGGACCCCTGACACTGGGTAAGATGATCTCAAGGACTGCCTTGGATCTTGAGGTTAAGGTATCAGATAGTGGCCTGAGGCTGCTAGGGAGGAATCTGGCCACAGGATGGCGGCATCGGCCCAGGAATGAGATGGCCAGCCAGGCTGGGGGATGGGGTTCTGCAACAGTCACTGTGAGCTGGGCTAGTTCCTGTCACTTGTGGCACTCAGTAGCCCACGATCTAATCCTTTCAAACTGCCCCCTCCCTGCCACATACAAAGGTTCCCAAGGAGACAGCAACCCGTCTCCAGGGGCAGAGCGTGGGTGGGGGGTCTCCTCTGAGATGGTTGCTCTCTCCCGGCTCCAGCCGGCTATGTTCTCATATCCCTCACCCTGACATGTCCCGTGAGGGGCCTGGGCTGGATGCAGCTCTGGTCTCCCAGGGCCTGTCCCGGGCTCTGCTGGGCTAGGGGTGGCAGCTCAGACCTGGATGTTGGGGACTGGGCGGGGGGCTAGGTAGGAACACCCTGAGGGGCGTCTTCCTGCTGCCCTCCCCTCTCTTGTTCCTATGGGCAATGGCCAGGTCTTTTGTCCTTATGTCAGGATAGAAGAGTCTTCAAGCCAGAGTGGGGGGAGGGGGATATTAGAGACCCCGAAATAGACATGACGGGGGGTCCCCAAAAGGCTCCTCTGGCACCCTGGACAATCCAAAGAGCTGGGGTGAGGCCCGGGCTGTCGCAGACATGCTGTGTGACTTGGAACACGTGATTGCCCCTCTGGTCTCAGTTTGCTCACCGAGGAAATGGGGAGAACAATTCCCACCTGGGGTGGACTGGAATGAGACACCGGGTGCAGGGTGAGGGATGGTCGGGGCTCTGGACGGAAACCCCATCTGTACTGGGGTTTGGACCCGGGTGCCCCCTCGGCCGCAGGTTTCCCACCAGGGCTTCAAGGAGGAGACAGCACCCCCTCCCTCATGGAAAACCTCCCCACGGGCCAGAATGTGTCCACTCCCATTGCCCCTCAGGTTCGCGGGGCCTGAAGTAGCTCCTTCCCGTCTGCCCCCCCCAAAGTGCAAGCGGCTGTCCTACCCAGTGGTGGTGACCAGAAGTGTGGGGTCTGCAGGGGGACCGCCTGCGTCCAGACCTGGGTGTGAAGTGGGGCTCCGCACTCAGGCCTGTGTGACCTTGGCGAGTCCTTCACTCCCCACGCCTCCGCACCGCTGGGGGCTCTGGCTGGGCGGGCACGCAGTGGGCACCTGGTCCACGTGAACGAACTTGCCACTCCAGCAGCCTACCAGCTTCCCCAGTGCTGTCCTTTCTTTTTTTTCAATTCTTTTTTCTTTCTTTTTTTAATTTTTTTATTGTTATGTTAATCCCCATACATTACATCATTAGTTTTAGATATAGTGTTCCATGATTCATTGTTTGTGCATAACACCCAGTGCTCCATGCAGAACGTGCCCTCCTCAATACCCATCACCAGGCTAACCCATCCTCCCACCCCCCTCCCCTCTAGAACCCTCAGTTTGTTTTTCAGAGTCCATCGTCTCTCATGGTTCTTCTCCCCCTCCGATTCCCCCCCTTCATTCTTCCCCTGCTAGTGCTGTCCTTTCTAAGGCGCCCACCTGAGAAGGCACCTGTGCTCAAGGAAGCTCCGGAGGGAGCTCACCTGGGCTTCCCAGGGCCTTGGTAAATAGATATAGTGAATGAAAGTGTGATATGCGGGCCACACAGAACATATCTGCTCCCTCTGTGTCCCATAGCCTTCCGGTGGTGATAGTAATAAATAATTTACAAATAGTTATTTATAGTATATTACAGTACAGATAGTATATTATATATACTTATATATAACGCATTATAATACAGATACGAAATATGTAAATATGTAATATAACCATGTGAATAATAAATATAAATATAATATATAAAAATATATAATAAATTTTAAATTATAATATAATATAATAAAATTATTATATAATAATATAGTATATTATATACCTATAAATAGTAACTTAGAAATATAAATCCACAGACATCTAACATGTATCAGTGCTCACTATGAGCTAAGCATTGTCCTAATAGCACTAACCTCATAGATTCCTTGTAGCTACTTTGGATGACAGGACTATCCCCATTTTACAGGTTGGGTAAAGTGAGGCTCAGAGAGCAGAAGGGGCTTGCAGAGGCAAGTAGAAGTTCTGGGTCTTGAACCCAGGCCTGTCTGTGCCACATGGCCCCTGAGTCTTCCTTCCTCTAGGGGGACATCTTCTTGTTGCCCTAAGTGCTCTTTGAAGTTCATAGGTTGGGATCTGGCCCCGCTGGTTCTGCCTCTGGACTCCCTCCAGCTTGGCCACAGCCCCTTACAGGGAGGGCCAAAATCCTTCCAGGACCCTGCAGCCCCCACTGGCACCTGGAGGCCTCTCTGCCTGCCGCCTCCCTACCCCCACGGCTGGCTGTTTGGGCATGTGGCCACAACTTGGGAAAAAACTTCCCTTCTTTTTGGTATCAGATTTTCCCTTGCAGTTTCCTGCCTTCATTCCTGGCAGGAGCCCTTGGCCCACGGACAGCCAGCACCTCCCAACCCCTCTCCTGTGGGTGGTGCAGAGCCAGGGATTCTGTCCCACGCCTGGGGCTTCCTCCAGGAGCCAGGACTGGTGGGGCGCACAGGTGGTGAGCACCCCCATATGCACCCCATTCTCAGAGGACCATTGGAACCATCGCAGCCTTCCCCACGGGGCCTCCCCTCAAGGGGCCCGTGGTCAGCCAGGCCCCCTCCGGCTGCCCTGGTGTTTCCTTTGCCAAGGCTCAGGCTGGGGTGACAGGCAGGGTGTGGCCTCCCCAGGAGAAAGAGAACCGCCTCTGTGCTGGGCTGGGCTGGGAGAGGCCAGGCCATGTCCACCCACCCAGACGCCACCCCCTCTCCACTCCTCCCTGCCTCTCTGGAGGCAGGCCTGGCGCCTCCCAGGGAGGGGGACAGGCTCCCGGTGAGTCGGAGGTGACTGTGGGTGGCGCACAGAGAAACCATATTTTATATTCCACCAGTCATGTGTTTATTTTAATGAGTATCAGAACCCCCCCCCACAAGCAATTAATGCATGAACCCCTGGATTTCATGGACTTTATGGCTCAGGTTGAAGCACACTGAAAACGGAGCCTAGTTCGAGTCGATCTGAAGGGAACTTGAGTCCACACGGTAGGAGGCGGAGCTGGGAAGAACCCAACAGGCCCAGAGAAACCACCCGAGTTGGGGGGCGCCGAAGAGGCCCGTGAGCTCCGTGTGAGATCCGTGGGGGCCGGCCTTGCTCTGCCTGTGGCTAAGGGACCTTGGGCAGGCCACTGCTCCCCGGCGAGCCTCCCTTCGCTCCTCTGTCACATGGGCTGGGCAGCAGCGGCGCGCGGGGGGCTGGGGAGAGGGTGAGATGGGGTGAGAAAGGTGGAGGGCTGGCCCCAGCCTGGCACGGGGTCAGCGCCCCGCTCTGGTGGCGGCGGGTGCTTTTACTATTGTTAGCATCAGTGTCCCTATTCACCAGGGGCTCATTCTGGGTGTGGGGACCGATGGTTTTCATGGGAGAAGAGAGCTTGTCACCCAATCCTCAGCCCAGCCTCACTCCAGCAGCCCCACCAGGGGCGCCCTCCTCACGCTTCCCAGCTCCGGGCCAGGCAGGCCTGGGTGTGTGTCCAGCTGGGCCACTGGCTAGGGGGCGACACAGCTTCCTGGAGCTGCCATGTCCCTGACTGTAGGCTGATAATAGAGACTCACCTCACAGGGGTGTGGCTGTGGGAAGCAACAAGAAAAGGCAGGTCAAGTCCCCAGAACAGTAGGGCTTCATCCTGTGTGAGTTTGTCCTCCAGTGGAGTGAAGATCTGCTGGTTGGACAGGGACAGTTTGGTGAAATCCGGGGGTGGGGGGTGGAGTGGTCAGAACCAGCTCTGAGTGCTAGATGTGTTATCCTGGATATACTTATCTGTCCACCCATTCATCATCCATCTATCTGTCTGTCCATTCAGCATCCATCCATCATCCATCCATCCACCCATCATCCATCCATCCACCCATCCACCCATTGTCCATCCATCCATGCATCCATCCATCATCCACCCATCCACCCATCATCCATCCATCCACCCATCAACCCATTGTCCATCTATCCATGCAACCATCCATCATCCATCCATCCACCCATCATCCATCCATCCACCCATCAACCCATTGTCCATCCATCCATGCAACCATCCATCATCCATCCATCCACCCATCATCCATCCATCCACCCATCAACCCATTGTCCATCCATCCATGCATCCATCCATCATCCATCCATCCACCCATCATCCATCCATCCACCCGTCCACCCATTGTCCATCCATCCATGCATCCATCCATCATCCACCCATCCACCCATCATCCATCCATCCACTCATCAACCCATTGTCCATCCATCCATGCAACCATCCATCATCCATCCATCCACCCATCATCCATCCATCCACCCATCCACCCACTGTCCATCCATCCATCCACCCATCCACCTATCCAGTAAATGGTGGCAGGGGCAGCAGAGCCATGATGGGGAGTTGGGATGCTCTCTTGATTGTGACAGTTGCTGTCCCTGGTGTGGACAGGGGAGGGACATGAGTAAATTTGGATTTGAAGGTCCCTCTGGCCACTGCATGGGTATGGACAGGGCTGAAGGTGGGGGGAAGAGACCAGTCAGGCGGCAGTGGCTGCAATGCAGGCTGGAGGTGTGAAGGTCAGAGTGGCCTTTACAAGGGCAGTGCCCTGGGGAATGCACAGGGACTGCGGCAGGCCCCAGAATGTGTGTGGGGAGGCAACCAGCATCCACAGCTGATTTAGAAAGTTCCCAGGACTGGGAGGAGAAAGAGGGTGATGGCTAGTGGGAACATCAAGTTCAGGTTTGCATGTTTGTTGTAAGGTGAGAGAGACTTGAATGGACAGATAAATCGATAAAGAGATTAAAACTGCTCCTCCCTCTCCCCGTGCACAGATTGGGGATGGGAGGGGCTGGTTGGAGCAGGTCTGGGCTGCAGACAGAAGGAGGGAATGGGGTCTCCATCTTCAGGAGGAAGGGAAGGAGGGCCTTGTGAGTGTGGGAAGGTTTGGGTATTTGGTGTCAGGGATTCTAGGGAGTTCCTATTTTAGGCCTTGGATTTTTTCTGGATAGAGGAAGTGAGGCCACCTGCTGCTAAGGACAGGGGAGTGTGAGGAGAGCATGAGGAGGGGCTAGGGGCTGAAATCATTCCCTTGGTGATGAGGCCTGGGGGGCAGATGGAGGCTGAGGGCTGACTCCAGGATCCTCTTGGGCTTTGTGGGGGTGAGTGAGGTGTGCATTTGTCCGCTGGGTCATGGGCTGCGCTCTGGGCGGGACTGACCATGGGCCATTGTCCAGGCTGGCCCCCAGCTGATATTTGAACTTGTGTCCCTGTGTGCCAAGAAACCTGCTGTGAGGAAGGCCCTGAAGCACTGGGCCCAGGACATGCACCTGCCTCCCAGCTTGTCCCCTGACTCATGTCCAGCTCAAAGCTGTTGGAGGGTGCTTTCTAATGTGGAACTTTATCCTGCCATGCCCCAGCTCAAGAATTTCAGTGGCTCCTAACTGCTTAAGTTCAGCTCTCTTAGCCTGGAATTCAAGGCTTCTCAGAGTCTGGCCCTGCCTTCTTTCAGGCTCTGTCTTCTCCCTGCTTCTTCCTAACACAGGCTCTTCTGTCCCTCCTTTCTTTGGCATATGCTGTGCCCCTGCCCTGAATGCCCTTCCTGCTCTGCTGAGGCTGGTGATCACTTAGGCACTCTCTCCTCTGGTCTTTCCTGACTTGCCCAGGTAAAGTCTGCTCCCTCGTTAGTGCTTCCTTGGGGCTCCACCAGGCCTCTGTTCTGGCCCTAGCCAGCAGTCATCCTTGTGCTTGTGGCTACTCTCACTGGGCTAGAAGGTCTGTCAGAAATCAGTGACAGTGTCTCCCTCTAATCCCTGTCCAAAGTGGTTCTAGGTTCCTGCTATGAATCAGCAAGAGGATGATTGGATGGACGTATGGGTGGATGGATGGATGGATGGATGGATAGATGGATAGGTGGGTGGGTGGATGGATGGATGGATGGATGGGTGGTTGGATGGATAGATGGATGGATGGATAGGTGGGTGGATAGGTGGGTAGAAGGATGGATAGATGGATGGATGGATGGATGGATGGTTGGATGATGGATGGATGGGTCAATGAGGTGGCTGGCTGGATGGGTGGGTGAGGTGGGTGGGTAAGTGGGTGGATGGATGGATGGGTGGGTAGATGGGTGGATGGATGCACAGAGTCAGACCAGATCTCCAGGGAAGGAAGAAGCCTGCAGAGAGCTCACTTCCTATTGACGGCCCACTATGTGCCAGGCACAAAGGCATCACTCTAATCCTCACACATTCTAACCCCCCACAGGTAGGGTCATCATTGCCATTTTACAGATAGGGACACTGAGGCTGAGAGAGGTCCAAGGCACACATCTAGGAGGTGAGGGGGCCATGGTTTGAGCATGTTTCTCCACTGTCAGTGTGGGGCCCTTCCTCGAGCTTATACCTATTGCCCTGAGCCCTGTGCTCTGTGCCTGATGGAGCCTGTGGTGACTGGTTATTTCACGTCCGTGTTGCTTAGGCACAAGGAAAATCATGTGCATTGGAGCCAGACAGGCCCGAGTGGGGATCCTGGCCCTGTCACTGAAAAGCTGGTGACTTGGGTGTGTTGGATCACCTTGGACAATAGTTTTCTCATCTGAAAAATGGGACATTAACAGAGGTTTCCAGGGCTGTTGTGAGGGTTACATAAGGTAAAGTATGCGACGCACCCACCCAGGGCCTGGAGAGGAGTGGGGGCTCCACACGCAACCTGCCGCCCTCCGCCTCCCCCTTCTCTCCCAGGCCAGCCCCTCCCTCAGGTCCTCAGCCCTGTGTCTCTCCCTTCAGCCCTGCCCCGGACCCACCTGTGTCACTCCGGCTGTGTGTGCGGTTACTATAGCAGCGACCCGAGCTCCTGGGCACAAAGTGGCACACGGGCCGGAGCGGGAATGCGGCCGCGCGATTCTGGGCCGGCCCCCGATGACTCTGGCTTCCCAAGCATCTTCCCACCCCGAGGGGGCCTGCTGTCTGGTCCTTGAGCCAAAGGCCTGTCCTGCCTTAGCCTAGGTGGGTGCAGGTCTCCCCTCCATTTCTATCTGGCCAGAGGAGGCCAGGCAGCCGCGGTCAGTGATGCCCCCTGGACCCCAAGTTCACAGGAAGCGGGTTGGTGGTACCCTGGCTGCCTGGCCGCCAGCGAATGTCCCTCCTCCCGTGTGGAAATCAGTCCCTGGCTGAGGGAGGTTTAACCCCCAGCAGCCCTGTTCTTCTCCTCCATGGCCAAGTCTGCCAGGCTCTGGGCTCCGGGGTTCCCTCTGCCGCAGGTGCACGGGGACCCCAGCTTTTCTGCGGAGGTCTGGTGGGTGGAGAGCAGCCCCTGGGCCATCCTGGAGGACTGAGTGCAAATCCAGCCTCCTCCAGAATTCCAGCCCTGCTGGCCTACTCTTCACTTCTTCCCTCCCTGGATCCAGTTCCTTTCCAGAGAAACCCACAGGGCAGCCGTTGCTCAGAGCCCACTGAGAGCACCCCAGATTAACAGTGAATCTGGGAGAGACTCCGTGATGGAGCAGGGCGTGTGCATCAGGAACAACAAACAGAACTGAAATGTAAGGGGGCTCCTACCTTCTTGCTCCCTAAGCTGATTATTTTGAGTAAGCCACACCAGAAAAATTCTACTTGGCCTCCAAAGGCTCTGTCCCTACTATTGTCATAATTCTCAAGGAAAAAAAATCCCTGCAGTGTTAGCTGGGACCAGGCATCCCTGTGGTGACCTTACCTGGGATATGGCAGGTGACACCCTCCCACCGAGAAGGTTCCCCTGGCAGAGCAGTGGGGGGTGCAGCCCACACCTTCCTCCCTGGGTCAGGGGGCTGGGGATGGGCAGGGAGAGAGAAGCTGGAGGGTACCCCAGCCCTGTTCTCCAAGCTGGGGGGTGGTCCCCAAGGGAAGAGTGTATAGGACAATCCATACAAGCATTTTCAGACTAGTGTCAGGGACCAAGGGAGGGGTCCCTCTCTGTTGGCAGGTTACCCAGGCTGTGGTGGGGGTGGGCTGGGGATAAGGGGTGGGGACTCATGGATGTGTCATTCAACACTGAGGGAGAGGCTGGGGTGAGCCAGGGGAGGCTGGGAGAGAGGGGGAACAGAAGGCAAACTCCTAGGGACTTCACTTCTTAGAGCCGAGAGGTCCCTGGAGATAAACCACTGAATCCCTCCTCCTACAGATACTGAAATGTGAGCAGCCCATCCCTTTCCTCGTACAGCGGGAGCATTTGTGGATGTCAGTCCCATTCACAGCATCCGAGATGCACAGAATCTTGGAATTAGGATATTTTTCACAGATTCAAAGATGCGTTTTAGAGAATCTTTGAATTGCAAGGTCTGAGCATCTTGTCTTTATACAGAATCCTAGAATTATAAGATCACAGATGCATTCATGGTCTCCTAGGCCCGCAGAATCTCAGGATTTAGGAATCTCTACAAAAGACTTGGAACAACATAGAAGCAGTCAGAGAGGCTGCGAATTGAAATCGAAGTCTTGGAATCAGGATATTAGCACAGGAAAGGGCCTTAGTCCAACTGCCTCCTGTCATATAGGAAGCCCTCTCTGCTGTCCTGTAATAACTTGAACACTTCCAGGGACGGGGAGCTCATCATTTGCCAGGGAAACTTGTCTCACTGTTGAGCAGATTTGGCTGCTGATGCTGAGCCTAAATCTGTCCTCATGTGACCCACCCGTCCCTCTCTCCCTGGCCCCAATCCCTGCCCTCCCACATCCATCTCAGAATGCTGAATCGGTAGAACAAGTAACACAGACACCAAGACAGAAGCTCATCTCCTGGCTAAAAACACAATGACTTCTGAGGGCGGTGGGGTCGTGGGAGGCGCACGCCAGGACACCTCTTGGCAGACACCCTTCCTTCGGTGCCCTGCCCAGGTGAAGGCGAGCCATCTGCAGCCTGCCAGGCGTCGTGCTCCCCCTCCAGCACTGCGGAGGCAGGAAGTCGAGCATGCTGAAAACCACGAAACAATCACGGAAAAGGCAAGATCTGCTTCCAGCCCAACCCCAGCCAACAACAACAAGAATGATTGGACGGTGAAACCAAGCGCCATTTTGACAGGGCGCTGGGTTTCACTGGGTTGTTTTGAATGTCGGCTGGGGGTGGGGTGGGGTGTGATGGGGAGGCAGGTCAACAGACCAGCCTCGGCCTGGATGCTAGCCCCAGCACAGCTGGAAGTGTAGGCCCTATGGCTGGACTACCTCAGACTAGCTGTGTGACCTCAGGCAAGTTGCTAACCTCTCTGTGCTTTAGTTCCCTCTCCTCTGAAGAAAGGAGAGTGGGAATACAGCCAGTGTGAGCTCTAGCCTTGTTTGATCGGGTAGGCTTGCTTCCTTGCGTGAGTAATCCACACTGTCATTTGCCCAGTGCATTCATTTATTTTTGCCACCGCCCACTCTCCCCATTCATTCATTCATTCACATCAGTTCATGTGTGCCTCCACTCCTCTGTGCATTAATTCATTCATGCATCCCGGCATGCTCAGCCTTGCCCTCCAGCCTTTCACTAGCTTGTGGGCAGACGGTTGGCATCCTGGAAGTGACTCTAGCCTTGGGGCTGGCAGAAAAGCGGGCATCACTTCCTCATCACTGATCAGTGCTGGGGATTGTAAGGATCTAGGACGTGACTTCATTTGGGTAGCATGGCACCAGATCCCCAGCCTGTCTCCTCCTCCACCCTAGTCACTCGGGAACAGAGTGACCCATTAATGGGTGGACCCTGCGGTGTTGGTCGGGCCATCCGATCAGGAAGGGAGCCGGTTACCGCTCAGCGGTCTCTGTGTGACCTGCACCAGACCAGCTGCCCTCGCTCTGCCCGGGCAGGTCCTTTCACCAACGGTGAGTGGTGTCTGTGCACCCGTGAGCTCTGGTGGGAGAGGGCCGTGCCTGCAGTGAGTCTGCAGGGAACAGAGGCCTGCCGTCCATCCTGCTACTCCCGGCCCTCTTTTTCACAAGGTGTATTATGGCATAAGAACACAAAAGAGCAGACTCTTTATTCCAGAAAACGAAGGAGTCCTTTTCCCTTGAGTGTCTCCCTTCTGACCAGGGGGGCTGAGGGTGGGGACTGGGCCCAGTTCAGGGGTGGCTCTGTTGACCCAAGAGGTGATGAGGTGGGTCATGTCCAAAATCCATTCTGTGTGTTACAGCGGTTTGAGAGCATTCAGCAGCTAAAAGCCCATTGGCTGGTTGCACTACTTAATTGATTATTGCCCATACTGGAGCCATGGCATGCAAATATATGCAAATGACCGGAGGAGCAGGTTGAACCCAAAGTCAAGTGGGTGTGTGCCTGGATTGGGCTGATTTCTCTGCTCACCTTTACCTTTACAAACCACCCCCCGTGGGCCACCCCCCCGCCCCATTCCCACGGAGCAGGAGGGTGAGGACAGGAGCAGGGGTCTTGGAGCCCCAGGCTGGGGTCAGGTTCCGGCCCCACCTCTTACTGCTGGGTGCGATCTTGGGCAGGTGTCCTCACTCTCAGGAGTGCCTAAATCACGCATTTCTGAGGCAGTGGGGAAAAGAGTGCGGCCACTCTGCTCCGCAGCCCTGGGTGAGCTGGTGCTTCTGGAAAGGAGAGCGCCGTGATTTCCTCCAATGAATGGTACCTGCTCCGTAATCGGGGCCTTGCCTTCTCTTCCTGTCCCATATTGTGTGTTTAATGTGCAACCTTCGCTAAAGGCAGCCATTTCTCTTTGGATGTAGGTGAATTAGGAAAAAAAATGGAATTTAAACATCCTGAAAGATTTATTCTATGTAATAATGGAACAACCCCACAGAAACCACACACATTACATTGGGAGGAGGAGGGCAGGGGTGGGCTGGGGCCTTGGAGGGAGGGGTGGGGCTGGGGGTTTGGAGGGAGGGGTGGGGCTGGGGTTCGGAGGCTGCAGGATAAAGGACTCACTCAGCAGCTCTGAATTGGATGCAGCTTACAGTTTGCCCGCCTTTGCGGGGGAGGTGGGCTCACATTTACTGAGCGCCTACTTTGTGCAGGGCTGTACCCATGCTGGACCCATCAGCCCTTACTCTGTCCCCCGGGTGGGCACTGCTGCTCCCACTTTTCTGGAGGGGAGTTTGGGGCCCTGAGGGATGAACTGCCTTGTCCGTGGTCACTCAGCTCGTTGGTGGCAGGAGGGGATGTGAGCCCAGGCCTGGCTGACCCAAGTCCCTGTTCTTTCCCTGGCCCCGTGCAGGAGGGACACGGGGATCTGTGCCTCCGGGAAGCTGGGACTCCGGACACCAGTGGTGGGATTTGTCACTGGCCCAAATGAGACTGAATCTGAGTTCAATTCAGCTGAGCCATGAGCATTTCCTGTGAAGCAGAGGATAGGCCCTTGGAGGAGGGTCTGAGAGAGGCAGGTCCTGGGCCTCTGGGAATGTCCACCTCATCTGGTGCAAATAAGCAGCTGGGGAAAGAGGCACAAGGGCATTTTGGGGAAGCCCAAGGCCTCCCTGAAGAAGGTTGTGGAGATTGCAGATGAAGTGGAAGGACATCTGGGGGGAGGCCAGCTGGGAGGTGGGAATCCAGGTAGGGGGTGAAGGCTGGGAGGTGGGACTCCAGGTGGGGGGCGAAGGCCAGGAGGTGGGAATCCACCGACAGATGCCTTCATCGAACACACCTTCATTGTTGCTGCCCTGCCCTGCTATTTTAGGTTCTGGGGATACAAGGAAGATTTAGGAGCAATTCCTGCTTGAGTTGCTCACCATCCACTTGGGGAGACAACTGGGGATATGGATCATCACAGAAGTGGAGAGATAGGGGCTCCCCTGTTTCTTGGCTGTGTGGCCTCAGGCAAGTAGCACCACCTCTCTGAGCCTGTTTCCTCCTCTGTACAGCAGAGGTGACAATGATCTCGGGCGCCTGGGTGGCTCAGTTGGTTAAGCGACTGCCTTCGGCTCAGGTCATTATCCTGGAGTCCCGGGATCGAGTCCTACATCAGGCTCCCTGCTCAGCAGGGAGTCTGCTTCTCCCTCTGACCCTCCCCACTCTCATGCTCTCTGTCTCTCATTCTCTCTCTCACAAATAAAAAAAAAAAAAAAAAAAAAAGACAATGATCTCTACCTCACAGGGTGGTGGTGAGGATAAAGTGAGGTGGCCCAGGTAACGGGTGAGGACAGAGCCTGGCACGTGTTCGGGGCTCAAAGCAGGTTCTCTACTAGCTGTCTGGGGCGGAGCTGAAGGAGCGATTAGTTCTGTCTGGAAAAGCCTTCACCAAGGAGATGAATTCTGGGCTTTGAAGGATGCATAGGAGTTCCTCAGAGGGAGGAGGGGATACAGCTGGAGCAAAGCCCTGGCAGGGTGGGGGTGGGTGAGGGTGCTGGGAGCCCCGTGAAGACCCGCTTTGTCTGGAGCTTTCTGGAGGGCAGGGATGGGAGAGGTGGTGGGTGGTAAAGCTGCCGAGTAGGGAGTCATGATGGCTCAAGGCAGCCGTCAGTGGGAGCCACAGCAGGTCCTAGAGCAGTGATGCCTGTGACGTGGAGGATAGCTGTCCTGCCTGGCGACCCCCGATGTTGCGTGGGGGCAGGGGAGGAGCGGGGCAGGGTCTGTGCTTCAGGACTCATGAGGGAGCACGAGTAATCCTGCGCACTGGGCTCCGGGAGGGCGGGAGGTCAGGGCCCTGCACATAGTAGGGCTCATTGAGGGTGGCCCTCTTCCCTGTCCAAGCTCCTCACTTCACCGATGGGGAAACTGAGGCCCAGCGAGGGCAAGTGGCCTCCCCAGGGACACACGGCAGGTCTTGCTCGGGGACTCCAGGCGCTGCCTTTGCTTTGGGGGGTAAGAGAGGAAGGGGAAGGGGCAGCCTAGGGAGGGGGGACGTGGGTCTGGGAACCCTCACACTGTGTCAGCAGAATTATAATCCAGTTAAGAGCACCTCCTTCCTAGGGAAGGAATGAAAGCTGCTCATCCGGGGAAGCCTTTGAACTGATGTTTCCCTTCACCTGAACATGTCTCTCCTCTTCCTCCTGCTCCTTCTCCTGATCCTCCCCCTCCTCTCCCTCCTCCTCCTGATCCTCTCCCTCCTTCTCAGGGCAGGTTTATCTGCTGCTCGCCCCCAGGCCCCAGTGCAGGTAAACTGGGTGGGGGCCCCCCTCGGACTCGCTGGGACTGTGCTGCCCCATCAGGTCCCACTGGATGGTCATCTCCTGGTCCCCATGGGACTGGGGGCCTGGTGGGCCGCGACGGTGTCTCTGTGCCCATGGGGGGCACAGGGCCGGCCTCCGTCACCTCTCAGAGAGATGCTCTGTGCCCCGCTCTGCCCCCTCACTGGCTGTGGGGCTTGGATGTCTCCCGACCACTCCGAGCCTCGGTGTCCTCATCTGTGGAAGGGGACGACAATCCTCATCTCCCAGGATTGCTGCGGTATGACATGAAAGTGCCGGGCACCGTGACACCCGCCTCTCCCCACCTCCCGCCTCGCTTCCTTCCCACCTCGCCTCTGCAGGGCTCCCGCCACCCGCTGTCCCCACCTTCAGAGCACCTGAGTGGGGAACTTCCTCAGGCCTCCCATCTCCCGACCTGCCCTGTGTGTCTGATGAGCGCCTCCCGTGCCCCCGAGTTACAGGCAGCCCTCCAGCCCTGGTAGGGTGGGGAGCGTGGGGCCACCTGGCGCCTCCCGACCGACCGTGTGTCTCTCATTCTCTGCGCCCCCAGGCTTTTTGTCTCCCGGAATCCGAGTTGGTTTTCCTGCGTCTTATGTTTGGGACTCAGGAGTGAACGACGACACTTGACGGAGTCACAGAGGGGGGAAGTGAGGGCCAAGAGGGATGTCACAGAGCTTGAAGCCACCAGCATCAGAATTCAAACCTAATTCATGTAACGGACATTTGTCAAAAGTCCAACTGTGTGCCATGACTCGGAATGCCCCACATGTAGTAAAATCCAGCGTTCTCGAAGCGCGTTGAATGAGCCAGCCCGACACCTGTGTGTGGAGCATTGCTGGTGCTGGGCTCTAGGTGGGCTTCTTGCGTCATGCTCACTTTCATTCCCGTGGCGGCATGGGCAAGCACCCACTGTCATCCCCGTCACCGCTGTCATCCCCGTCACCGCCGTCATCCCCGTCACCTGCCGTCATCCCCGTCACCTGCCATCATCCCCGTCACTGCCGTCACTGAGGGCATCACTGGAGCCCTGGGAGAGGAAGGAACTTGAAGGTTTGAGGTGGGGGTCTAGGCCTGGGCCACTGGACTCCGAGTCCAGTGCTCCATCCAGGAGGCAGGAGATGGGCTCAGCTGTCAGGAGTGGGGTGAGTCACATGGGGTGAGGGTGGTGTTGAGAAGGTCTGAGGTTGGCACGTTCAGGAGAAGGGCGGGGACATCTCCTCCCCCTGCTCTCACTCCACTCCTAGACAGTCACTGAGGCCTGTGGGTTCTGCCTCAGAATGCCTCTTGGACAGTTTCGGGGTTGGATGTGGGCACTGTTGCTTAATAGGGGTGACTGTGGACACAGCCTCATCCTCACCAAGTCCCAGATTCCTCACTGGAGATGCGCAAACTTGACAGCAGGGGGCAGGCAAGTTCTGATGAGGAGCATGTGGGAGCCGTCCAACACAGAGCCTGGCACCCAGGACGTGTTTGGGGACTGCTAATTCATGAGTCAATTCTCTCCTCGCTTCTCCTCTACTGGGGAAGTCTCTTGGGGGTGGCTCGAGATGCCCCACTGGGGAAGGTCATGCAGTGTCTGCGCCGAGGCGGCTGGGTCCGCAAGATCCCAGAGCTGCCCACGTGTTGGCAGTGAGGCTCAGAGAGAAATGGGACCTGGTTTGAGTCCTTGTGTCTCCCTAGCTTGGCAGCTCCTTGCCCCGCGCCTAAACCACACCCCCCTCAAATTCTCATGGATAGGAAGTACTATGTGGGCTGATGATCCAAACCCTGGAGGATGCCTGTTGGCCTCCCACTGAAGTTTCAGTCCTGCTGTCCCATCAGATGGGGGAGACACACAGAGAAAGAAATCACAATGTAGTTGTAAAGGACCTGTGTGGAGAAGCTATATACTTTAGAAGCAGAAGAGAGGAGAAGATTTACTCTCCAGGGGTGGGAGAAGGCAGGGAGGCTTTCCAGAAGAGGAGGACTCTAATCTGGGTTTTGCTGGATCAATAGGAGTTTGCCAGGTGGACGAGGTGAAAAAAGGCATCTTTGAGAAGAACAGAATGCACAGTGGAAACAGGAACCGGGTAGGTTCCAGGGTAGTAGGCCAACTAGGGGAGAGGGAGGGCCAGGTCAAGAAGGTCCTCAAGTACCAGGCTAAGGGGTCTCTGGTTACCCACATGCTCTGGCCTGTTTCTGCTCCTACCTGTCCTCTGCAGATGGAAGTCAGCAATGGGCTGTCTGCCCGGCTAGACCCAACTCAATCCCCCTGGACTCTCTCTTCCAGATCTCCTCTGGCCACAATCTCTCTGCTGCTCGTGGGTCAGTCTTGACCCAGTGGTATCAGCAGAGGTTCCCAGCTCTGGAGGGGCTGAAGTAGAGCAGACGGGTGGTGTCAAGAGCCCGGACTCTGGAGTCACAAAGACCTGGGTTCACGTCCCAGTTCCATCACTGACTCAGTTCTCTGAGCCTCCCCTGTGACTTGGGGGTCATAATGCTGCTCCCAGGGCCATCAAGACGAGGCAAAGATGGCAGATAATGAAAGCAGCTCCTCACTAAGCAGGTACTAGGGGTCTACAGCCCTGTCCCCACTGAACGCACTCACCTCATCGACTGCTCTCCACACCTGTCCCTGTGGGCCCCAGAGCACCAAGGGTGGTCTCCTGGGGCTGTGATTTGGCGGCCCTGAACTCCCTCCCTCTGCCTCACCTGTTTCTATCTGCCTCGCCCCACCTGCTTGACTAGAGGACCCGCCATGGACCCCCCAAGGGAACTGGGGTGCACAAATCCCAGAGAAGCAAGGGCAGGCGTGGGCCATGAGGTGGGTTGGGTGGCGGGTGGAGAGTGAGTCCCCACGTGTGACAAAGACACACATGCACACACACGCCCCTCAAGAAACCTGAATGGGCTGGTTAAGTGGGACGAATCTCTCTCTGTTCTCCATTTGCGCTCTCTCTCTTCCTCACTCGCCTGGGCAGACACGTGTGTCCCAGCAGACGTCACCACACCTGTGCACGGACATCTGCTCGCTCGCAGGTGCACATGGTCCCTCGTCTGCTCAGGTCCCTCAGTCGCACCCCTGCGCTTTTCGCCTGTGGTCACTGGCCTGCCTGGTGCCCCGGTGGGGTGGGGGGACGTGGGCACTCTAGGTTCCCCTGAGCACCCCGGTGGGCTTGAGCCGATGGGTGATGAGCTCTTGCTGACGTTCCAGGTGCCTGGCTGTTGGTTTGGGGTAGAGCAGAGCCTTTGAGGGTGGGGAGGGTGGAGCAGGGAGACCCCATGGACAGCCGCAGAGATGGGGTGCTGCCTGGCAGGGTAGTGGTGGCAAGAAGTGGTTGGAATGTGGCGGACTGTTGAAGGTAAAGCACTGGGACTTGCTGGTGGATTGGATGTGGATTAAGTTTGGGACGCCCATTAGACATCCAAGAGGAGATGTCTAGAAGGCAGTTGGCTAGAACAACCTCTTGGGAGGAGGTGATGTTCTCAAGCCTGATGGAGGAGGGAGACCCCAGCTGCCACGTGCCCAGGCCACGTAGCTGGCAAAGAGCAAGGCTGGGACTTGAGGCCTCATCTGACTCCAGGTCCATGCTGGGAACCACACACCATGGGTCCCACTGCGTGCCCGCTCTGGGCTGGGACACGGGGATGAAGGACCGCGTCCTGCCCCCTGAGGGTCCCACTGTGAGTTGGGGAGTTGGAGATGAGCAGTGAGTAATGAAGAGTGTGTCTGGGTGGTTATTCTGTCTGGACGTCACTCCATAGATGCGGAAACTGAGGCCCAGATTGGAGCAGGGGCTTGCCTATTATGACAGAGCCTCTGGACCCTTCAGGAGGAGGAAAGGAGGTGAAGGGGGAAGGTCAGTTGTGCTGCATGGGCCTGGCGGTGTGTTCATGGAGGATGTGGGGTGAGGGACCTCTCTCCGGCTGCTGTGCAGGGGCTCCGGGGGGGCTCACCGTGGCAGCTGCCCAGGGGGGCGGAGGAGAGAGATGGCCACAAGGGAGCTGCCCCTTGAATTTAGGTCATGCTGACGTGATGTGGAGGCAGGTGGTTGAAAGAAGAAAGATTATAGAAAACCCACAGCAACATCAGCCCTCACTTGGCAAAATCTGAATTGACATGATGTTTGGTCTGCTTTGGAGACCCAGAATGGCCTCAGAGTGAAGTGCTGTGAAGTTGTCCCTTCGTAGGGACAGAGGGAGGGCAGATGGCCCAGGGCCGGGCAGAGTCACCGGCAGGGGCGTGGGGCGGGCAGCTTTGTCCCCATCTGTCCTCCTGCCCTCCCAGGGGGTGCTGACAAAGGCCTCTGTGACCGATGGCCTCAGGAGTGGAGAGAGCAGGGAGGCAATAGTGGCCCCTTGGCTTTGTCTTGGCTGCCTGGGGGTAACAGCCTGGTTTCTCAAGAGTCGCCTATATCCTACAGAATGTAGCCCCCTGATGGCAGGGCCTGCTGGGTGTTCTCTGCTCGCCCCCTAGCTCTGCAAGGTGCCAAGCATGTAGTAGGTGAATAAGAAAATGCAAGACCCTCTACCTTTCCCCCCATACTCACTCTAGTATGTATCCGGGGCAAGGGGGCTCTTGTACAAACTTGTACAAAGTTTCAGGACTCACTCAATGCCACACAAGGCTCCCCAGGGCCTGGCACTTGGGTCCCCTGGCCCCCAGCATGGTTTGGGAGAGTGAGGGACGCCATCCCTGTCAGAGCACAGTGGGTGTAGGCTCTGGAGATAGAGGACGTCTGGGTTCAAACTGTAAAGCTACCTTTTTTTTTTTTTTTTAAGATTTATTTATTTATTTTGGAGGAAGGAGAGACCCATGGGGGAAGGAGCAGAGGGAGAGGGAGAGAGTGCATCTGGAGCAGACTCCCTGCTGAACGTGGAGCCCGAGGTGGGGCTTGATCCCACGACCCTGAGATCATGACCCTGAGCCAAAACCAAGAGTCGAAACCAAGAGTCGGATGCGCAACCGACTGGGCTACCCAGGCGCCCCTACAACTATCTTTTACAAAACATGTCATAGTGGGTGACATTTTAACTTGTCTGAGTCCCAGTTTCCTTTTCTATAAAATTCTACATCAGAGGATGTTTTGGAGGAGTCAATGAAGAAAAAACACACATGGAATACTTAGCCTGGAGCTGGGCAGAAAATAAGCAACGGAGGAAAGATGATATTATTATTATATTAGTAGTTGTTGTTGTTTATCATGATGCTTGTTCATGGAGCAGGGGCCCCGCCTGGCCTGTCGCTGCTGTGTCCCCGGAGACCGCGCTGGCCCAGACACAGCAGGTGCTCAGAGGCCGCTGCCCATGGTGGGGTCCCCTCCATCCAGCAGGATGCAGCCCCCCTGCCCCGACGCCCCATCTGCCACAGGGATGGCAACAGAAAATGTGACTCTCGAAGAAGGCTCTGTTTCGTGGAATTCTCCATCTCTTTTTCCCTTCAGCCTGGGATCCATCGCCTTATTGACTTGAGCAGCTTTACATGCCGCTCGTCTCTGGCAGAATGACAGAGAGCCAAGGTCTCGGCGCCCTTTGCTCTGGCTTTTATCTGCCTGATTTCAGGCGGTTGGAGCCCTGGCCGCCACTCAGCGGGAGAAATGTCCAAACTATATTAAATCCAAGATGTGGGCAGGTGACAGGAGAACACTTGTCACCCACCTCTTGACCATCCCCCTGGTCCTGAGCCTGCAGCAGGGAGAGGTCTCTGTGCACTGAGCCCTGGCTCCTTGTACCTTCACTTCTCCATAATCACAGTCTTGGAATTGGAAGCAATTTTCTCGAGGTGAGAGCTGACAGTGAGAGCTGACAGACGCAGGAGCTTCATGCCAGGACAGCACCCGGCTGGAGTGCCCAGTCGAGCGGGTACATCACAGGAGCTCCTGGGCTGGGTTGTTTTCTCCTTTTAGTTTTTATTAGTTTTTTAAACTATGAAAGTGAGGTAAGCTCACTCTGAAAGTCCTAGCCATGTGGAATCATATAAGGGTTTTTTAAGTGTCCTGTTCTCTTGCCTGAAACTCACTAACTCACTTCCCAGATGAAACACTGCAGATATTGATCACAGCGAGCTTGCTGGATCGTGCCCGCTAGGGCCCTTTGGATTCACTGCTCCTTCAACCTACAGTCATCAGCTCCATGGGGCAGAGTCTGCCGTTCTCCCTTTTTAAGGATAGTTAAGGGGCTCAGAGTCACAGGGTGACCTCCAAGGCCACTCAGCTGGTTTCAAAGCAAGGGCTGAATGCACATCTCTGTGCCTTCCCACTCGACTCACACTGACTGTTAATGGCTTGGCATATATAGGTATTTCCTAAGTGTATAAAAACTTGTCTTTCTTTTATGAGCATGAGATCATACTCTAAGCATCGTCTTGCAGCTTGCTCTTTAATTTGAGGGTATTTTCCTACGTGTCCCTTTCCCCCCGAACATCCTTTGTGTCGGAGGCACCCACATTTGTTTAGCTGGTCCTTCTCAGGTGAATGTTCAGGTTGTGTTGGGTTTTCCGCTATTATTGGCAAGGCTGCAATATGCACATAACTCTCTGACTTCTTTTCCAGATATTAATTTTGATGATACAAGCGCTATATGCATACATTCTCTTTGTCAGATAGTTGAACGATTGAGACAAAGACTTCCCTGGGCTACCCTGTTCTGCAGTCACCTCCACATTTCAGTCCCCTCTCCATAGTAACCTCTGTTATCTGGGTGACACATAATCCTTGCAGACCTATTTCTATGCATTTCTATGCATACATATGCATGTGCTTTTGCTTTGGGTGTTTTAAAAAACATGCAAGGTATCACACAATATGCATTTTTGTGCATTTGGCTTTTTTCTCCACTAGGGACATCTCCGACATCTTTATATGTTGGTACGTATAGAGCTACCTCATTTCTTTTAACGAGGCTGTGTGTCATGTTTCGTGGTACAGATGCATCATCTTTTTTTAAAACCATTTCCCTATTGATAGATATTTAGGTTCCTTCCATTTTTTCCCCTCTCTATAAAAAGTACTGCAGTAAACATCCTTGTGCATGCCTCATCCCATGCACGTGGGAGCAGATCTATACTAGAGAGTATAGATCCCCAGGCATGGGATTGCTGGGTTGAAGGAATCGCCAGGCCCGGTCTTATCTGAGGTCACAGGAGGCTGAGGGTCCCAGGGGGCAGGGGGCTGGCTGTTGCAACAGCATGAGGCGTGATGACAGGGGATCCACTCACTGTGGCCGTGTTCTCAGTGGCTCCTGAGGGCACTGTCAGCTCCGGGAAGTCCTGCGGTCCGAGCAGCTCTCTGGACAGCACTGTCGGAACAGCTGTGCAGGTCCCACTCTCTCTCTCCCTCCTTGTACTCACTGGAGGGTGGCTGACCGGTTATTTTGGTGGTTTTGGTCCGTTTCTACTAGTTAGCTCTACCAGGGAAGGTTGGGGGAAAATGGCCCAAGCGTTACCTGGACAGGTGTCAGACAGAACCCTGCCCTCCAGGAGTTGCAGTCATGCAGGGACATGGACTTCTGCCATCTGACCAGGGCTGTGACAGGGCTGAGCACAGGATGCTACGGGGGCACCAGGGTGCTTCGCACAGAGGCCGGGGTTGGGGGGGCAGTCAAAGGAAGTCCTGTTGGAGGGGCTAGCTGAGTGGGTCTTAAAGGACGTGTGTGTATATACTCAGAACATCTGTGTATTTGTATGTTTGCTTGCTGGTTATTTATTCGTGGTTGGTTTGTTCTTAATCCCATCACCAGTCTCCCCCTTCATCTGGTAATGGTGCACGCCTCTGCAGTTTTGATCTCCGACCGAGCACAGGGATGGACATGTGATCCCGGCCAGCCAATCAGAGCGCTCCATCCCTGAGGCCCCAGGAAGCCGGCCCGCTCCCGCCAATCAAGGCATTCCCTGGGATTTTTCTACTGGGGTTGGTGGGAGAAACCCCCTCTTGCCTTCTGAGGCGTGGAACTCAGAGTGGAGGCATGGGGTCAACCTTCCTGGCCTCATGGGGCATGCCCAGGTGCAGTGGGAGAAACTGAGGCCATTTTGCAGAAAGAAGCAGAGACAGAGATGAAAGAGGGTGGAGAGAGCGTGCTGAGATCCTGTTTCTGGCCGTCCTTTTTACTGCCCCAAGAGCTCTGAGCTGCTTCTCGGTCCCTGGGGCCAAACATCCCTCCTCTAAAAGGCCTCAGGGGCTGGACTGGGGTCTGTTGCTGCGGCCCAGAGCCTTGGCTGATATTGGGGGTGGGCTCATGAGGTTATGAGGGCTCCAGATGGGCAGAAAGGGCGGCTGGGTATGAGGGTCCCTCTGACCCAGCTTCCTGACGTCAGGATCTCTTCCTAGCCTCTGTCCACTCGTCTTCTAAAACCCAAATCAACCGTGACTGTTCTTTCTTAAAACACTTCAGTGGCTCCTCATTTTCCTTAGGATCAAGCCCAAACTCCTTAGCCTGCTGCACTGGGCTCTGCATGGATTGGCCCTTGTCTGTCACACCTCACTGACCACAAATTAGGTTCCAGCCCTACCACACTTCTTGATGCTCCATGGATAGGCTGTTCTCTCTCCTCCAAGCCTTTGTACATGCTATTCCCTCGGCCTGGAATACCTGTCCTTTGCTTTTCTACCTTACCCTCTCCCCACTTTTTTATCAGGACGATTCCTACTCCCCTTCTGGTTTGGAAGTAAATATGCCTTCCTCCAGGAAGCCTGCCTGCCTGCTCTCCTGCTCTGAGCTCCCACAGCACGGCATTATCTGGCTCATTATGGGACTCTGAGCTCTATGAAGGCAAGTTGATGTTCATCTTGTTCATTACTGCCCTCATGCACACAAGCTTCCTGCATACTGTTAATAGATATGGGGGGGAATTAATCAACATGTGAGTCCTAGTTCAAGAGGCACAGGGTGTGGTGGAAGCTGCTTGACTTTGGAACAAGACAGACGTGGGTCCTGATTGTGCCTGCACTTGGCTATCCCTTGGCAAATTACTTCATCTTTCTGAGCATCCATTTCCTGAAATGCAGATGGCAATATTCTTGCCTACCTATTGGCTATTGTGAGAAAGACAGGGGAGGTGGTAGCGTTTGGAGAACTCAGAGGCGTTATGCAAATGGTAAGCTTTGTTTTTAAAGCAACAGTTTAGGGCGCCTGGGTGGCTCAGTTGTTAAGCGTCTGCCTTCTGCTCAGGTCATGATCCCGGGGTCCTGGGATCGAGTCCTGCATCGGGCTCCCTGCTTGGCGGGAAGCCTGCTTCTCCCTCTCCCACTCCCCTGCTTGTGTTCCCTCTCTCACTGTGTCTCTCTCTGTCGAATAAATAAATAAAATCTTAAAACAAAAACAAAGCAACAGGTCAATGAGAATCAATACATAGAAATTCTTCTGGCAAATTTTCTGGTCTTTTTTCCCACTCAGGGTGAAGGTACTAAACACCCTGGCTATAGGGAAAGGGAAAAGGTAAGGCAGACACACCAAGAGCTACAAAGTATCAAGATCTATATTAGACAAGTTGAGTATATTACTTTTCTCCAGAAAGGTTTCCAATGACTTTCATTAGATTAATTGCTAAGTATTTTATACTTTTTTTTTTTTCTGTTGTAAATGGCACCTTTTTTCTTTTACTGATGCATGGAAGTGTAATTAGCATTATATATTGATCCGTATTCAACAAACTTGTTAAGCTTCTTTATTTTTTATTGAGGCATAAATTGACAAATAAAACAGTAAGATATTTAAAATGTACAATGTGATGATTTGCTATATGTATAAACTTCTTTATTAATTCTATTTTTTTAATCTGTACATTCTTTTAGCTTGTCCACATAGACAATCACATCATCTGCAAATAATGACAGTTTTGTTTCTTTCTCTCACCTTTCTTTCCTTTTCTTTCTAATCTTCCTAGCAGTGGTGGTGGCAGGTACCCCTGTCTTATTCTGATTTCAAAGGGAAAGCTGTTTCTGTAGAGCCATAATGTATGACGTCTGTGCTAGACTTTTCAGAAATGTTCTTTATCCTGCTAAAAAAGCCTACTTTATTCTCAGTTACCTAGGAGTTTACCCTTGAAAGGATACTGAATTTTATTTACATCTTACTGAGCTATTCATATGGTTTCTCTCTTTTAACCTTTCAGTGCGATGATTCACATTAATTTTCTGATATTGAACCAACCTTGCATTCCTGAAATAACCCCAACTTAGTCGCAATGTGTTTATTGTTTATACATTGATGAATTTCATATGCTAATATTATGTTTCAGAAGTTTGCATTTTTGTTTTTTTGTTTTTTTTGGCTTTTTAATTTTCACTTTTTTTTTTTTTGGCATTTTTGTTCTTGAGGGAATTTGGTTTGTAAATTTTCACTCCCATATTGTTCTTGTCCGGTAAACTGGAAACATTTTTGAAAGACTAGATTGATCTCTATCTGAAATGTTTGAGAAAGCATGTGATAAAACCATCTGGGCCAAATGTCATCATGGGAGATTTTTACTTCTAATCCAGCTTCCTTAATTCTGTCATAATGTTATACAATTATGTAGTTTTTAAAATGCCTTTTTTGAGTCAGTTTTTGTAAATTGTATTTTTACAGGAATGTGTCTGTGTCATCTGTTTTCACATTTATTGTCATAAAGGTGTCCCGATATTCTCCTACTTATTGATCTGTTTAATCCTGGTGGCTTCTATCATCTGGTGTCTTTCCCATGGTTAATGCTGTTTATTCATGCCTTCTCTCTATTATTTTCTTTTCTTATTTCAACCATGCCAGGGGTGACTCTTCTTTTAGTCTTTTCAAAGAACCGACTTTTGGCATTGCTGATCCTCTCTATTGTATGTTTGCCTTACCCACTCTGTGCCCCAGTGTCTCCATCTGTAAAAAGAGGGACAGTAACTGTATGCATCCTGTATGCTTGTTGGGAGGTTTACTTGAGCTAATTCATGCTAGAACTGTGCTTGGCACATAGTAGGTCCTCAACAAGTGTTTTCTCTCATTTCTCCTTGCTCTTCTTTTTGTTAATAACTTCTGTACACCCCTCTTTCCTTTCCCCACGTTTCTTTTTTTTTTTTTTTTTTAAAGATTTTATTTATTTATTTGAGACAGAGAGAATGAGAGAGAGAGAGCACATGAGAGGGGGGAGGGTCAGAGGGAGAAGCAGACTCCCTGCCGAGCAGGGAGCCCGATGCGGGACTCGATCCAGGGACTCCAGGATCATGACCTGAGCCGAAGGCAGTCGCCCAACCAACTGAGCCACCCAGGCGCCCTCCCCACGTTTCTTTAAGTTTATTCTGTCATTCGTTTCCTAACTTCTTAGTTTGAATACTTCAGTTTGGAGTTTTTTTCTAATGTAAGCATTTAACACTATGATCCTCCAAATGCCACTTTCCTGGCACCCAACAAGTTTTAGTATATTGTAGTGTCACCATTGTTTCCCTGTGTAATTTGGTTTTGACAGTTTTGTTTCTTTCTCTCGCCTTTAGAGATACATTTAAATGTCTAAACATAGGGCATCTTTTTCTAGTTACCTCTTTTTTTACTACTTTTTTTTTTTTGAGAGAGAGAGAGGGCACGAGTGGGGTGGGGGGCAGAGGGAGAGAGAGAATTCCAAGCAGACTCCCCAATGAGTGTGGAGCTTAGAGTGGGGCTTGATCTCATGAGCCTGAGATCATGATCTGAGCCAAAGTCAGACGCTTAACCAACTGAGCCACCCAGGCGCCCCTTGTTACTACTTTCTAACCTAATTGCTTTGCCATCTGAGACCAAGTTCCAATCCTTTGAAATTTGCGGAGCTTGTTTTATATCCTGGTGCAAGGTCTGGCCTTCGGTCTATTGAATCTCTTCTTCTAGCACTTTTCTAGATGTTTGAAGATGCCTACTTCATCTAACGAGTTGTAAAGTTAATCAGTATTTTTATACTGCTTCTAAATAATTCAAGAAGCCCAGAATGCTCTGATCACCCTTTACCTGGGGTTCTTTCATGGTATTTTTATTCTCTCTTGTTAATTTCTAGCTTCTGAAATGAGATATTATTATTTATTATTGTTGTTGAAATTTATCATTATGATTATTGTCTCATACATTTTATTTAGTGTTAGTTTAAGCTTCCCAAGTGATAATCAGCACATCATCATTTTGTCTCTCAGTCCTTACTTGGTGACTTGATTTCCTTCTGCCTAAACCACATCTTTTGGCATGGAATAACCTTTTGCCTGAAAAAGGCATGCTTCAGAATTTATCTCCTGCTGGGGATACTCCTTGTTTTTGTTTGTCTGAAAATGTCTTTGTTTTGCCATTTGTGAAAGATAGATTTGCTAGCCTTTCTACGTCGATGGTGCGTTTTTCTCGGCACACAGAAAATCGTACCTCACGGTCTTTTCATGCCTCTGCCATCGCCACTGAGAATTAGCCACCTTTGCTTTGTAGGCACCTGTCTCTTCTTCTTGTGGCTGCTTTTACATATTCTCTTTCTCTTTCTTTCTTTTGGTATTCAGCAGTTTTACTATCTATATTTTGCTGCGGCTACTTTAAAATGGATCTCATGTCATGTGTTTGGGATGAAGTTGCTGTCTTCCAACAGTTCTGGTTCATTGTCTTCAAGCAGTTGTCCACTGCCATTGTTTCTTGGCCTCTCCTTCTTTTCCATCTTGCGTGCTTGTGCTGCGTCCTTCCAGCTCACAGACATGCTCTGCACCAGTTTCTAAACTGCCATTTTCCTTAGTCCATTCTGAAATCTGTCTGTCTGTCAATCTGTATGTTTTCAGGAATTGGCTCATGTGATGGTGGAGGCTTAGCAAATCCAAAATCTGCAGGGTAGGACGTCAGCTGGAAGAGCTCCACATACAGAGTTCCCAAATTCAGAAGTGCAAGACATAAAGCATTTTCTCTTTCCATGACTGGTCTTGACATGTCTGGAGCCCATTCTGCAGGGCGGTGGGAATCCAACCTTGGTTCCAGGATGACTCCCTCCTTTCCCCGGGGTTATGTCCAATCAGGGGCCTACTCTCCATCTTGGTACCTGTGGAAATATCGTCTGCCCTCCCCAGGGCCGTGGAGACATGCAGGGAGTTGGACCTCGTCCACCTGTGGGACTGCCCTGAGCTAGCCCTCTTTTTTGAAGTTCTGGGCTGCACGACCCCTGAGGGGGCAGGAAGCAGGGAGGGCAGACGGGAAGAAGAGAGAATGAGCAGATCCTGTGCCCCACTTTCGCGCCCTCTTCCCGGCTGGGGTCCCCGAACTTGGGTCCCGTGTCTGAGTAGGGGCAGGAACAGGTGTGTGACTAGACCAGACAGGATCTGTCAGTGCTGGCCCGTGGGCAGGATTAACCCCGCGCAGAGCTGTGGGACCCATCTGGGATGCCTTGGGGGTGAGGTGGGCCTGAGGCAGAGCACATTTGCAGGCCGACTTGGGGGAGAATGATATCATTTTTGTTTATGTCTCCAGCAGGTTCAGCCCATTCAATAGACTG
Organism: Halichoerus grypus; assembly: GCF_964656455.1. Taxonomy (NCBI): domain Eukaryota; kingdom Metazoa; phylum Chordata; class Mammalia; order Carnivora; family Phocidae; genus Halichoerus; species Halichoerus grypus. The sequence continues at coordinate 164,681,173 of NC_135716.1, forward strand.
AGTACATATATATTTTGTATTTTTTAGTGGGGCATTGGGACTCCCATATGCTTCTCCCCAAAAGCTTCAGGCATAAATATACTTACCACAGGCTTACCTATAATAGAAAAAAAAAACCCCAACAACTTGACAAGATGGGTTTGGTTAACTAAACTGTGAATCCTCTAGAATATTCTTTTTTAAAAAATATTTTATTTACTTATTTGAGAGAGAGAGAGAGCAGGGAGGGTGGGGAGCAGAGGGAGAGGGACAAGCAGACTCTGCACTTAGCGCAGAGCATGACATGGGGCTCAATCTCATGTCCCCAGGATCATGACCTGAGCTGAAACAAGAGTTTGATGCTTAACTGACTGAGTCACCCAGGTACCCCTGGAATATTCTGAAGGCAACGTAAACATTGTTTATGCTTGTACTAGAGGGGAAATGCCTCATGCTATAATATTAAGTTTCTAAAAATCCCTAGGATGCTAAATTATTCATACAGATCAATAATAACTGTGCCTGAAAAACTGATTAAAAAAACACGGGAAGAAATGCAACCAAATGTTAAAAATACACCTTTGGGTGTTGAGAATACACAGTAAAAAGAAAAACAAAACACTTATCTTTTTTTTATTGCCAGTATACACTGCTTTAATTTAATTTTAAAGTGCATATAGTTATTGTTGTTTTTCCTAAGTAGCTGGCGGAAGCTTTCAAACTCTCCTTCCACCCCCTCCCACTCCCCCTCCATGACTGACGGAGGCAGCGGTTGGGTTCGCAGACTGGAGTCTTTCCTGGTTATGAGAGTACGATCATACTTCACACAACACCATTTCCCAACAATTTTTTTTTTCCCTTCTAATTTGTCTTGGAAATGTCTCTCTGACAGCGTTATAGATGTACCTCATTTAAACGTAAGAACTGTGTTTCATTCCATTGTGTGGATGACCATGATTTATTAGCAGACCCCCCACTGGTGGACATTTGGGGGTTTCTGGTTTCTCCTGGTACAGGGCTGCTAGGAACACCCCAGAATGTGTATGCTTTCTGCTCTTCATGAGCATTTCTGTAGGTCAGACTCCCGCATGTGGACTTGCTGGGTCAGAGGTTATAACCATTTCAATTTTGGTCAACATTTCCCAATTGCTTTCCAGAATGTGGTGCCCATTTATCTTCCCACCAGCTGGTGGGAGGCCTGGCTGGGCGGGGGGGGGGGGGGGTGGCGCTGGGTATTGCTTTCATAATAGAGGTAAGAATAACAAAATAAATTTTAGCATTATTTTTTAAAATTTTAAATAATTGTCCCTAAGCCTCCCTACTCCCATTCTCTTGGGCTGCAGGGATGTCCTGGGCCATCAGGCCTCAGGTGTGATTCTGAGCAGCGAGCTCAACTATTTACTGTAAGACACCTAGTTGTAAGGAGATGGTGCACATTTTAATGCATATTTTTAACATGGGCCAAAATCGTGGAATTGATCATTTTCTTTTTGGTTATCATGAGCACACCTAGTCTGAAGAAATCTACTTTTTTTTTTCTTTTTGTAGAATAATTTTTGGCATTTCACAGACTTATACTATGAATGTCAAGGTAATACATTTTATTTTTTCATTGTTTTGTGGCAACTGAGTGGCAAATGATTCAAGTGTATTTGAAATCAGAACCAACCAACCAACCCCCCCACCCCCATTCCTCAAGGTTCTGCTTAGAATAAGCAACTGGCCATGGGTCAGGAGGACCAGGTTCTAGGCCAGCCTCTGTCACTTTCTTATTGTGTGACCAACATGCCTGAGTCACCCTATCTGTGCAGTGGGTGCTCAGGGCCTGGCTTCTGGACCCATCCCCTATCCTGGCTCGACCTCTCTTCCCCTGGGGCTTGTATCCAGGGTTGGAAGATCTGGACAGTTCAGGAAGATGCATTCCTTCTCATCCTCCGTGGGATGGGAGTGCTGATGTAGTCCTAGGACTCTGGTCCCCCGCCAGGGCTCTGGCTGTTATTTCTGGACTTATCAATTCCAGAGCACAGATGTGCTCCTGTCCCCTGTCATGAAGGACAAGCTGGGGGAGGCAGCATGAGTCTCCTTGTCACCTTGAGGGGCCCTGGAACGTAGGTGAGGTCTCTAAGTTTGGGCACTGAATGCCAATCAAGGCGGGCGAGGGAAGGCACCCTGGCTCACAGGGGCAAGCTGCTAGGTGAGCAGGTCATCCCAGCTCAGAGACTTCAAGTAACTCCCCCAAAGTCACACAGCAGGTGGCAGCTGATTTAAGCCCATTTTCAGAACATGAATGCTGGAAAGCTCTTTACAGATGTCCAAGATGAGCACCCATTGCACAGATGGGGCAAATCAGGCAGTTGGCCTCGGGTCACACAATGAGAAAGTGACAGAGGCTGGCCTAGAACCTGGTTCTCCAGACCCATGGCCAATGGCTTATTCTAAGCAGAACTTTGAGGAACTGGTTCGGGGTTACTGGGACAGAGGGAAAAGGGCACCGGGGTCTGACAGGAAGAGGGAATGGTCTGGCTTCAGACCGGGGGGCTGTTTTGATGATTGAATAACATGATGTACAGGAAATGCCCCTCATACTGTCTGGCCTGGTCAATGGGAAACAGTTGTATCTGTCGTGGTTCTTGACTTTAATCTTCCTACTCACTGTCTGCTGTCTGAAGGATCATCATGGCCAGAGTTTACACACCACGGACTCTAACCTCTCCGCAGATGGGAAACCTGAGGCTCAGAGAGATCAATAACTTGCCTAGGGTTACACAGCAAGTGAGTGGCAAGACTGGGGTTTGAACCTAGGTCCATGAGATGCCAAGGGCTTGTCCCGCACTGTGGCCTGCCTGCAAATCCTCCTCGCTGCCCTATAGGGCTGCTTTACTGCCTCAGCTGCATTAAGGTAAATCATTTTGCTCCATCGGTGGGTCGGGGCTCCCTGTGGGCCTGTCCCTGTGGTTGGGGCTGCAGAGGGAGGGGGCTGCTGGGCCCCTGCTCTGGGTTCGCACTTCCCACAGCGGTTGGTTGTTTATCTACTTACTTCATCTGGGGAGGCCCAAGAGGCAGGTCCTGAACCCCACAATAGGAGACCTCCTCTGGAATTCTGATCACCTTCCCAGGTCACGGGGAAGCAGGAGAAGGTGCTCATGGGTGCATTTCTCCCTGAACCCTGCCTCCTTCCTGTCCCTGTCCTAGGCCCCCTGTCCCTTGTCCTAGGGCTCACCTGGCACATTACTGCAGTCTCCTGACACCCCACCCCACCTGCATACTCCCTCCCCCCACCTCAGGTATTCCGCCCTCCATGCTGGCCCAGAGAGAGCATTCTTGAACACAGCTCTGATCCTGAGCTGCTTCTGCTGCACGACCCTGGGTTGCCAAGAGACAAAGTTCAGAGGGCACAGGCTGTGTGTGTCTGCCAGCTGGCGGTCCAGGACTCTGATTCTCCTCCGGAGAATTTCCCTTCTGCCTATTCTGACTGTTGGTTTAAGCAGGACTGGCCCTGCTCCCAGCTCCCTGGGGCTTGCCTGCAGCTTTTTGGATTCCCAGTGTGGATTATAAACATGAAGCAGGACTGGTGTTTGCCTTTGGGTTCAGTGTTCCTGCAGGGAACTTGCTCACGGCCTGTCGTGTCCACTGTCCTGTCCCCAGAGCCTAAAACAGGGGCCTGGAATATGGTAAGCACTCAAGAAATGGTCAATGAATGAATGAATGAATGTCTGCCCAAAGTTTCGCCCTTTGCCATCTGCTGTGTCCTCCTTGCCTGTCGAACTGTGGAGGCCGCCCCCCCCCCCACAAATGACCTTGATCTGCACTTAACCGGGTGTGCCAGGAACCAGTCTGACCTACCTCCCAGGAGACTGGGGCTCTCAGGCTGGGGCTGTGTGCCCTGGAGCAGTTTCCTCTGCTCCCTGAACCTCAGTTTCCCCGTTTGTACCCTGAGGTTTCTGGGCTAGCTCCCTCTCCCTGAGTCTTTTCTGATTCTCCAGCTCTGACCCGCTCAAGTAGGCCATGTGCCCTGGTGGCCTCGCTGGCCCTGCGGGGGGGGAGGGGGCTGGGCCGTGTTGAGAAGCCTGGCACGTCCACCGTTCATGTCTAATTAGTCTGGTAACTGTTTACCGCCTCTTGAATTCCCTTGGCAAACAGCCCCATTACTGGGAGTAATTTGCCGGCACCGACCTGGGCTGTGAGGCACGGAGGATTCAGAGGATTCGCCCCGGCCCACCTCAGCCTCCACACCCCGGCGCTCGCCCCTCAAGCCCCCGAGGGCAGAGCGCCCGCCTTCTCTGGGGCCCTGGGACGGGGACCCTGGGGAAACGGGCGGTGCTGCCCAGGGCTTCCAGCACACACTCAGGAGCACGATGGATGGGGCTCGGGTTCCAGCCCTGCTACTGATGCAGGCAGAGTGCCCCCTCGGGCAAGTTCCTTCTGCTCTGACAGCCTCAGTTTCCTCATCTGTAGAATGGGGATGGCCGTCTGCCCAGTTGTCTTCCCTCTTCTTGGCATCTGCCCCATCCCTTTCCAGGTGACGATAGGGGGGCTCCCAGGGTCTGACCGGATCCTGCCGCCACCCCTGGCCAGGACTCATTGGTCGACAAAGGTGGTCTCCTGACCAGAGCTAAGCCAGTGCGGGCCCGATGCCCGTGGCCTGTCACTGAAACTGCAATGAGAAAGTTGGTCCCTTTCTGGGACTGAAGATGTGACTTCCAGCAACTGTTGGGCCCTGAGTTTTCAGCTGGTGGAAGCAGCCAATGCGGAGGTAAGAGAGGGAGCCTAGCGGCCCCTGGCCCCCGGTGGGCCCTGCTGCACCTCGTTGTTCCAGCCTTCCTGCTATCCTGCTATCAGCCAGGGCAAGCTGGATTTCTGTCACTTCAACCAGACCAGTCCTGAAGATCCAGGACCAGCAGCCGTTACCGCCCCACTGGCTGTGAGGAAACAAGGTAATGCCGAGCCACCTGGGGCCCTACTCTGGGCTGGGGGAAGGCGGGGTGAGGTACGGGGGTGGGCTTCCTGCTACCCTACAGTCCCATCCTGCGTACATGGCCCCAAGAGCCTGGGTCCACCTTAAACCCAGAACAGAGAGCATCCTCTGTCAGGACCTTCGCCTCCTTCAGTCTGGATGCTAAATCTTTATTAATAAGAGCCCAGCAGAGAGTAAGGCTCAAAGGGAATGGCCGCAGGCTTCTAGGGGAGTGGGCTTTATTAATAATGAGGAATGGAGGGAAAATGCCTTAACTCTAGTCTGGGCCCACCTGAGGGGCTGTTACTGGCATTGTGAGGACGGTGGTTGGGGGCCAAGTTCCTTCACAGGAAGTGCCCGCATGGTCTCTGCACCTGATCACCATTCATTTGTTCACAAATGGACACTGAGCATCCACCAGGAAGTCCCAGGAGCGCCCTGGGCGTACCTGGTGGCAGGTTCCTCCTCTCGCAGAGCTCAGCGATGGGCAGGGAATACCCACAGAGGGAACAGAGTGCTGGGCTCCAGGAACAATATGCGGTTTGGTGAGGTTGGAGAAGACTGGATCTGTTCTGTAGGAGGATGGGGCTGGAACTGCGGAAAGATGGGGAGTAGGCTGGATGGATGAGCAGGTGTTCCAGAACAGAATTCCACTGCTCCTACGGGGGCCCTCGGTGATGAGTGCAGGTGCCCCATGGTGCGCATGGTGAGAGCACCTAACTTACGGCCCCCCCTGCCAGCGCCACATAGCTCTCCAGATGACCCAGGGAAGAAAGCCGGGAATGAACTCTCCTGGATCCCTGCCTGGAGGAGGCACGGCCCTCAGCCTTCAGGCTTTGCAGGGCAATGGGACTTTGAGGCAAATTCCTGGGTGACTCCAGAAGGGGGCGTTCTCTGGGCCAGGTGCTTGACAAGAGCTTGTTTCTGGGCAGAGACCTGCCTGAGGGAAAGCTTGGACCAGGGCGGCTTCTGTCTCTGCACGCTGCCCTGGAATTTTCCTCCTCCTGGGTGGTGAGAGCATTCAGTGTGGGGTCGCTGGTGCCCCAAGGCAGGCTGGGACAGCAACTGCTCATCTTTGGGGTTTGGCATTTGAGGTGTTCCCGCTGCATGGCTCTCTGGGCCTGGCCCCTGGGGGTCCCGTGGCTCTCGGACCCGGCATAGAAGCCGGGTCTGGGGAGACGGAGCCTCGGCCAGCCCAGCAGAGCCCAGAAGAGGCCTTTGATTCATGAACCACTGGACTTGGGTGGAGTTAGCCACTGGGTTTCCAATTGATTTCCAGGGGGAGGAGAATGGAACTATAAACTTCTAGAACGCGCTTGCAGCCTGGCGGGGATCTGAGCCCCCGCAGGGGGCAGGAAGTGACTGACCCACCCAGGAACCCTAGAGGGAAAATAATGAGGTAAGGAAAACCCATCTTTGTGGGGCTCGTCTGGGGCCTCAGAGACAGAACTGCTGCATCTGGAACACGTGCCCAGGTCTGCAGATGCAAGGGGCCCGGTGGAGAGAAGGTGGCCTCCTCTCCCCTCCCCTCCTGGCTCGGACGAGGCTCCGGTTTGCAAAGGATGAGGTCGGCAGAGTCCTGGCAACTTCAGAACTCAGGGGTGATCTCCGGGGACCTGTCCTCCCCACAGCCCCCAGCCGGCCCCTGTCCTGCAGCCTCCTTCCCCAGGTGGGCCCTGGGTCCCCTGCAGGCTCCAAACAAGGAAGGGAGGAGGGAACCACCTTCTCCTGTGGGTTTGGGAAAGGGAGCCCTGGATCAGAATTCCATGGGCTGTTTCCACCTGCTGGCTGCGGGACCTCAGGTTAGCTCCATGCACACCCTGGGCCTCAGTTTCCTCGCCTGTGAAACAGGAGGCTGTGAGATGAGATGAGATGCCACGTGGGGGTGGGATATGTGGAAGGGTCCCAGGGCGACGGATCCCAGGTAGAGAGATGACTCTGATGGCCATCGTCTGTGTGATCCTGGGCGTGTGCCTTAGTCCCTCTGAGCCTCAGTTTGCCCCTCTGTGAAGTGGGAATAGAGTGATGGCCAATGCTTCGTACTGTGTGGGGCATGTGGTCAGGCATGTGCTTACTGACCCCCTTCTCCCGGGTGGCCCACCCGGCCAGGGCAGAAGCTGCGGGTCTGGCCCTGTGCGGGCTTGGGTTGGAGGAGGGGCTCCGTGCTGATGAAGCTGGTGGATAAAGCATCTCCCCCCCCATCCCCCACCCACTGGTGCTTAGAGAGGAAGTCATGACACCGAATCTGAATCCTGGCCTGGCCGCGTCACTGGCTGTGAGGACATGTCCCCTCTTTGCTCCTCAGTTTCTTCCTTTGTAAGATGGGGAGCACGATAAAGACCGCAGACATTCCCGAATGACTATCCTATGCCAGGCATATTGTAAATACTTTACATATAAGAAGTCATTTAGCCCTCACGACAATCCCATGAGGGTAGTATTATTATCTTCCCACCTTACAGGTGAGGAAACTGAGGCTCAGACTGGCAAAGCAGGTTGGCTCAGGTCACACACAAGCGGGGGTATGAGCCCAGGTCTTTGACTCCGAGGTCCAAGCTGGAACCCATGGCCATGTGCTGCCCCCATGGTGTTTCTAAATAAGACAATGATTTGGATGGGCTGGTTCAGCGAGATGGATGGGCCGAGCCCAGAGCTGGGGGTGATGGTGGGGACCTGGGTGGTCCAAGGAACTCCTCAGGGGTGATGCACTATGCTTGGGGCTAAAAAGACTGGTTGGATTTGGGGCCCAGGCTGAAGGGACAGTGTTGGGGACATGGAACTCCATGCCACTGAGCATAGGCTGGGAGGGCCAGACCTCAGGGACAAGATTCACCTTGGGGGCAACAGGGAGAGCCTTTGGGAATTGCTTATGGGGCTAGAAAATGCTCAGGCCTGGCTGCAGGCTCTGATATTCCTGGGTACCACTCATTATCATGTTAGCTGGTTTTCTGTGTCTTTTATTAGGCAGTTGCATGTTTTCCAATATTTCAATATTATTGTTTTGTCAACTCGATGTCTTAGATCCTGTAATTGGGGGAAGAGTTGAGACTTTTCTCCTCTGCCATTACTCAGTTCTATGGACTTGTCCTGCCTTATTACTTAGCAAGTAATATGTTTTCATGAATTTTCATTGATTTCCAGATAGAAATATTTCTTGATGCCTTTTTTTTTTTATCAAGAATCCAGTTTCATGCATCCTAGCATCAGGTGAGAGCCTTCGGACCCTTGTTATTGTAAAGATAACATCAATACCTCACCGGGGACATCTGGGTTCTCTGTTGTGGTGTCCCACTGAGGCCACATTAGATGACACGTGAGAAGTCTGGATGAGGAAACAGAGAGGAGTAAAGAGCCCAGAGGCTCTTGGGTGATCCGCACATTGGAACAGAACATGCCAGTCTGGCCCAGGTCTGGGTGAGTCAGAACTGAGGGAGTTGGCCTCTCGGATGCTGACAGGACCCTCCCACCCCTATGACTGGGGACGTGTCGAGTGGCCTGTCCCACAGGGACCGGCATCCATGGGTGGAGGGGGTCTGGAGGCTGGGGAGCACCGGTCTCCCCCCTCCTCACAGTCATGTGCACCTTCTAGGGGGACATGGTTCCAGCAGTGACATCAGTTGGAAGGTCTGGGCTAGGCTCCAGCCACAGCGTCCCCAACACAAGAGGAAGTCCCTCTCTCGGCACTGACACGCTCAGGGTGGGTCGCCAGGGCTCACCAGTGTCACTCTGGGCTGACACAGCGTTCTTTGACCATCTCAGCCCACTGGGCGCTTGGCTCTTAAAGTTCCCTCCAAGTGACAGACACAGCCTCTCACATCTCCTTGGCCAGAGCAAGTCACAGGCCCCATCTACATTTGAAGGTGGGGGGGGAAAGGAGCCCCACCATGAGTCAGAAACCAGGGCAGGGCCTTTTGTCTCAGCCCCGGGGTGCCTGCCCAGGGCTGAGCATGACAGGGGAGAAAACAAATGACCTTCAGTCAGTTCAGTTCAGCACGTGCTTCATGCCCCTCCTGTGCCCGGGTCTGGGGGCCCAGAGATGACAATGACACAGTCCCCGGGAGTGGGTCAGATGCACAGAAGAGTCACCCACCCAGCATGGGGTGGGCAAACCTTTGTCCCTGTCCTCCTGCCCAGGGCAGTGACTCTGGGGGTCCACACTCCCTAACTCGGCGCCTGGCCCTCCATGAGCCAGCTCCCAGCTCCCCACCTTGTCCCTCCAGGCCAGACCGAGCTGATTCCGGGTCCTGAGTCCGCCATCCCCTCGCTCTCGCCTCTGAGCCTTTGTAACTACTGTTCTCTCTCCCTGCTCATGGCATGAAGGGGGCCAGACCCTCCAGCCTGAAACCTGGCCCTGCCATTTACTGGATGATGATCAGGTGCCTCAGTTTCCTCATCTGTAAGATGGGAATAGTAGTATCTACCTCGCACTCACGGGGGTAATTGTGAGGATTTAGTGAGTTAATACAAATAAGTCCTTAGAACAGGGCCCAGGACACAACAGATGGACAATCAGCCGCAAGCTTGGCGGTCCCTCCCTCGACCTGGTTGACGTCTTCCTCCCCCCCCCCCCCACAGGAAAGCATCTGGCATCCCTACATCCTCGAGCACAGCTCAGGGCCCAGCACAGACACCCCAGCTGCCCCCAAAAGCCACCTGAGCCTGATGCCCCCTTCCTGGGGCATTTGCCTCCGGCAGCGTCATAAGGAGCCAGCGACAGACAAAAGCAAAACGCCCGAGGTGAGCAGGTGCCCAGCCCCGAGCCCCGCACAATCCTTAGGAGGTGGGGGAGGGGGAGAAGGCCGAGGCTCTCCCGCTCACAGAGCTCCCCGTCCCTGCTGGTCGGGGTCTGCAGCTCATCACCCCTGTTTGTGCCCCACGTTTGTGACATTTTTCTCTCTTGGGTGGCTAGCAGGAGCGTCTGATGTGCTGTTTGGGGCGATATCAGAGCATTTCGGTATGGCCTAAAAAATAAGCCTTCACACCTTGAGCAATTCCAAAGAAGTCAGTATGTTTGAGGCAGAAACCCTCACTGTGTCTCCTAGAGATCTCGGCCCGTCCTGACCCGGAGAGGGGGAGGGGACAAGGGTCTCGCCGGGCCACGTACTTGGCGATGAGAAACGGGGATTGTACATAAGGACCCTGGGCCTGTCTAATTGGCTACCTTCAGAAGTCTGGCTTTGCAAGTGTCAACGTAGAGTAGATTTAACTACTCAGCTACTTGACCTCGCTGGACCGCAGTGAGGAACCTTGGAGCTGAAATTCAGGCATAAATCCCTGCTCAGCTGTTTACTAGTTGTGGGAATGGTTGCTGGCAATTCCTGAAATTAGTAAATGGCTGCTGGTGTCTGCCCCACGGGGGACCAAGTTCTGAGCTGGGCCCAGGGACACCAGGGTGGGTAAGATAAGGTCCCTGTCTTCACGGAGCTCACAGTCTGGTGAGGAGAGGGGATGCGACAGAGGAGGGAGTGGCCCCTGACCAAGCCGGGCCAGTCAGGAGAAGCTTCCCAGAATCGAGGGCCACAATGTCCTGTTGCACAGGCTGTGTACTACACAACTCACCCCTGTGCGATGACATGGATGGCTCTCCCCAGAGCTGGGCAGTCAGCAGCCCTGCCAGCAGGTGTGCCTGAGCTCTTTTGAAGGATGGAGGGCAGGTGTGGAATCATAACAACACACATACACTGAGCGCTTCCTCTGGCCAGGCACTGCCTGCCCCATCTCATTTCATTCTGACGCAGGACTGTTGGTCCCGTGTCGCAGTGAGGAGGCCGGAGTCACTGAGGCTGAACAACTTGCCCGAGGCTGTGCAGCAGGGAGTTGCAGAACTTGAACCTGGGTCTGTTTAAACACTGGGCCCGTAGGAGGGGAGCGCACCCCCGGGAACACCACGTACAAAGGTGGGGAGCGCACTCAGGAATGGGCAAAGCTCACGTCAGTTCATGACCTACTGTTCTGGCTGGAGCCCAGGCTCCCTGCTTCCCTGTTCAGTGCCCCTTCGACAGGTTGGATGGACTAGTGTGATGGGAGAACGTGGGGTCCGAGGTGAGGACTCGGTCCAAATCCCAAATCTGCTCCTCACCAGCTTTTTGATGACAAATCAGTAGTTTTCCCGCTCTGGGATCAGTTTCCCCAGCTGGAAAGCAGGGAACCCCTGGGGCATCCCTGAGTCCAGAGGAGCCCCTTCCAGGAGTCTCTGGCCAGCTTCTCCGTGTCTGTGGGTGTCTGGACTAGATGAGCACCAAGCACTCAGGAGTGCAGACTTCATACTTACTGGCCGGTGACCTCTGGTCAGGCTCCTCACGTTCCTCATCTGTGCAGTGGGGGTGATCTGTCCCCCTTCCTGATCTCTGTGAAGATTCACCGAGGTGAGGCATGTGAAGGGTGAGTGTGGGGAGGGTGCCCGGTGAGTCCTGCTCAGTGACTGTCAGTGGCGACTGTCAGGCACTCGGAAGGCTCAGCCAGGCCTGCCGGCGGGGTGATACCTCAGCTGCTGAGGATCCGGTTGGGCGGGGCGGGGGCTGCTGACGGAGTTGCTTCCGTGTGAGCTAGCAATGAGAATGAGAAGAACAGTGGTAAGCTACTTAACCTCTCGGAGCCTCGATTTTCTCCTCTCTAAAATGGGGACGCAATTCCTAGCTCAGAGATGGGTCCTGCAAAGTGCTTAGTGCTGTGCTCCGCACACAGCAAGGGCTCAATAAATGTTGGCTGCCATTTGCCGCTCGCAGGGGGCTTTGAATATGAGCTCCACAAGAGAGGTTTGTGTTCTGTCCCTCGCTGCTGCAAGTGCCTAGCACGGAGCTCGGCACGTAGGAGATGCTCAGTGAATATTTGCTGGATGAAACACGATTGCATGTCAGTGTGTTTTTATTGACACCTGATGTGGTGGGGCCTTAGCCGCGCTGCCGGCCCTTTCGGCTCTGGGCTGGGCTTGGTTCCCGACCGCGTGCAGAGCCTGCCTGGGAGCCCCACGCCTGCTCTGGGCAGCTGAGGAAGCCGCAGTGCTGGTGCCAGGGTTGAAGGCGCGGGTCGGAGCCGCCTCCCCCTGGGCGCCATCACTGAGGCTGGCCCCTCTCCGTCTCTCTGGCTTTCATACACAGCATGGGGTCCCATCCCCGCTTCTCTGCCTGGGCCACCCTCTCACAGTTAGAACTCTAAGAGTGGGTGGAACCAGGCCCAGACTGCAAGGTCCCAAAGGCCCTTCCCTCCAAGATCTCCTTCCTCTGAAAATAAAAGATGTTGTCTCGGAGGCCCAGGCACCTGTGCTTCCCCACTCAGCCAATCATGCTGCTGCAGAGACAGGGGTTTTGATGAGGGAGGGGCAGAGGGCTCAGGGGCGGGGTTCCCAGGGCCAAGGGAAGGAGCTGGAAGGGAGAGGAGGAGGTACTGGGATCCCCTTATGTTCACTTTTCACTGTCCCCAGCCTGACGGCCCTGATTTCTTCGGTACACGTTGACCTAGATTCATCAACAAGCTCAGCTAGTGTCATAGCCCCCTAAGGAAGTCTCTGGGGCCTCCTTGGCCCTGGCTTGGGGTCCACTGTGACCCCCTTCTTGCTCTGCCCTTTCCCACATGAACTCAGACGACACCTGGTTCAAATTTGTCAACCAGAAGAGATTTTGCTTTTCAGGGGACATTTGGCAAAGTCTGGAGACATTTTTGATTGCCCCGGTTGGAGCAATGGTGGTAGGAGCCCAGACAGTGGGTAGAGGCCAGGGATGCCACTGAGTGCGCAGGACAGTCCCCACAACAAAGAAGTATCCAGCTCCAAATGTCAATAGTGTTGCTGTTGAGAAGCCCCACAGGACTTATGGAGAATGAGGCTCAGAGAGGGGCAGTGGCCTGCCCAAAGTCACACAGCACCTCGGTGGCAGGTCCAGGAGGACAGGCTGGACCCACTGACTCTGGCTGATCTGGCTGGGGGACCAGGCACCTGTGCTGAAGGCCTCCGTCGTGCCGAGCAGCCTCTTTTATTTCAAGTCCGGCTTCTATTTCTCTCCAAATAATTCCAATTTCAGGAACATTTTTGTCAGTATTTTTATTCTCCCTGTCTTTCACGGGGCTTTCTCTCTGGGTAATCTGAGGCTCGCAGGCAGCTAAGTACGGCATGTACATTCCAATGAAATGCAATACAAAATAATTGAGCATATTTCTGTCATGTCTGAGCGATGGATTAATCTCCCTGACACAGCCTTGTTTCTTTCTTCCCTCCCACCGCTTTTTGTCTGAGTGTTTCCCCCCTTCCCGGAATCTTTGAAATTCCAGTGGCTTCGTGGCACCTGCCCATTGAAAATACACAAAAGATCTGACTTTATAGCCTGTGTCTCGTGATCGATACCAATGTTCCCGAGCAGCGGGACCCCCGGCATTTGTGTGGGCCCAGGAGGGGCGGGGCTGGCTGCGGGAGGGGGCCTGGAAGGGATGCGGGGTCCCTCCTGAGCAAACAGAATCTTGGCACAGCCCCTGTGGGCGCTCCGTGCATGCAGGGTCAGCAAGGATGCCCTGGATGGGACCGAACCGTAGGTTCAGCTCAGGAGGAGAGTGAGAGGCATTGGCCAGAGCTCGAGCCATGGCCTCGGAGGAGACCCGAGACCTGGGGGGGGGGGGGAGCACAGAGCCCTCCCTGCGAGGTGGAGGAGGTGCAGGGCGGGAGCATCTGGGTCTCCATCCCCAGAGCACTGGGGAGCCCCTGACTGTTTGAAGTGAGGGAGGCACAAAGCGATCGCTGCAGTGAACCGCTCTCTTGGGCACTGGTCAGGAAAGGATGGTGGGGCGGGAGCAGCAACAGGAGATGCTGAGGAGGCTGCGGGAAGGTTCAGGGGCGAGCTGATGCGGGGGGAAGAGGCCTTGGGACTGGGGGAGAGAGAGAACGATCCTGTTGCCTCTGTGAACATTTATTTTATTTATCTCTGTATGTCTAGAATAATTGCTGAATGAAAGAACGCACAGTCACTCCGGAGACTGGTCAGAGGTGAGCGCTGGTAGGAGGGGCGTAGGGTGGTGGGAGGGGAGGAGGCAGGGGGGAGGTGGGCAGGGGGGAGGAGGTGGGCAGGTCGGTAGAAGGTGAGTTGGCCGTTGGGAGGCGGGCGGCACGTGGGTGAGCAGGCGGGTAGGAGGTGAGCAGGTGGATGGGAGGTGGGCAGGCTGCTAGGAGGCGGGCAAACTGGTAGTGAGTGGGACATGGCAGGGGGTGAGCAGGCTGGTGGGAGCGGCACAGGCAGGTAGGAAGTGGCGGGCTCATGGGAAGGCAGCAGGCTCTGGGCGGTGTGCAGCCCTGCGTGAGATGGGCAGATTGTCTAGGGAGTCCCGGACCTCACGGCCGCCCAAGGAAAGGGCCTGCAGTGGGGGTCGAGTTGGCCTTGCCCATGGGACACAAGCCTTCCCATGTGGCCTAGAGCTCAGGTGAGTGTCTGTGTGTTCCGGGCCCAGCTCAGGCCCAGGTCGGGCTCCCCTGTGGTGCCTGCAGGAGCAGCCGTGGGGACCCTGCTGGGCCTGGTCCTAGCGCAGGAAAGGAGACAGGTAGCTCTCACGACTGTGGGCTCCCGGAGTGGGCGGCGGCAGCGGTGGTCGCCGTGGGCAGGGGCTCTGAGCTGCCCTGGGTGAGCAGGGGCACGATGCTGGCTTCATGCTTGCCTCTTTGCCTGGTGTCCTGGCAGCCAGCCTGGCCGTGTCACACCGACGTCACCCGGGGCCCCTCGAGGTGGCGCAGCAGAAAGATTTTAGAATTTAGAGTCACAGCCCCGACTGGGGAATGCTGGCTTGGCCGCTACTGTGTGACCTCGGGCAGGCGCTTCCCTTCCTGGAGCCCCTGTCCTCGCATCTGGGAAATGGGCTCCATCACGCCACTTGTCAGAGCTGCCCTGCCCCAACACCCGGCTTTCCGTGGCTCCTCGGTGACCGCCGTGTCCTCACTCCTGAAGAACACCTTGAGAGGCCCCTCGACATCAGAACTGTCAGCTGGTCCATCCCTGAAGGAGATTGTGGGAGTTGTTCCTTCTGAGGAACACATCCCTTTGGGCCTCGAAGGCTGCTCCTGTTTCCAGAAGCCCCTGAGAAAGACCACCATCCCTGGGGTCTCACCCGAAGGCCTTTGTGAGCCAGTGCCCCCCTGGGGGCTGGGGGCAGGTGTCCAGGAGCAAGGTGTGGGTCCCTGAGGAGGGACACAGGGGGCTGGGGGTGAGGGAAGAGAGAAGGGGGAGGGGGCATTGGTAACAATAACAATAACTAACGTATTTCCACTTTCAGGTGGGCAGACTGGTTCCAGAGGGGTCAGGTTCTCTGTCCAAGGTCACACAGCTGGGGTTTGGGCCCAGGGGTTCTTGCTCCACAGTCTAGCTCTCAACCATGAACCTGAAGGGGGAATGTGGGCCAGGGGCACCAGGGGAGACTTCAGCCAGCCTGGCACAGTCCAGGGTCCTGCCTCCTTCAGGCCCAGGTGTGAGGTGACAGGCCTGGGGCTGGCTGTCACCACCTCTGGGTAATTGATGAGCATGGAGCACCCAGGTCTCTCTGAGGGGAAGGAGCTATTCACAGGTAAAATCTTAAATGGGAGCCATTAAAGCCGACCTGGGTGCAGCTCATACAAACTTACACGTCAGGCCCATAAATCACCCATTTAATGCACCCAGAGATGCCATGGTGGTGGGGAGGCCTGGATGGGGCTCGGGCCCATCAGATACAAGCACGGGCTGGGGTGATGCTGATGCTGTATTTACTAGGGAAGGAGGTGGGGGTCGCTGTCCAGATCTGAAGCCACCCTTCTGCTCAGAGTCAGCTCCCACACGGTCTGCCTGCCCCAACTGGAAAGCAAAGTAAGGCCTGAGCCACGGGGAAGGCCTGGGAAAGGTGTGTGGGAGAAAGCAGGAATTCATGTCATCATTTAGACTGGGGTTTGTGCCCTGGGTCTGACCTCTTATAGCTCTGTGACTTTTCACATTACTTTACTCTCTGGGCCTCAGTGTCCTCATCTGTAAAATGGGGCCAATAGCATAACCTACAGCAGACCAATAGAATAAATGAGAAAACGGGTATGCAGAGCTGAGCACAGGGCAAGAGGGGCGCAGGAGGGTCAGTTCTTGTTATACTGCCATGTGTGCTGGAATCAGGGAAGGCGGGGTGAGCAGGGGGGAGGAGGCGTGAGGGAGGCAGCAGAGGGGGGCTGGTTTGCTGAGCACTCGCTCACAGGTCAGGATGGAGCCCTCCGAAGCCTGCTCTGTCGTGTAGTCATCGAAGCTCTGAAGGAAGTGTCAGTGTTGGCCCCTTTTCCAGCTGAGGAAACAGGCTCAGCCAGATGAAGCCCGAAGTCCCAGGGCTAGTAACCGGCCACAGCCAGGATAGGGAGCTCGGTTTGCCAACTCCAAAGTCCCCATCCTGCAGATGCGCCTCCCGGGTCTACGTGGGTGGTCCCAGGGCCGGGGTGGGGACCTCCCATGGTCCGCTGGGCCTCCTCAGCCCTCCTGGGAGTGTTTATGCGGACACATCATTACCTGGTGTAATTAGTCCTAACGAGGATTGAGGATCCGTCACTGATCAGGAGCAGAGTCTGTCACCAATCTGGGACTTCTCCTCGCGTTTTCCCTGTGGCCCAGCAGTGCCTGCAGCAGAAGGGGACCAGCACGCCCAGCCTGTCAGAGGCCGGCTCTGGTGACCAGAAGGTGTGGCCCAGCCACCTCCCTGACCCCTCCCCAATCTGCTCTGTCCTCAGCTCTGCCCATTTGAGTCCCCCAGGCCCTCAGGCTCGGGGACCCCCTTCACTCTCCCTCCTTCCCCGCCTTCCCTCCCCTGGCCTCCCCTGTTTACTCTTGGTCATGTCCCCGTGGACCCCTGACAGCCCCTTCCAGTCCCCTCCCCTCCCATGGTCATCTGGGGCATTGGCAGCAGAGAGCCCCGGGGCCCTTACCAGCCTCACCGCTCACCAGTGTAGGAAGCCAAGAAGGAAAGAGGGAAGAATGAGTCCAGACACTCAATTCTGGATGGAACACATCGAGAGTTCTCAAGATGGAATGCGTTTTGTTTAAACCCTGATCTCTTGTCAGCTGGAAAAATGAATTCTGCCAAATCTCTTGAAGTCAGCTGTCAAAGTAAAGCATTTTGGGGAAGACAGATCTCTTACTCTGATGGCAAAATTCATTTGAAACGATCCTTTAATCCAGTCTCGCTGCGAAACTTGGAGCTGAAATTTTCAAACCTGTTCACCCTGCATGTTGGGTCCTCATTTTCCTGCGGCCTCCTCTTCTGGTGCCTCGTCCTTGGCCTCTTACAGAATAACTCAGCAAAGAAGCGCGGCTGGGGTCATGGTAACCATGGGTTTCTCAGGACAATTTTAGGGGGAAAATGACAGAGCACGAAGCCTGCCTCTTGGCGTCTGCCTGGGGAGAGAGGCGCTCGCCGTCAGAGGCTCAGCAGCCCAGGGGAGGCCTGCGCACGGGGTCGGCGGGAGGGATTCACGGACCTGGCGGCTGTGGTCTGTGCAGCAGGGGGGAGGGGCAGGGGGCATCCGGGAGGATGGCCGTGCCTCACCCCTGCTGGAGCTGGGGACTGCTGCTTTTCCTCTAATCCCCGCTCTCCACCCTGTCCCTCTTCCATTCCTCACCTCCTCCCACCATTTCAGATCTGAATCCTGCATTTGGGCCCAGCACTTCACAGTTGGCAAAGAACTTCATTTGCTCCTTAATTCACCCATCCATTCATGTTATTTGCACTGTGGTATTTGGGGCCCACTGTGGGTCATGATCTGTATGAAGCTCTGGGGTTACAGAGACCTACAAAACACAACCTCTCCCTCTCGGACCCCAGGGTTTGACGGCAGAGATGGGATGTGGTTGAATGGCCATGACTCTTATGAGAGATGTGTGCTGGGCACATAGTAGGTGCTTTCCTCAGTTGGACTGTGTTGGGCAGCTTGTAACAGAAAATCCAACAATGACTCAAGCAACTGAGACATGTAATGATCGTGAGCAAAAAGATGTCTGGAGAGAGGCAGTTCCGGGGTTGGTCAGATGCTCAGTGATGACAACAAATCAGGGCTTTTCCTCTTCCCTGTTTATCATCCTCAGTTATGTTGGCCTTTTACCTTAGCTTCTTGCCTCATGGTAGCAAGACGGCTGCCACAGCTCCAAACATCGTCTCACAAGCCAGCATTCAAGTCTAGAGGAGGGGAATAGAGTGAGGCAGGAAAATATTTCCCAGGAGCTCTCCCTCCACCAGTAGATTTCCCTCACACCTCAATGACTGGATCTGGGTCACAGCCCCACTCCTAAAGCCATGTCTGGATTTTAGGGGGTGGCGTGCTGGGCATGGCTTCACCCCTGAGCTGAGGAGGCCCACCAGGTCTGTTGCTGCAAAAGGAACCCAGGGCTCTGCGAGGGAAGGAAGGAGCGGCGGGCCGCGGGGTGGGCGGCCGCCCGTGTCCACCACCTTCTCCTCAGCGCTGCGATGGAGTGTCCCGGGCAGGGTGGGGTCGGGGCTGGTGGCCAAGCCCAGCCCTGGGGGCCGAAAGCCCTGCACTGAGCCTCAGTCCCCACGGGCCGTGGGATCTGGTCCATGGCACAGCCTCCTCCCCTGTGGAGTGGGGGCCCCGACAGCACCTGCTGAGGGGGGGTCGTGCAGGTGCCAAGGTCGTGCGTGGAGGCACCCGGTGGGAGGAGGTGTTAACAGCTGTTAGCTGTGGCTGCGACGAGCCCCGTCTGAGAAGTGGGCCCGTGGTGCCTCCTCTGTGACCGTCCCGGGGGTGACAGAGCAGAAGAGGAGTTCACACGCGTGAGTGCTTCCTCCGTGTGCTGGGCGCCCCTCACTTGTGCTCGCGCACTGACTCCTCCCAGCCACCCCGTGACGAGCCGCCCTGTCCCCATTTTACAGCTGGGGCGCAGGACGGTGACCCCAGGTCAAGTGCGGACAAACAGATGCCAGCCACCGTGCTCTGAGCCACTGCGGGGCCTGGCGGGAGCCGGCACAGGCAGGCGCGCAGGTGACCCCTCCTGGCCCTGCTGCCCGTCCCCGGGTCCCAGGCTGGTGGCTGCGCCTGATCCATCTTCTTACCCCGATCTCTGTCCTTCAGGAGCTCAGGGCCCCAGAACCTGCCAGGGGGAGATTTGCCCACCATCTTGCTGCCCTTCTCCCCACGATAATGAACGGACAGTTCTGTGTCATCAGTGATGGGGACACATGATCATCAAGCTGGTGTCACCACATCTTGGTCGTGAGTTGGCAACTTGCATTCTCGGGGAACAATATGCACTTATGCAGAACATAAGCATATGCTAATGATGGGTAATTATACTCCATATTTATAGATTTACCAAAATATGTAAAACCCCCTCTGACAATCATACACCTACAGTCACATCACGATTTAATAAGCGCACAGGAGGCTCCTGGTTGGCATCGCAACGTAAGCTGGGGCACCCGGTGTGGGACGAAACATGCAGCCCAGCCCTGCTGGGGGGGTCTCGCTGTCCCCACTGCCGGCCCCCACTCAGGCCTGCACCCATCGCCGCCCTTCCAGCCTTCCTGGTCCTCCCGGCTTCCCAGAGAGATGGCCTAGTCTGTGGGGGACATCCAGGCAGAGTGAGCCGCACTCACCAGGGTGCTGGGGTGGGGGCGCTCAGCAAGGAGGCTGGAGGAGGTTGGGAGGGAGGGCCTCCCAGATAGGGTCAGGAGCTAGATCGAGAAAGGTGAGCTGCATTAGGGAGGGGTGAGGACGGGTGAGGAGGGTGAGGAGGGGTGAGGAGTAGCTTCTCTCTGTCCTCCTGTCCCCTCCGGCAGTGGAGTTGAGGGAATGAAACCCCAACTCCCAGGCTCTGGGCAGAGGTTGAGAACTGGGTGCTGGAGATAAGGAGGAGGGAGGCAGGGATGGGGGTGGGGGTGCCCAGGCCCGGGACCCTTAGGGGGATTTTCTGTCATCAGCGGGGGGGCTCTCCCAGGAGGACTCATTCCCTGAGACCCACCTCCTCCTGACTTCCTCAGTGGATGCGGCAGCAATGCGCATACTCGGGTGAACCACCAGGTGCAGGTCCCATTGCTGCTAGTTAACCATGTTGACTTGTAAAACAGCCATTTCAATCGATCCAAAGTGCATTTTTGCCACCAGCAGGGAGCAGGTTGCTTTTCCTCCATCAGAAACCCGCTCAGTGGGCAAGATGCCTCACCCCACCCCCAACCCCGGCCCTTCTCTTCCTTCCCCTCCCTTCCTGGAGGACAGAATCCACACAGAACTGAGGGATCCTCCACAGCAACATCTCCCTGATGTTGACCTGACATTTGGCTTCATCAGCACCATCCAGGGGGCTCTAAGCAGATGGAACCCCCAGTTCCACCCCCTGAGACCCCCAATCAGGGGTTGGGTGGGCCCTGCCCTGCTCAGGGACACCCACCTGCTCCCTGTTGCCTGCTGGAGAAATCCAACTCTTCATCCCAGCATTAGGGCCCCTGGAATCGGGCTCACCTCACTCTACGCCCACACCCCAACCTCCCCTTCCCCGCAGGACTTCCTGGCAGGAGGGGGTCTGGTCCAATATGATTGGATGAAATGAGAAGTTTTACTGCACAGCTGCTGTTGGTCCGTCCCTGGACCTGAGGCTGGTCCTGTGCCCCCACTCACAGCTGGGGAAACAAAGGTGCAGGGGGCTCAGGGGGCTGAGCTCAACTCCCATCTCTGTCCACAGCCACGGCTGCTGCTCTTCCTGCCTCATGGCATTCCTCCTTTTGTTTATCCATTTGACAAATATTTATTGAGCACCTGCTACATGCTCAGCTCTATTCCAGGGGCTCAGGACATAACGGGCAACAAAACAGACAGCCTGCCGAGGAAGGTGGTCAGATACGGTTGGGGAGTCGGACAATTTATTACTCAGACAGCAAAGGCAAGATCAAGAAAAGTGCCAGTTCCCTGTGTCCCATGTCCCATAGGATGACACCAAAACACAAGGGGCCAGATGACAATGCGACAAGGGCAGCGGGCTGATCCGGGGATGAGGAGCCAATCCCATGCATACCGTTTTGTCACCTGCAGCTGTACCCTAAGGAAGACGTGCCCGTGTTCTGAGAGGACCTCAGGCCATTCAGCCAAGACCTATCAGCTCTGACTGTCTTGCCTTCATGACCTGGGTGGAGAGTGCAAGGTGGCCAGGACACCCAGACAGCCATTTCCCTAGGCAGCCCTGTCCTCATGGGACCCAGGCATCAGGTTGTTTTAAAGCTTCCAGGTAATTCTAATTGGCAGCCTGAGGTGAGGGCCTTGGTCTAGATTTTGCTCGATTTCTGAGGTTTCCTTGCATCACTGCCTGATACACAGACAAACACATTGGTCCTATACTCTATCACATAGAGTATAGACCTGTCTATCCACCACTCTCTGTCTCTGTGTCTGTCATATACAGTACTTAGCGGGTAAGCACCACTCCTCTCTTACACGTGACGTTGAGAACTTACCTGTTCTACAAGGGACACCTTCCATCCCTCTTTTTCGATGAGGCAAGTGAGTGGCTCCAGAGAGCCAAGACTTAAATCCAGGTCTGCCCCCTCAGTGCCCCCACCCCTGTCCCTCACACCACTCCAGCCGCTCTGAGCCCGAGATGCTGATGTGCTCTGTCAAGATTCTGTGATGTTCTAAGCGTCTGATAATGTCCCATTCTAGCACCGAATGATTTTACTGTTTTGTGAACCTTACTTTGTGATTTTGATAATTCTGTCTTAATGTTACACATTTTTTATGTCCAACGACCAAGACTTATTATAATTTCCCTTTAGTAGTCTCTGATTCTGATATTCGGTGAGTGGAGCCTTCTGGGGCTGGGAAACACCCCACCCCCAGAACAGGCAGCCAGCCCCCCAGCCTGAGTCTCCCCCAGGCTTCCAGTTACCCCTTCTTCCCTTCCAAATCCCACCAAACCATCTTCAGCTGCTGCCTTCTCCGGGCCCGCTGCCGATGTTCTGAGTTGATTGGCTGTCACAAAACGTTCTTAGCCGTGACAGTGACAATTAGGACAATTACGCTGGGTGACAAAGTCCCACCAGATTTAGGACCCGCCGTGAGTCAGGTCCCTGGAACCTAGGCGGCCACCCAGGCACCGCCCAGTGACGCTGTCCCTCTGGAGCAGTGCTGCCCTGCGTCAACCCCCACCTGGGCCGGGTTCCTTGGCTGTTCATGTTCCAGGCTCCCCCCTCCCTTCCCTACTGAGCTTCCTGCTCTCTCCCCTCCCTGTTCTCAGGACAGCATCTCTGCTGGGGCCTCTCCTGAGGGTGCTGCTGTACTCAGAATCCCAACCCCGACAGTGGAGGCTCAGTCCCTGTTAATGGTCCCGAGCCCATGGGGCACCTGGGTGGCTCAGTCGGTTAAGCGGCTCCCTTCGGCTCAGGTCCTGATCCCAGAATCCCGGGATTGAGCCACGTGTCGGGCTCCCTGCTTGGCGGGGAGTCTGCTTCTCCCTCTGCCCCTCACCCCACTCGTGCTCTCTCTCTCTCTCTCTCAAATAAAATAAAATAAAATAAAATAAAATAAAATAAAATGGTCCCGAGCCCAGGCACTGCTTAGATGACAGGCTTTGGCCCACCCAGGTTTCCAGTCAGGGCTCTGTCACTTCCTTGCTGTGGGATCTCAGGAAAATTACTTCACCTCTCTGAGCTCAGTGGCCTCACATGTGAGTTGAAGATAATAGAAGCATCTGCCTTATGGGGAGGAGGCCAGACTTACATGGAAGTGATAGTACAGTTATTGGCTCAGCAATCACCCAGAAACACTCCATTGCTGAGGGCTGTTATTATTACTGCTGTTGCTATTGTTGTGTCAGGGCTGGGGAATTTCTCTGGTGCCAAGTGCACGGAGATGAGCAGCTTCTCCTGCATTTGGAGGGTGCCGGCCCTGGCTGGAGCAGTGAGAAGAGAATGAACTTCTACCCCATGGGCCTGGGTGCAAATTCAGCCTCCAGTGCTCACTTGATGTGTGACTTGGGCAAGGGGTGGAGACTCTTCAGCTTTCCCCTCTGTAAAATGGGCACAATAATACAGACCATGTAGGGTTATGTAAGGATTTGTTGAGGCTGCCTCAGTGGGAGGCAGTTTCCTAAGCTCAAATCACTTGAGGCTGTGACTTCTGGGGAACTTCTCTACCTCTCTGTGCTCCACATCCTCTCTATAAAGCAGTATCTGCTCTCAGCATTCCAGGCCCGAGGGAGTGCGGGCGCTCAGCGGCCCCTGAAGATCTCCCTTCCTGAGACCGCTGCGCTGACAGCTGAGAAACCCAGGCCAGGAGACATTAGATTAAACGTCTGGGAACCAAGACCATCTATGGCCGTGCTAAATTATGCAGGGCGGACAATTAGAGAACGAGAGGCTCTATAATAAGGGGCCCATTGGGCGGGACAGAGGCTCTGTGAGCAGGAGCCAGAGGTGAGGGAGAGGCGCCCGCTGCCCGGGGCAGGTGTTCACCTCAATGACGCTCGTCTTCCCCCTTAATACAGTCATGCGCGCTCGCTGGGAGGCGGGAGGCATTTGCAAAGTGCCAGATGGTAAATATGAGAGCACCGAAGTCACCTGATGCCCCACCTCCCAGGGACAGTGGCCCGGAAATTATTGATGTCTTTCTTTATTCTTTGTTTCTCCCCGTACGCTGTTTTCACGTCGCTGTCAGGAGGAGCTAGGGTACCATGCAAGAGCAGAGAACCCTCCAGAACAGTGAAGCTCTCTTCTAGCTCCTGTTACAGGTCTGCTGGGGTCAGCGGGGAGGGCTCTGCTCACCGCAGACACCTGGGGACTGGGCTGATGGGGCGCCACTTCCTAGGGGGTCAGCAGGTCCTCCTGCTTCTCAGTCATGGGGACAGGGAAGAATGGACAGGGAGAAATGAGCTCTGACCCTTAGATGCTACCTCCTGGAAGGTTCATTCCCCACCTCCATTCATGTTTCTTGGCCAAGGCAGGTCTCACGGGCACCCCGACATGCAGGCGATGGGGACGTGCGGTTCTCCTGCAGGGGGGCCCAGAAAGACAACTGGGTCTCAGCGAACCCCGGCCTTGTCCTCCACACACTGCACCCACAGATTTGGATGCTTCTCACCTGACACCCTGGTCCGACCAGTTTTCTGTCTCTTTTATATTCCTGGAAATAGTCATTTGACTGATGTTCCTACTATCCTCCCACTTTTGAAGTTTGAATGGTTCCATTCTTTCTTACTCTCGTAAATAACACTGCCGTGGATTTCTTCATTCTTCAATCTTCCTCTAAATGTCTATTTTGTTAAAAGAGATTCCTGTAAGATGTTGGGTAAAATAGCATGAAGTTTTAAGAATTGAAAATGGCTAATGTTTAGGGAGTGAATAATCCTCGAGTTCTGTTTGCTTGGCCTTCATGTGACCCCAGATCTGGAAGCTTCTCCAGCTCTGCGGGCTCCCACCCTGGCCCCACCACCATTGTGCTTGCTCCCTGCCTCTGCTCTGACCCTGTTCCCATCACTCTCTCCTCAGCAGCCAGGTGACCCCGTGAGACTCAGGGCAGAGTCATCCCTGTCCCGCTCCACGCCCAGACCCCTACGTCACTTGGCACAGTCCCCCCAGGGATCCTGAGGTCTCCTGCTCCCACCCCCCTGTCCATTCCCCACCCATCCCAAGCCGCACTCCTCTGCAGCCCCTCGGGCTCCTTCCTAGGCCTGGAGCCCTGTGCACGGTCAGCCTCGAGGCTCGCCTTTGCCCTTCCCTCCAGCGGCAGCCTCCTCTCCACGTCTGCCCCGCTCCCTGCAGGGATCTAAAGGTCTTTGCCCCAGTGTCATCTGCTCTGACTGGCCTTAGAGCCAAGGACAGACTGGCTCCACCCACCTCAGCAGGCTCAGCACCTGCCACCTTTCCCCCATTCAAGGTGGTCCAGTCACACGGCCTTTCTTCTGCCACCTGGACCTCTGAGCCTTTGCACATGTTGTTCCCTCTGCCTGGGGCATCCTCCAGGCCAGCTGACCCAACTGACTCTGCATAGAAGTGTCACTTCCTCTGGGAAGCTCCCTCCACAAGGTGGGGCCCCGTGGCCCTCATCACGTTGCAGCTGATGACAGTTATTGCGTTCACGTCAGCCTGTCTTATGACTGGAAACCCCGCAGGGTGCCTTAGTCATTGCACACCCCGGGATCTAGCTCTGGGCTTGGTACACGGCGGCTGCTTCACCATCCTGGGGACCCAGCCTGTCCAGGGCCCTGGGAGGGAGGAGGAGCCTGTGGGCCAAGGACGGGAAGGACAAGGGCCGGGGACATGGGCCCGCGTGTGCTGAGGGATGCGAACTGGGCTCCCTGCTCTGCTCACAGCTGCCTGGACCATCAGGATGGAGCCAGAAGGCCCAGCCCTCCGCGGACGAGGCCCGGCGAGCCCTGGGTAGTGGGCAGTGGTGAGTATTCAGGTCACAAGCCCTCCTTGCGGGCCCTGTGCCACGGGAGCCAGTGGGGCTGGTGCATGAGGAAGCGAACAGAGCTCATCTCTTAGTTAAAATAGAATTTGGTTAAATGACTTGCTCACATCATTTCCCTGTAATCACCCTCGGGCTCTGCAACTGCCTTTCTTCTCCGTTTTTCCTTCCCTTCATGATGGTTTATTGCTTTTCTTATTCTTCTCTTGGTTTAACTCTAAGACAGGAGGGAGCTGAGCTGACTGGGGAGCCCCTTTTGCAGGATCCGAAGAAACTATTTTGCAAATTGCAGGGACTGATTAGAAATGAGAATGGCAGTTCCATCAATTACAGCAGGAGGAGGAGAGAGGGGTGGTCTCGGGGCGGGGGGGGGGGGGACGGGGCGGGGCAGTGACGGGGGCAGGTGGGCAGGGGAGGTAGCACCGCCCACCCCGGGGCCTTACTGAGCCCCTGCAGGCTCCACCCAGAACCTCTGCGCATGAAGACAGGGGTGCAGACACGCACAGCGCACACACGGACAGACAGACGCACACAACACCCGTCATGAGCACCTGTGACTCACACACAAACATCCCCCCGTGCACACACAGGCCCACAGGCACACACTCATCCCACATGCACACACGCCACCCAATCCAGCCCATCCCCCTTCTTGGATTCCTCTCAAGTCACCTGTTTTGTTTGTGCCCCCCCCCCCCGCCATGACTCTGTGTGACCTCCGTCAGCTCCCCCCCGGATCCCTGCAGCGCCCCCTCGTCTGCACTATTACCCTTCCTCAGTCACGGATTCGGGTCTGTTGAGCCCCTTCGATGTGGCAGGTGCTGTCTGGGCACGTGCGAGGCGGCAGCGCCTGATGGAACCCACGGTCGCCACAGCCTGCTGTTCTCCCATCCTTGTTTCCCTTGGAGGGTAACCCTGCACCAAGAGGGCCTGGAACGGAGCAGATATTTAACTTATTCTGAAGGAAGGAAGGGAGGGAGGAGGGCAGGAAGGAAGGAGGGAATGGGTTCTGCACTGATACCAGAAATAGGCTCTGAGCTTCATTGTTGAAGGGTTCCTGTTCGGGGGCTTGGAGCACTTGCTAACTCCTGCACACTCGCATCCCCGTGGAGCCAGCGAGTACTTGAGCCGCCAGGGAATAACTGCTTCCTGCTACGGAGGGAGAAGCTGGGGCCCGATGCAGGCAGCAGAAAGCCCAGTGGCTTAAACTATCAAGCTGGAGGTAGACTGGGTCTCAGGCAAGGCTTGATCCAGCATCTCAGCTGTGCGACCAAGGACCCATGCTTTTCCATCCCTTGGCTGTGCCTCCCAGAGTTACCAACTTCACCTTCAGTCTGGCTTCTCATGTGGTTGCAGCATCAACGTGGGCCACGTGCTTCCTCTTTTCCATTTACTGGAAGACATTGGCTCTCCCCGTCCTGGAGGTAGAGGTGGGGTCAGGCCTGGAGTGGATGGTAGAGGGACACACATGGCGTCCCCTCTTCCCAGGGTACAGAAACTACCTGGCCCAGATGAGAAGCAGAGGTTGGTCTAGAACTGGGGTCTGAGGAGGAGGGCAAGCTGTGAGGCTGTTTGAGGGAGAAGGGAGTGTGTGTGTGTGTGTGTGTGTGTGTGTGTGTGTGTGATTTCCTCCTGCCCCCCGCCCCCCCCCCCATGCCTCTGCCTCAACTAATACTCCTTCTTTGGAGTGTTGGTTGTGACAGTCGACAGGACTGGAGACTGGGACACGCAAATCCAGGCTGGAGCTACTGCCTTCACCCTCTCTGGAGCTGACAATGGATTCTGCTCCCAGTGTAGGCGAGATCCTCACCCAGAGCCCCCTCTCCCCCCTCACCCCCCCACCACTAACAGCCCCTGTGACAGGCACAGACGCTGCCTCCTGGCTCCTCATCGGACGGGACAAGATATGTCCCCCAGGTCCCCGCAGCTCCGTGCTCTGGGCAACCGCACTTGCTGGAGACTCAGGGGCCGTCAGAGCTGAGTGCATGGGGAAACTGAGGCCTGCTTTCTCTCCCTAGAGCTGGGCTCCAGATCCTTGTTCTCAGACCTGGTTTTTCTGCGGCATCACACAGAGTCTCCCTCCCGTGAACTCCCCGAGTTAAAGCTGGAGGCCCACCCCCCACCCCCACCACCCCGCACCCCCTGTCTCCCCAATCCTCTTCCTGGCTTCCCTCACCCTCAGACGCGGAGGCCAGCCAGACTCTCCAGCCTCGTCCCCCCACCCTCACCTCCTCTCTCTCCGCCCCTCAGCCCTCAGTCACACTGAGCTCTGGAAAGTTAATAGTCATAATACATGGCGTTTATTGAGAATGTAGAATGTTCCAGGTGCTGAGCTGAGTAGTTTACATGCATTGTCTCTTTCATCTCTGCAACATATTTGTGATGTTTTCTATGTGCCACATGCTGTGCCAGATGCTTAGGAGATAATCATGAACAGAAACTCACTTCTTGGCCTCCTGGAAATTCCGGTTTCACCAGAGAAAACAGACATCAGCCAAAGAACAAAGAAAGAAAATCACAAAAGATTCCAGCTCCCGGTTCCAGGCCTTTGGAGAAGATTCTAAACTGAGCTGTAATGTGGTCTATAATCCCATTAAAAATATCATTAATTTATTCTTCCTTCATTCGTTGGGCACTCGCTGTTCCCTCCCATGGCCAAGGGCTGGAGCCAGAAAGCAAAGGAGGGGCTATTGAGCACCTGTCGCCTGCCAAACACTGTTGTCTCATTTTGTCCCCACAACGATGCCGCAGTGTAGACATTACTTTCCCTACTTTGCAGGCGAGGAAGCTGGGGCTCGTGGCTCAGGGCTGAGGTCACACAGCACCTGCTCTGGGTCTCTAGACCATCCAGTGAGGGTCAGACAGTCCACAGCATCTTTTCCCCATCTCTGTCTCCCCAGGAAGGGGCTCCCATTCTGCACAGAGCCTGTCCTATTATCATTATGATGACAGTGATAGCCCCGCCGGCAGCAGAAACAGTCACGGTCACCCTTCCTTGCAGAGCCCACCATGCGACTGTCGATGTGCAAAGCACGTTGCTTATATGATGTCATCTCATCCACATGACGAGCGGGCAAGGCAGGTAGCGGCCCCATTCACACACACGGTAGCGGCCTGGTGGGAATGAGGGACGAGCCCCAGGGCACTGGGGAGTCAGGGGCAGAACTGGAACCCAGAGCTGCTGGGGTCCTTGACCGAAAGGATGTGTCATTCATTCAAAGAGAGGAGGGAAGTCTATTCCTGACACAAGAGAAGAGAAGCCAAGGAGCAGCGGGAAGAAGGAAACATGCATCAAGAGAAATCGCCACGAGCGACCAGGAGCCCCAGAGAGAGGGGTATCAGGGCAGATGCCTGGGGTCCCATGGGGACTCCAGCTCCTGGTGCCAGGCCTGCGTCAGGCCCAGGTCCTCCCCAAGTTCCCAGAGATGCCCTTGGAGCCTGGTACTCTCCCCTCCCCATTTTTTTTGCCTAAATGACTCTGAGTGCTTTTCTGTTATTTGCAAAGAACCCCGACTCAGATGGCAAGGAAACCTGCTTATTAAAAAAAAAAGTGCTTAAAAAAGGGGAACAATTCCAACAATGAGTGTCTCTTGCTTAGAGAGCCTCATCAAATAAGAGGAATGAGGTTTTTGCAAACCTATATGGAAATTAAACCCACAATCTGGACACACACTTGTTTGACAAGTGATAATTAACTGCTGACAATATAATTTCAGTTTGGCTGCAGACGTGTTTTTCATTAAAAAGTAATCAAAGAGGTACTTGCATCTGGGAGTCCAGCCTCCAGTGGCAGGAGCTCGGCTCCTCTGCTGGCTTTCAGGGCTGGCACTGAGTGCCCACTGTCCTTGGCCAAGTGGGCATGGACCCCAAATGTGCCTGGAGCTGGCCGGCAGGGGCGAGGTGCCGACCCCAGCTTTGGGGATGGAGGGGGTGCTCTCTTCCCTCCAGCCTCTCCTATCCAGGTCCTGCAGGGGTCATAGCCCATCCCCTGTTATACAGAAGGGGAAACAGGCAGAGACACGTGGGCATCACCTGTTTCGGGTCACAGCTGGTGAAGAGCCAGCTGGAGATCTGAACTCTGGCTGGTCCGACTTCTAAATCTGTGCCACTCACCCCACCTTCCTCCTTTTCCTCAAATCAACTCAATGCTGCGCCTGTTTCTCATCTGTAAAAGGGGGTAATAATGGTACCCACCTCGTGAGCTTATTGTGAGCCTTAACTAAGTTCATACACAGAACAGTGTTTGGTACATAGAAATCCTTTAGTAGATATTAGCTATGAGACGCATTCACTAATTCACTAATCAGTGATGTCATTGTGCCACCTTCACCCTCATGCCTCCTTCCCGTGAGACCCACCAGCTCTACCCCTGCAATCATCTGAGTCCTGTCCGGGCTCTGTCCAGACCTCCCACATCCATTTGACAGGAGCCTCATTAGCAGCAGGTGCAGAACGAGGGTTTGCTGCCCGACTCCTCTGAGCACCAACGTCTCAGCTCCCGGGGACAGTTGTCACAGAGGCTCCACTTGCCTCCCCCAAGCTCAGTTTGAGCTGTGGGGTTGTTTTTATCTGCATTTTTATCCCCTAAATCTTCCCAGACGTCCATGGAATTTACAACCCGCACCCCCTTGTTCCTAAGAGCAAGAGCAACACAGAACCACTCGCTGCCCCTGGAACATTCTCTAACCTTTACTATCTCTAGCCTTTGCACATGCTGTATTCTCTGCCTGAAAAGGCTTTCCCTCCACTCACTTCCTGATTAGTGAAATCTGATCTTTGGAGACCTGATGACTCAAACATCATCTTCTTGATCACATCGTAAGCCTGAGTCTGTTCGACCTGACTCTGAACACGGAGAAGGGGCTGTTTATGTAGTATTAAGCCCCTACTATGTGCTTGACTTAGTACATCTAGATATGTGTCATGCCAGTTAATCCTAACCCTGTAAGGTGATCTACAGTATCCCCCTTTTTACGGATGAAGAAACCTAGGCTCAGAGAGGAGAAATGACTTGCTCCAAGTTACGTATCCAGTAACTGCCAGAGCCTGGGCTATTGACACAGCTCTAAGCTGTGTCTTTTTTTATCTTTAGCTTATATGAATCCATTCAGTTTCTCCTGTAAAGGCAGCAAGATGTCATGCCCCCTAAATTTACATTCATACTTGTCCCTGACCTAGACTTCAGATACAGAAGTACCCACTTCCACCCACACGAGCCCAGGCATGTGCAGGCAAAGGAACAAAACCTCAAGCACATCCACATGGGCATTTGCACTTTCCCAAAGATGTTAGTGAGCACACCCACTGTACTCCAAAACTGTCCGTGCCCCCAGTCCCGTGTGCTGCGCCCTGACCCATCCATCCAACTCCCTCCTGAACACCTGGCCCCGGATGACCCACGGATCCTCAGGCACAGGGTGGGTAGGGCAGAGGACAGACCCGACATGGGGATTGGGTTCTGACTTCTGCTCTGGAAAACCTTCCCTCTATGAACTCTAGAAACATTTGATCAAATATAGCCAAAGGGGAAGGGCCATCCCCTGGAGGTGAAGAGGGACTGGCAGCCAGCTGGCAAGTGTGTGGATGGGTGCGGCAGCTGCCATATTGCGGGTGGTGGTGGTAGACAGTCACCGGCTGAAGGATTAGGCTTTATGCCCTCCAGGGACAGAAAATGATGTTTGGAATGCAGGAAGCTGCATACAGCTGAGACCTTCAAAGGGCTGAACCTTAAAGATAGAGTATTCAAGGGCGCCTGGGGGGCTCGGTTGGTTGGGCGGCTGCCTTTGGCTCGGGTCGTGGTCCTGGAGTCCTGGGATCGAGTCCTCAGTCAGGCTCCCTGCTCGGCGGGGAGTCTGCTTCTCCCTCTGACCCTCCCCCCTCTTGTGCTCTCTCTGTCTCTCTCTCATTCTCTCTCTCAAATAAATAAATAAAATCTTTTAAAAAATAGAGTATACAAGAAAAACAATTCATTTCTAAGAAATAGGATACAGAAGGGAACTATGTCAGTTTCCACTTGGACTCTGAGAGAATTGACAACCTCTTTGGGTGATAGTGGCTACAAGCCTGTGCTGTGCTTGGGTTTGTGGCTTTAATTTATACTGTAGGCACTGTTCATAAACCCCCACATGGAGCAATTAACATACAGTTGGTCCCAGGCTGGTGATACTTCTGGGGCACCTGGCAGCAGCCCATGCAGAGTAGTTCAGGAGGGGCACACCTTTCCCTCCGGCTGCTCAGAATTCCCACGGATAAAGCCTCGCCGAAGATGAGCTAAAAACTCAAGTTATAAACAAATAAGAAAACAATTTACCATCTGTGAGAGTTAGTAACCATGTAGGCCAGGACAATAAAAACCCAAAGAACTTCAAATAATAGAGCAATTCTGATAGGAACTATAATATAAATGTATTTAGAGTGATTAAAAATACAAAAAAAAAGTTACAAAAGCACAAGAATAAGACACTATTCAAAAGGGAGCACCTGGGTGGCTCAGTTGGTTAAGCATCTGCCTTTGGCTCAGGTCATGATCCCAGGGTCCTGGGATGGAGTCCTGTGTTGGGCTCCCTGCTCAGTGGGGAGCCTGCTTCTCTCTGCTCCTCTCCACTGCTTGTGCGTGCTCTCTCTCTCTCTCTCAAATAAATAAATAAAATCTTAAAAAAAAAACCACAGTTGAAAAGAACAACTGACTAGAAAAAATAGAAAATCTAAAAATGAAATTGATAATCATTGCAATTTAAAAAATCCTCAAGGGTGGATTGGTTGGTGGATTAGGTAGAACCGGGGAAAGAATCAGTTATCTGGAATGTGGACAAGAGGAAATTACCCTGAATGCAGCACTGAAAGGAATGGAGAAGAAAAATATGGAGGAGAGATTCAGAGACATGCAGGAGAGAATGAGAAGTTCCATCAGACCTTTAGTAGGAGTTCCAGAACACAAGAAGAACTAGAAAAAGCAATACTCAAATCTACAAGGGCTGTGACTTGTACAGAACATACAAAAGACTCAAATTTATAGTTTCAAGAAATTGAATAGGTACAATACAAAGACATCCACAGGACTCCCTGTTTCAGCTCTGGCATGTTAAGAGCTTGGAAATTGTCACTTCCGTTCTTACAACAAGAGAAGTTGGACATACGGAAAATCAAAAACTGTTCTTGGCTCCTACAGAGAACTCCGGGTGCAAAGCAAACTGTCACCCTAAAGTTTAGAGAGACAGATGACGCCAGAGAGTTACTGCTGAGACCTGCCTGCTTGGAGCAGAAGCTGCTAGAGCCATGAAAGGTAGGAACACTTACATGATAATTCTGACAAATTGCTAGAGGCTGGATGTAGAGGTGAGAAACTCCTTCCATCATTGCATTTTCCAAGTGCCACAGTCTTCCATCAGAAGTCAGGAGAGAGAAGTCCTTTATCGGACAAAAAAACCCAAAAACAAACAAACAAACAAAAAACTGAAGGAATTTGTCACTTCTGGACCTACCCTGCAAGAAATGTTGAGATATTTTCCTGAGGCGGAAGGAAGGTG
The DNA here is from genome assembly GCF_964656455.1 of Halichoerus grypus. NCBI lineage: Eukaryota > Metazoa > Chordata > Mammalia > Carnivora > Phocidae > Halichoerus > Halichoerus grypus. The sequence goes on from NC_135716.1 coordinate 164,714,006, forward strand.
ATACGGTCCAAGACTTGCAGTTACATAAAGAAAGGAAGAGCATTGGAGAAGAAATAAATGAAGGTAAACGTAAATATTTTTCTTATTCTTTTTTTTTTTTTTTTAAAGGAGATAGAAGTTTATTGAATACACAGCAAGGGAGCTCCAGGCAGGAGGAGAGACTGTTTGCCCTCTTTTTCTTCTTCTTAATCTAAAACTGTTTAAACCGTTTAAAGTAATAATAGTAACTTTGTATTGGGTGACCACAGCATAAGGATAAGTGAAATGAAGGCCCACATTGTTACAAGTGATAGAAGTAGGGTCTGGAACTGGGAATTACCCTAAGGTATCTGCACTAACGTGAAGTGAAATAGTGTTATTTGCAGGTAGACCTGGGTGAGTTGAATGTATATATAATCAACTCGAGGAAAGCCACTAAAATTTCTTTTAAAAAGAAGTATAATTGATACATTCAGAGACAAGATCAAATAGAATCACACAAAATGCTCTCTTAAAACTAGAGAAGGCAGGTAGATCTTAGAAGTTCTTGTCACAAGGAAAGAAAATTCTGTAACTCTATATGGTGATGGATGTTAACATTTATCATGGGGATCATCTTGCAAGACCTACAAATCTACTGTCTTTGCAATAATTCTGTAAATCTAAAACTGTTCTGAAATGAAAATCCTATTAAAAAATAAATGCACATCTAGACACCTCATAGTGAAAATGCAATAAATCAAAGAACAGGAGAAAGTCCAAAAATCCAATTAGGATACTCTAATTTATGACAAAGGTAATGCTGAAGTATTGTGGAAAGATAGTCTTTTAAATAAATGGAACCAGATCAATAGAATATCCATATACTAAATAGAAAAGGGATTTGACCTCTTACCTCGAACCACATACAGTCAACTGAGATGACTCATAGATTTAAATATGAAAGGTAAAACAATAAGGCTTCTAGATGACTCAATTTAGAGGAGTATCTCCAGGAACTTGGGGCAGGCAAAGATGTATTAAACAGGTGACAAAAAGTACTAACTATAATGGGAAAAATGATAAAGTACTAACTATAAAGGGAAAATCATTAAAAGTTAAGTATAAGGACAGCCACAGAGTGGAGAAACATATTTGCAGTACCTATATCCGGTGATGTGATGACATTGGCTCATTCCATCTTGTAAGAACTCATTGTTAAATATTCAAAAATTTTAGGAACTATTAGTTGTGAAACTGTCAGTAGCTTGAAATTGGCCATGGTGGGTGTTTTAACACCATGGAAATTGGCAAATGCAAAAAGGCTATCTTCCCCTTTCCCCAGAGTGCTGGTTTCCCAGCACACCATGGCAGATATTTGACAATGGGTTCATATGCAGAATAAATAAAAGTTCCTATAAAACAACAGTAAAGAGATAGACTACCCATAGAAAACTGGAAAATGACTTATTTTACAGAAGAGTTTATGCAGGGGCACCTGGGTGGCTCAGTCAGTTAATCATTTGCCTTTGGCTCAGGTCATGATCCCAGGGTCCTGGGATCAAGCCCCGCATCGGGCTCCCTGCTGGGCGGGGAGCCTGCTTCTCCCTCTCGCACTCCCCCTGCTTGTGTTCCCTCTCTCTCTGTGTCTCTCTCTGTCAAATAAATAAATAAAATCTTTTAAAAAAAGAGGTTATGCAAATGACCTATAAACACATGAGAAAGTTCACAATTATTAGTCACCAGGAAAATGTAAAACTACAATGTAATACCACGATACACTTACTAAGATGGCTAAAATGGGAATGAGAATATCAAGTCTTGGTGAAGAATGGAGCCACTGGGATTCACATTCACAGCTGGTGGGAAAATCAGCTGGTACAATGTTGGTGGAAACTTTGGTAGTCTCTACTAAAGTTCCATTTCACTTATCCTATGACGCGGCCACAGATTGTACTCCCACCCATGTAGGTCTGTTTACTAGTAGAGATATACAAGAATCTTCACAGCAACCCTCTTCACAATAGCTTCCAATTGGAAACTAAATGTCCATCACAGCAGAATGGATAAATAAAGTATAATACTGAACAACAATGAGAATGAATGAACCCAGACTACACGCAACATGGATGAATATCACACATATAATGTTGAGAGAAGAAACCAGACATAAAAGAGCACAGAGTACCTTATTCTGTTATACAAAGTTCAAAATAGACCAGAGTATTCTCTGCTGTTAGAAGTTAGGACAGTGGTTATGCCTGGTGGGGGTGCAGTGAAGGAGTTACAAGGGGGCTTCTTGGTTTGTTAGTAAGTTTTGTGTTCACTTTGTGAAAATTTATTAGACTCAATGCTTATGATTCAGACATTTTCTGCATGTATGTTATGCAGCGATACAAAGTTTGCATTAAACGAAGCAACCAGAGAAAGGCTTGATGATCTACCAAGGAGAGGTGATAAGTTTGACAACAGACTTCTCTGCAGAACAACAGAGATCAGGAAACAATGGAATAACACTTTCAGTGCCAAGGGCTGGGGCTATCAAATTCTGTAGTCAGCTAAACTATCACTTCACATTGAGGGACACCCTGGTTGAAGCAGGAGGCATTAAGACTCATCTGACCAGTTTTCTCTTAAAGCCATTTCCATGTTGACGATGGTGACGGGACTCAATTATATTTTTAAATTTCAGTCATTCCTGATAAATAACAAATCTGAAGAAATAAAAAATATCTGAAATACAAAACAAAATTTGAGGGAGAAAGAAAGGTATCTTCAGACAAAGTCTGAGGGATGTCACTCACAGGACCTTGCTGAGAGAACTGGCAAGTGACATATTTCAGGGAGGAGCCTGATATGAGGAGGAAGGAGTAAATCGCGCATACAACACTGAGTGGAGAAACAGGTCAATGTGCGTTGACCATATAACACCAGAGCAGTGACAACAATGATAGGGATGTAACTAATTGGGAGTGTAAAAGAGAGGGAGCCATCACACTAAGATGGGGGGGATGAGAATTGATGCATTCTAATATCTGATTGGAGGGAGGGGAGAGATATTGACTCACTTTAGACTGCATTGAGTGTGCTTATTAAAATGTAAAGATTAACCAATAAAGAAGATAAATAGAACGTATAATTTCCAAACCAGTAGAGAGGGAAAAAAAGAGGAATAAAAACTTGATTGATACTACAAAGAAGAAGGTAGAATCTTGACCCTGCCACTCACATCCATGTGTGACTTTGGGCAAAGGATTTAATGATGTCACCTCTCTGAGCCTCAGTTTCCCCATCTGCACAGCAGGGAGATGACATCTCCTTGCAGTCACCGCAGGGACTGGTCCTCGGTGCAGGGAGACACATGGAGGGGCTGGGGGCCGCCCCCGCCTCTTTGCAACCAGGGACCTTGGGTAAGAAATGGATTTTATGAACATTGCAGGATGAGCCTCTTCTTTTTTCTTTTCTTCTTTGGTGATAAAGCTTTCTGCAGTGGAGCTTTATTTTGTCAGAAGGATACGAGATTATCAAACTGGCTCAAGCCATCTATTGAGGAAATTTCCACAGGGACAAAGAGGCAAGAGGCATCTCTCCCAAGCCAACCTCTGCTTTATCTTTGCTCGTCACTTAGTTGATCACAGCAGCAAGCGGTTTGGGGAATGTCCACAGTGCCCCACGTTTTACCCGCGCTCTTCCGCTCATGCCCCTGAGAGAGACGCCGCCTCCCACTCCGGAAATGGGGAGTCGGAGGTTTGGGAGGTGAAGTGCAATCTGCCCATGGATGAGGCTGAGCTCAGACTCAAACCCAGGTCCGTCTGACAGTGAAGCCCCTGGTTCTTTGCTCCTTAAATTCCCAGAACCCCTACTCACTTAATTATTGAAGCATTGGCCCTAACCAGGGATTAGTGCATCATATGGAAAAGATATTTAAAAATTTTCATGTTTAATTATTGATCTTTTTCACAGGAGCTACCTCTGTCTATTTTTTTTTTCTCTTTTTATAACTTCTTCCTTTCTCTCTAAGAGTAATTTGTAATGATTAGGGACCATTTAAAGGATGCGGCAAACCAGAAGAGGACTTCTGGCCACCTGTCTGGTTGCTGGTGTCCTTGGGGCTGTCCTTGGCTGCCTTGGAAAGGTGAGCAGGGATCCCTTGACCCAGTTCCCAGTGAGCCTGCTAGGGCTGCCCCCTGTGAGGCTGGACTTGCTCCAGGAGAGCAGAGGGCGCCGAGGAGTCTGAGCCAGGATGGTCCTGCTGGGCAGAGCTGAGTGGGTGACCGGCTGGGATGGTTACTGGGTCTCTGTGCCCAACACCATCGGCTGAGACGGGAGACAGGAAGGTCCTAGAATTGGTGGAGGGTCCTACAGGCAAGATGTCCCAAGGCGATCTGTGACCACACTCCCTGGGGCTACGGATGGGCCACCTCCAAGGTTTGACCTCCCTGAGCACAGAGCAAAGGTCCTGCTCAGTAGAGCACCTGCCTGGCTGTGCAGAACCTGCTGTGGACTCTCTGCCTCAGGAAGCCATCTGCTCCTCGTGCAGAAGAGAGTCCCCACTCCTCAGCGTGGGCACCAGGGCCCTCTGTGACTGACTGGGACTCTCTCCTCTGCTTGTCTTCCTTTCCCCCCAACACACACACACACTCACACGCACTCACACTCTCACACACACACACACACACTCTTTCACATACACACACATTCTCACACACATACATGCACACTCACACACACTCTGACGTAGACACACGCACTCTCACACACATGCACATACTCTCTCACACATGCATACTCTCTTTCGCACACACTTTCACACACATGCACACTCTCCCTCACACACACGCACATTCTTTCACCCACTCTCTCCCACACTCACTGACATGCACACACTCATACGTACGCATGCACACTCTCACACTCCTCCACACACTCTCACACTCTCACTCACCCACCCACATGCACACGCTCATACATACACATGCACACACACACTCCTCCACACACACACACTCACCCACCCACATGCACACACTCATACATACACATATACACACACACACACGCTCCTCCACACACACACTCTCTCACATGCACACACTCTCTCACACATGTGCAGACACACGTTCTCACACACACGTATGCATACACACACGTGTGCACATACCCACACACCAGCTACATCCATTTACTACTTATAGTTGTCTAAACACCCCAATCTCTCACTCAGCTCCCCACTTTCTCACAAACACTCCCTTTTCCCAGAATGCCCCCCTTCCCCACCTGTCTGCCAGGTAAACTCCCATCCTCATCCTCCACGACTGAGCTCTTGTTCCCTCTGTGCTTCTGAACTCGATGTCAGCGTCCTTGAGCACCACGTGTTCACCCCATCAGGGCACCCACTGCCGGGGAGCACTTGGGGGGACAGCGGGTTGCTTGAGTGCACAGGGTAGGCACTGAACACATATTCGCTGACAGATCAAGGGTGAATGTGAGGACTCAGTCACACGTTCTTTCTGTATTAGTGACGGGGAGGGGAGCATTCACATCAGAACCCAGCCTGGGGCCTGGCACAGAAAGGACTCTCAACCAGTGTTTATCGAATTAATCAATAGATGTATACAAAGCTGCCCATGCCAGACCAGGCTTAGCTGGTAACCATCAGAATCACTGAGTAGCCCCATAAAAATGTTCCGAGTCTTCTCTAGACTGATCTTCTCCAGCCTCCTCCCCTGCCCTCCTCAAGGCCAATTCCATCAGGTGGGATTGGAGGAGGCTAACGCATCCAGAATGGAAGAAGTGGGCACAGGCCAGAGAAATGAGGCAATCAGGTGGGGTCCAACCCAGAGAAAAGGCTCATTAAGCCTGCAGGTGCGGGCCTATCGGGGCAGGATGCTCAGTCTCAGAGACAGAGAAGGCAGTCGGAGTGAGCTGGGCTATTTAGGAAAGCAGACTTCTGGAAGGAGGCAGACATTCCAGACTCCCAGGTGCAGACCCAGCACTCAGTCCGCACGGGGGACAGCAGGGATGCATCCCGTGTGCAGTCAGGGGCCAGCGTCCCTGTCCAGCTCTGCCAGACTCCCGTGGGGACTTGGCAGGTCCCAGACCCACAAGCTGACATCTGTCACTGGCGGGTCAGGGCAGTGGAGATAGGAGACGCGATATGCCCTGTGCGCGCTTCCTCAGAGCAGAGCCCCTGGGCCCCTGGTCAGAGACCTGGTGCTCACGTCCCGCACTCTCGTCCCTCAGGGTCCCTCCTTCTCAGGCCCCGGATGTTAGAGGGGGCACATGGGAGGTGGCAGCGGGGCCCAGACAGGCAGACGGCGGTGGAGGAAAGGGAATAAGTCACATTGGACGAGCGTCAGAGACGGGTGATGGTGACAGGCTCCATGAGGACCTCGGGGAGGGGCTGTCTGCTTATCAAACCTCGTTGTCCTGAAAGGGACTCAAGGCCACTTCTAAAGCCCGCATGACACAGTGGGATCCAGCCGGTCCTCCCACCACGTTTGCTGAACACCTGCTGAGTGCAGGCCCCGCGCTGGGTGCTGAGCACCCACTGAGGACAGACGGGTCCCAGCCTGGGTCTGGTGGGGGAGAAACGCGGGTCAGGAGGAGCCCCCCTTCCTGTGACAAGGATGGACCCTGCACTCGGGGGCCAGGGGACAGTGAGGAACTCTGCTAGAACAAGCCCCTGATTCTCCCATTCCCCAGGGAAGCTGGGAATTGGGGCATCCACCTGACTTTATGGGACAGGGGACTGAGCCCCGATGACTGAGTGACTTGTTTAGTGTCATATGGCAGTGGACGGGACATAGGACCCAGGCTCTGAGCTCCCAAACCTCCTCCCTGGGCCACATGGCCTCCTCACGGTCTCACCAGACCATCCCGGCGACCGCGCCAGCCCCTTTCCTCACTCCCGGGCCACTCCGCAAACTTCCCCACGCCAGTGGTAATACACCCGCCGGAGGCTGATTTGTAAGGAGACGGTGGAAGCAGTTATTTTAATAGTGATTATTAAAATCATGCTGGGGGTTTGCTACATAATGGGTAATTATCTGCAACCAAGTTGGGAAAACAATATAGTCGATTCTATTTAGCTCTTTCCACGGGACCCAGAGTTAATCCTGCGGAGCTGCCACCTGCAGCCCGAACTGTGTAATAATACTCTTACCTAATCCAAACAGAAGCCCCTTCAAACACCTTCCCGGGGAGGAGTGTGACCAGTTTGCCCAAACCTCGGCTCCAGGGGGTCCGGATGGATTTCCGCGGCGTGTGGCAGTGTCTCAGCCCACAGTCCGCCGTCCCCTGGGAGCTGGCGGGGTGGCCCTCAGCGCTCGGCCACTCCTGCACCTGTTCAGTCCCTCATTCACAGTCGGTCCTTCTGCTTTTATGTCCATCCTTTCATTCCCTCATTCACTTATTCATTCCCCTGCTCAAGCAGGCTTACGATCCATTTACCAATGGTTTCTCACACTCATTCTGTGTGAACTTAGTCCTTCCTTCCAATATTGTTCACTCATTTCTTCTTCCATTTGCTTGCACTTCGTTCATATGTTGTGTCCTCAGTGGTTCATTTGTGCATTTAGCAGCTCATTCAGTCCATCGCTTGTTTATCCGTGTATTTATTCATTCTGTGATCGGCTCATCCATTCATTTGTTTATGAAGGTATTCCTTCAGGTGGGACTTCATCCATTCACCGTTCCTTTGTTCATTCCTGGATTTGCTCATTCATTCTTTTTTTTTTTTTTTTTCATTCATCAAACATGTCCTGTGTGCTCATAACCACATCCGATGGATGTCTGGTCTGACATGACCCAGCCTTGCACATCCCTCCCGTGTTTTCTGGGCCTCCCATAGAAAATGCCCCTTGCTGTTTTCTTAGGTAAATTCTGTCTGAGTGTGACAGGGTGAGGTCCCATGCTTCGGTGACTGGGGGAGTTTTTCCAATCTTGGAGATTGAGCACACAGGGGGAGAAGCGAGTTGGGTGCAGAGGAGATAAACTCATTTTGGGGACAAGTTGCATTTGAAGGTGCTGACAGTACCCCCCCAGGAAGAGATGTCTGGCACTTAGAAGTGCAGAGATGGATGGAAAATGCCTGGGGTTGGAGCAGGAGAGCCAGGGCGACTCTCCCCTCTGTGGCCCTCTCGGAGTTGGGGGGCTGCAGTGAGCAGGACCCACCGCTCCCGTCCTTTCTGCCTCCCGCTGCACGGGGCGTAAGCAAGAAACTGTGAGGTCAGAAGCAATTGTCAATGATGTGTTCTCTTTTGAAATTGGTTTTGGGCTCCTAAGACGGTCAGGGTGAACTTCGCTGCCTGGCGGAGCTGCTTCAGACGCCACTGAGCACCTGCCGGGTGGAACACAGAGTTTGGGATGATGGGATCAGGCTCAAGTGGGTCATCGTGGGGAGGTTTGCAAGAGACAAACATCGAAGTTGAGCCTGCAGTGTTGCATGCCTCCCGTTCCTCCCCAGCCTGTGGCCCAGGGTCCCCCTTCTCTAGGCAGATACGGGTCCCTCTCTTGAGGCCCCTGCTCCCACAGCCGGAGGGATGTGGGCAGCCCAGGTGTCTGTGCTGAAACCCTGTTTCTGGGGCGGTGGGGGGTAGTGCTGTCAGGACCTAAAGGGTAGAGTAAGAAGCTCACTGCCCCAGCAGCTTTCTCCAGCCAAGTTCCAGCAGGTACGAAGCCCAGTGGATGACCCCATGGGATGAGGCTGCTTTCCTCTTTGGTCCTCCCGGGGGAGAGATGCCAGGTCTGCAAGCCCCACCACACACACTCTCGCCCTCAGCATTGGGCGTGGAGGCGTAGAGGTGCGACCAGCCGCAGGTCCGTCTTCCTCCCTGTGTTGAGAACTCAGGACTCAGGCATCTGGAGCAGGGGGAGGATGTGCGATTCAGAGCAGAGAACTGAAACGAGTTCTGGCAGGAGACTTGGATCCTCGTGGTTTTGGGCATGTCTTACCACCCCTCCGAGGCTCGGGCCCCACAGCCGCAGAATGGGATGGCAACACTCACCTCCTGCGACTACAGGATGCTTGAGCAAGACCATGGAGGTAAGGGCATTTAGCAGACTCTGCCACCTCATCCACCTGGGGTTGGCCCCGCACCGTCAGGGAGGACTGTGCTTTCCACACTTGGGTCCCACAGATCGAAGTCCCAAGTGCAGCAAGATACTATCCCTCCTGCCTCCCCTCCACTCCTTCCTCCTTTCTCTTCATTCATCTTTGATTTGTTTATAATTTTAGAACCTGGAAGGAAGGAATCTTAGAGATGAAATAATCTCTTGTTTTACGCATCAGGGAAACTGAGGCCCAGAGAGGTGGAACAGCAGGCTCCAGATCACCCTGCCAGCCTGCCACCCAGTCCCGACACGCCCCCTACCCCGAGAGCTCCAGCCCCATTTTCTTGCTCTGCTGGGCTCCACCTTCCCCCTCTCTGAGGTCACTCGGATGTTGCCTTGGCCTTCTCTCCAGATGGTTCATCATCCCAACAAACTGGATAGAGGTTTTTGAATGGCTGAATTGCTCCGGGTATTTTTTCTTTTTAAACTACACACACACACACACACACACACACACGCACGCACGCACGCACCCCCAAGCAGATTCTCTATTCTAACCTGGCTGTCAGCTTCACTCCAACAGAAATAAATGCATGCGATTGCCCGCCCGTGTGAATGGAGCATGGCTACTGCTGTAATTACATCTAGCTAAAATCCCACAGACAGAATATATTACTGGAGGGAAGGGTGCCATCTGGGAGAACTGAAGTCACCGCACACACATATCTATTTTACCTCTCAAACTTTTTTTAAACCAAGAAAGAGCAAATCATTTTTTAAAGGTTACCTTCCCCTTGAAAATATTCTGGATGTGCATCTTTAAGCACGTGTCGAATCTGTGAACGTTAGTGTTTTATCACTTATATAACCCAGCCCTGTCGTCTTTTCCACTGTTTCAAAGACCTCGGCAAGGGACTTCGCCCTCCCCATGTCACTGGTAATTTCTCTCTGCAGCCCAAGGATTTGTCCTTTGTAATCCCCTCTGAGACTCAAAACATAGTTACTGGGCCGCAGACAGAGGAGCGCAGGCGGCCGGGAGACTTTGTTGCGGATTCTCAGCACCTTCTGGCCACCACCTCTGAGGCCCTACTGTGTGCCAGGGGGTATGCCGGGCACCTAAACATGTCCCTCGTCTCTGCCCCTCACACCCCCTCTCTGATCCGAGCCACCATCACCCACAGCCCGGATTCTTCCTGCCAACCGCCTCCTCCTCGGTTCCACTCCTGTCCCCAGGGGTGTCTTCTCCACTGAGCACCATGAGAGAGCCTTGAAAAACACCAGTGTGGCTGCTTGTCTCCTGTGCTCACACCCTCCATGGCTCCCATCTTCCTGGGGGTAGAGCCAGAGTCCCCGCACAGGCCCCCTGAGCTCCCCCCACATCCCTCCCCAGCCACCGGGCCTCCTTGCTGTTCTTCCGGTGCCCCGGGCACACGGCCACCTCCCACCTCTGAGCCCGTGGTTCCTGCGGCCCGGGGTGCTCTCCCCAGGTACACGCACCCCACGGCCTTACGTCCTCGTGGTCTGTGCCCACGTGCATCCTTCCCGGTGAGGCCCTCCTGACCAGCCACGTAAAATTGTACCCCGACTCCCTGCACCCACTCCTCACGCCTCCTCCTGCCTAATTTCTCTGCCGATCACTACGCTATCTGACGTACTCTGTATATTATGAATTTACCTTGCTATCTGCCAGCTCCCCAGCTACAGTGCAAGCTCTGTGAAGGAAGGGGTGTTGGGCAATTTTGCTCACGGCTGAATCCCCAGCCCCTAGAACATTGCTTGGCACATAAATACTTATTGTGTGAATGAATGGAAGGATCTCATTTGGTGTGTGTGGAGTCAGGGACATTCAGACAATAAACAAGTTGAGAGATAAAAGTATAATTTGCAGACCGTGTGGAAGAGAGTGACACGGGGCTGCTTTGGGCTGGAGTCCAGGAAGGCCTCTTGGAGGAGGTGATGTTTGAGCTGAGATCTGGATTTTACAGACCAGGCAGCAGGCCTGGGAGGGAATGACTTGTCCAAGACCTTGACGGTGGTGAGTCATGGAGCAGGTTTGGAGGCCCCGGGGGAGGTGTGCTCAGGCTCCTGGGGAGCTCCCCTGCACACCCAGCCCGGACACAGTCCTGGGTCCTGCGGTGTCCTGTGCTGACCGGGCCCGGCCTTTGCCTCCGTGTTGGGGTCATGACTCCATGTGGTTTCTCCTTCCTCATGGGGCCAAGAGTGTCACTTGGTGAGATCAGTGGGGCCTCAGGCATCCTTTATCCCCAGGATCAGTCACGGGGCCTGGTGCACAGTGGGGCCTCTGCAGGTGGGTTTTGAATGACCCTCTGGTGAGGCAGATGAGGGTCTGTTGCAGAATGTCAGCTTCATGGACTATCGAGCTGTGGGTGCTGTGGGGGGGAAGGGGTTCATTTTATTTAAACAGGAGTTGAGACCCAGGGCAGAGTATGGATGTGCCTGGAGTCACCCTATGAGTGGGCATCAGCATTCAGTCTTGAACTCTGGTCTCCTGCTCCTGGTCCTTCCCATATCACTGCCTGAGAAAGGGAGGCTCAGGGAGCCCGGCCTCAGACACGGAAAGCCAGGTGACGGGGAGAGTTCGGGCTCCTGCCTCTCTGGGGAGCGCAGGAGGAATAAAGCGAGGCTCAGCAGATGAGGTCTCGGAACACGTCCAAATGGAAAAGTCCCTAGAGACTCGTGCCCTGGAGTCGGTGTCAGCTAGAGTCCCCTGGGGGGCAGAGGGGACTGAGTCTGCCTACGGCCAAGGTGACTTCTTACAGAGGAGGGGGACCCAGGGCCAGAGAGGGTGAGAGATCACCGGAGGTGAGACAGACAGACCCGGGAAGGGCCAAGGCACCCGCCAGCTTGCAGCCCAGCCCCGGCTGTTAAGGCAAGAGACTTTGAAAGCCCCAAACCTCAGTGCATTGTCCTGCTACCCTTCTGAGCTCCTGCCATCAGTCCCCTCCTATCCCCATGCAGCTGGTCTCTCAAAGCTGCTTGCTCTTTGGGCTTTTTTTTTTTTTTTTCTGGAAAGATTCTTAACGAGATATAGTGTGCAGAGAGAGCGGCAGTGTCCTGACGCAGTGTGGGGCACTGGTCCCCTGTGTGCTAAATCCAGAGGCGGCAGGGGATAGGAGCTGAGGTCCGGGTTCCAGCCATTGTCACGGGGCATGGTGTGGTCAGGCTGGGCAAGGGCTGGAATAGGGTTGGCTGGAGTTTAAGATGAAGGTTAGGTTACCGTCAAGAAGTCTTTGACCCCTGGCTGTGTGCCAGGCCCTGTATCATCCAGTGCAGCAATGTAACGAATTCCTCTGAATCGTTATCCCCATTTGAAGGATGAGAAAGTAGAGGCATAGTGGGGTGGCTTCCCTGGCTGGCAGCCGGGCTGGTCTAACGCCAGGCATAGCACCGTGCCTATTTCTGAGGCTCAGAAGTTAGGCTTTTGATTAGATGGATTAGGACCAGCTCAGGGGCAAAGTCAGGACCGGCCTCCTGGACTTAGGCTCTGTGTTCAGAAGGGGCGTTAGTGGGGGACAGAGGTGTGGGCTGAGTCAAGGGAAACCCTGAGCTTAAGGATAGGACCCAGGTGGCCCTCGCGTGAGGATATTTCTCACAGCATGAGTACTCCTCCAGGGATTTGCCCCACGAAGAAAACATTCTGAAGGCTGATGCCTTATCTTTAAAAGCCCTGTGAACTTTGCATGGTCGTATTTACTTTAGTACACTGTTGCCATCGGAATCTTTGAGTAATGTTTACACCCTGGGGAGGTGTCCCAGGGTGCCCCGGTGGTGGCACCTCACCAGTTGGAAAAGGAGGGATGTGGGGCCAGGGGATGGTTCGGGCGTGGCCTGGAGCTGCGGCCGAGTGACCAGCTGTCCTGGCTTGCCTGGCACCGGCGGCTCGCCCGGAATACGGCACCTGCTCCACCAGAACCGGGAAAGCGTCAGGTGGGGGCAGGACGAGTTAATGATTGCATCTAGAATGAGGAAACCAGAGTTAGCAAAACAGGCTCCTTGGAGGGGAGCACAGGGTGTTAAGAGCATGCGCTCTGCTGTGGGAGACAGCCAGTATTTTGTTCATCTTTCCCGCCAAGGATCCACCAGACCCGTTGAGCCTTGGTTCCTCCTCTGGCTGGTGAGCCAACAATGGTGTCCTTCTGCTCGAGCTCGGGCACTGTTTCCCACTCATCAGGTGCTGGTGGTAGCTTTAATCTCCTCAGAGCTGGTAGAAAGGAGGCAGGTGAATGGGGGACACATCCCAGGGCCAAGCGGGGAACGTCTTCCTGTTTATTCCCAGGAGAAAGAATAAGGTTAACTCAGATTAATTCAAGGCCAGCCCAAACTGAAGAGTAAAAACGAGCCAGCATTTTCATTTTCTTAGTCTGGGATTAATCTATTCATCAGCTTAGCGCTCAGGGAGAAAACATGCTTCTTCAATAGTTTTCAAACTGAAAATAATGCCGCATTAAGTTAGACATATGGACTTGAGGACCGTGTTGATGTCAGCCCGACTAATGAAGGTCATTACGGGAATGCGCGGCCGTCTGCAGAGGGGCCCCGCCAGCCACTCGGAGCTCTCTGCAGACGCGATCGGCTGCTGTGCTGGGGCTGGGGTCCTCCAGGGAGAGAGGGAGGTGGGGGGAGAGGACGGAGGGAGATAGAGGGAACGGGGGATGATCCTGCTGCCTTGGCCGTCCCTGTGGATGACGCTGCCTGGTTAATTCAGGCAGTTTGGGCCGCTTGAGAAGGGCATGAGAGTAAGGGAGGATCCTCGTGTGATGTTGTTTCCAAGACGAGAGAAGCTGGCTTTAGCCGCTGGACAAGGAGAGTTTCGGGGTTCAGGGCTCAGGCATCCAGCCCCAGATACGGCCAGCCTTTATTGAGCCAAACAACATGCTTTTACCTGTGTCGTGGGGCGCACCTATATATGGAACACACATATAGAACAACATATGTAGGGAAGCCTCGGGGACACCCAGGTGGGTGCTTTTGCCCAGCGAGGAACACAAGGCAACTCAAAAGCATGACATAGTGACGTACCCAAGGTCATCCAGTTTTAAGTGAGACAACTGAGATTTGAACCCAGCTCAGGGTGACTTGGGGTGGAGAGACCCCCTCACAGCTCACACTGACCCCCTCTCTTAGGTGGGTTGTCTGTAAGGCCCTCCTGGCTCCCATTCTCTTAGGGTCTGTAGACCCACCACTCGCCCTGTGTGGTGGAGAACCTATGTGACCACACAGCAGCTACAAGGTGGGGAGGAAATCCCCCGCACCTAGGAGCCCATCTGTCTCGGGAACTCACCTGCCTGTTGTGGGGCCTAAATGAGCTATTAAAGAAAAGCCCCTGGCTCACAGCGGGTGCTGGGGGCGGGTACTGGTCCCTCCCGCTCTGAGCCGGGCTTCCGGTCCATCCAGTCGGGATCTGGTGTCTGGCGAAGGGCCCCCGTGGGTGACTGTGGAGCTGCTGAGCTGCCCTCCTGACGTCCAGTTCCGGGCCCCGTGGTCCATGCACATTCCCTGAGCTGCCGGTGGGGGGCGGAACTCGGAGACGGCTCCCTGATCCCTGGGGGTCCACAGCCTAGAGGGGGACATGGGAAAATGGCAGAAAGAGATCCGGGCTGAGGGTGGGGCTGGGAAGAGAGGGGAGCATCTGGCCTCGAGGGGAAAACCCCTGGGAATGGCTCAGATCGAGGGGGCTGCCAGCTAGAGCCCTGGCTCAAGACTGGGGGAAGGGAAAAAAACGGACATTCGCATTCGCAGTCTCCAACATCCCACCCTCTCTCGGTCCCAACACGCTCTGTCTTCTACGAATTTATTCACGAGGGAGTGACCGTCTATTGAGCCCGTATCAGGACCCAAGTGTGTTCCTTTACTCTGTGAACTCATTTGATTCTCATACCCAAACGCCAACCCTGCGTGTTGGGGGTTGTTGTCTGCGCGTGTCTGGCGAGGAACTGGGCTCGCTGGTGCCCAGCAGCTGCACGAGGATTGTCACACCCAGAGGTGGCAGAGCGATGGCTCGCTCCCCCTGAATCTGGCCCTAACAGCCATGGTTTCCGCACAGTAGGTCCTGTTGGACAGTGTTCGTTCTCCCCATGGACTCCCTGTTCCTCCCTAGATCGGTTCCCAGTCAGGACATGTCCTGTGGGGGAGACACGAGGACTCACTGAGCCCTTCCTGTCTTGCCTGCAGGAGCCCCTGTGTGTCACACAGTCCTGAGGACCTTGGTGAGGTCCGGGAGCCACTCTTGTGATGCAGAGCTGACACTCCCCCCACCCTGCAAGCACCTGCTTTTTCATAAAGTGTGCTCTGTGCACCGAGGTAGCAACTTCATTTCAGGCTGGGGTATACTTCATGCAAACTCTGTGAAATGCTCTTTCTTTCCAATGTTATTCTGTTTGCAATTGTTTCTTTAGTGAGGCTATTCCCTGCATGCTCTACGATGACAGGGACCATGCGCCTGACACAAAGGGTAAGCACATAATCAATAGTTGTCGAATGACCAGATGAAGGAATGGCTGGAGGGAGACAAGCATTCTGACAACTGAATGTCTTTTCACTGTCTTTCTAGACATGGGAGAAATTCCTCTGGTCTTCAGGAGTAAAGGTGGTGATTGAGGGAGCGTTTGGAAGAGGGAAGGTACGAGCCGTGTTGAAAAATGTGAGTGTAACTGCTTTGGAATCAGAGGTATGGTGTATCAGTTAGCTCTTATTGTGGGTTGGGCTGGGGCTGGGCTGGGCTTATCAGCATCTCAGGATGGCTGGTATGGTGGCTGGAGGTTGGACGGTTTGGGACGGCCTCTACCGGGATGGCTTATCTCTGCTCCTTGTGTGTTCTCATCCTGCAGGAATGAGAGACTATCTCCAGAGTTGTTCTCATAGTGAGGGCAGGTAAGAGAAAAGAGAGCAGGAGTCCCCAGGGCCTCCTGGGGTTTAGGCTCAGAAATGGCACAATGTCACTTCCCCAGCATCATATTGGCCAAAACAAGTTATAAAGCCACCTCAGATTAAGAAGTGGGGAAGCAGATTTTACCCCTTGGTGGAAGGAATTGCAAAGTCATGTTGCAAAGGGCGTGAACATGGAGGTCTGCAAATGGGAGTCAGAGGGAGACGAGATAGTGAAATGTGTTGGCTTTGGCATCAGACAGACCTGGCCGTGATTTGCAGCTTGGGTGTTTGAGGGCAAGTCACATAGACTCCATGAGCCACAGTTTCCTCACCTGTGAAATGGGTGCAACAGTATTATTTATGGCATTGGCTAATTGGGAGGCTTAAATGAGATAATATGCGCAAAGCTCTAGCCTAGGGCTAGGCACACAGAAGCTCCCAGTGGCTGAGAGTCAATGGGAGTACTATGGTCCGTGTGGTATTTTTTTATTGAGGGCATTCTGACATGGAGTCCCTGGACACTTGTCCACTTGCAGAACTCAGAGTCTTTGGAAACCATGTCTCTATTAATGTGTTAGAATTGAGAGGCTGTCCCTGGTGTTCTCTCAGCCTCTAGAAATGGTCTCTGCTGGTCCAGAGTCCCTGCCTGGCCTCCCTTTCCTGATGGACTGTGGTGCTGGGGTGGCATTTCGGGTCTCCTCACTTCCCACTGCCCCCGCTCATGTGAGGATGCCCGGTGTCCAAACTGTGGGGGACTGTGGGAACCGGAGGCTGTTCCCCAACATTCATGGGGTTTTAAGAACAGAGACCCCTCTAGGGGTGACCTGTGAGGGGCCCCTCTGTCCCCACACGGGGCTGATTTGCTCTGAGTCTTCCTTAATCATCCTCTCCAGACTCTGAAAGGAAGTTTAATTTCAGCTGGAGGAAAGATAATTAAGACTTGTAAAGCCTTTTGTGGACAGTGCTCCAGGGCTCTGGGCACAGCGGCCCGTTTTTTATCATTTCTTGGTCATTGTCAAAGGCCCCCTCTGTGAGCGACTGGCCACTTAGCACTTGTTAATGGATCTAACTTTCACGGGCTCTAGGTGTTTCCGTGGAACTGATCTGCCCGTGAAAATTATGCTTTGGAGACATGAAATAACCATCAGAGAGCCTTGAACGAATTACACTTTATCAAGAGGGGAAACAATGTGCTTGAGACACACACTACAAGGAAATGGAGGGCTTCCCGGCTGGGGGGCGAGGAGGGGGCCTGTGTGCGGCTGTTCCCAGGGGAGCCTGATGTCCCGGGTCACTTTCTTTGTCATATGAGGCGGCATTTCCTACTCCGGTCCCCACCGGCTCTGGGAGAGGGGTGTCGGAGTCACTCCCCTCCCCTCTGGGGGTGCCGGCTTTGCCTGGAGAAGGGAGGTGGGGAGGGGTCCTGCTCTTTCCTCAATCCCCTCCCTCATCTGCTGGGGAATGACCTCTGGAGACACTGGGCAAATGGGGTGCAGGGACCCCAATCCTCTAGGAATGGGGTCCTGCGGAGACATCTCACCAGAGAGGGGAGCATTGAGATCAGCCCCCCTGCCACCCCCTCCCCGACAAAGGCCCGAGGAGGGGGCTCTGTTCACGTAGGAGCTCGGGTGGCAGGTGTCTGCCGAGGCCCAGCCTGGGCCCGGCTCTGTGTCTGGGCTGGAGATGCGGGCCCGACGAGCCCCAGTGCCCACCGCCAGTCTGCACGCAGTGGGGTCACGGCAGCCTCCAACCGGCACATGGTCACCTGCATCCCCTCACCCTGCTTTGTGTCCCCTTAGCGCGTGTCACCACCTGACTCTAGATCACAGCTGAGTCTGTTAATGTCTGTCACCCCACTAAACGTCAGCTCCAGGAGGATGGGGCTTTCTCTGTCCCTGTCAGAGCTGTGTTCCCGTGCCTGGAACAGCTCCTGGCACGTGGTGGGTGCCCTGTTTTGTGAATGCCGTTGGGCGCGCTCTAATGGAGGGAACAGGAGGCATGGAGAGCCACAGGGGTCCTCCATAGGCAGCCTCCCTTGGTGGGTGAGGGTGAGCACCTGGGGACATGGGCAGGGCACCCAGGGCTCTGCAACAATCACTAAGAGCATCCGGGGCACGGAGCACGCAGGGCTCAGAACGAGCCAACTCCACCCTCCCAGGACCGATGTCAGCGCAGGGCCCCCCCCCCCCCCCCCCCCAGCCAGAGACAGATGTGTCCTTGCACTGCGGCCGGGCCTCGAGGATCTGCATGGTCCCCACCAGCCTCAGCCCCAGCCCCCCCTCCCAGCACGTGGAGAGCGGACTGGCTGGGGCTTCTGTGCTGCATCATGGTCATCGGCCCTCTGCTCTCTGCTCAGCGTGGGCCTCAGTATTTTGGGCCCTTTGTGAGGCAGGCGGCAGAGGTGCTGGGAGGCTTGGTCTGGCCATCCCTGAGCCAAGCCTTTCAGAGAGAAGCTGCTTCCTTTTGAAACCTGGCGGAATGTTCAGATGGAAAGGTGGCTCTTCCCCGTGGGGGAGCTTTGATGAGCCTCCAGCTTTGAACCTCATCACTGACGGCACTGGAACACACGTGACGCCTGCTAATGGGGCCGAACAAGAGCAGCCAGAATTGCACTGCCGATCCCAGCAGGCACCTCGGGGAGCACAGATGCACCCCGGGCCCAGGGCCCAGGCCAGTTGCTATCTAGGGGGCCGATGTAGGCTTGAGCAGGTGCTGAGTCCTGGAGGGGGGTGGCTCAAGGCCACAGAGACAGAGGATTAGGGAGACTAAGCGGGGAGTCACTTCCATGTCTGGGCTCAACACGGGGTGGGAGAGAAGCCTGCGTCCGACCAGGGTGGGTGAAGGCAGCAAGGTCCTATCTGGAATCCAGGCTCAGCCGTCAAGAGTTGGATGTTGGACCATAAGGACCTGGGTTCAACTCCCAGCTCTGCCACCTGTGAGCCTAAAATCAACACCTTGGTTTCTTTGTCTGAAAAATAGGAATAATCAATCTTTTAATATATTTTTATTTTTAAAGAAGATTTATTTATTTATTTTAAAGAGAGAGAGAGAGAGAGAGAGTGCAAGAGGGGTGAGGGGCAGGGGGAGAGGGAGAGAGAGAATCCCAAGCAGACTCCATCTCATGACCCTGAGATCATGACCTGAGCCGAAACCAAGAGTCGGACACTTAACTGACTGAGCCACCCAGGCGCCCCTATAATCAACTTTTTAATTTTTAAATGAAGCAGCAATAAAGAGCCAGGGCCCTGGAGTCAGATTGCCTGGGTTCCAGTCCTGGTTCTGCCACTTACTAGCCATGTGACCTTGAACCCTCACCTCGCCGAGCCTTAATTTCTCATCTGTAATGAGTGGAGATAATAGGGCCTGCATCATAGGGTTGCCATGAGGATTACATGAATACATATTTAATGAGCTTAAAGGAGGGGCCTGGACTTTGTAAGCATGTAAAGTGATTGCTATTATTATGATGATTATACTTTATAACTGTTCATATCCATCCTCTGCTCAGAGCCCTCACTGGGTTCTCATCTTGTTTAGTGTAAAACTCAAGAGTCCTGGATGGTCTGATGGTACCTACTCCTCTGAGCTCGCCTCTCCTACTCTCCCTCCTCTCTAGTCACATGGTATACTCCTGCCTCAGGGCCTTTGCACTCACTCTTCCCTCTGCCTGGAATGCTCTCCAGCTGAGGCTCCTTCCCTGGCTTTCTTCAGGTCCCTATCAAATCCCCATCCCTGGCCACAGGACCCTCCCCCATGGCCCTCTATCCCCTAGCCTGCTTTGTTTCTCTTCATAGTGTTAATCTGACATTAAGCTATATATTTGTCTGTTTATTGTTGGTCTCTTACTGGAATAGGAGCTCCACAGGGCCAGGCAAATGAAGAGTTTTAACTGGCCAGACCACGGTCACATGGTCAAGCCCCGGGCCAGGATAGAGCCCTTCCCAGCCACAAGGAAGAAGAATGGATGGGGTAGATCCTGCCCCTCTCCCCCTTAGAAAAAAACCCAAATCAGGGGTCCATAATGGTAGAAGGGGACAGATGGGGCCGAGGTGATGGGAACCAAGCTGTTGACTGTAGAGGTGGCCAAGATCAGGGATCAGAAAATGAAGGAGGCGTGGAGCTCACAGCTCCACAGTGTCTGAGTGGGGCTGGGGAAGTTCATGGACACTGCAGTGGGGGCCACTCTCAGTTTATTAAAACCTCTCTGAACCTTCTGCATGGAGCTGACAGTCCCCATCTTGCAGAGCTGCCATGAGGATTGGATTCAATGTGTTCATTGATGCCTAGCACATGGGGGTTGATATCACCCAGACTCTGGGGGCACTTAGCACTGCAGAGGGAGTCAGGAGGCCTTGCTTTGGGTGTCTGTCCTGCCCTTGTTGGAACATGGCTTTGGGATGTCATGACCCCCCCACCTTTGTCCCCATGGGCTCTGTGAAGGGAAAGGGGCCTGGCTGGATGCATGAGGAGACTCAGCATCCTGGAGCTGGGGGAGACTTGGAGGTGATTCAGGCCCCCCACCTCCCGATGTCACAGGAGAGGAGACATACAACATTCTCCCCATCCTCGGGTGGTCTCCAGCCCCAGGGGTGACCAAGGAGCTGAGTGTGATGGTCTTGCATGGTTCCTAAGGGCCATTCAGACCCTTAACTTCTCATGTAACCACCAGGGCTCAGCCCCTTTGCCCGTGGAGGCAGCCTGGTGTCCTGTGAGGAAGCTGTTCTTCAGGCCCAGAAAACTGAGGTCAAGTGAGAATCCCCCAGGATGCTCCCCACACCCAAGTACACACAACTTGGCCCACTCTGAGGTGTGCTGAGCCCACTCTCTTTATACCTCGATTCTCTCCGGGCTCCACTCCCATTAGGTGACTTTTCCTGGCTGCTTCAGTCCCTTCGGGGTCCCGGAATCAGACTGGTCAGTGTGAACGCAGAAGGGGTCCTGCCAGGCTCCTTTGGCTGAACCCGATGTCCCAGATCCTGGCGCCTGGATGGGCCTTTGTTACCCAGCTCAGGGGGTACCCGAAGGGGACATCGGCCCAGGCAGGGAGGCGGGGGGTGGGGGCTGGGTAGCAAGAGTGCAGGCGGCAGCTCTGACATAGAGTCAGGTGGGCCAGCCTGGCAGCAAGGAAGGGGATACCTTCCCCATGGAAAGGGACAGCCGGTGGGGGGCACACAGGGAGGCACCAGGCTGGGGCTCCAGAAGGGGCCACAGGGTCAGGCAGGCACGGCGGGTGGGCAGCCGTTGTGTAGTGAGGACTGGGCCCCCCGCCTCCTGCCAGAGAAGGGCAGCTGGTTTCAGCTGGTGACCAGAGCCCCGGGCTCCCGCTGACAGGTGCGCTCCCAGCCTGGGCTGCAGAGTGCATTCCAGAGCCGGCCAGTGGCAGGGCACGAGCCGCTCCCGTACTTCCTGCGGTGGCCTGAGCCGGGACCAGAGAGGGAAGGAGACAGAGCCCCACTTACGGAGCGTCTCCTGGGAGCCGGTATGTTGGGTCCATGATCCCTTAATCTTCCTGACAGTCTCCAGGGAAAGGGGTGTAACTGCTGGTTTTCAGAGGGGAAGGCAGAGGCTCAGGGAGGTGACCTGATGAACGAGCATCACGGAGGGCGGCAGAGGAGGGGGGCCGAGGCTCCAGGGCTCCTGGGACTTGGATGCACCTGCCCTGAGGCCACGTGGGTGCAGCTGTAACCCCAGAGGGTGAGGGGTGTTGCCCTGAGCTGCTGCTTTTCTAGCAAGCCCCTGGGTGATGCGGCTGCTGCTGGTCCACGGAGAGCTCGCTGAGGACCCAGGGCGATCAGAGCTCATCTTGCTCATGCTTTCATGTTACAAGTGTTTACTGAGGGCCTGCGGCGTGCTGGGCACAGGGACATGGCAGGGAGCAAGATGGGCTCGGCCCTGCTCACATGCTGGCTGGAAACACAGATAGGGACGGGCCAATGGACATGGGCTTTATTTTGCAGTTGGGGGCAGGAGACTGAGGCCTACAGAGGGAAAAGGAGGTGTTTTTTCTCACTTTGAGGTGAGGAAGCTGGGATTCAGAGAGGTTAGCAACTTGCCCGAGTGACAAAAATGGTAAGTGTCCAAGCAGGATGCACACGCACCCCACTGTCCCCCCAGGGAACTGCCTATAGGGAACCTGAGGGGGGCCCAGACTCTCTTGTCTTTGCTGTCTGCTCCTACAGTGTCAGGGAGTTGGGGGAGTCCTGGTTGGCTCCGCTCTGCGGCTGACCATGGAGGTGGATCACGAGCCCTCAAAACTGCACCGATGGACACCTGGGAGCGGAGGGGCAGTGAGGGCCGTGGTCAGGGGCAAGGGTTGGTGTCAGTCACTCAGACCTGTGAAGACTGGGCAATTTATTACCTTTGCAGGGATTCCTTCAGCTGTAACATGGGGATACTGTTGGTCCTTTCCTTAGAAGGTGACCTTGAGAATTAAGGAAATGATGGCTCACGGTAAGCCCCTGAGCAATGGGAGCAGTGGTACGGTTGGTGCTCTTATGGTTATTATAATGATCATGGATTGAAGAGCCTGAGGTTCATTCCTGCTCCTGGTGTCCATCAGCCCTGAGCCCCTACATCTGTCAGCCTGGCCCTGTTCTGCTTCACCCTCTCTGCTCTAGGTACAACCCTAAATACATTTTCTTTCTTGGGAGCTGCCTAGGGGACGGAGGATGTGCTGAAAATGTCTGGAGTTTGAACTATATTTTCCCAAGGAAACATTGTTATTCATGGCTGTTAGTAGTAGAAGCCATTATAGCTTTTATCCTGACTAATTATAGTCTATGGTAGAGTTTTGTGAAACAATATATACTGACTTTCAAAAAACTTATGGAACACATTTCTAAGTTGTTAGAGAGAAAAACTAATATCCACCCTGTACCTATTGTATGTTAGGCATTGTGCTAAGTACACTGCATATGTTATTGTACTTAATTTTTGCAGCAACCCAATGATATTGATGGCCTTAATCCTGGTTTAGGAAAGAAGTGATGGATGCTCAGAGAGGCTAAGACATTTACCCAAATTTTCCAACTATTAAATGTTGGAGTCAGAGTCAAAACCTAGAACTTTCTGATACACTGGACCTGCAAATAAAATCGTTACCTTTTGATATAGTTCCACTGACAATACAGCTTTACAAAGAAAAAGGAAGTAGAGATTTACTGGTTTTTGAGACTGTTGACATATACCACCCCCTGATGGCAGCTACTGGAATTGCAGGCCAAGTGCTTTGTAAAAATACCTCCCTTTTCTGAGAGATTGCAGCCTCACCTAACAAATTAGTGTCTGACAGAAGGTTCTGGAAAGGTTTCAGGGAGGAGGTGAGGCTTGAATTCTGTCCTTGAGTTCAAGCATTGAGCAGGCAGTGGTGTGGAAGGGGAGCTCCAGGCCAGGTGATGTCACCTGAGAAGTTTGTGCAAAAGGTGGAGAGATTGGCCTGCTGGTTTCACAGGGCCAAACTATTGGATAGGGAAGGGAGGGGCCTGGGTTTCTAGCCTAACTGAACCAGACAGAAAAGCTGCAAACTTGAGGGCAAGAAAGTGGGGAAATCAGCATTTATTAGGCACCAACCTTGTTAAGACACATTTCATAAGGAACTTCATTTGACCCTCACTATCTGCCCATGAGGTCATGTCTTCATTAGGTTGTTTGATTGCATTTCTTACCCATTTATCAGCAGCACCACTTTTATGGGGGTCATCCCCTTCTCCACCTTCATTTCATGGGTGGGGATGCACCCCAGCTCAGAAGTGAGCCCCAGGCTCAAACAAATCCATTCAGACCATTCCTCTGGCTACAGTAATTGGCTCAGGGATAGGCATGTGACCCAACCAGAGCCACTGTTTTACCATGAACCTTTTACTGGGGCTTCTGAGAAATAGGCTCTTGCTCTTCTCATGAACTTGAACTAGATTCTTCCCACTGAACTTGAACCCAGAAGTTCATGGTCTAGAGTGGTTGCTACCACTTCAGGTGTAGCCTGACAATGAAGACAACATATGGAAGAGAAATAGAATTGTGGTCTTGATGCCATCACTGGGGACCCCAGCAAGTTGTTCCTGACTCAATTCTAACCCTGCAAGCTCCCAGTACACCACCAGTCATTGGATTAATCCTCTTTTTGCTTGAGCCAGAAATGAGTTCTAACTGGTTAACAAACCCATGGAAAGAAACTCAAGTAGAAATAGGGTTAGGATGCCTTGATCCCAACATAGAAGCCCACCAGGTATCCTGGGACCTGCGAGTCACCTGGCAGAGACCCTCTCTGACTCTTTGTGCCTTCTCTGCCTTTCTCCCTCACTGGGTCTGCAGGATGACTCATCTCTATTTCCCTTCACCTAGCTTTTAAATTTCCTAGTAGACTGGCTTCTCTGCTCACTGGGGACTCAAGATAATAATGGCCTCTACTGGCGGCTGACGGGATTGGTTCTCTGCAGATGTTTAACTTTGCCTCCATGTTCCAAACTGAAATTCCCAGGAGAGACAATCTGATTTTTCCAGCCTCGATGAAGTGTCCACTCCAGGCCTGCTAAACTGTGGGGCTTGGAGAGACCCTTGGCAGGCTTTGGGCTGATAAGAAGAGATGTGCAGGAGAAAAATATTTGGCATTTCTATATACATGGGAGTGGTAGTCCTGCTTTGCAGATACAGAAATGGGGACTCAAAGAGGTGAAGTGATGTGCGAAGATCTTGCAGCTGGCGAGTTGTAGACGTAGGATTCATATCTTATTCTGCTGGACCCTGAACTCCAAGTTCTTTCCACAATTGCCTGCCCCAGAGTTCCTTTGTGTGTTGCCCCCAACAGCTCCTCCAGCTGGCTCACTATGCCAGGTGACCAGAGCAGGAAGCAGGAAAGCTGACTTCCCTGAGAAGGGAGGTTACCACAGGGGCTGGTGAAGAGGGAGGGCCCATATTCACCCCATGCAGCATCTCCGACATTTAGAGTTTTCTGCTGGAGCGGGCAGGTCCTGGCTTCCCTTCCAGAGATAGCCCTGGACAATCGGTGCTGAATTATTTAACACAAATAAGAATTCAATTAAAATTTCATAGCAATCGTTGTGTTTTACCCAAAGAGCTAAGTGATGGCCTTGCATTTTTGCCCGAGTCCAGTAGTCCCACCACTGAGCTCTTGTGTGTGGAGCCTCCCAACCTCCACAAATCAGTTTTAATCACAAGCCCTCCCATGGTGGCTGCAAAGTCTGAGGTGGGGCAGCTTCCTGCAGACAGAGTGCACTGTGACTGTCAGCGACACAAGACTTCTCGGGAGCGGGGCTAGGCTTTCACGTGTGTCCACACGGTCCCGACCTCCGGTGCCAGAGATGATCTCAGACATTCACTTGGCAGGACCGACGTGCTGACTCCTGCAGGTGGTCAGTGTGGCCTGGACTCAGAGATTTCAAGGCATACTGGGGGCAGGGAGCTGCTTGGGCCTGCTCTAGAGAGAATTCAGACTCTATAGGGATATGGTGGTGGATAGTATTATATCTCAATAAAACCAAAAGACAAAACACAAAACCTCAAAAAGAAGAAGAATCTACAGGGAAAGGGGAAGCCTGGGGATCTGGGGCAGGAAACAGATCTAATCTTGGAGGAAGAACAACTGGATTCAGAGTCGGGAGACGGGTTCTGGGCCAGACTCTGCCTCTGGGTCAGTCTGGTGACTTCTAGGTCACCGTGGGCCTGGGCCCTGAACTTCACATCTGCAGGAGGAGAGGCTTTAGCCAGATGACCTTCATGTCCCCTGTCAGCTCAGCGTGATCCACGTTCTCCTGGCTCCCTCACTGGCCAGGGCTTTCCCAGCTAGAATCAGTCTCCTGTCAAAGGAAGGATGCGCTCTTGTGTTGGGAGAACCTGGGGAAGATCCATCAGGGATCCGGCCGTCTGTGAATGGTGCTCTCCGTGCCCCATCAAGGCCACCCGTGCACGAGCTTCTACCCCTTCCACGTGTGAAGGACATTGTTCCAGCAGCACTGCCCATCCTGAATCATCGGTGTTCCTCCTTCCATGGGTTCATCCCCATCAGGGCAAAACATGCCATTATGTCTCCCATAACTCACTCCTGCTACAGCCCCATCGCATGGCTTCGTTTTACTGTTACTTTGCTTGGCAGAGTTTTCTACTCTGGTTCCCCTATGCTCCCCGCTCCCCTGGGGAACTTGTGCTTGCTGAGCTGTACCTGAGGAGGCTCCTCTGCACCTGGACCTGCTTTAGATGGTGAGACCCCAGGCCTTGAGCCTGATGACACCCTTGATGAGCCTTTTGAGGGGGCTCTAGGGACAGGATGAGGCTGTTCTGCCTGTGTCTGCTGGCTGATGAGTCACCAAAGCTCAGCCCAGATCCAGAGGGAGGAACGTAGGACCCACCTCTCAGTGGGAGGGGTGTCAGCAAATTTGCAGACCTGTTTTAAAACTGCCATGGACCACGTATATCATTCTCATGCAAAGTTCTGTAGAGGTCTGAGTATCTTCCTGCTTCTTCATATTTCTATTGAGGATAGAAAAGTTCTGAGTGTCCTGGATGAGATAAGAGAGCTGTGAGGACGTGTGAACCCTCAGCCTGATTTCTGTCCTGCAGTCAGACCCCCTGCTTCGGGAACAGTTGTCCCCCAGTGATGGGAGTGACTCTGGGCTTTGGACCATGGGATAGATGGCAGCTCCCCAGACCGAGGGAGGGGATAGTGGGGTAATAGCTGCATATTGTGGGCACTGCTCCCCCTAGAGAACAGAGGGAGAAAGAAACTCTCTGGGCCAGATTCTGTGTCTTGGTTTCCCAAATTTTCTGTCTCATAATAAAAAAGTTATCAGGCTTTATCTGATCCTGAGTGGTTGAAATATTTCTGATCTGAGCAATTGCTAAATAAAACCCCCAATTTAATAGTGGGTGTCCTGGGTGGGTGGGACTGGAAAGACGATCCGTATAAAGTATCCACTAGATACTTTATGTAATATTTAATTATTCAATAATATTTATACATTAATATTATGCATTCAACATTAACACACATATACATATGCATACATATATAAATTCACAGTGTTACAAGTGAGGGGTATTTATGGTACAAAAGGATCCCACGCTTCTGCACTTTACAAAAGGATTTGCCAAAGGCTTTCTTGAAGTGCTGTGCTCTCCAGGGAGCAACAGAGAAGGACTTTGATTTTCAAACATTTTCTTTTCATGCTCCAATGCAACCTTAAAAGCACGTTCAATTTCTGTTTAACGTTCTTTTCGACGCAACCAGTGTTTCCTCAAGCTCCTATTAAGTACTGGACACTGTGCTCAGCACAGTGGGGGGACAGATGATTAAAACCCATATTAAAAGGTAAATGGATCCTAAATGCTCTCACAGAGGTGGCTCTTAAAGAACAATGTGCCCTGGAAGCTGGCATCAGGGCAATTCTGCAAAATCTTGAGCATTGTCCGCAAACATCACCAGCAGTTGAACCCGGAGAGGAGCCTGTGGTGTTCCTGGCTGGTGGGGAGGCCAGAAGGGTTTGCGGGACAGGGAGGAGAGAAGCCACACTTCCTCGGCTCTCTTCCCTTACCACCGGGCATACTTCGCAAAAGTGGCATTTTTTGATAAACAGGGCAAGATGTTGACACGATGGCTTTTGAAGCTACCACAAAAGCCACTAGGGAAAGCCAGTGACAAGTCCCAGGTTCACCCTGAGAAGGCAGGTGAGGAGTGATGGCACCTTTAGGGTTTTGTCCCCCAGTGAGCGGGTACTTTGCCCATAACAAATCCCATGTCCAGGGCCATCCACCCTATTTCAAACCTGTTTATGCCTCTGATGTGGAGTGTATGTGTGTGTGTGTGTGTGTGTGTGTGTGTGTGAATCCCTGGGAGAAGTACAGTTATTTCTCCCTTTGTCCTATTTTTTTTTTTTTTCATTTTGGAGAGTGGCTTCTTTCACTTAGTGATAGGCATTTAAAGTTCCTCTATGTCTTTAAAGCCCATTTTTCCTTAGTGCTGAATATTATTCCACTATCTGGACGTATCACAGTTTATTTACCCATTTATCTACTGAAGGACATCTTGGTTGCTTCTAAGTTTCGGAAATTAAGAATAAAGCTGCTACAAACATCCATGTGCAGGTGTTGGGATCTTTTATTTCCTTTTCTTGCCTAATTGCTCTGGCTAAGACGTCTGGTACTATGTTGAATATAAATGGCAAGAGTGGGCAACCTTGCCTTTTTCCTGATCTTAGCGGAAAAGCTTTCAGTCTTTTACCTTTGAGTATGATGTTTCCTGTGGGCTTTTCGTATATGGATTTTATTATGTTAAGATACTTTTTTTTTATTCCTAGTTTGTTAAGTGTTTTTATCATGAAGAGGTTTGGGTGGAACTGGCTTGTCGCTCTCAGCACTTCTTAGGCTTTATTAAAGTCTTGGAGCAACACCTTGTGTGGGGTTAGTTTGCCAGCACAAAGTCTGTTCAGCCCGTAGCCTTAGGTTTTTTCTTTGCACCACTCTTCAGAGAGTCTTTTTGCATGCTCTTGTTGGTCTTTCAGTCCATCCCTTTGCCTCTAGGCAGGAAAGCAGTGTTTCATTTTATAGATAAATCAGAGAGGTCATCCTCTCTGTTCAAAGTCACACGGTCAACACCTGCCAAGAACCCTAATTTCCAGCACAACAGCCACCACCAGCCACAGTAACAGGAGCAGCCTGGCAGCGACACGCCTCGTGTGCCCAGCATGTGCCCATCGGTGGGCTGTGGATGTCCCAAGTCCCACCTGGTTCAACTCTGCTGCAGACTGATGAGGTGTGGACTCCCACCTTCAATTTATGTCTTCATGGTGCTTTATTTTGTCGGTCCAACCAAGCACAATGACAATATATGCTTGTTTAAAAAGATTTCAAGCAATAAAGTGAGAGTCCCCCTCATCCCATACCCTTAGTCCCTTTTAACAGTTGAGGAAACTGAGGTGCTTTCTACATAATGCAGTCTTATTCCTCATGAATGCAAAACTGGGATCTCATGTGCCTGGTTTAACACTAGCAGTTCAGTGACTCATGGGGAAACTGAGGCCCCACGGAGGTCTCAGGCAGTTGGAAATAATTCGTTCCCTTGAATGGAGTGTTTTTTTACCCTGGGTCATTGTTGGTAAATCAGTATTCAGTTGTGCCCCTCAGTATGGTGCCTGCCTCCCTGATCAGGGATGAGAGAGAAAAACAGTCTTGATAAAATCTAAATAGGGGTGTTCTGTGAACCCTGGATAGAGACATGTGCAGGCAACTCATGAGGAGTTCATTAATTTGAGGCTGATGAATTACCTGGGCAGGTGCCTCTGCCACGGGCATCCTGACTCAGGGCAGAGAAATTACTTCCCTGGCGCTGGTTATCTGGAGCAACTGATCCATTTTTCTCTTTTATTGCCATTACATTTCAGGAAAGTGTCTGCTGAAGTCCCCCATCCCACCCCTCTATTTTCTAAATGTTGGATTTATTTGATGATTCCACTAGGCTGGTGCTGAGGGCCCAGTGTGCCCTGCAGTATGGAGGACTCGGTCCCTGAGCTGCCTGCCAGGTTCTCCCCATGGGTGTGACAGGTGGTGGCGGGACAGCCAGCCGTTCATAACCGTCATCCCCATCAGTAGTGCCAGAAATTCTCCTTCCTTCCCTTGCTCTTTGGATGGCAGAGTCCAAATCTGAGGCAGCTGTGAATGGGCTGAGGTGTGGAATCTTTGGGGTGTGTGGGAGGGGGCATCTCCAAAGGAGACCCCAAATTCCTTTGGGGTGAATATTTGACGTTTGCCCTGTGAGACTCCTGACTGGAGGAGGACATGCCGGGGCTCCGAATCCTTAACACTAATGATAACATGGTTGGTGCTCCCCTTGTCCCAGGCTGGCTGTCATGTGCTTCACCCAAGTTACCACCCCCTACTCCTCCTGACAGCCGCACTTTACAGACGAAGTACCAAGGCACAGTAAGGTGGAGCTCCTTGCCCAAGGGCACAGAGACTGGAAGTGGCTGGAGCTCCAGCTCAGGCAGAGGACCCCACACACCTTTGCAGGAGAGTAGAGGAACAAATGTATGAAGGGAAGTTCCTGAGCATTGGTCCACACAGCCCATTGTCTGTGTCCACAGTGCGGGAGGCATTCATTCATGCATTTGTTCGTTCATGCATGCATTCATTCACGCATTCATTCATTCACTCGCAAGCCTGTACTGAGCACCCGCTGTAAGTCTGGCTCTGGGTGAGGCGCTGGTGAGACCGTGGTAGAGGAAACAATGAGTCTGTCTTGATGGAGCTCAGAGTCAAGCAGGAAAGACAGAACACTGGAGAAGTCAGGATAGTAGCAGCAAGGGGACTGGAGGCCGCCCTGAGGGTGTGTGTAGCTCCTCCCACCAGAAGGTGGAGTCTCTTCCCCACCCCTGGACTTGCTGTGGCCAATAGGATGCAGTGGAAACCGTGACGTCAGTGCCCACGTGCCCTCTGTTCACCTGGTCAGAACCCCTGCCTCCACTCTGAGAAGGAGCCCGGGCTAATCCACCCACTGAGGCTGAGGAACCATGGTGCCCCGCTGTCCCCTCAGGCAGCCGCCCAGACCCTGGCCAACCCGCAGAAGGAGATAACTGCCCCGCTGAGCCTAGCCCGAATCGCCGACCCTCGGAAACGTGAATTAAATCAAAGATTGTTGTTTAAACCGTGACATTTTGTGGTAGTTTATGTTGCAGGAAGAGGACACTGGTACCCGGGACCTTGGCATAGCTTTTCTTGAGCGAGCTCAGCCATTGTGCAACGCTGCGCAGTGCCGTGATCAACATGTTATGATATTGTTAATAAAGCCCAATGCATCAATAGTTAAGACAGAAGTGTATTCTTAGTAAATTCCTGGTGTTAACTATCAGGGGCTCATGTGATGGGCCTCCACTCCGCTGGGGACAAAGCTCCTTCAGTTTTGTTGCTTTGCCCTTTCAAAGGGGTTAAGCTCATCTGATGATCAGATATGCTTCACCTCCACGTCCACATTTCAGTGAAAGGAAGGGAGGAAGGACAGGACACGGCGGGCCCTTCCCTTCATGGATACAACCTAGAAGTTCCATGTGCACAAGTGCACGCATGCACGCCCTTGACTTCTGCTTACATGCCATTGGCAGAACTTAGTCACGTGACCTTACCTTGCTGCAGGGAAAGCTGGGAAATGTAGTCTTTTATTATTTGAAGCCATGTAACCAGCTAACACTTGAGGTTCTGTTATCAAAAAAGACAAACATATATTGAGGGGTATTAGCTGGGCTCTGCCATAGTGTTTCTGGGAATAGAAGTGGGGGGTGGCGGGAGGGGGAAGAAGATGGATCCATTTCATCTTACTTTTCTTGCCTCCTTCTCCAGGGACCTCCTTTCTGCTCCCATGAACTTTCTCAGCCTTGACATTGATGTGATTCTTTTCTTGCTTTAATTTGGCTCTCTGCTTATAAACATTAGCTCTGGGATGCTCTAAGCTAGTGAGACCAGCCTGCAAATTTAGACAGCTTCGATCCTGAGGGTGCCATATCCACACTGATGGAGTTTTCTCCATCTCTGATAAAGAGTCCTGAAACTCTTGGAACCAGTAGAATCAGGAAATTCAGGGACCAGTAGAATCATCAAAATCATTTAGATATGGTCCATGTCGACCTTCAACTACAATAATAAAAGCCAGTGTTTACTGGGTGCTCACTGCCCACCAGGTGTTATATGCAGAGGGACTCATGGGTCATCTCAGTGAGCCTCTTAACAACTTGGGAGGTAGAGGCTGCACATGAGGAAGGTGAGGTTCACAGTGGCAAAGGCGTTTCCCATGGTCACCTAGCATTTGAGCGACTGACCCATAACCAGCAGTCGGTGCTGCCCTCCTCTTCTCCGCCCTCCCTGGAGTGACAGATCCCTTTATAGCCTCTGTCCTATTGCTCCTGGGGTTCCAGCCTGATTCTGGGTCAGCCAGCCAGCCTGTCACAGCCCAGGAATAGGCGAGGACAAGTGATTGTTGGACCAACACACTCCCTCCCTGATGCCTGGCTCACTCAGGGAATCAAAGCACGGAGCCCATGGATTCGAGCAAATAGAGGTGGTGTCCTGTAGCAGCATTTGGATCACATGAGGCTGTCCGATGAATCCCTTTTGCCCTCCTGGGAGATATCTGCCCAGGAAACCAGACTTGCTGCCCCATCAAAACCCTGACGCCCCAACACCACTCATGCAATGTTGGGATGAACTGACAGAGTCGACGCCTGACACAGACTCATTGTTTTTGACAAAATGGTGACCCCCACGGGGACCCCGGGTCTCATCCCCTCCAACCATTACACTGCTATACGTCACAGCTCCTGGCTCTCATTTGCTCCTGTAGATTACATTTGAGCCAGGCTGACTTCCTGATGAGAAGTGGCTGTCACTGGGACTCCTGGGTCTGGAGCTTGGGAAGCAGCACAACAGGCACGCAGAGGTGAATGAGGCAGAGCTGCTGCCCTCAAGGGGCATGAAGGCTGGAGGGGAGATGCCTGCTCCTAAGGAGCTCCAGGGCTGGGCTGAACCAGGCGCCAGCTTTGGAGCCAGGAGGTGGGGGTTGGAGCCCTGCATCCTCATGCTCCTGCCGTGCGACTTGGGCACATCTCTTGCCCTCCCCAGAAAACTGCCCTCAGTTTTCTTATCTGCAAAATGCGGACAGTGTGGGTTTGCTGGGAGGGATAGAAGAGCGACCCACGTGGAGAAATGGCAGGTGATCCTGCAGAACCGTGAGTCTGCTGCCCCACATCGTCCCCACTGTACCACCGAACAACCCCACAGACTCGCCTTTGTCCTGTGTAGGGATCATCAGCTCCTGAGAGGCGAGAAGGGGCCGCCCTGGGCCCTGGGTCACCACCTGGCGGGAGGCTGCCTGCTGGGGGGCAATGTCAGAGGTGAGCCCTGGGGCCTGGGGCCTCCCGTGGGGTGGGGGGCTCAGTGCGCTTGTAGCTGACGCCTGTGGAGGTGAAGCAGTCAGCCGCCTCCAGGTGCTTGCCGCGTCACTAAATCCCGGTGCCCCTTCTCCTCTGCACCGCCCGTGGCCGCCCCGTGGCCCTTTACCTTCTGCCCCGGGGAGGGGTGGAGGTCGGGCCTGACCGTGGCTGCTGGAGGCGGGTGAGGAGGGAGGCTCAGAGTCCTTGAGTGGCGTCCCCAGGGTCACTCGGCAAGTCAGTGCCAGTCGGCTCCTCCCAGGCTCCCTGCGGTCACCATGAGACCCTCTCCCCTGGGCGGTGTCCCCAGCAGCCGGGACTCATGGCGACTGCCACATCGGCCCCATCACTGCTGGCATCTTTCCACCCGGGAGCCCGGCTCCCTCACCTGCACGTCTCAGCATCGGGGCTGCTGGGTGAGGGGACTTCCTTCTGGGAGCGATGCAAACCACGTCTTTACAGACCCACAGGCTCTGTTCTTTCCCTCATCACCTGTCCTAATGCCTTCTCCTCTCCGTGGAGTCTTTCTGCTTGTTTTTGAATCAAATTTCAAAGCCTGCAGTGTGGAAGGCCAGCTGGACAGGCCGTATTTTGAGCCCATGTGCTTCCTCGGCGGCTTCCTGCCCCCTCCCCCCAGGGGGCCGGATCCCCCCCCCTCCGACAGCCGCTCCCACTAAGTGAAGGGTCACTGGGGCCCAGGCCCCGCGCTGACCACTGTCTAGCAGGTGCCGTGACAGAGCCTCATGGCAGCCCTGTGAGCTGGGCCTCAGGACCCCCACTTACAGACGCACAGCCTGAGGCTTGGGGGATGGGACTTGCCCAGTCCACACAGCTGCCAAGGGGCGGGGCCGGGATTTGAACCGACATCTGCCTGGACTGCTCACCACCCTCCCCCAACTCCAGGACCTCACAGCAACGTGACGAGGTGACGAGGTGATGATGGTGGTGAATGTGGCGGTGGTGTCGCTGGGCATGTGGGGATGATGATGCTGATGACAGGTGGTGGGGAGTGAGAGGGGCGGCAGAGGTTGTGGGGGGACGGTGGGTGGGATGACATTTCCCAGCCCCCCCTTGCATCCAGGCGGGGCCACGTGACCAGCTCTCAGCAGCATGTTGGGAGAAGTGATGTGTCGCCTCCTGGCCGAGGGGATTAAGAAGCAGGTGTGCTTTCCCCCTGTCCCCTCTGCAGCTGGAAGACGCCGTCTGATCTGAGGCCCTGGGGTGGGGGGAGTCATGGGATGGGAGGAGCCCAGGGCCCCCTCACCGCAGGGACACCGCCGCCTGCTGGGCAGTGTCAGAGCTGAGCACTGGGGCAGTGTGTGAGTGCTCCATGGGGGTCTAACCCACCCGGGGGTCCACAAAGCTGTCCCGGAAGGGTTGATGCCTGTGCTGTGTGTTGAGACGCTAGGAGGTGAGCAGGAAGAAGAGGAGGAGATGCTTTAGGCCAAGGGCCTGATTTGCTCTGGAACCTCAGGGGTTCAATGGAGAGAGCGGACAGAGGCAAGATCTGGGTCTGGCGGAGGGAGTGGGATCCGAATGGTAGCAGTCCCTGGGCCCCATGGGGGAACTTGTGGATTATTGCTAGCACACTGGTGTCTGGTAAGGAATCCTAACCATAAACTCAAATCTGAATTAGGATGAATCCTCTGGCCCCGGAGAGGGAGAGGTTGGAGCCAGGAAACCAGGAGGGGGCAGGCCCAGCTCACCAGGAAGTGGTGGGGGACACCTCCAGGGCAGAGGGGAGGGCGCCTTTAGGGGAACTCAGGCTTCACAGTTAACAGGCCTTCGTGATTGATTTCAATGCAGGGAGGAGTGAAGGTGACCCTAGGTTGTGGGCCTGGGGGTCTAGGTAGGTGGTGTGTGGTGGAGCCATCACTGAAATGGGGACCAGCGGAGGAGCAGGTTCAGAAGGGAAGGGGAGGAGCCCTGGCGGGCTCACCGGGTCCTTTGTGGGTGCAGCTGGACCATGAACCCCGCGAGGCTGGCCTTGGTCTGTCTTGTTCATGTGTTCCTCAGGGAGCAGCACAATGTGGGGCTCGCTCAGTGTTTGCAGGAGGGAGGGAGGGAGGAAGGAAGGAAGGAAGGAAGGAAGGAAGGAAGGAAGGAAGGAAGGAGGCTCACAGAGCAGCACTCCGTCCCTAACAAGGCAGCTCACTGGCGTCAGTGGCTGGGCAGGGGCCAGAGGGGGCAGGACCGCGCAGGTTCACAGCCCAGGTCAGCGGTGGGGCTGCGCATCTGTGGCAGCCGTGAGTCCAGCCCTGGGTGGTGAAGGCACAGGTGGCAGATGGGAGCCACCGCAGGCTTTGGGTCTGAGGAGATGGGATAAGACAATCAAGGCTGGCAGTGAGGCTGAGTCCCTCTGAGATGAAAGAAAGGGACATCTTGGCAAGTGGCCCCGGGGCTGTGAGATTCCAGGAGCTCCTGGTGCACAGTAATGAGAAAGAAGGACAGCCTGATGCTCTGGTGCTGCCATTCGCACCACCACGCCCTGTCCCCTCTCCTCCCTCCAGGCAGCAGGAGATGGATGACTTCCAGGGCTAGTTTCCATCTGCCCAAAGTAAGGGGGATGAGCTGGAAAACGGAGCAAACCCGGAGGCGCCTTCGGAGCGGCAGGACCTGTGCCGTCAGTCATCCACGAGCCCCGCCCCGCACCTGCGCCAGCCTCTTGCTCCCCGGCCTTGCGCCCCGGTGCAGGCCATCTCACTTGGGGCCCGCCCCCCACCCCTCCACTGTCCTGCAGAGTCAGGTGCTCCCTGGCTCCTGCCTGGACCCTGCCCAGTCCTCCCCCTCCATCAGCCCCCACGCTGCCGCAGAGCGTTTCTAAAGTCCAGCTCTGAAGGTGGCATGTCTGCGCCATTTGACGGCTTCTCATTTCCTACTTGGGGAAGCCACTCAGCATCCCTGGCCCCGGATCAGGATCCGGAGTCCAAATCCAGCGTCTACCACCTACTACTAGCTGTGTGACCCTGGGCATGTTACTTAACATCTCTGAACCTTATTTTCCTCATCTACAAACTGGAAATAATAACATCCACCCAAAGGGTTGTTGTGAGGATAAATGAGATCAGACACGGAGAATGCTTAGAACAACGTCTGATGCTTGCAAGCTCTAGGTACGTGCTGACTCAGGAATATATTTTTCTTTTTGTCTGTTCAGCATTTTTTTTTCTTTGGAGTCAGGCTCTGTTCCCATCCCTGCCTGTCCATCTTCACAGCCCAGAGCCAGTGCATTTCCTTTTAAGCTCAGCTGCAATGAGTGGGGTTCAGCCAAATAGCCCTGACCCACACCAGCCTGGTCTGCCTCTGCGGCTGAGCTGGTCCCTTCCTGCTCTTGAACCTGAACTTTCCACTGCAGCCCCACTGACCGGTCCCTTGAACACATGCTGTTCCTAACCTTATGCCTATTTTTCCTCGAAGTTGCCTCTCTCTGGGACGGCCCCCTTCCAAATTCTTGTTCTGCCCAAATGCTGCACCTCCTTCAGGGCCCAGTAAGTTCACAGACCTTGAGTCTTAGGTCGGGGTTTCTCAGACTCAGCCCTATTAACATTCAGGCTAGATTATTCTTCTTTGGGGACCAGCAGTCCTATGCATTATAGGATGCTTTGCAGCATTCCTAGCCTCTATTTCCTACACATTAAGAGCATCCCTGAGTCACAACAATTGAAACTATCTCAAGAATTTGCCAAATGTCCTCTGGGTGGGGGGTGGGGGGGGCAGAAGCCCCCCTGGTTGAGAGCCACTGTTAGAGGGGATATAAATCTTTGTCCCTGTTCCACCCCTTACTTGCTGTGTGGCCACACACTTATTTCTGAACTTCTCAGAGACTTGACTTATTCATCAGGCTGGTGCAGATGGTAGCATCCATTTCACAACGTTCGGAAACGCACTACATTGATCATTCATGAGAAGTCCTGGTGCCGAGTAGATGCTCAGTAAATATCAGACGTTGTGATGGGCTCACAAAAGCCAGTGTCACCATGGGGCTTCACCTCCAGAAGGGCAGGCCTCAGCCCCGGCGAAACCTCAGCCTGCAGCCTTGCTCTGGGCAAGAGATATAGACAGTATTCTAATTCCAAAGTGCAAATGGCAGAGGCTTGGGAAGATTTCTGGAAATAAACACTGCACAGTAGAGAGGAAAGGAAGGTGGGAGAGAAAGGAGGGGGTGGAAGCAGGCCCCATGTTTAAAAATTGGGATCTCACCCATAAAAATCAGATTTCCTTTTCTCCTAAAAAAATTGGGAGATCTGACCCCCCAGGGTATGAGGAGACAGTGGGCTGCAGCTCCCTCCACACGGACCTCCCTTGGGCTCTTCGCTTAAACCCCACCACTCCCGATAGCCCCTCGGCTCTGCGGCTGAGTGCAGCATCATGTCTGCCCTGCTGTGCTCCTGTCACCTGAAAATGTCACCCCCTGACCTTGGGAGGATTCCAGGTGGTGAAGCTGGGCTGGAGAATCAACCTTGAGATCTGTCACTGTCTCAGCTCAAATGTCACCTCTTCTGCTCTTCATCCCACTGCTCCTCCGGGACGTGGCCACAGGGGATGGGCTGGCTGCCACTGTGTCAGGCTTCGTGGGAGCGGAGTGGCTGCTGGAGGACTGTCCCCACACTCAGGGCAGAAAAGGATTCATTCCTAGCCAAAGGCCGGCCACACAGCACAGAAATCAAGATACTGCTTCCTACCTCTCTGGAAGCTGGTCTTACAAAACCCTCTGACTGATAATGCATTGAGCCCACAGGCTTTAGCTTTTTTGGCTAAAATACGCAGAATCCAGACATCCCCACAAATCACATTCTGTTGTCTTTTAAACACACTAGGGCCAGACCACGGGCTCCAGCGGGCTGGGGGTCACACAGAACCGGGAGGACTGGCAGCTGGCATCATCCATCCACATTTTAGTTACGACCTGATGGTGCTCGAAGGATGATCACCACTACCTCTGTATCACTTCCAGAGAAAAATAAATGAGCTCACAGGAATCCAGTTTGGGTGGGCTCGACTCCCGAAGGGCAAAAAGGAACAAGAGAATTCCTCAGGCTGTCCCTTAATGGTTCAGAAAAAGAGACTCAGGTTCTTGAAGAGGCAGGAAGCAGGGGCTTAGGAAAAGCAAGGAGGAAGTAGGTTTTAATTTTCTGGAATGTAAAGAAAATATTTATGTAATTTTCTGGACTGTAAAGAAAATATTCAAATTCTTGAAAACAAAAGACAGGGCATTGAGTGACTTTAAACTTTCTCTTCAAGCTGATAAGAGAATCCAAGCCAAAAGTTTAAAAAACTTCTGTTAAATTTCTTATTACAAGTCATACCCCAAATTTCAAACAGTTTATGGATTATTTTTCCCCACCCCAGTCCTGCAGGGAGGATCATTTCCCATTCAGAATCCAAGTGCCCTTTATGAACCATGGACTTCTGTTCATTATTTTTTAAATTTTCACTGTCAACAGTCTATAGTCTTTTTTTTTAAAAAGTAATTTCTGCTTTGGTTTATTCTAGCTTGAGTTCCACCTACCGCACTCTTCAAGAAAACAAACAAAAAACCCCAAATCCTCCCTTCCCCCACAAATTACTAGTTCAACCTCCATAGGTAAACCCAGTATAGAAAAGTGGGAAGATAAAAAAAAATCTTATCACTTAGAAACTACCAAGACTAACACCACGATGTGTTTTCTTCTCTAAAAATCCAGAAGAATAAAAACCAAACAAGATAGGGATAAAACACAGACAGTTCAGTGTGCAATCTTTTAAAGAAACTATGTTTTTTTTTTTTAAAGATTATAAGTGACAGGAAAATTGGTCATTATATATGTTAAGCCAAAATTCTGGGTAGGAAACCTCTCCTGCGGGAAAGCATGTAAACAGACTGTATAAAAACACACCAAATACCCAGAGCGATTATCTCTGGGTACAAACCACGTCATACTCCGTACTGTTCACCTTCAACAACAAATAGGCTCTATTTTAAGGATCAGGAAGAAAATAATGCCTCTTGGAAGACAGACAATGGGAACCTTTTATTTCCAATTAAAGGGGCTCAGGGGCTCTCAACAAGTTCTAGATGTTTTGTTTCCAAAGCCAAGTAATGGGCAGGAGGGGGTGGGGGAGCGGAGCGCCTGCCGCAGGGAGCATCTGGGGCGGGAGCGCAGGGGGCATTGTGATGCGCCTGGGCGCGTAAGGCCCTGGCCAGTGGGGCGGGGAGCGCGGGGGCGGGGTCGGCATTGACATTGCGATGCTTGCTGGCGCTGGCGTATCCTGGCCCATCAACGAGGGGGGCATTGTGACGCTCCCTGGTATGTAAGGTCCTGCTGGGACTGCCCTTGCCACTTTGCCTGCCCCCGCCTGGAGCTCACGGTTCTTCATTCCCCGGAGCACAGAGCGCGACAGAGGGACCATGGGAAGAGGGATGTTGATCAGGCTTCAGCTGGGGCTGCTGTTTCTGGCGCTGCTCCTGTCGCAGGAGATTTTTGTCCTAGCCACCTCATCCGCCAGCACCACCGGGGCGCCCACCACTGCCACCGCGTCCGGCGTCTGCGCCCTCCAGTCTACTGTGAGTGTGCTCATGGTTTCGCTCTTCCTTCTTCTACGTCTTCGCTGTTGAGAAACTCAGGCCGAAAAACATTTTCACTTTCCCAACTCATCTTTTAAAACCCAATCCCAATGGCTCCTGCATATCTTGTATGGTAAGGAAAGTAACAGGCCCTCGTGAAATCTACGAATTCCACTCCTTATTTTCCTGGCGCAATGTTGAGAATTGTCATTTTCCCTTTGATGAACATCTGAGGAAGTTGACTCGCTATTCAATCTGTGGACCTTTGTGTACAAGACTGAAAGGATCGCTAACAGCCAAAATTAGTGAACAACCTTGTGAGTGGGGGCTTAAGGAATATGGACTCTTAAAACTCTACTATGAAAATAAGAATTTCACCTTGATCTAGAAAAAAAAAGGGATGAAGTGTGGAGTGAAGATGTTTCATTTCGATTCACCGAATCTGTAAGGCCATTAAAACAATTTGGTAATACCAAAAGCTTCTGTGATTCTTTTTATGAATTTTGCAAGGGGCCTCCGGATGTTACTGGAAATTAGTGCTAATTTGATGCTGTAAAGTTTTACATTGTTAAGCGTTCACTGTTTCCTTGGGAACTGAACTCTTTCCTGTGTGGTTTTGGATTTAACATTACATCTGACTTCGTGTGAGCGATTGCCATGTGTCAGAGCAATGATGGATTGGAATCGACCCCAAATCCAAGCATTATGAGTACATCTTGCTAAGGCCCTTATAAGATTTTTTTTTTTTAATTTACTTATTTGAGAGAGAGAGAGCACGAGCAGGGAGGGGGGTGGGGGGGCAGAAAGAGAGAGAATCTCAAGCAGACTCCCCACTGAGTGTGGAACCCAATGCGGGGCTCGATCCCAGGACCCCAGAATCATGACCTGAGCCGAAGGCAGATACTTAACTGACTGAGCCGCCCAGACGCCCCGCTAAGGTCCTTATAAAGGCAAATGGTAGACACATGCCATCATACAGTTCCATCCAACAAGAGTGTCAGATTCATTTAACTACCATATTTAACCTGGTTCTAAAGACTAGAAGTACATTGACTTTCACTAATCTTAACATGCTGCTTTTCATGAATAGATAGACAGGGCCCTGCTTTCTCTGAGCCATGCTAACAAGAGTCATACATCGTGGAGGTAGGTGGTGGTTTTTTTCATTTCTCGGGAGAAGTGACACTTATTCCAAACACCATCTCTAGTCACAGGGTTTGACCTGCAGTGTTTGTTCTGCTGAGCAAAGGCCTGGATGAGAGTCCAGAGGGGCCACGAAGCGGGCACTAGGCAGTAACCAGACAAACAAAACATCAGTACAAAATTGTGGGTTCCTCCCCCTCCATTCATGAAGCTGTAACCTCACATGCTGCTCATAAGCCTTCTGTGACCACATCACCAGACCCATGGTCTTTCAACAACCCTTTCGTGAGGGTTTTTCTATTTGTTCTGCTTTTTTGGATGTAGTTTTTAGAGGTTCCTCTATGGTTTACAATATGGGACTTTAACATAGTATGGTCTGTGACCACCTCACAGGTCATGGAAGAACCTTGTAGCAGTACGCCTGCCCTTCTGCCATTCCTCCCGCCCCTCATGTTCCTGCCTTTACTTTGTCATGTTCTAGATCCTGCAATACGCTGTTACCACTTTTGGCTTTTAAGGGTTACCTTTTCAGGAAATTCTAAAAATGAGAAAAATATCTTTTATATTTATTCACATATTTACCATTTCCAGTGTTCTTCCTTCATTTGGTAAATCTCAGATTTCATTTGTCGGCATTTTCCTTCCTCATCTATGTCCAGTCTGCGGAAAAGCCCACCAGAGGCATCTCATTTCAGTGTTTTTGATCTCTAGCATTTCCTTTTGGTCCTCTCTCAGGATTTTTCTCTCTCTGCTTTATACTGACCACCTGCTCTTGTGTGTTGTCTAATTTTCCGTTAGAGCCCTTAGCATAGTCCTCAGAGCTGTTTTCAATTCCTGGTCAGATAATTCCAACATCCCTGCCATGTCTTGTTCTGACGTAGGTTCGGTCTCTTTAAATTGTTGCTTTTGCTTTTTAGCATACATTGTGTTTTGGTCTTGACAGTCCAGTGTGATGTACTGGATAAAAGGAACTGCTGTAAACAGGTCTTTAGTAAAGTGGTGGTGAGGGGTGGGCAGAGGGGAAGGTTCTGTTGTCCCATGGTTAGGGCTCAGTCTGTTAGTGAGCCTGTGCCTCTGGACCATGAACTTTGTAAGTATTTCTGAGTTTTTCTTTCCCCTCATGGGTGGGACAAGAAGGCTAGAGCTAGAATGGAGGGAGCTGGGTGTTTCCATTCCCCTATGCCAGGCTCTGATAGTACCTGCTGGGGCAGGTGAAGCTCTGGTTAGTTTTTTGGGAGGGTGGGCTTTGTTAACAGAGTTCCCCAGTGTCTTTCAGGATGGCTCCATTTTCCCCTCCCCCTGCCAGAGGCATGAGGGGATTTTTGTCTAGTATTCACTGTGAAAACCCAGACTGAGCACCTGGAGGTAAGACTCATGAAAGTGTGGATGCTCTCTTATGGCAGGGTTCCCCTGTAGCTTTTAATTCTCTGAGTTGTCCACACTCAGCTGCCAGCAATTCATTACAGTTCAGCTTTTCCTACTCAGGCACTGTTTCCATAGGGGTGCCCACCCATGAGTCCCTGCCTGGGAAGCTGTGATCACCTCTAATCCCTCTCTGTCTCTCCAATCTCGGGGACAGTGGTTTGCCCTATATCCTCTTCTCTTTTATGTCTAAGAAAAATTGTTGATTTTTCAGTCTGTTCACCTTTTTTGGGGGGGATTTTGAGATGGAATAGGGACATCTAGTCTCCTTACATGTGGAGCTGGAAGTCCCAACGTTTTCCTTCAACCTAAAGAACTTTTTTTTTTTTTAAGAGAGTTTATTTATTTATTTGAGGGAGAGAGAGAGAGAGTGAGAGAGAGAGAGAGCACGAGCCGGCGGGGAGAGGCAGAAGCAGATTCCCCCCTGAGCAGGGAGCCCACTGTGATACAGGGCTCGATCCCAGTACCCTGGGATTATGACCTAAGCCGAAGGCAGACGCTTAACCGACTGGGCCACCCAGGTGCCTCAACCTAAAGAACTTTTATTAACAGTTCCTGTAGGGCAGGTCTGGTTGCAAACCATTCTTTGGCTTTCGTTTGTCTGAAAGAGTTTTTATTTTGCCTTCATGCATGAAGGATATTTTCTCTGAAGATGGAATTCTAAGTTCCTATGTTATGTATTTATTTTTTTGGCACGGCAAAGATGTCATTCCGCCTTTGTTTATTTTTTTTTGGCTTCTGTTGTTTCTGACACAAAGTCTGTGGTCATTCTTAAACTAGTTCCCTGCATATAAGGTATCTTACTGCTCTGTCTGCTTAAAGTTTTTCTTTGTCGCTGTTTTTTCAGCAATTTATAATGTGTGTTAGTGTTGTTTTCTTTGTATTTACCC
Source organism: Halichoerus grypus (assembly GCF_964656455.1). Taxonomy (NCBI): domain Eukaryota; kingdom Metazoa; phylum Chordata; class Mammalia; order Carnivora; family Phocidae; genus Halichoerus; species Halichoerus grypus. Next base: position 164,756,824 of record NC_135716.1, read on the forward strand.
TGTTTGGGGTTTTTGAGATCTTTGGGTCTGTGCATTTATAATTTTCATAAAATCATATTTTATTAGACAAAATTCAGCCCTTAAGTACTTCTTCTATACTTTTCTCCCCTTTCTGGAGCTCCAGTTTCACAGATGGTAGACCTCTGATTCTGTCCCACAGGTTACTGATGCTCCATTCCTTTTTTTCTTTTAAGTTGTCTTCTCTAGGTGCTTCGGTTTGCATAGCTTTTATTGCTCTATCTTCATATACGTTCGTTCGACTTTTCTTCTGCAGTGTCTATTCGGCTGCTATTCCCATCTAGTGAGATTTTCATTTTGCTTCCATTGGTCCCTTTTTAATAGGCTTCATTTTTTCTTCATTGTGTACATATCTTACTTTAGGGCCGTGAACTTATTTATATGTAGTTTTTTCCCCTCCACCCTTAGTTTTTAATTTTTTTTTCCTTCTCCCTTATGTGGGAAAACCCTTTCTGTAGTTCTGATGTAATACTGTATGTGACAATTATTTTAAAATCCTAGGCTGCCAATTCTATCATATTTGCTATTTCTTAGTTGGTTTCTATTGGCAACTTTTTTCTTCTGGTGGTTTTGGGTCACACTTTTGTGTCTCTTCATATGTCTGGTAACTTATGATTGTATGCTTGACATTTGAATGTTTTGTTTTTGACTTTCTGGATTTTGTTGTCTTCCTTTAAGGAGTATTGAAATTGTTTTGGCAAGTAGTTCAGTTACTTGAAAATCATTGTGATTTATTGGGCTTATTTTGTAGCTTTGTTATGATGGGCTAGAGTAGCTTTTATGTGAGGGTTAATTTAGCCTCACTTTTTAAAAAAAGATTTATTTATTTGAGAGAAAGAGAGAGAGAGAGAGAGAACAAGTAAGTGAGGGAGCAGCCGAGGGAGAGGATCCTAAGCAGACTCCACACTGAGTGCAGAGCCCGATGTGGGGCTCAATCTCACAACCCTGAGATGACCTGAGTCAAAATCAAAGAGTCGGATGCTTAACCAACTGAGTCACCCAGGTGCCCCTAGCCTCATTTCTAAGGCATTGTCCTTAAAAGTCTTTACTTATTATCCCAAATATTCAGTGAGGTCTCTCTTTACCCCAGATGGTCAGACTCAAGTGCTGCACAGCCCTGTGAACACAGATTTGTGTTCTGAAGTTATTCTCTGCTTGATTGTATGGACTTTCCTCCTGTGCCTGCCCAGCTTGGTGTTCAGAAACAAACTCAAGAGGCCATCTCTGCAGGTTTCTGGAATCCTTTCTCTGTGTAGTTCCCTCTTCTCTGCTACTGTCCCTGCAGATTCTAGCCATCTCTGTCTCCCCAAACTCAGATCTGCCTCTTTGACTCAGTGAAACTACCCCTTTCTAGAAAGCTCTGTTACCCCTTCCTGGGCTGTGGCCTGAAAAGTGTCTATAGGCTGGAAGCTGGTGTGCTTTTAGGACTCATCTCATTTGTTTTCCTTCTCTTAGAGATCACAGTTCTTCACTGCTTGTTGTCCAATATCTGGCATAGCTGTTTCAACGTGTCTTGTCCACTTCTTCATTTATTTGTAGGGACGATGGTAAGGTATGTACAGTAATCTATCATGACCAAAGCAAAAGTCAAAAGCGTAGGTTTTTAGCATCTAACACACTTGAGCTGATTCTGACTCTACCAGTTACTTGCTGTGTGACCTTGGGCATATCACTTGGCTTCTCAACTTGTATTTTCTTGTATGTTAAATAGTCTCTGCCTCTCAGTATTATTGTAGAGATGAAATGACATGTCAAGGGCATCACATGTCTGGTGCATAGTAGGGAAGTGTTCAAGAGATGAAAAGCATTATTGTGCATAAGAATGGTCCTCAGGTTTCTGCAAGATGCTACGATAGTTAAATCCTGCTAATGAAGCTACCAGAAGACCAGCATTTCTCTGCAGCCCTAACTGGACACTCAAGTGATGGATTGTACTTTTAAATATTTAAGCGGGCTTGGCTGCTCTGCATTAAAAGTTAATAAGTTTCTATTGAGCTCCTGTCAGCTGATTTTAACATCTTGCCACTGACCCATTCAAAGTGTGGGGTCTTCTCGGGTGGCTCCAAGGGGCCCATGTAAATTCCAAGGTGTTGCTAAAAGCTGTCACTGGACTCTCATTCCAAGACATGGAGGGCCTCCCTGCTCTTCCCACCAGCCTCCTCCCTCCAATTTTCCAGGAAATCAGAGCCTTTCATGGTAACTCGCTTCTGATCACAGTTGATGTGGGAAGTAGAGTTCTGGAAGGCAGGTCCCAGAGGAGACATTAATCCTCCCTGCGTTGGGAGCTGCGAGGGCAACCTTTGAGGGGGTGGGAAGGAGGATCAGGAGGGAGAAGTGAGATGAAGTGAGGCCTCTAAGCAAGTCTGTTTACTCCCCTTTGCTCTGGGTTATCTTTAAATGGAATAAAAATATCTCCTAATCCTCTTTATCTTAGTTCAGTGCTTCTAGAAAAGAGATACTTGACATTTAAGATTGTAGGAGAAGGGAAAATAGTACCAGTATGAGAGAACCATAATATTCAGTAGAAACTATAGAATGGCGAAATTTCAGGGAACTCACATTAGGAGCCTCCTTAATGTCTCGAGAAAAAAACTGATGAGGAGAGAAAGCGAGCCCAACCAGGAGCCTTCCTGTTGGGACAAGTTGTCAGGACACCTGACATGCAGACCTGCTCTGGAGAGAAGGCAGCAGTTCTGCCCTTGGTCCTCACACTGGGCGTCCCCTGTTAGCACTGAGGTGCCACGTCCCCTAAGATTTTTTTTGCCTTGTTAGCCCTGCGAAACTCCTCCTTTTGTTATCCATCGCCTGTCTGCAAAACTGTGGCTCCTGCCACCGCCTTCCTCCCCCATCTGTGTGTCAGTTTCCCAGAAATAGTGAGAGGTGTGTTGTGCACGCGAGAGGCTAGGTGGGGAGCTGAGCTGACTGTTGAGCAAGCGTGCAGGATGCCACATCACCCCGAGGCTGAACACTGGGGAGCTGACCGCACTGGGATCCAGGAGAAGGGTCTTGGGTACTGACCCCGAGAGAGACAAGATTCTCAGTGTCTTTAAATGCTCTGTCTCAGAACAGGAGGCAAACCACGTGTGTGACGCTTACATCAGTGGAACCAGGGGCAGGTGTCGACTGGTTGGTGGAGACAGATCATGCCTGGTCTGGGTTCTTAGAAACACAGCGTCATTCATTTTAAATATGTTGTCCCTGCATCATAGTCCTTTTGTTAGGAGAATTTCCGGGAAGCACATGCATCAAGTCAAATGCTTTCAAAGCGTATTGCCAGACTGTCCGGCTCAAATCTTGGCTTCACCATCTGTAAACTATTTGTGAGCAAAACACTTCACCTCCCTGGCCATCCGTTTCCTCATCTGTAAAATGGGGAAATTAACAGTATCCACCTTCTAGGGTTGTCCTGAGGATTTAAAGCATTCACCACTATTATTTTTAAAATTGTTATTATTGTTGGGCGCCTGGGTGGCTCAGTTGGTTAAGCGACTGCCTTCGGCTCAGGCCATGATCCTGGAGTCCCTGGATCGAGTCCCGCATCGGGCTCCCTGCTCAGCAAGGAGCCTGCTTCTCCCTCTGACCCTCCCCCATCTCATGTGCTCTCTCTCTCTCATTCTCTCTGTCTCAAATAAATAAATAAAATCTTAAAAAAAAAAAATTTGTTATTATTGTTGTAATGAGAATGCCTTCAAGAGAAGTGCTGGTTTATGTGCCCATGAGCAGATCATGAGAGCATCTTTTGACTGTTGCAGATGACCGTGATGAGGCAGGAGAGCTGGGTTGTTGTCCCGGGTCTGTCTCTGACTCAGTGTATAATCTTGCGGGGGTCTTTTCTCTCATTCTCCATTTTCTCATCTGTTAAAGGGGACCATGGTCCTATGTGACCACTGAAGCCCCCTCCAGGCCAAAGAATTTGTGAATAGAAATGTCCAGAAAATAATGTAATTTTTTAAACAGGACAAACATCTTACTGACTCTTCCAAATAGTTCAGCGGGGTGAAAGAATTCTCAAGCAGACTCCCCACCAAGCATGGAGCCTGACATGGGGCTCGATCTCACGACCCTGAGATCATGACCTGAGCCGAAATCAAGAGTTGGATGCTCAACCATCTGAGCCACCCGGGTGCCCCGAAAGGAGGTAGGTTTTTTTTTCTTTTAAAGATTTTATTTATTTATTTGAGCAAGAGAATGAGAGAGAGAGATCGATCATGAGTGGGGGGTGGGGCGTGTAGAGGGAGAAGCAGACTCCCTGCTGAGCAGGGAGCCCAATGTGGGGCTTGATCCCAGGACCCTGGGATCATGACCTGAGCCGAAGGCAGATGCTTAACCGGCTGAGCCACCCAGGCGCTCCAGGAGGTGGGTTTTAAAAGATTTTTACGCTGGTGAATGAATTGGTTAGCTCTGTAATGGGGGGTGGCACTGGAGACTAAAAGAGTGTGCCATGGGCTGCAACCTTCTGGAATTGAATCCCAGCTCAGCTGGTGTGTGATCAGGAGCAAGTTACTTGACCTCTCTGTGCCTCGGGGGCTAATCTGTAAAATGAGGCTTATAGCAGAATCACAGTCTTGTAGTTACGGCTAAAGTGGTGATCCATGTTCAGTGCCTAGCTTAATTCCTAGCACACAGTGCAGCAAAAATGTTGGCTATTATTAGATTTCCGAGGGCTCACCTGAATATAGGTAACAAGGGGCAAGAGCAGAGAGTGGAGACCAAGTAGATGATGGCTGAGGTCCTTCCAGGCTGGCAAATTTCTGAATAAAAGGCTTGAAAACTATTTGCTTGCTTAAGCAGGGTAGATATTCATACTTCCTGTCTTGTTTACATTATTAAGACGTTTATGTAGCAAAACACTTTTTCTAAGTAATGCAAAGGTGCCCAGAGTTCTGACTAATTTGAATTAATGGAATTTTATTGTAACTTTAAAGACCAATCTCTCCATATTTACCCATGAAAATATAAAAATGTAATTTCAATATTTAGAAACTCCTCTTGAGTTTTAGAAGAATCTTACTATAGGGTGTTAGGAAAAATGGTGATTTCAGCAAAATCCTCCTTCCATCCACCTAGAACCTTCTCACACCCCAAACGCCTGGGGTTCAAATCCCAGCTCTGTCTCTCACTACAGGGCATTGAACAGGTCACCTAAAGCTACTCATCCCATTTTTCTCTTCTGCAAGTTGTGGACAATCATAGAATCTATGCTTTATGGGTTGTAGAGAGAATTAAATGAATAAACATCCAAATCTTAGAAGAGTACCTGGCCCATCATAAGTGCTCAGGAAATGCTGGTCACTAATGGTTAACCTGCATCGTGGACTCCCATTCGCTGTCTCTGTGGACCTCTGGGACTCTGGCCCACATCAGCTGCTTCAGATCCCTAAGAGCTGGCCGAAGAGTTTGTGACCTGAACCCTGGGATGTACGCGCCTGCCAGACCATGCCCTGGGCCTCACTGGATCCCTGGCCCTGGCCCGCCAGGGGTTTGTCTAGCAACCCCCTGGTGATGTGATCCCAAGTCCCTCACATAGCCGAGACCTCACTGGTTATAACATAAACATTTGCAGCGATACCGGACTCCAGGGAGAGCATAATTCTGCAGGTGCGGAGGGCAGTAGTCATATTATCGTTTGTTTTTCTAAACACCTGGGTACCAGCTTCATTTAAAATAATGTCAAAGGAATTGGAGGCAACACCAATATTTCTGTGACAGGCTGTTTGGCTTTGTAAGTTAGGAAAGCATGGAGCCAACCCCAGTACCGGGCTTCATCTGCTCTGAGATGGGCATGGGGACCTCTGCCTCCACTTCCTCCAGCCTCCAGGCTCAGGGACCCCAAGGAGGGTGGGCCGGAGGGTGGGCCTCCCTTGGGGACTGAAGAAAGGGGGACGTGGGGAACATCAGTGTCCCTACGTGGGGCCGAGGTGAGTGATAGGGGAGCCAGGGAGGTGTAATGACTTCTCTTCATCCTTATGATGAAATGGTGAGGAAAGCTGTTTTATCCTCCTCTTTGTATAGATGGGAAGCTGAGGCTCGGGGAGACCCCTGGCTAGGGTCGCCGGCCAGAAGATCACTGCAGCGACTCTGACCGGTTGCCTCTGTTCCAGGCGCTTTCCCAAGGGCATCAGTTAACCCTCCGGAATTCCTATAGCATCGCAGATGGAGAAACTGAGGACCAGAAGGACAGGGCATTTTAACCCTGTATCTCTAAGCCATACAATGGACGCTCCATCTGTCCTGCCTTGGTACCGACTTAATGGGGCCACGGCCAGATCTGTCGTGACAACGAGAAGGAAGTCTCAGCCCTTGGAGCCCGGGACAGCCAGAGCGCGGTGTGGGCTGCCCGGCCCCCTCTGGTCCGGACCTGCACGGGCCCAGGTCGTCAGAGAGGTGCTCAACAGGGGGTGGGGGGAAGGCCTAGACACTCTTCCCTGCTGCTCTCTTTGGGCGCAGCACCCCGAGGATCCATAGTGGGCTTCTGAGGGTGACCGCCACCACCACTGCCACAGCCATCGTGGTGGGCACCTTAGAGCACGCACACGTGTCCCCTCCTCCCCCAACTCGCCCCCTAAGCTGCAAGACCCGAACAAGCCGGTGCAGGGGATGCCTCCCCCTCCAGAGCTGCCCCCCTCCATCCTCGCCTCCCGCGCTCGGCCCCACCGAGTCCACCTGCCCTGCCCGCCCCTTGGCCCGAGTCCCAACCGCCCTTCCCCTCGACAGGGCTCTGCCTGGAGCGCAGCCCAGGAACCTGATCGAATCCTCTAAAAACACATTTTGCCTGTGGGTCAATCCTTCCCCTCTCTGGCGCTACTCCCTGAGCAGCTTCCAGCAGAGAAAAGGGGAGAGAAAAAGGCCCAGACTTACATTTACTGAAATAAATATTGGGAACCTGGGAGGCCAAATGTTAAAGATGCATCTGCTTCTGCTGCCGAGGTGTGGATGCCGCCCAGTGAGAGCCTTTCCGTGTTCTCCAGGGGGCAGCCGTGTGGAGGGAGGGGCTTCACTCTCCCCCTGCAGGCTGGCTGCAGGCTGTAGGACAGGCCCGACCCTTGTCCACCCCAGGTCGCAGTGAGTCCTTGCACACCAGCTGTCGCCACCTTTCAGAGTCTGCAGCTGGGTGCCCTTGATTCTCCCTGGTTCTCTGAAGCAGGAAGGCTGACGGGGTGCGGTAGCACCTGCTGAGAGCCTCCTGCAGTTGGTCCCTTTGCTGGAATATCCCTCAGCATCACCACAGCCACCCTGCGGGGGAGGAGCTGGGGTGGGGAGGGCCCACTCACTCATCCCTGGATCTGTCCACCGTCTGCTGGGCATCTCTGTGTCCTGGACACTGGACTGGCCTGGGGCATGTGACTGTGACCCAGTAGTCAGTCCCCGCACTTAGAAGCCAAAAGGGGGAGCAGCTGATGACAAGAGGGAAACCCTGGGGTCTGTACCAAACCCAGGCCAGGAGCTTCCTGGGAGGTTCCAAAGGGAGTGCCTGGCAGTTAGCCAGGTGAAGAAAGGTGGGAAGAGAGTGCCAGGCAGAGGGAACAGCATTGCTAAGGCCTGGAGCCAGAAGATCAAAAGGCTCAGGATACAGAAAACAGGTGAGGCGGGGCCTTACCCAAGGTCACAGAGCCGGTTAGAAGGGCAAAGCCAGATCCTGACCCAGGCTGCGCTGCTGCAACCCCGGGGCTCACCCCAACCCATTGTAGTGGGCGGGTCATCTTCACAGCAATCTGAGAAGAGAGGAGACTCCCTGAGGTCCAGGGGCCCTGGGAGTGGTTAGGAAGCCAGTCACAGGGATATGGCCAAGGGCAGGGTCACTGGCTGCAGCCTCAGATCCTTACCAAGTGAAGCATCCTTGTGTGGCTGGGAGGAGGCTGAATTGGGCTGGGCTCCGCATAGCTCCCTCACCCCAGAGGCGGCTGTGGGGGAGCCCGGAACCCTGATGTCAGGATGCATTTGGTTGTGAGCAGAATTTGTGGACATCATATCAGCCATAAAGGCGGGCCCATTTCCAAGGCCGTGCTGATGTGAGGGAGCAATACTGCCTTTGTGGGTGTTAAAAGCTCCCAAATACTGAGAAGTTACCATATGCCAAGCTCTATGCTCGGGACTGGACATGGGTTATTTCTCTGATGGGCACACACTGTATTCCCTGGTACAGATGAGAAATCTGGGGTTCAGAGAGAGAAGGGACTGACCTAGGGTTATACAACATGCATCCGACTCCACTGCCCCTGCTTGTAATGTGCTCACTCTTCTGCCTCCCATAATAGGGGGCAGCCTGTCTTTGAGTCCCCAGGGGCATTTTCCCAATGTGACTGTTACCACCCACAGAAAAGTCAGCTCTGGAAACAGGGCCCAGGGACAACAAGTGCATTCACATCCACTCATGCCACAGAGCTTTGTGGAGCACCAACTATGTGCTGGGGTCCCGTGCAGGGCCATGGGGACCCAGCTGTGGATAAGATGCAGCCCTGGCGCTCAGGGCCCACACCCATCTGCCATGTCCCAGGAAGGGGTAAGTTGTCTCTGTGAGGTGTGACAATCTGGTCACTAGAGAGGGTTCTTTGCTCCACTCAACACCAATTCATTGAGCACCTACTATGCACCACGCTGTGTGTGTGTGTATTCTGCGGGAATGCCGCAGTGGAGAGGAGAGACTATCTCCGCTCTCACGAGAAAGCAAACATGAAACCATCACAGAAAATAATCAAGGCAAGTTCGGATTGTGACGAATGTTATGAAGACAGCAAAGGGGGGTGCTGGGTGGGTGGGGGGTGCTCCACTGGCCACAGGACAGCTTAGAGGAGGAGCTCTGGCTTTCTCCAAGACACTTGGAGGGAGACGTGGAAGCTGAGTGGAATTGGGGCTTCTTTTCTGTCAGTTGGGTCCTGGGGGGTCTCACATCCCTGCAACTTGCAGGGGGGTCACGGGGGTCAGGGTGGCCCCCAGGGAGCCCACAGCCAGCCAACCTCAGCTCCATGGTTCCGATCCCCTGGCCAGGGCTTCTGCTCCGCATCCCCTTGCAGGCAGTGACTGTCCTCCCCCAACGCTCCCCAGCAGGATCTCCCAGGGGCCCCACGCTGCCGTCCTCTTGAAGCCTCATCATTTTCCAGCCTTCCAGGCTATTCCACCAAGTGCCTCTCCTCCAACCTTCCCAGGGCCTGATGTTGCCTCTGTGAAGTCCTTCTCTGGAAGTGGCTTTGCAGACATTTGGGGGTCTCCACACTCGCCACCCAGCCCTCAGGGCATACAGGACCTCACTGTGCCTTTGTACCCTGATGCACCTGTGGCCCAGATGCTAGGACTTCTCTCTGGCTCCTGGAATCTGGGACACTTCCAGCTCAGCACGAAATGTAAGAACTGTAAGAAATGTTCGGCACCAGGAAGTCTCAGATCTTCCCAGGCACGGACTAATTTGTTCCTGATTAAGCAAATGCCATAGGTCACCGTGTGACCGTTTTTAATGTTGAAGTTTTTCTGATGACCTCACTCTCACCCCCTGCTCATTTCCGACTGGCTTCTCTCTCTGCCCGCACTTCTACTGCTGCCTCTGAAGCAAGGCCCCTTTGTTCCCCTCTTCCTCCTCCCAGCCAGGATTCCTGAGAATGTTCTGGGTCCAGGAAAGCATCCAGAGCTTCCTGCCTTGAGGGAGGATGACAGAAGGAGATTGAGAGGTGACTCTGCCTGTCCTCCAGAGTCTGGCTCCCTCCTGAGACCCCAGAGGGATGAGGGGTGGCCCAGGAATTGGCACTGACAATCCAAGGACACTCCCAGTGGCATATGGAAGAAAAATGGAGGGCAACCAGCCCTTAGAATCAGGGAGGACTTCCTGGAGAATAAGACATCTGAGTTGAGTCTTAACAGACATGTGCCAGGGGACTTTTATCATGTCTAGGGGACTTACCTCCAAGGTCATAGTTCTTGTATAAATGAATGAATGAATCTAATCCAGACCCTCTGTTTGGCCACAGAGCTGGGTCTCATGCCTCCAGGTTCTGTCAGAGCCTAGTAAGCCCATCCCTCGGTCCCAACAGCCTCTCTGTCTTCCTGGGAGAAAAAGTCCCTTACCCCTGCTGCCAGAGGCTTCAGACCACCTGACATAGATACACAGGAACCTCTTTGCCTCTCGGGGCTGTCCTGAGCTCTCCATACTGAAAGCCCAAGGGCCTGGGTTTCTCTGTCTGTAGGTTTGCTCACAGCTTCTAAGAGGCAACAGAGTCCTAGAGAAGGGTACAGACCTGGCTCAAACCTCACCTCTGTCCCTTCATAAGCATGTGACCTCCAGCAAGTCACTGTACTCTCTGAGCCTCAGTGGGGCGTAATGGTAATAGTGCCTTGCGGGAGGCTGGTTGTTAAAGGACTCTGAGTCTCTCACTGGAGCAGACTTCTAAAAGTTCCAATTTTGTGCTCCACTGCTTTATCACTTGCCGGTAGCGGCTGATGGAGGCTCCCTCCCCCGCCATCTATCTATGTATGGGAATACATCACCTCGCATTCACTTCTCTGCACCTCCTAATTTGCAGAAGGTGGTCGCTTTTCTATTCGTAGAGTTGCAGCTATTCTTTTCTTAGATCTCCAGGTGAGTTCGCAGGTGTTCAGAGTGATTTGATAGCTATCTAGCTGAATTCCTGGGACTAGATGAAATTAAGGTCTCCTACTCCTCTGCCATCTTGGACACCTCAATAGATGCAGAAAAAGCATTTGACAAAGTACTGCATCCTTTCTTGATTAAAACTCTTCAGAGTATAGGGATAGAGGGTACACACCTCAATATCATAAAAGCCATCTATGAAAAACCCACAGCGAATATCATTCTCAATGGGGAAAAACTGAGAGCTTTCCCCCTAAGGTCAGGAACACGGCAGGGATGTGCACTATCACCACTGCTATTCAACATAGTATTAGAAGTCCTAGCCTCAGCAATCAGACAACAAAAAGAAATAAAAGGCATCCGAATTGGCAGAGAAGGAGTCAAACTCTCACTCTTTGCAGATGATATGATACTTTATGTGGAAAACCCAAAAGACTCCACCCGAAAACTGCTAGAACTCATACAGGAATTCAGTAAAGTGGCAGGATATAAAATCGATGCACAGAAATCAGTGGCATTCCTATACACTAACGAGACCCAAGAAAGAGAAATTAAGGAGTCAATCCCATTTTCAATTGCACCCAAAATCATAAGATACATAGGAATAAATCTAACCAAAGAGGCAAAGAATCTGTACTCAGAAAACTACAGAATACTCATGAAAGAAATTGAGGAAGACAAAAGAAATGGAAAAACGTTCCATGCTCATGGATTAGAAGAACAAATATTGTGAAAATGTCTATGCTACCTAGAGCAATCTACACATTTAATGCAATCCCTATCAAAATACCATCCACTTTTTCAAAGAAATGGAACAAATAATCCTAAAATTTGTATGGAACCAGAAACACCCTAAATAGCCAATGGAATGTTAGAAAAGAAAACCAAAACTGGTGGCATCACAATTCCAGACTTCAAGCTCTATTACAAAGCGGTAATCATCACAACAGACACAGAGATCCATGGAACAGAATAGAGAGCCCAGAAATGGACCCTTAACTCTATGGTCAACTAATCTTTGACAAAGCAAGAAAGAATGTCCAATGGAAAAAAGACAGTCTCTTCAACAAATGGTGTTGGGAAAATTGGACAGCCACATGCAGAAGAATGAAACTGGACCATTTCCTTACACCATACACAAAAATAGACTCAAAATGGATGAAAGACCTAAATGTGAGATAGGAATCCATCAAAATCCTAGAGAAGAACACAGGCAGCAACCTCTGGGACCTCGGCCGCAGCAACTTCTTACTAGACATGTCTCCAAAGGCAAGGGGAAATAAAGGCGAAAATGAACTATTGGGACTTCATCAAGATAAAAAGCTTTTGCACAGCAAAGGAAACAGTCGACAAAATCAAAAGACAACCGACAGAATGGGAGAAGATATTTGCAAATGACATATCAGATAAAGGGCTAGTATCCAAAATCTATAAGGAACTTATCAAACGCAACACCCAAAGAACAAATAATCCAATCAAGAAATGAGCAGAAGACATGAACAGACACTTCTCCAAAGAAGACATACAAATGGCCAACAGACACATGAAAAAATGCTCCACATCACTCAACATCAGGGAAATACAAATCAAAACCACAATGAAATACTACCTCACACCAGTCAGAATGGCTAAAATTAACAAGTCAGGAAACAGATGTTGGCAAGGATGCGGAGAATTCCCCTGTTGGTGGGAATGCAAGCTGGTACAGCCACTCTGGAAAACAGAATGGAGGTTCCTCAAAAAGTTGAAAATAGAGCTACACTATGACCCAGCAATTGCACTACTGGGTGTTTACCCCAAAGATACAAATGTAGTGATCCGAAGGGGCACCTGCACTGCAATGTTTATAGCAGCAATGTCCACAATAGCCAAACTATGGAAAGAGCCCAGATGTCCATTGACAGATGAATGGATAAAGAAAATGTGGTGTGTGTGTGTGTGTGTGTGTGTGTGTGTAATAGAATATCACACAGCCATCAAAAATGAAATCTTGCCACTTGCAACAATGTGGTGGAACTAGAGGGTATTATGCTAAGCAAAATAAGTCAATCAGAGAAAGACAATTATCATATGATCTCACTGATATGTGGAATTTAAGAAACAAATCAGAGGATCATAGGGGAAGAGAAGAAAAAATAAAACAAGACGAAACCAGGGAGGCAGACAAACCATAAGACTCTTTATCATAGGAAACAAACTGAGGGTTGCTGGAGGGGAGGGGGGTAGGGGGCTGGGGTAACTGGGTGATGGACATTAAGGAGGGCATGTGATGTAATGAGTACTGGGTATTATATAAGACTGATGAATCACAGGCCTGTACGTCTGAAACCAATAATACATTATATGTTAATTCATCGAATTTAAATAAAAAATGTTAAAAAAAAAAGGACCCCGAGTCTCTACTCCTAGTGTCTATGTCCCTTGCCATATTAATTTCAGCTCTTCCCATCCAGAGATGGGGTCTCTTGTCCACCCTTAGGATGTGGGCTGGACTGTGGCTTATTCTGGCCAATGGAATATGGTGGAAGTGACATGGAAGCCCAGGCCTCCAAAGGCTTGAGCTTCTATTGGCTGTCTTGGATCTCTGTTGTCTCCAGGAGGACCAGCTTGGGCCAATGTGCCAGAAGACAAGATCCCACTTATTTCTGCCAAGATCAGCAAAACCTACCTATTGCCAACTTCTGGGCTGACTGCAGGTGTGTGGGCAAGCCAGCCAAATTCAGAATCAAACTGCTCAGCAGACCCATGGGCGTGTAAGATAAGTGAATCCTTTTTGTTTTAAAGCATTTTTTGGTATTGTTTGTTACACAGCACTATATTGGCTGATACATCTTCAGGGGTTTTTGTAAAGATGAAATAAACTAGTAGATATAAAGTGCTTTCTATCTTTACTGTGGACACACAGGAAACCCTCAATGGACATTCAACTATAGGAATCACCATGGGGCTGCCTGGCCCTCAGGGGTACTTGTCTTTGTCATCAGAGTGGAGATAAGGGTGGGCAATGCCCTCTGATCACAATGACTCCTCCTCATGCCTTTGCCAGGCTGGGCACTGGGGTGTTGTCACTTAGGAGCTGTGTGATCTTGGGCAAGTGACATTACCTCTCTGAGCTTCAGGGTGGGGATGAAGATGTCTGCCTTGCCGAGTTGCAGGGAGCCTCCTTTTGCAGCTGGGACCACCAGGCTGAGCTGTGCAGGGTCCTGCTCCTGCAGATAGGGGATCTTGCTGGTGGGCAGCCCAGCGAGAAGGACACCATCTGGGAGTGGTCAAGATGGATCACATTCCAGCAAAGACCATGGGACCCCCTCAGGGAGTGTGTGTGTGGGGAGAATGAGCCCGATGACTCTCCAGGTCCCATAAGGCCCGGTTCAGCCTCGACTGATCCCCCAACAGCTACTCATGCCCTTTCACTGAACCCCTCAGACCTGTGCTCACACGAAGAGTTTTTAGCTTGCATGGGGCCCTCCCTGGCTGAGACAGGAGGCCCATCTTTTCTTTTTCACCAGATTAAAGAGGCCACTGATTATCACAGATTCCTGGTGTTCGTGATAGAACCGGACCTCCTTGAGGCCTCAGAGAAGGGTCTGCTCCTTCTGCCCCCACCGGAATGTAGTTCTCCACAAGGCCAGTGACTCAGTTGTTGTGGTGTGTCATCGGGGCCCTTGTGCCAAGCATAGTAGGTGCTCAGCAAATCTGGGTTGAATGACCCCATGGACATCAGGCCCACGTGGATGCTTATTCTTGTCTCTGGTTCCTCCGAAGCCATTCTTCTCCCTTTAAGCCAAGGTGGTCGCTCCCCCGTCAGGTTTCACTGTCTCCACACCTGCCTCTATCACAGTTCACCTCACTTGGCCTTGGGATTGTTCTGGAAACACAACTACTGCCCTACCAATTCCTCTCCCTGACCTCTGGACTTCACTTACCACACTTCAGTGGGATCCTGCTATTCTTGGGACACAACCCCAAATCCCTTATGTGGCATTGGACGCTCCACACAGTCTGGCCCTCGCCTCCCCAACATGAGACTCATTTCACCCACCCTCTGCCCTCCAGTCATACAGGCTTAGGAGTTCTCCATGGTTGCCAACAGCTGTCCACCCACAGGGCCTTTGCACATGCTGCTCCTGTGCCCAAATGCTGTCCCTCATCCCCAAACACACCTGATAACTCCCATTCTTCATATCCCAGCTCTGCCGCTCTGGTTTGCAGGGAACGCTCTGTGGTACGCTGACCCAGCCCTGAGCAACCTAGAGTATACTTCTGACCTTAGGCTTTGTGTGATTGATTAATCTCTGTGTCCCCCTCTAGACTGCGAGCTCAATGGGGCAGGGACTGTGGCAGTTTTATTTCCCCTGAGGCAGTGGCTGTCAAACAGCAGGTGCTCAAAAATGTCCTGAAGAAATAAATGCACGTTGTCACCGCAGGGTCTCCCTCTGTTAGTGAACTTCTCTCCGCCAGACGGGGATGCTGGTCTCAGTCGTGCCCACTGCCTGCTGCACCCCAGGGTCTGCCCCTAACTGGCATCAATAAACATCTTTTGAAGGAAGGGAGGGAGGAAGGGCGGGCAGGAGGGGGCAGGGAGTTGAGATTGAAAGAATCGCTGGCTCAGCCTCCCGCCCCCTCTGGAAAGCGGGCCTGTGCAGGGAAGGGTCGCAGCTCCCACCCGCACAGGCCTCTGCTCCCCAGATAGTCCCTGCTCCTCCACTCCTCCGGCTCCGCTCCCCGAGGACCCCCCACGGAGCCGCGCAGATGCGTAGTTTCCTGCCCGCGGGCGGCGTCGCCCTTCTGGGCGCTCCGTACCAGGAAAGGGGCGTCCGCGGCCGAGCAGGGAGGGTGGCCGACTGTGGACGTAACGGGGGTTCTTACCTTCCGGGGCGCTGCTCACTCGGGGGATTTGCAGGGAATCTCCGGCGAGGAGACACTTCGGGGCACGGGGTCTGCCGCGTGTGTGGGGCTCACTGGCTGATAGGATGTGGGCTGATGGCCGCATCGCGACGCCTGTGAGACCGCGGTCCCCTCACAGCAGACGGGCAAGGACACTGCTATCCTCGCGGCCATTCAGGAGCGCCTGGGACAGAAGCCAAGGGAACAGAAGTGCCCAGAAGCTCCTGCTCGCCTTGCCCACCTCCCCCTACCTGGGAGCCGCCTCCACCCTGGGGCAGGACACAGCTCCCCCTGCTCTGGGGAGAGGGTCCCAGGGCCCCTGCCCTAGGAAGACCCTGAACCTCCTCATGGAGAATTCCAGACCCAGAGGCCTAAAGAACTGGGGGCAGCACACTAGGAGCTGCTCCATCCCCCTGCATGCTCTTCTCCTCTAGTCTGTCCTTCAGGGCTCAGCCTGGGCTCCCCCTCCTCTCAGAAGTCCTCCCTGATGCTTCCAGCCCATGCTAACCTCTTCCTTTCCTAACTCGTCCCCCCTTCTCTGTGGGGCAAGGTGGGGTGGTGGAAGGATCCTGGGCCTTAGTGGTGGATGCCTGGGGTTTGGACCTGGTCTGCCATCCTGAGCTGTGTGACCTTGGGTGAATCACTAGACTTCTCTGGGACCCTATCTTCTCCCTGTAAAACAGGGGCAGTGATTATAGAGACAACGACCATGCTGTTCCCCCTTTGTTTCCAGGTCAGCCTCCTTCATGGGATGAAGGCTTTCCACAGTGGGGACTGAGTCTGACCTTTTCTGCATTCCCTGGGTCAACAGATGAATAAATGGATATAAACATAATTGTGAATGCACAGTGTTCAAGGGGAAGGTGGGAGATGACTTTCTGGCCACTGTGCACCCAGTTCCCGTGCTGGGACCTGCCCTCAGTGTGCTCTGCAGAGTGCCCAGCCCTTCTGGGCATCCCCGGATGCACTTGGTCCCTGGCAGAACATGGGAGACACCGCAGCCCTCCTCTGCTGGGAGATGGTGGGCAGTCCCTTGTCACCCTCCTCCTGAGAGTCTAAGACACAGTGTGTGGAGTGCTGAGCAGGGAGTCAGAAAGCCCTGGTCCCAGACCTTGTTCTTCCTAGCTCGCCACCACCCTCTGGGGAGGTCACATGCCCATGAGCATGCTCTGTGTCCTCTAGCTTGGGGCTAGTAATAGTAGTAGCTGCCCAAGGTCACACAAGTGGCCAGTGGCAGATTTCAGACGGGAGTTTTAGGTCAGGCCTGGTGGGCTCCACAGCCCAACCCTCTCGGTGGGGCTCATTGTCCATACATTGTAAAGTGTTGGGGACACGTGCAGAACTAATGTTGCTATCCTTTTACTCCGGTATCTTCTGGCCCAGGAGAGTCGAGTCTGGTCCCAGACCAACAACCTTGAGCCCATTTCCGATCTCGGCCTGGGTGCTGCTCCCATGCAGAAAACGCAGGCCACTTCCGTGAGCCCGGCCGTCCTCCTCCAAAGGGCAAATGAGCAGACACAGGTGCTGCGGTGGGGAGATGCAGAGTTGCTTTGTAAGTCTTCCTTTCATGGGGTAGTTAGGCCCTTTGCAGCTCCGGAGCTCCTGGGGAGGGGGAGAGAGCTGCGGGTGGGAGTCAGGAGGGAGAGATTTCTGGGTCCATTCCTTTTGCTCCTCGCAGATGTGTACCTGGTTCCTGCATGTCCCGGGCACCGTGTTTTCCCCGGTGATAGCGCAGGGGAGAGCACGATTAGGACTCCAGTGTTGTGGGAGCTGGGAACAAAATCACACTGGCTGGGACAGATGGCAAATAGGCAAAAGATGCTCAATCTTCTTAGTCATTAGGGAAATATGAATTAAAACCCCAAGGAGACACCATCGCACTCCTGTTAGAGGGGCGGAGACCCTAAAGACTGAGCACAGCAGCTGGTGGTAATGACGGGAGGAAACGGAGCGCTCCAGCACTGCGGGGACGATGTGGCACGACCCCCGGGAGCACAGGCGGACGGCTGCTTAAAAACACACCCCTCGTCTGCTGTAGCAAGTCCCGTCCGAGGAGATTACTCGAGACAAATGAAAGCATATGTCTATACAAAAGACTCAAACATGAACGTCCCTAGCAGGTTTGTTTGCAATGACCCCAAACTGGAAATGATCCAGATGTGCATCGACACGAGTGGCGAGGCCGTGCCTTGTCCCTGATAGATCCCTCCCTGAATGTGCACCACTGGCCGGGTATTGGTGTGAGCACTTGACACATTTTACCCTCTTTAACCCTTACACAGACCTCTGGCTCTTCCTCCTCTTTCTTCATCATCAGAATTTGGCGCTCAGTGGTTAAGACGATGGGTTAATTAATTTGTTTTTGTGGCCTGGGGCAACCTGAGTGGGCAGCTTCAGCGTCCCTCCGTGTAGGGGGCCCCTTGATCCCGGTGCCTCTCAGACCAGCCCGCTCACCTAGGCAGAGCATCATTTGCACCCAGCGGGCTCCAACCCAGTTGGGGAAGTTGGCGGTGGAAGGGGCTTCTGTCCACCCAGCATCTGTTCCATGTTCTGTTCTTTTTTTTTTTTTTTCCATGTTCTGTTCTTGATAGTGTCCTGGTTTTCTGTTGACCGAATCCACTGACTCCCATGGCAGGAGCTCTCGAAGGGGCTGGCGTGGGAGGTGGCCCCGCTTGTCCACCAGCCAGGGACTGGCCCGGACTCTTGCCCAGATGCTCTCCCTGCCCTGGAGGGCAAGGAGGGCAGGCAGTGGTGGGGAGAAGCCCATCCCAGCCCGGATCCCACAAAAACTGGGCACTGGTTCCTCCTAGACCCAGGAGCTGCCCTGGCTGTTCCCTCCTGGGGCCTGAATTGTCCCCCTTTCTTCAGTTCTAGGACCAGCCAGTCATCCAATGCCTATCTTTTTGGTCTCTTTTTCTTACAGAATCTAGAATTCAGTTGTGCTGCTGCAACCAGGCCCAAGGCGAGGGACAGTAGCTCACCCCCAGGCCCCCTGCCTATCCGCGGGGCTGAGCAAATCCAGCCGGGAGAACGCCAGGCTCAGCAAATGGGGAAGGATCTGTGAGGGAGCGCCCAGCAATGTGCCAGGTGACAGTCCCTGCCCCAACCCCACCTCTAGTCCTGAAGCATTGACCCTCCTGATCTGGGCCATGTGCCAGAATGTGTCAGGTGACAGGTGGGACGCCGATGACCCCCACCTCGACCCTGACACTATTGGCAGGCAGCTGGGCCCTTGTCCTTGGTTGTTTGATCTACGGGGGACAGTGAGGGCTATGCTGGTGTCAGCTTGTCATCAGAACAAGCAGGACAAGCTCAGGCTGGGGCTCAGTCCTATCATAATCATTTTAGAGTCGCTCACAAGCTTGGTGGCTTTGGGTGAGTAATGTCACCTCCGGAAACCTGTTCTCACCTGGACAGCGGAGGTGGTGAGAACACTGCCTTCCTCACGGGCTGTTAGGAGGTCAAGTGAGTCATTCCACAGTCAGCCCTCAGGACAGAGGCCGGCTGCTTTTTCTGTCAGTTGTCATGGTGACAACGATGCTGATGCTGATGCTCGATACCCGTCCCCTCTCCTGTCGTCAGATGTCACATCCCCAAGGGTATCATCAAGGAGGAGCTTCGTTCCTTCTCATGTGCTTCCCTGGTCCTGAGACCCACATCTTGGAGGAGGGGCAAAGTCTATATGGTCTCTGGGCCCCGTCTTGCCCATCACGGCATCGTAGCCCCTGCGGGAACTAAAACATCCCTGTGGTCAGTCAGGCCAGCAGTGAGCAGCATGGCGCTCTGACTTTTGCTTTCTGTAATTCCCTGTCATGCTCAGGCTGACGGTTTTTCCCTCCTCTTGCCTCCTGGAGAGAGCTGACCGTCAGCGGGAACAGTGCCAAGCTGGGCGAGACCTCACGAGCCGGCATGGGGAGCATGCTGGGAGAGCAGACGGTCCAACCTGCTCGCGGGGAAGGGAATCCCAGGTAGAAGGGACAACGGGAGCAGTTGGGGAAACTGAGGCCCAGAGTGGGTCACATTGGTGAGTGGGTGACAGAACAGAGATCAGGATTTGAACTCCTGACCCAGGGCTGATGCTCTGTCTGCCTGAGCCACTTGGATCTCAAGCCTGCGGCTGGCTGGGCCTGAATCCCAAGCCTGGGGCAGATGAGGGAGGGCGAGTTTGGGCCAGAGGTGTGGACTTGGGTGAAGGGGGATGAAATGAAGCCCACGGAGTAAATGCCTCACGCTGGGGCCCCTTGGGCTCTGGAGGGGACAGGGAATGAGGGTGTCTCCAGTCCTGACCGGGGCCAGTAGACCGACTTGAATGTGATATCAGGGCATCTTGGGCTGAGATGGTCCTAGGCTCACGGTAAAATGAGAAAAATCAGGCACATGGTGTAAGGTTGCCAACTGTTAACACCTCCCAAATGAGTGCCACCTGATCCCAGTTTGGGAAATGCCGTGTGAAGACACTTAAAAGTCAGTGTGATTTATCAAGGAACTGTCACAGAATTGGCTGGGTTTTCCTGAGAGTCTGAGCACAGTGTTAGAAGGTGCGAGCTTGCCCGCCCTATTCCTCTGACACATGACGTAATAAAGGACCCTGCCTCAGACGGAGCTTATATTCCTGGGGGGGGGGGGGGTGGTGGACACAGGTAATGAACAAGCAATACGTTCGGACAGTGAGACATTCTGTGGGGAGATGGAACAGGGTGGTGAGGGTGGGTGGTGTACCAGCCGGGGACCCAGCGAGAGACAATCAGGTATTTGAGGAGAGCGTTACAAGGAGCCTGTTTATAAAAGGAGGCAGACAGGAAGAAAAGCCCAGAAGAGGGGCTGCATTCGCCGCCTTAGGCTTGACGAAGTCAGAAGAGTGGTGACTGGAACTGGAGATAGAACTGGCTGGAGGAGCTGGGCCATGTAACAGCAACTGGAACTCCCAGTCTGGGACAGAGCCAGCCCTGGAGCAATGCAGGAGGGGCAGACCAGGAGGGTAAATGCCCCGGCTTCCTCCCCTCCTGCCCTGATCTCCTCCTGCGGCTCCTTGTCGACCAAACCTGCCTGGAAGTCAGAGGGGCACAGGGGCCCCCAGCCCCTTGGGAGCACAGAGCAAGGGGACAAGGCTGGACGGAGGATCTGGAAGGGGATTCAAGGGAGCCCCAGTGCAGGGGAGAAGTGTTAGTTCAGCACCATGCCGGGGGGGGGGGGGGGGGGGGGGGGGCGGGGTAGGGAAGAGAACTTGGAGGAGGGGACATTGAAGTTGGCCTCTGAGAACAAGAAGGAACCAGCCAGAGGAAGGGAGTCCCTGGCACAGGAATAGCAGGGGTGAAGGGCTGAAGAGACAGTTGGGGGCCAGATGTGTAGGCCATGTGGGAAGGAGCTGGAGTGTTATTTTCAGTTTAGGGGGAGGCAGTGGGTGAGTTTGAAGCAGAGGAGTGATGTGGTCCTACCCGTTTGTGGGGAGGAATGGCAGGGGTGGCAGCGGGGGGCCAGGCGGCCAGGGGGCTAGAGCAGGTGACAGGCCGTGGAGACGTGGTCAGAACGGCATGTATTTTGGAGGGAGAAGCTCAGCACTGGCTGATGGGTCAGATGCGGGAGCAAAGGACCCGAGCAATCGAGGGGTGACTGGGTGGGGGGCTTGGGTCAGTGGGGGTGGGGCGGGGCTCTGTCCCGAGCTGGGGAAGCTATAGAGGAGGAACCAGTACAAGGGAGAAACCGGAGTCCTGTTGTGCACATTCCAGCTGAGATGTCTTTGTGTCCTCCCGGGGAGATGCCGCAGCAGCAGTTTGAAGCTGGGGTTGTCCGTTTAGAGAACGGGAGCTTATCTTTGAAAGAATTCCTTTCCTGCTATTACTGTTAACTTTGTTTCAATAGAAGGATTCACTCATTCTTATTCCTCTTAAATGTGTATGTTTGCTAAGCGGCCTGCTGGGCACTCCCTGGGAGCTGAGGCTGTGCTTGCTGGCCCCGGGCTCAGGGAGAGAATGGAGGTGATCAGAGGGTGTGTGCTGGGGGCCAGGGCTGGTGTCTGAACCCTTCTGGCCTCGTCACCTCGGAGTTGGGGGATCTCCAGGGAGCCACTTTTGGGCCTCCTGGCTCGCTCTCAGCCCTGCATGGGCCCAGGTCCCATTGTGGTCTTGCTGTCCCCAGACAGGGCAGTGGGGTCGCTGAGCTACCTGTCTGGGTCCACAGTCTGGATGCTTAACAAAACGTGAATCTTTTTTTTTTTTTTTAAAGAAAAAACTGCTTTATTCTTAGCTGCTTCTCAGATCTTTTATTTAATTGAAGCATAATTAACAGAGGGTTATATTAGCTTCAGGTGTACAATATAACGATTCAGTAATTATACACATTCTTCAGCGCTCATTACAATAAGTGAGCTCTTAATCCCCTTCACCGGTTTCACCCATTTCCCCCCTCCATTCTCCTCCCCTCCGGCAACCACCGTTTATTCTCTGTATCTAAGAGTCTGTTTCTGTGTGTCTCTTTTTTTGTTTGTTCATTTGTTTTGTTTCTTAAATTGTACATACGAGGGAAATCATATGGTCTTTGTCTTTCTCTGTCTGACTTATTTCACTTAGCCTGATCCCTCTAGATCCATCCATGTCATTGCAAATGGCAAGATCCCATTCTTTTTCATGACTGAGTGATAGTCCATTGTCGATATATACCACATCTTCTTTTTTTTTAAAATTTTTTTGTTATGTTAATCCCCATACATTACATCATTAGTTTTAGATATAGTGTTCCATGATTCATTGTTTGTGCATAACACCCAGTGCTCCATGCAGAACGTGCCCTCCTCAATACCCATCACCAGGCTAACCCATCCTCCCACCCCCCTCCCCTCTAGAACCCTCAGTTTGTTTTTCAGAGTCCATCGTCTCTCATGGTTCTTCTCCCCCTCCGATTTCCCCCCCTTCATTCTTCCCCTCCTGCTACATTCTTCTTCTTCTTTTTTTCTTTCTTAACATATATTGCATTATTTGTTTCAGAGGTACAGATCTGAGATTCAACAGTCTTGCACAATTCACAGCGCTTACCAGAACACATACCCTCCCCAGTGTCCATCACCCATTCACCCCATCCCTCCCACCCCACCCCCCACTCCAGCAACCCTCAGTTTGTTTCCTGAGATTAAGAATTCCTCATATCAGTGAGGTCATGTGATACATGTCTTTCTCTGTTTGACTTATTTCGCTCAGCATAACACCCTCCAGTTCCATCCACGTCGTTGCAAATGGCAAGATCTCATTCCTTTTGATGGCTGCATAATATTCCATTGTGTATATATACCACATCTTCTTTATCCATTCATCTGTTGATGGACATCTTGGCTCTTTCTACAGTTTGGCTATTGTGGACATTGCTGCTATAAACATTGGGGTGCACGTACCCTTTCGGGTCCCTACTTTTGTATCTTTGGGGTAAATACCCAGGAGTGCAATTGCTGGATCATATGGTAGCTCTATTTTCAACTTTTTGAGGAACCTCCGTACTGTTTTCCAGAGTGGCTGCGCCAGCTTGCATTCCCACCAACAGTGTAGGAGGGTTCCCCTTTCTCTGCATCCCCGCCAACATCTGTCATTTCCTGACTTGTTAATTTTAGCCATTCTGACTGGTGTGAGGTGGTATCTCATTGAGGTTTTGATTTGGATTTCCCTGATGCCGAGCGATATTGAACACTTTTTCATGTGTCTGTTGGCCATTTGGATGTCTTCTTTGGAAAAATGTCTGTTCATGTCTTCTGCCCATTTCCTGATTGGATTCTTTGTTCTTTTGGTGTTGAGTTTGATGAGTTCTTTATAGATTTTGGATACTAGCCCTTTATCTGATATTATACCACATCTTCTTAATGCATTCATCTGTTGATGCACATTTGGGTTGTTTTCCCGTCTTGATTGTAAATAATGTTGCAATGAACACAGGGGTGCATATGTCTTTTCAAATTAGTGTTTTCGTAGTCTTTGTGTAAATACCCAGTAGTGGATTTACTGGACCATAGGGTAGTTCTATTTTTAATTTTCTGAGGAACCCCCATACTGTTTCCCACAGTGACTACACCAGTTTGCATTCCCACCAACAGTGCGCGAGGGTTCCTTTTTCTCCACATCTTCGTAAACACTTGTTGTTTCTAGTGTTTTTGATTTTAGCCATTCTGACCCAGGTGAGGTGGTATCTTATTGTGGTTTTGATTTGCATTTCCCTGATGATGAGTGCTGTTGAAGATCTTTTCATGTGCCTGTTGGCCATCTGGATGTCTTCTTTGGAAAAATGTCTATTCAGGCCCTCTGCCAATTTTAATCGGATTATTTAGTTTTGGGTATTCCCTGTATAAGATAACATGACAAATCTTACTAAGGAGAACGACATGACATGAGAGGCATTTGAGGCCAAGAGAAAGATGGGGCCTGAGCAACCAGCAGCCAAACTGTAGTTTTGGGGAAAACCAGCAGTGAGCCTTTTGCCTTCTGCTCAACTATAAGGGGAAGTAGGTTCCGGGGCTGGGGTCTCTTAATGTGTCAGGAAAATCCCGGCGTGGGACAGGCAAGGGACAGGGCGCCAGGGGCTCTGCTGTCCTCACGGTTGGGGCTGTGCCAGCTTGCTGGACACCGGACCTCTCTCTGCCTCTGGAACACGGGGCCAAGAAAACTTGTGATGCCCAGGCCGTGTGGCAGGCACCCAGCACAGCCCCGTGTTGGCGCTAGTGAGCATGCTGCCATCTACCCCGGCCTCAGACATGCTCCGGATTGTAAGGTCCCGAGACATGATCTGCTTCATGCCCTGCACACCCCTAGGCAAAAGCTGAGGCCCGGGCACAGGAGGGGGCTTGCCACGGCCCGTGGTGGAGCAGGACTAGCTCCCGAGCCCCCGACTCCCGGGCCAGCGTCCTTTCTGGTGCCTCTGCATGTGGGGTCCAGACCTGCCCTCCCCCAGCATCCCGGGGTTTGCACATGACACACGGACCATGTTGATGTGGGCAACGGAGGGTCATATGGGGGGACAGAGGAGGGAAAGGGGTGATTTTCAGGCCTAAGAGGTCCACACCGGCTCCCCAGGCTGGCGCAAGGTCTCTGAGTAACTCCTCGAGGCTATGCAGATAGGCCTGTGTCTCCAGGACCCCAGATGTGCCCGGCACTGAAGGTGGGACATCCTCGGAACCAGGAGACGGACGCCATTCACACACTATACCCACCCTGGGGCAGAGGAAAGGGCACTGGGAGCAGGAAGACAGAAGTGACCCCAGCTTATGAGCAGTGGGACTATAGAAACTCCCTTCACGAATATGGAGGGTCCAGGCGCCCCAGGGACCTCCCCCGGGCCTGGGGCACAGTTCCAGGGACTGGCAGCTCTGCAGACAGGCCAGGTGTTTGCGCTGGGGGGCCGGGCCGGTGTGGCCTGACACAAGGGTGTGTGCCAGGCTGAGGCCATCTCGGGAGACAGAGAGTCCTGGCAGGTTTCCAGCGGGTCACCACTGGGGGAAGGAGGGGTGGCTTGGAGTCAGCAAGACGGGGGGCTGGGGCCACGAAGCAGGTGCACGAGGACGGCAGCCTGAACCCAGGCCGGGACAGACCCTGTCAGAGCATCTGAAGGACGGTGATCCAGGCGTCCATGTGGCCGGGGCTTCCCTTACAGAGTCTCCCCCCTTCCAGGCTCACGAACCCCGGGCCACGGAGCCTTGGCCTGAGACAAACTCACGCCTCACTGTGGCCAATTAATTTCAACTTGTCATAAATTTTTAACTGCTTGCTAATCGACAGGAACCAGGCAGCCAGCACCGGTGAGTCTCAAAGTGAAGCGCATGAGAGTCGAACTGATGCCCGCCAGGGTAGTGCATTAGAGTGGGTCCGTGGTCACCACCTGTTGTTCTGAGTGGGTTACCTGGTGCCTGGATGCATCTCCCGGACGTCTCAAGCAAGGCTCTTACAATCTGCTCGCGGTCAGTGATCGCGCTTCACTGGCAGGGGTGTGGGGCGACGGGAACGGGGCAAGACTCCCGTCCTCAGGGCTGTAGGAAGCAGGGACTGACATGGTGGGGGGCACCTCACAGCCTCCGAGTGGCCCGGCTGCTCTGCGAACCCCGCCAGGTGACCCTGGTGCCCAGAGCGGGGTCAGAGGTCCCAGACTGCTATCTGCTAGTGGGGCCTGTGGCCTCAGGAGATTACAAGCCCTTTGTGAGTGCGAGTTTTCCTAAGATGGGGAAATAAATACGTCCCAGGGTTGGTCTTCCCTCCTGGAAAGTGAGTTAAGATTCACTTGGCAGGGGCCAAACTCGGTGGATGTTGCTGGAAGAAGGGAGGAGCGCAGAGAGGCAGCAGGTCCGAGGTCAGATCCTGCACCACAGTCCCTAGGCGCAGCGAGGGAGGATGCAGGGGTGCAGGGGTGGGTGGGGCTGTGCACGGAGAACACGGGGCCTGGGCCTCGAAGCGTGAGTAGGGGTGCCCTGGCTGGACCGGCGGGGGAAGGGTGACCTAGGGAGAGGGCAGCGTGAGCCAAGGCTGGAGGCATCCCCCCCATTTCCCTGTTGCCGGGCTGTAACCCGAGCATCGGTCCCCGCAGCAGAATGAGGGCCGATCCTAGGCGGCCGTGCTGGCGTGTGGCCAATTCCTGGCACCCACCGAGGAGGGTTGTGGGGAAAACGTAAATGTTTTTAAACCTGTTCGCAGGCTTTTAGAGCAACTACCTGCTGTTGGGCAAGATACTCAAGCTCCTTGTGCCTCAGTTTCCTCCTCTGTGAAGGGGGTCACGCCAGCTCCCCTCCCGGGCTGGGCAAGAATACAGCAGTGTGAGGTGCTCCGAGCGAGGCCTGGCACCCAGCGGGCGTCACGAGGGTGTTTGCTGTGCCTGATGCTCATTCTGTGCCCCGTGCTGGGGGCCTCCTCCAGTCCCGGGAACCACCAGGCGGTGGGTGGTCAGGACCACCGGTCCCACTGAAGAAACTGAGTCCAGGGGGGTGAAGTGGCTTCTTCAAGGTCACACGGCTGAGCTGGTGGGTGGGAGCCGAGACCTGCCCCCGTCTGTCTGACTTGGGAGCCCAGCGAGAGCCCAGCGCCATGTCTGCCCCGTCATGGGGCCGCCCTGCCCCTCCCAGCCCTCTGGGGAGGCTCCTGCCGCACCAGCCCGAGTGAGCCCGGACCCAGGGGTTCACGGGAGACCCCAGATGCCCGGCAGAGAACGGCCCCACCTGTGCGCACATGGCCGACCCCAGCTGGGGGATGCTCTCCCTCCTGCCTCCTCCCACCTGGGCCTGAAACCTCAGCACACGAAGGCCCTTCTCAGTCCCTTCTGCCTCTGCTGGGCTGGTGGCAGCCCCATCACCAGCCCTGCCTTGCAGCGTGGAGGGATTGGCACCCTGTTAAAATCTGTGTCTGGATCAGCCCCTGGCTGGAGGAATTAACTCATGTACACGCAGAAAATCTCTGCAGACTTGTCTTCTAATATTTATTCTGGAAACTGAAACATGTAGATAAGGCAAGCGCCTGACTCTGGAACTGCAGGATAAATCTGCATTCTCCATGCCACAAAGCACCACACATGCAACATTGGTGGAGTGGGCAAAGAGAAGGAAAACCTACTCTCAGCCAAAGGAAGATAGCCCTTTCTCCAGTAGCAAAGGCTCACAGGTGAGAATCCCAGCACCTCAGCACTCAACCGCCCTAAAATCCTAGAGTCTCACACCTCTCAATCTTAGAACTGGCACTTCATAGAATCTTAAAACCATAACATTTCAAGTCAGAATCACAGGATTTTAGGATTTAATCATTATCTGGGCCAGACCATTGATCAGCATCCATGTTCCCTTTACTATGTTCCAACAGGTGGTCCCCAGGCTTTGGTCCACCCCAGGGCCACCTTCTCAGGGCAGCCCTCTGTGACCCTCCATTATCTTAATGAGAAGAACTTTGAGCAGGACCTGAGTGAGAAAAGGAGCATGTTATATTAAAAAAAAAAAAAAAAAAAAGGATTCCGTCCCCAAAGAACAAGAACAGCAAGTGCAAAGGTCCTGAGGTAACAATGCACTTGTGTTTCAGCTGGCTTCTGAATGTGTGGTGGGACAGGAAGAGCAGTGAAGCCAGAGGCTGGAGGAGACTGTGACTTGACTCTCTCCTTTGCTCTGGACTCACTGTGCACCTTGGGTGAGTCACTGTACCTCCCTGACCATCCACACAGCTTGTATAACCCAGAAAGTCACACCTCTGCTCCTAGACCCTGGGGTAGGGCCTGATGAAGCTTGGAGTTCCTTCCAAGACCAGGCAAGTGTGAAATGCCCCAGATTCCCTGAAAAGGAGGGCAGGATGAGGAGGAAGTGATGGCCTTTCTCAAGCTCTACAGAGAAGCCCAGGAGTCCACGCTGATATGCTGAGGAGGCGCCCTATTGGGAAGTAAATGCAGGCTGTGTTTAAGGGCACATGGTGATGGAGGTGACGGGACTGGAGCACTTTGTTGCCGAGCATGCTTATGTAAAAGTCATCACAAGACCTGTTCTCTGCAGCTTTTAACTGCAAAACCAAAGACTATTTAAATGCCCAGCTTGTGGTCCAGGGAAGGGAAGGCTGAGTCCAGGTTGGCTTTGCAGACTCTGCCCTTGGTGGTGGTCGTGGGTGGGGAGGCTGCTCTGCCCCAAACTGCTGTGTGAATTGGGTGGGTTACTGGCCCTCTCTGGACATGTTTGCTCAGCAGTGCAAAGATTTAGATGGCCTCTGTCTTAGTTGGGCTCCTCCAAACACAGTCCTGGAAGCAAGATTTTGAGTTGCTGGTGGTTTATTTGGGAGGTGATCTCAGGACACATTAGTGAGGGAGGGAGAGCGAGGGCCAGGGAGGGAGAGAGGCCAGGTAAAGGTGCATCGAGCAGGGATGCTGCTGTGGGCAACGGGGCCCACGACTGCTGGGGCCCTCAGAGAAACCATGTGGTCCATGCCTCTGCCCTCATCTGCCACTTATTGGTTGAGGGTCTCCTCTGCAAGTATGAAACGTCCTTCCCCTCCAGCTGGCCCTGCACCTGGGCTCAGCGAACTCCCGTGGGTCAGAGAAAGCCAGAGCAGCCAAGAGAAATAGTTTTTGCAGCAGGGAGTGGGAGGGTTCTCTGGAACTGTCCATGATGGCGGCTGCCAGTGAACTCAGGCATGGTTCCGGGGGCTGTGGGATGGGGCCTCAAGGACGCTGCTCCATCTTCCAAACTCCCGCTGCCCCAACATTCTGGATCCTCATGTCTTTCCAGGCAACTCAACTCCAGGTTCCATGCCCAGAGCAGTCTAGATCCTCAAGGGCAAGGATTTGTGCCTGTCTGGTTTATCGCTGCATTTCCAGCATCTAGAACAGTGCCTGTCAACACGTATTTAGTGGAATAAACTGGCTGCATGATAAGCATCTTTCTTGAGCGCCCACAGTGCTCTGGGCTCTGAGCTAGACCTGGGGATACAGCGTTGAATCAGGCTTGATCCCTGTCCTTAGGAGCTTGCTGTGCACGGGGGGAGATGGACGCGTCATAATCATTGGCACTTCAACAGCAATGTGATCGCAACCGTTGATGAGACTTTGCTGTGCACACGGGCTTTGCATTTGTCACCTCATTTCCGTCTCCAGTAGCCACGAAGGGCCATGTGGTCATGCCTATTTCATGGGCGAGCAACTCAAAGCTGAGAGAGGTTGAAATGACCTGCCTGTCTCACCACATTCACCAGCATTGAGTATTACTGGGTTTTCATTTGCGTGTGTTTTACTGATTTGGATTGGCCAGAGACAAGAAGCGGGCTGGAGCGGGCAGCCCTGGGCAGTGCAGAAGACGAGTGGGTGCCATCATCATAGCTGCCCTCACCTGCTGTGTGCCATGGGGGGTCCCTTCTCCTTCTCTGGGTCTCTCCTTGCTCACTTGCTGCAATAGCTTCCCAACTGGCCCCCTCCCTCTGGCCCATCCTGTGCCCAGCACGGGGCCTGCCACACCATGGACATTCAGCGAGTGTTTGTTGAAGTCTGAACTATGAAATGCTTGTTTTAAAAAGACAAGTTAGCTATGTAATTCTCTTGCTTACGTCTTTTGCTCGAGCTCTTTGTCACTTATATTTACTTGCTTTGTCCTCTTCACTCTGTTTCATGCAGGTACATTGTGTTCAGGTGTTCAAGGACCCGGACTCTGAAGCCAGACAAGCCTGGATGTGGCTCTGGGACTTAGTGTGCCCAGTGCATCGTACTCACCCTCTCTGTGCCTCAATTTCTCATTCTGTAGAACTGGAAGAATAATGACTGCTTCATAGGGTTGTGCTGAGGAATAAATAAGTGAATGGGTGTGTAGAATGTTTAAAACAGCTCCAGGCACCTACGTATACCCACTATGTCAATGCTTGCTGTTATTATTTATTATTATGATTATTATCATGCCAAAGTAGATTTGAAGTGCCCTAAATCCACTTAGGCCTGAACGTAGGGCAGTTCTTCTCCTCCTGGAGGCCCCCACAACTCCAGACTGACCTTACCATTTCCAAGTTCACAAGAGAAATATTCTCTATTTTCAGCAGTTCTAAAAAATTCCTGGAATTGGATCCTTCGGGATAAATTCGAGTCAGCAACCCAGCAGTTGCTATCTTAGGAAGAGCCCCTGGGAGGCCCTTGTACACCCTCCCCACCCGCCGCTGGCCCCTCGCCCCTGGGCTGCCAAATCACGGGCAGCCCCACCCGGCTCCAGGCTGATGGATTCTTCCTTCATTCCCTTGTCCTTGTAGCAATTTTGTCAGCGTATCCCGAGCCCGTGTGCAGCCGGGCCACACTTGTTCCCAAATGGGCACCTCGGACAAGGCTGGCCTTGGAGGACACGGTACTCCATCGTCTCTGACACCTGCTTCCCCACACTTTCTCTAAAAGGGACAGTGCCATTTCCATGCCACCCTCAGAACATGAGCAAAGTTTACATCTTACAGATAAAGTGGTGCCAACTGGGAAGTTGGGAGGTTTTGGGCAACATCAGAGCCAAGAGGGCCCTGCACTGGGGACAGGCAAGTGACAGCTCCTCTCCGAGTCTCGATTTCCTCATCTGAAATGGGTCCCTACTCCCTGGGGCTGTTGTGCGGGTGCTGGGAGACGAGAATGTGCAGGTGCACAGTGCCTGGCTCCCCGATGATCACCGCCATCCTGGGCACGTCCGCAGCAGCAATAGCAGATGCCCACGGGCTGTTGGCTTCCCGCCTGTCCCCCATACTCCGAAGCTTCCCCAGAGCGACTGGCCTGTCCGCCCCCAGGACCAGAGGCAGAATCGGGACTGAAATGGGGGAGAAAAGGCACAGACTCAAGTCCACGCTCCCTGGGTGTGTCTGCCCCCACCCCCAGCTATTTGCAGGCTTCCAGGGTTTCCAGAATATGCTCCTCTGCTCTGGCCACTGTCCAGTTACACGGTCCCTGTCTAGGTCCCCTGGGGGACCAGAGGATCCCTGGGCAGGGGCCCATTCGCCTGAAGACCGGGAGGCTCACAGGACAGGACGTTTGCTCCTCAGATCTGGGTCCAGGTCCCTGTGGGCTCACGGGGTGAAGCTCCTTCCATTCCCGGGCCTCCGGGGCAGGGTGCAGAGTCAAGGGCCTCCCGCCCCCCCGGTCTCTGGCAGCCCTGTGTGTGTGGGGAGTGATGCCCACTTACAGACCAGAACACTTGCCCCCGAGGGGTCTGGGAAGTGCCAGTGGCCTCTCGGACATGCTGTCAAATACAAGCCTGTCCCCCCAGACCCAAAGGAGTGGGGGGCCCTCAGGGGCATCTCAGGCTGCAGGGGAGGGTGGAAGAGGCCAGTCGGCAGCGGTCAGGCAGGGAGCACATGGGCTGCGGGCAGCCCCGGGAATTGTGGGTGTGGCCAGGCCCACTTTGGGTGGGGCCGCCACCAGTTGTGGGCGGGGCCATCCCGGTCTGTGGGCGGGGCCAGCCTGGGCCGCTGAAGAAACTGTTTTAGAGCCTGGAAATGGGGTCACAGCCTCTAGTCAGGTAAGAGTCTGCCTGGGAGGACCCAGGCTCGCTGGGAAGCGGGTGGGACATCTCTGTTGCCAGAGACTTAGCAGTTCAGGGGTGGGAGTCTGCGGCTTCCCTTGGCCCAGAACCATCCCCAGCTCTCCCTAGTTCTCCCCATCTTGGGCCTTTGCATCCTGTCCCTGCCCCCAGCGGCCATGCAGCCTTCAGCACCGCGTGCGCCGTTCCTAGCTCCCTGTTAGAGGGTGGGCTCCATGGTGACAGGGTAGGGACACGACTCTCTGGGTCACGGCTGTGTCCCTGGTGTAGGGCAGGCACACAGTGGGCACTTGGTAGCTTTAGTGATAATTGAGGGCAGGAATAACTTAATCCAACTTTGGCGGAGAGGGTGTGATGAAGCAGGGGGCTTCTCGGGGCTTCCGAGGGCCTTTCTGGGTCAGGAAATGCCAGGGAGGAGCGGGCTTGGGGGCAGAAGTGGCTCTGGGGTCCCTGGGCCAGATCGGCAGGAGTGAGGCTGCCGCAGCTCCCCTTCTCCCTCCACCTCCAGAGCCTCTGGCTGTGGCCTCACGCCTTGCCCTGCGTGGCCCCTCTGGGAAATGGGGCAGGCGCCCCTTCCCCTGGAGAAGCAAAGCCCTGTTACTGTGGGGTGGTGCACCTCCACCATGCACCCTTCAAGCCAGTCCTGCCTTCTCCCGTTTATTTGGGGACTGCTAAGGAACCTGACAAGTCCACATTGTCCTTAGGGAAGAAAAGGCAACAAAGACGTGTGTGTGTGTGTGTGTGTGTGTGTGTGTGTGTGTGTGTGTGTGTGTTTCGTTTGATAGTTGGGAGCCAGCGTGGCAATTCTGCTGTGGCGTTCCCATCTGGGAGCACCCGTTCCCAGGCACGTCCTGCCTCTTCCCGTTCCGGATCATTCCATCATTCCCAGAGCCGCTCCACCCCAGGCTGGGGCTGCGGGCGCAGGGGAAGCTGTGTGGGGCAGGGACAGAGGGGATCCCTCAAGGTGTCTGCAGGCCGGGCTTACAGGGGGGTGGGCGGCTCCGAGGAAGCAGGAGGGGCCAGAAGAGGCCTTGAGATACCCAGATGGAAACAGAATCCATCACGGGGCCTCCCCCAGGGCTGCTGCCACGGATGTGTGGTGCCAGCCCATTCTGTCTCCTCAGCCCTTTCCAGGGATCAGCTCTGCAGACACTCTGAGAATTCACTGGGGAGTGGGTGCAGGTTCTAGACCCTCTGACTGTAGTGTGACCCTGTGCAGGTGTGTTGAGAAAATGTCCTGGGGTAGGGTGGGGCTTTAAAACATCCAGATAATGAAGTGGGACCCAGGCCTCAGCATTGCTGGGAAGTCCCAGAAGATTCTGATGGGGGCTCAGGCTGAAGAACCAC
Source organism: Halichoerus grypus (assembly GCF_964656455.1). NCBI lineage: Eukaryota > Metazoa > Chordata > Mammalia > Carnivora > Phocidae > Halichoerus > Halichoerus grypus. The sequence goes on from NC_135716.1 coordinate 164,789,616, forward strand.
AGAGCTACACCAACTGCCTCACATACAGATGGAGAAACTGAGCCTCCAGGGGCCTGAGTGTCACGGTGGGTCTGATCTCCATGATCCTCCCAACTAAGAGTCTGGGAGGGGCTGTGTGATATCCTGGTTAAGAGCTGGGGCTCAAATCCCGAGTCTGCTTCTCATCAGCTGGGTGACCTTGGGCAAGAGCCTGCACCTCTCTGAGCTCCTCTTCTGTGGGATGAAGGTGTTCACGGGACCCGCTGCACAGGTTGTGTAAGGACGAATTGGACCAATGAGTCCAAAGTCCTCACCCCAGAGCTGGGCACCTGGTGGGGCCCGGCAATGTTGGCCACTGTCATTGGTCTGTGGTCAGTGGTCATTGACCACTGACTCTGGTCACATGTCTGGGCTGTGCCTGAGCTCCCACACTGGGAGGCCGTGCTCTGCGCCTCTCCCGGAGCATGGGGGTCCTCCCTGCCCCTCCTTCCTGTCCCCACTCCCGGCTCCCCCTTGGTCTCCTCCTGGGGCCTGCAGAGCCTCCACCAGCTCCTCCCCGCCCCTCCCTTTTCTTCTCCCACTTAACAAACAGCTTCACTTAAAGAGCCATCTGGGAGGATGGATGGCGCAGGCACATTTTGTAGAATAAGTTTTCAGGGAGAAGCACCAAGAAATTAAAGGCACAGCACTGTTAAAATCAAACACAAACGGAGACCAGATCTGAAAATCCCCTGAGCAGACAAAACCAGTTAAGTCATCACAGGCAAAACTTCTTTTAGTTTATTTTGCAAGACAAGCGAAGCTAATTTGACCTGGGTCACTCCCGGCTTATGCCTCTGGAAATCAGAAGCGAAACTTAAATCCTTCCTCATATTTTGAGCAGAGGTAACCACTAACTAATTCCTTTTCATTTAAGAAAATTCTAATATTGTCACCCATCACCGTAAAGAATAAAAACTGTCTGCCTGCACATTCTGTGAACTGCTTTCTAAGGATACATCCGGCGCCTCTGTCCATATTTTGGTTTGAGCGCACTCGGTTTGCAAACTGTCTTTTTGGTGTGCAGCGTGAGCTTTTACTAATTACGACTTCAGTGGTTTGTTGGGGTTGCTTCTGTTTTTTAAGAACTTAGGACGGCTAAATGGGTTAGGATTGGGATCCTTAAATGACATCTCCCTGCACCTGGAGGCTGGTGAGCGAGGCAGGTGCCGGCACCCACGGGACACCGTGCTCACTGCTTTCTCTCCGACCCGTGGAGTCGTGGCTAATCTCTCCGAGGTCTGAGCTCTGCTTCCTTGGCATTCTGAGCTCTCCAACTTTACTGTGCATACTTGCTTTCCGTTTGTGTGTTGAAGCTTCTTGGTAAATCACCCTTCTGTCTGTAAAGGGAGAAAGCTGGGATTCTCTGGTTTAAGGATGGGGTAGGGCTACTGGGATCCCCAGAGATTCTTTGTTTTAAGGAATCTAAAGGCTCCGTTTGCTCTAAATCTCCTCCTCCTCACTTAAAGACTTCTGCCTCTTAGATGTGTACTCACTGTGCATGAGGATCTTCTACCTTTCTGGAAAATGGGTGAACTTTACAAAGGATAGTCTGGAATTGTAGTGGCCACTTTGGGGAACTTATACTTTAGAAAAGTAATCCATCTTAGGGGTGCCCTTGAAAAAAGAGGATCCCAAATCTCTTAAAAACAATGGAATGCATTTTTTGATTGGTTTACAGAGGCCTCCAAAAGGCAGAATGACTAAAATAGCCTCTCTAAAGATTTATTACAATGAGCCAAGGATAAACTTAGGACAAAACCCCATAGGGCGCCTGGGTGGCTCAGTCAGTCAAGCATCTGACTCTTGATTTCGGCTCAGGTCATGATCTCAGGGTTGTGAGATCGATTCCTGCATCAGGCTCCCCCACTGAGTGTGGAGCTGCTTGAGATTCTCTCTCTCCCTCTCCCTCTGCACCCCCTCCCCAGTCACGTGCACTCTTTTTTTCTCAAAAAAAGACAAAAGCCCTAAGACTAAGGACTTGACAAACCCTCCAGCTAACTCCTCTGTCTTTATTATTCTCTGCCACCTGACTATTCCAATTCTAACAATTTATTTGATTTCCCCCCTTTTCCCCCTGAACTTCCTAAGCTCCTGATGCCCTTGAGAGTAAGACCTTCCCATGAACCAGGGGTCCCAGCTACAGCAGAATTTAAATCCTGGTCTCGAGTTGAATGCCAAGCCATTATAAAGGATTTTGCAGACCGAAAAAAGGATCAAACTAAATTTATAAAAGAATTTATGATTCTTCTTTGAGCTTATGACTCTGGGCTCCCTGATTTGTACCAATTTGTTCACATGGTGGTAATTCCAGGAGACACCCAAAGGTGGCTCCACACAGCAGACTGAACGGACTTGGAGGACCCCACCAAGTGTGCTACAAAGGGTGGAATAAAAAGAGCAAGAAAAGTAGGTCCATCACTCCTTGAAGCTCTACCCAGGGTTTTTCCTGTGAGAATCAATTGGGCCATAATACAATCTTGTAAACAAAAAAGGGATGAATCAGTTGCAGACTTTCAAATTCACTTAAAAGAAATATTTAGATGGCATTCCGGTCTCAGGGACTCTGAAGTTAATATTGCCTTGTCTGCTCATTTTATTAATGGACTTTGCCCTGAGCTTGTGATTTATTAAAGAAGCATACATTAGAATGGGAGATCAGTCCCCTTTCTGAGCGCCAACATCTTGTTGAGAATTTCCAAAGAATTTTAGAACAGAAAAAGGAGCCATCAAGCAGAGAACTCACGGTCCTATGATTACAGCAACTACAGGAGTCTTGACCAAACTTTAGAACTAATTTTGCACCGTGGATGAGGATACTTGTCAATACTGTAAACAGTAGGGACATTGGAAAAGGGACCATCCCCTCAAACAACCTAATTACCCAACAAGAGGAAACACTCAAAAATCAGATCCCCAAGATGATTATCAGCACTGATGGAGCTCCCAGGAACTGCCCAGTAGGCTACTCCCAGTAATCCCTATAAATCATCAGGATGGAAAGAAACTTGTGATAAATGGAGAAATCTGCACTGGCTAGTAGGTATCTACTAGCTCTTTCCAATTTAAACCCCGCCGTGATACATCAAGACCTTCCTTGGAGCACTAAAAATGTTTCTACCGTGAGAGTGTCCATCAAGTTCAAGTGTTCCTTTAGCAGAGCCTATAACTGTTACCCTTGGCCCCTTCTCTGAAAACCATGCCTTTCTTTTATGTGAAATTGTATCTGTACATCTCCTGGGAAGAGATCTACTTTCTAAATTAGAGGCCAAATACATTTTTCCTCAGGAGGAATAAACTTGGAACCTCCAGACACATAGACCTTGATATGGCCTGATACTTTAAAGTGCCAGTACAATATTAAAAAAATTATTTTCATCAGGTCAAGGAGGCTTTCAGGGACTTTCCACCTGATGAGGACTTTGGAATCCCGGGGCTGGGTATTCTGGAAGAGACATTAGTGAAAAACAGCGCTTGAACCTTGATGGAAAGGACACGGCAGATGGGGAATGTCCAGCAGAGAGACCTTACGGGAAGCAAGCTAGTGGAGAGGTTGAGAATGTGGACTTCGGAGGTGAAGAGCTCTAGGCCGAGTCCTGACCATGTCCCGACCACACTGATTACCAGGCATCCGACCTTCAGCAACGACTTACACTCACCCGGCCTCAGTTTCTTTATCTGGAAAATCAGGCAAAATAATAGTTCCCACTCTCCAAGGTTGTCATGGAGACAAAAGGACATAATGAGTGCCGAGCACTGAGCTCAGGGCCTGGCACAATTTGTGCTTGATGAATAATGGAGATAATCATTATCAGAAGGTATCCACTCTCTCGAGCATGCTCAGCTTCCAAATTGCTGTAGTTTTAAAAACCTAAGACTCTGAGATTCCGATGCAATTATCCCAAGATTAAAAAAGACCCCTTTAGGTTCTAGGGCTTTAAGATATTATGATTTTGTGACTTGTGCTCATGTCCAAGATGGACTGACAGGGAATGAATTTATCCTCCCACCTGAACAACCAAGAAAAAAGAAACATAAGGAATGGTGGTTTTTAAGACGCTGAACATCGGGCAGTGAAGAATGGCAGGCCTTGAGAAGAAGGGGAGCAAATGAGGTGAGCCCCGTGGTGGCTCCAGCTGACTGCCTCAGGAGGGTTTTCAGTCAGACAGGGAGGGGGAGCCCAGGCAGAGCCTGGTTGATTCTGAACTGAGGAGAGGAGCAGAGTCAGCCCAGGCCAGGCCAGTGGACTTGCAAGGACAGAGTGCCAGAGAAGAGGGAGCTGTATAACGAGAGGGAGGTCAGAGCTGTGCAGAGGGCCCCTTTGAGTATTGACTGAGTTACTGATCAGTGCAGGTGTCTGAGAGAACACCAGGGAAAGGTTCATTTGAGAGGACTGGGGTGATCAGTAGTTAGCACAAGCACAGGGCCGGGAGCAATGCCTGGGCCCACCAACGAGACTGAGAAACCTCAGAATTCGTGGGGCACTGGTTAGAGTACTCAGAAGGGTCTTACCTCAGTTGTGGGGACGAATTTGTCCTAGATTAACTGGTGTACTGGTTCTGCCTAACACGTGTGGACTAGTTTCCCAGAGCTACCCTAACAAATTACCACGACCTAGGTGGCTTAAAACAATCTATTCCCTTGTAGTTCCAGAGGCCAAAAATCTGAAATCAAGGTGTCAGCAGGGTTGGTTTCTTCTGGAGGCTGTGAGGGAGTATGTCTCCATGCCTTTCTCCTGCTTCTGGTGCCTACTGGCAATCCCTAGCATTCCTTGTCTTATAGATGCATTACTCCCATCTCTGCCTCTATCCTCACATGACATTCTCCTCTGTCTGTTTTCTTACAGCTTTGTAAGGACACCAGTCATTAGATTTAGGACCCACTTTAATCTGGTATGACTTCATCTTAATTACATCCATAGACACCCTATTTCCAAATAAGGTGACATTCTGAGTTGCTAGTGTACATGAATTTTGGGGGTTATACCATCAACTTACTACAAATGAAAAGCAACACCCAGAAGGATCAAATGGTTTCCAAATAATTTAACTATATATCCCAGAGCAAAGCTCAAGAATATTTATAGGAATACAAAAACATCCAATATACAGCAGGGTAGAATTCACAATGTCTGGCACCCAAGCAAAGATCATAAGGCATAAAATGACGCAGGAAGACACAACACATAATGAGGAAGATAATCAATCCGTTGAAACTGATCTAGAACTGACATCAGTATTTGAACTGGAAGACAATGACATTAAAGTAGTTATTAAACTGCCCTCTAGATGTTCAAAAAGTTACATGGAGGCATGGAGTACATAATAAATGTCCCAAATTGAATTCTAGTGATAAAAGTACAATGTCTACAGTGTAAAAAACACTGGATAAAATTAACAGCAGCCTGGACATTGAGGAAGAAAAAAAATTACTGAATATGAAAACATAAGGATAGAAACTATCCAAAGCAAAACACACAGAGAAAAAAAAATGGGGGAAAGAATGAAGATTGTCAATGATATGGGGCAACTTCAAGAGACTTAGTATACATACAACTGGAGTTCCCAAAGGAGAGAAAAGTGTACAGAAAAATTGTTTGAAGCAATAACAGCTACACCCTCCCAATTTTCTGAAAACCACAGATCCACAGATCCAGGTGCAAAAAGCAGGAAGGACACCACGACAAGACACAGCATAATCCAGTTGCTTAAATCCATGATAATGAGGGTATCACTCAAGCAGCCAGAGAATGAAGACATAATACAGAGGAAGAAAAAAGATTATGGTGACAGCTGATTTCTATTCTGCATAAACCGTGGAGTGCAGTGGAGCAACACCTTTAACATACTGAAAAAAAAAACTGTCAGCATAGTTTTCTTTACCTAGCAAATATATCTTCCTTAAAAATGAAGGCCAAATAAAATGTTTTCAGACACACAAAAGCTGACAGAATTAATCACATCGCAATACAAAAAATGATATATAAAGTCCTTCAGGAGGAAGGAAAATGAGACCATATGAAAATATGTATCCACCCAAAGAAATAAAGAGCACCAAACATGGTAACTACATTGGTAAATACAGGATATTTTTTCTTATTATTGAAATCTTTTAAAAAGAAAATTTACTGCTTACATAATTTTAGCAATATATTATTTATATTGTCACAATGTACATGGATTTACAACATGTGAATTAGTAAAACATATAACAATAGGATCAGGGCTGGGAGAGGAGAAATGGAAGGGTACTGTTGTAAGGTTCTTATATGTGAAATGGTATCATTTCACTTGAAGATATATCTTGAAGATAAAAGTATACCATATAAACCCCAAGGCAGCCAAAAATAAAATGACAAATTATAGATAATAAGCCAGCAGAGGAGATAAAATGGGATAATGAAAACTATTCAAAAGAAGGCAGGAAAAGAGGAAAAGGGAACAGAGATGAGATGGGACAAATAGAAAATGATGGAAAAATGGCTGACTTACACATCACAATAGCAATGATCATATTAAATATGAATGGTCTGCACCCCACCAAATAAAAGGCAAAGATTGTCAGATTGGATTTTTAAAAATCTTATAATGATTACATGCTTCCTACAACATACTTTAAATGTAAAGACATGGGGCGCACCTGGGTGGCTCAGTAGGTTAAGTGTCCATCTCATGATTTCAGCTCAGGTCATGATCTCAGGGTCGGGGGATTGAGCCCCACGTGGGGCTCTGCAATCAGTAGGGAGTCTGCTCCAGATTCTCTCTCTCCCTCCACCCCTGCTCGCACACTCACTCTCTCTCTCTCAAATAAATAAATAAATAAATAAATCTTAAAAAAAAATAAATGTAAAGAAGAGATGTGGGTAGGTTAAATAAAAAAAAAAGATGGAAACTATATCATGCAAACATTAACTAAAAGGAAAGGGTTTATGTTAATATTAGACAATGTAAATTTCAGAGCAAGGAGTATCACCAAAGATAAAGAAAGGTCTTTCATAATGAAAAAGTGTTCAATTCTTCCAGAGGACATAATAATCCTACATGTTTAAACACCTAATAAAAAAATCTTAAAAATACATGAAGCAGAAAACTGATAAAACTTCAAAGAGAAATAGGTGATCAACCACAGTCAGATATTTAATGACCTCTCTCAATAACTGGTGGAACAAGTAGATTAATAGTAAGGGTATTTAAACTGTGAACAGCACAATCAACCAACTTTACCTAAATGACAGTTATAGAATAGTCTGCTCAAAAATAGCAGAATACACAATCTTTTTATGTGTACGTGGAACATTTATAAATCTAATACATATTCTGGGCCAAAAATTTGAATGCATTTAAGCCATACACTGTACATAGTCTGTCCACAGTGAAATTTAATGAGAGAGGTCACAAATGAATGACTTTAGTTTCCACCTTAAAAAACTAGGAAAAAGAGGGGCACCTGGGTGGCTTAGTCAGTTTGGCTGCCAGCTCATGATTTTGGCTTGGGTCCCAGGGTCCTGGGATTGAGCCCCTTGTTGGGCTCTGCGCTCGGCGGGGAGTCTGCTTGAGGATTCTCTCTCTCTCTCTCTCCCTTTCCCTCTGCCCGTCCCCCAACCCACATGCATACTCTCTCTCTAAAATAAATGGATAAATCTTAAAAAAAAAAAAAAAAACTAGGCAGAGGAGAAAATTCAAACCTAAAGCAAGAAGAAGAAAAGAAAAAGAAAATCATATTGGAAATCAGCAAAATAGAATAGAGAGAGGAAGAGACAGAAATTCAATGAAACCAAAAGCTCATATTGGAGAAAAATCAATAAAATTGATAAACATCTAGCCCAACCGAATAGAAGAAAAAGAAAGAAACACATTGTCACTGTTGAAAATAAGAGAGGTGATATCACTACAGTTTCGACAAACATTAGAATGATATTAAAAGGAATATCATGAGCAACTTTATGTCAATAAATTTAATAACTTAGGTGAAATAGACAAGTAATTTAATAGATACATATACCAAAATGGACTCAAGAAAAAAAACCTTAATAGCCCTAGGTTATCAATTAGGGAAATTGAATTAGTAGTTAAACATCTTCCAACAAAGAAATTTCAGGCCCAAATGCCTTCACTGGAGAATTCTACACAGTGTTTAAGAATGAAATAATACCAATTCTACACAAAATCTTTCAAAGAATTAAAGAGGAGGAAATGCTTTCCAACTCATTCTATGAAGTCAGTGTTATTCTTTAATTTTTTTTTTTTAAGATTTATTTATTTGACAGAGAGAGACAAAGCAAAAGAAGGAACACAAGCAGGGGGAGTAGGAGAGGGAGAAGCAGGCTTCCTGCTGAACAGGGAGCCCGATGTGGGGCTCGATCCCAGGACCCCGGGATCATGACCCGAGCCGAAGGCAGACACTTAACGACTGAGTCACCCAGGTGCCCCTGAAGTCAGTGTTATTCTGATACCAAAACCAGACCAAGATGTTACAAGAAAAAACAAAACAAAACAAAACAAAACTACTATCCTCATGAATATAGATGCAAAAATTCTAAACAAAATTTTAACAGTTGAATCCATATATAAATATAAATCTAATATAAAAAAGGATGTATTGAAATGAGCACTGGGTGTTATAAGCAAACAGTGAATCATGGAACACTACATCAAAAGCTAATGAAGTACTGTATGGTGACTAAGATAACATAACATAATAAAAAAAAAAAGGAAAATATATCATGACCAAGTAGGGTTTATCCCAGGAATGCAAGATTGCTTTAACATTTGAAATAAAGGGATGTAATTTTCCATATTAATAAAAAAGGGAAAAATCATATAGTCAGAAAAAATTTGATAAAACCCAACATCCATCCTTCATTAAAAACTCTACCAAAGTAGGAATAATGGGCACATCCTCAACCTAATAAAGAAAATTTATGAAAAACCTACACCTAGACTGAAACATAATGTTAAAAAGCAGAATTGTTTCAGGAATATCAGGAATAGGACAAATCCTATCAGGAAATATCAGGTAAAGGGCAAAAATATCTGATCTCACCACTTCTATTCAACATTATACTGGAGGTTCCAGACAGTGCAACAGGTATAGAAAATTAACAAAAGTCTAGAAGGCATCCATATTGAGAAGGAAGATATAAAGCTCTCTTCCTCCTCAAATGGCATGATTGTTTAAATAGAGAGTTGAGTGGAATCTACCAAACAAAAAAAAGCAACAGGAATAAATGAGTTTGGCAAGGTTACAGGCTACAAGATCAATATAAAAAATAAATTTTATTTCTATATACTAAAGATGAATGATTAGAACTTGAAATAAAATACCACTTACAATTGTGCCAAAAGTTAAAGAATTGTTAGAGATAAATCTGACAAAACATGTGCAAGTCTTATACCCTGAAAACTACAAAACATGGCTGACAGAAGTTAAAAATGAAGACCTAAGTAAATGCCATCATGGGTTAGAAGACTCAGTATCATTAAGATGTGTATTGTCCCCAGATTATCTGTAGATTCAATGCAATCTCAACGAACATTCCATGGGGACTTTTAGTAGAAATTGACAAACTGATTCTAAAATTCGTGTGGAAATACAAAAGAGCTAAAATATCAAACACAACTTTGAAAAAAGAATCAAAGTTGAAAGGCCAACCGTATCTCATTTCATTACTTTTAAAACTACAGTAATTTTTAAAAATGTGGTATTGGCATCAAAGGAGATGCATAGATCAACGGGGAAAAATAGAGATTCCAGAAATAGACCCACATGTATGTGGACAACTGGTTTTTGACAAAGGTTCAAAGTAATTCAGTGGAGAAAGGGTAGTTTTCAACAAATGGTGCTAGAAGACTTGGATATGCATATGCAACAAACAAATATACAACCACAACAGATTTTGATCCATATTTTTCACCCTACACAAAAACTAACTCAGCATGAATCATAGACCTAAATGCAAAACTGAAACTATAAACTTTCTAAGAGAAAACATGGAAAAGCCATCTTTGTGGCCTTGGATGTGGTAAAAATTTCTTAGATATAACACCAAGGGCATAAGAAAAAAATTAGCATATTGGATTACATCAAAATTACAACTTTTTTTTCTTTGAAACACACGGTTAGGTGCATGAAAATATAAGCCACAGTTGCAAGAAAATACTTGCAAAGCATATAAATTATAAGGGACTGTTACATAGACTGTAGAAAGAGCTATCAATACTCCACAATGAGTGAACGAATAATTCAATTAAAAAATGTGCAAAAGAGGGGTGCCTGGGTGGCTCAGTTGGTTAAGTGTCTGCCTTCAGCTCAGGTCATGATCTCAGGGTCCTCGGACCAAGCCCCGTGTTGGGCTCCCTGCTCAGTGGGGAGTCTGCTTGTCCCTCTGCTTCCCCCTTCCATGCTCTCTCTCTCTCAAATAAATAAACAAAATCCTTTAAAAAATTGGCAAAAGATTTGAATGAATGTTTATTTTTTTTGAATGGATGTTTCATTAAGCAAGATATATGGATGCCAAATAAACAATTGAAATAATGTTCAACATCATTAGCCATCAGAGAAATACAAATTGAAGCCACAGAGATCTACCACTCCATACCCGTTAGAATGACCAAAATTAAAAAGACTGACCATACCGAGAGTTGATGAAGAGGGGTAACTACTGGAACTCTCATCCACTGCTGTTAGGAATGTGAAGTGATGTAATCATTTTGGAGGAGTTTGGGAGTATATGAAAAATTAAACACACACATACCCGCAATAAGATCCATCCTTTCCAGTACTAGGTATTTGCCCCAGAGAAAAGAAAGCATCGGTATATAATGCACACAAACATTCATAACAACTTTTTACAAATAGCTCAAACAACTAGAAACCATTCAAATATCCATATATTTGGTGAATGGATAAGCAAAATGTGGTTTATCTATCTACACTGCTCAGCAGTATAAAGGAATAAACTATTACACACAACAACAACAACAAATAATTATGCTGAGTGAAAAAAGCCAGACAAAAAGAGGACATGCTATATGATTACATTGTATAAAACTCCAGAAAATAAAAACTGATCTATAGGGACAGAAAGCAGATCAATGATTGCTGGGGACAGGGAGAGTCTGAGGATGGGAGGAAGGGGTACAGGAAAACTTTGGAGGTGATGGATATTATCTTGAGTGTGGTGGTGGTTTCTAGGGTGTAGACATATGTCAAGACTTATCAAGTTGTGTGCTATACACACATGCAATTGATAATATCAATTACACCTCATTAAAGCCATGAAAAAGGATATGGTTTTGACTGGACAGCCACATGGACAAGAATGAAACTCGACCACTATCTTACATCATACACAAAAATTAATTCAAAATGAATCAAAGCCTTGAATGTGAGACCTGAATCCATAAAATTCCTAGAAGGAAATACAGGTCGTAAGCTCCTCGGCATCAGTCTTGATGATGATTTTTTTGGATTTGACTCCAAAAGCAAAGACAACAAAAGCAAAAATAAGTGGGATATTACATCAAACTATAAAGCTCTGCACAGCAAAGGAAACCATCAGCAAAATGAAAAAGCAACCTATGGAATGGGAGGAAATATTTGCAAACCATATATCTGATAAGGGGCTAATGTCCAAAATATAGAAAAAACTCATACAATTCAACGGCAAAAGAACAAACAATTCAATTAAAAAATGGGCAGAAGATCTGAATAGACATTTTTCCAAAAAGGACATACAGGTGACCAACAGACACATGAAAAGTTGCTCAATATCACTAATCACCAGGGAAATGCAAATCAAAATCACAATGAGATAACACCTCATACCTGTCAGAATGGCTACTATCAAAAAGACAAAACACAACAAGTGCTGGTGAGGATGTGGATAAAAGGGAGCCCTTGTGCACTGTTGTTGGGAAGGTAAACTGGTGCAACCACTCTGGAAAACAGTATGGCTGTTCCTCAAAAAACTAAAAAAAAAAGAACTACCATGTGATCCAGCAATTCTACTTCTGGGTATTTATCCAAAGAAAAGGAAAACACTAACTTGAAAAGATATATGCACCCCATGTTCAGTATAGCATTATTTATAATAGCCAAAGTACATAAACAACCTAAGTGTCCATTGATGGATAAACTGATAAGGAAAATTAAATTAATCATATATGTAATATAATATATTATATATACCATAATAATAAAAATATAATTTTACATACAATTAAATGAATAATATATGTAATCAAATAATATATAATGGAATATTATTCAGCCATTAAAAAGGAAGGAAATCTTGCCATTTGCAACAATATGGATAGACCTTGATGGCATTATGCTAAGTGAAATAAGTCAGACAGAGAAGGATAGATACTGCATGATCTCTGATAAAAAACAAAAACAAACAACACACGAGCTCATAGATACAGAGACTAGATCGGTGGTTGCCAGAGGTGGGGAGTGGGGGGGGTGAGTGAAATGGGTAAATGGCATCAAGAGGTACAAACTTCCAATTATAAAATAAATAAGTGCTGGGGATGTAGGGCATAGCATGGTGATACAGTTAATAATACTGTATTGCATATTTGGAGGTGGCCGAGAGTAGATTTTAAAACTTCTCATCACAAGAAAAAGAATTCTATAGCTGTGTATAGTGATAGATATTAACAAGACTTATTGTGGTGATCATTTTGTATTAAAGCTGCATATCACATCAATGTTGTACACCTGACGCTAATATAATGTTATTTGTTAATTGTACTTCAATTTAAAAGAAGATATCCATTTTCTTATTCTACTGTCTAAAGCTTATTAGTTATCTGAGGCTGTGTGCTTTAAATAATACACTCTGAACCCTACCCTCACCCCTCTCTCCCAGACATGAGTGCTGGTTTTAGCCCTGGGCTGTCTGATGGACCTGGAGCATTGATTTCTATCCTTCTGTCCTGTTCAGATGTTCTGTCTTTGCTCTCACCAGCACTTGCTATTCCTCTGGCGTTCCATTTTCCTTAATCCAGGCCCATCTATTGCACTCTTCCCCCAGACACATCAGGCCCCTCAGTGTTCCTGATTTGTGCCCTGTACAATGTCCTCAACTTGACTTCTGCTTGTCCTGTCTCCACACTGGACCCCATCTCTGCCCGTTGAAATCCTAGCCCATGATTAATGCCCAGGTCAAAGGTAGGGCTTCCATGAAACTTCCTTTGACTCCTAACTGAAATGAACATTCTTCACCTCTGTGCTTCCCATGTGCTTTGTTTAAACCACTGCAGTAACAACTACCACTGTCTGACTCATTAATATTGTTAAGGAGAAAACTTCTGACTTTCACCCCACGGCAGACCCACTTCTGGTGTCCTTCTGAGACCTCTGCATAGTCCCTAGGGAAGGAAGCTTCGTGGACCTGACTGCTCAGAGGCAGGACGCTGATGGGCCACACTCACTAGCGGGCAGGGTCAGTGCGCTGGACCTGCTCCCTCTGACCCCTCCTCTTCTGCTGCCCGCAGTCAGGAGGTTGTCCAGCTCTGTGGACTCAGCCTTGTTCCTTTAAATAGAGCAGAAATAAAGAAATAGCACAGAGTGTCAATTATTTTTATTTGTTGGGAGGTTATTTTATTTTTTATTAACTCACAGTGAATCATCAGAACTGGCAATTAGTTTCCATCATGAGTTTTTGCATCCTTGCCTCTGACCTTGAGGAGAGGAATCATCTCATATCCAAGCGGGAGTGGAACTGAAATGCTCTCAGGAGAGTAGGCTTATGTTGGGGTGTAGAGTTTAATTATCCCCACTGTTAAGTAGATTAGGGAAGCAAGCTGATCTCAGAGCCGGGCAGTGGTCTTCCACTACCGTGCCAGGGAGGCTGAGCCTGATCTGCTACTGTATCCTGCCCACCTGCATCTCCCCAGTCTCTGCCCCCAGACTTTCCTTGGGAGGAAGAGCAGTGGCTGGTCCCCAGAGATGTAATTAGCCAACCCCTAAGTCCTTCTCAATGGAATTCAGAAAAGTGAGGGGCTTCCTGGATCCTCTCCAACAGAGCAGGTGGTATGGTAGCAATACAGACTGTAGGGGGGAAGATGCAGCATCTGTAGACTGACAGCCTCATCTGCCTTCCCAGTGGGAACAAGTTATATCCTAACCAAAGTTCTTCTCCCTGTTAAGTCTGTTCAATTCAACCAGTGTTTCTTATTTTTGTTACCATCCTCATCACTGTCACCATCATCACCATCATCACCACCCTCATCAACATTGTCACCATCATTACTGTTATCTTCATCACTGTCCCTGTCACCATCATCACCATCATCACCACCCTCATCAACATTGTCACCATCATTACTGTTACCTTCATCACTGTCCCTGTCACCATCACCACCATCATCATCATCATTGCCATCACTGTCTTGTTCTTGTCCTCTTTTGGGCATCCCCCTGCCTCCAAATTTTAGAATTTTAGAAACAAATCTGTGCTCTCCCTCCTCATAGTTCATGCTTTTTCAATATTTGTAGCCCCTGTAGCTCTCAGCCTGGATTTTTGACTAAATGAATACTGATGATAGAGTGATGGAGACTGAGGTCCATCCCACAAATCCTGGGGCAGGACAGGGTGGGAAGATGGACCCTGAGGGCATCTCCTGCAATAAAGGGGGAGAGGATAAGCAGAGCCTGGCCACTGGGAGCTGTCTTCAGTTACAGTCTGCTGGGGCTGCCACAACAAAATACCACAGGGGAGGTGGCTTAAACAACAGAAATTTATTTTCTTTCAGTTCTGGAGGCCGGAAGTCCAAGATCAAAGTGTCAGCAGGTTTGGTTTCTCCTGGGGCCTCTCTCCTTGGTTTGTAGGTGGCCGTCTTCTCTCTGCGTCCTCACTGTGGCCTTTTCTCTGTGTGCACACCCCTGGTGTCTCTTCCTCTTCTATAAGGACACCAGTCCTATGGGATCAGCGCTCCACCCTTATGACTCATTTAACCTTAATTACCTCTTTAAAGGCCTTATCTCCAAACACAGTCACACAGGGGGCTAAAGCTTCAACCTATGAATTTGCGGGGGGGGGGGCACATTCAGTCCATACCAATCATCATCATTACCACTGCTACTCTCATCTCTATCATCATCGTCTTCTCCACACTATCATCTCCACCATCATCCCCACCATCATCTCCATCATCTCCATCATCATCTCCACCGTCATCATCTCCACCATCTCCATCATCATCTTCACCATCATCTCCATCATCCCCACCATCATCTCCACCATCATCTCCATCATCCCTACCATCATCTCCACCATCATCCCCACTATCATCTCCATCATCATCTCCACCATCATCTCCATCATCTCCATCATCCCCACCATCATCTCCACCATCATCTCCACCATCATCCCCATCATCATTTCCACCATCATTTCCGTCATCATCTCGACTATCATCATCTACATTATTCTCATCAGTACCCTGATCACCATCATCATCATGTCCACCATCCCCACTATCATCATCACCATCACCATTGCCAACGTCTCCACCATACTGTCACGGTCACCATCATCACCACCATAACTATCATCACCACCTCCACCATCTAACTCATATTGAACACAGAGTTTTACATGGTCATCTCTCATTTCAGCCTCTTGACAACTGGTGAGGCAGGTACAGCTGTTGTCCTCATTTTACATATGTGGAAACTGAGGCATAGAGAGTACAAGTCACTTTCCCAGGGTCATGTGGTGAATAAGAGGGGGAGCTGGACTTCACACCTACCTTCCTAACCACTAAACTTTCTGTCTTCATAGTAAGAAAGTTCTCTGTGTCTAACTGCTCACTCCCCTGTGGCAGCCATGGTCCACTTGCTATTTCTGACTTCAGAGGAGTCCATGGGCAGAATCCAGCTAGCGATTCCAGGGCTACCCTTGGTTCTGTGTTCTTCATCTTCTCCTCCCACACTCTCTCTTGGGGGCCTCCTTCACTCTTGAGACTCAATTATCGCCTTCCTGTTACTAATTCCCAAACCCTTTACACCCCAAGGAGCTCTGCCTGCTTCCAGGCCCTCAAACAACAGTCATGTGGACACCTTCTCTGAGCTCTGGTGCTTTGCTGCTTTGTCATTGAGATGGCCAGCAGCCCTGCAAGGTAAGTATGACCTCCCCACTTACAGATAGGAAACTGGGGCCCAGAGAGGGGGACTAGAGCCAGGGTCAGGGTCACTCCCATCTGGGCTCAGACTGTGCACCATCCCTGCACCTGCTGTCATCCTACCCACTGCCTCTGGACTCTGTGCCCCCTGGATCACTAATGTCACCAAGCACTGCCTCTGGGTACCTCTCAAAATGTGCCCTATGAGCTAAGTCCCTCAGTCCTCACAGCACCCTCTGGGAGGGGCCATCAGGGTCCACAGATGAGGCATCACCCAGCACGGACCACCAGGTGTCACCTTGGCTGCGTCACTCTGGTGCCCGCGCTCCTAACCCCGAGCTTCACTGATGCACCTGCCGCGTCTCTCAGTGTAGCCTCCACTGGCCCCACAGCATTTCCATCAGGAAAAATACACTCTTGGTTCAAGGGCCAAACCAAGTGCCACCTGCTCCGGGAAGCCTTCCCTGATCTCCGCTCCAAGAGCACCCCATCCCAGGGCAGAGTCCCTCTGTGAAAGCATCCACTTCCCCTTGCTTAGGGTGCATCCATGTGTCCTTCTCCCCCTCTAGACCATGGGTCCCCAGAGTGTGGCTATGGTGGCATCCATCAGCCCTGATGGGGGATCTCATTGTGTAATAGGAACTGCACGGCCCCGGGGAGGGGGCTGGTTGGGGGTCTGTGGAAAGTGGGGAGAGTAAACCCTGAGCTGCCCCCAGGCTGGGTTGACGGCAGGGGTTGGGGGATGTAAGGGATCTCCTGAGATCTCTTCCATCGTGGGGTTTACAATCTGTTCTTTCTGCAAAGTGCCCATCCGAGCAGAGCTGCAGGGGGGCTACGGTAGAGGAGAGGTGGCTGCAGGGGTACAGGGCCAGACCTTGGAGGGACATACACGTCAGCTGCACAGCCAAGCCAGGCCAGGCCGGTTCTGGAGTGGGGCAGGCAGACCGCCACCCACCTGACTGCACCAGGGAAGCTGGGGACGAGAGCGGCACCTCCATGCCCTGCGGCGGGCCCAGTGCCCCGGGCACACAGCTGGGGGGAGGCTGCTAAATGGGAACAGCCGATGGGACCTGGCAGGGAGGCCCGGGGGGAATCGAGCCCGAGGGTGCAGACCCCGGTCCCGACTAGCTGACTTGCCATCTATATAGCCCTTTGCTGTGTCCCCGTTGGCCCTTGCCACAGCGTGGTCACAGGGGAGGGGACCGGGCCCCGTGAGGTCATGCCAGTGACAACTGGAAGGCCGTGCGTCAGGAGGGGTGAGTAGGACAGCGCTGGCCAGGAAGAGTGGCCTTGGGGGGTCTCCCACACGAGGAGCTGCGTCCTCAGGGCCGAGAACAGTGCAGGCCAGCAGGAAGATGGCGACCACACGGCCCCGAGGAGGCCCTGAGCATGCATGGACCCCAGGGTATGGACCAGGAAACCGACGCACAAAGGGGTTAAGTCTCCTGCCCAACATCACACTGCCCATAAGTCGTGGACCAAGCCTCCCTCACCCCACAACTCCCTCTCCCTCCTTGCTGGAAAGGCCCTCCATGACAATCTTGTCCTTCCCTTACTTTGCAGAAGGGGAAACTAAGGCCCAGAGAGGGCAAGAAGCCCATCCAAGGTCACAGAGCAATGTCAGTGGCCAAACCAGGCCTTCAGTTCCCTCCCAGAGGTCCTCCCTCTGCAGGCCACTCTGGCCATCTTCTACTCGGGCACTGCAGGGAGGTGGCCCAGAGGCTGGAGAAGGCTGGGCACAGGGAGGCCAGGGCAGCTCGGGAGGGCTCCGCAAAGATGGGCAGTGCCCGCAGTGGCCGGCAAGTCACCCCTTCCTTCCACCCACACACCAGGGAGAAATATGGGCTTTGAAAATGAAAGTCAGCTTGAGGAACAGATTAGTAGTGGTTATTGCGAGCAGTTTAATTAAGTGTCCTAAATACATTGAAACCTGGGTGTTTAATTTATATTTATAGGGCTAATTTAGATTTATAAGACCAGTTATTATGCATTAAGCATAAAAAAATGCCCTTTGATTTTCATAGACAACATTTTTTGAAGTGTAGAAAGAACACTTTGTCAACTTTAATTTCCCCGGGGTCGAAGCTGAGAGCTGACAGGGAGGTAGGAGGGGTGGGAGCTCCTCACCTCCTCACCCCGCCTTCTCTTGGGGACCCTAGGTACCTCCCCTGCGTGGTTATTTAATCAAACATGGACATGGCACCGCAGTTAAGGATGAGACCATGAGGGGCTGCGTCCAGAGAAGCTTGAGAGCTGACAGGTAGGGTTGGGGAGGCCCAGTGGGAGCTCCCAGGACGGGAGTCTGGAGCCCTGGCTTCTCGTCTCCCCGTGGCACTGCCTGGCCCGTGACCTTGGGACGCTCATCTCACCTCTGTGCACCATCACCTCCAGAGCTCAGAACCAGGAGGGGCAGGGGCCGGTGGTCCTGAGGGTCAGCTGGCCCTGATGGTGGGGGGATCAGGCCCCACGTGTGTGTGGGGATGACCGCTTGGTTCCCATCGGCTGATGGGTGCGGTGGCCATGACTTTTGAGCTGTCTTGCTCTGTCACACACGCATCCCCTGTAGTCCTGGGGGCTCTGTTGTCATGATTCTGAAGGGGACCCAGCCTCCAGCGACCCTATGGGTGCTGTGTCGGGCAGGCCTCCCTGCAAGTGGGATCAGGCCCAAGCTGCAGAGCACTTGGCCAGTAGAGAAATGGGAAGATGCAGGCCTGCACTGCAGGAGCCCCCGGTCTGGGGGGACATGAGAGGCCATCTCCCAGGAGAGCTCTGAACATGCCTGAGACCGAGGCGGATGTCCTGGAACGAGGGGAGGGCGCCTTACAGGTCCTTTCCTCAAACTCCCTGGATTCCAGGTGGGGGCCCTGCACAGGTTCACACGGCCTTCTGGGGACAGGTGGGGAGAGTGGGAGCTGGGGAGCCACTTGAAGGTGTCCGCTTGGCTCCTGCCAGCATCTCTCTCCTCATACTTGGACTCCTGGCATCTCACACCCGGCTCCCAGGTGCGCCCTCCGGCTTTGTCCTGTGTACCTGATCGTGCTTAAGGATCCCGAGGAAGGCTGGGCAGGACCGTCAGCCCCTAGAGTCTGGGAGGGAAGGCTCTTCCCAGGACCTCGGATGGCCACTTTGCCTGAAGAGTGGGTAGACCAGAAGTGCCAGGGAACGGACAACCTCTGGGAGCAGCTCTTGGCCAACAGCTGTTGGAGTTGGGCTATAAATGTCCAGCTCCCTCGCTCTTCAGGCGGGCTGATTCTTGGGGCTTGTATCGGACTGTCTGCCATGGTTCCCCCACGGGACTGACTCCTGTTGCCTTCCATGGCATCTGCTTTAACTGCTCACCCTTCTCTTCCCTGTCTCACTTTCCTGTGCCCCTCCCTACCAGAATTGCCTACACTGCCCAAATAAATACTTGCCCCTGTATCTTCTCTCAGGTTCTGCTTCTGGGGGCACCCACCCTGTCTTAGGTTGTGTGAAAACCAGACAGAGGGCACATACACACGTGATGATAAAGGCTCCAGAGAATAATAAAGCAGGACAAGGGCTCAGATGGGGGACTGGAGGGAGGGGACATGTTTTAGCCAGAGGGACAAGGGGAGGGCTCTTGAGCAGAGATCTGAACAAAGTGAGAAGCTGAGACAGTGGAAATGTTGGGGTGGGCTGGGGAATATTCCAGGCTGAAGGAAGAGCAAGGGACAGGTGTGGGGGAATGGTGCATTTGAGGACTAGCAAAGAGCCCAGTGACAGAGCAGGTGGGCAAGGGCTCAGGTGACAGGCTAGGAGCAGGAACATGACAGGCAGGGCTAGGAAGCAGACAGGTGCAGGGCTTGGAGGCATGACCTGAGATTCTAATCCAGGTTATGGTGTATAAGGGACTTGGCGGTGTCCTTGTCCAGAGAGTGACATGGCCCAGAGGAGAAGGGTCCAGTGCTTGCAGTTCTGGTTCTATCTCTGCCCCTTGGCTGCTGTGTAACCTCAGGCATCCTCTGAGCCTCGGTTTTCTGTTCTACAAAACGGAAGTAATGATGCCCACTGGTAGGGCTGTAGTGAGGCAGGGGTTTGACTCCCAGGCAGCATTTGGCAAGTGCTGGCTCCTCCATTACCAACTGCATAATGACTGGAGAGGTTAATGCCGGATCAAGTTCACCAGGCATCCACGTGAAGGTTATTCTCACAGCCCCAGGAAACATATAGCTAAACCTCATTTCCCACATTTGCCATAGAAGCTGAGGACATGGGATCTATGGGAACAAGTCCTCCCTGTACCTTGGGCAGCCCACTTAGCCTCCCTGAGCCTCAGTGTCTCGTTTGTAACATGACATCATCATGGTTCCTCCTTGGAGGAATCACATGTGAGGATTAAATGAGATCATTCATGAATGTGGAAATATAGTTACTACCTGACATTTACCATATGTAGCTCCCAGAGGGTGGGGACTAGGTCAACTGTGTTCCCTGACCATCGTCCCTCTTGGAGCATTGTCTGGCCAAATCCATGTGTCCAGCGTTCTCAGCTGAGCTGGGAGGCCCCTCAGGGCAGTGGCTGAGCTCTATTTGAGTACATCCAAACTTTCCCCCAATTTCCCATCCTGTTTTTAACCACAATCCTCATCATCTCTCCAATCTGCTAGGTGCTGCCCTTGAACCAATGTAGATCTCTATCTCTGGCCATCTGTCTGCCCAGGCAGAGTGGATACACAGATGTGCTGCTCCAAGTTCTGACCATGAGGAGGATCATCCCTCCTTGTAGTTTTTCAGGGAGAGACTCCCAAGTGGGGCTGAAATGCTTCCGGATGGGGCGGAGTACCGTGGAATTATCTACACAATCACTTTCCCTCATTTGACTTGTCACCAGGAGCCTCACATGAGGTCACTGGTGTGAGTGGAGGGAACAGCAGCAGGGAAGGGGCAGGTGCTGGGAACGCATGAGCCGTCTGCACTTGCAACTTACTTGTGACTTTCAAGTCTATTGGAGGATGACCTTGTAGACACCAATTCCATCTGGTGAGAAACAACCATTGTGTGTGTCCAACTTCACGGCTTAGTGGATCAGATAACACCTGCTTCCTGATGAGCCTCCAATGTCTCAGGGTCACCTGATGCCACATGGAGACTTTCTTTTAAGGGTGCAAGATGTATTCCAATTCCCTGAGGGTCTGGGCTATTGGGACCTGCCCCAGGTTCTGTACCCACCCCGCTTTATCATAGACACTTTGGGGATTATTAGAGACTCAATCATGAGGCCCTAGTGGTATGGCAGCCTAGACTTTCTGTAGAGCCTTTCTTGACTTGGATTCTACTCAGAATCAGTAAAAATATTTGGAGCAGCGCACACTATAGGTAGGGGAATGTTACTTCCAAAATCCAGAGAAGTCCCCCAAATGTTGCTCCCTTACCTAGTGGAAGGCAGTGCAAGGAGGAGCATGTTGTCTGTCGTCATAGAGGCAATATTCAAACATGCCCGACAATATCGGACCCCAGCAGCTTCACGTAGGGGTCAGAGCCCTGAACCAGCTGGTATGCACATGCCCTATTCAAGCTTCTAGGCTGTTGTCTGCTTCCTGGCGAGCAGGTCCAGTCTGCGTGATGTCATCAGTCTGGTGAGTTAGCACGCTGTTGCGTGGAATGCTGAGTCCCTCTAGTTTAGATTACATCTTAGCAGGAGAGGAGTCCTGCTATCCCCACTGAGTTACGGTGAACTCCTTCTGGGATCACCAGGAGCTGTGCTGCCTTTCTCCTCTAGGGTAGATACCACATCTGGGCTAGCAGGTGCATTCGGAAGCATCACCTGAGTGAGTACATAAAAATTCACGGTCGTTCTCCAAGATCAATCTGTCTTTAGCACACAACACACAGGCAAGTCAGATGGAAAACGTAGAGTGCAGTAGGACTCCCCACCTCAACATCTTATAGTGCGACTGGGTCTTCAAGCCAGGGAAGGGTACTTTCTTTAAATCGGGGGGCAGGGTCTGCCATAGATGGTGAAGGAGGCTTGGGGAGGCCTGGGGGTTTAAGGTTCTCAGATTCATCTGAGTTCTCGTGCCAATTCTCAGGACTCCTCTCTTTTCCGATCAATGCTTTATTGATTTCACATACGGTATTTGGCAAGGCTGTGAGTCAAATTCAACTTATGCTGTAATTCTGCCGTCCGCAGGGCTGGACTGCAGTGCGCCGTGGATTCAATTTGGGGCCTGATTTTCAGCTGTTTCTTCCCTGTGGCCACAAAACGTAAAACGTTTCTTTAGGGCCTCCATAAATCTCTGTTTCCTGAGGATAATTTGATCCGAGAGTTCAATGTCCTGAGCTTGTCATTTTCTTCCCACACTCTCCCTGGAAGAGTCAGAAGTGGCCGTCACAGCCACACTTCCTGTCCTGGGCACCAGTACTAATGGTCAAGTACAGTGGCCACCTGCTCTGAAGCTATGGCTTCAGATGACATTTCATCCCAGGCAAGCCGGAGGTCCATTCAGGAAAACAGAATCTCCAACAAACCCACAGAGAGAGGAGGGCCCACAGAGACACTGGTCGTGAAGGGTTGACAGGGCTGATGGAGCAGGAAGGGAAGAGAAGGGCACTCAGAGCTTAGTAACTCGGACCCTGCCGCCCAGGTCTGAGGACCCCAGGGACGAGCCCCGCACCTGCTCCTCTGGTGGAACCAGGCGCCAGAGCCTCTGAGATCCCCAAGTCCCCACTGCTGCCGGCGCCCCAGGCCGCTGCTGAAGGGAAGAGAAAGGGAGGAAACAGCTTCTCCCCACCTCCGACCTCCCGGTCTTCTGCCAGCATCTTCCATCGTCCGGAGCTAGCTGGAACCCGCAGTCGGGGGAGACCCGGAAAGGCGGCTGGTGGGCCCAGCATCACACAGATGGTCACCAAGCGGATGGCAGAGATGACTGGACAAAGGACCAGCACCGTGGGACTTGACTTTTGTACCAGACAAACCCGTTCAAAACCAGCTCCATTGCTTCCTAGCCATGGGATACTGAGAGAGGGGCGCTCTGAGACTCAGTTTCCCCGTGAAAAAGTGGGAAGCATCGCAGACTGAAGACTGAATTAAGTGAAGTGTGAGGAAGTGCCATCAGGTCTGGCCCAGAACACGCCCTTCCCTGGTGCTTCTCCTTCACCCCAGCTCACTCTCCGACCCTCTCGGGGCTCCAGTCTTGCCCAAGCACCGGGCCTCTTGGGGCTCTGCTTCCTCACCTGTAGAACCTGAATGGGGTTTGGACTGGGGTTCGACTGTGCTGTGTCGTGCAACATCCCTTGACTGAAACGGGCAGGTTGGAACCGGAAGGAGTGGTCAGGGAGGCTCTGGAAAGATCTGAGCTGTGCACTTCACTGGAGAACGTGCTCAAACATTCGACAGCTCACACTTCGACCACCTTCTCCCCTGCTAATGTCGCTCTGTTTGCTGTGCTCATTCTCAGCCCTGCTCAGTGGACAAGAAATTGCCACGGGCAGCATGCTCTGTGCGCTGTGGTGGTGGGTCGGGGGGCAGTGGCAGGTACTTCAAATTGGATCCGTCCTGAAGATTAGATCTGTAAGCTCCAGGGCCTTCCAGGAGCTTGAGTGTCTGAGCTTTGGGAATTGTCTTGTTTGGGCTGGAATTATGAGTTTAAACCTTTTGAAGCTCAGCTTTGGGGGGTGCTGGAGATGCGGCCAAAGCCGGGGGTCCCTGGGGAGCCCTGTAGTGTAGCAATTAGCAGTGAAGGGCTTTTGGATTTCCTGTCCTGCCACCCACTAACCTAGTGGAGTCATTTAGACTCTTTAAGACTCAGTTTCCTCCTTTGTAAAGCAGGATTGATACTATCCACTGTATTCCTTGTCCCCTTGTCACCCCTCCCCTCTCTGGGTATAGCACCCTCTCCCCTTCCTTTAGGGAATGAAGCCTCCTGTACCCCCCAGGCTTCCTAATCACAGCCTCCCCACCCTCCCACCCACCTCCTCTCCTTAGAGACAGTTAAAGGTCTGGCCAGACCAATCCTAGTATTTTGATCCCTGGAAATGGTAACTGATTCAAGGAATGGGCCCGGGACCCAAATTACGCCAATGGGAATGCTTGCCTGGGCTTTGATATCTGGCTACTGGGAAGGAGCAGCACTTTCTTCCCTAAAGGGTCCCAGACAGGGGATGCAAGCTTGCAGCTGCCAATGGTTATGACTCCTTACCCCTCTCTTCCTTGCCTGCCCCTTGATGAATTCCAACAGTAAGGGGGAAGAAAGAGCCACCCCAACTCTCATCACAGATAAAGGGAAGCACAGTAAAGAGATGTTAAGAAAAAACAGAGACCCAGTGCTCTATTTTGAGCCCCTGGATCCAACCATGCCTGAGGCTGGTCTATCTCTGCTCGTCTTAGTTCTATGGGACACTGAACCTCCTCTTTAGTTTGACCACTTTGGATTTAGTTTCTGACAAAAGAATCCTGACCAACGGACTTACTTCTCTGGAGCCTGGGTGGGGGTGGTGGTTACATGGAATGTGTAGTAAAGGGTTTCGCAGAGCGCTTGGGAACCCTGGCTTTTATGACTGCGTCATCACAGTCATTTGTGTGTTTGTTCTGAGCACAGGACTGGTTTCTGCTCACCTCTGTGGTCCCTGTTCTTCGCACCCCTTACCTGGGAAGGAAACAGAAGGCTTCCAGGAGAGAGGAGCAATGTGAGCAAAGGTGTGGGCGCCGGCAAGTGGAGACAGACCTGCAGGCACTCGGAGCCACGGCGTCTCCTCCCTGAGGGACCGACAGGTACATCCTGACCAAACTTCTTCTGAAGGAGACAGAATGGCCCGTTTGTTCCAGCTGCTGTGTGTGGGGGGGTCCTAATTGCGCCAACCACCCATCAGCCTGGCTGTACGCGGATGTCCGGCTGTTCATGTTGTGTACCCTTGTCTGAGCTCCACGCCAGTCCCACCACAGGGTGCAGGCGCATGGCCCCCCTCCACCTCGGGGAGGTGCCCAGGCTGGTGGAAGCAGCTGGGGTCTCCCAGCTCCTCCTCTGGCCTCAAATGCAGGAAGCTCAGTATGGTGCGCGGCCGTGGTCCTTCAGGACCGACGCATTGGGTCTACAGCAGGGACAACTAAGGCCCAGGGAGGACAAGGAGCTTGTCCAAGGTCACATAACGAGGTGGGGGCACTGTCACTAAGGTGCTTGGCTTTCTTGTGGTCTCTTCCCCTTGGCTCAGGTCAGAATTTATTAATCTCTCCATCCATCCATTTGGTGATGACTGAGCTTCTGCTGGGAAGGTGAAGACGCAAAGGGCCCTGCCCTCCTGGGGCTCCAGACTGGTCCCCTGGGGCCTGCTGGCTTCTGTGCTTCTGTTAGATCACATCTCGCCGTCTGACCTGAGCCGTGCTGCCGAAAGGCGGGTTTATGTCCCCGCCGGACTGGGGGTGCCCGGCCCGCACACCCACGTCATCCCTGCGGCCTGCAGACAGCTTAGCCCTCAGTTCAGTTGGTGAGTCAGGAACCCGAATGGGAACAGATTTGAGGGCAAAGCCATGGAGTTTGGTGTCAAGAGGCCTGAGCCTCAGTTCCCCCATCTGTCAGATGGAAACAGTAAGCCGCACCCCAATCATGATTTGCAATACCACTTATAAACCACCTGGGACCCAGCAGGAGTCTGGGGGCGTGATGGTGTCCCTCACCTGGCTGAAACCTTCTTAGCAGGGGCAGGGGTCTGATGGGGCCAGCACTTAGTCCCTCCCAGGACCTGGTTCTCAGGAGGTGCTCAGCAAACATTTGACAGGTGAGAATGAGGAACGGGGGTTGGGGGGGCAGTTCCTCTTGTAGGCGGAGCCCAAGCAGTGGCCAGGTTGCCAGCCAAGTTAGCCCATACCTCTTGGGGGTGCCTTTTTCAGGAACTGGTCTGGCCCCTGCCCCTGTCCCTGCCCTTCAGGGTCCAGGACAGCCAGGGCCTGAAGAGAACCCAGAGGGCAGGGCCTTGGAGAATGTACCCATTCATTCTTTCTTTCTTCATCCATTCACTGCTGGTTCTGGTCCAGGCCCCGTCAGGCAGCTGGGGAGGAGGCAGCCATGACGCCCTTTCTTGAGGTTCCCAGGGACCCAGGCAGAGTGTGGTGAGCTGGGGGAGGGGCTAAGTGAGAGAAGGGCTCCCCTGGGGGTTGGTGAGGACTTGGCCTGGCCCTGCAGCAGGAAAAGACCCAGGTCCCAGTTCCCACCAGATCCTGTGCTGCTCGAGTGGCCAGGTGCCTCTCATCCCCCTCCCTGGCCTCTGCTACAGAATATGAGACTCGGGGATCTGGGCTCAGTCTCCACACCCAGGGAGCGGTGTGATAGTCTGTGGCAGGAGAATGAATTATCTAGTTACCCTGTGGGGCGTGTTGGCACCGCCACCCCACTGACCAGGCTCACCTCGGGAACACACACGGTCAGGTTGCAGACAGGCCTGAGTCCATCATGTGGACCAGGCAGAAAGTCATCAGTCCCACTGGTGACAAGGCAGAGGCATATGGGATGGGAGAAAGAGCAAGCACAGGCTTGGGGGGTACATAGACTGGGCTTCAAATCCTGGCTTGGCCATTTACTGTGTGACCCCAGCTTCATCTCCCTGAACCCCAGTTTCCCCAACTGCAACATATGGGTAATAAATCCACTCATCTCACAGGCTTGTCCTGAGGATGATACTGAATAGTTTACTCTGAGTTATCTATGTGGAGGCTCTTTGACTCTTTCTTTTTGCCTGTAATGCCCACCTCCTTGTCTATCTCATGAACTCCTATTCAACCTTCAAAACCCAACAAAGCTATCCCCTCCTCTAATGACATCTGTTGTTTCAGTTTGCAACATCCATTCCTCTTATGGAAACAGTACCTTGGTTTCTCCTGGGGAATCAATCACTTCTCGCCCCACAGTGCTGGTCCTGGGGAGGCTGACAGTGTCCCTCAGAGCTCCCCGGGAGACCCACGTGGCTGACACTCACTAAGCTCTCTCACAGGCTAGGTTCTGTTATGAGTATGTTACATGGGTCAACATATTTAAATGTCACTAAAAGCAAAGTGAATGGTAACATTTATTACCACGGAAAGAGGTGCAGCAAGATCTCGTTTGGATAAGCCACAGTGATGGGTATTTACGTGGAGGGCTGACGTATCAGTCAGAGTCCCTGCAGGAAGCACATTCACCCTGGGTGGTTAAACACAGAGGCTTTGATGCAAGGGCTGCTTGTGGAGGTGACGGCGCGGTTAAGGGAGCAGACAGGGAGGGGAGGCACCCCCAGGGCAGCAGCACCAGGCAGCCGTGAGCACCCGCAGCTGATGGGACGGGGACAGCAAGCAGTGCTCCCGGAGCCCCATGGGAGCGGGAGCCGTGGAGGGGCCGCCCCGGGAGCGGGGTTCTCAGGAAGGCGCAGGTGGCAGGTTGAGGTGGGGACAGAGCAGGGAAGAGAGACCCTGACCCCCCTCTCCTCCCGGCATCTGGACTCCCGGGGGGCCTCCCGCTGGTCCAAGAACAAGAAAGCCAGTCTGCCGGGAACCCCCACTATGGTCCGTCCAGGCCTCCTCCCTGCGCCCAGCAGGACAGAGCGGGTGGAAGTGAATCAGGGGCGGCAAGTGGTGAAGGCGAGGGCCAGGCAGAGAGTCTTCCTGACATGTTAAGTGTTACTTGGGGTGCATTTTAAGGATTTTAGATTCTTTGTCTTTTGGTGTTACTTTTTTGCGGCAAGAATGAACCACAATGAAGTTTGAAAACAATGAAGTTTGTTATTTTAAGCGATCAGAAGAGGAAGCTGGGGAGCCCTACAGAAACCCCGTAATGCCTCTGTATTTGGGGCCAGAATGTGGATGGGGAACTGGTGAACTTGACCTCATGACCCCCACTGGGAAATGGAGTCTCAAAGCCTCACTGAGGCTCGGCAGGTGAATCGGGTTGCGGTGACAAGTGGGCCAGGAGCCCCGTGTGGCCTTGAGCAGGGCCCACCCCGCTGGGCCTCAGTTTTCTTGTGAACAGACTAATGACTCGGAACCTGTTTCTCATGAGGACGAGAGAACAGATGTGGGGCCCCAGAAAGGGCTTGCGACGCTTCCAGGATGATTCACGCCCAAAGGTAAAGACTCAGAATCAGCGCTCTCTGGGACCGGTCGGAAAACCGAGAGCAGGTGATGCTGTGGGGGTCTGGGTGGGGCAGGGGAGCCCCCGGGCAGCAAGGGGGAGCCCGGCAGCTGCAGGAAACGCAGAGACCAGGCCTGGAGCTGAGGCAGAGGCCCCCCTGTTTCCCCAGCTTTAAAACAAAGTGGTTGAACAGATAATCCCTGTGGTCCTGTCCAGCTCTGTGTCCACGTCCAGTGGGGAATCCCGTAACAGGTAAAACTCAGGGAACTTTACTATATCCAGAGGTGACCCCTCATAAGGCTAGTTAATCCTGGCTCCAGGCGCACCGTGGGATTCATTTCATAGAGAAATGTCCAGCAAGTGGCAGGGAGGTCAGGATGCCATTGGGGGTCCTACTCGAGGGCCCAGACCCAAGTGTCAGAGCAGAGACACGGCCACCCCGACACCAGTAACTCGGGGAGTCCCTGACCAGGAAGGCTCACCTTTGGAGGCGAGCACACCACGTGCGACTGGGACGCCAGTTCATCCAGGAATGCAGGGGGCTCAGAATCAGGCTGCTCTCACCCAAGGTCCCCCTGGGAGTAGGGAGCAGCTCCAGGACCAGGAGCCTAGTGTCCTGGTGGTTCACAAGGTCCCGAATCTGCCCCCTTGGATGGAGAGCTGTCCTTGCTGTGGTCTGCAGCCTCCGCCTGGGCTCAGGTGAGGAAGAGTGGCCAACCTCACATCATGGTGGCCCGGGATCCCCAGCAGCTGAGCATCCCAGGGGGCCAGGTGTCCCCTCCGTGGACGCACCTGAGCCATTGGGATGGGCTTTGGAGGTGAATAGAGCACGTTCAAGTCCCAGTGCCTCCTGTCACCAGGAAGTGTGCCCCGGGCCCCCCAGCTCATCTTGCTGACCCTCAGGTTCCTGTTTGCCAGATGCGTTCAGGACACCCACCTCCCAGGCTGCCCTGAGGACCAAACGAGAAGGCATCCTCTCCTCTATCCAGAACCGTCATTTCTTGACACGGTGCTGATGATCCTGTCCCTTTCCCTGAATCCTCCAGACAAGGCAGCTGCTGTGATCGCCCCCCTTTGCTGACGAGGAAGCTGAGGCTCTGCGAGGTCAGTAACACCCCTCAAGTCCACGGCTATGGGCAGAAAGGCCGCGACACCCACAGCCAGGCCTCCTGCAGCCCCGCCTGGCACCCCCCGCCCTCAGCCCCGGCCTCCTGCAAGGACAAAAGGCCCATCTGGAGGGACCTTGTTTTTAGCAGAACAAATGCAGAGATTTGGACGAGTGTTGAACTGGGCAAGGTGCGGCCGCAGGCAGCTTGTATGACTGTCCTTGCTCGAGGGGACCGATCGTCCGGACGTATTGTTGGTGGGAGGTGGGGTGGAAAGGAGAGAGAGAGACAGAGAGACAGAGAGGATCTGCACACACTGACCTGTCCGGATACGGTAAATACTGAAATGAGCTGCTTTCTGTGAGACTGGACTATTGCAGGGATCTCCCAGATCCCTCCCCCCAGTGGGGACAGGCGGACACAGGCAGGTGCGGGGCCCGCAGAGCACAGGGGCTCCTGCAGAGCGTGCGGGCAGGGGACCCCGTGGGGCCCCATCTACAGCAAACAGTGACCCAGGTAACTCAGCCACGTGCACAGGCAGAGGTTGGGCAGAGGATGAGACGGTGGCCCCACTCTTCTCTCCCCTGTGAGGGACTCTGGTTGTCTTCCAAACATGGAACACGAGGGGACAGGTCTGTTAGCTGGCTGACGGGTGTGAGGCCCCTGCCTACATCGTGGCTGTGAGGGATAGGACTGGAAGGATGGGACCTCTCTGTCCTTCCCTTGCTTTCAGAGGGTCACCTGCCACGCGCCCCAACCCCGCCTTCATGTGTCCATCCGGGAAACATTTGCATGGCCTGTGCTGGGTGCGGAGGATGGGGTGAACTGACGTGGTCCCTGTGAGTTCCTGGGCTGTGGGTGGGGCCTCGGTGACCGCTCAGAATTCCTCACAGCAGGGGGTGTGTTCTAGGAGCCGGTGTCCCTTCATTCCGGGGACGAGGAAACAGAGGCCCGGGAAGGCACTGCACTCACTCAGGGTCACAGCCATTGTACGGCTGAGCTGGGGCTCCAGCTTGACCCCATGTTAGGCTGACCCCAAAGCCTGGGCCTCTCACTGCTCTGCTCCATGGCCGGTCTGGGTGGTGGTGAAGGCCGGAGGATCCCTTGGTGCAACACCAAATGGCTGACTCGTGGCCGGGGCACTGATTTTCAAATGCTCTGAAACGTGTCAGCGGGGGTGGCCTCTCGCACAAGGCGGCCGGTGGCACGAGAAGACGGATGAGCTCTGCCCGGGGCCACGGGCCTTGCAGTGTGGGGTAGAAGCCCCCACCCCCCAGATCCCCACAAAAAGGGTTTCTAGAAGTGCAGACGGGCCGGCTGTCTCCTCGGGCCGGAAGCTGAATTTGCTTCTTGTGTCATCATAAATCGGGCTGTCGGAACCGAAGCCATTAGTGCTCCTCACGACCTCTGCAGCTGCCCCTGATTGGGAGGGGCTGCATGGCCTGGGCACTGGGGAGACCAAGGCCACCTGCACGGCCCTCACTGACTGCGGCCTGTCTCGGGGCCCCTGCCCACCTGCCCTGGCTGGCCTCGGATGGCCCAGAGCCCAGCAGACACGGTGGGGCCGAGGGCCGGGCCGGAGTCCTGGTGTCCGTGCCGGGACAGAAGCTGCTTTGCCATGCGGCGCAGAGAGCAGCGACTCTGGCATCCGTGGCCTGGGCCCGAGAGCCTCCTCCTCGCAGGGGCACGGAGGCCGTCCTCACCTTCCGCGGGCCTCCGTGCCTCATCTGAGCCGTGGGAGGAGAAAAAGCCACGGGCCGTGGTGCTCCCAGGGCCGGGGAGGCCGGGAGGTGTAGACGGGGGGCAGGGAGCCACGGTTCCCACAGGTGTGGGCCGGGCTACATCCCGGGGGTGTGGATGGGGTGAGGTCGCAAAGTGCGGCTTATGTGGTGCTCACCAGGCCCGGGGCACGTTGCCAAGAGCTCCGTGTGGATTGTCACGGCTCAGCTTCCAATGAAGCTGGTGAGGTAGGTGCTGTCATCCCCACTTTACAGATGGAGAGATCGAGGCTCAGGGAGCCTGTGACTTGCCCAAAGTCACAGAGCCACCAGGTGTCACACAAACTGCAGCAGCCACAGCGACCGTTTGGAAAGAGCAAGCCAGATCACTCAGCCTCCAGTGACCTCCTGCTCTGTGAGTAACGGCTGAGCGCCTGGCCGTGACCTCCGAGGCCCTGCCCGACGTGGCCTCGGCCCTGCCTCCGCCCACGTCCCTCCTGACCGCTTTTTGCTCGCTCTGGCCTCATTTCTTCTCATCCACCCGAGCTCTTTGTCTGGATGCCCTTCGCCACTCTCTGCTCGGCTGGTCCTTCTGGGTGTCCAGGTCCAGCTCAGACGGCGCGTCCTCGAGAGGCCCTCCCTGAATGCACTGAGATGGGCTCCCGCCCCACTGTCCCTGTCAGTCTCAGGGCCCTGCCCCGTGTAGGCCCCTGGTGGCCTTCTCGTGTGGGTGACTAGTTGGCTCTTCATGGGTTGGTCATTTACTGCCTCCCCCGCCAGGCTGTGAGAGGGCAGGGGCCGTGTGCATCTCGTCCCCCTGGGTCCCCTGCGCTGAGACAGTGCCTCACATGCCAGGCACTCAGTGACGATTTGCAGAGTGAATGACAGGGGCAGAGCCAGGACTCAAACTGAGTCAGGTCTGTCTTACTCCCAAGCCATACTTAACATTTTTTTCCAGCTTTATTGAGATACAATTGACGTCTAACATTGTGCAAGTGTAAGGTGTACAAGGTAATGATCTGATGACGACCACCATAAGGTTAGTTAACATATCTACTACCTCAAATAACATCCTTTTTTTTGATGTTGTGATGAGAACATGATCTAACCTCTTACTTTCTTTTCTTTCTTTTTTTTTTTAAAGATTTTATTTATTTATTTGTCAGAGAGACAGAGCACAAGCGGGGGAGCGGCAGAGGGAGAAGCAGGCTCCCCGCTGAGCAAAGATCCTGATGTGGGGCTCGATCCCAAGACCCTGGGATCACAACCTGAGCGGAAGGCAGATGCTTAACCGACTGAGCCACCCAGGTGTCCCTCGTCTTAATAACTTTCAAGTATACACTACAGTGCAGGTAAGAACAGTCACGATGCTGTACATTAGGTCCTCAGAAGTCACTCACCTTACGACTGCAAGTTTGCCCCCTTTCATCAACCTTCCCCCAACCCCACAGCCTGGCAGCCCCAATCTCCTCTCCGTTCCTATGCGGTCAGCTGTTTGAGATTCCACATGGAGGTGAGATTACACAGCATTTGTCTTTCTCTGTCTGACTTACTGCCTTTAGCAGGATGCCCTCCAGGTCCACCTGTGTCATCACAAATAGCTGGATTCCCTTCTTTTTATAGCTGAATGATATTTCACTGTATATATATTTTCCTTTTCTGTTTATCGGTTGATGGACGCAGTTTTTTCCCCCATGTTTCAGCTCTTGTCAATAATGCTGCAGTGACCATGAGGGTGTAGCTCTCTCTTTGGCATAGTGATTTTGTTTCCTGAAGATATATACCTAAGGAGGAAGACTTGCTGGAGCACATGGTAGTTCTATTTTTATTTTGTATTTTTGAGCAAACTCCATCTTGCTTTCCCTAGTGGCTGAACCAGTTTACATCCCCACCAATGGCGCACAAAGATTCCCTTTCCTCCACATTCTCGCCAACACTTGTTATTGCTTGTCTTTTTGATGCTAGCCATTCTGACAGGTGTGAGGTGATCTCTCATTGTGGTTTTGATTTGCATTTCCCTGGTGATGAATGATGTCTGCCATTCTGATGCCTTTTCATGTGCCTGCTGGCCTTCTGGATGTCTTCTTTGGGAAAAATATCTATTCAGATGCTCTGCCTAATTTTAATCCGATTATTTGTTCTTTTGCTGTTGAGTTGTATGAATTCCTTGTATGTATTTTGGATGTTGATGCCTTATCAGATATATGGTTTACAGATATTTTCTCCCATTCTGTAGGTTGCCTTTGCATATTGTTCTTCACTTCTTTTGCGTGCAGAAACTTTTTAGTTTGACATAGTCCCACTTGTTGATTTTTGCTTTTGTTGCTTGTGCTTTTGGCATCATAGCCAAAAAATCATTGTCAATTTTTTTTTTTTTTTTTTTTTTTTGCCAAGATTCATGTCAAGGAGCTTTTCCCTTATGTTTTCTTCCAGGAGTTTTATGGTTTCAGCTCTTATGTTTAAGTCTTAAGTCTAATTTTTGTGAGTGGTGTAAGGTAGGGGTTCATTTTATTATTTTGCATGTGAATATCTAGGTTTCCAAGCAGCACTCATCAAGAGACTGTCCTTTCCCTGGTGAGTATTCTCGGCTCCCTTGTCAAATGTCGGTTGACCACAGATGCATGGGTTTATTTCCGGGCTCTCACTTCTGTTCTGTTGGTCTGTGTGCCGTTCCCACCAGCATCAGGCTGCTTTGATGAGGATCGCTTTGTGATATAGTTTGGACAGGAAGTGTGATGCCTCCAGCTTTGTTCTTTCTCAAGATTGTTTTTGCTATTTGAGATCTTTTGTAGTTCCATATACATTTTAAGATTTTAAAAAAAAGATTATTTATTTGAGAGAGAGAGAGAGAGAGAGCAAGCATGGGTGCGCACACAAGTCGGGGGAGGGGTAGAGGGAGACAATCTCAAGCAGACTCCCCGCCGAGCTCAGAACCTGACGCGGGGCTGGATCCCAGGACCCTGAGATCATGACCTGAACCGAAACCAAGAGTTGGCCGCTCAACGGACTGAGCCACCCAGGCACCCCCTTTTTCCTTTTTTTTCTTTTTAAAAAAGATTTATGCATTTATTTTAGAAAGAAAGAGAGAGCACAAAAGTGCCCTTCACCTGGCACATTCCTCGGCCCATGCCTGGCCAACAAGTGTTTGTTGAGTGAGTGTGTGAGAAAGTGAATGGACGAACAACAAGCTATCTCCAGGGCGCCCACACTGGGTGACAGGCCCTGCAAAGCTAGTCATCCCATCGGTGTGGCCCTCTCAGCCAGGCTCTCCTCTCCCAACAGGGGGCCAATCCTTGCCCCCTGCCCTCACTCCGAGGCCCCTCACTTGGCTGTCCTCATCCATTCTGTCCTCTCTAACACAGTGGGCTCCCAGGACCCCTCCTGCCAGGAAAAGTCCCCAGACAGGGAAGTGGGCCTCTCGAGGGGAGATCCCGCCTCCAGTTAAATAAAGATTACCGGAACCAAGTGAAATGCTTTTATCATGTGACATAATTCAATGCCACCTTCCAGCAGATGTCACTTTGGAGGGATAGATTTGTCCCAGCTGGACTCGGGGGCTCATTCAGAAGCACTCGGAGCACCCACCTGCTGCTTCCGATGCGAGCAGCCCCAGGAAATGGTAATTCCCACAAATCAACTTATTCAGCCCAAGTGCACGGAGCCAAGTTTCCAGCAGGAGGAATTAAAGTCATGGCCGGGGAAGTGAAGCAGTTGGGGTCAAGGCAAGCAGTTGTGTTGACCGCGTCCAGCTTTGAAACCCCTGGGGGAATGGGATGCTCAGGGCACATCCAGAACGCCAGCGACGCAAACTCGGCTCCCTGGTTCTGTGAGTGGTTTCATGGACGAGAAAACCAAGGCCTGTGGGGGCAAAGGAGGGTCTGCCCGAGGTCACACAGCCTGAGGCTGTGGCGGACCTGGATCAGAATCCGGACAAATCTGCCCCCACCCCTCCAGCTTCTCGGAATAGCACGCAGGCTGGGAACCATGCCAAAGCTAAAAACAAAACCAAACAAAAAATAACCCACATCCCAGACTGACTCACAGGTCATGCCTGCCATTCTGTGTAGGCAGCAGCCTGGGAACAAGGGGCCCTGGGATCGGGGGCTGGTTCTGCCACGCACTCGCTGGTCACTGCTCTCTGGTTTCGGCTTCCTTATCTGTAAATGAGAAGATGAAGGCTCTCTAGAGTCCTTTGGCTTCAAAAATCACTCTGAGCCTGTTTTCCCATTCAAGGGGCCTAATGCTCTCCTTCTCAGGATGCCCTGAGGTGAGGGTCATGTGAGGCCCAAATATGCTCCTTGGTACAACAGTGTGAAAATTACCCCACAAACAGTGTTGTCATCACTCACACCCCTGCAGTGAGGTGATGCTCAGGGTTGCCCTGCGTGCACATCTGAGCTGCTAGGAGTGAAGGGAAAACCAGTGTATTAACCCCCTGGGCAGGTGGTTCCCAAACTAGGACGGGACTGTGGATCCTGGGGGCCCCGGACCCTCTCCCCAGAAGGTTAAGGTGTCTCTGAAGCCAGATTCCTCTCATGGTCCCAGCAGGTGACATGGCATCTCAGATCTCCAGCTGCCTGTCCAAGGGGCCTTGGCAGAGCTGGGCCGTGGGGCACAGGAGAGGGAGGAGGACTTCTGGCTCCAGATGTTGGTGAAAAAACGTGAGCACTGGAATCAGGAAGACCTGAGGCCAAGGGCTGGCTCATCACTCAGTATTTGCAGGATTCTGGTCAAATCACTCGCCCGCCGGTCCTAACCCTGGGTTTCAGGGGGCATCTCCTGATGGCAATGCTGCCAAGGCACCTGGCACCACGCCTGGCCCAGGGTGAGTGCCCAGGACCCAGCAGCCAGCAAGGCGGCAGCAAGTCCCTAGAGCCCGCCCGCCAGGGGACTGGACTCTGCAGAAGCTGCCCCGGGGACTGGACCGTGGGGACAGGGGCACCAAGGGGCGAGTGCATAGGGAGCTGCAGAAGGCTAGATCCCCAGACCACAAAGGTATAACAGCTTGCATTTGCCTACTTGTTAGCACGTTAATGAAAGCAGGAATTATTTGTATCTAACAGCAGGTAGAGAGGAGAGTGTGGTCAGGAGTTCACTGATGAGCGGTGATGACAATAATTATGGTAACAGTAAGTCAAAGGCAAAAGTGTCAACAGATCAATCTGGAAGAAATGTCAATGTTAAGCATGAGTAAATGACTGTCACATGCATAAACAATGGGTGTGACCATGAGGGGGTGTGACGGGCACTGACCGTGTGGGGTCATAAGGGATATTGTTCTGTCGTTTTCTGTCTGTCTGCTTTTGGTTCAGGGTAATACTGGCCTCATGGAATGTACTGGAGAGTGTCTGCCCTTCTACTTATCAGTGCCATCTGTCCTAGTTGGAGAAAAGATTGGTGGCTCACAGCAGCCTCCGCCATCGGCCCTTCTCTGCAGAATAGATACTTGCCCTTCTTCATGTGACTCTGAACTTGGCTGCCCCCGCCCACAGCTGACACTCAGGGCTAGACCCCCAGGCAGCCTGGACTCCACCCTCCCCTACCCCTGCTCTCCTCCCCCCCTTAGCGTAGGGGCTGTTCTGCAGGATGTCTTTCCCTCCCCTCTTCCCGGTCCCCTCTGCCCCCTCGGGCTCCTGGGCCCGCTCCTCCCTCACCTGTGTTATTGCAACAGCTTCTGCCAGGGGTGCTAGAGTCCCCACCTCCGGTCCCTGTGCAGGGACAGTTTTCTAAAACCCCCGTGGGAGCAAATCACAGCCCTGCTCTTTTTTCCAATACTCCATTTCCTGAAAAGTAGGGATTCCCACATGATGCCCCTGGGGCACCCCACATGTGGAGGGAGGGTTTTTGGGTCCCTAGGGTGTCTGGGGGTGGAGGCTGAAGCAACCAGTTGCTGGCATCCTTGTTCTTTGAACTTCCCAGTTTAATTATTTCAAAACTATGCACATTTTATCCTGATGTATCCGTGGTATGTTTAATATAAAATAAGGGGCACTTTCCCAGATCTTGGAGTAAAGATGACACTCTGGGAAGATGCCCCTCCTGGTTCCATGGCTCACTGCTCTGCCTGTCCACGTGAGGCCAGCAATCAGAGCACAGGACCCAGACATCTTCTAGGGTGTCCACTTTACTCCAAGTTCAGGGAAAAAAATGCCCTTTATTTCATATTAGAACAATCATGAATGCGTTGTGCCAAGAGTCCCCAGAGTCGCACAAGCTCCAGGCTCCTCTGGGTGGGCCCCTGACTCACTTGCCCACATCACCACCTGCCCCCTGCACCTTTTTCCTTTCAGCCTGGCCCTCAGAACTCAAACACAGCAGAGGTACACAAGCTTATATATGGGGTAGCACGCATCGTCCTCACTGCGCACGCACACACACGCACCCCACTGCTCAAACAACCCTACCCCACCCCCCATTTGTCACCATTCCCCAGACAGGGCATAAAGATCCACACAGTCCCCTGGAGTTGGGGGAAGGGGGCTTGTGGGCCAGAGGCCATACTGAGCCCTTCGAATGCACTGTCTCCCCTGAAGATTTCCCCAGTGATGAAACCAAGCCCCGGAGAGACGGAGCCGCCATGCACCCAGCGCACAGTGTGGGCCCCCAGCCTGGGATGGAGCTCCTGTGTTCTAGGGCTAGTCCCTGGCCCCAGCCCCACTTTTTTGCTGAAGAGAGATTATCAAAGGAGCTGAACCTTCTAATGTTTAGCTGAGATGAATGGAATGAGTGGGGAAGGAGGCAGAGGTGATCTCACCACGGAGAGGGGCTCCAGCTCAGCTAGACAGGGAGGGGGCGGGGCAGCTTCCTGGGCCTCTGAGCACCTCCTGTGAATGTCTTGTTTCCATCCCAAGCTGCTTATGCTTGCTGGGGCAGCAGAACTTCCCACGCATGCATCCCATTCCCTCCTGAGGCTGTGCGCTGCTCACACCAACCTGACAGCAAGCTGCCTTTTCAGGGAAAAATTTCTCCTAGGCGATCTGGACAGAGAAGAGGAGACAAAGGCTGGTTCCTGAATTCTCTGGGTGGGAGCCCCCTCCCGCTCTCTGTGCCTCCGGGTCCCCCTGCAGAGAGGGGAGGAGGGATGCTGGGTGACCCAGACAGGGTTCTTCCTTCTCTGAGCCTCAGTTCCCTCATCTGGAAAATGGGATGGTAAGAGTCCCCTTCACTGTGGGTCACTGTGAGGCATATTGGAGGATGGGCTGAGTTCCCAGCACGTACAATATGCTGCTATTGTTGTTACTTTTCTCTATAGCATCTGACATGCCAGACTTTCTAAGCTGGGCTCTGGCCCCTGGTCCCAGATGATAGTTGGGGTCTGATGGCTGCTTCAGAATCACCTGTGAAGCTCTCCGAAATGCAGATCCCTGAGCCCCATCCCAGGAGAATCTGGCTCCTTGCTCTGGGGTGGGTGGGGGGAGAGTGGCCCCCTTGACTGTGGCCCTGGTGTCTCTAATGTCTTGCTGTTGGCAGGCTAACATGGGGGCGGGAGATAGGGGCAGGACAAGTCAAGAAAGGGACAGATTGGGGCTCATTCACTGAGTGTTGGGTCCACAGCATCAAGGCTCTAGCTAGCTCTAGCTTTCACCCCAGCTCTAGCCCCATCTTAAGGAAGGGGACACTGAAGCTCAGCAGGGGGACGGGACTCGCCCTGACCACACTCTGCACTGGGGCAGAGCTGCCACCAGTATGTGTGTGTGTGTGTGTGTGTATGTGTGTGTATATGTGTGTGTATATGTGTATGTATGTATGTGTGTGTGTATGTGTGTGTATGTGTGTGTATGTATATGTGTATGTATATATGTGTGTATGTATATATGTGTGTGTATATATGTGTGTGTGTATATGCATATGTATGTGTGTGTATATGTGTGTGTATGTGTGTATGTATATATGTGTATGTATATATGTGTGTGTATGTATATGTGTATATGTATATATATGTGTGTATATATATGTGTGTGTGTATATATATGTGTGTGTGTATATGCATATGTATGTGTGTGTATATGTGTGTATGTATATATGTGTGTGTATATGTGTGTGTGTATATGTGTGTGCGCGTATATGTGTATATATATGTGTGTGTATATGTGTGTATATATATGTGTGTATATGTGTGTGTATGTGTGTATATGTGTGTGTATATTTGTGTGTGTGTATATGTGTGTATATATGTGTGTGTATATGTGTGTGTATATGTGTGTGTATATATGTGTATGTATATATGTGTGTGTATATGTGTGTGTATATATGTGTATGTATATATGTATGTATATATATGTGTATATGTGTGTGTATATGTGTGTGTATGTGTGTATGTGTGTGTATATATGTGTGTGTATATATGTGTGTGTATATGTGTGTGTATATATGTGTGTATGTATATATGTGTGTATATGTGTGTATATATATGTGTGTGTATATGTGTGTGTATATGTGTGTGTATATATATATGTGTGTGTGTGTATTTTTTTTTTTTTAAGAGAGAAAGAGCAGAAGTGGGAGGGGCAGAGGGAGAGGGAGAGAGAATCCCAAGCAGACTCCGCAAGGAGCATTGAGCCTGACAGGGGGCTTGATCACACAACCCTGAGCTCACCACCTAAGCCAAAACAAGAGTCGGACACCCAACCGACTGTGCCACCCAGGCGCTCCTGCTGGAACATGTTTTAATCTTCTGTAATTGCCTTCCATCATGACCCTTATACAATCGGGCCATTATGTATTTTCGTGGGATTCTCTGCTTACTGTCAACTTCCTCACCAGCAGCGGGAAGCCCCCTTGCTGGGCATACGAGACACTGAATAAATGAAGGAATGAGTGATGGAACGTTTCATGGGGCTTCTTCCTAACCTTAGAACCTTCCCCAGGTCACTGTGCCCCACCCAGGGCTCTCCCCCTCTGCACTCTGCCTGCCTCTCACTGCCCTCAAGAGAGGAACCCGGGTCTTAGGGAGGCTGGAGACGGGTCTGAGATGGCCCAGACCCACTGTGTCCCTGCTCCAGCCTGTGGAGAGACACATGTCCTGCACTCTGATGCAGCCCACGCCACCCAACAGCGCAGGGCAGGGACTCTGCCATTTTAAAGGACTGCACTTGGGCTGCCCCCCACTGATTTCTTTCTTTCTTTGAGTCTTGTCCCCAGGCATGGGCCTTCATTATGACTTTCTCCTCCACCCGCACTAATGAGCAGACTGAGCAGAGAATCCCAGAGCTTGGCTGACCCGGTCAGCAGCAGCTAAAAAGTAAATGGCTGAGCTTTGAGGTGATTTTTCTCACCCTGCAGTATAAAATTGTGGCTCAGGGAGGCTTGAACAGCACTGGAGATTCTGTGTGAGCTGAGGCCTCTGTCATGCAGCCTGCGTGCTAAATCTCCTCCCAAATCCCTTCCTGCTGCACTAACATGGGGCTGGGGTCTTCAGGAGGCTCTTGGGGTGGACAGAGGAATAGCAGCTAGTCCCTGTCAGCATCACACATGGTCCCGACCATGGGAGGTTAGTGCAGGAAGGTACAGTTCTTGCACTGTTCGGTCAACAGCCCCACCGACACCTGCTCTGTGCCGGGCCTGTCCTGGGTTCTGGGGCTGCAGGGCTGGCTTGGTCATCACCCCTGCCCGTGGGGAGCTCAGTCTGGGGGCTGGTGGATGGATCACCAATGGAGGCCCAGAAAGGTGCGTGATTCCACTGGACCTTACAATCAGACAGGGGGCTGGGTTAGGATAGAGCCCAGGACCCCTAATGCCGGGCTGTCCGCCCAGGACTTGCATCCAGGTGTCCCGCCAGTGTCAGGAGATGTTTCCTGGGGAAAGACCTTCCCTCATGATAAAAACTGTACGTGGAGGCGGAATCCACAGGAAAGGGATTTGGCCAACCCCGCCCCATCCAGGTCCAGGCCCCTTGGCCGCTCCCCTTCCAGCTCCACCCAGTGCTTTCCCCCAGAAATACCCTGCACCAGTGAGGAACTTCTCAATCAAAAGTAACAACAAATGGGCTGAGCAAATGGGAATTTGCTGGCTCAGCTGAGGACAGCAGGGGTGGGTCTACCCAGACCCCATTTCTCTGACATTCTCGCCTCTCTGCCCTCCTCCCCACGTCACCTTCATCCCTGGCCTCCAACATCTTCCTCCATGGAGCCAGAAGAAGAGCGCACGTGCATCTGGGAGCTAGCAACCTTGAAGGAGAGGGGAGGATCCCGTTCCCAGAAACCCTGGCAAACATCTGGCCTTTCATTGGCCTGAGCTGGGCCACGTGCCCTTTCCTGAACCAATCAGGCACCAGCAGGATGAGTGTAGGCTGACTCCTTAAGCCAATCAGGCTCCACCCCTGGGGCTGGGGGGGGGGTGGGTCATCCAGACCACGTGACTGAGAGGGGCACAAGGCAGTTTCGCAAAGGAGAGTCTGGTGGGCTTGGTGGGACGAGGTGAGGGGGAGGCTGGGGAGGCAGCAAAGCGCTGGGACAGAGGCCACCCCCGACATGAAAGTAGCGTCCAATCAATGAGAAGCGCTTCCTGCCACTCCGGTCCCACCTGCCATGTCCTACCTTATGTCCAAGCCTGCTGAGTGGCATGTAGTCCCCGTACCCCACCATACTGGCACATGACCCCATTCATTTGCCCTGGCTGTACCCTCCCGCTGGGATTCTCAACCAGCCCCCACGCGCGCTTCATCCGTTAGATTGCAGCTCAAGCTCCACCTTTTGCAACTATGAAATAGGTCACCTCTGCTGGGGGCTCCCACCACCATCATTCACTGCTTCATTACAGTCAGGGTTCCTATGGTCCTCCACCCCAGCCCTCATACACAGAATTTGCTAGTTCCTTGAAGGTGTGGACCTGGACACGTCTTAATTAATGTCTCTATTCCCAGCCTCTAGATACTGCATGGCTGAGGCCGAGAAGTCAATAAATATTTATTGAGTTAATGAAAATAAATCTGTGTTGAAGACATGACTTCTATGAAGTTTGCGTTTTAACAAAGGACAAAGCCTCACGCCATAGGAATGAAGCTCCAATGGTAGAATTTCAGGCACCAGCAAACCGGGGACAGAAGCTTCCTCTATTCTTTAGCGCCTGGAGGAGGAACGGGAGGTGGAATTTTCCATTCATGGCTTTCCAGTGCAAAAATAATCATGCGGTTTTTTAAAAAAATAGAAATGTGTCATGGAAATGAAAGTGTTTCCCCTTTGACTTTCTGGTGGAAGCAAACTTCTCTAGTCCTGTCAGGGTTCCCTGCGTGGGTTCTGGTTGACTTAGAACACTGTTTCTTCACATTTTTCCTTCCTCGCCTTGTGGCAAAGCCCTGGCTGACTTTCCCTTCATCCGAGCTCTTCAAGTCCATGGCCGCTGAGCCCTGCCTCTCAATGCCGCTCTACGGGTCGGAGAAGAGCCTCAAGTTAGTTGGGAGTTTTGGAGAAGCCTTGTTCTGCAGCTCAGACATTTCCATGTCAAGCCCACGGAGCTGGCTGCCTATCCCGAGCTGACCTGGGGCCCGTCCTGATCACGGGGCCCCTCCCTGGTCCTCAGGCAGAGCCCCCCTCGCGCCCTGACTCTGTCCTCGGCATCTGGAGCAGAAGAGGTGCTAGTGTGTGTTTGTATGAATAAATGGATGGATGGATGAATGAATGAATGAATGTGCGAACGGACTTACCGTGAAGATAATAACAGCAACCCTACCCTGGGAGGTGGGAGGAAAAAGCCTGGAGGTGGAGCCAGGCAGGTGGGGTTTGCACTCAGCTCCACCCTACCTGGCTGTGTGACCTTGGGCGGATCCCTGTCCCTCTCTGACTCTCATCCCTGAGGTGGGGGAGGTGACACCCACCGACCAGTTGGTAGCCGGTCTCTCAATAGGCACATAATAAATGTTAACTTGATCATGTCCTCTTAGGAGAGTTTCTTCTTCATTACTTGGGTGTCCACAATATTTCTGATGCAAAGTGAACTCCTACAAAGTAAGCACTGTTCTTGGCCATTTTTCTTTGTTTCTTTATTAATGTAGTGCATATTGTTCATATATTCGCCCTGTGCCCAGGGATGAACCCCACCCCAGCCCTTTTGGGCCTCACAGGTCTGTGTTGAAGCAGATGGGAATTAGGGAGAAGCCTCCAGAACTGAGGCCTCCATGAGCCTCCCACCTGTGCAGGTGAGAGTTTACCGAACTACCTCACAGGGTCAAGGCAGGGCTGACAGACCCAGCTAAACCCACCCCACTTCCTTGAATATCACAGCCGGAAACAGAAGCTTGAGTACCAGTCAGGAGCAGGTACTTGCAGACAGAGCTACAATTCATTCAAAGCAGAACAATTCAAGTTGCCCTGTAATGACCCCATGGTTTATCTACTCATTTATGCTGCAAATAAATACATCTTAAAGAGCCATATCTTCTCGAGAGTTCATGACTTTTCTAGATTCATCTCTCTTAACAGATCTTCCACAAGAATGAATGAGAACTAGTCATTTAAAAGAAAAGCTGGAAGAAAAGGTTATCAGCTAATAGAGATGAAATTCTGACTTTAACACAATATGCTTAAAAGAAAGTGCTGTGTTTTGCCAAAGAACTGGCAATGAACCTCTTGCCACTAATGGTTCGTAAAAGCTGAAGGGAAGAAGGCTGGGACGCAGGTGCCCCACCACTAACCAGGTGGACAAGAATAATGCTTCCCATGAGATTCTCAAGGTAAATGGACAGCGTCCATGTGCACAGAGAATCCACTTCCGTAGACTGAGTTCAGGCCAGACCCACTTCTTCAAAACCCGTCAGACGCATGAGACGTCAGGGGGTCAGGAGAGGGA
Source organism: Halichoerus grypus (assembly GCF_964656455.1). NCBI lineage: Eukaryota > Metazoa > Chordata > Mammalia > Carnivora > Phocidae > Halichoerus > Halichoerus grypus. The sequence goes on from NC_135716.1 coordinate 164,833,427, forward strand.
CAGTCAGGGACCCCCCATGTGGGATTCTGGAAAAGATAGCCGGAGTGAATGATAGTTGCAGGAATAACAACCCTCTTTACGTCCAGGGCTCCAGTGTCTAGAAGGCCCTAGAAGACTGTTCCACGGAGGCTGCACCAATTTAATTGCCACCAACACCACACGGGGGCTCCCTTTTAGCCACATTCTGGTCAAATAATTGTTGTTTCTTGTCTTTTTGATTCTAGCTATCCTGACAGGTGTGAGGTGATTTCTCATTGTGGTTTTGATTTGCATTTTCCTGATGAGGGTGTTGGGCATCTTTTCATGCATCTGTTGGCCATTTGGATGTCTTCTTTGGAAAAATGTCTATTCAGGTCCCCTGCCCATTTTTAAATTGGATTGTTTGTTTTTTGTTATCTAGTTGTATAGTTTCTTTATATATTTTGCATATTAACCCCTTGTTGTGTATGTCATTTGTGAATATCTTCTCCCATTCAGTGGGTTGCTTTTTCGTTTGCTGATGGTTTCCTTCACCGTGCAAAGGCTTTTTAGTTTAATGTAGGCCTGTTTGTTTATTTCTGCTTTTGTTGTCCTTGCCTGAGGAGACTGGTCCAAAAAAATATCCCTATGACTAATGTCAAAGGCTTACTGCCTGTTTGCTTTTTTTTTTTTTTCTTTCTTTCTTTCTTTCTTTCTTTCTTTCTTTCTTTCTTTCTTTCTTTCTTTCTTCTTTCTTTCTTTCTTTCTTTCTTTCTTTCTTTCTTTCTTTCTTTCTTTCTTTCTTTCTTTCATATTTATTTGACAGAGAGAGACAGCAAGAGAGGGAACACAGCAAGGGGGAGTGGGAGAGGGAGAAGCAGGCTTCCCGCTGAGCAGGGAGCTCCATGTGGGGCTCGATCCCAGGACCCTGGGATCATGACCTGAGCTGAAGGCAGACGTTTAACAACTGAGCCACCCAGGCTCAGTTTTCTGCCTGTTTTCTTCTAGGAGTTTTATGGTTTCAGGTCTTGTACTTATGTCTTTAATCCGTTTTGAGTTAATTTTTGTGTATGGTATAAGAAAGTGGTCCAGTTTCATTCTGGTGCATGTAGCTGTCCAGTAGACCCAACACGATTTATTGAAGAGATGGTCTTTTCCCCATTGCCTCCTTTGTTGTAGATTAATTATTGTAAACATGGATTAACATGTGAACATGGGTTTCTTCCTGGGGTCTCTATTCTGATCTATTGATCTATGTGTCTGTTTTTGTGCCAGTACCATACTGTTTTGAAGACTATAGCTTTATAGTATGGAGGTTCCTCCAAAAATTAAAAGTAGAACTACCATATGATCCTGTAATTCTACTTCTAGGTATTTATCTGAAGAAAATGAAAGCACTAATTTGAAAAACTACAAGCACCTCTATGTTCACTACAGCATTATTTACAATAGCCAAGACATGGAAGCAGCCCTTGTCCATCGATAGATGAATGGATAAAGAAGATGAGACTACTACTCAGCCATAAAAAAGAATGAAATCTTGCCATTTGCAACAACATGGATGGACCTGGAGGGTATCATGCTAATTGGAATAAGCCAGTCAGAGAAAGACAAACTCCATATGATTTCACTCATATGTGGAATCCAAAAAACAAAACAAACAAACAGAACAGAAATAGACTCTTAAAGACACAGAGAACAAACTGATGGTTGCCAGAGAGGGTGGGCATAATAGGTGAAGGGGATTAAGAGGTACAATCTTCCAATCATAAAGTAAATAAGTCATGGGATGTAATGTACAGCATAGGGAATATAATCAATAATATTGTAACAACTTTGTATGGTGACAGATGGTAACTTATTGCGATGACCATTTTGTAATATATATAAATAGGGAATCACTATGTTATATACCTGAAACTAATACCATGTTGTATGTCGATTATTAGTCAATAAAAAGGTAGAAAAAATAAAAGGCCCCTGCAGACCCCCCAGCTCAGGGCGACACCTGCTGCCTGATCTGTCGTGTCTTCTGTGCCCCACCCTGGACCAGGCACTCTACTTTTGGGCTCATAGCCTCGGTTTCTCTCTTGAACCTGAATCTGAGCCTGGTCTGCCTTCCCAGCTCCAAAGCCCCTCCTGGCACTGACTGTGACTCCCTTCTCTCTCTCCACTCCATCTTAGACCCCAAGAGCCCCCACACCAAGCCCCCAGCACAGGCATCAGAGGAAAACCCAGTGCTCCTCTCACCTGAGCCCACGCACAGAGGAAATGACACCAGGGTCCGCCCTGGAAGGCGCAGCTACGACGTCTCAGGACGGTGGGGATTTGCCTCCCTCCCGACCAGCAGATTCTTCATTTCGTGAGAATGGCAGCCCGCTCCCCGGCAGGTATGTTCAGCTTCGGCTGCCTTTAATTCACTTGCCACCATCAGGCCCCCGTCAGTGCTGGGACTCCTGCTCTCTCCCGGATGCCTCCTTTCCTGTTGCTGCAAACTGTTTTCAGTTCCAGCAAAGTGGGTCGCCGGCTTTGCAAAAAGTCAGAGTCTCTGGCCCTGGAGGAACAGCTTTCCACCTTCTTTCCATCCCTCCTGCCAGACACCGAGTCCTCGTCGTCGGGGCCACAAAGGGAGGTGGGACGGGGCCTTGGATGTGACAGAAAGGTCTCTCCCTGCGGCCGCAGATGCCACTGTGATGATGTGCCCACCTCCAGCCCCTGGGGCTCAGAAGTCCTTGGGGAGAACCAAGCGACTCTGAGGCCTGGGATGGGTGAGCAGAGGTGGGCAGGTGCCTCTCCTTCCATTGGTGCGTCGGTGCGTCGGGTTCAAGGCGAAGCAGCCTCTGTCCAGTGCAGACGACGCCTTAACACACTCTTCGTCAGGGGCGCTGGGGGGGAGGCAGACCGCGGCTGGAGGGCTGGGCCCCGGAGAATTCTCCTCTCCCCCCGCTGACATGTGGGGCTCCTGTGAGCCGGGTCAGCAGGTGGTGGAGCAAAGTCGGGTGCGGCAGGGGTGGGGGGGAGGGGTGCGAGCCCCAGACTCTGTGGCTCTCTCTCGCTGCCTCTCTCTCTGTGTATTAATCTCTCCCTCTCTCTCTTTTTTTTTTTTGTCTTGCTATCTGTGTCCCTTTTTCCTTTTGTGTCCCCACACTTCATTTTGCCCCACATTCCATCCTCAGCCTGGCTGTGTCTGTCCCTCCCCACTTCTGTCTGGATTCCTATATTGGGGCAGCGGTGGGGGGGGTTGTGGGTTACTCCTCTTTGTCTTTACGCCTCGTCATGTCTCACTTCCATCCTTTGTGCCAGAGGCTCCTTCATCTGTGTGTGGGGGGGTGTTTGCGGGTATATGTGTCCGTGTCTTCCCCTTCTTAGGTATGTTTCTGCCTTTATCTCCCTCTAGGTGCCCCCCCCCCCCCGCCCCGTAAATCTCTTTCCTTTTCTCTCCCTACTTTCCTCTCTGTGCTGGTTGCCTCTGTCACTCCCCCACTCATCCCTCCTTGGACTTGCTCCCTCTCTCCATGCACCCACCCCATATTTGCTGCTCATATCCGCAGAGAAACCTGAAAGCCACTGAGGACGAGGGCCTCACATTCCAGGGAAGAATCAGCCATGATTTGGGGCAGGCAGGCGGCTCTCAGCAGGTACTCAGGAAAGGACCGTGAGCTGCTGAGACCCATTGGGGGTCAGCACGTCAGGCAGACTCAGAAGGCCTGGGTTCCTTCCTGCTCTCTCCCTCCTAGCTCCTCCCTTTTCTGGGCCTCAGTTTCCCTCATATGTATGCTGGGGGGCTGCTTGGCCCAGATGATTGTTATACTACTACTAACTGGAAGCTAGCACATCTGGCACCTGCTGGCCTGCCCCTCACGGAATCTTCTCCACGGCAGTGTTAACTAGCCTGTGCCGAGAAGGGCCGAGCCCCAGGCAGGTGAGAGAGCTTGGCCAACGCAGACTGCAGAGCCCAGCGGGCTGACTCCCAGGCCCCAGAGCCTGCCCGTGGCACCCTAGCCCCTTCCCATCAGCTGTGGGACCCCTCAGCAGGCCTGAATGATGGTCGTCCGCCCTCTGTCTGCACTCACGCTGCCCCGTAAGTGGCTGAGAGCTGGCGGGGGACGGGGCAAGAGCAGGAGAGGGAAACCCACCAGCGGGGGTCCTCAGGTCGGCATCTGCGGCACATTCCATACGCCACAGGGTCTCCCCACCCCATCCTGCAAATAAGAGCAGGCAGAGCTCACCTGCCTTCCTGGCGGCCCTGTCACCTCCGGGCCCAGCAGCCCCTCCTCCCTGCCCCTCTGCCCCTCGGAGCTTCTGTCTCTCCCCGGCTCAGGACCCTCTCTGCTGCCCTTCCTCCCTCTGGGGTCTCTGGGCCTCTGTTAGGGTTCTTCTCTCTCCATTTCTCCCGCTCTCTCTCTCTCTGATCTCTGGGCTTTCTCCCTCTCCCTCCCCAATTTCTCTCTTTCTTTCCCTCCCCTGGCCTCTCTCACCATTACATGGGCCTCCCATTGTCTTGGCCTGTTTCTCTGGCTCCAGTCTATTCTCCGTCACTATTTTCCTTGTTACTGACTCACTTTCTGTCTCCCTCAGGGTCTCTCTTGGAATCCGTTTCTCTGATGTCTCTGTGTGCACACGTGTGTACATGTTTCCCTCCCTGTCACACGGCATGCGCACACGGACACACACAGGCATACAGACCCCCCCACCCACCCACCCCCGCCCCAGGCCTCTGGTCCCGTCCCAGCTCCTTCCTGCTCGCTCACAGACAAGGCCCAGCTCCGGGCAGCAGCTCCACAGCAGGCCAGGCTCCAGGCATCTGTTCAGGGCTGGACCAGGAACAGAAAACCAGCAGGAGGCCCTACGTGTGGGGAGGATGAGGGCAGAGTGCCAGGACCAGCGGGAGGGGCCGCCCTGGACCGGGGAGGGAAAATTTGATTTTCAAAGCACAAACGTGTGGGCATTTAATCCTGGATATTCTCTGGCTCCTTCCACAGCCTCATATCTCCCTCCTCATTGCCTTCTTCCTCCAGATTTGTTCCCAGCATGACCCCAGCAAGTACCTTGACACTGCAGGCAGGGCTGGGCCGGAGGTGGAGGGCCTGGCAGGCAGGGGCGCAGGGGGAGTCTAGAGCAGGGGGATCTGCCCCTTCAAAGCCAGGCCTGCCCACCCCCTCACTCCTGCACTTACGGGGCCTCCCTGTCTGCTCCCCAGACTGTCCCAGCACCTTCCTTGGAGACGCCTGGCCCCTGAATCTAGAACTCCTCACCAGTAAAACGAGGTCAGGAGTGGTCCTCACCTCCCAGGCCTCGAGGATAGGCCGAGAGCACCATGAGCACAAGTGCTGGCTGGCCGGGGACGGTGGCTGATGCAAAGGAAGGAGCAGGGCGCAGCTCAGCGCCCGGTGCATGGTGGGCACGGCATACGCAGCGCGGTGAACGAATGAACACGTGGATAAGATGTGTCTGTAACCCCCCTCCATTCCACTATTCTCAGGACGACTTCAGGTGCGATCGTGCGTCCGTAATGATCCACGGTCTGCTGCAGTACCGCATCGGCCGCCTCTGATCACTTCCGGCCAGGCCTGGCAGACAGAGCGCAGAGGAGGGGGAGGAGGGGAAGGAAGATCAAGTCAGCCTTGCCCAGAGCCCCAGGACACTGCCTGCCGGATGCCCGGAAGGGGACCCAGCCAGGCCACAGAGGCCCCCAAGAGATGGAGCCTCTCTTAGGCCAGGCCCGGGGTGCTGAAAGCTCAGTCTGGCTTCTCTCTGAGGCTCCTGGCCCAGGCGCCACCAGCTTCTCTGTCTTCCAGCTCCAGGACAGAGGCCACACCCTCTGCAGGGCACTGCCAGGCCCTCCTCCACCCAGCCCTACCAGCCTTCTCTCCTCTGTCCCAGGCCATGACTGCCTCTGAACCTGGCCAGTCCCTGCCTGTGCCCTCCTCCTTGATTTCACCTGTCCTTTAAGACCCACCTTGATCTCCCACCTCCTCCAGGAAGCCCCCCTCCTTGTTAGTCTCCCCCCAGTACAGACCCTCATAGTCAGAAAGAGTCAGGAATGGAGGGTCAAGAGGCCAGCCCAGGGGCAGGTGGAGCCTCCCAGAGAGGTTCACCAAGTTCAAGTGCAGGCTTTCCTTACTCCTGCTGTGGGCTCTGCAGCAGGTTCCCTTCCTCACTGAGCTTGCTTCCCTATCGGCGAAGCAGGGACGATGGCATGCCCTCCCTGGGCTGCAGGAGGGTTCAGTGAGATCCAACAATGCAATCTGCCAGCACACAGTAGGCCCTCGATCTGGGTATGTCCACCACTCCCAGCCCAGTCTGGATGAGGAAACAGAAGTCAGGACAGAGAAAACTTTCCACCAGGGGAAAGAGCCTGTCTTTGGTGATCCTCTAGTCACGACTCTTCCCCAACACTCAGTGGCTTCCAGAGCCAGCAGGGCCTCCTGGGCATGGGACCCTGGGAAAGCCTTCATGTTCTGGAGCACACAGTAGGGGTCACAAAGGCCCATTGCAATTCCTACATTAGAATCATGACACACACCAACCACGTGTTGAACCTTGCGCTAAGGGTTCACTGGCTGGCACAGTGACGTAAGCTCTCCCAGACTCAGTTGCCCATGTGCACCTTGGGGTCTTGACCCTCCCTTCATGGCTGCTCTGAGCTAAGGGAGCGGGATCATGGTCTGCACATGACATGTGCTGAACTGTATCCATACCGGGTCACGTCGGCATCTTGGTCGGTTCCCTGGCTGTGCCTGTTCCGGGCCTGCCACGCTCAGAGCCTGCGCTGGGCCCCTCTGCCTCGGCGCTGAGATTCTGTTCCTGCCCCCAGGGCTCCGGGACCTGCCTCAGACGCACCCCCGGGCCCCCACCGGGCCAGCTCACCTGGCTCTGAAGCTCTGTCCGGAACTGCTGCAGCCTGAATCTGGCTCCAGGAATGACCGGGATGACAGCGGTCACGGTCAGAAGGGAAATCAGGGGTGACGTAGGCAGAGCGGTCACTCCGCCGGGCACCGTGGTCAGTGTCCTTCTGGCCCATCTCACTCGCTCCTCACCGAACACGTCTATTACTGTCCCTGTTTCAGAGCTGATGCCACCCAAGCTCAGAGAGGTCATGGCTGCCCATGGTCACACAGCCTGGAGGTGGCTGAGCAGGGCCTGGGGAGGTGGCCGGGTCCCCTCCCTCACGCCCCTCCCCCACGGGCTCCTGGAGAACAGAGCCCGTACCCATCCACCTCTGGTCGGCACCCGCACCAGCAAAGCCACTGAGGCAGAAGGCAGGGACTGGGGGCCAAGGGAGGGTGGCCTCCATGCTCTGGACTCCATGGACTCAGGATTCCTGGACGGGGCACGAGGAGACCGGATTCCGGCCCCCATTCGGCTGCCACTTCTCTGGGTGCCCGAGCAGGTCACCCCCGCCCCTTCAGGCTCAGTTTCCCCATCTAGAAAATGGAGGTCTTAGAGTCCAGGATACGTTCCTTGGTTTTCTAGGTTGAATATTTGGGTCTCTGCCCCTGGTGCTGGCAGGTGACACCCCGAACACTCCCCTTTCCCCCTAAGCCTAATCCTCCTGAGCCTCTAACAGCAGCTCAGTCGCCAACCCGCACCCTGCCCCCCCGCCCCTGGCACTTTCTCCCCCCATCCCAGACAGTGCGCTGTGTGCTGCTGGGACCCCCAGTCAGGGCTAACTCACCCTGGGGGTCTGCACTGCACGAGAGGCACCTGCAGCTATAGAATAATTACTTGCATTTGTTTATTTATTTTTGGTCTCAGGTGGCAAGGGATTTAAAACGTATTTTTGGACTAGAATCGAGATAGAGAGATTGTGAAGTAGATTGCAAAAGTCACATGACTTTGAAAAGTAAACACAAGATGTCAAGGGTCCTTCTCCAGGAAAAGTTAAGAAACATTGGAGGAAAAAAGATCTTTGGAAGCACAAGGGCAGGGGCTCACCCCCGTCTCTATCCCTCAGCAGCTGTGCAGGCTTGGGCAACTTGGGGCGCCTCCCTGAGCATCAGTTTCTCCATCTGTTAAATGGGCAGAGGTGTGCTGGGTGGATAGGAACGGGGCCTTAGTTCTTTTGGTGTGTAGTCAGGTATCATCCTGAGTATTTGTTGATCAGAGTTAAATGCGTGGTATGAAAGGAGAGAGGAATTTATTTCAGGAGGCAGGTGCCTGGGCGGAAAGAGGGAAGTGATGGAGGTGGGTAGGGATGTGTGCATCATCCTCTTTCCCTTCCCTGCCTCTGGGACAGGGTTCCGATCCCCTGGGCAGAGGGGTGAGGACCAGAACCTGGCTGTGTCAGGAGATGCTGCGTGAGGCCCAGCACCCAAGCACTGCTGTGTAGGGTCCCAGGTCACATCCAGGTGGAGATGGGGCCTTCTCCCCAGAGCAGGCCACAGACCCAGCACCGCCTGGGCCTTCTGGGGTCACTGGCTCTCTGACAGGGAGAGCCCTGGACACCGGCGGCAGGGGTAGCAGGCCCCACTGAAGGCCTGGAGGGGTCGGCGGTCCACGAAGAGGGCAGTGTGGACGGCTGAGGGTGATTGGAGGCCTGAGCGTGTGTCCCCCACCCCTGGACGCTCACAGGTAACGGGAGAGACCCTAGCAGGGAGTGAGGTTCTGGGCTCATCAGGTGGGTGAAGGGATGTCATCTGACGTTAGCCCAGGCCCCTTTATATCTTGCTGTGAGACATTCTGATTCCAGGAGAATAATCTCCCCTTCGCAGAGCTGCCGGCTCCGAGGGACGCGGTGCGCCGAGGGATGCTAACAGCTGTTTCCAGGAGAAGGACTTCATCGTGGAATCTGCTTGGGTGACCGCATTAGTTCCTTTTGTTTTTATCTTTGATTTTCCTTCATAGCAACCTCAAAATCTCAGGGGCTTATAGCAGCACACATTCCTCTTTCTCACTCGCGGGCCTGGTAGGCAGAGCTGCTTGGGGCTTCCCCGGAGCTGCGTGGCTGTCCCCAGGCGGCTCCACGTCCTCGTGGCCCACGCCCCAGATGCAAGGATGTTGGGCACACGAGCGACAGATGCCTCTCAAGGCCTCAGCTCAGAATTGGCAACCGTCACTTGTACGCCTGTTCCTTTGGCCAAAATGCATTACACAGCTGCACCCATCAGAAGGTCAGGGAAGTACGCTTTGTCCGCCGCATTGTCGTCCGCAGGGTCACATGGCCGAGGGCACAGGTGGGGGGACTTGGGAACAGGCCCCATCTGCTGCTTTAACACTGTGGCCTCGGCTCCTTCTGCAGAGTCACGGAGCACCCAGACCCCGTGTGTCTCCCGCGCATCCCGCGTCCCCGACTCCTTCTCCTTTATCCTTACAAGTATGTCCGCTGCCTGAGCCCCATCCCATGGCTGTGAGATGTCCTGTCTAAGCGTCAGCAGTTCCCTGGGGCTTGGGGGCCCTCTGGTTTCCTAGTTCCACCCCGTGTCAGCCCTCTCCCCCCACTACCGTCTCCCCACCCCCCTGCACTAGGTGTGGGGCCCAGGCTTGAACATTCAAACCCTCCTTCCTGCTTGGCCGAACAAAGACCATCTGTTTTGAGTTTCTATCCTTCAGTATTACAGAACACTACTGAAAGCTTATTATTATTTTTTTATTGTTGTTGTTATTGTTTTGCCTCAAACATAAGGACATTCTCTCCCCCACCTGTCTGTAGGCCGAAGAGAACTCTACGAAGCTTCACCTCCCACCAGCCGACCTGCTGGGACTGGGCTCTTCTGTCCTGCTGCGCGCATCTGCGCACAAAGGTGGGCTTGGCCCGGGTGGCCTCTTTCTCGGCGCATCTGTCACCCGACAGTGGGTTAGGTGGAGGGAGCTGCGCCAAGGCCTCCGGGCACTGAAGGAGCCCCCAGTCAGTGCGAGTTCTCCTTTTCGTTGGAGAACACCCCACCTTGGGCTGACCCATAATCACTATCCAAGCCAGGACATTTGAGAGCACAAGGGGACACTGCTATGAATTACATCTAGACAACAGGACAAACCGGGGCTGCCCCAGGCCAAGTGGGACTTGTGGTTGCCTGACCCCACCCTGGACCGAATCAGGGACCCTGGTTCCCCCCCCCCAGCCCCGCCCTCCCACCTCCACAGTCCCACGCCCACCCCCGGAGCAAGGGCTGCCTCCTGGGCCTGGGTGCGGCCCTGGGCTGGGCAGGGGCCATGCAAGCCAGCCTGCACTCAGACTCTGCTGGAGCAGCCGGCCCTGTGTTACATCTGGAAGGTCAGTCTGCACTCAGGGCTGGAAGGAGGGCATGCGTCTGCAAGACTCCAGCCTTCCACTGCTCTGCCTGAAAGCTGTTTCCTGGCCCTTTTCAGTAGTACAAGTAAGGCCCCTGGGAGAGGTCTGTGTCCCCAAGGGCTCCCTGGTGCATAGAAGCTGAGTCCTCCAGACCTCTGCGGACAGGGGACCTGACTTCCCCAGAGAAGCGGGGGTGACGGAGGGCAGTGTGACCTCAGCCAGATCCTGGCTCTGCCACAGTGTAACTTACGGCAGATGACCCCCCCTTCCCTGAGCCTCAGTTCCCTCATCTGCAGAGTGAGTACGATTACGCCTTTTCCCCAGATCGTCATGAGAACTAAATGCACCTTGATATCACAGAATGTCATTTCTGCCCCCATAGGGCCCATCCCACCCATGTCTAAGCGCACACACACACACACACACACACGTCTGCATACACACACACAGACACGCACTCCCACACACGCACGCGTGCACGCACACACACACAAACCAGACACGTATGCTGGTACCTCTAGGATACATTCCCCTCCCCTCTGGTTCCCAAGTTCTCTTGGTCCTTCAGGGGCTCAGCTTAGACCTCCCCCTCCACGAAGTCTCCCCAAGGCTCTTCTGGAGCATCCCACTCCCAGCTTACCTTGGAGTAGGTGACCCCCTTCCCATACTGCAACCCCAAGGCCCGGAATGGGCCGTCGTGGCTCATGCATCCCCTTCTCCATCAGTTTCACATACATAATTTATCCGATTATGCAAGAAATACGTAATAAGCCCCAAAAATGTGCCAGCACGGTGCTAGGCTTTGGGGCTGTGAATGAGATTTGATTCCTTTCCTCAGAGATCTTGGTCTAAGAAGAAGAGATATCTGCTTCACCTTGACCTTTAACCCTCAATCACTGAACAAAGACCCGTCTAGAAGGGTCTTCTGGTGGTGGATCCTGGGCTAGAACAGAAAGAGGATCCCACAGCACTTGGAGGCCTTGCCTCACCTGCACTGGTTCTAGCAACTTCCAAGCTGGAGTCCTAGGAGGTTGGTGGAGTCAAAGCACCTCCTTCTCCAGCCCAGAGCTCTAATCACAGCTCACTTGCTGCTCTGGGGAATGATTACCTGGCAAGGTTCATCCGAGCCCTTGGCTCCCAGAGCCCTCCCCACCCCCGCATCCGCCCTGCACCAGACAACCCTGATGGTAGCTGAAAAGCTGCTCCCCTGGGGGTGAGGGGAGAGAAATTACTTCTCCCCCACTTCCTTGTTTGATCTAGCAGGTGGGCGCAGTGACATCTCAGTCCTGCCAAACTTAATAACGGAACTGTCACGGTCACACTGGCCCTGAGGTGAGCAGTAAGGATTCCAAGAAATTGTAGAGATTGTCTGCAATGCGGGCCATCTCAAATTAGATTGGCTCAGTGAGCAATTTCAGCCCTGCAAATTGCATTTTGAGCTCTTCTTCCCCTGACCCTTAGCAGGGACCGTCACTGTGCTTCTCTTAGACTCCGGCTCCTAAAGCTCTCTCCAAGACCATTACCATTAGAGATAGCTGGACCTGGGCTTGAATCCCAGTAACTGGGCAGTAAGTGACCAGGGTGCAGCTGCCAGCCGGTTACTTCATGGCGGTGTGGGAAAATGGGGATAATAATTATTTAAATTGGGTTCATTTCTATTCTAAGGGAGACATCCAAATTTCTGTAAGCCAGAAAAGAGAATTTCTAGGCTTCTGTAACTGAGAAATTCAAGGGAATTCAGGTATGGCTGGATCCAGGTGCTCAGATGAGGTTGTCAGGCATTGACAGGCTCTGCTTTCCATTGAGTGAGCTTCCCTTTCAAGCAGCCCTTCTCCTAAAGGCCCCCAGCAGCTTCAGCAGAAAAGAGCACTTTGCTTGCCCAATATTCCAAACAAGTCCCAGGATGAAGTCTCACTGGCCAGGCCTGAGTCATGGGCTCACCCCTGAGCAAATCACTGCTGTCTGGTTCTCATGATACAGCATGCTGGTCTCCATGGCACATTTGCTCATGCTGTTCCTGCCCCCTGGAGTGCCCCCTTTCTCCTTCATCTCCTGATCTGCATGTCCTAATCATCAAAACTGAGTTTGGTCCCCCTCGTCATGGATGTTTTTCCCACTCCATCCCCCAGTTGGCTTCAGGTCTCCTGGCGCTGAGTCCCCATTGCCTTCTGTCTCAGAATGTCCCCTGCGAGAATCATGGGTTTATGTGCTGATCTTCATTTCACTGTGTGCGCAGTGAGACTGATGGTAAAGCCTCTGTGTTGCCCACCGCCAGCCCCTCAGCACCAAGCACAGGCTCAGGTACACAGCTGGGCTGCGTAATTGTTTGCTGAAGCAGGGAATAGTGAGTGGGGAGTGGGGAGGCTCTGACATTTGTTCAGATGGCCGAGAATTAGGGCTTGAACTGGGCAAGAGCCGTGGGGAAGGGAGGGCTCACATAAGACATGTTCAGCAGGAAATGCGTGCCCCCCCCAGCCACTCCCCCTCTCCGAGCACTCCAGGTTCTGCTCCAGGAACCCGGGCACTGTCCCCGTCACTCCACCTCGCTCAGCCTTGAATTCTCAGGCACCCACCTGCCATCCACACTTGAGTAGTCAATAAGGTATCAGCCTCAAAACTGCGCCAGAGTTCCCTTTTGCATTCAGGAGGGGAAAACAGATCCTTTCCTTGCAGGGAAGGGAGCTCTGGCAAGGACAGCAGCTCTCCCTGGGCCCCACGGGAGCCCACACCAGAGCAGCTCCGTCGGGAAAGCTGTAAGGGCCGTGGCTCCTCAGCCTGGGGGACCTTGGGCCAGGCCTGGCCCTCTCTGCGGCTCAGATTCCTCTTCTCATAGGTGGGGGACAACGCCAAGCTGGATCAGTTTCTCGGGGCTGCCCTAATGAAGTGCCACATCTGGGTGACTTAAAACAACAGAAATTGCCTCACAGTTGTGGAGGTTGGAAGTCCCAAATCAGGGTGATGGCAGAGCCACACTCCCTCCGGAGCCTCCGGGGAAGGAATTTTCCTTCTTCTTCCAGCTTCTGGAGCCCCAGGAGCTCCTTGGCTGGTAGATGCCTCACTCGGGTCTCACCTCCATGCTCACACGGCCTTCTCCCTGGATGTCTCTGGGTCTGCAGTTCTCTCTTCTTACAAGGACACCGGTCCTGCTGGATTAGGGCCCACTCTGATGACCCCCTAGTTTGATTACATCGGCGAAGACCCTATTTCCAAATAAGGTCTCATTCACAGATATTGGGGATGAGGCTTCATTACACCTTTTTGAGGGACAAAATCCAACCCACAGCCCCTCTCAGTTGGGCTTTGAGGTAACTAGTGACGTAATGAATGTGAGAACACGGCACAATCGGGGGCCGTTGTTGAGATGAGCAGCCCGGACAGGCCACCGTTCTGGGGTCCCTGCCAGGCCCATGACTCTGTGCCTTTTGCTTTTCTGGCTCCAGAAGCCTCCTGGGAAGGTGGCCCTGGTTGCTCAGAAACATGAACACCCCTCATGTAAGGTGACATGATGAAGGGGCCGTGTCTCCTGGCTTGTTTCCTGTCACGTTTGATGAAGGCTCCAAGCCTAGTCCCTCAGTCGCTCTCATCGAACACCCCACTCAGAGCCGGCCCCCGGATCCTTCCCACTAGTGAGGCTCTTCTCGGGGACTCCAGCCTTTACCCCAATCTTGTTTCTCTTTCCCTTCCTGTCACATCCTGGAGAAAGGTGGCGTTCAAGTTGTCTGTCAGCTGGAGGACACGCTAAGCCTTGCCGAGGGGAAACTCTCTAAGGGACTGTCTTTCTGGTTTGGACATTTCTGGGCTCCGGAATCTTGACTATGGTCCTTATGTGCTGCCTTCCCCGTCCCCCGGGCTGTGTGTGGCATGGCCTGCCCTGGCTTCTTGACTCAGATTTGATAAATGGACTGAAGAATCCTTGAGAACGACGAAATCAAGTCCGCCCAGGGGAAGAAAACTATAGACAATTCACCATACGGATAATTGAGGGCAATGAACTTTGAATAATACTTGGTGGTGTTGGTGCCCAAACCAGGATACATCAAATAGCCCTGTTTGTTTTCCCCAGCATCCCCTGTAGTTATGTGGTCACCCTGGGACTAGCTCTGGCCCGTGGAGAGAGCGGAAGTCACGTGAGTCATTCCTGGCCCGAGGCAGTGAAGCGTGCGTGTGATGCGTCCGAGCCTCCCTTGTTGTGCGGCGCTTTCCGCGGGGACCACATGTCCTGGTGGGAGAGACAGACCTTGTCCACCTGGTCCAGCTCTGGCCCCAGCCCATAGGAAAGTAGGAGGCACATGGAAGCTCCCTAAATGCACGATGCAGAAAGAGATGAATGAATGCAGTGTCTACATCCAGTTCCAGTGTTTCTCCATTAAGCAACTAAAAAACCAAAAGCCTTCATCCAGGTGTGGCTTGAAAGAATTTTCTGTCTTCTTCTGTCTTGCCTGGTTCAAGTCCCATGCACCCTTTCCTGGGGAGTCCCAGCTCACACTCTGTGTCCCTGAGTTTGCTTCCTATGACAAAGGCCCTATTCATACTGTCAGAGCCGCGGTCTCCCATGGGCTTCTACAAAAGCAAAGTTTTTATTTCCAGTGAGGTCCCGTTTATCAATACATCTTTTTTTTTTATGGATCATACTGTTTGGCTTCAAATCTAAGAACTCATTGCCTAGCCTTAGATCCTGGAGACTTTTCTCCTATATTTCCTTCTAAGAGCCTCCTATCTTCATGGGTTTCATTTACATATATGATCTGTTTTGATCTGTTTTATGTATAAAGGTGTGTTGAGGTTAATTTTTTTCCCGCCTCTGGGTGGGTAATTGCTCTAGCACTGCTTGTTGAATAGATGATTCTTCCTCCACTGAATTGCTTTTGCACCTTTGTCAGAAATCAATGGAGTGTATCTGTGTGGGTCTATTTCTGGGTTCTCTCTTCTGTCCCATTGATCTATGCGTCTGTCCTTCCACCAACACCTGATTAATGCAGCCGCATAGTAAGCCGTAATGACAGGTAGAGTGATTCCCCCCATTTTCTTCTTTGTCAAGATGTATTCGTTGTCCTAGGGTAGGTGTTTTTTTCCATACAAATATCAGAATAAGCTTGTCTATGTGTACAAAAGCTCTTGATGGGATTTGGATAAGAATCATGTGAAACCTATCTAACAGTTTGGTGAGAACTGACAGGTTTACTAAAGCCGAGGGTTCAAATCTATGAACGTGGTTTGTTTCTCCATTTATGTGGGTGCTTTAAAATTTCTTGTATCAGTAATTTCTAATTTTCAGCACACAGGTTCTGCACAGGTTTTGTTAGGTGTATAGCTGAGTATTTCATTTTCTTTGATACAACTGTAAACGGAATCGTGCTCTTTATTTTGGTTTCTGCACGTTTTGTTAGCTTATGGAAACGTGATGGGTTTCTCGGCATTGACTTTGTATCTTGAGACCTTGCTGAATACACTTAGGTCAGGGACGTGTTTTTGTAGATTCCTTAGAATTTTTCTACATAGATAACTGTGTCATCTGCAAATGGTCTTATTTCTTCTTTCCCAAACTGTGTGCTTTTTATTTCTTTTTTCTGGACTTATTGCCATAAATTCTAGTACCATGTTGAATAAGAGAGATGAGAGCAGGCGTCCTTGTCTTGTTCCTAATCTTGGGCAGAAAACACTCACTGTTTCGCCACTAAGTAAGTTAACTGTAGGTTCTGTGTAGATGTTCTTTATTTTCTTGAAGGGATTGCGTCATTGCTGGTGTGAATCCTTGAAAAAATTGGTAGAACTCTCCAGTGAAACCTGAAGGGTTCTTTTTCAGGACTTTTTAACATTATAAATGTAATTTGCTTGATGGCTATAGAGTTTTTGAGACCATTTATTTCATGGTCAGCTCTCGTAGTTTGGGGTTTTGGGGGAATTGGTTCGATGCTTCTAATTTGACTGTGAGGCTGTCCATCTGGTGCCTTCCTGGTGACCGTTGGCTTCTGGTGGGGCTGCCTGAAGGTGCACAGGGGCTTCCAAGGGCTGGGCTGCTAGGGGTCTCCTGGTGGTGGATTTCCATGCTGGTGCCATCTGCCCACCTGGTGTCTCTGGGCTGGGGAGGGGAGTCTCGAGCCCTCAGGGATGGAGAGAACTGACGTGAGATTTGGACTCAAATGTTAAGAATCTCTAGGAAGCTCTAGTGTAGGAGAGGTGCCACGCTGATGCTCCACTCCGCGCTCCACTTGTCCTCCCTCTCCTGACAGATGGCAGCCACTCGCTGCTGAATGGTGTGACGGGCTCAGCTCTTTTGGCCCTCAAATCCAGTCCCCAGATGGGCCTTCAGAGCCCTCCTTCCGAACTCCACGCTTGACCCTTGTCTTATTCCTCCTGCTGAAGAGCAGTGTAGGGGCTGACAGCTTGGGTTCCAGAACCTGTGCTCCCAGGTTCTAATCCTAGTTCCTTCACATAATGGCTGTGTGGCCTTCGGTAATTTACCTAACCTCTCTCTGCCTCTGTTTCTGCATCTGCTAATGGGGAGGACAGTGAGCCCTACCTCCCAGGCTTCTTGTTGAGTGAGTTCATGTGGGTAAGGGGGTGAGGGCGTGCCAGGGGCACAGCAGATGTTCTATAAATATTAGGGAGAAACAATACTCTGCTGGCCTCGGGAACATGTCGGACTCTGGCCTGGCGTTCATGGCCCCTTATCCTCTGGCCCCGCAGACTGTCCACCTTCCTTCCTGTTACTCCACGAATTCCACCTGACCCTGTGGCTGCCCTCTAGTTCCTGAAACACCTGCTCTCATTGTCCCCTCGGTCATGATTGGTTTCTCCCGCTTCCCCTTAAAGATTCAGCTCTGGCGCTGGCCTCCCAGGAAGTCCTCCCCAGCTCTCTCCTCTCCCCTCATACGAGTTAGGTGCCCCCACTCTGTGTCCCCTGAACCCCGTCGTGGTGGGAAAATTAACTTGCTTAGCCTCATTTATTGAACATCTCCTACGTGCTGGTCTTAATGCTGGACTGAACTTGCACTGGTGGAGGTGCGAGCCGTGGTGCTCGCCTCCAGGGAGTGCGTGTGCTAGAAACACAGACCTGATGTCAGCTACTTTGTCTATGGTGTCCAAAGCTCTCAGACCCTTGGGGTAATAATGCTGGTGCTTTAGGGGGTGTGGTAGAAACATCTGCTGCCCTGATTCTGAACCAACCAGAGGACTCAGGGCGTGACGGATGGAGATAAAGCTGGCTGGAGGATGGGGCTCATAGCTACGGGCATGTGGATGCTTACGGTGGACCCTAGGATTAGACAGGGGTGACCTTACCATCAGAGGCAGCACTGGAACCCCACAGGCTTCCCCAGTTTCAGGGTGTGGGTGTATCAGCCTCTGGCAGTGGGAAAGCAGGGCAGATGGCCAGCCCCCCACCCCCCAGCAGCCAGGCTCCCAAAGAGAGAGCGGAAGGGCGGGCCACTCCTGCTCCTCCTGAAACTCACTCTGTTCTGTGGGAGGGGAGGCTGAGGTATCGGGGGGACACTAGGGGTGGGAGGAAGCTCTCCCAGCTCTAAATAACGAAATCATAGCATGACCACGCACCGAGCATCGCTCTGTGCTAGGCACAGCTGTCACCAGCTCACAGAGGAGGAAACGGGGAGCCAGGGGCTTAGAAAAGTTAACTCACTGGTCCAAACCCTTGAGAGGCGTGAGTCAGGAAATGGACCCAGATATGACCCATCGCTCTCGATCTTCACTGTCCCCCACAGTGACCACACCATGCTCTCTACCTGCTGGCTTGGTCCCTGGCCTTCTGGGGGTGACTCACTTGCTGCCAAATGACTCTGACATCAGAAAGGGCTTCTTCCTTTGAATTCCATCTACCCCCTGGAAGATTCTCCCAAAGGTCCTTGTTTTGCCCTCTGGAGCTGCACAGTGAACTTAATCTCCTCAGTAACTGCAAAATAAATTTAATAAACTCCATTAAAGTGTGTAATCTCATAGACAGGGTGAAAAATTTCTGTGCTTCAGACTTTTTTCCTAATTACTAGCACCATGGAAATTGCAGGGATTAGAGACTCGGCTGGAGACAGGGATGGATTGTGTCACCAAGAAAGTACAGATGAACCGAAACCCCTGCACGATAAAGTAGACTGGGATTTGCATGAAATTATGGAGGCAGGTCCGTGCCCATTAACTCCCTGGGGACAGACAGTGACCTTCTGGGGCTTGTTTAGGAAATGAGGAAGGTGGGTGGGGGCTGTGGGTTGAGTGTGGTGATTTGGTGGCAGCCCATCTTTAAAATATTGATTTGTCAACTGTCTGAAAGGAACATTGGAGATCTAGGCTGATCCCATTTTCCATGTGGGACAACGTTCCCGCTCTACCATTCCTCCCTACCCCCACCCTCAGGGGTTTTCTCATGGAACCCCCTTGACAGTCCTCTGTGATACCAATCACCCCCTTTCACAGAGGAGAAAACCAAGGCTCAGGGTGACAAAAACCCTTTGCCCAAGGCCACCGCGCTAGTCATTCCCAGCACTGGAATTCAAACACGGGCCACCATTTGTTCCATTTGTTCTGAGAGAGGGCAGTTGTGTTTAAGTGACCTTGGTGGCCTCTGAGGCTTTGGATACCTTCAGGTGGGCTGCTAAGAATTCCCCAGTGGCACAAACCCCAACACATGGAGAAGCAGTGCTCGGAGCCCCTGACCTTGGTGGGGTCTCAGCCGCCCCTTTGCTCCTCCTCCCTGGGCTGTCCCGCTGGAGGCAGCCGGAAGTCCTCAAGGGCAAGGTGACCCTGCGAGGGCCCCTCCCCGTGCTGGGCGCCCTCCCGCGCCCCCCTCTCCTCTGTTCTCCATTCCAGAGGTTCCTGGAGGCCTGGAGGGAGGAGTGCAGGGGAAATCGCTGCTATGCTTTTCTCCTTTTCCTTCTGCCCCCTCATCCTGTCCTCAGCCAGACCACAGGCCAGGGCTCGGGGCTCATAACTTCAAAGTCCTTTTCATGTTTCTAGGCCAGAATTTTATTGCTTTTGGCCAAAGGCCACTCAACATTTACAGAGCACAGCGTGGGCCCGACACAAGCTTAGAGTCAGTTACGGGTTCGGACCGGCGATCGTGGGTCCCAGTTAGTGGTTCCGTCGGAAACGACTTTCACCCGAGCTCGTCTGGTGCCAGGACCCCAGGTGCAGACACGTCCGTGGGGCCGTTGGACGTGACCTCTCGTTCCCAGGTGTGCTCCCGGCGGAGCCCCGAAGTCACTGCCCCGGAGCTGGTGGCGGCTCCGGGCCCGCAGAGCAGGTGGCACTGGGGGCGGTGCTGGGGGGCGGCAGGTCGGAGCCATGGCCTGCTGGTGGGGCGCCAGGATCCAGACCTCTCCTGCCTCGGCTTCCTCATCCACAGCCTGGGTGGGTAGCAATACCCGGGGGGCTGTTGTGACGGTTGGGTGAGGGGAGGCAGAGGAAGTCTGTGTGCCCGGCACAAAGCCAGCTTTCAGGGATCGCAAACTCAGGCGTTCCAGAACTTTCCATTAGACCCCAGTCTCCTGGTAGTGGACAGCGTGGAGGCAAATAGGACAGTTCACTTTGTCTCTCACTGAACTGCCTGAAGTGAGATCTGGGAGCAACAATGGGAGGAAGAGGTTCCGGGTGGGCTCTGACTGCTGGGGCTCCCACAGGTCTGCTGGGGGTGCAGTCCCATGGCTGGACCGGGGCCTGGCATGGATGGGGAGGGGGGATGGGCGGGTGACTCACTGAGGGGTCAGCTGACTTATAGACACACGGGGTGGGGGGGCTTCCGGATTCCTTCCTGCTGCTGCAGGACTGAAGGTCCCAGCCTAGGGGCTCGAAGCCTGGCCCCCAGTTCCTCCTGGGCAGCTGGTATGAAAGCTGGCAAGGCCTCCCCACCCAACACCCCCCAGAGGCTTCACCTGTTTGTGCCCTCAGGCCTGGGGGTTGGGGTTCTGGGGGGAGGGATGGGGTGATGGGGCTGGAGCCAAGGGCAGAGACTGGATAGGTCCTTTTGCCCTGAGCCCCATCTGGCACCCTATGGAAGGGTGGTGGCGGTTTGGACCCAGCGCTGCTGGGGGGATGGTGTGGGCCAATGTGGGTCAGAGGTCAGCCCGGGCCTGGCACAGATGGGGGGTCTGGGGGTAGGTGGGCAAGGAGTCAACAAACTCAGACAGTGGTTCCCAGGCACTAGAGAGAGTCACACTCACCCAGGGAGGAGGCTGAGTACAGATTCCCCTGCTCCGGGTCCTAGTTCTGGGGTCTGGGGAGGGTCCTGGGGATCAGCATGTTAACAAGCCCCTCCCCCATTCAGGAGGCAGTCAGCCACACTTTGGGGGCCCCGAGGTGTCATCTCAGGCCTAGGGCTGGAATTGGAGGACACAGAGTGGCCAAGAGCCAAGGCCAGTGGTGAGTGAAGGTGGTGGGGACAGTGGTGACCCAGGGCAAATCACTGTCCCTCTGAACTTCACTTTCTTGACCTGAAAGATCAGTGGTAATGCCCTCCCTGAGGGGTGGTGTGAGGATTAAATGCAGGTCAGTCGCCCTTACACCCAGTCCAGAGCTGGTGCTCAGTGAAAGTCAGCTCTTTGTGTTCTTTATAAATGCCCTCCCTCTCTGCCCGAGGTCAGCCAGGGACAGCATGGCCGGTGCCTAGCTCTGGCACCTTCTGAGCCCCTCCAGGAGGGGAGTAAGTGGGGTCAAGCACCAGCCAGCCCACCCCAGGCAATGTCCTTGAAAATAAACCTAGTTTCCTGGTGAGCCATATGAAAAGCATATTGCTTGGAAAGTGCTGTTCAAACAGAATTACCTGAACCTTTTACCATCAGAGCTGGTGTCACATGGTAGACATCTGGCGAAGGTGTCAATGATCCTAATTAATTAGCCCTTCCCCAGATTCCCGACAGGATGATCTGTCAGCAGGAGCCACCTGCCTGGTCTGCAGGGATGAGAACAGGGATGGACCGACCCCACGCACCTGGCCCCCCTGCCGCAGGTGGGCACTCAGGGCGCTCGGGCTCCCCCCACAGCCTGGGGGGCAGGCAGCTCCATCCGGGGAGACAGCGCTCACCCCAAACACCCCTCGTTGCGGGTTTCTGAGACTTCGAGACAGCAGGTGGCCGGGAAGCCCCTGTGGGTTCAGAGGGAAGGAAGCAAAGTGCGTGGTGACAGCCGTGAGGAGGTCACAGCTCTTGTGTCCTGGCGCTGACCGACCGTGGGCCACCCTGGGGTCAGATTAGTGTACAGGAGCTCGGCTAGCCCTATTGGCAGAGGTGACTTCCCGACCTATGTCACACCTGGGACACTTTGGAGAGCGAGGGGCTCGGTTAATAACGATATTCACCCGCCCCCGGCTCCTGGGCACATTGGCTCCTCCACTTTCTGTCTCAGCTCAGTGGCCCGCCCCCGGGGCCCCTCCTGACCTCTGCCTGAGGTCGTGGCCCCTCTGGTCATGCAGTGACCCCCACACTGTTCCACGTCCCCGTCCTGTCCACGGGGCTCTTCTCTTCTCCGTCAGAGTCCTCCCCACACGCTCCTCACCAGCTGGCCTGTCGCAGAATTGGTCAGTCGTTGGTGTGTCTGTCACCTCTCCCCATGACTGTGCGGGCCGTGAGGAAGGGCTGGGTGTCTTCTGTCCCCTGCCTGCCCTTCCCGTGCATCGAGCAGCTGCGCCCAGAGTAGCTGCTCATCAGATGAGGGGAGGGCGGAAGGATGGGAGGAGGGGAGGGGAGGGGAGGAGGGAGGGCTGGAGGTTGGGGGGGGTGGACGGTGAATGCTCACCAAAGGGAATCTACTGTGGATGAGGTCCCAAGTAATCAGGGGGACCAAAGGACACTTTCCACACAGCCTTTTCTCCCACAGGCCCCCCCGCCCCCCCGTGCCCAGTGCTTGCTCAAGGGGCACACGGACAGAGTGGGCATGTGGCAGAGCTGGAGGCCAGGCTTGGGCTCTTCGGCCTGTGCTGCCCCTCACCAAGGCTGACCCGGTAAGGCTCGCGGTAAGAGCCTGATCTGCCCCCGGCGGGGACCGGCACTGGGGCCCGGGCATGGTGCTGCGTCCCACCCGGCAGCAGGTTGGTTACATGACAGCTGTTCATCATGGAGTGGGGTGGAGGTTCATCATCATTGGAGCAGACGTGTGTTCTGGACGTGGATTTGTCTTCCCCACCCACAGTTCCTCTTCGGCCTCACCATCCATCAGCTCCCAGAATGCCCTAGCCACCACCATGGCGCTCCTCGGGTCATTGCTTCTGATCAGGGAACTCAGGTCACAGCGGGGGAGGTGCAGTCATCGGCTCGTACCCACGGAATTAACTGATTCTATCAGTTATTTGGCTGGCCTAATTGAAAGGTGGAACGGCTAGTGGAGATTCAGTTGTGTTCTCTCTTACAGGACGCAGAAAATGTTGTGAGTCTGAAACCGTTCTCTGGGGCAGTCTCTCCATAGCCAGGACACCCGGGTTCAGGAGACAGGGAGAATCTCCTGTCACTATCACGCCGAATAACTCACTCCCAGGGTTTGTTGTCGTCATGGCAACTTGGTTCTCTGCTGGCTGGGAGGGCTTGGTTCTCAAGGCTTGCCCCAGGGGACACATCAATGGTCCCACTGACCTGGAAGATGAAAACTGTCCCCTGGCCACTCTGGACTTACGCTGTTGAACCCGCAGTCAACAAAGAGGTTCATTTACTCTCTGGAAGGACTGATCTCAGTTGCCAAAGGGACCCTGGGCTGCTGCTATGAAACGGGGGGGAGGAGGGAAGGAGAACTCTGGGTCAGGGGTTCTGCGAGGTGTCTCTTACTGAGATCCCACACCCCATAGTGATGGTTCATGGAAAACTATGACAAACCCTTCCTGAAAAGAAAGGCAGGACGATGAGGGGCTCAGACTCTTCAGTACCAAAGACTTGGGTCCCCCCAGGTGAAGGACCCTGACCCTCTGAGTGTTTGGCTGAGACAGGGCGGGTGGGGGGCATATGGAATGAGTGACGGGAGAAGGAAACCAGAGGTACCTACCGTGGCCCCAGGGCCAGTTGGAAAAATGAGGATTGTGGGAGATTTGCATATTTTCAGTGTACTTACTACACGTCCCTGTTTATTTCTGTATGCTAGCTACTTCCTTTTTCTCCTTTTCTCCTTTTCATTGTATATACAAGAGGTTGCAAGTTAACTTGGCAATTTAGTCTTTGGTCAGTGAACTGTGATGCCTTTGAGGAGTGAGTAAGTTAGAGCTAGCGGTGGATGCAATGAGTCTTGGGACTGCGGGTCTCATCTTGGAGGACAAGCGCGTTCACTTGTACGACACAGCTGCCTCTCGTTAGGTGCGGATGGCGCGTTCTGTTGCTGTGGCGTGGAAGCTCCGAGGTGTGCACACGCGTGCATCCGGGGGAGGAGTAACTGAAGGAGAGGACCCTCCCGCTTGCAGAGTTAACTGCTCTCAGCTCCAGTTTAGCCTCTGTTGCCCGATTTGTGGAAATGGAAATGGGCTCCTTTCCCTTTCCCAGGTGGCATGATGGCATCAGTAGGGGGCAGTGGAGAGACACCGCTTCTGGTCCCCGTCCCCCCTTGCTCAACAGGCTATTTCAACAGCACTGGCTTCCCAGGCGCCCGGGTCTCACAGGGCTCATGGATATATGGTGGGACACGTGGCTTCTCCAGCACTCAATGTGGCATAAGCTTCCCGGGGGGGGGGCGGGGAGTGCAGGGGGCTTCTTAAGGACCCGACCCCAATAGCACACAGGGGCCCCAGCAGCCAGCAGCCGGCTATTTCTCTCAGCAACCCCCTGAGGTGGTGTCATATGGGGGCATCCAGAGTCACCTGCCTAGACACTGCTTTTCCTGGCATCCGCTAAAGAGTGAATTTCCGGTAAGTTCTGGAGGGCAGGTTTTCCAGCAAGTTTCACTAGCCTGGCCTCACAGTGACTTTCCTGCCACTCGGTGAACCACAAGTGAGCTCTCTCTGTTCAGGTGGAGATCCCAGCCGTGGGGCCTCTTCCTTGGGTGCCCCCCCCCCGCCCCCAGCCTGAGCTAACGGCTGCCCCTTATGTTTGTGTTTTTGGATTCTAGAGTGTTCACGTCTTACTAGCTAATCACTTGTTATTCTGACTCACTGTTGCAGTTAAAATTCTTTGTGTTAAAGTTTCCCTGTTCGTAATCCTATGTGGTTTCTGTCTCCTGGTGGGACCTTCACTTAGCACGTGGACTGGATGACAGGCAGAGTGCCCTGCAGGGTGGTGGGGAGGGCGAGGACACACTCAGGGACTCTGAAATCTGAGCCGTGTTCAACCACCTGCAGAGTTGGGTGGGGGGAAGATGAAGGATGCCCCACGACTCAGAGGAGGGGACGCAGGTCCCAGCTCCACCTCGGGTCTGTGACCTCCCCTCCCTGGGCCTGTTCATGTGTAAACACAGAAAAGCCCGCTCCAGGGAGGCAAGAGAGGAGGTGGTACTTGGAGCCAGTGCTGGGGCTCCAGGAGGGGGAAGGGGCTCCCTTTGGCTCTCCCCAGAATGCAGGGCTGATTACAGGGCTCAGCCCACTGGGCAGGCCCCATGGAATCCTTCTGGTGACTTGGGCCATTAACTCCTTCTGTGTCTTAGCAGTGCCAGATGTGGGCAAACAAGGAGTGGGAGGTAGCTGCGAGGGGGCAGGACGTCGAGGGGCCATAATTCCCCTGGGACACTCAGTTTCCCTAAGAGGTCGCATCCTACCCCTCTCCAACAAATTTCATTGAGCTCCTGTTCCACGGTGGGCACTGTGCAGGGCGCTGGGGTGTTGTGGGCAGGAAGCAGATACGGTCACTGGCCACCTGGGAGGTGGCAGGTGTGTGGGGGGGAGATGTGAATTAAATAATCCCCCGCAGTGTAGAGATGCCCCTGGGGGAGTAGCAGGCTGTCATGGGGGTGACCCTGGACCAGCCCCTTCTCTCCCTCTGTGACACGGGCGGCATGCATCCACCCAAGGAGAGGCTGAGGGTGAAGCGAAGTCTCACCTGTAAAGTGTCCAGTCGGTGCCCCCACACTGGTTATTATTATTATGATTATTATTTTAAGTGCCTTCATCAGAAGTATACACATTAATAAGAACTAATTGTCACCAATTTGCACGCTGCCTTCCTCACGGTCCTGCTTCCCTGTCTGGACCCGGAGGGGTAAGGGGGCTCTCTGCTCAGCCACAGGGTCAAGCTCTAAGTCCTCGCAGGTCTCTGGGCTCCTCCCCAGCCTGGGATTCCCACAGGGCAAGGTCCCAGCAGCCGCAGAGCAGGAGATCGCTGGGCTGAACAGGAGGGCTGGGGCAGGGGGACCATGCCTGGTCTTCTCTGGAAACTCATTTGTCTAGGGGTGAACCCGCTTGGGAACCACCACCCCTCCTCGACCTGCCTTTTCTCAACCCGCTGCAAAGACATCTCTCAGCCCTGGCTGCGCCCTCAGTCTGGCCTCAGGGAGTCGTGCTAGATGGAAGGCTCTGGGCTGGCTGGAGAGCCCCTGGACCATCCAGGAGATGCCCATTTCAGAGGAGGACACTGAGGGCCAGGGTCTGGCTTTGCTCACCATGGCGTCCTTGCATCTTGCATGATGCACGGCACACTGTGGGGGCTTAATAAAGACCTGTAGAATGGGCTGGTGAATTAGCAAATGACTGTGGGGACAGCTGCCCCGGCTGCTGAGTGATGGAGCTGGGCCCGGAGCTAGGTCTTTCAGCGCCCGCCCTCCCCCGACATCCCCAGTGCTCTCATGTGGGCACAGCGCCCTGCAGTTTGCCAATCCTGTGTCCACTGTGCCGCTTTTATTCTTCGTTTCATCTCGACTCTCGGAATGAGTGTCACGGAGCCCATTTTACAGATGAGGAAAGGGAGGCTCGGAGAGGGGAAGGGACTAACCCACTCAGCTGGGCCAAGAGGGGCAGGAAAGGAGAGACAGGCAAGCCACCCCGCTGACCCACCCACCAGGCAGGGAGGAAATGGGGCAGGTCCCTGCAGGAGCCCCTGCTGCTTTCTAGCCCGCTCTAACTCCCGCAGGGGCCTCTGTTAATGCCCAGCTCCAGCTTTTCCTCCTCACTGGCCAGCTGTCTGCACTGGGCTGGGCGAGTGTGCGGGTGCATGTGCGTGCGTGTGTGTGTGTGTATGTGCGGGTGCACACGCTCGTGTGTGCATGTGTGTGTGCGTGCATGTGCGCGTGCGCGTGTATGTGCACGTGTGCGTGTGCACTCGCGTGCGTGCACGCAGGTGTGTGCATGTATGCGCACGTGCGTGTGTGCGTGTGTGCATGTGCGTGCACGCGTGTGTGCCCGTGCGTGTGTGCGTGTGTGTCTGCATGTGTGTGTGTGTGTGCATGTGTGCACGCACGTGTGTGTCTGGAGAGGCGCAGCAGCAGGCATCTGGCCTTGTGCGCTGCCAAACTGGAGGGAAGCAGTTCTGGGAGGTGCGTGTGAGATGGGGGGCATTGAGAGGGGCCTCTATGGACCTGCTTGCAGGGGGCAGAGATGCATTCCTGCAACAGGGTTGTGTCCCTCGGGCCTCCTGTCAGGGCAGAGAGAGACGGTGGTGAGGAAATGAGAAGAGCAGGAACTTGGAGAGATGGAGACTAGGGGGAGGAGACACACACACACACACACAGAGTCATAGGAGTGAGCTGCCTACTCCAGGAAGCCTTCCTTGACTTCTCCTTGGGCTCCCTTCCAATGCCTTTGCCCTGCCTGGTGTTCCCAGCCGGCTGGCTGTGCCTGGGTGTGTTCCCCATATCGGGAGGGGAGGCACCATGACATGCCCACCTCCCTCATGGTGGATGGGACTTTGAATGAGCGCCAGTAAGTGGACATCTCTTCACAGAGCGGGAAGCAGAGGCTCAGAATCCGAGTGACCTACCTGCCCAGGATCACATAGTGTCAAGAGCAGAATCAGGATTCAGCCCCGGTTGGGCTGACCCTGAGGCCTGGGCTCTGACCCTTTCATAGTAACACCCACTGAACTGAACCACTAAATTAATCATTTTCAAAAGGGCAACAACTTCTCATGGGGGCTGTGGGACAGGTGGGCTTCCTAGAGCGCCAGCATATCCACTCAGTCTTCAGTGCCAGGCAAACTCCTGCTTATCCCTTAGAGCCCGGCTAGCTGAGGCCACGTCCACGTTGCCCCTCCAGCTCCAGGGCCCAGTCTCAGCCTGGTACACAGTGGGCACAGGAGGGGGTTGTCCTTCCTTCCTTTGTCCCTCCCTCCCTCTTTCCCTCCCTCCCTCCCTCATGCATTCAGAAGTCTGCACTGAGCACTCAGGCCCTGCCTAGGGGCCGTGGCATGGAGCCAATGGGATGAAACCCTTCCACACAGGAGTCTATAAAGCAAACCCACAAATTTGTGTGTCATTACACTTGTGATAAGTGCTCTGAAGGAGAGGAAAAGGGTTTGAGAGAGAATCTGAGGAGGGAGAAACTAATTTAGAATGGGGGCTGGTGGTCAGAGAAGGTTCTCTGAGGAGGGAGGTTTAAATAGAAAAACCTGAAACATGAGGAGGTGTCAGCCAAGCCAGGAAGCGGGTCAGAGCCCGGTCCCCCTGGTCCCAGTGGCTGCAGAGGGCGGGGACCTGACCCGAGAGCAGAGGGAAGCGCGGAAGTGCTCCGAGTCAGGAAATGACGGGCAACATTTGCACTTGGAGACCATGACTCTGCCGGTGGATGGGGAATGACTGGGGGGCAGCTGTGGAAGCGGGGAGACGGGTGAGGAGACTGTGGTCAGGGTTGGGGAGACGGAGGACAGGGGGAAACAGATGTCAATGCAGCTGTCGGTTGGGCTCATATCGGTGGTCACGACGGAGGGGGCGCTGGCGAAGGTTGCGCCTAAACCCGTGCCTGACCGAGCAGGGATGGAGGGCTAGCGGCTTCTTTATTAAAATCATCACCAAGTGAGGGTGAAGAGGCCCTCCGCCCCTGTCCCTCCACGACCCCTGTCAGCCCAGGTCCTGCGATCATCTGGGGCCCCCACCCTCATGCCTGCAGGAGCCCCGGCCCCACAGGTGGCCTGGATAATCCCAAGCCCTGGACCCTCCCCACATCATGCCCCCTCTCAGCCATGCGGCCCCCATCTGGGTCGGGCTGGAGGCGGGTCAGGAAGGAGCAGGTCTGGGGGATGAGGGGCGGGCGTCCCCTGACTCTGCCCTGATGGGGAAGGTGACCTTGGGCAATACTCTCTTCCCAGACTGCCTGCAGGAGGCCGGCTGCAAGAGGGCAGAGGGGTCCGGGTCAGGTGACCCCAGGGAGGCTCTGCGTGGCAGCCTGTGTCCCCCCTGCGGTGCCTCGGTGAGGAGCGAAGGGTTAATGTCTGAGCCGCTCTGACGGCTGCTGGAGCCTGTCTGCCCCTCCCCACCCGTGATTAATTCAGTTTGGTAAAGTGGTATTTACGCTGGAAATTTAATTGTCATTTCTGATGGTAAAGGAATTGAAAAATAAATTGAAAGTGTCAGTCGATGCATTAGGGTGGGTGATGGACTGGAAGCGGGGCCGCCCACCTGGCCTCCCCATTGGGTGATTTACGGGCCCCAGAAATTAGCCAAGTTGTGATCCCCTCACAATTGCAGGATCAGGAACCAGGGGAGATGGGGCGAGAGGGTTGGGGGCAAGGGGACGTGAGACATGAAACGAGGAGAGGAGAGAGATTCCAGCGTGAAGGTGGGGGCGGCATCCGGTGTCACCCAGCCCAGGTCACAGAGGAGAAGATGGGCCTGGAGGGGGCAGGGGCCCATCCATGATGACACAGGATGCTGGGGGCACAGTGGGGCTGCAGTCCAGGCTCCCTCCTCCCTCCACCAGGCCAGCAAGAGGATAGTGCTGGGGCCTGTGTCCCTGGGGGGAGCTCTGTTTTGGGTCCAGCACCTGGGAGATTTGCCTCTCCACCTGCAGTGTGCCCCTGTGTCTCAAGCCCAAAGTCCAGGGAAGAGGGGTGTCCCCCTATGAGAGGGGCCACCTCACCGATGGTCTCTGTCGGGACAGTATGAGCTCGTGCCTCTGTGAGTCTGCAGGGACCTGGGTCCCCTCAGGAGTTCCTGGTCCCTCCCAGAGGGCTCGTGACCCCAGTGAGGACTGGGACTCCCCCAGCAGACTGCAGTTTCTAAAGGCAGGACCATCTCCTCTAGCAGATGAGTGTTTTCTCAGAACAGGCCCTGACTCCCCCCAGGAGCCTGCGGCCTCCTTAGTGTAGGCCTGTGGGTGAGCCTCCCCCTTGGAGTTTCCTCTTCAGTCCTCCCACCACTGGCTGGAACCCAGGTGGGCAGTCTGTGGAAGTCCCAGTGGCCCCGTCAGCCATGGCCAGGCCTGGGAGACCTTTAGGGGAGGCACAATGATATATGGGGAAGTCTGTGCCAGGAGGACTAGAACCCAGGTGGTTCCCAGAAGGCAGGTCCCCATGGTGTCCTCCAGGCCCTGACCAGGACCAGCCCCTGACTGTGTTAAACCCACAACAATCTGAAACAGGGAGAGCCCAGTCCTGGAGGCAGGAGGTCTCGGCTCTGGCCCAGGCCAGCTCATCCACTCATCTATCCATCCATCCATCCATCCATCCATCCATCCATCATCCATCTATCCATCCATCCATCCAACCATCCATCCATCCACTCATCCATCCATCCATCCATCATCCATCTATCCATCCAGCGTCTGGTGAGCACCGACTAGGTGCCTGGCCCCATGCAGGGCGCTGGGGATGTAGCAGGGCACAACACAGACAAGGTCCCTGCCCCATGGAGCTTGCAGCCTTGTGGGGGAGACGGATCAGAACCCACCAGTGAAGGAATAATTTCCAAAAGTGGTAGATGCTGTGACAGAGATAAAGCAGGATGATGGGGTGAGGGGTCCTGGGACCGGGGTCCTTCTGTCAGGGGGTCTGGAAAGGCTTTGACTCCAGGCTGAGGTCTGTGGATGAGATGGTCGTCCCAGGCATCGGGACGGTGAATATGAAGTCCTCAGCACTATCTAGGGGTGACCCAAAGTGCCGGGGGGCTGAGCCGGGGTACCCGAGGGACTGTGGGACAGGAGGAGGCCATAGACGTGGCTGGAGACAGCTGTTGGCTCACACACAACCCCATGGCCATGGTGAGGATTCTGGAGTTTATTCTGGGAGCAGCGGGAGCCCCTGGAGGGTTTTGAGCCGGAAAGTGGCCGTTGCGTACGTTTTTAAAGGTCACACTCGCTGCTGTGGGTAATGGAGTGTGGAGGGGCAAGAAGGAGCAGGGGGCCCTGGCCGGAGCCACCGCAGGTGTCCTGGGGAGAGCTGGCGGCAGGACCAGGGTGCGGGCCGGGCAGGTGGAACACAGATCCCTCCAGAGATCGCAGTTACCGTCACAGTGAAGTCCAACCTGGCGGATCTGGCATTTAGGGCCTAGGAGTCAACAGCTACGGAGCCCCTCTCCTGATCTCTCTCATACAGCAGGAAACCCGTCAGCATCAGCGCATTTTCATTTTCCTGCTCAGCTCAGGGTGGAATGAATGAAGTGGGGCCGTGACCTGATCATCTACATGCTGTCTTAGGCAAACCCCTGCGTTCTTGCTGCTGCCCACTTCCCTCGGCCCCACCGTGGTCTGCCCCCTCCATCCCCCCCCCCCCCCCCCGCAGTGGGGAAGCTGCCACCTCCCAGCGCGGCACTGGTGAGCTCAGGGTGCTGCAGGCGCGGGCGAGAGCTAATCAGCGCTGAGGCAGGAAGGGAGCTCAGACCGAGTGTTGTCCCTTGTTTCTAGAATTTAGGGTGTGAGGCTAAGGGAAGGGAGGACGGGTGCTGGGAGGGAAGTGGGATCCGCAGGTAGCACCCAGGCCCAGGGAGAGCCTGTCCTGGTGGGAGGGGAGTAGCAGGGACAGTGGCAGTCCCTGGGCGCGTCCCGAATAGCTCGAACACACATCTCCTTTCGGTGCTATAGAAGTGCCAAGTCCGAGTCCTGTTAGCAGGTACACTTTTCATCAGAATGCTGTCATCATAATAAACCAGGACCTTTCATTCTTGCACCAGGCCTTGATCTGTGTTGGCTCACAGCTGACCCTCAGCACCCCTCGGCGTCAGGGACAGCTTTCTCACGCTCCTCCCTGTCTGACAGCTGAGAAACCCTGCGAGGCAAAGCAACTAGCTCAAGGCCACACAAGGTGTGCTGAGGGCCAGGTCTGCACCCAGGCCATTGGGCTCCGTGTCCCAGGTGTAACCACTGCACCGCGCTGTCTCTGTGTAGACCCCGCTGCTCCCAGGGTGGGGATCCTCATCCTCATGGGACAGGTGAGAAGACCGACGTTAAGAGGAGGGGAGGGACCCACCCCAGGTCACACTGGAAAGTCCCCTGGTGGAATCTGCACCCTGATGGGGAGGGAGTCCCTGATCTCCTCAAATCTCTCTACCACCCTGACTCTTTAGCAGGAGGGGGGCTCACCCCAGGACCCCGAGGGAGTGGTCTGGAGTGGTCCTGGGAGAAGAGCAGGCCCCTGATCTCCGACAGACCCAGGATCATGTTCCTGTCCTGCCACTCAGTGGCTTGTGGCCCTGAGCTGCTCTGAGCCTCAGTTTCCTCCTCTGTAAAATAGGGCAGCAGCAGCTTGTTGGGAGGATGGGAGCCGAGGCAGGCACAGGTGTTTAGTGCACAGAAGGTGCTCAGGGATGGCTGTGCCTTCCCATCCCCTTTGGAGCTAGGGCTCTGGCAGGCTGGGCTCCGGACTTGGGGCCTGCTGGTCCCTTTTCTGGGGTCTTAACCTCCTGCAGGGAGATGCTACGGGTGGGAGAAGAGACTGGACTGGTTGTGTGTCCCTTTGGCCTCGGGAGGGCTCCATCACTGCCCTGTGGCTGGCTCAGGACTGACTCAGGTACTTGGGATCCAGGTACTGAGCCCTGTGGCACTCCCCAGTGAATTCCCACTCCACACGGTTGGTCCCATGTGCAATACTGGGGCAAGATGGGGACTGCCTGTCTACCGCCTGGGGGATGGGCACGTCTCCGCAGAGGACAGCAGGTCCCTGGTCAACCCAAGTACCAGAGGCCTGAGGGTTGGACCCTGCCACCTGGACCTCAGGACCTAAGTCCTCATCATCCACAGTCATGCCCTGTCATCTGTGCCGTCACCACACTGACCCTCCCTCCTGACTAAAATACCGACAACTAACCCTCCCTGAGCACTCACCCTCTGCGTGCTGAGTTCACGGCCCAGTGCACTTACCCTGACAGCTAATGGTCCTGTGCGGGAGGAACCGGCACTGTGCCCCGTTTGCGGGTGAGCAAAATGAGGCTCGGAGAGGGGAAATTGACAACGAGGAAGTGGGGGACCTGCTGGCCTCCAGGGCCCCTGCTGACACCTCCAGGGACAGACCTGCACCTGCACCCGTCCACCTTACACCTTACACCATCACCTGTCACCCAACCCACGTCCTGGGCCCAGCCAATTAGGCGCTGCCGGCCCCCTGCCGCCCCCTGCCGCCCCCTACGCCCCAATCACTGCACACGCACACACGTACCTGCTTGCAGAGGCACACGCGCACGCGTGCCCTCATGCACAAACTCACGAACCCTCACGTGCACACAGGCACACATGCGTGTGACCCTCACCCTCAGGTGCGTGTCTGCATCCGCATTCACCACACGGCTTCCATTCAGCAACAGTGTCCCCCTGAGTAACCCTCGTTTCCAGGTGTGCTATTAAATTCACCATCAGATTTAAAGCTGTGAGGAGAGATGGGCAAGGAGGCGCCAAATCTCATTTTAATTATCTGTGGCAGGACCCAATTTTTCAGGTGATAATTATATTAATTAAAAATTCTGTTATTGGCTCCGGGGGGTGGGGGAAAGCACTACCTGCGCAGCCCGCTTGGGATGGTGAGTGGGCAGAGTTCTGACAATGAGACCCAGCTCCCCACCCCCCTGCTCCAAGCCTGTCCCAAGGTGGTTCTGCTGCATGTTCTGGAACTGGCGGGGGAGTGAGCTCAGAAAGAGGAAACCAAGGACTACCCTTCCAGTGGGACCCGCATGACCAGACAACCTCCCCTGTGCGGCCTGAGAGCCCGTGTCCGGGCCCAAGGAGGCAAGGGGACCCAGGCCGCTCAGCCTCCACCCTGAGCCGATGCTTGCCGTGGGACCTGGCTGGCCCTGCATAGGGGGCGTCCTCACTGGGTTGTGCGTCTGGAAATCCACCCGTGGGTCCCCTGGCAGGGGTGAGTCCCGGGTCTGCCCTGCTGTCAGCCTGGCCTGGGCTCTGCCCGTGACCCACCCTGTGACTCTGGGTGCGTCACCCTCCCACTCTGCACGGCCCCAGCCCTTGGCCGCCTACAGACCCTTTCCCGGCCAGTGCCTCCCCACGGCCACCTGCCAACCCGCACGATGGGAGCTCCGAGAGAGCAGAGCCTCGTCTCCACTGCCCACCTCCCTGTCCTCACTTCCCAGAACAGGGCTGGTACCCAGGAGGCCCCCCAGAAATGCGTGTTTAAGGACCACAGGGCTGTGTCCATGAGCAGGACAAATCCATGAGGTGGGCATGCGTATCCCCATTCAACAGAGGAGGAGACCGAGGCTCAGAGATGTGAAGGACTTGCCCAGCGTCACAGGGCTGGTGGGGAGGTGGGGAGAGGAGGGGAGGGTCGTGGTGGGGTGGGGGGAGCAGCACGGGTCCTGGGGAAACACAGCCAGAGAGGTCCTGCATTTAGACAATAAAGCCAATGTTTTACCAGGGTCCGGCTGTTCCTGGGGAGACAAGCCAGCACGTGTGAGGCCCCAGGGCTGGTGGCCTTGGGGGAGGGGGGGGCAGGGAGGGAGCAACCTCTTTTGCACAAAGGCTCCGCCTCCTCCAATCAGCTGGGCTCTCAGGGGCGGGGACGCCAGGGCTTGGCCAATCACCAGGAGGCTGGCAGCAGAGACAGGTGGAGCAGGGCCAGGCCCGGCCCCCTGTGCTCCTGAGGGACCTTCCTGGCCTGCGCTTCCCGCCTGGACCTCCGTCAGTCCTCCCAGCAGCCCCACATCCAGGGCAGGAATGGTTATCCCCACTGTGCGGATGAGACAGCTGAGGCCCAGAGAAGCCATGTGACTTGCCCAAGGTCACACAGCGGGTCAGCCCCGGAACCAGAACCCACCCAGGCTCTGACTCCCAGCCCAGGGTATGGAGTCCTGCCCCTCTGGCTTCCTTCCTGCTGCCCTGGCCCAGGACCCCTGCTAGGCACCCCGACTCCTGGGCCTGTCCCCAGCGGCCACCAGCCCCCTCTTCCCAATCGCCCCCACCCAGGGCTTAGCTCAGAGATGCTGCCGACCCCAAGGCCCCTGCCCAGCCTCATCCCTGAGCCCAGACCCTTTGCTCCAGCTGCCCCCAACACGGGGTCAGGGACCCACAGAATGTTGGGGTTGGCAGGAGCCCCGGAAGCATCTGGCCCATCCCCCTGGGGGCACAGGTGGGGGCCATGGTCCCTCAGTGGCCATGTTGTGCCCCTCCCCTCCAGCCCAGAAGCCCCCCAGGGCCTGACTAGGGCTCTGCTCTTCTCCCTGCATTTCTCCCCTGCTTCCTGCCTCACTTCCCAGAAACAGATGCTGCAAATCCAGGTCTAAGGCTTGATTTACAAACTTGCTGGGGAGGGAGGGTGGTTGCGGCACCTGGTGATTTGCTCTGCCGGGAAATGTTCGCTTCTCAGGATGGATCTTGGCGCCTCCTCATTGAAGGCTGGGATTTACTGAGGCTTCTCTTTCCCAGGAGGTGGCCTGGTGGCTTTGGTGAGGCAGCAGAGGTAGAGGGGCCGAGGGGAGCCCCATGCAGTGAGGAACAAACCTAGACTGTGGTTGGGAGGGAGAAGATGGACTTAGGGGTCCCCGGGGGCATGGCTTTGAATCCTTGCTCCACCATGGACACACTGTGTGACCTTTGGCAGGTCATTTAACTTGTCTAGGCCTTGATTTTCTCATCTGCAAGATGGGCATAATCACATAGTAGGGTTGGTGACAACATCTGCCTCCCAAAGTGATGCGGCTTGGGCTCGGGAGTGTATCTGAGTGCCTGGCACATAGTAGGTGCTTGGGAAAGTTGAACTCTCCCCTCTAGCCCATTTGAGACCTCCCTTGCCCTGCCCAGATCACCTCCTTCAGGTCTCCCACCTAGATTTCCTTCCGTTTCCTCCCCCTGCACCTGACTGCCCTTAGAGAGAGAAGGCTCTGTCCCTCTCACAGGCTCCTCGTCTTTGCAGCTCAGGAAAGAGAACGAGGAGACCCCACTGGCAGGACCGGCTGGGCTGTGTGCCAGGGCGCTGGGCCCAGATGGCTCACGTGCCTAGGAGTTGTTGCCAGGGCAGCTCCCTTCCTGCTAATGAGCTAACACATCTTGCCTCTGGAAAAGGCCCTCGGCAGAGAAAGGGGCCTCTGGGGCCCAAAGTTCTGCTGTGATCCAGGGGTCAGCAGAATTCTTTTATGCATCTAATTTCTAATAAAGCAATGAGGGTCTGGGGAGGCACTGGCCTAGTTAGTTCGGGTGGCCTGGGTCTGACGGGGCTAGGGCAGGGCCTGACCACCAGCCTGGGAATGAGTGGGAAGTATTGTGATGGGGCCCAGGGACTCCAGCCGGCTCCAATCTCTCCTGAAGTCATCTCCAGCATCCCCAGATCTGACTAGAAATGAAAACAACCCCCCTCTTCCATTCCGTAGGTATAATGCAGGGAGGAGGGGGCTCTGTAGTCAGACCCCAGAGGACCACCAGAGACCGAGGCTGACCCTTGAGAAGTCCCAGCAGCCTCTCTGTCTCCTGAGCCTCTGTCTTCTCACTGGTAAAGTGGGAGTGGTGGTCCCTCCCTCACTTCGTTGTGAGGGTTTAGTGAGGGGGGTAAAGCCCCCGCGTGGTGCAGGACACATAGTAGGTCCTCCCCAGAGGACAGCTGTCATTATACTGCGGTAGGCCAAATAATGACCCTCAAGGATGTCTGCGTCCTAGTCCCTGGAACTTGGGGATGCAGTACTGGGCGATACTACGTGGCAAAGGGGAATTAAGGTGGTAGATGGAATGAAGGATGCGAATTAGCTGACCTTAAAGTACTGCCATTAGCCTGGATTGTCCAAGTGGGCCCAGTGCCATCACAAGGGTCCTTAAGGGAAGGAGGAGGCAAAGAGGGGTCGGAGCTGTGCGACATGGGTAGGATCCGATCTGCTTTTATTGGCTTCGAGGATGGAGGGAGGGACCGCAAGCCAAGGAGCAGAGGCAGCTTCTGGGAGCTGGAAAAGGCAGGGAACCCCCGGATTCCCCCAGGGAGCCTGCAGAGGGGAACAGAGCCCTGTAGGCTTTCTCAGCATAGCCCACTGAGATCCAGTTTGGACTTCTGATCTCCAGAACTCATTTGTATTGTGTGGACCACTGAGTTTGTGGTGCTTTGTTACAGTGGCCGTAGTAAATGAACACATAGGTGAAACCATATGCCCGCTCCAGGAGGGGCAGAGCCGGGTCAGGTGTGGATCTGGAAGCCTGACCACCAGATTCAGTCCCTGTGTGGCCCGTGTCACGGATGTGCATTGAGGAAGCGACCTGACCTTTCCATGGCTCGGTTTTCTCATGTGTAAGGTGGGGTCATACTAATGCTTTCCATGTAGGGTCCGTGTGAGGATTAAATGAGATAATATGTGTAAAGTTCTAGAATAGAGCTGGACACACAGAAATCCCTTAATGGATGTCAGAACATTTGGAATGTAAGGGCACATTTTAAAAAATATTAATACAAGTATTAGCTGTGCGCTGTCCATCTAAGTGGGAGAGGGCAGGGAGCCCTGGCGAGGCCGTGGTGTCCGCAGACCTAAGACCAAATTCTCCCCTTGCTGCATCCTGGGTGGGGGGTGGCTTTGGACACGGCATCCAGCTCTCTGAGCCTCAGTTTCCTCACCCATACAATGGGGGTAATAACCACAGCTACCCCCAAGAGGTGTGGTGAGGATCCAGGTCGGCCGCTAAGCCCGGCGCCCGGCACAGAGTAGGTGCTCAGGGAGGGCAGTTGCTGTCCCTGTCACTGCCCCAGCCTCCGCTAGGAGATCCGGCGACAGGGGACATGCACCGCGGCCGGAGGCCACCGGGATGCGGAAATGCTCCGTAGCTCTCTCTGTGGTTGGAATCACGACAGCACACACGTGTAACACGATGGAGCTCGGCTACGGGCCGGGCCAGTGATTCCGTCTACACACAGAGCTTGGCACACAGGCAGACTCAGGGGCCCCTGGCAACAAGCACCCCCAGGAGCTCTGGGCCCCCAGGTTAGCAATCTCGGAGGTGGCTCTGGTCAAAGCCCCAGGGATTTCTGCCTTTGGAGGTTCCAGGGACAGTGCAGTAATGGCCCAGTCTCCCCTCCAAGCTCCGGCTCCAGCCAGGGCAGCCCGGGGCCTTCCCCAAGTGCCCCCCGCCCTCCGCACACCCCTCTTGCCCAGGCACTCAGATTTGTGGTTCTCTGTCTTCCCATTGAATACATAATTGGTTCCCAGGCTGGACCAAGACGACGGTTGTAATAAAACCGGTTCATTACGTCCCTCTACACAGAGCTGTTTAATGAACACGCACTGCTGCTCTGTGGCCCTTTTGAACCAAATGCAAATGAAATGCATTCCATGGTATCATTTAATTAGCATCGGAAGGTGGAGAGGGATGGGTGGGGGGGTGGTATTATGGGATAGAGTCAGGGAATGAGGAGAGGGTGAGGGAGAGGAAAGAAGGGGTGAACAAGGAAAGCGGAAGGAGAGACGGGGCTGTTGTTTGTATTTGACTTTCCACAGCCTCCGGGAAGGGAGGGCAGGGTCTGGCGGCCTCGTTCTTCTGGGAAAAGTGAGGACGCCAGGACCTACTCTGTGCATTGTGATGGGGGCTGGGGGTCCCACGATGAACAGGACAGGCAGGGTTCGGCCCCCCGGGGCTCACAGCGGACTGCAGGAGGCAGGCACGGGCAACTCTGCACTCACATTTGAGCATGCGAGGGCTTGTGTGTGTGCACATCTGGGACTTGGCATATGTGTTAGTGCGTGGGTGTGTGCGCGCTGGGATAAGAGTGTTTCTAAGAGTGTGTGTGTGCGCGGATATGCAAATGTGTGTGAGAGCCTATGTGTGTATGTGAGAGAATGTGTGTGCACTCATGCGTGCCTTTGCTACACACGCGTACCTGTGTGCACGTATGTGTGAGGTTAGAATATCTGTGTGAGGTCATGCGTGTGCAAGCGTATGTGTTTAAGTGCATGAGTGTTTTTGAAGGAGCATGAGAGTATTTGTGTGTGCGTGTGTGCAGGTGTGTGAGTGAATGTGAATGTGGATGATCGTGTGAGGTCCTCTGAGTGCACATAAATGTATCTTTGTATGTGTGAGTGCGCGTCCACACACACACAGCAGTGTGACAGCGAATGCACAAATGAGTGTGTACACGTGATAGTGTTTGTGTGTGTATATGTGTGTCTGAAGGCATTGATAAACATGTGTTAGATTGTTTAGGTATGTGTGCATATGTGTGTGAAGTCACGATTTCCCATGTGATTATGTTTCACAAGAAGGAGAATATAGTGGTTTGGAGAAAAATCTGGACTGAGAAGTGACCCTGGATGGGAATGTCAGCTTCGCTGCATCCTGGCTGTGTGCCCTTGGGACTCTTAATCTCACTGAACTCACTTTGTTCATCTCTAACATTGAGATTAAAAAACACATACCTTGGGGCCCCTGGGTGGCACAGTCGGTTAAGCATCCAACTTTTGGTTCCTGCTCAGGTCGTGATCTCAGGGTCCTGAGATGGAGCCCGGAGTCAGGCTCTGTGCTCAGCAGGGAGTCTGCTTTTCTCCTTTTCCCTCTCCCTTTGCCCCTCCCCACCGCTAACGCACACACTCTCTCTCTAAAATAAATAAATAAAATCTTAAAAAAAAAAAAACCCACACCTACCTTACAGGGATGTTAGAAGATTTAC
This sequence comes from Halichoerus grypus, assembly GCF_964656455.1. NCBI lineage: Eukaryota > Metazoa > Chordata > Mammalia > Carnivora > Phocidae > Halichoerus > Halichoerus grypus. The sequence continues at coordinate 164,872,445 of NC_135716.1, forward strand.
ACATCCATGCTTCTGCTTCTGGTAGGATCACCCCCAGTTTGCCTTTGAACACCACTTTCTGCCCACTCTCAGTCCATGCAGGTGGGCTGACCCATCCTGGCTCTTACCCCTCCATTAACTTCACCCTCTGGCTACAGCTGTTTCAGGAGTGAGCCGATGACTCAATTCAGGCCAATGAGAATCCTATCAGAGGCTCGGCTAAAACTGTCAGGAAAGAGGGGTGTGTAGCCAGTAGGACAGAAGCCTGACGCCATCCATATCCATTTCTCACTTAAAGGGGAGAGACTGTGAATGATGCCCATACAGAAGAGATGGCAAGACCATGTTCTGAAATGGTATCGTTTGAGTCCCTGGATCCAGCCATGCCCGAAGCTGTCCACTCCTGGATTTGTCAGGTGAACGAACCAACTAGTCCGCCTGTTAATTTATTTTGTTTAAACTGGTGTCAGCGGATTTTTGACTACCTGCTAGGACTCTGAGTGATACTGTGTATTCCTGGCAAAGAGCACAGCATGTGAGAAGGTGGAGGGAGGACTGTGGTCAAGTCAAGAAGCTCAAACAACGGCAGTATGGCCAAAGCGACGTGTAAAGGTGGTGAAAGCCTGCATATCAGGGCTCAGAGGGGCCAGAGCCTGAGCAGTTGGGCCAGTGTGTGTGTCTGGAAGAGCATCATAAGAGCCAAAAGGCGTGGCATGCTCCATTCATTCTTCTTGACCACTCTTTAGGGTCAGGGTCCTCTCCCAGCCCACCCCCAGTGTTATCCTCACTTCTCATTTAACCACCTTGCCTGGCTCTGTGTCCGAAAGTCCTGAATCCAAGACCCAGAATAGGTAGGACTTACAGGGACCCTAAATGCCACCTGGTCTACTATTTTTCACATTTTATTATATTAATCGATTTTATTGTTTTATTTACTTTGCCAACTGATCTACATTCTCTTGGCACATTCTTGGTACAAGTACATTCTCTTGGTAAAATGATAAAATTTGATAATGTGGAGAAAGTGAATTACTTCATTTTATGGAACGGAAATGGGGGCTGGTATGTTACATAGCTCACCTGAAATCCTATAACAAGTAGCTCAGACAGTAGGGTCCTAGAAATCTCCTGGATCCTTTCCATCTTGTGTAAAAAAAAAAAAAAAGTTCCTGGGGATAATAGTATGAATGAGAACAATAATAGGGGCTAACATTTTAGCATAATAGGTGCTAACATTTTAGCATAACCATGTACCAATTACTATGTTACACTCTTTACCTTCCTTATTATAAGTGCTGGCTCAGAGGGGTTTCTTTTTCTCTTGCTGTACTTGGACACATGGGAATGAACGTGAGCCAGCCTGCGGGCATGAGAGCCCAGGTGGAGGACAGTGGAGGCCCCCCAGCTGATAGCGGCTACCTACGGCTGTGTGAGTGAAGCCGGCCGAGATCATTCCACCGCCATCTGCACGGCTAGCCAACCACAGCCCCATGAGAGTCAGCCTGCGAGAGAAGCCGAGCTAGCCTAGACCCGATCAATGGTGCAGACAACCAATAGACTTGGGAGGTAAAGAAATGGTTGTTATCTATCACCAAATTTCTGGTCCGCTGCACAGCGAGAGCTGATAGAGACAGCTCTATGGTAAGTCAAGAAATCAAGTCAAGTCAAGTCAAGAAGCATGGCCAGAGCCCCGAGAGGGTGGCGTGCACCTGTGTGGCTGTGTGTGGATCTGTGTGTCTATGCAGCCCCTCCCAGATCAACATGTAGTGCATTTATAGTACCCTAGAAGGTTCTTTGTTCCCATTCTTACTTAACACCCCAACCCTGAGAGATACCTGTTAGTCTGGCTTCTATCCCATTGATGAGTTCGTATTAATGGAATCGTGAAGTGTTTTGTTTTGTTTTGTTTTGTTTGTCTGATTTCTCTTTTTTTGCTGACCATGTCTGTGATATTCATATGTAGTTTGTGTGCATGAGTAGCTTGTTCATTTTTTTTTTTAAGATTTTATTTATTTGACAGAGAGAGACACAGCGAGAGAGGGAACACAAGCAGGGGGAGTGGGAGAGGGAGAAGTAGACTTTCCGCTGAGCAGGGAGCCCGATGCGGGGCTCGATCCCAGGACCCTGGGATCATGAACTGAGCCGAAGGCAGACGCATAACGACTGAGCCACCCAGGCGCCCCTAGCTTGTTCATTTTTTAAAAAATGCTATGTAGTTCCATTTTTATTGGTTGACCACAATTTATCATTCTCTCATAGGTGGGCATTCAGGTTGCTTTCTTTTTTGACTATTATAACTAAAGTTCCTTGGGATATGTAAGTGATTTGTGGATATATGCATTCACTTCTCTTGGATGGGTACTGTGATGGGTTGAATTTCCCTCTCCTTCCAAATTCTTGTTGAAATTCTAGCCCCCAGTACCTCAGAATGTGACTGCATTTGGAGACAGGATCTTTAAAGAGAGAATTAAATTAAGATGAGGTCCTATGGGGGGCCCCGCTCCAGTATGACTGGTGTCCTCATAAGAGATGAGGACAGATGCATGGGTGGAGGGAAGGCCACGTGAAGACAGCAGGAGAAGGTGTCTGCTTCCAGGCCGAGGAGAGAGGCCGCAGAAGAAATCAACGCTGTCGGATCTCCATCTCAGACGGCTAGCCTGCAGACTAAGAGGGACTACATTTCTGTTGCTGAAGCCTCCAGGCTGCGGTATCTTGTAGGGGAGCCCTAGCAAAGGGGCGCAGCCTGTGATGGACAGTAAACACCCACTAAGCGCTCGGGGCTCGGCTGAGGGTCTTACACAACTCGCTGGGGCCTCGCCACGCCCGTTGTATGGATGAGAAAATTGAGGCCCCAAGAGGTTTACCCAGTTGCCAGGGTTGTACAATTGGTATCATTAGACTTCTGCTTGGCTGACATATTATAGCTCAACACTCACTACACACACGTTGTGTGGTTTTGTTTAAAGTTGGGCTCCTCATTTTCCGGTGGGCTCCCTGAGGGTGGGGACTGCATCCCCCCAAGTGTCCAGCACATACCTTGTGCTGACTTGAATTCCAGAGGTTTCCACCCTCCCACCTGCGTCCACCTCCTGCGATTCCAGGGCTCCTTGAGGGAGGGCGGGGAGGGGGCCTGCCAGGGAGGCTGCGCGCTTCTCTGCAGACAATTTGGGGAAGATGGTTTCCAGAAAGAGCAGCTGAAATTAACTCAAATGAACTGTAAAATTGTTTTTGGTTTAAAGGCTTTGCTTACTGAGGTATTGGGTGGTGGGAGGAGAGGGAGAGAGAGGGAGGGGCTCAGCAGTCAGCGGGGCAGCCGCCCCCACTCCTTGGGTGGTGTTCCCTGGCCAAGCGTCCTCCCCAGGCCTGGCCCTACGCAGGGCCTGGGGATCAGAGGCAGGTGTGACCCAGGGTGGCCGTGGGGGGCTCACAGCCCAGGCCTGATGGGGGGATGGAGAAACGGTCAGGCAGATGCTTGGGGGACACACAGGAGTGTGCAGGAGGGGCCCCTAACTTGGGAGGGGTGGGTGGGACGGGGAGAGTTGATATCACACAAAGGACTGGGTTCAAATCCCAGCTTGACCACTTCCCAGCCTAGTGACCACGGCCAGGAGCTTCATGTCTGCGAACCTCCATTTCCTCTTCTGTAAAATGAGGATAATAATTCCCCCCAGGGTTGTTGGGGTGTTAAATGAGACAGTCATACAAGGCCATAGCCTGGAGCATGCTGACTGCTCTGCGCACGCCAGCTGGTAGTACTGACAGCTGAGTGAAGCTGTGGGGAAAGCTGGTGTCGGGGCTGCAGGAGCGGGGGGGGGCAGGCCTGGAAAGGCGGCTCCAGGAGGGACGACCGCATGCAGAGGCCTGCACGCCGCTGGGGCTGGGGGGTCAGTGTGTGAGCCGGGGGTAGGGAGAGATGGGGCTGGGGAGGTCCGGGAAGCAAGCCCACGGGGGCCGGTAGTTCACGTGAATTGTGGGGACTTTTGTCCTCAGAGCAGGGGAGCCACGGAAGGTGTTTGAGAGGGGGCCTGGCATGTTCACGTGAGCTGTGGACTGGGCGCTGGAAGGGGGGGTGCAGGACACCAGGTGTCTGTGCCGTGTCCGAGGAGAGAGGGTGATGCTCTGGACTAGGTGGGGACCGTGGGGACAGGGGACAGAGGTGGGGGAGAGACAGCAAGGAGGCGGGGGCTGCAGGGAGGCCCGGCTTTCTGGCTGGGGCGGCGGAAGGGAAGGAGGTGCTCAGCTCGGCCGGGACCCCGGGAAGGCGCAGTGTCTGGGGCCAGGGAAGCTCAGCCGCAGGCCTGTGTGGGTGGAGGTGCCCAGCCTGGGCCACGGGAGGACGGGGCAGCCGGGCCTTCAGCTGCCCTGCGCCCCAGCCCAGGGGGCCCGGCCGCCCTCGGAACTGCCCAGACCCCGTTCTCACAGCCGGAACCTCCCTGAGCCCCGCAGCTGGTGCGGCCCAGCCTGGCCCCGCAGGCCGCCCTCTGTGCGTGCTCAGGCTGACTGTGGGTCCAGTGACCCCCGCACTTCAGCCTCCCGCTGCCAGGAAGGTGCCCTTGGGCGAGTCCCGCTGTGCCTCTTCCTCCTCTTCGTGCAGAGGGAGCATCAGTGTCGGGAATGTGGGGAAGCCCCCAGCTCAGCTCCTGGCCGAGAGAAGGGGCGCAGGAGGGGGACCCCGGCACAGTCAGGACTCACACCTGGGGCCACAGAAGCCCAAAGCAGGAGAGAGCTGGGGACAGGGGCGGACAGAGACATGGGAGGGACTCGGTGACAGAAAGAGCAGGTGACGAGGAGAGAACAGAGAGAGGGGAGGCCAGAGGGAGGCCAGGGAGGGCTTCTGGGGGTCAGGGGGTCACCGGGCCTCCAATGGCCCCTTCTCTGGGGTTCCCATTCTCAGAGAAAAGAAATCACACTCCACCCAATTAATCTGATCAGACGTCACCACGTTGTAGAGATGTGTGCATCAGGGGGGGTGATTAGGAAGAATCACCTCCCTGCAGAGTTTAAATCTAATTTTCGTTCCCTAATCTAAAAGCCAAATAAAGGAGAGTGGGCTTTCTGCCCTCTGCCCCGACCCGGGCCCCGCCTGCCGCCAGCTGAGGACCAGCGAGTTCCCCGAGAAGGGGCACCAGCTCAGAGCCAGGGCCGGGCTCCACCCACCCGCACGGTGACGGTCACGGACAACTCGGGACAGCCGTGTGCTCACCTGACCCGCACGCGCACAGACCTGCGGACGCAGGCACGCGCACACCGTCTCACCGGGACGCGGGCACGCGCACACACATCTCACGGGGGCGCGGCGGGCGAGCCACAGGAGCCCCGGGTTAGTCCTGGCTCCCACGCGAAGGGGCCTGTGTCCCGCCCACAGCAGTGAGAGCTATAATGACCTGGGGGCTCCTTCCGGCTGCGGAAGCTTGGGGTTCGCTTTCCTCTCTGTCTCAGCCTCTCCTTTTCCAAAGCCAGGCTGACAGAACACGCGGTTTGGGGGGCAGCCCCGCAGAGTCCAGGAGGTGACGCCCCGTCTCCCGTGAGGCCTCCATCAGCGTCCTGGCAGCGCCGCGCGTCCACGGCCCGGAGGCAGGAGGGCTTCGCTGTCCCCACACGCAGCCACCGCGCACCCACGTCGCACCGGGGACGCGGGGCTCCCAGCGACGAGGGCTAGGATCTGTCACCGGCGCCAGGCCCGGAGCCCGGCCTTGCCCGCCCCTGGCCCGGACCCGCAGCACCCTCTGTTCCCGAGACTTCTCTGAGCATTCGGCTGGCGAGGGAAGGCAGAGGCTAGCGCAGCTGGAGCCCGGGCCTAACGTGCATTAATTTACAACCCACGGCTCCTCGGGGCCAGCTGGGCCCTGGGGACAGTCCCGGGAAAGCCGTGGTCAGAGAGGGGCCCGGAGGCCCAGGTAGGAGCGCAGCCTGGAGGCCAGGCTGGGAGTCCACAGAGGTGGTGAGCATGTCACTGAGGGTGGCAGGGCCCCTCCCATCCCTGAGGGGTGACCTAAGGGCCCCACATGTCACTAGGGGCCACGCCTTGCTGCTCCCTGTCCTGCCCCCTCCTCTGCGTAGCTGTGGCCACCCCAGCCCCCCTTGTATGACCAGACAGCTCAGGTGAGAGCACCAATCCTGCCCCAGCCGAGGGCGTTAGAGAGTTCCAGGGGCGGGTAATGGGGGTGGGGGTGGAGTCTGGCCTGGGTTGGCGTCTCAGCCACTGCCTCACTGTGGGACCCGAGCCACCCCTCCTGTCTCTGGGCCTGGGTCCTCATCCTCCCAACAGGGAGAGGAGCCTGCCCGGACCCAACGTGGGCTGACTGGGCCGGGGACATCTGCAGGTGCCCGGTGGGTTTATTCTCATCCCCTCTGTGGCCCCCACAGTGCCTGGCTCCAAGCCAGCGCCCCGTAAATATCGATTAACCTGAGATAATGGGACAGGCTGATGTTTGGGTCTGAGCCTCACAGACAAAATCTAAAACTGGGTTGGGCAGTGAAACAACCAGAAGGCCAGCTGGGTGGAGCCATGAGGGTTTGGCTATGAGACATCAGGGAAGACTTCCTGGAGGAGGCAGGCCTTGGGCTGTGTAGGATTTGGCTAGAGGAGGGGAAGGCATGAGAGAAAGGGAGACTGCTTGTGCAAAAGCAGGAAGGTGGGAGAAGATGGGTCAAGGTAAGACCTCTCTCTCTCTTGTGTTGTGAGACTGGCCCTGGGCAGCGTGTGTGTGTGTGTGTGTGTGTGTGTGTGTGTGTGTGTGGTGGGGGGAGTCCCAGCACAGTGCTGGGCTCCCACGGGATGCTGGGTAACAGGGGCTCCCTCCTCTCTGTCAGCCCACCCAGGTCACCTGCTCTCCTCTGTCCCCAGGGCTGGCCTCCCCACCAGTCACATGCGCCCCAGTGGGGAGTACGCTTCAGTGCAGGGACCTCGGGGACATGGACACATCAGTCCTCTCTGGGAAGACCACCAGGCTCTACTTGCCGTGAAACACGGACCCTAGAACCTCGGAGCTGGGAGACCGATCCAGCCCCTCCACCCTGTAGGAACCCAGCACAGAGAGGTTCAAGGAGTGGCCCAAAGTCACCAGCCCCCAGGGTGGGTCCCCCAGTGTTCTGCTCTCTGCCCAGCCTGGGGGAGGGTCCTCTGTCTACAAACACCCAAGTGGAGAGCCTCAAGGATTCCTCTTCTCCCTTTGTCCTCCCTCTGCCCTCACGCCCACCCACTCACTTCCAGGCTGAGAAGAGCGGGCAATGAGACCCCAGGGCTCCTGAGAGTCCAGGCCAATGATCTGTGGCCCCATTGGCGGAGGCCTGGGCCTGCGCCTGGAAAGGGGAAGGTTAAGCCCCGAGCAGCCCTTCCTGGTTGGTGTTTAACTTGCAGTTTCTAAAGGCCATCAGGAGCTCCAGAGAGCAAACGTTTTCTCTCTTAATGACACTGCAGCAGATTAAGGAGAGGCCCATCTCCCAGAGAACATTAAAGAGACGCCATCCATTACCCAGAATGGTCTGGCCTGGCAGCTAGAATAACTTTCCCAGAGACCTGCCCAGGGGAGGGAGGGATTCTTTCAAGCTTTTTGGCCAGGACTCTGAGGGGTGAGGGGCGGAGGCCCAGAAACGGGACTGAGAGGGCATTGACACGGGCTGGGGTTTAGCTCCACATGAGAAAGAACACCCGGTCCCACCATTCACCTCTGCAAGTTTTATTATTCTTAAAATTGGCTCATGTGAGGCCCCATCCCCTTTGGATTCATAGCAGCACAGGGTTTTGGGGACCCAGCAATGATAACCCCACGTGGAGACGAATCCAAAATCTTCCCTCCTCCGTGTAGGCATGGGGTTCAAAAGCAGGTGGTACCCACAATATGCAGTTGGCTTGTGGTGAGGAGAGTGGGTTCAATTCTGCTTCTGTGACCTTGACAAATGACTTTCCTAACAAGGACCCAGAATATCACTGCTTGAGCACCTACTGTGTGTCCAGCTTATACCAGACCCTTCCCATCAGCACTCTCATTTCATCCTGCCCTCTGAGGCTGGTGTCTCTGTCCTTATTTTATACACAAGAGGGCCGAGCCTCCAGAGACCAGGCCGGCCAAGCTTACCCAGCTGCGGTGCTGGGATTTGAACCCAAGTGTGTCTGTATATATCCCTTTTACTGTACTATACATGCTGTCTGAGCCTCGGGATCTTCATCCGTAATATGGAGTGACAATACCCAGGCTGTGTAGGTCACAGGATAGTTGAATAGTATCAGTGAAATGGGGGATGGGAAATGTGCCATGTACATGGGAGAGGTGCCGGACACATACATGCATGCACGTGCATGTACACACACACACACACACACACACACACACACACACACGATTATCCACCCAGGAAACATCAGGGGATGAGAAGTTACACAAGGGTCTTTTCTATAATGAGCTTTCATTCTTTAAACACCAAGCTCTGATTAATTTAGCATTGAAAAGTCCCCGATACCCAGCTTGTGAGTGTATAAATTTCAAAGTATGCATAAAAAAGATCTTAAAATGTCCATAGTTTTGGGGCGCCTGGGTGGATCAGTTAGTTAAGCGTCTGACTCTTGATTTCGGCTCAGATCATGATCTCAGGGTCCTGGGATTGAGCTCCGTGTCTGGCTCTGTGCTCAGCGTGGAGTCTGCTTATCCCTCTCCCTCTGCTCCTCCCCCTGCTCGCACACACTCTCTCTCAAATAAATAAATAAATCTTTTAAAAAAATGCCTATAGTTTTGAGCCAGCAATTCTACCATCAGGAAATATAATCAGGGCTGAGCACAGGCTCACAAGGACGTTCACTACAGAGTGATCGATAACAACCAATGTTTGGAAACATTGTCCAATAGGGGAGTGGTTTTGTGAAATAGCGTATGACCTTATGATGGAATATTATGCAGCCAACAAAAGTCATGGTTGTGTGGCACATTTTGTGATGCAGGGCTTCATCACGCAGAACCCACACCTGCAAGTACCACTCAGAGGCATCTCTCTGAGTAAGAAGATGGGTGATTATGATGTTTTCTGCATGAAATCAATCTATTTTTAAAATAAATGAATCAAATATAGCTCACATTCTCCTGTTTCTAGAATGGGGACCATGGAGCATAATTTAAGCTTTGCTCTGTGCCTTCAGTCATCACTACCACCTTCCGGGTTCCAGCCCCAGGGCCCCCCCAGACCCTTCATCCCACACTCAGGGCCTGCCTGTTCTCTCCTGCAGTTCTTGCGTCTGCTTTCCAGTGTTTTCCAATCTCCTGGCTGCCAGATGTTTCTCCTTGCCGGTGTCAGTATCTCTGCTCCTGGCAGTCCCCCACCCCTCCTGGCGTCCTGCCTCTGACCCACCAGGGGTGGGAAACCAGGTCACCAGGCATGTTAGAACCATGTCTGAGATAGGAGTCCCTGATCTCTGAGTGAGGACACAAAGGGTGCACCTTTTCAAATACAAAAACCTTCAGCCGTGGCCCATGTAACTTGCATGTTGGTAATTCCAGGGCTGTTTGAGTTTTCTTGTTGCATTCCGGATAGCTGAAGCTGTCAGCAGCTCGCCTGTGGCTCAGTGAACTGTGGCTAAGTATAAATATGCCACTGGAGCACTTCCTTGCGTATTTACTTATTTAATCAACTAATATTTATTTAGAGCCCTACTCCACGCCAGGAACAGGTCTAGATCCTGGAGATACAGTTGTAGAAAAAATAGACCAAGGCCCCCACGGGGGAAGACAGTAATTGAGTGAATAGATGAAATAATTGGATGTTTTGGAGAGCGATCATGACTATAAAGAATTAAAACAGTGATGATTGATGTAGCAGAGAAGGACCGGAATGGGTTGGGGACAGTCAGGCTCCAGAAAGCCAGTCCTGATGCAAGCGCAGTATTAGCCTGCTCTGTGGCAGGCTCCATGCAGGGGCAGGCAGCCGGGTGGAGCCGCAGCCACACAGGCTCAGGGTGTGGACACCGCCGCGTCCGCTCTCTATCAGTCCAGCCACCCCTGTGGCAAGAGAGCCTCGCATTCGCAGGTGTTTCCGCACAAGGCCCAGAGCCGATGCTCTTCACTCTGATTGGTCCAGATTGGGTCACATGATCTGCCCTTAGCCAATCACTGGCTTGAGGCGGCAGTATTCCTATTGCTCATATCTGTTCAAGTGCTCACTGCTGAAGCTAGGGGTGGGGCAGCCTAGTTCCGGGTCTTTTCAACTAAGGGGGGGGGGTGCTGTGTGGCTCCCCAATAGAAGAGTGGTGTGCTAGGACAGAGGAGGTAGGGACAGATGACGGCACTCAGGAGTGCAGCTCCTCCAAGTCCCCGTCTTTCTGCATCATCAGATGTTCCCTTTTTTATTCCGTCATTCCATTGGCATACAGAGTACAGACACTTCTCTCATTTATAAGAGAAATAAACCTCTCTTGACCCCTCATTCTTTTCTACTCATTCCAATTGTGCTCCTCTCCTCCTCTCTTGACCTTGATTGGGCTTGTGTCCACACCTGTTCACTTGAAAAGCTCTTATCAAGGTGGCCCGTGTCCTCCTCCTCACCAAATCTGGTGGGCAAGCCTCAGCCCTCACCTTGCACACACCTGAGTGCTCTTGCCTCCTTGCCACTCCCTTTCAGTTTTCCTCCTGCCTCACTGGCCTCTGTTCTGCCTCTCCTGCTGATTCCCTCTTTTCCCTGTCTTTAAATGTTGGGAGGGCATGAGGGTGGGTCTCAGACAGATCCACAAAGCTCTTAACAGTCTGAACCCCCACTGGCCATCTGTTCCTGCTCTCAGCCTGATACCTCTGCTCCAGCCACTCTCCCATCCCAGGGCCTTTGCATTTGCTCTTCCATCTGACTCAGATATTCTTCCCCCAAAATATCTGTGTGGTTCACTCTTTTCAGTCTGTGTTCACAGTGTTGCCTTTCCTGACCTCACTATTTAAAACTGTGGCCTCTTTACTTCTACACTCCACCTTCCCCTCCCTGCTTCTTACCCTCAGTTGTTCTTATCACCAACTTGCATACTATATTTAATCTATTGCTATAGTGTCTGCCCGTCCACTGAATATAAGAGCAGAGATATCCTCTCTCTGCTCACTGATGACTCCCAGCACTTAAGATAGTGCTCGGGACATAGTAGATGTTCAATGGTATTAGTTGAATGACTGCATGAATACCCAAAATGGTTATCTTCCCTTTCAAGGAGCTAGAAATACAAAACTGAGGACTAGCAGGCCTACAAGCAGGCCTGATTTCAAGAGGGGTGGCCTGGGGACAGGACAGGCCAGCTTAGAGACCTGAAGCCCATAAGAGCCAGACATTGCTGGGAGAGGCAAGCAGGAGAGAGGTGGGAGCAGCACCCAGGCTTGGTGTACAGGCAGTGGTATCTGGGTAGTCCTACTGAAGAGGAAGGGTTTGGTGGGCACCCATTGTGTGCCATGTTCCTTAGCCTTCCCCATAAAATATAAGGTGGGAATTATTAGTCTTTATACCATTAAGCAAATGGAGGCTCAGGGAGAGAAAGCAACAGAATGATAAGACAACTTCTTGTCTTATACATAGCATCACATTGGTTTATTTTTTTACCTTGTCTTGATTCAGATAGGTTTAAGGTGGCTATCAAAATAATAGATTAAGCTTATGAATGTTGACACTGGCAGAGTAGCTTGTATTGGATCACTTATAAACTCTAGACAAAATGTTTTTAAAAATGCAAAGATTACTGTTTGAAGGAAATGGAGAGCAACCAACGCTTGGCAGAAACTGGAAGGGTTATGACCCTTAATAGAAGGGAACCATGCTGGGGACCATCCACAGTTAGATTCTTTTCCTCCTGAGGGCACCTCACTGTCCATGAAAGAAAGGTATAGTCTTAATGATTTAAGGAATTAGAAGACACAGTTTGGGCCTGCCAAGTGGCTGGAAATTGAGGAGAAATTCTCAGAAAGGATGGGCCACAGAGGAAAATTTCCCAATTTTGTGTGTAAATGCTCTTCAAATCCCTGAACTTGCATGTGCAGGCAAGACTTCCAAGAACCCAAAGGGAAAACAATAGCTGGAGAGATGGAATTGCTGAGCCAAGATGTGAGAATCTGCCCAGTGCAAGGGAAACGCAATTTGGAGTCTGACTTCTGCTGTGAATGACAGTATTGTAATAAGTCTCCAGAAGGGCCATGCATTAGGAGTAAAGACTATGTCTCACGATAGAAGGATTCATCCTTAGATCAGCAACAAATGAAATAAGGACAAATGACTAAACATGTGAGAAAAGAGGAAAATGGAACCCCAAAGTCAAGAGAAAAATCAACTAGTGAAAAAGATCCGTGGATGACTCAGATGTTGGAATTAGCAGTAACTGTAATGAATATGCTAGCCTATGCAGATGACTAGCTTGAAAAAAATGGCCAACACTTGAAAAATCTGAACAACAAAATGAAGTCATATTGGATTATCACCCAAAGTATAAGATAAATATCCATGAGTCCATGCTGATATAAATAGATGACTGGATAAAACAATAGATTGTGGAGAAGAGGCAAAGTTTTTGGACAGAAGAATTCCACATAATTTATGTAGATACTCTCCAACCTCAAGGAGGTGGAGCATAACTCCCCAATCCTTAAGTGTGGGCTGCTCATAGTGAGGTCCGTCCAAGGAGCACAGTATGGAAAGAGTGGGGAAAGAATAACATAACAGTGGAGAAACCTGACAAACACTACCTCAGCCAGGTGATGAGGTCAACATCAATAGTTACAGGTAATGTTGATAGTTGTGCTCTTCATATGATATGAGCAACACTTACCTTGTGGTCTTCCTTCCTCAAACCCATACCCGCCCCCCAGTCTAATCATTAGAAAAACATCAGGCAAATTCCAATAGAAGACCATCCAACAATATACTTGGCCAGTACTCCTCAAAATTGTCAAAGTCATCAAAACTGAAGAAAGCCTGAGAAACTGTCATAGCCAAGAGGATCCTAAGAGGACATGACAGCTAAATGTCATGTGGCATTCTGGATGGGGTCCTGAAACAGAAAAGGAGCATTAGGCAAAATTAAGGAACTCTGAATAAGCTATGGACTTTAGTTTGTAATTATGTGTAACTATTAGTTCATTAATAATAACAAATGTACCATACTAATGGAAGATGTTGACAATAGGGGAAGCTGTATGTATAAAAAAAAATATTGAGGACAAACAGAGCCTCAGTGACCTTTCAGAGGAGAGAAAACAAATATTGGGACTGAACAGCAAATATTTGAGTAAATATTAGAAAAAAATTTCAAAAGTTGATAAAAGACAGTGATCATTTAGATCAGGAAGTTCAATAAATCCCAAGCAGGATACTTACAAAGAAAATGATGTCTAGACGCAGAATAGTCAAACTGCTACAATCCAAAGATTAAGAAAAGATTGTAAAGGCAGTCAGAGGAGAGGAGATACATATTAACATAGGGGAACAAGAATGATAATGAAAGCTGATTTTACGTCAGATAAATGAAAGCTTCAGGACAATGTAACATCTTTAAAGTTTTTGGGGAAAAAAACTTTTAACCTAGAATATTTATCATCCAGCAAAAAGACAAAAAAATTTTAAATTAAGGTGAATTAAAAACATTTTCAGATAAATGAAAGATGATAATATTGTTGCCAACAAATCCACACTACAAAATATTTTAAATGAAGTTCTTCAGTTTAAAAGGAAATAATATCTGATGAAATTTCCAGGTCTACAGGAAATAAGAAGTACTAGAAATGGTAAATATAAAAATGATTTTCTCTTCAATTCTGTAAAAGTTAGTTAATGGTTTAGAGAAGAAATAATACTCATGTATCGTGGAGTTTACAAGGGCAGAAGTAAAATATATGAAAATAACTGTCAATGAATAAGAGTGAGTGTAAACAGAATTGCATGGTTATAAGGTTTTTGTATAAATAAAACAGTATAGTATTAATTTAAGTTAGACTGAGATAAATTTGGGATGCATACTGACCACTGAACAGATATGTGCAAGCAGACTTCAATGAACCCAAGGGGAAAACAACATATTGTAATCAGCAAAAATACAGAGAATAACTCAAAGAAGTATAATTAGAACACCAATAAAAGAATTAGATAACAATTGAACTACTGAGTATTTACCACAAAGATACAAATATAGTGATCTGAAGGGGTACGTGTACGATATTTATAGCAACAATGTCCACAATAGCCAAACTATGGAAAGAGCCAAGATGTCCATCGACAGATGAATGGTTAAAGAAGATGTGGTATATATATACAATGGAATATTATGCAGCCATCAAAAGGAATGAAATCTTGCCGTTTGCAATGACGTGGATAGAACTGGAGGGTATTATGCTGAGTGAAGTAAGTCAATCAGAGAAAGACATGTATCATATGATCTCACTGATAATGAGGAATTCTTTTTTTTTTTTTTTTTATTTTTTATTTTTTTTATTTATTTATTTTTTTTTTAAAGATTTTATTTATTTATTTGAGAGAGAGAGAATGAGAGACAGAGAGCATGAGAGGGAGGAGGGTCAGAGGGAGAAGCAGACTCCCTGCTGAGCAGGGAGCCTGATGCGGGACTCGATCCCGGGACTCCAGGATCATGACCTGAGCTGAAGGCAGTCGCTTAACCAACTGAGCCACCCAGGCGTCCCCGATAATGAGGAATTCTTAATCTCAGGAAACAAACTGAGGGTTGCTGGAGTGGTGGGGGGTGGGAGGGATGGGGTGGTTGGGTGATAGACATTGGGGAGGGTATGTGCTATGGTGAGCGCTGTGAATTGTGTAAGACGGTTGAATCACAGACCTGTACCTCTGAAACAAATAATACATTATATGTTTAAAAAAAAAGAAGAAGAAGATAGTAAGAAGGGAAAAATGAAGGGGGGGAATTCGGAGGGGGAGACAAACCATGAGAGACTATGGAATCTGAGAAACAAACTGAGGGTTCTAGAGGGGAGGGGGTGGGGGGATGGGTTAGCCTGGTGATGGGTATTAAAGAGGGCACGTACTGAATGGAGCACTGGGTATTATATGCAAACAATGAATCATGGAACACTACATCAAAAACTGATGATGTATGGTGATTAACATAACATAATAAAATAAAATAAAAAAGAATTAGATGGGAATACTAAACAATTCCCAGTTAACCCAAAAGAAGACAAGAAAGGAGAAACAAAGGAACCAACAACAAATGGGGCCAATAGAAAATAAATGGAAAGATGATAAAGTCAACACAGGCATAGTACTTGAAATAAAAGTCAGAGATTTTCAAATTATTGAAAAGAGTAAGACCCAGAGATGATGATTACAAAATACATGCTTGAAGTACAAAGATACAGACAGGCTGATAGCAAAAAATGGAAAAAGATATGCTAAGCCTAAGAAAGCTGGTGTGGCTATACTGTCAGAGAAAGTAGACTTCAAGACAGTGAGCATATAAGAGACAGAGAGAAACATATTCAATGAGTCAATTTATAAAGAAGACATGTGCTATGAATGGAATTGTGCCCCCGCCCCTCAATATGTTGAAACCCTAATTCCCAATGTGACTATACTAAAGATAGGGCTTATAAGGAGGCAGGTGAGGTTAAGTGAGGTCATAAATGTGGGGCCCTGATTCGATAAGATTAGCATCATTATGAGAAGAGACACCAAAGAGCTCATGTCTCTCCTCCATGTGAGGACATGGTAAGATGGAGGCTGTCTGCAAGCAAGGAAGGGCCCTTTCACCAGGGACCAGACTGGCCAGCACCTTGATCTTGGACTTCTCAGCCCAAAGAACTGTAACACATATGTTTTTGTGGTTTAAACCATCCCCTTTATGGTATTTTGTAATGTCAATTTGAGGTGACTGAGACAGCATGAGAAAATAACAGAAAACATAAATTACCAATATCCAGAATGATAGATAAGACATCATTATAGATAGTACAGATATTAAAATGGTAATAAGGGAATATTATGAACTTTATGCCAATAAATTCAACAACTTAGACAAACTAAAAAATATGTTTTGAAATATATAACTTGCCAAAACTAACAGAAGAAGAAATAGAAACACTGAATAGCCCTATATCTAATATTTAAATTGAATTCATAATTAAAAATCTTTTCCACAAAAAAAGCTCCAGGCCCAAATGGTGAATTTAATCCAGCATTTATGAAATAAATTACATTAATCTTCCACAATTCTTTCAGATAATAGAAGAGGAGGGGACAGTTCATAATTTCATAATTCATTTTGAAGTCAGCATAACCCTGACATTAAACCCTGATGAGGATATTAAAAAAAAAAAGAAAGAAAGCTCAAGATAGATGCAAGGCCACTAAAAAATATTAACACAAAATATCTGGAAATATATAGAAAAGTTAATATATCATGACCAAGTAGAAATAATTCCAAGAATGTAAGAGTCGTTCAACATCTGAAAATCAATCCCAGTAACTCACCACATTAACATAAAAAAAGAGAAAAGCCATATGATCATCTGGATAAATGTCAAGAAAGTATCTAAAGAAATCAACACCCATTAGTGCCAAAAACTCAGCAAACTAGAAACTGAAGGATTTTTTTTTTAATCTTATAAAGGACCTCTATGCAAGACCTGCAACTAGCATCAGGTATAGCAGTAAAAAACTGAAAGTATTCTCCCATCAGGAACAAGTCAAGATGTACATTATCATCACTCCTATTCAAAATTGTACTGCAAGTTCTAGTTTGTTCAATAAGGCAAAAAGAAATAAAAGGCTTGGAATTTGGAAAGGTTAATTAAACCTCTGATTATTCACAGATGACACAAACATTTGATAGAAAATCCTAAGGAATCTATAAAATACTACTAGTGAGTTTAACAAATCACAGGATTCAACTATAAGCAAAATGAGAAAATACAGGCGAATTTAACAAGTTGCTGATATGAGTCAAAGTATAAAAATCAATTGACTTTTGCATGCCAGAGTTTGGCAAACTTTATGAGCCAAATCTGACTGGTCACCTGTTCTTTATGGCCCTTGAGCTAAGAATGCTTCTTAAAATTTTTAAGTAGTTGAAAACAAATTTAAAAATTGTGACATGTAAAATTATACAAAAATCAAATTTCAGCATCCATAAATAAACTTTTGTTGGAACATGGCCAAAGCCCATTTGTTTACACATTGTCAGTGGCTACTTCCGTGCTACAATGGCAGAGTTCAGTAGTTGTGATAGATAGAGTACAGTCTGCCAAGCCTAGGGTACTTACTCTCTGGCTCTTCATAGGAAAAGTTTGCTGAATCCTGCTCTATACTAAAAACACACTTGTTTAAAAATATTAAATATTAAAACACAATATAATTTCAATAGTATCAAGACATAATATTTAAGGATTTTTTACGTGTAAGACCTTATACTGAAGACTATATATTATTTCATAGGAAAATTAAGGAAGACTTAGACATACCATGTTCATGGATTAGAAAACCGAGATGTCAGTCCTCCCTAAATTCATCCACACACACACACACAAACACAGAGGTTTTGTTTTTTGTTTTGTTTTGTTTTGTTTTGTTTTGTAGAAATCAATGAACT
The DNA here is from genome assembly GCF_964656455.1 of Halichoerus grypus. Taxonomy (NCBI): domain Eukaryota; kingdom Metazoa; phylum Chordata; class Mammalia; order Carnivora; family Phocidae; genus Halichoerus; species Halichoerus grypus. Next base: position 164,889,978 of record NC_135716.1, read on the forward strand.
ATTTCTAAAATTATACACAAATGCAATAAAACTGATTTTAAGATTATGAAGCAACAATAATCAAGACAAAGCAAGAACTGACAGATGGATTGATGAACTACAATAGAGAGACCCAAGATAAAGCCATACATATATGTGTTGTCCAAGACTGAGAGATATTTTAGTGCGAGAAAGGACCGTCTTTTCAACAGATGGTGCTGTAACACCTGTATCACTATGGAAAAATGATGAACTTGGAGTCTTACCTCATGCCCTGTATAGAAATTAATTTCAGATAAAACAAATATAAACATGAAAACTAAAAAATAAGAGAAAAATCTTAGGAAAACATCTCTGTGATCTTGGATATAGACCAAGATTTTTTTTAGAGAGAGAGAGCATGAGCTGGGGGGGTGGGGGTGGGGCGCTGCAGAGGAAGTGGGAGAGAGAATCTCAAGCAGGCTCCATGCCCAGTGCAGAGCCCGATATGAGGCTTGATCTCACAACTCTGAGGTCATGACCTGAGCGGAAATCTAGAGTCCGATACTTAACCAATTGAGCCACCCAGGCACCCCTAGACCAAGATTCTTAAGACACACACACAAAAGCACTACCTATAATAGCCATTAAAAAATGACAAATTGGATTTCAGCATAAGAACCTTTCATTCTTCAAAAGATATCATTCAGAATAAGAAAATGCAAGCCACAGATAGGGAAAATAATCACAATACATATACCCGGCAAAGGACTTATATTCAGCATATAGAAAGAACTCCTACAAATCAATTATGAAAAGAAAAACTAAAAAAAAAAAAAAATGGGCAAAAGACTTAAACATACACTTCCTTAGAAGAGCTACAAATGGCCAAAGTACACCTGAAAAAATGCTCAACATTATTAGTTGCCAGGGATCTGCATTATCAGTAAAATTAAACAGACTGAGAATACCAAGTATTGGTGAGGAATGTGGAACGAATGGAAACTGTATACATTTTTGGAGGAATGCAGAATAATACGGTCACTTTGGAAAACAGCTTGTCAATTTGTTATCATGTAAAATACACACCTACTTTATGACCTAGGAATTCCAATTTTAAGTACCAGAATGTAATGAAAACTTTGGTCTATAAATAGACTGTATAAGCATTTTAATAGCAACTTTATTCATCATAACCCCAAAGTGGATTTAACTCAATTATCCACTGACAGGTTAACAGATAAACAAACTGTGGTATAATGGACAAAGACTGAGCAATAAGCAAGAATAAACTGCTAATAAATACACACATAGGTTAATCTCAGAAACATTTTGTTGAGCAAAGACCCAGGATACCTAGCATGGGATTCCCTGCATGTGAAATTCGAGGGCATGCAAAATTGATCTACATGGCATAAAGGGGCTGGGGGCATTGACTGTAACTGAGCACAGAGATATTATTGAAGCAATGGAAATGGGGTGGGGTGTTGGTCACACACACACACACACACACACACACACACACACACACGGGAAAGAACCTCCATTCACCTGCTGATCAATCTTGCTCATGCTGACCTCTCCCTCTTCCTCATCCTGCATCCTGCCCAGCACTCTTCTGCCCTTCTGTCCTGAGTACCTCTCCAGTGCTCTGCTCTATCCATCCAGCTTCTGCTGCTCTGGAGAGATCCAGCACTGTCTGGGTTTGGGCTTCTCCAAAAGTACAGGTGGCTTATGTGGATGCTGATCCCAGAAGGCACAGTGAGGAGGGGACAGGGGTCAAGAGGGACAAAAGCCCTAAAGGTTGAATCAGAGAGCAGGTCATTGTGGGCTCATTCTTGCTTGGGACCCTCTGAGGAAGTGTGTAGAACATGCCTCAGATTTGTCCCTCAGAGAGAAGTTGGGTATTTATCTATGTATCCAACCCTGCCCATCCCTCACTGGTTGAGGGGTACCCCTGGGGTGTAAATCCCTGGCACTTCTGGGCTGCCCTGTCCATGGCTGGTCAAGCCCCCAGGGCACTGGAAATAGGGCCATGAATGAGAACCACCCACCACAGGTGCAGGTGAACTCAGAGCTGGCGCAGGGAACACAGGGTGGCGTGGCCAGAGCTGTTGGCACAGCCATCATCCCTCACTTGGGGGACTACATCAGCCCCCTTCCCTCATTCCCCTGCTATCCTGCATGCCCCTCCCTTCCATCCTCCTACCCCCAGCAGTTAGAAGGGCTGCACAGCAGGTAACTCCGGCCTAAATCCCTCCAACTGCTCCTCTGGGTTTTTGGGAGAGGAACTAAAATCCTTAGCTCTGCCTCAGGGATTGCACCTGGTGTGACTTACGCCCCAAGCCAATCTGCACAGCACACACACGGGAGACTTTCAGCTCAACAGACATGCCAGGACTTGAACCGTAGTATATCCAGTGAATCAGACCCTCCCTCTCCCAGCCCCCCTGGAACACCCCGCTGGGGCACTGATGCAATTCCAGACCTCCTAGACACTGAGGGTCCTCCCCTACCCCCACCCTGGGAATAACACCTTCCTAAGAAAGGACCCCAGACCGCCCCCCCTAGTGTGGGCTGGTATCTAGGACTCCCGCTGTAAACAGCCAAACCCTAGCTCCACCGCAACCAGCAAAGCAACCTCAACTTCATGCTAAATACATAATTTACTGCAAATTAAACTTAATGGGACTAGAGTAATTATGTTGACTTTTTAAAGTGCTTAGAGATAAATACCTGATTAGATATTTCAGAATATAAACTTTTCCATTGTTTTCCTCGAAAGACGGGGGAGGAGGCTGAGGCGGGAGTCAGGTGGAGGTGAGCGGGAGGCACCAGGTACCCACTTGAGGATGCTCAGGTGTGGAGGAACCCAGGCCAGCTTCCCAGGAGGTCGGTTTCACAATATCGCTTGAAAGCCTTCAAAATCTCCATACCCTGGGACCCGGTGAGACCGGAAATCTGCCATAAGGATGTAGTCAGAGATGGAGAAAAAGCTCTGTTTGGGGTCAGTCATCCAGCATCAGTAGATGGGGGTCATCTAATTACATCAGTTATGGGACAGCTCCCACGCTGCACTGTTGTGTGGCCACTAAAAATGAGACCTTCAAATGTAACGCGTGATGGGCGAGTGCTTACAAAAGTAAAGACGGGAAATAAAAGCAGCATATAAAACTGGACATCAAGTAAATTTCTAATTTTGCTAATATGAGCATAGGAAAAATAAAACCCAAAAGGATGGATGCAAAAATACCAACAGATGTTCTCTCTGCATGGGGGATTAGAAGGGATTTTTTCTTTTTTTTTTACGGTTAAAATTTTTCCACAGTAGGCACCTATTGCTAAAATACGACTTTTAATTTGTTTTAAAATGGAGGAAGGTATGAAAGGATCTCTGCACCCCCCTCCCTTTTCCCACAAGGAGAATTCCTGGATTCAGCTCTGGGGCCAGAGCTCTGGTCTTGGCATCTCTAGGTCCTTATTTAAATTCTCCTAGTTGCTGGGTGATATCCAGGCGGCAGTTGTCACTCAGAACCCTGTCTCCTGTTCTTTGGAAGCAAGAACAACAATGCTGTTGGGGGTGGATGGGTGCCCTGCTTAAAAGTTATGTTTACTAGGGGCACCTGGGTGGCGCAGTTGGTTCAGTCTCTGACTCCTGGTTTTGGCTCAGGTTGTGATCTCATTGTTGTGCGTTCAAGCCCCGCCACAGACTCCATGCTCAGCACGGAGTCTGCTTGAGATTCTCTCTCTCCCTCTGCCCCACCCGCTCATGCTCTCTCTCTCTCTCTCTAAAATAATAAATAAATAAAACTTTAAAAAAATTATATTGACTAGTCCCCACTCTCTTCCTTTCAGACAGGATGGCCAGGGCAATGTGAATAGAATTGTTAAGTGTGGCTTCCAGAAAAGCCTTCTGATGGGAGCTTAGGCAGCACACAGAACCCTCTTTGCTCCTTTGTCCTCTGCCTTGCTTTTCCTTCCTGTCTGGACTGTTACAGTAATTTCTGGATATCCAGCAGCCCTCAAAGGACCAATAGATGATCTCTAGGTTGAGGTCATGCACTGAGGAAGGTAAAGCAAAACCAAAGGAGACCGGGACATTGACAAAATATGTGGAGCTAACATAACATAATGGGAACTTCTATGTCCAAAGTTCTCTTAAATGAGAGAAAAAAATAATCTTCCATTTGTTTGAGCCATTATTGTTCAGATCCTTGTTTCTAGCAACCGAATGCAATTCCTCAAAGATACACCGGGGGACAGTCAAGGATGGGAGAGAGAACGCAAAACTGGCTAACCCACAGAAATCTCAAGGAAATTGGTAAGGACATAGCTGCTTCTCTTGGAGTAAAAGATAGTGGACCTGGGCTAAGATAAACTGAAGCAAAGAAGTCTCTAAATAAATAATCTATATAATCTATATTATAAAGTGATACTTAGTGAGCTCAAGCTGGCCAAGGTTACCAGATTATGCACCTGGAAATGTTGGATCAGACATTGACAAGAAAGGGTTTTATTGTCAGGACAATGCGGCAGAGAAGGTTGGTGTTGATTACCTGCGAGAACATAGGGTCAATCGATCATGTATGGTGAAATAGAGAGTTAAACTGGAAATCAGGAGACATGGACTTTGGTTGTAAATTTAAGAAAGTCATTCTCCCTTTCTGGACTGTGTCTCATCTGTTAATGGGAGGGGGTGGTTGCACCAGAGAATGTAAGGTTTTTTATGATTCCAAGGATCTCTGACCATACCCTGAGCTGGATGACCATCGAATGTGGGAGAGTGGGAAATGTCCACAGAGGTGAGCATCTTTGCCCCTCCCCCAGCCCCCACCCCCTTTCAGCCCCCCTTGCTGGTTCCCAGAGCTGCCCAGAGTGTGGGAGGCACAGGGTTGAGCACAAATTGGGGCAGGGCTCGCAGGTTCAGAAGCTGAGCCTGGGGGTGCTTCTACTGCTCCTTCTGGGCTAACAAATTCCCAAGGAGGAAGTCAATAAAGGGAGTGATGATGTCAACAGAGTGAATCCTGCCTGACAGTGATGAGCCAACTTGTAGAGTGTTTTCTCATAAAATTTTAGAATTGGAAAAATCCCTCAGTGGTCTTCTAGTCCATTCCTTTCCCCGATGCTTGAATTCCTTCTTCAACAACCACCACCAAGCCACACAATAACACATCACCACTGATAACATTGTCATCACTTTCATCACCATCATCACCAATGTTACCATCATGACCATTGCTCCCATTGTCATCACCATCATCCTGTCACCATCACCACCACCATCTCCATCATCATCATCATCCCCATTGTCACCATCACTCTCTCGTTGTCATCACATCATCGCCATGATTGTTCCATCACAATCATCACCATGATGATGATCATCATCATCCGCATCATCATCACCATCCCTATCATTCCCATTATCATGCTCCCCACCGCCACCATCATTGCCATCATAACCATCATCATCATCACTGACATTTACTGAGCACCTCCTTTGTGCCAGGCACACTTCTGGGTGCTTTATGTACCTGATTGCATTAAACTCTTACAATAATACGATTAGGTGGGACTTCGGAGGTGAGGAAACCAAGCTCAGAAAAATGAAGTGGCCCAAGGCAGCACAGATAATAAGCAGAGGTAGGAGGATTCGGATCCAGCTCTATCTGATCACAAAGGCTGATCTCTGTCTACTGCACCTGGGGAACTCTGAGAGTTGACCTCTGCTCTGCACCTCCAGCGGGAGAGAGGTCACTGTCTCCACCTCGAGTCAGCATCCCTTATCGGAGGAAATCCAGCTATCCTGTGGCCTCACCCACTCACTGGTCCTGGTTCTGATCTGGGCCACGCAGAAGGAAAATGACCTCTGGTCCATGTGACAGCCTTTCCGATGTTTGAGGGCAGCATTCATGCTCACTTTTGCCTCTTCTTTTTTAGGATAAACACCGGGTTCCTGCAATAATTCCTCAGTGAGGAGCCACCTCTCCCCACTGTCCTCCGGCTGCCCCCCCAGGTCCGCCTGAACTTGTGTGATCCCTCCTCCCTGATCTCCCTGCTTTCTCTCTTGTCCCCTATTCCTCTTCTCCACCCAGAAGCCAAAGTGATTTTTTTTTTTAGGACAGACCAGATCATGTCACTTTCATATTAAAAACTCTGCAATGAATCCCCTCAACATTAAAAATAAAATCCAAAGCCTGCCATGGCCTATAGATTCTAAGTGATCTTCCTCCTGCCAACCCTTCACTTCTCGTCTCCCACCTCCCTCTCCACTGCCCACTTTGCTCCAGCCACACTGGCCTCCCTGCTGTTCCCTGGGTACATCAAGCTTATTCCTACACAGGGCCTTTACATCTACAGCTCCCTGGGACCTGTCATCCCTAGTCCCTTGCAATTCACTATTTTTCCTCATAGAACTTATCACTTCTTGAAATATATTTATTTGTTTATCATCCGTGTTCCCTACTGGAATGTGAATTCCACAAGAACAAGGACGTTGTCAGCCTTCTTCACTTCTCTGTCTCCAGGACCTAGAAGAGAGCCTGGAACACAATAGGATCCTAATAAAACTGTTAAATTAATGAATGAACTAATTAATCCATGGGACCTAGTTCCCATGCTCTTCTCAGGCAAGAGGGCCTACTTTTAGACAAGCTTATCCATGATCTTCTACATTTGTTCCTCAGAATGACAGAGGAGTCTGTGCTGCCCAGTTGAATAGGACTTTCACCTCCCTTCTGCTGGACTCCATACCTCTATCAACATGGTCTAAAAGGCTGCAAGATGTACACAGGAAGGTGTTTGCTTTGGAGTCAGATAGACTGAAGTTCAAATCTCAGCTCTGCCACTTACTGGTTCTGTATTATTTAGCTTTTCTAAGCTGCAACCTCCTCTCGTATAAAATGATGCTAATCATACCAACCTTGCAAGTTTGTTGTGAAGATGGAGATTATGTGAGTACATACTGGAGAGTAAGCATTCAGTAATAACTGTTCAGAAGCAAGGGTAATTTTATCTATTGATAAAATCATTTCCATTATTGCTAATATGATTACTGTTGTTTTTATTAAGCTAGCCAGGTCTGGGGATTCTCTGTCTCATCAGAGGAGCCTTGGTTGGGAATGGACTGAATGATGGGGGTGGGGGTGGGGAGAGTGAAGGGACAGGTGACATGAGAGACATGTCACCTCGTGGGCTCATCCTGAACTCCCTGTCAGCTCTCATGTCAGGCCTGTCTCTCTCCTCTGTACCTGATGGTTGATTTATTTTGCTCATCTCAGCTCAGCTTTGCACTGCATGCTAAATTCACATTTACATATGAAATCCCATCGTGTGAGCCTCGCTCTGCGGCTCCAGCCTGTGGGGATTTTCTTCCGAGCCAGCTTCTGCCATCCAAAGCGTTTGCTCTCCCTCTAAGAACCTGTCATCCGAAATCTGAAGAGCCCACTTCCCTGGCAGAGTTAACGCTGATCATGCCATGGGTTTCTCTCCTCCCAGAGGATGGAAGTTTCTGGGGCGGCAGACACTCTCCCAGAGCCCGAAGAGAGGCGCACCAGGGCTGTCGGCTGGCGGGAAGTGATGGCATCAGTGGAAGGGGCTGGGGGTCGACAGAGCAGGGGGTGGCAGGGAGAGCTGAGCCTTGGCCTCACACAGACGCGGGACCACATCCCAGCTCTGCTATTTACAGCCGGCTGATGACTTCAGGCGAGTCCCCTCACCTCTCTGAGACTTGGTCCCCTTATCTTTCAAAGGGGACCCGCCCCAGATGACGCTGTGGGCAGCGACAGGGATGGTGTGGGTGGGTGTGCTGCAGGGCGCTGGCCAAACTCACAGTCTGCGAGGGGGCTGATGTCACAGGTGAGATCTGGGTGGCCTTGAGGTCCCGTGGCATTGTGGCGTGGTAGGTAAGTGTGGGCTCTGGAGTAGACCTGGGCTTGAATCCTACCTCGGCTACCTCTGGCTGGGTGACAGAGGCAAACTGCTCACCCTCTGTGAGTCTCTGTTTCCCTCTCTGTGTCACCAGCCCCCTCTCTGGGTTGTTAAGAGCATCACTTTGCAATGACAATGCACCCGCCCTGGTAGAGGATCCATCGCCATAGCTGCCCCCCTCCCCACCCCCTCCCCCTGGCTTCCCAGTGAGGCTCCCACGTGGGAACACATTCCCGATGGGCAGCCCGGATAGAGAGGTAGCAAGGATGTGCCCGGAGCCCCAGGGATGCCCCACACTGCGACTGAGAATAGCAGCTCCAGGCACCCACTGGTGCTGACTAGCGGCCAGGCACCCCCCAGGCCTGGCCACGGACGTTAAGCTCTGCGGTGCTGGGACAGGGATGTGCTGTCCGAACAGGAAAGACCGCTGAGCTTGTTGACTCAGTGGGATAAATGCCAGACCAGTCAGGCTTTCAGTGACAGGCAGCTCTTGCCCATTTCCTGTCTCTCTTCAGTTCTCCCGAGCCGTCGGAGGTCTAGGCAAAGGTCATGGCCTCCATCCCCCTCCCTGTGGGGAGGATCGTAGCCCCAGTGCACCCAGGACACAGGCCCAGGATTCATTCCCCCAGCCCTGCCCAGACGACCTGCACACTCAGCGGTTTCCTGCACGGGGTGGGACAGATCTGCACCAGCCCCTCCGCACTCCGGCCAGGCCCGTGTCTGTGACACACGCGTGAAGCTGCCGGGAAGGCTCAGAGTCAGCCGGATGGGGGAGGGGTCAGCCTGGGGCCTGGCAGGTGGGTTCACACCGTTGAATGAATTCTTAATTCAGGTTAAGTGATAGAGGCTCATGAGATAGTTTAGAACAGGTCACAGCCTCTGGCCAGAGGAGAAACTGAGGCACAGAGAGTCAGCCAGTCAGTACATCACAGAGCCAGGAGATCCTCACTAAACCAATTTTATATGCTGATGCTCAGTAGCAGGAAGAGTCTTCCCTGGGGCCACACAGCAGGTTGTGACAGAGTCGTCCTCCTCCCTCCTCCCTCCTGAGGGAGTCTGAGGCAGGGAACAGGCTGGGCTCAGGCCTCTGGGTCATCCCAGCCAGGCTGGGTCCATCTCTGCTGGTGTTTGTAAATGGAGCCCTTTCGGCAGGCCTGGCGCCATGCAGGGCACTTCACTGCGATCTCATCTGATCCTACCAGGGTCATCCCCATTTTACCGATGGAAACCGAGGCCCAGAGAGGGAGGTGACATACCAAGAGTCTCATAGCTGGTGAGGCCCATCTGCCTGATACCAAACCTGAGCCTCCCATGCTGTGCCCAAAAGAGCTCAACCCAGATCCAGGCCCCCGGGGGTGAGAGGCAGCTCTGTGGTCCTCAGGGATCTCAGGATAAAGCCCACTGCCTGAGGAAGAACATCTGGGAAGGTCTGGAGACTCTGCTGGGGGTCCTTTCTGTCCTCCCTGACCAGGCCTGTGGGGTGATCTGTCCCCCAGTGGCATCAAAGCCAGTCCTCTCCCTCAGGTATTACTCTTGGTCTGAGTGGAGGTCTGGGTGGTGGAGTGCAGGTAGGGCTGTCTCCAGGATCACACCCAGCAGAGTTTAGGGTAAGACGAGTGATTTAGATTTTGGTTGGGGAGGCCCAGCATGAATGGGAAGGGGTTAGGACTTGAGACCTGGTGTCTAGAGCTGAGGCAGCTCATCCTGGAGTGATTGAGATGGAGCTTACCCCCAGATCCAGCCTGGGATGGTGACTTGCTCCCTGACCCCACCTTGGCCATCATCCAAGGGCTCATTTAGAATCCCCTGTCCTTGCCCCCTGCTCAGGAGACTCTGCTTCCTTTATTGGGTTTTGCAAGCAAAGCAGAAGGTGGTTGGCTTGGCTGCTGGCCAAAAGCCCTCTGCGGGTATAGGTGGAAGAACATGGTGGTCCCCCAAAGAGAAGGAACTTCCACTGCTATTACTCAAGGGCTTCCTGATATGAGCTGGAGGTAGGTGGGCGGAGCAGCCCCAGCCACAGATGAGAGGGGAAAGGAGGATGGTAGCGAGGTTGGGGGGGCTGTCCATCACTGTAACTCAGTCTGGTGGGGAGTGTGTATGTGGGGGACAAATTCTTGCCTAGGGGCATCTGCCTGCTGAGGGGGTGGGGGGTCTTGAGGGGGTGCTGGGGAGGCTATGGGACTGAAACTTAGAAATCTCTGACCTTCCTCCCAGCCCACTTGTTGGCTTCAGTTTGCCTATCTGCACACGGAGGGCTGGGGAGGAGGCTCTCTGAGGGTCCTGTGCGTCTCTGATCTGGGGAGGGTCACACTGGTGTTCCCTGGTCCCAGAAATGGGCCTGTCCGATGGAGCAGCTGCTGGGGCAGCCCGGCCTCCTCCTGGGTCTTTGACACCTGATCCCAGCCACATGGGTCCTGCTGGCCCAGGAGCTGGGAGGCACTGATGCTCAGACGGAACTCTTCAGTGAGGGACCACCTGGGTCTGCTGTGAGTGATCGAGTCTGCAGGGAGCCCCGTCCATTGCCTGCGACCGGGAGCGGATTCAGCCCCCATCACTGGTCATCAGGACTGCCGTGGGGTCTGACACTTGGAGCTTGGACTCAGAAGAGACTTGAGAGATCCATTCACTGACTTAAAAATATTGATTGGATTGTCCCTAGGTTTTTGTTATTGCAGATAAAACTGCTGTGAACATTCTTGTATGAGTCTCCGATGCACATATTCAGGAGATTCTCTGGGGCCGATTCTGGATTAGAAGGTGTGCATGTTTAACTTTACAAGACTGCCACATTGACTCTCAAAGTGCCCATATTGTTTCTGCTCCCAGCAGAAGTGTGGGAGGGGGGCCCTTGTTCCCCATCTAGACAGCAACCTCATTTCGGCCCGCCCAGCAGGTGTAGGATAGGGATTCTCCATGTTCTATAATCAGTATTTGTCTCATTACTAATCAGATTGCACATATTTTCAAATGATCATTAGCCATTCCGGTTTCTTCTTGAAATATCTGTTTATGTCTTTTACCTAATTTTCTATTGGATTTTTATTGATTTCTTAGTCTTCTTAGGAAGTCTGTGTATATGTAGGATAGAATCATACAAGGCTTATGTGTTACAGTGTCTGGTCCCAGGCTGGAGAAAGGGCTTGTGCTGACCTGAGAGCTGTGGGCACCGTGCAGATAGCTGCCAGGGTGGGGACGGGCCTGCCCTGGACACGCATACACACGCGTGTGTGGCTGTGGGCCCCAGAGAGGGACCTGTGTGAGGTGTGATCTATGGTATGAGGTCGGGGAGTCCTGACCAGCAGGGATGGCTCCTGAGCACAAGGGGCTGCCTCTGGGGCTGAGGGGCCACGGAGGCTCAGGCAGGGTGAGTGACTTGCCCGAGGTGACTCAGAGGAGCCAGGTCTGAGGTGCCTCAGACTACAGAGCCAGCACTTGTGACCCCCACCCAAGGAGGATGACGCTGTGATGGGTAAAGCAGGACCGAGCATCTGGTCATTTTGACAAACCCCCTTTGGGTCTCTTCCTTCCTCCCACACGGGCTGGAAACGGGGGTGGGGGGGAGATTTCGTTCCCAGTAAGTCTGCCTGCAGCTTCTGTTGAGGCTCAGGTGTTGTGAGCAGAACCCATCTGGCCCTGGGTGATCTGGACTTCCATGGCCACCCTGCAAGCCAGGAAGCGTGAGCCCATTGTGCAGATAAGGAAACCAAGGCTCAGAGAGGTGGAGGGAACGGTGTGGGGGGTGCCAGGGACTGTTGAGGGCACCAGGGCAGCATGCTTCCTTCTTGGGGGGCCAGCTTTGGAGCCAGACCCTGAATTCAAATTCCAACCTTACTGTTTCCCAGCTGGCCTGCTCGGACTACTCACCTTCTCTGGGCCTCGGTTTCCTCATCTGTGATACTGTGACATGGGGATGACAGCAACCCCTCCTTCACCCCGGAGCTGGAGCACAAAATGGGGGTGGGTGTCCCCAGCGCCCAGCCATGTCGCAGGCGTTCGGTCAGTTCCCGATTCCGTTCCTCTCCTGCTGGAGCGGAGGCTGGAGGAAGGCTGTGGAGAGATGGGAGAAGAGGACAAGGAGGTAAAACTCCAGGGACCGGGAGGAGAGGGAGGCCGGCCCTGCTTCCCGTCCTACCAGGAACACGGTAGGAGCCCCGGGCAGAGAGGCGGGACTCCCCCAAGTCCTAGAAGCCTTTGAAATGAGGGCCTAGAGAGGGGAAGTGGTCACACAGCAAATGAATGACAGATATACGACTTGGTCTCATCGGCCTGCCTGTCCCTTGTGGCCAGAAACCTGTCTCCTCCACACCAGCAACTCTGCCCTCAGCCCCACGCTGACCCTAGGGCTCCTGGGGTGAGAGCAGGGGGAGATCAGCTTCAGTGGAAGCCATAGACACACCCCTGTAAGGCTCAGGCCTTTCCCCAGAAGACCCCAATTCCATCTCCGTGTGGAAGGAATAGGGTCTGAGGGCAAGAAAATGGAGCTGTGTGACTTCAGGCAAGTACCTTGACCTCTCTGTGCCTCGGTTTGTCTATAAAATGGGATAATAACAGGGCCCCCACCTCGTAGGGCTGTTGCAAGCGCCCCGTACTGCAGGTCACGGTCCCAGCACACAGGAGGACCTCGGTCAATGCGGGCCGCAGGGCTTAGGGCCAGGTTTTCGGCCTCCAGCTGTCTGACCCTGAGGAGGTCATTGCCCCTCCCTGCGCCCCTGTCCACGGCCTAAAACGAGGACCATTCTAACAGCAGCACGGCACCACAGGTCCTTGTGGAGATCACGTGGGATCGCGAGTGATTAAAAACAGCCCAGGATGTCTGCTGCCGATCCGTGCACCCCGAGGTCAGCATGAAGCCCTGAGCACGTGTTTGTTACCGGCCGGACTCACGGCTCCCCCTCCCGCCCCACCCTGTCCAGTGTCACTCAGGGGTCCCCCTGACCCCTCCAGCTACCTGCTAATGAGCCGCAGGCTTCGGTAATGAGGCCGCTTCATCATGGAATGTGCTGGAACAGCCTCGGAGGGAGAGGGGCCCGGTGGGGGAGGAGGGGGAGGGATGGGTGTCAGAGTCTTTGCTCAGGGCATCCCCGCCGGTCGGCAGTGCTCAGCAAGAGAAGATGCTCCCCTGCAGCTCTTCCCGCAGAAGCCCCCAGCAGGATGGTGGCCGTGGGAGTTGGAACCTCCTTCCAAGTGTGTAAGGCCTCCCCTGTGGAATCATCCAGCCTTGAAAGTGGAGGAGCTGGGATTCCTGAGTCTGGGCCTTTAGTAACAAGCCCAGCGCCCTGTGCCTGGGATAATGAATGCCGAGGCCTGGGCTCACAGAAGTTCCCCTCTCCCCCACCCTCCTGCAGGCAGCCAGCAGGCTCACAGATCGGCAGAGATCCTGGCCGTGCGGCAACGTCCAGCTTGGAGCTGGGCCAGGCTGGTCCTGAGGGCAGAGGAACAAGACCGACCCTATAGAAGGGGTAGGTGGGGGGCAGCCAGGGAGTGAGCCCCCACGAAGCAGGCCTGGGTCAGAGGGAGCCGTGGGCGAAAAGCGAGTCGGCCTGGGCAGAGGAACGTGGCCAGAGCCCAGTGCCACGGAGGGACCCATGGGGCAAAGACCAGAGGCCTAGACCTGGTGGGCCTGAGGCTGCTGTTGTGTCCCCTGAGCTGGTCACACCTGGCTCTGTCCCCAGGCTGGCCTGAGCTGGGCAGGGTTGGGGGTCCAGAGGCCTATGGGGCCCAGCCTCAGGACTGAAGGCAACAAATGAGGGGGTGCATCTGTCCACGACAAAGCCATTTGCAGCGGTGGAGGGGAGAGTGGGGGATCCCTTGCCTGAGGAATCCTGTGGCACGAAGGAGAGCATAAGATGTGGTCGGCAGGAGAAGCAGCCCAGGAGACTGGACGGCAGGCACCGTGGCTCAGAACGGGCTGCGTTAGGGCTCTGGGTTGCAAGTGACAGAAACGTCACACCAACCAGCGTCAGCACGAGAAGGGAGGTGATGGGACCCCATGATGGAGGGTGCTGGCGGAGGCGCTGGGCTCGGGGACGTCTTCAGGCCTCCGGCTCTCTCCACTTTGACTCTGGCCTCCAGGCCCTCCCCTCCAGACAGTCCCAGGGCCCCAAGCTCACACCCCGCCAGCTCTGTGTCTGCACGGTCCTGTAATTTCAGTCCCAGCGGCTCTGACTGGGTCCTCCCTGAGTCTAAAAGGGACCATCCTGTCAGCTGGCATCTTGGAGTCTTCCAAACCCAACTCCTGCCTCTACCTCCTCCCGATTCTCCCCACGTCTGCTGCGGGCCCCCATGCCTCCCACCCTCTCCCTGTAATTCCTGTGTTGCTCTCAGATCTCAGTGTGATGAAAGGAAGGTTGTAAACAAGGCCCAGGAAAAAGAAAGCCAGCATCTCTCCAGGGCAGCCACCGACTATTGACAGATGGCAAATTGCTTTGCAACCTATATTTTTTTGTTTTTTATTTGTGTATAGATAAACAGGGCTAAACTAATTAGGATTTTTTTCTTTCCTTCTTGGGTCTTGGACTACAACGGGAGTCTCTTGCTCCGGAGTGGATTGGGTAGCAGTCTTCACTGAAGGATTTGTCTGCACAATTACAATTCATTAATGGACTTACAAGAGGGGGAAGATGGGGCCGTCCTCAGTCCCAATAAGAGGATTGTTTTGTATTTCTCCTTTTTTAATTGCATGCATATCTCCTGGACCAACACTCTGTGAAAAATGAGGAAAAAGAGACCCAACTGGCCCATCTGTTTGAGATGCAAATGATGGGGGAGAAGACAGGCATGGGAAGGGTGTGGGGAGGGGGCAGCAGGGCCAGGACATGCCTCCCTCCTCATGGGGGGTGGGGGGCGATGGGAGGCTCCACCAGAGCCCAGTCAGCATCAGGTGTGCTGGTCTGGGGAGGAGCCGCTCTGCTCACGGATCACAATATCTGGCAATATGCGGCAGGGCAGGCTCAGTCCTCTACGGAGCTACCATTCTTGGGCACCTACTATGTGCTAGGGGCTCTATATAGATTTTCTAACTTAAACTTCGCAGAGATCCATTTTATAGACCCATCTTACAGATAGAAGAAGTAAGGCAGACAGATGTGTGCAGGGCGCTGGGCGAGGCGCCGAGCAGGCAGGGGAGGAACACGTCATGGGTCTTAAGCAGGCTCGGACACAGCAGGATTGGCCCCCAGCACTTGAGTTCTGGAGCTGGAATTGGAAGCCAGGCCTGTTGTCTCAAAAGTTTCTGCTATTTCTTCTCCCTCTTTGCTGCCATCTGGTGAACCTTAGACTCAGTTTCGCCATCTGTGAAATGGGCCCTGGAGACCAGGTAAGATGAGTTTGAGGGTTGCAGGATGCTGAATTCCGAAGAAGGCAGGGGAGCCTGGGATGGCAGGCATGGAGAGAGGCTCTGGGGTCCAGGAAGGGAGGGCCCCTGGTTCCTGGCGGCAGGAGGAGGATGTGGGCGTGATCGGGGAGGTCTGCTCCCATCCCTGTCACCTGAGGCATATGGGCAGACAGAATCAGTCCCTTGGGACTCTCCCTACCGAAGGGTCTGGAAGGGCTGGCCACTCCCTTCTCCAACTGGGCCACCCTCCGGGCCCCGCACTCTGGGGCGCTTGTGCGCAGATCTCCAGGTGCCATCCCTGCTCTCCCTGGCCTCCAGCTGTCCCGAGGCTTTGTCACCCCGGGGTGACCCACACCTGACTGCTGAGGGGAGGGTGGGGGCTGAGCAGGAGCACCCCGGGAAGTATCTTCGGTTTTCCACTCTCTCGAGCTCCTATTTGCACATGGCCCAGTTTTGTCCCCAAATCAGGGAGCAAATGTCTCTGAGCCAGACAGTCAGGGAGGAGCTCCAACTTCACGGGGCTGGGAAGGAGCCGCAGCAGGCTGTTGGCCTGGCTGCAACTCCATAGCAGCTGAGAGGGGAGACTGGCGGGTCCAGAGCCACAGCGGAGGTGACCCTCGGCACAGCCACAGCCCCAGTGACACGGGGGCAGGCGCCGAGTCCGCATGGGGACCGCACAGGCCTCGGGTTGCACTCTAGCTGAGGAGCCCGGGGCCAAGGGCTCGGCTGCTTCTGCAGCCAGCAGCGAGGCAGCCAGGCCCCTGTCCTGGGGAGCAGGGAGTGACCCAGCAGTCACACTGTGGTCACCTTCACCTACTCAGGGGATGGTTAGGCCTTGTGGTTTGCACACTCGGCAAGGATACGCAGGCGTGCCCAGGGCCTGTCTCACCCAACCCAGATACAGCCACCGCCGGGCGGGGGGGGGGGGGTGAGGTGGTATCGGGAAGCCCAACAGAGGTGTCTGAGGGGCCCCCAAACAGGTGCCACGAAGAGAACATGGAGTCCACAATCCAAAGAGCTGGAGGCCTGGGCTGTCGCCGACATGCTGTGTGACTTGGGGCACGTGACTGCCCCTCTGGTCTCAGTTTGCTCACCTAGGACGTGGGGAGAACAATTCCCACCTGGGGCAGACTGAAATGAGACAGCGGGGGGGGGTGAGGGGTGGTCGGGGCTCCGGACGGAAACCGCACCTATGCCGGGGTTTGGGCCCGGGTGCCCCCTCAGCCGCAGGTCTCCCACCAGGGCTTCAAGGAGGAGACAGCACCCCCTCCCTCATGGCAAACCTCCCCACGGGTCAGAACGTGTCCCCCCCATTGCCCCCTCAGGTTCGCAGGGCCTGAAGTGGCTCCTTCTGTCTGTCCCCCCTGTAAAGTGCGAGTGGTTGTCCTACTCAGTGGCGGTGACCGGGAGCATGGGGTCTGCAGGGGCACGGTGTAGAGAGCATTTGAGGGTGGGCCGGAGCAGGTGGCTGGGAGGATGTGCCAGCACCCCGGACCGGGGTGGGAGAACAGTGGGGGGGGTGGCACTCGGGAGGGCGCCAGTTGTCCCGGAGGTCCCGTGTGGCCGGGCCACGGTGCTGCCCTGGCCCCTGGCTCCATGCAGGCGTGGGATTTCAGGCTCTGGGAAGGTCAAGGTTGGAAAAGACCCTGGCAGTCCTCTAGCTGCTCCCTCTCCGGGGGCTCCCTAGTGTGGGCTCTGCTCCCCCCCGCCAGCCCCCTGGGACTCCCAGACCCTGGCGCAGGGATCCTAAGTCTTCAAATGGGTGGGGGCTTGGAACCTGCATTTCAAGGAGACCCGGGGGTTCCGAGAGGCCACCCTGCTTCTGCCCAGGCCTGGGTGCGAGCCCTGCTCCAGCGCCCAGCACAGGAGATGCTGGGCAAGCCCCTCCCCTTCTCCAAGCCTCCCCGTCTGTCTGTGGGTGGGGGCAACCTCCTGCTCCCAGGCTCCGACTGAAGGCTTGGTGACAGGCTGCAGCGGGACGCACCTCAGCCTGTGCTCGGCACACAGTGGGCCCTTCAGCGGTGTGAACATCCCTGAAACTCCAGTGTCAGGATGTGTTAAGTAACACAGAAATTGTGATTGACGACACATGGTATTCCTTGCAACTGCATGACCTAGGCACTGCGATAGCCCATTTCACAGAAGAGAACAGTGAGGCTCAAGGGCAGGGACGGGGGGCTTGCCATGGAAGGGCTGGGCCTCCAGCACAGGCCTGTTTGTCTCATATGACCATCCGCCTTTCCGCCCTTGGGGGGAAACACGGTGTCCCAGAGCCGCCCGTGTCACCCCGCTGTGTGTGCCACCTCGCCTCCCAGGGAGGGAAGTGGAAAATAGGCCAGAGCAGTAATGAGGCTGCACGGTTCTGATGTGGCTCCTGATGGGATCTGGCTTCAGAAGCACCCCCCACATCAGAGGCGGCTGGTGTCTGGGGCCCTCGATCAAAGGCCAGCCGCCTCGGAGCCCAGACGCCGGGCCTGGCTCAGTCCTCAGAAGCCTCCCCCCTTGATCCTCTCACAGCGAGTCATGCTGTCGCTGCCATCATTTCTGGCTCTTCCCCAAGGGTGTCGCTTGCTGCCCGGGCTGGTGGCGAGCAGGGCTTCCCAAGACGGGCGCGTGCCCCACACAGCTCCCACCAGGCTGCTTGAGACCCCCACCTTGCGGCTCGTGTGGCTTCCTTCCAAGTGGCTGCTCCCAGGACAGGAGTCTTCATTTTGGTAAATGGGGTTCCAGTCCTGGCTCTGCCGCTCCACGGGGGGCCCTGGTCCCCTGGCTCCATTCCCTCCCCAGTCAGATGGGGCTTACAACGTCCTTGTCCCAGCACTGGTGCCAAGACCCTCAAGGTCGCACCTGTGAGGCCTTAGAATGTGGCAGAGTGGGCCGAAGTCCTGCCTCCTCCTCCCGCTGTGTGACTGCAGGCACGTGCTCAACCTCTCTGAGCCTCCGTTCCCTCCTCAGGTGTGACAGTGAAACAACAGGACAAGCGTTGGCTCAAACCTCACCTCCTCAGGGAGGCTCCTCAGACACTTTATTTAATCCTGCCCCCTGCCCCCCACGGCCCCCCAACATGCTGTGCAATTTATTTATGTGTTACGTTTACTGTTTGTTATCTGACTGCCTCTCAGCTCCTCTGGCATGAGGACGGGGGTCCCTGTCTTGTCTTCCAGCGTACCCCAACTGCTAGAACAGCGCCCTGCACGCAGCAGACCGTGCAGCTTGAACACGCACGCGCCCCGGCGTCAGGCCTCGCCCTCCCTGCCGGCTCATCTCCAGTTTTCTTGTTGGCGCCCTCTCCCTCCCCTGGGCACACCTGGGTCTGTTTTCCCATCCGGTGGTGGGAATGGGGGGCAGGAGGGCCTGCCCAGCACAGACGGGGCGCTGCCGTCCGTCTCCCGCACAGGTGCACGCATGTCCAGGTTCCATGATGGCTCGTGGCCTCCTGCCTCTACCCATGTGCTGAGCTTTCATGCATGAGGCTGGGGCTTCGGAAGTGCCCACCACAGGCATCACAGGGCCCTGTGTCGGCAGCACGGAGGGAGGAGGGCTGAAGAAATTCCATTTGGACTAACGAGCTTTTGTTCACTGATGCTGCAGTACGGGGCCCCAGGAAGCTGGTCCCTTTAAGAGGAGCTCACAGTCTAAGTGGGGTGATCCAGAGGGGGATGTAAACGGGCAGGTGAGAGATAAGAGTGCAGCCTGGGGGACAGGCACTGGTGCGACACACCGTATGGATGTGTCAGGGGAGGGTTTCCTGGAGGAGGAGACCCCGACGCTGGGTACAAAGGCTGAGGAGGCTGGAGGAGGGGAGGAGGGGTGTGTGTGTGTGTGTGTGTGTGTGTGTGTGTGTGTGTGTAGGGCCTGGCTGGTGGGTAGATAACAGAATTCCCCCCAGGCATTCTGCTCCCCTCCCAGCCCCCATATTCACACCATGTCAGGTCCCTGGGGTGGGAAGGACAGCAAAGAGACAGTTGAGGTCCCTGAGATGAGACTGATACTTCACGGGGAGAAGGTGGGGTCAGTGACCCATGGGTCCTTGAGGATGAGCCGTGCACAGGCCTGCCAGGCCCCTGAGCCTCAGACTGGAAAAGGCTAGAATACCTGAGCTGAGAGCCCCTGGAAACCTTTGTCCCCTCCCCTGAGGATCAGAGCACCCCTGCCAGCTCACAGGGGCTCAGGGCCCTCCAGCTGGGGCTATTTCCAGGGAGCCTCCTGGGGCCCAGGGAGGGGAGTGGCTTGTCCCTGTCCCCACGGCCAAGTCTGCCAGGCTCTGAGCTCCGGGTTCCCTCTGCCACAGGTGCCTGGGGACCCCAGCCTTCCTGCGGAGGTCTGGTGGGTGGGGAGCGGCCCCTGGGCCATCCTGGAGGACTGAGTGCGAATCCAGCCTCCTCCAGAATTCCAGCCCTGCCAGCCTAGTCTCCACTTCTCCCCTCCCTGGATCCAGTTCCTTTCAAGAGAAACCCAGCTGAACCCGCAGGACAGCCGTCGCTCAGAGCCCACCGAGAGCACCCCAGATTAACAGTGAATCTGGGAGAGACTCCATGATGGAGCAGGGCATGTGTGTCAGGAACAACAAACAGAACTGAAATGCAAGCGGGCTCCTGCCTTCCCCTCCCCAGGTGGCTTGTACTGAGGGAGACGCACCAAAAAATTCCACTTAGCAAAGGCTGCGTCCCCATCACGTGCCTCATAATTAGTACAGGAGGAAAACGACCCCAGAACAGCAATGTTCATCAGGGAGCATGTCTGCTGAGGGGTTGGCCCCATGGTCTTCAGGACCCATCTCACCCACTCGGCATGCGGGGACCTGGGGGGCAGTGAGCCTGGTGAGGAGACGGGGCGCGTGGGCTCAGGGACTCCCGGGGACCCACATCGAGCGCTGAGAGGAGCTCGCGGGTCAGTGGCCCCGTGTCCTCCCTCTGCAGACGCTGACTCGTGCGAGCCGAGGTCATGGAAGCTTCCTGGATCTTCAGATCTGCCCGTCCTTTTGTGGCACCTGTGACGCACAGGATCTGGGAATTAGAGCGGCTTTCATAGACTCAAAGATGCTTCCAGAAAACCTTTGAATCACAGAATGTGAGCATCTGGTCCCTTTCACAGAATCCTAGAATTCTAGAATCACGGAAGCATTCGTGGACTGACAGGCCTGACAACCTGAGAACTAAGGAGTCTCTGGAGGACACCTGGAACCCACCCACCGCTTATGGGGTCCTCGGAATCACAGAATCGGTCCAGAGAAACGTGGAGCAGAAACAAACATCCTGGGATCAGAATCTCAGCACAGAGAGCGACGCTGGTTTTACTCTCCGCTTCCTTATCCAGGGAGCTCTCTCCTCACTGCCCTGTAATAACTTGAACTCTCGTAGGGACGGGGAGCTCACCATCTGACAGGGGAAACTGCCCTGCTGTTGGGCACATCTGCTTATACTGAACCTAAATGTACCCCAGGTGACCCACCCATCCCTCTGCCCACTTCCCACCTCCCCCCTCCACTTCCCTGCCATCCTGCCCCCATGAAGAGCTAAATATGAAAACCAGTGAACCTGACATCATGGCACAAGCTGTTTGTCCCGGTCAAACACGGGGACCAGATTGGGCCTCGGGCTGAGGGCTGTCTTCCTCCAGGGCAGAGACAGACACCTGGCCATGGGGACACTCAACCCACCTCAGTTCACCAAGGCAGAGAGAGAGAGCATGAGAACAACTGAGAGGAAGGAGAATGGAGATACTTAGTAATGCCCCGTGAGGGGGCTGGGGGAGCTGTGTCCCTGCTCAGGGCTGGGGACAGTGCCCAGAGCCAGGGACAGGGGGACAGGGCTGGTCTGTGGGTTGTCCAACTTGGTCTGAGTTATCCCAGCCCTGCCGCTGACCACTGGGTGACCTGGAATAAGTATCTCAATGTTCCCCATCTGTAAAATGGGCTAATGAAGCCCACGCTGCGATTGGCGCCGGGCTGCAGTGGGACTCACTGAGAGTCGTCGTGCCTCGGCATGGCCCTGGGCACATGGCAGGAGGGAAAATATGTTAGCTCCCTCCCTCCCTCCATCTGTGCCTTGGCCATGGGTGATGAGGAGGATTTCTCCAGAAGCAGAACACATGGAAAGGCATTCCTGGGGAAGGGCTCAGCCTGTGCAAAGCCTGGGAGCCTTGAGCATGTCAGGAGGGTTTGGGGAGTAGCACCTAGCATTCTTGGAGTGTCGAGATGTGGGGGTGAAGCTGCAGGTGTGGTCTGGGGGCCATGGGGCCTTGGATGCCACCGTCTAGGAAGGTGGAGCGAGAGTGCTGGGAGCCGTGGCAGGCAGAGGTGGCCTCCTGAGAAGACACGCCACCTTGGCCTGGGGACAGGCCTGGCGGCTGTCAGCCTCAGGCAGGGGCAGGAAAGTCAGACCAATGAAAACATGTTAGAAACAATCATCAGAAAACATAGGATCCGCTCCCAGCCAACACCCAGCCCTAACCACATGGAATGAATTGGTGATGAAACCCAGCACTGGAACATTGGAGCAATTTAGAAGGATCTGGAAAGGTTTGATTCTGACATAAAGAGCTGGATTTGATTAAGTCACACGTCCGCTGGGGACTCAAGGAGGCCAAGTCTCCTGAGGAGCCTGGGCCGAGGCGCCCACCCACGGCAGATCTGAGAAAGCAGCGGAGGCACAAGGTGGTGGCCAAGTGTCTGGGCTGGGATCTCAGTTCTGCCCCCATGAGCTGTGTGACTTGGGGCAAATACTCAACCTCTCTGGGCCCCACATCCTCCCGCAAGCGGTGAAGGTGGCTCCTGGAGCTGTCCCCCAGGCCCCGGACCCGCCTGCCTCCACCCTGCTCACTCAGGGGCCAGGCACTGGTGGCTGAAGCCTGTGCGGCAGGTCGGAGCGGCCCATCCCGAGGGGCGCCCGCTGCCCCTCAGGAGCTGCTGTGAGCCGGGCAGGCCTCCTGCCCTCGCTCCGCCCCAGGAAGTCCTGTCACTCCTGGAGAGCCTGTCTGAGCTCCACGAGCTCTGGGCTGGGAGAAGGTGCGGCCTCTGGGGCCTTGGCAGAGAACAGAGGCCGCCGTCCATCCTGCCCCTCAGGGCCCTGGTTCTGGGGTGTCAGAACTCGGGACACAGGTGAAGGCAGAGAGGTGCAGAGGGGACAGATAAACATGGACTCGCGTCTGTCCTCTTGAGTCCCTCCTTCTGGCCGGAGAGCAGGCAGAAGAGGGCCTTGGGGCTGGGCTCAGGCTGGGCTCAGGCTAGTGGGCCCTGCTGCCCCCAGGGGCAATAACGGGGATCATTTCAGAACCCCTTCCCTGTTCCTGCGCTCCCAGGGCATCCTGCGGTAAACATCCGGTTGGTGGCACTAATTAATCAATGGGTTTTTGTTTTGTTTTTTGTTGTTTTGGCCTGTGTTTCAGGCCTCTGGTACCAAGGTTGAACCCAGAGCCTGGTGGGCGTCCATCTGGATTGGGCTGATTTCTCTGCTCACCTTTCCTATTGTGATCCCCCCACATTCCCGGGGAGCAGGAGAGTGGGGTCAGGAGCTGGGGAGCCAGCAGACCAAGTTCAAATCCCCACCTCCTCTTACTGAAGGGGGGGCCGATTGGGGGGGACCCTCACCTCTCAGTGGCCCGGGCCTGCGCCACTGGGACGGGGATGCCCTTGCAGGGCTGACATGGAGGGCTCAGGGGCCCACTGAGGCAGGGGCTCCGGGAACAGAACTCCCAGGCCATGAGAAGCAGTCCTGCCCCGAGCCGCCACTCTGCTCCACAGCCCCCGGTGAGCAGGTGCTTCTGGAAAGGAGAGCGCCGTGATTTCCTCTAATGAATGGTACCTGCTCCCTAATCGGGACCTCGCCTCCTCTTCCTGTCCCATATTGTGTGTTTTATGTGTGACCTTCGCCAAATGCAGCCATTTCTCTTTGGGTGTAGGTGAATTAGGAAAAAAATGATTGGAATTTAAATATCCTGAAAGATTTATTATGTGTAATAATGGAACAACCCCACAGAAACCACACACATTACATTGGGAGGAGGAGGGCAGGGGTGGGCTGGAGGTTTGGGGGGGTGGGGCTGGGGTTCGGAGGCTGCAGGATAAAGGACTCACTCAGCAGCTCTGAATTAGATGCAGCTTACAGTTTGCCTGCCTTTGCGGGGGAGGCGGGCTCACATTTCCTGAGCGCCTACTTTGTGCAGGGCTGTGCCCATGCTGGACCCATCAGCCCTTACTCTGTCCCCCGGGTGGGCACTGCTGCTCCCACTTTTCTGGAGGGGAGTTTGGGGCCCTGAGGGATGAACTGCCTTGTCCGTGGTCACTCTGCTGTTGGTGGCAGGAGGGGATGTGAGCCCAGGCCTGGCTGACCCTGTTCTTTCTCTGGCCCCGTGCAGGAGGGACACGGGGATCTATGTCTCTGGGGAGCTGGTGTGATCACATGAAACTGCCCCGAGGGGCCTCCTGGGTGAGCTGGGGGCCTGCCCTTTTGAGACCTCGCTGGTGGGCTGCCCACCCACTGTCCCTGCGGGGCTTCCCTCCTCATCTCCTCTCCGCCTTCAGACACATGTCAGTGGCAACCTTCCTCCCCGCCTGACCTTGGCCGAAGCTCTGTGTGGTTAGCACGTCCTGCTGGCTGAGGCGTTCTGGAAGGTGAGCGTAGCCTCCCTGCCCTGGAGAAGAGGGGAGCACTGTGGCGGCTGGCTTCTTCCAGTCTGTCCTTCTATATCTGCCTCCAGACTCCGTGTCCCCGAATCCAGTCTGTCTTACTGCAGTGTTGAGCTGGGATCCAGGCCGCCATGGCTCTGCCATGGAGATTCGGAGGGGGAGGCCCCAGCTGGGGGTCACACAGCTGTTCAGTGTCAGAACCAGAATTCCAATCTGTTAACTAATTAGTTTATTTGGCAAACATCAATTGAGGTCTTACTCTATACCCGATCCTGGAACCCCCACCCCAAATACGGTAAAACCCAACGTCACCTAAGGGCACAGAAGGGACAGGCACTGACGCAGAGGTGCCAGGCCACCCCTAGCTTCCTTGCCTGCACGATCCCACTGCAGCCCCACCAGGGGGGGAGGGAGGGGGCATTAACCCACTCGGTGGAGGAGGAAACTGAGCCCCAGAGGTGAGGCCACCAGCCAGGGAGGGTCCGAGGGGCCCCGGCCCTGGATTGCAGGTCCGCTGTTAGGTGACAGACCACATCTCTGCTTCTCTGCTCCCACTCCGTCCACCTGGGCCATTGCTGAGGACTGTCGCTTCTGCCTCAGAAATGTCTCGACCTAGTCCCGGTTTGGACATGGCACTGCCTCACCGTATCTGGTGGCCTTGAAATGGCTGTGTGTCCATCTGACGATCCGAAGTGGCCAAACCGACTGCTCGAGGGGGCCGGGAAGCGGTGCTGAGGCGCAGGAGTGAGCACACAGTAGGTGCTCAGTTGGGTCCCCACCCCTCCTGCTGCTGCATTCCGCCTGCTGCCCCAGAACAGCGTCTGTCTCCTTCTCTGCAGTTCTGGATGTCCGTGGGTCCAGGCCACCGTTATCTCCCACTCAACCCTAGCAACATCTTTACACCCAGTCCCCCTGCCTCAGGCTCCCTCCCCATCCTTCCCTACTGAGCAGCCACTCTGCAGCATGCACCTGCCTGTCTGCCCTTGAGACACACACACACACACACACACACACACACACGCACACAAAACCCTACCCTTGGTGGCTCCTCTTGCTTCAGGTAAAAACCTGAGCTCCTAGGCTTGGCATTCAATGCCCTTCCAAGTTAACCTCAATTGCTCCTCAATTGAACCCACATTTCCTGCTGCTCCCCCATAGTACCCTCCCACTCCAGCCAGGAGGCTCCTCCCTCATCACATCTGGGCTGGACGAGATCATCTAATTGAAGCAGGGCTGGTTAGAGAATGTGGGCAGGACCACTGCTCCCCTCTGAGGCCCCCAGCATTCAAGTTGTCCTGGTACTGGGGGGCCGGGCTGGCTCCAGCCCCTGTCCTGGGGTGTCCCTGACCCTGCTGCAAGGCTCACCCTCTGGCCTCTCAGCTCGGTGACCCTCCCTTCCTCTGAATTCTTGCTTTGCCTCTTGGGGTATCTGCCTCCCAGCATCTCCCATGCTGAAGCTCCTTAAAAAGAAATCCACACCCTGGAATCATTCCTGTATTGCAGGGAGCACGGAAATGTTAATCACTAGCGCCTTCCTTGTCTTCTTGCGGCCTCCATCTCTGAGCTCTGTGATAAAGGAATTAGGTCCTGGGCAAAGGAAGGCCACAGCAGTCTGAGACGCCTTTCCCTGGCCTGGGAGAGGACAAGTAGCGAGGGAGGATGAGGAAGAAGAGGAGACAGAAGGTGGGTGGCGGAGCAGGAGGGACAGAGGAGCATAAGGAGGAAAGCGCCACTGGGTGTTTGTGCTGGGGCAGAAGCACAGGGCTTTGAGAACACAGCCAGGCCTCGGAGGACCCCGGGAGGGACAGCAGCTTAGTGTGGGCGAGACCAGTAACACCTGCAGTACTGGGTATTCGTTTTTCTGTCGCCCATGCCTGGACAATGAAACCTCCGTGCCACTTGGCTGTGCTAGTAAGTTGATTTGCCCAAAGACAATAGAATGTACCGCCACGCTCTCCTGCGTGTCCCGGGTGCAGATGCGGGCAGGTGGAGCGAGGGGTCACGCAGTGGCCGTCACACCAGTGTAGCTTCTGAGAGCTCTGGGGTGCGGGGGGTTGGGGCCACCGGGGCTGGAGGCACTGGGCCCTTTCAACCAAAATGGACTACGGTTTCTTCATGACTGGAGACCCTGACTCTGTGTTAGGCCACCTAATGGGGAACAGGTGCGAGGATGCTGGGGGTGGGACGGGGCACCCTCTGAATGTCCCTGGGTCTCACTAGCTGTGGATGGAAAAAGGGGGCATCTAATAGGTAAACTTGGATCTCGCCAGCTCTGAGTTCCCCCCGCACCTGAGTGAACTGCAGTTTCTTGCAATCCCTTCCCCTGCAGTTTGAGGGTCCCCCAGGGATCTCACACGGGCTCAGAAACCAACCCACCAACTGCTCTGGTCCCCGGATGAAGGCTGCTCTGTGCCCCCTCCTGCGGTCACTGGGGAAGCCTCTGGAGGTGCCTCTCTCGGCTGCCCTGTTGGCCTTGTCCCAGTGGGGATGGCGATGCCAGTGTCCATGTCAAGGGACCGGTCCCAATAGCCACAGCATTGGTCCCTGAGCCCAGGGAGGGACACAGCCCGAAGGTGGGGCTGGGGAGCAGGCAGCTAGACCCTCAGTCCAGCTCAGGTGGCCGCTGCCCCGGAGCCCCTTCCTGGCTCTGCCCCTCTGAGCTGCAGGGTCAGCCCCCCGCAGGCTGAGCTCCCCCGCCAGCACAGTGAAGGCTCCTGGCACCAGAACAGCCTCCCTGTGGTGCCCAAAATCCCCGTCAGCACATTCTGCCCCTTGGGGTCAGCATCGGCCTCTCCAGAGCCCCTGGGGAGACCACCAGACCTTAACCCAGTGTTGGCTGTGAGCATCCCCATGGGTCCTGCCTCCCCACCCAGAGACAGCCCCCCCCCCGGTGTGTTCCTATTTCAGCTCAGCGCCCCTCTGATCCACGTCCGCCTCCTCTCAGAAGGGAATTTGGGGCCACATTTCCCCCTGGTGGTCTACAGAAATGCAAGGCTTCGACCTGGAGGAAGCGTTACAGCCCTGACAGGTGGTGTGCACCCCCATGAGGACCGGGAGGGGTGGAGCTAGGGGGCTGCAAGAGCAGGGAGAGCGGGGTGCCTGTACGTGCCTAGCATCCACCGCACGCAGCCCTGGCTGGGCCGTCCCCACCGTGCTGAAGCTTCACACCAGCCCCAGGCTGTCAGGATGATTCTTCTCGCGCTTGTCTTCATTACTTCCTTCAGGGAGGCAGAGCAGGTCCTGGGACGGAATCCTGGCTCCTCCACTGACCCGCTGGGTGACTCCAGGGCACGACACTTAGCCTTCCTGAGCCTCGGTTTGCTCATCTGCAAAATGGTGATAATATCAGTACCTGCCTCAGCAGGTTGTCTGAGGATCGAGGGAGTTGATGCTTGTAAAGTGCTTCGGTTGGTGTTTGGCACCTTCAAGCACCTGTAGGTGTTCACCACCAGCCACTGTTCCTCTGTGCTATAAATGAGCCTCGTGGAGCTCAAGTGATTGGTGAGGTCCCAAAGCTTCCAGTCCCCTTCTTCTGGTACAAAGCTCCTGATTTCCTTTTGGGGAACTCGCTCTCCCCGCATTGTCAGTCCTCAGGATCTGAATGAGGCATCCTAGACCCAAGCCCACGGGACATCCTGTTGGCTACGGCTGCCGTGATGGGTCCTGAGCGGTGTGTGCCCAACTGCGCGAGCCTGGAGCGGCCTCCACCCCAGCAGGTGCGTCGTCCTGCAGCCACGTTGTCTCCGTCCTGGGAGGGTCTGTCTGAGGGGGCAGCCAGCCCAGAGTCAGGAGTAAGAGAGAGGGGACGGAAAGCAGGACCTGGGGAGCTCTTGGGAACCCCCTGCAGGATGTCAGATCAGAAACTGAAACTCCCCACGGATTTATCAGTCACTGCAGCCAATAATTTCCTGTTTTCAGTCAGTTTGAGTCAGTCTTCCGTCACTTGCGAGACCCTCCCGGTCACCATGTCTGCAGGGAGGGCTGCGCTCACGGGGCCCAGGAGGCCCACGTTTCCTGAGCTGCTCAGAAGCGGGGGCTCCGTGTTTCTTCCCACATCACCACACACAGCGCCACCCCCCTGAAAACCCATCTAACCCATTTTACATAAGGGGACCCTGAGGCCCACAGACGTGCCGTTCTTTCCCCAAGGACCCAAACATGAGTACCCATCCGGGCTGAGTGCTCAGCCCCTGGGGTGTCAAGGTCAAAGCCCAGGTGACCTTGTTCTAGCCATCAGAGCCTGTCTCCCACAGCCCCATGCCACCCAGACCAGCCTGGAGAGCTGCCCAGGTGAGTCAGAGCCCCAGACCTGGGGGACGTGCAGGAGGTGGGCCCGAAATCTGAATCTTGGAAAAAGACAATCAAAACACTTAGGATTTAAAAATAATGATAGTAATTTTAAAAGAAATCTATTAAGTTGATGAGCTGTTAGGAGTAAAGAAAACACACACCAAGTTAGAGGGCCAAGTTCACTCTGCATCTAAAAGATCAGCACCCCTTTTCTCTGCCTTGCCCCCTCTCCTCAGCCTTGCTCATCCCCCCTCCCCTCCTTCCCCTCCTTCCCAGACATGGCCCAGCAGTTCCATTTCCTTGTGACCACAGAAGCCAGCACCTTGCTCCGCCCTGAGCTGGCAGTGTGGGGAGCCCCTCCCCCCGCCTTCGCTCTCCCACGTCCACAGCAGCACTTGGGGCCAGGAGCTGGCAGGCTTGGAGGAGAACATACAGGGCTGAGCTGGGCCTCCCCAGGAGGATAGAGCCGAGGCAGCTCAGGTGTGGTTGGGGTTCCCTGTCCACCCCCCCAATAACGAGGCCTGTGGTAATGACCCACCAGCATTTGCCCCCAGTGGCTGAGCAGATCCTGAGCCCCCCACACCTCCCCTCAGCTGCAGCGGTGGGGGGGGGGCAGGGGGGCTGGGGGACAACTCTAGGAATGGGCATTAGGGAGAAGAAGGACCCTGGGGCTGCATTGTAGTTTCTTATTCAAAAGGAGAACAAACATGCACACTGTCAGGACAGCGGGCATGGCCTGGGTGCCCCTGTGGGCCAGGGGGTCGAACATCAGGCCCAGACCATGGAGTCAGAGACAAAAACAAACCCAGGTCTGTCCCCCTGGGGGCCCTGGCTCTTCCCACTGGCCGGGTCGGGGAAGGGGGTGCTCTGGGTCTTTGTCATTCACATATTCACTCACTCCTTGGGCAAACATGACTGGACGCACCAGGGTCTAGGCCCTTGGGAAGTGACAGAGAAATCAGGGGATTCGGAGGGGTTAGGGGGACTCTGGGAAGGGAAGCCCAGGGTGGGGGGGTAGGGAAGGGAAAAGGGGAGGGAGAGGTGAATCAAGGCTCTCTGGCTTAAGTGACAAACCCGGAGTTCACTATATGGACAGTGGGGGTGGGGAGGGGGCACACACTCCCAGGGGAGGGGACAGCTGGGCTGTGTGCAAAGGGACACCACCAGGCCACATCTCCTCTCGCAAGTCTGCGCCTCCCCGCCGCTGCAGTCCACAAGGTGGCTTGGGGCTCCAGCCAAGGGCCCCCCCCATCTCCCACTGCCAGCCACCCGCAGGGACTGGCCAGGGGCCTTCAGGCTGCATCCAAGCCTGATTGGTTTAGCCATGGTCAGGTGTCCAGTCCTGGTCCAACCCGCTAAGGCAGGGGGACAACTCCTGGCTTTATATTTTATCCAAGGAGTTATAAGTATCATCATCATGAATAATAAAAATGAATATTCATCACTCACTTATGTGCGGGACCAGTGCTGGGAGCGCTCCACGCATTGTCTGATTTGACCTCCTCCCGCAGCCCTCCAGGAGGAGCCCGTGGTGCTCTCAGGCCTTACAGAAGAGGGAAGGGGACCTCAGAGGCAGTGTCGGGGGCCTGCGGCCGGTGAAGAACAAAACCCGGACTCTAGGCCCCGGCCATCTGACTCTGGGTCCGTGCTAGGAACCACCGGCCATCTGCCCGACTGTGTGTGGGCCCTGTGCTCTGCGCTCCCTGTAGGACCCCGCAGTGAATTTGAAAGATAGATGCGTGAACAGTTAAAATGCAAGGGTGTGGTAGAAAGGGTAAATGCGTGGCGTGGTTGCAAGGAGGGTATGGGGTGGGGGAGGGCTGAAGGCGGGCCCAGGAACCAGCCTGCAGGCCCCAGGGGTGTTCAGGAGAGGGGACACACCACTTTAAAGCTCATCCAGCCCCCATCTGGGTGTGTGGCAAGGGATCACACTTGGAGTGTCCCTGACTCTGGTGAGACCTGGGGCACCGGTGTCACTTCCAGAGCATTCTAGCGGGTGACAGGGAAGCCACACTGAGCGGTGGGTCAGGGTGTGCACTCGGCGCAGCCAGACCTGGCTCATGTCCTGACTCTGCCTTCCCACAGGTTATGTCACAGCGGTGACTTGTCTTTGTCGAGCCTCCGTTTCGTTTCCTGTGGGCTAGGGATGGTGGTCATCCCGCTCTGTCCGGTGGCTGTGAAGGCTAAGGAAGTGAGGGAGAGCTCCGAGCCCGGGGAGGGCGTGGGAGAGCAGCAGGGACCATTATTTACTCTGCCATCACCAGGACGCCTGTCCACGGGGTAGGAGCCTCTCCAGGCACAGCACACAGCAGGTGCTCAGGGGCCGCTGCCCGTGGCGGGGTCCCCTCCTTCCAGCAGGATGCAGCCCCCCGACGCCCCATCTGCCACAGGGATGGGAACAGAACCACGTGACTCTCGAAGAAGGCTCTGTTTTGTGGAATTCTCCATCTCTTTTTCCCTTCAGCCTGGGATTCATCGCCTTATTGACTTGAGCGGCTTTATGTGCCGCTCGTCTCT
Organism: Halichoerus grypus; assembly: GCF_964656455.1. Taxonomy (NCBI): domain Eukaryota; kingdom Metazoa; phylum Chordata; class Mammalia; order Carnivora; family Phocidae; genus Halichoerus; species Halichoerus grypus. The sequence continues at coordinate 164,920,631 of NC_135716.1, forward strand.
GGCAGAATGACAGAGAGCCAAGGTCTCGGCGCCCTTTGCTCCAGCTTTTATTTGCCTGATTTCAGGCAGTTGGAGCCCCGGCCGCCACTCAGCGGGAGAAATGTCCAAACTATATTAAATGACAGGATGTGGGCAGGTGACAGGAGAACACTTGTCACCCACCCCTGCTGGTCCTCTGGCTCCCAAGCTCCTGGTGGGGAGGAACCATCTTTGCCTGCCTGGGGCGCTCGTTTCCCAGCCTGCCCCCATAATCCCTGCGGTGGTGGCCATGGCTGTGGCCGTGGTTTTCTGGGGATGGAGTGGGCGTGGCCTGGCAGTGCTGGGCCAAGCCTATTTACCCTCTTTTCATCATTATTAGTGGTTTTTGTTTTGTTTTGTTTTGTTTAAATTTTGGGAGTGTCTTAGTTTGCTGGGGCTGCCATAACAAACAGTATTAGACCGGGTAACTAAAAACAAATGTATTTCTCACAGTTCTGGAGGCTGGGCCGTCAGAGATCGGGGCACCCGCGAGGTCTGGCTCCAGCGAGAGCCCTCATCCTGGCTTGCAGACAGCCGCAGACTCCTGGGGGAGTCCCCATGCCGGAGACAGAGAGCGCCAACAAGCTCTGATATCTCTTCTTATAAGGGCCCTGACCCCATCCTGAGTGCCTCACCCTCCTGGCCTCACTGGAACTTAATTACCGCCCAAAGCCCCCTTCTCCAAGGACCACCACATTGGGGGTTAAAACTTCGACACAGGAATTGGGGTTGGGGGGAACACAATTCAGTCCAGAGCAGAGAAGGTAAGACACTCTTCCTGTTAAATATTCAAGAAGTGTAGGTGGGTATAGAGAAGACAAATGCCCCTTCCCCATCACGTTGTCATAAACCCGCTTCCCAGATGGGACACTGGATGAGAACTATAATAAAATAATAAAAACCTTGCTGTCTTAGGTCCTGTATGATAAGTTTCTGGCCACATTCATTCAATTAATATCTGAACCTCATGACGTAGACACTGTGGTTACTCTTGTTTTAAGGGTGGTAAACTGAGGCTTGGAGCAGTGGAATGAACCCCATGATACCCACTGATAACCATCAGAGGGGCTGAAACCTGGGTCACGGAGACCGCCAAGCTCCGTTCTTTCCACCTCGCCTTATATTTTTCTCTGCACAGTCTACACTTTCTTTCTGTGACAGAATGGGAATATTTGGTATACGCTCATTTGTAATTTGCCTTTCATCTGAGAGCGCCTCCCCACGTAAAGCTTCTCTAGCTTTCAAAGGCTGCCCGGCGTTCCGCTGTAATAAGGCACCATCATTTATGTTAGTCAGTTCCCTCTGGGTGTGTTTCTGTATTTGGGTGGCTGCTTTTTTTTTCCTATTACAACCAGTGATGCTTGCTATTTTATTTTCTCTCATTCATTTAAAATTATTTCTAACTATCCAAGGGCTATCTGCAGACACTCTTATCGCTGTATATTCAAGCAGGTCATATAAAGAAAAAGCACCTCTCTGCTCCCTCCCCTCCAGATCTCCCCCTGCCACCATAGTAACCACTGACATCAGCATGGTATGTGATCCTTACAGACCTCTGTGGATGCACTTGTACACACACGTATATGCACGCTTGATTTTAAACAGATGAAAGGTAGCATATTATAAGCATGTGTGTATCTAGCTTTCTAATCTTTGACAATATCATAGACATCTTTTTATGTCAGTACATAGCGGCGGACCTCTTTGGCTTTCATGAAATGATTTATTTCAGATGCTTAGATATTTCTCCTTTCTGCCTTTCCTCCCTCCCTCCCTCCACCTGCCCTCTCTCCCTCTCCCTCCTCTCCCTCCCTCTCCCTTCTCCCTCCCCCTCCCTCCCTTGCTTTCTTCCTTTCTTTCCCAATTCCCCTACTAATGAATATTTAGGCTGTTTCTGTTTTGTTCTCTATATAAACATCCGTATACTGCAATAAACATCCTTCTGTGTGCCTCATGGTGTGCACATGGGAGTTTGTCTCCAGCATCAATACCCAGACATGGGATTGCTGAGCTCAAGGCTTGCCAGGCCGGGGCTTGTCTGAGACCACAGGAGGCCGGGGAACAGCTGGGTTGTGGGTGCCTGGTGGCTGTTTGCTGCAGGTGGCATGAGGGAGACAGGGAGGGATCTGCCCTTCACTTAGTCGTCTACAGACCAAGGCCGTGTTCTTGGGCAGCTCCTGTGGTGTAGGTTGGTAGACTTGCTTTTATAAAAAGAGGTAGTGTAACCACTGGAAAGAGTGCCCTCCAGAAGCCGTCTGGCTCCCTCCCTGGCATTTTCTCCTGGAGCGACTGGGGGAGGCTCTCTATTACCTTCGGGGTATTGGGCTGGCAACAGCTTGGGGCTAACTTTCTGTCCTCATGAGGTTTGTCCCGGGTACAGAGGGAGAAACTGAGGCCACTTTGCAGAAAGAGGCAGAGGCAAGTAGAGAGAAAAGGTGGTTATAAGGAGAGTCCTGGTGGCACAGAGACCCTGATTCTGGCCATTTCTTCTTCCGTCCCAGGAGCTCCCAGCCTTCCTCCTGCTCTGGGGCCTACCTGACCTCCAAAGGCCTCAACTGCTGAACTGGGGTCTGATGCTACTGCCCAGGGTCCTGATAGATACTGGGAGTGGGCTCATGAGTCACGAGGGGTCCAGATGGGCAGAGTGGGTCCCCAGGCTTGTAGAAGGGTCTCCTCCAGCCCAGTTTCCTGACTTCAGAGTCCCCTACATCCCACCCTCCAATCTGCCCACTCTGTCTCCTAAAGCACAAGGCTGGCTTTGTCATGCCCTCAACTTAACCTTCAGGAGCTGTCCCTTGCTCTTAAGGTCAAGGTCATGCTCTTCAGGGGCGCCTGGGTGGCTTAGTCTGTTAAGCGTCTGCCTTTGGCTCAGGTCACGATCCCGGGGTCCTGGGATCGAGCCCTGCATCAGGCTCCCTGCTCAGTGGTTGGGGGGGTCTGCTTCTCTCTCTCCCTCTGCCTCCTCCCCGTTGCTCATGCTCTGTCTGTCTCTCTCAAATAAATGAATACAATATTTAAGGGAAAAAAAAGGTCACGCTCTTTAGCCTGGCGAGTGGGGCCCTAGAAGGTCTGGCTTCTGAGCGCCTCATTTCTCCTTCTATGCCTGCACACCTGATCCTCTGGCTGGACCCTACTTCTGTGTGTTCCGTGACAGTCATTCTCTCTCCTCCAAGCCTTGAACATGCTGTCTCCATGGCCTGGGCACATTTCTTCCTCTTTTCTAGCTCACTCCCACTGGAGTGGGGTTTTCTAGATGCCTCATCTTTCAGGCTTGGAATTAAACATCCCTTCTTCTAGGAAGCCCCCTTGCTTCCCTCCTCTGCACTCAGCATCATGGGTAGCCTGCAGATTTGGTTGTCTGGTGAGAGCTGCATCCTTGGTCCCGCCACAGGGCTCAGTAAGGACCCTGGTAGTTACAGAATGAATGAGCCCAACCAACAGGTGTCAGGCAGTGTGGAATACCACAGCCATGGAATCAAGACAGACTGGGGACCAAAACCTGATGCCAAGCTGACTACACCCCCCCCACTCCCCCGCCACCGCAGGTCACTTTCCTTCAGGGCAAATGCAAACATTATCACCTACTTCTGTTGGAGAAAAGATAATGAGGGTGACAGTGTTTGGCAAATGCATTATGCAAATATTAATCTTTAAAGTCACACTGGGTCACTAAGGCTCCGTGTGCACAAATTGTTCTGACAAATCTGATGGTGTTTCTTTAGGATGAAAATGCAAACATCTCAGGTATAGGGCAGAGGGGAAACAGAAACACACATTGAATGAAATGCTACAACGTGCCACGTTCTTACCAGGCACATCCAAATATTAATTTTCTGCATAAAAAAAAAACCCTCACAACTTCGGTCAGGTTATTATTATTTATCTCAGAAACTTTGTAAAAAAATTTTCTGTTGCAAATGGCACGTTCGTCTTCGTACGTTGATTTGGAATCCAGCAAACGCGTTAAACTCCCTTATGATCTGTAGGCTCTCGTTTGGGTTTTGCAAAAAGTCAAACACAGCGTATGCAAATAATGAGAGTTTTTCCTCTCCCTTCCCCATCTGTATACTTTTCATTTCTTTTTGTTGTGAAGTGCTTTAGAAAAGACCTCCCATGTTGAATAGAAAATGATGCTGGCAGCCATCCTTGTCCTGTTCTTGCTCTTAAAGGGAAAGGGAAAGCTTTCAACATTTCACCACAAAATATTGTTTGCTGTAGGCTTTTATTTTTTTTTTTTACTAGAATCTCTTTTATTCCTTTCATTCCTCGTTTGCCAAGGGTTTTGCCATGAATGGATACCAACTTTCATCAAATGCTTTTGCTCAATCTATTCAGATGATCATCTCCTTTGAAAAGACCTAATGTGATAGATTACGTTAATTCATATACTAGCACTAACCTAACATCGTATTCCCAGGAAAAACCAAACTTGGTCATAATACAAATGTCTAATTTATTCACTGCTGGCATTCTCTTGCAAAATTTTTAAAAGACTTTTTTGCATTTATATTTTTGGGTGAGCCTGCTCCACAATTTTCCATTTATGGTGGGACTTGGGATTCAAGGTTTTGTTTGTCTCATAAATAGAAGTATTAACATAGGACTAGAATAATCTCTGCCTTAAATGTTGGAGAGAACTCATTTATAAAACCGTGTGGATAAAGTGCTTTATTTGTGGGAAGATTTCTACTCTTGATTAGACTTAATGGTGACGAAATTATGAAGAATTCAGAAATTTCTCTCTGGGTCAGTTTTGGTAGTTATATAGTTTTTTCCTAGGAATACAGTCAATTAATCTAGAACCTCAAATTTATTGGCATAAAGCTGTTCAATTTTCCATGCATTCGATTTTACTATTTCTGCAGCCGTTTCCCTTTCCCGTCACTAATATAGCTTATACGTGTGTGCTCTCTTGCTCTCCCAGCCTTTGTTCAGTTTTGCCAGGATCTCCTCCTGTTTTTACATTTTTTCAAAGAACAAACTTTTGGCTCTGTTGATTCTGTCTGTTATATTTGGGACTTAACCTTTCTGTGCCTCAGTTTCCTCTTGTGATGCTGAGAGATACAGTTTCCCAGGTGAACATGCCTGGAGAGTTAAGAAGGTCAGGAGTGGGTTGGAGTTTGGCCACAGCTATCCACCAAAGCAGCGACAGTCAAGGGGCAGGGAGGGGCAGCTTGTGATCCAGGTAGTGGATGGAGGGGAGGTGAATTTTCTTGAACCATGTTGCTATAGACTGAATGTTTGTGCCCCCTCCCCCCAATTCATGTGTTGAAACTTAATCCTCAATGTTATGATATTAGGAGGTGGAGGCCTTTGGGAGGTGTTTAGGTGGTAAGGGTGGGGCCTTAATGGATTAATGTCCTTATAAAAGAGACCCCAGAGAGATCCCTTGTCCCTCCCACTCTGTGAGGGGAAGAGGAAGAAGAGGGCTCTCACCAGACAACCAAATCTGCAGGTACCTTGACCTTGGACTTCCCAGCCTCCAGAACTGTGAACGTAAACTTTTCTTGTTTATAAGCCACCCAGCCCTTTTGTTACAGCAGTCCCAGAGGACTAAGACACGCATGGACGCCACAGACTTTCACTGGCCTCGAGCAATCTTCTTGGGAGGAAGGGATCCCAGCAGTGGGGTGGACTGAACAAGGAGGACCTTTAGGGTTGGGGAGGGGCCCAAAAGGTCAGCCAGAGAGAGCACGCCCTGTGTCAGGGAACTATGTAGTCCCCATAAACACATCTACCTGTGCAGCAGGAGGGAGCTGTCTTGTGCGTGCCGCCCGGGACCAGGACCTCCAGCAGAGGAAGAACACACAGAGTGCCAGCCAGGTCAAACCAGCTCCCCTTCTCCTGAAACAGCTCCAGAGGAAGGGCAGGAGGGAGACATGAGCACTATGCACCTCGCCTCCCCAACCCTTCCCAGCGGGGGCTCCTGAACCCCAATGAGACCTGAGCTGGGAGAGAGGACCCGACTGGACCTTTTTATGCTGACAGTTAGGCAGGCCCCAACTCCACAAGATATCGTCACAGCTGAAGGTGAGAACAAGGCCAAAGCAAATGCCTGTGATGTCCTCTAGAGAACATGGGCACTCCGCCGAGCTTGTTTGAAGGCAGGGCTCGGGGAATCGACACCATTCCTCCTTGTGCCCCATCAGATTCCACCCATCCAATGAACTGGTAACATATTTACTGTGTAGTTTTGAGAAGAAAAAAAAAATGAGGTCTGGGGACTCCCATCTCTCCCTCCCCAGAAGCTTTAGGTTCTAGGGTTACTTATAATAGTAAAAATTTGAGAACAATCCAGTCAATCTCACAGGAGGGATTTCGTTAACTAAACTCAGTATCACTGCAGCCCTCCACCCCGCCCCGCCTCTTCTAGATAAAACCCTGCTCCAACATCGAGAAATCTGGGTCCACAGTCCGCCACACATTTATTTAACTGTTCGATTCCAGTGTGTATATGCAGAGCGGTATCAGAACTGTGAATCCATAGCGCTGCGGGAACCGCTTTATCAGCTAGAGTACAGTTCTTACGCGCAGCTCCTTTCATCTCAGTCCCAGCACTACCTACATCAGCACTTCCTCTCCATTCCGTTTATTAAGGCTGTTTCATACATTCCTAATGCTCTTAGATTCTCCCGTTAGTCTGTTTCCCGCCCTGGGATCTTCAAATCCCTGAGATGATATTTTAAAAATTTGCAGACACTAAGATTTACTTTTTGTGCTGCAAAGTTCTACGGGTTTTCACAAATGCACAATGTCATGTGTCCTCTGCTACAATATTATACAGTATCATTCTGACACTCTAAACCGCCCCCCTGTCCTTCATCTACTCTAGTAGCTATGCCAGAGGCTAGATGATCTCTCTATTGTCTTAATAGCTTTGTCTGTCCCGGAATGCCATACAGTTGGAATCACATTATACAGTCTTTGCCTACTGGCTTCTTTCACTTAGCAATATGCATTGAAGTTTCATCCATATCTCTTCAGAGCTTGATAACTCATTTTTTTTAAATCACGGAATAATATTCCATTATATGGCTGTACCACAGTTTGTTTACTCATTCATCTATTTAAGGATGCCTTGATTGTTGCCAGTTGTTGGTGATTGTGAATACAGCTGCTATAAATATTCATGTGCAGATTTTTGTTGTGGACACAAATTTTCAAGTCATTTGGGTAAGTGCCTGGGAGCGTGAAGCTCTGTGAGAAATCGCCGGGCTATCTTCCCCAGTGGCCGTGCCATTTTGCATTCCTACCAGCAGTGAGGGGGCATCCCTATTGCTCTGCTTCCTTGCCGGCATGTGGTGCTGTCAGAGTTTTGGGTTTTCACCTTTCTAATAGGTGTGCTGGCTCCTCACCCTGTGGCCTCCAGGAGCATCCCGTTTTCCAGCTAGCCCTTACTCAGTCTCTAGCAGCTCCTCAAAATCACCATGAAGATATCCTCAGGCCACTTTATGGGTCTGGTTTCTTCTGAGGAGAGTTTAATAAATGGACTGTTCATAAGGGTGAGGTCAGAGTGAAGGGTCACCACCAGGTCAGGCTGGGGGACCAGCTGCGCTTACAATGGGCAGGACCTGAGCTCCCTCTGTCCCCTGACCTCTGTCAACTTCTATTTTGGTAGACCACCGTGGCATTTCGAGTCCCCTGGAATTAGTGTCAAGTCAGATTCAGTGTCTAGGAGTTCCCCAAATGAACTCCCTTTCCCAGTAAGTGGCTGCAGGTCGCTTGGGGGAGGGCTGATGTATGTGTTTACGGTGACAGTCCCTGGCCCCCCGTAAGGTGCCAAGCTTCCCTTCAATCAAAAGCACCTGTATCTGGGACTGGACTTGGGTCTTGACACTGAGCGAGAGGCTTTGACCTTCCACTGTGGTGACTGAAGTGAGGTACGTGTCTAGCAGACCTAGGGTTTTGTTTTTTGGGGGTTTTTGTTTGCTTATGTGTTTTCCAGTTAGACCAAGAATGCTCTAGTAGACTGCTCATATATTTATTTTCTAGGGATGCCATGATCAGGGATCCCTACAGACAAGGCATCTGATGACCTGTACCTCCCTGTCGTCTGTTTCAGTAGATGCTCCTACCTTAATTTGGCCCTCTGTTCCTCTAGATCCCATCATCCCCATCCCACTAATTTCCATGAGCCTATTTCAGTAACAGCTTTCACCCAAGGCCATACCCATCCTATAAAGAAGAGCAACCACAGTGCTTTTCAAAGATGCAGGGAAGGCATAGGCGCTCCCTTCACTGATGAATTCCTCAACGCCTTCATTTCTTCTGGGTGTTCTCACACAACACAGTTGAAGGTGGGTGTACAGGTTGCACAGGATAAACCAAGCCCGACATTTCTAGCTTCCTAAGCCTTTGGATTCCCTCCTGCACATCATCCCTGGCTTCTCTCCACATGAGAGTTCTCGAATCACAGATGTAGAACATCATCAAATAAGACTTCTAGTCAACCAACCAAGTGAGCTGTGGCCACCTCCATTTTCATCCAGATTACATCCCGAATTGCTGGTAAGAGCTCTCATATCAATGAATTGGGGCCAATTTGGTTTTTCACATCCTCCCTGGTCTAATACCAGCAGAATCCACTCCTATATGCTCTCCAGGTTTGCCCCAATTTATGCTAGCAAAGTCTTGTTTTTATTGTGCAAACTATTTCTTCTGGGTCATAGTTCATACCTGTCCCCTTGGAGCATGCTGAGATTTGGTCCTAGTTATGGGTCTAGTAGCAATGGCAGGCAGTTGTCATGGCTTTTGAGGCAAGTGAGCTTCCCCTTTAAAGGCCTATGCCCCAGGTGACTTTGTCATAGACTTTTCAAGCAGAGGACGGCTGGTGTCTCTGGGCCTTGGAGGGAAAGCCACTTTCACTGTCAAGGGGTGCTTGGAGTGGTTTAAGACTTTGGTATCATCTAGTTCCAACCAGATGCTCCCCTTCAAGGTTTCCAGATCCTGGCTTTTTTTTTTCCCCCAAGAGAAGTGATATTTCAAGGACCTTTCACATAAGATACTTGTCAAGACTATAAAGTCAATGGATGTTGGGATTCAGCAACCTGCTTAATTAATTTTGTATGGGATTTCAGACACCATCAGCATTGTGACTGCAAGAAAGGAGAGATTTGTTTAGGGCTGTCATAGCTAAGAGGTAAAGGACTGAGCTTATGACTTTTCTTCTACATGCTCCGGTGCACTCAGGAGGGTCCCCCACCGCCCCCATAGTGACCATCACCACCATGACAGTCAAGTGTTGTGGCCACATGTGCTCCTGAGGCACTTATTTCAGTTGGCACTTCATCATGATCAACTGTAGGTGATCATGATGCCACCAAAAGCCATTACTGAGATGCCAGTAATCCATGGCCTGACTAATCCCGAAGCCACTGAAAACCATGGATTACAGTCATCCCATTTCCCATTGGCAAGGGTTTCAGCACTGTGTTCATACCCGAGGGCATGACCAATCTGATCCCAAGGGTCCTGTCTTTCTGGGTCTGTCACCCGGATCACACCTAGTGCCAATTCCTCATCAGCCAGGGTCAAAACAAGAGACAGAAACCACCTCAAATTTGGATAGGCCATGTTCAATATAAATAATGATTACATAACTAGGGATTGCTTGCCAGGGGCAAACAGAACTCAGAGGAAGGCAGGAGTGGCAGGTGTCAGGGGCGGCCACTACATGTAGGGTTCTATGCAAGGAGAGAACACATCTAGAAGAGTCTCCCTTGCACTTTGCCCCCACCACCAGGGTGCCAGCCCCATCAGAGAGTGCGTGTGGTAGCCCGCTGGATAGTGGAGGGAATTTGCTGGGGGGGGCGGGGCGTGAAAGTGGAACTTGCTGGGTTATAGGTGAAGCGATCCACAGGGAGACAGCACAACCAGGAACCTGCCAGCGCCTGCTCACTGGGGTGGTGGGCACCACTAGGTACCTTGTAGTGCTCGCTTTTGTACCCTTGGGAATAATCAAAGAAGAGCGTACCAGAACCAAGAGGAGAAGCCCGCATTTTTTTCCTCCTGGGTTCCTCCCGTGACAATTACTGGCAAAGTTTAACATCATACATATGAGGTATCGTAGATATGATGACATATGTTATACATTTTATAACATCATCTCTATAGCTGTATATACCTTTGTATATCTGACAAGGGAGACATGGGGGATATTCTGGTATTGCGTGCAGGTAACGAAGGATTTGGAGTTGAGAGCCAGTAAATGGATAAGTGATACACTTAGGTACTGTACACCATTGTATAACCCAGAGCACATTATTTGCCTTTTCTGAGTCTTGATTTCCTCTTCGTGAAGGGGGAGAGTCGCCGCCCTCCTGCTGGGTTGCCCTGAGGTCTGAGATGAGTATGTCCAGTGCCCCGTACACAGCTGGTGCTTAATTAGAAGAAGTGAACACATGTTGGCAAATGGCCCCACTCTGCATTTTGGGGTCTGGTTTCTGGACCTGCCCTCCAGTGGGGGTCTTTCTGCCCCTGTTGGAGCCTCCCTGGGCTCTGGAGTTGTGAACCAGAAGCCGAAGAAGGGCCCTGGAGGTCGGAGAGACCCTGGAGGTCGGGGCCCTCTCTTTCCTCTTCCTACCTTGCTGTAAATCCTTGATAAGTTACCTACAATCCCTGAGCCTCAGTTTCCTTCTTCATCACCTGCCATGACCTTGACCCCGTATATAGTCAAGTGTGCTGGGAACAGCCCTGAGTGGGCTCCCAGGAGAGCTGGAATCCAGCCCCCCTCTGTCACTAGCCTGCTGTGTGTCCTTGGGTGGTGTCTCTCCCTCCCATCTGTCTAATGTTTGCCCATCTGTCTAATGAGGGGGTTACACTCAGGTCTCCCAGGTGTCCCCCACTCCCCCAGCTCTTGATTCTCTGATTCTCCACCGCTCATCTCAGCAGACAGACGCCACCCAGTGGCACCATCTCACTTCCTGGGGAGGCCACTGCAGGGGCTGCCACATTGAAAAGCTGGGCACATCCGCAGTTCCCGCTTAATTACTCTGGCTTCTGTTTACTGCCTCCCCAATTCCCCGAGCAAACATCTCCATTACTGGGAGTAATTTACTAGCACCAGCTTCCACAGCGAGGAGTGGAAGCTTTGAGACATACCCTCACCCCAGCCCCCACAGCCTGGAGGGGCACGAAGAGTATTTCAGGACTTTGGGGCCCTCGGGCCTGGCCCTTCCAATCTGCAGCACATCCCAATCTCTTCTGGAATCTGCAGACTGCCTCCAAAGTGTTAGAGCATGAACTTAGGAGCCTGATGGACCTGGTTTTGGCCCGGCTGTGCTCCTCCCTCTGACCTCAGGTAGGGTGTTTGTGCACCTGCCTCACCCCCCACCCCCATTCCTGCCTGGAGGAGGCACGACCCTCAGCCCTCAGGCTTTGCAGGGCAATGGGACTTTGAGGCAAATTCCTGGGTGACTCCAGAAGGGGGCGTTCTCTGGGGCAGGTGCTTGTTTCTGGGCAGAAACCTGCCTGAGGGAAAGCTCGGACCAGGGCGGCTTCTGTCTCTGCAGGCTGCCCTGGAATTTTCCTCCTCCTGGGTGGTGAGAGCATTCAGCGTGGGGTCGCTGGTGCCCCAAGGCAGGCTGGGACAGCAACTGCTCATCTTTGGGGTTTGGCATTTGAGGTGTTCCCGCTGCATGGCTCTCTGGGCCTGGCCCCCAGGGGTCCCGCGGCTCCCGGACCCGGGATAGAAGCCGGGTCTGGGGAGACGGAGCCTCGGCCAGCCCAGCAGAGCCCAGAAGAGGCCTTTGATTCATGAACCACTGGACTTGGGTGGAGTTAGCCACTGGGTTTCCAATTGATTTCCAGGGGGAGGAGGATGGAGCTATAAGCTTCTAGAACGGGCTTGCAGCCTGGTGGGGATCTGAGCCCCGCAGTGGGCAGGAAGTGACTGACCCACCCAGGCCCCCAAGAGGGAAGATAATGAGGTAAAGAAAACCCATCTGCATGGGACTCGTCCGGGGCCTCAGAGACAGAACTGCTGCGTCTGGAACACGTGCCCAGCTCTGCAGATGCAAGGGGCCCGGTGGAGAGAAGGTGGCCTCCCCTCCCCTCCCCTCCTGGCTCGGAGGAGGCTCCGGTTTGTAAAGGATGAGGTCAGGAGAGTCCTGGCAACTTCAGAACTCAGGGGTGATCACCGGGGACCTGCCCTCCCCACAGCCCCCAGCCGGCCCTTGTCCTGCAGCCCCCTCCCCCAGGTGGGCCCTGGGTCCCCCGCAGGCTCCGAACAAGGAAGGGAGGAGGGAACCAGCTTCTCTGTGGGTTTGGGAAAGGGAGCCCTGGGTCCGAATTCCATGGGCTGTTTCCACCTGCTGGCTGCGGGACCTCGGGTCAGCTCCATGCACACCCTGGGCCTCAGTTTCCTCGCCTTTGAGATGGGATATGAGGAGACTGCCCTCCAAGCATGGCTGTGGGATGAGATGAGATACCACGTGGAGGGAGCAGCACAGCCCTTGGTGCGCAGCAGGTGGGACGCAGCCCGGGGTGACAGATCCCCAGTAAAGAGCTGATTCTGGTGGCCATCGTCTGTGTAATCCTTGGATACGTACCTTAGCCTCTCTGTGCCTCAGCTTCCTCACCTGTAAAATGGGAGGGCTGATAAGGTGCCAGACACGGCTGAGGGACTTTCACAGGCCAGGCTCTGTTCTACTCCCTTTGCAATAATCCCGCAAGGGAGCTATCATTGTTAGTCCTGTTTTATAGGTGAGGAAACTGGCCCAGACAGGGGGAATAACTTGTACAAGGCCAACTAGGAAGTGGTGGAAGCAGGATTCGAACCCAGATCTCTCTAACTTTGGAGTCCAAGCTCTTACCTGGAAGAAAGTGCCACTTCCCACCTTATTACTAAATATCAGCACAGGATTCAGGACATACTGCTGAGACCACCTGCTGTTTAAGGGGAAGATGTTGTGGTCAGAGCTGGGGTGGCTGGGGCCTGGAATAATCAGGGGAGACTTCCTGGAGGAGGTGGAGAGGTGGGCAGGACAGACCGGCCTGTGGTCCGGAGAAGGTGTTGGGGAGGCTGAGCTCAGGGAGCACAGCGAGGGCAGGGCCAGGCCGAGGGTCCAGCCCCAGGGCTCACTTTGGGATGCGGGCCGGGCTTCTGGAATCACTTACATGGCTAGAAAATGTTCAGAGCTGGCCTCAGGCTCTGAGGTTCCTCAGGTATCAGTCGTTAGGACATTAGCTGGTTTCTGTCTCTGTTAAGAAGTTGTATATTTCCTCATAATTCAATGTCATGGTTTTAGCAATTCGGTGTCTCAGACTCTATAATCAGGGGTGAGTTGTGGCTTTTCTCCTCTGCATTTACATAGTTCTATTGACTTGTCCTTCATTATTGAGCTCGTAATTCTTTCCACGAGCTTTCATCGATTTCCATATCGCAATATCTCCTGATGCCCTTTTTGATAAGAAATCCTGTTTCACATGGCCTCGCATCAGGGTTAAAGTATTTTTACTTTGAGCTTATTTTATTATAAAACAACATCAGTACCTCCCTGGGGATGCCTGTGTGCCCTCCTAGGGATGTTTGCTTTATCTCCTCAGACAGTTTTTGCCTTTTCACACCCTGTGTGACTTATTGTGGGTGGCTGGACATGATGTGTCCATCACAGGAACTCAGGTAAACTCGTGTTTGATGTGAGGTTTTCTGTTGATCTGGCTAGGAGTGAGGCTGTGTTTCTGTTTGCTGTACTTGTGATATCAGAGGCTAGAGTTTCCTCCATTGTCCTGTTTTTGTCTCTCCTGTTTTGGGTTTTCCTAGAGACTCCCTAAATAGGGTCTGAAACTTGAAGTTCATTTAGCTGTAATCCTGTCACCAAACGGAAGCCCTACTGAAGTGGCGTGGGTGTGAAGGTGGGGGAGGAGAGGAGGTATTCGGTGGGCTCTTCCAGGAGCCTGAGTTGGGCATTTCCCTGGTAAAATCGGTTCCCTTGGAACAGGCCTTCTTCAGGGAACAGAATGCTCAGCGCCTATTTCAAAATGTCTGTTTTCTCTTCTCCCTGCTGGGAAGCAGGAGGGGACTTTTCTCCTCTCCTCACATTCAAAACCTGGTAGGGCCCCCGTACGTAAGACTAATGAAAATATGGTTTGCCTTCCAGGATTTGGCTGCTTTGGAGTTTTTCATCTCTCAAGCTAAGCAGCACTGACTCTCCAGCAATTCATCACATACAGTTTAAAGTGTTCCCAAAGATACCAGCTCCAGTTATGGGCTTGTGTTCCTGGTAAGCAGTGATCGTAGGTATCTGCTTGTCTCTCCAATTTTCGGGGCACCAGTTTGTCTGCGGTCTCAATTCTTTGATGCATCTGGGAAGATGGTTCTCAGTCGGTTCAGCATTTTTTCTCATTGTGAGGATGAGAATGAGAACTTCCTCACTCTTCACAGTAATTTGCAACATGCAGCTCTTACACATGTTTTGTTACATGTGTAGCTAAGTATGCTGTTTCCTTTGGAGACTGTGTCATTGTGTTCTAAATGTCAGTTTCCACATGTTCACTGCCAGTACATTTGAATACGATGAAGTTTTGGGTGTTGATCTTTTATCCTGTAACCTTGCTGTACCCACTTATTATTAGTTCTAGGAAGATTTTCTCTTGTTGCTGTTGTTTTGGTAGATTCCTTGTGATTTTCTACAAAGAGAGTCATACCATCTCCAAATAGGAGAAGTTTTATTTCTTTGTTTCAAATCTGTATGTCTTTTATTTCTTTTTCTTGCCTTATTGCAATGGCTTTCTCATCTAGTAATAGGAATATGAGTGATGAAGGTGGGCATCCCCTCCCGTTCCTGATCTTTGGGGCAGACATTCAGTCATGCACCATTAAATATGACAGCAACTGTGGGATTTTTGCAGCTGCTCTTAATCAAGTTCAGGAAGTTCCCTTCCATTTCTACTTTTTACAAGAGTTGTTTTTTTTTTTTAAACCATAAATGGGTATTGAATAATGCCAAATGCTTTCTCTGTGCCAACTGATAGGATTGTGTGATTTTTCTTCTCTAGCCTATTATTACCCTGGATTATGCTGGTAGATTTTTGAGTGTTGAACCAGCCTGGCAAACCATAATAAATTCCACTTGCATATGGTGCATAATTCTTTTTATATGTTGTTGGATTTGGTTGCTAATAACTTTTTTTTTTTTTTTTTGAAGATTTTTGGGTCTAAGTCTGTGAGAGATATTGGTCTATTCTTTTACCTTTTTCCTACGCTGTTTGGTAACAAGCTAACATGGGTTTCATCTATTGCTTTGAAAGGGCTCTCTCCTCTTCTATTTTCTTGAAGAAATCGTATAGCTAGCATTGGTGGTAATTCTTTTTTAAAACGTGTAGAATTCTCCAGTGAAACCATCTAAGCCCAGAGATTTCTTTTGGAGGAGCTTTTTAATTATTACCTCAGTTTCTTTAATGGTTATTCTGATGACCTATCTCATCTTGGTTGAGTTTGGTAATTTGGGGTTTTCAAGGAATTGGACTATTTCTTCTAAATTGTCCAGTTTATGATGGTAAATTTGTTAATAGTATTTTCTGAAATATTTTTTAATGGCTGCAGGATTTACAGTGCTATCCTTTATATCACTCCTGGGACTGGCATATTGTCTCTTCTCTCTTTTTGTTCCCATCAGGCTTTTTTTTTTTTTTTAAAGATTTTATTTATTTATTTGATAGAGAGAGACACAGCAAGAGAGGGAACACAAGCAGGGGGAGTGGGAGAGGGAGAAGCAGGCTTCCCGCTGAGCAGGGAGCCCAATATGGAGCTTGATCCCAGGGCCCCTGGATCATGACCTGAGCCGGAGGCAGATGCTTAACGACTGAACCACCCAGGTGCCCCTGTTCCCATCAGTCTTGCCAGAGATTTATCAATTTTATTGATTTGTTTGAAAAACAGCTTTTTGTTGTTGTTGTTGTCACTGATTTTTCTCTATTGTTTTCCTATTTTCAATGTCATCACTTCCTGCTTATCTTTATAATTCCCTCCCTTCTGCTTGCTTTGGGTTTATTTTGCTGTTCTTTTCCTGGTTTATTGAAGTCAGAGCTTAGACAATTGATCTGAGACCTTTCCTCATTTCTAATATAAGCATTTAGTGCTATGAACTTCCCTCTCAGTGCTGACTTAGCTGCATCCTAGATAGTTTGATATGTTGTATTTTTGTTTTCATTTGTTCTCTGTAATTTTTTTAAAAAGTTACTTTTGAGACTTCCTCTTTGGCTCATGAATTATATAGAGGTACGTTGTTTAAATTCTACATATTTAGAGATTTTCTCTGTTGTTATCGGTATCTACTTTGATTCTGATATGACCAGAGAACACACTCTGTACCATTTCAATTTTTAGAAGTGTACTGAGTTTTGTTTTATGGCTCATATGGTCAAGGTATGGTCTGTCTTGGTAAATGTTTTTGGGGTACTTCAAAACAGTGTATTCTGTTGTTGTTGAGTGTTGTGTTCTATGAAGGTCAGTTAGATCCTGCTGGTTGATTGTATCATTTAGATCTTCTATAGTTCGGCTCTGTAATATCATTTCATTTCTTGTTTGAAACTTCTCTTTCTTTGCTGAGATTTCCTTTTTTTTTTTTTTCATTTGTTTCAAGAGAATTTGTGATTA
This sequence comes from Halichoerus grypus, assembly GCF_964656455.1. NCBI lineage: Eukaryota > Metazoa > Chordata > Mammalia > Carnivora > Phocidae > Halichoerus > Halichoerus grypus. The sequence goes on from NC_135716.1 coordinate 164,937,246, forward strand.
ATTTTTGAAGCATTTTAAGTGGCTGCTTTAAAATCCTTGTCAAATTAATTCCGGGATCTGATTCATCTTGGTGTTTGGCATCAGTTGATTGTCTTTGCTAATTTAAATTTTAATTGTCTTGGTTTTGGATATGATGAATAATTTTTTATTGTATCCTGCACATTCTGTCTACTCTGTTAGGGGAGTCTAGGTGCTATCTAAATCTTATTTTAGCAGGCAACCCCCCTGTTTGGGTTTAGCATGTGGGTTCTTGGCCTGTTCTTGTGGGTTGTGGTCCCAGAGGTAGCTTGGATTATCAGAGCCTTGTGCTATTTTGGTCTGCTTGGCTTATCTGGTGCTGCCTTGATTCCCACTGGTCCTCTCTGCAGCTGCCTGAGGGGATGTCAGGGGCTCTTTAGGCCTGCTGTGGTGGGCTGGGCTATGGTGGGGTCCCCCTATTTAGTGGTGCTTTCTGGCTTCCCTGAGGTCTCTGGTAAGGGAGTAGAGTGTCAGGCTCATGGAGACACAGAAGCTCCTGGACTGGGATATTTGTGACACGGTCCCTGTTTCTGGTTCAGCTCACCCACCCCAACCCCAGGAATGCTTTGACATGGCTTACAAACATAAAGCATTACACTTTCAGCTATTTCAAGTAACTCAGTGCTGCTTGGAACAGACACCCTCACTCCATTTCTGAGAGCATATCAGCATGTACGAACCCCCAAGCTTTGGGGCGGGGGGACTGAGAACAAGGGCGTCAAGAGGCTGTCACTTGGCAATAAGACACAGGGATTGTACACATAGACACAGAACATGTCTAATTGGCCACATTAAGATGGCTGGCTGTGCAAGCGTCAGTAGGGTGGGTTTAATTACTTCAGTTTTTAACCTTCTCCACCTCAATTAAGGGCTTTGGAACCTACACTTAGACGTCAATCCCCACTCAGCCACTCACCAGTTGGCATCTCTGGGTCTGTTTCCTCATCTCGTGAAGGGAGAGATAAAAGTCCTCACCTCTCAGCTTGGCTCGCAGGACGCTGACGTGAAATGCTGAGTGCAGCAAGGGGCACCTGGTAGATCCTGCTCAGTTACCATCAACAATTATCATGATCTGGCAAATTCAAGATAATGGGGATGTCTGTCTTAATAGTGATAATGAGATAATACTGATGCTTCGATTAGGACTAATAATGTTGTGTTTAGAAAACAGGACTTGATGAGCCCAGCCTCGGTCTGAATCCTGACTCCAGTGCTTATTCACTGGGGCGACACAGGGCAAGCTACTTACTGCTGTACGCGTCAGCTTCCTCATCTGTAAAGTGAGGATAGTGATGAGACCTAGCTCATCGATGAGCCATGCAAAGGGCTCAATGGGGTCCTCGGAATGCTATAGGGGCTCAGTAAATGTTGGCTACAGTTTGCCACAAAGGCAGAGATCTTTGTGTTTTGTTCATGGCTGCATCCCTGGACCCCCAGAACCTAGAATAGGGCTTGGCTCTGTCCTGGCATGGTGGGGCCTCAGCCCGGCTGCCGGCCCGTCCCCAGCCCAGGGCTGCGCCTGCTTCATGACCGTCTGCAGAGCATGCCAGGGAGCCCCATGCCCACTCTGGGCAGCTGAGGAAGCCTCACTGCTGGTGTCAGGATTGAAGGCGCGGGTCGGAGCCGCCTCCCCCTGGGCGCCATCACTGAGGCGTTGGCCCCTCTCTCTGTCCCCCACACTCCCCCCAACCCCCAGCTGGACATTAGACTAACGGGCCGTCCAGAGTCCCTTGCATCCGCACGGTTTTCTGGGCTGGAGTGTGGGCAGAACCAGCGGCCAGGAAGCGGGAGGGCCCCCTTCCACCAAGATCCTCTCTCTTCGCTGCCTGAGATTCTTAGTGCTCATTTCTCGGAAAATAGAAGAGGCTGCTCCGGGGGACCGGGCACCTGCTCCTTCCCCTCCCCCTCCTCAGCCAATTGCTCTGCAGTGAGACGGTGTTTCAGGGCCTTTCCTAGGTGCAGTTTTGATGGCAGGGGGGAGACAGAGAGCATAGAATCTGAGGTCCCGGGAGACAGAAGGTGCTGGAAGGGAGAGGAGAAGGTGCTAATATCTACCTCCACACACCTGCCCTCAGCATGTTGTCCTGCTTATTAGGACCTTTGGTTCAGATTCATCAGTGGGCCCTACTGGGGGTGTATCAGTCAGCTGGGGCTGCCATAGCAGAATAGCTCAAACTGTGTGGCTTAAACAACAGAATCTTATTTTCTTTCAGTTCTGGAGTTGGAAGTTCAAGATCAAGATGTGGGCAGGCTGTTTCCCTGAGGCCTCTCTCCTTGTCTTGCAGGTGGCCACCTCCTCGCTCTGTCCTCACGTGGCCTTTTCTCAGTGTGCACACTCCTGGTGTCTCTTCTTCTTCGTAAAAGGACACAAGTCCTATTGGATCAGGGCCCTATCCTTGTGACCTCATTTGACCTTAATTCCTTCCTTGAAGGCCTGATTTCCAAATAGTTGCATGGGGATTAGGGCTTCAACATATGAATTGGGCGGGGGGAGATAATTCAGCCCATAACAGGGGATCACAAAGCACAGGGAATGTCTGTGAGGTCTCCTGCACCCTGGGAAGGGCTCAGTGTGACCCTTTCTGGCTCTAACCTCTCCTGGCTCTCCCTTTACCTCTCAGGGAGTCTGGTTCAGGCCTCTCATTTCACCCTTGGAAAATGAGGATCAGAAAGGGGCAATGACCTGCCCAAAATCACACAGCACGTGGGAGCAGGCTCAAGATCACAGCCTGGGCCTCCTGACTCTGGCCCGGAACTTTCCATGACGCCAGTGATTGGGACTGCTGGGCTGGCGGGCTGCTGGCACAGGGCCATGTGGCCACAGGGACCTGGTGTCGGTGCTGAGAGGTCCTTGGTTCCAAGTGGCTGCTTTTGTTTCAAGTCTGGCTTTTATTTCTCTCTCTGAGTGGTTCCAATTTCAGGAATTTTTAAAATCTGTGTTTTTATTCTCTCATCTTTCATTGTGCTTTCTCTCTGGGTAATCTGAGACTTGCAGGCAGCTAAGTACAACGTGTACATTCAAATGAAATGCAATAAAATATAACTGAACGTATTTCTTTCATGTCTGAGCAGTAGATTAATTCCCTGGCACATCCTATTTCCTCTTTATTCCCTCTTTCTTTCTCTGAGATTTTTCTTCCTCTCCCCACAGTCTCCAGGATCTGAATGACCTGCTCACTGGAGAGACACAGATGGTCCTAACTTTACAGCCCGAGTCCCTGTGATCAATAGATGATGTTCCCGGGGAAGAGGAGAGGGACCTGCAGGTGCCGCGTGGGCCTGGGAGGGCTGCCAGCCCCAGGCAGGGAGAGGACGAGTCTCCGCCGATGATGAGCATGGAGAGTGTCCATGGGCAGGGCTGGGGGGTCTCCTGTGGATGCCCCTGTCACATAGGCAGGGACCCTTCTGGGCAGACGTATCTGTCCCTGCACACGCACTGGAAAAAGGCAGGTCCTTCTTTGTTGCCCTAGAACTAAGCCTGGATGTTTGTGATCATAACTTTCATCCAGATCAGCCGTCGTGGGTCCCCAGTGATGGCAGGATCAGCAGGGACGCTCTGGACGTGGCCGTGAAGCGTGGGCTCAGCCCAGGAGGAGAGTGAGAGGCATTGGATGGAGGCAGCAGGAAGGGTTCTCCTGCCTCAGTTTACTTGCTGCATGATCCTGAGCGAGTGTCTCAACCTCCCGAGCCTCACGTCCGCATCTGGAATATGGGTGCACGTCAGTGCACGGGACAAGGTGGCGGGAGGATTTACTGAAGCAACGCTGGAGTGGTCAGCACGGTGCCTGGCACAGGGTGGGCCCCGAATAAATGGGGGCTGGTACTGGTCGTCCCTCCCTCCCTCCCTCCCTCCTGCCTCCTTCCCTACCTCTCTCTCTTCCTCCCTCCCCCTCCCCCTCATCCGTCCAGCCCACTTTGCGAGCTGCTGTGTGCCAGGCTGCCTGCCAGGCATCGGGGAGAGAAGAAGAAAACCTCCAGTCACCTCCAGTGGCTCAGGGTCCAGTCACCTCCAGTGGCTCAGGGTCCGGCGGTGACACTGAAACAATCCCTGTCAGGGGACAGAAGCTGGGTTTTCCGGGGATGGAGGAGGGACAAGCAGAGAGGGCACCAAAGGGAACCAGAGAGAGCCTCCTGGAGGAGGTGACCCTTGAGCTGAGCCTTGAAGGGGGCTTGAGTTTCAGGGGAGGGGAGGAGAGGGGACAGCAGGGCACAGGCAACGGAGCCTGAAGCGTGTGGCGGGTTGGGGACCAGGCGCTGTTCTGGGAGCTCCAGCCTTGAACCCCACAGATGACACTCCCTGGCCCGGAGCTCACAGCCCGTGGGGGGCACAGAGGTTCACCAAACACCCGGCAAGCTGCCCTGTGACCAGTGTGCTGAAGACGAGCTTCCCAGGTCTCCACTTTATCAGGAAGGTGAAGGAGGGCTTCCCTGAGGAGGGGACACCTGCACTGAGATCTGAGGGGTGAGGAGCAGAATCTCTGGGGAGATGAGGAGGAGGTGGGCTCCCCACCGTGGGGACAGCACGTGCAAAGGTCCTGTGGTGGGAGGGAGGGTGGTGGTGCTTTCAGGACCTGAATGGTGGTCCCTGAAGCTGGGTGGACACTGAGGGGAACGGAAGAAGCTGGAGGGGATGAGAGGGGTTGAGGATGACCTCAGGGTTGCTGGTGGAGGTGAAGCCTCCAGTGCAGTCAGTCATGACCTGGGAGCCAGGTTTGGGGGGAAGGTCGTGACCGCCAAGGTCACGTCTCTGTGGTCTTTCCCTTCTGACCTTTCAGATGTAAGAGGTTTCTTCTTGCCTTTTCATCTAGTATCTTCTCCACCCCTCCCCTGCCCCTAAGGGTCAAGGAAGAGAGAGGACCAGAGAGGGAGTGTGGGAGTGTGATTTCCCAAGGCCACACAGCGAGCTTGGGCAGAGCTGGAGGCAGCTCCCGGAGCGGGGCCTTCCCTCCACATTGTCACCCGCTGCGCCCCGGACATCGCAGCCACGGGCGAGGTCCCCGCTCTCCCGACTCTGCCCTGCAGGCCACGGCCCACGGCTCCATCACCCCCTGAATGAATAGCTGAAGACACACTGTGTTTAAGGAGTCGGTTTTTCAAATGGTTCAGAAAGAAGTTGATAAATGGGTCCTGTCCTTTCCTGGGAGATTTTAGATTGCCTTTTTCTTTATTACTTTTATTCATCTTTTATGGCTGTCTCTCTGACACACAGATTCCCCGTGTCCCGTGGTGGCCGGAGGTCCCGTGAAAACCGCTCCCGCAGGGCTGAGGGCACCTGTCCGGGGGTGGCCCCGGGCTGCCCTGCAGGGCTGGTGCCGGGAGCTGTGGCAGCGCGGGGCTCCTTGCCTCACCCTCCGCAGGCAGCCCTGGGACTTGCCCTCCAGTTGGGGGGGTTGGTGAGCTCCCCGTCCCTACAGGTCCCCAGAACCTGGGCAACGCTTTGCGGGAACCAAGGCTTGGAGCGCGGGACTGGGGTCATGACCAGGACTTCAGCTCTGTGCCCCTCCCCACCCCGTCCTTCATAGACTTGGGGGTCGGGGTTAAGGAACCAGCAGTTACCATATGAGTGGGGGCCTTCAGGGTCCGATTCACCCCCTCCATTGCCAGTTCCAGCCCCATCTCATCCCAAGGCTGAGGCTGTGCTTTCCCATTTCACGGAGGAGGAAGCTGAGGCTCTGAGAGGTTCAGTGAGGCACGAAGCGGCAGGGACGGCATTTTGACCCAGGCCCACCTGTTTCTTTCTCCAAAGCTCGACTGTCGCCAAGAGAATAAAGCTGTTCGGAAGTGAGCGCTCCCCTCGTGCCAGGCTCGGAGCACAGCGTTTCCTGTGCTGACTCCCAGCTCACCCGGACCAGGGCCTCCACCACTTCTCAGATGAGGAAACTGAGGCTCAGAGAGGTTAAGCTATTTACCTGAGGACACAAAGCTGGTGAACCCTGGAGCTGGGGTTCAATCCCAGGTCTGTCACTGCAGTCTGTGCTGTAACCACTGCACCATACTGCCTTCCCCCCAAAGTTCTTCTTGGGGTCCCCCCAGCTCCTCCACCCTGACCTTTAGACCAGCTAGGAAAGGTCCTGACCCCAGGATTCATTAGCATAAGAAATGGGTCATAAAATTCTAGAGGGTGAGGAGTACTTTATTTACTTTCATCTCTTCTGTCCCTTAAGAATTACTGAATGAGTGAGTGAATGAATGAATACAGTTTCTCTGCAGCCTGGCAGAGGTGGTTAGGCAGGTAGGAGGTGATCAGGCAGATGGGAGGCTGGAAGGCAGGTAGGAGGCTGAAAGGCAGGTAGGAGGTGATAGGCAGGTAGGAGGTGATCAGTCGGTGGGAGGCTGGAAGGCAGGTAGGAGGTGATAGGCAGGTAGGAGGTGATCAGACAGGTGGGAGGCTGGCAGGCAGGTGGGAGGAGGGCAGGCAGGTGGGAGGTGGGCAGGTTTGTAGAAGAGGGGTAGGTGAGTGAAGGCCTGCCCTTCCATCACCGGCAGTCCCAATGCCCGGCTCCATCTGAGGTCCTGTGGTCCCCTGGGGAGAAGGATTCAGTCACTTCCTTAGGGAGCCCACCCAGGGCCCCACCTCCTGAGCTCCTTCCTGTCTCGCCTGATTCCCGTTGACCAAGAGCGAGTGAACGGGTGAATGCAGGGGCGGTAGGTAGTATTTCCGGCAACCACCCAGGCTGTCGATGTGCGTGGAGTTATTCCCACTGCAGCCCGCATCTCACACCTTTGCCTTTCTCCTGCAGACACCTGAGCTCCTTGGCAGCTGGTCCTGGGTCCAAAACCAGGAGGCCTCACTGGGTCCCAGCTCCATTTCTGAGTCCAGCTTCCGCAGGGGAGCGAAGGCCTCAGGGACCCTGGCGGGCCGTCCACTTCGGCTGTGGCTCCTGCTCAGCTGCCCGCTCTTTAGGAGATCTAAGAGTTTCTCCAAGTGCACGTGCCAAACTCTGCCTCGGAACAACCAAGCTGGGAGCTCGCACAAATGCAGATTTTTGGGCCTGGCTCCAGGTTGCTGATTCGGAATCTCTGGAAACAGGCCAGAGAATGTGCACCTTTAAGAAAATTGAGACCCTAGATCAGGCTGACAGAAAGGCTGGCGTGCGGGACCGAGCGCTGTGGCAGAACCTGATTGTGATCCGGGCATTCGGGAATTGTTCCAAGTCCACTAACCTCCGCCATGTCCAGCCCACATACCTCTGCCAAATGCACACCAAACCAGGCTTTGTCCTGCCCTGCCTGAAGTCCACACCCTGTGCCCCAGGACCTTTGCTTCTGTTGTGCCTACCAGTTCCGCTATCTTTGCGTATCTCTATTCTGCCAGTCCTTCAACATCCAGCTCAAAGGCTGCCTCCTCCTGGAAGCCTTCCCTGATCCCTCAGATGGTAGCCATTTATTTATTTGTGTCTTTGCTCTATGTATTCCTCACACATTTATTTAACTCTTCCTTTAATCCAAGGTTTGTACTTAAGGTACCCTTTGCCTTGTCTCCGTGTCTTCACTGCATCATCTTTCATGTATTCACCAGGTACCGCCTTGGCCCGAGAGTGGAATAGAGTAGGCATGGTCCCAGGCTCCATGGTGCCCTCACTCCCGAGAATATAGTTCTTTAGTTTCTTATCTTGTCCGCTCTGTTGATGCTGAGGCTCCCAGGGGAGAGGGGCCATACCTGACTCATCTCCAAGCACCAGGGTCCCCAGCCTGGGGCCCAAGACCCACAGGAAATGCAGCAAATAATGGGCATTGCCACCCCCCCCCCAGGGCTGCCCTGCTTGATCACCTGCTTCCAAAGCCCCATGATGGGGGCTCCTGGGCATCAGAACCGTCAGCTGGTCTGTCCCTAAAGGAGATGCTAAAAAGGTTGCTCCTTCTGAGGAACACATCCCTTTGGGCCCCGAAGTCTGCTCCTGTTTCCAGAGGCCCCTGGGAAAGGCCACCATCTTACCCCAAAGCCTATGTGAGCTGCTGCCCCGTGGGGACTGGGGGCAGGTGTCCAGGAGCAAGGAGTTGGTCCCAGAGGTGGGGTTTGGTGAGGGTGGGGGCAGGGGGTGGGGAGGAGGGAAGAGGACGCTAATGATGCTGACTCTAACTTACACAGGCTGATGCTCAACGTGCACTGGGGCCGTGGTCCTAAGCTCTCTCCCTGTACTGACTTGGTCCTCGTGGCAGCCATGTGAGCCAGGCGCTCTTGTCGCGTCACTTTTCGGAGGAGGAAACGAAGGCACAGGATGGGTAAGTAGCAGAGTGGGACTTTCATCCAGAGCCTGGCTCTGAAAGGAAAGGAACACAGCCCACTGTGCTGCCTGCCTCGGGCCCCAGGCGGGAGGTGACGGGCCTGGGCGCCTTGCACACTGACATTGACAGGAGCACTCAGGTCTCTCCAGGGGGAAGGCGCGGTTCAAGGGCATAATCGTCATCAGGGAGAGGCGGCAGAATTGCTCTTGGTGCAGCTCATATACGTCAATATGTCATTCGCTTACAGGGTCTGGAGATGCTGCGGTGGGGAGGGCAGGGTGAGCCTGTGACCCCACTTGGTGTCCTCAACAGCTGGGGAGACCCTGAAGCTGCATTTATCAGAGAGAGGGCGGGGGTTGGTCCTGGTCGGGTAGAGGCGGGGAAGAGTTCACTGTCACGCCGTGAAGTCGCCCTCCCACTTGGGGACAGTGGGGGAGGATGGGGGCGCGCTGCCAGGTCCCCGGCAGCCCTGCTTGGCAAGAAGGCCCAGCCTGAGCTCCCCCTGAGCTGGTCTAACCGAGATCACCTGCTGGTAGAGTCATATAGATTTGAGTTTTAGTCCTGACGCTGTCCCTTGTCAGCCGTGTGGTTTCCACATCACCTCTCTGGTGGTCTCTGTTTCCTCCTTTATAAAGGAAGATGAATAAAACCTCACTTCACAGGGCTGTCCAAGAATGCTCACGAAGAGGGCGCCTGGGTGGCTCAGTTGTTAAGCGTCTGCCTTCGGCTCAGGTCATGATCCCGGGGTCCTGGGGTCGAGTCCCACATCGGGCTCCCTGCTCGGCAGGAAGCCTGCTTCTCCCTCTCCTACTCCCCCTGCTTGTGTTCCTGCTCTCGCTATCTCTCTCTCTGTCAAATAAATAAATAAAATCTTTAAAAAAAAAAAAAGAATGCTCACGAAGAGCTGGGCCTGGGTCCTGAAAACAACGCCCAGTGGGTATTGGGGGAACGTTAGCAGCTGGGCATCCCCTTGCTGGGAGGAGGTACGTCGGGGTTGGGGTGGGGGCAGTGAGGGAGCCTGGAAGGAGAGGGAGAGGGGTTCACAGTGTCAGGAAGTGGGCACTATCCATAGACTCTCCCACCAAATCCTACTAACTCTTTCAGGCTGATACTGTTATTAGCCCTAATTTACAGATGTGGACACAGGCTCAGCCAGATGAAGCCCGAAGTCCCAGGGCTAGTAACCGGCCACAGCCAGGATAGGGAGCTCGGTTTGCCAACTCCAAAGTCCCCATCCTGCAGATGCGCCTCCCGGGTCTACGTGGGTGGTCCCAGGGACGGGGTGGGGACCTCCCATGGTCCGCTGGGCCTCCTCAGCCCTCCTGGGAGTGTTTATGCGGACACATCATTACCTGGTGTAATTAGTCCTAACGAGGATTGAGGATCCGTCACTGATCAGGAGCAGAGTCTGTCACCAATCTGGGACTTCTCCTCGCGGCTTTCCCTGTGGCCCAGCAGTGCCTGCGCAGAAGGGGACCAGCACGCCCAGCCCGTCAGAGGCCGGCTCTGGTGACCAGAAGGTGTGGCCCAGCCACCTCCCTGACCCCTCCCCAACCTGCTCTGTCCTCAGCTCTGCCTGTTTGAGTCCCCCAGGCCCTCAGGCTCGGGGACCCCCTTCACTCTCCCTCCTTCCCCGCCTCCCCTCCCCTGGCTTCCCCTGTTTACTCTTGGTCATGTCCCTGTGGACCCCTGAGAGGCCCTTCCAGTCCCCTCCCCTCCCATGGTCATCTGGGGCCTTGACGGCTGAGACCCCCGGGGCCCTTAGCGGCCTCACCTCTCGCCAGCCATGTGATCGAGAATGAGCTATCTATCTTTCTTTCTTTCTTTTTTTTTCCCTTTCTGAGCTTCGGTTCCCGACATCTCAAATGCGGGTCGTGACACCTGCCTCACAGAGGCTGGGTTACAAGGAAATGAGAGATGTATGTGAAGTGCTCCGCAGACGCCTGGCACGCAGTATCTGCTCGGGAAGTGGCTCCCCGGGCCTGTCATCCCTTTCCCCAGGCGCTACCCATACCCCAGTATTTCAGACTGTTGGAGGCATCCGAAGTGCAAACTGAAGCTAGCGTGCCCAGCCCCCGATGACCCATCCACAACTGTCTGTACAGCTCCATCCTCTTTAGACCCTCACCCTCACCCCCACTGAGCTACAGGCTTTCCAGAACACTCGCCAGTCCTCAAGAGTGCCTCATACTTTGCTCAAGGTGCATCCTCTGTATGGAATTAGCCTGACCTGCTGCTCTGACCATGAGCCCAGAGCCTAACCCCACTTTCCCTCTGGGTCCAGCTCTAAGCACACCCTCTCCAGGAAGCCTTCCAGGATGCCCCAGAAAATCAGACCTTCTCCCTCCTGTGAAGTCCTGTGCCTCCCAATGTAGACACCCCTTGTCTTTACCAGCCACCTCTCTTTGGGTATGGGTCTGACTTCTACCTTTGCTCAAGCTGCAGCTCCATCCAGCCGGAGAGTGAAGGCCACACAGGGCTCTGGACACAGCTCAGGGCTGTGGTCCTGAGTATCCCACCCTGGGCCAGTCCTGGGCAGGCTCAGTGTCCACGCTGTACCCCTGCCATGCCCTGTGCTCTGGGCAGGCCTCACGTGAGCCCTCGGCGGCGTAACACGTGGTCTCATGATTCCAGCATCTATGATTCCTGGAGTCTGGGCTTCTCAGGGTCTGCGGGTCTCAAACACGCCCCTTCTGTGGTCTGCAGACTCGCCGGTGCTCTGATTGTGGGAATTGGTGGGTCTAAGCCGCTCTGGTGCTGTGAGTAGGGGAATCCGGGAGGGTGGGACGCTGGATGCTAAAGTCTACACTTTGTTTCTGAAGTGGACACTTTGGTGAGCTGAGATGATGTGACCTTGAGGGTTGGTGAGTCACGGTGCCCTCAAACACCCCGAGAGCTGACTTGGTGCCTGTCTGCATCTGGGCCACCTGCAGTAGTGAATGGGTTTGAATCTGGCCCCACCACTTAACAGTTGTGTGAACTTCGATGCTTTGAGCCTCAGTTTCCTCATCTGTGTAATGGGGTTGATGACAGCAGGCGGTTGTGACGCCACCAGAGGCCTGCTCTGTGTCCGGGTTGCTGTGACGGGTGCTGAGGAACGGACAGCGGGGCCATGCGGGTGAAGGCGCGTACACAGGACCCCGGCGGTGGGCCTGCCTCTGCAGAGCGGTGCAGGGCTCCCAGGGGGGCAGGCGGAGGACCAGGCGCACTTCCTCCCCTCCAGGTGGGATGTCAGCAGTCAGCCTGAACTTGGGGTTCAGATCAGTGCTGTCCAATAAAAATATCATTTTGTAGTAGTCACATTACGAAAGTTAATAAAGTGAAATTTACTTTAAGAATGTGTTTTATTGAACCTAATACATCATTTCAACTTGTAATAATATTAGACTATTAATAATGAGAGAGTGTGCATTTTATCCATACTAAGCCTTAAAAATCTGGTGTTTTTAGGCTCACAGTACACCTCCGCTCCAGCCGGCCAGGGGCTACCGTGCGGGACAGCCCCGGCCGGTGTCGGCAAAGGCCCTGCATCCACGTAAGAAACGGGCTGGGTCGTCCTGACGGCAGAGGTGCGGCCGGGTGGGCCTTCCCTGTCTGTTTACCTGCGTAGCGCAGCCCTTCTGAGCCTAAGTTCTCAGGGACCTGGGCTTTCCTCAATTCCAGGCCCAGCCTCTTCTCGGAAGGTGACCTTGGACAAGTGACTTTAAGGTCATGGGAAGATTCAATGAGATGATGCCAGTAAAGCACTGTGCCTGTCACTCGGCAAATGGTGGCCCCGGTTACAATGTATTGTTTTTGTCACGCTGCCGCCTCCGCAGGGCACTGACCCGTCCCCGTGAGTGTGTCTCCACCTGCCAGACGCTCGGCGCCAGCCTCCGCCGGCTGGACTGGTGGACGGCAGGTGCGCAGGCTGTGGGCACGGTCCCACCGCCTGGCAGGAGCTCGCCTCACAGACGCACCAACACCAACTGTCACCAGCTTGACCCCAAGACCTGCCCTTTACTGCCCACCTGCCCCTACTCACTAACCGCTGTCTTATATCTTTCCTTAGGCTCTTCTCTCTGGCCTACCCCTTAACTCGGGCAAATGAAACCCGAAACCAGCCCTCGGCTGATGGTGCCGGCCTTGCCAGACCTCCCACCGGCCCAGACCACTCAGACCCTGTGTGATAAACCGTGACGGACGCCTGTGTGCATGGACCATGGGGTGACCTCATTATAATCATTATTATAATTACCTTTACCTCATTATAATACTAAAATCTCTACCCAAAGAGGAGCCTCAGCCTCATTTACATAACATACAATGTGTGTCTAGGCAGGTTTCCTCCAGGCACATGGGTGACACCCCCCCACATTTAATGACAAGGCTTCCCTGTCTAAATACTCATCCTAACCCTAAACAAAAGGTACCTACTCACCCGCTTTTGGGGAGTCATGGCTTTGGAAGCTTTTCCACGTGATCCACTTACTTGCCCCAAATAAGTTTTTCCTTGTGTGACAACTCATCTGGTGTAGTTTCTGTGACTCACAAGGAGCGAACTCATGTTGGTTTGGTTACAGAATCACACCTGGGCCCAGTAGACACGGATCACACCTGGGCCTAGCAGACACAGATCATGCCTGGGCCCAGGAGACACGGATCATGCCTGGGCCCAGGAGACATGGATCACGCCTGGACCCAGCAGACATGGATCACACCTGGGCCCTAGGAGACACGGATCACGCCTAGACCCAGCAGACACGGATCACACCTGGGCCCAGGAGACACAGATCACACCTGGACCCAGCAGACACGGATCACGCCTGGGCCCAGCAGACACAGATCACGCCTGGGCCCAGCAGACACGGATCATGCCCGGGCCCAGGAGATACGGATCATGTCTGGACCTAGCAGACACAGATCATGCCTGGGCCCAGGAGACACAGATCATGCCTGGGCCCAGGAGACACAGATCATGCCTGGGCCCAGGAGACATGGATCACGCCTGGGCCCAGGAGACACGGATCATGCCTGGGCCTAGGAGACACGGATCATGCCTGGACCTAGCAGACACAGATCACGCCTGGACCTGGCAGACACAGATCACGCCTGGGCCCAGGAGACACGGATCATGATTGGGCCCAACAGACACGGATCACACCTAGACCCAGCAGACACAGATCACGCCTGGGCTCAGGAGACACAGATCATGCCTGGACCCAGGAGACACGGATCACGCCTGGGCCCAGGAGACACGGATCATGCCTGGGCATAGCAGATGGAACGTGTCTGGGCCAAGCAGGCAGGCTTCTAGCCCCAGGCCAGGCTCTAACCACGGCAGACCCTGGTGTTAGCGACAGCCCCTCCAGGCGTCTGCTTCTAGCTTGGAAAATGGGAGGGTAAGATGAGGTGACCTTTGAAAGCCGCTTGCCGTGCAAACACACGGTGAAAGTGACAGCATTTATAAAGGGCTGGAGCCATGTTTCCGGAGGGCAGCCTCACACTGGGTAATGGGCTAAAGTGTGTTTGGGGCTTGGCTCTGCCTTGCGTGACTGGCAACCACGGATGAGCCTTGGGCTTCCACCTCTGTGAGAAAGGTGGCAGTAATAACACCCGCCTCTGTGGTTTTGTGATTTCTAAATGGGATGATGTGAGTAAGCTACTTAGCACTGTGTCCCTTGGGACACAGCTCAATACCGCTGTTTGCTGTTTCCACTGAACGGGCAAATAAGGGCTCCCTGGTGACAGGCTCCTCGCTCCCAGCTGCCCCTGCCTTGGAGACTGATGGCAAATTTGGAGTCTCCAGTGAGAGTCCTGTATGACCGACCTCGCCTGAAATAAGCTGTGGGGGTGTAAGGGGGTGTAGGGTGAGGGGCCACGCTGCTGCCTCCCTCTGAGGCTCTGAGGGCCTCACCAAGTCACAGAGGGGCCCATCAAGGCCACGGGTAACTAGCTCATCTCTGCTGCCTGTCTGGCCCCGGCACTGACTTCCATGATCCTGAGCACAGAGCTGCATTCCTTCCCCACAGCTCGCTGCCCACTATCCACCCATGACCCTGCAGGAATTCGGACAGTGGTCACACTTCAGGGGATGGCGGGCAGGGCAGCCCAGAGAGCCATGGAAGTGGGCGGGGTGGGGTGGGACAGGCCTGGGAGGGTCTGGTCAGGAAGAGAGTCCCTGCCTGGGGGTCCAAGTGGGGTGTGGACACGATGGTGCTGCATCAGACACAGAAGCAGAAGCCTAGAGGGGAAGAAGTGGGCTGCAGGTGGTAACAGACAGACTGGAGAACGTCTGCTCCTCCCATGTTACTCCCCCCAGAGAACAGACACCAGATAGCTGCCGATGACCAGGCCTGTCCTGGGGTGACTCAGGACCACCCTACCTGACCCGCCCACGCTCCGTCGGTGTTCAGGGCTCCCTGCCCCCTGACCATGGCTTCTGATTTCTGCTTCTAGCCATCCACCGTCCATTGGTCACCACCTCCAGGGACCCAGTGAAGGACCCCGATTCATCCGTTCAACAAACATCTCTCCTGGGCCCCCTACATGCCAGGGTCTGGCCGGGGCTCTGGGGGCATGATGGTGGCACGGCTTCTGCTCACACACTGCTGGTGGGGAGTCACTCGCTCGCTCATTCAACTCCCTCCCTCTCTTCCATCCATGAGGCAGGAAGGTAACAGGACCAGACCCCACACGCGTGCGTCCAGTGCATCCACAGTCACACTTACCGGGGCCCCGCACCTGCGAGCAGGTGCACGGCTGCCGTGTGACGCGCCGTCCCCTGCGCCCACGTCCGCCCGGCGCCACCCGCTCGGCGCCTGGAGCCGCCCTGCTTCTTCCCCGCTTTGAGGCCCCCAGGAAATTGGACAATGAAGAACCGCTAAAACAGAGTCACAAACACTAAGATATAGCTGCAATATTTACATGGTACACATTTCCACCTTCATCCACAAACGTATGAAGTGTGATTCACCAGGTAATCACAAAGTTTATTTTGAAAAAGCCCATTCCTTCCGCAGGCGAGGCCGAGTAGACAGGAACCAAGACGTAATTTGGAGGCTGCTGGTGGAGGGCTTGTCTTTCTGCCTGTCCCCGTGGCCCGGGGCCTGGGAGGAATCTCTTTTAGACACAGTGTCGGGGGCACATTGGAGGCCTTGAAGAATGTGGGGACTGCACACACACACACACAACCGCTCCCGTGTGCACACGCTCAGCCCTTGGCCGGGAGGCAGGGGGTTGACTGATTTGAATGTTGCCGGGGCCACTGGAGATGTGGTGCTTGCATAGAGGAAGCTGCCACCTGTCGTCCTCCCCGACTCTGAAAACAGGGTGGCTCTGACCCTGTTTGGGGTTGGGGAGGGAAGCCGACCTGGAGAGTGTTCCAGAGGCATTCTGCGAAGTGAGGGTCCTGGGCAGGTCAGTGGCTGCTTCTTGAGGTCCTGCTGTGTTCACCCCTTACAAAGCCCCTGAAAGCGAAGGCAGGGGCAGGTGTCATTCTCACGCCACGGGCTGGGGGCCAGAGGGACGTGCTGGGCTTGCCAGCGGGAGGGCAGCTGCTGGTCGGCCGTCAGGCCGGTTGACTCTATGACCGGCCAGGACGCCACAGGCCCGGGCTGCAGGCAGGGCACCATGGGAGGGCTGGGAGCCCAGGGTGTGGGGGTAACAGGTGGGGAGGTGGGGGCCCAGTGGGTACTCAACGGCACCTGTCTTCTGCGGGATGGAGACAAGCTTGGGAAACGTCCTGGTGGGGCCAGCCATTGTTAGTGTGATGACTACTGATCTGACCACCGCTCCTGGGGAGGGCCCTTCTTCCTCCTCCCCCTCCCCTCCTCCTCCTCGTCCTTGTCATCGTCACTGCCGTCACTGTCAGTTTCCCTCGTTACACTCGCCACCTCACCGTCACCGTCATAATCGCCACCATCCCAGCCACCCCTTCGTGAGCATCACCTCGCACTGTGGGCTCGTGCAGGTAAAGCTCATCCAGCTTGTTCTCACAGACAATCCCTGAGGTCGGGGGGTGAGTGACTACTGCCAGTCCCACACTGAGGTAAGCCCTCGGGAACCGTGTGGACGAAAGCAGGTGACCCGGGAAGTCTGCTTTCGAGATGGCTTTGAAAGGCAGAGCAGGTGACAGAGGGGACACTGAGGCCTGGAGCAGAAGAGCAGCTGGCCCCAGCCTCAAACTCCGGCAGGTCAGGGCTCTGCATGCTGGTTCCCCAGGGTGACCTTGAGGGCGGGGGTGGGGGGGTGCGGCAGACACGAGGAGGCCCAGGCAGGGGCTCGGCCATGGCCACCTCTGCCCGCCCCGCCACAGGCAATCCTCCAGGGGAAACAAAGGACTTCCCAGTTTTGCCAGAAACTCCCCTCTACTAAGTTAAGCAGTTAATAGAATTCTCCTGGTGGAAGGTGTTTTGTTTAATACCGAGATCTCCCCTGTCTGCTTGGACAAATGAATTCTGTCAAATCTCTTGAAGCCAACTGTCAATGTAAGGCATTTGGGGGGAGGCAGGTCTCTTACCCTGATGGCAAAATTCATTTGGAATGATTCTTTAATCCAGTGTCCCTGGGAAACCTGGATGGGAATTTTCGAGAGCCCTTGGCCCTGATCAGTTTCTTCCCACTCCTTGCTCCCTCCTCTCTTGTTGTGCCCCCCTGCTGCCCCCCTCCTAGTGCCCCCTCCTCTTACACCTTCAAAAAGTAACACAAAGAATCACAGTTGGCATGATTGTAGCCACTGTTTTCTCACAGCACCTTTCTCACAGTAGAGAGAAAATGACAGAGCACGAAGCCTGGGGAGAGAGGTGCTCGCTGTCAGAGGCTCAGCAGCCCAGGGGAGGCCTGCACGCGGGGTCAGCGGGGGGATTCACGGACCTGGCAGCTGTGGTCTGTGCAGCAGGGCGGAGAGGCAGGGGGCATCCGGGAGAAAGACACAGCCTCATTCCCCCTGAGGAATCTTCTTCTCTAGTCTCTGCGTTCCATTCTGCACTCTCTCCATCCCCCACAGCTATCCACATGCCAGAACCTCATCCTGCACTTGGGCCCAGCACTTCACAGTACAAAGCATCTCCACCTTCACTATGATCATTTATTTATTAACCGTTCTTTCCTTCATCCCTTCCTTCATATTATTACGCTGTGGTAGTCGTTGTCCATGTGACACTTGGGAGCTACAAAGACCTGCAAGACACCACCCTCACTTGCAGGATTCAAGGGTCTGAAGGGGCGACAGGTGTGGACAAACGGCCATGAACCTGTGTGGTGAGGGCTATGGCAGACGTGCATGGGGCACAGAGTAGGCACCTCTATCAGTTAAGGTGGGTTGGGCAGCAGGTGTCAGAGAACTCAAAAACAGTCACCCAAGCAATTGAGACATGAGATGTTCTCACATAATCAGTTGTCTGGAGGAAGGTGGTTGCAGCTTGGTCAAATGTTCAGAGACTTCAACAAAGACCCAGGGTCTTTCCATCACTCCTCTTTACCATACTTGGCTATTGGCTTTTTGTCATTAGTATATTGCCTCAGGGTAGCAAGACGGCTGCCATAGCTCCAAACATCATCTCACAAGCCAGCATTCAAGTCTAGAGGAGGGGAGTAGAGTGAGGCAGGAAAATATTTCCCAGGAGCTCTCCCTCCACCAGCAGATTTCCCTCACACCTCAATGACTGGATCTGGGTCACAGTCCCACTCCTAAAGCCATGTCCGGATTTTAGGGGGGTGGCGTGCTGGGCATGGCTTCACCCCTGGGCTGAGGAGGCCCACCAGGTCTGTTGCTGCAGAAGGAACCCGGGGCTCTGCGAGGGAAGGAAGGAGCAGTGGGTTGCGGGGTGGGCGGCCGCCCGTGTCCACCACCTTCTCCTCAGTGCTGTGACGGAGTGTCCCGGGCAGGGTGGGGTCGGGGCTGGTGGCCAAGCCCAGTCCTGGGGGCCGAAAGCCCTGCACTGAGCCTCAGTCCCCACGGGCCATGGGATCCGGTCCACGCACAGCCTCCTCCCCTGTGGAGTGGGGGCCGTGACAGCACCTGCTGAGGAGGGGGTCGTGCAGGTGCCAAGGTCATGCGTAGAGGCACCTGGTGGGCGGGGGTGTTAACAGCTGTTAGCTGTGGCCGCGACGAGCCCTGTCTGAGAAGTGGGCCCGTGGTGCCTCCTCTGTGACTGTCCTGGGGGTGACAGAGCAGAAGAGGAGTTCACACGCGTGAGCACTTCCTCCGTGTGCTGGGAGCCCCTCACTTGTGCTCGCGCACTGACTCCTCCCAGCCACCCTGTGACGAGCCGCCCCGTCCCCATTTTACAGCTGGGGCGCAGGACGGTGACCCCAGGTCAAGTGCGGACAAACAGATGCCAGCCACCGTGCTCTGAGCCACTGTGGGGCCTGGCGGGAGCCGGCACAGGCAGGCGCGCAGGTGACCCCTCCCAGCCCTGCTGCCCGTCCCCGGGTCCCAGGCTGGTGGCTGCGCCTGATCCCTCTTCTCACCCCGATCTCTGTCCCTCGGGAGCTCAGGGCCCCAGAACCTGCCTGAAGTGTGGGGAGATTTGCCCCTGGTCCCTCTTGCTCTCCTTCTCCAAGATGAGTAAACAATGTAATCAATGGTGTCATTGTTCCTTGATTACAATCGGCAAGTTCCATTTTTTGAGGAAATAATATATGCTATATATCCTTTCAAAACATAAGCATGTGATAATGATGGCTAATATGTTCTACATTTATAGTTTTACTGAAATATGCAAAAACCGTTTCCAATAATCATGCACCTACAGGTACATCAGTTTAAGAACTGCACATGAAGCTCCTGGCTGGCATGGCAGCACTCCAAGTGTGACGTGGAACGCGCAGCCCAGCCCTGCTGGGGGTGGGGGGGCTCACTGTCACTGCTGCCAGCCCCCCCACTCAGACATGGGCTCATCGCCACCTTTCCAGCCTTCCTGGTCCTCCCAGCTTCCCAGAGAGATGGCTGGAGTGGGGCTTAGAGGTACACCAGGGAGAGACCCTAGAGTTGACTTCCCCCTTTTACAGATGAGTAAACTGAGGCCTGTTCTCCCAACCGCACGTTCACCAAATAGTTCTGTGCCAGGCTCTATTCTAGGCGCGGGGGACTCAGCTGCTGTTCTGCTGGGGGCATGGGTGACAATGCCAGGTGGTGACAAACACCTCAAGGAGACCCAAGGTGGGCTGGGGGAGATTCAAAGATTGTAACATTATTATTCAACCCTGCTCTGACATCCTCTGATTCTGATACTCGGTGAGTGGAGCCTTCTGGGGCTGGGAAACGCCCCACCCCCGGAACAGGCAGCCAGCCCCCCAGCCTGAGTCTCCCCCAGGCTTCCAGTTACCCCTTCTTCTCTTCCAAATCCCGCCAAACCATCTTCAGCTGCTGCCTTCTCTGGGCCCGCTGCCGATGTTCTGAGTTGATTGGCTGTCACAGAACGTTCTTAGCCATGACAGTGACAATTAGGACAATTACGCTGGGTGACAAAGTCCCGCCAGATTTAGGACCCACCGTGAGTCAGGTCCCTGGAGCCCAGGCGGCCACCCAGGCACCACCCAGTGACGCTGTCCCTCTGGAGCAGTGCTGCCCTGAGTCACAGGGGTCCCTGCAGGGAGCCCCCCACCTGGGCCGGGTTCCTTGGCTGTTCATGTTCCAGGCTCCCCCTCCCTTCCCTACTGAGCCTCCTGCTCTCTCCCCTCCCTGCTCTCAGGACAGCATCTCTGCTGGGGCCTCTCCTGAGGGTGCTGCTCTACTCAGAATCCCAACCCCGACAGTGGAGGCTCAGTCCCTGTTAATGGTCCCGAGCCCATGGGGCGCCTGGGTGGCTCAGTCGGTTAAGCGGCTGCCTTCGGCTCAGGTCCTGATCCCAGAATCCCGGGATTGAGCCGCGTGTCGGGCTCCCTGCTCGGCAGAGAGTCTGCTTCTCCCTCTGCCCCTCACCCCACTCATGCACTCTCTCTCTCATTCTCTCTCTCAAATAAATAAAAAAAGAATGGTCCCGAGCCCAGGCACTGCTTAGATGACAGGCTTTGGCCCACCCAGGTTTCCAGTCAGGGCTCTGTCACTTCCTTGCTGTGGGATCTCAGGAAAATTACTTCACCTCTCTGAGCTCAGTGGCCTCACATGTGATTTGGAGATAATAAAAGGGTCTGCCTTATGGGGAGGAGGCCAGACTTAGATGTGGTAACCATGTGATATGCTCAGTGGAGGATTCTGTTATTACTCTTATGTTGTGTCGGGGCTGGTGATCTCTTCTGCCCCAGGTGAGCGGCTTCTCCTGCATCTGGAGGGTGTCCCCCAGACTGGGCCTCTCACCACCGGATCCCACGGGCCCAGGTGCAGATTCAGCCCCTAGCACTCACTCGCTGTGTGACTTGGCAAGTGGCTTACCCTCCATGAGCCTCATCGGTTTTCCCCTCTGTGAAATGGGCATGGTAATACCGACCACACAGGGTTATCGTGAGGATTTGATGAGGCCGCCTCAGTGGGAGGCCAATGCCTGGGCTCATGTGACATGGGCAGGCAGCACTTGGGGGGACACTCTGGGCACTGAGGGGCTCTCTGTGCTTTGGATCCTCCTCTGTAACACAGAGACTGTAACAGTCCAGTGTGTAGGATGCTGGGGGGACCCCATGCCTTAACGTGTGTTAAATGTCTGGTGCAGGGGAGCCCCCGATGCATGTTACTGGTGTAGTTAGCACAATTACTAGCATGACTCAGCTGGCAGGCAAATGCCCCCGTGCTGTCTTTGGGCACAAAGCCCCCGGCACAGGTCCCGGGCATAGTAAAGATTGACACTCAATGAGCAGGAAGAACAGGAACTTGGGAGCAGACTGCCCGGATTCAAGGCTCAGCTCTGCCACTTCTGAGCTGTTACCTTGGATGAGTTTCTAAACCTCTCTGAGCTTTCGTATCATCATCTGTAAAATGCGGGGATAGAGATAGTGCCTCTTTTGTAGGATTGTTGAAGTAATTCAGTGGATTAATGCATGCAAAGTGCTCAGCAGAGTGCCTGGCACTGGGCTTTAGCTCTTATCATTCCAGGCCCCGAGGGAGTGCGGGCGCTGAGCAGACCTTGAAGATCTCCCTTCCCAAGACCACTGCACTGACAGCTGAGAAACCCAGGCCAGGAGACATTAGAGTAAACGTTTGGGAACAAGACGGTCTACGGCTGTGCTAAATTATGCAGGGCGGACAATTAGAGAACGAGAGGCTCTATAATAAGGGGCCCATTGGGTGAGGTGAGGGAGAGGCGCCCACAGCCCAGGGCAGGTGTTCTCCTCAGTGATCGTTTTCCCCCTTAATACAGTTGTGCATGCTTGCTGAGAGGCGTTTGGAAAGTGCAAACATTAAATGGTATGTAAATCACTGATATCTCACCTCCTAAAGACAGTAGTTTTTACTTTATTTCTTCATTCTTTTTTTCTACTCATATACAAGTACATTTTCACAACTGACTTCACCTCGGTGTGACTGTCAGGATATGTTAGGATATGATGCAGTAACAAACAACCCCTCAAAACAACAAAGGTTAGAATAGCTTTCTGTAAGCAGATGTTGGGCAAAAATAGTATGAATTTTTAAGAACTAACAATGCTTAATATTTATGGACTGAGTAATCCTCATATTCTGTTTGTTCGACCTTCACGTGACACCAGATCTAGTATCTGCAGGCTCCCACCCTGGCCCCACCACCATGGTGCCTGGACCAGTGCAGGGGCCTCCCGCCTGCTCCCTGCCTCTGCCCCAGCCTTGCTCCCTTCAGTCTCTCCCCAGCAGCTGGAGCCCCATTGACACTCAGGGCTGAGCCGTCCCTGCCCTGCTCCACGCCCCCAGACCCCTGCCTCACTCTGCTCAGTCCACCCTGACCTCGGCCCCAGGGATCCTGAGATCTCTGGCCCCCAGTCCCCAGCCCCTCCCCGTCCCCGCAGCCCCTCAGGCTCCTTCCTGGCCCTGGAGCCCTCTGCACCTTCAGGCTCCAGGCTCGCCTTGCCCTTCCCTCCAGCTGGAGCCTCCTGCCCACGTCTGCCCTGCTCCCTGCCTCCCCTGCTTCAGGTCTCTGCTCCAGTGTCACCTGCTCTGACTGGCCTTCCCTGAACCCCCTTTACAAGTGTGACCTCCCCCCTCCCTCCCCAACACCCTCTAGCACCCTCCCCCGCCTGCTTTTCCTCCAGCTCTTACCCCTGCTTTCACACTCTGCAGCTCACCTTTCATGCTCCGGGGCACCTCTTTCTAGACTCAGGCCTCTCCCTGATGTAGAGGGCCGTGTTGCCCACAGTGGGCTCCCGTGGACGTGGACGCTGGGGCGGTGACCACGCCCTGTGGCAGGGCTGTCCTGCCTGAGATGCTGTCCCCACTTCTCCCCCAGCCTGGGAAGCGGCTGCTGGTGACATGGCTGTTCTTCAGGGAGGAAGCACCGGTCTCCACACGTGGCCTGGCTCGGGAACTGGCGGGGCTTCAGGGGGCCCAGGGGTCTGGTCGGGGCTCGGGCACCGCCAGGGTCCAGCGCTGGGCTGGCATGCGGGTGGAATGCTGTTCTGGAGTGTTCCAGGACCACGACCGTGGAGCAGCCAGGGCCGTGCGGACACTCTTGCTCATTTGCTGGGGAGATGGACTCTCCTGACTGTCATCTGCACCCCTCTGCTGACTCTGGGCTCCGAGCGTGTCCACCCTGGTGCTGCACAGACGGGGAGACCAGGACACCCTGTGACAGCCCAAGGCTCGTCCTCCCCTCAGGGTGGGCTCCCCCACCCCGCAGCTTCCTCTTCACCACCCAGGAGGGAACCCCACCAGGGGGAGGGGCCTTGGTGCAGCTGTTGGGGCGGAGTTTGCCAGTGCACCGCCCTCAGGTGAACCAGGAGGGCGCCCCCTGCTGGTCTAGTTACTAGAAGGCGTCTTCTCCCAGGTTGATGGGGCAAGGGCTGCCATGGGTAGTGATTTTGTCTTTAGAAGTGATGTCTTGCCCAGCTCCACGTAGGGCCATTCAGCTGCTCCCTGATACCTCAGATTGCCCAAGTCAACGCACTCAAACTCCCTTCCCTGGTTTCTTTCTCACTAGAAGCACCGGGGCTCTGATGCTGGAGGGGGGTGGGGTGAGTAGCCTGCATGCCTCCCTTCTTCACCCCTTCAGATCAAAACACTTTCTACTTTCCCAGGTTCAGGCCCCCATCAGGCTCAGGGGCCTCTAAGTTCCGTAACACATTCCTGGACCTGCCCCCCCCTTCTCCTGGCCCCATCTTATTTCTCTTTGCCTAAACTACACGGAGCATTTTTCTGTTGCTTGCAAAGAGTCCTGACTCTGAAACCAAGGAAACATATTTATTTAAAAAATCTGATTTTTTAAAACCACGCTTTCCAACAATGAACGTCTCTCTCTCTCTCTCTCAGAGGGCCCTCATCAAATAAGAGGAATGGGGCTTTTGCAAACCTTTGTGGAAATTAAACCTGCAATCTGGGCACACACTTATTTGACAAGTGATAATTAACTGCTGACAATATAATTTCAGGTTGGTCACAAACATGTTTTTCATTTAAAAAGTAGCCAAAGACATCCCTGTGTTGGGGCGTCCAATCTCGTCCTAGCTCAGCCCCTCTGCCCAGAGCTGCGGAGCTGGCATGGGGGGTCCCCGCTCCCTGCCAGGTGGGACCTGGACCCCATATGTGACATTGGTATTTCAGACCCTGGGCTTGCTGGGCCCCACAGACTCCTGGGAAAGTTCCAGAAGGTGGCTCAGCCAGCTCCTCTTTCACTAGGGGATCCAGCCCCAAATGTGCCTGGACTGCAGCTTTGGGGAAGGAGGAGGTCCCCCTGTCTCTGCAGCCCCTGCCATGCCTCGGTCCCACAGGGCACCCGGCCCATCCTCCATTTGACAGAGAGGAAACTGAGGCTCAGAGAGGTGGAGTCACTTGCTCAAGGCCACACAGCTGGTGAGTGGCCAGATGTGAACTCTGAGCTGTCTGACTCCCGAGTCCGTGCCGCCCCCCGCCCTGCCCCCAACTTCTTTTCTCTAGTGAACCCCAACCATTCTGTGCTTTCATTTCCTCATCGTAAGTTGGGGGTAATCCTAGCACTCTCCTTATGAGGTCGTGTGAGGAGGAAATAAGCTGATATATACATGATATACACACCTACATATGTATCTGTGTACACATGCATATGCACACACACAAAAACACACAAACACACAAAGCACTTAGAATAGTGCCTAGGAGCTGGGGTGGCTCTGTCGGTTGAGCATCCTACTCTTAGTTTCCGCTCAGGTCATGATCTCCGGGTCATGAGATTGAGCCTGTTTGAGAGTCTTTCCCTTTCCCTCCCCCTTCTGCTCCTCCCCTGCTCACATGTGCTCTCTCTCTAAAATAAATAAATAAATAAAATCTTAAGAAAGAAGAAAAGAATAGCGCCTGGCACATGATAAGCCCTCAATATGTGTTAGTTATAAAGCTTATTAATTATTATCAATATTAGTGTTTTCTTTTTTAAAAGATTTTATTTATTTATGAGAGAGAGAGAAAGAGTGGGGGGAGGGGCAGAGGAGAAGCCGACTCCCTGTGGAGCAGGGAACCTGATATGGGACTCGATCCCAGGACCTTGGGATCATGACCTGAGCCGAAGGCAGGTACTTAACTGACTGAGCCACCCAGGCACCCAATATTAGTGTTTTCTATAGACTTAATGTCTGTGTCCCCCTACCCTCCTCAAATTCATATATTGAAACCCCATCACATCCTTAATGTATTAGGTGGTGGGGCCTTTGACAGTGATTAGATCATGAGGGTGGAGCCCTTAGGAGAGGGATGAATGCTCAGAAGACCCCAGAAACCTCCCTAGCCCTCATACCGTGTGAGGACGGACAGAAGATTGCCATCTGTGAACTGGGACAGGCTCTCACCAGACGCCTTGACAGACTTCCAGCTTCCAGAACCGAGAGAAAAAAATTTCTGTTGTTTATTCTGTTAGAGCCCCCCCAAAAGCAGTAAGACAATATTAATAATATCAACAGCATGCTATGATAGGCACACTTCTTTCCTCCACCCCATAGGCCAGTGGCTCTGCCCCTTTCGTCATGTCTATGAATCCCGAGCAGGACACATAAAGTTAAAACCACAATTAGGCAAGCACCGTAGTACAAATGCCAAACACCAAGAAAAGAGAAGGTCTTCACAAAGCAGCCAGGAAGAAGGAGTGACAAACAGGCAGAAGATCTTCTCCAGCACCCATAGACAGCGATAATATTTTAGTGCCAAATGAAATAAGCAAAGCAGAATTCTTGACCCAGCTCAATTATCATTCAAAATTGAATGAGAAAAAAATACATTTTCAGGTGAAGACACACTCACAGGCCCTTGTTAAAAGACATAATAATAAAAAATCGCTCAAGAGGGTAGCTGCTGTGCCCAGAAAGATCACACTAGCAATTGCGCACAAACACATGGGTGGATCTAGGCCAGCCCCAGGAAATGTGCCCAGCAGCATGGGCCATACTGATCCTGGCCAATGCCCCAGCAGAGAGGAAGGCGGGGCTGCAGGCCCGGGATGCGTGGGATGCACCCCAAGATGGAAGGGGACCTTGGAAGAAACACATTCTCGGTCTTCGTGCTGTTCAGAGGGAGGAGAGACAGATTGATCTACTTTTGATTGTTAAGTCAACTGTGCTTGTTATGACCTTAAGGCCAAATAATTAAAAAAGAGACTAGAATATGGAATTTCCAAACCAACAGAAGGACAAGAGGGAGTAAACAAAACCTGATCAATCCGATACGGGTGGCAGGAAATGAACCAAAGAGAGAGAGAGAATAAAAAAGCACAAGGGAACCGAAGAATTCCTGTATTGGAAAGCACAGACCATGAAGGTAGAATCCCGAATCTGCTGTTCACATCTGTGTGTGACTTTAGACAAATGACAATGACACCCCCTCTCTGACCTTGAGGTGAAGGGTTCTAGTGGCATGTTCCACGGAGGGTCTTCCGTGGGCGCTGTAGGAGAGGGGGCTGCTCTCATCTTGCCACAGACCTCTGTGCCAGGCACCGTCTAACCCTGCAGACAGCCCCACGAGGCAGGTGCAACTGCCCTCCTCACTTTACTGATGAAGAAACAGGCTCAGTGGGGAGAAGCTTCCTGAGGTCACACAGCCAGGAATGGCTGAGCCTGGACACAAACTCGGGTCCTCTCACCCTGAAGCCACTGGTTGACTCTATGACTTTAAGCAGCTTGACATCACTTCTCTGAGCCTCAGTGTCCTAATCTATACAATGGGAGGATGGAGTCTCCTTGCAGTCATTGTGGGGATGCAGTGAGATTCTGCCTGTCCCATCCTCTGTGCAAGATGACAGAGCCAGGGATGAGCAGCTGCCCTTCGCCTCCTTGCTCCAGGCTTGTGGAAGAAATGGATTTTTTTGGACATCACATGGTGAGCATCTCTTTTTCTTTTTCCTTTAATAATAAAGCTTTCTGTAGTTGAGCTTAATTTTATCAGAAGAATAAGAGATTATCCAACTGGCTCAAGCAGTCCACCGAGGAAGTTTCCACAAAGACAAAGAGAGGAGAAGTGTCTCTCCCAACACAACTTCTGCTTTATCCTTTACCTACTCAGTGACAACGACTACCATTTAAAAAAAAAAAATTTTAGAGAGAGAGAGAGAGAAAGCACGAGTGGGGTGTGAAGGGCAGTGGGAGAGGCAGAGGGAGAATCTTAAGCAGGCTCCATGCCCAGCGCAGAGCCTAACAGGGGGCTTGATCCCACGACCCTGAGATCATGACCTGAGCCAAAATCAAGAGTCAGACACTTAACCGACTGAGCCACCCAGGCGCCCAACCATTACCATTTTTTGATTCTTGAAATACCCCAGAAGCTGCACTATTTTACTCATGTTCCTTTAGTAAAGCAATAGTTCTCAACCAGAGTTGATTTTTTGTCCCTCGGGGGACCTTTGGCAATGTCTGGAGACATTTTGGCTGCAGTGAGCTCGTGGGGGCGAGGGAGAGGTGTGCCCCTGACCTCTAGCAGGAAGCACACGTCTGCTGCCAGACATCCCACAAGGTGCAGGACGGGACCCCAGAAAAAGAATGGTCTGGCCCAAAGTCAAAAGTGATGAAGATAAAAATGCGATTTAAACCCACCCAGCAACCTCGTGAGAGAGGTGTCATCTCCCACTTTAGAAATGAGGAGATGGGGCTGTGGAGAAGGGAGTGAAAGGCGCACAAGGGCACAGCTGGGCTGACACTCGCCTCTGGTTTTGACCCTGAAGCCCCCAGTTCCTTTGCTCCTTAAGTGGCCAGAGCTGTGGACCTCAGGGTTGTGCCCCCCTCCCCACCAGTCATACGTTGAACCCCTAAACCGCAGAGTGGCTGTCCTTGGAGAGAGGGTGTCTAAGGATGTAATTAAGGTGAAATGAAGTCATAGGGACGGCGCTCCGTAGGACAAGAGTTGTGTCCTTGTAAGGAGGCCACTAGAGATTTCCCTCTCCACGGCGGTAATACGGAGGCCATGCGAGGACACAGGGGGAAGGTGGTGGCCTGCGGGGCCAGGAAGACAGCTCCCACCAGAAGCCCGCCATGCCAACACCTTGATCTGGGACTTCCTGCCTCCAGAACTGTGAGAACTCAATTTCTGTTGTTTAAACCACCTGGTCTGTGGTGTTTTATTATGGCAGCATGAGCTAAGGCGGCCAGAACCGCCCCCACAGCTGGGTCATTATCAATGCCTACCCTGCAGGAGTCCGTGCATCCTGTGACGGGGACATTGAAACGTTCATGTTCACTTGTGCAGAAGGGAACTGGATCTCAGGTCATAGGAGCAGCTACTGCCTCCTTCTACATTAATTTTTATAACTTCTTCCTCTGTCTCTGAGGGCAGGTTGTGATGAGCAAGGACAATTTGGGGAGTGTAGCAAATATAAGAGGAGCCCTGGTGTCCCTGTCCAGCTCCACCAGGCTCCCGTGGGGGCTCGGCAGGTCCCAGACCCACAAGCTGACCTCTGTCACTGGCAGGTCAGGGCAGTGGAGACAGGAGACATGATGCTCCCTGTGCGCGCTTCCTCAGAGCAGAGCCTCTGGGCCCCTGGTCAGAGACCTGGTGCTCACGTTCCTCCCACTCGTCCCTCGGGGTCCCTCCTTCTCAGGCCCCGGATGTTAGAGGGAGCACATGGGAGGTGGCAGAGGGGCCCAGACAGGCAGACGGCGGTGGAGGAAAGGGAATAAGTCACACTGGATGAGTATCAGAGATGGGTGACGGTGACAGGCTCCATGAGGACCTCGGGGAGGGGCTGACTGCTTATCAAACCTCGTTGTCCTGAAAGGGACTCAAGACCACTTCTACAGCCCGCACGACACAGCGGGATCCAGCGGGTCCTCCCACCATGTTTGCTGAACACCTGCTGAGTGCAGGCCCCGCGCTGGGTGCTGAGCACCCACTGAGGACAGACGGGTCCCAGCCTGGGTCTGGTGGGGGAGAAACACGGGTCAGGAGGAGCCCCCCTTCCTGTGACAAGGATGAGCCCCGCGCTGGGGGTCAGGGGTGCTGACTAACTCTGACCCTGACCTGGGTCTCCAGCGAGAGCTCCCGGGCCCCCAGGGAGGGTGGGAATTTGGAGACCCATCTTCACCTCACAGGGGAGGTGACTGAGGCCGAGGTGGGGGAGTGACTTGCTTGATGTCCTGGACCCGGGTTCTCCCAGACCTGAGCTCTGTCCGCAGCATCACCGGCCTCGGGGTCTCGCCGGACCATCCCGGCTACCGCGCCAGCCCCTCTCCTCACTCCCGGGCCACTCCGCAAACTTCCCCACACCGACGTTAATTATACCTCCCGGAGGTTAATTTGTAAGGAGACGGTAGAAATGTTATTTAAATAGTGATTATTAAAATCATGCTGGGGGTTTGCCACATAATAGGTAATTATCTGTGACCTAATTGTCAAGACAATATAGTGGTTTCCACTTAGCTCTTTCCACCGAAGCCAGAGTTAATCCTGCAGAGCCGCATACTCTGCGGCTTCAGCTGACATTTGTTGAATAATATTCTTATTAAATCTAAAGTGAGGGCAATGTAGGAACTTCGCTGACCAGGTGACCCAGGGCTTGGCCTCGTGTCTGGGTGGAAACGCTTTCCGTGGACTTTGGTGTTTGCTGCCCTTGAACTTGTCCTCGCCCCAACCCCCGCCCCCAGGAATGCCCATAGAATACGTGTAACTGACGCCTGACTGTCAAACAGTTTCTGCTCATTCATCCTTCTTGTCTGGCCTTGTTTCCCCACACTTAGGTGCTGATACGTTCTCTCCGTCACTCTCTGTTCCATTCATTCCCATTCTCAGGTGGGTCCTTTCACTTCCCCTTCCGGTCTGTGTTCCGGGGTGTGCTTGTGCGCCCCGTTCCTCCGCAGCCTGGGCCACTTCTCCGTTCTCCGACCTGTTATTTCACTAGTGCCTTCAGTCCCTCCCGCCCTCCCGAACGCGCGCCTTCACCCACCACCCGGTGCATGTGCATGTGTGTATCTGTGATCTCCGTGATCTCCGGGCTCATCTGTTTATGGAGGAGCTCAGGAACTTGTTGACTCGTTCAGGCACTCACTCTACACGCAAGCACTGTTTGTTAGTAAACAATATGCCGGTGGGTTTGGCTCAGTGTGGTATCACTTCCCTCCATCCAGCAAAGGCCCCTGGGCCTTTAAAGTAAACTTTTCATTACCGGATAACACAGTATATGCCAAAAGAAGTGCACAAATCACAACTGTAGAGCTGAAGAATTTCTGCACACCACCATACCAGCAGCCCAGGAGTCCCCCTGGGCCCTGTCCCTATCCCTGTCCCTCTGAGGGTGACCGCTAAGAGCACAGATGAGCTGTGCTGTTCTAGATGTCAGGCAAATAGACTCACACCGTCTGCGCCCCAGCCTGCGTGGCTTCCTTACCAATGGCTAGTGTGCGAATACGAAACCGCCTATTTCTCCATAGACTCCTTTTTTTTTTTTTTTAAGATTTTATTTATTTGTTTGACAGAGAGAGACACAGCGAGAGAGGGAACACAAAGCAGGGGGAGTGGGGGAGGGAGAAGCAGGCTTCCCGCGGAGCAGGGAGCCTGATGCAGGGAGCCTGATGCAGGGCTTGATCCCAGGACCCTGGGACCATGACCTGAGCCGAAGGCAGACGCTTAACGACTGAGCCACCCAGGCGCCCCTCTCCATAGACTCCTGATGGGACTCTTGTACTTTCCTGTGTTTAGCTGTTATGGGTAGTGTGTTAGGAACATTCTGCTGGTGGCCATCTGAGTGCATCCTTGTGGGGCACAGATCCAGAAGTGGACTTGCTGGGGAGAAGGTTATGCAAAATTTCAG
The DNA here is from genome assembly GCF_964656455.1 of Halichoerus grypus. Taxonomy (NCBI): domain Eukaryota; kingdom Metazoa; phylum Chordata; class Mammalia; order Carnivora; family Phocidae; genus Halichoerus; species Halichoerus grypus. The sequence goes on from NC_135716.1 coordinate 164,967,782, forward strand.
CTTTCGTGATCCTGATCGTTTTCCAAAGGATGGCTTCGATGTGTGGGCCCATCTTGCTCCCAGACTTGCCCCCCAACCTCTCACCCTCCCCATGACCTCACCTCGCCCCCGGTCTGTCTCAGGTCCTCCTGGGCCACCTGCTCAGTTTTCCTTTGAGTCTTGGCTCCTCCCTGGGGCTTCAGTGCAGGCCTTCCTCCCCAGTCCTGCTGCTGGCTCCCTCCCCACCTCGCCCCTGTCTTTACATTGTGGGGACACATCCTCAGGCCACTCTGGATGATGTTCTCTGGGCCTGGTCTGGTCTGGCTGCTTTTTTCAGCCTGTGGGTGGATGCAGTTTAATTTTGCTGGGGAAACCCTGGGACCCAGGAGTGATGCCACCTGAGGGCCGAGGAAACTGGGATCCTTGGTTGAAGGCTGCTGCCAGGGGTGTTAATTCCCTGGTCCAGCAGGCATGCCCCAGGGGAGATCAGAAGGCTCAAGAAAGTCTCCAGGCAGTGCGATGCAGGAGCTCATCCTTAGGAGCCAGGGCAGGCTGTGCTGAAGGAGCAGGGCCAGGGGCTGTGGGTGGGGGCATGGACAGTGTCTGCAGAGCTAGGAAGAGGGGAAGGAGGCACACCTTAAAGGAGCCTAGTAAGTGACTTGTAAAAGGAGTTGAATTTTCAGGTGGTGCTCAACTTCTAAGCCTGGGTGGCTGAGAAGCTTGTAGAATAGGTCTTGGTAACTGGGGCTATAGGTGAGGGACCATCTGGGGCAGAGAGATGATGAGCTCAGTTTTGAACATGTTGAGTTTGGGACACATTGAGTTTGACATGCCAACAGTTCGTGAAGGAGATGTCCAATAGAAACACAGAGAACAGATCGAGAAGGCCCTGGGGTTGGAGCAGGAGAATCAGGGTGAGTCTCCCCTCTGTGGCCCTCTCGGAGTTGGGGGGCTGCAGTGAGCAGGACCCACCGCTCCCACCCTTTCTGCCTCCCGCTGCACGGGGCGTAAGCAAGAAACTGTAAGGTCGGAAGCCATTGTCAATGATGTGTTCTCTTTTGAAATTGGTTTTGGGCTCCTAAGACGGCCAGGGTGAACTTCGCTGCCTGGCGGAGCTGCTTCAGACGCCACTGAGCACCTGCCGGGTGGAACACAGAGTTTGGGATGATAGGATCAGGCTGAAGTGGGTCATCGTGGGGAGGTCTGCAAGAGACAAACATCGAAGTTGAGCCTGCAGTGTTGCGTGCCTCCCGTTCCTCCCCAGCCTGTGGCCCAGGGTCCCCCTTCTCTAGGCAGGTATGGGTCCCTCTCTTGGGGTCCCTGCTCCCACAGCCAGAGGGATGTGGGTAGCCTAAGTGTCTGTGCTGAAACCCTGTTTCCCGGGGCGGGGGGTGGGGGCCGGGCTATCAGGACCTAGAGGGGAGAGTGAGAAGTTCATTGCCCCCAGCAGCTTTCTCCAGCCAAGTTCCAGCGGGTATGAAGCCCAGTGGGTGACCCCATGGGATGAGGCCGCTTTCCCCTTTGATCCTCCCTGGGGAGCAGGGGGGCTCTGTGATTGGCCCCCAGGGGAGAGATGCCGGGTCTGCAAGCCCCGCCGCATGCACTCTCACCCTCAGCATTGGACGTGGAGGCGCAGAGGTGCGACCAGCTGCAGGTCCTGAACCGAGACACCCAGAGAACGTGTGATCGGAGTGCAGGATCCTCGAGGGCAGTGGTCAAGAAAGAACTGTTGAGATGTTTTATGTTACAGAAAGGAGCATGGGGATAGGACCTGTGGGCAGAAAGAGCACATTGAGATTGTGAGGAGTGACTGATTGTACAGGGTTTTCTATCCTGTGGAGGGGAAGGTGATGTTAGGGCTCCAGGAAGTGGAATCCATAGGTTCCTGGAGGTCTGATTATTATTAAGATTGTGCTTTTCTTGTAAATCATTAAGACAATTCCAAACCACAGTGGAGTTTCCTGTCCTGCATGACTGCGATCTCTATCAGTTGACCATTTGTTTTCCCTGTCTTTGTTCTTAGGGGTCCAGTGCCTGAGGAATGTTGTGTGCACCCCACCTTGGGGGGGAAGGGGGTTTGCGGGATGTCAGCGTGCGGTCTGGCCTCCCCGGGCCTTTGGACACTCATCAGGAGGGCCGCACACCCACAGCCCAGTGTTGGCAGGCAACCTCCCAGTCTCAGGCTCCTGACTTAGGGATTGCTGGTGGTGATGAGCTCCCAGGATTGTGGGGAAGATCAAATGCCACAAAGGGTGTGAAGGTGTCTCTCAGTGACAGCGCAGTTAGTCATGGCCATCCTCACTGTAGAAAACCGAGGCTGGCGTTTCCCTCACGTCTGTCCCTTAAATATTCCCAAACTCACCAGGATTACCCTTCCCTCCTTGGCCTCTTCATTTCCTGCCCTGCAACCATGACTAATTTAAAATTGTAAACTGGGAAGCGACCTTAGAGCAGGACTAGCCCAATTGGGGAAACCGAGGCACAGGGAAGCAGCAGGCTGTGGCAGAGCCAGACCCCAGCCAGAAGGCCCAGCCCAGGGCCCCTGCTTCCCCTCCCTCTGCCACTGGCTCCCTGGGGTCTCCTCCAAGCCCACCCTGGATTCCGTGCCAGTTACTCTCACGGAGAGCAGAGATCATAAGCTAACAAGCTGGAAACTGGAAAAGGGGCTCTCCGCAGCTGGAGGCTAATTTGCCTCGGGCCTGTTTTTTTTGTTTGTTTGTTTGTTTTCTTCTTAGAATTACCTCCACTGCTTAAAAGGCACATTTTTAAAAACCTAAAGTGGCTGTCAGTTTCACTCCAAAAGAAAACACGTGACCTGTCCCCTGTGTGAATGGAGCACTACATCTAGTTAAAAGACCCATCAAATAAATATATTACAGGAAGAAAAGGTTTGATTTGGGAAAATTCAAGCTAGCGCACATTTATTTTGCCTCCCAATCTTTTTAGATAGGTATTTTTTTAACCAAAAAAAAGAAAAGCAATTTTTTTTTAAAGGTTTTTTTTTTTTTTTTTTTAATTTAACAGAGAGAAAGACAGCCAGAGAGGGAACACAAGCAGGGGGAGTGGGAGAGGGAGAAGCAGGCTTCCCGCGGAGCAGGGAGCCCGACGCGGGGCTCGATCCCAGGACCCTGGGATCATGACCTGAGCCGAAGGCAGACGCTTAACGACTGAGCCACCCAGGCGCCCCAAGAAAAGCGATTTTAAAGGTTACCTTACCCTTAAAGAATATCTGAATGCGTGTAATTGAAGTTTGTGTCGAACATGTGAAATGTTAGCGTTTTACCACTTATATAATCTGCCCCCTTGTCTTTCTGCGGCGCGGGAGACCTCCTTGCACAGCCTCCTCGGCAATTGCTCTTTGCAGCTCCATGTTTTGGCCTTTTGTATATTTTTGCCGATTCCCTTGGCAGCCAGGAAAGTCCACCTCAGATTCCTCGGCCCCTTGCGGGACAGGTCACCAGGGCCACCACCTCCTGAGGGCCTACTGTGTGCCCTGGGCTCTGTGAGTGCTTCTCCATGCATCGTCTCTAACCCTCATGCTCTTATCCCCATTCCGTCCACCATCACCCACAGCCCGGATTCTTCCTGCCAACCGCCTCCTCCTCAGTTCCATTCCTGTCCCCAGGGGTGTCTTCTCCACTGAGCACCATGAGAGAGCCTTGAAAAACACCAGTGCGGCTGCTTCTCTCCTGTGCTCACACCCTCCATGGCTCCCATCTTCCTGGGGGTAGAGCCAGAGTCCCCGCACAGGCCCCCTGAGCTCCCCCCACATCCCTCCCCAGCCACCGGGCCTCCTTGCTGATCCTCCGGTGCCCCGGGCACACGGCCACCTCCCGCCTCTGAGCCCGTGGTTCCCGCGGCCCGGGGTGCTCTCCCCAGGTACACGCACCCCACGGCCTTACGTCCTCGTGGTCTGTGCCCACGTGCATCCTTCCCGGTGAGGCCCTCCTGACCAGCCACGTAAAATTGTACCCCGACTCCCTGCACCCACTCCTCACGCCTCCTCCTGCCGATCACTTAGTGCCATCTGACGTACTCTGTATATTTTTTTTACTTACCATGTTTTTTGGCTGCCTTCATGAGAATGCGAGCTCTGTGTGGGTAGTGATTTTGGTCTTTTTGTTCACTGCTAAGTATCAAGCTCCTAGAACATCGACTAAGACGTAAATACTTACTGTATTAATGACTAAAGATTCATATTTGGTGTGCATGGGAATTGAAGGCATTCAGACGAGAACCAGGTCCACGGATACACAACATTAATAAAATCTCTAATAGTGATGGGTACTATAGAGGGAATAAAGCAGGGCAGAGGGGCTGCTTTGGCCTAGAGTCCAGGAAGGCCTCTTGGAGGAGATGATGTTTGAGCTGAGACCTGGATCTTACAGACCAGGCGGCAGGCCTGGGGAGGGAATGACTTGCCCAAGACCTTGACGGCTGGTAGTGAGTCATGAAGCAGGTTTGGAGGCCCCGGGGGAGGTGTGCTCAGGCTCCTGGGGAGCTCCCCTGCGCACCCAGCACAGACATAGTCCTGGGGCCTGCGGTGTCCTGTGCTGACCGGGGCCCGGCCTTTGCCCCCGTGTTGGGGTCATGACTCCATGTGGTTTCCTTCCCACAGGACTGCAGTGTCCCTCAGTGGGATCAACAGGGCCTCACCCACCCCCAGGACCTGTCACAGGGCCTGGCACGCAGGAGTCCTTTGCATGGGCTCTGTGTTTCTTTCCAGGAAGGCGAGGGCATGCTTCAGCTATCAACACCGAGGGATATCCTGCTGGGAGACGTCCTGGAGATAATTTGATCTTTTTTTTTTTAACAGAGGAAAATGAGGCCAAGGGTGGGCAGGGAGCTGTCCAAGGTCACTTGGGGAGTTGGGACTTGAATCCAGGCTTCCCGCTGGGGGTCACACCCGTGGGCACCCGCTGAGGATGTGGTCTGGGAACCCTGGTCCCTCGCTCAGGTATCCCGGTGACTCGGAGAGCCACAACCGGCTGCAAAGGATACAAAACGCAGGCTCGGTGTTTGCAGTTACACATTCTCTCGACCCGAAAACAGACGCACACACCCTTGAACTGGAAAAGAGCCAGATTCACTTCTAATACAGGACTTTGTTTTCAAACCCAGCAAAGAGCTGTGATCCAGAAGCAAACAACAGGCCCCAAATCTATGAAGAGACAGACACCCGCGGGGAGGAAAGAGGTGGGAACCCTCTGTTGCTGGGGGTCGAAGCCACTGGCCGCAGGGATGAAGAGCTGAACTCCAACAATCAGGGAGTTGCTGAAGGCCGAGGGAGGCCGGCAGAAGGTGTAGGGGTAGGGTGCTGGTGCGGTAAGAGCGAGCCCCAGAGAGCTTGTCATGGCCAAGGGCAGACCGCCTGGGCGCCCTGTTACGTCAACACATTTCTGGGGCTCTGCCAGCACTGGAGGCCTTCTCCTTCCTGCTCTGGGTTCTCGGGCTGCTCGTTTATGGACATTCTTTTTTTTTTTCTCATCCTGGTAAGTACTCTTTAGTCCCCATCCCCTATTTCCCCCACCCCCTTGCCCACCTCCCCTCTGGTAACCATCAGTTTGTTCTCTAGAGTGAAGAGTCTGTTTCTTGGTTTCTCTCGCTCTCTCTTTCTTTTTTTCTCCTTTGCTGATTTGTTTTGTTTCTTAAATTCCACATATGAGTGAGATCATATAGTACTTGTCTTTCTCTGACTTATTTTGCTTAGCCTAATACCCTCTAGCTCCATCCACATCATTGCAAATGGTGAGATTTCATTCCTTTTGATGGCTGAGTAATAGTCCATTTATATGTACTACATCTTCTTTATCCATTCATCTGTTGATGGACACTTGGGCTGCTTCCATAATTTGGCTATTGTAGATAGTGCTGCTACAAACACAGGGGTGCATGGATCCCTTTGAATTAGTGTTTTTGTATTTTTGGGATAAATACCTAGTAGTGCAGTTGCTGGATCATAGGGTAGTTCTATTTTTAACTTTTTGAGGAGCCTCCCTACTGTTTTCCAGAGTGGCTGCACCAGCTTGCATTCCCACCAACAATGCATGAGGGTTCCCCTTTCTTCACATCCTTGCCGACACCTGTTGTTTCTTATGTGGCTGATTTTAGCCATTCTGACAGGTGTGAGGTGAAACCTCATTGTAGTTTTGATTTGCATCTCCCTGATGATGAGTGATGCTGAACATCTTTTCATGTCACTTGTGGACATGCTTCTCTCCCCTCATCACACACTGGCCCTTGGTCTTTTCACATCCTTGGATCTTGGAGTGTGTGTATGTGTGGAGGGGCCAGGGGAGTGGGGAGGGAAACAAATGAGCAAATGAAGGACAACTCACAGAGCCAAGTGAAGGCTTTCTTCCTGTTTCTTCCCCTAAGAAATTGCAACGACGTGGATGGAACTGGAGGGTATTATGCTGAGCGAAATAAGTCAAACAGAGAAAGACATGTATCATATGACCTCACTGATATGAGGAATTCTTAATCTCAGGAAACAAACTGAGGGTTGCTGGAGTGGGGGGTGGGGTGGGAGGGATGGGGTGACTGGGTGATGGACACTGGGGAGGGTATGTGCTCTGGTAAGCGCTGTGAATTGTGCAAGACTGTTGAATCTCAGATCTGTACCTCTGAAACAAATAATGCAATATATGTTAAGAAAGAAAAAAAAAAAGAAGAAGAATGTAGCAGGAGGGGAAGAATGAAGGGGGGGGAAATAGGAGGGGTAGATGAACCATGAGAGACGATGGACTCTGAAAAACAAACTGAGGGTTCTAGAGGGGAGGGGGGTGGGAGGATGGGTTAGCCTGGTGATGGGTATTGAGGAGGGGCACGTTCTGCATGGAGCACTGGGTGTTATGCACAAACAATGAATCATGGAACACTATATCTAAAACTAATGATGTAATGTATGGGGATTAACATAACAATAAAAAAATAAAAAAAAAAGAAATAGGCAGCTTAACACAACTTAATTTAAGCACAGGCTGTATCTGATGAAGAAGTTGGTTAGATTCATTTTCTTAACCAACTATTTCAAGGCCAGCATTAATCTACTCATCAGCTGAACTCATCAGGAGAAAACATGCTTCTTCAGGAATTTTCTAACTGAAAATAAATGCCTCATTAAATTAAACATATTAACCTGAGAACAGTATTGATGTCAGCCAGACTAATGAATGTCATTACAGGGAATGCGCAATAGTCCTCAGAGGGAGCCCGCCCGCCATTAGGAACTCTCTGCAAATGTGCTCAATTATGGTAGCATGAGGAATCATCACAGAGAGAGGGAGAAAAAAAGGGGGGAAAAAAGCAGAGGGGAAAGGGTTGCTCGTGACACCTTGGCTGTCTCTGAATGTTGCGCCTGATTAATTCTGGTGTCTTTGATGCTTGAGAAAGGACACATGACCACCCTCATGTGTGGCCGCATGGATGTAATTCACTGTTGGTTCCAAGAGGAGCGAAGCTGGTTCTTGCCTCTAAGAGGGAGGGGAGGTCTGGTTTAGGTATCAGGAAACCCGGATTCCAGTTTCTGCTCTGCCCCACGGTAAGACTAGGAATTATCCCCAGATTTTCTCCATATATCAATGGACTAGATCTAGTTTCTTTTGATCTTTATTGTGTCAAACACTGTGCTAGACACTTTCTCATGTGTTATTTTATGGACCTTCCGCAGGAACCCAGTTAGACATATATTTTTGCCCTAGAACTATAGAAGAGGAAAACCAAAGCCCAGAGAAATGATCTGACTTGCTTTGCTAGATCTTCAGGACAGGCAAAGGCACGTGGTTGGGCCCTGCTCTGGGAAACCGGTCGCCAGAGAACTGTGTCCACCTTTGCACGACAATGTAAGAAGGAGCGTGAAAACTTGTTGTTGGTCAGGAAAACATGGTGCAGAATGCTGAAGGAAGGAGGGCTGTTGAAGATGAAGAAGGAAAAACCCTATATAGATGAGAGAAATCTCTTCATATACAGAAAGGCTGCTATGGGGAAGAGGGAGTACCTGCCCTCAATGTGGGCTGAAGGAGGAGATTTTCAGCAAAGTGTCCAGAGATGGTATGGGCTGCCTTGAGAGCCAATAAGCTCCCCATCCTTACGGGGCATGAGTCGTCATGAGCTACTCCTTGTGGAAGGATGTAATAGCAGGATGACCTGGATTTGAATTTTAGCTGTTGTGGTTTTTAAAGACAAACAATTTCACCTCTCTTGGCCAGTTTTCCTCATTTATAAAATAGGGGAAATAACGCTATCTGCCCCAGCGGCTCATCGTGCAGACTGAATGAAATATTATGTATAATACGCTACCCACGATGCCTGCCGGGGAGCTGATTACGTTTTTACCATCAATGTTTTATTTTTATTAAGTGGATTCTGGCATCAGATGAGGCCTTGGAACTCTGCCCACTTCTAGAATTCAGCGTCTTTAGAAAAGACCTCTCTATTAATGCTCTGAAAATTAGGAGGCTGTGCTTATTATCAATTTATTGCCCCTTAACCCAAATTTCACTCTACTTTGCCCCACATTGTGCCACTGCAGCTGGACCCTGTAAACATTTGTCCTGTGCCAGAGGGCGCAGTGCTAGGCCTTGTCAGTAGGGGGTGCCGGGGAGACACTGCAAGGCTATAAAAGACGATGGATGGAAAGTGAAAGGTGGAAAAGGATATTCTGTGCAAATAGTAACCAAAAGAGAGCAGGGTGGCTACACTTAGACACAATGGGCTTTCAATCAAAAAAGGTTATAAGAGACAAAGAAGGACATTATATATTAATAAAAGGTTCAATATAGCATGAAGTTATGATAATTATAAACATTTATGCATCTAATGACAGACCAACAAAATATTTGTAGCAAAACCCAACAGGATTGAAGGGAGAAAGAATTCTACAATATTAGCTGGAGACTATGATGGATAGAACAGCCAGACAGAAGATGAGTAAGAAACTAGAGCATTCAGCACAGTTGATGACTAGAACCTCACAGGCATAAACAGAATGTGTTGCCCAACAGCAACCACATACACATTCTTCTCAAGTGCACATGGGACGTTTTCCAGGATAGACCATATGTTAGGCCACACACAAAGTCTCAGTAGATTTCAAGAGACAGATATCATACAAAGTACCCTCTCCAGCCACAAATGGGTGAAGTCAAGAATCAATAATAAAAGTAAAACTGGAAAACTCACAAATTTGTGGAAAATAAACAACATACGTTCAAACAACCAATGGATCAAAGAAGAAGTCACAAGGGAAATTAGAAAATACTTAGAGATGAAAGAAAACAAAAACACAACACACCACAACTTACAGGACACAGCAAAAAACAGTGCTAAGGGGGAAATTTATAGCTATAAATGCATTAAAAAAACAAGATCTCTGATCTAAAGCCAAACTTTACAACTAAGGAACTAGAAAATGAAGAACAAACTAAACCCAAAGTTAACAGGAGGAAAAAATAATAAGTATTAGACCAGAAACCAATGAACTAGAGAATTAAAAAAAATAATAGGGAACATCAATGAAAACAAAAGTTAGTTCTTTGAAAAGATTGACAAACCTTCAGATAGATGGACTAAGAAAAAAGACACAAGCCTCAAATTACTAAAAGAAAAAAAAATGAAAGTGGGGACGTTACTACTAATTCTACAGAAATAAAAGGGATTATAGGAGAATACCATGAACAATTATACACCAATAAATTGGATAACCCAGATGAAATGAACAGATTCCTAGAAACACAAAACCTAGCAAGACTAAATCATGAAGAGAAGAAAATCTAAATAAATCTATAACTAATAAGGAGATTGAAACAGTGATAAAAAAAAATCTCTCAAAAAAGAAGTGTCCAGGAATTGACAGCTTTACTGGTGAAGTCTACCAAACATTTAAAGAAAAACAACTTTTCCAAAAAGTTGAAGAGGAGAAAATACTTCCTGAATCATTCTGTGAGGCCAACATTACCTTGATGCCAAAGCCAGACAGTCACTTTAAGAAAACTATAGGCCAATATTCCTAATTAACACTGATGTAAAAATCCTCAACTGAACACTAGCAAATCCAATTAAGCTGCATATTAACAAAATCATGCTCCATAGCTAAGTGGGATTTATTCCTGGAATGCAAGGACAGTTCAACATCTGAAAATTGATCAATGTAGTACACCAGAATGAAGGGGGAGAAAAAACCATATGATCAGCTCAACTAATACCCTCTCATGATAAAAACACTCAACAAACTTGGAAGAGAAGGAAACTGCCTCAACAGAATAAAAGTTATTTATGAAAAATTCACAGCAAACATCTCATTCGTTGGTGAAAGACTAAAAGCTTTTCCTCTAAGATCAGGAACAAGACAATAATGCCCACTTTCACCACTTCTACTAAACATGGTACTGAAAGTTCTAGCCAGAGTGATTAGGCAAGAAAAAGAAATAAAAGGCATTCAGTTTGGAAAGGAAGAAGTAAAATCATCTCTGATGCAAATGATATGATCTTATATGTAGAAAAATCCTAAAGATTCCACAAAAAAAATATAATAATAAATTATATATTTAATATATATATTATTATGTACATAATAATATAATTTAATAATAATAAATTTATATAATTAATAAATTCAGCAAAGTAGCAGGATACAAAGTCAACACACAAAAATCACTTGCATTTCTATACACCCACAGTGAATAATCTGAAAAGAAAATTACAGAAAAAATTGTATTTACAATAGCATGGAAAAGAATAAAATACTTAGGAATTAACCTAACCAAAGAGGTGAGAGATTTGCACAACGAAAACCACAATACAGTGCCGAAAGAGATTAAAGAAGACATAAATGGAAACACATCCCAAATTGGTGGATTGGAATATTTAATATTGTTAAAATGTCAATACTACTCAAAGTGATCTACAGATTCAATGAAATCCTTATCAAAGTCCCAGTGACTTTTTTTTCTTTTTTTTTGGAGAAAGAGAAAACCCATTCTAAAATTCATATGGAATCTCAAGGGACTCTAAATAGCCAAAACAGTCTTGAAAAGGAAGAACAGAGCTGGCAGACTCACCATTCCCAATTTTAAAACTTACTACAAAGCTACAGTAATCAAAATAGTGTGATACTGGTATAAGACAAACATATAGATCAAAAGAATAGAACAGAGAGCCCAGCAATAAACCCTCACATATATGGTCAAATGATTTTTGACAAGGGTGCCCAAGACAGTCTTTTAAAAAAATGTTGCTGGGGGGGCGCCTGGGTGGCTCAGTCATTAAGTGTCTGCCTTCGGCTCAGGTCATGATCCCAGGGTCCTTGGATCGAGCCCCGCATCAGGCTCCCTGCTCTGTGGGAAGCCTGCTTCTCCCTCTCCCACTCCCCCTGCTTGTGTTCCCTCTCTCGCTGTGTCTCTCTATGTCAAATAAATAAATAAAATCTTTAGAAAATAAAAATAAAAATAAAAATAAAATAAAAAAATGTTGCTGGGAAAACTGGATATCTACATGCAAAAGAATGGAAGTGGGCCCTTACCTCACACCATACACAGAAATCAACTCAAAATGGATCAAAGATCTAAGTGTGAGACTTTAGTTTTAACTAAAGGACTCTTAGAAGAAAACATGGGGTAAAAGCTTCATGACACTGGAGGTGGCAACGACCATTTGGATATGATACTGAAGGCACAGGGAACAAAAGAAAAAATTGACAAATTGGGCTTCATGAAAATTTGTAAAAATTGTGCATCAAATGATGTCAACAGAGTTAAAAAATAATCTGCAGAATGGGAAAATATTTGCAAATCATATGTTTGATAAGGAATTAATGTCCAGAATATATAGAACATTTCTAAAACCCAACAACAAGAAAACAAACAACCCAATTAAAAAATGCACAAAGGGCTTAAATAGACATTTCTCCAAAGAAGATCTACGAATGACCAATAAGCACATGAAAAGATGCTCAGCATCATGGATCATCAGGGAAAAGCAAATCAGAACCACAATGAGATACCACTTCATACCCATTAGGATGGCTATTTCCAAAACCAAACCGAACCAAAGCAAAAACCCCAGAAAATAACAAGTGTTGGCGAGGATGTGGAGAAATTGGAAACCTTGTGCTCTGTTTGTGGGAATGTAAAATGGTGCAGCAGCTACAACAAGAAAACAGTATGATGGCTCCTCAAAACCAGAGTAGAATTACCATATGATCCAGCAATTCCACTTGTGAGTATGTATCCAAAAAAAAAAAAAAGAAAAGAAAGAAAGAAAATGAAAGCAGGGTCTTAAAGAGATATTGGTACACTTACATTCAGAGCAGTTACAATAGCTAAAACTTGGAAGCAGCCCACTGTCCATCAACAGATGAAAGGATAAGCAAAATACGGTCTATACATACAATGGAACACCATTCAGCCTTAAAAAAGGAGAGGGAATTAGGACATCTACTGCACCATGGATGAACTTTGAGGACATTATGCCAACTGAGATGAGCCTGTTACAAAAGGACAAATACTGTATGATTCACAAATCTGCAGTACTTGGAGTAGTCACAATCATAGAGCCAGAAAGTAGAACAGGGGTTGCAGGGGCTGGGAAGAGGGGGCAATGGGGACTTAGTGTTTAATGGGCATCCATTTTGCAAGACAAAAGGAGCCATGGAGATGGATGGCGGTGATGGTCCTACAACATTAAGAATATATTTAATACCACTTAAAATGGTGAAGATGGTAAAATTTAATGTTACATGTATTTTACTACAATTAAAAAAAAAAGATGGGATTTCTCATCTGGGTTCTGGTTTTCTTTTCCTCTCGCTCCTATGGCATTACTGCCAGGGGCATGAGAGCATCCCTATGACTCTTTCCCAGAAGTTACATTATCACCCAGGGTAGCTTCCTACCTACTGGCTTTGGCCCATTGACTGTGGACCCTTTCTAGCCTGTGAATTTCTCCGTCATCCCCTGGGCCACAGTCATACCATTTCCAACAACGTGATCTTGCCCTTGAACAGTGGGGTGCTCTTGCCTCCCTCCTTGAGCACTGTTCCTCGGTCCCGGAGGTAGCAGAAGTGACTCCCCACATTTTTTATTCTTGTATCCTTTAGCATCCTCTTGTATCCCTTTTAGTAATCAATCATTTCTTACTAGCTAATCATTCTTTATATTAAATTTTCCCTATTCAAATTACTTTTGTGATTTCTGCCTTCAGAATTGACCCCGATTTGTGGTATTTGCCAATCTCTGTGGAGTCCATGTTCCCACCATGGTCTTTTTCAAACTACCAATGCCGTGTCGTTAACTGCAAAAGTTGGATGAGACCCGGCGCAGCACGGTGTTATATAGCATCTCCACCATACTGATACCAGATGAGTAAATAATCTCAAACACATCCGTAATAGTAAAATATGATAAAGTAATTAGAGTTTGATGAGTTTGAATGTTTATTGCCTTTGTTTTTAATGTGATTGATGTAATTGTAAGATTCCATCATTTAATTTTTAATTGTGGCTGTGTTTAACATCTGGCTGAGAACATGCCTGAAAATGTAACCATCCATTCTCCGTGAGCTGGTCTGAGCTGCTCCGGCACCCCCCGCCACCCCCCGTCTTGTCCCCGACACCCCCCACCCCCGATCATCCCTGGTTCTTGATCCTGTAATCACGGAACCAGAAACTTGACTGGTTTCTCAGGCTTGTGACACCACTCACTGTGGAGCCAGGCGGTGCCCCCCCACCCCACCTTGGTCACCCCCCCAATGCAGTACTTGACACTTTCCATTTATTTTTCAATTCCATTATCATCAGAAATGATGATTAAATTTCCAGTGCAAATACCACTTTACCGAGCTGAATTAATCACAGGGTGGGTGGGCGGGGAGTCCTGGGGGCTTTATCTGAGCTTCAGGAGCAGTTAACTCTTCCTTCCTCACTGAGGCCACCAGAGACGGAACACTGGGATTTGGGGGCCTCTCTGGAAGTCCGCATTTGGAAGCTCCTTGGTGGCCACCTGACCCCTTTGCCTTCTCATAACCCCTGGTGGTGGGGACATAGGGAATGTCTCTCTCCTCCTTCCCAGGGCCCCTATGCGCACCCAGAAAGGTCTCTAATGGATGAGAGTCTCCTAGCCTGCCTCCTGGTCCACGGTGGAGCAGAGTGTTGGGATAGCATTTTGGTTTTTTCCCTCCTACTGCCCAGGTGTGTGAGGAGGGGCTGGTGTGCACCTCGAAGGGGGCTGGGGAACACGCAGGCTGTTCACCAACAGATTCATGGCCTTGGGAGCAGATACACCTTCAGGGTCGAGATCAGAGTCCCCTGATACATCAGTCTTCGTCTTTGGACTCCAGAATGACCTTGAATTTCAGTACTGAGGGCTCCTGACCTTGGATGTGAGCACTGGCCAGGGCTCTCGGCAGAGCAGCCTTGTGTGAGCTTGCGTCCTCTGAAGCCTGTCCTCTCGAGACTGGCTGCTTAGCACTTGTTAATGGATCTAATTTTTTAACATTGATCTTCTCATCTGGAATATTCTTGGGAGAAATAAAATAACCGTCAAAGAACCTTAAATGAATTACACTCTTATCAAGCGAAGACTAACAACCCACTTGAAGCATGAACTACAAGGGAGATAAAGATCCGGTGTGCATGGAGACCAGGAGGGCAGGGAGAGGGACCCCGGGTGCCACGGAACTCACCCCGGCCTGGGTCAGCTTCTCTGCGGGGTGAGGCAGCCTGTTCCTGCTCCTGTTACCACCCCAGCTCGGGGCACCACAGGGGAAGGGGGCGTCTGAGTCATTCTACCCTCTCAGAGGGTGACGTCTTTGCCTTGGAGAAGCGGGGAGGGGTTCCACTCTTCCCTCAACCTTCCCGCCCCAACCTCCCCTCTGCCTTTTATTTCATGGGTCCCATCAAGCTGGGGAATGAACCGTGGAGACACTCGGGGAGACTTTCCTACAGGGAAGGGATGGCCAGAGACAGGCAGCCAGGGGCTCCTGGGGAGCAGGCAGGGTTTCTGGAAAGACTGCAGTGCCTGACTGAACAACCTACAACCGGCAGGTTGTAGAGCGAGAAATGGATTAGGATGGCTTTAACTAGTAACCAGGGCCCGGGGCTCCCCAAACAGTGGGCTGCACAGTGACTTCCAGAGCCAGCCAGTGGCCCAACAAGAGCTGCTCCCATGCTTCCTGCCCCGGGGGAAGAGTTGGCACAGAGGCCTGAGCCTGGACCAGAGAGAGAAGACAGAGCCCCATTTACGGAGCTTCTCCCAGGAGTTGATGCATTGGATCCACGATCCCCCCCTGAACTTAATCTCACTTCAGGGAAAGTAGGTGTGACTGTGCGGGTTTTCAGAGAAGGCTGGGGAGGGGGACTGCAGAATGAGTGTTGGGGGAAGGAGGGACTGGGAGGGGAAGTGGGGAGTCCGGAGCTTCTGAGACTTGGTGCACCTGCCCTGGGGGTCTCGTGCAGGTGCACTTCTGATCCAGGAGGGCTGGGGTGGCAGAGGCTGACAGCGATATCGTGTCCATGCACATATTTATCCAAGTGTATTGAGGTCCGACTATGAGCTGAGCACCAGGGAGACATGGTCTCTGCTCTTGCCAAGCTCAGAGGCAAATGAACATATAAATAATTTTTCTAGTTTATGAAGGGGAAAACTGAGTTCCAAAGGAAGTAAGTATTTATTACTTAGAGGAGAGGGAACCACGATTCTGAGAAGTTGGGTTAATTGACTTGAGCCTCCCATCTAGGAAGGAAGTGCAGCGTGAGACGAAAAGTAAAGCATCCCGTCCTGGGTTTGTATACCTGATGCTGGGCTCTGCTGTCAGGGAAGCAGCCATGCCCCCTTCTGCCCACCCCCTGCTGCTCTCACAAGAATGTTTAGGTGAAATAAGGTCCTCCCTGTCCTTGTTCCCTGATCTCTTCACTGAGGGTGGGGCAGGACAGCCCAGGCTGGGCACAGTTCTGAGGCTGACTTCAGGGGTGGGGTCACAAAGCCAGGGGCCAGGGGCCAATTCTATCCAGAGATCCAGAGTGAGGCATGCTGCTTGGACTGGAGGATTATTCCCTGGTATAGTCAGGAGGAAACAGGCCTGAGCATTGGGGACACTAACTCTGTGGGCAAGGCAGAGGGGCTGGAGACGGACCATCCAAGGGAAACAGGACCCAGCTTGGGCCCCGCAGCTCCAGGCAACATCCAGGGGGGGCCTTCCAAGAGATGCCCCAGAGCCTGGCATCATCCCCTCCTGCTCACCGTTGTGGGCCCAGCAGTGCCCAGACGGGGCGGCAGGTGGCTGCATGGCAACGGCTACCTTGCCCATGTGTCACCATGCCCCATGTCCCCATGTCCTAGAGCTGTTCCTGCCATCCTCTAGCCTCTGGGCACCAGCCTTAAGCCCACTGACAGGCACCACCTCCTGGTTACCAGGATTTCAGGCAAAGAGTTTTCTATAAAATTTCCCTATAATGAAAGCATAAAACCCTCCCATCCATACTGGCCAGGAGGTTCTGGGAAGGTTTTAGGGAGGAGGTGAGCCCTGAGTCCACCGTTGATTTTAGGCTTAGTGAAGAAAATGGGGTAGGTGTTCCAGACCTAGGTCTGTCATGTGCAAAGTCTGTGCAAAAGGCAGCGAGGAGACCACCAGCCTGTAGGTCTCTGAAGACCAGGCTGTGGGGTGGCTTTTGAGGCAGAGGTGAAATCCCAGCCTAAGTGAACTGTTTGAAAAGCCTCCCAGCTTAGGGACCAGGAGGAAGAGAAATCAGCCTACACGGAGCACCTTCTTTGTCGCACATATTTGTCCTCAACTGGCTTCTTTCAGCTCAGGGGTCGGCCCCGTGACCTAGGCTTCAAGTGATCCATGTGACACATTCGTCTGGCCCCAGTAACTGGCCCAGGGATGGGACCCCACCAGAGCCACTAAGATGCAATGAGACCTTCCTTGAAGCTTCCGAGAAAGAACTCTGGCCATCCTTTGCCACTACACTTGAACCTAGAAGCTCGTCATCTAGAGTTGTTGCTAACACATCATGTGGAGCTTGAGTGTGAGCGGAAGAGAAACAGGGAAAACCCCAGCCAGGGGAACATTACTGGGGACCCCTTTTCTTATGAGCAGCGAATTCCTTTTTTTGCTTAATGTTGTTCGGACTGAGTTTTCTGCCATGCGAACTAGAACAGACTCGTAACTGTTGCCCAGATCCATGCAAGGAACTCAAATAGAAAGGCTGAGGATAAGGAGACCCAGTATTTCTTCGCTCACTTTCTTCCTTCTCTCTGCTAGCTGTGACCCACCATAGCCACTCCAAAATAGTAGCCTCTCCCCCGGGGCGGCGCGATCTGCCAGGATGGATTTACAGCTGATTGATTTTGAGTACTCATCCTAAACTGAAGTTCTCAAGGAGAGAATCCGATTTGCCCAGCCTGGGTGAGGTGTCCACTCCAATCCTGTTAATTAACTGTGGGGGCTGGGAGGGCAGCTGACAGGCTTTGGGGCTGAGCAAAGAGTTTTGCAGGAAAATGTAATTGGCATTTCTAAGCAAATGCGAATCACTGTCCCTATTTTCGAAAGGAGGGAACTAATGCCCAAAGAAGCAAAGTGACTTGCCCAAGGTCACAGAGCTGGTAGGTCACAAAATCCAGATTCATATTTTGTTCTGCTGGATTCCAGACTCCACGGTCTTTCCATACCCCTGGCCCCACAAGTTTTTCTTTGGAGTCCTTCCGTTTCCTCCTCCCATCTGCCCACTTCTGCGGGCAGGTAAGGGCAGGAAATAGGGGAGGGCCACCAAGGGTGGCTGTAGCTTCTCGCCAGAGGCAGGACAGGCAGTGGGCAGGCTCCAATCCCACACGCAATTTTTAATGACCACTTTGCTTTGCTTTTTACCCAAACAGCTATATGAATGTATACATTTTTTGCCTGAGTCCAGCCCCCACAGCTGAGATTTTCGTCTGAAGCGCCCCGACCTCCACAAACCAGTTTGGATCACAGCGAAGTCCATGATGGACACAAAGTCCAGAGCAGGGCGGCCTCCTGCAGATACAGCGCGGTGACCAGTGGTCACACGAGGCCTCTCGGGAGCGGGGCTGGCCTCTCACACGTGTCTACGCAGCCCCGACCTCTGGTGCCAGAGATGATCTCTGACATTCACTGACCGGATCAATGGGGTGATTCCAGGTGAACAACAGGCAGGCAGAGTTTAGGGAGGGGACAGCCACAGGGGGTGGTGTCTGGAGGTTCCCGAAAACCACATCCCTGAAGACAGGGCAGTGGGGGGTGGGGACGGGTGTGGGTTCCCTTCAGGGTTCCCTAGGGTCAGGTGGGTGACCTTGGGGTGGTGACTTCACCTCTCAGATCCCGTTTTCCCACCTGGAAGGCAGAGCTGGTGAGCCCCCCTGTCACAGGGGCCGCCAGGGTCCCAGGGGAGGGGAAGCTCTCCACAGGGCCGGCACACAGTAGGCGCTCAGGGGAAGAAGCGGCTATGCCTTGAGCTGGGGGCGCAGATGATGTGCTGAGCTGGGTGGGGGGTGATGTGGGGCCCGGCTTCCAGCCCTCACTGTCCCATCGCCACTGTGTGAGGGAGCTCTGGGCACCCCGGGGCTGCAGGAGGGTGGGGCCACACGGGGGTGCACCTGGCGTGGAGCAGCAGGATCTGGATGAGGCTCTCCCCCCAGGTAGGGAGGAGGGCCCAGCCCCAGGGGATCGGGAACAAGACTCGGCATTTAGAGAGATGGGGGAGGGGGCAGGTGACAGCGGGCCAGAAGGCTCATCCA
Source organism: Halichoerus grypus (assembly GCF_964656455.1). NCBI lineage: Eukaryota > Metazoa > Chordata > Mammalia > Carnivora > Phocidae > Halichoerus > Halichoerus grypus. The sequence goes on from NC_135716.1 coordinate 164,986,510, forward strand.
GGCCTTCCAGCAGCAAGACGGACAGAACAGCATTGTCCCACCACAGGGGCTGGGAGGAGGGGGATCCTGACTCGGGGCGAGGAAGGGCACCCACAAGATCTGAGAAAAGGAGCAGCACCCGAGCTCACACCTCCGCTCCCGCGTGGGGACCAGCGCAGCCGCCACTGCAGTGTGCCTCCGTTTCCCCTCTGCGTCCACAGCGGCAGGGCCCGCGGACGGAAGAGCTGAGAGAATCTGGAGCACAACAGGGGTGCCCACTGTAATGCAGACTCGGGGAGACAGCGAGGATTCTCTGGGAGGGCTGCTTGGGCTTGACTCTCTCCAGAATCCCAAAGGGAATTCTTTGGGGGGGACCAGGGAGGAAACTGGTCTAATCCTGGGGGATACCTTGATGGGGTAGAAGGAGCAACTGGATCAGAATGGGGATATCTGGGTTCTGGACCCAGCTCTGTCTCCAGACCACTGTGTGACCCGGGGCAAGTCCCTCAGCCTCTCTGGGCTTAGTGTGCACGTCCGCAGAACAAGGTCATTTCTAAGACGGCTCCCACATTGAGCCTTGACTTTTGGGGTTCTGTGCGGTTGCCTTCTATGCCCCTGGCTTTAAATCTGACCAGTGACTTCCCGGCTCACACCCGCCTCTGCCAGGGGAAGGCAAGAGAGCCCCCAGGAAGCCACAGGGCTGACACAGCAGCCTTCACGGTCACTGCGTGAGGCCGGGCTGGGCGGGGACAGGGCTGCTCGGTTCATTAGAGTCTGGGGATCACGCGCCCTCGCCCTTGGAGATGCCATTATGGGGTGGTTTTGGCAGCTTCCTCTGTGGGAGGGAGGAGAATGGAGAGAAGGGACAGCGGGAGATGAATCTGACTCACACCCAGGGAGAGAAGCTGAGGCAGGAAAGTGTTGTGCTGGTCTCAGCGTGGAGACTTAGGTGCTAGAGGGGAGGCAACCATTAGGCTCTTTCATGTCCTGTGACGGGAACCTCAGTGTCACCTGGCTGGAGCTCGGATGGGACTTGCTGGGTTATACAAACAGGAAAGCTCAGAGATAAGGCAGCCTTCAGGAGCAGCTTGATTCAGGGGCTTAAATGATTCCACCAGGACCAGTTTCTCCTTTCTTCATCTTTTAGCATCTCTCCCCTATGCAAGATCACTCTCAAATCCCCATCCTAGTGACCAGAAGTTTTCCAACCAAACTGGAGTCCAGTAGAGAAGAAAAAAATTCTCTCCCTCAAGGTTAATCAAGAGTCTTTGGCCATTGGACTAAGAGACTGCAGCCTCCATTCCTGCACCATCAGAAATCACAGGGGGTTGGAATGTGCAGATTGGCTTTAGGCTGATCGGGGTCCATCTCATGAGTGAGGTTCATCCCACCCAAACACAGGGCTGAAAGTGGGGAGGGTCCGGCTTTATCAGGAAGAGAATGAAAGCTAATGAGGCCACAGAAACCCAGATATGTCCTCTAATAAGTTAGAGGTGGAGGGGAATAAAACAAAGCATATTAGCAGAAACTAAATAAAGGGGGAAATGCAAATAGTTATGCATTATGGCTGATCTCATCTCGTTTTCCCAAGAGTCCAGTAGTATTGGAGCTACTATTATTCTAGGTATAGAATCCCAGGCTTTTAGAGTTGAAAGGATCTTCAAAATCCTTGGTCCAACCCCCTTACTTTCACAGGCAAGGCACCAGAGAGCCAGAGGGCTTGAGTAACTGTCTCAAAGTCACATAGCCCAGGGAAGATGGTGGAGTAGGAAGCCCTCGAAATCTTTCTCTCCCACTAGACCAAAAAAAAAAAAAAAAAAGTACTGGCAGAATCTGTCTGATGTAATGATTTTGGAAGTCTGCTGTCCTTTAGAAGGCTCCCAACTTCCCCTAGAGGAAGTCTTGGCCAATAAGCTATAGTTAATTTTGCTTAATTTCAGCTCTTGGCTTGATAGTGGCTACCCAGCCCCCAGCCCCAGCCCCAGCCCCAGCCCCAGCCCCAGCCCCATGCAGGCTGTGCTCCTGGAGCAACTTGCATGCAGCTTGTGGGAATGAGAGTGGCGATAGGACTGTCCTCCAAATATCCAGATCTGTGCCCTGATGGCTGACGTATGTGCTTGTGACTGTGGGGGTGCAGACACAGAGGTGAGAAGCTACTGTTGTGACTCCCACCACTAGTGTGGCAAGCCTCCCCTCCTCTGGCTGAAGGGACTTCAGGGGACCTAAAGGACTGGTGCATTTGTCCCCCTTAACTTTTCTCTTTTTCCTCTTTTTGGAGCCAGACATTCAAGGACAAGGACATTCTGAAGCAATGCATGTACAGAGGAATTCAGAAAGTTACTGTCCACGCCCAGGAGAAGGCACAGGCTCAGGCAAGGCCTGAGAAGACCTTAAGTTTATAGCTCAGGCTGATCCCTGGCACAGAGACAGTCTGTAAAAATCCAACAAACAAAAAAACCCCAGTGAACCTTGGAGAAGGGGGAAGAAGACTCTAATTTCTGAAGTTACCATAGTGTAAGATTCAAATGTTTAGTTTTCAACAGCAACAGAAACACAAAGCACGCCAAGGAGCCAAAAATGATGGTCCATTCAAAGGAAAAAAATAAACAAAAGCTGTTCTTGAGAAAGACCAGATGGCAGATTTAGTAGACAATGACCTTTAAATGACTGAGAGATGGGTGAAGAATTACAGGCAGGTGGGTAGAAACTCAAGAAGATGATATGTGAATACCATGGAAATATCAATAAAGAATTAGAAAACATAAAAATACATCAAAAAGAAATTCTAGAGCTGAAAAGCATAACGTCGCTGAAATGAAAAAAAAAATCACTGGAGGGATTATGAAGCAAATTTGAGCAGGCAGAAGAATCAGTGAATTTAAAGATAAGACCATGGGAATTAATGGGTGTGAGGAACAGAAGGAAAGAGATTTTTAAAGAGGTGAACACAGCCCAGTGGACCTGAGGGACACCAGCAAGAGAACCAACATACATATTATGCGAGCACCGTAACTTTGGTTTGTTAACTCCACCTTTTGTTTTGTATGTGATGTAAGAGACTAATGCATTCAAGAAGTATTAGTCTGTGTTTGTGGACACACAATGAACAAAGATGTATTTTTGTGACATCAGTAATTGGAAGGGGGTGGGGATGGAGCTGTACAGTGCAGGGTTTTTGTATATTATTGAAGCTACGCTGGTACACATTCCAATGAGAGTGTTACAACTTTAGGATGTTAGCTGTGGTCCCCATGGTAACCACGAACAAAATAGCTACAGCATATACACAAAAGGAAATGAGAAGAAACCAAACACTTCACTACAAAAAATCATCTATACACAGAAGAAGACAGCAACACAGGAACTGAGGAGCAATGAGGCTATCAGGCATATAAAATATAAATAACAAAATAACAGGATCAAGTCCCTCCTTATCACTAATTGCATTAAATATAGATGGATTAAACTCTCCACTCAAAAGACAGAGACTGGCAGAATGGATAAAAACACATGATCCAACTATATGCTGTCTACAAGAGACTCACTTTTTTTTTTTAAGATTTTTATTTATTTATTTGACAGAGAAAGACACAGTGAGAGAAGGAGCACAAGCAGGGGGAGTGGGAGAGGGAGAAGCAGGCTTCCCACGGGCAGGGAGCCTGATGTGGGGCTCAATCCCAGGACCCCGGGACCATGACCTGAGCTGAAGGCAGACACCCAACGACTGAGCCACCCAGGCACCCCAAGAGACTCACTTTGGACACAGATAGGTTGAAAGTGAAAAGATGGACAAAGATATTCAGTGCAAATAGCAAACCAAAAGACAGCAGGGATGGCTATAATATCAGACTTGAACTCAGAATGGACTTTAAATCAAGGTCACATAGCTCATTAGTGGGAGACTTAGGTGTTCCTAGAGAGAACTTGTTCCAGCGGGCATCCACTTGCTCAGAGCCACTTCTGATTTACAAATTAGAGAGAATTCTCTGCAATAGGAGCCTCACTGTCACTCAAACCAGGCAGACCAGCCAGCATGGTCCACAGTCCATCTTGTCCTCAGCAAGCAGTAAAGGGACCCCCTCATTACCTCCTTGGCCCCTTCCATCCTTCCTCATGAGTGGACAGATGATGTCTCCATAGATGCATCCCACTGGGCCCTGCTGGAGACCTCTCCCAGGGGATCCTGGGGTTCTTCACACTCCCGACTGATAGCTGACCCCTAACTCTGCCACCTGGCCTGCCTCACTGCTGGTCTGAAAACAGCAAAGTTAACTCCAAGAGTATGAGAGAGGATGAGGCCATTCGTGGACATCCAGCTCAAACCCTACATGTTACAGGGGAGGACACTGAGGCCCAGGAGAGGAGGAGCATTCCAAGGCAGGCGGAGCGATGCAGTGGAAGGGCTCCCGGCTCCCAGTGGAATGCTCTCCCACCACACCCCTGGTCTCGCTGCCTGCAGCAGCCCTCAGCTGTGGGCCTCGTGGCCCCGGGTGGGACCATCGACCATCCTGAAGTCAACACTTACACACTGACGACCCCTCTCCCCTGAACAGGGTCGCCCTTTGCAGCAAGGTGCATCCATCCACTGTCCTACTGAAACACGAGACAGCGGAGGGCCAGACAGCAGCCAGGGGAGAAGGGGTTTGTCCAAGGTCAGCTGCTGCCGGGTCAGAGATAGGACCGCTTCCCAGGACAGAAGCCTTCAGAGTTTGTGGCATGATCTCGTCCTTTCCTGCGAGGCTGGCGTCCTGGGAGTGCTGCCCTGGTTACCGATGGGGGAGGGAGGCTCAGAGAGGCCCCGCCCCCGGGCCCCTTGAAGCTGGCCAGCGGTGAAGAGGGAGGGGGCCTGGTTTCCTGGAGGTCAGTCTGCTGCCCTGTCACCCCACAGTGCCGCTCGGGCACACGAGGAATGGCATTCCGCAGAGTAAGGGGAGCCTGGCCAACAGGTGTAAACAAATCAGGTTTGCTTCCTAATGAGGCAGGGGGCCAGGAAGGCCCAGCGGCTGCAAGATGCCCCGGGGCCGGCCTCCTCCTCTGTTCCCCCTGAGTGTCCTCAGTGTGTGCGATTGCCCCTGAGGTCCCAGCATGGCTGCGCCCCCTGGGCCGCAGGGTCCCTCTCAGGACAGGTGATGCGGGGTCCACGGTGAGCCCCGCTGATGCCCCGTCTCAGGGTCCCGAGCTGTGTCACAGGACTAACTGTTGGGGGCAGGTGTAAGGCTTTTAAGCTGGGAAATTGTCGTCCATGAACAAAATTGGGGTTGTGTCAGTGAGGAAGAAGAGGAGGGTGACTGTCAGTGGGCGGCCCGCTGTCTCTGTCGGGACACTGACAACCTCATTTTCCTGTCTGTCACCTCCTTGCACCTGCAGGGCTCAGATGCTGTGGTCGGGCAGGGAGAGGCCGACCCCTCGCCAGGGCCCCACGCGAGTGGTTTGCGGGCCGGCCAGAACCCTGACTCCCTGCCCCAGGGCGCCCCACAGCTCCCCAGCTCTGTGCCGCTGCCCCCGCTTGCCAGCTCTCTCTGCCCCCTGTCCAGTTCTCCACCTTTCCAGCCCCCGGACCAGCCGGGCGGGCACGTCGCCACAGCCCGGAGATGAACAGCTCACCACGTTCGGTCCCGACACACTTTCAGGCTGAACCCCTGCAGCAAGTCAGCTGCCGGAAGTCCAAGCCCAAACCAGTCCCCCGTGTGACCCACCCTCTCTCTCTGTCGTCCTGGTCCTGCCGGTGGGATGTGCCCCGGGGTCACCTTAGCGGATGAGGTTGAAGCAGCATCTGCCAAAATTCAAAATGCACGTACCCTTTGTCCCAGCAAGTTCACTTCTGGGAGTCGGTCATTCTGAAACACTCAGGGGTGTGTATTCATGTCTGCAAGGATGTCCACATGATTTGTAAAAATCTAATAGCAAAAATTTGAGATAAACTAATATTCAATCAATCTATGGATTGATTAATCGATCCAAAATGAGTGTGGTCCCTGTGCACTGGCTCAAGAAGTTATCCATCATGTATTTTTCAATAAAAAACACTTCATGAAAAATATGAATAACACGCTGCTACTTTACATAAAAATCGAATGTGCACAGTTAACTCTCTTGAAGGATGAGCATTCGTACTGGGGGACCCATGGGGAAATCCTTCATGGATCTGTGACCCTCTGACAACACGAACTATCTAAGGCCATTGGGCACAAAATTACTTCCCCTCTCAGCTGCTCATGGGTGTCAACCAACGTCCTTTCCTCTCCCCTGCAGCCTGAATTTTGCCTCTCCATGGGAGCATTCGTGCTGATGTCCAACACTGCAGATGTCTCCAATCTCAAAACAGTGAACTCAGAAACAAAACTAACCCCCTTGTGCTACTTAAGCTTCCTTTTATAGTAAAATGCCTCAAGAGCCACCATCTTTGCCATCTCTAATTTCTCTCTCAACCCAGACTTCACTGCCTCGCATCCATACAGCCGCTCTTGTCCAGCTCACCAGTGACCTCCGTACTGGGCTAAGGGGCCACTCCCAATGACACCTGACCCATGGGCATTTGGCATAGTTGCTGACTTCTCTCTGAAACCCTGTCCTGGCTTTCCTTCTCCCTCCCTGACTGCTCTTCAGTCTTCTTTGTTGGTTCTTTCTTGGCCCCTCGACCCGTAGACTTCCTGCTGTCCCTGGGCTCCGCCCTTTGCCCTCTTCTCCTAATCCTCCCTCCTTTCCTTGGGGACCTCTCCAGACTCCCCCCACCTCCACGTGCCTTTGGTACGCTGATGGCCCCCAAATTGACCTCTGAGCCTGGCCGGTCCCTGAACACCAGGCTGGTGCATCCACCACCATTCAGCATGTCCTCTGGGTGTCCAGCAGCATCTCACAATTCACATGTCCCCAGCTGACATCCCGACCCCCGGCCTCTCCCTCCCTTGTCTCAGAGCAGGCCATGCCATCCATCCTCCCAGTGCTCAGGCTAGAAACCTTTGGTCAGGCTGGACCCCTCACGTCTTCTCGAACCCTGTGTCACATCTGTCCCCAAACCTGCTGGCTCTCCTTCAGAAGAATTCCAGAACTTGACTGCTTCTCATCACCTCCACGGCCCGCTCCCCGGTCCCCCATCCCCGTCACATCCTGGATGATCACAGTAGCCCCTAGCTGCTCGCTCCACTTCCTCTCGCTTCCTGCAAGACTCTGTTCCTCCCGGTGATCTCATGTGATCCTATTAGGTTTGTCAGATCATGTCCCTCCTCTGCTCAGAACCTTTCAGTGCTCTCACTAGAGAAAAATCTGGAGTCCTTACATTGAACTGCTCAGCCCTACATCTACAGAGGCCCCCACCCCCACCTCCTCACTGACCTCATGATCACTCTTCTCCTCTCTGCTCCCTCTGCTCCCACCACGTGGGCCTTCTTGCTTTCCTTGAACCTGCCAAGTCTGCTCCTGCTTCCAGGACCTTGCGCTTGCTGTTCCTCTGCCCGGGGTCCCCCTCCCCAGACACCCCCAGGGTTTACACCTCTGTGCAGGATGACCAAACCATGGACAAACATGTCTGGTTCTTGTACAAAGTTCTGCAGACTCCTGAGAATCTTCCCCTGAAGACAGTCTACATCTTTGTCCAGAGCGAAGAGAAGACAGAAGGCAACATGGTCCTTTCTAGAATTTTCTCTCTTTAGATACTATGTTTGCCCCTTCAGAATGTTTTCACTAAAACATGGAACGTTTCTAATGGTGCCTTAAGTGAGGCGAGAAAGTGGTGACTGGTTGTTACCAATGGCCACAAGTTCTGGCCTGAAGATGTCAAGAGAAGGATCAGAGTCCAACCCCCCAGAAGGGCCGCCATCGTGCAGGCAGAGGTCCTGCTGAAGGGGAGCCCAGCCCCTAGCAACCATGAGATGCTCTGAGTCAATGCAGGGTGCCAGGCCAGTCAGAAACGTGGCTTCCCTGCCTTTCGGGAGGAGGACAAGAGCAGTGTGTGGTCTTGCGCTTCCCACGGAATGGGGACAGAGGAACCTGTCTCTGTGCATCTTCAAATTTCCTACTCATTGTGATTTTAAAAAAATCAATCAAAGTCGTATCTGAGGCTGAGCAGGGAGACATCCCTAATCTCGGCAGTTCCGTAATCTAAGCATACCCCCCAAATGTTAATAGTGAGTGTCTTAGATGAGAGGACATGGAGAAATAATCAGGGAGAAGCCTAACATTTTACATTTCTGTGCTGTTTGAGTTGTTGTTGTTTTTTTTCCAGTGAATATATGACTTTCGCAGTGTCGGTGTGTATTATTTATACGTGTGTGCATATTTGTGTGGCTGTATTAATGTGTGTGCATATGCGTGTGTGCACGCGTGCGTGCTTGTGTGTGACTCAGCCTCGGGAGTGAGGGCTATTCACAGGAGAAAGGGATTCCACAGTGTACAGAAGGATTTGCCAGAGGCTCCTTTGAAGTGCTTTGCTCTCCTGGGGCCCACAGAAAAGGATTTTGATTTATAAACACTTTCCCTTCCCGGTCTGAGGCAGCTCTTCAGCACGTGGTCAGTTCCTTTTTCAAGTTCTATCCAGTTGAACCAGCATCTCCCCGGGGCGCAGCTGTGCGCGGAGCCCTGTGCCTGGCACGGCGGGGCGAGGGAGGCGAAGGGCTGTGTTCAGGAGGAAATGAACACCGTGAGAGAGCTCTCACAGAACACCTCTCATCTGTGAGAGAGCACCGTCCTCTCTCACAGAGGAGGCTCTGGAAGAACTTCTCAGAGGCAGTTGCTGGGGTGATCAGCAAGACCCTCTGCATTGTCCGTCAGTCCAGCCAGGAGCTCAGACACAAAGAGGGTCTCTGGTTTCCCGGGATGACGGGGAAGCCAGAGCCTCTGCTGTAGTCAGAGCAGGTGGGGATTACGGCGATGGGGGGGCAGCCACTCTTCTTCTCTGTCACCAACACCACGACTGTGCAGGACCCGCAGAAAGATCCCTGCGGCGTGCCGGGTGACCGTTTTTGAAACGATAAAAAGAAGTTAGCCGTAGCTTGCGAAAACACATCTCAGTTACACCTAGAGAAGGGAGGGAAGGAGAGGGGTGACTTTCTGAGTTCTCAATACCCCAATCAGCCCTTTGTCTGTAGAACTCCTTCACTCCCCTGATGTATAACCTGCCTGTGTCTCTGCTATTGGACAATTGGAAACCTTGGGACAGGATTGTAGTTATATTGAATTTTTATTTTATTGTTTCTGCCTGAAATGAGTTTCCCTATTGATAAAACCTTTTTAAACAAGGATATATTTCTTTTGAAATGAGAAACTGAGGTGCGGGCGCACACACACGCACACATGTAAGAGGATGAAGCTGGCTGTGCCTGCCTCATTGGGCTGTCGTGAGGATTACCTGGTACAATGCCCACGGCACGGCGCCTGGCGCATGGGATCGTAGCTGAGGGGTTGGGGGCGTTGCTGTTGCACGTCAGGGGTCTGCCTGGGATTTTTGCTGTATGACCTCCACGTCTTGGCTGACTCACCAGTAAAATCAGAACTACGTGCTCTTCCCAGACCGAAAACAGGATTTTTTTTCGTTTCTGTAATCTGTGCCATTGTGCCTCTGCTGGGCTGGCGAGCTTTGATGTTTAATAGTACAGGAGGGCGGGCGGATGGTTTGGAGCACCCTGTTCCTTTCTCCAAGATTCAATACCTTCCTTCATTCATGCATCCAGGAAACATGATGCAGCCCTCCCTTTATTCCCATTCTACCAATGAAGAAATTGAGCCTTGCCATCTCTTCTGTTTGCAGCCTTCATCCCTCTCTGTGCAGGCAGTGGACTCTCCCCTTGCCTTGAATGCAGTATCAAGAACTCAAGGATTTGCATGGGAAACCAAGATTCTCTGGTTTTGGGCAGTTGGAAACAATTGGCTTACTTGAATGGATCTATTTTTTTCTGGATCATTGCCAGCAAATCAATATTTGTGCCACCCACTGCTGTGCTCATCTCCCCCACCCCCCACCTCCCTGAACCACCGACCCCCCCCCCCACCGCCACCTGCCTTAAGAAGTGGCAGAGCAGATCAATAATCTTGAAAAAAATCTAGATAAAAGTGTCTCAAGTAAACTGGAGGGGAGGAGGTGTGCAGGCGGCTCTCGAGGAGTCCATAAATCTGAAGCTGATGAATTACCTGGGCAGGTGCCTCTGCCACCTGCATCCTGGTTCAGGATGGGAGTGTCATTAATTAGTTCTCTGGCGCTGGTTATCTGGAGTGAGCTGCTCCATTTTTCTCATTTATTGCTACTAGATTTCAGGAAGGTGTTTGCTAAGTCCCTCCATCTTCTCCCTTATCTAAATATTAGGTATATTTGGAGAGGCCTGAGCGTACCCTGCAGTAAGGAGGACTCGGTCCCTGAACCGCTCGCTGGAGGGTTCTCTCCGTGGGTGTGACAGGCGGCGGCAGGACAGCCAGTCATTCATAACCGTCATCCCCATAATTGGTGCCCTAAATTCCCCTCCCTTCCCCTGCTCTGTGGATGGCGTGCCTAACTCAAGGCAGCGGGAGTAAGCTGCTATGAAGAATGATTCCTGCCTAGACAAGGGACAGGGAGGGAAAGGGGAGGCTGGCCAGCAGGGCCATCTCCCCATGTCCAGCTTTAACCTCCTCCTCACTACGTGTTCTGTTGCAGTCGGAGCCCAGCAGGAACCCACCAGGCTCCAATCAGCGAAGCCACAGACACTGCGGTGTTCTTTCTAATCAAATTGCCCCAGATCCCCTGGCCCTAGAGGGCCCAAAGTTACAAGTCAAAATTAGATGGCTTTTCTCCTGGACATAGGCTTTTCTGAGCAATTCACCTTTCCTGAATAACAGCCTAGTGCCTGGTTCTGAGCATTATTGAGAATCACACAATAAGACTCCACCTAATAGTGGCTTATGAAGACAGAATCGCATTATTCCTTCACACACCAGTTCTAGACTTGGCTACTGGGGTGGCCAGTCTTGGGGATCCAGTTTGCTTCTACCTTTTTTTGTCATTCCTCATTTGTTGGCCTTATTAATTTTATGAAATATGGCTCAACTCCCTGTCCACATCCCCTCCATTAGGAAGGGAGAATAAGAGTCATGCAAAGTATGGCCTTTCCCTTTAAGGACACAGCCTGGGACTGGCTCACAGGAATACTCACACACCACTGGCAGGAACCAGTCGCGTGGTTGTGCCGTGCTGCAGGGGAAGCTGGAAAATGTAGTTTTTATTTTATGCAGTTGAACTTGAGGTTCTATAACTAAGGGAAGAAGTGGAGAATATGTGGGTGTGGGCTGGGATGGGGGTGGGTGAGAAATGGCTGGCCATACCAGGGATATGTGCAAGAGGAGTGTTTTGGGGAATTGGGGTGGGGCTGGCTGTGGGGAGGGGAAAGACTTGGGTTCCTTCTGTCTTTTCTAGCTTTCTGCCTTCCTGGGGCCTTATTTCTCCTCCCTTGACCTTTCTCAACCTTGATCCTGGCATGTGGTTCTTTTCTTATTTTAATTTGGATCTTCTAAAGTATCTCCCAGATTATGGAGAATCATGGAATAGCCCTAGGATTCACCAAACCAAGTGCAACTACATAGAAGTTTAGAGAATTTAGTTGTTGGAACCTACTCTGTGCCAGACTCTCTGCCAAGTGCTGAGGATACAGCCCAGAGTAGAAACAGGTATGTACGGTCCCTCCCCTCCTGGAATGTGGGCTACAGCAGGAGAAAAATCACACAAATACACATCGAATTACAGCTATGATTTCCACTTCTGGCCAAGATGGAGTAATAGGGGCTGGATTTACCCTTCTACCTGAAACAATTAAAAAACTGTACAAAAATATACGAAACAATGATTTCTCAGACTTTAGCCATCAAGCAAAGAAGACACAATGATTCCTGAAAGATAGGATTGAAAAGGCAAATCCCATGAATAGTTCATGTTTTATATGTTTTAAAAAAAAGTCTTCCTCTTTTGTTCTTGAAAGATATTCTTTTGAGCTTAGAATTTTAGTCTAAGAGGGTTTTCCCCCCCAGTGTTTTAAAACATTCCTCTACTGTTTCCTCACTTGAATTGTTTCTGAGGGGAAATATACTGTCATCCTTATTTTTGTTCCTCTGTATAATGTGTCTTTCTTCTCCCTCTGGATAATTTCAAGGCTTTCTCTTTACCACTGGCTTTTAGCACTTTGATCGTGATGTGACCTAACATAATTTTTTTCTATATCTTTTGTGCTTGTGATTTGTTGAGCTTCTTGGACCTGTGGGTTTATACTTTCCATCGAATTTGGAATATTTTTGGCTATTTTTTTTTCAAAAAACTTTTTTCTGTCCAAAGGAATAAATCACTAGCAGAATGACACCGCAAGGAATGTTAAATGTCATTTGGGTGGAAGAGAAATGATACTGGATGGATCTCATAAAGGAATAAAGATTGTTGGAAAGAGAAATTACACAGGCTAACATAAAATAGTTTCTGTTACTATTTACCTCTTTGTAAAAAATAATAGAACATTTGAAGACTAATGACAACAATGTAGTGTTGGGTTTATAACATATGGAGAAGTGGAATGTATGACCACCATAGCATAAGCCCTAGAAAGGAAAAATAGAAGTATAGTATTACAGAATTCTTTTTTGGGGAGATGTAAATTGTAATTTTTTAATTGGAAAACAAATATACAACTTGAAATGGATAAGCATATTTTCTTTAAGTGGCTTAAACAAATTTTTAAAAAAATATGGACCACTTCACAAATTTGCATGTCATCCTTGAATAGGGGCCATGCTAATCTGCTCTGTATCATTCCAATTTTAGTGTATGTGCTGCCAAAGTGAGCACTGTTCTTACAGAATTCTTACATTAAATGTGCATCATATAATACCACTTGAAGATACATGGTGATAAGTAAGGATGTATAGTATAAACCCTAAAGTGACCACTAAAATACCAAGACAAAAAGCTATAGGTCTTAAGCCAACAAAAAAGATGAAATGGAATCAGAAAAATAATCAATTTTTCATAAAGAAGTCAGGAAAAGAAGATAAAGTGAACGAAGAACAAATGTGAAAAATAGAAAACAGAGAGCAAGCTTATGTGTAAAAAGCTAAGCAAATTAATAATCACGTTAAAACTTTCCAACCAGGACCCGGCAGAATGGCTTTTGAGAAGAAGGGTGGCGAGAAGAAGGGGCGTTCTGCCCTCAATGAGGTAGTGACCAAGGAATACACCTTCAACATTCACTAGTGCATCCATGGAGTGGGTTTCAGGAAGGGTGCCCCTCGGGCACTCAAAGAGATCTGGAAATTTACCATGAAAGAGATGGGAACTCCAGATGTTTGCATTGACAGCAGGCTCAACAAAGCTGTCTGGGTCAAAGGAATAATGAATGTTCCATACCGTATCCATGTACGGCTGTCCAGAAAATGTAACAAGGATGAAGATTCACTCAACAAGTTCTACACTTTGGTTACCTATGTACCTGTCACCATTTTCAAAAATCTACAGTTAATGTGGATGAGAACTAATCGCTGATTGTCAAATAAAGGTATAAAACCGCAAAAAAAACAAAAAAAATCATGTTAAATGTAAATGGTCTAAAAACCCACATTAAATATGCAGGTAGTCAGATTAGATAAAAAAACAAGACTCAACTGTATGTTGCTCACAAGAAATTCACTTTAAATTTTGACACAAATAGGTTAAAAGGATAGAAAATGATGTATCATGATAACAATAATCAAGAAAATGATGGAGTGGCATGTTACTATTAGAGGAAACTTCAGAGTAAAGAATACTACCAGGGATGTTTCATAATGATAAAGGGGTCAATTTATCAAAAGAAAACAAGAGAGCCCTAAACATTTATGCACCAAATGCAGAATTTCAAAATAAAGCAAAAGTGGATAGAACTGCAAAGAGAACTAGGCAAATCCACAGTCATAGGGGAATAGTTCCATATCATTCTCACAATAATAGAATAAGTGGACAGAAAGTAAATAGGAATATAAAAGATTTTTTTGAAAAAGTGTTTAAAGATTTTATTTATTTATTCATGAGAGACAGAGAGAGAGAGAGAGAGGCAGAGGCAGGGGGAGAAGCAGGCTCCCTATCCCGTGAGCTGCCCTGCCCCCCACAGGTGTGGGAGCCAAGACTGGGTGAAGTAGGTAGAGGCTCCATGGCAGGGACTTATATTGGCTGCTGGGCTGAGCCTGAGGCCATTCACCAGCTGTGTGACCTTAATCAATCGAAACTTCAATTTCCTCATCTGCAAAACAAAGCTGATAATACTTCTCTGTGCATTTGCTATAAAAGATCAATATTCTACAAATACACCAGGCAGGCAGCCTGGTATATAATAAGCACCTCGGAAATATGATTCAGCTGTCCCCTCCATCATCCCTTAATTCACCAGGGAATGAATAAACCACCACAGATCTGCTTAGATTCGTCCCTTGCTTGCTTGGATCATCAGCTCCTGAGAGACAGGAACAGGCCACGCCTCTCTCGGGCCCTCAATCTCTGCATGGAGGAGAGCTGCCTGCTGATTGGCCGTGTTAGAGGTGAGCACCGGGGGCTCTGAGTGCACAATGGGGGATGTGACCCAGCCTGGGCATCACAAAAGGCTTCTTAGAGAAACTGATGTCTGAGCAGAGTCTTTGTTTTTTTAAGATTTATTTACTTGAAAGAGAGAGAGCTCCAGCTCATGAGTGTGTGTGGGGGGGGTGGCAGAGAGAGAGAATCTCAAGCAGACACCCCGCTGAATGCAGAGCCTGATCCCACAACCCTGAGATCATGACCTGAGCCAAAACCTGAGTCTGACACTTAACCGACTGAGCCACTCAGACACTCCTATCAGAGCAGGGTCTTAAAGGAAGTCAGGAAAAATCCAGAGAAGAGGGGAAAGCATACCAGGCTGAGGGGATAGCATGTGCAAAGGCTCAGAGGTGAGAACCTGGTGTGCTGAGGGAAGATGGTTGGGATCTGTTCTGTGATGGGGTCGAGGCAAGAGCTAGAATGATCCTTTGCACGGAGCACAGGGCCCGGCACATGGTGTGCACACATTTAATATTTGCTGATGAATGGCAGAAGGAGCAAACAATTAAACAAGAGGTTAGTTGGTTTGTCTGAAGTCTGGAAAACCTATAGGAATTTCTGGGAATACTGGGACCAGGTCATGAAAGGCTTTGAATGCTGGGATGAGCTTATTTTTCATTCCATAAGTGGTAGTATCTCAATGGGTTTGATCTGTTATAAGGCAAGATAGAAAATGACAGGTGAGTCCCTTGGCACAGCTGAGCTCCTCACTCGGGAGCATCTGTTGAAATCGGGAAGGGCCCTGGGGGAATACTGGCCAATGGCCCTTATCGGTCATTGATCCTTGAGGCTCAAGGGGTTCCCTGGGACCAGAATCCTGGGGAACAACAATGAGGGGGAATGCTGTTGTGTCTGTGTTGCTGCTCCTCGGCCTGGACTTGAAATGATGTGTCCCTTTTCTCCCTGGAGCCAGACCCTGCTCTTCTCCCCCAGACCACCCCGGAGCAGGAGATGGGTGGCGTCCTTGCCTGATTCCCTTCTCTGGCATGCTGGTTGCCCCACTGATCTGCACCCCTTTCAGGATGGTGCCACCCATCTTGATAGGATCCAGCTGGCCTTCTTTCCAAACATCCAGGATGGAGCCTTTATATGCTCAGGAAGTTTCTGCCCTCATGCTGTCCTTTCCATATCCTGTTCTTCCCTGAAGGGACGATGTGGTCCAGCAGGGCCACCTGGCTGGGGCTACAGGGAGCTCTAAGTCTGTTTGGCAGGGAGCTGGCTGGGACACCCTCCCTGTAGCCCAGGCCTAGTCCCGAGGACCTTGGGAGGCGGGGGGAAGCCTCAAGATGACCCTCACTGATCCCCACCTCCTGGTCTTCGTGTTCTCGTGTACTCCCCTCCCCTCTCTTATACCAATAGAACATGGCGCCATCAAGGGTGTGCCGCTCCTGTGACTGGGTGCAAAGCATGGTGACTTCTGTCCGCTAGCAGACTCCAGCTACCTGGCATTTTCTGGGCAGTGACAGGGACAGAGGTGGTAGCCCTCATTGTCCCCTCCTCCCCTAATGAGATCACCTGACACTCTAGGGGCCTGCAGCCAACCAGCTGCTCTCCTGCTCCGCACACGGCACTTTGAGGTCTAAAAATAGATGCCCCCACCTCCCTGTTCTCTCCCCAGGCCAGGGGAAAGCAAGGGCAGAACAATTGCCCGGAAAAATGCCCTCCAGGAGATGCCAGTTTGGATGAGTTCAGCCTGAGGTAGTCACTTACATCTATTTCTGGGATGTCACAGGACCTAAGCTCCCGACTCACTCATGCCTTCACATATGTAGCTGATGTTTACGCAGCGCCTACTGGGCCCCAGATCCTCGGATAGCCTTGCTCCTTATCTCCCCCTACCCCTGCATTTTCTTCTGATATTTGTCACCTGCAAAGGTGTTTCTGCAGAACAATCACAACCACAACCACAAACAGCCCTTTGGGGACCTCACATTGTCGTGCAATGCTGAGCGACTCTCTGGGGCTCTGCACATGGGGGTGGCGGCCATGGCCGGACGCCGCGGTGTGAAGGGGAGGCCGCTGTGGTGCCTAGTGGGTGCTTGACAGACTTCAGTGCCCCACGGAAGCACTGATCCTGCAGAGGGCTCTGTGTGTGTGTGTGCGTGTGTGTGTGTGTGTGTGCACGCGCGCGCACCTGTGTGTCATGGTGAGTCGTGGATTCTACTGGATAGATCACCGGAAAGCTGACCGGTCCCGTCAGGGAGTGTGTGAGATGATCTCCAGGGAGGGTTCGGGTGTTTTGCGGGGAAACAGGATTCTGTTAGGCATGAGCACATGGGGCCAGAGCCAAGGACATACGATGACGGCTGGACCCATGGCTGGACAGATGGTTGCATAGCCAGTAAGAGGGGTGCATGAGAGGACATGTGGGAAGAGGGGAGGGAAGAACCGGGAAAGGGAACGGACGCAGGGCTGACAAGTGGGGGGTAGGTGAACGAGGGGCGAGTGCGTGTAGACTTAGGTGAGTCCAGGAGGGGCGGTCCTCCCCAGATAACACAGCCTAGAGGGATAAGGGGGTTGTGAGTATTCTGGTGGAGAGGGCAGGCGTCATGAGAACAACGACCCTTGCCTTTTGACCCTCTCTCTGCCCCTGTGGTCATTCCCTGTGACGTTCTTGACATCTGCTCAGTTCCAGCTTGTGGGACAAGCTGGGGCTCCGAAGAGGGGCTGGCCATCTGGTGGGAAGGCTGTGTGCCCAGGACCGAGACCCGTGTGCACAGAGCGCCTGGGGAAGTACGGGGACGTGGCCCGGAGTGCGCCTGCTGCCTCGCCCAAGCTACTGAAGATGGGACACGGCGCACTCCTTAGGTACCACCGCTCCTTTGATCGCAGCTGATGGGCCCAGGGGTGAGGCGCTGGTCACGCATAGCTGCATTTTATTTTAGTTTCACCAAAAAGCCATGTATAGCTGGGTGAATTTCCAGCTGCATGCAAGATGTCAAGTGAGCACGATCTGTTGGGAGAGTAGAGACAAGGTCACGTATGAGCCCATGGAGGAAGGAGGAGAAGGAGAGAGTCACTGTCTTGATTCCTTGGGCTTCCCACACCAGGTCCTGGGAGGTCCGAAGCGCCTTGACAAGGATGGTAGCAGTGAGAAGGGAGAGACTAATTCTGCCAGAGAAGGGGGTTTAAACTGTCAGAGAAGGAGCCACAAGAGCTGTGACATTTGAGGGTGGGTTTTGAGGGGTGACTAAGAGTTCTCCAGGTGGAGGAAGAAGAACACAACATTTCAGCCTGAAGATGCATGGAAACGGAGCACATTCCTGCCGTTTGAATCTAGTTTGCATTAAGAGTTGAGGCAATGGAGAAGGGGGGAACAAAGCCCCCTCTTCTGAGCACCTACTAAGTGCCCAGGACCACACAGGTGCCTTTCATGCAGCTCATTTTGCCCCCACAGTCAGGAGTACGTTCTTCATTCTACAGACAAGGAAACCGAGGGTCAGAGAGCCCCGGGAAGGCTTGTGCAGTGAGTAGAGGCAGGATATGAACCCACCTCTGCAGACTCAAGCCCGCACCCTGTCTGTGGAAACTTAGCACCATCTCGTCCAAGGCGCGGAAGACGGGCCTGGCCAGCTGTGAGAGATTCAGTGCCCTCTCTCTCTCCTGATGCCCCGGGGGCCTGGGCCACACCCGCCCCCTGCCGGAGAAGTCTCGTGGGCGGCTCCCTCCTTCCTCTGGATGCAGGAAAGGCTGGGATGCGGAGCTGACAATGCTCCAGGCCGCAGGGACTGACACTGCTTGAAGGCGGGATGTCATTAGGTAGAGCTGTTCTGCTCAGAGACAAAGTGCGTCGCGCGGGCCCCGTCTAAACAGCTGAAGGCAGTAGCAAATTACAGGGCGAGGGAGTGTTATTTTTCCCGGCAGCAAACCTAGTGGCAGCGGAGTTTTTCCCTGTTATTTTTTTTTTTTTTAATTGAGGTACAGCTGGTATATACCATTCTCTAAGTTTCTGGTATATACCATTCTTTAAGTTTCTGGTGTATACCATTCTCTAAGTTTCTGGTATATACCATTCTCTAAGTTTCTGGTATATACCATTCTCTAAGTTTCTGGTATATACCATTCTCTAAGTTTCTGGTATATACCATTCTCTAAGTTTCTGGTGGACAGCGTTAATAGTTTGGTATCTGTGTTCATTACCAAGGGATCACCTCCAGAATAGTCACCACCGATCTGTTCTTTGTGTCTATGAGTTTGTTTCTGTTTTGTTTTGTGGGCTCATTTTTCTTTTTTAGATTCCGCCTACGAGTGAAATCATGCTGTTTCTGTCCTTCAACATGGAGGACCCTGGAGGGTTTCCGTTAAGTGAAGTGAGTCAGAAGGTGACGGGGTTAGCAGTGCAGGGCAGGGGGTCTGGCAGGCTAGCGAGGCCGCCTTCCCCCTGTGGTCAGAGGTGTGCAGAGAATGGAGAGGGGAAGGGAGGGGAGCCGCTGGAGGGGAGAGTGGGTGGGAGTGAAGATGGAGGAGAGGGTACTGGATGGAAGGGGAGCAGGGTAAGGGATGGGAGGAGAGGGGGGAAGGGAAGAGAGAGCAAGGAAGAAGGAAGAGGCAGGGCAGATAAACAAGAGGAGGAAGGAGGAGAGATAACCAGGAACAGTGGTGCAGAGAAAAAGATGGAAGGAGGGGCGCAGGGGTGAGGAGGGAGAGAGCCAGGAGCCCGGAGAGCGGCAGCCTCCAGAGCAGTTTCCAAGGGCTCAACCTTCCAGCCTTGCTCGGGGCAAGCCAGGCCAGCAGCTGACGAGCGGCCCCAGGACCCATTCTGTGCTGGTCGCATGCTCCCAGCTCTGGTCCCACTCGGGAACCAGCTCAGCCTGATTCAAGTTGGCTTCCGCCCTCCTTCTACGTGAGCCAGGATTGTCTGCAGGGGCCCGGCGGAGGTCCACACCTAAAGATGCCAGGCATGGGAGCGCCATCAGGATCTTAGAATACTTGAGTTCTAGGACCAAGTCTGCCACAAGTTTGCTGTGTGACCATCACCTCTCTGGTCTGCGTCCTCCTCTGCTGAAAGAGGGGGTGGCACTGTGCCCCCTTCCGTTCCATCTTTCTGTGGTTTATTAAGAAAAGTAAGAGATTTATTCGGTGCTTGCCACGTGCCAGGCACTGCCTTAAACCATGTGTAGGTTTTGTGCCCCACGAAATCCTCACAACAGCTCTATGACTCGTATTGCTCACATTTTTCAGACAAGGAAACTCAAACTGTCAGGGATGAAGTGTCACCTTAAAGTCACACAGAGGATTAACAGGTTCTCTCACGCTCGGCTTGACTGTGAGCCCCGAGATGGCAGGGATTCTAAGATTTGCCTCACAGCTACGTCCCCAAATCCCAGGACCGTGGGGGCCCCAAGGAGATGCCCCATCAACCGTGTTGATGAGTGAGTGGACCCGGGTCTGTGTGAGATCGGAATCTCTCCTATCAACCCCTTTCCCCTACTGCTGGCCTGAATCATGCTGTGAATTCACTGGGGTCCAATCAGAAGATAGAAAGGCACCAGTAATCTGAACTGGAAAAATCTACTGCAAACAATGTTTCACCTACAAAGGTGGTTAAACACTAGCAGAGGCCGAGAGGACCATGTGGTCCGGGACAGCAAATGCAGACAGCAGCTACTCCCTCCAGTGCTGAGGGGGAAAGAACGAGGAGCCAAGAACTTAGAGGATTCTCCTCACCTCAAATCTAGGCTGCGATTCAGACCTCGTCCACAAGGGTGCGCCTGCACAGGAACACATAGCAAGCTAGGGCCAAAGAACTCGCCAGAGGCTGCAGACCAGAGGGGATCCGCCTCTGTCGGGTCAGCCAGGCGGATGAATGAGACACCTGTGAGAGGCTGTGGGGAGACCAGAGGTGGTCCATGGGAAGCTGTCCACCAGGGCACCAGAGAGACTCGGTGGAGAGTGAACGCCACTGGTCATCCCATGGGAGGTGGGGTGACCCATCATAACCAGGAAGAGAAGCAGCTTCCTTTGCTACAGCATAAAACAGTGTCCCTCCAGGGCCAGATGTTGAGGAAGACTGATGTGGGGAAGGAGAGATGCTTACAAGGCTCCGTCTCAGTATCAAAGCACAGAGCAAGGAAGGGTGGGCCCCCGGCTCTGTCCACTCCTCCTGCCACTCAAACCTACGTTTTCACCCATTTACACATACTTGAACGTTCCCACGAAAGGGAGACTGCTCTGTATGTCCGTCTAACAGGGTGCCACCATCCTTCATACCAGGGAAGACGTTTTCACTCTTTCCCCCAAATGAGGAGACATCAAAGACCTGACACTCGCTGTTTCCTTTGCTTTGGGACCTGGGAGAAGTTGACGTACCCCAGAGAATGCCTTGGCAGCCCTCTTTGCCCCAGGTTATGTGGTGTCTGACCAATTTCCCCTTGGTAATTGGGGTCAATCATTCAAATCAGTGCGGTAGCTCCTTTTCATTCCCGTTGACATAAGAAAACCCCAAATAGGCAGGTGGAAGTCTTGTCTTCCAGTGCAATGGAACCTGGTTAGAAAATGCCTCCCCCTCTTGGGGACTCTGAGCTCTTGACTAGCAGAGCTCAAGAAGTCAGAAGGGGAAGCAAATATTCTGTGAGTGAGTGTTAGAGACTGAATTGTGTTCCCTCCAAATTTATATGATGAAGCCCTAACCCTCAATAGGACTATTTTTGGAGATAAGGTCTTTAAGGAGGTAATAAAAGTTAAATGAAGTCATATGGGTAAGTCCCTAATCCAGCAAGACTGGTGTCCTTATAAGAGGAGGAAGAGACACCAGGGATGCGTGTAAGGACACAGTGAGGAGGCAATCATCTGTAAGTCAAGGAGAGAGGCATCAGGAAAATCCAGCTCTGCTGGCACTTTGATCTTGGAATTCCAACCTCTAATTTCTGCTATGCAAGCCTCCCAGTATGTGGTAGTTTGTATGGCAGCTGGTAGTTTTGTATGGTAGTTTGTGATACCGTGAATCATGAGGGGTAATAGTAAGAGGAACTGCTTCCACTTTCACCTCCTGATTTCAGGACCCGTGTGTTCTGGTTATGGGGGGAGACTCCACCATATGATGGTCTCTGACTCAAAGCATATACTGCGTTCTTCAATACAGAACCCCATCCTTTTGAAATGTTCTCTTTCAACTGGCACCATAACTGAGTCTTCACTAAGCTCTCTGACCTTCCTCGTGTGCTGGCTGGTTCTGGGTGGTTGGTTGAATTGAAACACCAGCTAATTCCATGGGCATGAGCCCACTGCTGTACTTTCCTTGCTGGGAAATGAGTTCCTTGACCAGAAGCAATGTTGCTGTGCAGAACCAGGATGGTGACTAAGACATTCTATGAGGGAAAGAATGGTGGTGCTCACAGGACATTATGGACGGCAACTGCAAATTCATATCCAGAATATGTGTCTGTTCCGGTGAGGGTGAATCCAGCCCCTCCATCTTGCAAGCAGTCTGGTATAATTAACCCGGTATTTAGCTATTTGCTCTGGGTAGTGGTGTCATGTCGGGGGCTCTGTGTAGGTACTCAGTAGTAGAGCTAGCCAGGTAATTCTTGGTAAAGGGAAGTCCTTTGAATTAAGCCCATGCATAGCCTTCTTCCCTGTCACCGTGGTCACTTTGTCTATCAGCCCACTGAGCGAGTACTGGGATGACTGGGGTATCACAAATATGCCAGACAAAGTACTGGGATGGAAGGAGACTGCTCACATCCACCAGGCACCTCATTATGTCCAGATGACCATGTAGAGTCTTCTCTGCAGTGGGCGCCCTTTAAGTGAAATGGGAACTGATACCTCCATGGTCTGTGATGATACTGAGAAGTCCCTCCATATACTTTGTCCCCAGACTTCCTTGTCACAAATCTTCCATCCTGTTCCTTCTAGGTCACTGATCCTCTAACCAAACCACGAGCAAGTGCCCAGGAATTAGTGTAGATCCATACCTCAGGCCCGGATAATGTGGACAACCAAGGGTGCTACTCAGAGTTCAGCTGAACTGGAAGACTTTTTCTCCACTGTCTTTCTTCAGAAGCCCTCCTGAGTGAGCCTGTGCTGCTGTGGCCATCCACTGTTTGATGGAAGCACGCGGCTTCCTCCATGAACCAGGCTTGAGCTCGTTCTTCTTCAGGAACCTGGTCAGGTGTCCCTGCCTCCTCACGAGGCCACAGGCAGGGACTGCGGGGCAAGTGGCGATGTCAGAGGAGTCTGAGCGACCTGCTCACGTAACTTACCTGCACCTTCTGACTTGCCGGAGGCCCGACATTATATTCCATTTCCTTTTGATGTCAAATTGCTTCTGCACATGCTCAAAGTTGGGGCTGGGTGGCCAGGCAGCCTCCGTTCATGATGAGAAGCTCAGGTCACAGGGTCACCTGATGTGCCATGTTCAGACATTAGTCTCTACTAAGGCCCACGGCAAGCAAGAAGCTTTCTCAAAAGGAGAATAGTTACCTTTGGAGGGAAGCATAGCCTTTTGCTCCAAAATACTAGAGTCTGTGCTGTGATTCTTCTATTGGTACTTGTCAAAGTCTTCACTTCTTACGATGTCCCTATTTGCTTGTACCTGCTGGACCCTAAGCCCAAGTGGAGGAGCCCAGAAGTGACTGGAAGAGTCAGCTTGGGGCAGGACCGTGTGTCAGGGTTGGATGCTCACTCCCTGTCGAGGCAGCTAAGAAGCAGGTTGGAAGCAAGTGAGGAAGAGCCAACCAGGAGCAGCCGGCCATGCGGTCTGGGCTCCAGCATCTGGGGCAGGATGCGTGTGTCTAATTTGTGCCAGAAAGGGCCAGCTCTGCCTCAGGTGGATCCGAGTTCAAACTATGGCCTCCACCCAGGGCTAACAATCTCCCTGCCACTCACTGAGCCCCTTCTCTGTGCTGTAACAGAGTGCGTGGCGGGGGGGGGTGTGTCTCAAAACATGTCAGGACATTTAATCCTAAAACAACGCTGTGGACAAATGCTATTGTCCCTGTGCACAGATGGGGAGACTGAGACACAGCAGTGAGCTGACTTGCCCAGCACCGCTCTGCAGGTAGGTGGCAGAGCCCGGATCAGGCCCTCGTTGTCTGACCTGGAAGCCTGAGGAGCTTCGACGACAGGCCTCGGCTGAGCCACCTAAACGCTCTGAACCTTGAATTCCTTGTCCGTAAAATGAGGATGCACTCTGTAGCAGATATTTACAGAACAGACACAGAGCTGGGCTTTGGGAATCATAATCTCTGCTCCACATGGTTTGTGGGTAGATTAAGTGAATTTATAATTTGCCCATCCTTGCATCAGACACAAGTAGAATCTCGACAAACTGCATTCCTCGTTCCTTTTTCAATCCATAAATAACATTTTCTCATCATGGGCACATGCAGAATGGGCCCATCACTGCTTGGTGGGCTGGAGCCTTGTTCCTCTGTTTATGCCTCTGCATTTTATGTGCTGATAATGTGGTTCTAACACATTTATAAACACTTGGGTGTCTTCTGTAGTCATTATTCTTTAGAGGAAATTAAATTGTGCTCATGATCTGACAAACTTGCGGCAGCTCTAAGGCTCAGGTGAGGTGCTGTAGGAGTGGGCGTGGGCAGGAAGAGGGGTGGATTTGGGGTTCATGCCCTAGGGCTGGGGGACAAATTAACACAAACCTGGTGCTTCTCCTCTGCAGGTCTGGAGGCTAAACGTCTGAAAGCAAGGTGTTGGCAGGGTTGGTTCCTTCTGGAGGCTCTGAGGGGGAGTCTGCTCTGTGCGCATCTCCTGGCTCCTAGGGATGGCCGGCAGCCCTTGTCAACCCTTTGCTTGTGGACGCCTTCACCACCATCTCTGCCTCTGTCCCTGCGTGGCCTCTTGCTGTGTGTGTACACATCTGTCTTCTCCTTCTCAGTCTCTTATAAGGACACTTATCATTTAACTTAGGGTCTACTCTAATCCAGACTGGTCTCATCTCAAGATCCTTAACTTAATTACACCTGCGAAGACCGTTATTCCAAATAAGCTCCCATCCCAAGGTTTTGAGTAGACATGTCTTTCACCAGATCCATGACTGCCTTCCAGTTCTGCCTGCCTTGGGCAAGTCACTCTCCCTCTCTGCGTGTCAGTTTTGTTAGGTTGTCTCTGACACTGTTTACAGCTAGAATGTTCCAACAGGGAGAGCATCTCAGAAGATTGTCCAAATCAAACTCCTTTTGTTTAACAATTTCCCCCCCTTTTTAAAGATTTTTTTTTCTAAGTAATCGCCACACTCAACATGGGGCTTGAACTCACAACCCCCAGGACAAGAGTTGCATGCTCTACCAACTGAGCCATCCATGTGCCCACAACAATTACGTTTCTGCTCTGTGCTGGACTCGGCGCTCTTTCTCAGGGAGGCAGACCTCCAGCCTCATACCCCCAGCCACTAAACACAGTCTAGAGAGAAGGCAAACTTGAGGGGGGTGATCACAACAGGCCGGGATGGGTGTTCTACAAGGGCAAGGCCATGCTTCATGCACACCATAGCAGGACCTGGTGCTGAGCAGGGGCTAGATGATTATTTATTGGTGTATTCTGCAGCCGGTAAGAACTGTGAGAGGACATGCCCCAGGTGTGTGTTTCTGGAGCACAGAGGAGGGGCAACTGGCTCTGTCTTGGAGGGTTCAGATGGTGTCCAAGCTGTGGCCTGAAGGATGAGTGACAGTGAACCAGGGGGCGGGGCCAAGATGCCGCTCCAGGTGCATGGGGCAGAGGTGAGAGGGAGCTTGGCCCCCTCTGGGCTGGACGAGTGGCTTGTAATGGCCTTGTAGAAGGTGACACAACTTGCCCAGGTCACAGACTTCATGAGAGGTAGAGCCCCGACGGCCCCCGGAAGTCACACAGTACTGCTGTTCTCATGACCGATTTCTATGCTCTCTGCTGTTTGTCACCACTGTTAGATCACAGTCACTAAAGAATACGTTATTATCTCCATTTTACAGATGAAGAAAATGAGGTATGTTGGTTTCCTATGGATGCTATAGCAAATTATCACAAACTGAGTGGCTTAAAACAACATAAATGTATTCTCTTATGATTCTACAAGTCAGAAGTCCAAAATTAGTTTTTCTGGACTAAAGCCAAGGTGTTAACAGGGGTGGCTCTTTCTGGAGGCTCTAGAGGAGAATCTAGTTTTTGCCTTTTCCAGCTTCTAGAGGCTGCCCACATTTCCTGGCTCATGGCCCTTCCTCCAGCTTCAAAGACAATATCATAGCCTCTGCAAATTTCTCTCTGACCTTGACCTCTGCTTACATCATCATATGTCCTTCTCTAACCCGGATTCCATTGTTTCTCTGACTCCGGCCCTCCTGCCTCCCTCTTATAAGACCCTTTGTGATTGCACTAGGCCCACCTGGATAATCCAGAATAACCTCCCCTTCTCAAGGTCCTTAATCACACCTACAAAGTCTCTTCTGCCATGTGAGGGAACATTTTCACAGCGTCTGGAGATCAGGACATGGACGATTTGGGGCCCACGACTGGGTCTATCACATGAGGCTTAGAGCTGGTTGCAGGGTGTGCCCCGAGCTCCAGACCTCTGACTGGTGTACCGAGTGCTCAGTGCTAACTGTCGTAGCACAGTTCCTCCCTCCCGTCTGCAGGGAGACCCCGAGCTGCCAGGTGAGCCCAGTTGCAGACCCAGAGGGCAGATCCATGAGCTGGTCTCACAGGGCAGGTGGCCTATGGGGCGGGGATGACAAATATTACAATTACTGTTTTTGAAGCAAATGATCTTGCGGAGCCAGGAGGTTTGTGGCTCAGGGGACTGGATGATGAGGTGCCACTCCCCCCCTCCCCACCGTGACATCTTCCTGTGGGCCATTCCCACATTCCCAGCCCCACAGGAACCTACTAGGCAACAGAAGCACCAAATGGATTCTCCATGGATCTGGCCTCCATTGGGAGCAGGCTCAGGAGCAGGGAAGGATAAGAAATAACTTCTAAGACTTTACTCAGCAGGGGCCAGAGCAGTGGATGCTCATGCTGCCCAGGTTACAAATTGCTCACTTGAGCTCGTGCCCTCTTGGATCCCCAAAACCTCCCTGGAAAGTGGGCAAGGCGGGGAAGTTGCTCTGCCCAGAGAGATGTGGCTGGAGTGTAGACGTGCACCATCCCCCAGCCACACTGCAGCCTCTGCAAGACTGGTTCAGAGGCTCCTGTGTACCTGGCAGGGAGTTACTGTGTAACTGGTACAAGAGGAAGATTTGGGAGGTGGGGCAAAGGCATTGGGGAGGTCTCTCTTAACCAGCTCAGGAACACAGATAAAAGAGAGAGAAAGGAGGAGAAACACCCAGCAGGTGCCACATGGTGAGTGTAGGTGCCATGGACATCTCTGCCCAGCAGCTCACAACAGGGCCTGGGCCTCCTTCTTTGTGCACCTAGAGTCCTGGCCCCAGCAGGGTTCTGTAATGGACAAGGAATGAATGAATACATGAATGAATGAATAATGGATGGATGAGTGGATGGATGGATGGATGGATGGGTGAGTGGATGGATGGATGGATGGATGGATGAACAAGGAGAGAAAGAGAAGAAATACAACATGGGTAGGAAAGCATGTTCTGGAACCAAGCCTGGGTTTGAATTTTGGCTCAGCCAATTATTAGTTGTGACCTTGACACACTTGGTTTCCTCCTCTGAGCCTCAGTGCCCTCATCTGTAAAATGGAAATGATAATAAAGCACCAGTCTCATAGGCTGTTGTGAGAATTATAGGAGCCAACTGGTGAAAATGCTTAGAACCAGGCCTGGCCCATTGTGAGCACTCAGTAAATGCTACTTCTTATTTGGATGAGAATGAACAAGGATAAGATGTGTCCTTACTAAGGACAGGGACAAGGAGTGTTTCTAGAATCCTTAAATCATACAGCAATTGATAAATTGCTACAGAAAGAATGTCCCTCCTGGGGTCTACCCTAAAGTCTTCATGCTGCAGCTTTATCCTTGTTCCTCTCACTCACCAGCCATGCTTCTCATCTCAGCCCTTCCAGGAGGGCTGGTTCAGAAGGAGTTGCCCATGCAGCTCAGATCACACCGACAGGTTCAATCAGTCAGTGCGTCTATAGTCTGGAGGGACTCCCGCCTCGAATCAATGTTTACAAAGTTGGGAGGGCGGCCTGTGATTTATGTTTCCTTCCTCCATGTCCTTTCTGGAATAACCAACCATCTCTCTTGCAAATAAATGCCTCCTCTCCTGCCAGGGCTGGCCCTGGGTGGCTGGCGGGCTGTCCTTTTGGGACGCCCCGGTGCCTTGGTGCAGCTCCACACCTGCTCCGAGCCCTGGGGGGGGGACACTTCCCCTCCCTAAGTGGGACTTCCCTGAGCTCTCAGCAGCCCTGGGAGGTGGGCCTTCAGGGGGGGTTGAGTCACTAACCCAAGAATGCAGAGCCAGGAAGTGACAGAGCCTCGGTGTGAGCCTAGGGCTAACCGGGTACACACAGCAGCTAACACCCGTTGAGTTCTGTTACTGCCAGTGCTCGCTATGGCGAATGGTCACCTCCATTTTACAGATGGTGAAACTGAGGCACAGAGAAGGAAACTAACTGACCCCCAGTCACCTAGTTGTAAATGAATTTGCTAGCATTCCAACCCGGCCCGTCTGGTTCCCAAATCCCTGCTCTGCCCGGCAAGCCTGTGCTCTGCCTGCTCGTCCACACGGCCCCTCGCTATCCTCCTCCACACCTCCAGCCGATGCTAGAGTGCCTCTCAGGAGACTGCGCCTACCCTGTCCCGGCGCCTGGGGGGCTAACGCCCCGGGGATGGCTTTCTCTCTGCAGAGTTGTTCATTCACTCAGGGCTGAGGTCATCAAGCTGAGAAAACTCAAGGACAGGATTTGAACCCAGGTCTATCAGGCTCTAAAGCGGATTGGCGCTCCTCTCCCTCAGCCACGGTGCCCTTCAAAACTGTCAGAAAACCCGTCAAAAAGGCAGGGAGGCCTGGATGGGATGCTACAGGGCGGGCAGACAGCGCCATCGGCCACTGTTAGCCTGTGAACCGCGCACGGTCCAGGAGGCATTGCCTTCTCACGGTGGGCGGGGCCGGCGGGGGGCGCGGGGCCGGCGGGGGGCGGGGCCGGCGGGGGGCGGGGCCGGCGGGAGGGCGGGGCCGGCGGGAGGGGCCGACAGGAGCCAGGTGGGCGTGGGGAGGTCAGATGGAAAGCCATGGACAGACAGCACAGGTGGATGAGAGGGAGGAGAGCACAGGGAAGGAGCCCCTGATAGGCAAGGGACGGGCCCAGACACATGTGGCCTCTGGCATCAGGCAGACCTTGGGCTTGACACCCCGCTCGGCCACTTTCCCACAGACCCTGCAGTTTTCCTGACGGCTGGGGCCTCAGTCTCCCGTCTGCGAAGCGAGAAGCCCACCTCCCGAGGCTGTTGTGAACCCTCTCAGGAAGTTTAATAGCCTTTTATACCTGCTTTTATTCCTTCACCACATATATGTGTCTGTAAGTAATACAGAGTGCTACTTGGTAATTTAATTGGTATGATATCATTATTTTGAGGATAATTTTACATCTATTTCAACCCAAAGTTAATTTTTGAAGATATATCCATGTAGACAAAAAAAAAAAAAAAAAAAAAAAAATTAAATGAGATAATTATGGAATCAGCTCTATGGTGGAAAAGCGATCACTGAGGGTGGTGGACCCCTAGTCACCCGGGGAAGGGTCTGAGCACAGGCCGTTCAGTCTTCTCACACTTCTCCATCCCCTGGGGCTTCTCATCTCCATGGGGCACCTGCTGGACCTTCCCTCCCTCTGGCCTCTCGGAGTCCATCCACCTGTCAGATGTGACCTCCCCGAAGCCCTCCCCAGCTCTCAGGTTCAGGGTAGCTAGTGGGGAAGTGGATGATCCACAAAGGGACCTAGGGATGGCGCAGGCCTGGTAACTAAGCCATGAGTTGATGGAGGACATACAAACATAATGCCCTGACTACTCCCCCTACCCCGACTCTGCCAAAAATTAATCCTGCCTTTAACGAGCTCCATTCCCCAAGGGGAAGAGCCACTTTATTAGAGAAGGCCCTTCTCCACAAAGACAGAACAAGCAAGCCAATAAAACTCCCTGGGTTTTGGCATGACTTTGGAAATCGATGCACAGACAGCCTCTGTCTGCAGCTGTCTAATTTTAGCTGGACCTTTGCGGGCTTCTCACCAGGTTCACCCACCCCCGTGGACCGGCAGAGTGGTTCCGAGAGCATCATTGATCTTTTGACTAAAGTGTCCTAATGAAATACAAATCTGTTGTCACTTAAAGAGCCATCTGTCATGGTGGCAGAGAAGAAAAGCTACCAGGAGAACAATAACCATAATTTCATTTTAAGACCTAGACTTCCTTCCCCTTTCCCTGCCAGAAAAAATCGATATCTTTTACTGTTTCATTTTGTCACAGAGCAATAGGGGGAAAGTCATCAATAGGGTGTTAAAGATATTTTCAATTACGTGCAAGTTCCCTGGTACGAAAGCCCTTGGCCTCTTGCAGTGAGTTAGCACGGATTTGCACGAAGGGCAGTGAGTTAGCCGAGGGAGACTCAGTGCTCCTGTCCTCAGGACACTTTGCCTGGGGTAAACGGCTAAGGAGGTGACAGGTGTGCAGGATTTCCAGAGGGCCCGGGGTCCCCGGAAATGCAAACACCAGCCTTATGAAGCATCAGGCCATTCCTGAGCAGAGTGGTTAGAATAAGCAAAGCTGCTCCTGGTCTTGCACCCAGAGCCCAGGCAGGAAGGATTTCCAGGAAAGAGGGAGGAAGAAGGGCTGCCACTTGCAGGGGAGGGGGCACCTGTTCTCCAGGCAGGACTGGGTCATCCAGTCTGAGTGGGGTCATTACATTTGACTCTCTGAGGGTCCAACCACCTCATCTTTTCAAGTGGGGCCTTTGAGACACAGGGAGGAAAATGGACTTATCCCAGGGTCACCCAGGCAGTGGGTAGCAGAAGGAGGAAAGCTGATGTGCCTTCTGCTCAGCTCCTTAAGAGAAGTCTCTCTGTGGGCATCAAGTATTGGAGAAATCCATGTTTCCCCAGCCTGTATCTTATATGCCCAAAGGTCTGGACTCATGTTGGAGAGCAGTTTAAGTATATGTTTTAAAATCAGTTTTATTGGGGTACTGGGTGGCTCAGTCGGTTAAGCATCTGCCTTTGGCTCAGGTCATGATCCCGGGGTCCTGGGATCAAGCCCCACGTCAGACTCCCTGATCAGCAGGGACTCTGTTTCTCCCTCTCCTCCCTGCGTGCTCTCTCTCTCTTACTATCTCTGTCTCTCTCTCTCAAATAAATAAATAAAATCTTAAAAAAATAAATCAGCTTTACTGAGATAACGTAGAGGTAATTAAATCTAGCAATTTGAAGCACACAGTCTGGTGAGTTTTGGCATATGTATACAGTTTTTAAATTATCTTCACACTCACAATGTGAACAACTCCACCAACCCCACATCCCCTCTTTCCTCTTTTGCGGTCATTCCTTTCCCATAATCCATAACCTTTGTCAAATATCTGCTCTCTGTCACTAGGGTTTTGTCTTTTCTAAAATTACATATAAATAAAATCATACAATAGTCAGTTTTTGTGTTTGTCTTTTTTTTTAATTCAACGCTATGACTTTAAGATTCACCTACGATGTTGCAAAAATCAGCTGTTTATATCTTTTTATTACTGAGTAGTATTACCTTGTATTGATATACCACATTTCGTTTACCTATTCACCAGTTGATGGGTTATGAATAAAGCAGCTATAAATATTCTCATATAAGTCTTTGTGGGTGTGTGTTTTCTTTTCTCTTGGTAAAAACCTAGTAGTAGAATGGGTAGATAAATGGGATGGAAAACAGGATAAATATATGCATATTTAACTTTTTGAGGAATGACCAAGGCGATTTCCAAAGCACCTATACTCTTTTGCATTCCCACCAGCAATGCATGAGAATTTCAGAGGGTCAACAGTCTTGTCAACTTGGTATTGTCACGCTTTTAAACTTTAGCTATTCTAGTGGGCACATGGTACTATCTCATTGTGGTTTTAATTTTCATTTCCCTAATAAGAATGATGTGGAGTATCTTTTCAAATGCTTATTCATCATTATATATTTCATTTGGTGAATTATGTACTCAAATCTTCTATTTTATTGTTGACTTGTTAGTTCACTTTATGTATTCTAGATTCATGTGAATTTTAACAATCAGTTTGTCCATTTCAACCAAATGTCAGCTGGGATTTTGACTGGAATCACACTGCATCTGTTTAGGGATAACTTACATCTTCACAATATTGCATTTTCAGTTCCATGAACATCGTGTATTTCTCCATTTATTTAGTCTTTCTTTAATTTCTCTCTGTCACATATTTTGCTAAATTAATCTCTTCTCATTATGTTATATAATAGTATGTAGTTTCTATTATGTTTTTAATGCATTTATAAGTGGTTTTTCAACAATCTTAGCTTTTTAATTTGAAACTTTAGATCGTTCTTTTAAGGGTAGTAATGGATATAGTTGGATTTAAATTCATCATATTGCTCTTTGTGTTCCATCTGTTCACTGCACTCTTATCCTACTTCTGATTTTTCTTGAATTGATTGAGTTTTTAAATAGGCTATTTTTATCTGCATTATTGGTTTATTTGATATATCTTTTTTATTTATTGATATTTTTACTGGTTGTTCAAGTATTTACAATATACACAATACTATGCTAGTATAAGAACCTTATGACAGTAAAATTCCATTTGCCCCATTGTGCTTTGTGCTCTTTTGTGTGTATTTGTTTATTTCTACATATATTACAAACCCTATAACACCTTGTTATGGTTTGCACTTTAAATAGTCATCTTTATTAAAGAGGAAATTATGAGAAAAAAATATCATGTTTACCATGCAAGCTCTTTTTTTTTTAAGGATTTTTTAAAAGCTTTTATTTATTTATTTGAAAGAGAGCGAGAGAGAGCACAAGCAGGGGGAGCGGCAGGCAGAGGGAGAGGGAGAAGCAGACTCCCTGCTGAGCAGGGAACCTGATGCGGGGCTTGATCCCAGGACCCTGGGATCATGACCTGAGCTGAAGGCAGACGCTTAACCGACTGAGCCACCCAGATGCCCCTACTATACAAGCTCTTGTCCTTCCTTGTGTAGATCCCAATTTGTATTTAATATCGTCTTGTACTCAGAGGACTTTCTTCAACATTTTTTTGAAGGACAGGTCTGCGGGTGTTGAATTCTCTCATCCCTTCTGAAAGTCTTCATTGCTTCCATTTTCAAATACTCCCATTGGGTATATAATTTTATGTTCATATTTTAAATTTTCTTCTTTCTTTACTTTAAACATGCAAACAGTTTTGACTACTGATTCGATCTCCTTACTAGTTATAGGTCTTTTCAGATTTTCCATTTCCTTATATTGTTAAGACGTCAATTCTGCCCAAGGCCATCTACACATTCAACGCAATCCTTATCAAAGTCCCAAGGACATTTTTTGCAGAAATAGAAAAACCCACCCTAAAATTCATATGGAATCTCAAGGACCCTGAATAGTCAAAACAATTTTGAAAAAGAAGAACAAAGCTGGAGGACTCACACTTCTTGATTTAAAAACTCACAATGAATCCACAGTAACCAAAACAGATTGGCTTAGTTGACTTTTGTAGTGAAATGTTTAAATTCCTTTCTTGTTTTCTTTGTGTATATTCTACAGCTATTTTTCTTTGTGGTTACCATGGGGATTATAGTTAACATCCTAAAATTGTAACACTCTAATTTTAATTTATACCAGCTTAATTTCAATAATTTATGAAAAAACTCTGCTCCTTTATAGCTCAGTCTCCACCTTTTTTTTTTGATATCACAGAATCATATTCATCTAAATTGTGTGACCAAAAACACAAACTAATAATTCCTTTAAAAGCATTAATATCTCAAATTATGTAGGAAACAAAATATCGAGTTGCAAATCAAAGTTGCAATAATACAAATTTTTAATGAATCATTTCGAAAAGTATTGGTCCCTTAAATCCTGTGGAAAACAAAAAGTGGAGTTACAAACTGTTGTTAACATTACCAGGTGTATAATTACCTATGCATTCACTTTTCCTGAGATCTTTATTTCTTCAGATGGCTTTAAGATACTGTTTAGTGTTCTTTCACTTCACCCTGCAGGACTCCCTTTAGCATTTCTTCTAGGGTAGGTCTAGTGATAATAAACTCCCTCAGCTTTTGCTTTTCTGAGAATGACTTAATTTCTCCTTCACTTTTGAAGGAGAGTTTTGCTGGATATCAGATTCTTGGTTTACAGTTGTTTTTTTGTTTTTTTGTTTTTCATTGACCACTTTGAATATATCAGCCCACTGTCTTCTGGCCTCCAAAGTTTCTGATAAGAAATCTGCTGAAATATTTTTTTTAATTTTTAATTTAAATTCAATTAATTAACATATACTGTATTATTAGTTTCAGAGGTAGAATTCAGTGATTCATCAGTTGCATACAACACCCAGTGTTCATTGCTTCACATGCCCTCCTTCATGTCCATCACCCAGTTACCCCATGGCCCCACCCTCTCCCCTCCAACAACCCTCCGTTTGTTTCCTAGAGTTCAGCATCTCTTGTGGTTTGCCTCCTTCTCTGTTTTCATCTTATTTTATTTTTCCTTCCCTTCCCCTTTGTTCATGTTTTGTTTCTTAAATTCCACATATGAATGTGGGGCTCCATCCCAGGACCCTGAGATCGTGACCTGAGCTGAAGGCAGACCGACTGAGCCACCCAGGTGCCCCAAGTTCACTAATTCTTTCTTCTCCCTGCTCAAATCTGCCTTTGGATCCCTCTAGTGAATTTCTCATTTCATTTATTATACATTTCAGTTCCAGAATTTCTTTTTGGTCTCCTTTTAGGGTTTCTATCTCCTTACTGTTATTTCCATTTTGTTCATACACCATTTTCTTGACTTTCTCCACACATTCCTTTAGTTCTTTGAGAATCTTTAAGATAGTTGCTTTAAAGTCTTTACTATATCTGCATCATTTTTTTTCTTTTGGGATGCTTTATGTTGATTTATTTTTTTTCCTTTGAATGGACCATACTTCCCATTTTTTTTGTGTGCCTTATGCTTTTTTAATGTGATAACTCTGGAAATCAGATTTACCCCCTTCCCCAGGGTTTGCCATTTTTATTACTTAAAACAAATGTTCTTCCTTGATTGTTGTAGGCCATCTCTGTGCTGAGGATCAGCTTGAGGTGTAAGCTTAAGGTCTTTTTAGGTCTTTTCTGAGCTTTCCTCTGGGTGTGCATGGTCACTTTTAAATTTTCCCTATGTATGTAAATATTTTTGAATTACCTGGTCTTTAGCGTCTGACTCCCAAAAAAGGAAAATGAAAAAAAATGAGGGGGGTTGTGCGAAAGATGTTAGCCCTTTAAAAGTTCCTGACAGTCTCTTCAGCTGGATGGGAGGGGCTTGCAACAATTGGAGGAGGTGCCCAGCAAGGGCTGCCCACCTCTTTGCACCTGTGTGATCAGAAGCAGTGATTAGAGCACAGATCCCTGATGTTTAGAGGACAGCATCCCTTTTGCCCTCCTTGGATCCTCCAAGCTGTGTTCAAGCTGCTTCAAGAACATGTGCACAGCTGCCTGCCATGTGGATGGGGGTGAGGTGTGGGTAGCCTCTGCAGTGCTAAGAGCTGATAGTGACTGAAATTAACATTAATTTATCATCCAAGGCTTTTCCTGGAAGTTGCAAGCTTTCAATAGACTTCAGAGTTCTAAAACAGGTACATCAGACAGATTCTGCCAGTGCTATTGTTGTCTAAGTGAGGAAACAGATTCCTGGTGCTTCCTGTGGTACCATCTTTTTGTGATTCATTAGTAATTGTTTCTCAAGATATTTTTTTCTCTCCCATCCCTCCCCCCATCCTTTCTTGGAACTTCAGTTACAGTTACGTTAGGCCATTCAATATTGTTCCACAGTTTACTGATGTTATATTTATTCTTTCATTCTTCACTTGTTGGTTTTTTTCCTCTCTGCTTTATTTTGGGTAGTTTCTTTTGCTATGTCTTCAATTTCACTGCCTTTTGCTGTTGCAGGATCTAATCTACTGTTAATCTCATCACCTATCTATATTTTTTATTTCGGAAATTATACTTTTCTGCTATAGATACTTTATTTGGATTTTCATAATTCAGCTTGCTTTTACTATCTTCTGCTTTTTAAAACATATAGTATATTTATAATAGCTATTTTAACACCTTTATTTACTGATTCCAACATATTTGTTATTTTTTATTCCTTTCTATTGCTTATCTATTGTTCTGTCCTTTCTCCTCCTCCTCCTCCTCCTCCTCCTCCTCCTCCTCCTCCTCCTCCTCCTCCTCCTCCTCCTTCTTCTTCTTCTTCTTCTTCTTCTTCTTCTTCTTCTTCTTCTTCTTCTTCTTCTTCTTCTTCTCCTCCTCCTCCTCCTCCTCCTACTTCTCCTCCTCCTCTCCTCTTCCTCCTCCTCCTCCTCCTTCTTCTTCTTCTCCTTCTCCTCCTCCTCTCCTCTTCCTCCTTCTCCTCCTCCTTCTTCTTCTTCCTCATCCTCTTCTCCTCTGTCTTCTGTCTTCTCCTCCTCCTCCTCCTCCTCCTTCTTTTTATTCTTCCCTTCCTCTTCTTCTTGTTGTAGGGCATATTTTCTTGCTTCTTTGCACATCTGGTAATTTTTTATTAGATACTGGACATTGTGATTCTATGTTGTTGGTTACTACATTTTGTCATATTTCTTTCAATAGTATTGAATTTTCTCCTGGAAAGCAGTAAAATTATTTTGAATCATTAGATACTTTTGGGGCTTGCTTTTAAGTTTGCTATGGCAGGTACAGAACAGAGTTTATTTTTAGGGTTAATTAACACCAACTTCCAATCCAATAATAGCTTTCTGAGGATTCTACCTGATGTTTTGTTTATATTGAGATCTTTCTGCTCAAGTAGACAAGAGCAAAACCTCCCCAGTCCTGTGTGAGCTTCAAGAATTTCTTTGCATTCCCTATTCTGGTGGTTCTTTCCCTGTCCATGGATACTCTCCTTTCAAACATGTGCAAATCATTACTTAGACAATTTCTTGAGAGGACCCCTCCGAATTTCTTTGGAGGCTTCTCTCTGTGCAGTGACCTCTCCAATATCCTGTTTTCTAAATTCTCTCCACCTTGGACTTTTCAAACTCTGATCTCTTTCACCTCAATTCATCAAGACTGTCAGGCTGTGTTTGAGTTCTCACTATGTTCTTTGCAGTTTGGAAACGACCTCCAGGGAGCTGGACAATTGTGGGCTCCATTCACTTGTTTCCTTTCTCCCGTGACAACATTCCTGCACAGACAGGTGTCTAATGTCCAAAAACTGTTTGCTCTTTTGTCCACTTTTCTAGTTGATTATGGTGGGAGGGTAAATTCCATTCCTGTTAGTTCATCATGGGTCAGAAGCAAAAGTCCAGCATATAATTTTCCGATGGTTTTTATGTATATCTTTATATCATTATCATTGAGTCAAATACTTTTTTTCCAAAATTGAATCTGACATAGAACCCCCAAATCGACACCTGATAGTCACAGGGCTTCTCAGTGTGGTCTCTGAGGGGGTCTGAAGATGCCTACACCTGCCCTCCCCTCGCCCCTATTCTGACCCCCAAGGCACCTCAAGGGAGGCATGCCAGTGAACACTTCTGGCTTCCAGGATAAACTTTATCCCCATTAGCCTGATATTTGGGGACTTTCACTACATGTCCCTTCCAACTCCCTCATCTCCCCTTTACTGTGCTCATCCCCAGGTGGTTGCTCCCCATGTGATGCTCCAGTCCATGTACCTTACACTGCCATTCCTCTTAACCAGACTGCCACCACACACCCTGGTCCTACCTTCATATTTTGCACCTGGCCAGTGCTTAGCATCATATCTGACATGGGCCAGGCTGTGAAGTCAGCACATGCCACTAAAATTTGTACAGTGTTGGGCAAAATGACTTGCATTCTTTAGACGAGATCAGGCGTGTTCAGGGTGGTATGGCCGTAGACTGCTTGCATTCTTTAAATCACTATCTCCCCACCCCCTTTTTTTTTAAAGAAAATCTTTTGCTGAACACATATAATTGAAGTCACAAAAATATCCTTTGTCTGCACTGGTTGCCAAGCTCTTCACTGTCTTATTCAACTAATGTATTTGCAGCTCTTCACACAAACCCAACACATAGCAGTTTGTCAATAAATATCTGTAGAATAAACGAGGGGTAAGGGGCAGGAGTTCAGGAGAGAGGCATAATCTGAGTAGAGGAAGCAGGTGAGCATAGCATGACTAGATCAGGGAACAGGGCAAAGTACAGAACTGATTTAAGAGGGCAGGAGAGATGATGGGCACAGCATAAAGGGCCCATTTTTCATAAAATAGGGATCATGTCTACCTCACAGGGTTCTTGTGGAGTGGAAACAAGGTAAACATTAGGTCAAGTGAAATGAAATTGTTGGTATTTGACTATTTCTGACCTATAAATGCTACAGAAGCCTAAGGCCCAGGTCACAAAGACCACAAGAGGCCGGTATCTCTCCCCAGCCCCAACCCACCTAGGAATGAGATGCACTTTTGAATATTTAAAGGGGGTGGTGCTCCACATCAGAGGCTGATGCGTGTGCCATCCCTGCTTTGAACTGTCCCTGCTGAGCCGTCCAGAGCCCCAGGTCCTCTCATGTGGCACCAAAGAGCCTGTGGCCTGGGAGGCACAAGGGATGTCTTAGATGTTGCCACGAGGCAGCTGGCACTAGCAGGGACCATCAAGGCTTGAGAAGCTTCCTTTTTTTTTATTTTTCCAGACAACTGAAGCCTTTTAACTGACAACTCACCTCCGACCAGGTGAGTGTGGGAGCTGGATTTCTGGAAGACGGGCCTTGTCAAGGGCCGTGGTGGACACATGACTGCCCTCGGCGTGGGGAGCTCCCGGGCACCTCTGAGGAGCATGGGAAGGAGGGCAGCAGGGACTGGAGGGCGAAGGGGGGTGAGGTGAGGCCTCCAGGTGGGTCTGTTTACTCCCACTTTTGCCTGGTTACCTTTCAGTGGGATAGAAATAACCTCTAATTCCCCTGATCTCTGTTCAGTACTTCTAGAAAAGAGCTACTTGACATTTTAGGAGAGAAAACACACAAGTGGAAGGCATACGACGTTCCGTGGAGAGTGTGGGGTGGAGAAATCTCAGAGTACTTGCGGTGGGTGCTTCCTTAATGTCGGAAATGAAGCCAGATGAGGTGAGAAGTCAGGCCATCACCCTGTCCTCCTGCGGGGAAATGTGCTGGGCTCCCCAGGACACGTCCATTCTCCAGCAGGCCTGAGGGCTGGGGGCTGGGGGCTTGGCCCTTGTCACACCTGTCTCTGCAATGGGCAGGGAAGCCCCTTTCCCCCTCCCTTCACATCAGAGGCAGCCTTGACTGTTTGCCTTTTCAGCCCCTGCTGCCTTTCATCCCTTCGCCATCCTTGGCCTACCCGCAAAGCAGACCCCTTCAGTCTGAGTACCATATCTTCTCCTGCCCCTTTATTCCCAGGGGTGATTCAATCTTCCATAAGTGGAGAGGGGCAGCTCCAGGCTGGGACATTGAGCCACACATGGCCCTGGGGGCTGAGCCAGGTGCATTGTACCCACCGGGGGCTGCTCGGCTGGGACAAGGGGAGGCTGACCTGTCTGAAGAGGGGCCCCCGTCACCCTGTGGCACAGGGCTGTGGACCCGGTGACTGGGGTCCTGGAGAAGTGTCTTCAGCCTGACCCACAGAGACAGGGAATGCTTAGAGCCCCGAAACCCTGTGACTCAGCAGCAGGCAGTCTCTGTCTGTGATGTCACGGTGATGTCAGCACCGTCTGTGGTGCTCTTTTCATTTTAAACACATGGAACCCCGTGGACCATGGTCCTTCCCATAGGAGCATTTCCTGGAAGCGAACTTAACCAGGCCAAACACTCTAGATGCATCTGCCAGTCTGTTCCACCAGGAATCTGAGTGACAGTGGGCGAAAGTTTCCATCCTTCTGATCACAGGGATAAATACATTGCGGATAATGACAGCCAGGGTCTCACTGGCAGAGAAAGGAGGGAAAAACATGAGGAAGGGGGAAAACCGGAATCAACCCCATGGACAAAACTCAGTTTCGTCCTCTGGAAAACAGAGATGGCAACAGTACTCACCTCCTCGGGTGGTTGTGTCCACGCACAGGAAAAACTCGATCATTTATTATGATCATTTTATTGTTTTGGGATGGCCTGCCACAAAAGTCGCCCTATTGATTTTCATGGCCCCCTGCAGTGTGAGCGCATCTCCTGAGTGGCAGAGCCAAAAGGCCTCTTCTGACCTTGACCTTCCTGTCATACCACGTAAGTCCCAGACCACGTGAGTCTTTCCCTCCTGGTTTTATATCATCACTGAAGTTGACTCAGGGGCTGTAAATTTATGAATTTATGAATATAAATAGGACAGCCTTGCCATTCGTAATCCTGCTGACGCTTTCAAATGGTTCAGTGAAACATTGTTCACAGATGCATGAAAGATAAACTTTATGCCTGATTCGTGATAAATTAGGAGTTACTGGGTTCTACTGATCTCCCCATGCCTATTTGTTCATTTAATAGTAATATAATGAGGGTAAGCCTCCCTGGGCACCATGCTGGGGGTGGGGATCATCAACGTCAATCCGTTCATTTGTTCATTTGTTCATTCATCCAGTGAACAATTATTAAGTGCTGACCGCAAGCAGGAAGCATGTCACCCAGGGGGGTAGGGCATCCACACCGGGAGATGGAGGGGTGACATGGGACCCCAGGCAGGGGATGATGAAGAGGCGGCCACCAAGTCTATGGCGGAAGATTGGTTTCCAACAGGGGGATAATGAGAGCCAAGCTTCTCACCACCAGAGGAAGGAGTTACAAATATGGAAAGGGA
Source organism: Halichoerus grypus (assembly GCF_964656455.1). Classification (NCBI taxonomy): domain Eukaryota; kingdom Metazoa; phylum Chordata; class Mammalia; order Carnivora; family Phocidae; genus Halichoerus; species Halichoerus grypus. Next base: position 165,026,912 of record NC_135716.1, read on the forward strand.
GAAAGGCAGAATCAACTCTGCTCACATAATGCTGCAGTGCAGAACCACAGGGCTAAGACAGTGAAAACGCTTCAAATACTTGATTTTGTCCAAGAGGCACCAGGGCTAAGAATAAGATACTAATGCTGGCAAGCACCACCTGGGCCCACCCGCCGGTGCCCAGGACACCGAGCCACCGTGGAAAGACAGTTTGGGGCCAGGTGCTCTCTCTGAGCTGCACTGGGCCTCAGCCTGCGTTCCGGCTTCACGGTGTTCTCGCCACCGAACTCTGCTCCTGCCTGGGAGGGAGCCGTGGAGGCCTCCATGCCTCACCTGGCCTCCTCGCATCTCCCCAGCGAATGCTTTGGCCCCTACCCAGGTCTCCTGGGACGCCCTCTTCTTGTGGGTGCCCCGGGGAGCAGACGGGGAGGCAGCTCAGGGTGAAGGGCCTGGGCTAGGAAGTGCCCTGGGATCCATACCTGTGGAAGGCCAGGAAGGAAGCGGGACCCGGTGGGGACACGGGGGAGCTGAGCTCTGAGGCAGTCCAGATGAAGGCCTCAGCCGACCCCACCTGGAGCTCTAGAGTGAAAATGGTCCACTGCAGCCGTCTGCTTGGAGGCCGAGGGCTGGCCTTCTACCCGGCCACCTCTAGTCACAGGATGTGGTAGCATCCTCTCTGCAGCTGGGGCCGTGTGGCGACAGAAGTCCCAGGTGCTGGGGTGGGGCATGGCACTGTCCCCACAGCGCCAACCCCCGCCCCTCAAAGAGTCCCTCACCAAGAGGGGCCACAGTGAGTGGCTAAGACCAAGGGCTCTGCCCTCACACAGACCTGGTTCCAAGTGCCGCTCCGGACCTCAGTCCTCTTATCCATGAAGTGGGCCCAATGCAGGCCTCTCTCAGTTACAAACAGGATGGCACGGGGCCAGAAAGGCGCTGTACACTGTAATGTATTATAGACTGTAGAGTGCTGTGCACAATGGGGCTTCACATGGTGAAGCATGTGGGCCGCTGTGGGGGAATCAGTCAGGAGCCTACTGACATCCCTCAGACTTGACTACTCTCTATTAAAGCGTCACTGAATTCTTACAGGTGTTCTCTAAGGCAAGTTGATTATTCCTGCCTTGAAAAATATTTTCCAATTTTTTTTTATTTAAAAAAAACTGGAATAATTTAAATATGTAGTAAATTACCAAGAATTGTATGGAATAAAAATACAGAGGTGCTAGAGTGTAGCAAGCAGTTAAGAGCCCTGACTCAGGGGCTAGGCAGCTTGCATTGGAATCCATTGCCATAATGAGGCAGCTGTGTGGTCCTGAGTGAGTTACTTAACCTCTCTGTGCATTAGCTTCATTGTCTGTAATAAGGTAATGATAAGAGGACCTGCTCCACCAAGTTGTTGATATATATGAATTATTACTACCGCAAATACTCAAATACCCACCAAAGAGATTCTGAAGTTTGCTTATTTACCTCAGATTCCTTTCTTCTTCTCCCTTATTTTGAAATAGCTTTTAACCTTGAAGTAACTATAGACTCTCAGGAAGTTGCAAAAATAGTACAGAGAAGTCCTGGGTACCCTCTACCAGCTCCCCCCGACGCTACACCTCACACAACTATAATATAACATCTAAACCAGGAGCTGGACCACCGTCAGCATGATACTATGAACTAGAGCACAGACTTTATTCAGATTTCACCTGTTCTTATAGGCACTCATTTATGTGTGATGATATGTGTGTATGTGTGAAGCTCTACGCAGTTGTATTACATGTATACATTCACAGAATTGCCCCCAGGATCAAGATACAAAATCTTACATCACCATAAAGGAACTCTCTTATGCTGTTTGTCCTTACTTTTTATTCTTATTTATTTTAAGGAAATACAATGTTTCGGGTGCAGTGGAACCCTGAAACCAATCCCATTCCCCATCCTCCGTCCACAGAGGTAACCACAATTTCTAAGGTATCATATATGTAGGTCTCCAAAATAGCTAATATTTACCAAGTGCATTTTGTGCACCAAGCTCCGTTCTACCTTGTTTACCTGCAGGAATCTGTTCGCTACTCACCGCAACCCGTTCTTATCCCCAGCGAGGATACGGAGGAACAGAGAGGTTAAGGTAGCATAGACCAGAAGACCAGAAGTGCTGGTGCTGGGGCTTGAAGCTGCCTCCACGGCCACTGCTTTATACTGACGTATCCGTGGCTTCTTGCCAGACACATCTCCCGCTCACCGTGATGTGGAGAAGGTTCGCGCATGTGGGTATCTGCAGACATAACCCACTGTGTTCACTGCTCTGTAGATTGCCCTTTTATGATGACCCCACATCTGCATAGGCATGCTCCTCGCGGTGGACACTCAGGGTGACATTGTCACTAGCACACACAATGGTGCAGGAATGCACCTGCCATGTCTCCTGGAGCACAGGCGTCTGAGCTGCTCTGTGGTTTATCCCCAGCCGTGGAGTTGTTGAGTCTCTGAGTACAGTGGCTGCAACTTCAGTGGATGTTGCCAAGTCTCACAGTGTTTGCAACAATTTACATTTCCACCTGCCACGCATGAGAACATGACATGACACATCCGTATTAGCTGAATTTGTCTTCCTCTGACTGCTCGTGAGGTGGCTGAGCCTCTCTTGATTTTGTACGTTTTGTTTGAGAAATCCTTTCCCACTCAGGGTCATGAAGACACTCTTTTAATTTTTGTTCTGTGGCTTCAAGGTTTTATTTCTGGTAGTCTTCCCAGTAAAGGTTGACTTTATACAGTTACCTTTCGTGTAAGGCATACACATTCCCCCACATACAGCCAATTTCCTAGTACTCTTTACTGTGGCATCTATCTTGGCTCTCTTCTCTGCAACAGCTCCTCTGCTGTATTTGGAGCTCCCGGGCACATCCAGGTCTGTTTCTGTCTCCACTGGCTTCTCTGCCCTATGCTAAGCAAACACCGTATGACCTGAAACACAAGTGCTTTACTGTAAATCTTGGTGTTGGGAGGGTAAGTTGTCTTTATTCTCCAAAATTATTTCCCACATGAGCTTTTGTATCAGCCTGTCATGTCTCCCCTGAAGTTCTGTTGGGATTTTCCACATTGTAATTGCATTACATTTACAGATTAGGAGGAGTAATTGACATCTTTTAGGCTATTGGTCCTTCCCACCCATTAGCATGTTATATTTCTCCCTTTATTCAGATTTTCTTTTATGTCCTTCGATAATGTTTTATAACTTTCCCCCTAAAGGTCTTGCACATAGTTTACTAGATTTATTTCTTGGTACCTTCTGTCATTTCTTAGAACTTTGGGGTGAGGCGTAACTCTTGCTAGAGCTCACTCACTTGCGAACTGCTGGGTTCTGGTCAAGTCCCTTAAATGGCTCAATTTTTAGAGTCCTCATAAATAATCATGCCCCCATCATAGAGGAGGCACGAAGAGCGAATGAAGCAAAGAATGTGACACCTTAGGACATCATAAATATTCGATAAATGTTAGCTCGTCCTGGAACTGGCATACATTTGGAGCTGTGTCTCTGAATGTGTGTACTTGTACATCAGCAACTGAGCTCAGAATACAATCACCAGGCAGAAATGGGCCAGAAGTGACAGCTTCTGACCTATAAGTATTTATCAGACAGCACCTTCCCCCCTCAAATTAAAGAGCATGAAATAAAGAACTTGCAAAATATATGGTAAAATTAAAATTTATATTGACTCCCAAAGCAGGGATAATGAAAGTACATTTTTAAATCATTCTGTGCAAGTTAACAGAAAACCAACTAAAAAGAAAATTAACGGTAAAGATATTTATTTTTCTGTTTAAAATCTACTGTGACTTATTATCACATTGTTCTTCTAGCCATTTTCAGAGCAAACATGTTTAAACTAGTTTCATTTCATTTAAAGTTTTGTTTTTATAAAATAGTACATGTTTTATTATAAACACTTCAGACATTAGGGAAAATTAAAAGAAGTAGGAAGTTCTCCAAATCATACCACTGAAGTAGACCCAGTGCTAACGTTTTGTTCAAAGTCCTTTTTTATATTTCTTGATACCAATAAGTGGGTTTCTGGGTTTGAACCTATTTTCTGTTGTTTTTTTCAACAAGGTGCTGTGGATGATTTTTTTTCCCTTAACTAGTTGCAGAATTCCATCATTTTAGATCATTGCATTGTATTCCATTTTATAGATTTGCCCTCATTTAACAAATCAATTCCCTATTTATGGCTATTTGATCTTATAAAATAAACCATGCTGTAACGAACCTCTGTGGCACACCTCTTACTTGCTAATTTATGTGACCGCCTCCATCAATAAATTCCTTGGGAGTGAGATTATCAGGATAAAAGGCACACTCGTTGTACATTTTGACACATACCCCTGAACTGCCCTCCTGAAAAGGTTGAATCAATGAGCGCTGCCGTCGTTGGTAGAGGAGGGTGCCCATTTTCCAGTAAGTTAAGTGGGGTTGTCAATTTTCTTAATTTTTTCCTATCTGGGGAGGGGAAAGCAAACCTCTCTTTGCATATGCATTTCTTTGATTAGCAGAGAAATTAAACATCTTTTCATCTGTTTATTGGCTATTTGAATCTCCTTTTGTGGATTGCCTGTTTGAGAAGTGAGCACATTGGTCTGGTTTTTTCATGAGAATCCTTCATGTATCGATATTGTGGGTACCGTGGTGTAACAGCCCTTTGACTTTGGGCTTGGTCATGTGGCTCCCTTTGGCCAATGAATGGAATGTCAGCAGGTGTGATTCAGGCGTATATTTTAAATGCATGCGACAGAGCTTTGCCGTCTCGTCCTTCTGCCGACCCCATGAAAAGATGCTCTGGCTGGCCGGCTGCTCTCCGAGGAGGGAGACGCTCATGGAGCCAACCTAACCCGAATCCGTGTTCTGGAGCCAAGCCTGGCCCAGCCTAACCAAGATCAGCAGAGCCCTAGCTGCCGCCCCACAGACATGGTGAAAAGCAATGATTGCTATCTGAAGCCATCGAGGTCGGGTTGGTTTCTTTTGCTGCAGCAGTATGACAATGGATGGCCACCATACCCTGTGTGATCTGGTACGTGTCATGTTGTTCTCTGGCCCTCAATTTCTTTGGATGTGGCATGAAGAAGATAACTATTGAGCAATTTCTAAGGTCTCTTCCAATACCAAGATTCTGGGTTCTGATACAAGATTTGATAGTGAGAGGGCAGGAGGGTATTCCAGAAGGAAAGCCCAGCACAGAGGTGTAAAGAAGGCGGTGCAGGAAAGGGAGTGGGAGGGACACAGGTTTGTCCCACTGAAGCAGGTGGTCCGAGACATGCCAGTGGGGGTGGGCTGGAGTGGAGGGCTGGTGCCTGAATGCTGGGGCCCGAGCTCCTCAGGAAGCTCGACCTCTTCACACCCACCCGCTCCTTACCTTCCTGCCAATTTGCCCTCTGACCCTGCCGTGCTGCTGAGACTGCCTTCTCAATTATGACTTCTCATCCCCAGATCCCCGCTTTGGCCCACAGCTTCCTAGAACCCGATGCCTCTTCCCAACCCTCTGGCCTGGCTTCTGTGCCCCCTACTCTCCTGGCCTTCCCCTTCCATCTGCCCACCAGGGTTCTGTCTCTTTCCCTGAGTCCACTCTGAAGGTGTCCCCCCAGGTTGTTTCCTTGGCTCCTGCTTCTCAGCCTAGTAATGAGTGTGGAATTCAGGGATTGAGATCCCATGGGAGGAACCTGGGCACTTAGCTCAGGGTTCCAGGCAAGGCGGGTACAGGGCACTAGAAGCAAGCAAGATCTTATTACTGCCAAAAAGTGGACGAGAGCTTTGGACAAACTCTAAGGGACCCAGTGCCAGACTCCAAGTACCACTGGATACAATGCTTCTGTGTCCACTCACAGCTCCAGCACGTTATTCCAGCACCATCTCTTCTGTGCTTGCGGCTGCAACAGACGGTCTGAGCAGGGGCCCGAACCCCCACTGCCCACTCCCGGCCGAGGCGGCAGCCTGCGTGGCTCTTCTGTCCAGCACACGCTGCTCTCCAGCACGCCCTTCCTGCGGCAGACCTGTCCCTCTCCCTTTCCTCGGGCACTGCCCCCTCTCACCGCTGCCCTCCCCGCTGTCCTGTGGTCCCGGTCTCCTGACACGTCCCGGCCCCGACCTGCGGTCTGAAGGACGCTCCCTTGTTCAGCTTGCAAGTAGCCTTTGCCTTGGAGGGCGAGCGTGCCTGATGGACGTGCTCACTGTTCCTCGAAGCCCCACCTGCGTGGGCTGGGAAACCGGCCCTCGACAGTCCTTACATACCTGCGCCCATCCCACGGGTACCAGTCCTGCCATCCTCCCCACCCCAGTAAGCCGCAGGCCCCTCGTGATGAGCCCTTATGACAAGACACTGAGGACTTCTTGTCGCTGGTACTTCCCTTCGGAAGTGACGTGAGGCTGGGGGCAGCGCGTTCAAGGAGAAAGGGGATGAACTTGGCAGCGGACACACTTGGCTTTGAATTCTGGCTCCATCATTCACTGGTTGTGAAGAACTCACTCTCAGCCTGCCGGTCACACACACACACACACACACACACACACACACACACTGCACTGTGCCTGCCCACCTCCCCAGAGGAGCCAGTCCTACTTTGATTTTTAGCATTTCTCCTATTTCTCCTATATGAGTCAAACCATCTGTATTACTTGCCGATAGCTGACAAAAACTTGACTTTGATTGTGAACTCCTAGCCACAAAGCAGGTGCCCATTAAACGTAGGCTGATGCAGTAGAACATGATGGAATTCTTTGAAAACTGTGTGTGTGTGTGTTCTGTTCCTCAGTAACGTGATGCACGGCCCCCATCTTGCTCGGTCTTCCACATCCCTCGTCCTCGCCGCATTTGTTACTATCACTTGGTTCTTTTCCATTTTGACTTGAGTGATTTTTCTGAGGCTGATTCTCCATTTCCCTGGTGGAATTTCCAGCAATGATTTACGTTTTGGTTGGTTTTTATGTGGACATTCATCTCCGTAATGTTTTCATTGTTTCATTTCTCTCCTACAAGGGAGGCCAGCTCATTGTTCTTCTCTCATTTTATAACTTCCATTGATAATCTCCTTTGAACCTTGACTCTTTCAGTTTTAGTTTTAGTTTTGTTTGGGAGTTTAGTCATTCCACTCCGGTTCTGGGGTAATCCCTCTTAGGAGGCAAGCCCTTCTAGTCTTTGCTCATGTCCCATTTCTCTTGTTAGCGGGGAAGTACTTCCTGCGCGGGGGTCCTGTGTTACTGCTCGCTGCTCATTCCTCATCTCGAGTGGGGCGGCCATTCATGGGGGGGGAGGGGCAGTGAGCGGAGTAGTCCTTAAATTCTATTTGGCTTCATCGTCTCAAACACTTGCAGAGTCAATGCATCCTTTCTTTTGCCCTGAAGGCCCATCTCTGTTTCCAGGGCTGGGAGGTCGATGTGCTCCTGAAAAGCCCAATAGGTGTCCAGTTCAGGTGTCCCCCTCCTCCCTCCTCCAAGCCTTGTCCCCAGGGGGCCAGGGGTGGAGAATGTCAATGCCAGCCTGATGCTGCCTCAGCTCGTCACCCCGTCATGCTGACTTGCAGAACTGAGTCCCACGAACTCACCTGTCCTCTCTCTGATCAGAAGGCCACTGCCAGGCCTTCAAGGACTGTGAAGGTTAGAGTTCATCTTTCCTGCCTAGTGAACAATTCCATCTTGAGAGTGGATCGGAGCGGGAGCTGTGCAGTCACCCTTACTCCACATCCCCACCCCCAACCCGGGTGGCCCCTCTCTCAGCACAGGCCCGGAGCCTGACCCCTGTCACCACCTGCCTGCGCCACCCGGCTCCAAGCCACCCTCATTCTCTTCCCCCACCTGGTCCCCTTACTTCCCCCTCACCCATGCACTCTTTTCAGCCTTGCAAGCACTGTGCGCCTGTGAAAATGGGGGCGGGGGTTCTTGGTGCGCCTGGGTGGCTCAGTCGGTTAAGCGTCCGACTCTTGATCTCAGCTCAGGTCTTGATCTCAGGGTTGTGGGTTCGAGCTCTACGCTGGGTGTGGAGCCTACTTTAAAAAAAATGGGAGGTCCACATCCTGCTGTGGCTCCGCGTTGCTCTCAGTGTGGAGCCCAAAGGTACTCAGTGGCCCTTGAGGCCCTCCGTGGTCCGCAGACCCCCACCCCCCGCCACCACCTCTGCAGCCGGCTCTCCGCCTTGCTCTCTGCACCTCTGCCCTGGCCGTTCCTCTGCCTGGAATGTTCTTCCCCAGCATCTGCTTGGCCCACTTCCTCTCCTCCTTCAAGTCTGCCACCCAGTGTCACCGTATTCCTTTGCTGGGGCTGCACATCAGGGGAGGCTTAAGCAGCAGACATTTACCGTCTCCTGGTTCCAGAGGCTGCAAGCCCGAGGTCAAGGTGCTTCCAGGGTTGACTTCTTCCTTGTGCAGCAGCGAGGACAATCTGTCCCAGCCTCTCCCCTCTCCTGGTGGGTGCCCGGCAACCTCTGGTGTCCTTTGGCTCGCAGATTCGTCACTCCCATGTCTGTCTTCATCCTCCCATGGCACTCGCCCTGCGGGGGCCTGTCTCAGGATTGCCCTTTCTGTGAGGACACCAGTCAGAGTGGATTGAGGACCTCCTTTTAACGTCATCCCCACTGTAAAGAGCCTCTCTCCAAACAAGGTCACCTTCTGAGGTACTGAGGGGGTTAGGACTCCACCATGAATATGAATGTGGGGGATACACAACTCAATCCGTAGCAGTCAGCGTGTCAACAAGGCATAGCCTTCCCTCCTGATTTAAAACCGCAGAACCGGCCTTACCCTCGGATCCCCAGCCGCTCAAACCCCTGGTTCGACTTGGATCATGAAAAATGGAGTTTTTTTCCTCCAGGTTTTCATTGCTTTTAGCGAGTTTCCATCCTAAATCAAACTAAAACAAACATTGCCCATGTCTCTCAGGGCACTCTTCCCCTGCCCGGAGCCCCTCACACCCCCAGTCCTGTGCCGGCCTCCTCCCCGTGCCCTGTGCCCGGCCCTGCCTCTGTGGACCCTGCAGAAGGGTGAGTCCCTGCAGAGTGGGAAGGGTCCAAGGTGGGAAGAACAGTGGCTTCAAAAGAGGCCACTCATGGACAGGGAGGACCCCCAACTTCAGCACAAATGCAGAGACACCCACCCTGCACTTGATCAACCTCACAAAGCTCTTCCTCCTTAAACAACGAGACAGATTTGACCTGATGAAAATACCTTAATTCCCTGGCTGGGAGTGAGAGATGGAGTTTCCCTACTGTCGTCAGAGCTATTTTGAAATCCTTCCGGCCTTGGCCTTCAGTCCGCACCTGGGAAAGCACTGACTGACCACCGGGCATTCTCACGGAGAGCTGGCCCGGTGCACCAGCAGCATCTTCTCTGGGCACGGTGGGGTCTCCCCTCTGGCTCCGCTGTGGCCTGGCCGCCCCCTTGAACCCCTGTTCGGGCCCATTAGGGGACCAACCTGCTTTCGTCTGCTCAGCACCTCATCGCCGGAGTCTTTATGAAGTCCTGTTGGTTCCTCCGATTGTACTCACTGGGGCAGGGGTGAGGCTCTGGTTCTGCGTGAGGAGCCACGGTGGGCGGGGAGGCCGCATGCCCAGGCCTCAGTCCCCAGGGAACATGGGAGAACGAGAGAAGTCAAACCACAGACATAGTACAAATCATGTTCGAGGGCTTCCTTCTGCTTCCCCAGATCAGCACCCCCCAAGCGGTCCGAGAACCTGCTCACCTCCACCCCTGCTAGTGGGGAGGCTGCCCTCGGCCCCCCACCAGGCTCCCTGCTCCCTCCCTGCCCCCAGAGTCTGCTGTTCTCTGCTCAGCAGCCCGGGGGTCAGACCATCTCCCTCCCCCGGGAGAACACTCCAGACACAGGTGGCTTTACCTGAGGCTAAAGCAGCTGCAGCTTCGGAGATGCTCACCCTCCACACCCCTCTGAGGTCCTGGTTGGGCCCCAAGCAATGTGGTTCGTAAGCATTGTCAATTCAAAGATGAATTAGGATTATAACTGTGAGGAAAGCTGACTGTGCCCTGAAAGCTTACTGCGGGTATATAAAGAATCGTGACAGGTTCCCCAGATTTGACAAGAATCCTGAAAATGTGCATGACATAATCCATAGTGAGATGCGAAGGTGAGAAAAACTTTAACACTGTAAGCGTAGAAAGCCATTATGCTCAGACTGCGGGAGGCAAACCTGATTTAACTTTCTAGTCTCTCCACAGAAAATATTACAAAATCATTGTCTTATGAAGATGGGAATAAAGCAAAAGCAGCCCAAACAAGTCGGGGGGAAAGAAAGCTGTGAGGGCGTGTCAGGATGCTAAGTAAAAAATACAGGGGGATTTTCCTACATTTTGTGATGTTTTCGGTAATAGTCTGCTTTTTGAAATCTGCAATTTATTGTGATTTCTTTTCTCATTCTAAATAGACATTAAATTGCATAGCCAATTTTGATTCCTAATTCTATACCCTTTTCTTAAAGAGGATGCCCTGAATGGTATAATTTTCAGACCCATGATCCCACTGCCTTCCAGGGCTTTCCACCATACTTGAAATAAAACGTAATCTCCTCCCCATGGTCTGCAAGACCTCCCTGATCCTTCCCTGCCCACTGACTCCCCCCAGCCCTCACCCCGATGCAGACAAGTCTATCTTCTCCCCTTCCTCAAACTGTTGAGCTTGGTCCCACTTGGTGAATTTGCATTTGTTGTATTACTTGCCTGGAAAATTCTTTCCCAATTTTTCCTTTCTGGTCATTCAGAGCTCAGCTCAAGGCCCCCTCCTCTGAGAAGGCCTCTGGGATAATCCTACCCTTTTCCACCCACCCCAAGGCCCACCCCAGTCACTGCTGCACCCCTCAGCTTTGTTTATTTATCTGAATGTATAACATTCTCTCTTCTGTACCTGTCCCCTCCCCCTCCCCTGGGAGTCGGGACCCCAGCAGCCCTGGGAGGGCTGGGGCTGTGCTTTTCTTGTCGTCACTGTGTCTTCAGCTCCTACAACAGTGCCCAGCACACAGTTAACACTACGAGTGAATAGACTGTTGGTTGTAGTTTGAATTGACATCTTTCTGGAAGGTGTGTTGGCAATATGCCCTGAGAGCCTTAAAGTGTGCAAACCCAGCGATCTTACTTCTAGAAATTACTCCCAAAGCAATCATCAGGGAGGTACACAGAAGGGGAGGTTAGCTGAGTGGTTAAGAGCATGGGCTTTATATCGTCAATCAGATCTGAATTTTTGTCTCCACTCTACCAATTATATAGCTGCATGTGACCCTGAGCAAGTTCCTATCATCTCTGTGCCCTGGTCTCGTCATCTGTAAATGGGGATTGTTATTGTACCTACTGGAGAAGGAAACTTGAGGCCCACGTGAGGTTGCTCATGGAATGTGCTTAGCACAGAGACAAGTGTATGAAAAAGCTCAGTATATGTTGATTATTACTGTATTCCGTGATGCTCGTTATGACGCCGTTTGTAATGGGATACAATCTGAAAGAGTTTAAATATCTACCCATAGGGGATTCTCTATATAAGGAGCATTACATCTTTAGAGTAAATTATACATCTATGAAAAGCCCGTTTCTAAAGAATATTTAATAATGCTAGTAAAAGCTCACAGGATGAGATTAGGCTGAAAAAAAAAAAGGCAGGGTGAAAACCAAATAAAATGTGATGCTGCTTTTGTTATATAAATATATGCTGATGTTTGTTTGAGTGTGCAGATGGATGTGTATCCTTCAAGGAAATGCACCAAAATCTTAAAAGGCCATCTGTAGATAATGGAATTACAGTAACTTTAATTTCCTTCCATTCGTATTATACTTTGAAAAGAATTAATCTGTGGAGGAATAATGTTATTTTAAACGTGTCCACAGTGTGTTCAACCACCTCACAGCATGACCTGACCAAAGCAACCACTCGTGGATGCTAGATGGTGGGTTCTACTCTTTACCTCTCCCTGTACCCAGGCACCTCGCCACGTGACTCTGGTTTTCTCTCACAAAAGACAAAGTGAACCTCCGGACCTCTTGACATTGGACTTGGCCCGTCACTTCTTTCATCCAGTGAAATGTGGGCAGGGGTGCCTCTGCCTTTGTCATGGGAAGATGCTGCTTATAGCCCAAACCTGCAGCTTAGAACTTCCCAGCTAACCTGCAAATGTATGAGAGACACAGGCTTCTTATTGTATGTCACTCAGATTTGTGGTTGTTTGTTACACAGCAACTGCTGACTGATGTAGTGTGATGGGGAAGCTTCACATGCACTCAATCAAGAGGATGTCCTTATTAGCTCAGGAAGGCATAACTGGACTGCCAAAATCAAAGACCTTTTCGATCAACAGCTAACTCTCAAGGATCTCAAAGGCAAAAGAAATCCTTACCTTCTGCCAGTGATTTCAGCTCCTGTTTAGACACTGTTAATGTCCAATATTTAAAGCCACAAAAGGTCATGATCTCCTTGTCCTTAGATATCATCCAGTCCTGTGGGCAACACAATGCTAACCCTCATGTTAAGAATATTTTCTTTCTCTCAGAAAAATTATACATGTTCATTATAGATAGTATAGATAAATAAAAAGGAAGAGAGAAAAACCACTCATAATGCCACCACCAAAAATAACTTCTGTCAAACATGTGTTTATATGTTTGTATTTTTCCTACAAAAAGGAGGGCATACTACACACTCTGTTCTAGAATTTTCTGATTCTATTACTTCCATGTCACAAAATTTTCCCTTGCCTTTCATATGTTCTACACAATGATTCTCAGTTGTCGGATCGTTGCCACTACTTTCCCACTGAATTGATGAACCATACATAATGTTACCCAATTCCCGTGGTGACACATGATTATATTGTGTGATTATATCCAGTGTTGGCTATCATAAGCACATCCTACATGAAAAAGCTCTCCATGTACATCTGTAAGTTTCCAAGGGTCAAATTCCTAGAGGTGGGATTTGGGGGTTGGGGTTACACATATTTATGAGGTGTCCCATCTTCGAGTGTCATTGTCCTCATCCATCTGATGGCAGGGATTTGAAATCAGTGAACTGTATGATCATCTTCCCTAGTCATGGGCTTCCTGTTGAGTCCAAACACCCCTGGGAAGAAAGTACCCCTGGCACCAACATCATTCAAAGTACCTTAGCTTGACCACATGAGATCTTCCCAGCAGAGGAGCAGGACCTGAAGAGAAGAGGGAGAGGCAAGTTATGAGGGCATCAAAGATCTCACTTCACCCTCAAGTGACCCCACGTGGTATATCCTCTTGCTATAGTCTTATTTGACAAATAAAGAAACTAATCCCAAGGGGACCCTGAGGCCAACTCTGCATCTTAACCAACTTCACAACCAAGAGCCCTGGAGCTATGGCTCTCTACCCCCCACCCATGATTCTGGCAGGGAGACAGAGACAATGATCATCTGAGCCTCCCTTCCCCTGGCTCAGGTGAGCCTTTGTCCCTGGTTCACCGGCCAGTCCTGTGACTCTGCCTCATTCTGGTGTGACATGTAGACGGAAGAGCCTGGAGCCCTGCTGCACACTCAGGAGCGTGGGTTCTGCTATTGACCCGCTGGGTCTCCTGGCACATTAGTTCACCTTTCCCGGGTGTCCGAGACCATCCACCTGTTCACCAAATACGGTTCTTCTTCTCCCTGGGCACGCAGCAAGACTCCATCTCCAGCCCCCTCTGCAGGTAGGCGGGACCACGTGATTATATCCCAGACAACAGAACGTAAGCCGAAGTGACGTATGTCACATCCACTTCAGGCCTTTGAGGCCCTCCCATGAGTTCCTTACCTTTTTGCCTACCTGATGCATCAGAGGACCACCTGCCCTCTGCTCCTTGCCATGCGGGCCTTTCCTGCCCAGCAGCTGGCTTCCCTGAAGTATGCAAACCATGCAGACACTAGGAGAGCGTGTTAGCAAGACAGAAACTGCGTACTGATCGGTGGGTGTCTCCCGGGAGAAGCTATCTCGGACCCAGAGTCCCGCCATTGTGTGGTGCCCATCAAGAGCACTTGTTTTGCAGTTTCCATACAACCAGGCCCCAGGCCCCTTCCAGCTGCAGAATGTTGCAAGCCAGGAAGGCCCGCCAACTGTTGTTGCATTGGAGCCGTTCTACATTTTGGGGTTGGTTAGTTAGAGCATTTAGCACAACCTTAGGTAATACTCAGAATCCACTGCGTATCGACTTTGTGCAGGACCCTATGCTCCACATGTCACACACATCTAGCTTGCAACCCCCACGATAGACTATAACACTGCATTTTTCCAGAGCAGCAAATGACCCGGGATTCAAGCTCGTGTCTTCAGGATCCTGATCCCACAGTGGCACAGATTTCAGGTTCTGGAGGTCCTGACACTCCAGGATCCTGCTGGTGCGTGAGGACCGCCAGGTGAGCAGAGAGGCGAAGAGTGACAGGCCAGACACCAGGCCCTCACCTCCCAGAAGGGCTTGGCTTATCTATGCCTCAGTTTCCTCCTCTGTCCAATGGGGGTTGCACTCCTACCACATGGGGTCTTTCAGGGGTGAAATGGGATCCTGATCATAAGGCAGTGAGAGCAGCTCTCGGGTATGGCGCCCATTGCATCCTTCCCTGAAGCAGGTGCCCCCCCGGCACACGTGGGCTTTTCCCACGCCAGCCCTCTTGCCTTTCCTGACTCATCTTGAAGGAGAGGCTTCCTGCCCCTCCGCAGGAGCGCTCCGAAGCTCTGCTTTGCTGGGGGGACTGGGAGGCCCTCACTGCTCCTCACAGTTCTCAGGAAGTGGAGGCTCTCTCAATTATTTATCAGGCAGACTTTCTCCATCAAAGGGCCTGAAATTCTGAAAACTTTTCCCTCGGTAGCCTGCTGCGAGAGTCACAGGGTCTTACCAATCTAGTGAGCCCAGGAGAGACATGAGTGTCTGCTGCTCCCAAAGGGATCAAGTCTGGCTGGGTTGATCTAAAATAGGAGAGGAAAGCTGACCTGGTTCAGGGCTGGTTATTTGGGGCGGGCTTTCCGGGCCTGCCACCCCAAGGTGCAGGAGCAGCGGGAGGTCCTCTGGATGGTTGGGGTGAGGACAGGAAACCAAAACCAGACGCAGCCAAATAGAGCAGTCTGTCCACTGGCATCCCGTGAGCGCCCAGGCGGGCCTTCCTGGCTTGCAACATTCTGCAGCTGGAAGGGGCCTGGGGCCTGGGAGCTACGGGGCCACATGGCCTCGAGGACCGTAACTTGCTTGCTGCTTATACAGTGGTGTCCTTGTCTGAGGAGAGAGCCCCATCCCCACACATTCATCCCAGGACACCCCCAGCCTCACATGGAAGCCCTCCAGCCATGATGCTAGCTGCTTCGCCATGCTGTGTGCCCGCCCAGGTCTGGAACCTTTCTGCCTGTGTCTCTCGTGGCTCTTCCCACCTGTGATGCCATCAGCACTCATCCACGTCACGCAGGTTTCACCTCCTGGCTGAAGTCCTCTCTGCTCCCACCAGGTGGAGCTAACTGCTCCATCATCCCTGCTCCCACGGCAATGCTCCACGGATGCCCTTGCCTGGTGCCTGGCTGGCCATCTGTCTGATATTCCAACGTCCTACTCCTCCTTCTTCAGGCCTCAGCTCGAAGGTGGAAAAGTCTCAAAGACCAGGGTGCCTGGGTGGCTCAGTCGTTAAGCATCTGCCTTCGGCTCGGGTCATGATCCCAGGGTCCTGGGATCAAGCCCTGCATCAGGCTCCCTGCTCAGCGGGGAGCCTGCTTCTCCCTCTCCCACTCCCCCTGCTTGTGTTCCTGCTGTCACTATCTCTCTCTGTCAAATAAATAAATAAAATCTTCAAAAAAAAAAAAAGGCTCAAAGACCTTCACTGGCATGCTGCCTCCCCCCAACCCTCCCCCACCCGGCCCCCAGGCACACTGCCCTCCCCACCCAGAGCCCGGCTCCACACGTCACCCTGCGGTACTTTCTCCCCAGCGCCTCTCCCGCCTGGCGCACGCTGTCCTGCATTGCTCACCTGTCCTTCCCGCCTCCGCGCTCCAGACACAGGCTCCTCTCTGTTCACCATGCACCCCAAGGCCCCACGCAGGCCCGCACACAGTAGGGCCTCAGTGAGCCTGGTGGCAGGAGCCGACCCGAGCCGGCCCTTCTCTGGCGTCACACCGATTCTCCCCGGGGACCGACCCCGTCCTGAGCGGCGCTGCCCCCCGGCCCCTCCTCGGCTCTCCTCTGCAGCAGGAGACGGCCCGGAGCCCACAGGCCCGTGGCAGGGGCCTCCCCCGCCGTGTTTTATGGCTCCTCTCTGGGCCCCTAATAGCAGCCACATTTTGAGAGTTTGGAGAAGGAGCGTGAAGGCCAGTCAAGTGAAGAAATCACATCTCGTAAATGGGCCAAACGTGGATTTACACAACAGCCTGTGACAAATGCATCTTCAGGGGGCGATCTGGCAGGAAACATCCCTTTTTCCAAAGGACGCCCGGGCCCTGGGAGAAATAACGGGGTCTTTTTTAGGATTCTAATTCTTGCCTGTGCTGACAGGCTGAGGCCCAGCGCTGCCTCCCGCTCGGAGCTCCCGTGCACCCCGCGCTGTCTGTCCCCAGGCCTCCCAGGTAAGCGTCCTGCTCCTGGGGGGCCCTGCGTGTCCAGTGTCTGGCCTCGTGGTTCCTGCCTGCCTCCCTCCTTCCTGCCCACACACGACCTCAGAGGACACAGGGCATGTCTGTCCCTGGGAGCCCGGGCTGCAGACAGCAGGTCCTTGGTCACTGCTGGGTTTTCTCCTGCCTACAGCTCCAGGAGATGGGGGGGTTCAGGGGCTCCTGAACACGTCCCACGGTCTCACGAGGCTGGGATGCAGTGGCTAGGGCTCGGGCTAGAAGCTGTTGTTCAGTAAAGAAAGAAGGGCATCCCTCACCGTCAGGCTGAAAGGGCCTTGGTGGCCCTCCATCCCACGCCTGGACGGCCCAATGGGGGAACAGAGACGGATTGCGGGAAGGCATAGTGACTCACCCCTGCAGGGTCTCCGGGCACAGAGCAGGGGAGGTGGTGAGGTGGGTCTGGAGGGCACACAGAGGACAGCAGCACGCTGAGTCCTCCCCCATCCTGCAGGCAGGGACGAGGAGCTCCATTCTGCAAAGGAGGGGAAAGTGACTCAGAGAAAGTGGGGCTCACAGTGGAGCAGTGGGGCTGCCCCAGAGCCTTCCTGCTTCCTCAGCCCACTCTGCTCCCTCCAGAGAGAAGCTCCAGCGCTGTTCACCCCGGGCCGCGGGGTCTGGTTCAGCTCAAAGCGCCGCCGGCGGCAACAGTGAAAGGCGGCTTGCACATTTTCAAGCAGAACAGAACTTGCAGACACCGAGGCTCTGAGTCCATGAATGAGCCCACCGGAAGCTGAGCCGCCTCCTGCCTCCCTGTGCCGGGAGCGTGCCTGGAGGAGAGCCCCGAGGCTCTTCAAGGCCTGATGGGCAGTGGAGGCCGCTGCATCTCCCAGGAGAGCAGGGGTGACGGGGTAGGGGGGTATGGGAAACGGGGGCGCCCCGAGACACAGCGGAGCGCCCACCTCGCAGAGCCTAGTGGGTGCTGGACCCAGGGCCCCCCGTTCCAGGGAGCAGGCTGGAGCAGACCCCCTTCTAGGAGAGCCCCTGCCGCAGCTGTTCCCTGCACCCGATAGAGCCAGAGGGACACTAAGTACTAGGACTGTTTGAAACAGTCATATGCTAGGTCCCATCCGAGGGCCTCCCTGAGGTTCCCAAGAGCCACTGGAGGGTCTCCGACAGGATGCCAGCATCACTGGTGAGCCCCGAGCTGACTGAGGCCTGGACACACGGGTTTCTGTCCATCCCATCGCTGGGTGCCCTCGGGACAGCCACTGCTCCTCTCTGATGACCCCCGAACAAGCCCTCACTGGGCCCCCACTTGGAGCCAGGCCTGTGTTAGACTCAGAGGAGGAGAGAGAACCCGGTTAGCTTGGTCCCTGCCTGTGGGGACGGAAGAAGAGATGTCACAATACTGCTGGGGCTGGGGGTTTATTCAACCATAGACTTAGTGACTCACCCCATTGCAAAAGCCAACCCTTGGCTGCCTCTTGGGCCGGGCCCGGGGTGCACACTCTGGGGGCATTCACCCTTGGGGCCACCTCAGGATCCCAGACCTGGGCAAGAGGGGAGGCAGGTACCCAAGGTGGGCTCAGGGCCGTCTGGGCAGAGAATCCCAGGGTCTCAGAGCAGAGTCTAGAGGGGTCCCACAGTCCCCTTTCCCTTGGTCCTGCAGAGTCGCCGTTGGTGGGTGGAGAGCAGTGGAGGAGACCCCAGGGGAGGCAGGTCCTCTGTAGCATAGGGGTCTCTCATGACCTGGTTTAAGGGCCATTCTGCCCTAAATGTTTGTCACCCCCTGCCCTAAGCTGGAAGACCCTGACCAGCCTGCAGAGTGGGCGCCCCTCACCCCCACCCCGAGCTGCCCCCCCCACACGCATCCTCCCCTCCTCCACTTGTTCCCACCGAGTCTGCTTGCCCTGCCCGCCCCTTGGCCCGTGTCCCAGCCACCTGTCCCCCCACCCTTGGCTCCACTTAGCCTGGCGTGCTATTCAGGAACCTGATCGAATCCGCTACACACGTGTTTTCGCTGTGTGCCAACCCCTCACCTCTCCTGTGCCGCTTACAACAGAGAAAAGGGGAGAGGAAAAAAAAAAAACACTTGGGCTTCCCGAGATAGATAGCGTCTGAGACACCGGGTGTTGAAAGCACTTCATCTCCTGCCTACGCTATGAAGCTGCTGATGGGTCAGGCCGCCCTTATCTTCATGAGGTCAAGTCTCTCCACACAGAGAGACAGAGGGGGGGCTCCCTTCCCCACCTGCTCAACCCCCTGGCATGCAGGCTGCAGGACCAAGCGCTCCTGTCCCCAGGGCGCAGGGACTCCACCCCACCCAGTCCTGTGACACCTCCCAGGCTCCGCTGGAACGAGAGGTGATGGATTTTGCAGAGCTGTTCTCCCTGGTAGGGGAAGGAAGGGAAGGCAGCTCAGACGAGGGTGAATCAGGGATGCGTCCCTGTGCTGGTGGCACCCCAAAGCAGTCCCTCAGCTGTGCCTCTTCCTCGCTCTGTGCACCTCCCATCAGGCTGCCTCCTGCCTGAAGCTGGGTCTGTCGTGGGGCCTCACAGAAGGGATGTGATAAGAGTATTAAGGGCGCAGGCTCGCGGGCTTCAAATTCTGGCTTGATGGCTTCCTTGCTGTGCCGTCTTGGGCAAGGCACTTCCCACCCCGGGCCTCAGCTTTCTTGCACAGACAGGGACACCAGTTTGAAGACGGAATGAGAAATGCCCGGAAAATGGACAACACAGTCCCCGAGGTGCAGCAGGTACTGGACACAGGTCGGCTGTCATCTGTCATCTGTCACTGTCCAGGTCAGTATCGGGATCAGCACTGATGCACCGGGGCTCCACGAGGGGCTCTCCGGGGAGCACGGGTCACCCTCCCCACCCCACGCACTTCAGCCCCCCGTCCACATGGCTGCTGTGGCCAGCACAGGGCCAGGCACCCCGATGGGCCCCTCTTGCAGGCAGAGGCAGCATGGAGGATGAATGCGGGGGAGCTGGGCCCGGCTCGCGGGAGGCCGCACTGAGCAGGTGCATTTCAGTGACAACCAGGGCAACCGTCCCTGAAGCGCAGAAGCTTGTGAAAGCACCAGCTACCAGCCAGTCAGGGAGTGAGGGGGCACGTCTCCTGCCGGGCTCGGGGCTGCCGGGGTGACCGCCGATGCTTAGAGGGGAAGACTGAAACTGGGTGGGACAGGGAGCCTCTGTTCTCACAGGCCTGGGTTCCAGGAGTGACAGGTCCTCAAGGCTCGCTCTGCCACTTGCAATTGAGCACAGGGGGGATCAGAGGGGTCGGGGTGGCCCCTGGGGAGCCCACAGCGAGCCAGCCTCAGCTCCGTGGTTCCAACGCCCAGGCCAGGGCTTCTGCTCTGCCATCCCCCCTGCAGGGAGTGACTGTCCTCCCCCAGGCCCCCCCCCCCCGAGCTAGGGTCTCCCAGGGGACCCACGCAGCCGTCCTCTTGAAGCCTCATCATTTTCCGGACTTCCAGGCCCTTCCACCAAGTACCTCTTTTCCAGCCAGCCCCAGAGCCTGATGTGAAGTCCTTCTTCGGAGCTGTCTTTGTGGGCATCCTGAAGTCTGTTTCATTTTAACAGTGGGGCTGGGAAAAGGGAAGCCGCAGCAGCATCCGCTCCTGAAACTGCTCCCACCAGCCCCGGGCTGGGTAAGATTTACCTGCACTCGCCTGAGACGCTCCCCACGCCAACGACAGGAGTGCCACTGCCCATGGTGACTTGCATTAGGTTCTTGGCACATCTCCCCATGGTAAACCCACGGAGCTTAGGGTGAAGCAGAATGTAGGCGATAGGGAGGAATGTGTGGCTTGTATTCAAGCAATTGTTTAAGTTTTAGATTTTCCTGTTCTTTGTGGATTTTTGGATGAAATGTATGTCCTGGCTGGACCTTCTGCTTCAGCGCTCACATAAGGTTGCAATCAGGTTGTCGACTGAGGCCAGGAAGTTGTCTGAAGGCTCGACCAGGGAAAGACCTGCTCCCGAGCTCATGCGAGGTGGTTGGCAGGACGGTTCCTTGAGGGCTCGTGGACCGCGGGCCTCGGGTCCGGCCGTGGGTGGCTGGTGGCTGGAGGCAGCCTTCAGTCCCTTGCCACGGGGGTGTCTCCCACACGGCAGTTTATGTATCAAGGTGTGCAAGCCAAGAAAGCGATAGGAAGAGTTGACCAGCAAGACAGAAGCCACGATCTTTTGTAACCAAAACACGGAAGTACCATCCCATCACCTTCGCTGTATTCTAGTGGTTCGAAACAAGTCACAGGTCCTGCCTGCCCTGCCATCCCAGAAGGGTCCCTGCCCCAGGATAATTCATTAAAGCTCTTAACACCATGGGCGCCGGCCTCCCATCACATCCCATCCAACCCCGCCCCCTCCCTGCCCTCATTCACTCCATCATTCATTCAGCGAGTGTTTACAGACACCTGTTCTGTGCCGGGCCCTGCACTGGGCACTGGGAACAGGGGACTCAGCCCGAGGCAGCCCCCAGTCTGGTGGGGGGAGGTAGGAACCCACAGGAATGACATCCCTCCCAGCCACTCCAGCCACTCCAGCTCTTGGCAAAATGTAGACATGCACGACAGCCTAGCCAGCCCTGGGCAAAGCAGGGCCTCCTCCTCAGAGAACAAGTCATTCCGAGACCTCCCTCCTCTCTCTCCCCACTCCCTCAAAACTTTCTTTAAAAACCACAGAAGAAACTTTATTTATCCCGGGGCTTTGGGGCTGGGAACAGAGGCAGATGGCTCCGGAATTAGCAGCTCAGCAGACACAGAAGGTTCCAACATAGTCAGCTCGGAACAGCCCAGAACGACTTCCCTCCCCAGCCGAGTGTGGGGAGCAGCATGGGCAGCCCTTCCGGAGTCACTGCCCCTTTCTTCCTGCCCTTCTGACCCAGCATCACGTCGGCCAGAAGCAGAGAGAGGGCTCGGAGCCCAGGGGTCTCGGGAAGGGAATCAAAGTGACAGGAGTCATCCATCGCCACCAGAGGGGCAGAGACAGCTGCTGCCCACCAGTTCACACCCCCTTTCATAGGGCAAGGCTGGTGCTGGGCGGTGGCTACCCAGCCTCCCCACCCCCCACCCCATGCATCCAGGTGGGGCCAGTTGGCACCTGTGGTCAATGGAATGTGGCTTGAGATGATGTGGTTCCCCTCTGGGCTGAGCTGGCGAATCACTTGGTGACCTGCCCCTCACTCACTGTCCTTCCCTGGGAGCCCTGGAAGCCCCGTGTGTAGATGACGTCATCACAGATGAAGAAGCCTGGGTCTCCGCATCCTCGCTCAGAGGAAGCGCCTCCCCGGAGGAGCTCCCCGGACCCGCCACATCCGCTTGGACTTCACGTGGAGAGAAACCATCTCTTCCTGGGTGAAGCCACTGGGATGTGGGCCTATTTGTCACAGTACCTTGCCTGTCCTGACCGATACAACCCAGGCCTACTCCTCATCCGGCCCTTCATCCAGCGGGCACTGGTCAGGCTCCTCAGGGTGCCCCCTCGGGGTGCTGAGCACTGGGACACAGCCGCGAACGAGGTCCCCAGGCCCCTGCCCTCGGGAAGCTCCTGGGTGCCACTGGGGAGACAGCCAAGCAAAACGAGTAAGCGATAAGAACAAAATATTACAAAGGAAAGAAGCAGGGTGATAAGACAGCAGACACCAGCTTTGGAGGCTGGCGGGACCTGGGGAGGGAGGTCGGGGAGCGTGGAAAGAGGGAGCAGCAGGGCCCGAGAAGCTTCCTACAGAGAGAACTGGCAAGTGCAGCCCCCCTCCCCCACCATGCTGGCCACTATTATGCAAATGACTCCCTTCCATCATCACCACCACCCTGGGGGGCTGTCACTGTCCCCCCATTTTTCAGGGGAGCTGCAGTGAAGGGGTGAAGGGGCCGGGTCACTGGGGCAGGAAGTGTGTTTGCTGTTTTTTGTTTTTCCCGTGTGGAGATGTGTCTCAGAGTCCAAGACGCCCTGACAAGGTCACGTGTCGCTCCTGCTGGGCTCCCACCCCTGTGTCTTGGCCACCTACAGAGCTGGGGCTTCTCACACCTACAGGTGCCCGCAGGCCACCTTGGGTGCTTGCTCAAGTGCACAGTCAGATTCGTCACGAGCCTGGGGCAGGGCCCGCTCTTCCGCAACTGCCCGCCAATGCTGCCGCCACTGGTCAGCCCTGAGGGCAGCAAGTTTCTAGAACAGAGACAGGCTTGGATTTGGACTAGCTGGTCTGGCCTCACAGCCCAGCACTCAGCCTCCAGGCCAAGCCCCTGGAGCTGTTCGAGTCCAGAGAAGGACCGCCTCAGTGACTTCTTGGAAGAGGCAGGCCTGACCTCAGACCTGGGCCCACGACGGCAGGTGTGACAGGAGCAGGAAGAAAGGGAGGGGACTCGCCGTCCAGCACTTCCGGGCTGGCAGGGCCAGAGGTCAGCGAGTCCCAGTGAGCCGTCCAAGGTCATACAGCCTGGTGGAGCGGATACCCAAATGCAGGCTGGGGGCAGGACCTCTCTTCCGGACCAAGGGGCTGGGGTTCTCTCTGACCTGTGAAGCTGGGTATTTGTGGCTCGGCATGAAATAGGCCTCCTGAGAAACATTTCACCCCAGAAAGCTCTTTTGAGAGCAAACTCTGAAGAACTCTCAGATCTACCTGGGGCGCGCAGAGTAACTTGTTCCTGATTGAGCCAAATATCACAGGTCACAGCGGGACCACTTTCAGTGTTTGAGTCTTTCTGCTTCCCTCACCTCTAGTAACCTATGAATCTGTAAGCTTCTCCTCTCCTCCTCGTGCCGTGCAGAAAGCCCTTTTATTTCTCCCGCACGCCCTTCCCTTCCTGCTCCTCCCTCCCTTCTTTCTGCCAGCCAGTGTTTTTGACCCTGCTGTGCCCTGCAGTGTTCTGGGCCCCAAGAAAACAACAGAGAGTGAGACGCAGGAGAAGCCCAGCCCTGCCCGGGAGCCTCCAGCCTGTCAGGGAAGGCAACAGAAGGTGGTTGGGGGGCCTCTGCCGGCCCTCCAGAGACTTATGCTCTCCCAGGACCGTAGGGGTGAGAAGTGGCACATAAATCAACAGTGACAAGCCAGAGACTCCCAGGGTGCAGCAAAAGCACAAAGGGCATATCACGGAGGGCTTCCCAGAGGAGGAGACCCTAGAGCTGAGCGTTAGGATGAATGGGCAGAAGTAGGACAAAGCAATGGCAGGGGATGGCATGTCATGAGGGCCCTCCTGCTGCCAGCAGAGCTGGGTCAGAGCCGGGTGAGCTCTGACACCTAGCCAGGTAGCCCTCTGCCCAGGTAACCCTTCTGCCTCTCTGGGGGAGAAAGGCCTTTCTCCTCCTGCTGCCAGAGGCCTCCCTGAGGCTGCGGGGCTTCCTTCACCCCAACAATCTCCTGCTCAGGATCCTGGAAGCCCCATATCATCAGGGCCCTGAGTTTCCCTGCCCGTGGCTTTGCTCACAGCTTTCGAGAGGCAGCAGTGTCATCGAGAAGGGCCCAGACCCGGGCTCAAACCTCATCTCTGCTCTGTAGCTCTGTGACCTGGAGGGAGTCACTGTGTCAGTCTGAGTCCTGATGCTCTCATCTGGAGATTAGGGCTGACTATAGTGACGGCCACCTGCTGGTGGACCGACGGCAGAAATGCCCCACCTGTCCACCCTTCCACACTCTTTGTAATGTGACTCGAGAAATGGGACTTCTTTCCTAACCCCTCAGATACGTGCTGCCCTGTGACTCGCTTTGGCCAATGAACGTGTTGCATGGGATAGCGTGCTGACTTGAATCCTGTGCCTCAAGCAGCTTTGTTGTACTTCTGTTCATGTTCCTGGAAATCGGAAACCTCCATTTGAAGGAGTCCGGACCAGCCTGCTGGAGAATCGAAGACCACATCAGGCCTCCAAACAGGCACAAAAGCCAGCCAGCATCAGCAAAGCCAACCCACAGCTGAGCTGCCAGCTCACTGCACAAGCCTGAAAGAGCTTGGCCAGGCCAGTGGGACCGTCCAGCCAACCAGAGGACTCGTGAACTAAATGAATACACATTGACTTAAACTCCTAGCTTTTGTGGTTGTTCCACACCATCACTGTGGGCACGCACGGCTAGCATTCACTCCGTCCGGTTATCGTGAAGAGGACATAAGCTGGTGGATATAAAATGCTTGGGGCCTGTGCCTGGCACCCAGGAAGCCCTAAGTGGGCCTTAGCTAGCATTATTGCTCCAGGCCTGCCTGGTCCTAAGGGGGAGCTCTTCCTTGTCACCCAAGTCAAGGTCTGGATGGACAATATCCCCAAAGCTTGTGCATCACCAGCAGCATAGACACCGTGGTGCTGCTACTCGAGGCTGTGTGACCTTGGCGAAGTGTCTTCACCTCTCTGAATTTCTACTTACTCCTTTGCAGAGCAGGCAGGGGGCTGTCCTCCCAGGAAGTACTGACAGAGGGTGCAAGGTGCATGGGTTCGGGAGCCCCCCCGCCCCCCAGGGAGAGAATCATTTAGGGACTGCACAGGGAAGGCAAGGGACACCCAGGTCTGATGTCTCTGGATCATATATGACATGGCTCTACCCTATGTCCTTCACCACACTCCTTAATCGCCTTGGGGTCGTAGGGTTTCTCTTGCCAGTATCCAAATGGTCCTGGCTGGTCTTCTCTTTCTCACCTGATAAGACAGAAGCTGACTATCTCACAGGTACTGGCCCTTCCTGAAACATTAGGAAAATATGTGTGCCTTCCCTTATAAGATCCTTGAGGACCGTGACTTTCTTCTTATTCATCCTCCTACCCCCTCAACGAATACAGGGCCAGGCAGAGAGATGGTGCTCGATAAATGTATGACAAATGACTGAACAAATGCCATGCAGACGGGGATGTTCATTTTTCCCACATCCCCCTTCCTCCTTGGGAAGCCATCACTCAACCTCCAGGCTGAGGTGAAAGCTCCCACCTCCGGTCATACTGTTCCGATACCTCCCCCATCACAGCTCACCTTGCTTCAGCCAGAGGGTTAAACTGGAAACATAGATCTGACCACCCTATTTCCTGCCTTTGCCCTCTATTTAAAATACTCCACTGGTCCCTGCTGTTGGGATCAAGACCCAAATCCTGAAAGTGGCATTCGAGACCCTCCCCCAGTCTTGCCCCTGTCCCCCCTCCAGGCCCCCATTCACTTTTTGCCCTCCAGCCACACGGTCTTGGAGTTCTTTGTGATCACCAAGAGCCCTCCTGCCACTGGGCCTTTGCATGTGCTGTTGCCTGGTCTGAACACTCTTCCTCAGCCCCAAGCTCATCTGCTGGCTCTTCATTCTCCAGATCACAGCTAGACAGTCACCTCCTCTGGGAAAAACTTGAAATCTTCCATTATATGCTTCACAGCCCTTGTGACTTTACACTCCTTTGTGTTATTCTAGTTAGTGTCTGTCTCCCCCTTCACACTGTGAGTTCCACCGAGCCAGGACCATGACAGTTTTGCTTACTTTGATTCTTTTCACACAATAGCTGTCGCGTAGTAGGTGCTCAACAAATATGTTAAATAAATTAATGCCTGCTGTGGTCTTGAAGATCTCAGACGGTCCCCCGGGTGGGAACATCTCGGGCACAGGGCTGGTACTGGGGGCAGGCAAGACAGGTGTCTGGGACACAATATTTAAGGAGATGCTCTGTCAGCCCCAAATGCCTGGTGCCAACCTCAGGGTCTGCATTTAATTGGCATCATTAAATGCTACATGAAGGGAGAGCGGGCTGACAAGAAGAAAAGCGGACTTGAGATTTCAAAGAATCACTGACTCAGCTTCCGAGCTGACGTCTGGAAAGCTCACCTGTGCACAGAATGGATCCGCCTCCCACCAACGCAGGCATCTAGCTCCAAAAATAGTACCAAGAATATTTCGCAGCAGCAGAGCTGATGCGTGGTTTCCTGCCCGCGGGCGGCGTCGCCCTTCTGCAGGCTCAGTACCGGGAAAGGGGCGTCCGTGGCCGAGCAGGGAGGGTGGCCGACTGTGGACGTAACGGGGGTTCTTACCTTCCGGGGTGCTGCTCACTCGGGGGATTTGCAGGGAATCTCCGGCGAGGAGACACTTCGGGGCATGGGGTCTGCCCCGTGTGTGGGGCTCACTGGCTGATGGGATGTGGGCTGATGGCCGCATCGCGACGCCTGTGAGACCGTGGTCCCCTCACAGCAGACAGGCAAGGACACTGCTATCCTCGCGGCCATCCAGGAGCGCCCGGGACAGAAGCCAAGGGAACAGAAGTGCCCAGAAGCTCCTGCTCGCCCTGCCTACCGCCCCCTACCTGGGAGCCGCCTCCACCCCGGGGCAGGACACAGCTCCCCCTGCTCTGGGGAGAGGGTCCCAGGGCCCCTGCCCTAGGAAGATCCTGAGCCTCCTCATGGAGAATTCCAGACCCAGAGGCCTAAAGAACTGGGGGCAGCAGACTAGGAGCTGCTCCACCCCCCTGCATGCTCTTCTCCTCTAGTCTCCTTCAGGGCTCAGCCTGGCTCCCCCTCCTCCAGGAAGTCCTTCCTGATGCCTCCAGCCCATGCTGGCCTCTTCCTTTCCTAACTCCTCTCCTGTGCTCTGTGGGGCAGGGTGGGGTGGGGGAAGGAGCCTGGGCCTTAGTGGTGGATGCCTGGGGTTTGGACCTGATATGCCATCCTGAGCTGTGTGACCTAGGCATATCACTTGATGTCTCTGGGACCCCATTTTCTCCATACACAAATATTTAGTTAGCATCTATTATGCACCAGACACTCTGTTTCCTGGTGGTGGCCATGGAGTAGGGCTGGGACTCACTGGGTTGTGGATAATAGAAACACATCACAAACTGGTTGAGACAGGACTTGAAATGCATTGGCTCATGAAACAGGGATGCCTGGGGGGCTGCCGGCCTCAGGTCTGCCTTGATCCAGGGGCTAAAGCAGTTGTGCCCCGTCTACGCAGAAAGCCTGCTGGTTCTGCAAGCATATATAGTAGGAGCCAAAAGGGTGAGGACATCTACCTTCTGGAGGCTCACATTCTCTCTGCCCCCACCATCCTTCCTTTTCTCTTTCACGCCATCTTTCAGAGATTTGTTTACCTGCTCTGGTTTCATTTTTAGACAGGCTCCTCTCAAAACTGCCACCAGCAACTGCAGTCCTACACCCTTAAAAGAAAGGCCTCTTTTACGCTACTTTTAGCAAAAGTCCAAGGCCAAGCTCTGATTGGATTAACTTGGGTCACGTGCCCATCTCTGAGCCAATCCCTAAGTCCAGGGGAATGGAAGTCACTGATTGGTCATGCCCAAATCACATGTTCGCCCTTAGCGCCTGGGTGGTCTCCATGCGGGCCAGAGACAGCGTACTGGTAGGTGAGGGGCGTGGTTTCTAAAGAAGGAGGAGGAGCTCGTGGGGGCGGGGTTGGATTCTGAGCAGGTGCAAACAATCTTAATGTATAAGGTGAACCTAAATCCTGCCTCTTGCTTGGCCACTGGCCTGAGACAGCCCAACTCAACTGCACTGATGTGGGGCGACCTTGAGGAACCTCCACAATCAGGACATGGTGCACCTGCGATCTAGCACCCCCTCCAGACTCTGCCCGCCTGGATCCGGTGACCACCCCTGCCTCTGGTCCTCCCAACAGACCTGGCCTCCGTCTGAGGCGGCCGTGGGTGGGCAGAGCCGCTCTGAAGCTGGCCGTGCCCAGAGCACACACTGACCCGAGCTCCCTCCCTGGCTGTGTGACCTAAGTTCCTCAGCTGCTCTGAGCCTCAGTGTCCTCATCTCTAAAATGGGAACGATTAATGGCCTTGTAGCAGGGGGGTTGTTGGGAGGGCTGGACAACCTGTGGATCACCTGGCCTCGGACCCAGCACATCGGAGGCGCTGTCGCATACAGGAGGTGCTCATGGAGCGGCAGCCTTCAGTCTGGGGCTTTGCCGGCAGCCGGATGGTGTGTGTTGCTGGCAGGTCTGCCTTCCCCATCTGACTGTGGCCTCCTCGAGCACGGGAACATGACTGATCTTTCTCTCTGGGCCCAGAGCCCTGCACATGGGCTGGCGCTAGGTGGGGACATCTGCTGAGTCACTGGAAACCGACATCCCAGAGGACAGGACAGGGAGGGCACTTCCTGGTTGTTGTCCAACAGCCGCTGGGCCTTGAACCTCTCTCCAACGTCTGTTCACAGCCACACACGTCTCTGCAGGACATAAATTTCTTGGCAGCAAAGGGGTTATTTAAAACCTCCATTAAAACAGCTGGACCTTGATGGAAACAGAGCAGTTGTCGCCGCTGGGGCCCAAGAGGTGCCCGAGAAGGGCAGGGACGCACAGGCGGGATTTATTCTAGGCCTTGCAGAGATGTCTGCTTTATAGCTATGTTCAGGGCATGAAGATGCCAAATGGTCTCAATGACATGAAGGGACAGCCCCACACTTAACAGCAGTGGGGGCTTCCTGAATGACACCGCTGTCTCGGGGATGTGGGCAGCCCTGTCCACCTTTTCCTTTCATGTCACCGTTAGAAGTTTGCCAAGAGCTGTGCTGTGAACTGCAGAAATAGGAGGAGATGCTGTTTCAGCAAGAGCGAAAATAGACCTCACTGGCAGCCCCTGGATTAATCAGTGCAGCCGCTCGGAGCCTACTGTGTGCTGGGCCCTGGGCTTGCGGCTTTGCTGGGGGGACCAGTGCATAGTAGGCTTCTCATTCTTGGCATATCAGGTCCAAACCCCAGGCATATTGTGATTCTGCTGCTGCTGCTGATGGTGACACTCCCTGCCCCATTCCCTGTCCCCTCTCCTGCCATCGGATTTCTTCCCCCGACCCCCTCCCCAGTGGCCTGTCTCCCCCAGGGCTCTGTCACCTGGGAGGGCTCCACTCCTTGTCACTGGCTCAGTTCCTCCTAAAACCCCCATGTCTGGGAAGGGGCACATTGTTTTTGCTCAGGGCTTCATCTTGCTCCACTCACACGGAAACGAAAGCTCCCTGAGGCCAGGGCAACCATGATGGGCTTGCGGTGGGTCTTCTGGTTCCTGGTCGTGGTGTTCGTGGATCGGAAACAGGACGAGGTCTGATCTCCTTTCTCATCTCCCGAGGAGAGACCGTCAGGATAGGACTGGTGCCGTTTCCCACGAATATCTCAGCAAGACCTTCCTGCCCAGAATCAGAGATTCTTGGAGCACCAGAGAGGGAGGCACCAGGTGAACATTCAATCCAACCCTTCATGGTACAGTTGGGGAAACTGAGGCCCAGATCATTGAGTGAGTGGGAGGCAGAGCAGGGAGCAGGACTCGCTTGGCTGACCCATGGTTGATGCTGTCTCGGCTCCCTTAGCCACGGGGTCCCAGGCTGGGGCTGGCTGGGCCCGAATCCCAAGCCTGGAGCAGACGAGGGACGGGGAATTGGGAGAGGAGCATGGGCCTGGGCCGAGGGTATGGAATTAAGTCCACGGAGTGAATGCCTCATGCTGCGGCCCCTTGGGCTCTGGAGGAGACGGTGAATGAGGGTCTCCCCAGTCTTGACTGAAGCCAGTGGACAGACTTGAACCCGATACCAGGGCAGCCCGGGATGGTGTCATCACAGGTTCACCGTGAAATGGGAAAAATAAAGTCATCATTGTCTATCCGTGTGAAAAATGCAAACTGATCTTTTTGGAAAGGCCTGTTTTTTTTTATGAAACGCTTTTGGTTAAACTTGGCTTTCTTTTATGAAGGGGATGTGGGAGGAGGTGGAGTTGTTGCTTTGGGACGTTCTCTGCAGCTGTCAGTTTCTGCAACTACAGGACTCTAAGCTGACATGCATACTATGTCCCGTTCCTCAAACTTACCATAACTCTCTGTTCTTGGAATCAGTTACCACCATCCAGCGCTTGTGTTCGCCTGGCATTGGGAAAACTGGCATTTAAAAATCAGCGCGATTTGTCAATGAACTCGCACAGAGTTGGCCGCGCTCCCCTGGAAGTCTGTTCCCCGCGTTGGGCGGTGTGAGGCTGTGTCTGCTCGATTCCACTGCCACGTGGGGTCAGAAATCATCCGGCAGCAGGCAGAGTGGTGTGGGACCCCACCCTACTAACCCACACGCGACACTGAAATCGCTGAGGGACAGTCCAGCCCCCGTAGGGCAAGTAATATCCTATGAGAACCTTGGGCTTGTCCCTTTGCTCTTCTTCATGCAGGTGTTTTCAGTTTCTGAAGAATGTTGCTTACGCGTTACCGTGCTGCAGGTCCCAGGGGACCACGTCCAGTCGCCAGAATTTGCAGACATTTGTGGGGGTGGGGGTGGGGGTGGACTCCGAGGCCTGGGTTTTGTGGCACGTTTACTGATCATGTCATTGTCAGGGAGGTTGGGCCCTGGGTGGCCATGACCCCTTTCTGACTGTCCCTGGGCCTCATCCCCATGGGTCACCACCCTCCAGCCGCTAGGCCTCCCCACAGTCCCTGCCGTGAGCCAGGCTCTGTCCCCCCTCCAGGACTTCCCATGTGCTGACTCCCCGGCCTCGTGTCCTTTCTCCCCGTCTCCCCCCTACAACATATCCAGACAGCTCCGATCCTCTGTTTCTCCACTGGAAAACTACTTCCAACCTTCGTCTCCTGCCCCACTGGGACATGAGTCCTCTCATTAAATCAGTAAATCTGCACCTAATTGTTTGGCATCTGTCTCCTCCTACACCCTGTACTCTAAGTTTCCTGGAGATAAAAAACTGTTTCTGGCTTGTCTGCTGCAGTCTCCCAGTGTTAGCCCAGAGCCTGGCACATGGGAGATGCTCCATTAAATATGTGTTGGACAAACAAAGGAGAGCACAAGGGAGTGAGCTGTTTTTATTCAGTGCATCACTGAAAATTTCCAGAGATTCAACCTCCAAGAGCATGTCCCCAGCCCCTGGTGCCTACCCACCCATCCCCCCCCACCCCTCATGCCCCCCTGGGCGCCATTGCAGCCCATCCCAGCCTTGCCTCAGTGCTCATGGCCTCAGAAGAAGCTGCTTGGTGGGTTCTTGTGTGGAAGCACAGCCCCCTTCTCCCCGCACCTCTGGGACTCCCGAGGCAGCAGGGGCGGACCTTCATCTCTTGCAGCCCCTTCTCCTGCAGCATCCAGCACCAGAGGAAGGTCCGCAGCCCTGATCCACTCAGAGCAAATTGTTTGTGGGGAGTGGTAGGGCAGACTGTGTATTGATATTAATTGAGCATTTAGTATGTGTCAGGCACTATTCTAAACTCCTTAGAGGTTTTAGATCATTTAATCCCCTCAGAAACTATGGAGTAAAGACTACTATTTCCCCTTTTTATAAGTGGGGAAACTGAGGCACCGAGTGGCTAAGAAACTCATCCAAACCCCCCAAGTAGCAGTTGGTGCAGTAGGGATTTTGGCCCGGGCTTCACTGCATTTCAGAGTTTCTTCATGCTGCTTGAAATGGACTCGCCAGGGTCTGGGGCAGTTGGTTTTCTTGGGGAAAAGAAAGCTAATCATGGGCCTTTGGAATGTGCAAAGTACCTAGAACTTAGCCACAGGACATCAGGGTGGGTTGGTACCTAGAACTTAGCCACAGGACATCAGGGTGGGTTCCTGACAGCCAGAGAGGGAAGGATTTGATGAGATTATGGCATTTGGGGGATGGAAGAAGGATGCGAAGAAATGTGGGGTGGGGGGCCCAAAGTAGCAGGTCGGGGGCCAAAGCGGGGACAGGCTGGCCAGGGAGATTTCCAGAATGCCAGGGTAGGGGCGTCTGTCTCTTTCTTGTGCTGTGATCCCCGGCGCAGTGCCCTGACCTTCTGGAATGTCGGTGGCAGGTAACGGTCTTCTTTTTGTGTCCTGCAGGAAAAGGAAGCGGCTGGCCGGGTTCCCAGGCTTGGGCACCAGGGACCGAGAAAGGCCTGTGGCGGCAGGAGGCCAGACAGGAAGAAGAGGGTCTGGAGGATTAAGGACCAGATCTGAGCCTCAGAGTAAGTGGTGCTGGGGGGCCCTGTCCCCCCACCAGAGTGCTCCGATGGAGCTTTGAGGATGGGGGTGGACATCCCCCGGCTCAGGCTCAGGGATTCCTGCTTGGGGTTGTGTTATTTGCACCTTAGTGGAAAAGGCATTGCAGGAAGCCCTAGGCAGTTGGAACATGGGAGTGATGCTCTGTGTGTGCGTATGCGTGTGTGCACGCGCACAGGCTTCTCCCTGCTCCCCACCCTCCTGCCGACCCCTCCCTCAGCAGCCTCATCAGGAGAAGCGGAAATTGACTCTTCCCAAATGTGGCTCTATTTCCATCCATCTCCACTGAGATATTTCCCCGGTGAATGAAAACACTTGCATTCATCAGAAACCTGGGAGCAAGAAGATGATGCTTCCATTTATCTCCCTTCCAGTGCCTCGCAGAGCCCCAGGCGGGGCTGAACTCAGCGGCCGGATGAGCCGGCTCATGGGGTAGGGGGAGACCTTGGATCAGCAAAATAATGCTGGACAAGGGACCCGATCCACCCCCTCCCACCTGCCACGCCTGTCTCCGTTCATGACCATGATTTTCCAGATGACATCGTCACAGAGGTGGGCAGTCTGGGACAGGAGGATGGAGTTGATGAGCCCTCACAAGTGGCTCTCCTCATAAATTTTTGGCAATTATTTTTATGGAGAGCATGGATCAGACCCTGACACATCCCATCAGCGCTGGCCTCTTGACCAAGCCCTCACCAATCATCAGTTGCTGGGGAAATGCGGACCCATGTGTTTAAAAGTCTCACCCAGCACAAGCCACAGACAAGGAGAGAGTATTTTCCAAACACATGGCTGAGAACAGTCTGTACCCAGAACCTAGGAAGAAGTCTCAAAACTCAATAATAGCAAAAGAACCTGATTAAAACAGACAGGATGCCAAAGAAGAAAGGAATAGCCAGTAAGCGCGTGAAAAGATGCTCAGCGTTTAGTTATTAGGGAAATGCAAAATAAAACCACAGTGAGATACCACTTCACCCCCCACAAAGATGGGAAAATAACTAACAATACCAAGTTCTGGGGAGGATGAGGAGCATCCGGAGCACCCATGTGATCTGGTCATTTCACTCCAAAGTATTTACCCAAGAGAGAAGAAAGCATATGTCCGTAGAAATACGTGTGCATGAATGTTCAGCCTTATTTGTAAAAATTGACGCTGGAAACAAATGGATAAACAAATCGTGGTCTATTCATACAATGGAACACTCTTCAGCAATAAAAAGGAATGATTTTTGATATATACAATATTGACGAAGAAGCTAAACAAGTCAGAGCACAAGTTAGAGAACATTCTGGAAAATGAGAACTAATCAGTAAGAACAGAAAGCAGATTAACTGTTGCCTAGGGCAGGGGAGGAGGTGAGGCAGGGAGAAATGGGAGGGAGAGATTCTCAAAGGGCAGGGGAGCTATTTGAAGGTGAGGAGTATTACAACACACTGAATGTCTGGGTACTCTGGAAATTCATGTGTTAAAACCTGACCCGAGGGCGCCTGGGTGGCTCAGTCAGTTAAGCATCTGCCTTCGGCTCAGGTCATGATCCCGGGGTCCTGGGATAGAGCCCCGCATCGAGCTCTCTGCTCAGCAGGGAGTCTGCTTCTCCCTCTCCCTCTGTGATCTCTCTCTCTCTCTCAAGTAAATAAACAAAATCTTAAAAAAAAAAAAAAACCTGACCCCCTTGTGATGCTATTCGGAGGTGGGGCCCTTGGGAGGTGATGTGACTGGGTCATGAGGGTGGAGCCACATGAATGGGATTGGTGCCCTTATAAAAGCAAGCCCAGTTCCCCTTCTGTCACGTGAGAACACAGTGAAGAACACAGCCGTCTGTGAACCGGGGAGTGAGCTCTCACCAGATCTCACCAAATCTGGTGGCACCTTGATCTTGAATTTGCCAGCCTCCAACGCTGAGAAATACACATTTGTTGTTCAAGCCACCCTGTCTATGGTATTTTTGTTAGAGTAGCCCAAAGGGACTAAGACAGGTCTATTTATTAACTTGATTGTGCTAGTGATTTCATGGGTATATGCATATGTCAGACCCATCAAAGTGAACACATTAAGTATGCACAGTTTATTGTATGTCAACTCTAATGCAATAAAGCTGTTTAGAAATTTTAGAAAGGTCACTACATCGCAGTGCCTTGGGAGCTCTGAGAGGTGAACACACAGTGCTCTGTGGTCAGGTGCATCATGGGCCCCAGTTCCACATCCCATCCGTGTGTCCGCACCCTGTACCATGCAACTTTGCAGTGCCCTCCCACTGTGGATGAGCAACTGTCCCACCCCTTGACAGAAAGCATATGGTTCCACCATATGACTTGCTTCTGGCGGTGGGATGTCAGCAGATGTAGATTAGGCTGTGGGCTGGGGCTGCCCCTTGTATCTCTACCATGGCTGTAAGCACGGGCCCAGACTGGCCTTCCAGAGGATGAGAGACACACGGAGCAGAGCCAAGATGCTCAAGGTCAGCCTACAGCAGCCAACAACCATGGAACTCTCCCCTGTCCCACCAGACCTGTGAGTCCAGCCAAGATCAGCAGAGCTGCCTGGCCAACCTGCAGCTGACTCAAAGAAGCAAGCAGTAAATGTGTTTTGACATTAGCCAATGAGCTTCTCTGATTTTTGATAGGTGGTCTGTGGCAATAGATCACTGATTCAGGCCCTGTATGAAGGAACAGTCTGGGGTTATCTGGGAAGGCTTCCTGGAGGAGGTAAAGCAAGATGGGGTTTCATGGTGAGTGTGAGAACCAGCCAGAGGAATGACAAGGGGACAGCAAAAGAGCAGAGATGTGCAAGTCTGTAGGCCTGCTAGAATTCAGGGCAGGAAACTGGACAAAAACTCAGGGTGGCCAAAGCTAAGGGTGGTACATGCAGGAAGATGGGGCAGAGAGAGGCCAGCCCACATCATGAGGGGTTTGGATGCCAAGCTAAGGTACTTCTAGGGAATAGGGAGCCATGCCAGGTCTTCAGTGAGGCTGGCCTTTGAGGATGCCCATTCGTGTGGCCAGGGTAGGGGGTAGATAGAGCCGACAAGACAGGTGGCTGGGGCCACGGTGCAGGGGAGCAGGGGAGCAAGGATGGCTGCCTCTACCCCAGCCGGGGTGGAGACCCCATGAGAGCCTTTGGAGGGGCGATGACCCCAGAGGGTGTCCCCGTCCATGCGGCTGGTCCTTCCCTTACAGTCGTCCCATTCCAGGCTCACCAAAGCCACCCCACAGTGTGCTCAATTAAGTTAAATTTTCCATCAATTTTTAATGGTTTGCTAATCGATAAGGACTGGACAATCGCTTTTCAGGCTCCAAGCGCAGGGGGTGAAGAGGAGAGCCTCACATGCTGTTTGCAAGGTTACTGTATTGATAAGACCCTGTGTTATTGTGAGTTAATTACATGGAGCCCACGTGCATCTCTTGGCAGCCCACACTTCACGGCCACGACGGACAGATTCCGTGGCAATGCTGTGCCCTGCCGCATGAAGGAGTGTCTGTAGGAAGGTGTGATTGGCACCAGTGAGGGGGCGCTGGGCCCCTCTGCAGCTTCGGCTGTTAACTCCCTCCCGCTGAGCTCTGCAGCCTGGAAGGGGCGAAACGTTAGGGGACCGTCATCTTCTAGCTGTGTTTGTGGCTTCAGGCAACCTGCAAGACATATCTGGGTTGCAGTTTGCTCTTCTGTTAAACTGGGGTAGTGATATCTAACAGCACCAGCTAGGTCTGTCCTCTGAGGATGTGCAGACCTAAGGGTCTCGTCTTGTCTGCCTTGGCCCCATGGCAGCCCGGAAGCCTCTGCAGATGAAGGGCGCCTCTCCATCTCTGCAGCAAAACACGGAGCCTAGTCCCTTGTGCGGGCTTGCTGCAGCCCAGTCACTGGGCGCCCCGCGTCTAAATCCCTTCCTGGAGCACATAGGGTCTCTATATGCAGAAAATCTCCAAAGATCTGTCATCTTTCATATTATTCTGGAGACCAGAGCGTGAGATAAGGTGAGTGTGTGGTGCTAAAAAGGCAGAATAAATTTAGCATCCAAGCCATGAAAAGCCACATTCCGTGGTGTGCGATGGGGCTGAGTGGGGGCCCAGGAAGTGGGAAAGCCTGCTCTGGCAGCTGAGAGATTCGGTTGTGAATTTGTCCAGTGGCAAATTGTGGCTCATGAGAATTTCAGCATTTTAGAACCTGGAAGTCATTACAACCTAGAATCTGATGTTATTGTGTCTTAGAATCTTTCCTTTAATAGAATCTTAAAATATAAAACCTAAAGTTAAATGTTAGGATCACAGGATTTTAGGATTTCAAGGACCTTAATGCTTGTCTTGCCAGGCTTTCTCAGGAATGCCCTGTGTGACCTTGGGCCATGCAGTCCCCAAGAATGTAATGGGTGGCCCAATGAGGGGGACTCTGGATTGCTCAGCACTTGCTTCTGCAACTTGTCAGTAAGCTCAAAGGGCACTGGCTAGATGTGGGGGTGATGCCAATATCCTGGGGCCACTTTTGCCTTTAAGGCTTACCTAGATGGAGGAGCGGGGGGCAGTGCTGGGGAACAGTGTTGAGGAACAGTGTTAGGGGACCCTCCTGGGAGACAGTGCTGAGGGACAGGACCGGGGGACAGTGCTGAGGAAAGGGAGGAGCCAGGAGAGGCATGTGCTGGTCTCTGTGGGATGGATTCAGGGAGTATTAACATGCCCACTCCTCACTGAGCACCTACCATGTGACAGGTGTTTACATGTCCATCTATTCATGTATCATTGACAGCTTTTCTCTGAGCACCTGCCATAGGCCTGGCCCCATGCCAAGACCTGGAGAAACAGGAATTGAGACAGGTGTGGTTCCCCCCGCCTCTTTGCGAGGCTCCTGTGTAGGTGAAGAAGTTGGGGGTAAAAAACCCTCAAACAGGTGAAATCATGATACAATGAGAGGCGAGCCATGGAGGAAACTAGTAAGAGCTAAGACAGAACTTTGTCTCCTCATTCATTCTTCCAAACCATCTTATATTGATGAGAAAGTCCTCCTATGAGCCCATTTTACAGCCAAAAAAACTGAGGCCCAGAGGGGTAACTTGCTCTGGCCACATGCCCAGAAAGAGGCAGAACCAGGATCCAAGCCTGTGGGTGGCAGACATGAGCTATGGCTTGCCCTCTCCACCTCTCCCCTTTCCCTACGGATGAGGAGGAGCTCTCAGTGAATAAGGGGGACACACATCCCCTTCCACCGAGGGGACCACAGAACCAGCACTTGCTTCACTGTGCAGGAGGGGCTGTTGGATCAGGCGGACCTGGTTCTGAATTCTGTGCTGTGTATCCCTGAGTGTGTTTACTGCACCATCCGTCCTGAGTCTCAGTTTCCTTCACTATGAAATGGGAATGAATGTTCTACCATACACAGCTGTCATGGTCATGAGTATCAAATACGAAAAACATAGAAAGTGTCCAGCATCGCCCCAGACACAGAGTGAGTGTTAAAAATATTCTCCAGGCACATAATAGGTATTTTTTAAGAGATTTTATTTATTTATTTGACAGAGAGAGACACAGCGAGAGAGGGAACACAAGCAGAGGGAGTGGGAGAGGGAGAAGCAGGCTTCCCGCGGAGCAGGGAGCCCGATGTGGGGCTCAATCCCAGGACCCTGGGATCATGACCTGAGCCGAAGGCAGACGCTTCAAGACTAAGCCACCCAGGCACCCCCAGTGTAGGTATTTTTAAAGGTTGTTCCGTTTATTTGGAGAGGCCTATTTTCCTCTGTCTCATTGATTTCAGAAGCTTTAACCACACATTCAAGCGGTGGGAAGAGTATGCTGCCCAGAAGCTGAAGGAGGTGGGGGTTCTAACACTCTGCCGTACTGGCTCTGTCAGGCTCCTGAGCTTCTCTGACCCTCGGTTTCCTCTTCTGTGAAACTGGAACATCATGCCCTCTCAGAAGGCTATTGTGAAGGTTGAATGTGGTGATGGAAATTGAAGGCCAAGTGGGGAAGGGCATAGAGTGGGCACACAATATGCCAGGCTGCTTCATCCAGAGAAAGCACCCCCGTTCTCTCTGAGCCCAGAGACTTTTCTGGCTTCTAAACATGCGGTGGAACAGGAAGAACAGTGAGATCAGAAGCCGGAGAAGCTCTGGACTGAGGACTCTCCTCCTCTGGCCCAGCCTTCCTGTGTACCTTGGGCGAGTCACTGCACCTCTCTGACCCTCTGTCTCCTCCTCTATAAGACAGAGACAATGATGCTCACTCCTAAACTAGAACCATTGGTAGGAGCCACCGGACCCCACACGACACCCCAAAAAGGAAGGCAGAATGAGAAATCCTCGATGTCATGCTGTGTGAGTGGCCCAGATTGAGAGGCAGAGCAAAATACATTTAAAGCACCACCAAACGCTAGAACACTTCACTCCTGAGCACGTTTGTGAAAAGTAATTCCATCACCCATTCTCTGAATTGTTTCATTGCAAAAACAATTAAGTTGAGAAAGCTCAGCTTGTGGTCCAGGGAAGGAAAGGCAGAGCCCAGGCTGGCTTTGCAGACTCTGTCCTTTGTAGTGACCATGGTGGCCCCATGGCCCCAGCAGTCCCTGTCTGCTTGTCCCCAGGTGTGGACAAGACTCTCAGAGCAGGCAGGCGTGGGGGCCCCCGGGGGTGGCAGCCTCCTAGCCTGCGAGCTGAGTGGCACGGGTCAGGCAAAGGCGTGGATGTTTCTGGGTGGGGGCCAGCGTCCACATCAGCTCTGCCCTACCCCGGGTCTCTGCGCCCCGCCACAGTCTGGCTGACTGTGTATCTATTTGCTCACTGTCTTTCTCCTCGGTGAGATGTCAACTCCACGAAGGCACCTTGACCGTGTTTACGGCTCTGTGGGTAGAAGAGTGCCCGGCACATCGTAGGTGCTCAAGCAAACGGGTAGATGAGGGAATGATGAATGAGTGGACCAGTGAATTCTGGCACGTTGACAGGAGGGGTTCGGAGTCAAAGCTGGCCCGGCAACGGGCAGGAGGAGAGTGTCCCTCGGCCCCTGCGCTGTGTGAA
The DNA here is from genome assembly GCF_964656455.1 of Halichoerus grypus. Lineage (NCBI taxonomy): Eukaryota > Metazoa > Chordata > Mammalia > Carnivora > Phocidae > Halichoerus > Halichoerus grypus. Next base: position 165,066,336 of record NC_135716.1, read on the forward strand.
GACACTTACAGAGAGGAGATCCGGGGCTGACTTGGGGGACAGACTTGTTCTTCGAGCCTTTCACTCAGCCCCACATGTGCACCCCTTCCTAGCTGCTCTGCCCGGAGAGTCTGAGATCCTCTCTCAGGTGAGGCAGTGATTGGTGTCAGTCGAACACGAGCTCAGCTCGGGCTTCTTAACTAACTAGGACCAGCTTCCTTCCTTGTGATTCACTTTTTTCATGTGTAAGTTCAACTCTCATTCTCGGGGCTGGGAGATTGGGGAGGAGCTCCACTTTGTAAAGGGAAAATGCACACAGACAATGGACATCCCAGTTGTTTCTGGAGTGTGAACACGCGTCCTCCAGAGCTACAAGAAGGGGCAGCCGGTCCCCAGCAGGCTGGCATGGCCCATACTGAAGCTCCCAGTTCCTGCATCCCGCGGGAGGAGGAGGGGGGCCTGGGGGGCGTCGGGAGGGGGTGGGTGGAGGGAGGCATGCAAACCTGCCTCTTCCTCCTTCCCAAAGCCTCACTCCCACCTCAGGCTGTGGTACCACATTTGAGAGAGCATCTTGGTCTGTCAACACCAGCAGCTGATGCGAACTCACATGTTCAAGGTCGAGGAGGATAACCCTCCAGAGGGTCCCACACCATTCCTCGTCAGGTGTGTGAATGAGCATGCAGACCTGGCTGGAGAGCCTGCCGGTTACTGCTGAGTTTCCTTTGAGGACCCTCAGCCTAGGTTTGGCTCTGGAGATGCGGGGAGCATGAAGCGGGGTGGGGGTGGGGTTTCTGGCAGAAATCAGAGAAGAAACTGCAGCTTCTGTACTCACAAGACCGTGAGTGATGGTTCCCAGATCCTCTTGCTCTGGTGTTTGCCTTTCTCTTAAGGTGATGGGTGCGAAACCCCTCTAATGAGCCTAGAGTGGGTTGGGAGGCAGCCACCAACACCTGTCCCCACCAGGCTCCCACTGTGGCCTTCAGGGAGATACCTGGACAAACTGGAGGACCCTGCAGGGACACACTCAGGCCCGTGGAGTCACCGGGGCAGTCCACAGGATGGCCTGCACCAATGGAGACACAGGGGAGCTCTGTGCATCCTCCACGCGGCCCCAGAGCAGTCTTGGACGTGCTGGGCTCCGGGCATAGTGTTTCCAGCAGGTGCCTGGCCCTCTGTAGCCCCATCCAGCTGCACCGTGGAAGGAGGAGCTTGAGAGGTAGAGTCTGCTGACCTGGTCCAAAGCCCCATTAGCACTTATTTGAGCAGGTCCTCAGAAAGGAGTGATCTGTGCCTACCACATCCTCCACAGGATGCCCCACACCCCACGTCTAGCCTGGCAGTGCTGAGAGCAGGAGAGAGTACAGAGGGCTTTCAGAGGCCATCAGACCTGGACTCGGGTTCTAGCTCAGCTGTGTGACCCCTAGCAAGTCACTCAACCTCTCTGTGCCTCGCTGTCCTCATCTGTGCCATGGGGACTACAGGGTTCCCACCTGGAAGGGTTGTCAGGGGGTGGAAATGAGCTGACACAGGTAAAGCCAGGCACATAGCAAGTGCTCTGTCACGAGCAGCCTTCCGCCACAGCACGCCACCATCACGTCATCATCTGGGCTTTCTCTCTGCACATACTAAATATGTAACTGGGACGTACTCTGTATTCAGCTCTCTTGCTTACCATTCTACCATCAGCCTTCATTCACATCACTGAAAATTCCTCAAAAGTGTGGTGTTAACAGCTTCGTAATTGTACCTCAATTACATGCGCCCACATGGACCTCGCTGTGGTCACCCGTCAGGCAGGGGTGTGGAGGATCGCAGCCCTTTCCTCGCACACATCGGGCTGTGATGGCCGTTGGGGGCCCCATGTGCCTGGGGCCCTGACCACGTCCTCCGCGCAGGGTCCTGTGGGTGGAATCGGGACATCGAGGAAAGCAATGTTTCTTCTGGGTCTTTGTCACCCAGTTGCCTTCCTGAAAGTTGCCCGGATGGACCCCCCCCCACAGCCACCCAGGAGGGTCGTGTCTCCCCACCCACAGCCCTGCATGAGCATGCATCAGAGATCAGATTCCCGGGTGTCCGCAAGCCTCAGGACGAGGACGAGATGCAGCCAGTCCCAGCCTGCCTGCCCTCCCCTGCCCTGTGCTGTGGCATGGCCCCCTTCTCCATCTCCGGGCCTCTGTTTACCCACCTGTTGCAAGAGCCCCCCCAGCTGAGCCCCCTCCCTCCAGTCCATCCAGGGCCTGGCATAGGACCTGACACCCAGTAGGTGTTGAGTGACTATTTGTTGAAGCCTGAACTACCAAAGTGCACTTTATAAAAGACAATTTGCACACACCGCATACGCCTACCCCCTCCCCCCCCCGCCCCCCCCCCCCCCCGCTGCATTTCACTGCAGGATGAGAGGGGAGGGGTTAAGAGCACAGACTGTGGCATCAGACAGCCTGGGTGTGAATTCTGGCTGGGCCACTCAATAGCTGGGTGATCCTGGGCAAATTACTCAACCTCTCTGTGCTTCACTTTCTCCCTCTGTGATACTAGAATAAGGTTGTGGGAGTTGAATGTGTTAATAGGTGTAAAGTGAGCAGCTGAGTGCCAGGGCATGAGTGTTTCTTTCTTTTCTTTTCCTTCTTCTTTTTCTCCTTCTCCTTCTTATTAAAATACAACGTAGGGCGGAGTCTCACTTCAGGTGTGGCTGAATCCAGGTGCATACGCTGCTCAGTCAGGGCGGCTCCCTGAGGCTCCGCTTCCCTCCGGCTGGCCTCACTCTCAGCCATCCCACTCTGGGATGGCCTCTCAGGCTGGCCTCTCGGTTCCAACTCTCAGACCAAGGTGAGTCGATTCTAAACCCAGTAGTTCATGTCCTCAGAGTCCATGCTGAAAGCCTCTTGTCCCCAAGGCCATCACCCTGCCCAGGCTGGGGGATTCTCGCACCACTTCGCTGTTCTTGTGGCAATTTTTTCTGTGTTCCCCTGAGCAGGCTCCGGGACGGGACATGGCTGCCTGGGTCACGGCTGTGTCCCTGGTGCAGCGTGAGCTCACATAGGCACTTGATAGGTTTGGTGAATGAATGAGGGCAGGAATGACTTCATTCAACTCTGGGGTAGGGGAGGGGGTGATGAAGCAGGGGGCCTGCACCCTCGCCTCCCACGGCCCCTCCGGGAAACAGGGCAGACGTCCCCTCCCCTGGAGAAGCAAAGCCTCCGTTGGTGAGTACGAGGCACCTGCCATTTTCCAGCACTGTTTATGATTGAGACTTTCTTGATCCCCCTCATTTGGTGGAATGTGCTTGATTTGAAACTTAGAAGAATACAGTGCAGGGCCTGGAGTTGGGCGGCCTTGAGAGGAAGCTGCTAGGCTGTGCCCGAGGCGTTCCCATCTGGGAGCACCCCTTCCCAGGCACGTCCTGCCTCTTCCCGTTCCGGATCATTCCATCATTCCCAGAGCCGCTCCACCCCAGGCTGGGGCCGCGGGCACAGGGGAAGCTGTGTGGGGCAGGGACAGAGAGGATCCCTCAAGGTGTCTGCAGGCCGGGCTTACAGGGGGGTGGGCGGCTCCGAGGAAGCAGGAGGGGGCAGAAGAGGCCTCATACGGAGGTGGAAACAGAATCCACCGAGGCCCGCCCTCTGGGCTGCCCGGCTGTGTCTGTGGTGACAGCCAGTTCTGTCTCCTCATCCCTGCCTGCGGATGGGCTCCGTAAACACTTGAAGAATTTACTGGAGAGTGAGTGCGGGTGCTAGCCCCCCAGACTGCAGTGTGACCCCCTGCAGGCAACACCCCCCGGGGGTCTCCATTTCTCCACTGCGTGCGCATTGAGGGGATTGAAGCAGCTGGGGCGGGGGAGTTCCCAAACTTGGCTGTGCATTAGAATGTCCTGGGTGGGATGGAGCTTTTAAAAATACAGATCCTGAGCCCCATGCGCAGAGACTCAGGCTCAGCCGGAGGCTGTGTGATATCGTGATTAAGAACCAGGGCTCTGGAGTCAGTTCCAGGCTTGAATCCTGAGTCCGCCTCTCCCTAGGTGTTCAGTGACCTTGGGCAAGTGCCTGCACCCCTCTGAGATTCTCATCTGTGCAATGCCCATGGTCACTGTTCTAGAATGAATGTTTATGTCCTCCCCAAATTTGTATGTTCAAATCTAATCCTCAGTGTGATGGTATTTGAAGGCAGGGCTGTTGGGCAGTAATTGGGCCATGAGGGTGGAGCCCTCACGAACGGGATTGGTGCCCTTACAAGAAGACACAGCGCTACCTTGCTCTCCTCCCTCCATGTGAGGTTACAAGGAATCAGTCATCAGCACCTGACCATTCCGGCACCCTGGTCTTGGACTCCCAGCTTGGACTCCAGAAGTGCAAGAAATAAATTTCACTTGCTTATGAGCCAGATTAAGACAGTCATGGGAAGTGGTACACAGGTTGCGTGAGGCCGTGTGGGTCCACAGTGCTCGCCCCCCAGCCAGGCGCACAGGGAGGCTCAGGCACGCTCAGCCACTGTCTTCCGCGCTCCAGTCGTGTGGGCTCGGCTGGGCCTGAGCTCCCACCCGGGAGGCCGTGCTCTGTGCCTCTCCCGGACCCCACGGTTCCTCCCTGCCCCTCCTCCCTGCCCCTCGGTCCCCCACCTCTCCTTCCCTGGGGGCCGCAGCAGCTCTGCCTGTTTGGCCCTCTTGCTCATTCTGCCTTTTCTTCTCCCACTTAACAAATAGCTTCATTTAAAAAGCCATCTGGGAGGATGGATGGCGCAGGTGCAGTCAGCAGAATAAGTTTTCAGAGAAAAGAGCTGAGAGATTCAAGTCGCGGCCTCAGGATGCCAGTCTTATGAGGCCCCATAACGGACCCTCGGAGCAGAACTGTATGTCTACAGTGTCCATTCCCTGTTCTGCACCCCTCTGCACCCCTCGCCCCTTCCCATGATCGGGGTGTCTCTAGTCCTTAGTGGGCCTGCTCCCACCGGCTGACTCCCTCCCTCAGGTGAACCCCGCTCTCTCTCACCAAGGAGGGGCTACAGCTGGGGCTTTCCTCTCTGAGACTCTTCCCTCATGTGGGGTTGTTGCCCCACCTCAGGTAGCTGCTCACCCCCCCCCCCCAGGAGTCCCGGGTGAAGGTTTGTCTACTTCTGGGGTCTCCCAAGGCAGATGTGGGGACAACAGGTGGATGCCCTGTGAAGGAGAGATGCATCCACAGTTGGGCTGCATGGATGGCCCTGGGGAGGGGTAATGAACTCCCTGTCTCTGGAGGTGTGCAAGGAGGACAGATGAGCACTCAGCAGAGAGACATAGTAAGCGCTCATGCCTCCAAGGAGGCAAACTAGCCTAGAGGCCGAGAGCTGTGGGCCAAGTCCTGACCGTGTCCTGACCGCGCTGGTTACAAGGTGTCCGACCTTCAGCAACCACTTACACTCACCGAGCCTCGGTTTCTTCATCTGGAAAATCAGGCAGAATAATAGTTTGCCCGCTTCAGGGTTGTCATGGAGACAAAAGGACATAATGTGTGCGGAGTGCGGGGGTGCAGAGTGCGTATTGTCATTATCAAGCGGGGGAGGCGGCCAAGATTTTGACCCTCAAGCAATTTAAGATTCAAAATGCTTGTGATTGTAAAAGCCCAGGTCTCCAAGATCCTTTGATTCAATTATCCTAAGATGAAAAGACTTCATAAAATTCTAGGGCTTGACGCTAGTGTGATTCTGTTACTCTTTTCCCCGAAGCTTGTTAGGGATCTAAGGCTGGGCAACCCCCCCATTCACGCCCCAGCCAGCAGCGCGGCCTGTCCCAGGGCTGTGGACTGTCCTGTGGATCCCCAGCAGGTCCCTCTTCCTTCTCCAAACCTGCCTTCTGCTCCCACTTCTCGTCTGTCCCCTGTGCCCCAGTCTGGCCTTTCCTCCTTCACCTTTGCCCCAGACACACCAGGTCCCTGAGTTCGAGCACAGCGCCCCTTCGCACCTGTCCCCCTCGTCCCCCAAATCCTATGTGTCCACCCCAAGGCGGAGGATGGAGTCATTTCTGAGACTTCCTTCAGCTCCCCACCTATCAGTGTTTCTGGGCCCTTTGTAAATCATCATCACAGCAACTGTGGGCCTCCTCACCATCACAGGGAGGAGACTTCGTCCCCCAGCCGGAGCTAGACCCACCTCTGCTACCCTTCCAACACCGCCTCCTGGACTCCCTCCCACCTCTCCAGCCGCCTCTCACCTCCTCCCTCCCTCCTTCTGACACACCAGTGCCTGCCGTGGACTGAATTGTGTCCCCTCCAAATGTGTATCCTGAAGTCCTAACCCCCAGGGGGATGGTATTAGCTGCGCTGACGCCCCACCCACCAGACAGTGATGGCCCCAACACAGGACAGTCCCATGATCCCTGCCCACCGCCTGTGGGATAGCCTCCTTCTCTTTCATCCTGGCAGCCCTGCCACATGGGAGGAGGCTCCACGTCGAGGCTCGTTGTGCTGTGAAGACCAGCAGAGCTCCTGCTCAGGGTCGGCGGTGACAGGTCCTGCCTGGAGCCCACCTGCTCGGAGGAGGCGGGAGATGGCCGGGCCACCAGTAGCCTTCACCTGCTTTCTGGAGCCGTAACTATCAGAGAGAAGCATCCGCAGGAAGTTGGGGCCCATGCCCGGGGGCTGGGGGGGCACTGCCCGCCCCCTCAGGGCCTCAGCTCTCCCATCCAGGAAAGGAGCAGACCAGGCCCAGCTCTCCTGCCCCCCAGCCCACCCCCAGCAGTCCGTTGGCAGCCCCAGTGCTCTGGTCTCAGCCCAGAGGCACTGAGCACAGCTTTGCTCTCATCTCTGCTGGCAGGACCTGGGCGGACAGATGAAGCTGTTCCAGAAGGAGCTGGGGTCACCTCATCTGCCCTGGGGCTTCTGACGTGGGGAGGGGGAAGGAGGGCCCAACCCTGACCCTGCCTGGGCTCAGGGACACCTGGCTCTGGAGGCTGGAGCCTGACTCTGGGCCTCTGCCTCAGGGCCAGCCTCCCCAGCCACCCCGTTTCCGTGGCAACCAGAGCCCTCAGGCCAGGCTGGGCACCCCCCACCCCACCCCTGCCACTGGGAAGGGAGTGTGCCCTTGCCACAAGAGCAGGTGGGAGGACACCATCATTTCAGCAGCCCCGGGGGGATGTCAGCCAGGCTGTGATATTCACGACCCGAGACGGGTCAGGGTGATTACAAATCTTGGCATCCTCTGTCCTGCACATTTCTGGTACAAATCAGGGAGGTTTGAGAACAGGGAGGCTGGTGTTTCTGCTTTGTCTTGGCCTCTGAAGCTGGAGGGGGCCAGTCCGGCCATAGACCCGGAGGAGGCCTCCAGCAGGGCCGGGGCCAGCAACAGGGTGCCCCGCCTACCCTGGCAGGACCCACCTACCCTGGCGGGTCGCTGTGCCCGAGGTTCGGTCCCGGGAGCGCCCCCTCCCCAGAGGCCCGCTCACCTCTTGGGTCCCTGCGAGCTGTCTGTCTGACCCTGTCTCTGGGACGGCGCCCCAGCACACACAGCCTGGGTTCTCTCTCTGTCTCTGTTTTGGAGAACTCGGAACAGTCTGCCCTGCTGTCTCCAGTCTGAGCCAGGCGGGGGTCACACAGCCTGGGCATCGGGCCCCTTCCTCCGCCCCCTTTCCCCACAATCGGCAGCCCTTGTACCTTCCCTGTCCCTCTGCAGAGATGCTGCAGCTCTCCCCTCCCCGCCCTGCTCCTCCCCTGCCTGCCCCTGTCCTAGCTCACCAGCGGCCTGCTCTTTCTCCCCAGGACCTGCTGTGTCACCCGGATGTCCCCAGGTCCCTCCAGCACAGCCAGCCTCCCCCTGAATGTCTCTGTCCCCTTGAGCCTGCTCTGCTTTCCTAGTCAGCCCCCAACCTCAATGCCTCTCACCGCCCCCAACTCCCCACTGCCCAAGGCCAAGCAGGCCCTGAGGTCCCCTGGGGTCACTATATCCCAACCCCTTCTGGCCTCTCAGCCACCTCTGCCCTGGGCCAGACCCATCAGCTCACATCCCATGGGCAACATGGCCTCGTCTCTGTCCCCAGCCCTTAGGCTCCTTTAATTTGGACAGAAGACCTTCCTAAATCAGACCCTGACACTTTTCTCCTTGGAAGGAAGGATCCTCCTTCGATCCTCTGCTTTGAGGATAATATCAATATTATGCCAATAATACCACTGCTCCTTGGCATGACTTATAAGTCTGATAATTCTTTCATTCAACAAATATTTATCGAATCCCTGTTATGGTCACACACGTCAGGGGATGCAGTGATGATCAAACCGTCCCAGACAGCTGCACTCACGGAACACCCATTGCCAGTAAAGGAGACAGGTGAGGGACAACTGGGGTGTGTATGATGTGCAACATGGGGAAGGGTAGGAGCTAAGAAGGACAATGAGGCAGAAGAGGGGGTAAAAGTTACTGGGAAGAGTTCACAGACCGAGAACTGGTAAGGGAAGGTCTCAATGACAAGGTAACATTTGAGCAGGCTTTAAAGGCTGTGAAGGAGATCCAGGGAAGAGCATTCCAGGCCGAGGGAATAGCAGGTGCAAAGGCCCTGAGTGAGAACAAATGTGCTATGTCTGCGGACCAGTAAGCAAGCGTCCTCCCTCTCACCCTGGTGGGGCCTCCGTGATGGCTCACGTTCTGCGTCATCTTGTCTGGGCGAAGGCGGGCCCAGATAGCTGGTAACACATTATTTCTGCATGCCTCAGCGAGGGTGTTTCCTGCATAGATTAGCATTTGAATCAGTTGACTGAATACCAAAGATTGGCCTTTCCCATGTGGGTGGGCATCATGAAATCCACTGAGGGTCCACACAGAAGGAAAGGCAGAGGAAGGAGGAATTTTTCTCTCGGCTTGAGCTGGGCCATCCATCTTCCCCCACCCCCTGGACATGGACGCCACTGGTTCGTGGGCCTTCAGACTCAGACCCAGGTCACCACTGGCCTCCTGGTTCTCAGGCCTCCAGGCTTGGACTGGAGCTACACCACCAGCTTCCCTGGACTGACAGCTTGCAGACGGCAGATGATGGGACTTCTCGGCATCCATAATCGCAGGAACCAGTCCCTCATGCTAAAGCCTATTGGTTCTGTTTCTCTGGAGACCCCTGCCTTAGGCAGCCTCCTGTCCAGCTCCCCTCCTTCCAACACCTCACCCAACAGCCAGCCTCCATCCCTTACCGCCTCCTGCCACCAAATAGGCCAGGTTCTCTCACTGCTCTGTGACCTGTGCTGTTCCTTCTTCAGAGATGCTTTTCCACACATTCCCGCACTCCTACTTATGCTTCAAGCCCACCCTGAACACTCCTCACCTTCATCCAGATAGGGCCAGAGCTTCCTGTGTGCCCTCAAAATCCCCTGTGCTTCCTCTGTCAGGCAGGCCTCGAATTTCTCAGTCAGCTTTCCTCCTCAAGCCTGCCAGGCCCACCTCAGGGCCTTTGCACTTGCTGCATCCTCTCCTGGAGGGGATGTATGCATCTGCATGACTCTTGTCTTCATTTCCCTCAGGTCCCCACCCAAGTGTCACCTCCTCCGAGAGGTTCCCCCGGACCCTCCTTCCCTCTTCACCCCCTCCCAACTTTCTTTTCCTCCATGGCACATACCACGACCTAACAGGAGGTGACAGACTCGCTTGTCTATTGTCTGTCTCGCCACTAGTCTGTGGGCTCCAGGGGGCTGTGATTTATTTGTTATGTTCATGGCTGTACCCCAGGGGCTAGAACAGTGCCCGCACACGGTGGTCAATATGTACGTGCCGTGATAGCCTCTCTCTGCCCCCACCCTGGTGCCCTGCCCCACCACTCCGTGGGCTCGGCTGGAACAAGGTCCCGGCCACCACCTCTGTATGCCAGCCCCAGCGTGGGTCCACGCACATTATAACACCAGCAAGTGTTTCCACCGGTGAGGAAGCTGATGGGTGGATGGACAGGGTGTCACTGAGAGCCTAGGGTTTAAAAATAAACCTGCTCTTAGCGTTCTCATGTGTCATTTGTAACTTCCCATAAAAGCCCTTGGCAGAGCAGATTTCAATCACTTGAGGGGGATATTTGGGCTCAGGAAATAGGAAGCTTATAAGTAAATACAGTAAATCACATGAACCCGCTGGACAGAGGCCCCTCTTGCCCTGGAAATGTGGGCACAGTGCAGGGAGAACGGGGTGGGGATTTGGAAGGTTTGTGTTTCTGCTGAGAGGCTCCAGGACTGCTGAGGGCAGGGGCATGGGGAGGCCCAGGGTTACGGCCGTGGGGGCCTGGGGGCAAATGGCCCCTCCACGTTAGCTCTGGGCCTCCCGTCCAACTGCCTGGGGATGTGTGAGGAAAAAGGAAAAGCCATGCGGGGTGTCGTGGGAGGTGGCTGGAGCCCATACCTCTGCTCCACTGCAGAGCTGACAGGTGACAAAGAGGGAGGAGAACAATCTTCCCCGACCCCCCACCCACCCCACCCCCCCACCTCCCTCTGGCCGGGCCCCACCACAGCATCCCTGGGAGCCTCTGGGGGCAGACTGCGCTCTTCCTACCATGTGACCTTAGCCCGCAGCTGGGGGTAGGGGTCCCCCCACTCTGCCCTGGCCCTTCTCCCCTTCTTTGCCCTCTCCCCACCCCCAAAGCATAGCTGCTCTCCCTGGATGGAGTCCTTGCAGTGGTGGGGTCTCTAGCTGGACTGCCCCTGTTCTCTCCCAGATGCCAGGCAGCTTCTAGCCTTTTCTCCTGGGATACAGCCCAGGGCCCACGCACCCCACGTGCCACGCTGGCCTTCCGCACCCCCACCTGCTCCTCGTCCAGCCTTCTCACTTGAGAAATGGTGGCTCCACCCACCCACCCCCTCAGCCCTGGGCGTCAGCCAACAAATCCTTCACCCCCACACCCACCCATCCCCAAGGTGGAGTATTTCTACCTCCAGGACACCTCCTGGATCCGCCCACTGCCATCCAAGCCCTGTGAGCTCCTGCCTGGATGTCCCCCTTCCCCACTTCACTGGCCCCCCCCTCCTACTCTGACCTCCATGGAGAACCTGGGGAGCACAAATCGTATCAAGTCACCCTTTGCTTAAAACCCTCAATGCTGCTCAGGACACCTAGAGCAAACCCAGCTCCCTCACCAAGGCTCTTCCCCTTCCTTGTGCTCCCTCCTCATCTCTCTGCCCCAGTCCCCTTCTTTAGTCCTTCTGACATACCCCAGGGCATTTGCACATGCTGTCTGTGCTCCCTTGATCACGCTGCTCCCCACTCTTCAGGCAACCAGCTCCTTCAGGTCTCGGCTGAAATGTCGGCTCCTGATTCCCCTGAGTTAGTCCCCCTTGTTATCCTCCGATGTTGCCTCCTGTACAGGGCATGCTTGGCCCCATCCGGAGGTGGAGCTGTCTGCGTGACTTTTCCTCAAAGAGTCACATTCCTCTCCTGACAGTGAGCCCAGGAGTGTGGGCACCTGTCTGATGTATGTATTTCTTATCTCTGCCCCCAGCATGTGCCTGTCACCTAGTAGGTGCTCAGCAAATGACCTGGATGAATAAGTGGAACCATAGGAATGGAAAAGGAATAAAGAATAAGGAGCCTGTGTCCCTTAAATGGAACAGAAATAACTCAAAGTGTTGTTAATTGGTATATTCGTGTGTGGGGGGTGGGGGGGAGTAGACTTGCCTTTAATTTTTTTTTTTTATAACTCACACTGCCTAATCAGAGCTAGTAATTACAAGTCGTGTTTCTGGTTTGTGCCTCCTTGACTCGGGCCCGAGGGCAGGAGCCATTTCATATTTAAGCAGTATTAGTTCTGCGGTGTTCTCAGGGGAGTGGAGCATGCCTGAGTGTGGAGCGTAATTCTCAGCGATGCTAATTAGATCAGGGAAACAGCCCGGGCTCCAGGCAGGGCCACGGGCGAGGAGGTGAAGGGTCTCTCTCTAACAAGCCTGAGAGGCCAGCCCCACCTGCTGTGCCCCGCCCCACTCACATCCCCAACCCCCAGCCGGACCCCCCAGGGGAAAGCAGAGCCCCAGGTCCCTCTTGGGCTGCCTCTGCCAGACCTCCCCCAGGGGGCTGGACAGCCAGTGCCGTGGGAGCGGGGGAGACACCCAGCCATTCTCAGCCCACATCCTCGGGGGGCTTCCTGGATCCTGGATCCTCCCCTAGGATGGTAGCAGCAGGTGGCGAGGGGCAGCCAAGGGCACTTCCAGACAGCCAGCTTCCTCCCGTCTCCTGCAAGGCACGGGTCTTTCCTGACAAACCCTCCTCTCCCGATTGATCGATCCATCATATCTGCTCACTTCCACCAGCCTATTTTCCCACCCACCCCACCCTCATGTCAGCAGCATCCCTGTCACTTACCAGGTTCCATATGGTGCTGTGTACCGGGCAATTTGTGTACCTGATCAAAAACCCTGACGGAAAGCTCTGAGGCAGTGTCATTGGCCCCAGTTTGCAGACGAGAAGACCGAGGCTTACAAAGACAAGGCTCTGGCCAAGCTTCCGCAGCTGGTGAGTCGGGGGAGAGTACTCAGCTAAACACCCTCCTGGTTAGAACATGAGCCTTGGGAGCTCATGGATCTGGGGTTGAGTCTTGGCTCCACTGCTTGCCATGGGCCAGTTTTCTTAGCATCTCTGAGCACCTATTTCCTTCTCTGACTCCTTTTGTCTGTGTCTCCCCAGCAGTGCCACCAGGTGGCGCTTGGACGTTGTGTCCATTTCACAGATGTAGAAACGGAGGCTCAGGGAGGGGAGAGCTGTGTCCACATCTGCGCAGTGAGAATGCAGCGCAGGGGCCTGGCCAGGTGTGTGGCCCCGTCTCCCCTCCGTCGTCTGCCAGCGATGCTGTGACCAGTCTGCACGCTCACCCGGAGCGCTGCGCCCTGGCAAGATGGAGGCGGCAGAAAGCCCACCCAGGAGAGAGGGCAGGCGTCCCCCTCATTCCCACCGCTGCTCGTTAGCACAAGGGAACATTTCCTCCGCCCGGGGCTGAGCCGCATGGCATCCACGGCCCTTTATAGGCTTTGCTGCTCTCCAAACAACTCCGGGCCGGCACGATGACTCTCCCCATTTTACAGGTGGAGAAACTGAGGCCTGGGGCCCCAGGTCAGCTCCTCCAGGAAGTGATATTAATGCCAAAGCCCGTGCTCTAACCTCTTCCCGCTGGGCACCACGGCCACGCTAAGTGAGAACAGGGCAGGGACTCTTGCAGTCCGTCCCCAGGCAGAGCCCCGAGTACCGAGTACCGAGTACCTGCGAGTGTTCTCAGCCCCATTGCTCTGATGAGAGACCTGAGCTCAGAGGCAAAGCGAGGACGCAGCTGTTAGCAGGGAAGTCAGGCCCATCAGGGGCTCACAGACCTCTGTGCTGGCCCGGCTCTGTCCCCCTGGCTGTTTCTCCACCTCCTCTCACCTCCCGCCACCTGACCCCTCAGTCCTGTGTTCTTCAAAGCTTCTTCTTCTTCTCTTCACGGTCTACCCTCCCTCGGGACAGTCTCGTTTGCATGCACAGCATCAGCTACCACCTCCGGTGCCGAGGGCCCCGCACCTCCATCTCCGGGGCCGTGGATGGAGGGTTGGGGACAGCTCTGGCACTTACAAACTGTGAGGCCTTGGGCAGGTCGCTTCCCCTCCCTGAGCCTGTTCCCTCACCTGTAAACAGGGGGAGATGATATGGTCCTCTCTGAAAGGACCCCTGTGATCAAATGAGGTCACAGATGCGGCTCTGACCGAAGGCCTGGCACACAGGAGGTGCTCAGCACAGGCTCATCTCTTTTCTTCCTGTGAGATTCCCAAGCTGACAGTCCTTCACTGAAACTTCTGCCAACCCCCAAGGAAGGGGGTTCTGTTTGATGGGGCGGTCAGGGGAGGAGGAGACCCTTCTGGGGAGGTATGCAGTCGGGGAGTGAAGCACGTGGGTATCTGCAGGAAGAGCCTTCCAGGCAAAGGGAGCAGCTAGTGCAAAGGCCCTGCAGTCAGCGTGGGCTTGGAGTGTTCACGGGGAACTGGGGAGGCCGGTGTGGCTGGTGGAGTGAGCGAGGGGGAGCGTGGCATGAAATGGGGGTGGAAGGGTCTGGTGGGTCTGGGGACATTAGCTTTGAGGGATGCAGAGACACGATGGTAGGGGATATCACTCCCTTAGGGGTCAGATAGAATGTGACTGGGGACATCCAAACCCAGGTCCAAACAGCCCAGCTGCTGCTGGAATGTCCATGCCTTGCAGAGTCGCCCCCATCTGCTCCCCACCCTCTCCCCTCCATACCATCCCAGCCCACTGGGAGAGGGGACAAAAGGAGTCTCACTGGGAGAGACTGTTGGTCCCACCCACCTGGCTCCTAGCAGGGCCTCAGTGATGCCCCATCCCTGCAACATCTCCGGGGGAGAAAAGCCTGGCCCCCTGGGAGAAGGGTCCTTGAGATGCCATGTGAGAAATATTGAGGGGAGGGGCCAGAGAAAGCCCATCCCAGCCTGCAAGCAATCCTGTCTGCTCTCCCCAGGTGTGCTGGTTCTGCCCAAGAGCCTTTCTTCTTCCTCCGTTCCCCTCCCCTCCCCTCCTTTCCCCTCCTTTCTTCTCTCTCCCTCGCTCTCTCTGTCTCTGTCTTCCTTCCTCCCTTGCTTCTTTGTTTCAGTAAACATTAATTTTTCTCCGTGTTTGACGCTGGGCTTGAGTGTGCCGCATGGAGAGCTGTGGGGATGTGACATCCAACCTCTGCAGCTTCCCGTCCAGGGGCCCCCCTGTCGGAGCAGAGACCTGGAGCAGAGCATCACTGACTGCGCCTGGGCCAGCCAGGGACCCATCTGCCAGGGCGGGGCGGGGGGCGGGCCGGGAGGCTTTCCTCCACCAGACTCTCTGTTCCAGGCACAGTGCCAGGGCCCAAGAGCTCTAAGGGCCTATGAAAATGTTTAAGGCCCAGGAAAACAATTTATTTGGCTTCAAATAAAAAAGGAAAGCTGCAAAGTTGAAATTGATAAACGTTTAATCAAATGTCTACAAAGCATAATATTATCAACTGCTCAACCATCCACTCCAACTCTGCTTTTGCATAGTTACATATAATTTGTATTTAGTGTGCGATGTTGGGACATTTTAATATGTTTGATCTAATGGGGGAAGGAGTTTTTAAAAGCAAAAAGGTCTGGGGCTGGAAAGTTCTTAAAAGAACAATGGTGGGGGAGGGTGGGGTGAGCAGGGGCAGGGGCTGGGAGAGCAGAGACTTCTCGGAGGAGGGGCATGGGGCTGGAAGGCTGCAGAGGCTTCTCCAGCAGAGGGAAGGGCATTCCTGACAGGGGAACAGCATGTGGAAAGGACCATCACCTGGCAGGGCTTGAGGAACCCGGACCACTCACTCTGCGGGCAGCAGAAAGTGGGGTGCAGGCGGGGAGGGGAAGCACAGGTGTTCTTTCCCTTCTTGAGCCTCTCTCCATTCCTGGCACCTTCTTCCCCATCACTGAGGCCCGGCTCCACCCTCATTCTCACAGAGCTGGGCTAGGTGGTGGCCCCAAGCCCCGCTGGGTCTCCCCCAGGCCCTCTGGGTCTCCCCACTGACCACTCAGGCCTGGCTCCAGCTGCCTGGTCCTGGGAACCCACGTCTGCTCACAGGGCTGCATCCCTGCTCTACTCATGAGGGAGCTCAGGTGTAGAGAGAAAGGGAGAGGAAACAGAAACCCTCCAGAGGCACAGACTCTAAACTCGCTCCTTGGGTCATTTGTGGAGATAAGTCCATTCCTTGTGTCTTCTCCCCAGCCCAGAGCTTCAGCTCAAATATCCCTCCTGCTCATTTAAGAGAAAATAATGCAATGACAAGCCCAGTTTGCAGCTGACATCCATTCTCTGCCCAGCTCAGAACGCCTCTAGGCTGGAGTCTTGGAAGTCCCCGTCCCCCTGGGCTCTCAGAGTGAAAGCCCGGCCTTCCTGGGGCCGGGTGCTCCATGTAGTAGGATCCCCCCCATCTCATCAGTGCAGACCCACCAGAGCTTGCACGGGGGACAGCAGTGGGGGCAGTGTGCTTCCTGTCTTCCAGAAAGGCCACACTGGCCGGGCAGGGGGTGGAAGGGAGGCAACCTGGCCCAGCCCAAGGAGCTTGCAGCTGCCGGGTTAGGGGCCCCTCACTCTGCCCCTCCAGCCAGCCTGTCTGCAACTGAGCCCAGAGCCCGCCATCGCTGTGGGTGAAATGCTGCCTTTTCCTGGCTCTTTGGTTTTTCTCCCAAACTGCAAGTTCTCTCTGAGTCCAGGGGGAAAGGGGGGGCTGTGGGAGGCAGAATGCCAGAGCAGTGAGCTTGGGAGCTGGGAGGGGGGCTGTCGGGGGGTGCTGGGGAAGTAGAAGGAGCAAATCCTGGACCCAGGAGGCTCTGCTGCTCCTGCGGAGCCACGTTAGACAGGTTAGTTCGCCTCTCTGGGCCCGTTTTCCCCAACTTTGCCCACATCACTGTGTTGCCATAGAAACTGCTCCCTCACCCTGCGGAAATTCGAGTCTGAGCTGGTGCCTGGCAGTCAGGGAGAGGCCAATAGTATTAGCGGCCGGAAGAAGAATAGGAATAGTAATTATAGCAATTCTCTTTGTTACTGTTGTTACTAGTTCATACCGTGTCAGTACTGCCTGTAGATTCAGGGCAAGCAGGAGGGCCCCTCAAGCCCTTCCCGGTCTGACCCAGCCCTCTCCTCTCCCTTCAGTCGCACAGAACTCCCCTCCTCCTGTTTTTTCGGGCCCCCATGCCATCGGGCATGCTATTCCCCTGTCTGGAAGGTCCTCCCATCATCTTCCCCCGGCACACTCGGACTCTGCCTCCATGAATCAGCTCAGACACCACCTCCTCCTTGAAGCCGGTTCAGACCTCCCCTCCCCACCCCTCCCGGAACCGCTCCCCCCCCCCTCCCCGGTTGCAGCACCTTCTCTGGGCTCCCACAGTAACTGATACATTCCTGTCAAATCTCTGATCACCCAGCACTAGAACCATCACTTACATACCCGCCCCGGGGCAGGGACTTCCGCCACTGTCTTTCCTTCCCTGTGTCCCTGGTCCCAGAGCTGCATGTGGCACAGCGTGGGTGATCACGAGTGACTACGGAGCAGATAAACAAGGCACGGTGCCAGGGTCTAGGTCCTGCGTGATCCGCCCTGACTGCCCCTGTCTGAGGCTCAGTGTCCCCCACCTGTGATATGGGTGTGCTACCCTGTGGCCTCCCCCTTCCCCCCCCCGGGAGCGCAGGAAACGCTGGTGTCCTTAGGCCCGCGGCCCAGGCACCGGTGTGCAAGGAAGGGATGCTCTCATTAATTAGGCTCATCAGTTCTGGCGCCCGGTCTTTGGGGAGAGGAGCCAAGCGGGTAATGAGGGTTGTCAGGGGAGACGGAGAGCGGGCTGCAGTCTACGCCAGCGCCGCCCCAGAGCAGCGGACCCGGGCTGCGGGCGGCGGAGGGGCCCTGGGATGGGGCCGGCGGGTGGGCATCTGCTCCCGGGGCCGAGAAGGACCCGCTCCCTCCTCCGGGTGTGGCGCCCCCGCGGCGGTGCCGGCTCCGGCCCCAAGGTGGCGCTGCAGGCTCTCGCAAGTGCCGCTCCGCCCGGAGCCCGCGGGCGCCTGGGCAGGGGAGGGGTCCGGAGGGAGCAGAGGGGCGGGGGAGGGAGAGAGGGGGGAGAGGGGGAGCTGAAGGAATGGAGGAGAGCACTGAGAGAGGCGGGGAGTCCAGAGGAGGGACGGAAAGAAAATGCTAGGGAGGGGAGGGGAGGAGGGGGGAGAAGGGGCTTCTTCCAGGTCAGGGGCTGGAGGAGCCAGATCCTCCGGGAACTCCGCCCCCCACAGGCCCCCATGCCTACAGAGCAGTCACTTTGTCCCTTAACTCCCTCCATCTGTCCAGGGCTCCCGAGGGCCCTCAGGATGAAGTCCAGACTGCACAGCCCAGCTCACCCGTCCTCTGTGATCTGACCCAGTGCACCCTCAACCTCCTCGTTCTCCACCTTCCCATCCCCCACTTGCACCCTTGCACCCCAGGCCCCAGCCAGGCAGAGCCACCTGCCACTTCCAAGGGGACCCCCTCTCCCTCCATGTGGGACCTTTGCGGGTGCCAGGTTGCTGCTGCCAGTACTAATCTTGTCCCCCATTTACCCTCCTGGCTCTCCAGCCTTCTCCTTTGGTCTCAGCATAATCACTTCCTCCCAGAGGTCCTCCCTGACACTGCTGTCCAGGGTCCGGTTTTCCGCTGGGCTCCCCGGCCCTCCTGCATCTCCCCCATCTGGGCACTGATGACTCTGGGTTGTGATGGGTTCCACTGTTTCCCCAGCCAGACGGGGGAGGGGTGCTCCCTGAGGCAGGGACTCACCTCATCCCCCTCAGCATCCTGGGGCCAGCCCAGGGGCTGAACAGACAAGGTGGGCTGCAGAGGGTTCCTGTGGGATGCGTGAATGATCCGATGAGGGGCCAAGTGTGGGAGCAAAGGAAGAGAGACGGGGAGTAGGGGGAAGAGCACAAAGCAGGGAGGAGAGGGATTGAGAGAGAGGCACTGAGGAACCCAGGCCCCAGGTATGCAGGGACCCTCGGGGCCTCAGCACTGCCTGCCCAGCCGTGATCTCCCTCCTGATCAGGGTCAGCTGGCCACCTGGCTCTGGACCCCCGACCATAGGGGAGTTCTTCCTTATTGTTGGGGTACAGGTAACTGAACCCACTTGGCTGCAGGGGAGAGGGGGTTAGTAGGACTCAGATGTCTCAGATGTCACAGTCAAAGAATGCAGCTGAAACTACTGAGGCACCAGGACCTGGACCAGGGACAGGGGCACCCACTGGTCAGAAGGCAGGCTCTTTCTGGCTCGCTCTCTCTCTCTCTGGCTCTCTCTCGCTTTCTCTCTCTGTAGGACTTGCATTCCCTCCCCTCTTCAGTATCTGGCAGACTTGAGTTTTATTTGCCATCAGCTCAAATGACCAAGGGACCCAACTAGCCCCTTTTAGTCTCAGTTTCAGATTTGCACGACAGATACCCTGATTGTCCCAGCTGGGGCAGGTGTCCCCCACCCAGTCACTATGGGGAGGGGAGTGGGAAACAGGTCAGGGTCTCAAAGTACAAACAAGGCCGCTGGGGGAGTGGGGGCAGGGAACACCACTGGCATCCTCACCATGACCTCCGTCTCGTGTCAGGTGTGCAGGACCTGCTCTTTGCCTGATACTCGGAAGACCCCTTCACATCCTAGTCGAGCATCACCAACCAGTGCTTGGATTCCCATTTTACAGATGGGAGACCTGAGGCTCATTGCCCTGTGCTCTTTCCATCCCCCATGCTCCCAGATTCTGTTTCCTCCTCTGCCAATATCCTGTTGGGTTTCCTTGGTCCAGCCCTCTGTCTTCTCTGGGACTCAGTTTCCCACTCTGTAAAGTGGGGAAGACAGAGAGAGCTACCAAGCCCCTCTCAGCTCCGACACCTGGGAGTCACTTTGCTCCATCTGGAAGCAGCCAGCAGCTTCAGCAAAGCTCGTGATCTGTGCCCTTCCCTCCCCATGATTGTGTGCTGTTTGGGGCCCTTGGAGAAGCCCCCGAATAAATGTTAATAATGCAGAGTTGCCTTCATGTCTGAGAAAGCAGATGAATCATTTCCTGCTTTCCTCCTGGGCTCAGGATTGTAGCAGAGAACACGCTGGATCTTTGGAGCAGATGCCAAAAGACCTGGGTTGATGGGGGTCTCACTGCTGGGGCAGAGCCATGGAGCGGCTGCCCCCCTGGCTGCCTTGGGGGCTGAACCCCGCTGCTCCAAAGCCAAGCCTGTACCAGAGGCTTGGGGTACAGTCCCGGTCCTGCCACGTCCTCGCTGTGCGGCTCCCGCTGCCTCCCCCGGAAGGTGGCCGTGTCTACCGGGCAGGGATGGAGGAGGCAGGGTGTGGAGGGCCCGGTTCTCGCCCCACTGAGCCCTGCTGGGACTCACCTTCTCCGAACTCGTGCTGGTCACGTGTGGGTGTGCCTCTGTGTTCCCACCCCCTGTGAAGGGCAGGGCCATTCCAGGTCTCAGTCAGCTTCTCCAGAGCTGGCACAAGGCCCGGTGCTTTCGAGAGCATTTGTCCAGCTCATGGAGACCTGCTTCCCAGCCCTCTCCCCCTCCAGGGAGCCTTCCAGAAGCCACACTCGTGGCTCTAGCTACAGCTGGTGAGACCAGAGTAGAAAAGGAAAAAACAGATCCAAGTTGGGCCAGGCAGGTTCTCTCTCCTAGGAATCTGGGCTTGGGACTGAGGGAATCTGGCTCCATCTGGGATGTTCTCTCCAATGGAGACGTATGTGTGCAGGAGCTGTGGGCGGCCATCTTCCATTTGATGGAACTGCAAGGAAAGGGAACTGCTCCAGCCTGGCCCTGCTTCTTTCCTGCTGACACAGTCAGCCTGTGGGCAGCACCTTTCTCCGCAGGACTGAAGGCTACCTTCAAAGTCAAGGGCAGGAGCAACGGAGGTCATCATCCCCAAACCCCTTCCTTAAACTGCTGAGGGAACAATATTCCAGGAAGCGGTAGAGACCAGCCCAGATCACGTGGCAAGCTTCAGACTTGACAGTGTGTCATTAAGTGGATAGAGTCCACAGAAACCACAGTGGGCATCATGCGAAGCTCTGGGTACAAGGCTAAGTCAGGCGGACGTGGCCTCCATCCCCATGGCATTCACGGCGTAAGATGCGAGAGAAGCCACTCATTTTCTGTGAACCGTGGGGTGTGTACCATGAGGACTGAACTGCCTTGGAGTCAGGGAGGACTTCCCAAGAGAGGAGGATGAGCCCGAGCAGTGAGTTAGTGCATGCTCGAGTCTGCACACACCTAGGGGCGGGCGTGCTGCAGGCAGGAGGAGCGGTGTGTGCAGGCTGACGGGTCTTTGAGGGCCTGGAGCACGGTGAGGTGGGGAGGGCTGGGGGGTCACTGGAGGACCAGAGGGGCACGTAGGGCCGTGGGAGGAGCTTGACTCACATTCAGGACCCTCCGACTCTGGACACCTCCAGTTTCGATCCCTCCCTGGTGGTGGCTGTTTCTGCACGGTGGGCCCCTCACCAAACCCAAGCAAGACAACATAGGTTAGACCCTCGGTTTGCCTAAGGGCCATAGAGCAAACAAGGAGGAAAATAAGCCAGCATTGGGCAGTGGTTTGCCATTTGCCATTTGCGAAGCTCTTTTCACACCTGTGCCTTCATTTGGTCCTGAGCACTGTCCCCAGTGCGCAGATGAAGAAACTGAGGCGTGGGAGGGGCCTAAGGCCTCCTAACTGGTGGGGCCAGAAAACAGATCTGAGTCCACATCTGTTTAATTCCCAAACTGCATCGCCCCCGCCCCCTGCCCCTTCACTGGACTGCCAGGCAGGCTTTTAATCGGGGAGGCTAGGGTGACGTCCACCCCAGGATGTGGGTTTTAATCTGTTTGGGGAAGCAGAAAGGAACAGGAACCAGATGGCAGGGGAGGTGGGGGAGAGGAAAGGCTGGCGTAGGACCTGGTGCAGGGAGGCTTGGCAGGTGCGTCAGCTCGTCAGGGCGAACAACAGCAGCTGCATTTACTCGAGCCCTTATGACACGCCTGGCCTTTGCTAGGTCCTGGGATGTGTCATCTCCTTTACTCCATAGATGACCGGGGCTGCGGCACTCTCACAGCTAGTTAGCGGTAGAGTCGGGACCACACCCAGGTCGGCCTGAACCCAAGGGCTCGCTGCCCCACCCCGGATGGTGCTTCTGCTGCCCAAATGTCTCCCTGGCCGTGTGCTGACCTTCTCTGTGCCTCTGTTTCTTCATCTGTAAAACAGGCATGACAGTACCTATGAAGCATGAAGAAGGCACTTTTGTTCATCAGAATTCTTCTTAGGAAGAGTGTAATATTTGTCTAAAAAGGGAAATCCATGGGGTGACCAAAGCCAATACCTCAAGGGTTTGGAGCCAATTGATGCCAAGACTTTCTAGAAGGAAGAGGGTAAAAGCAGTCTGCACGAGATAAGGAGGTCTGCTTCTTCCAGAGAAAGGAGGTGTGGACTAAGCGAGGTATTGTAGTCTCCCCGCAGATTTGCAATAAAGCTAATAAATTCAGAAATGCTTGGTATGGGTGGATATTTAGAAACCAGTGATGGAGCTGAGCTTTGCACTTGAAATATCCCAGAATGAAAGAGACCCAGCCAGGTAGACAGAGGAGCCCACATGCAGGAGGAGTCCTGGGACTCGGGACCGCCAGTGGCCACAGACTCTCCAGGACCAGGCACACTCGGTTCTCCCAGGGACGAGGGCACCCCAGCTGGCACCTGGTTTTCATGACCTCGATAGTCACAGCTACCTGCTTGCCATCCCCCTAAACCTCCTGAAGTCATGTATCTACCTCGTCACACGTCAAGCCTCCTGTTGCCCCCTGGGTTCCATCCTCTGCTGCCCTCCGTCCCTCCCTGCTGCTTCCGCGCTGTCATCTTCATCACCTTTGCAAAGTGAGCTCTGACCTCCCCCGGGTGAAAAACAAAGCAAGGCAAAGCAGAGAAGCCAAGCCCTCCCCCAGCCCCAGTGCCCCGGGGCCCTGCAGCACTGCCCTCCCTCCCCTCGAGCAAGTTGACCGCACCGCTTTCTCCACCTCCTGACCTGGCGCCTTTTGAGCTGCACCTGCCACCGCTTCCTGACTTGTCAAGGTCACCAGGGTGACCTCCACAGTGCCGCCTCTTACGACCGCATCTCTGCTGGGAGGTACATGCCACGGGGACCCACGCCCCCTCCTTCTGGAAACACTGGGACTCCGTGACACTGCCTGCCTTCCTTCCCATCTGCCTGGCGCACCTGCCTCAGTCTCCCTCGCTGAACCCTCCCGCCCTGGCCCTCAGGGCTCAGGCCAGCTTTCCCTGGTGGGGAGACCCCTCTTTCCTCTGTCGAGCCCGTCAATTCCGGCGGCTATTTTTAACAGCTTCATGGAGATATAGTTGACATATGATAAACTGAACGTATTTAAAGTGACATATTTAAAGACATAATTAAAGTGATAATTTGATAAGTTTTGACATAGGTATACATTCAGGAAACCATCACTACAATCAAGATAATGAAGATATCCATCATCCCCCAAATTTCCCTCCTGCTTCTTTGTCATGTCCCTCGAAAGCCTCTCCCCTCTCCCCAGGCAACCACGGATCTGCTTTCTGTCGCTACAAGTTAGCTTACATTTTCTAGAATGTTATGTCAGTGGAATCAAAGGGGATATTCTCTCTTTTTTGCCTGGTTTCTTTCACTTAGCACAATTCTTTTTAGATTCACTCGTTTTCATGTGTGTGTCAAGACTTTATTCATTTTTATAATGGAGTAGTATTCTATTGCATGGATATACAATTCATCTGTCCATTTTTCTGTTGATGGACATTTGGGTTGTTTTCTGTTTTGAGATATTACAAATAAAACAGCTAGGAACATTCACGTATAAGTCTTTGTGTAGACATATGTTTTCACTTCTCTTGGGTAAATACCTAGGAGGTGCATGGCTAGGTCTTATGGTATAGGTAAGTTTTACTTAAAAAAAAAACAAAAAAAAACCCTATCCACTTTTCCCAAGTGACTGTTACCATTTCACACTCTCTCCAGCAGCATAGGAGAATTCCAGTTCCTCCACAGGCTCAATAACACTTGGTCTGGTCGGTCTTCCTAGTTTCAGGTGAGTGGTGATGGGATCTCACTATGGTTTTATCACACGTGACCCTAAGCATCAATGATGCTGAGCATTTTTCATGTGCTTATTTCCCATCTGTATATGTCCTTTAGTGAAGTGTTTGTTCAAATCTTTAGTCTTTTTTTTTAAATCAAGTTGTTTATTTTCTTATTATTGAGTTACCAGAGTTCTCTAAATATATTGCCTACAACTGCTTTTTGTATTTGCAAATATTTTCTCTGGCTTGTCTTTTCATTCCCCTAATAGTGTCTTTTGAAGAACAGAACTTTTATATTTTTACGAAGTCCAGTGTATCCATCTGTTCTTTTATGGATCATGTTTTTGACATCCTATCTAAGAAATCTTTGCCTGTCCCCAGGTCACAAAGATTTTCTCCTATGATCTCCTCCAGAAGTTTATAGGTTTAAGTTTTATGTTTAGATTTATAGTTCATTTGAAGTTAAGTTTTGTAAATGGATCAAATTTCAAAATTTTGCCTCTAGATTTCCAATTGTTACAGCATCATTTGTTGAAAATATGATCTCTCCCCTACTGAAGTACCTTTGCACTGTTGTCAAAAATCAGGTCTCCAAATATGTGTGAGTCTGCTTCTGGATTCCATTCTATCCCATTGGTCTATTTGGCTGCCTTAATGTCAACCTTATACTTTCTTGATTTTAATGGCTTTCTAGTAAGTCTTGAAACCAGGGAAGGTTAGCCCTCCATCTGTGTCCTTTTTCTTTAGATTTCTCTTGGCTCTTCTAGGCCTTCTGAATTTTCATATGAATTTGAGAATCAGACTCTAAACCTTTACAGGAGAAAGGATTCTGGGATGTTGATTGGGACTGTGTTTCACCTAAAGGTCAATGTGGAGAGAATTAACATATTAGCAGTATTGAGGCTCCTGAGCCATGCACATGGGACACCTCTATATTCCTTTGGTGTTTCATCTCTCTCAGCAGTGTTTTATACTTTGAGGGGTATAGGTCATACACATCTTTTGCCAGACTTATTCCCAAGTACTTTATATTTTTTGATGCTATTGTAAAGGGTATTATTTCATTAACTTCAATTTTGATTATTTGTTGCTAGTATATAGAAATATAATCGATTTTTATACATTAATTTTGTATCATGCAACCTTCCTAAACATACTATTTCTAGTAGCTTTTTAATAGATTCCATTAGATTTTCTATGTAGATGATTATGTCACCTGCAAGAAAAGGCAATTTTACTTTTTTGTTCCCAATCTGAGTGCTGCTTCTTATTTCTTTCCTCCTCCTCCTCCTCCTCCTCCTTCTTCTTCTTCATATTATTGAGCCAGCTGGAACTTCCAGTACAGTGTTGAATAGAAGTAGGCATCTTATTCTTGTGTCTTGATCTGAATGTGAAAGCATTCAGTCTTTTACCATAATGTACGATGCTAGTTCTGGGATTGTCATAGACACCCTGTCCCTGGGTCAGGCTGAGGAAGTGTCCTCTGTTCCTACTCTGCTGAGACTTGTCACCAAGAATGGAGGTTGGATTTTGTCACATGCTTTTTTTTGCATCTATTGAGTTGGTCATATGGTCTTTCCTTCTTAATTATTAAATAATGAATTTATTTGCTTGATTTTTTAATATTAAACCAGTCTTACATTCATGGGATGACTCCCCCCCCCCCGGTCATGATTATCATATAAGATTATCATAAGCTCCTTGTGCTATTATGTATCATTGGATTTTATTTGATAAAATAATGTTGAGAATTTTTACATCTTTATTTTTGTGGGTTCTTGGCCTGTCGGCTTCCATTCTTGTAATGTCTTTGTCAGGTTTTGGTATCAGGATGATGCTGGCCTCATAGGTCTTATTTCTAGAATTATAGAATTGGTATTATTTCTGTAGAATTCATATTATTTCTTCTTTAAATGTTTGATAGAATTTACTAGGGAAGCTGTCTGGGGCTGGACTTTTCTTTATGGGAAGGCTTGGACCTACAAATTCAGTTTATCGAGGAGGTAAAGGAACACTCAGGCTCTGTGTCTCTTCTTGAGTGGGCTTTGGTAGTTTGAGTCTTTCAAGGAATTTGACCTTTTCATACTAAACTGCCAAATGTACTGTCGGGACATCGTGACTAATATTAATATCTATAGAATATGTAGTGATGTCACCCTCTTATTATTGGTAAGAGTAATCATCTTTTCTCTCTTTTTCTAACTGCTCACTCCGCATATGTATTTGTCATGTTATGGATCTTCTCAAACTACCAGCTCTTGGTTTCATGATTTCCTCTATTGTTTTTCTGTTTCCAATTTCACTCGTATCAGCTCTCAGCTTTATTATTTGCTTTTAATTTGCTGTTCTTTTTCTGAGTCTCTTAAGGTGAGATGTGAGGTCATTTATCTGAAGCTTGTCTTCTTGTCTAATACAGGCATCCAGGGCCGCACATTTCCCTCTGATTGTTTCAGTTGCATCCCATACATTTTGATAGGTTATATTTTTATTTTCATTCAGGTTGAAGTACTTTCTTGGGGCCTTGTCAGCTCCGGTGGCCCCTGAGTCACTGTGGCGCATGCGTGGAGAGCGGACTGGCCCTGAGACTATGGCCGGTCACTCACTCTCTAGTGAGTGAGTCTGAAGACGTCGGTTTCCCCACCGATCCCAAGAATGGCTCCCTATGGTCCTTCCAGTTCCACTGTCCTCTGAGGAGGCTCTATTTAATCCCCTCATTTCCTGGGTAAAAAGCCGGACTCCCCCTGCCCCCCCCCCGCCGCCCTCCCCCCACCCAAGAGCTAGGTACATCATTCATGGTCAGGGCCAAGGCAGGCCTAGAACCCCTGCCCCCTGAAGTGTGGTGGAGAGGCCTTTAGCATCCCAAGTGACAGTCCCCAACACAGCCTACGGGTCAGTTCCCTCATGCCAGTGATAAGCTCCTTGTGCTATTTGCTCTTTTAATCCTGAAGTAGGTACAGGTCTTATGGCCATTTTGCAGATGTTCAAATCAAAGCTCAGAGGTATGACGCTTCCTGCTCCAGGTTCCACCCGGAGGAAGGAGGAGTGTGGGCTCACATCTGGGTCTGTCTGACCCACGCCGGCTCTTCACCACTAAGCGTTCTTGGTCTCCTGCCCCTTCCCCGCTAGCAGCAACGTGCCCTTCCTGCCCCCGGGGTTGTATGGTCACAGCCGTGGCGAGAAGGAACAGAGGAGCAGAGGAGGAAGATGTGGAGGGGTGGGAGGAAGGCTGGGAAGAGACAGAGCAAGAGGGAGATGCTTTCTGATTATGAAAAAGTCTTTTGACCTTTTCATGTTCATTTAACGAAGTCGAAAGGGGTTGAACGTTGGTGCACTTGCCTTTAAGTATAAATGCAGATTAACGAGGGAAAATCTGCTTTGCTAAGCTTGGAAATCATGGAGATCAAATCGAGCATGATATTAAGTCTGATAATGCCAACCCCCAGGGCTGTAGCCGGCGCCCGAGCATGAGTCCTGTGCGCTCCAGGCCGCGTCCTCAGGTCCTGTGAAGGAGCAGGGGCCTCCCCGCATTAGGGGCGAACCTCGATGGAAAGACCCGGGGGGGTCTTCGTGGTCCACCCACCTTTCTGTCTTTATTTTAAGAGCTGACCAGTCATGATGTGCTGAACTTTGGCAACACGACAGAGCAGGACGGAGACCCCCGCGGTGCCGGCAGGGGTAGTGGGGCCTCAGCAAGGCGGAGTGTGAGCAGAAGGCGACTCCACCACAGATAGTTCAAATCCCTGTGGCTCCAAAACCCGGGCCCACGTGTCTGCTCTGAGCGTTAGTTTCTGTGCCCCCACAGCGGGCCTCAGCACTCCCTCTGTGAGGGTAGTAATGAGGACTAAGTAGGAGAATGCACATTAGTCAGTATTTATGGATGCTCTCTGTGGACTGAGCCTGGGCAAACATCAGGCCGGAAGCAGGAAGCAGGCTGGAGGGCCACTGGCCCCTGACCGACCATTCAGGATTCACTAGGACCCATGGGGCTAAAGCCAGCTGAAGTCACCTAGGAACGAACGGGTCAGTGGCTCCAAAATTGGGTGGGCAGGGTGTGTGCCCCCTGGGTCACTAATGTCACCGAGCATTGGCTCTGGGCACCCCTCAAAGTGCAGTCTGTGGGCTAAGTCCCTCAGTCCTCCCAGCACCCTCCGGGAGGGTCCATCAGGGTCCACAGATGAGGCGTCACCCAGCACGGACCACCGGGTGCCACCTCGGCTGCGTCACTCTGGCGCCTGCGCTCCTAACCCCGAGCTTCGCTGATGCACCTGCTGTGTCTCTCAGTGTGGCCTCCACCGGCCCCACAGCATTTCCATCAGGAAAAATACCCTCTCATTTTACAGGCTAAACCAAGTGCCACCTGCTCTGAGGAGCCTTCCCTGATCTCTGCTCCAGGAGCGCCCCATCCCGGGGCAGAGTCTCTGTGAAAGCATCCGTCTCTGGCTTGCTTAGGGTGCATCCACGTGTCCTTCTCCCCCTCTAGACAATAAGTCCCCAGAGGGTGGTTCATGGTGGCATCCATCAGCCTTGATGGGGAACCTCATTGTTTAACTGAAATTGCACCGCTCCAGGGAAGGGGGCTGGTTGGAGATCCCCTCATTCCAATAATCTCTGGGTGCCCTTGGTCCAATCACTTGACTCTATAAACCCCGAGTTGCCTCCAAGTCAGGTAGGGTGGGGGCAGTTGATGTCCTCAGATCCCTCCTAATGAAAATGTATAATTGTATTCATTCTGCGAAGACACCTCAGTGCCCTGACGCCCTTCCACGCTCTGCCCCCTAACCCTGCTCTACTTTCCTCACAGCTCTTAGCGCCCCTCAGGCTCCATAGTCAGATGTCTGTCTGTTCCTTTTCCCTGCACTGGAATGCCAGGCCCACCAGCAGGGAACTGGGTCCATCCTGCTCACCATGGAGTCCCTTGCCCAGCAGAGTGGGCCTGCACACGGGAGGTGCTCAAAAAGTGTTTGCTGAGTGTGTGATCTGATTAATGAATGGCTGGTTAATGCCATGGGGTCTGAAGTTGGGCAGGTCTGGGTTTAAGCCTTGTTTCGTTTCCCAAGCTCCCCCGTGTCCCTGAGCAGGTGGCTTCTCTGCGAGTCTCTTCGCTAATGTGGAGCCATTAGAAATAGCTCTTCCCTCCTAAGATGGGGTAGCAACAGCCTGAGACTGAGCACAGCACCCGGCACCGAGGAGCGCCCAGGAAACATTCTCCCTATGGCTACATGCAAGCTGTTCTCATGGGCTTCAAGCGGTGGGACTTGGAACAAGTGGGTCCCCTCTGAGACTCAGTGTCCCCGTCTGTGAAGTGGGAACACTGACCCCTATCCTGGAAGATGTCTGTAAAGGCTCAGTAAGATGATGAGGATGGCAGCTAGACCGATTTCATGCCTCCTACGCGTTCAGCCCTCGGTTTATACAAATTAATGCATTTCATCCTTATTGCAACCCTAAAAGGTTGTGCCAATATTATCTCCATTTCACACTTGAGAAGCTAAGGCACAGGAGAGGGAAGTAACCGGCTCTGGGGCGCCACCAGCGAGCAGGGCGCAGAGTAAGCACGCTGCAGCCTCAGGCTGGGTCCTCGGCGCTATGCGGGTGCTGTCCGCCCACCCAGCTCAGTCCTCCCCCTGCCCCCCAGCTGGGCCAATCTCCTCTTAGAGGCTCAGCGCCCCCCCACTACTCCCACCCCCAACCCCGGGTGCAGGTGATGTTTTCTCCACTGCTGGCTCTTCAGTCATTTTTCTGTTTTTTAAAAGGGATTGGACACTTGGGTCCAGGAGAGAAGACAGAGGGAGGAGACAGACAGGTGGAGATTTGAGCTGATGGGGAAGTGGGTACCGTGCACGGATCGATAACAGAGAAACGGAAACCAGCAGCGTTTTCTCTGTGTATTCATTTGTCAGGGCTCTAATGGATTCTCAAGTCTTTGCAAGACTTCTACAGAGTGAAATGAGGAGCTTTGCGGGTGGGACAGTCCAGCTGTGGGCAAGGAAAGGGAAGGACCAGAACGAACGCCCTGCTCGCAGGGGCGACGCCGGGGACTCTGCAGGAAATGGGGGCCCTCACTGAGCACCTGAGGAGTGCGAGGAAGTGGGCAGACGACCGAGAACCAGAGAGGTCAGCCCTGTCCCGATGAGGAGAAGAGGGGGCCTTATCAGAAGCACGAGACAGAACTGGTTCATCGACCCGCTGCCACGCTGGCGCGATTTTGCAAGCTTCCCTGGGGTTACCGGTCCCCTGGGGTAAATTGTCCCACTGTCGTTCATGCGAGGGAGCCATAAAGCAATGAGGTTTGCACACACCTACAGCTCCTGAGTCTTTGAGCTTCATCAGCCAAGAGCTTCACCCAAGTTACTCTCTTGCTGGGGAGGAGCGGGGGCAGCAGGCAGCTCCAGGGGCCACAGTGATAAGCATACAGCTGACCTTCCCAGGGCCTGTGGCCAGGTCCTTTGCAGGGCAGAGGAGGGAGCAGGGGGGGCACTGAGAAGAGGCGGGAGAGCAGAGGGTGGGGAGCGGTGCTGGGGAGAGGCCAGGAAGACACTGGCTTTCTGGTGTCAGCCAATCAGAAGGGGCTGTGCTGTGTGTATGATGAGAGAGAGAGAGAGAGAGAGAGACTTCCCTGTCATCCCCGACTACACACACACACACACACACACACACATACATGGGCATGATATGCACACATAAGCATGTGCACAAAGGTACGCTCGTGGGCACACAGGTGGATGCACACACAGACACGTATATGCCACTCGCCCTTTGTTTCACTCAGCAGGCTTGTTACTTCAACATCTTGTTTGTGCTACTTTTTTCAACAAAAATCCGCACAGAGGTTGGGACCCGGAGCCCAGAGAGTGAGGGCTGATCGGTTAATGCACGGGTTCCAGTTTTCTCAGAGGCTCTACTCAGCACCACCTTTGATGAGGCTTTGATGAGGAGTCTCCACACTTAGCATGGCTCCCGGAGAGCGTGATAACAATGGCATTTATTGAGCACTTACTGTATGCCCGGTGCCTAAGCCAACACCTCCCATCCGCTAACCTGTTGGATCATCTCCACGACAGCCCTTCCAGAGAAGCGCTAGCCCTGTTTCACAGATGGGAGGTTGAGGCACAGAGAGGTGTGGCCACTTGCTCAAAGCCTCACAGCTTCGTGGTGGAGGGTAGTGAAGCCTGGACTGAAGAAGATGATGAGGGCATTCAGCAGGTGCCTGATAAATGGTCTCCTTCTACACATGCACCTCATGGTGACCCATTAAGGTGGCTGAGACCAGAACGAACCAGAAGGAGCCTCAGTGGTCGCACTGGAAGGGGCTTACATCATTGACTCTGCAAGTCCTATTTTCAGACAAGGAAACCGAGGCCCCAGGTTGTTGGGGTTTGGGTCATTCATGAGCCAGTGTTACTTCTTCACCCACAGCTATGGTTCAAATGTCCCTTCTAAATTTAAAAATAATATAATTGGGGCGCCTGGGTGGCTCAGTCAGTTAAGCGTCTGCCCTCGGCTCAGGTCATGATCTCAGGGTCCTGGGATCGAGCCCTGTGTCAGGCTCTCTGCTCAGCGGGGAGCCTGCTTCTCCCTCTGCCTGCCACTCTCCCTGCTTGTGCTCTCTCTGTCAAATAAAATAAAATTTTAAAAAAGTAAAAAGATAATAATAATAATAATAATCAGTAAAGAGAAACGGACAAGCAAGAAAGTAGCTCCCAAGTAACCCGTGGGACAGGCTGGCCCCTACCCGCTTGTCCCAAGAGCCCATGGAGAAGATCAAGGCTCTTCTCTCTAAGGGGATGGAGGCTGAGGGTAGTGCCCACATGTGGCCTTTCTACAGCGGGGCCACCCACACAACTCCCCACCTCACCCTTCCATTGTTCCTCACGCCCCACTCACCCCAGCCCTGCAGGGCATCCACACCTTCTCTTCACCTCTGCTCAGACGTGGTCCTGTATTCACCTCCAGAGCCCTCTGCCTCTGCTCTTCACACTTAGACTCAGGCCCCTCCCCCAGTGCCTGCCCACACGCCCAGCTGCCCCTCAACCTGGAAAGGGGAGAGAGAGCCCCCCCTTCGGACCCTCCCAGCCCAGCAATTGTGGCCAGAGTGTTGAGAGGTCCGGTCTCCTGCCTGCTCAGAAAATAACAGCCCCACTCCTATGACCATGGACTTCTGGCTATGATCATAGGCTTTTACAGTCTCTCCCACCTATTTGGGAAAGAGCATATCTATTACTTTAAACAAATAAAAATAGGCACAAGCCAGCCAGAAAAGTCAAAAAGTAACCAAAGTTAACATACAAGCAGATACATAATCTTCATTGCAGAAGGTCCTGAGAGCATGTGCAGAAACTGGTTCAGCCATGCGCATTTCCCTGAAATCTGAGGCAGCAGAGGAAGGAGCTGGACCAAGAGCCCATGTGTCCTTGAGCAAATCATGCCGTGTCCATTTACTACCAACAGCTATTTATCGAGCACCTACTGTGTGCACTGTGGTTAGGAACATGCGTCTAGAAACCTGATTGCTTGGGCTCACCGTCCGGCTAAGCCACTGCCACCTGTGTGTGTCCCAAGGCAAATGACTTCACCTTTCTGTGTCTCAGTTTTCTTATCTGTAGAATTTGATAAGATTATTTATCTCACAGTGCGTCAGTGAGGATTAAGGTAGATAGTCCTTGCAAAGTGCTTTCATTGATTCCGGGCACATGTAAGTGAGTTCTTCATACCTGTTAGCAATTGTTAGTATTGGGTGGGTCCTGCCCCAAACAAGACACAGTCCCCGCCTCGTGGAACATACCTACAAGGTAGGGGTCTGCTAACTCCATTGAATACATGAAGAAACTGGTTCACAAGTGAAGTGACTTGTCCAGCGTCACCCAGCTAATCACCGACAGAACAGGGATCTGTTCTGGATCCATTTACAACTGTGTTTGGGTCCATTTACGACTATGTAGCAGAGAGTCTGGCCAATAGCAGCTTAAACAAATGCAGGTTGAGTTTCTCGCCTGCAGGGAGGTGCATAGGGTGGTTGCTGGTGCTGGGTGTTGTGGGGGCACAAAGGGAGCCCCACTCAGTGTGGGGCGGTCAGGGCAGGCCTCCCTGAGAGAGGACATCCTGTGGAGACCTGGGGGCCTGGGGGAGGTGGTCAGTAAAGGAGGAGGGGCTCTTGCGGCAGAGGGAAGAGTTTGTGCAAAGGCCCAAGAGACAACAAGTGACCAAGACACAGAGGCAGGATGGCAAGTGGTCCATGTGACCCAGGTAGGTTGTGGGAGATGGGGATGACCAAGAATTGAGAAGACAGAAGAAGCAGTGGGGGCTGGATCCCCAGGGACCTCAGGGGTCACATTGGAGGGATTTGATCTTAACTTTAAGTCTAGTGGGAGCCCTTGGGGACAGAAAGCCCTGGAAGTTTCCACAGGATATACATCTTAGAAAGATCATGACCCTGCTGCTTGTAGGGTGGGCTGGTGGGGACAGGTAGTGTGGAGGGTGGGCTGGGTGGAGAAATGGTAGGGAAGGTGGGGACAGTGCGTTGAGGGAAGGGGTTGAGGATGGTGGGCTGGGGACCAGTTAGGAGGTTTTGGGTCACTCAAGGCAGGCATGGTGGTTTCTAGAAGCAGCTAGGACTGCAGAAAGGCCTTATTGGGGCAAACTTGGGGAGGAGGAGGTTGGGGGCAACTCAGATGGGTGAAGAGATGGTGGTGGGTCTTGATGACCAGATCTGCAGCCTAGGCACCAGCAGGAGCACAGAGAAGCCCTCCAGCTCGCGTTACTCCAATGCTGCAAGAAGGTCCTAGAAGGGCCCCATGTGGTCCCATCTGCTCCTCCCTGGCCTCAGGGTGGCCTTTCCATGGTGCCGCCTAGGACGACGCATGCTTCCTATCATTATCTGCAGTGCCTCGCTGTTGGCCACTGTAAGACCTCCTGAGGTCCCCCTGGCTGGCCCCATGCATGCCCCCCGGGGGTCCTCAGGTCTCAGTGCTCTCACAGTCTCAGCAGAGATGCAGATCCATCCTCATTTCAGCCTCCTCCTGGAGTAATATCAAAAGTGGGCTGGTAACCCTTTGCGTCTGCCCTCCTCAAAGTAAGGAGCCTTCCTGGGCTCACTGCCAGGCTGTTTCCTGGGAGCCTGCTGGAGACAGGGTCCTCTGGGAGGGGCCTGACTCCCAAGGAATGTTCTGGGCCCTTGGGGATGCCGAGACCCTGCTCTCCCCTACCCTCCTGCTGACAGCACGCCTGGCCTCTATTTTCTGCCGTGAGCCATGGGGATGGCAGCACGAGGCCGGGAGGTGTCTCGGCTTTCTTGGGTGCTACAGTCCCCCCCAGCTGTGTGCTCTCCCTTCTCCCAGAGCCTCAGAGAAGCTGACAGTCAGAGCCCTGGGCCTTGGGCTGTCCAAAATGGGAGCAGAGGTCGTGGGTCCTAGACCTGGCAGGTGGGGCCCTGGGGTGAGACCCAGGGAAAGACACGCTCACTGATGACTCGTATTTCAGCCCTATAGCCCTCCGGGTTTCATACCACTCCCTCCTGATCTTTGTACTGCAGTTTGACAACCCTCTGAAGAACTGCCCGCGAGATGCTGCTGGAAGCACATGTCGAGACGCGTGGCGCACGCATGACCTCTCCTCAGGCTCACCACAGCCCTGGGAGCTGCTACTCTTGTCATCCTCGGCGTGTGGACCAAAAAATGGATGCATGCAGGGGTTAAGTCACCTGCCCACGGTCTCATGGCTCATAAGGTGTGGACCACCCCCCTAAACACCACAACTCCCGAAAAGGCCCTCCATGATGATCTAGTCTTTTCCTTATTATATAGAAGGGGAAACTGAGGCCCAGAGAGGGCAAGCAACTCCTTAACCGTCAGCCAGCACACGAGTGGTTGAGCCAGGCCTCCTGACGCCTGCCCACAGCTCCTCCCTGTGCGGGCCGTTGTGGCCACCTTCTCCTTGGGCACTGGCAGAGGGGTGACCCAGAGGCTGGAAGAGGCTGGGCACAGGGAGGCCCAGGTAGGTAGCTCGGGAGGGCCCCGCGAAGATGGGCGGTGCCTACAGCAGCCGGCAAACTGTTCCTCTCTCCCTCCCACACACGGGCGAGAAGTATGGGCTTTGAAAATGAAAGTCGGCTTGAAGTAAACAGATTAGTAGTGGTTATGTGCTAGCACTTTATTAATTAAGTGTCCTAAATACATTGAAACCTAGGCATTTAATTTAGATTTATAGGGATAATTTAAATTTATAAGACCAGTTATTATGCATTAAGTACAGAAAATGCCAATTGGTTTTCACAGGCGATATTTATTGAAGTATTAAACAAAAAAACTATATAAAATGTAATTGCCCTTTCGGTGAGCGTCAGAGCTGGTAGGGAGTTTGGGGGTGGGGGGAGGTACGCCTCACTTCGGGAGCTGCTCTCTTATTGTCCGGATGGCAATTTCATCTTCCCCTCGTTAGGCGTTGAAATGAAGCTTAGGCATCGTGCTGCAAATTAGCTACACGCATTATGTCTCATGATGCAAGACACTGTCTGGGCTACTTCTACGCCAGCTGGAGAGTGGAGCGGTGTGCAGGACTAGAGGGCCAGTGAAAGTACCCAGAGTAGGAGTCTGGAACCCTGGGTTCTTGTCCCCAGCTGGCACTGGCTGGCCTGTGACCTTGAAGAACTCACCGAACCTCTCGGCGCTTTGTCTTCAGAGCTCAGAACTAGGAGGGACAGGGACTGGTGGTCTGGATGCCCCTGCGGGCTCCGGCATTTGATGAACCTGTGGATTTGATCCCACATCTGGATGGGGCACTGAATACTGTGTCATAACACCCCCATTGCTCTCTGTCTCTGTCTCTCTTCCTTGTACACGCTGTGGGGTGGGTGGGGACGCTGTTGCTCAGGCCACCTCGACCCCCACAGTCAGACCCACCAAGGTCCCCCAGAGCCCATGCCCATGCACCGCTGTGGCTGACACAGCGCGTGACAGCTACAGGGACCCGCAAAGTCACTTCCTGTGCAGCGAGAGCCCCAAGTGAGCCTCTGTGGGGGTCCCTAATACCCTCACACTGCATGCTATGCTGGGAGGACCATCCATACCCTTTTTCCCCTCCTCCCCGTCAGCAACCAACCCTTCCAGTTGGTTCTTTCCAAGCCCTAGATCATTTAGCCAAACTGTTGCCACTGCCTATGAATTGGGTGGATCTTTGCCTCCGGCCATTTCCCCATCCGGGCTAAGCGGACAAAGACATGCACTGCTTGAAGGCCTGCCCCTGGGACAGCTGCTCCTTCTTCCCGTCTTTGGGTCCTTCTGGAGTGCTACAGCAGTCACTTCACTGGTGCCATCTCATCAGTTAGCCAGGGCAATGGACTAATGGTTCCTCCCCTGCCCCTCCTCCAAAGATATGTCCCCCCAGAACCTCAGAAGGTGACCTCATTTGGAAAAGGGGTCTTTGCAGATATAAGTCAGGTGAGGCTGTGAAGATGAGATCACCTGGGATTAGGGTGGGACCTAAATCCAATGACAAATGTCCCTAGGAAAGACACAGAGAGGGCTGCAGAGGGCCCTGTGGAGAGGGGGCAGAAGCTGGGGGCAGGAAGTTTCCGCAGGCCCCGGAAGCATCCACCGCTAGAGGAGGCACGGAGGGCTCTCGCCCAGAGCCTCTGGAGAGAGCATGGCCACCGAGTTCGTGGCGGTCTGCGACAGCAGCTGCCGGCAGCCCATACAGGCATACCTGGTGTTCTCTGCTTTGCTTTGTTGAGCTTTGCAGATAATGAGCTTCTTTACAGATTGAAGGTTTGGGGCAGCCCTGCATCGAGCAAGTCTGCCGGCGCCGTCTTTCTAACGGCATTCGCTCACTCTGGGGCACATTTTGATAATTCTCCTGCTATTTCAAACCTTTTCATTATTATAAAATGTGTTGTAGCAGCCTGTAATCATTAATCTTTCATGTGATTATTGGCATTGTTTTGGGGCACCACGAACCACACCCATATAAGACAGTGACCTTAAATCCATAAATGTTGGGTGTGTTCTGACTGCTCCACCGACCAGCTGTCCCCCCCCACCCCGTCTCCCCCCTCTTCTGGGGCCTCCCTTCTCACTGAGATACTATAATATTGAAATTAGGCCAATTGATTCCCCTACAATGGCCTCTCAGCGTTCAAGTGAAAGGAAGAGCCGATCGATGAGACAAATTTCATCGTTGTCTTATTTTAAGAAACCGCCCCAGCCACCCCAGCCTTCAGCACCCGCCACCCCGATCAGTCAGCAACCATCCACCTCGAGGCGAGACCCTCTGCCAGCAAAAAAGATTATGACTACCTGAAAGCTCAGATGATGGTTAGCATTTTTTAGCAATAAAGTATTTTTAAATTCAGGTATGCACATGGCTTTTTGAGACATACTGCTATTGCACACTTACAGACTCCAGCATAGTGTAAACATAACTTTTATAGGCACTGAAAACCCACAAGCATCCTTTAACTCGCTTTCTCGTGGCGGTCTGGAACCGAACCCACGATATCTCCGAGGTATGCCCGCGCGGCTGGTGACGGAGAATGTCACACCGGGCCAGCCGTGTGGGTGGAGAGAAAGGTGCTGTTGCAGCTGGAGAGGGTGCTGTGAGATCTTGCCACCTGCTCACGCCGTCTGCCTGCTCCCACGATGTGCCTGAGCCCCAGTGTGCATATGCGCCCGCCCCCTGGCGCCGGCTGGCTGTTGCACCTGCCGACCCCGGGCAGCTTGGGCCGCCGGGCTCCTAGTCACTTAGCAGCCCTGGGTCACACACTCCGTCTCTACCAGGTCCCGGGAAAAGTCAACAGCTATTTTCAAATGGATGACAGTTGCCTGTAGGAGTAGAGACAGACACGTAGAAGCCTGTACCGTGAGTCTCCTACTGGGGCCTGCCGCTGCCCCCGTGCAGCATCCCTGCTTGCACAGAGAGGGCCACTGGCCAGCCCGGGTCCTAGGGCGCAGGTGTCAGGGCAGTTCGTTCCACAGACTGGAACTGCTGCGTGGCCTTTTCTGGCTCCGAGCCCACTCGGCTCTGCAAGCCCCTAAAAAGCAGGCTGCGCAGCCCGCATGCGTCCTGGAGGTGGTCACCAAAGCTCAGAGACGCCCCCAGGCCTTGTACCTCATTCTTAGCTTATGCCTCCTTTCCCAATCAATGCCTGCACTTCCAAATGCAGGACAGTGAGTTGTTGAGTTCAACTTAAGTGTACAGCTCCGCACCCCCCAGGATGGCATTCTGGGTCTGCTTTTTGTTTGCGTCTGCCTTGTGGCTACAAAACAAAAGCTTCCGTAGGGCAACTGTAGAAGATCTCTGGTTTTATGGCATGGAGAGTTTAAAGATTTTATTTTATTTATTCATGAGAGACAGAGAGAGAGAGAAGCAGAGGGAGAAGCAGGCTCCCAAGGAGCAGGGACTCGATCCCAGCACCCTGACATTATGACCTGAGCCGAAGGCAGATGCTTAACCATCTGAGCCACCCAGGTGCCCATGTGGCGTGGAGAGTTTAAACACCGTGCTCATCATGGGCCTTCTGCGAACTCTCCGGCTGTGTCCTAAGCAGCCTTATGACGGGGCCACCACCACTGTAGGGGCCCGGGCTGCAGCCAGGGGTCTGACAAAGTAGCCAACCGCAGCGTCACGGTGGGGGGAGGTGGTTGTTCAGGGACTGAAGGCCCCAGCTTGCCCCGCCGATGACTACTGTGGTTCGGCGGTGGTCCCACTGTTCCCCGGCAATGAGATGCCCGCTCACTGCGCTCAAGCCTCCTCATGTCAGACAGCCCGGCCCCAAACCCCACCAGGGAGGGTTTGGTTCCTGGTGTCACTGCTGATGCCCAGCGCTGTAGGATTCAGGCTTGTTGAGGGAAAACAGAAACTACCCTAGGAACTACAAACAGATGGGATTTGATGCGGGGAACTGATTATAAACGTGTTGAAAAGCTGAGAGAGTGAGTAACAAGGGGAAGGGGAGAGGGCCTGGGGGCCGCAGGGCAGGAGGGAGAGGTCCTGTGGGCCGGGCATTGCTGCCCCTGCTGCTGTCACCGCAGACCCCACCGCTGCCAGAGCCCCCCTAGCCGCCCCCGCTGCCGCCCCTGGTCACAGCTTCTGCTGCCAGAGCCGTCAAAGGGCCGTGGAGCAGACAGCCAGCAGGTGCAGCCGGAACTTCTTCCAGAGGGCGGGGGGGGGGGGGGGGCGGGAGGGATACAAACGGCTTCTCCTGGCTCCTACCCTCCAGTCCTCCACGATGCCCTCCATGTCCCCGGCTACCTGGAGGCTGGTGGGCAAGGGGACCTGGGAAATGGGGCCAGCGGGCTCAGCATCGCGCCATCACGCTGTGGCCTATCTGTGCACACCGCCAGTGGACAAATGGCCGGCATGGTGGCTCACAGCTTGGACTTGGGTGCTTATTCACAACAGTTTGAAATTCAGCTCTGTGCCCTTGAACGTGTCGTTTACTCTCTCAGAACCCCACTTTACCCACGGGTAAAATGGGGTTAATGACATCCACCCTGCAGGGTTGTCGTCCAAGGATTAAATAAGTACTTGCCCGTGTCCAGGCTGGGGCCTGACCCATAGAGGCCCTCGGTCAGTGCAGCCTGATGCCTAACTGACTCTTTGACCTTGAGCACGTGCCTGGGCCTCTCTGGGCTCCATGTTCTCATTTGTTAAGTGAACAAGCTTGGGCTAGAGGCTCCCTCCAGCCCCAGGGAGCTGCATGGCCATGAGATGAAATGGATGGGCTGGGCAGGCAGGAGGGATGGAGGAAGGTCTGACAGCTGGAAGGGAGCCCAGAGGAAGAGGAGGCTGGAGGAGGCTCTGGTTGTGTCTGAGCACGCCGAGCTGTGCGCGTCACTGGAGGATATGTTCACACGTCAAACCGATCACTCTTCGGCCGCCTTAATGTTCTCTCTCTCCCCCTGCTAATGTCGCCTCTGGCAACACCACTCTGGTCTCTACTCTCTTTGATGTGCTCGCTCTCAGCACTGCTCGGTGGACAGGAAACTGCCAGGAGCAGTGTTTCTCTGCACACTGTGGTCCTGGAGGAAAGGGAGCCTCCAGTTACATCTATCATGAAGATGAGCTTTGTAAGTTCTGGGGCCTACGAGGGGCCTGCGTGCCTGAGCTTTGAGGCTCTTCCTGTCTAGGTAGGAATTACAAGCTTAAACCTGTTAGAATTCAGGTTTGGGAGCTGGCGACACGGCAGAAGCCAGGCTCTGTGGGGAGCACTGTAGCTTAGTTGTTAAGAGCACAGGGCATTTGTGTCCAGCAGAGAAGGGTTCAGGGTCCTGCTTAACTTCTCTGAGACTCAGTTTCTTTATTTATAAAAGGGAATAAGAATTTACTGGAATTGGCACATGCACTGTTTTGGCATCTACTTCCCCCTCTGTTCTCAGCGCCATCACTCCTCACCCTCCCTCGGGGAGAGGAAACCTGTATACCGCCCAGACCCTGGTATTCTGGCTGGTGATCCATCAGTGACCCTATCCCACCCCCCTCCTTTAACGGGTGCAAGCCGAGGCTGGACCAATCATAGCACTCCATTCCCCCAGGAACTAGTGATTGGTCCAAGGAGAGCATGTGACCAAAATCAGGCCTATCCGACTCCTTGATCAGCTCCTTCTATCAGAGAGAGCAGGTCCCTCTTACCCTCTGGAGCCCCTCGGTGGGAGGATGTGAGCGTGCAGCTGCCAGTCATTAGGACTCTGCTTCTCCATCCCCGCTCCTGCCTCCTAAGTCCATTCGCAAAGAGAAAGGTACTCCCACGCAGAAGTATAATGAGATGTTGAGATAGAATGAAAGATCCGGTGGAATCATCCAAGCTCCTGCATCCAGCTGTGCCTGAAGCTGTTCCTCACTCTTTCCCAGTTCTACAAACTATGAAGTCCCCTCCTTGGTGAATGCAGCTTGAATCTTTTGGTTGAAAGTGCCGGAGACCCAACTCAAGCTGCTTTCACCAAAGACAGAATTTAGTAGCTCAATAAATGCTGGTTTTTCCTCCAGCAGGAGTCACTGTGTGTCTTACTCTGGAGCTTATCACTCTGCTAAGCTTCCTGAGGGAGTGTCTGTCTCTTCCACTTGCCTGAGAAGCCCTCAGGGCAGGTACATGGTCTGATGTGCCCCGCATCTGCTCCCATCTCAGAGCCCGGTGTATAGAGGGCACCCAGGAAAAGTCTGATGAAGTGCTGGCCAGGTCTTCCTCCCCCTCCACGTCCATGACTCTTCCGTAGCCGTCCCTGGAACCACGGTTACTTGAACATTTGCTCTTCTCCTCCAAAAGCCTCCTCTGGACTGGGAGCTCTGAAGTCACTCATTCCTAACCCGGCCATTTACTGGGCACTGATTTGTTGAGCCTCGAGAGGCGCTGTTCTAGGCATGGGGGAGATAAAGGAGAACTGGACAGACTCCATTCTGCCCTCACGGCTCGCTCTTTTGTAGGAGCCTGATGAAAAAGAGATGTACCCCATCATGCCAGGTCCTGAAGGGGGCCCTGAAAAATATAATGCAGGGAGGTGGCAGGTTGGAGAGGAGCTGCTGGGTGGAGAAGACCCCGTCTTTGTCACCTGCTCCCCGCCACGACTTGCTGCTCCTTGCACAAGCTTGGGGCTCGGGAACGCTGGGAGAATGGGTAAGGACGGGGCCGTAGGCAGGCAGGTCAGTTGCTCCCGGACGTCTGGCTGTGGGAAGCAGGGCCCCCGAGGGAAGTGGAGGCAAGGGCAGAGGAGCAGGAGAAGTAGCAAAAGCTCCACTCTTGGAGCTGCTGCCAGCCCAGGTGGGGAGGGACCCCAGGACCCAAGGGAGCAAGCAAGAGGCCAGTCTGCGTGGCAGGGAGAGTGCAGGCAGTTTCCGGCCGGCCACCAGGGCTGGCCCAGACTACTTGTGGGCGCCTTTCTCAGGAACTGGCCTCGTCCCTGCCCCTGGAGTTGAGTCCAGGAGAGAGAAGGAAGGAATACCCCAACTCTTTCTCTCCCCTCATCCTCTCTGTCTGCTGCGCACGCCGTTGGCTGCACCCAATGGGAGCCAGCCAGCCATCAGGAGGCCCTGGAATGGTCCACACTGCCAGCCTCGCTGGGCAGCACTGGACGGGATGGCTAGAGAAAGGCTATGGAGAAAAACCAGTCAGAGACGGTTAGAATATTCCCTCAAAAGCTAATGGTGTTATCCCAGAAAGCTCTTAGAGTCATCTAGTTTCTTTATATTTTGGTGTCCATTGAATTTTTCTTGGAGTGTGAATCATTTGTTTTATGAAGCTATTTCAAAAGGAAATCAGGGCGCCTGGGTGGCTCAGTCATTCAGCGTCTGCCTTCGGCTCAGGTCATGATCCCAGGGTCCTGGGATCGAGCCCCGTATTGGGCTCCCCGCTCAGCAGGGAGTCCAGTTCTCCCTCTCCCTCTGCTCCTGCTTGTGTCCCCTCTCTCGCTGTGTCTCTCTCTGTCGAATAAATAAATAAAATCTTAAAAAAAAAAAAGGAAATCAGATGACTTCATGCTCAGAGCCAGAAACAAAGTGACCTTGACATCATGGCCTCACCTGGAAATTGAGTCTCAAGGTCACATTCGAAGCTCAACAGGGGCAAACAGGATCCCATGAAAGAGCAGGTCCAGGCACCTAGAGATCCGAGTTCAGGTTCTGCTTCAGCTCCTACCCTGCAGTGTGACCTCTGGCAGTCCCTCCTCCTCCGGGCCTCAGTTTCCCCAATCTGCATCAGTGATCTCTAATGGCTTCCCAACTCCAATGGCCAGAAGCCCTCTGAGAAGGAA
Source organism: Halichoerus grypus (assembly GCF_964656455.1). Lineage (NCBI taxonomy): Eukaryota > Metazoa > Chordata > Mammalia > Carnivora > Phocidae > Halichoerus > Halichoerus grypus. The sequence goes on from NC_135716.1 coordinate 165,108,553, forward strand.
GCGGTCAGCAATGCCGTAGGAGCCTGGTGTTTTCCACTTATGGGAGACAGATGACTCTGAACCTATTTATATGGAGGAAAATAATCCAGAAAAATGTCTCCTGGAAAACACCTGGGAGCATTTGCAAAATGATTAAAATGCAATGATGAGCGCTCATAATTAACGTCTGCTGGGACAGGAGAAAATCAAGGGCCAGGTGGTTTCACAGCAGTTTGGGAGGGGCAGGGAAGGATCTGGGAGCAGTAGTGAGGAGCCTGGCAGCTGGAAGGGGGGAGAGAGAACTAGGTTGGCGGCTGGGTCACAATCCCAGCTGAGACCCTACTTCAGAGTGTGACCTTGAACAAGCCCCTTTGCCTCTCAGGGCCACAGGTTCGCCAGCTGTAGAATGAAAGGGTTGAACAGATAATCTCTATAGCCCATCCAGTTCTGTGTCCACATTGACTGGGCAATCTGGCAAGAAGTAAAGGTTGGGGATCAGAAGTTTCCAGGGTCCTTAGGGCCGGGGGCACGTTCCTTGTGAAGTCATGAGCACAGGTTGACAGGCTGAATGGAAGTCTGGCCCTACTCCCTCCTGGCTCTGTAACTTTGGATGAGCCCCTTTCTGTCTCTGTGCATTAGTTTACTTCCCTAGGAAAAGGAGATCATCATAGTGATATTATTGGGTTTAAATCTACCATCTTTCCATTCGTTTTCCGTTAAGTCCAATCTGTTCTTTGGATGTCTTCCCGTTTCTCTGCCTTCTTTTGGATGGAGTTATCATTTATAATTCCACTCGGGCTTCTATGTTGCTTTATTAGCTATTACTCTTTGTTATCTTACTCATTGTTTTAGTGTTTGTAGTACAGATCATCAACCTGACACGTCTACCTACATGATATTATGCTGCGTCACGTATATTGTACGGATCTTTCCGAAGTAAGGACCCTCTCCTATTGTCATACTATTGTTGTCCTACATCTTACTCACACACATGCTATAAACTGCATACTGTATTACTATTTGTGTTTAAAGGGGCAATATTCTCATGTGTGCATGTGTGAATCAATAGCTTGTAGCGTCTACAGAGCTGAGTAGTGTTCCCTTGCGTGGATATCACCCCTATTCACCTGCTGAAAGACATCTTCATAGTTTCCAGTTTGGAACAATTACAAATAGAGCAGCTGTCAATATTGGCGTACAGGTTTTTGTGTGAACATAAATTTTCTGTTCACTTGGGTCAAATATCTAGGAAAAGGATTTCTGGGCCAGATGGGAAATGTACATTTAATCTCGTAAGCCACTCAGAGGCCATACTTCACATACAATTTTTATGAGATTTCAGATTTATGTTTGTGCTATTATAACTTCCATAAAAGTTAGCCAATTTTGCTAAATTTTGACAAAGAATGAAGGGATACCAAGGTATACTTTAATAGGGAGTTTGATTTGTGATTTCACAATGCCTCTGTGAAACAAAATATCATCAATTGCCAACTTTCCAGTGGATACATACTTTGATATATAAATACATCTTTTAGTGAATAAATGAATGCAAAGAGTGGTGGGTGTGGGAATGGAATTGAAGAAATGAATGTAGTGTGAACAAGAGCTGAAATAGAAGTCTCAGGCTGGATGTATTTCCTGAGCTGAGAAGTTTGAGAGAAGTAAAGAGGAGAGTCCAAGATGTCTACTGTGGTCCCGCCTACATGGTTGTGACCTGAAGGATGTGCTTGACGTGGATTTGAATTCCTGTCTAGTGTCCTTTCATATCAGCCTGAAGGATTCCCCTTTAGTATTTCCTGAATGACAGATCTGCTAGGGACAAATTCTCTCGATTTTTGTTTACTTGGGAATGTCTATATATCTCCTTCATTTTTGAAGGTTAGTTTTTCTGGATATGGAATTCTTGGTTAACATGCCAATTTCTATTTGGTTCTTTTTAAAAATAATTTCTATCTCTTTATTGATCTCCATTTGGTGAAGTGTTGTTCTCTTACTTACCTTTAGTTCTTTGGATATACTTAAACTAGCTAATCTGAGGTCTTTGTCTGGTAAGTCCAGTGTCTAGACTCCCTCAGAGACAGTTTCTACCGATTGCTTCTTTCCTGTGCACGAGTCATATGAGCCATGCTTTTCTGTCTCTTTGTGTATCTTAAAATTTATTGTTGAAAACTGGACATTACAAATAGCATAATGTAGCCACTCTGGAAATCAAATCCCCCCTCCCCCCACCAAGGTTGGTTGTACTGCTTTTTTTTTAACACTTACTTGTGTGGGGTTTTTTTAAGGATATTTCTATAAAGTCAGTATTCTTTGCCACGTGTGGCCATTAAAGTGTCTATTCAGATAAATTCTTGGTGGTCAGCTAATGACTGGACAGAGACTTCCTTAGAAGCCTAGAACCGATAGGTTTTCCAGCCCTTGTTGAGGGGCTCTGGGTGAGTGGTGGAGCATGCCTTGAACACTTATCCAGGCAGTTTACAACTCCAAACCTTGACCGCCACAAGGTCTCAAGGTCAATCAGAGGTGAGTGCTCAGGACCTTCTCAGGTCTTTCCTGAAGACGTGCACATGCTCACGGTACCCTAGCTTCCCAGCTATATTTTAGAGATTTTCGAAGCCTGTATGGCTGTTCCATTCCCTAGTTTTGTCTTTTAAGCTTTTTGGTTAGTCTATTGCTTACCCCAGCTGCTGTCCACTGTCTCAGGCAGTCATGAAATTAAACAATTGCCTGTAATTGTTTTTGACAAGCACCCCTCCTCCCCCCCCACCCCAAGGAAAAGGCTTTTTGCACAGAGCAAATTCTGACTCAGGTAAAATAAAGACAGCCTTACAAGTAAGATCTTCTAGGGAACTACCAGACAGGTCAAATAATGAGAGTTATCTGAGAATGTGGCTTTGAAGATGCTCTAACCTCGTTCTGCCCCCCTCCAGTGGTTGCCAGGCTACTCTTTTCACCATGATTCTGGGCCATTAGATTTCAGGGTTACCATGGAGCTGAGAAGAGGAGGATGGGACTACAGCATGATAAATGTCACAAAGCTCACTATTCTTACTGACATTCAGCCAATTGTCTTGAAAAAATGCACCCAGGATTGTTGCAAGCCTTTGGTCAATTTCCAGAGTTCTGAAAAAGTTGATTCTGAGGATTTTTTTTTTTTTTTGCCACTTTTTTTCATTATGGAGGAGAGATTTTTTAGCAGTCCTTACTATGCCATTTTCACTGATGTCACTCATTTACATCGTTTTAATTAGAAATCTGCTACCATCTATTTTTGTTTTTCACATCCTTATTTTGTTCCTCAATGCCTAACATGTCATTTTTTCTTCTCTTGCAGCTTTTAACGTTTTCTCTTTTACCCAAGTTTTGATCAATTTGATCGCGTGCCAGGCTCTGGGTTGTGAACTTTACACATACTATTTCCTATAATCCTCACAAAAACTGAGGTGAGTCATACAACTCCCTTAACCTCATCTGCAACATAAAAGCTACTTCCTTTATCTATATGGTTAGACTACTGGGTACGTGCACAGGAACCCAATACATACAAGAGAACATATTCATGTATTCCTTGGCCAATACAAAAGTAACAAAACTGAGGGCATTGGACTAAGGAGTATTAACAATGCCCTCAAGCCTTGATTGTCCCGGATCTTTGATTCTAGACTTTTCAGGAGAGGACCAAGTTGGGTCTGGGAATGTTGAGAAGTCAAGCTACTGGGGGAGATGGTGGGGTGCCAATTGTAGGAGGTGGAAGTTTAGCCTCTGTTGGTCCTCTTGCTCAATTTCTGGAAGGCTTCGTGGCTCCCCTGAGCCCAATAGACACTCATTTTGCCTCACCCACCATGCCTCAGACTAAAGGGCATAGTTTCTTGTCTTCGAATAGAGTGTGATCTTCAGCCTCACGGCCTCCTCTTGTGCCAAGGATGACCTTACCTTTTGCGGCACTTTCAGTTCCAGGAACATAAGTCCAACTCCAACAGGTTTAGGCAAAACAGAAAACAACAAGACTCCTATTGGCTGATTAATCTAAAAGTCCAAGGGTTGATAGCTTTGAATGCAGCTGAATCTGGTGGCTCAAAGGACACCCTTTTATAATCCCTCTTTCCATGGCTCCCCTCCTCCCCATTCTCCCTCTACTCTCTGCTCCGCCCGGACAACTTCTGTCTTGACCTGTCTTCTTTCTCTGCTTCTCCATAATGTCAGCTCCCTCTCCCCATCTCCCTCCTGCCACCCCAGCCCCAGCTAATTAAATGATACTGTGCAATCTGTTTCATTTGCATCTGGCTCAGGGGGTACCCGGAGCCAGCGGCCGTGTGTTCATTAAATGGTTCCATGTAGAGGGATGCAATGAAACGGTTTTATTATAACCGGCATTTCAGCCCAGCCTGGGAGGCGATTATGTATTCATTGGGAAGACAGAGAGCCACAGATTCGGCCTCTCTGTGCTGGGGTTTTGGTGGGGGGGGGACAGCAGAGCACCTCCCATCGCTGGTTCAGGCAATGGCTGGGCTGCCTGGGGCCTGGAGTTCTGGCTGGGAGGGGGGGGCGGTGGCTGGGCCCAGGTGGCCTGTTACCACACTGCCACCAGGACTGTGGGCACTAGAAATCCTGGGGCTTTGACCAGAGCCACCTCTGAGATTGCTAACCTGGGGGCCCAGAGCTCCTGGGAGTGCTTGTCGCCAGGGGCCCCTGAGTCTGCCTGTGTGCCAAGCGCTGTGTGTAGATAGAATCACTGGCCCAGCCCGTAGCCGAGCTCCATCGTATTACACGTGTGTGCTGTCGTGATTCCAACCACAGAGACAGCTACGGAGCATTTCCGCATCCCGGTGGCCTCTGGCCGCGGTGCATGTCCCCTGTCGCCGGATCTCCTAGTGGAGGCTGGGGCAGTGACAGGGACAGCAACTGCCCTCCCTGAGCACCTGCTGTGTGCTGGGCGCCGGGCTTAGCGCCCAACCTGGATCCTCACCACACCTCTCGGGGGTAGGTGCGCTTATTACCCCCATTGTATGGGTGAGGAAACTGAGGCTCAGAGAGCTGGATGCCGTGTCCGAAGCTGCCCCGCCAGGATGCGGCAAGGGGAGGATTTGGTCTTAGGTCTGCGGATACCACGGCCTTGCCGGGGCTCCCTGCCCCCTCCCACTTAGATGGACAGCACACAGCGTGCGTGTGTCTTGGTGGTCCCTCTGGGTTCTGCTGGGTCTGACTCCAGAGCCCCCTCCTCCAACACTCTGCACTGTTGGCATCAGTAGTGCAGGGCTCTTCTCAGACTCCGAGTCTCCCCTTAACAGTGCCTAGGGGCCTGGAGACAACTTCAGGAGGCTGTGAATCAGGCTGGGATCTCTGGATCCCGTCAGGAAGACTCCCACCCCCTCTCCCGGGAGTTGTCCAAGTCAACATGGACCAAGTCATCCAAGCTGACTAAGTCAGCCAGCCAGCACCCACCTCCCACTGGTCCCTCATTGCTTTATTAGAAATTAGTTGTGTAAAAGAATTCTGCTGACCCCTGGATCACAGCAGAACTTTGGGCCCCAGAGGCTCCTTTCTCTGCCAAGGGCCCTCTCCAGGCAAGATTTCTTAGCTCATTAGCAGGAAAATGGCGCACCTCTAATAACCCCTGGACATATGAACCATCTGTGCCTGGTGTGCTGGTTTAGGCAGCCAGGCCAGCTCTGCCAACGGGGCCTCTTCTTCCTCTTTCCTGAGCTGCAGGGAGGTGGAGCCTGCAAGACGGAGATGAAGAAATTGGGGTGTGAAGGTGTGTGTCTGTGCGAGAGCAGGGATTCAAAACCAGGGCCCCCGGGGACCCCTAAGTCCATCTTGTCCCTCCCAACCACAATCTAGGTTTGTTCCTCACTGCATGGGGCTCCCCTCGGCCCCTCTACCTCTGCTGCCTCACCAAAGCCACCAGGCCACCTCCTGGGAAAGAGAAGCCTCAGTAAATCCCAGCCTTCAATGAGGAGGGGCCAAGATTCGTCCTGAGAAGCGAACATTTCCCGGCAGAGCAAATCACCAGGTGCCGCAACCACCCTCCCTCCCCAGCAAGTCTGTAAATCAAGCCTTAGACCTGGATTTGCAGCATCTGTTTCTGGGAAGTGAGGCAGGAAGCAGGGGAGAAATGCAGGGAGAAGAGCAGAGCCCTAGTCAGGCCCTGGGGGGCTTCTGGGCTGGAGGGGAGGGGCACAGCATGGCCACTGAGGGACCATTGCCCCCACCTGTGCCCCCAGGGGGATGGGCCAGATGCTTCCGGGGCTCCTGCCGACCCCAACATTCTGTGGGTCCCTGACCCCGTGTTGGGGGCAGCTGGAGCAAAGGGTCTGGGCTCAGGGATGAGGCTGGGCAGGGGCCTTGGGGTCGGCAGCATCTCTGAGCTAAGCCCTGGGTGGGGGCGATTGGGAAGAGGGGGCTGGTGGCCGCTGGGGACAGGCCCCGGGGGTCGGGGTGCCCAGCGGGGGTCCTGGGCCAGGGCAGCAGGAAGGAAGCCAGAGGGGCAGGACTCCACACCCTGGGCTGGGAGTCAGAGCCTGGGTGGGTTCTGGTTCCGGGGCTGATCCGCTGTGTGACCTTGGGCAAGTCACATGGCCTCTCTGGGCCTCAGCTGTCTCATCCGCACGGTGGGGATGACCATTCCTGCCCTGGATGTGGGGCTGCTGGGAGGACTGACGGAGGTCCAGGCGGGAAGCGGCGGCCAGGAAGGTGCCTCAGGAGCACAGGGGGCCGGGCCTGGCCCTGCTCCACCTGCCTCTGCTCCCAGCCTCCTGGTGATTGGCCAGGCCCTGGCGTCCCCGCCCCTGAGAGCCCAGCTGATTGGAGGAGGCGGAGCCTTTGTGCAAAAGAGGCTGCTCCCTCCCTGCGCCTCCTGCTCCCCCAAGGCCACCAGCCCTGGGGCCTCACACGTGCTGGCTTGTCTCCCCAGGAATGGCTGGACCCTGGTAAAACATTGGCTTTATTGTCTAAATGCAGGACCTCTCTGGCTGTGTTTCCCCAGGACCCATGCTGCTCCCCCGACCCCACCACGACCCTCCCCTCCTCTCCCCACCTCCCGACCAGCCCTGTGACCTTGGGCAAGTCCTTCCCATCTCTGAGCCTCAGTCTCCTCCTCTGTTGAATGGGGATAGGCATGCCCACCTCATGGATTTGTCCTGCTCATGGACACAGCCCTGTGGTCCTTAAATACGCGTTTCTGGGGGGCCTCCTGGGTGCCAGCCCTGTTCTGGGAGCTGAGGAAGGGGAGGTGGGCAGTGGAGGCGAGGCTCTGCTCTCTCGGAGCTCCCATTGTGCGGGTTGGCAGGTGGCCGTGGGGAGGCACTGGCCGGGAAAGGGTCTGTAGGCGGCCAAGGGCCAGGGCCATGCAGAGTGGGAGGGTGACACACCCAAAGTCACAGGGTGGGTCACGGGCAGAGCCCAGGCCAGGCTGACAGCAGGGCAGACCTGGGACTCACCCCTGCCAGGGGACCCACGGGTGGATTTTCCAGACGCACAACCCAGTGAGGATACCTCCCCTCTGAGAACGTCCAGCTCCTATGAGAAGCATCAGTTCACAGATGGAGGCCAAGCTCTGAGTGGCTCCTTTTGTCACCTTGGGCCCAGCCAGAGGCTGTTGGCTGGCCCTTTGACCCCTTCTTGAATCTTCCCATTTCCCTGCCTGTTCCCAGCCCCAGAGCTTCCTGCAGAATTCCTGGGGACTGTGGGAGGCAAGGGGGTCTTTGGAGTTGGATCTTGTCTTTAAACCACGACTACCTCCCTCCTTCCCATTCTTCCTCCCAGAACCTCCCTCCCCACCACTGATCAGAGAATTTTTAATTATTATAATTACCATCTGAAAAATGAGATTCTGCCACACCTCACCTGCCTCAGGCCTCACCTTTGAATGTGATGGTGAATCTCATAGCCCCTGCGGCACAAGGGCTATGAGTGGAGGCTTCCTGTGGGAAGGTGGCAGGTGTGAACGTAGACATGGAGACATCTCTGTGGGGAGGGTCGCACATGCGTGAGCGTGCACGAGTGTGCATGTGTGTGCAAGCATGTACTTGTGGGCACGGGCACTGATGGGGGCTGCAGGGGCCAGGCAGCATCTTCCTGGGGGGCAGGGCATGGGGGCGGGGTCAGCTGAAGGTATCTGGGAGTGGGTGATGGGCAGACGTGGGTCTGTACCTGGGGTGACAGCCGGGGCCCTGGAAGCAGGTGGGCCCGTGTGCCTGCCCCCTGGTTGTTTACCTCCCCTCTGCTCCATGCTTTTCCTCATTTCCAACCAGGACAGGAACGTTAGCCTGGGGCTGTTGGAGATCAGGGGCCCGTTCCTCTCCCAGGACCACTCCAGACCACTCGCTCAGGGTCCTGTGGTGAGCCCCCCTCCTGCTAAAGGGTCTGGGTGGCGGAAAGATTTGACGAGGTCAGGGACTCCCTCGCCATCAGGGTGCACATTCCACCAGGGACCTTGGGTGGGTCCCTGCACATTCGACCAGGGACCTTGGGTGGGACCCTGGGACCCTCCCCTCCCCTCCTCTTAACCTTGGTCTTCTCACCTGTCCCATGAGGATGAGGATCTCCACCCTGGGAGCAGCGGGGTCTACACAGAGACAGCGCGGTGCAGTGGTTACACCTGGGACACGGAGCCCAATGGCCTGGGTGCAGACTTGGCCCTCAGCACACCTTGAGTGACCTTGAGCTGGTTGCTTCCCCTCCCTGGGTTCTCAGCTGTCAGACAGGGAGGAGCGTGAGAAAGCTGTCCCTGACACCGAGGGGTGCTGAGGGTCAGCTGTGAGCCGACACAGAGCAGTTAGAGAAGCTAGAGATGAATGCTCAGTGGAGAGACTAGTCGCTATGGTGGTGGCGATTGTGAACACTGAGCCCGGTGACAGGAGGGCACACTCACCGAGCACAGGCAAAGCAGATGGCGTGTCCGTGAGCGTTTTGCTCGGGGCCTGGCTCAGGGTGCCCTGTCACACCCGCCCACCCCCAGCTGGCCTCTTCGCAGGCCTGGGGCGCTCCCTGACCCCACGCCCTGCACGGCACCCCTCCCCTAGTGCTTAGCCATCCCCAGGCCAGCACCCTGACCCGGGGACAAGGAGCACCTCTTAGTGTAATCTGCGTTCCAGCCCCGGCTGATCGGACATGGCCTCCCCGAAGTTTGATTACTCAGCCTCATCGGCAGCGTCTCTGAGCCCCGTGGCCCAGAGCTGAGGGCCCAGCTTCTTCCCCTGGATGCCTCCTCCTCCGGCTGCTCCCAGAATAAACTAGAATCCTCACCATGGCCACGGGGTTGTGTGTGAGCCAACAGCTGTCTTCAGCCACATCTACGGCCTCCTCCTGTCCCACAGTCCCTCGGGTACCCCAGCTCAGCCCCCTGGCACTTTGGGACACCCCTAGATGGTGCTGAGGACTTCATATTCACCGTCTCGATGCCTGGGACGACTGTCTAATCCACAGACCTCAGCCTGGAGTCAAAGCCTTCCCAGAGCCCCTGGCGGAGGGACGCCGGTCCTGAGACCCTTCAGTGCACCATCCTGCATTATCTCCATCACGGCATCTGCCACGTTCGGAAATTATTCCTTCACTGGTGGGTTCTGATCTGTCTCCCCCACAAGGCTGCAAGCTCCGTGGGGCGGGGACCTTGTCTGTGTTGTGCCCTGCTGCATCCCCAGCGCCCTGCACGGGGCCAGGCACCTAGTCGGTGCTCACCAGACGCTGGATGGATAGATGGATGATGGATGGATGGATGGATGGATGGATGGATGAGTGGATGGATGGATGGATGGATGAGTGGATGAGCTGGACTGGGCCAGAGCCGAGACCTCCTCCCTCCCAGGGAGATGGGAGGCCTAGATCCCAGCCGCACTTGCCAGAGGCTTCCTGTATCATCGTGGGCCACCTCTGACCCTGGCTCAGGGCTGGGCTGGCTGACGTGCTGCCCCGCCTCCGCCCAGGCTGCACGCGGGCATCGGCCGCCTTCTGGTCTTGCCCCATGCCTTCTCCCACACTCCATGGTGAATATTCAGCAACTGGCTTTCCTGGAAAAACAACAGCAGACCCTGGTTGGTGGTGTTTGCCAGCCTCTGTGGTGTAAGCCCGCCATCTCAAGGTCCAGTGAGATGTCACCGAGCACAGAGTTTGGAAGAGACGCAGAGTAACACCCCATTATGTAGTATTTCTGTGCAATACTTTTGAGGCTTTTTTGTAAAGCACCTCAAAAGCCTATACAATAGCATGATATCATAAAGCAATTCGGAATAGATGGGTTTTGAGTGTTTATTCCCTTTTTAAATGTAATTTATCTCATGGTAAGTTAACATAGTGTAATGTTTAATTGTAGCTGTGTTTAACAACTGCCTGACAAGATCCTGAACGTTTAACACCATCAGCTCTGTGAGCTGGTTTGCGCTGCTCCAGCACCCGCTGCCCCCAGTCCACGCCCCCCGCCCCCATCAAACCTGGGTCTTCATCCTACGGTCCCAGAGACAAACTCTGGCCTTATTAGTCCTGCCTGTGAAAGAGCCCAGTGTGGAGGCCCGGAGACCAGGCGGCACCCCTCTCCCCCGCCTCATTGACCAAGCCCCCCAATGCAGTACTTGACTCTCCCCATTTATTTCTCCCTGTCTTCACCATCAGAAATGATGATGATATTTGAAAGCAGACCCCAAAACAAGGGCTTGGGAAGTCTTCCCAGGAAGCACAAGTGAGACGGGCTGAGACAGGGAAGGGTGAGGGCAAACACCACTTCATGGAGCTGAATTAATCACGGGGTGGGTGAGTGGGGCCCCAGGGACCTCCTGGAAGACCCCCTTTAGAACCTCATTGGCAATCACCTGACCCCCAACCCCTTAACCCTCCTGCAGCCTCGCTTTCATGATGGGGAGTTTGAGAGGAGCAAACTGGTTTCACTGGTAAAGCTTGCAGCTGGAAGGGACTTCCTCATTTTGCAGACAGAGAAACTGAGGCCCAGAGAGTGGTAGGGGAAGATTCAGAGGGAGACACGGGGCGCCCCAGCCTGGCTCCTCCATCTGCGAGTAGCATTCTTCAGCTGAGGGACGTGGGGAGCACACAGTGGAGGGGACAGTCATGTGCGGCCTCCCAGGGAGGTGTGGGGACAATGGAGGAAGTCGGTGCAGGCAGGGGTCGGGGGTTAGAGTCCCAGTCTGAGCCCGGAGGCCCCGTCCACACTGGGGGTGGGGCTGGGGCTGGGGTACCTGTCCAAAAAATGCCAGGTCCTCCCTGTCCCCCCAGTTGTCTCTGCAGCCAGTCCTCCCCATTGTCCCGTGGGATCCAGGCCTCCTCTCAGCTTCCTCCCCTTGATTCCCTCCCCCCCACATATGCCTGTTGATTGGTGCAGACCTGCCCCCAACCTCCTCTACCTTTTGTCAAAGCTGTCAGGATGCGGTGGAGACCGGAATGAGAGGAAGCACCCACCACCCAGTCCTCCGAGGACTGGTCACTGTGTGGCGAGCAGGAGGGACCTCAGAGGGCCAAGTCCCCAGGGGAGAGGGTGATGCGGCTGCTTTGTGGCACCTCAGTCGCCGCAAAGCTGCCATTGCCCTATTTTACAGGTGAGAAAGTGAAGGCTCAGAGAGGTTAAGGAACTTGTCTAAGAACACACAGCCTGGAAAGGGCTAGGAGCGACTTCACTGTCAAGCCCCTAAACAAACCACCAGGGGACCAAGATGTTAAAAAGTAAAGGGTCTCCTACACAGAAAGGGGGATGCTGGGAATGCAAAGGAGACTGTGGCTGTGGACCCCCAAGCCTGAGGCCCCCTGCAGCTGCAGTGGAAGTTCCCGTGCACGCTGGTAGCTCCCCACACCTCCCCTCTGTCCTGTCCCCGGCTGTCCTAAGGACTTGGTCCAGTGCTGTGGAAGCTTACTCGGCCCTCCTGCGGGGCTACCTGGAACTCCTACACCCCCAAGGGTCAAACCAGTGAGGAATAAACACCCAGCTTCTGTCCTGAAGTGTGTTCAACATGGGTCCCTCGGAGGGTCCCCCGAAAGACGGAGCCCCGATTACTCTCACCCTTCCCTGTCTCAGCCCGTCTCACTTGTGCTTCCTGGGAAGACTTCCCAAGCCCTTGTTTTGGGGTCTGCTTTCAAATGAAGCCAATCTAGGACATGTGACCAAGTCTCTACAGAGGAGATGGAGCTCAAGCTTACCTCTTGAACTTGTAGAAGCCCAGGGAGACCCAGGGGTGGGCTCTATGAGCACGGGGAAGGACAGGACTGGCTTGTGGGCAGCAGAGCCAGAGATCCTTGGAAACACAGTAGAGTGTCCGCAGGGGAGGCTGGAAGAAAGACCAGCAGTCAGCCAGTCTGCCCTAAAAGTCAGTCCGAAGGGACTGGTGGAGGTGGAAATGGGCTGAGTCATGGTGGGGGGGGGGAGGGGCAGCTGAGTGTGCACGGTGACAACCCCAGGAGGGAGCCTGGGGCTCAGGGGCCACCTGAGGACAGAGAGCAGCCTTGAGGCTTTGTTAATTAGAAGCATTGATGTTGAATGGTCTTGGAACTCTTCTTGAAAACCATTTGGCCATATATGCATGCCCAGTGCATTCTATTTCATTGGTCTAGATGTTAGTCTTCATGCCAGTACCATGCTGTTTTGATTCCGAAAGCTTTGTAGTAAGTTTTAAATCAGGCAGTGTGAGACCTCCAATGTTGTTCTATTTCAAGGTTGTTTTGACTATTAGGATCCTGGTAGATTTCATGTGAATTTTAGGATGGATTTTTCTATTTCTGCAAAAAACATCATTGGGATGGTGTAGCACTGACATCTTAAAATTAGTTTAAGATTAATATCAAGTATGGGGGCACCTGGCTGGCTCAGTCAGTGGAGCGTGCGACTCTTGATCTCAGGGTTGTGAATTGAAGCCCCACGTTGGGTGTAGAGATGACTTAATATTAAGTGTGTAATAGTAGGTCTTTTAATCCATGAACATGAGATGTGTTCTATTTACTTATATCTTCTTTAATTTCTTTCAGCAATGTTTTATAGTTTTCAATGTGAAAGTCTCACTTCAGTGATTAACCTAAGTCCTAGATATTTTAATCTTTTTGATACTATTATAAATGGAATCATTTTCTTAACTTCCTTTTCAGATTGCTCATTGTTAATATATAGAAATGCAACTGATTTTTGTCTGTTGATTTTGTATCCTGCAACTTTGTTGAATGTTTATTAGTTCTAATAGGTGTGTGTGTATGTGTGTGTGTGAGTATGTGTGTGTGTGAGTGTGAGAGTGTGTGTGTGTGTAATCTTCAGGGTTCTACACATATAAGGCCATGTCTTATGTGAACAGAGATCATTTTACTTCTTCCTTTCCAATTACGACACCTTTTGTTTCTTTTTCTTGCCTGATTGCTCCATTGAGGACTTTCAGTACCATGTTGAATAGAAGTGGTGAAAGCAGGTCCTTTTCATTTTCCTGATCTCAGAGATAAAGCTTTCACCATTTCACCATTGAGTAAAACGTTAGTGATACATTTGTTTTTTAAAGAAAGACCTCAACTCTCCCTGCTTCTGGGTTTCCTAAATAAATCCTAGAAGTTCACTGTTAGTCCCCACGGAGTCAATGGGCCTGGACCTGCCTCCTAATTTCATGCAAATCCCAGCCCGCTTTATGGTGCAGGAGTTTCGGTTCATTTGTAGTTGCCTGGTGACACAACCCATCCTCGTCTCCAGCCAAGACTCTAATCCCTGCAATGTTCATGGTTCTAATAATTATAAAAAAAAGTCCAAAGGACAAAACTTTTGCATCCTGTCTATGAGATTACAGACTTTAGTGGAGTTTATTAAATTTATGTTGCAGTTTCTGAGGAGATTAGACTCACTCTGTATGGCTCCAGAGGGAAAAACAAAAACCAACTGGTAGAATCTTCCTGGAGGCAGATAGGAATTCAAAGGGAAGAAGCACTTTCTGACTGACAGAGCCAGTCAGCACCAAGAGAACCATCCCAGATCCAAGGGCAAAGCCAACAAGGTCCAGAACCTGGTGTGGTTACTGAAGGGGGACAGTTGAGAGCAAGGGCTATGTGTCATATGTGGGTTCACTTCCCAACTCCCCACTTCCCGGGACTCAGGCAAGTGGGTTGATTTTTCTAGGCTTCATTGTGTCTCTGTAAGACGGTGATCACTGTGCCTCCCACAGAGCGATGCTTGGTGAACAGTCACATCTTTGCTGTGTTGTTTTGAGTTGAGGGGGGGCTTTCTCTCACTCCGAGTTTCTTGGGCAGGCTACATGTCCTGCAAGGCTCAGCCGTGACCCTGCTCTGCTCTTCATTCGAGGTGGCTTCATTCAAGATGGGGCGCCTGGGTGGCTCAGTCAGTTAAGTGCCCAACTCTTGGCTTCCGCTCAGGTGGTGATCTCACGTGAGATGGAGCCCCGTGTGAGCCTCCGTGCTCAGTGCGGACTCTGCTTCAGATCCTCTCTCCCTCTCCCTCTGCTCCTCCTGCTCGTGTTCTCTCTCAAATAAATAAATAAATAAATAAATCTTTAAAAAAAAGATGCTTGACTGATGAAGTAACCATTATCTGGAAAATCTCCTGTCACCATGGCAGAAGGTGACAGACGGGGGGGTGGGGGGGGGGTCTCATGCTGGCATTGAATGGCCCTGGCCTGACCTGAACCATGTCACTTCCACTCACACTGAATGGGCCAGAGTTAGTCACTGAACCAGAAGGACCGGGAGGTTAGTCCTACCACATGCTGAGGAAAAGGTCAAGTCCTGAGATCCTCAGTAGACAGAACCAAGGAATCCCCTACCGAACACTCCTGTCTGGGTGACTGGGTGGATGATGGCACCTTTCAGCGGGAGCTTGGGAGGAGAGCAGGTTTGACAGGAAAAGTTAAAAAGCAATAATAAGGACTTTCCACTTTTGGCATAACAGCTTGTAGAGCTCCACAGACCCATTTTCCTATGAAACTGGTGAAAAAATACTGAAAATCCCTAAACATTAAAGTCTCTAGAGATGGTCTTATTGGCATAAAGCAAATGAAGAAACATTTATTCAAGAAAATCTACTAAAAATTGAAAAGACTTGTGACGACTCTGTGATATTTGAACCAAGATGCATGTCCTTACCTCTCCCTCGCATCTCCACCAGATGGAAACTTCACTCAAAATTGGTAGCCAAGAACCTGGGGCTCCTTCTCCCTGAAGCTTCCAGCCAGAGACTCATCTTCCCAGGAGGGGCAGGACATCAGCATTTCTCATCTTGCCCTCAGCTGCCTGTTGCCATGGCTTAAGTTGAGGACAAGCACAGCTGAGAGGTGGAGGCTCTGTCCTTCTGTCCAACCCCCACTCCTGGGGTTGAATGCAGCATCCCTGAGAATCATGGAACCTTGACTACCCTCGCCCTGCATCGCAGAGTGGGAATTCCAGACAGAGAGAAGCAAGCCCAAGAGACCTGGGGCTGCTGTTACCCCATCCACTAAACAGTCAGATCCTGAAATAGGGAGGTCACTCAGAGAAGTGTGCCATTGTCCCCACTCCCAGAGCCAGAATGGAGGCAGAGAGATTTTGCTCAGGGGAAAGCTGGGCATGGAACAGAGAGCATAGAATCAACCTCTCCCCACCCCCAGTGAGATGATTTATTTACAACAGAGTGTGGAGAAGTTGTAGCCTATGGGAATTGTCAAAATAAATGGAAGTTCTGGTAAAAGGAAATTGGGAAGAGATTGATAGATTTATTGAACACATTGGGGCCCCTGAATGATTTAGTCAATTAAGCCTCCGACTCTTGATTTGGGCTCAGGTCATGATCTCAGGGTTGTGAGATTGAGCAACCCCCCCCCCCCCACAGTCAGGCTCCACACTGGGTATGGAGTCTGCTTAAGATTCTCTCTCTCCCTCTCCCTCTGCCCCTCTCCCCACCTCCTTCTCTCTCTCTCTCTCTCAAAAAAAAAAAAAAAAAAAGAACTAGATTTATTGAAGACATAGTTTAAACTGGAGGCCAGTCATTTTGCCAGAGAATCAGGGAAAGAGACAGGTAGGAAGAGCCCTCCTGGAGTCAGAATAAATCTCAAATACTGAGCTCTGGAACTATCCCTTCAAAGGAGCCCAAATTTGCTTAGATTTGTCTGTGAAGGAATGTATGCTCCAGAGCATTGTTGAAACAATACAGCAATTAACAGGCAGGTAGTGGAGGTTAACATTTGGGTATGGTCACTCTAGGGTGACTATGGCATACCCACATCTGCTCAACATGTACTAGAGGTTATTGCCAAGGAAATTAGGCAAGAAAAAGAAATAAAAGAGAAATTGGAAGAGAAGTTAAACTATCTTTAGTCACAGATGCCATGATCTTGTGGTTTTTTAAGATTTTATTTATTTATTTGTCAGAGAGAGAGAGGCGGGCAGAGGGAGAAGCAGGCTCCCCACTGAGCAAGGATCCTGATGTGGGACTTGATTCCAGTACCCTGGGATCATGACCTGAGCCGAAGGCAGATGCTTAACCGACTGAGCCACCCAGGCGTCCCTCATGATCTTGTGTTTAATAAGTTCTATGTAATCCACTAAATCTATTACAATGAATAAAAAACCAAACATATTAAAAATCTAATAGAACTAATAAATAAGTTCAGCAAGGTTGAAAGATATAAGATCCATACACAAAAATTAATTGTATTTCTATACACTTGCAATGAACAATCCAAAAATGAAATTAAGAAACAATTACATTTACAATGACATCAAAAAGAATAAACTATTAGGAACAGATTTAACAAAAAGAATATAAAACTTATACTTTGAAAACTACAAAACATTACTGATAGAAATTAAAGAAGATTTAAGTAAATGGAAAAACATCCCATGTTAAGGTACTGGAAGGCCCAATATCATTAAAGATAGCAATACTCCCCAAATTGATCAATAGATTCAATACGATCCCTACCAGCATCTCAGCTGTTTTCTTTGTAGAAATCAACAAGCTGATTCTAAAATACATGTGGAATTTCAAGTGACCCAGAATAGCCGAAACAATTTTGGAAAAGAGGAATAAAGCAGGAGGACTCAGATATTTTTATTTCAAAACTGATCACAGTGCAGTAGTAATAAAGACAGCCTAGACTAGACATAATGGCAGACATATAAATCAATGGGATAGAACCTAGAGCCTAGAAATAAATCCAGGTGTCTGTGGTTAATTGATTCTCTATGAGGGCTCCAAAACAATTGAATGGGGGAAAAATAGTGTTTTCAACAAATGGTGTTGCAACAAGTGAATAGACGCATGAAAAAGAATGAAGTTGGACTTTACCTTACACTATATGCAAAAAACTACTCAACATGGTTTAGACATAAATGTCAGAGCTGAATCTACAAAACTCTAAGAAGAAAACACAAGAGTAAATCTTCATGACCTTGGACTTGGCAACAATTTCTAAGATATGACACCTAAAGCATAAGTAACAAAAGAAAAATAAGTAAATTGTATTTTATCAAATTAAAAAAAACAACTTTTGTTTTTCAAAGGAGACTGTCAAGAAAATGAAAAGGCAAACCAAAGATTAGGAGAACATATTTGCAAATCATATATCTAATAGGGATAGAATATGTTAAAAAAGAAAACCTCTTATAACTCAACAGCAACAAAAAAGACAAGTAATCCAATTAAAAACGGGCAAAGGATTTGAATGTACATTTCTCCAAAGAAGATATACAAATGGACAATAAGTACATGAAAAGATGTTCCATTTCATTAGTTATCAGGAAAATGCAACTCAAAACCACAAGAAAACACCACTTCATATCCAATTAAATAGGAAAGTCGGATAATAAGAAGCATTGGCAAGGATGTAGAAAACTTGGAAGGCACTCTCATACGTTGTTGATGGGAACGTAGAAGGTATAACCATTTGGAAAACAGTCTGGCAGTTCCTCAAAATGTTAAACATAGAGTTACCACATGACCCACCAATTCCCTGGTTTATACCCAAAGTGAATAAAACCACGTGTCTACACAGAAATTTGTACACAAATGTTTAGAGCAGCATTATTCATAACAGTGAAAAAGTGGAAACAAGCCAAATACCCATCAACCGACAAATGGATAAGCAAGAGGTGGTTTATCCATAGAACAGAATATTATTTAATCATAAAAAAGAGTAAGTATTAATACATGTTATAACATGAATGAACTTTGAAAGCATGCTAAATGAAAGAAGACAGTTACAACAGACCATATAGTATATGTTTTCATTTATATGAAATGTCCAGAAGATTGAAATTTTTAGAGACAGAAAGTAGATTAGTCATTGCTTAGGTCTTGGGGAGATGGGGTAATAAGAGGGTGATAACTAAAGTGTATGGGGTTTCTTTAGGAGATGATAAAAATGTTTTAAAATTGATTGTTGTGATGGTTGTGCATGTCTACGCTATACTAAGCACCATTTAATTGTACACTTTAAGTGGGTGGTTTTATTGTACATGAATCAATAATGCTGTTATTAAAAAAATAGCAAGAATAAATGCCCTTAAGGCAGGACTTCTGGAATGACAGGAGTAAGGAACTCTAATGATTTTCCTGCTCCGTAAAGTCAACAAGAACACTTTTTGAAAATCATCTTTTTTTTTTTTTTTTTTGAAACTCTGGAAATTAACCAAAGATTTTCAACAATCCAAGGAGAATTGATTCAAAAAAACTTCTGAATCTCAACAAGACTAGAGAGCTTTGCGGTGTTTAACTTGCCCTATTCCCATATCCTTCTCCCCAGCTCTGTAGCAGGCTTACAAAGCAACAACCTAGCAACCATAGTAGCTGTGAAAGACAGCATCATAGCAGCCGCTGGAGGGGCAGACCAGCTTTGGTACTCCTGTAACAGACTCAGAGCATTGTCACCATTTTACCTCTCTAGAAGTCCATTGGATAAGTCCTATTCATAGGTCTTATTATTTGGCCTGACACAGAGCTTGCTCACTGGGGAAACTCTTATCCCTAAGATGTTTGTCAAAAACAATCAGCAGCAATTATATAACAATCCAGCTGCCTGAGTCAGTGATACCAGTTGAGGCAAACAAAATGCTGGTCAAAAAACTTAAAAGGAGGACCTGGGGAATTAAACATCCATAGGTACAGGGCTTTGAAAAGTCCTAACATATTCACGGGGATCTAGAAGACCTTGTGCGTGGGCAGGGCTGAGCCTATACCCAGAAAAGACCTGTGAAATCCTAATCCCTCACCTCTGGCTGATGCTGAGGCCCTGTGCAAACAGGAAGTGCAGGGATAAGGCAGAATTATAAACTGCAAAAAAGTCGAATATGTACCAAACAAATACACAGGGACTCTTGGTAAGGAGTAGGAGATTTATTGGTTCAGGACACTTAAGAAAATCTCTGATCACTAGCTGACCACTAAGTTATCTGAGCAGAGACTTCAGCAGCAACACATAACAGGAAATACAGACTTTATGGAATTAGTTCAGGAACTTCACTAGCAAAGAAGCAGCAGCAGAAACAAAACAACAAAAGCAGCAACAAACTTCAAGGAGGGCAGTGGGACTCTGATTTCCTGAAGTGTCCCATTAGATTATTTAAAATGTCCAAATTTCAACAAAAATTACAAGACATGCAAAGAAACAAACAAGTATGGCCCATACACAGGGGAAAAAAGACAGTCAATAGAGAATATCCTTTAGGAAGCCCAGAGGTTGGACTTACTAGACAAAGACTTACATTAGCTGTTATAAATATATTCAAATAACTAAAGGAAACCACGTCTATAGAATTAGAGAACACACATGACTTCTCATCACATAGAGATGTAAATTATATTTTACAAGAATCAAATAAAAATTCTGAAGTTGAAAATTATAATAACTGAAATAAAAAACTCAATAGTGCCTCAACAGCAATTTGAGTTGGCAGAAAAAAAAGATCAGTGAAGTTGAAGATAGGTCAACTGGGATCACCTAATCTAGTCTGAGGAACAGATGGAACAAAAAAAATGAAGAAAAATTAGCAAAGCCTCGGAGACTCATGGGATACTATCAAGCACACAGATATACACATAAAGGAGAGGAAAGAGAGAAAGATCAGAAAGAATATTTGAAGTAGCGGCTGAAAATTTCCCAAATTTTATGGAAAATCTCAATGAACTCCAAGTGGAATAAATTCAAGAGATACACACTAAACACACGGTAGTCAAACTGTCAAAAAGCCAAAGACAAAGAGAATATCTTGAAAGCAGTAAGAAAAAAATGACTCATTACATACAAGGAATTCCCAATGATATTAACAGCCGATTGTTCATCAGAAAGCATGGAGATCAGAAGGCAGTGGGATAACATATTCAAACTGCTTAAAGAAAAAGTTGTCAACCAAGAATTCTATATCCAGGAAAACTATCCTTCAAACCTGAAGGAGAAATTCAGATATTACCAGATGGCAAACACTGGGGATCTGCCACTAGTGGAGCAGCCCTGCAAGGAATATCGAAAGGATTGCTTCAGGCTTAAATGGAAGGACATTGGATGGTAACTTTAGTTGCAAGAAGAAGTAAGGAGAACCGGTCCAGTTATCTGCATAGGTGAATATAAAACAAAACAAAAAAAACAAAGCAGAACCCAAATTTTTGGTAATTATTTTCTTCTCTCTGATTTAAAAGACAACTGCACAAAGCAGCAATCATAAATCTGTTGGGGGGTTCATAATATATAAGTAATTCACATGACGATAATAGGACAAAGGAAGGAAGAGGCAATAGGGCTTTGGTGGAGCAAAGACGTTTTATACTATTAAAATTAAATTGGTATTAATGTGAACTAGATTGTTTTGAATTAATATGTTAGTTGTAATCCCAGAGACAACCACTTAGAAAATAATTTTAAAATACAGTAGAAGAAACAACAAGGAAATGAAGGTGACGTCCCTGACAGAGCTCGGAGTCCGTCTTGGGTCATGTGACTCTGGGCCTGCCCACCCTGTCACGGACAATCTCTGCAGCCACCATCAGCTCCCTGCTCACACATGTCCATGAGGGGGGCCGTGTGGGGAGCAGGATCTCCGGAGGACATACGTGAAAGTGGAGACGGGAAATGTGGAGGACTTGTCCACGGTGCTGTGGCTTCTTTGGGGTCGGGGGGGCTGCTCCAGAACACAGGACTCTAGATTTTTTTTTTGTCATAAAACTTGTGAAATAAATTCCTCACTGCTTTCATGGCACACTTAGTCTCCGATGCTAATTCTTTAGCGGGCTTAAGAATCACCCAGCTGAGGGTGGATGTGTCTGCTCCAAATGCTGATTCCCCCAGGCCCCAGGGGTTCTGATTCGGGGGGTATCAGATGAAGATAGGGTATCTGAAATTCAAACCGGTGCCCCCACCGACCCTGCCCTCTTCTTTCCAGCCTAAGGTGATTCTGACACATGGAAAAATCCTGGTTTGGGGGACATCCCAGGCCCTGTTCTAAGGACTTCATGTTCATTTTTCACAGCACTTACTAGTTCAGGTTAAAGCATTCAGCAGAGTGTCTGGCACCAAGCATATCAGCTCTCTTTGTTCTTATTTTCTTATTTAGTAATTGAAGTGATCCAAAAATACAGGTATCCTCAGCCCCATTTCACAGGTGGGAAAAGGTGGGCACAGAAAAGTAAGGCAATCTGTTTAAGGACACTCAGGTAGTGAGTCACGGAGCTGGGCTCAAACTCCACTCCATGTGACCCCAAAGTCAGTGCTCCTAGCCACTGCCCCGCTGGAGCATGCTCCAGATCCGGCCCTTTGCACCTGCCCTTGCAAGCCTCCTGACGTCACCTCACATGACGCCCCTCTGAGATGGGGGCAGGGTTCCTGGGGGACACTAGTTTCAATTTGGTGATACTCACCTGGAGGGAGCTCAACCTGTCATCTCTCATATTGGGTGGGAAGGTGGGAAGGTGACAGTGCAGCTTCAGGATGATAGGCCTGGGTTTCAATCCCAGCTTTCGCATGTTTGAAACCTTGGTCCAGCCTCAGCTTGCTCATCTGTTAACTGGGTATAACCTCCACAGGCTGTCACGGCAGAATAAAACATACAGTGCTCAGCACCGCAGCTGGGACAGAGTAAGGATTTCATCGAGGTGAGCAGCTATGTCAACCAAGAAGAAAAGGCTGCAAAGCAACCAAAGGTGTTTGTTTGGGGTCTTAAGGATTGCAAACCAGGTGGCACACAGTTGACCTAAATTGAAAGTGTGCTCACAATTGCAAGCCAGGCAGGGAGTGCAGGCTTCTCAAGGCAAAACCCACAAAGTCCCATAACTTGTTTTGAAGGAATTATGGTAGGCACTCACAGAGGAAAACTGACTATCCAGTGCAACTGGCTTCTAAACTAATGTGTTACATTATCTCTATATCCCTCTGAAATAGAAAGATGTCTTCCAGAAGGTGGGCAAGGTGCAATTGACAAGTTGTAACTGACAGAAGTCAAGGGTTCAGTGTTCCAAGAATTGAAACAGAAAACTCACATGGGTCCTGCTTCCTCAATATCCTCCTGATCCAATTTTGAATGACTCTTAGCAATGCTTAGTTCCCTCTGGAATCTTCTTTCATAGCCAATACTATCACTTTGCACACAAAGTCAGATGGGCTTTCCCTGGCATGGTTTCTTCCTGGTCTTAGTTAGCACTGGAAACTTATCTGGAGCCTGGAGTCATCCTAGCTCTCTCTGCCCCAGGAGGCTCTCTCTGGAATTGTGTTAAGTTTCAAGGACAGATATGCGACACAGAGTAGGACCGGATCTCAGCTAAGAGTTCTTGGAGGCTCTGAAAGCCAACTGGAACCCCCAGGCCTCATGCAAGCCCAGCTACCTCCTGGGCTGGGTGGTGCACCTGCTCTGATGGAGCTGGGCCCTGACTGCAAGCTTCCCCTGCTGGTGTGTGACTTTAGAGGACATTTGACAAATGCCACTCCAGAAGAATACGCAGACAACTACCGAGGGATAGCAGCCTTTCTCAGCATGGATGGGACGGATCGGCTGGGGGTGGAAATTCAGAGTTCTGCTGTAAAATTGTGTGTGGCCTTGGGCAAGTTCCTTCCCTGATCTGAGCCTTGGATTCCTCATCTGTCAACTGGGGTGTTACCATCTGCTCAGAGTTCAGAGCCATGTGGAAGAGCAGCATGGGACAAGATTGTAGGTGCGACGGCATTTACAGCAATGATGCGCATTTACTCAATGCCAGGTAAAACACTTCCCAGTTCTTGTTTCTTTGGGTCTTAACAGCCCCCCTGTGGAATAGATGCTACCATGACCCGCCCCCTCCCCATGATGCACAACACATGAGGCAGCAGGCTCAGAGAGGTTGAATACTATTAACCTAAAAAAATCAAACTAACAGTTATTTTACCAGCAAGAATGAGTTTATTCTAGAATAACAAGAGTTGCAATGTGGAACGCTCGATCTCTAGCAAAACCATAGCAAGTCCAACACACAAAGGAGAGGAATGTTACTTTATGGAGAAGGAGGAAGTTGGGAGGGGTTGTTTGGAAGGACAGTCCACTGGGGAAAAGAATGCGTAGAGGGTGGAGGGTGATGAGGGTTTCTCCTTGCCTGAGTCGCTGGGATAGTGATTTCCTGTGGGGGATGCAACGTACATCTCTCCCTGTTGGGGTCTGTCAATGATGACTCTTTCCTGCTGACCTTTCTTTCCCTGGGATCTGTACTTGACAATTCTTGCCATACTGGATGTTGGTGCACTGGTTCCCCTGCTAGCCTCCCACTCTAGTGGTGTTTTCGTTATTCGTGTTCATAGTGTCTTAGCCAAGATCACACAGCTGGTCAGGGGGAGGAGTTGGCCTTGAACAGGGGGCAGTGGAGCTCCCCCCAGGACCCCCCTCCTGAGCCTATGCCCCCACAGCAGGGTCTGCCAGGGAGTGCAGAGTCTTTCTTCCCTCAGCAGAGCTGGGGCGTCCCCACACTTCGCCCTCCTGTGCCCCGAAGTGGCACCCTGCGTGGCGGAGTCCAGTGGGGCGGGGCTCACCCACGGGTGTATGCATGGCTACTGCCATCAGGTAGGGCTGGACCAAGAGCAGCTTGAAGAGTCGTGACCCCAAGAAGGAAAGTAACTGAGCTTCTAAATGCCGGCTGTGTGCATTAGTAAAGGTGAAATGGAAGGTGAATGAAAGCTCAGAGATTTGCTGCCCCCCCCCTTTTTTTTTTTTTAAGATTTACTGCTCTTAATAAAGCAAGTTGCCAGGGCATTCTGGACAAGAGAAAGTTCCAGTTGGGCTGCCTTCCAGGAAGCTGAGCACAGGGAAGTCAGAGGTCAGTTCTTCATCTTGCTGCTCATCCTTGGGGGGTCACGAACCCCAGCGCTGGTCACCAAGGCACCCACATGCAGGGACTGCCTTCCTTCCTCCTGCCCAGTGCCTCAGGGACCTTGTCGACTTCTCTCATGGATTATTGTCTTACCAAATCAAAAACAGAGCTGATTTCAGAGCTGTCACGGGCTAGGAGGGATGCGGAAGGAGGGGCTGGGGGTCGGTCTGGTCCGGGGTGGTGTGCTGCGAATCCAGACGCCGTCACTTACTGGCGGAGTGAACTTGTGAGCCCATGTGTGCCACTCCCACCTCCGAGCTCCGGTTTTCTTGGCTGCCAAGTGGGGACACGGTGACGGACGGCCAGGCGGCACCGATCATGTTCACGGCACTTTGGTTGCTGGGATTGTGGAGTTGCTTCTGTGAGCGGCTGTTGGCTGACCTGCCCGGGAGTTCCCAAGTCAGGGCCGGGTCGGGCACTGTCTCCTGTGTCCCCAGCCCAGCGGCCGGGGGATGCCAGGTGCTCCTTCCTCCAGGCCAGCTTCCAGTCTCTGCGCCAGCTGGTGCTTGTGCTCAGTGCTCTGCGGGGCCCCCTCCTCCACTCTCCCCTACTCAGAGGTGTGAACCACCACTGGTGTCATTTTAACAGTGAGGATCCGGGACTCAGAGGGAGGCTGACGTGATGAGGCCAAGACAGAACTAAAACAGGGTGAGATACTAGAGTCTGATGGGCAGAGGGAGGAGGCTACTTTAGTTCTGGTTGGGCAGGGAGGGCTTCTTGGAGGAGGAAGCATTTGAGCTGAGCAGGGAGTGTAGAAAAGGAGTCAATACAGGGAAATCTGGGGGGGAAGTGGAGGAGGGAGTGGGGATCTGAGACCCTGGGGAAGTTTGGCAAGGGAATCAGGACACCTGGGTCTAGATCCAGGCTCTACCCCAATTCACTGAGGGACTTTTAGCAGGTTGCTCCTCTGTCTGAGCCAGGGTCTCTCCATCTGAAGAATATGGTGTGACACACACCAGCTTGCTTCATCCTGCCGAGTCAAAACATCACTGTGAAAGAACACGTGTGGGGCGCCTGGGTGGCTCAGTCATTAAGCGGCTGCCTTCGGCTCAGGTCATGATCCCAGGGTTCTGGGATCGAGCCCCGCATCGGGCTCCCTGCTCAGCGGGAAGCCTGCTTCTCCCTCTCCCACTCCCCCTGCTTGTGTTCCTGCTCTCACTGTCTCTGTCAAATAAATAAATAAAATCTTTAAAAAAAAAAAGAAAGAAAGAAAGAAAGAAAGAACACGTGTGGATGTCAGAGAGTCCCAGGATGCAGAGGCAGCCTGGGCCCCTCTCTGCCCGGTCTCCGTGGAGAAGGTCCCTGGGAGGAGCCGGAGATGGGGGGCTGGATGCGTTCAGGGTGGCTGAGCAGAGGCCCTCCTCTCCTTCCCCTCTTCCACCTATTTGAAGCTCTGCACCCAGCCAGCATGGTGGGAGAGAGACGGAGACAGAGATAAAAGAGACAGAGATGCACATAGGAGACACCCAGAGAGGGAGACACACACTCACACCCCTACATACACACACAGAGTCAGGGAGAGATGGGGAGACGGAGAGAAAGGCCAAGATGGAGACAGGGGAAGAGAGAGAGGCCAGAGTTAGGGACAGGTCATCAGAAATGCTGTTGGGTCCTTAGGGTGGCTGAGAGTGGAAACGTAAAGAGCGGGAGTCACAGAAGTGGGGGGTGGGGGTGGGAGGAAAACAGAAAAAGAGATAAAAAGGAGAGACAGAGACTGGCCGTGGCAGAGAACCCCGCAGGGGTGGGGTTGAAAGCCCAGAAGTGGAGAAGTACAGGGACACAGAACCTCTTGAGCCTGAGCACCCACTGTCTGTGCCCCAAAGCCTATCTCTGCATGACCTTCTGGAAGCCTCCATGGCTCCTCCAGGACCACCAGCAGCAACTCCGTCCAGCGGCCACCTGAGGGCCTTTGGCCACACTCGGTGGCCTTTGCATCTTGCCTCCTGCCTTGTTTACTGCGCACCCCACACTGTGCCCTGGGCTTCCAGTTCCACAGCAATTAACTTGTTTCATCTTTGCAACAGCCCCGTTTTACTAATGAGGAGACGGAGGGTCAGAGAGGTTGAGTGACTCACCCAGGGTCACACAGGAAGTTAAGGAGGCAGGACTGTGCCTTGGTCCTCTGGCTCTGGGTCCAGTGTTCCTCCTGCTACAATGGGCGAGATGACTCAGGGTCTCCCTCGGATTTGCAACATGTCCCATCCCTGAGGATCAGCTGGGAGCTGCCTGCCTGCCAGAAAACGGATTTATCCTTCCTCAGAACTTGGGGCCCCCAGATCTGAGTCTCCCAGATGCCCGTGTTGGTATCAGCAGCAAATATGGGGTCGGGGGGAAGACAGTGAGTTAGAGAGAGAGGAAGTAATTGATTCATTGAGAAATAGAGACGGAGCTACCAAGGTGGGCTGAGTGCACTCTCGGAGGGGGCGTGGCCGCTACACACGGGCACACGCACACTAAGCTGTGGTCACCAGGGCCGCCAGGGTAGGGTGGAGGTTGTCCCAGTCAGGCCTGAGGTTTCAGAGCTTGGGCTCAGTCTAACTGAAATCTTCTCAGTGCCCTGCATGGGATAGGAGTGAGGTCCTGGAGAATTTACATGAGCTTCAATAGCTGGCGTTCTTCACTGAAGGTCTGTGGATGAGCTTCAAGGAAGCCAACATCCTCTTGTACTCCTTAAACTTGGGTAAACTTAATAATTATTACACAGTTTGTTGATGGGTTTAGGCCCATCCCTTGGCAGCCGGGGGTGGGAGGGAGGCATTTGCAGTGGGAGAGGAGACCTGGATTGCTCTGCATGGGGGTAAGGAGAGAATATGGAGCTCAGAGGTCACCCAAGAAGCAGACAGAGAGGGTGCAGGGATTGGAGGGAATGCCACCTTAGTCCCGTAAATCAGATCACAAAGTGGAAAACCAGCAGGGGCTTAAGTCAACAATTCCTAGCTCTCGGGAAGCACACACCCAGGGAGGTCCCATGTAATGTTTGCAGGCAGGTGGGCATTTTCCTGGGCGGAAAGTCCAAAACATTTATCAGATTCTCCAAGCAGTCTGTATTAGTTAAAACAGGCTAGGCTTTTGCTGCGGTAACAAACAAGCTCCGAATCTCAGTAGATTAACATTTAAGTAGCTGACTTTCTCCCCTGATACACACTGCATGTGAGGTGACACTGAGGGGCTGATGTCCCCTGCTGACAAGTAATCCAGGCTGCTTGGCTCTTGTGTCTCCTCCATCTCAATGCCCAGCCCCCATATCCTTCAACATGGGAAGAGAGCTGGAGGGTCCTCAGCCCACAAGTGACCCATGTCACTCCCCGTTGACTGGAACTAGTTCACGACCCACCTAGCTGCCAAGAAGCTGGGAGTGTGGTCCTCTGTGCACTCAGGATGGAGAGGGGGGCCTGATAGCGGCAGACAATGTCATATCAACATTATTTGGAGATGTTAGGAAATGAATACTCCCAGGCCGCAGTTCTGGAGAGTTCTATCTATTCTGTGGTCCAGGAAACTGTATTTTAACACACCTCACAGGTGGATGTGTGCACAGGTCTGGCAACCTCTGGAGGGTCGTCCAATCAGGGGCTACAAGACCTGTTCTCCTCTCTTTACCTCCTCCACGCTGCCGGGCTGGGAGTTCACCAGTGTCCCAGCATCGTGTCTGAGGGCAGCCCTTATTTAAAATCTGAGACCCCAAGGCTCACACACTAATACCACCCTCAGGCCCACTGCACTTTTGGGACAGCTGAGGTACAGAATGCTCGCATAGCTGGGAAGGCCCCCCTGGATCGGGCACTGCGGACCCCTCTCCTCCTCTGGGATGAGGAAAAAGCATGGGTCCACTCAATGCCCCAAACCCCATCCCCAGAGGGCGTGCCTCCTGGCAGCTTTCAGAATCGTGGGACTTGAAGACACTGGAAACAGAGGCCTGTGATGTACGAAACACTCCTGTTAAGGCCAGTTTGCTCTTTGCCACCATTGTCCACTTCTGCTGGGAGAAGAAGATTGGAGAGACAGTGCTTGTTTAATTTGCCAGAATGAATAAAGATAAGACAAACAAGACAGTACTGAGGATAATGAAGCTCCGGGGTCACATCATTCATGTCCCCTGAAACCCAGGCCTCCTTCCCTCACGACGGCCTGCCCTGTGTTTAGAACTGATTAAGCCAAAACAATGACAATTTATTGTCTTTCTGTTGCTGGTGCGAGGCTGGTGTCCCCAGCTGGGCAGTGGGCAGGTGCTGAGTTGGTTTGGACTGGTTCACGAGAGCCCACTGAGAGCCAAATGTTAAGTAGTCGGGAATTTTGTGAGCCAGCTGTTAAACCATGGGTTGATTGAAATTGGCCATGGTGGGAATATTTACACTGCAGAAATTGTCGATTCATGGCTTTTCTTCCTTCCTTCCTTCCTTCCTTCCTTCCTTCCTTCCTTCCTTTCTTTTCTTTCTTTCTTTCTTTCTTTCTTTCTCTTTCTTTCTTTCTTTCTTTCTTTCTTTCTTTCTTTCTTTCTTTCTTTCTTTCTTTCTTCTTTCTTTCTTTCTTTTGCTTTCGTTGTTTCTTTCTTTCACTTTTCTTTCTTTCTTTCTTTCTTTCTTTCTTTCTTTCTTTCTTTCTTTCTTTCTCTCAGCTGGCACATTACTGTTCAGGGTCTTTGTAAATGACCACATCAGATTAAGAGGAAAAAGGGGCAAACCTTGTGTCTCTCTGGTGCCTCCGGAGCCCCTCTGTGGGGGTACTCAGAGAATGTAGTCATTAGTGAGCATAGCACTAGCCCTTCTGGCCTTGGAATGGGTCCCCTAGAAGGGGGTTTCCAGGTTTACTGAAGATGGATTTGCCACTGAGCCCGGTGACGGGCAGCCCTGCCAGGCTGGATGCAGACCAGCTGGGGGCCAGGCTCAGCTGTGTGCCGAGGAGGGCATCGCTGGGCTGCACAGAGCCGTGTACATGGACGTGTGCACATGGGGTGTGTTCCTTAGTGCAACAGGTGTATGTCTGCCGGGCCCGTGGGGGGCTCTCTTTGGCTTATGAGCATCTACATGAACTACCACTGGTTCATCAGTGTATGGGATGTGACTAGGAGCACAAGAAGGTACCAAAATTGTTAGAGTTTTCTATTGCTGCTGTAACAAATTACACCACAGAGTTAGTGGCTCGAAACAGCACAAATTGGTTCCACAAGTAAGGAGCTTAGAAGTCCCCACTCCATCCTAACAACATGCGAAAAGCTCAGCAGACTGAAAAAATCAACAAGTTCTCTTGGATCCATGAGAGAGGGGAGGATGCAGAGCAAACCGGAGCCCCCCAGACTGGAGAGCGGGCGAATACAGGGGGCGCGGCTTATGGAGGCAGAGACTCACAGAGGGAAACCAGCGCAGGAAATCAGTGCTGGGGCAGAAAACCCCGGAACTCTAACCGATGGATCATAGGAGGCTCGGTATGGACAACTCAGAGGTAGAATCTCCAGGGGACCCAGTCACAAGGTGGCCCCCACAAAATTCTAAGATTTACCCACAGGAGCTTGGCCAGATTCCCACAGTAAATATTGGAGCAAAATTCCCTCAGGCTTCCAGCAGGGAAACTGGAAAAGAAACCATCCTGAAATAGGCCAGAGCGCTCTGTTCTTCACCAAGTCTGCCCTCTGGGGAAACTAGTTAACCAGAGCATAACCTGCTGGGCTACCATCAGAGACCGACTGAGCTGGGGAAGGGAGATACACAACTCCAGCCTATTCAACCCATCCTGTCCCACCAAAAGGGGGAGGAAACAAATGAGAAGCCCTTGTGAGGTTTGAGGTCCAGAAGCACAGGCTCCCTAAAAGACCGAGCCCCAAAGATGGGACCACAGAGCACTGCCCCTCCCCACACACCTCGCCAACACATGACCGAAAGCCTCTTTACAGCAGTTCTTTTTACCCGGCACATCACAGCTGGCTCTCACGAAACAATTACAAGGCACACCAGCAGTCAGACAACACAATGTGAAGAGAAAGCAAGCATCGGAGACATACACGGCAGGGATATTCAAGTCATCAGACTGGGAACTGAACACAACTCTGGTGAATACGCTACAGGCTCTGACAGGAGAAAGGAGACAGCATCCAAGAACAGGTGGGCAATGTGAGCAGAGATGGAAGTCCTAAGAACTAAAAAGAAATGCCAGTGATAAAGACTTCTGTGACCAAAATGAAGAACTCCTTGATGGGCTTCTTAGTAAACAGGACCCACCTGAGGGAAGAATCCCTGGGCTAGAGGATGCATCAACAGAATCCCCAGAAACCAAAAAGGAAAGAGAACAAAGACTCAGAAAAACACCATCGAATACCGACGGACGGTGGGGCAACTACACAGAATGGGAAGACCAGAAGGAGAAGAAAAAGGAACAGAAGAAATATCTGCAACAACAGTGATTAAGAATTTCTCCAAATTAATGTCAGACACCAAGCCAGAGATCCCGGAACTCAGGGATAAATTCCACCCTTTCCAAAATGAGGACCACACACACACAGAACAAAAACAAAACTACTCCTGGGTAGGTCATCTGCAAACTACAGAAAATCACAGATAAACAAAACATTTCTGAAAGAAGCCAGAGGATAAATACAGCTTTCCTAGAGAGGAGTAAAAGTAAGAATTGCATCCAACCTCTCCTCAGAAACCAGACAGGCAAGAAGAGAGTGGAGTCAGATATTTAAAGTGTTGAGAGAGGGAAAAAACCCCACTGACTTAGAATTCCATACCCAGCAAAGTTATCCTTTGAAAGTGAAAAAATAAAAACTTTTTTAGACAGACAAAAAATTGAGGGACTGTGTTGTTCTAGACCTGCCTTGCAAGATATGTTAAAAATTCTTTAGAGAGAAGGAATATACCACAGGTCAGAAACTTGGATCTACATAAAGAAAAGTATCAAAGAAGGAATAAGGGAAGGTAACATGAAAACGTTTGTTTTTCTTATTCTTTTTTTGGGGGGGGTAGAGGGTAGGGGAGGACCAGGGAGGGGCAGAGGGAACCTTTAGCAGGCTCCACACCCAGCATGGAGCCCGATGCAGGGCTTGATCTCACAACCCTGAGATCATGACCTGAACCAAAATCAAGAGTCAGATGCTCAACCGACTGAGCCACCCAGGTGCTCCTCTTTTTCTTATCCTTAATTGATCTAACAGATTATAGTTCGCTCAAAATATTAATAACAACAATATATTTGATTATGTATGTTTATATATATCTATCTTATGTATTTGTATGTGTGTGAATATATATCATATGCTTATGTATGCTTGCATATAAATGAAAAGAGTGACAGCAATAATACAAGGGACGGGACGAAGAAATTAGGATCATTTCATTATTATAAGGTAGTGATGGTACCCATGAAGTGGTATAGTCTTATTTGAAAACAGACTTGGATAAGCTGCAAATGTTTGTTGCAAACTCCAAGGCAACCATTTAAAAAAAGTACAAAAAGACATATAACTGATATGCTAAGAAAGGATAGAAATGAAATCATATAAAATGTTCAATTAAAACCCCAAAAGCAGAAAAAAATCTTTACTTATTTTTTTCCCAATTACATGACATTCTGGGAAAGACACAACTGTAGAGATAAGAGAGAGATCAGTAGTTGCCAAGGATGGGAGTGAGTAGAGCACAGAGGATTTTTTAGGGCAGTAAAAATACTCAATATAGTATTATAATGATGGATGCATGTCCTTCTATATTTTCCCAAACGCAGAGAATACACACCACCAAGAATGAGCCCTAAAGTGATCTAGGGACTGTGGGTGATTATGATGTGGTGCTGTAAGCTCATCCTTGGAAAAAAGTGCACAGTTCTGTTAAGTGACGTTGATGATCAGGGAGGCTTGCATGAACGAGGTCAGGGGATATATCCATAATCTCTGTACCTCCCTCGTGATTTTGTTGGAGACCTAAAACTGCTCTTTAAAAAATTGCCTTCAGGGCGCCTGGGTGGCTCACTCTGTTGAGCGTCCGACTCTTGGTTTTGGCTCAGGTCATGGCCTCAGCGTTGTAGGATCAAGTTCCACATTGGGCTCCATGCACGGAGTCTGCTTAAGATTCTCCCTCTCCCTCTGCCCCTCCCCCTGCTCTCTCTCTCTCTCAAATAAATAAATAAATCTTAAAAAAATATTAAGTCTTCAACAAAACCCCCAGAATTTATTACCTTAAAGTCCTGGAGATGAGAAATCTAAAATGGGCTGGCCAAGCTCCTTTTCTTCTGGAGGTTCTAGGAGAATGTTACCTTCCTTCCTTGTTTCCCCCTTCTGGCATTGTCTTTTTTTTTGTTTTAAGTAGGCTCTACACCCATTGGAGCCCAATGCGGAGCTTGAACTCACAACCCTGAGACAAGACCTAGGCCGAAATCAAGAGTCAGACACTTAACTGATTGAGCCACCCAGGCGCCCTTTGCGTTGTCTTTTTCATCTGTGGGCTGCCCATTTTCCTCGACTCATGGCCCTGCATCTTTCAGTCTGATTCTGCCATCCCACCTCCTTCTCTGCCTCACTTACCTCTCCCCTTCCCTTACAAGGACCCTTGTGATTATGCTGGGCCCACCTTGGAACTCCAGAACAATCTCCCTGTCTCAAGATCCTGGTGAGATTTCTGGGTATGAGACACGCTGGGGCAAAATTCCTCTCCATCTGTGGACCCGTGAAACTGGAATTCTGTGCCTCGATGTCCTCATCTGGAGAATAAGGATGTTAATAGTGCCCACCTGTATCACTGTGTCAGTCAGGGTTTGTCCAGGAGAGGCAGAACCAGTAGGACATGATACATATGCATATACCTGTGTGTGTGTGTGCGTGTGCATGGGCTCACGCATGTGCACACTAGGGCTTTATTAGGGGGAATCAGCTTCTGCATGAACTGTTTGGCTGGCCAGGCAGTCTCGGTCAGGCTGCCCCCACATCTAACGCTGGAGCCCAATGACCACAGGCAGGCAGCATCCAGGGGGAAGAGAATGAACAGGATGGAAGCCCGTGAGGATGGGTGGAAACCTGTATTTATTCTCATAGACTCAGCTTGGTGACAAGCGCACTTGCAGATGCTGGGATCCTTTGTCAGGGAGCTGAGCACACACACACACCTGACCCAGGAGTCGGAGAAACCAAAGGAAGATCTGGGGAGGGAGGAAAGCAATTGCAGGCTCAACATGCTTCCTGCTGACGCGTGGGTCAGCAGATCAGCAACAACATATGGGCGGCCCCTCTCCTGCGACCCTCCTCAGTACCCACCCTCCCAGGAAACACAGGGCAAGGGAATTCTGGGAGCGAAGCTGAACCCAGCCAAGCTGGCAGGTGACGAAGCCTTCACGGCCCTCCTGGACTGGTTGGAGGAAACAGTGTCTGGGAAGAGCTTGGCTCCGTGGCCAACCGTCAATGCCCCAGCGATGTTCGTGCTCACTGACGACGGTAAGATGGTTGTCACGTGAGCCCGCCCTATGGGTCCACTCGGGAGTGTGTTTAAGGCAGGTGGGCCCCCTTTCACGGGGAGCCTCATTAATGATCATGGACAGAGAACTTTCTCCCACAGAAAACACGCTGTTCCATCTTCCTTTGGCGATCAGGAAACTGGAGTCAACCTCCGGCTGGTGGAAGCTGACAGAGAGCGGAGAGCCATCCTCAGGCCTGGGGAGGATGAACTCTCCACAAAGCTGGAGACTCACTTTGCTGGGACAAAAGCAATGTGTCAGAATATAAAAGGATGCCTAGAAAGAGGGAACCAGTAGGCCCCAGTGATGGGAGGCTGGAAGCTGGAAAAGATGCGGATGAAACTGGCTGGGGGGGGGGGGGGCATTGAATTGCAGCCAAAGCAGGAGCCCATCTGGGTTTCTGTTCATGGGAAATGGAGGATCCCTGATCCAGATTGTGGGTGACTGGGGAGGAGGAAGAAGAAGCAAGTGTCCCAGAGTTGCTACGAACCAGAGGGCTGGCCTAGCTTTAGATTTCCTTTGTTGTGGAGTCTAAATTGAAGATGTCTGGATCTGTGAGGCCTGGTGTTCAGGGCGGGGGTGCGGGGGGCACACCTGGCATCCAGGTCAGGCAGCAAGTGGTTGTTTTCGGGGGAATGAGGGAGCAGGTGGAGCTGAGTCTCCACCAAAGGCGGAGGGGCTGGAGTTGAGGGTGAGTCAGGGGCTAAGAAGTATCAGAGATGGACAGGTGCGTCCAAGCAGGGCCAGGGACTTCAGAGAACAATACTGGGAACTGGGAGAGGGGCAGATAGAAAGTGCCACCTGCCATGTGTGGAGTGGGAGGTCGGGGTGCTGGCAGCTCAAAGGCATGGGGGCCTACACCTCAGGCCTCTCTGGGGCAGAGTCCCGGGCTCCCTGACCTCGCAGGGCCCAGGCCACCCTGGATTGTGCAACGGTAACAGAACCTCTTGTCCAGGGCTCAGGGGCTCACAGAGGATTGGGGCTCAGAGGCTCCTGCAGAGAACCCAGCCCCACACCTTACGGGCAGAGATACTGAGGTCGAGACAGGGACATGGCCTGTCCCAGCTCAGACAGCAAGGCAGGGGCTGAGCTGGACCAAACCCCAGGCCACCCGCAGAGAGCAAAGAACACCTTCTAACACCTGGGTCCCACCAGGACTTCAGCCTCTGACAACATCGTAGCTCAGGTCTCACTCCTAAGAGGCGGTGTTGGCCAATCATGTGAGGTGTGCCGTCTCTGGGAGGCCCCTGCTGAAGGCTCAGTTCTCCCTGGGGGGGTCACGTGAGGGAGAGAGGGGCAGGGGCGTGATGCCGCCCCCCAGGGACCACTCCTCTGCAGGGACGAGCTCAGGTGTGCAGTGAGCAGTGGGGATGGCCCCTGCTGCACGCACACTTCTCTGTGACCCCAGGCTGGTGTCTCTGCTCTGAGCCCAGGAGAGTGACACGGCTCCCAGGGCCGCAGAGGGGAGTGACACAGCCTGAAACATGCACCGTGCCCGGCCCAGAGCCTGGCGTATGAAGGTCCCGGGTAGACGGGGCTCCCTCCTGCCCACCCCTCCTGGGGTCCAGACACCCCATCCCAGGAACGTGGGCCCCGCAGTCACACTCGTGTCGTGCTCCAGTGCCCCTGGTCTACGGGACCCTGGGCGAGCCCCTCCCCTTCCCCGGGCCTCAGTTTCCTCATCTGCAAAATGAGGATAATAACAGCACCTCCGTCCAAGTGGTGTGAGGACTCGGTGAGATAATCCTCATAGAAGGCCTGACCCAGGGCGGGGCACAGAAGACACGCGGGATCAAAGGCATCAGGTGTCGCCCCGAGCTAGGGGGTCTGCAGGGACCTTCTAGACGGTGAGGCCCTGGACCCACAGGAGGGTTGTTATTCCCACAACCATCATTGGCTCCGTGTGTCCTTTCCCAAATCCCACGTGGGGGTCCATGGCTGTCTCTCTCCTGACCCTCTGCCATCTGTCGCTGTCCAGCCTTGGCAAGGCGGGCCTGAATCCGTCCGCAACAGCGGCTTCACTGGGCTCACGGGAACTGTCCAGGTACCTTGATTATCCCGCTGAAAGCCTTATTTTCCTCGACCTGGTTAAGGCCGAGAGCACAGACCTGGCAGGGTCCTGCTTTGTGCCTCTACGAACAATCCAGGCTTCGCACACCCTCCCCCACTCCCTCCGGACCAGCAAGGGGCCCGTCGCTGCCAATTTGGGAAAATGCAGCCAATCTTTTAGGACACAATGTGTAAAAAGCAGAATTTGCACAGTATGAGCTATTCCTTTTCTTTCTTTTTTCTTTTCTTTTAAATGACAGTATCTCCTGCTCATTCTTCCGTCTCACAGAAGATCTTGAAAGAACGATCCTAAGGAAATTCATTAACTCCTCGGAAGCTCTGGCTCCTAAAAATGTACTCATTTACTGTGTGAAATATGGCTCTGCGCATGCAGAAATGCAGGCAATTTCATGGGGCCATAAAGGTGCCGGCTTGAATTGTCTTGCCGCGGAGCTGCCTATAATTACCTGCTCCTAACTGATGCTCCTGGCTTCAGCCTCCAGGTGTGACACTCGGGGAAGTGATGCAGCCCAGGTGGGTTAGACGGCCCTGTCTCCACCCTGCAAGGCACCCAGGTGAGGCCCCAGCTGCACCTTTCACCCGGGCAGCACCATTGAGCCCAGGCCTCCTCTCTGGATGACTTCACTTCTGGGCTCCAGGCCCTACCTCTGGATCTTTGTCTTTGGCCTTGGCATGAGTCTTTGAGTCTAACTCTCCCTGGGCTGGATCCAGCCCCTTGTATCCTTTCCGCAGCAGAACTGGGCAGACAACCCGGCAAGTGGAGTGGGGCTGGATTTTTGCAGCATCCTCAGACCTGGGCAAGAGTTCGGGCCGTGGGTTCCACAGCGGAGCCTGTTCTGCCTTGTCCCCTCCCCCTGGCACAGAGAATGCACGGAGCCAAAGGGGAGATGGGCCCAACCTGGGACGGCCTGACACCTCTGCCATTCTCGACCACTCTTTAGGACCTGGGACCCCAGAATTCCCCACCCAAATGGCCCTAGGTCCACATCCTGAGCCTGGTGGGCCCCTTCCCTGGCACTGCCTGCTGAGGGTGGGCCCACTGCCAGGCCTGAGGGCTGCCGAAGGGGGTTGTGGAAGTGTTTGAACGTGTGAGCTGGTGTGTCCATGGCAGGCGTGGTCCTTGAAGTGTGTGGTGGATCTGGGGACAGGCGGAGAAGGGGGTGGGCCCAGGAGGGCTGTGGCTGGTTCTTCCAAGTCTGTGGTGGAATTCCAAGGGGCCTGAGAACATTAAAATCAAACAAGGTCACATAGGTGGTTATTAAGTTGTATTTGTCAAGGTGGAAGGATAGGATATATATACATTTTTAAAGATTTTATTTTTAAGTCATCTCTACACCCAACGTGGGGTTCGAACCCACAACCCTGAGATCAAGAGTCGAATGCTTCACCGACTGAGCCAGCCAGGCACCACGGATAGGATATGTTTTATCACTTCGCCGCCTTGATTTATCATTTTAAATATTCAGGAATGTGGGCATCCATCTGGGCTTTTGCCTGGGCCCTTTAAATGTCAGGGACAGCCTGGAGCACCTACCGTGTGCAGACAACACGCTCGGCCCTGGCATTAGTGGGGAAGAAGCTGGCCTCTGGTCAGGTAAGGCGCGTAATGCCGGCTGCCTCCTCCATCCGTTGTTGTGAGGGGAGGAGCCCGGGCAACCTCCCCTGATCTGGTCCTGGTCCAGGGACAGGGAGGCGGGGAGGGCAGTGGAGTCCTCACCTGGCCCACCCCGTGGCACCAGGATGGAGCTCATCCAGCTGGGGGGTCATTTTCTGGCGCCGTGGGAGAGAGCACACTCTGCCGCAGTGCACATTCGTTGCTCTTCTGGAGAAAAGCGGGGCCCTGTGAGGTGTGGCTCGAGAAGGTGGTTAGGAGCCTCGTAGCTGGGTTCATGGGACTCTGTCCTCTTCCCACACTGTTTCATTTACTCATCACGACCACTTTGCGAGGGGGTGCTGTCTTCCTTCCCATGTTCAGGTCAGCATACCTGCCCCCATCCTGACTGTCAGACCAGAGAACGTCAGCAGAATGTCAAGAGCAAGTACCAAGAGCAGAGTCAGAGACTGGGTGGTGATGTGCGGGATCAGTGGGGCAAGGTCGTGGTCATTCCCAGAATCCTTGTTACCCAGCACAGAGCATGGCTCACTAGGCTAGTGGATAGTCAGGACAGGAATCTCGGACCTTGGCCCAAAAGAGCTGTGTCACACAAAGGCTTGTTTATCCTGGATCCCAGGACCCCCGGGTCTGCCACACAGCATGATCATGGCTGTCACTCCTCCAGAAATGCTCGGGCCTGGCCAACCCCTGCCAGGGACATTGGGAGCCCCCACCCGAGGCTGGCTGGACCCCTGGAGTTTGCAGATAGATGGGAGCTTGCTGAGGCAGGGGCAGAGAAGGGATACTCATAGGTCTTGCCGCTCCAGACAAAATCCAGATGGACAGCTCCCATTTCCTCTTGCAAGAGAGAGAGGGTGGGGAGGGGTTGGCTGCTGGAGTGGGCTGGCCGGGCGCGGGGTGGGGGGGATGCGGCAGGGGCTGGCTGGGCGTGTCGAGGTGGCTCGACTGTGTAGAGTGACCACCACGAACCCCGCGTGCCCACCATTAGCTCCCCCATTCCCTTGGGCTGAAAGCCACCCCCAAGCCCTCCTTCCAAAAGGCAAAATCAACTCTGGCTCCCCCGTTCCTGGTCCTCTCCCCTGCTCCCTGCTGTCCTTCAGCCTGCAAAGCAGAGAAAATCCCAGAGCTTCTCCAAGTGTGGACCCTTTGATACCTGTATTAGAATCAGCCAACACAGCACTAAGCCTACTGAGCCCAAATTGTCCGTGGGGTGCTGGCCTTCAGGACAGCCACTGGGGTCAGTGGATCAGGCCCTGCCCGGGGACCCGGCACTGGGCGCTCCATCAGTGCCCTAGTCAGGACGGGAGCACCTCTGTAGGGCTCGGGGGGGCACACCCAGCATCTCTGGGGGAAGGAGGGCGGTTTCTGGCTGTTTGGCAGCCAGCACCCGCCAGACGCCTGGGTTTCCACCGAGAGCTCGCTGAGCCGTGGGGGGAGCGTGCCCTGGGCAGAACAGCCTCACCGGGATGGAGATCCCCATGAAAGCAAGCACATCTGCTTCCAACGTTCTCCAGTGTCCCTCCCAGTCACCTGGGGGTGTTGAGCCCCGGACTCAGACCTTGTCGCCGGGCTCAGGTGCTGACGTCACAGACCGCACAGACTCTGGATCCAGAGGGGCCTGAGTTCAAGTCCTGTCTCGGCCACTCACGCCCTGAGTGAACTGAGCACGTCCTCGATCGCTCTGGACCTCAGCCTCCCACGTGTTCCTGGGGCAAAAGACATGAGCAAAAAAACAGTCATGTGGGAGGGAGAAGAGGATTCAGCGAGCTGAGACCCGTGAGTACTTGGCCTGCCTGCGTGAGGGAGGACGTCAGTCCCCGGTGCCCATTGTCACTGTCCCTGTTCTGGTCGCACCAGGGCGGGGTAAGGAGGGGCTCGGCCTCCAGACTCAGCCTGGCTGTGACCTTGGCCTCCACCACTTCCCGCTGTGTGACCCGGGCAAGCTGCTTCACTGTGCCAGGCCTCCATTTCTGCATCTGTAAAATGGGGATGGCGATCGTGCCTCCCTCGCACAGTTGTTGTGAGGCTTCAGTGAGTTCTTGGGCAGAAAGCACTTGGCTCAGGTCGGGGCGCGCAGCACGTGCACCCGAGACCTCCTCAGATGACGGGCCCCAGAGCCCCCAGGGGGACGTCAGAGCTGAGACCGATTCCTCTCCTGGCACACGGCTGTGATTTCAGCAGCCCCGGGGATGGTCTCTGAGCCTCTGCTCCACGCCTTCGCAGAGCGCTCACTGCCTCCCGGCGCCCACTTGTGCATCTCTCTGTGGCTGTGTATGGACAGGAACAAAGCAGCGCACCCAGCCAAGTTCTCCACGCTGCACGACTGGCCCTGCCCATCCTCTGAGCCCCTGCCCAGCACGTGGGGAGCCTGGGGCACTGGGCACAGGCTCAGGTTCAAGTCCTGTCCCTAG
Source organism: Halichoerus grypus (assembly GCF_964656455.1). Taxonomy (NCBI): domain Eukaryota; kingdom Metazoa; phylum Chordata; class Mammalia; order Carnivora; family Phocidae; genus Halichoerus; species Halichoerus grypus. Next base: position 165,148,331 of record NC_135716.1, read on the forward strand.
TCTCGGGCTGCTCGGGGGATGCAGACACATCAAGGACGCCGAGCTCCTCACAGCCCCCAGCGCTGTGCCACCCCACGTTTCCAGGACTGCTGTCATCCGCGTTTTCCCCACCAACTCCTCTGCAGGTGTATCCTCCTCTGCGCTCATGATCCTCCTCCCCTGTCGAGACCCTGAGCCCCTTCAACAAGGCTTAATCCACCTTTTCCAGCCTGAGGTTCATTCTCTTCTATTGGTGACTCAAGTTGGGACTTGGGCAGCTCAGTGCTGTGTCCCAGCCAGGGGGGAGGTGTGGGGTAGAAGCACAAGGCTTCTGACCACCCCCAGCTCCCATCTCGGAGCCAGGGTGCAGCAGGGCCCATTGGAGGCCAGTGGGAAGCTCAGATCTCTGTCCTGGACTTTAGCTTTGACCTGCGGGGTAACCTCAGGCAGGCCACTGCCTTTCTCTGAGCTGTGGGTTTTTCTCGTCAGTAAAGTGGGGCAGAACCATGCCCTGGGCCACCTTCCAGAGCAGGAGTGGTTTCGTAAGAAACAGATGCCTTGCTTATTAGAGTGTTTAGTCTGTTAACATTAACACAAGTATGTTGTGGTCTGAAAAGGTTTAACGTCTCACTCTTGATTTTCTGCTCATCACATCTGGGTTATTTGTTGTTATTAATTTGCTTCTCTATTTCTCCTTTTCTGCCTTATTTTGAATTACTTGAATCTATCTTTAGGAATTTCATTTGTATTTATCTATGGGCATTTCAGGGATACCTATTTGTATTTTTTTTAATTTACTGATCTAAAGATTACAAAATACACCCTTGTTAACTTGTGTCTCTAGAGGTGCATCCTTTTCCCTCTTGTGACAGAGTAGTTGTGTGCCTTGCAGCTTGTTAGTTCTAAATCCCTCGACGTGATACCGTACTTCTTGCTGTAAGGAATCTAATATGTCTTAAAAAATAAAATAAAAATACCGTCTCATATTTACTCCCCCAGTCATAATTTCTGGTGTTCTTGTTACTTCTTTGCATATTTGCATTTCCATCTGGTACCATTTTCCTTCAGCCTAAAGAACTTTGGTCTTTAGTATTTCTTATAATTCATTCCTACTTGTAACAAATTCCCTGAGTTTTCTTGTATGTTTTGATTTCACTTTGGCCTCTGAATGATAGACTTCCGACTGATCACGCTTTATTTAAAGACGTCAGGCCACCGCCCTGTGGCCTCCATGGCTTCCGGTTAGAGCTGGGCAGCCCCACGTGTATCACGGGCTATGCAGTGTTCACCCCAGCGGTGAATTCACGTGGGTGTAAGGCCGTTTTTCTCTGCTTTCACAGAGACTTCCAGTTTCAGCAGTCTGAGGACCGTACACTTAAGTGTAATTTTATTTAAATTCATTCTGCTTGGGGTTTGCTGGGATTCATCAATCTGTAAATATTTATCTTTCACTTCATGTGGGGAGTTGTCAGACAATATTCTTTTAAATAGCTTTTTCTGCCCCCCCAACACATGCACACGCGCACCGGCACACACATGCGCACACCCACACCCTTCTGAAGTTGCAATCCCATGGAGCTTAGGTTTTTCTTTTAATATTGTTCTTCATGTCCCTGAGACTCTGGGTTTTTTTCTTTTCCAACTTTTATTTCCATACCCTTCAGATTGAAAATTTCTATTGATGCATCTTTAATCTCTTGACTTTTTCTTCCATCTCCAATTTTCTATTCATTCATCTACTGTTTTTTTTTTAAATACTGTATTTTTTAGTTCTACAATTTCCAATTGGTTCGTTTTTACAGATTTACCTCACTGCTGGGATTGTCTATCTTCCCGTTCATTATTCTGAGCATATTTTTCTTTACCACCTTGAGTTTAATTATAACACCTGCTTTAAAATCTGTGTCTCAGGGGCGCCTGGGTGGCTCAGTCAGTTAAGCTTCTGATTCTTGATTTCGGCTCAGGTCATGATCTTGGGGTCGTGAAATTGAGCCCCACATCGGGCTCTGCGCTCAGTGGGGAGCTTGCTTGGGATTCTCTCCCTCTCCCTCTGTGCTTCCCCTCCTCCACCCACTCAGGTGCATTCTCTTTCTAAAGAAAGGAAAAAGAAAAAAACATCTGTGTCTCATACTTCTAACATCTGGATCATCCTGAGTTCTCCGTTGATTGCCACTTTCCTGATTTTAGTTCACATTTTCATATTTCTAGTAATTTGGGATTTTATCTTGGACATTATAAAAGTTATTTTGTAGACATTTTGGATTCTTCCAGAAGAGGGAGGTTCCTGTCTGCTGGCTCTGGAGGCAGGTGCAGCCAGGGCAGGCAGGAGGTCCCTAATTAGTGGGGGTGACTGTCCAGCAGCAGCTGATCACCAGCAGGGTTCCCAGGTTCATTTCTTACTTCCCCACTGCAAGCTGTTCCCAATGTGGCAGGCAAGAAATCTTCACAGAATACAGAACTAGTCATTTGTGTACCTTCCTCTCATCTTCCCTGCACTGTTCCATGGCTCCCTCTCTCTTAGGATAAAGAAAGGACCCACTAAGTTGACCTGAAAGGTCCTGCACAATCAGATCCATGCCCTGTCCCTTCCTGAGGCGATACCTAACATACTCCCCACCACTAGCCACTCTTGAGATCTTTGGGAATCTTCAATCCTCTGTGAGTGGCACAATTCTTCCTGCCACAGGGCCTTTGCACAGCTGTTCCTTCTGCCTGTAGTGCTCCCTTGACCCCACTTTCCCCAATTACCCCTAATCCTTTAATTCCAGCTCAACCATCATCCCCTGAGGGATGTTCTCTTTGACCATCTATGACATGGTCCCTATGTATATGCCTTCATAGCACTTAGAGTATTTATTATGGCTACAATCTCACATAAACTTAGGATATTTTTAGCATCTGTCTGCTGAAGTAGACTGTCACTACCATGAGATCAGAGACTGTGTTGATCTTGGCTCATATTGCAGTCCCCAAGACCTGGCACAAAATACGCACTTAATAAATACTTGTTTTGAGGCTGGGTGATTAGGGGCTTGGCCTTGGCAAACACACTGTACTTCTCAGTTCCAGGACTCATTTCCGTTTTGGAATATGGTTTTGACCCTTGAGTGTAGCTTATTTTAAGCAGAACCTTTCATAACAAGGGCTGGAAGCCAAATCACTTTAGCCATCTTCCCCAGAGTGTGAAGAAAGCCTTCCTGAGAATGAGGTCAGCACAGAAGAAACCAGAGATAGGAAACCGAAGTAAGGAGGTGGGACCCCAGATCCAGCCACAAACCAAGTGAGTTCTACCCCCTGTCTTTTCTGGTTACATGGGCCAGTAAATAATAATCCCTGTTATCTGAAAACTTGTACCCTTGTTTTTAGGGAAATAAATGTATGAGTCCATTACCTGAAATTTCCAAGGTAACCAAGAGACCTAAAAATATAATAATGTTGGCAGAACGGGAGACCGGCTGGTGTAGAAATGAGCTAAAGCCTCACTTGTCATAGCAGGGAGCCAGGAGATGGCAGACAAACGTATTATTTAGCTTTATGAGGAAATTGGTAGGAGAAATAGCTCAACAAGTTGAAAGTGGTTACCTCTGCCGAGCGGAACTACAGGTGAGAAGTTCAAGGGGCCACTTCTTTTCATTATCCATTTCTCCGCACTATTTGTGTTGACTTGGCTGAAAAAGCCCATTTACTTTTTGTTTTATAAAAATAAAATCTCATACTTAAAACTAAGAAAGGTAAACAGTAAAAGCCACGTAGCTTATTTTGTTGATGTGATATGTACTTAAAGTTTAAAAACAAAACCTGGCATAATGTTCTCTCTAGTGTTTAAAGAAATAGTGGCTTGGCCAGAGGTAGACTTTGTTATCGAGACCATCGTCCCAGGGATCCTCTTCTTGGGGGAAGCAGTCTGAGCAGCAAGGGCCGGATCGCCCCTCCGTGGGGTCCCTGCAGCATTCTGCTGCCCGAGGGTTCCTTCCATGGCCCGCGCAGACCCATCAGTGCCCAGGCCTGGGTGGCCCTGAACCCACAGGGGAGTGTCCCCAGACCTGGTGGAGGCAGTGATGGGGGACGTCGAAGCATGAGGGAGGTGGCCAGGCTCCTCACCTCCCCAGGACACTTTTTCCCGGCAGCCCCTGTCTCCTTCCCCAGTGGCCTTCCAGCAGCAGCTCACACCGGCCGGGCCCCTGAGGCTCTGAAAGCCAGCGAGGAGGCCGTGGGAACCGTGTGACCTCCATGAAGATGAGAGGCCTCCATGGGGACAGGGCGCCTCCATGGGGACAGGGGCCGTGCTCTGGAGCTGCTTTCCTTCTGATTCCTTCCCAGTTCACCCTCCTTCTAACTTCCCCTCCCAGGCCAGTCCTTCCAAAAGCCTGAACTTTCCTTCCTTCCCTTGGGGGTAGGGGGATGAAAAAAATGAAGCTGAGTAATTCCCCTGGGCCCCCTTTATTCTGAGTTTCTGTGATTCTAGAATGGACCATCCATGACGGTAGAGACTATACATGTCCTGTTCAACCCTGTATTCCCAGCACGCAGCTCGGTGCTTAGCACAAAGGAGGCATTCAGAACATATTTATTGAATTAATGAATTCTAAGGTTCTATGGTCATAAATGTCTTAGACTATGATTAAGTCTAGGACCCTGTGACTCTATGATTCTAGAATTCTAAATTGCTCTTCTGTTCCCCGAGGATCCCAACCCCGAACGCCCACAAGGGCCAGGCAGGGAACATGTGTGAGTGAAACAGCCAGACAAAGGGCAAACGCACAGTGTCTTGGGCACAGGAGCAGGGCCCTGCAGGCTCGGCAGATGGCATCTGGGGCCCCTGACCCTAGCCCTGCTTACGGCGGGCACCCTCACCAGTGGGACACGGCCCACCATTCCTGGCAGCTCAGCTCTGCGGCTTCTCTGCTTCTCGGTTCCCAGCCTGGCTTCCCTTCTGGAGTTTGATTCTGTTCCTTGATTGCAGCTTGTTGTAAGCAGAACCTTTTACTGCAAAGGGTAGATCACAAATAGTTGGAGCAAAAGGTGTAACGGTTTTTTGGCCCACATGACAGAAATGCAGGGGATGGGACTGGCTTCAGGCATGGCTGTAGGCAGGCGTTCAAGGTCTCGCCAGGGTCCTGCTTTCTTCCTCCCTTCTCTTAGCTGCACTTCCCTCTGTTGACGCCCTTCTCAGGCAGGCTTTCTGCGCAGCACTAGGAAGAGGCGGCCCCCCCCAAGCCACCAAGGTCTTCGGAGCTGTGATCCCAGAGGGACAAGTCTCCTCTTACGTGCCCACGTGTCAAATCTCGGGGAGGACTCTGACTGGCTTTGGCGCGTCATGTGCCCCAGTGGGCAGTGCCCGCTGCACTGCCCAGAATTGTTTCTCCTTCACAGACAGGATTCTGTCCCCCACAGCCGTGGGGTTAGGGGTGCGGGTGCTGGAAAGTCAATGCTCAGATGTCTTGCACATGATCTAGAGGAAATGAGGGTCTCTTTGGTGTGACTGCAGCCCCCCTAAGTCACGGAGGGTGAGAGTGAGGACCACCCCCCCTTAGCTGGTGGCCCAGGTCTGCTCTGCCCAAGCCCCGTGTGCAAAGACAGGGGTAGGCCATATAAAAGGGCTGAGAGGCAAGCCTTGCAGAAGGAGCAGAAAAGCCCTCATCAGCTCCTCAGGCTCCCTGCATGGTGGCAGGTCGAGAAGAAAAGACTGGAGGGACTGGGGACCAGGACTGGAGTACCCAGCCCAGGCTCCAGGGCCCCTGCAAGGGGTAAGTGCCCAGGCACTCTCCATAGCTCTGGGCCTCCGCTAGGCTGCCTTGTGGGCGGCAAACAATAGTACGGTGGATGCTTTAGAATAACCTAGGGTTGGGGTGTGGGCATCTATCACAGCCAACCAATAAGGCAGTTGTCTACCGTCGTGGCAGGCAAATCTCAGGATGAACCAATGAGCAGCTGCCTCATGTCAGCTGGACCAATCAGATGAATTGGTGTGTTCAGCCAATCACATGCTGAGCACTGATAGGCACTCTTATTAAGAGACAGGAGCATCCAGGTTCTCCATGACCTCCAGGGGTCTCCCGACCTCTCCCTCCACGGGGAAGAGCCTCTCTGATAAACTCAGGATAAAATGGCCTCATATGAGTATCCCCCAGTGCAAGGCACACAGGTGGGGTCCTGCCTGGCATTTCAGTGGCTCTTCGATATATACTTGAATCATCAAGCTTGTCAGAGGCGTCAAAATGTTATGATCTTCCTGGAAGAAGCGATCAGTGGAATCAAGCAGGGTTAAATACTTGTCAGGCCCCTGAGTATGTCACCATGGAGACATCCTTCAGTGAACCTTCAGTGAACAGGGTCATCAGTGGGTCCCACATGGGTTGGGGAAAAGGAGCCTGTCCCTTTGTGTCAGTCTCATTCAGGATCTCTGGGGGTATTCAACTTTTTAAAAATAGCTTTATTGCAGTAAAATCAATGACATCATTCTGCGTATGTTGAAAGAGTACGGCTGGAGAAGCTTTGACAAATGTCTGCACCCATGTAGTCATCACCACAACCAAAATAATGAACATACTCATCCCCTCCTAAATTTCCTTGTGCCCCTCGGCTTCCTAGAGCACCTTCAAGAAGCCTCTGAGCTGTTTGCACTCTAGAGATTAGCAAATGTCTTCTAGACTCATAAATTGAATTGTAGAGTCACTCATAATTTTTGAAATTCATCCATGTTGGTGTTTGTATCAATAGTTTGTTCCTTTTTATGGCTGAGTAATATTCCATAGTATAGATACACCTCAATTTGTTTGAATAAGCAAATCCTCCAGTTGGTGGACATACGGAACTATTACAAACAAAAGTGTAATGGACATTCATGGACACATCTTTATATGAACAGATGCCTTCTTCCACTGCAGGGAAGAGCCTAGGAGGAGATAGCTGGGTCATCTGGTAGGCATGTGTTTGACTTCTTATTTATTTGACAGAGAGAGAGAGAGAACAAGTAGTCAGAGCGGCAGGCAGAGGGAGAGGGAGAGGCAGGTTCCCCTCCTGAGCAGTGAGCCTGACCCGGGGCTCGATCCCAGGACTGTGGGATCATGACCTGAGTTGAAGGCAGATGTTTAACGACTGAGCCAGCCAGGCACCCCTCGACTTCTTAAAAGAAACTGTCAGCATGGTTTGCGCAGTGATTGCACAGTTTTACATTTGGGCAGCAGTGCTAAGAGACCTTGCCCCTCCGCAGCTTTGCCAAAATGTGGTATCAGTGGCCCTCTGGGTTTAAGCTGTTCTAGCGGGCTTGTAGCTTTCATTCGGATTTCCCTAGTGACTCCTGATGTGGAGAATCTTCCCATGCACTTCTTTGCTATTCATGTATCCATGTCTTCTAAAATATTTTTGAGGTTTGCTTTGTTTTATCAAATTTGAAGAGTTCCTTATATATTTTAGATGAAAATCCTTTCCTAGATATGTGTTTGGGTCATATTTGCTCAGTCCACTGTTTACCTTTTCAGTTTTATGTGTCTATGGTAAGGTACAGTTTTTAATTCTGATGAAGTCTAATTTATTGATTTTTTTCTTTTATAATTTGTGTCATACTTAAGACCTTCAAATTTGTTTACTTGTTCATTCACCAGATGTTTAGCATCTGTTATATGCTAGGTACAAATAATACAATAGGATGTGCCCTGTTCCCACACAGGGTATAGTCCAGGGGAGTGGCAGACGTAAATAGATAAACAGATGAAACAGGGATGTTCCTTAGGAGGGAGAGAATGGGAGAACATGAGGGGAAAGAACCAGAGCCTTATCTGGGTCAGGATCCAGGGAAGGCCTCACTTAAGAAACTCAGTTTGGGGGCACCTAGGTGGCTCAGTCAGGTAAGCTCCACTCTTGGTTTCAGCTCAGGTCATGATCTTGCACTTGTGGGATAAAACCCTGCATAGGGCTCTGCGCTTAGCATGGAGTCTGCTTCAGATTCTCTCTCCCTCTTCCTTCCGCTAACTCTTTCTCTCGAAAGAAAGAAAGAAAGAAAGAAAGAAAGAAAGAAAGAAAGAAAAAATCTTTAAAAAATAGAACAAAAAGTAAATTCTCTATTAAAAAGAAAAAGAGAAACTCAGTTTAAACTGAATCCAAAAGGAAAGGGAAGAGCTTTCCTGGAGGCAGGAAGGCCTATGCAAAGGCCCTGAGGCAGGAAGGGGCTTGTAGCATGGAGGGAAGCTAGAATCTGACAAGGATCTGGTCAGGTGGGACTATGTGGCTGAGCCAAGATCCAGTGGCTCATCTCAGGGCAGTAGGGGCCATGGGAGAGGTCTAAGTGGGGTTGCCAGGTCACTGGATTTGTGTGGGTAAAGCGCTTTTGTCTGCAGTGTGGAGAGTGCAGTGGGAGGTGGAAGAGGGGGACAGGGAGGGAGAAGAACATTCCAGGTCTGACCTGCAGGAGAAGGACTTGCTCTAGGAACTGCTAGGAGCAGGGGGTAGGGAGCAGGAAGGGAGAGTGACATAGTTGATAGGAAGGTGGGGATTTGGGCAGGACCAGGCCATGAAGAACTTCATAGGTGCTGGGTCAGAGTATGAATGGGGGAAGGGACATGATCCAATTTGTTCTGGAGTTCTCCTGAAGCTCATTCTTACTTTGTCCTACAGCCACCCTGACCAAGATGTCAGGAGGCTTAACTCCTATAGGACTGGCGGCAGGGGTGAGGTAGGCTCAGACAGATAAGGGGTTAGGGCCCCTGCTTCCCAGCTTCCCACCCCCTGGCTGTAGGTCAGTTCCTGAGCTTATCTGAACCTCAGCTCCTTCCTCAGGAATGGAGGCTTCCCCACTCCTGAGGGCTTCCCTGAGGGCCTGATGAGCTCGTGTTTGTGTGTGTGTGTGTGTGTGTGTGTGTGTGTGTGTCTCAGTACTCAGTGCTGTCATCTGGGTCCTTATGAGTCCACCTACCTCTTGGAGAGGGGGCATCACAATATCCCAGGGAGGCAGAAGGGCCAGGCCTATTCTGCTTTCAGTTATATCCCCAGACCACAGGACAGCGCCTGGTACATAGTAGGTCCTCAGGAAACAAAGAAGTTGGAGCCACACCCCTGAGTTCAAATCCTGGCTTTACTCCCTCTGAACTGTGACTTTGAATGGGAAACTTGACCTCCCTGAGCTCAGTGTGCCTCATCTGTAAAATGGACCTAGTAATCATGCCAATTCTTGACAAGGTTGTGAAGTTGTCAGAACCGATGTAGTTAAGGGGCCAACTGTGGGGTCTGGCACTGTAGTATATGTTCCAGAAATGAGAGAATTTCTACTGCTACTCTTGCTCTTACAACAGTAGTAAGAAAGGGATTGGGGTGCAGTGATTTTATTTATTTATTCAGTGGTCCACTCCCTCCATAAACTCTTACTGACACATCTGCTTTCAGGTGCTGGCAACACAGTTAGGCTAGGGAAGATCACAGTTGAGTAGGGGGACAGACGAGGGGATCGGTAATGAGGTGTTGCATGTGGAGACAAAAACAGACAGTGTTGGAGACATAAGGCTGGAGAAAATCAGCTTTACAGTGAGAATCAGGGAGGGTTTCACAGAGAATGGGATGCTGGGGCCTGGGTTTTGAGGAGTGAGAGCTCACCCCCAGGCCAACAGGGAGACATCTAGGCAAAGGGAAGGGCTGGTGCAAAAGCAAGGGCGGGTCCTTGCCCGGTGTGTACCTGCCTAATGTCCCTACCTCTGTATGGCTGTTGCAGGGCTTAGGGAGTTTGAACTGTGACCTGAGGATACTGTGGGGCCTGGGAAGGGTTTCCAACAGGAAGGGACCCAGCTCCTGAGGATCGCCCTGGGGCAGAGTGGAGGGTGGACTGGAGGGGATTGCTTGAGGGCAGAAAGAATGTTGGTTCATAGAGCTGGGGCACCAGGGGGGTTCAGTCAGAGGACCAGGGAGGAACTCAGTGATCAGAATGCGCCAAGATCAACTCGGGAGAGCCAAGCCAGTGGGTTCCACGTGGAAATATCTAAGCTGTGGAATTTGGATCCTTCAACTCCTAGATAACATTAGACACCTCGCCCCCAGGCAGGGCAGGGAGGACAGGTGGCTGTGAGGTCAGATTGCTGAGATGATCTTAGAATCAGCCAAGGCATCACCCTCACAGCCCACAGGGAAGTCAGGAAGGAGGATTCTGTTGACTGGAACCACCGCAGGAAAACCTGACAGGACTAGAGAAGTGTTCTCTTCCAGAAAGCCAAAGGGAAACACATTTGTTTCCATGACACATTAATGTTTTTCAAGAGACAATGTGATTGTTTTCCTAATTTTGCACTGGAAAGCAACGAATGGAAGATTCCACCTGCTGTGACAGCCACTTCCTCCCCTAGGCACTAAACAATTGAAGAAGCTTCTAGGCCCAGCTCACTGGTGCCTGAAATTTCACCACTGGAGCTTCATCACTCTGGCTTGCCATTTTGTCCTTTGTAAAAATGCAAATACCTACACAGCAGCCTGGTATTCAACAAAAATAGCATGTTCATTCATTCAACAAATCTTTTCTAAGTCCCTTCTTTTAACTAGGCAGTGGCTAGAGGCTGGGAATAGAGTGATTAATTAAGACTCAGTTCATACTTTCCAGGAACTCACAAGCTGCATGTGTGGGTACTACCTATTTGGGCAAAGCTGACATGGAAACCTACCCATGACAGTGTTGCAAATGATGTGTTGGCAGTGGGTACAAAAGGTCATGGGAACCCACAACAGGGATGATCCAATTACGTGGTGCTCAGGGTCATGGTAGGGATCTGATCTGTCATGGAAGAAGAGAATCCCAGCGGGAGGGTACAGCCAGGGCAAATGAATGGGGTCATGAGCCAGTATGGTGGGGTACGGGGACTACATGCCACTCAGCAGGCTTGGACATAAGGTAGGACATGGCAGGTGGGACCGGAGTGGCAGGGAGGGCTTCTCATTGATTGGATGCTACTTCATCTAAGGGGGTAGCCTCTGTCCCAGCGCTTTGCTGCCTCCCCAGCCTCCCCCTCACCTCGTCCCACCAAGCCCACCAGACTCTCCTTTGCGGAACTGCCTTGTGCCCCTCTCAGTCACGTGGTCTGGATGACCCACCCCCAGCCCCAAGGGTGGAGCCTGATTGGCTTTAGCAGTCAGCCTACACTCACCCTCCTGGTGCCTGATTGGTTCAGGAAAGGGCACGTGGCCCAGCTCAGGCCAATGAAAGGCCAGATGTTTGCCAGGGTTTCTGGGAACGGGATCCTCCCCTCTCCTTCAAGGTTGGTAGCTCCCAGATGCACGTGCGCTCTTCTTCTGGCTCCATGGAGGGAGATGTTGGAGGCCAGGGATGAAGGTGACGTGGGTAGGAGGGCAGAGAGGCGAGAATGTCAGAGAAATGGGGTCTGGGTAGACCCACCCCTGCTGTCCTCAGCTGAGCCAGCAAATTCCCATTTGCTCAGCCCATTTGTTGTTACTTTCGAGTGAAAAGTTCCTCACTGGTGCAGGGCATTTCTGGGGGAGAGCACTGGGTGGAGCTGGAAGGGGAGCGGCCAGGGGTGCCTGGACCTGGATGGGGTGGGGTTGGCCAAATCCCTTTCCTGTGGATTCCGCCTCCACGTACAGTTCTTATCATGAGGGAAGATCTTTCCCCAGGAAACATCTCCTGACACTGGCGGGACACCTGGATGCAAGTCCTGGGCGGACAGCCCGGCATTAGGGGTCCTGGGCTCTATCCTAACCCAGCCCCCCGTCTGACTGTAAGGTCCAGTGGAATCACGCACCTTTCTGGGCCTCCATTGGTGATCCATCCACCAGCCCCCAGACTGAGCTCCCCACGGGCAGGGGTGATGACCAAGCCGGCCCTGCAGCCCCAGAACCCAGGACAGGCCCGGCACAGAGCAGGTGTCAGTGGGGCTGTTGACCGAACAGTGCAGGAACTGTACCTTCCTGCACTAACCTCCCATGGTCGGGACCATGTGTGATGCTGACAGGGACCAGCTGCTATTCCTCTGTCCACCCCAAGAGCCTCCTGAAGACCCCAGCCCCATGTTAGTGCAGCAGGAAGGGATTTAGGAGGAGATATAACATGCAGGCTGAATGACAGAGGTCTCAGCTCACACAGAATCTCTAGGGATTTTGAGCCATAATTACACTGCCAGGTGAGAAAAAATCCACCGAAAGCTCAACTCTTTATTTCCCAACTGCAGCTGATCTGCGCAGCCAAGCTCTGGGACTCTCTCCTCAGTCTGCTCATTGGTGTGTATTGGAGATGGGGAGAGGGCAATGATCAAGTGTCCCCCACCAGAGAACAGACTCAAAGGGTGAAGTCAGTTGGTAGGGGCCAAACCAGAGCCCACTGTTCTGCTCTGCTTAGTGGTATAGACTGCTCCTCAAGGTGCTGGGAGGGCGGGGACATATGTGTGCATTCACAGACCGGAGCAGAGAAGGCAGGGGTGGGGAGACCACAGGAGGTGGGTCTGGGTTGAGGAGTGGGCTGGCCATCTCAGGCCCATCTCCAGCCTCTCTAAGACTCAGATTCCTCTCTTGAGGGCAGCAGGGGACAGGCAAAGGGAGACAGCCTGGGGTGGGGTACAAGGTTATAAGGTTACAAAGAATCATCATGGAACATGATCTCACTCATTCACCACTCATTCATCAATTCATTCACTAGTGTCTTCCATCCTAGAACTTGTTGCTAGTTGGGGAAGTAACAAACAAGAATCATATGAAAGTATATGTTATATTATACTTATGTACTGTAATAAGGGCCATGAAGAGGGACATGATGGAGAGTCAAGTATAAATGATTAAAAGATGTGCAACAGACATGGCTGAGGAGGTGTGGAAGGAGAGTTAATTGATATTTATCTTTGAATATATTGATGTTTACAATAACCCAGCAAGTTAATAATCTAAACATGTAATTTAAAAGAGATTGTCAGATTGGGTAAAAAGAAACACACAACTATATATCATCTACAGAAGAAAACACTTCAAATATAAAAACATATATAGATTAAAAGAAAATGTTTGAAAAAGATATACCATACAAGCATTAATCAAAAGAAAGCTAGAATGGCTATATTATCAGACAAAGTATATATGAAAGAAAATAATGTTATCAGAGACAAAGAAGATAATTTCATAATGATAAAGGAGTCACTTCATTAGGAGAATATACAGTCTTAGATGTTTATGCAACTAGGGGCACCTGGGTTGCTCAGTTGGTTAAGCCTCTGCCTTTGGCTTAGGTCATGATCCCAGGACCCTGGGATCAAGCCCCATGTGGGGCTCCCTGCACTTGGGGAGCCTGCTTCTCCCTCTCCCCCTGCCTGCCACTTCCCCTGCTTGTGTACTCTCTCTCAAATAAATAAATAAAATCTTCCAAAAAATTAAAAATAAATGTTTATGCAACTAATAACAACCAAAACACATGAAACAAAAACTGATAGAATGACAAATTTAAAATTATAGCAAAAGATTTTTAAAGATTTAAACAACATAATCAACTAGACCTAATTGACAGTTATAGAATACTCCAAATAATAGCAGAATACACATTTTTTTCAAATGCACATAAATCATTTACTGAGATGAATCATAGTCTAGACCATAAAAAGGTGTAGATGAATTTAAAAGGATTTAAGCAATACAAATATGTTAACTACAATGGAATTGAATTAGAAATTAATAACCGAAAGACCCCTGGAAAACCACCAACTATTTGGAAACTAAACACATTTCTAGAAAGCCCATAGGTCAAAGAAAAAATCAAAAGGGAAATTAGAAAGTATTCTGAACTGAATGAAAATTAAAAACAATATATCAAATTTGTGAGATGCCACTAAATCAGTACTTAGGGCCTTTATTGTAGCACTAATGGCCTATACTAGAAAAGAAAAAAGGTCTCAAATCAATGATCTCAGATTCAGTCTTATGAATTAGAAAAAAAAGAACAAATGAAACTCAAAGTAAAGAGAAGAAAGGAATTAACTAAGATCAAAGTAGAAATTAACTAAATAAATAATAGAAAAAGAACAGAGAAAACCAATAAAACAAAAGCTGGTTCTTTGAAGAGATCAGAAAAATTGTAAACCTCTAGCCAAATTGATTGGGGGAAAGAAGAGAAAAGACACAAATTACAAATATCAGAAATGAGAGAAGTGACATCTGTAGACATTTCCCAGATATTAAAAAAATTAAGGGAATATTATGAACAAGTTTATGCCAATAAGTTTGACAACTTAGAAGAAATAGACTAATGCCTTGAAAGGTATAAACTAACAAAACGCATTCAGGAAGAAATATATGAATAGTTGTGAATCTATTAAATATATTTTGAAATTAGAAGTCTTTCCCTAAAGAAGACTCCAGCTTCAGATGGCTTCATTGTTGAATTTTACTAATCATTTAAGGAAGAAATAATGCCAATTCTATGCAAGGTTTTCCCCAAAATGGAGATGAGTGAATACTTTCCAACTCATGCTTTGTGGCCAGCATTTCCTTTATACTACAGAAAACTACAAAACCAAGAAAAGAAAACTACAAGCAATATTTATCATAGAGATAGATTTTAAAATTTCTAAACAAAATTATAATAAGTCAAATACATGAAGAAGATAATATATCATGACTAAGTAGGACTTATGCCAGGAATGAAGAGTTGGTTTAACATTTGAAAATCAATCAATGTAATTCATCATACTAATAAATTTGAAAAGACCTCTTTGATTTTTTTAAAATTTTATTATGTTATGTTAGTCACCATACAATACATCATTAGTTTTTGATGTGGTGATCCATGATCCATTGTTTTCGTATAACACCCAGTGCTCCGTGCAGTACGTGCCCTCCTTAATACCCATCACTGGGCTAACCCATCCCCCCTCCCTCCTCCCCTCTAAAACCCTGTTTGTTTCTCAGAGTCCATAGTCTCTCATGGTTCATCTCTCCCTCTGACTTCCCCCCCTTCATTTTTCCCTTTCTTCTCCTAATGTCTTCCATGCTATTCCTTATGTTCCACAAATAAGCGAAACCATATGATAATTGACTTTCTCTGCTTATTTCACTTAGCATAATCTCCTCCAGTCCCATCCATGTTGATGTAAAAGTTGGGTATTCATCTCTTCTGATGGCTGAGTAATATTCCATTGTATATATGGACCACATCTTCTTTATCCATTCATCTGTTGAAGGGCATCTCAGCTCCTTCCACAGTTTGGCTATTACAGACATTGCTGCTAGGAACATTGGGGTGCATATGGCCCTTCCTTTCACTACATCTGTGTCTTTGGGGTAAATACCCAGGAGTGCAATTGCTAGGTCATAGGGTAGCTCTATTTTTAATTTTTTGAGGAACCTCCACACTGTTTTCCAAAGTGGCTGTACCAACTTGCATTCCCACCAACAGTGTAAGAGGGTTCCCCTTTCTCCACAACCTCTCCAACATTTGTTGTTTCTTTCCCTGTCCATTTTTGGAAAAGACCTATATGATTATCTTCAAAGACACAAAAAAAGTTTGACAAAATCCAACATTCATTCTTAAGGAAAATTTGGTAAGCAAGGAATAGAAGTGAACTTCTTCAACCTATAAAGGACATCTGCAAAAACTCTATAGCTCACATCATACTCATAGTAAAAGACTTAATGTTTTACCCCTAAAATCAGGAAGAAGGCAGATTTCTGCTCTTACCACTTCTATGCAATATTGTACTAAAGCTTTGGCCAGTGCAATCAGACAAGAAAAAAATTAAAATCACTCAGTAAGAAAAGAAAAAAAACTGCCTTTATTCACATATAACATGATCATTTATGTAGAAAATGATGAAATTTATAATAAAAAAAAGAACTAGTAGAATGAATAGTTGAGTGTAGCAAGTTGCAGGATATAAGATCAGTATGCAAATTTCAGGTATATTTCTATATGCTAGCAACAAATAATCAGAAATAAAGATTATGGCATCTGGGTGGCTCAGTTGGTTAAATCATGGACTTTTGATTTCAGCTTAGGTCATGATGTCAAGGTCGTGAGATCGAGCCCTGCATCGGGCTGCACACTGAGCACAGAGTCTGCTTGGAATTCTCTTCCTCTCCCTCTGCCCTTCCTCCTGCTCACAGTCTCTCTCTTTCTCTCTTTCTTAAATAAATAAATAAATAAATAAATAAATAAATAAATAAAATCTTTTAAAAAAGAAATAAGGATTATAAAAACAATACCATTTACAATAGCATAAAAATATGAAAATTTTAAGGATAGATCTGACAAAATATGTACAAGTTCTATATACTGAAAACTACAAAACACCATCAGTTTTGTCCTAATTATTATATAGATTCAGTCAATCCCAATCAGAAAGCCAGTAGTCTTTTTTTGCAGCTATTAACAAACTGATTCTAGTATCTATAGATAAATGCAAAAAATCCAGAATATTCAAAACAACTTTAAAAGAGAAAAACAAAGTTGGAGGACTAAACAGTACCTGGTTTCAAGACCTATTATAGAGCTGCAGTAATTAAGATAGTGTAATATTGGCATCAGGAATGACAAATAGATCAATGGAATAGAATAGAGGCCAGAAATAGACCCACACATATACAGACAACTAATTTTTTTTTTTTACAATGAGTAAAACAATTCAGCTGAAAAGCAACAGATTTTCCCAACAAATAATTCTGGGACAATTGTATATCCAGAGAGAGAGAGAGAGAGAGAGAACTTTGATCCATACTAAATGTAAAACATAAAACTATAAAGCTTCAGAAGAAAGTATAGGAAAAAAATGTTATGATGTTGGCTTAGGCAAAGATTTCTTAGGTATAACTTCAAAAGCACAAATCAAAAAGGAAGAAACTGATAAATCAGACTTCATCAAGATAAAATAAAAATTGCACTCTTTGAAAGACACTTTTAAAGAGAATGAAAAGATAAGCCATAGACAGAAAAAAATATTTGCAAGTCAGTTCTGCTGAAAGACATGTATCCCTAATATATAAAGACCTCTCAAAACTCCATATAAGAAAACAAACAACTCATTCTTAAAAGGTGAAAAAATTTAAACAAATACCTCATCAAAGCAGGTATAGCAAAGTCGATGCAAATAAGCATATGAAAATATACTCAACAATAGTATTCATTAGGAAAATGAATGTTACAACCACAGTGAAATATGAAAATTCACCTATAAGAATGGCTAAGATTAAAAAGATTGACCATAACTTGCACTATACCTAGCACTTTACATGTAATCCTCCAGCAACTCTCCAAGGAAGATTCTATTGTTATCTTCTTTTTACAGGTGAAGTCCTAACCCCTGCAATGTGAGAGCTGGAACGTCCTTAAAGAATCAACCAATCCAATCCCTACCCTCACCCGCTCCCACTCCTACCTGTATTTTATAAATGAGGACCCTAAAGGACCCAAAGTAGAAATGACTGCCCAAACTCACAATTAATGACTTTGTCGAATTCCTGTGGTTCACTCCTACCTGGAGCTAACAGTTTATAGAGTTGGGGAAGCAGGATCACATCATGAAATGCTCCATTTGTTTTGTCACTTGGTGTGACATGAAGGGTGCACATACATGTGTGCATCTGTGGGTGTATCGCTATGTATGAATGTGGGAATATACATCTGCTTATGGGTAATCATGTCAACAGGCTTCTAGGTGTATGTTCTGATGTCTGCATACGAGTACTTATGTATCTAAAACCTTTTCAGATTTCCCAGGAACCACTTTGGGTCTGTTTTTCCAAAAGCCCTCTAGGATCTGTGGCGGCAGATGTGACTTACTCTACCCTTCAGCAGCTCAATCCCCCTCTCCCTAGGCAGAAGGTAGATGGGGTTGTTTTTACTCCTTTCCTCCCTGGTGTAGCCACTGAAGAATAAAACGTGGTCCTTGGGAAGAAAGGTTGACTGTTATTTTCATAAATAAAGCTGTGAGCTTGGATAGCTTGAAGATAATAACATCTAACTGAGATGTGATTGCAGAGTTAAAGAAGTATTCTTCTCATTCAAAACTGCAAAGCTAAAAATAGTTAGATACATGAGTAACACCAACCCAGAACACAGACCTGGAGTTCTCTCTTCCACCACCTCTTTGCCTGGCTAACACCTACTCACATTAGATTAAAGTTCATTCTCCCCAGGAAGATTTCTCTGACAGGCATGTTCCCCTCCCATGGTCCTACCATCCATTATGCCTGTTCTGCCCCATCATATCTTACCGTATGGAGGGGAGAGGTGGGAAGAGATTGACAGACAAGGGGCATGGGGCAACTTTCTATATCTTGATTGGAATAGTGTAATCCACATGTGTATAGATTTGTCAAAAGTTATTGACCCGTACCCTTAAAATGTGTCCATTTTTAATGCCTGTAAATTATAATGCAATAAAATTGACTAAAAAAAAATCACTCCCTAGTCCTCAGTGTACTCAGCCCCTCTCCATTCATCCTTCACAGTGTAGGGACAGAATAGGGAAATTATGATGAAAATACATCTCTTAAAATGCCAACATTGTTTCAGTACTACGGACAGAGACACACCACTGAGGAATTGCTGGAGGGTAGCTACTGCATTGTTACGCCCAGGAAGATAACCTGATATCTTCTGGCTAATGGTGTCAAGACATGTGGGAAACATAGCTCATTGCATCTACTCAGTGTGCTATCTAGACCACTGCATATTTACAAATGTGCAGAGAATGTCGTCAAGCCATGATGGGGAAAACACTGGAAGAAGTTCAGAAAAATATGAATCTAGTCCCTGACTCCTACCATTTGCTCACGCCATGACCTTGGGCAAGTTATAGTCACCATCCGGATCTCTAATTCTTCATCTTTAAAATGAAGGGGTGCACCTTATGATCTCTACGGGCACTTCTAGTAATGAGCCCCATAATATGAGGACTTTACAACTTCCGTATGGCAATGTATGTGGGTTTTGCCCCCATTTTAAAAATAATTCTGCATTCTAGTTTTGAAAACCATAGGTCCTGGGTATATATCCTGTATAGACCAATCAGCATTGAAGGGAATCTCACCCTGGATGTCTACACCCCTCTCTCCTGAGTCATTCTGGGTCCTTTTCTTGCTGGGCAAGGGAAGCCAGTCATAGACAAAGACTCAAAGTTGATCAACTTTGACAAATGGATAGAGTTTTGGTGTCAGACAGAACTGAGTTTGGGTCTAGGCTCCACTGCTCTTCTCTGTGGAATTTTGGAAACATCATTTCACTTTCTTAGCTTCATGGGTAATCATTCACAGTTAGGCTGAGCCATCTGAATTCCCCTCTCCTATTGCTCTAACATTTTCACCCATTTTTTTTTTTTTGCAATTGTACACAGGACAATGATTCACTAGTAATTCTCCATTTTAATTTCTTCTTGACTCATATACTAGATGGAATTTGCCTTCAGCTTCTTATTACAATACTCATTATAGCCACCATTAGAACATGGATTCATAACTGTTCTTGCCACTAATATAATTGCTGTTGGACTGATATGAATAACTCCTGCTATCATTAACATAATCAAACGTTGTTAACTGCACTCCTTCACTTGCATGGTCTGGATCTCTGTGCCACTCCAGATTTGCCTTAGCTTGGGCCAATCCATTTGCTCTTCTCCAAAACCATGGCCCTTTCTCCTTCTGTCCCTATAGTCAGTGGGATGGGTTCTACAGCCCTTCCTTAGAGAACACATCACTTCATAGATTTGTACTCCTGCTGTTATTGCAACCACTGCTAAAAATGACCTGGGCTGGGTGTGGTGCTGATAACTTTGCCAGACAGGTGCCATTCTCATCCTCCTTTGCACAGTTGTGGAAAACTGAGGCTTAGAAAAGTTGAGTGAGTTTCTCTCTGTCATTTAACTAATGAGTGATAGATCCAGCATTTGGTTTCAGGCATTTCTGGCCCAAGAGGTCATACCCTTCGCATTTTTTGCACCAAGAAAGGAGCCTGTCCTTGTCCTGCCCCTCCTCCTTTGTGTTCCTTTTCCCTGTCCTCTACCCCAGCTCCTTGCCCACAGCCCAGAACTTCCCAAGTCTCCTTGGACAGACAGCCTGAGTTCTGAGATTCCTTCCAACTTGCTCTGGCAGCAAAGAGGATTTTGCCTTAAAAATCTCCCTCATTTTATAGGGAACATCTCAAGGAGCACTATAGTCCAGCCTGAGACCCCTTTCCTAGGTCTAGAGCTACTTATCTGGAAACCAACACATCAGTTTCCCCTTTGCAGCAGCTCAAACGTGACCTGATTCTCCTCCCAGCATCACTTTGCTATTGATATGTGAGGTATGACATCCTGTGGCAGGATTTATTTCACACAACTATGCCAACGAGCTTCTGATGCTCAAATGACCCTCACAGCATTTGGGGAAATAGAACATTGTGCCCACTTGAAAGACAGGAAACTGAGGCCCAGAGTAACATATTTTTGGAAGTAGAAAAACGTTAGACATCATCAACCTCCTCCTGGTACAGATGAGAAAACAGACCAAGAGAAGGAAAGAGATTTAGCGGGGAGGCCAGCACCAGGTCTCTCCCCCATCCATCACACAGGCTATGAAGAAGTCCAAGGTTTTGTTTGTCTTTTCAGTGTGATTCTTACTTAGCCTGCTCTTCAGAGAAGCCACGGGTTGGGAGGAGCTATCTGGATTCAGGTTCAGAGTCCCAGGTCTGCCAATGACTCAATATATGTGGCCTCAGTTTCCTCCTCTGGAGAACGTTTTTTCACTGACCCAGGGTTTTGAAACAGATATTCTGGATGTGTTTAGAATAATTCATCCCCCAGGAACATCAAAGCCAGATGTGGTCTGTGCAACTCAGCTGATCTCAGTTGGCAGCAGCTACTTCAGTTCCCCTAGGTTGACTTAATCCCTCCTGCTGGAAACCCCGACCCAGGCATGTGGACTCAATAAATTGATGTGTAGAAATTACCATTCCCTGGGGCTGCTCTCATCAGCTGTGAATAGGTGGTTGTCCAAGGGCTTCTGAATGAGCCCTGGAGTCCAGCTGGGATAAATCTATCTCTCCCAAGTGACATTTTCTGGGAGGCGACATTGAATTATAGCACATTATAATAGCATTTTACTCAGTTCTTTAACCTTTATTTAACTGGAGTCAGAACCTCCTGCTGAGTCTGGAGACTTTTCGTAGCAGGAGGATGTCCTGACTTTACGAAGATGATTGTTATGAATGGTGGAATGGGGTAGCAGAGTGAAGGCTTTGAGGGTGCTGGGGGTGCAGTTTATAGACCTTTTGATGTGGTAGGAGAAGGCTGGCTTTGGCAGGGCCAGACACATGGGCATGAATCTCTTCCAGCAGATACCCAGCTTAGATACCCTAGAGACACAACTATTCTTATTCATTTGCTCATGCATTCATTCATTGACATTCTCATTCTCTTAAGAAACATTTATTGAGCATCTCTTTACTGGACTAATGCACTGGGTGTAAAGGACACCTCCTTAGCCTCAGGGAGCCCAGTCTTGCCCGAGAGGGAGACTCTGTCATGAGAAGTGTCTGAATGGACATCAGAGCACTTAACTCCCTTGGGAAGGTGTAGGTGATGAAGGTGTCTATCTTCAAGTGGGTGCCCCAAAGCCGACCCAGGACAAGGGCTTGAGTTCTCGTACTTCATCTGGGGGCTGATTCAGGGAGCCCAGTGAGGAAGTGCAAAGAATGACACAAGAAAAAGTCACAAAAGGAGCATTGCTGAGTGTTTGCCTCTGTGGACAGCAGGCTCAGCCCCACTGGGGACCTCTAAGGAGCTGCATGAAGACATCTCAGGACCATCCTCCTGGTGGCTGGGAAGCTAAAACCTTTATCCACTGACCCTCACCATCCCCCCGTCCCAGTGGGATATAAGTCCCCTCCACTTGGATGTTGTGATGCCAGAGAAAGCCCACAGGCAAAGAAGAAGAGGGGAGTAGACATTTGAGGACAGCATCTACTGCAGTGTTTTAGAAAAGGAGATGTCTGAGTTGACCTTGGAGATTGAGTAGGAGTTTTCAGCCGAAGCAGTTGTGCAGAATGGCTTTTCCGGACAGCTGGACAGCATGGGATGGGATGAGAGGCAGGACGTTGTTTTCAGACACTTGTTGTTGATGGGAAGAGAGAAGTGGCTTGAGGGCCAGGAGAGTTCACAAGATCTGTTTCCAGGCCAAGAATGGGAAAGGTTTGGGCAGCTTGTATGTATACAGAGAAGCCTTGGGCCACTGGAGGGGGCAATCTGAAGAAAAGGGAGAGAAATGGAGAGGGACAGGATGTTGGAGATAGCTAGGCCCCTGCAGGCATCCCTGCCAGAGGGGGGTCCAGAGATGACCAGAGGGACAGCCTTCCACGAGGGCAAGGTCCCTCTGCCCGAGACGGCTGAGAATAAGTAGGGAAGGAGACTGGGAGTGTGTTCCTTCTGGCCTCTGTTTCCCAGTGTTGGAGAGGCCAAATGACCAGCGGCAACCGAGGGGCCAGGGGCTGGAGCTCCAGAAGGGCAGAGGTCTGGGAGGGTCTGCAAGGGTGAAGGAAGGGGGAGCAGAACAGGGAGGGACTCCAGAGGGAGGGGTGATGCTGGCGTCAACAGAGGCTGCTCAGCTTACAGACGAACAGAAAATGATGCGTTCCCGGGCAGGCTTCCCTCCGGAGAGAGAGGGCTTGAGTAGGAGGAAGGGTTAGATACATTTTATTTTTCATGGAAAGGCTTTCTCAGCCCTTGGGCTCCCGCCAGCTCAGGCTCCCATCACCACGTGCACATTTATCAGACACCAATGCATCCAGCCATGCTCTCCGCGCCCTACTGCGTGCAGGGGGCAGCCCTGGCCTGGCCCGCCCTCAACAACATAGAGCTGGAGGTGAAGACAGAGGGATGGAGAAGGCAGATGATCACAGTGACCCGGTGGGGTTGGGCGGGGAAGGGTGGCACAAAGGAGATGCCCACTGACGGGAGGCAGACTCTGGTTACCTGTCTCCTCTCCATCCCTTATGCCAGTGTGGGCGACGGGAGAATAACAGGGGGCCCACTCTTGTCCAAACTCTGTCTCTTGCTTTGGCTCCGACCCTGGGGTGATCAGTTCCCCAATCTGGGCCTCATTAATTGGAAAGATAATAAGATCTGTCCGGCCAGCCTCACAGGGTTCCCATAGGGTTCCAGGAAGGAGGGGACACTATCGGGTGTGGGAATCTTCATAAGCTGATTAGAGAAGCTCCCACGCTAGTGGTTATTTATCATGATTTCTCCTCCTCAGTTTCCCCATCTGTAAAATGAGGGGGGCCCAGAGCCCAGACAGGCCTAGGCTCCTTCCAAACCACTAGTTTGCTAATCACCCTGGGAGGAGTTGGTTGAATCAAAGGCAGGGGGTTCTCCAGTGCCCTTTGCCTTCCACGAGTGCAGAACACGCTGCAGCAGGCAGTCTCCTGCTGTCTGAGCAGTATTGAGAGTGAGCATCAAAGAGAAGAGACCACAGTGGTTGTTGCCAGGGGCGATATTAGCCAAGAGTTATAAGACACATTAAGGGCACTGGAGTATGATCTATTTGTCATTTGAACATGCTCTCCAGCAAAGTGCACCAGCCAGAACACTCAGGAACAATGACAGCCTCTTCCCGCCCCTCGGCCCTTCCCCTGGGCTGCATCCCAGCAGCCAGATCCTCCTTCTACGCCGCCCCCCACCTCCCCAGGCCAGTCCCAATCTGTTCACTTCATTTAAGGGGTGATTCACAGCCATACAGCTGATCAAATCTGGAAAGACTTTAGGGAGCCTCTAGT
The DNA here is from genome assembly GCF_964656455.1 of Halichoerus grypus. Taxonomy (NCBI): domain Eukaryota; kingdom Metazoa; phylum Chordata; class Mammalia; order Carnivora; family Phocidae; genus Halichoerus; species Halichoerus grypus. The sequence goes on from NC_135716.1 coordinate 165,172,020, forward strand.
CCAACCTTGTCCATTTAACAGATGAGAAAACAGAACCCCAGAGAGTTTCGGGTACTGATTCAAGGTCATCGAGGAAAATACAGGCACACCTCATTTTACTGTGCTTCACTTTATTGCGCTTCGCAGATACTGTGGTTTTCACAAATTGGAGGTTTATGGCAACCATGTGTGAGGCAAGTCTTTAGCGCCATATTCCCACAACATTGGCTCATTTGGTGTCTCTGTGTCACATTTTGGTAATCTCGCAAATATTTCAAACTTTCTCATTATTACTATATTTTTTATTGTGATTTGTGACCAGTGATCTTTGATGTTACCATTGTAATTTTTTTTTTGTTGGGGGGACACCCCAAACTGTGCCCACACAAGACAAGGGACTTAATCGATACATGTTGTGTGTGTTCTGACTGTCCACCCACCGGCCATTCCCCCGCATTCCTCCCTCTCCTCAGGCCTCCCTGGTCCCTGAGACTCAACAATATCGAAATTAGGCCCATTGATAATCCTACTATGGCCTCTAAGTATTCAAGGGAAAGGAAGAGTCACAGGTCTCACACTTTAAATCAAGAGCTAGGAATGATTAAGCTTAGTGAGGGAGGCATGGTGAAGGCCAAGATGGCCAGAAGCGAGACCTCTTGTGGCAAACAGTTAGCCAAGTTGTGAATGCAAAGGAAAGGTCTTGAAGGAAATTAAAAGTGCTACTCCAGTGAACTCATGAATGATAAGAAGGCAAAACAGCATCATTGTCAATATGGAGAGAGTCTGTGTGGTCCGGATAGGAGGTGCAACCCGCCACAACATTCCCTTAAGCCAAAGTCCAATCCAAAGCAAGGCCTAATTGTCTTCAATTGTCTCCCCTTCAAGGGGAGGAAGTTGCTGAAGAAAAATCTGAAGCTAGAAGAGGTTGATCCATGGGGTTTAAGGAAAGAAGCCATCTCGGTGGCATAAAAGTGCAAGGGGAAGCAGCCGTGCTGATGGAGACGCCGCAGCAAGTTCTCCAGAACATCTGGCTCAGATCAGCGATGAAGGTGGCTACGCTAAGCAACAGATTTTCAGTGTAGATGAAACAGCTTTCTACTGGAAGAAGATGCCACCCAGGACTTTGATAGCTGGAGAGGAGAAGTCAGTGCCTGGCTTCAGAGGACAGGCTGACTCTCTCGTTAGGGGCTAATGCAGCTAGTGACTTGAGGTTGAAGCCAAAGCTCATCTACCATTCCGAAAATCCTAGGGCCTTCAGAATTGTGCTAACTCTACTCTGCCTGTGCTCTGTCAGCGGAACAACAAAGCCTGGAGGACAGCACATCCGTTATAACATGGTTTAGTAAATATTTTAAGCTCACCGTTGAGACCTACTGCTCAGAAAAAAAGATTCCTTCCAAAATATTACTATTTATTGACAATGCACCTGGTCACCCACGAGCTCTGATGCAGGTGTATGAGATTAATGTTGTTTTCATGCCTGCTTAAAACAACATCCGTTCTGCAGCTTATGGATCAAGGAATAATTTTGACTTTCAAATGTTATTGCTTAAGAAATACATTTCATATGGCTATAACTGCCATAGAGAGTGATTCCTCTGGTGGATCTGGGAAAAGTGAACTGAAAACCTTCTGGAAAGGATTCATCATTCTAGATGCCATCAAAAACATCTATGATTCATGGATAGGGGTCCAAATATCAACACTCACGGGACTTTGGAAGAAGCTGATTCCTACCCTCCTGGATGACTTTGTGAGGTTCAACACTTCAGTGGGGGAAGTAATTGCAGATGTGGGGTTAATAGAAAGAGAGCTGGAATTAGAAGTGGACCTTAAGATGTGATTGAATGGCTGCAATCTCATGTAAAACCTGAACAGATCTGGAGTTGCTTCTCAGGGATGAGCAAAGAACGTGGCTTCTTAAGGAGGAAACTCCTCCTGGTGAAGAGGCTGTGAAGATTGTTAAAATGACAACAAAGGATTTAGAATATCAAATAAATTGAGTTGATAAAGCAGCAGGGTTTGAGAGGACTGACTCCAATTTTGAAAGCAGTTGTACTGTGAGTAAAACGCCATCAAACAGCATCGCATGCCACACAGCTACAGAGAAATCATTCCTGAAAGGAAGAGTCCATCGATGCGGCAAACTTCATCATTGTCTTATTTTAGGAAACTGCCCCAACCACTCCAGCCTTCGGCACCCACCACCCCCATCAGTCAGCAACCATCCACCTTGAGGCGAGACCTTTCACCAGCAAAAAGATGACAACGCATTGAAAGCTCAGATGATGGTTAGCATTTTTTTTTTTTTTGCAATAAAGTATTGTTTAATTAAGGCACTTACACGGCTTTTCTAGATGTACTGCTATTGCACACTTACAGACTCCAGTATAGTGTAAGCATAATTGTATATGCACTGGGAAACCAGAAAATTCATTTCTCTCGCTTTATTCCAGTATTCACTTTTCTGCAGCCGTCTGGAACCAAACCCACCGTATCTCTGAGGCGTGCCCGTATGGTGTGTAATTACATAGCTGATCTCATTCAGTCCTCATACAGTGACGCCGGGAAGCGGTTGTTACTATCTCCCAGCTTACTTATGGGGAAACTGATTCTCAGAGAGGTTGAGTGCCTGCTCAAGGTCACATAGCTAGTAAACAGCGCTGATTTTCCAACATATTCATTTTGTTCTAAAAATCCAAGCCGTGAACCACGGTGCACATCATTTGCCTATTTGCAGTTTCTCTTCCCTCCATTCCTGCTCTCCTGCGTCCTCTGGACCTCTGCAGCCTACAGATGCCAGGTTAACCTTGTCATCTGGCTCGCAGTTACCTGCGATCAAAAGGAGGCCCAGAGGAAAACTGGAAGGTGCCAGGACAGGAGGAGCCATTGGGTGTTCTTTCTCTCTTTTCTTCAGGCATATCCAAAAGGGAGACTTTCCTGCTCCTATGGTGCTTCCCTCCATGTGCGGGGGGCTCTGGCAACTAGGGGGTCAGCAAGGGCAGCAGTACAGACCACCCCGGAGCCAGCAGGAAGCAAGATCCCGAGCCCCTTTGGAAGCACCTCATTCCTTGGGTGACAGCAGCTTCCAGAAACATCTGACCTCATGCTGCCTCATCTTCTCCTTTTACTCTGCCAGCTCTTTTAAGACCGTTATAGGCAGTTCCCTGAATCAAATCTCCTGCACTTGAAATTTCTCCTGTGGTTTCCCAAAATGAACCCTGAAGGTTATAGCACTTGGCCCCAGGAGTGATTGCAGGAAACGATCCATCAAGAATGGGACTTCGGTGTCAATTGTCTGGGGGTGCTGGTGACTTCATTACCAGTGAAAAATGGGATCCTGGGACTCCCTAGATGCAATTGCGTCTAAATTCCTTAAATTACCAAAATCCCTTGAATGATATGATTGTGTGGGATGCAGTGCCAGCTGAAGGCAAAACCTTAGGTAAACCCAGTGACTGCTAACTTGACGGTTACGGTGGTTTTCATGACTATCGACAAGGAACGCGGGGCGCAGTGGTTACCTATGGCCGATAACTGTACCAAAGAGTTTAGAGATGGAAATTCACAGGCTCAGGGCTTTAAAGCATCAGCTCAAAGCCAGGTTACAGAACTAGGGACCTTCTATGATGACCTTTGGGAGCCATAGATCAGATACAGCTGAAATCAGACCCCAAATTCATTCATGTGCGTTCCAGATTTACGATATAAGTTGGACTCACAGCTTTGGCAGTTTTCATGTGTAGAAGTTAGGGCATTTGTTGGGGAGCAGAGTGTCCCCGAGAATCGGCATGAGAACACAGAGGAACCTGAACGTCTTGCCCCTGCACATCTCCCTGAGACCTCCTTTGTCATCAAGGCAGGCTTCCCTCCGCTGTCTGAGGAAAGTAACCTTCATTTCTTGAAGATCCTATAATAACAAATGCTCACGGGTGGTAATTCCAATCACAACCCGTTCGACTTACCAGTTTGGCCTGTGCAGACAGCATTTCTAGCTCAGAACTAGCTCAGAAAATAGCCACGGATGACCATAGGATGAATCAGGTGGTGAATAGAGTTGCAGCTTCTTCAGGGTCAACACTACCTCTAGCCCCCGGGAAAAGAAACACTGTTTCTGATGCTGTTTACAGCTACTGAGCTGGCAAATGCTTACTTCCCTGTACTAATTTGCAATCACCACCAGAAGCGGTTCACTTTAACCGGCAAGACAAGGCAGTAGAGCTTAGTTTGGGTCAGGGCTCCGTCAACTCTCCGCATCGGTTTTAACCTCGTCTGAGTCACCTTGGTCATTTTGCTGTCTCACGGAACATCATGCTGATTCGCCAGGTTGATGCCATCCTGCTGATCGGGAATGTTCATCCGGAAGTAGAAAGTACCGTACGGGCCTTACTAAGGTGTGCACATGGCGGATGGATGGGAGATAACCCCATGGACATTCAGTGGCTTGCCACCTCGGAGAAGTTTCTGGAGTCCAGTGGTATGAGGAGTTTGGGGATATGTCCTCCATAAAGAGAGCAAACTGTGTGTCTTGCACCAACCACCTCCAGGCAGAATCACCCGGCAGCAGGTGGAGCTGCTCACAGGGAGTGGGGTGCACAGCAGGGAAAGGGGCCGCGGTGGGGCCAGGCTGCCGTGCAAGATGCTTTGCCATCTGGACCTTTGATCCAGGAGATGTCATGGTAACTGAAGTTTATATGACAAACAGAGATGGCTGCCACAGCCCCACCCAGGAGGGTCCCTGAAAGGCAGAAATGAAGGGACACTCTGTCGGGAACGGGAGCTTCAAGCAGCATTTTCGTCTGTTCACTTGGCTTGAGGGACAGAGGGTCAGAGGCAGAGATCTCCCTTGACCCGTGGGCTCGGTCTAAAATTTGGCCTGATGATTAGGGAAATCACAAGATGGGAGTCCCAGCGATGAGGAGATTTTGTGAAGAGTTAAATGTGTGGGTCTTTGGGGGTAGCAGAGTACAAAGGGCATTAATGCAAAAGATGCAACCGATAAGCAGCTGACAAGATGGCCATCCTGTGGTTGTGACCTGGCTCATGTCCTCAGACTCTCACGTGCTTGTAATGCTCCCAGGGGCCAAGGTCATGGTGGCAACGATAGATGCTATGCACAGGCTGAACAACACGGACCCCCCTTACCCTAACCTAATCTAGCTGCAGCCACTGAGAGCCCAATTTTTCAATATCAGAATCCAACACCTAGCCTTTAATATGGCAACGTTACCCGGCATGACCAGCCAGCCACCTGGTGGCAGGTTGATTATTTTTTCTCTCTTCCACCAGAAGGGATAAATTAGAAACTAATGTTTCTGTCAGCTCCTCTGTAACGGTGGATCTAGAGAATACCTGACTTACTATCATGCTGTCCTATGCAACATTGCTTCTGTCTAAGGAATTGATTTTCCAGAACAAGACATGAGCAGGGAGCTTGTATCTGGAATTCATAGTATGCCGTGCTTTCCCCCTGAAGCAGCTACCCTGATTGAAAGGGAGAATGGCCTACCGATTATTCGATGAGAACACCTTGCCAGTTCTGTGTGGGGTCCTACAAGATGGGGTACATCATGTGAATCAACCACCAATACATGGTCCTTAGGTCCAAGAATTGAGCAGTGGAAGCGGGAGTGTTTCCTTTCACTATTAGACCTAATTGCCCAATCACAGAACCTTTGCTTCCTGTCCCCACAATTTGGGCTTTGATGGCTAAAATAGAGTAATTCCCAAGGAGAGAATGTTTCCCCCTAAGAATCACGGCAATGGTGCCTTTGAACTAGGAGCTTAAGGTGGCCACTCAGCCAATCTGGGCAGCTCCAGCCTCCGAATCCCCAGGCAAAGAGGAGTGTTCTGAACTGGCTGGGTGATTGCTCTTGATTATCCAGACTGACCTGGGTCACAGCTATGGGAAAGAGGGCAGGGGCATCTATGTTTGAAACCCAGGGGATTCTCTGGGATGTCACCAGTAGTAAAATGCGATGGAAGGCTACCTTCAACTCCATAAAGACAGGCCCACTGGAGACACAGATCCTTTAGGAAAAAGGATTAAATTACCCACAAGGTAAATAGCATGATCTGAGGGCCAACAGACCAGAAAAAGGGTGGTAGAAGAAGAAAGTTACAAATATTAACTATTGCCCTCGGTCAGTACGGAAATAAGGATGGTAGTCGTTATGAATATGTTTATTTCTGTGCTTGATAACTATATATGTATTAACTATTTGCTGTACACTGAACGTGTTCCCTCAAAATTCCTATGTTGAAACCTAATCCCCAGTGTGAGGGTTTGAGGAGGTGGGGCCTTCGGGAGGTGATTAGGTCAGGAGGGTGGCATCCTCGTGAATGGTATCAGTGCCCTTATAAAAGCCACCCCAAAGAGCTCCCTCACCCTTTCCCCATGTGAGGACACAGAGAGAAGACAGCTGTCTATGAGCCAAGAAATGGACCCTCACCAGACACAGAATCTGCCTTGATCTTGGACCTCCCTGTCTCCAGACCTGTGAGAAATACATTTCTGTTGTTTATAAGCCTCCCCCCAGCTCCCAGACTATCGTGATCTTGTTACAGCAGCCCAAATGGACAAAAACACCATTTATGTCTTCCCATTCTCCTTCTCTGTTATTTCAGGTTAGGATCTAGATTGTAAGGATCTAATAAGGAAGGATCTACTTATAAGGAACTAGACAACTGCACTTTTTGCCGTTAACACAATATTCAGGTGAGACTGTGATGAAGCTGGAATGAGAATCCTCATCACGCATAGCTGGAGGAAGTGGCTGATGGAACTTGGTGTGTCCCCTCTCTGGAAAAGGATGAAGGATGTGTTCCTTTATAGGAGGGCTAATCATACTGGGTGGAAGCCTGAGGCTGCGGTGGTTATGTGTGGAAGCTGTTGTTCCTGAATGTGGGTGGAAAGGTGAGGTTGTAGGCTGAGCAGGAAAGGTGATGAGGAGGGTATTTCCTGTTTGCTATCAGCTTCATCCCCACCTCCCTCTCCTCTAGCCCATAGTCTAGGGGTGGACCCTTGAAAACTACATTGCCCAGAATCCTTTGCTATTAGCCTTCCTGTTACATTCAGCCAATGGGAGGCATCAGTGGGCCAGTAGCGGGCCAAGGGAGGAGCAAAGCTATCCTCCACTCTCTCTGGTTCTAGTGGCTTCTCTGCAGCCAAGGGTGACTATGGGCTCAGCAGATGTGTTCCCAAGAGGTTGACAGTAAATTAATTCATCCACTCAAGAAGCACCCAGATACAAAGCAATGAAACACAATTTCTGCCCTTAAGGAGCTCACATTTTAGAGAAGCTAAGGCTAAACTTTATGATCCATGAGCCAAATCCAGCCTGCCATGTTTTCGCGTGGCTGGCAAGCTGAGAATTATTTTTAAATTTGTAAATTGTTGACCAAAAAATCAACAGAAGAATATTTTGTAACAGAAGAGAAGTATATGCAGTTTATGTTTTCGCATCCATAAATAGTTTTTGGAGCGCAGCCATGCTGGCAGAGTGGAAAAGTTGCAACAGAGACAATATGGTTTCAAGCCTAAAATATTTACTATCTGGCCCTTTACAGAAAGTGTGCTGGTCCCTGACCCAGAGCGTGAGACAGAGGGGCGCGGGGACATGAGTTGAGAGCCCCGGTGTGAGGTGAGCCCTGCTGGAGCATAGAGGGAGGGGTCCACTTTGACAGGGGCAGCATCCGGGCAGAGGGAATGGCTCGCAGAGGCCAAGGGCTCTGAAACCCCACAGTTTGTCTTGGATGCTCCGTCCTTATGCGCGGTGAGAGGTGAGACAGGCAGGTGAGGAAGCTGACGGGTCAGAACCAGACTGGGAAGGGCCTTCAGCACACAAAGGCAGGGCAAGGCTCCTTCTGGGGGGAGCAGAGCGACACTGCGGGCTGTGGACTAGGCGATATTTAGGAGAGGTCATTCCAGCTACAGAATGGAGTTAGAGGGGAAGTGACAAGCAGCAGGGACAGCGGTTAGGAAAGCAGCCTGCGGCCAGAGCAGGAGCTTGGGTTGTCCCCTCCTGCCCTACCTCCTCCTAGCTGTTTGACCTTGGGCAGGCACTGAACCTCTCTGGTCTTCCTCATCAGTCTAGCAGGGATCACAGTGGCCTCCTCTGTGATCTGTCAGGAGGATTAGATGAGCGGATATGTGAAAGTGTTTGATTCTCAGTGGGTCTGAAAAATGGCTATAGCTATGATTGTAATCATCATGGAAACCATCCCGGGAGGCAGACCTCCCACCCCAGCTTCCAGGTGCTCCCAGCCGGGCTGCTCTTGACCATGAATCCTGAGAAATGGACGAGCAGAAGATCTGGTTCCTGGAGACCGAAGAAGGAAGGATCAAGAGTGCTTTGCACCACTGTCCTGGGGCTCAGGAGAGACCCCGGGAGGGAAGTTGTTGGTAGCAGTGAAATGTACACTGTTAGGTGGTTTGTCATGTTGCCTTCAGGCAAGAGGTCTCTACCTGGCCGTGGGACCTTGTGAGGGTCTCCTCTGGAAAATCAGGGGGTTGGAATGGGTAAACACCGAAATTTTTACTAGCAGCTTCAGGCACCCTTCACAGCCTCCCAGGCTCCCCCAAATCCAGCTCCCAGGAGCCGAGTGCCTTGTTTCACCAACTGGACCGTGAATGCCCCCAGCCCAGAGCCTGGCCTTCACTGCTCCCATTTCTCTTTCCTTCACACTCCCTGTATCTTGGGCTTGACCCCACTTGCGGGGGAGGCCTATCCACTGGGCCACCTGGCCATGCAATGAGGCCCCTCAGGTTCATAAGGGACAGAGATACTGGGGCAGTCACCTCCATGGCACCCCAAAGCTGGTGGGAACTGAGTGCCCATCCCCATCGGGAGCTGAGACCACCTTTCCGGATCCGTCTAACTTCAGAGCCAGAAAGGGCATCAGATCACCCGGCCCCAGCGCTCCTGGTTCCTGGATCTGCCGCAAGATGTCAGTGTCAGAGTCAGGACTAGAGCCCAGGGCTCTGGACTCCCCCATCCAGTGCTCCTTCCACTATGCCTTCCTGCCCCCTATTTGTCCTTCACTCTCAGGCTGGTGTAGACACAGCCCCAGACAGCATCTTCCACTGTGGACAGGCGGGTGTTTCAGTCGTGGTGTGATGTCTGGTTTTTATTTAAATGAACCAGCACAGGGAGTACAAAATTACGACCCAGGAGAGATGAGAATGCCTTGTGAGCCGAGGTGTATCCACCCCAGCCCCCGACTCCCCTGTCAGCTCTGAAGCGAAACTCAAGGGCAATTAGATTTTACATATTTTCCCTTTTATACTTCAATAAATATTGCCCATGAAAACCAATTGGCATTTTCTGTACTTAATGCATAATAACTATTCTTATAAATCTAAGTTATTCCTATAAATCTGAATTAAAGGCCTGGGTTTAAATGGATTGAGGACATGTAATTAACAAAGCGCTAGCACGTCACCATTACTAATCTGTTTACTTCAAGCTAAACCTTCATTTTCAAAGGAATTTTTCTTTGCCATGTGGGGGCGGGAGGAAGAAGGGAGCCCTGGGGACCCCAGACAGTTTCCAGGCTTCTGTGGCCATTGTCCACCTCATTCCTTAGGATGGCCTGCTGCGACCTTAGCAGAGCCACCTTGGGACAGTCGGATCCTGCTCGGGCTCCAAGCCCTCCAAACCGGGCCATCGAAAGAGATGAACGGAGACCCAGTTAAGGGGCCTCCAGGTGGCTCTGTCAGTGGTCTCCCTGTCCCCCAGGCTGGAGACTGGTCATGACATCCTCACACCTGCATTTCATGTGGGCGCCCCTCCCGCACACCCACATCTAGTGATCACCCAATCTCTCTTCAACCTCCCCGAGTTTTATCTTCAAACAAGGCCCCTCCCTCCATCCCAGCTGTCCAGGCACCCGGGGCAGGGCACTGCTACATCACCAGGCTGCTGTCGAAACCAGGTGGGAGCTGCTCTGGAGCACATTTACCACCTATGAGGCTTTGGGGAAGTGGCCACACCTCTTGTGCCTCAGCCTCCCCATCTGTACAATGGGGATGATACAATAGCACATTCTTCCCTTGGAGGGCTGATGTGGAGATGAAAATGGGTTCATATGTGTGAGGTCCAGATGTCCGCTCCAGGCACATAGCAAGTGCTCAATAGATGCTCAGCTCTTCTGAGAAGCCCTGATTAGTGTGGCAAAGAGGTGACCCTCTACAACTGGAAGGATGAGCTCTCCACGGCTCCTCCCGGCTCCCACGAGCTGCATTCCGTGTCCCAGATCCCGTGTTACTTGCTCTCACTGACGTGGAGCACACTTAGGATGCTGACGTGTCGGTCGTGTGAGATTTCCACAAACCAGGTGAGGCCCTGCTCCCGGAAGTCACTTGGAGTCACGTCTCAGCCGGGTGGGTTGGGACAGTCCACCTCTTGACCTGCTGCTGGCACGGGTGCTGGCCTGGCCTGAGGACTGCCCGCTCCCTGTTGCCTGTCATTTGCTCTGCGCTCGGTTCGTTTGTCCATCCAACAAACACCTGCTGGTGCTGGGCACCACGCTAGGTGCTGGGGCGGACAGGTAAGGGAAAAGCAGACCTTGCCTTCCCAAGCTCACTGTCTAGTCACACCAACAAATGTGGACTGGGGACGAGACGCATTCCGAGAAGGAGAGGACATGATGCTCCAGGAAGTTAAAATGTGTGGGTGATGGTGATTCAGGCCAGTGGGGTTGGGCCGGTCCTCTCCCTCTGCTGGAGGGAGCAGCCCCCAGAGCCCACAGGTGAGAACAGAGAGAGGGAGATGGCGGTTGATTAAGGAAAGGTCCTGTCCCTGCTGCAGAGGGCATGGGGCTGACCGTCCAGAAATGCCCCTAATCTGCCACTACGATCCCTCTTGCCCCCCTCACACCAGAAAGCCCCTGAGGGGACCTGCAGGCCACCAGTAGCTGTCCAGTTTGGCAAAGGCACAGAGGGCTTGGAGGGATAATTGATTATGCCGTGTCCCTGGCAGGGATGACAACTGTCAAAGGCTCGCCTGCGCTGGGCTGGGATGAGTCAAGCAGGGTGTGGCCTCTCGTTTTTCGTTCCTGGGAGGCCCCGCAGCAGCCCTGTGTTCTGAGCTCAGGTAGTTTTCCTGTTCTAATTAACATCACTGAGAATTAAACTCTCTACCCCAACATGAGCTCGCTCCCCTGAGAGCATTCCGGCTCAGCTACTGATTAAATATGAAACGGCTCCTGTCCTCTGAGCCCAAGTCAGGGAGGCACAAGCCAGAGATGGAAGCTGTAATTACCAGCTGATTATGCAGGGTGAGTTATTAAAAGATAAAATAAAATGAAAACCAACATCCTCCAAATAAAAACAATTAACAACACTCACAGCTATTTCTGCTCAATTTAAAGGGACACAGACTTTTTATTCTTTGCTCCCTTCAGATTTTCACAGCTCCACGTGTCCATCCAGGTCATTTCTGAAGCACCTACTCTGCACCGGTAGACACTGGGCCAGGGATGGGAAATGCACAAGTCAGGCCATGCACGGGCCTCCTGGGGCCCATGGTCCAGAGGGGGCATGGCCTTTCAAAGAAAAGTCACACAGACAGCTACACCTCTGGATGGGGCCAAGCATACCATGTACAGGAGGCAATGTGGGAGGATAACGAGGGGGACTAACTCAGACAAGGGAATCAGGAGCCAACATTTCAGCCTAGACCCGAAGGAGCTGGGTACGTGAAGAGTGGGGAGCAGCATGATCTAGGGAGCAAACGCAGCATGTGCAAAGGTCCTGGGGTGGGAAGGAGTTTCGGAGGCCTAAAGAAGGCCACTGGGCAGAGTGAGGTGAGGAGGGAGCATGGGGAGGGGCCGGGGAGCAGCCAGACCTTGCTGGGGTCTCACTGCCTTGGCCAGCAGGGCCCAGTTTACTCGAGGCTCCCTGATTAGCATGGAAGGGTGTTAAGCAAGGCAGTGGCCTGAGCAGTTTGGGGATTTCACAAGATCTCTGATTCCTCCGTGGAGGCTGGAGTGGGAGCAGGAACCCGTGAGGAGGCTGAGGGGGACCAGAGCCATGCTGAGGGAGTGGGGGGCAGTGGGCAGATCAGGAGGGTTTATGGAGGAAGAAACACCCACCCTTGGGGTTGTGGGGGGTGTGGGCTGAGGGGTTTGTGGAGAGGACCCTGGGTTTCTTGCTGAGGGGCCTGGTGGACGGAGCTGCCCTTTCCTGAGTGAGAAGGACAAGGAGTGGGCTGGGGCGTGCTCTCTGAGCTGCGCAGAGACAGGGGCAGGAGACAGTTGGGTGTCCAGGCGGCGGGGTGCAGGGAAGAGCCCAGCTGGAGACACTGTGGAGGCTCCATTGGAGACAGCAGCATTCCTCCTGGGGAGAGAGAGCAGAGCAGGAAGAAGGGCCAGGATAGAGTAAGGAGACCATCCTCACTCCCCATCCCCACCAGCTATAAGCAGGCAATGGCCAGGAGGAACCCCTGACAGGCCGGAGGCCCTCTTGGAGGAGGTGACATTTGAGTAGAGACATGAAGAGAGTGAGAGTGTGACACACGAGCCTGTCTGAGATGTACGGGCAGAGGGAACAGCAAGGTCAAAGGCCCTGAGGTAGAAACATACCTGGGATAATCTGAGGAACTCAAAGAACTGGAAATTCCAAAACCTGCCTAATGGAGGAGGCACAGGGAGGTTTTGGAGCAAGGAAAAAGCTCCGTCCCTGTCTGGGAGAGGGTGGAGGAGTGTTCAGGGAGGGCAGAGTGTTCAGACAAGGCACTCTTTCCCTGAGACCTGAAGAATGAGGAGGAGTTGGCCACCTCTTCACTGTCTGCGAGTTCCCCGAGGGCAGAGATTTCTGCCTATTGTATTCTCTGCTGTCTCGCCCGCACTGAGAAGGATTCTCAGATATAGTAGTGATTCAGTTAATACTTCTTCAGTGAATGAAAGAACAGGTGAAGGAACAAACAAATAGCTTTAAAAGCTGTACCAAGAGGTGGACTTTATACTTAGGGCAGAAGGATTTTTGAGGGGGAAGTGTCAGGGTCTGATTTAGGAAGATCTTCTGTCCAAATTAAAGGAGCCTAAGGGCTGGGGACAGAGACGAGGCCATGTTGCCCGTGGGATGTGAGCTGATGGGTCTGGCCCAGGGCGGAGGTGGCTGAGAGGCCAGAAGGGGATGGCATATAGTGACCCCAGGGGACCTCAGGGCCTGCTTGGCCTTGGGCAGTGGGGAGTTGGGGGCAGTGAGAGGCATTGAGGTTGGGGGCTGACTAGGAAAGCAGAGCAGGCTCAAGGGGACAGAGACATTCAGGGGGAGGCTGGCTGTGCTGGAGGGACCTGGGGACATCCGGGTGACACAGCGGGACCTGGGGAGAAAGAGCAGGACGCTGGTGAGCTAGGACAGGGGCAGGCAGGGGAGGAGCAGGGCGGGGAGGGGAGAGCTGCAGCATCTCTGTCCCCTTGAGCCTGCTCTGCTTTCCTAGTCAGCCCCCAACCTCAATGCTGAGGCCCTGAGGGGGCGGGCAGTGCCCCCCCAGCCCCCGGGCATGGGCCCCGACTTCCTGCGGATGCTTCTCTCTGATAGGCACGGCTCCAGAAAGCAGGTCAAGGCCGCTGGTGGCCCGGCCGTCTCCCGCCTCCTCTGAGCAGGTGGGCTCCAGGCAGGACCTGTCACCGCTGACCCTGAGCAGGAGCTGAGGGAGAGCCATCTGTCCTGCTGGGGGCTGATGCTGCAGAGCCCCAGTGTCCTGCCATTTTTCAGTCCTGTTTGGGATCTGCAACCACTGACTGAGGGCACGGCTGTCTAGCCAACCGTACACATTCCTCTCTGCTGTCAGAATCCCATCTTTCCTGGGACTGTCTCTCCCGAGCCCATTCGCTCACGTGCGTTTGTGGGGCTGGGCCAGGCAGGTCCTTCCAGTCTCCTGATGAAGTGACGGGATGAGCAGTGGGCGTGGGACCCAATGAACCAGTGGAAGTCATTTCTGAGCTTTCTACTCTACGGTGAGGGAAGAGGCCCTCTGGGTCTTTGGGGGTGCGGGGATAGATTTGTTGGGGACAAGGCTTGGAGGATGACAACAGGGAGATGTTGGCCACCAGGGTCCGATGGCTTCAATGGAGCACTGGATCCAGATGCAACTAAAATGTGTGCCACCTCTAGAATTTTCCATTACAAGCCAGTAATGATGATCACGTGGGTGCTCTCAGATGGCACCGGCGGGGGCCGCTCACTCTGGTCACTGCACCAGAAGCAGGGCCCTCCGACGGGGTGTGGTGCGCAGAGTGAAGCAGGGGCAGCAGACCCGGGACCCCCCTCCTGCTCGGCCGGCCTCGGCTCCCAGATGAGACAGGCCAGGTGCCCATCTAGGGGACCAGCTCCGTTGGGTCGTGAACACCTGCCTGCCCTTGGCCCCACTTTGGGGGTCTGTTTGGGGATGCCAGGGGCCACGTGGGATGGCTAAGTCTCCCGTGACCCCACAGGTGGCCTTCACCCTCTCACCCGAGCACCCACGAGCTCCTCAGGATGTTTGCTCCCGCTCCCACCCCCAGAGCCAGGCGCACAGCCTCTGAGGCTGTCCCAGCAAAGAAGGAGCTCACTTCCCAAGGGCCCATCTTTCTCATCACAGCAAAGTGTATGCAGCAGCAGCGACGAAGCCTGGTGTTTGCTTTTGCCCCCGAAACCAGCCTTGCGGCACACAAACATGCCCACATCTCCCCCGACAATCCCAGACCCCCCCGCAAACTAGACACCAACAGGCCCTGGGGGGATCAGCGGTTCTCAGCCAGGAGGCACACTGGAGTCACCTGGAAGGATTTACAAACTGCCAGTCCCACCAATCCCCAGATGCTGTTCCACGCGGTCCAGGACGGTGCAGGTGATCCTGACCTTCAGCCACAGCCGGGGACCCCTGCTTTCTGCCAGTCCTCCTCTTACCTTGAGGGGCACCTGATCCCCTGGGGATCTGATTGACATGCAGATTCCCATGGAGTTGACCTGGCGGGGAGGCTGAGATCCTGCTCAGGATCCCCTGCAGAGCACACAGGTGACGCCCTTGCTGGTCAGCTGAGCGCACCTGGAAAAACGCGGGGCTGTTTGGCTCCTCAGCTCCTCCCTGAGCCAGTCCCCCTGCTTTGAGCTGTTTGTCTGAATCTCTAGAGTGGATTCTCTTTCGCTGACTGCACCGTGACTGGGATAGGCCTGGAGGTCGAGGGGAGGCTCGAGGGAGACCTCCTGCTTCCTCTGTCCTGGCTTCACCTGCTGGATCTGCAGAGCTGACTGGCCTCCAGGCTGAGGGCAGAGGGAGAGGAGGGGGCAGGAGGGAGCGGGTCCAGGGTCTTCCATGTGCAGACCCTGCCTGCCAGTGAGCGTGGCCCGTCAGCGTCCCGCCTCTGAGCAGTCAGGTCCACGCAGCCGCCTTCCTTGGAGAGCATGGAGGGGTCTCAGAAGGACACCAGAGGTGGGTCTGCCATGGGGTGAAAGTCAGAGGTTTTCTCTTTAATAATAATAATAATGAATCAGACTGTGAGGGTTGTTGTCGTAGTGGTTTGAACAAAGCACACTGGAAGCACCAAGCAGGACATTACTACTGATTTCAACTGGGAAGAGAAGCTTTGGGAAAGTTCTACTTGCAACCTCAGCCTTGACAGGGACACTTCAATGGGCAGATATGGGGATCAGGTTTGGGGGCCAGGAAGGAAGAGCCCAGGGGCACAGAGCGTTCAGGAATGCTGAGGGGTCAGGTGTGTGTCCGGGACAAAAGATCCAGGAGGTAAGGCCAGATTGAATAAAAACGGACCCCAGCAGAAGGGAAGGGCTGGTGGGAACAAAGACACAGAAGATCTGAAATCAGGCAGGGGATAGTGATAAACACTCCTTGTCCATCAGACAGGCGTGAGGCTGGGAGAAGTACGGCCGATGGCTCAGGGGTTCAAACGTGCTTCTTCGAAGCACACAGCCTCAGATGACTAATAAGCCTTAGGCAAATAGAATAATAAAATCATAATTTCTTAAAGCCTTAGAATTTTAGGGAACCTTATAATCTTAGGATAATTGAATGATTGGATCTCAGAGTCTTAAACCTTAAAAACTAAAGCCATTTGGGATCTCAGACTGTTTGAGGCGTCACAACCCAGCCCGCCCCACCCCTGCCCCACTAATGACAACACGCACTCTGCACTCAGGGCTCTGTACACATTATGTCACTGTCTCCATGACAACCCTGGGAAGTGGGAACTATTATTCTGCCTGATTTTCCAGAAGAAGAAACCGAGGCTCGGTGAGTGTAAGTGGTTGCTGAAGGTCGGACACCTTGTAACCAGCGCAGTCAGGACACGATCAGGACTCAGCCCACAGCTCTCAGCCTCCCGGCTAATTCGCCTCCTTGGAGGTTTCTCTGCTGAGTGCTCACCTGTCCTCCTTGCACACCTCCAGAGATGGGGAGTTCATTACCCCTCCCGAGGGCCATCCATGCAGCCCAACTGTGGACGCATCTCTCCTTCACAGAGCATCCACCTGTTGTCCCCACATCCGCCTCGGGAGACCCCAGAAGTAGACAAACCTTCACCCGGGTCTCCTGGCGGGGGAGGGGGGAGTGGTGAGCAGCTTACCTGAGGTGCGGCAGGGACCCCACAGGAGGGAAGAGGCTCAGAGAGGAAAGCCCCAGCTGCAGCCCCTCCCTGGTGAGAGAGAGCGGGGTTCACCTGAGAGAGGGAGTCAGCAGGGCCGGTGGGAGCAGGCCCACTAAGGACTAGAGAGAACAGAGCCCCGAGCACCCGGCGGAGGGGGTGAGGGATGAATGTACAATACAGAAACAACCCTCCAGCAGTCAGAGTTATGCGGCTTCATAAGAGTAGCATCCTAAGTGCTGTGCCTTTAATTTCTTGGCACTTCTCCCTGAAAACTTATTCTACAAAATCTGCCTGCGCCATCCATCCTCCCAGATGGCTTTTCAAGTGAAGCTGTTCGTTAAGTGGGAGAAGACAGGGGAGGGGCAGGGAGGAGCTCCAGCGGGAGCAGAAGTAGCAGCTTGCGGGGGCTGGGGGGTGGGTTTCCCAGGACGGAGACCCCGGGCTCAGGCTGGCTCACAATGGGCCAGGGGCCCAGTTCTAACTGCTGATGCTTTCTGAGCTCTCGCTGTCCTGTTCTGAGCACTTTAGAGACAGTTGCCCCATAAATCCGCACCACAGACTTGAGACAAACCGGGTTCTGGTACCGATGGAGCAGCCAGGACCCGAGGGACGGGAACTCGGACAAGGTCACACAGCGCGTCGCTGGATGAGGAACTGGATGGATTCCCTTCCGCCCCTGCCTTCCAGGGCCTGTTTTCCTTCCCCCTTTCCCTCCTTCGCTGGGACAGCCCAGCTCTCCGGCCAAGCTGGGCCCATGTGGGCGGCAGAAACCCTGCCCTCTCGGCGGCTCTCCCAGCGCAGCATCTGTGCTGGCCGACCTGCAGCCACGCCAGCCCCCTGCAGGCCACATGGTGCCACCTGCCCCTGCGGGTTGGGGAGCAGCACCTCCGGGCGCCCCGCGGGCCCCCCCTCCTGACGGGAACTCAGGAGAGGAAGGTGGGGACCCTTGCTGTGTGTCCCCGCGAGGCCCTGCCTCTTCGGGTCAAGAACCTCCAACACTGGGGAGTCCTCCAATACTGGGGAGTCCTCCAACACTGGGGGGTCCTCCAACACTGGGGGGTCCTCCAACACTGGGGAGTCCTCCAACACTGGGGAGTCCCGAAGAGCAGAGATGGGGACAAATGGTGTCCAAGGGCGTGGATGTGAGCTGTTCTTGTGCTCTTTTCTGACAGGAATGGGAAGGAACACAGCCCCTAAGTCCGCGCCACATACCACGTCCCTGGGGCCTTTTTCTTTTTCTTTTTTTTTTTTAAAGATTTTATTTATTCATTTGACAGAGAGAGACATAGCCAGAGAGGGAACACAAGCAGGGGAAGCAGGCCTCCCGCTGAGCAGGGAGCCCGATGCGGGGCTCGATCCCAGGACCCTGGGATCATGACCTGAGCTGAAGGCAGACGCTTAACGACTGAGCCACCCAGGCACCCCCCCGGGGCCTTTTTCATCTGTTCTAGCAAGGAAGCCTGTGGGGTCCAGCATGTCGCCTCCACTCAAAGCTGCCACCTGGTTGAGCCTGGCGTATGCTGAGGTCTTCTTCCAGTTTCCATTTGTTTCTACAGTGGCCAGACTTGCAGATTAAACGAGGACATGATAGGAACACAGGATCCGCTGGGATGTCAAGGACAGCACTAATCTTTGCTATCCTCTCCCCACTCCCTGCCCCACCCGATGTGGTATTGTTTCTGATCGTAATCCTGGCTAGAGCAGGGGACCGCTGCAAAGACTTTTGTTTTTAGAGAGATAGAGCATTGGGGGGGGTGCAGGGGTGTACAGTGGGAGAAGGACAGACAGAATCCCAAGCAGCCTCCATAGAGCCCTATGCATGACTTGAGCCGAAATCAAGAGTTGGACGCTTAACCGGCGAGCCACCCAGGTGCCCCTCAAAAGATTTTTCTTTGGCCTTCTTTACTATGTAGTTCTTACCCCACAGGCCAGGGACCCAATTTTGGGGTTATCCCAACTGCTGAGTGTATCGGTTCCAAGTATCTACTCTGGGCTTGGGGAAGGGGCCACCGGAGAGGTGGCCTATGGCCTGCTGTGAGCCCGACTAGCCAGAATGCCTTTGAATGCCTGGTCCTAGAGGTCCCCACTCTAACAGTTGGGTGGCAGGACACCCAACTGAGTCTCCAGGTGCCCATGTGGGCTCAGACTTATGCCCCACGGTCCTCAGGGACCCCCAAGGGGCTGGTTATTTCCTTTCCCCAGGGCCCAGTCACCTGAATAAATGGCCATCAGTCCCTTGGGGCAAGGACCGAGGTAATTATTATGGTATATCCTTGCCGTGCTGTTGAGGACCCTTCTTCCTAGGGGCCTGGGCACCTCTAGCTCCCACCCGTGGGCTCCGGGTCTCACAACCAGCTCAGGCGTGATCACTGAGCAAGTGATGGTTATGTTTTATTTTACTGAAGGGGCGGCCCTAAGCCGCCTCCTCCATTGTCTTGTTTTTAACTTTTAATCTGAAGACAATTATAGATCCACAGGAAGTTGCAAAAACAGTACATGGAGGCTCCACGTAACCTTCAGCTAGTTTTCCCCAATGGTTACACCTTCGCGTCAGCGACACGACGTCAAAACCAGGACATCGACACCCGTGCGACTTCTATGTATGGTTTGGTGGCATTCTGTCACATAGGCAGAAGCCACACCACACTCAAGATCAGAACCACTCCATCCCCCCCAAGCTCTCCATGGTGCCACCCCCTGTGGGCACACCTACTCTCCTCCACGCCTCCCACTCCTCCTAACCCCGTGTGATCACACTCAGCAGCTCAGTTCTCAACGAAGTGGGAATGGCGGAGCTGGTGCCCGGCCAACTCCTCTGTCTCTGCAGTCGCCGCCCCGTGCCTCTCGCCCCGCACATCCTTCCACCGTCTGCCTCGTCACACCCACCACAGGGTAGCCTCCCCTGGGGTGTCTTCCCAGGGAACCACAGATAAAATCTTTAGCAACCGAGGCACCACTTTATGCCAAGCACTCTCTGTGCCCAACCTCCCCACCAGGATGGTGACGTCTACCTGCGCAAGGGCGGGTGAGCCAGCCCCAAAGACCTTCTCACCACCGGTTTCCTTGGACCACAGACTGTGCTGGTCAGAACCTCCAGGAAGCATACACGGAGATGGGATGATACATGAAGGAGATGAGTTATGGGGAGCCCTGTGAGGAGCGAGTGCGGAGGGGGCCGGGGGCTGGCACCATCATAAGCTGCACTGCGGTTCTGATCCTCGTGAAGCAGTGAGTGGTGAGAAGGAAATAGCTGCAGAAAGCTCCCTCCTCATGGGAAGATGAGAGTTCACTTTTACCAAGCACCCGCTCTGGGCCAGGCTCTCTAAACAGTGTTTATACAGCTCCCCGGGGCACCTGGTAAGGTGGGTCCGTTTGCTTTCATTTTACAGAAGCAGAGACCGATGTTCAGAGAGCTCACCCAGCTCTCACAGGGTGGTGATCTGGGGCTGCAATCCAGTGGACTGATGCCAAAATCCATGCCCCGTCCATGGCACCACACGGGCCCCAGGGAGCAACTTGGACAGAAGCGCAGGTAGTGACCGGTCAGCCGGGACCAGCAACTGCCGCTCCCTGCCTGGCTGCACGCCCCCGGCTGCCACTTGTCCCCGTCCTGAGGCTTGCGGTCACCCGGCAATCTGATCTCTGATGCATGCTCATGCGGGGCTGTGGGTGGGGAGACACAACCCTCGTGGGCAGCTGGGCTGGGGGGGGTCTATCCAGGCAACTTTCAGGAAGGCAACTGGGTGACAAACTGGTGACAAGCCTGAGAAACATCCCTTTCCTCGATGTCCCGATTCCACCCGCAGGACCCTGCACTGAGGACGTGGTCAGGGCCCCAGGCACACGGGGCCCCCACCGGCCATCACAGCCCGACGTGTGCGAGGAAAGGGCTGCGATCCTCCACGCGCCTGCCTGATGGGTGACCACGGCGAGGTCCATATGGGTGCATCTAAATGAGGTACCATTACGAAGCTGTTAACACCACGCTTTTGAGGAATTTTCAGCGATGGGGAAAATGCTGATGATATATGGGGAGTTAAAAAAAAAACCCTGAATAGCTGAATAAATTGTATGATTCGGAGTACAGAGAATTCAGTACGTGCAGAGTGAATGGTAAAAGGGTTGGGGGAGGAGCTGGGAAGGAGGAGAGGAGGGAAGAGGGGAGGAGGGGGGAGGGAGGAGAAGGAGGGGAAGAGGATGAAGAAGGAGAAAAGTGGGAAGGGAGG
This sequence comes from Halichoerus grypus, assembly GCF_964656455.1. Taxonomy (NCBI): domain Eukaryota; kingdom Metazoa; phylum Chordata; class Mammalia; order Carnivora; family Phocidae; genus Halichoerus; species Halichoerus grypus. Next base: position 165,192,815 of record NC_135716.1, read on the forward strand.
GAGGAGAGGCCCCCTCTTGACCACTTGCCCTGGGTGAATGACACGTCCAGTGTCACAAAGCTAAGACACTGAGCCAGGATTTGAACCCGGGCCTGGCTGACTCAGGCCCTTCATAGCTGCCGAACTGGGGGAGCTGAGGCAGGGCTGAGGCTGGGGCATGTAAGTCTCCGGGTTCAGGCTCATTCAGCTGGGTGTCAAGGGAGTCCCAAGAGCTTCACGGGTCGTGTCACCTCTCTGAGGGTGGTAGACTCAGCAGCCGCATTTCGCAGGGAAGAAAGTTGAAGCAGTGTCTCAGCGTTCAAGGTCAATGGTGCAGGTGGAGCTAGGACCCAGGTGTCCTCTTCTTCGAGCTGCTGAGATGGGGCTGCATAGGACAGCAGACATGGACACAGGTTAGTGACAGCCCCCCTGAGAACTCCTTGCCTTAGGGCCGGAGGATTGCACACGTCTGCTTCTGGAGAGGAGAGGAGACCCCTGCCCCATGAAGCATTGCCCACCAAGGCCAGCCCAGCCCCCCCTGCAGGAAGCCTCTGTGAGGGTCTTTGGAGTTCATCTCTGTCTCATAAACTGAAGCTACCTAGCGAGGGACGGACAGCCGAGAGGCTGCCCAGTACCCCAGCCCGTGCACACCCGCATGCTTCTGCACCCAACATCTGGGAAGAGCAAACACCAGGCAGGAGGAACCACTCCCGAGGCCTCTGGGCATGCAAGGCCTCTCCTGACTCACCGCCCAACCCCCTTCCTCCCCCCCCTCCCCCGCCGCCACCAGCCATAGCCCCTGCCCCGCGCTCGTTCCCTCTCGGGCCGTGTGTCAAGTGGCACACCAGTGATGACCTGTGAGGGCTCCCTGTGCCTCCAACTGGCCCTGGGCTTTGTCCTCTGTGCCTCCTGGCACGCACTGCTTATGCTGAGGGGCACCATGTTCTGACCTGAAATATGAGGCAGCGGCGGAGCAGGGGAGTGAGGCTTCCCGGAAGGAGGAGGGAATGGAACGCCTGCCCAACCCCGCAGGCTCCCATCCCCACCCTTTCATGCCCCCCGTCTCTCCTGCTCCCCTCCTTGGGTGACTTGGGCAGGAAGCTTTAATGGGGGGCCATGCTGCACTTTGACCCCTGGAGTCTGGCTGCTCGGGCTATTTCCCAGCAGAATTTCTTTTTCTTTTTAAAGATTTTTTTTTTTTTTTTGACAGAGAGAGACACAGCGAGAGACGGAACACAAGCAGGGGGAGTGGGAGAGGGAGAAGCAGGCTTCCTGCAGAGCAGGGAGCCTGATGCGGGGCTCGATCCCAGGACCCTGAGACCATGACCCGAGCCAAAGGCAGATGCTTAACAACTGAGCCACCCAGGCGCCCTCCCAGCAGAATTTCTGCAACAGTCCATACCATGTGCGTTCATGGGGGTGGAGGGGAACACTTTGAGAATGTTAATGAACTCTGTGTGTGTGTGTGTATGTGTGTGTGTGTTGATGTGTAAAATCCTCTACAAAGTGCTTTTTTCCTCTCCATTCTCCGTAGCCCACAGAGGCCGAAAGGATGACTAGTCCCATTTTACAGGTGTCACAAAGGAGGCATGGAGAGGCAAGCTGTCTGCTCCGAGTTCCCAGCTGTCAGTGCGGTGGGCAGACTTGAACTTGGGTTTGAGGGGTGAAACACAATCACAGCCTCCCTTAGAGAGAGGAGTCCAGAATCTCTGGGCACAGGAGGAGGAGAGGGGTCATGAATGGGAAAGGCCCCAAGGTCATAAGGGTGGACAGAGTCCCCCCAGTCAACATCTGACTCTCTCCCATCTCCCTCCTTCATGGATCTTCCAGGGTCCTCAAAGCCCTCCCCAGGAGAGATGAGCAGGAGCAAAGTCCCTCTCCTCCTGAGGAGGTCAGTGAGGTGCAGTGACTCACACCTGCCCCCCACCGGGATCAGCTTGACTATGAGAATTCTTCCTTCCGATAAGCTGAGATTCCCTCCTCCACATTAACCCAGAGAATGTGCCAATTCCAGGCCCAGGGACACAGCAGCGAACGAGGTGGATGTGCCTTCATGAAACAGGCTTGGTTCACAGATACATGGAGTCAGATGAGGAAAGAGCCCAGGGTCCTGGGGGAGAGGGTCACTGATGTTGGGCCACTTCTGGCCACCACTGGGGACCGTCCACTCCTTCGGCTGACCCATGGCTGCTCAGCTTGCCTGCTCTAGGAGGTGGCGGCGGCGGGCCGGGCTCCTCCCACTTGCCCTGAGGGGTCTGCCCAGCCCTGTCTCCCTGAGTCTCGGGGGTCTTCTTGCCCTGAGGGGAGTGGTCTCCCTGCCGTGGCTGCCCCCGCCCTCCATGGACCTGCTCCGGCTTCCTGCTGTGGCCGCCATAAAAGGCAGAGTTTGCAAAGCCAATCTGAGCTCTGTCTTCCCCCTCTTTTTGCCAAAAAGCTAATTGGTTTTGCAATTAAAAAATGCGGAGAAACAGGCGATGCAATCAATTCTAGGAAAACTTGTTCGGTAATGAAGTGTTTACTTCCAACTGGGACACCTTCACCGCATATCAATCTGGGCCTCTCACACGGCGTGACGAAGACAATTCTCTCCTGCCTGACTCTCCTGAGTTGTACACGCCGGGTCCTGGAAGGGCTTCGAGGCACCATTTAGGTCTGGCCACCCATCTCTTCTTTAGACACGTATAATTGTCTTCTAGACAAAGAGACAGAGGGTCAGGGAGGTGCAGTGACTCACCCGAAATGCACAGCAAGGCGGGGCAGAGGAGAGTCCAGTCAAGGGCAACTTTGGCTCTGGGCCTCACTGCTCTTCCTGTCCCATGGCACATTGAGAAGCCAGAAAAGTCTCTGGGCTCAAAGAGAGAATGGAAGTCCTTTCTCCAGACGAAGCAACCTGGCGGACATACGGCATTCCACACACGGGCCTTGACTTATGTTCCAGTCCTACAGATGAGAAAACTGAGGGTCAGAGAAGCTCCGAAGCCTGACTGAGCCCACACAGCACAGATCTCCTGACCAGCCTTTGGGGCAGATATGTTGCACGGGGGGCGGGGGGGGGGGGTGTCTATGTATACTTGTGGGAAGAGCAGAGGCTTTGGTAGCCAGCCATCATCCATCCATCCGAATCTTTCATTCATTTAGTCACTCATTAAACAGATATTGATTGAGCATCTACTGCATGTCATGCCCTGTACTAGGGATCCAGCAATGAGCAAAGCAGCCCAAACCCACTCCCAGGGCCTTACAGTCTGGGAAATGGGGGGGGGGGACAAACTCAGGGATATAATCATGACAGTAAGTATAAAGTGGCACCTGTGGCAGGGCTGAAAAGGCAACACAGATGGAACCAGGAGAGCCTGTGATGGGGCTGTGATCTCGTGAGGGAGGGCTCCCTGGAGGAGGTGACACTGGAGCATGATCTGAGGCCTCAAGGCCACTTGTTGGCACGTCGTGGAGGGAAGCTGCCTGTGGGTTGGGCATTTAAGCAAGCTGCTGATCACAGTCCTGGAAATCCTAAGATTCCTTGATCTGACCTGAAGTTCACATTCTAGGATTCTGATTCAATATTTTGCACTTCAAAAATTCCATTAAAGTAAAAGGTTTTAAGACTGGAGAATCTAAGATCCTGGGATTCTGACTCAAGCTTTTGTAGTTTTAAGATTCTATTAAGACTTGGGAATTTAAGACTCTGGGATTTAGAAGCTGTTGGTTAGGTCCTTAGAGGCTAGGATATCAGTGTGGTGGCCTTTGTTGCTGGAGAAGGACCTGCCAGAACCTTCCATCCACGGGATGTGAGTTTTCCCCTGGCTCACAAAGTGGATGTATATGCAGCTCTTTGTGGCATGGAGAATGCAGATTTATCCTGCAGTTCCAGAGTCAGGCGCTTGCCTTATCTACATGTTCCAGTTTCCAGAATAAATATTAGAAGACAAGTCTGCAGAGATTTTCTGCGTGTACATGAGTTAATTCCTCCAGCCAGGGGCTGATCCAGACACAGATTTTAACAGGGTGCCAATCCCTCCACGCTGCAAGGCAGGGCTGGTGATGGGGCTGCCGCCAGCCCAGCAGAGGCAGAAGGGACTGAGAAGGGCCTTCGTGTGCTGAGGTTTCAGGCCCAGGTGGGAGGAGGCAGGAGGGAGAGCATCCCCCAGCTGGGGTCGGCCATGTGCGCACAGGTGGGGCCGTTCTCTGCCGGGCATCTGGGGTCTCCCGTGAACCCCTGGGTCCGGGCTCACTCGGGCTGGTGCGGCAGGAGCCTCCCCAGAGGGCTGGGAGGGGCAGGGCGGCCCCATGACGGGGCAGACACGGCGCTGGGCTCTCGCTGGGCTCCCAAGTCAGACAGACGGGGGCAGGTCTCGGCTCCCACCCACCAGCTCAGCCGTGTGACCTTGAAGAAGCCACTTCACCCCCCTGGACTCAGTTTCTTCAGTGGGACCGGTGGTCCTGACCACCCACCGCCTGGTGGTTCCCGGGACTGGAGGAGGCCCCCAGCACGGGGCACAGAATGAGCATCAGGCACAGCAAACACCCTCGTGACGCCCGCTGGGTGCCAGGCCTCGCTCGGAGCACCTCACACTGCTGTATTCTTGCCCAGCCCGGGAGGGGAGCTGGCGTGACCCCCTTCACAGAGGAGGAAACTGAGGCACGGGGAGCTTGAGTATCTTGCCCAACAGCAGGTAGTTGCTCTAAAAGCCTGCGAACAGGTTTAAAAACATTTACGTTTTCCCCACAACCCTCCTCGGTGGGTGCCAGGAATTGGCCACACGCCAGCACGGCCGCCTAGGATCGGCCCTCATTCTGCTGCGGGGACCGATGCTCGGGTTACAGCCCGGCAACAGGGAAATGGGGGGGATGCCTCCAGCCTTGGCTCATGCTGCCCTCTCCCTAGGTCACCCTTCCCCCGCCGATCCAGCCAGGGCACCCCTACTCACGCTTCGAGGCCCAGGCCCCGTGTTCTCCGTGCACAGCCCCACCCACCCCTGCACCCCTGCATCCTCCCTCGCTGCGCCTAGGGACTGTGGTGCAGGATCTGACCTCGGACCTGCTGCCTCTCTGCGCTCCTCCCTTCTTCCAGCAACATCCACCGAGTTTGGCCCCTGCCAAGTGAATCTTAACTCACTTTCCAGGAGGGAAGACCAACCCTGGGACCTTGGTATTATTTCCCCATCTTAGGAAAACTCGCACTCACAAAGGGCTTGTAATCTCCTGAGGCCACAGGCCCCACTAGCAGATAGCAGTCTGGGACCTCTGACCCCACTCTGGGCACCAGGGTCACCTGGCGGGGTTCGCAGAGCAGCCGGGCCACTCGGAGGCTGTGAGGTGCCCCCCACCATGTCAATCCCTGCTTCCTACAGCCCTGAGGACGGGAGTCTTGCCCGGTTCCCGTCGCCCCACACCCCTGCCAGTGAAGTGTGATCACTGACCGCAAGCAGATTATAAGAGCCTTGCTTGAGACATCCGGGAGATGCATCCAGGCACCAGGTAACCCACTCAGAACAACAGGTGGTAACCACGGACCCACTCTAATGCACTACCCTGGCGGGCATCAGTTCGACTCTCATGCCCTTCACTTTGAGACTCACCGGTGCTGGCTGCCTGGTTCCTGTCGATTAGCAAGCAGTTAAAAATTTATGACAAGTTGAAATTAACTGGCCACAGTGAGGCGTGAGTTTGTCTCAGGCCAAGGCTCCGCGGCCCGGGCTTCGTGAGCCTGGAAGGGGGGAGACTCTGTAAGGGAAGCACCGGCCACATGGACGCCTGGATCACCGTCCTTCAGATGCTCTGACAGGGTCTGTCCCGGCCTGGGTTCAGGCTGCCGTCCTCATGCACCTGCTTCGTGGCCCCAGCCCCCCGTCTTGCTGCCCCAGACAGATAGCTTTAGCCTGGCCTTCAAGACTCTTCATGACGCCTCTGGCCTCCCTCCACCTCGGCTCCCTCCACATACTCACCCAGCACGGGGGCCACACCGCAGTATCCCCAGCACCAGATGGAACTGGGCTCTGTCAGGCCCCTGGGCCTTTCCACATGCTGGTTCTCTCGCCCTCTCTTCTTCCTCCCTTGGCCAGTTCCTGCCAAGGGGAGGCAACTCTGTGCCCCGGCTCTTCCCTTTCCCCTGTCCCACCCCCAGACTGCTCTGGGACTCGGAGTTGCTCCCCTGCTAGCCGCCGCAGGATTCGGGAGCAGAGACAGGCTCAGGCATGTGGCAAAGGCCTGAGTCCGGGCGCCTGGCTGCAGGAAGGAAGCTCATCCTGGGCTTGCACCCCTGATCCCGGGTCCTGCCAGGAACAAGGACAGGGCTGCTTGAATGTCAAGAATGGCCCTGCAGTGCTCCTGGGGGTCCCTGTCCTTTACCACAGAGATGCTGAGACCCGAGAGGGCGAGGAGACAGTCAGACAGAAGAGCCAGGCAGGGCACAAGAGAGATGCACAAGAGCAAGGTGATGGGAAAGTGGGGGGCTGCACCCTGGAGAGAGGGGTGTCTGTGCCTGCCTCCTCCATTCACCTGAATCCAGCTTCCTGGTGATGTGGTGATGTGGGGAGTGGGGGGTTTGGAAGGGGTGTGGAGGGTGTGGGTGATGGGGGGGTGTAGGAGGGTGTGGTCAGCATGGGGGCAGCGTGGGGGGCATGGGCGGTGTGGGTGGAGGTGGGGGCGTGGGAGTGGGCAGGGGGGTGCATGCAGGGGGTGTGGAGGGCATGGGTGATGTGAGTGGTATGTGTGGCGTGGGGTATGTGGGGGGTGTGAGGTGTGTGTGTATGTGGGTGGTGTGGGGGGTGTGGGGATGTTGGTGGTATGGGGGTGTGGGGGATATGAGGGTGTGAGGGGTGTGTGTGGATGGTATGGGGGTGAGGCGGTGGGGGGCATGAAGGTGCAGGGAGTGTGGAGGGGGCATGGGTAGTGTGGGGGAGTGTGGGAGAGTATGGGCTCCATGGGGGCAGCATGGGGGTGTGGGGCGTGTGGGCAGTGTGGGGGGCGTGGGTGAATGGGGGGTGGATGATGGGGGCGGCACAAGCCCAGCCTGGGGTCAGACAGGCCCTGGTTCAAGCCCATTTCTGCCCGGCACTCACTGAATGACCTTGGATAAGTCACTCAGCCACTCCGTGCCTCAGTTTCCTCATCTGCCATATGGGGATTATGACAACACCTGCCTCTTGGGACTGCGATGTGGGTGAACGAGAGAAAGCAGGGGCAGTGTCAGTGGGGGCCTGACAGCGTGTTAGTGCCACCTGTGGACGCCCACGTCACTGGGGGTGACCGGGGCCGACCCTGGCACCGGCGTGCGGTGTGTGGGTCCACAGACGCCTTCACACACGCGTCCTCATCAGATCCCCATGTGACCAGTTTGAAGATGAGGAAGACCAGGCTCAGAGAGATGAAGAGCTTCGTGTCACGGGGAGCGCGAGGACCAGATCGAGGGGCTCTGGGCTGCCCGCGGCCCTCCCGCCGGCTCGGACGCCGCAGCGCTGGGACTGAGCGTGCTCCCCACGCGCCCCCTCCTGCGCCTGGCAGCCTGCACTAGGGAAGCATCCTTACTCACAGCTGTCAGCAGGGAGAGGTCAGGTGTGCCGCGCACGCGGGAGTGAGCCCCATCCCAGGGACTCCGGAGCCTGCGCTCCCCATCCCAACACGGAGGCCGGCCTGACACGGTGAGTGACCTCTGCCGGGGGCTCGCTCAGCTGTGCCTTTGGGGAGGAGCCGTCCTCCTGCAGGTGCAGTCGGTCTGTGTTCTTGGAACTAGACTTATTGTCCACCAGGGGATTTGGCCTGATCTCTGCTCAGCCTCAATCTTTCATATCATACGGCCCCGACTGGTGAGTTAAGTGTCTAAACTGCAGACCTAGGTGGGTAACTAAGCATTTGCAGGGGTGGGAGGGGCTCCTGGGGCACCATTCCTCCTGGGCCGAGGGATAGGCAGTGTCCAGAGGGTGGCCAGGGCACCTTCCGAGCATGGATCCCATGCAGGGTCAGAAGCTGGAGGAGAGAGAACTTTCAGGGACGGGGCAAAAGGTGGCTCCCTGGAGACTCGCAGGTCATAGGTGTTGAGGGCAGAGGCTGAGAGACCGGGTGAAGAACCAGCTCCCCCCTCTATGCCCAGAGCCCCCTCCACAGGGACATTGGGGAGTGCTAAGGGAGGAGGTCTGGTCACCTCCAGGTTCTTCCTGCCTGAGCCCAGGCTCCCAGGGCCTCCTCTGACCAATGCCCCGCACAATCCCTACCCCAGCACAGGGCTTAGGGGCACTCTCGGTAATTATCTTTAAAAGAATGTTCAAGAATGAATCCTCTTATGAAAACTCAGGTCAACAGTAATGAAAGGAAGGAATTCCTCTTTCCAGGATGACTCTGTGTTCTCTAAGACAAATGGCTATAGATCTATCACGCCAGCCCCAACTTCTCTGAGCTCCTAAGCATCCAGCTGCCTGCCCTGCTTTTCACTGGAGGCCTGGCCCGCATCTTAAACCGTACTGTCCAAAACAGGATTCTGCATTTCCTCCCCCAAGCTGCTGCTCCCCAGCTGACCAGCTCAGGGCAGGGCACAACCACCCACCCTTAGGACTCAGGCATCCACACCCCCCACATCGGAGCCATCAGCAAGTCCTAGAGGTGTGGGTGCGTATGTACACGTCCCCTTCTCAGATCAGCCCACTTACCTTTACTCCATAGACACTGCCCTGGCCCAGGCGGTTGCTAAGGCCTGCTTCCCCAACCCCCGCAGACTGCCCCCAGCTCTGCCCGGTTCTCAGCCCCACTCCCCACGGATGAGCCAGTCCCACCCACCTGCACCGCATCTCAGGCCCTGCACCATTGGGAGCACGAACATTAGACACCACACACCACTGGGCCACGTGTCCGCGGAGGTCCTGCAGGTACAAACTCTCCCACAGTTGCAAAGAAAGTCCAAAAGAAGAAACTAACGTTTACTCTCAAATTCCTTTCAGAAAGAAGTTTCTTTCCAAACAAGTCAGAACAACACAATTTCATCAAAAAAGAAAGACCCTTCCAAAAACATTAGTTGGCAACTTTACAGCACCAGAAAACTGGTGACTGACCTTTTTTCCCCTCATTTTTCAAGTGCCTGTGACAATCTCACCCCGGGCTGCCATAACATTGGGTTCTAGTCTGTCCACTGGCTTCAGTCAGGACTGTTGCATCACCATCCCCTCCAGAGCCCTGGGGGGTGGTGAGGGGGGCACCAGCATGAGGCATTCACTCCATGGACTTATTTCCGTCCGCTCGGCCCAGGCCCATGCCCCCCGCCCAACTCCCTGTCCCTCGTCTGCTCCAGGCTTGGGATTCGGGCCCAACCAGCCCCAGCCTGGGACCCCGTGGCTAAGGGAGCCGAGACAGCATCAACCATGGGTCAGCCAAGCGAGTCCTGCTCCCTGCTCTGCCTCCCACTCACTCAATGATCTGGGCCTCAGTTTCCCCAACTGTACCATGAAGGGTTGGATTGAATGTTCACCTGGTGCCTCCCTCTCTGGTGCTCCAAGAATCTCTGATTCTGGGCAGGAAGGTCTTGCTGAGATATTCGTGGGAAACGGCACCAGTCCTATCCTGACGGTCTCTCCTCGGGAGATGAGAAAGGAGATCAGACCTCGTCCTGTTTCCGATCCACGAACACCACGACCAGGAACCAGAAGACCCACCGCAAGCCCATCATGGTTGCCCTGGCCTCAGGGAGCTTTCGTTCCCGTGTGAGCGGAGCAAGATGAAGCCCTGAGCAAAAACAATATGCCCCTTCCCAGAGATGGGGGTTTTAGGAGGAACTGAGCCAGTGACAAGGAGTGGAGCCCTCCCAGGTGACAGAGCCCTGGGGGAGACAAGCCACGGGGGGGGGGGTCGGGGGAAGAAATCCGATGGCAGGAGAGGGGACCGGGGATGGGGGCAGGGAGTGTCACCATGAGCAGCAGCAGCAGCAGCAGAATCACAATAACAGCCAAGAATGAGAAGCCTACTATGCACCGGTCTCCCCGGCAAAGCCGCAAGCCCAGGGCCCGGCGTACAGTAGGTGCCGAGCGGCTGCACTGATTAATCCAGGGGCTGCCAGTGAAGTCTATCTGTGATCCTTCTGAAACCACATCTCCTCTCATTTCTGATGTCTCAGGCCAGCTGTCAGGTACTACTAGGAGTGAAACCTCTGAAAGAAAGAGAGTAGCTCTCTGGAGATACAAAGTGGGGGTTTGATCCAGGAAATAAATATGGTCCCTACCGTGGAAAGCCTCTCATCCCATGAAGGAGGCTGACCTGGAAACAAAGGGGGAACAGCATATGCGTTGTCTCTACAATTACTGCCCCTGTTTTACAAGAAGAAGATGGGGTCCCAGAGAAGTCAAGTGATTTGCCCAAGGTCACACAGCTCAGGATGGCAGACCAGGTCCAAACCCCAGGCATCCACCACTAAGGCCCAGGATCCTTCCACCACCCCACCCTGCCCCACAGAACAGGGGAGATGAGCTAGGAAAGGAAGAGGCCAGCATGGGCTGGAGGCATCAGGGAGGACTTCCTGGAGGAGGGGGAGCCCAGGCTGAGCCCTGAAGGACAGACTAGAGGAGAAGAGCATGCAGGGGGATGGAGCAGCTCCTAGTGTGCTGCCCCCAGTTCTTTAGGCCTCTGGGTCTGGAATTCTCCATGAGGAGGCTCAGGGTCTTCCTAGGGCAGGGGCCCTGGGACCCTCTCCCCAGAGCAGGGGGAGCTGTGTCCTGCCCCAGGGTGGAGGCGGCTCCCAGGTAGGGGGAGGTGGGCAGGGCGAGCAGGAGCTTCTGGGCACTTCTGTTCCCTTGGCTTCTGTCCTGGGTGCTCCTGAATGGCTGCGAGGATAGCAGTGTCCTTGCCCGTCTGCTGTGAGGGGACCGCGGTCTCACAGGCGTCGCGATGTGGCCATCAGCCCACATCCCATCAGCCAGTGATCCCCACACACGGGGCAGACCCCGTGCCCTGAAGTGTCTCCTCACCGGAGATTCCCTGCAAATCCCCCGAGTGAGCAGCACCCCGGAAGGTAAGAACCCCCGTTACGTCCACAGTCAGCCGCCCTCCCTGCTCGGCCGCGGATGCCCCTTTCCCGGTACTGAGTGCCCAGAAGGGCGACGCCGCCCGCAGGCAGGAAACCACGCATCCGCGCGGCTCCATGGGGAGTCCTCGGGGAGCAGAGCCAGAGGAGTAGAGGAGCCGGGCCTATCTGGGGAGCAGAGGCCTGTGCGGGTGGGAGCCGCGCCCCTTCCCTGCACAGGCCCGCTTTCCAGAGGGAGTGGGAGGCTGAGCCAGCGATTCTTTCAATCTCAACTCCCTGCCCCCTCCTGCCCGCCCTTCCTCCCTCCCTTCCTTCAAAAGATGTTTATTGATGCCAGTTAGGGGCAGACCAGGCTATGGGGACGACAGACAGGTTCCTGCCCTGCGTGGACAGCCTGTCTCTTACAGGCGCAGGGACAGAGGGAGCCTGGGTAACAGCAGTGGTGTATCTCTTCAGCAGACGTGGGGAGCACCTGCCAGGTGACAGCCACCGTATGAGGGGAACTGACAGTAAGCAAAACCACATGGTCGCTGCCCCACCGAGTTCACAATCTAGAAGGGGAGATGAGCTTATTCTAAAGCCACACAATTAGGGGCGCCCGGCTGGCTCAGTTGGTGGAGTGTGAGACTCTTGATTTCGGGGTGGTGAGTTCGAGCCCCACGTTGGGCATGGAGCCTACTTTAAAAAAATAATAAAACCACACAATTAAATACAGTGACATGGGCCTAAAGAACAGGCTCCCGGTGTCATGGGAGCATATAATGGGGGGTGGGGGTCAGAGGAGGCTGGACAAGGCTTTCCTGAGGATGGATGCCTGAACTTGGGTCCGGGGGAAGAGCAGGAGTTATCTGTCAGAGGAATAGTGCTACCCCACCCGGTCCTCAACTCAGGTTTGGCTGCTCTCTGCTTGAAAATCAACACTCGAGGGACAAGTGATGGTGGGAAAGGAAAGGTTGCTTTGTTTAAGAAGCTGGCAATCTGGGTAGATGGTGCACTAATGTCTCAGACCCCACCTTCCCCGTGCAGGCGAAGCCAGGGGGTTTTAAAGGGGAAGGCACGTGGCAAAAGAGGGGCCTCTGCACAGGAGAAGTGGGTGCCCAGGCGACGAGTCGTATGTGGGCCTGACCCTGAACAGGCTCGCTGGCATCCGCCGCAGCTGCTTTGGAATGGAGTCAGGCCCCATCTTCTGGGAAAGATGGGTCCTTCACTTCTCAAGGCCAGTGGTCTGCAAGTCTCGAAGAAAGTAAGTTAGTTCTGCTACAGATCAAGGGACTTAGGTCAGCAAGCAAGGAGTACATAAGCTTGAAGCAGGTTAGCCCTTAAGACGGGTTGGAGTGCTGTTAAAACAGCACATGCAAAGGCCCTGTGGCAGGAGGAGGCTGGGCGGGGGGTGCTTGGAGCCCATGAAGAGCTTTAAGACCTGTGTGGCTGAAGGGCAGGTGGGTGGGGGCCTAGATAAGGGGGCCCAGGCCGACATTGTGCGGCCTCACATTCCAGGCTAAAGATTTGAGTCTTCAATCCCAAGAATGGCAGGGCCCTTGGAGTCTGTAAAGTGGTGGCACCGGAAAGGAGAGTTTGGGTTGGGTTCATTACATGTTCGCTCATCCACCTAACAAATATGACCTTGGAGTGAGTCCCTTGACACACTCTGCCCTGGTGTTTGTCCACCCCCTTCCCCGTGGTCATACCACACCCGGCTCAGGCATGCTCTGCTCCGAGGATCTGTCTCTGACCCACAGGATGAGCCCACACACACACTTTCGTGCCCCCCCCCAGCAGCCCAGAGGCATTGCCGACTTATGCACCAGGCCCCCAGCACCACCACCCCCGGGGTCCCCTAAGGGAGTGGGACTTGGACTCCGGAAGGTGGCAGAAGGGGTCAGGTTTTCATCTCCTCCCTGACATTTCCCCTCCAGACCAGAAGCTCCAGGAGGGCAGGTCAGGACTGTGGTCATCTCACGCACAGCTGTCTTCCTGGGGCGGGACATGCAGCAGGACCGGGAAGCCGGGGGGAGGGGGAGGGACATAAAGGGAGGCACAGTGCGAAGACGGGAGATGGAGAAGAACACCGGGAATGCATGGGTGGTGAGAAGTGAGGGAAGCAGAACAGAGAAAAGATGGACAGTGGTTCACACTGTGACCTGTACCATTTGAAGCAAGTACAAGTTGCTCTGGGCCTTGGGTGCGTGTGAACACTGATCAGAGTCTGCATCTTGGAAGAGTTTTGGGGAGTGAAACATTTCTTATGAGGGTCATTTCACACTAAGCTGGGGACGTGTGAGACTCCAGAGGAGAGGCCCAGACCCCAGCAGCCTTTGGGTGTCTGGCCCACTGCTGCCGAGGTGGAGGGTTTGGGCCAAAGCCCAGGGAGGCACAGGGACCTCCAGCCATGCCCCCTCAAACACCTGCCCCCAAGTCATGACCTCCTGGGACCCCCGTGTGACCTCTGCTTGTCCGTCCCAGACCCACCTCACCCATCTACAAGTGAGGGCTGAGCCGGGGCCGGCCAGGAAGTCCCAGGCTCCCCAGAATGTCGCACTCAAGCCCCACCTGAAGGTCCCTCCCAAAGCACCCAAGAAACACTCACCGAGGTGTCCTGATGCACTGGGAGCCCTCCGTACCTGGCTGGATCTTGGCTGTCCTCACTGTCAGCTCTCAGCTGCCTCATCTATAAAACAGGAATACTTGACTCATTCAACAAATATGTAATAGGTGCCTGGAGTGTCCCAGGCAGTGTCCTAGGTGCAGGGTGGTGGGGACAGGCCGGGTCCCTGCTTCCGTGGCGTTCCATCGAGTGGACAGTCCTCCCATGCTCCAGGCTTGAGGGGATCAGAGTGACAGAGGTAGGACCCAGGGCCCAGGGAAGCTGTGTGGGATGAAGGCCACCAGCAGGGACAGGCCCTGGGCTCTGGGGCTTCAAAGCCATGGACACCTCCTTGCCCTGGCCCTGAGGGTTGGTGCTACTTCCCCACAGATGTGAGGAAAGCAAGGCTCAGAGAGGTCAAGTGCATTGCCCAAGGGCACACAGCTAGCCCGGGAGGGCCCAGATCGGATCCTGTCCCCTATGCTTTTCCCATGACCCCAGGCTGTGTTTCTGGCCCCAAAGATGCGTTCTGCAGCTGGAATCAGATCCCTGGGTCTGTTTCCATGTCTGTCTCCTGCCTTGGGCTTCCCCAGTACCAGGCTGCCGTGTCTCAGTCTCAGCCGCATCCCAAGGCCAGTCTGTGCCTTGCATACTGGGAAACCCAGTGGAGAGGAAGGAACAAAGGAATGAGCAAACCAGATTCTCTTGGTCTCAGTTTCCTCACCTGAGAAATGGGGTGACTGATTCCTCCCTCAACAGAGTGGCTTCAAGGATTCGAAGTCATGAGGTGAATGAGCTAGGTCGTTGGCAAAATTGTCTGCAGTTATTCGCAGAGCCCTTAGCCTGCATGCTGGCCCTCTGCCAAGTGACTTTACATTTCGTCCCATGGAGATGTGGCCTCTCCCCACCCCCACCTGCCCCTTGTATCTGGCCTGGTGTTGTGACTTGCTCCGGCCCCAAGAATGTGCTGAAGTGGCGCTGCCCTGGTTCTGCCCCAGACATCAGGAGACTGGGCTCCTCCCTCTCTACCTGGGACCCCAGGACGGCCACAGGCGGAGGTCCAGGCACCAGCCCGTGGACCAGAGCCACACCAGTCCAGCAGCAGCAACAGAGCCCCAGGGGCGGGGGACAGCCCAGCCAGACCAGCCAAGCCCACCCTCTCCCGCTGCCCCCTGCCTCCAGACGTGTGAGCGGGCGGTCCTGGGCCAGCCAGCCTGCACTGGTCCCCAGCCGGGGGAGGCTTTATTCGAGGCCTCTGCGTGTTGGGCGAGCACTACCCCCAAGAGCTGACGGACAGAGCAGGCAAAAATGCCCGAACAAGCTGGCTTTCAGCGAGAGTCACTCCCTCGTGCCTTCCCACGGGAGGCAACAAGGAAAAATCCATCACGAGCGTTCCAGGGCACTGCTCATAATAGAATGGGAAGCGTGGTGGAGAATCGCTGCCATCCCAGGATGGATCAGGGGCTGGAGACTTCCCCGCAGTCTGAACGGGAGTGGGAGGAGGCAGACACGGAGCCCTCTCTCTGTGCAGACGCTCCGAGAAGATAAAGGAAACTTGACTTATCAGCGGCACTCATGACATCGGCGGCGGGCGAAGATGCATTTTTAACAATTCAGCCTTGCAGACTCTCACAATTTATCTCAATAAATGCCAGGGTGACTTGTTCCTCTCCCTTCCCCCTGCTATGAAATACTCGGGGAGGAGTGCCGGGAGAAGATGAAGGATTGACACGCAGGAAAAACTCACATTGAGATTTTTTGATAACGTTTCATCAGCCATGCTCTGTGCTGAGCAGAGCCGAGCAGTCGGGCAGGCTGAATCGGGCCGGGCTGAGCTGAGCGAGGCAGGGGTGGGTTGGGGATGGGTGGCTCTGGAAGCCCTGGGGGTGAGGCAGATGGGGGAGGAGGGGAGCCCACATATAAAGGAACCCACCCTTAGGCCTGGAGCAAAGGGCCCCTGCCCTGCGTCCTCCCACGGGAGGGCCCCGCTCTGGCCCCTGACTCCGCCGCCCCATAGGATTCTGCAGGGCCCAGGGGACGTGCCCTCCTGAGCCTGTGCCTCCCCTCTGCAACATGCCCTGCCAGTCCAGGCTCCTAGAGTTCCTGGCCTGAAGACCCCAAACCTGTTTTAGATCCTGTACAGGACTCTTCCTCAGGTCACTCCCCCAAGAGCCAGCCCACACCGCCTGTTGAGCACCCCGAGGCCCACGGGGCCAAGGGGCAACTGTTGGGAGAGGGTAGAAGGTGCAGATGGCTCTTGGATGTGCGACTATGGACTCAAGTACGAGTCAGGTCTTGGCAGTTGAGGACAGAGCTGGGGGAGGGAAGTGGAGGGGTAAGGGATGAGGCTCGCGTGCACACGCTTACCCTACTAGGGACTCAGGGTGGGGGGCCCGGGTGCAGGGCTCCTACTTTGCATCAACCCTTCCCTGGCTGAGCCCTCCCGCGGTCCCAGGGGGAGGCAGCACTACTCCTGCTCTGTGGATAGACAAAGTGGGGCTCAAAAGGCCAAGGGCAAGGGCCAGCCCAAGATCACACTCAGCTGGAGAGGGGCAGAGCCGGGATTAGAACCCCATCTGCCTATGCCCAGACCTAGTGGGCAGTGGGGCGGCAGTTCAGCACAAGAGTCTGGGACACAGATGTGCACCAGACTCTTTGGGTGTGCACCCCTTCTCTGCCCTTGCCAGCCGGGTGACCCCACACAATTACAGGGCCGTTGGTTCCTCAGCCTCCTCAACTGTACGTTGGATGATGATTCAGGCTCACAATGTGCCTTAGTTGGCTTGGGCTGTTATAACAAAATACCACCGACTGGGTGGCTAGGACACACAATTATTTCCCACAGCTCTGAAGGCTGAGAAGTCCAAGGTCAAGCCAGCAGAATGGCTTCTGGTGAGGGCTCACTTCCTGGCTCAGAGGTGGCCACCATCTTGCTGCGTGCTAACATGACCTCTTCTTGTGTGAGCAGGGAGAGAGGGAGGTCTGGTCTCCCTTCCTCTTCTTACAAGGACACCAATCCCATTATGGGGCTCCACCCTGATGACTCACTAAACCTGATCACCTCCCAAGGCCCCATCTCCCAACAGCATCACACTGGGGGTTATAACTTCAACATACGAATTGGGCGGGGGGAGGGCAGGGACACAAACATTCAGTCCATAACACAATCCCTTACTGGACCCTGCAGTAGTCCCCAGTGTGCCCCATCCACCTTTGCCCCCACTTTCCACCCTGCCCCGTGGCAGACAGGGAGATCTTTGCAGGACTTAATTTTTCATTCAGTGTTTTGCTAAGATCTCCCTGCGCACCGTGGGGGAGGATGGCAAGTGGGGGCAAGAATGGATGGGGGACACACTGGGGGCCACCGCAGGGTCCAATAGAGTTTGCTGAGGTTTGCTCCAAGGTGGGGGCAGTGCAGATGGGGTCAAGTTCAGGCAGGACGACTGTGCAGGGTCCTGGAGCCCCAGACCAGGGTGACTGGAGGATGAGGAGCCGGACCCTGGCTGAGCCACAGACGGGATGACAGGAGACCAGCGGGACAAAGAGGGCCGCACTGGGCAGAGACTTCCCGGGTTGAGGAAGGAAGGACAAGGGTAGGGGCTCGAGTGGGAGCCAGGTGTCCCTCAAGATGTTCTTTAGCGGGACGTCAGGAAGCCACCCAGTCCTGCAGCTCCCTGAGGGGCCATTAAGGCACGAGATGAGCTCATAATCCTCACCCCTTCCCTCCTTCCAGATGCCTTACTGCCCCTTGCCCATTAGTGTGGGGACCAAGGATGGGGCAGCCCAGGCCTGTGTGACTCAGTGGGTCTAGCACCCTCTCCTCTGAGCCTGCACCAGGCCAGTGCTGGGACACAGGCAGGTGACAGGAGGTGATCCTCAGTGGCACTGTGACCTTGGTGGTGGAGAAGGGGCGCGTGGGCAGGAAGGAGGGAGGCGGGAGCCGTGAGGCCGGACACTGGACACACGGGGCCCCCTGGGAGCAGGACGCTTACCTGGGAGGCCTGGGGACAGACAGCACGGGGTGCACGGGAGCTCCGAGCGGGAGGCAGCGCTGGGCCTCAGCCTGTCAGCACCGGCAAGAATTAGAATCCTAAAAAAGACCCCATTATTTCTCCCAGGGCCCGGGCGCCCTTTGGAAAAAGGGATGTTTCCTGCCAGATCACCCCTGAAGATGCGTTTGTCACAGGCTGTTGTGTAAATCCACGTTTGGCCCATTTACGAGATGTGATTTCTCCACTTGACTGGCCTTCACGCTCCTTCTCCAAACTCTCAAAATGTGGCTGCTATTAGGGGCCCAGAGAGGAGCCATAAAACACGGCGGGGGAGGCCCCTGCCATGGGCCTGTGGGCTCCGGGCCGCCTCCTGCTGCAGAAGAGAGCCGAGGAGGGGCCGGGGGGCAGTGCCGCTCAGGACGGGGTCGGTCCCCGGGGAGAAACAGTGTGACGCCAGAGAAGGGCCAGCTCGGGTCGGCTCCTGCCACCAGGCTCACTGAGGCCCTACTGTGTGCGGGCCTGCGTGGGGCCTTGGGGTGCACGGTGAACAGAGAGGAGCCTGTGTCTGGAGCGCGGAGGCGGGAAGGACAGGTGAGCAATGCGGGACGGGGTGTGCCAGGCGGGAGAGGCACTGGGGAGAAAGTACCGCAGGGTGACGTGTGGAGCCCGGCTGTGATGGCCTTGGATTGCCGAGACTAGAAAGGCCTCTGGGAAGGGGACCTTTTGGCTGAGCCCCGAAGGATGGGGTGACAGATCTGGGGAGGGGGCAGGAATGATGAAGAGAGAGGCCCACCCCACAGGTCTACACCCAGGCCACCCTGTGCTGCCCTCTGCCCACCCTTTCTCCGGGTTGCCCTCCTCCTCCCTCAGGGCTCAGCTGAAGTGTCTCTTCCTTCAGGAAGCCTTCCTTGACTCCTCAGACAGGTTTGGCAAGGTGGGGGGTGTTGTTCACAGTTTCGACTCTTGTCCTTTTCTGCAACATTCAAGGTGAATGTGTATTCAAGCTTTCTTTCTGCTAGACACCAGCTGCCTCCTACTAGACTGCCAGACGCTACCTACTAGACACTGATGTGGGGAGACGGGGTCTGTCTTTGGCACAGCAGCAGCCCCAGAACCTAGCACAGTCCTGGCTCACAGTGAGCACTCAAGTGTTTGTTGAATGACTAAACGAATCCCTCCAGTCCAACACAATTTTCTCCTGCTGGCTTCTAACTCCTTTGTTAATTACTGTTCTTACGAGGTTGCGGGCTGATGTGATGTGAATGCTCTGGGATGGTGAGCTGTTGGTCAGTCCTTGGAGTAAGCAGCCTTTTAGATAGTCCCTTGTGATCCTCCCCTCCTTGTATTCACACTTTTGTGTAATTCACTCCCCTCAAGTGTGGACTGAGCTTACTGCTTCACATCGGTCAGACAGAACATGCCGGGAAAGGGTGGGATTCATTTCTAACAGCAGATCTGGGGGTTCATTCTCACTCTCTCTTAGATTGCTAATCTTGGGGGGGGGAAGCAGCTGTGGTGTTGTAAGTGGAGATAGAGGTGCACAAGAGCGAGTTTGGAAGCAGGACCTCCCCTCGGCAGCTCTGAGGTTGGGGACAGCCCCTGCCAATGCCTTGATTGCAGACACGTGACAGACCTTGAGATGGAGGCTTCCAGCTCAACTGCCCAGATCCCTGGCCCACAGAAACTATGGGATCTTTGATATTTGCTGCATTTACTGCCAGGTTTTGAGGTCATTTGTTACATAGCAGTAGATAATGAATCCAGCCATTCAGCAGCTTAAAATTCCCTTGTGGCTCCTCGTTACCAGCAAGATAATTTTCAGAATCTTTTTCAGCAGGATTGTCAACAGCGTGAGGTCACGATCTTGTCCTAATCTTATATGTGCTTTCAGTACCTAGCACGGAAGCTGAATTATATCATAGCTGTATGTTATTTGTTTGGGGGACAAAAGAAGAAGAAAGGAAAACTGAAATTCATGTTTTTAAATAGCCCATCAGGTACAGCCTCGTAGGCTGGGTGGGACCGACCATCCTGAGAAACAGGGATAGAGCACGATCGGTCTAAGCCACTCAGGAATCACATTCACTTTGCCACAGCAATTGATTTAGAGGGATTTAAATCAGTGTCAATCTTAGATTTTTTTTGAAAATTATGATTTGATTTGAGAATTATTGGACATGGGTGTTTTCTGTCCTTTTGAATGGTTAGAGTGAGGACAGGAAACTGAAACCTGAGGTAGCCACTTTGTCACGATGAATGACACCAGGCTGAGGCCAAAATCAATATATGAAGGTGGTTACATAGAGAGCACAATTTAAAAAAAATTAACCTGACACCATGATCATACCACTCCTGAAGCCCCTATCTGGAACTTTTTAGTTCTGTGATTCAGTATACTCCCTCTATTTTTTTGGGAAGTTGATGTTACGTTTTCTGCTTCTAACAACTGAAAAAATCCCATTTGATACAAGTTTCTATTTTTAAAATCTTCTTCCTCTTGTTCCTTATTCAGCTCAGTTGCCTAATGAGTCTGCTACTCAATGCTTCTATATGCTAGGCTCCTTTGCCTGCCCTACAACAGGGACTTACACTCAGAATGCAAATATAAAGAACAGATAGCCCCTGACTTAAAGTGACTTGCCCTCTCTGTGGGAAAGAGTGGCAAACGAAAGACAGGAGTCAAGACTCCATATTTTCTGACAGAAGCGTTTGAAGCATGGAAGACAGAGCAGTTAGCTCTTCCTGGTGGGACCAGGGAAGGCTTCTGGGAGCAGGTGACACCTGAGCTAGTCTTTGGGGAGGGCTGAGTATTTCACCAGGTGGCAGAGAGGACAGGTACCGCAGACATAGGAGACACTGGTGGAAAGGCCCAGAACTGGGGGACGGAGGGAGTGCCTAATGTATTAGGACAATTTATACTACGATTAGGGGTGAGGGTCCACACAGGGCAGAGGCCAGAGGCAAGCCTGGAAGTGTGCTGGGGGTCAGCACGTGACTGACCTCGAATATGCGCTGAGCGGGTCAGGATCTATCCAAACGCAAAGCGGGCCCATCAGAAGTGTTTGAGCAGTCAGCAAGTCATGGTCTCTGAAGGGTTAGACTCTGTAACATCTAAAGTTCCCTCCAGCTCTAAAATGCCATGAACCGGCAAAGCCAGCAATGGCTTTTGACTTTATTTGGCAAAAATGAACAGGCTTGTTTGAGTTGAAGTTATACAAATAGGTTCATGGAATCCTGGAGGGACGTTGGGGGCAGGTCACAGAGACCTGAGCTGGTGGGGGAGATCTGAGCCCTGGTCGCCGAGGCTTGCTCACACAGGGGTCCCACAGAGAAGACACAGATCATCCATCTGGGGACAGCGTGCCCCTCAGCTCTTTCCATGTGCCAGATGCAGCAGCGGCACCTGGACCTCCCCCTGCTTCTGTAGGAGTTCTCACACAAGACTCTGAGGAGCAGCCTCCCTCAGACCAGACCCCCCAAATGAAATCAAACCCTTTTCCTGCTCTCTTTGATAATTTACAGTCAGGTTTCTCCTTCGGGAGGTAGCTCATCTCATCAAATTGGTAGGAACCAGAGCGGCTGTTGAGAGGACCTTTGAAGAAGAAAGTCAGGTCAATAAAACATCAAAGGCAGTTTGGCTCCCTAGGTAACAATGAATAATGGTGACAGCATCTCTATTCCCCCAGCAAGGCTGAGCTTTGGAGGTCCCCAGTGGAAGGGAAGAAAATGCTGTCCTTGAACATAATCAGGAAAAGCATCCTCATGTGACCCCATGTGATGGATCCTCTCTCGGCTGCTGCATGGGACAGACCAGGAAACTGGAGTGTGGTAAGCCAGCCCCCTACTTGAGGCCCCTGCGGGTGAGGGCCTGGCCCCCAACCTGCCAGACCCCAGCTGCACATGCCACCCCTCTCTGCTCAGCCAGTCGGACTCACACCAGCGGGATCCGGGAGTGTCAGGTCCTCCAGATCCTTCAAGCTGTGCTGGTTGTGGGATCAGGATCTGGAAGACCTGAGTTTGAATTCTGACTCATTTAATGCCCTGGAAAAATGGGGATCATCATTCCAAGGTCATGGTTGTGTTGTTGGGAATTAAAGGGCAAACATGCATCATATACGGAGCACCAGCTCATGCGCAACAAACAGATCCTCAGTGAACACTGCCCTGAGTGGTACTAAAGACAATGTTTGCTGCTCTGAGAACCAAGCCCTGGCATATGAGGGTCCAACATGACACAAGCTGATGTCTCTCCCAAGCAGAGAATAAATCTCACTGATGGGCAGATGGCTCCCCCAGAGGATGATCCTAGGCCCCTCTCATCTTATAGCTCTGCATCTGGCTTTTGAAACTGAGGTCTTCCTGCTCGTCTGTGTCAGCCTGGCAGAAAGGTGAGAAGCTTGAACAAGGGTCTCAAGGACTTGATGCAGAGGCGGCATGTGTCACTTCTGCTCACATTCTATTGGCTGGAGTGCAGTCACATGATCCCACCTATCTGCAAAGAAGTCTGGGAGATGGAGTCTTGTGTGTCCAAGAAGAAGAAGAGCCGTATTCGGTAAACAGGTGGACAGTCTCAGCCACCCGGGAAAGGTGAACTGATGTGCCAGGAGACCCAGCAGGTTAATAACAGAACCCAGGCTCCTGAGTGTGTAGCAGGGTCTCAGGCTCTTCCCTCTACACGTAACACCAGAATGAGGCAGAGTCACAGGACCGGCCGGCGGACCAGGGACAAAGGCTCACCTGAGCCAGAGGAAGGGAGGCTCAGATGGTCAACACATTATCTCTGTCTCCCTGCCAGAATCATGGGGGGGGGCGGTGGGTAGAGAGTCACAGCTCCAGGGCTCTTGGCTGTGAAGTTGGTCCAGATGCAAAGTTGGCCTCAGGACCCCTGGGAACTCCTTTGTTAAGGACTTGGGTGTTTGCCTTTACATTTCCCACTGGCCTGTCTTTGTGAGCCTTAAGTGCATAATCCTCAATCCATGTCTCTGGCACTTTCCACACATTGACACCCTCATAACCTGCCTTTCCCATTGTTTATTCCTCTCAGGGTCCTGCTCTTTGGCTGGGCAGATCTGATAGAGTCAGGCTACCATAATTTGGATGATGCTTGTTCAAGGGGTACTTCCTTCTCAGGAGCTGGACTCAACAGAAGCCCGTGGGAGGGAAGATGATCATGCAGGTCACCAATTTCAAACCCTCCCATCAGACAGATGAAGACACTGACACTCAGAGGTAAGATGCTTTATAAATGCACATAACCCATTCCATCTCCAGGGGGTAATCCTAGAGGTGATCCACCTCTAGGAATTTAACCCTTAGAAACAATCAGAGATGTACGTGGATATTGAATATATACAATGTTGCTTCTGATAGTTAAAAACTGGGTGTAATTTGCACATGTTACCCCAAGAGTTAGGTAAAGTTATTTATGGCACGTCCATTCAGTGGACAACTAGGCAAGAATTCCACAATTCAAAATGATTCTGCAGAAGATATTAGATAGTAAGGGAGGATGTTTATGATATAGTAACTATAAACAGAAGATTATAGAACAGAAGATACAGTATGCTCTCCTTTTCCTGGGAAAAACATAAGCATTTAGAACCACATACACATGTGCATACATTAAGGTTTGACAGAGGTTTGACAGTATTTTGGTGATAAGATTAAGAGTGCATTTTCTTTGTATTTTCTACAAAGGATGTTTATAATTTTTGTAAGAGGGAAAAAATGTACTCTTATACTGAGATGCTTGGAGGTTTTCATTTTGGCATCCCCAAGAATTTATAATATGTAAGAATAAGGACATTCTTTTCTTCTGTGACTTTAGGTCTTAGTAACCAGGAGTGTGTGAAATGGAGCCAAGTCCCTGAGGGTGTGGTCTGGGCTTCTTTTGCCTTGGAGATCCTTAGGAATTGGTTTTTTTGTTTGTTTGTTTTTTGTTTTTTTTTTTGAAATGTTCTAGATTTCAGCTTTCTCATGTATAATTGCAATCAAGTTCTGCCTTCCTGATTAAATCTGAGCACATATGAAGCCATTCAGCAGCACCATATTCGTCAGCTAGAGCCTTGTAACAAACAACCCCAAATCTATGTGACGTTCTGCAGTAGGCAAGCATTTCTCACACATCTGCAGGTTGACAGTTCTAACCTGTAGAGTGGATGCAGTTCCGCTCCATGTATCTGTCACCCTCCTGGGACCAGTGGGATGGCCAGGGCATTTTCTTCCCATGGCAATGGCGATGCACAGGAGGGCACACAAGAACGTGTGATTGCTCTTAAGACCTTGACTCAGAGCTGACGACTGTCACCTCCACATTGACCAAAAGAAGACATGGGCTGACCCCAATGTCAAGAGGCCAAGAGACCAAGGCTCACTCTGCCTTCTCTAGGAGGAACCATGTCACGTGGCAAGTGTAGGGATACGGGGTGAAGGATTGGGACCAGTTCTCCAACCCAAGCACCACACACCCACAAATGGTCCCTGTGACCAGGTCATGGCATGAGATGGCTGAACATACCCTGATCTCTTTAAAAATAATGTAATTTCCCCACAGACTCTAAAAGCAATACATGCTTATAGTGGAAAAAACATAAAGGGAAAATTAAGATCACCATAATTCCTTTTCCTCAGATGGTCCCTGTTAGGATTTTGTTGCATTTTCTTGCAGGTGGCACATCAATTTACACACTCAAATAAACATACACATCTTCTTATATATAACAAAAGCGGGATCATACTTTATTTGGTTTCGTACACTATCTTTTTCACATACTCTCGTTTTATGAGCTTTTCCTTACAGGATTGAATATTATTTTTTAAACAGGTTTTCCCATGGCTGTGCAATATTTTAAATCGTATGAGAAATTCTCTACCCTGCACTGTGTGATGTGGTAGCCCCTAGCCACAGGTGCTCCTTGGGCATTTGACACGTGGCTGGCCAGAATTGAAATGCGCAAGTGTAAAATATACAGGGATTTTGAACACTTGGTACCAAAAAGAGAATGTTATCAAACAAACTGGATCCCAATGAATCCTTGAGTCAACAATATGCATCACCTACCTTGCTGTCCCCCACCCAGGACCTTGGAAGGGGCCCAACATGGCAGGCTCTGAAGCTTAAGCTACAGGTAAAGCCACCTCTACGTGGAGAGGGTTCAAGGTGAGGAAAGGGCTGTGCAGAGAACGGACTACGGGGACGCAGCTGGACCACAGCTGGGCTGTCCAGGTTATCTCCTGGCTGAGGAGAGAGATGGCCGTGTGTGGACCAGGCTGATGGCCACGCAGATGGCAGAAGTGGACAGATTCCAGGAATGTTCTGTGTGTGCTGCCTTGAGGAATGGGGGGAGAAGCCTCAGGGATCCCGACCCAAGGATACAGATCTTCCTTGGTTTACGGTGGGGTCATGTCCCAATAAACCCATCGTAAGTTGAAAATTTTGTCAAGTCAACAATGCACTTAATATGCCTGACCTACCCCACGCCATGGCTTAGCCCAGCCGACCTCAAATGTGCTCAGAACGCGGGCATTGGCCTACAGTTGAGCAACATCATCTAATATAAAGCCTATTTTAGAATAAAGTGCTTAATAGTGCGTGTCATTTACTCAGTGCTGCACTGAACGTGGAAGACAGATGGGCGTGTGGGTGCAGGATGGCCGTGTGTGTGATGGCCGTTGCCCCTCACGATCGCTGGCTGACTGGGAGCCACTGCCCAGCATCGGGAGAGTCCCAGACTGCATACTGGCAGCCCGGGCAAAGAGCCACATTCAACACTTAAAGTCCGGTTTCTACTAAATGCCTATCGCTTTTGCATCATCGTAACGTCAAGAATTCTAAGTCAAGTCATCAGAAGTCAGGGACCGTGCATTGGAGTGCATTGGAGTGTCTTCCACATCCCAACCCACACTAGACCGGTGGCTTGATTCTTGTCTTTCTTCCTATATGTTGGGAACCAGGGCCCAGCCTGCATCCCCATCTCCCCCTTTGCTGCTTGTTCCTCGTAGGTACCTGGAGCCAGCACCTCGCCCGGGAGAGAAGAGTGAGAGCCAGTGGGGGTAACAAGCCTGTGATGTCATCATGGGAGATGGATGGGCTGCCCAGAATTGGGAGCAGACTGGCTCCCCCACAGGCCTGACTGAGGATCCAAGAAGAGAGCCAGGCCCGGGACGGCAGCAGGGGGTGGTGGAGGGGGGTGCTCAAAAAGATCAGCTCATCCCACCAGGAGGGAGGGGAGGCGCGGCTGCCCCAGACGTCAGGAGGGATGCGCAGACACACAGCTACCAGTTGTCGCTCAAGGCCTAAGTGACTTCGACGTGGGCCTGCTGGTGGCAGCGAAATGGCATCTCTCACTGTACCAGGGAATGGAGACATACGCATTGGGCTGACTGGGGGACGCCTCTGCCAGCTTTGCTCGAGCCGCCCTTCCCTCCCGGAGCCCCTCTGCCAGGAGCGCTTGGTCCCCGCGCCCATCCCGCGGGGTCCTCATCAGCGGGGGGTGGGGGTCCACGGGGACCCAGGCCCCGGCACAAGAGAGGCTCTGGGCTGCAAACAATTGTCCTGAGCTATCTGACAATGAACTTTGGTCTGGTTCATGATAGGGGGCGGGGCATGCGGAAACTCCCTGCAAACAACAATGAAGAATGAAAAAATCAGAGAAAATAGTCTCCCTCTTCTGCCGGCAAGGAGCTGCTACAGCAGCTGAAATACTCTGAAATATTCCGAGGTGGGTCTGAGGGTGGGCTCCAAGAACAGGCTCTGACCTTGAGGAGGACCTGGCTGTCTCTGCACTCAGCGTTCATTCACTCCTTCCTTTATTCCACAGGTGTTTACTGAGGGCCTCCTGTGTGACAGGCTGGGTTCTAGCCCCAGCGATACTGCACTAGACAAAATACTTCTCCCGTCTCTTTGGACCTTCATTTCTATGAGGGAGCGACAGATCATAAGCAAACATAATAAAGAAGTAAACTGTATATAAGCACCAGGGAAAAGGAGAAAGTAAAACCAAGTCAAGGAGGATGAGAATACACAGGCGAGGGCGAGATGGGGAGCTAAGTGATGTAGGAAAGGTAAGCCTGACGAGAAGGTGATGCGTAAGCAAGACCCTGAAAAGGGAAGGAAGTTAGCCACACAGAGAGCGGATGCGCCTTCAGGGCAACGGGAACAGCTGATGTCAAGTTGAGGGAAGAGCCAGGAGGCTCGGGAGAGGAGGGTGAAGACGCGCTGCAGATCCAGAGCGGACAGGGCTCCACGGGCCTCAGGGAGACAGGGAGCCTTCCAGGATTCGATGCAGGGGGATGACACCAGGTGCCTTCCGCTGAGTAGGACCACCCTGCCCAATGTGTCGAGTATGGGGACAAAGGAGGAAGGAGGGAGGCCAGTTGGGCATCTTTTACGGATATCTAGGCAAGAGATGGTGGTGGCATGATCCAGGGTGGCTGCAAATGCAGGTGGTAAGGTGACTGATTCCAGACGTATGGTAAAATGGAGCCAACAAGGTCTGGGAATGGGTTCATTCTGGGATATGAGAGAAACACAAGAGTCAGGGGTAACTTCAAGTACTGGAAGGATTAAATCGTCATTCACTGAAATGTGCAGGCTAACTTCTGCGTGTGAATGTCCTTGAAAGGTCGGACAGTGACCTTTCATTAGGGGTGATTTGAGATGGAGGTGTGGACAAATATATTATATATTATATTAAAAATATATAGTATATATATTTTATACTATATGCTATATATTATAGTATACACTATATATACTATATATTATATATAATATACACTATATATTAATACTATATACTATATATTACACACTATATAAGGATAATATATTACAGTATATATGCAATATATATACAATACATACAGTGTATATAATATACTGCATATATATTATATGTATTATACAGCATATAATATATATGATGTATACAGTAATATATGTACTACATAGTATATATATGGTATATAGTATATGGTATACACTATATATTACTAATATGTACTATATAATATATTCTATATTACTAATGTATATTACTAATATAAACTATATATTACATACATATATTACTATATATACTATATATTACTGTATATACTATATATGTGTACTATACATACACTACATGTATATACTATATATATAAGCATATACTATCATATATAAAATGTATATACCATATACTATACTATATTACAAAGACTATATACATACATAAATTTTTTCATTGAAGTGTTAATTGAAGTTTTAAAATAATATATGTAATGAAATTTTTAAAATAATAAGAATACATGAAATGTACAATCTAAGATGTATAATCAAACACATTGTCACTCTAGGGAAAAATGAATACAGAGAGGGTGATAGGCATGGAGGGAAGATCAAGGAAATCTGAGACATGAATAGTGCTACCGAGGAAGAGAACAAGATGGGGACAGAGCGGTATCCATAGGACCGCACTGCGTTCCACTCGATCAGGCTGCACTGACGGCACCTGCTCCATGGCAGGTGGGCACTGGGCTTGGAGCTAAGAGCACAAGAGGTGATTCCTGCCCTCAAGGAGCTCTCGAGGCTGAAAGGACAACAGGTAAATAAACAGATGATTAAAATACAGTAGGAGAAATTCTAGAAAAGAGGTTAGCACTGGGTATTTGGGGGCAGGGGTGGACCGTGGTTTATTGTGACATGTGTCAGACGCGGGGTCACCTTGTCAGGTGGCTGCTATGGAGAAATGTGTGATCACGGGGTTGAGAGCGACTTCCCCAAGGTCACATGACCAGCAAATACTAGAACCAGGATCTGAAACCAGTTGTGTCCGCTGCCAAGTTCATCCCCTTTCTCCTTGAACGCACTGCCCCCAGCCTCACGCCACTTCTGAAGGGAAGTACCAGCGACAAGAAGTCCTCGGTGTCTTGTCATAAGGGCTCATCACGAGGGGCCTGGGGCTTACTGGGAGGGGAAGGACAGCAGGACTGGTACCTGTGGGATGGGCGCAGGTGTGTAAGGACTGTCGAGGGCCGGTTTCCCAGCCCACGCAGGTGGGGCTTCGAGGAACAGTGAGCACGTCCATCAGGCACGCTCGCCCTCCAAGGCAAAGGCTGCTTGCAAGCTGAACAAGGGAGCGTCCCTCAGACCGCAGGCGGGGGCCGGGATGTGCCAGGAGACCGGGACCACAGGACAGCGGGGAGGGCAGCGGTGAGAGGGGGCAGTGCCCGAGGAAAGGGGGAGGGACAGGTCTGCCGCAGGAAGGGCGTGCTGGAGAGCAGCGTGTGCTGGACAGAAGAGCCACGCAGGCTGCCGCCTCGGCCGGGAGTGGGCAGTGGGGGTTCGGGCCCCTGCTCAGACTGTCTGTTGCAGCCGCAAGCACAGAAGAGAAGGTGCTGGAATAACGTGCTGGAGCTGTGAGTGGACGTGGAGATATAACACCTAATAGTTCTTTGAGTCCAGCACTGGGTTCCCGGGAGCTTGTCTGAGGTCCCTCTTGAAGGCTTTGTATTATTTAAAACACCTGTAGGAAAAGCATTTACTGTTGGCATTGCCGTGGTCTGATTTACTTCTATGCTTCTGCCCTTGCCTGTGATCCTGATCTACAGCGTCCTGAGTCTCCTGTCCAGGTCCCTGCTAGGCCCAGGCCCAGACCTGCTAGAAGGTCAAGGAGAGGGACTATGGGACACAGCTTGGGGGCATCTTCGTAGAAGGAGCAGTGAAGGGAATGGAGGGAGAGAGACAGAGCAGACAGAGGGGGCCAGGGAGCACTGGGCTATGAAGGCCAGGAAGAGAGCTGGGAGTGGGGAGAGGCCAGGAGCCAAGGGCCCAGGCAAGGGTTTGCTGATGTGGCCTTGTCATGGGGAGGTTTGCAACAACAAGGTAGGCCACGAGCCAAGGTGCAAAGGGTAGGAAGCAGGTGGGGTTGCCAAGTGAGATTTCTGGGGAGCCCGGGCCCCAGAGTTGACGTGTCAGCCCCCAAAGCCCTGCTGCACATCTCAGACCAACCTGCTTTCGCTCCCATGCCCACCTGCCCTCCTTCTACCTTGGAGCTGGGCTTTCCTCCTGGAATATTCTTCTCCCCTCTCACCACCAAACCCTGTCATGATTTTATTTTTCAAGACATTAAGGAGGTTTGGCTACGAGTTCATTGAAATTTCTCCATCCTCAATGTACACTGAACATTACATGTCTCACGTTTTCATTATTTTTTGCCTCCTAAAATGTCAGGGTGCCCTTTTTTTAAAAGCACCACATGGAGTAAAGGGGACTAGACTATAATTTTATCCTATTTAAAGGCAACTTGGAAAAAAAAAATAAAGGCAACTTGGAGCAAATGGGAGTAGAGACCCACTTGGAGTCCATCGTCCCATCTACCTTCTCCCTCCTGGCTCCAGCTCTCCTGTTCCTCCTTCCCACCCCTCGAAGGTTCCCTGGACCTCCTTTCAGAAATCCTGTGAGCAGGTCTAGGATGGCCCCTGGGGGAGGTGGGCATGACCTGGAAGGGCTTGCAGCAAGAGGTGAGTAGAGGCCTCCAGAGAACAGGACACAGGGAGGGGGCTGCTCAGGAGGAAGGAGGCCCAGAGTATGTGGTCCCGACTTCCATGCTCCTGGCTCAGGGGCCTGAGGGAAGGTGCAGGCCCCGGGAGAGGCTGGGTCTGACCACGCCCCCTCCCCTGAATTGGGCAAGAAGGCCTCACCCCCAGGAACCCCCACCTCGGCAGCTGAGTCAGGCAGAGGACTTCACTCTTCTCCTGCCAGATCCAGGGCTGGAAGCCCCAAAGGCTCAACTCATCCTGCCCGCTAGCTCTTTGCCTGGGCAGGAAACTGAGGCCAGAGAGGGGAGGGGCTTCCCAGGCGTCACTAGTCCCCCGTCAGCTGGTAGCAGAATAGAACATGGGGCTCAGCACCTGAACAGCGCTGCTTCCATCCTTCCTCTCTGACAGTTCCTGGGAGCATTTCCAGGAGTCTGAAATCTAGAAACAGTCTTTTGATATTGATCCTGCATCTCAATTCTGGAACATACATTTTAAACTTTCCAAAACAAAATGCCTCTTTCAATCGATGTAGACATTTTATTTCATCTTTCTCTGTTTCCTTCCCCCATCAAAAGCTGTGGTTCAATTGATGGGGTATCTTCCCATACGTGGCATCTTGGAATAAAGCAAATAGGATAATGGTGAAAAATAATTCTAGTTTGAATAGTGATTTCTTTAGTTGGTTTCCATGTGTCCAACACTGTGCAAAATGGTGAACTTGCCTTTGTTTTCAGTTAATCCTATCAACACCGCAGTGAGGTGACTGACGGCTAGCATTCCCCATTTCACAGCCGGGGACATGGAATGTTAGTCAGAAACTGAGTCCAGGTACTTAACCACGGTCACACGGTAAGTGGTGGAGTTGCCATTCTATGTCAGCCCAGGCCACACAGTTCCGGAGCCTGCACGGGACGCCTCACATCGCCGTATACGTTCATGGTTACTACCGTATTCATTCACCCATTCTCTCCTTCCCTGATCCTCGCTGGACAATGGTGTTGCCGATATGAAAGCCCTGGGCCTGCCCTTAAGGAGCTGACTGTCTAGTGAAGGACATCAGCATCCACTTCCTGCCACCAACTTTCCGTGTGGCCTCAGAACAAGTCACATTTCCCCCTGTGGGGCTCAGGACCCACCTGTTGAATGAAGGCTGGACCCTCAGAGCCTTCCCCACCCAGATCTGCTCTCTGCCCAGCAGTGGGCTCTCTTCCCCCCTCTGGCTTCCTGGAGAGCCCCACTGCCCCGGGACAGGTGGTGAGACAGAACACTTGGCCCTTCCCGCCCGCTCTCCCCAGGAGAGGCTGTTGCTATTCAAAGACAGTGTTTCCTTTCTTTAAGGCCTACAACTTCCACAGGGCCTGGATGCAGGGTCTCGGAGCTGGAGCTCTGAATCATCCTCCCGTGAACCTACCCCATGCAAATAATCAGGGGCAAACTCACCACAAGAGGCCTAAGGCCCCTATAAAGAGCTTGCACATACCTGAAAACATCTCTACCGCCCTATTGATGGCTCCTTCCTCCATCACTCTGTGACGAAGTGGAGACCGTAAAAAGGCACCAAGTTTCCAGGTCTGCTCTGTGAGCCCAAGATCGAGGTAGGCAGAGGGGTGGGGGCCACAGGGCAAGAGGGCAGGTCCTGCAATGCACCTGGGCTTCCTGTTCTCCCGGGCGCATTTCTTCGATGCCTCCATGGCAGACGGCCGTCCAAGTAACAGCAGATTTGTATCTAGTGAGGACGCTTTAGTCAAAAGATCAATGATGCTCTCGGAACCGCTCTTCCGGTCCACGGGGGCGGAGGAGCCTGGGGAGAAGCCCGCAAAAATCCAGGTACAATTAGGCAGCTGCCCACAGAGGCCGGGTCCACAATCACAGCACATCGATTTCCAAAGTGATGCCAAAACCAAGTGACTTTAATTGGTCTCCTTGTTCTGTCTTTGTGAAGAGGGACCTTTTGTAATGAAGTGGTTTTTCTTTTGCAATGAAGTGGTTCCTGGGGAAATGGAATTATTTGAAAGCAGGCTCTGGATTTATCAAAGTGCAGGGTGAGTGGTGGGGCAGAGCATGGGAGAGTCTGCTTTGTCATTAGCTGTGTGACCTTGGGCATGTGATCACACCTACTAAAGCCTTGTTTCTTCGTCTGTGAGCTACTGGGAGCAATAACAGAAATAGAATTATTTCTGATATATATATATATATGATATATATGTATGTATATAATAAATAAACTTTGTCATATATATAATATGCATGTATTATATATATGACATAAAGTTTATTTCTGAGAGAGAGATATATATATATATGACATAAAGCCTGACACATAGTAAGTAATTAATACATTTTTGAGTTATTCTTATAATAAGCTAGAGAAGCCTAGGATGAAAAGAAGCATAATGCCAGCCCTTCTCTTAACAGAAGAGGAAACTGAGGCCCAGAGAGGTTAAGTGGCTTGACCAAGGCCACACAGCTCAGCAGGACTCAGGGCCTGGCAGGTCAAGGCCGTTTCAGGCTCCACCTCCCCACCGGGTCAGGAGGGTCTGTGGGGCCAGGTCCACATCTACGGATGCCTGGGGTGGGGCAGGAAGTTGGCTGGACACTAGGACTCCTGAGTTCTAGGTTCCGGCTGCCAACAATTTGCCCCATGGTCTTTGTCAAGGCAAGTGTCTTAATGTCCCAGCCAGTTCGTGGCAACCGTGCCTTCAGAGTGCTAGGGCGCTAGTCTGCTAGCCTGGCTGGGTCTGCACGATCCCCTCTGGGGCAGCTCACGGCTTGCAGACACCCCTGAGCCCCGCAGGAAAGGAAGCAGCATCTCCGGGTCTCTCCTGCAGGCAGGCTGGCGGGGAGGGGACCACTGAGTAATGGGGGGAAGGTGGGAGCTGGTGCTGAGATGCGGAATACAAAATGTGGAGTGAGTTCATGGCAACGAGGCCTTTGGGCAGGACTAAAACAACGTGTACTATATGCTGTTAGAGCACAGGCTCCAATCCCATTTCATACACCGGGAAATCGGGCTCGGAGAGGTCAGGCCCGATTGCCTGAGTCAAGCGCAACTCTGCAGCGCCGAGTCAGGACTTGGTCTCGCAGTCAGTGTACTTCCTGCCACAAAGCTGCCTTTGCAGGTGACAGAGATCAAGATGCTGGGGGAGCAGGGACATGAGCACGGAGTAGGTGCTCAGTGAAGGCACGAGAGAGGGGGTGTGTAGGTCCTGTGACATCCAGTTACAGATGTACGAGACAGCCTTGTGCCACCCACCTCCCCCCGGGCGTCTCCCGGAGGGAGTTTCCGGCGGTGGCTCTCTCGGCTTTCCCCTGGCCTGGGCACAGCCGGGGACCTGGGGGTCGATTGCCACTCTTTAAAGAACAGTGGTGTTGGGAACAGATCGGGAGCCCCCGTCGGCACCTGGGGAGTCAGGTGGCCTGGTTGGGGGGGCAGGGGCGGTAACCAGCACTGTTCGGGCCACGGCCTGGAAACGCCAGCGAGCGCCTGGTGGGCCGCCTCTCTGCACCTGTCACTCCCTCTCAGACCGCAGAATGCACAGAGGAAGGGGCGCCGGGCGAGGCAATGGCAGCCCCACTACCAGGTATGTCTGCACACACTGCACACACACACCACAGTACACACGCCCCGCTACACACGTGTGCATGCACATGCACACGCCACTACAAACGTGCACACGCCACCACACACGTGCACACGCCACCACACATATGCACACGCCACCACACACGTGCACACGCCACTACACACGTGCACACGCCACCACACATATGTGCACACGCCACCACACACACGCACACGCCACCACACATATGGGCGCACGCCACCACACACGTCCACACGCCACCACACACGTGCACACGCCACCACACATATGTGCACACGCCACCACACAGTGCACATGCCACTACACATATGTGCACACGCCACCACACACGTGCACACACCACCACACATATGTGCACATGCCACCACACGTGCACACCCCACCACACATATGTGCACACGCCACCACACACGTGCACACCCACCACACACGTGCACACACCACCACACACGTGCACACACTACACACACGTGCCCACGCCACTTCACACATGCACACACCACTACACACATGCAAACACCATTACACACGTGCACACGCCACCACCCAGTCACGTACACATGTGCACGCACGCACACACACGCATACACACACTGCCCAGTCTCAACCTCCTTCAGTTTCCAGTGGACTCGACGGGCAGTAGGTGACACGCATGTGTGCACACAAGCCTGGGCTCTTGTGTTTCCTGCACACCCAAACCGTTCTCCACAGGCCCTGTGCTGTCCCCTCCTCTCCACCTCCACACTCATCAACCTTGTCACCTGAAATGATGGCCATGGTCTTGTCTGGTGCGTTTTTTATCAGTGAAATTCCGCCCCATGGGTGGAGAATTCCCTATCTGGGGACACAGAGCAGGAAGTCAGACGTGCGCTGCCCCAGCCTCCTGGGCGGCTCGGGGCAGGTTGGGGGATGAGTCTCCTCTAATCAGATACCCGGGCTCCCAGTCTGTGCTTTGGGCAGGAAGCTCACCGGGTCGTGGTTCTCTGGGTCGACTATGGTGGGGACAGAGGTTGGGACATGCCCACCTGTTGTCTGTGGGCCATGGTCCAGTGGCGGCCCACGGCATCAGGCGGCCGTGGTCAAGATGGAGCCAGCTGTCGGCTCAGGGCTCCGAGGACCGAGACCCTGTCACCAGTGGGATGATGTGGGTCTTGCTCCTGGTACCACAGCACCTGAGCCCCGCTCTCTGGCTCTCTCGGCGATTCTGCAGACCATACCTAGCTATTTCATTAACTCCTTTTCTGCTTAAGTCACCCAGAACTCGGTTCTGCTGCTCGCAGGAACCACCCTGGTGGACTGGTTACCACTGTATTGTTCAAATACTCCCTGCTGCTTAAGGGCAGAGCTACATGCTGCCTCCTCCTGGAAGCCTCCTCTGACCCTTACGGCTAGAAGTGACCACCCGCTACCCCTGACTCACTGGTGGTTTGACCCCGTGTCACTGTGGTTCCTCAGGGGCAGCGGCACCGCACGGCCATCCCCTCCAGCCCACGTAGAATGACAGTTAAAGCATGAACTCAGGAATCACCATCTGGATTCAAATCCCTGCTGTGTCACTAACTTGCCGTATGACCTTGGGCAAGTTACTCAGCCTCTCTGGGTCTCATCTATAAAATGGGGGGACAACAGCATGGACCTCATGGGACTGCTGTGAGGATCATTCCGGATCATTCCATGTGTTCACGTAGAGCACTGGGGACGACACCTGGCCCTTCATGAACACCATGCAGGTGTTCCTTTCCCCTCCAATCACATCACCACCACCCTCACCTGCAGTCCCTGGGCTGGTGACGTGCCACCACATCGTGTGACTCATGCCCTGCACGGCGCCCTTCACGGACCCATCTGTCATCCCTACTGGTGGCCCAGTGTCATCAGCTTTTCTGTAGCACCGGAGCCCTCTGACCCTGAACTGTGCAAGGCCCTTCGCAGAACCCAAAGACTCTCAGTCCCCTGAGGCCACCCCTGTCCACCCACTTCCTGCTGTCTCCACTGCCTGCCCTGTTCTCATCTGCTCCCGAACCTCCCAGAGACCTCTTAACTGATCTCTCAGTGCCCGAGCCTAGACGCTTCTAAAGACCCTACTGTGGGCAAGAGACACATCAGCTGCACTGTCCTCGGCTCTTCCAAACCCGGTCCTATTAGCTCTTCAGTGAGGAGCCCGGGAGTGTCCACACGGGCCTGGGGCTGGGCCCACACCACCCTGGTTCTGAATCCCTCAGCTCTCCTGCCCTCGACAAACACCGCAGCCACAGATCAGAGCCCCTCTCGCCTCCCGCGGGCTCCTTTCTATCGTGGTGGAGGTGGAGAAGGTGGGGGTAAGCAAACCAGGGTAAGCCAGAGCCTGGGGGGAAGGCCCAGGGTGGAGGCCAGCAGAACAGGGCCCAGGCAACTCTTTCTTCTCTTTTGCTAGTAACTTTCTTGCCCCACCCTCATTCATATAAAAACCTTCCGTTTTGTACACCTCAGAGCTGCTCTCTACTTGCTAAATTGGATGCTGCCCGATTCGTGTATCATTTAATAAAGTCAACTAGATCTTCAAATGTACTCGGTAGAATTTTGTTTTTTAACAGGGCCAAACCATCACTGGGGGCCAGGGCAGAGATGAATCAGGCAGCGCCTCTGCCCTAAAGAAGTTCCCACTTATCGGGGAGGGGTTCTATTATAAATTATATTTTGATACTTACCATGAAAAGAGCCAAAAGGAAAATATGTGGAAGATACAGACAATGCAGAGGAGGAAGAGGTGAGCTCCAGGTAGGTCGGGGTAATCAGGGATGGCTTCTGGGAGGGGGCTGCAGTGTCGGGAAAAAGACGGGATCCCCTTCCTGCCCACCCAGGGCTCTTTCTGCTTCTTCCCACCACCTCTCAATTGGCAGGTGGTGGGGGGGCGGGGGAGTGGTAAACTCAGTGTGCTTTTTCTGGAGTGAAGGGATGGGGTTCGCCCAGCTGGGCTGAGAGCAGAGCCACTGTTCTCCCCATCTCTGTCCCTCTGCCAGGTCCTCCTTCGTCACACCCTGCCATCCCCTCCTTCCCTCGAGTCTCTGCATAGGCACTACCACGTGATGTCGAGGCATCGTTGGGACGCACCTGCATTCATTCATTTACTCACTCAGGTACTCATCCCGCATGTGCATATTGTGCCAGGCACCGCACTGGACACAGAACAGCGGAGGGAGGGAAACGAGTGTAACAGATGTGCACTGATTATCTGCACAATTTCAATTATGACCTGGAATATGGACGAGAACTCTGTGGAGCCATGAGGCACCCTCTCCACAGGCACGGGGAGTAGAGATAGATGAGAAGTCAGGGAGAACTTCCCCAGGGGTGAAGACCTGCACGATGTGTAGGTCTCCTGCCGAGGTGAGGGGAGCATCCAGGGCAGAGAGGGAGCATGTGCAAAGGCCCTGGGGAAGCGGAAGCAGATAAAGGACAGGGAGCCGGAGCACAGACGGCGAGGGGAAGCATTGTGCAGCAGACGGCTTACAGCCCCAGCCAGGTGGGCTGTGTCCATCCCAAGAGTAATCAGGAGCCCAGGAGGGTTTTAAGCAGGGCATGATGTGGTCAAATCTGCCCTTCAGGTAGATCCCCTGGGAGCCATATCACCTCAGATCTGTCTCCCACCCCCAGGTCTTCCCTCCATACCTGGGAACACAGTGGGGAACGAGGCTAACCAAGCCGAAGGTGCTGCCGGGGCATGGACACTCTGAGGTGTGCATGGGGGTGACAATATGCAAATAAACACATATGAACTGTGGAGAGTGAAAGGGGCCATGAGGGAAAATGAAGCAGGGTACGCAAGATGGAGGGGGATGTGGGGCTGCTACTTTAGGTGTGGGGTTTGGAAAAGGGATCTGAGGGGGCCAGCAAGGTGGCATCTGAGCAGAAATTTCATGAGAGATTTGAAGAAGGTGAAGTGTCATCTCCACATTCTGTTCAGGGGCACCAGAGTCCCCTCATCAGGGGCAGGTCCTCCAGCCCAACCCCAAGAGTGTGCAGAGGTCGACTGAGTCCCTACCCAAGGTCACAAGGAGGCACCTTGCAGAGCAGCCCCGCCCCCACTCTCTCTGTCTGTCTCTCCCAGCCTTGGCACCCCATCTCCCCCTCTCACCCTGTCCCTTCCCCTCCCCCATCTCTCCCACCCTCCTCCCCTCCTCCCTTCCATGTCCCGTTTATTTTCAGAGCCTCAGTATCCTTCTCCAGCCTCTGACATTTACTCTTTGGAATCAGAATGTTTTCTATTTCTCTTTCCCAGGGCGAGGCTGCTGGGCGAGACTTCCCTGGGGTTCCTGCCTGCTCCTCTGGAGGTGAAGTGCCGGGGGCAGAGCTGGCCTATGTCGGCCCAGCACCGACTGTGTCCACCAGCAATGATCAGGCGCCCCCGCGCACCAGGCCCTTCTCAGGAACCACCACAGTCAGTGCATTTAAGAACCTGCGGGCTTGGCGTTACCATCTGCGCACGTCAGGGGTACCAGGCAGGGAACTCACAGGCTTGGGGCAGGTAAATGACAAGTGTAAGATCACCTGGCAAGTGAGCGGTGGAGCACAGATGAAACCACACCTCTCAGGCTCCGAAGTCCATTTCCTTCCCCTGTGCTCTGGCTTTGCGGTCCATGGGTGCTGGGGCCCTGAAGGATGGGCAGCATTTGGGGGGACCAAGAGTTTAGGGTACGCAGCATCCAGGCAAAGGGTGCAGCAGGAACAAAGCACAGAAGTGGGAACATACCAGGCCTGTCTGGAGGGCCCGTTGGTAGGGCTGGGGCAGGGGGCTCAGCTCAGGTGCAGGAGAGGACGAGGACAGTGTGGGAGCAAGTGAGAAAAAATCCAGTTCATCCTGGCTGAGCCTGGAAACGCATTGGCTCCTCTGTGTGGTCAGTCCAGGGATGAAGTGGGCAGGGGTCAGAGGAGGGCCTGATCCCAAAGGAAAAAGTGCTGACCTGACCAGACGCAGAGGAGCGATGGGCCACCAGAACGGGCGCACGCCGAGAGTGCGTGTGCGGCAGACACCGTTCCAAGCACTTTGCACGTGTTGTCTCATTTACTCTCAGAGCAATCTTATGGGATGGACAGTATTTTGAGCTTATACATGAGGAAACTGAGGCTCAGAGAGGTTGAGTGACATGCCTAGGGTCACACAGCAAGTTGGGGGCAGAGATGTGATTTGGACTTTGGCTCCAGAGTTTGGGTCTGAACCCCTCACTGCTCCCCCTGAGGCGGGATGCTTGGTTCCCGGCCCTGTTCTGAAAGCATAAGCAGAACTGTAGTTGTATTCATTGCATTATTGACTTAGCTCCGTGTTCTATTTTGTTCCCTACTTAATTATGCTTTATGTACCTCCTAAGCTCATGCAAGATCAGTCACTAGCTTTGTCTCTTTACCCCTACTCACTGTTTGCCCACTGATTGCAGAAACCTAATGGGAGCTGAGCAGTAATATTTGTCTTGAAGTATTTGATCTTACTAAGTCCCAAAGGGAGTCTCATTGTCCAGAAGATTGCTTACCCCCAGATTATTTCAAGCACTCCCACTCAAGGTTTCGAGAAACCCCTTAGCTTCCTTTCATGTATATAAGCTCTCCCTAGGCTCACCAGGGCAAGGCAGCTTTGGGAATGATCCCATACCTTCTCACCGGGCTGTCCTTCTGATAATAAAGCTTTCTTTGCTTCAAAACCAGTGTCTGAGACATTGGCTTTGTGTATTGGGCACACAAAATAGCTTGAGTTGGGACCCACGCCCTCCTGCACAGCTGTTAGAGGCCTGATCGTGGCAGCCTGGCCCACGACGCTGAGTGGCTTCCCCAAGTAGGAAATGGTGTCCGTCAAATGTCGCATGGGTGACACCGTCAGAGCTGGGCTTTAGAAACACACAGGGAGGCAGTGCAGGGACAGGTCTGGGGGACAGGGCACGTGCCCGGGCAGGAGCCAGGGAGGGCTTCACTTGGCACAGCAGTAGGGACGGAGAGGTGGACCCAAGTGAGATGCTCAGTACAGGTACCTCGGCCACTCAGCTTGCGCTGGGGGAACAAGAGGCTGGCGCAGGTGCAGGGCGGCGTGTGCATGACTGACGGCGCGGCTCCGAAGCTGTCTCTGGGTTTGCATCATTTTCTGGTCCATCCTTCTCACTGCAGGCAAGAAGCAGCCAGGGCCTGGCCCCGAACACTCTGCCCCCTGTCAGCCTCCGAAGCAGGCCCAGCGGTGGGGAGTGCATTCCCGCAGGCTCACACTGATGGTTTTGGAGCCCCTGAGGTGCCCACAGCCCGGGCCCAGACGCCCAGCAGAGCCATGTCCTCCCTTCCAAAGAGGAACAGGGCAAGGATGGGTGAGGCCTGCGGTTCTCTGAGGGTCTGACAGTTTTCAGGGACACAGCCGCCTCCTCCGGGCTCAGACCACCTGGCCAGATGGGTGGAGTTGCTCTTCACCGAGGAAAATGGGCCTTGCCAGAGAAGGAGACCAAGTGCGGCATCCATCTGCTCCTGCCCAGTGGCTCGCAGGGGAGGAGCGGGGTCTGGCTCCAGGGAGGGCAGAGGGGATTATTTCCAGGGCCAGTATGGAGTGCGGTGCTGCGGGCCCACTGTCACGGTTCCTCATCCCTGTCCCTTGGGGATTCCGTTCCTGGGAACCCCACGGCCCTGACCCTCAAAGGCCAACGAAGGCCATGGCCGACAACGCTCCTCTCGTCGGTCTCACGGGGGCTCTAAGTAACGGTCCCAGCAGCACTGCAGGCCTTGATGCCTTTTCTCATCATGCCTTCCCTTAGATCAAGCCCATCCCTGGCTTTCATCCCCTCCAGCACTGCCCAGCAGGCGGCGGCGTCCCTGCGGTGAGGAGCCCCGGGCTCCTCCCATCCCGTGACTCCCCCCACCCCAGGGCCTCAGATCAGACGGCGTCTTCCAGCTGCAAAGGGGACAGGGGGAAAGCACACCTGATTCTTAATCCCCTCGGCCAGGAGGCGACACATCACTTCTCCCAACGTGCTGCTGAGAGCTGGTCACGTGGCCCCGCCTGGATGCAAGGGGGGGCTGGGAAATGTCATCCCACCCACCGTCCCCCGACAACCTCTGCCGCCCCTCTCACTCCCCACCACCTGTCATCAGCATCATCATCCCCACATGCCCAGCGACACCACCGCCACATTCACCACCATCATCACCTCATCACCTTGTCACGTTGCTGTGAGGTCCTGGAGTGGGGGGAGGGTGGTGAGCAGTCCAGGCAGATGTCGGTTCAAATCCCGGCCCCGCCCCTTGGCAGCTGTGTGGACTGGGCAGGTCCCATCCCCCAAGCCTCAGACTGTGCGTCTGTAAGTGGGGGTCCTGAGGCCCAGCTCACAGGGCTGCCATGAGGCTCTGTCACGGCACCTGCTAGACAGTGGTCAGCGCGGGGCCTGGGCCCCAGTGACCCTTCACTTAGTGGGAGCGGCTGTCGGCGGGGTGGGGTGGGGGAGGGGGATCCGGCCCCCTGGGGGGAGGGGGCAGGAAGCCGCCGAGGAAGCACATGGGCTCAAAATACGGCCTGTCCAGCTGGCCTTCCACGCTGCAGCCTTTGAAATTTGATTCAAAAACAAGCAGAAAGACTCCATGGAGAGGAGAAGGCATTAGGACAGGTGATGAGGGAGAGAACAGAGCCTGTGGGTCTGTAACGACGTGGTTTGCATCGCTCCCAGAAGGAAGTCCCCTCACCCAGCAGCCCCGATGCTGAGACGTGCAGGTGAGGGAGCCGGGCTCCCGGGTGGAAAGATGCCAGCAGTGATGGGGCCGATGTGGCAGTCGCCATGAGTCCCGGCTGCTCGGGACACCGCCCAGGGGAGAGGGTCTCATGGTGACCATGGGGAGCCTGGGAGGAGCCAACTGGCACCGACTTGCCGAGTGACCCTGGGGACGCCACTCAAGGACCCCGAGCCTCCCTCCTCACCCGCCTCCAGCAGCCACGCTCAGGCCCGTCCTCCCCCGCTCCCCGGGGCAGAAGGTAAAGGGCCACGGGGCGGCCAGGGGCGGTGCAGAGGAGAAACGGCACCGGGATTTAGCGACGCGGCAAGCACTTGGAGGTGGCTGACTGCTTCACCTCCACAGGCGTCAGCCACAAGCACACTGAGCCCCCCACCCCACGGGAGGCCCCAGGCCCCAGGGCTCACCTCTGACATTGCCCCCCAGCAGGCAGCCTCCCGCCAGGTGGTGACCCAGGGCCCAGGGCGGCCCCTTCTCGCCTCCTCCAGTCAGGAGTCTCACTGGGCAGATGTGAAATATTCAGCAGGCAGGGAATTTGAATTTGGGGTCTCCTTTGAAGATGCTCCCTTCCAGACAACACCCCAGAAAATCCCGCACCTCAGCTGCTGCAATCTTAAAACAGGTTTGGGCACAAGTACCTGAAGAGCAGGGAAAAGGGAAGGAAGGGAAACTTCTGGTACTTCTGATGGGATGACGGTTATGAATGGCTGGTTGTCCCGCCGCCGCCCGTCACACCCACAGGGAGAACCCTGGGGTGGGCGGCTCAGGGACAGAGTCCTCCTTACCGCAGGGCACGCTGGGCCCTCGGCACCAGCCTAGTGGAGTCATCAAATAAATCCAACATTTAGAAAAGCAGGGGGTAGGGGTGCCGGGGACTTCAGCAGACACGTTCCTGAAATTCAGTGGTAATAAAAGGAAAAAATGGACCAGCTTGCTCCAGATACCAGCACCAGGGAAGTAATTACATGGCACCTTTCCTTGGCGAGGATGCCCGTGGCGGAGGCACCTGCCCAGGTAATTCATCAGCCGCAGATGAATGGACTCCTCGGGAGCCGCCTGCACATGTCTCTGTCCGGGGTGCTTGGGACACTTCTATTTAGATTACATCAAGATTGTCTTTCTTTGTCATCCCTGAGCGGGGAGGTGGGTGTGCCACACGGGGTGGCACAACTGAAGATTGATTTGCTGGCACTTAACCAAGGGAGAAACAGTCCATCCTAGTGAACCAGCTGTTTCCAACGGCTCCAGGCCTCCCCAAGGCCTCGGTTTCTCTTGGAACTCAGTGAGTTATAACCCTTGTTGCATCAGGTGAGAAGAGAGCCCAGCTGTGTATTCACTGGGACTAAGGCTTGGTCATGTGGAAAGTACAGCAAACCCCGGTTTGAGCCCAAAGGGGCTGAGCCCAAGCCCAAACCCATCTGCAAAATGGGAATCACAGGAATGGGAGGATGGGGACTGCTGCTTTCTGGTATCTACATTTCTCTGATATCTGAGTTCTTTAAAACAAGCGTATATTTCCCATGGGAAATTGGGCGCCTCACTGGCTTGCAGTGAGTGTTGGAGACGGCACAACACCCACAGTGCGTGGCTAGGGATGCACTGAGCACGTGAAGCCTGTAGCTGTCATGAGGCTCCGATCATCGTGTAGCTATGGGAAATCAAGGTTTGTGTTGTGGGTGTTTGCTGTGTGACTCTGGGCAAGTGTTACCACCTCTCTGACTTTGACAAATTTAACTCTAAAATTAGAAGGGAAATTTCCTCAGCCTAATAAAGGACATAATAAAGGAAAAGCCCACAGCTAACATTATCCTTAATGGTCAAGATGGAATGCTTCTCCCTTAACATCAAGAACAAGACGAGGATGTCTATCTCACCATTTCTATTCAGTATTGTCCCAGGGGTTTTGGCCAGGGCAATTAAGCAAGAAAAAGAAATAGAAGGCATCCATTTTGGAAACAGAGAAGTAAAATCATCTCTTTGTACAGATAACATGATCTTGAACATAGAAAATCCTAAGGAATTCTGAGAAAGACACTACTAGAACTCATAAGTGAGCTTAGCAAGATTTGAGGTTAGAAGATAAATATACAAAAATCAGTTGTATTTCTTTTTTAAAAAATATTTTATTTATTTATTTGAGAGAGTGTGTGTGAGCGGGGGAGGGGGAAGGAGCAGAGGGAGAGGGGAGGGACAAATAGACTTTGAACTGAGCCCAAGCCCAATGCGGGGCTCAACCCCATGACCCTGAGATCCTGACCTGAGCTGCAAACAAGAGTTGGTCACTTAACCTGCTGAACCATCTAGGCGCCCCAGTTGTATTTCTATACACGAGCAATGAGCAATCTGAAAGTGAAATTAAGAAAAAGTTTCCATTTACAACTGCATCAAAAATAATAAAATGTCTGTGAATTAAAGTAAGGCATTTGTGATCAAGTGGTTTCAACAAGGGCACCAAGACAATTCAATGGACAAAGAATAGTCATTTCAACAAATGACACTGTTATAACTGGATAAACACATGAGGGAAGTTGGATACCCACCTCACACCATACACAAAATTTAACTCAAAGTATAAGCCTAATGTGAGAGTTAAAATTATAAAACTCTTAGAAGAAAGCATAGGAGTAAACCTTTGTGACCTTGAACTAGGGGAAAAGTTCTTAATTGTGATGCAAAAAAGCACAAATAACAACCAAAAAATTAGATAAATTGACCTCATCAAAATTAAAAATATTTGTACTTCAAAGGACACCATCAAGAAAATGAAAAGACCACCTACACTGTGGGAGAAAATATTCACGGGTCACATGTCTGATAAAGACATCCTATCTGGAATACACAAAGAACTTTTACAACTCAACAATAAAAAGATAAATAACCCAGTTTTTCTAAAGGGCAAAGGATTTGAATAGACATCTCTCCAAGAAGATCTATCAATGGCCAATAATCACATGAAAAGATGCTCAGCATCCTTAGTCATCAGGGAAATGCAAGCGGAAGCTAGAGTGAGAAGCTACTTCACGGCTGGTAGGATGACTGTACTCAAGAAGACGGGTAATAACAAGTGTTGGCAAGGAAGTAGATCAGTTGGAACTCTCGTGATTGCTAGTGCAAATGTAAAATAGCACAGCTAGTCTGAAAAATAGTTTGGCCGTTCCCTGAGGAGTTAAACACAGAGTACCATAATGACCCAGCAATTCCACTTCTAGATCTATGCCCGAGAGAAATGAAATGTTCACACAAAAGCATGTACATGGCAGCATTATTCATAATAGTGAAGATCTGGAAACAACCCACATGTCCATCACCTGATGAAGGGATAAACAAAACATAGCA
This sequence comes from Halichoerus grypus, assembly GCF_964656455.1. NCBI lineage: Eukaryota > Metazoa > Chordata > Mammalia > Carnivora > Phocidae > Halichoerus > Halichoerus grypus. The sequence goes on from NC_135716.1 coordinate 165,237,560, forward strand.
TATTCATGCAATGGAAGAGTATTCAACAGTAAAAGGAAGGAGGTACTGCTGCCCCAAGATTTAACTTCGAAAATTAGGTGGCAGACGCTAGTCACAAAAGACCGCGTCTTGTATGTTTCCTGCTACAGTCTGAATGTTTTCCCCGGTAATTCCTGTGTTGAAACCTAATCCCCAGTGGGATGCTATTTCGCGGGGGAGCCTTTGGGAGGTAACAGGATCACGAAGGTGGAGCCCTCATGATGGGATTGGTGCCCTTAGGAGAAGACGGACGAGGATGACGACTGCGTGCTCTCTCTGCCATGGGAGGACACAGCAAGAAGGGGAGTGCCTGCAAACCAGAAAGAGGGGTCTCACCAGAACCCACCCGCGCCGGTACCTGATCTGGGACTCCCAGCCTCCGGAAGTGTGGGAAGTCAATGTCTGCGGCTGAGGCCCCTGCTCTGTGGTATTTGTTACCGGAGCTAAGACCATTCATTTATATGCAATGTGGAGAGCAGGCAAATCCAAAGGCTCAGGAAGTGGATGAGTGGTTGCCAGGGGCTGGGGAGGCTGGGGAGGGGATGGGGAGTGACTGCTAATGGGCTCATGGTTTCTTGGGAGGCGATGAAAATTCTGGAACTGGATCGCAGTGCTGGTTGCACGACCCTATGAAAATGCTGAAAGCCACTGACATGTACCCATTAAAAGAGTGAATTTTCTGGTACACAACTTCTGTCTCAAGAAAGCTATTTTTAAAAGAGTCACAGTGACACTCTTTTCCTGACTAGAGGCAGGAGGATGGAACCAGAAGTCCTTTTCCTGCTATTTCCAGTCCCAGAAACCCCGTTTGTGTCACAGCAGGGTTGGGGGCCGTGGTGTTAACATTTCAAGAGGACGGGGACACGCTGAAGCAGCCCCTCCGCTTCCCCCTGCCCCCCCCCCCCCCCCCCGCCTGCACTCACACACTCACTCATTCAGGCACCACCGGGAGCATTTATTTAGCACTCGGGAAGCTGCGGCCCAGTCCCCTGGGAGCGCTGAGCCTGGCGGGCGAGGGACATGAGGGGCACGCAGGGACACGCAGGCACGGGAGAGGGACACCAGGGGCACGCAGGGACACGCAGGCACGGGCGAGTCTGGCGCAGTGGGGGACAGTGGCTGGGGCCCGGGGACGTGCAGGGCTTGTCTGCATTGCCTGCGGAGGGCGGGCAAGCTTCCCAGAAGAGCTGACATTGACCTGAGAAGGGCGAGGAGGCGTTTGTCAGGAGGTCATGGTGGGAAGGGCACTTCAGGCAGGGGGAGCAGCACGTGCAAAGGCCCAGAGGCTCAGAAGCATTTGGGCTCTTCGAGGAAGAGCGCCCGGCTTGGAATGGCTGGAGGATGGGGTGTGTGGTTAAGGGGTGGAGCCAGAGGTGAGAGATGTAGGGAGCCCAGTGCCGGGGTCCTTCTCCCTGTCCCCACCATTGACACCCATGTGCTTAGATAATACCCCTGCTGCTCCCTGCCCTGTGGCAGAAATTCTACCAATCTTCTTCTACAGCCCTGCCCTCATGAACCCTGACCCCTTCATCCCCACAGCGCTCGGGCAAGGTGGGCCCCTCCGTCTCCGGGTGCCCATAACGCTGACACGCATCTCCGGCTCCTTCCCCAGAGGTGAGCACTGCGTCTTACTCTTTTTTCTTTATTGCTACAATCTGCCACAGGGCCTGGCATGTCACTGACAGGCTGGGTTTTTGAATCAATGAGCCGTTTCTTCCTGAAGTATGTAGACTGACGGGCAGATCACAGTGGTGATGAGCACCAGTCAGGGAGTCAGACAGACCCAAGGTCAAATCCAGCTCAGCCGCCAACCTGCTGTGACCCTGGGCAATGGCGTAACCTCTCTGCCCCTCAGTTTCTACATGGATAAAATGGGGGAGAGCATTCCATTATGTATTCATTCAACAAGTGTTTATTGAATAGCTCCTATACCCCTAGCGGACGCAGCCCTGGCCCTCTGCTCAGGTCACCCACGGTCCTGCAGGCCACGGCTCAGAGGTGTTAAATAGCCACTAGTTAGCATATGAGCACACACATGTTTTGTGACATTGATACCTGAGAGTTCAATTTTCTTTTCGGCAATTGTAAGCTGTATTGTATTTTTAATTTTGGATTCCACATTTTTGTCACTAGTATATAGAAATGTGATTGAGTTTTGTGTGTTGACCTTGTATACTGTGACCTTGTTGAACTCATCACTTATTAGTTATAGAAGTTTTTTTTTAGAAAAATAAACTATTTTTTAGAGAAGTTTTAGATTCACAGCAAAATTGGGCAGAAGGTACACAGATTTCCCATGTATCTCCTGTCCCCACATGTGCATAGTCTCCCCATTATCAGCGTCCCTTACCAGTGCGGTACATTTGTTACAACTGATGAACCTGCTTTGGTACATCATTATCACCCAGAGGCCATAGTTTTCATCTGTGTTCCCTCTTAGTCTTATACATTCTATGAGACTGGACAAATATATGAGGACATGTATCCACCATTACAATGTCATTGTTCCCCAAATCCTCTGTGTTCCCTTTATCCATCCTTCCCTTCCCTCTAAACCTTGGAAACCACTGATCTTTTTGCTGTCTCCATAGTTCTACCTTTTCTGGAATGTCATATAGTTGGATCCATATAGTATGTAGGCTTTTCATATCGACTTCTTTCACTCAGTGATATGCCTTTAAGTTTCCTCCATGTCTTTTCATGGCATGAGAACTCATTTCTTTTTAGTGCTGAATAACAATACCACAGTTTATTTATCCATTCACTTACTGAAGGACATCTTGGTTGCTTCCAAGTTTTGGCAACTGTGGATAAAGCTGCTATAAACATCTGCATGCAGGTTTTTATGTGGACATAAATTTTCAACTACTTTGGGTAAATACCAAAGTAGGAGTGTGATTGCTGGGTCATATGGTAGGACTATGTTTAGTTTTGTAAGAAACTACCAAACTGTCTTCCAAAGGGGCTGTGCCATTTTGCATTCCCACCAGCAATGAATGAGAGTTCCTGTTGATCCACATTCTCACCAGCGTTTGGTGTGGACAGTCTTCTCGATTTTGACCATTCTAACAGGTGTGTAGTGGCATCTCATTGTTTTAGTGGTATCTCATTATCTCCCTGATGGCATAGGATGTGAAATATCTTTTCATATTACTTGTTTGCGTCTGTATATCTTCTTTAGTGAGGTGTCTGTTAGGGTCTTTGGCCCATTTTAAATCAGATTGTTTGTTTTCTTATTGTTGAGTTTTTAAGAGCTCTTTGTATATATTTGTATAACGGTACTTTATCAGGTATGTCTTTTGCAAATATTTTCTCCAAGTCTGTAGCCTGTCTTTTACTCTCTTGCCAATGCCTTTCACAGATCAAAAAAATAATAATAATTTTAAGGAATTCCAGTTTATCAGTTCTTTCTTTCATGAATTATGCTTTTGACATTGCATCTAAAAATTCATCACCAAAGTTAAGATTATCTAGATTTTCTTCTATTTTGTCTTCCAGGAGTTTTATAGTTTTACATTTTACACTTAGGTCTGTGGTTCATTTTGAATTTATTTTTGTGAAGCGTGTAAGGTCTTTGTAGAGAATCATCTTTCATCTTTTGCATGTGGATGTACAGTTTTTCTAGAACTATTTGTAGAAAAGACTATCTTTTTTCATTGTATTGTCTTATGTTCCTTTGCCAAAGATCAGTTGACTGTATTCATGGGGGAAGTTGGATAGTGTCAGTTCTCCAACTTCGTTGTTCTTCAGTATTTTGTTGGCTGTTCTGGGTCTTTTGCCTCTCCATACAAACTTGAGAATAAGGTGGTCAATATCTACAAGATCTTGCTGAGATTTTCATTGGGATTGCCTTGAATCTATAGATCAAGTTAGGAAGAATTGATATAACAATATTGAATATTCTTATCCATAAACATAGAGTATCTCCCTATTTATTTAGTTCTTTGATTTCTTTCATCAGAGTTTTGTTTTTTCTTATATAGACCTTGCACATATTTTGTTAGATTTATACCTAAGTATTTCCTTTTGGGGGGCACAAATGTAAATAGTATTATATTTTTTATTTCAAATTCCCTATGTTCATTGCTGATAGTTAGGAAAATGATTGACTTTCATGTGTTAGCCTTGTATCTTGTAACCCTGCTATTCATTTACTAGTTCTAGGAGTTTTTTGGTCAACTCTTTTAGATTTTCTACATGGACAATCATGTCGTCTGTGAAATAAAACAGTATTATTTCTTCTTTCAAAATCTGTATACCTTTAATTTTCTTTTCTTGTCTTACTGCATTAAATGAGACTACCAGTACAGTGTTGAAAAGCAGTGGTAAAAGGGGACATCCTTGCCTTCTTAGTGGAAAAATTTTGAGTTACTCACTGTTAAGTATGATGTTAGCTATAGGGTTTTTTTTATAGATAAAGATCTTTCTTAACTTACAATAGGATTACATCCAGATAAACCCATTGCAAGTTGAAAATATAGTAGGTCAAAAATGCATTTAATACACCTAACCTACCAAACATTATAGCTTAGCCTAGCCTACCTTAAATGTGCTCAGAACACTTACATTAGCCTACAGTTGGGCAAAATCATCTAACACAAAGCCTATTTTATAATAAAGTGTTGACTATACCATATAATTTATTGAATACTGTATTGAAAGTGAAAAATAGAATGGTTGTATGGATATAGAATAGTTGTAAGTGTATTGGTTGTTTACCCTCGCGATCATGTGGCTGACAGGGAACTGTGGCTCACTGCCGCTGCCCAGCAGCATGAGAGAGCATCACACTGCATAATGCTAGCCCAGGAAAAGATCAAAATTCAAAATTTGAATTATGGTTTCTATTGAATGTGTATTGCTTTTACACAATCGATAAGTTGAAAAAGCATAGGTTAAACCACAGTAAGTCAGAGTACACACTACACAGTAAGTTGGGGGTGATCTGTGTTCTTTATCAAATTGAGGAATTTCCCCTCTATTCCTGGTTTACTGAGAGGTTGTTTTTTTTAAACATGAATGGGAGTTGGATTTTGTCAAATGTTTTCTCTGCATCTATTGATATGCTCATGTGATTTTTTCTTCTTTTGACTGTTGATGTGATGGATTACATTAATTGATTTTTGAATGTTGAACCAGCTTTGCATGCCTGGGATAAATCCCACTTGGTCATGGTATATAATCCTTTTTATATATAGTTGGATTCTATGTGCTTATATTTTGTTGAGGATTTTTGCATATATCTTTCATAAACATAGATGCAAAAATCCTCAACAAAATATAGTTGTTTTCTTTTCTGGTAATGTCTTCATCTGGTTTTGGTATTAAGGTAATTCTGGCCTTAGAGAATGCGTTTGGAAGTATTCCCTGTGCTTCTATCCTCTCAGTGAGAGTGTAGAGAATTGGTATAATTTCTTCCTTAAATGTTTGATAGACTTCATCAGTAAACCTGTCTGGGACTGGGTGCTTTCTGGGAGTTTTAGAAAGTTGTTAGTAATTCAATTTCTTTAAAAATATCAGCCTGTTCAGATCATCAGTTTCTTCTTGTGTGAATTTTGGCAGATTGGGTATTTCAAGGAATTGGTCTATTTCATCTAAGTTATCAAATGAAGTTGTTCATAGTATTCCTGTATTATCCTTTTAATTTCCATGGGACCTGTAGTGATGTCCTGTCTTTCATTTCTGATATTAATAATTTATGTCCTCCCTCTTTTTTTTTTTCTTTATTAGCCTGGCTAGAGACTTATCAATGTTATTAATCTTTTCTAAGAATAGGCTTTTGGTTTCATTGATTTATCTCATTGATTTCCTGTTTTCAATTTCATTTATTTCTCCTCTTATTTTAATTATTTCTTTTCTTCCAGTTATGTTAGATTTAATTTGCCCTTCTTTTTCTAGTTTCCTCAGATGAAAACTTAGAAGAATTGATTTTATATCCTTCCTCTTCTCTAAAATATGCATTCAGTGCTATAAATTTCCCTCTAAATAATACTTTCACTGTCTCTCATAAATATTGATAAGTTGTATTTTCATTTTAATTTAGTTCAAAATATTATTTAATTTGCCTTTTCTCCTTTGACTCATGTGTTATTTAGAAGTGTCTTGTTTATTACTGAAGTATTTTGGGATTTTCCAGCTACTTTTCTGTTATTGATTTCTAGTTTAATTCCACTGTGGTCTGAGAGCAGACGTGTATGAGTTCTATTTTTTTAAATGTAGTAAGGTGTGTTTTATGGCCCAGAATATTATCTATCTTTGTGAATTTTTCATGTGAACTGAGAAAAATGGGTAGCCTGCTGTTGTTGGGTGAAGTAGTCTATGGATATGCATTATATCCAATTGATTGATGGGATAGTTGAATTCAGTTATGTCCTTACTGATGTTATGCCTGTCCATTTTGATAGAAGAGTATTGAAGTCTCTAACAATAATAGTGGATTCATCTGCTTCTTGTAGTTTTATAAATTTTTGCTTTACATAAAAGCTTCCATTTATGCTTGACCCTCTGTTGTGAGGTGCATACATGTTAAGGATTATTATGTCTTCTTGGAGAATTGACCACTTTATATTATGTAATGCCCCTCTTTATCCCTAATACCTTTCCTTGGTCTGAAGTCTGCTCTATCTGAAATTAACTATAGCCACTCCTGCTTTCTTTTGATTAATGCTAGCATGGTATATCATTCCCCCTCCCTTTGCTTTTAATCTAACTGTTTCTTTATATTTAAAGTGGATTTCTTGTACACAACACATATCAATGAATTTTAAAATAGAAAAACTAGAGAAAATCAATGAAGCAAAAAGCTGATACTTTGAAAAAATTTATAAAATTAATAAACCTCTAGAAAGACTTACAAAGATGTACAGAGAGAAGACCCAAGTAATCAATTTCAAAATGAAATAGGGGATATTATTATATATCCTGCAGCCACTAAAATTACAGTAAGGTAATAATATAAACAATTTCATGCACATAACATCACAATTAGAAGAAACTAACCAATTTGTGAGAACCACAAACTATCAAAACTCAACCAAGATAAAATAGACAATTCGAATAGTCCTATAACTATTCAAGAGATTGAACTTATAATTAAAAAGCTCCCCCAAAAGAAATCCCCAGGGCTAGATGTTTTCACTTGAGAATTCTGCCAAATATTTAAAGAATTAATTTCAATTTTACACAGTCTCTTCCAGAAAATAGAAGAGGAGGGAACACTTCCCAATTCATTTTGTGAGACCTATATCACCCTGAACCAAAACCACAAAAGGCAGTACAAAACAGAAAACTATAGACCAATATCTTTCATCAACTTAGATGCAAAAAATCCTCAGCAAAGTATTAGAGCATCAAATCCAGCAGTGTTTAAAAATAATTATAAACTTTGAACATGTAGGATATATCTCAAGAATGAAAGGTTGGTTTACTATTCATTTTTTTGTTTGTTTTTGGTTTTGTTTTTAATTTAAATTCAATTAGCCAACATATAGTACATCATTAGTTTTTGGTTTACTATTAAAAAATCAATCAGTGTAATCCACCATATCACCAGGCTATAGAAGAACAATTATATAACCCTGTAAATTGATGGAGTAAAAACATTTGATAAAATCTAATGCTTATTCATGATAAAAACAGTCCAGCACATCAGGAATAGAGGGAAACTTCCTCAGTGTAGTAACAGCATCTACCAAAGCAGCAACTAGCCCTATAGCTAACATTGTACTTGGTGGTGAAAGAGAAAATGCTTTCCCCTTAAGTTTAGGAACAAGGCAAGGATATACATTCTCACCTTATTCAACATAGTATTGGAAGTTCTCACTAGTGCTGTAAGGCAAGAAAAACAAATAAAGGCATACAGATTAGAAAGGAGGGAATAAAACTGTCTCTGTTTATGGATGACATGCTTGTCTACATAGGAAACCTCAAGGAATCTAAAACAATGACAACAACAAAACTTCTAGAGACTTCCCATTTTCAGTCTGGCAGGTAGGAAGCTGAAAGTCACCACTCTATCCTCACTGGCACAGGGCAAGGAGAGTGGATTGGCAAATAATCCTGCCTCACAGCCTGACTTCATTCGTCCTTGTTGATGCCAGGTGGAAGCCCAGCTTCTCAAAGAGCTCCGCTGATACCAAGGTAGGTGGGGAGACCAGAGGGCTACTAGCCTTGCCTCACACTCCCTCACTCAATCCCGTTGCTGTTCCATGTGTGTTCATCTCTCCACTGTTCGCCACGGAGACCAGAGTGGGGTGTCTGGAGCGTGTGGAGTGTTGACTAACCCTGCTTCATATTTCGTCATTCAATCATGTGGATACTGGGTAGAGGTGGAAGTTCTGGTCACCACCGGACCCTGCTGACATCACCGGTGGGGAAATCAGAGCACCACCCCTGGAAGATCAGCTCCCTGCTTGCCCTGTGGACACCAGAGGATGTGGGTGGTTTTCCCATTGGTGTGTGGGTAAAATAAGACAGTGTTGCCAAAAAGTTTTCTGTTGTGTTAGACAACTCTTTCCCTGTTATTTGCCTCGGGGAAACAGGTTTTGCTTGGAGCTTAATTTTTGTCTGTGCCTGTGGGTGGTCCAGGTTGGAGGTTTCTGCTGGACCCTGTCTAGGGTATACGGGACACAAGGAGAGAACTCAGGAAACTCACTGCCATGTTATTCCTAAAGTCCTGAAGTCTTAGGACTTCTTTCCACCTTCCAGATTCTTCCTGTGAGTTTTTCTTGCATTATGTCCAGAGATTTTAGTTGTCACAGGGAGGAAATGGGAGAGATGGGGTTACTCTTTCTTGGCTGAAACCAGGTCTAGACATACTCTCAGGCAAAGTGAATTGTAGGCAGGCATTTGGGGTCATTTTGTGTCCTCTTCTCTCTATGCAGACATGTTGTCTTTCTACCGGAAGGCCAATCAGAATTTTGCAAAACTTTAGGAACAATATACATTATCTGTGTCAGTTTCAAAACATGTCTATAAATTCTTTGACACTCCTCCATCAGAAGAATAAATCTATGTCACTTTGCCTCAAATACTGGGTAAGCTTAGAGACTGGTCAATCAATAGAGTAGAGCAGAAAGGACACAATGTGACTTGCAAGCTATGTCATAAAATATAGTGAAGCTTTCGCTTGGTTCTTGGGAACACTCATGCTGGAGCTTTGAGCTGCCATATAAATATTCTGACTGCCCCGAGGCCATCATGGTGAGGAAGCTCAAACGCATCCCCCCAAAGAGACCACACGGAGGATAACAGACAAACAGAAAGATGCCCAGCCAGAGCCCAGATGCCCCCATCTTACCCTCCTTCCTGCTCCAGCCACAATCTGATTGTAACCACATAAGGGGGGAGCAAGGAGAGTAGTGGAATGAGCTCAGCAAGGTGGTTGGGTGGGGGGCTCAGGTCATATAGGGCTGGGCGGTCCATTGTAAGGACCCTAGCTTCTTCTCTGACTGAGATGGGGTCATTGAAAAGTTCTGAGCCCATGCTGCTGTACTTAATTTGACAAGTTTCCCAAGATCACACAGGGCCCCCTGTGCCAGCTCTTGGAGGAGACAGAGGCTACCACGATATCCAAGAGAGGGAGGATGTGACTGGGATGGGGACCAGGGAGGAAGCTGTGGAGGTGATGAGAAGGGGTCAATTTCAGATATGTTTCAAAGGAGAGCCACCAGGTTAGCTGACAGATGTGACATGGGATGGGAGGGGAAGAGAGAGCGGGTCCAGTCTGACTCCAGGTTTCTAGCCTGAACAACTGGAACTCACGGGGATGAGGGAGATGGTGGGATCAGCAGGCGGGGAAGCGAGGCAAGCAGAGCACAGGGTTCCAGCTGGGATGTGTGAAGGACACTGGATACCTGTAGGAAGCCCAGGTAGAGATGTACAAGCCTGCAATTCAGGGAGAGGTCCTGGCTGAGAGGCAAGTTTGGGAACACCCACATATGAATAGCAGGTACTGGATAACTTCTGGTGAGGTCCCCGAGGGAAGAAGGGAGGGTAAAGAGAAGAAGACCAAGGATGGAGCCCAGGGACACCACATGTTTACAGGGAGAGGAGCCAAGGAAGAATCCAGAAAAGAGATGGAGAGGGACAGCCAGAGAGACAGGAGGAAATCCAGGGAGTGTGGGGGCAAGACAGGGGGAGAAGTTTTCAAGGAAGAGGGAGTGACATCAAGACAACTGAAAACTGCTCACCGGATGTGACAGTTAGAAGTCACTGGTCACGTCCAGTTGTGGAGCAGTTGTGGATGGAGGGGTGGGGAAGAAATCCGGACATCAGTGTGTTAAGAGTAAATTGGAGGAGAGAAGTAGGAGATAATGAGTATAGATAATGTTTTTAAGGGGCTTAACTGTAAAAATAAAGCAAAGAAATGTGTTCTACCAGCAGAGGTTTGTTTTTTTTTTTTAATTTATTGTATGTTTTATTCTTTGTAGTTGTAGAAACAGGTCCTGACATGCTTGCACACGGATGTGAGCGGTCCAGCGGAGAAGGGCACTTTGATAACGCAGGGGGGGAGGAAGGGCCTCTGGGGTGATGTTCCTGAGCAGACGGGAAAGGATGGGATTAGTGCACAAGTGACCTTGGAAAGGGACAGATGAATCTCAGATGCATGATGAATTTTCCCAAGGATTTCCCAACAAAGGTGCACATCCTTCCACATATTTATCTGTGCACAAACCAAGATGGATAGAATATATTGCTCATATATTTTAGCAACTTGTTTTCTTTATTCAAAAATCTGTTGTAAAGATCCTCCCACGTTAGTGCACAGAGACCAAACTCAATCTTTTTAATGACTGCTTAGTATTCAGTAGTATGGATGCCCCATTATTTATTTAACCAATCTCCTACTGATGGACATTTAGGCTGTCTCCATGTTTTATTTGCTATTACAAATGATGCTGTAGAGAACCCCCTTGCATAAATGCATATCCCCGAGCTGTTCAGAATCGCTAACTTCTAGGAGTGAAATTGCTGTGTGAAAAGATGGGTGCCTTTTGAGTTGTGTAGATGCTGCTCAAGGGCCCTCCACTGCTTCAGAGAGCACCCCACTAGCGGTGTAGGAGTGCGACAAGTCAACAGCAGGTTTCCTTAAAGTGGGGTTTAACTTTAAAGACTTTTTTTTAAATTTTAGAGAGAGCTAGAGAGTGAGAGCGGGAGGAGGGGCAGAGGGAGAGGGAGAGAGAGGATCTCAAGCAGACTCCGCGCTGAGTGCCAAGCCCGATGCTGGGCTCCATCTCACAACCCTGACATCATGACCTGAGTCAAAGTCAAGAGTCAGACACATAACTGACTGAGCCACCCAGGCTTCCCCGAAGTGGGGTTTAACTTTAAAGGGTTGCCAGGACCATAAATGGTGAGCCATCGCCGCTCATCTCTGGGCTGTGGGAACGTGCCTGCCCGGCTGGTCCGGGGACTGGAAAGGTGGAGAACTGGACAGGGGGCAGAGAGAGCCGGCAAGCGGGGGGCAGCAGCACAGAGCTGGGGAGCTGTGGGGCGCCCTGGGTCAGGAAATCAGGGCTCTGGCCAGCCCCGCAAACCACTCCTGTGGGGCCCCAGTGACGGGTCAGCAACCGAGCCCTGCAGATGCAAGTCGGTAACAGACAGGAAAATGAGGTTGTCAGTGTCCAGACAGAGACAACGGGCCGCCCACTGACAGTCACCCTCTTCTTCCTCACTGACACAACCCTCATTTTGTCATGGTTCCCCTGCTTAAAAACATTACATAGCCCGCCCCGTCTGTGGGTAGCCACACAACACAGTTCCAGCCAGACATGGAAAACATTACATTTCCCGCATTAGTCCTGTGACACAGCTCAGGGTCACTGTGAAGGGGCAGAGGTTGTCTGACATGCTGGGCGTTTGCTGGGCTCGCCATGGACCCCGCACTGCCAGTCCTGAAAGGGAACCCAAGGCTCAGGTGGAGCAGCCACACTGGGACCTCAGGGTGGTCCATGCATTCAGAGGACACCGTGGGGAAACAGACCCACAGGCTGGGACCCATGACATCTGGGAGCTGCCTCCTTGCTGAGAAAAAATAGCCCCTGATGTATCTAGGCTTCTGACGGTCAGGTTCTCTACTATGAGCAATGCCAGGCCTGGATTCTCCGAGAACTTTCTGCAATCAGGAGACCTCTTTGGGTCTCTCTTCGTTCATATGTTAAAGTGAGGGAGTAGAACCAAGGGATTTTTTTTTATTACTTTTTTGTTGTTGTTGTTGAAGAACTTAGATTCACAGAAGAGTTGCAGCAAGAGTACGGGGAGTTCCCTTGTACCCCTGACCAAGTTCGCTCTCAGGTTAACATCTTCTATAGCTGGACTGCATTTGTTAAAAGTACGAAACCAACATGGACATGATACGGTAAACTACACTCTTGATGTTACTCAGTCTTCATAGTTTTTCCCCCTCATGTCCTTCCCCAGTTGCAGACTCTCATCCAGGATACATTACATTCAATCCTCCTGCCTCCTTACATTTAATTCCCTCCCACCCCCGCTTCCAGTCTGGTCTACAACAGTCTTTTTCTTTCTTGTGCCCTGTGACCTGATGTCTCGAGGAGTACTGGTCAGGGACTTAGTAGGATGCTCTTCAGTTTCGAGATGGCCTTGTGTCTTCCTCACGACTAGACGGAGTTATGGGTTTAGGGGAAGAAGAGCTCAGAGGTGAAGTGCTCTTCTCCTCACATCCTATCGGGGGCACGTGCTACCCATTCGACGTATCCCTGTGACGTTGACCTCCACCACCTGATCAGGTGATGTCTGCCAAGGTTTCCCTCTGTAAGCACTCCCCGAGCCCCGGCCCGGTCCTCCCCCGGCTCTATTCTCTGCAAGCAAATCACTAAGTGGGGACCCACGCTCAAGAGGAGAGGGCAGTTGACCCATAAGCAATACGGGCTTGAACGGAGTGAGACCACTTATACTCAGATATTTCTTTTAGACTTGACAGCAAAAGCCACAAGGCATTTATTTGCAGCTGCCCACCCTAGGCTCCAGGGGACCCAATGGGAGCCATCTGGCCCATAGGTGGCACCTGTTGCCCTCTGAGTACCTGGCACGGCTGCAGCTCACCTGGTCAGGTGGCCGGAGCCGGCGGGCAGGAGGCGGGCTGAAGCAGGGGAAGGCATACAGAGGGCAGCGATAGTGCCCTCCAGCGAGCCCTGCAGCCTGGGTCCCCCTGTGCCCCCCACCCCGAGTCCTCTGCACAGGCACAGAGAGATCCGGGGCTGGGCCGGGGCTGCAGAGGGGCGGCCGCAGACCTCGGGCCCCTCCCCGTGGGGGCACCCCAGCCCCGCAGCCTCCCAGGCGAGGCGGGCACACACACGTAGCCACGGCCGCCGATGGCCACGGGCCACCGGTACTCCTCCAGGCGATGGGGCGGCTGTGCTCCGCCCCCAGGTCACTGTCCCCGTCGCGATGGCTGTGAATGGAAGCAACCAGGCTGTGGCTCGCTGTCATCGGCGGGGCCAGGCCCCCTGCCGCTGCCACCACCACCTCCCCTGTCCCCGCCCAGCTGGCCCGCCTACACGTGGAGTTTTTCAAATAACTACACTACAGTATTGTAAATGCATTTTCTCTTTCTTATGATTTCCTTAACATTGCCTTTTCTCTAGCTGACATTATGGTAAGAATACAGTCTATCACAAATATCCAAAACGTGTGTGAATGCACAATTTCTGTTATTGGTAAGGCTTCCCATCAACAGTAGGCTGTTAGTCGTTAGAATTTGGGGGAGTCAAAATTATACACGGATTTCCGACTTCTGGAGGGGGTGGGGGGCACTCCTAACCCTGCATTGTTCGAGGGTCAACTGTATAAATTATTTGGAATCCTTCTGTAGGGAAGATCTGTCTCTTCTCCCCTATTTATCTATTTATTCAATTATTTATATCAGTGTGGACTCATGGATATTTATTATACACTTTGGGTTATAGTCCAGCACTGCATTATTTTGTTACCCAAATTGTTCTGTCTTTGGGAGCTCTCGCGGGTTCCTGAGTCCCTTTGCCGTGGGCCCAGGAGTCTGTTGAGCACTTTCTTATTTTCTAGCATTGCACGCTGTTCCAGGCACATCTTCCACATTCCCTTCCTCAGCGCTCAAATCAGCCATTTCTCTGATGACCTGTGGTTCCTCTTACTGGAGAATCGTATTAGACGCCAAGATCTGGACACTCGACCAAGGGACTTTGAAGGCGCCTCCAGCTCTAAAACTCTGGGATTCTAGACTTAGGATAAAAGAAGTTCCAAAGTCATTAAACCCCGGGAGAAGAAATGAGCTCTGCCATGTTCCAGAAGCATTAGTGGTGTGTTTTTGCCTCTTCTCTTTGTTTTCTAATTATATTTGTTGTTCTTGCCCCCATCCCTACCTCCAACTCAAAAGAGGATACCTGTGGGGTTTTGCCAGCCAGAACCTTGTACCCTTTCACCTGTGAAGTAATGCGCAGGAATTCCCGGGCGGACCCCCAGCCCCAACAACACTCAGCCAGTCTGGCTTGGGCAGGGTTAATTCCACCCCTAGCTCAAGGAATGCAGGCCCATTGGCTTCAGCCGGTCAGCTCAGGCCATCCCTTCGGCCTTTGTGATTGGTGCAAGGACAGGGCTGTGCTCCTTGGGGCCAGTGGGAGTCGGGGGTTCCGAAGCTGGTCAGAGAGTGCTCTGAGCAGAGGGTTCCTTGTCACACATGTTTGGGAAAAGCTGCAAACCACCTGGTTCTCAGAGCCTTTCATGGAGCTGGTAACTGAGGAGACAAAGCCCTGAGTCTGCCTGGCTGCTGGTTCCTCTCCCCCTCAGCAAATTACCCAAGCACTGTATGCCTCAGTTTCCTCCTCTGTAAAATGGGACAATGATGGAACCCAACTCCACAGGGCTGTGGTGACGCGAAATGAGTTCATGAAGAAGGAACAGCACCTGACCCTTGAGGAGACACCTGAGATAACTTGGCATGATTCCCACGTTCATCTCCGTCATCAGGACCCCTACTTCGGGGCGGGGACGGGCTCTGGCCTCGCTCCTGAGACCAAACCCCTACTGCAGACTTTGCCTGGTACGTGGTCCCATGACTCGGGTCACAGCCTTTCTCCTGTCAGGCCCGCTCTTCCCCTCACACGTCCATCTTGGATTCCCCAGAAGCGACCCCACGACAAGAAATTGAGGGTAAGAGGCTTCTATGGGAGGTGGCCCGGATCAGCGTCAGGAGGACTGGGGAAGGGAAGGAAGCCCATAAACAGTGCATTATTGAACAGGTGATGGCTTCGGGCAGCAGGGCCTCAGTCCCAAGGGGGCCACTGGGGAGAAGATGCAGATCATGCCTCTCAGAGCTGCCCATTTGGGGATGAGGAAGAGGGAGAATTTACCTCCAACCCCAACCTTCACTGATTGAGGCTGATCCTAAGCCTCGCTCCCTGGAGTTCTCAGGCCCCCATGATGGATGGAGCTGCTCCTAGCTTTAAGGCACATCTGCGCCCTACCCGTGGCTGGACACCTGGCCTGGCCCATGCAGCCAGGTGAGTACCTGTCCCCAGATTCTGTAAATGTTGGGCTCAATTTCACATGCCCTGTGCCCGGGGCTTCCCCCAAAAAAACTTTCTACATGTCATCCGGAACATCGTTCTTCCAAATCTAGTCCATCTCAATGTCTATCCACCCTCCTGCTGTGCAGTGGTGCCCAGAACCCCCTCAGGTGATCAGGGATGGGACAGTGAGGGCCAAAAGCTAGGACCCCACATCACCCCCACCCAGCTCAGCATGTCATCTGAGCCCCCAGCTCGAGGTGCAGCCACCTCCTTCCCTGAGCACCTGCTGTGCGCCGGCCCTGCAGAGAGCTTCCCCTCCCCTTTGGGGGGGGGTCACCAGCTCTGCCTTCCAGGCAGGGAAGCTGGGGATCTGAGAGGTGAAGTCACGGCCCCAAGGTCACCCACCTGACCCTAGGAACCCCTGAAGGGGACCCACACCCGTCCCCACCCCCCACTGCCCTGTCTGCAGGGATGTGGTTTTCAGTAACCTCCAGACACTGCCCCCTGTGGCTGTCTCCTTCCTAATCCTTTCCTGTCCGTTTGCCTAGAACAAGCCCAGAGCTCCCCCTGAGCACATGGCAGAGATGGGTTCCCAGAGCCCAAGGCTGGCACCCAGCAGCAAAGACTGTGCGCTCCAGCCCTGCTTTCTGATCGTGACTTACTTACCTGACAATAATTAGTTCATTATGTCCACAGTACGCCGTATTCCTCTTGAGGCTTTACAGTAATTACAGGGTGGTATGTTATTAACAATGATTTGTGGAAGTTACAAGCTTTGGATGAAGATTGCACTGGCAAGACTGCTGGGCATTCAAGAACTTGCCGGAGCTCACAGGATGGGTCTACACCTAGGACCTGCGGCCGACTCCAGCCCCCAGCCCCGACCCCTGAGCTCACCACTGCTCTGGTCCTGGGCATCCATTGGTGCAGCTCTCAGGGCTCATGTCCATCCCACCCCACAAGGGAAAGGCTGATGGAATCAGTGCCTCCCATCTGCAGATGAGGGAACCGAGGCCCAGAGTGGGGAGGCAACTCTCCCAAAGTCACACAGAATGGAAGTGGGGGGCCCCCCGTGTGCCTGACTCCTCCTCTAGGGCTCCCTCCTCTGCTCCCCCCACTCCCAGCCCCCATTCTCCTCTCTGAGAGGTAGCCTGGCAGCAGGGGAGCCCTCATTCTTCAGCATGACCTGTCCTGACGGCCAGGCCCTCCTAGGTCCACACGGCACCTCCCACTTCCCCTCCTGAGAGGCCTGAGCTCTTCCTTCCTCGAGTGTCTGCTTTAATTATTACCTTCAAGGAGAGAATCCAGGAGGCGAACACAAAAGGCTTGCTTCTGATCATCGAAGGTATCGGGCCTCCCTGGAATGCACATGGAGGCCCCCTGCGGCCCCTGCACTACAGGCCATCAGCCTCTGTCCCCTGTGCCCCGGGGCGCTGGGCTCCCCATGGTAGCGGTAGTGCGTCGTGTGCAGACTCGGGAGACTGCTTTGCTGGGCATCTCCAGCTGCCCCTCACTACAGGGGAGACTTCAGGTACCCAGCCTCCCCGGACCCCACTCCCTCGTGAAATGGCAATGAGACTTCACCCTCTTTGGAACTCAGTTCTCCCCTCGAAAAGCTAGAGAAATCAGTTCCATTATTGGGAAGCTGGGCAAGGACACAGGCCTTTGGCTGCCGTTTTCCGGCCCTGCAGCAAGTTGTAGGGTGACAATAAATGTGCGAAGCCCCCACCCGCCTTCCTGCTCCTGTGTGCCCCACACACCGGGTTCCAGCAGAGACTGGGTTCCACTCAGGACGGACACACTCTGCCCCTCAGTCACCCCTGGGGCTGAGGACCACCTCAGCATGGGGAGTATGTTGTGTGTTTCCGACCCTGTAAAATCGGGGGGCCTGGATCACCTCCAAGTCCCCCCCCAGGTCTAGGATGCTGAGTCTCCTCATGCCTCCAGCCAGGCCCCTTTCCCTTCACAGAGTCCTTGGGGACAGCAGGCAGAGGGGACATGTCATCCCAAGGCCACATGCCAACACGGGGCAGGGCAGGTGCCCGATCCGAAGCCTCCCGACTCCGAGTCCAGGGCTGGGGGTCCTCCACACCCAGGAAAGTCAGACATGAGGGTTTCCCACAGACCAACTCCCTTGGAAGGTGAGGGGCATGAGCCTGTGTCAGGAGAGCATGAGCTTCCTCACCTCCTGTCCTCACACAGGGAAAATGAACTTGGATCCCAAGGCACCCAGAAGCCTCTGTGCAAATGAGAAAACTGGGTCTCAGAGACATCAAGTCAGGTGTTCAGGATGCTGCCGGCAGGAAGTGGCAGAACGGGGATCAAATCCAGGTCTTGGTGGCTATAGAGACCAAGCTCTTGGCAATGGAGCCTGGGCCCTGGCCATGACCTGCTCCCTCCTGGATCTAGGGAGCCCTGGCGGGACCTAGCCTGCTCTCGAGGGTCCTAGCCTAGACTGTGGGAGTGACTCACTTTCATTTCCCAAAGTCCCTGCCTTTTCTCATTGAGCCCACCCAAGGCTTCTGCAGCTGAGCAAACTCTGTCCCTATAGTTGGTGACAGCCTCCTGAGATTGCAGCTGATCTGAGCTTGGGTCGCATCTGTGTTCCGTTAGGTGCCTGCTGGGATCCCGCACTGCGATCCTGGCCAGGCTTGGGAATCTTCTTAGCAGGAGTCTCGCGCAGCTTCAAAGCCCTTGGCTCCTCCGAACACCCCAGGAGAGGCAGGGACAGCGCCAAGCCTTGCAGCACAGGGCCCAGGTGCCTTGTCAAAGAGCACAGACCAGCCAAGTCTACCAATAGGGGCAGCCAGCCCCAAAGGCCAAGGCCCACGCTGAGCAGAGAGCAGGAGGTCAATGGACCACCCACACAGCACAGAAGCCCCAGCCAGTCCACTCTCCACCTGCTGGGGGGGGTGGCTGGGGCTGAGGCTGGTGGGGACCGTGCAGATCCTCGAGGCCCGGCCGCAGTGCAAGGACACATCTGTCTCTGGCTGGGGGGGGGGGGGCGGGGCCTGCGCTGACATCGGTCCTGGGAGGGTGGAGTTGGCTGGTTCTGAGCCCTGTGTGCTCCGTGCCCCGGATGCTCTTAGTGATTGTTGCAGAGCCCTGGGTGCCCCGCCCATGTCCCCAGGTGCTCACCCTCACCCACCAAGGGAGGCTGCCTATGGAGGACCCCTGCGGCTCTCCGTGCCTCCTGTTCCCTCCATTAGAGCGCGCCCAACGGCATTCACAAAACAGGGCACCCACCACGTGCCAGGAGCTGTTCCAGGCACGGGGACACAGCTCTGACAGGGACAGAGAAAGCCCCATCCTCCTGGAGCTGAAGTTTAGTGGGGTGACAGACATTAACAGACTCAGCTGTGATCTAGAGTCAGGTGGTGACATGCGCTAAGGGGACACAAAGCAGGGTGAGGGGACACAGGTGACCATGTGCCGGTTGGAGGCTGCCGTGACCCCACTGCGTGCAGACTGGGGTGGGCACCGGGGCTCGTCGGGCCCGCATCTCCAGCCCAGACACAGAGCCGGGCCCAGGCTGGGCCTCGGCAGACACCTGCCACCCGAGCACCTATGTGAACAGAGCCCCCTCCTCGGGCCTTTATCAGGGAGGGGGTGGCAGGGGGGCTGATCTCAGTGCTCCCCTCTCTGGTGAGATGTCTCCACAGGAGCCCATTTCTAGAGGATTGGGGTCCTGCACCCCATTTGCCCAGTGTCTCCAGAGGTCATTCCCCAGCAGATGGGGAATGGGGGGAGATTGAGGAAAGAGCAGGACCCCCCCCACACCTCCCTTCTCCAGGCAAAGCCGGCACCCCCAGAGGGGAGGGGAGTGACTCCAACACCCATTTCCCAGAGCCGGTGGGGACCGGAGTAGGAAATGCCACCTCATATGACAAAGAAAGTGACCCGGGACATCAGGCTCCCCTGGGAACAGCCGCACACAGGCCCCCTCCTCGCCCCCCAGCTGGGAAGCCCTCCATTTCCTTGTAGTGCGTGTCTCAAGCACATTGTTTCCCCTCTTGATAAAGTGTAAATCTTTCAAGGCTCTCTGATGGTTATTTCATGTCTCCAAAGCATACTTTTCACGGGCAGATCAATTCCACAGAAACACCTAGAGCCCGTGGGAATTAAATCTGTTAACAAGTGAGCAGTGGCCCGTGGCTCCCGGGGAGGCCTGGACATCGGGAGATGTGAAGGCTGGCCGGCGCCCTGCCTGGAGCCCTGGGGGAGCACTCACACAGGGGTTTCGGGAGTCTTAACACTTTAGTTTTTCCCAGGGGTTGAAATTAAACTTCCTTTCCGAGTCTGGAGAGAATGATTAAGGAAGACTCAGAGGGCCCCTCACGTCACCCCCAGAGGGTGTTCCTCAAACCCCGTGAATGTTGGGGAACAGCCTCCGGTTCCCACAGTCCCCCGCGGTTTGGACACTGGGTATCCTCACATGAGCAGGGGCAGTGGGAAGTGAGGAGACCCGAAATGCCACCCCAGCACCACAGTCCATCAGGAAAGGGAGGCCAGGCAGGGACTCTGGACCAGCAGAGACCATTTCTAGAGGCTGTGAGGGAGCAGGGCAAGGGGAGGCGATGGATTTTCCCCTCATGCTAGAACATCTGCAAAAAGGGGTAATTTCCAAAGATCCTGAGTGCTGGAATGGGCCTAGGTCCCATGCCTCATATGATACCAGAATCTCCACAATAAAAATTATACACTGATTGACCTCAGAAGTGAGATCAGCAACCAGCCACTGGCAGCTTCTTATTGTGCCCGGCTCTGTGCTAAAGGCTTTCCATGTAGCATTTCACTTAAACCACATAGCCCAGTAACACAATCCCTACTTTATAGAAGAAACAAGCCCATCAAGGTAGAGTCATGTGCCCTGAAATGCACAAAACCTCTGATGTGTTTCCAACCTAGGCTGTCCTCGTATTATGCCTCCCAACAAGTAGTCGTCCAACCCTGCTTGCATACCCCCAAGGATGGCGAGCTCACCACCTATCAAGGGGGCCCATTTCATCTCCATCACAAGACAGCTTTGACTGGAGGACAGTCCGTCAGGCCACACTGAGGACACTTACTCCGTCTTCCATGTGGCAGGCTTTCCTGTATCGGAAGACAGCTCTCGTCTGCACATGGATGTTCGTCTCCAGGTTGCACAGCCCCATTACTTTTCGGAGTTACTTATCACACATCCTTCATGAAGCCTGCTCCCCCAATCAAGCTTGAGTTTCTTGTCTCCTTTTACATGATCTGACAAAGTTGGATGCACTTCTCCAAGGAAGAGCTTATGGGGGAGAATGGTGCTAACCAAGTAATTGCAGAAATAATTGCAGTGAAATTAAACACAACATCGCACCATTCGACAGCTGAAGTTTGCAGCCACGAGGCTCAGTCAGAATGCTTGGAGCCCACCTTCTGAAAGAGCAGGTGCTCACAGTGAGGGGACCTCTCAGCCATTGGTGAATAGCTGGGCTCCCTCTGCGAGGCGGGAACACCAGCTCTGAATCCGGTCCCTCGGGCTCGTGCTGCCAGGCGGTGGCAAGGCCCGTCTCTCCAGAAGCAAGGCTGGGAAGGGTTCACGGCTCTTCACGTCCCCCGCGCATGAGACCCATCCCACCTTGGAGCCAAATCAGGAAGGGAGAGGGCTCAGCAGCAGGCATTTTCCAGACGTTTGTCCTTAGCAGGAATGTGGGCGGCACCATGGCCGGTGGGGAAATCCTGATCCTTGGGGTCAGGAAGCCCGGGGTGTGAAACCCATCTCTAATGAGCTGCATA
Organism: Halichoerus grypus; assembly: GCF_964656455.1. NCBI lineage: Eukaryota > Metazoa > Chordata > Mammalia > Carnivora > Phocidae > Halichoerus > Halichoerus grypus. Next base: position 165,258,850 of record NC_135716.1, read on the forward strand.
ACCCTGGCCAGTCAGTCAATATCTCTGGGCCTGTTTCTTCACCTGACACACGGTGCTAATAATAACCACCTCTTGGGGATAGTTTTATGTTTTAGAATCACATGAGATCTTCCACATGATGGCTCAGACATAGACCTAGCAACCGTCCACTCCCTTATACATCAGTGGTGAAGAAGATGCAGAGGGTCAGCTAGGAGATAAGAATTTCTACATTTTTCCCCCTTACCTGACCTTGGACTGAGCCTCCAACTGAACTGGCCCTTTATACAGGACTCTCTCCTCTGGCCCGGCCACCACATCCATGCTGTCTCCCAGATTTTCTCTCTGCCGGTCCCAGTGGCTCCACCTTTGTCTCCAGAGCCTTCCCACTCTTCTCTGTCCCCACCTTTGGAACTAGACTATCTCTGCAGGAAGGGCAGCTCTGTCCCTCTGCTTTCCACCTGCCCAGACCTTCACCCATGACCAAATCCAGTTGGGTGCACCAGGATCCCACGCACAACAGAGGGCCCGTGCTCCTGGGCACGCACCGTGTGTCGGAAACTTGCATTCAGAGTACTAATTTGGCCCGGGGCTCACGGCTGGTATATTCCTGGGACATATGTAAATCTAGGTCTACCTGGCTCCTAAGCCCTGTGATTTGCTTCACAGCCCCGTGCTCCCCATGTGATTATGGAGAGCTTCTGGCCAGAGCTGTAATTAAGGAATTACAGAGACTCCGAGGATGGAGTCAGGAGGGCTTTGAAGACAGACCACCAGGAGGGAGAGGCCGTGGGGCTGGGAGAGGAAACCTCCACAGGGGTCAGGCAGCCTGGGTCACAGCCTCAGCTCTCCCGCCCACATGCTGGTTGACCTTGGGCAAGCCCCTTAACTGCTCTGAGCCTCAACTTCCCCATCTGTAATCCTAGGCCAAAACCACCCATCTCCCTGGCAGTCTGTGAGGGTTGCCTGAGTGTAACGCACATGGAAGTACCTAGACCGTGCTCCACTTAGTAAAGATGGGCTGGAACCGAACCTTGTCCACTGGGATGTGGAGGAGACCCGGGACTAGACCCCGGTGTTCTGATGCCCAAACTCCAACCCTCCTGCCCTCCGGCCTGTTGGAGAGGCTAAACCCAGTGTCCCTCCCCTCGGACCCAGCAACGAGTCATGTCACACGTGGCACCTCTCTTGGCCACGTACCCTTCACCACCTGCAAAGATGCCCGAATTCATGGGGGCGCCCCTCCCGGGGCACGCCTCCCCGCAGCTCCCGGCCAGGTCCTTCCCTGTCTCCCTTCCTCCCTCCCTCCCTCTGTGATTCCACATCACCATCCACCATCCAACAGACGACAGCTGAGCACATCTGCACACAGCTCTTGCGGCTGGTCGGTCCCTCTGCGGACCACGGCGCATTCCCTGTAATGACGTTCATTAGTCTGGCTGACATCAACACTGTTCTCAGGTTAATATGTTTAACTTTATGAGGCATTATTTTCAGTTAGAAAATTCCTGAAGAAGCATGTTTTCTCCTGATGAGCTAAGCGGATGAGTAGATTAATTCTAGACCTGAACAAGCTGACTAAGAAAATGAATCTAACCAGCTCTTTTTTCTTCTTTAGTTACGGGCTGAGCTTAAATTAATTTGCATAAAACTGCTCATTTCTTAGGGAAAGAAACAGGGAGAAGATCCCCACTTGGCTCTGTGACTTGTCCTCCATGGGCTGTTTGTTTCCCTCTCCCTCCCCAGCTCCAGCCCCAAGGATAGGAAAAGACAGAGGACAATATATGATGGGTGTGGGGGATGGATGGTGCCTGATACTGAGCAGCGGGAGGGGCCAGCACTTGAAAGGGGAGCTTTCACGTGGTGACCGAGACGCCAAGCACAGTGGACAGAGCTGGGAGTCCATCTGGCTTGTCTCTGTCACTGCCAGCTTCGCGGCGCTCACAGTGCCCAGCACTTAGTAGGCACTCGATAGATATTTGCCGAATGAGCACAGTAGATGCTCAACAGATGGCTCCTAGATATTCAAGGAATCACATGATCTCAAGAGAGAGAAGGTGCTTGACGTTCTAGATACATCTGATGGGGGGGGCCAGTGTTCCTGACTCCTGGTCCTGAGGCCAAAGACCACCCAAAGGCCCATTTCCTTTGATGACTTGACCAGTGGACATTCCCACATCCCTGTCCCCAGGGGCACTGGGAGCCATCGCCAGCCATGAGATGTCCCCCAGTGAGCACTTCCTTCCTCCCGGACAATTCACTGTCTGCCTCTGCTCCTAAATGAGAGAACAGGGGGTTGGGGGCCCCTCTACATCTTCTGCACCTGCTTGCTCAGTGGCCAGTCTTCACTCTGAGAGCAAGAGTGGCAGGTTTCATGTGTCCACAGGCGGGGGTGGGGTTGGATTTACAGACAGGCAGAGCCACGGAACGAGAGAGACCACCGGGACACCTTGACCATGATCCAGAGAGGAGAGAACGGTGGGCACATAAAGGAGCCACCACTTTGCAGGGCTGCAATGATTGTGGAAAGCACTGGGCACGGAGCCTGGCCCAGAGCAGGGGCTCGGGAGATGGTAACTATTATTAGTAGCACATGGATGGAGCGGAGTATCTGAAATCGAATCTCTTGGCTGCATGGAGTCTCTCCAGGAGAGGAAAAAGACTCCCAGGCTGCAAGGAAAATTTGCGGATAAGTTGCAGGAAGCAGTCTTTTGTGCAGGGGGGCCGTCCTTTGTGCAGGGGGCAAGGTCTTGGTAGCAGTGGAGAGAGACAAGTGGGCCAGATTAGACAAGTGACAAACACTGACCTTTTACATGATCCACAAGTGCTCAGGGGATAGGTACCCAGACCCTTTTGAAGAGGGAGGGAAACTCTTAAAGGCTATGTCCTCTTTCTCAATTTAAATGAAGTAAGTTTAGGCATCAAAGTACCTGTATGGTGATTGAATTCTCCCTGGTCAAACCCTTTCCTCCTGTAATATATTCCCCAGATGGGATTTTAACTGGATATAATTACATCAATAGCACGCCGTATTCACATGGGTGAGTGATCACATGCCTTTCTTTTGAAGTGGGACTGGCAGCCACTGTAGATCAGCAAACAGTGGCCTTGAGTGTGTGTGTTTGGGGGGCCCCCCCGAGGTTCTCAAAAGCAGAGATGGCCCCAGGGCAAATCAGTCTCTGGGTTTTCAAAGGCAGCAGCTCCTATTTCTCGGCTTTGTTCTCCTTGAATGTTTCCGGCAGAGAATTCCGGGAGGAGGTCAGATCCCGAGTCGGGGTTGGGCCATCCCACAGCCTGCTGGGTGATCTGGAACCTGTGGCTTCCCCTCTCTGGCCTCAGTTTCCCCAATATGTAAAATATAGCCATTGGGCCCATTGGGGGTCTAAGGATCCTTCTGAGTGGAGCAGGACAGTAAGTCCAAGCGAGGCCCGGATGGAGGATAGTAAAGGAGCAGGGGGTGGAGGAGGTTGGGAAGGATGACCCTGATGAACGTGCCAGTTTAAAGAGCTGCTCTGACCACTTCAGTCTGAGACCCACCTCCAACCACCTGCCCCTACATTTACCCGAGCGGCTTTCTCTGGCCACCAAATCCTGCTCTGACGCCCTGTGCAGCAGAACATAACTGTCTGGGCGTGAATGCTCCTTCCCCGGGAAGATCCCTCAGGCAATGACGAGGCGGCTTGTATAAAAATACCTATCTCCTGCCATTCTGGTGGGTAACTCTGTACTCTGTGTGCCCGACATGGCCTTCTGGTTCCCCATCTGATCTGGCCTTGAGCTCCTCCCCGACCCCAGGTCACTGAACTGATAACGCAGCCTCATTGGAGAGCTGCCCCTCCCTGCCTTGCTGCCCTCAAGTGTTTCCTTGTCCCCTCACCTTAATCACAGGTTTTGACACCTTATGATAGGTTCTGCCGCCAGGGGACCCAAACTAAGACAGTGCGTGAGCACTTGGGATGGGCACAGGGGCATTTGGGGGTGGGTGCTGGGGCCTGGTGTGCTCAACTCCTGGGAGCTCTCTGAGCTGCACTCACCATGTGTGTCCTTCCCTCTATGTGTGTTTTACATTATTACGCCATGATAAGAAGTGTGCAGGGCCCTTTTTACTGCGATGCCTAGAATATGCTGACCGGGTCGGGGGTGACAGGAAGCACACTGGACAGACACCCACCACACAGAGCACACTGGACAGACTGGACAGACACCCACCACTCCCAGAGAAGCTCCTTTTGTCAAATCGTGTGCGGACGAACGAAGTAATTAGAAAAGACAGGAACTACTGAGCAGACGAATGAAGGAAATGTGAGGAACGCGAGCATGACTGAGCACTGAGGGATGAGTGACGGAAGGGGGCCGACACGGGAAAGGTGAGAGAGGAAGCCCCCGCGACCGCGGGGAGCTGAGCGCACAGGTGGGCAGCGGAAGGAAGAACAAATGAACAAGAGGACATGGCAGAAGGGGGATGAAGTCACCGCAGAGTGAAGCAAGGAATGAATAACACACGAGTGAGTGTGTGAACTTAAAAAGAAGAAACAAGGCATGCATGAAAAAAAGCTGAAAAGTGAGGGAAGGAATGATAGATGTGAAAGTATAAGAAACAAGAAGCAGATGAATGATTGTATACACGCTTAAGGGAACACAGGCTTCAGTGTGTGCTGGCTGCATGAGAGGAAGTGATTTGTGGAGCAGAAAACCCCCAACTCTGAGGAAGGTGGGTCCACTCAGACACCTGGGGCCAGGGGCTTGGACAACCCAGTGCGTTCTCCTCAGAGAAGGTTCCTAAAGTGACTTCTGTTCGGATTTAATAAAAACATCACTAAGCAAGTATCAATGATGCCGTGGGGTGGGCCACTCCCTGGGATTAACTCTGGCTTCGGTGGAAAGAGCTAAGTGAAAACCACTACATTGTCTTCACGATTAGGTCACAGATAATTACCTATTATGTAGCAAACCCCCAGCATGACTTTAATAATTGCTATTTAAGTAACACATTTTTACTGTCGCCTTACAATTAACCTCCGGGAAATATGATTACTGTCGGCGTGGGGAAGTTTGCGGAGTGGCCCCAGGAGTGAGGAAAAGGGCTGACGCAGTCGCCGGGATGGTCCGGTGAGACCCCGAGGCCGGTGATGCTGTGGACAGAGCTCAGGTCTGGGAGAACCCGGGTCCAGGACATCAGGCAAGTCACTCCCCCACCTGGGCCTCAGTCACCTCCCCTGTGAGGTGAAGATGGGTCTCCAAATTCCCACCCTCCCTGGGGGCCCGGGAAGCTCTCACTGGAGACCCAGGTCAAGGTCAGAGTTAGTCACCATCCCTGACCCCCAGCGTGATGCCCTTGTCTGTATCTGACCCCCTGACATTTGGATGACAGCCAACCCCTCCCCCAATTAGCAGTGGTAGAGTGGGGAGAAGAGTAACCCAAGAAGGTGGTGGGAGCTGATTGCAAAGGGCTTGAGCACCATACAGTGTGGACTCCATCCCAGAAGCAACAAGAACAGATGAGAGAGCACACAGTTCTGTGTAGCCAAGCTGAACACTCTGGTCCACCAGGTCAGGAACCTAGAGGTAAACCCTGGTGTGCCCAGGGAATCACATGACCATGAGTTAACTTGGGCTCTATCACCTACAGGACCTGCCACCAGTTCCAGAACCTACCTGTCTCCCATCTCAGCCGATGGTGTTGGGCACAGAGACCCAGTAACCATCCCAGCTGGTCCTAACTCAGCTCTGCCCAGCAGGACCATCCTGGCTCAGACTCCTCGGCGCCCTCTGCTCTCCCAGAGCAAGTCTAGCCTCATGGGGGGCAGCCCTAGCAGGTTCACCAGGAACTGGGTCAAGGGATCCCCGTTCACCTTTCCAAGGTGGCCAAGGACACCCCCAAGGACACCCTTGGATAGGCAGCTGGGGCTCCTCTTATATTTGCTACACTCCTCAGATTGTCCTTGTTCATCACAAACTGCCCTCAGAGACAGAAGAAGAAGTTATAAAAATTAAGAAGGAGGCAGTAGCGGCTCCTATGAAGTGAGATCCAGTTTCTTTCTGCACAATTAAACGTGACTGTTTAAATGTCCCCGTCACAGGACGCACTGACTCCTGCAGGGTAGGCATTGATAATGACCCAGCTGGGGAGGTTCTGGGTATTTAAGGAGCAAAGAACCAGGGGCTTCAGCGTCAGACGGACATGGGTTTGAGTCTGAGCTCAGCCTCATCCATGGACAGATTGCACTTCACCTCCCAAACCTCCGACTCCCCATTTCCGGAGCGGGAGGTGACGTCTCTCTCACGGGTGTGAGCGGAAGAGCGCGGGTAAAACGTGGGGCACTGCGGACATTCCCCAAACCGCTTGCTGCTGTGATCGACTAAGTGACGAGCAAAGACAAAGCAGAGGTTGTCTTGGGAAAGACGCCTCTTGCCTCTTTGTCCCTGTGGAAATTTCCTCAATAGACGGCTTGAACCAGTCTGATAATCTCGTATCCTTCTGACAAAATAAAACTCCACTGCAGAAAGCTTTATCACCAAAGAAGAAAAGGAAAAAGAAGAGGCTCATCCTGCAATGTTCATAAAATCCATTTCTTACCCAAGGTCCCTGGTTGCAAAGAGGCAGGGGAGGCCCCCTGCCCCTCCAGGTGTCTCCCTGCACCGAGGACCAGACGGGCAGTCTCATTGCATCCCTGCGGTGACTGCAAGGAGATGTCATCTCCCCGCTGTCCAGATGGGGAAACTGAGGCTCAGAGCAGTGATACCACTTTACAGCACAACAACAGATGTCACTGAGTACCAACCATGAGACCCAGCAATGAACAAAGTCCCTACTCCCACGGAACTGGTGGTGTACTAGGGAACACAGATCAGACGGGATGAAGATGTAAAATGTCAGGTAGTGAGAAGGAGAAGAATAGGGCTGGGTGTCAGGTAGCCTCCTTCATCCTGATGGAACGCTCGCCTGTGTCTGCTGCCACATGGCTTCTCAGAGCCGCTTTGTGCTGGGGAAGTTCCTGGGCATGAAGAACATTCTTATGGGAATAACAGATGCATGGAGTAGGACCTGAGAATACTTCATTCATTCATTCATTCATTCACTCACTCATTCATTCATTCCCCAGGCCCGGCCCTCAGTGTAAGTCAGTGAAATCGGCAGACGAGTTCTCCTGCCCAGAGCTCACATTCCAGCCCAGGGCCTGATGCCTACAAGTCAGCACAGATCGATGAGGTCGTGTCAGCTCTCGGCCTGTCTAAGCCTTGGACTCCCTGTCTATATGATGCAGGTGATGACAGCATCCATGGAGAGGTCACCCTGTGCTGGGAATTGTGCTGAGGGCTCAGGTGCTCCATCTCGGCCAGCCTCACGACCTCCCTGTGCACCCACAGTGCAGAGATCAGGAAATCAAGGCCCAGAAAGGTGAGGTCAACTTTGCAAAATCACAGCCAACCAGTGGCTTCAGGGGCAGAGGACCTGAGTTTGTGTCCAGGCTCGGCCATTCCCCAGCTTTGTTACCTCGGGAAGGTTCTCCCTGCTGAGCCTATTTCCTCAACAGTAAAGTGAGGATGCAGTGGTACCTGCCTCAGGGGACTGTTTTGGGAGCCGAGATGGTGCCTGGCTCCCTCTCCTATGGTGCTCACTGTGCTAATCCTCCCGAAGCCCCTCCATGGAATGTGCTTCTAGAACCCTTTAACAGACTGCTTCATTGTCTCCAGTTTGCAGATGAAGAAGCTGAGACCAAGGGGGAGTCATTCCCTAAAGTCACAAGTCATTCCCTAAAGTCACAAGATGACAAATAGCAGAACCAGGATTCTTTCATCTCATCTGTGTTTTCTATCCATCCTGATTTTCGCTGTTGCTTCTCTCTTTGCTTTCTTTTTGACTCATTTTCTTCTGTCCATAGTATTGATCAGATATCCTTCATTACCTTTCTGCTTCTATTGCTTTCGAAGCTCCCTTCTCCTCTCCATGTATTCGCTGACTTAAAATGAAAGAGGTGTTCTCATCTAGACTTAACGCAGCCTAAAACTACTCAGCACCTCTCCCTCCCTCTGAATGACACCGAGTCCCTTGAATGCTTCAACTCATCTTGAGGTTGGTTTCATCTAGTGCCGATTCCATTGTCTTTTTCTACCTCCCCCAACTTAGTTCTCAGTATTGCTGTTGTTGGTTCTCCTCTCATTTCATATAGTCAATGAGCAACTAGACTGACCCCCAACACAGACATCACTGCATTCTTTTCCTGCCTTCCTGCTAAGCCTTCGTAACCCCCAGGTTCAACATCCTCCTCTCTGACGTGACCCATTATTCATTCTCTTAGCTAGATCTGGTGAGTGGGAAACCCTCTCAGTTTTTATCTAAAGATATCTTTTTCCTCTCCCTCAATTTTGAGTGATGGTATAGCTAGAACTAGAATTCTACTTTAGCAGTTATTCCTCTTGGCACCAAAAATATTGTTCCAGTGTTTTCTGGCCTCAATGGTTGCTGTGGAGTAGTCTGCTGTCAATCTGTCTTTCTTTAGCTGATCCTACCTTTCCCTGGTTGCCTTTTATTTTTTCTAATGTGAACTATTTTTAATGTATATTCAGAAGTCCTTCCTGCTCCCTTTCATTCACTACCACTCCACCAGTTCTAACCAACTCTAACACTATGGATTAGTTTTGCCTGTTTTAGAACTTTTTATAAATAGAATTATATAGTATGTTCTCATTTGTGTCTATTTTTTTTCTTCTCAATATTATGTTTGGAGTCATAGTTGATCAATTCCCAATAATACAGATACAGGTATAGATAATTTAGAAGTAAATCTAGGTCTCTATATACATATAGATTTTTAAAAAGCCTTCTTAGGATTCATAGGACTTCCTGAATCGGAAAATCATCTTTCACAAATTCTCAAAAATTCTGGGTCCTTATCAGTTTGATCATTTCCTCTTTCATTCCTCTTTTCTTATATTCTAGAACCCCTATTTCATGTATGGTGGACCATCTTATTCTAATCTAATGTCTCTTAATTTCATTTTCATATTTTCCTCCAGGTTGCTTTTCTGATCTGTATTCTAGAAGGTTTCCTTCTGTCTACATTCCTATTCACTTATTTTCTTCCTAGCTTTGCCTAATCTGCTATTTTATTCATTTCCTGAGTTTTTATTTCAAAAAATTATATACTTCATTTAAAAATATTTTATTTCCCAATATTGCCTGCTTTTGTTTTTTTGTTTTTGTTTTTGTTTTTTTACAATATCTGGTCCTATTATGATGATTTTTTAAAAGGACTTCATTTTTTAGAGCAATTTTAGGTTCACAGCAAAATTAAGAGGAAGGTGAAGATACTTCCTATATCCTCCCCCTCCCACAAGCATAGCTTCTCCCATTAACAACATCATTTATCAGAAAGGTAAATTTGTGAGGTGCCTGGGTGGCTCAGTTGGTTAAGTGTCTGCCTTCAGCTCAGGTCATGATCCCAGAGTCCTGGGATCAAGCCCTGCATTGGGCTCCCTTCTCCCTTGTCCTCTGCCACTCCCCCTGCTTTTGCACTCTCTCTCTCGCAAATAAATAAAATCTTTAAAAAAGAAAAGAAAATAAAAGAAAGTTACATTTGTAATAATTGATGAATCTACATTGACAAATAACAATCACCCGAAGTCCATAGTCTACATTAGGATTCAGTCTTGTTGTACATTCTATGGGTTTGGACAAATGTATAATGACACGTATCTATGATTATAACCACATACCAATATTTTCACTGCCCTAAAAACCCTCTGTGTTCCACCTACTCATCCCTCCCCCACCATTCTTATGATTTAGATTCTCTCTCTCATGTCTTTATTTTAAGCATGCTTGTATTAGACTTCCCCTAGAATCCTTCTATTACTTGAGGTTCTTTGAATTATCTTCCTATTCTTGTTTGTCTGCCACCTCTCATAATATATCCATTCATTTCTTTTGGAATTTTGGTTTTCAAGCTCCTCTTCATTGGGGCCTTCTCTGTGGGAATCTTGTACAGTCTGAGTGGAGGACGTGGTCCTAGTGAATTATTCTGGATTGGATTCTTCAGATGTTCCAGAAGTACCAACAGCCTGGGTCCAATTATGGATTAGTTCCTTGGTGTCTCTGTTCAGAAATCAAATTCATGAGGTAAATTAAAACTATAAGCCCAAGGAATGTACTGGCCTGTGTTTACAAATTCCAAAGATAACTCTTTTTTGTTCTAGCTCTACCCAGAGTCCAGAGACAGACAAGATTCCCTGCAATCTCCTACTTCTTCCCAATAGAATATATGTTTCTAATACACTCTTTCACTGAAGATGTAACCACTTCAAAAATCCCAGCTCTGTGTGGGGACCAAATACCCAAGTTTTGGGCTCCCATGGGCACAAGACCTCATTTGTTCCTGTGACAGTGTTAAGCCCAAGCCCTAGGGTCACCAAAATTCATAATCTCACTCCCACTCCCAGCGTGGTACTTGCCACCCAGATTGTCATTTCTTCTCCACTCCCTGGGGATGTCCCTGTCCTTTTCTCTAGAGTTTGCAGGGAAAACGTTTTCAGAAGCAGGAGTCAGAACCCAGTTTCTAAGTTGGATCTGTTTCCTGCCCCACCCACCCCAGACCCATCTGGGCTCACTGAGCCTGAGGATCCCATGGAGCATCCAGGGGCAAGGGTCCAGGAGGCAGCTAGATATATGACTCAGGGCTCAGCACATGGGACTGGGATGTGGACACAAACGTGGAGTTCAGTGGATGTGCTCACTAGCACCTCTGGGAGCATGCAAGTGTCCACACAGGTATGTTTAAGTTGTTTGTTCCTATATCCACATATGCCTGGGCTTGTGGCCAAGCTGTGAACTTTTGTGCCCAGGGCCAAGATCAAAGACAAATGTGAGTGCGAACTCACGGGCATCATACCCTGCTGCTTTTAGGGGAAGAACAATCTGGATGCATATGGTCCAAAAATGGAAAGGAGGCAGCCTGGGGCTGTATTGGTGGCCCAGGATTTAGGGTTGGCCAGACGTGGGTCTCCACCTGGGCACTGGCACTTTCTAGATGTGTAACTTTGAGCAAGTCAGTTCTCCTCCCTGAGCCTTAGCTGGAAAATAGAGACAATAAAGCCCACCTTGAGGGTTTTGTGAAGACATCACACAGGTCAGTGTGTTGAGCAGGGCACTTGGTGCTGCCATAGGAGATGAATCTGGAGCCTCTGCCCTGTGCTCAGTCAGGGCAGACAGACCTGGGCTCAAGGTGGGCCTCGGAACATCAAATTTCCCCAGGTGGGAAATGGAGGGCAGGGGAGCCAGTATATGCAAAGGTCAGAGATGCAAAATGGTATGGAATGTTCTGGGAGCGGTTCTGTGTAGCTGGTGTGATGGGGAAGCCTAGAAGCAGTATAAATTCTGAGGGATAGCAAGGAAGACCTAGGGGATAGAAATGGGGATGAAAATGTCCCAACAGGTCATGGCTGGCACAGCCAAGGCAGGTCAGCAAAGTGGGGCTTTATGACGGCAACCAGCAGAAAATGAGCATGTCTGTCCTGAGGACTCGGACCTTCAAGACCCTGGAAGCAACTCCTCCCCTACACTCAGCATCACAGTTCCTTTCAGTTTGCCTCATAAATGGATGCTGGGGATCTGGACAGAGTCCCACAAGGATACAGAGACTGAAAGGGGCAGAGCCAATGGCCTATGGTTGGAGGAAAGAAGTTAGCTTAGTATATCCCAACTCAGCTGATGTTATGCTTAATATTAATTATTTATATAATGATGGACTGATAATAACCATCAGTATTTTGTTGATATGATTTCATATGATTATTAATAATAATTAATACACATTATAGGTAACACGTGTTAAGGGCCAGGCAGTATTCTAAGAGCTGTGTGTATATATATATATAATATATATCAGCTTATTTCCTCCTCACACGACCTCATAAGGAGAGTGCTAGGATTACCCCCAACTTACAGATGAGGAAATGAAAGCACAGAATGGTTGGGGTTCACTAGGGAAAAGGAGTTGGAGACAGGGTGGGGGCAGCACGGATTCAGGAGTCAGGCAGCTCAGAGTTCACATCTGGCCACTCACCAGCTGTGTGGCCTTGAGCAAGTGACTCCACCTCTCTGAGCCTCAGTTTCCTCTCTGTCAAATGGAGGATGGGCCGGGTGCTCTGTGGGACTGAGACATGGCAGGGGCTACAGAGACGGGGGGCCCCCTCCCTCCCTGAAGCTGCGGTCCAGGCACATTTGGGGCTGGGTCTCCTAGTGAGAGAGGAGCTGGCTGACCCATCTTCTGGAATTTTCCCGGGAGTCTGTGGGGCCCAGCAAGCCCAGGGTCCGAGATACCAATGTCACGTTGGGGGTCCAGGTCCCACCTGGCAGGGAGCGGGGACCCTCCAGGCCAGCTCCGCAGCTCTGGGCAGAGGGGCCTAGCTCTGCGCGGGAGACCGGACTCACCATGCACGGCTGTCTTTGATTACCTTTTAATAAAAAACATGCTGAAATTATATTGTCAGCGGTTAATTATCACTTGTTAAACAAGTGTGTGGCCAGATTGCAGGTTTTATTTCCATAAAGGTTTGCAAAAACTTCCTTTCTGTTATTTATGAGGGCTCTCTGAGACACATGCATTGTTAGAAATGAGCTTTTTTTTTTTTCTAAATGCAGATTTTAAAAATAAACAAGTTTCCTTGGCATTGAGTCAGGGTTCCTTGTAAATAACAAGAAAACTGTCCATCCAGTTTAAGCAAAGCCTAATGGGGGAAGGGACGAGCTCCAGGGCGTCCTCCTGACCATAGGGAACTTGGATCTGACCCAGGGCCAGGAGCGGGGACCTGGCAGCCCTGTCCATCCCTCCCTTTTTCGAGGTTCATCTTGGCGTCTCTGCTCTTCTGTGTCATGCTTCCTTCTGCAGCCAGATTTCTCAGCTTCTCTACTCACCTTGCCCATACAGCCCTCCTGCCTTTCTTGAAATCACACATCCCTGTTTCTAGGGCTAGCAAAGGTGATGGGCCAGACCTGGGTTCGCATCCTGGGTCAGCCACGGGCTTGCTGGTGCCCCGGGCAAATCCTGAGCCTCGAGGGTCCTTATCTTCGTCCAGGACCGAGTCTTGCCTTGCAAGCTTACTATGTGTTAAAAGCCATCACAGGGGCAGAGGCACAGTGCCTCTCACATGGCGGGCAATACTACTGTCCCGAGCAGAGTGAGAGCCCCATATGGGGGGACCGAGATGGATGAGAGTTGTCACTGTCTGGTAGACCCTCACTGGGTGACCATGAGACCCAAAGCAGATGCTGTGTGACCTCAGCCTGAACCACGAGCCCTGCTTTCTTGACTGTAAGAAGGGATAGTTGTAGGGATAAATTGAGATAATGGTGACTCAGTAAATACCAGCTTGCTTTCTGCCACAGCGTCTTGGCTACGGTAAGGTTTGGTAAATGTCCGACAAATAGAAGAAAGAAGGAGAATACAGGAATGATATTCGGGGTGAGTTAAAAAGGCACTGAGAATTTAAAGTTCTCAGCATCTAGAACTTGCTATGTTCTCAGTGGACATGACATTATGATTATCAACTTTCTAAGGCTCAGCGTGAGGCACAGGGTCAGGTCAGGGAGGGGGCCTGCGGAATGCGAGGCCGGAGAGAAGGGGCGAAGGGGACAGCTGGGGAGAGGCGAGGCGTGTCCGCTCTCTGGGCCCGTCCCCGCCCCAGGCGCCCTCCCTCCATCCCCAGCTGTAATGACATTAATGGTGTTCTAGTTTCTACTCAGGTTTTGTAATTTGCAAAATGGTTTCTTTGGTTCCTGTGAATGAAGCCACGCTGTCAGCCCTGCTAGGTTTCTCCCTCCCTTTCCTTGGAAATCTTCATGAAGATGATGTTGCACTAACTGCTGTCTCCTAGTTAAGCAAAAAGAAGAATAAAAAAGAGGAAAAGCAGCATCGTGAAGGGGGTAAAACTGGAGAGGAGAGACGTGCATGAGGGTGAGTACAGGGAGACCAGGTGCGGGTCATTTAGCCAAATCATTTTTTAGTTAACAGTTAGTTCCATTTACTTCGCAATGCACCATTTTCATTATCTCTCTGATGAGAGGTTTTTCTTATTATTTTACCATCCAGCCCTGGGGCCCGAGGCCCTTACTAAGACTCCTGTCTAGGAAAAAGGAGCCAAGACCAGCAAAAACTCAGAGACCATTTAGTGGAAAACCAGAGATGCTCAATGGAACCTTCCACCGGGGTTTTAGCAGAGATGCAAGTCTTGGCCATGCTGGGGGTGGAACCAGATTTGTCCCAAATGCTCTGGGGAGGGGAAGGAGACTGAGGTCAGAGTGACCCCCGCTTTAGCCAACAGAGCACTTGTGAGGGACGTTCCTGGTGGTCCAGTGGCCCTGCAGGTTAGGAGGGCTTGTGACTTGATTATTCACAATTGCACACACTGCGCCTCCTCCGCGGAGGGCTGGGGCTTCTGGCTCCATCCTGATGGTCCAGGCAGCTGTGAGCAGAGCAGGGAGCCCTGTTCGCATCCCTCAGCACACGCGGGCCCATATCCCCGGTCCTCGTCCTTCCTGTCCTTGGCCCATAGGCTCCTCCTCCCTCCCAGGGCCCTGGACAGGCTGGGTCCCCAGGCTGGTGAAGCACCCGCCCTGTACCAAGCCCAGAGCTAGATCCCGGGGTGTGCGGTGACTAAGGCAGACGCAGTCTGTACTCTGCGGGGTTTCCAGTCATAAGACAGGCTGACGTGAACGCAGTAACTGTCATCAGCTGCAACGTGATGAGGGCCACAGGGCCCCACCTTGTGGAGGGAGCTTCCCAGAGGAAGTGACACTTCTATGCAGAGTCAGTCGGGTCAGCTGGCCTGGAGGATGCTCCAGGCAGAGGGAACAACATGTGCAAAGGCTCAGAGGTCCAGGTGGCAGAAGAAAGGCCGGTGTGACTGGACCACCTTGAATAGGGGGAAGGTGGCAGGTGCTGAGCCTGCTGAGGTGGGTGGAGCCAGACCTTCCTGGGCTTTAAGGTCACAGGACGCCACAGGACGCCACAGGACGCCAGGACACAGCACTGAGTTATGCTTTTAGAGCTCCCTCTCGCGGCCGTGTGGAGAACGGGCGGCTGACCGGGAGAGAGTGGAAGAAGCGGGCCCGCAAGGAGGCACCGCGAGGGGCAGGGGAGCAGGATGGGGCCTGGCCGGGATGTGGCAGATAAGCACTGGGTAGGGCAGTAATGCTGACATGACGTTCGTCCCAGTGATATCAGTGATATTTGGGAGGTAGACGGGTTGGGAGACAAAACGCTTACCAACGGCAGCCCTTGCCCCATCAGCCCGGGACCAGACGCCTTCTAGTAACTGGACCAGCAGGGGGCGCTCTCCGGGTCCTCCCCAGGCGCACCTGCTAGCTCCGCCCCGACAGCAGCACCGCCCCCGCCCCCGCGCAGCAGCCGGACGCTTCTTAGCCCCCCACCCCCTTTCGTGGGTGCAGCGGCTGCACCCCGGGGTAAGCACACAGGCCCGGGGGTCCCTGGTGGGTGGTGAAGAGGAAGCTGCGGGGTGGGGGAGCCGACCCTGAGGGGAGGACGAGCCCTGGGCTGTCACAGGGTGTCCTGGTCTCCCCGTCTGTGCAGCGCCAGGGTGGACCCGCTCGGAGCCCAGAGTCAGCAGAGGGGTGCAGATGACAGTCAGGAGAGTCCATCTCCCCAGCAAATGAACAAGAGTGTCCGCGCGGCCGTGGCTGCTCCACAGTCGCGGTCCTGGAACACTCCAGAACAGCATTCCACCCGCATGCCAGCCCAGCGCTGGACCCTGGCGGCGCCCGAGCCCCGACCAGACCCCTGGGCCGCCTGAAGCCCCGCCAGTTCCCGAGCCAGGCCACGTGTGGAGACCGGTGCTTCCTCCCTGAAGAACAGCCGTGTCACCAGCAGCCACTTCCCAGGCTGGGGGAGAAGTGGGGACAGCATCTCAGGCAGGACAGCCCTCCCGCAGGGCGTGGTCACCGCCCCAGCGTCCACGTCCACGGGAGCCCACTGTGGCAGCATGGCCCTCTGCATCAGGGAGAGGCCTGAGTCTAGAAAGAGGAGCCCCGGAGCATGAAAGGTGAGCTGCAGAGTGTGAAAGCAGGGGTAAGAGCTGGAGGAAAGGCAGGCGGGGGAGGGTGCTAGAGGGTGTTGGGGAGGGAGGGGGGAGGTCACAGTTGTAAAGGGGGCTCAGGGAAGGCCAGTCAGAGCAGGTGACACTGGAGCAGAGACCTGAAGCAGGGGAGTCAGGGAGCAGAGCAGACGTGGGCAGGAGGCTCCAGCTGGAGGGAAGGGCAAGGCAGCCTGGAGGCTGAAGGTGCAGAGGGCTCCAGGGCCAGAAGGAGCCTGAGGGGCTGTGGGGAGGGGCAGGGGCTGGGGGCCAGAGATCTCAGGGTCTCTGGGGCCACGGTCAGGGTGGACTGAACAGAGTGAGGCAGGGTCTGGGGGCGTGGAGCAGGGCAGGGATGGCTGGGCCCTGAGTCTCAACGGGTCTCTGGCTGCTGGGGAGAGACTGAAGGGAGAAGGGCCAGAGCAGAGGCAGGGAACAAGTGGGAGGCCCCTTCACTGGTTCAGGCACCATGGTGGTGGGGCCAGGGTGGGAGCCTGCAGAGCTGGAGAAGGTTCCAGATCTGGGGTCATATGAAGGCCAAGCAAATGGGACTTGAAGATTATTTACTCCATGAATACTCACTCAGTATTATTAGGTTTTTAAACTCCATACTATTTTGCTGAGCATCTCCTTATAGGAGGGAGGTTCAAGAGTGAAATCTATAGCAATGTTATTTATGAGAGTTGATTCAAAAGATCCAGATTTTTAAAAAGGAGTTTAGTTAAATAAATTATGGAACATTAATTAAATGGACTATTTCCAAGAATATAACAATCAACAGAACTAAAATGCAACCTACTTAATGAGAGAAGATATTTGCAAATGACATAACTGATAAAGGCTTAGTATCCAACATATATAAAGAACTGATACAACTCAACACCCAAAAAACAAATAATCCAATTTAAAATGGGCAGAAGACATGAACAGACATTTCTCCAAAAAATACATACAGATGGCCAACAGACACATGAAAAGATGCTCAACATGACTCATCATCAGAGAAATACAAATCAAAACCACAATGAGATATCACCTCACCCCTGTCAGAATGGCTAAAATCAACAACACAAGAAACAACAGGTGTTGGTGAAGATGTGGAAAAAAAGGAACCCTTGTGCATTGTTGGTGCAACCACTGCAGAAAACAGTATGGAGTTTCCTCAAAAATTAAAAATAGAACTACTCTATGATCCAGTAATTCCACTACTGAGCATTTACCCAAAAAATACAAAAATACTAAATCAAAAGGATACATGCACCCCATTATTTATGACACATTATCTACAATAGTGAAATAATGGAAACAGCCCAAGTATCCATCCATAGACAAATGGATAAAGAAGACTTGGTATATATACACAATGGAATACTACTCAGCCACAAAAAAAGAATGAAATCTTGCCATTTGCAACGATGTGGATGGAGCTAGAGAGTATAATGCTGAGCAAACAAAGTCAGTCAGAGAAAGACAAATACTATATGATTTCATTCATATGTGGTAGTTAAGAAACAAAACCAATCAGCAAAGGAAAAAAAGAGAAGACAAACAGACTCTTAACTATAAAGAACAAACAGATGGTTACCAGAGGGGAGAGGGTGGTAGGGATGGGCTAAATAGGTGATGGGGATTAAGGAGGGCACTTATGATGAAAAAATTAATTTCTAAAAAAGAATAATGAGATGGGAAACGGTCGGACTGGAGTGTCAGGTGAGAAGCATCCAAATCTGCGGGTGCAGTGTGCAGGACGTGGCTGGAGTTCACTGAGACCCAGTTGTCATTCTGGGCACCCCGGCGAGAGAACCGCACGTCCCCATAGCCTGCTAGTCAGCGTGCCTGTGAGACCTGCTTTGGCTGAGAAATGTGAATAGAGGTGCGGAGTGAACCTCCCTGGAGGGAGCATCTAAGGGTCAGAGAGCTCAGTTCTCCCATCCATTCTTCCCTGTCCCCGTGACTGAGAAGCATGGGGACATGCTGACCTCCTAGGACGGTGGTGCCCCATCAGCCCGGTCGCCGGGTGTCTGTGGTGAGCAGAGCCCTCCCCGCTGACCCCAGTGGACCTGTAACAGGAGCGAGAAATGACTTTTGTTGGGGCGCCTGAGTGGTTCAGTCAGTTGAGCGGCCGGCTCTTGATTTCAGCTCAGGTCATGATCTTGGAGTGGTGAGATCGAACCCCACTCCAGGCTCCACGCTCAGCGGGGAGTCTGCTTGAGATTCTCTCCCTCTCTCTGCCCCTTCCCCCCTAAAATAAATAAATAAGTCTTAAAAAAAAAAAAAGAAATGACTTTTGTTGTTTTAGGAGAGTGAGGAAGTTATCACATCACCAGCTCATCCTGCCTATCTGAATGGTGAGCCCTAAAATTTCATATGAGGTTCAGTTGATAGCACTGAACCTCACAGGACCTCAAAGGCCTGACAGAGTTCCCCTGCTCCTGCCAGATATGCCCCTCACCCAGCTACTTCCCTTGTCCACCAGGCCCTCACCTAAGGGGTTCCAGGTATCTGCCAGGAGGAATTATTCACACAAACAAATTACATCGTCCTGCAGGAACCAGGGGGCACATCACACTCATGTTCCTGCAAAGCCTGCCTCCACAGCCCCTGCTTGTCCCCTCTGCCCCCAGGTGCCAGCTTCCTGTGACCCTGCATGGCAGGCAGCTTCCTCCTCCCCCAGGCTGTGAGTCTATGTGACAGTAAACCCGGGTCAGTCGCCATCTGTCCAGTGACAGGTGTTAGGGTTTAGCACTTTCATTCTGTCTAGGACGGGAGGCCCCTCCCGCACCCGTGATGTGAATGGTAAGTGATCAGAACACAGTCACACCAATGGGAAATCAATTAGAAAAATATGCACTTGTATATAAATTAAAAATGAAGAAAGGCACCAGCTACTATCTTTGCTGGTGAGAGACACCAGTGCTTTATATATGTTTTGCACATTCCAAGGGTTTTACGGTAAGTCTACATTACTTATATTAAAAGAAAACTCATTGTCATTAAGGAGGACACAGCGGAGGCCAGCCCTGCCCCAGGCAGTGGGCGCCTCTCCCTCACCTCTGGCTCCTGCGCACGGAGCCTCTGTCCCGCCCAATGGGCCCCTTATTATAGAGCCTCTCGTTCTCTAATTGTCCGCCCTGCATAATTTAGCACGGCCGTAGACCGTCTTGTTCCCAAACGTTTAATCTAATGTCTCCTGGCCTGGGTTTCTCAGCTGTCAACGCAGCGGTCTCGGGAAGGGAGATCTTCAGGGTCTGCTCAGCGCCCGCACTCCCTCGGGGCCTGGAATGCTGAGAGCTAACACTGTGTACCAGGCACTCTGCTGAGCGCTTTATGTGCATTAATCTACTTAATTACTTCAACAATCCTACAAAGGAGACACTGTTGCTATCCCCCCATTTTACAGATGAAGATATGGAAGCTCAGAGAGGTTTAGAAACTCATCCAAAGTCACACAGCTCAGAAGTGGTGGAGCTGAGCCTTGAACCTGGACTGTCAGCTCCCAAGTCCCTGTTCTTCCTGCTCATTGAGTGTCAATCTTTACTATGCCCGGGCCCTGTGCCGGGGGCTTCGTGCCCAAAGACAGCACGGGGGCATTTGCCTACCAGCTGAATAATGCTGGATAATAATTGTGGTAACAATGCCAATTAATGTGCACAGACATTTAGTGCACGTTAAGGCATGGGGTCCCCACAGCATCCTGCACGCCGGGCTGTCATAGTCCCTGTGTTACAGATGAAGATCCGAAGCATGGAGAGCCCCTGGGTTCACCCAGAGTGCCCCAAAATGCTACCTGCAGGTGTCATGTGAGCCTAGGCATCTGCCTCCAGCTACTTTGTCAAATTCTTACAACAACCAGATATAATCAGTGTAACCGTGCCCATTTTACAGAGGGGAAAATGAAGGAGGCTCAGAGAGGTTAAGTAACTTGCCTTCTATCTCACAGCGAGGTAGTGGCAGAGCCCAGAGCTGGTTAACCAGTCATCCAGAGCTGGTTAACCGGTGGGCCACATTGCCCCCCTCCACCCATGCCTGGGGCTCAGGACCATTAACAGAGACTGAGCCTCCACTGTTGGGGTTTGGAATCCGAATGCAAGAGGCCCCAGAGACCGTTACTGAGATGCTGTCCTGAGAGCAGGGAGGGAAGAGAGCAGGAGGCTGAGAGTAGGAAAGGGAGGGGGAGCCTGGAACCCAAACAGCCAGCGAAACCTGGCCCCGGGGTGGGGGGTGCTCCCTGCAGGGGCCCCCGTGACACAGGGCAGCACTGCTCCAGAGGGGCGGCATCATTGTCACTGTGGAGGCCGTCAGGTGGATGGAGGTCGCCGGGCTCAAGAAACTCACTGTCAATCCTAAATCCGGAGCTAGTTTATGGCCCAGCCTAATTGTTCTAATTGCCATTATCATGGCTAATAACATTTTGTGACAGCCATAAACTCAGAGCGTCTGAAGTGGGCCCTGGAGAAGGGAGCAGCTGAAGATGGTTTGGTTGTGAATCAAAGGGAAGCGGGAGGGCTCAGGTTTGGGGACTGGCCGTGCAGCCTGGGGACGGTGTCTTTTCACAGATTCGCTGAAAGCTGCACTCACAGCAGACTAGAATCAGAGCCTGTTAAGCAAAATTAGGTAATGAAATGTTAAAATCCTTGGAGATTATCAACGCAGAGCTTGAGATCATTGTCCCAATCATAAGGGTTACAGAACAAGGCAGCCAGACGTCAGGATAGGACATGCCAGGTTCCTGGGACCTGGGGAGCCACGTGGCAGCATCTCGGGCCCTGAGAGCTGGAAGTGGTGAGAGACGGGGCCCAGGGAAGAGGCCTGGACTTAGTCTTACTTTGCAGCTCGTCAGCTCTGGGATCTCTCACTGACTTCATCTAAAAAAGGAGACTGGAGGCTTCCATCATGGAAGGACCCTAGGTGGGTCCTAAATGTGACGAGTGAGCAGCACAGAGCACGATGCCACACTGTACCTGAGAGCTGTGGGTGCAGGTATAGATGGATAGGTGGGGGAGGGGGCTGAGACAGACAGGCAGGCAGACAGACAAAATGTCAGGGCCAGAAGGAATCCTCTAAAATCTCCGGGCCTCTGTCTGCCTGTGGGAATCACCGAGGGCTTTGGAGTGACCCCCCGGCGGGCCCCATGCCAGCAGGGAAGGTCTGTCCCCGCTGCTGCCTCAACACCCAGAGCTGGG
Organism: Halichoerus grypus; assembly: GCF_964656455.1. NCBI lineage: Eukaryota > Metazoa > Chordata > Mammalia > Carnivora > Phocidae > Halichoerus > Halichoerus grypus. Next base: position 165,280,098 of record NC_135716.1, read on the forward strand.
CTGGGCTCGGAGTCACGGCACAGTGAACACTCCTGAATGCATGAGCAGATGCGTGAGCAACGAAGCTCGGGGCAGAGACGGAACAGCTGAAATCCTCGCCCTGGGACCCCTGTGCCCCCAGTTCAGCAGCTGTGACGGGTGGGGCCGGGGTGCTGCCAACCTCAGGGAGGACACAGGCCTGGTGCGGAGTGGCTCTGAAGGGAACCTTCTGTTTCATCTCCACTGGTCCCTGCTCCATTACGCCCAGGCAGGGGTGGCCGCAGGGAGTGGAGGAGATGGTGGGGTGAGTGGAGCGGGGGAGTTGAGGCTGGTCTGGGCCCTGCAGCAGCTGCATAGCTGTAAGGACTTGGGGTCCCCCCACAGGCTGCAGGGAGCCCTTGGGCGTCTCTGAGCAGGATGGGCCTGGAGACCTGAGCCTGCTTCCAGACCTGAGCAAGCTGCAGCCCCTCGGGCGGGCGTGTTAGAGGTGCAGCTGGGGGACCTACCCCAGCCTGAGCTGGCCCAGGAAGGGAGCTCCCGGATGATTCTGGTGGACACCGCCTGGGGCCAGTGTGCGAGAATTCTCTCCAGTGAAATGGAGCCACACCCCGCCCTGCTCCTCGCTCCTACCTCCTTGGACTCCAGCACCCCAAAACAGTGCTCTCTGCCCAGAGATGGGAGCCGCCCCTCCCTTCTCCCTAAAGCAGCTCATCTTTCCTGTCCTCATTCCCTGCCCACATCTCTGTCCTCACTCAGCTAATCTCAGGTGCTCCCTGTCCCCAGCCCTCCTGCATCCTGCCTCTGGAGCAGTCAGAGCCCCGGACCCTTAACACAGGCTTGGGCAGGAGTCCCGGGGAGGTGGCGCAGGGCAGGAATCAGGAGTCCCCTAGGGCCCCACTAAAGGGCTCATTCTGGGGCAGATAATGGGCCTTTGAACCCAAAGCCCTGGGTTCCACTTCTGATCTTGACCCAGCTGGATGTGGGGCCTTCCCTAAATCCCTGTCCCTCCCCGAGCTGTCCTTTCTTCATCCCTAAATAGAGCCACGGATGCCGCCCTACCTTCTTCAGGCCTCAAGGTGAAAGTTAAGAAAGCCAGCCCTGCGATGTGCCTCCCAAAGGACAGGGTGTCACCCAGTGTGCCAAAGCACTACACGCTTGCCCCCCGCTGGGCACACCCTTCGCCCATCTTCTTGCCAGTCCAGCCCCTACTGTTAACCTCAGGACTCCATCTCTGTGGCTCCACCTCTGTGACCACGTCCCCCGCCCGCCAGGCCTCCTCGCTGCGCTGCTCGCTGGCGGCTCCAGCCAACAAGCTCTTACTAAGAACCCGGCGCTCGCGGGGCCTTCAGCACAGGCCCTACGACCCACTCCACGCTCCGGCACTAACAGACGGCCGTGACCTGGGGCGGGTACCTCCGCCCTCTGCTTCCGTTTCCTCCTCGATGAAAGAACAGCGAGGACGACAGTGCCCGTGGTCTGCAGGGCTCAGGCGGTAAAACACGGCCACCCGTTTCTGCAAGCAAGCAGGTGCCATGAATGGCTGCCGCTAAGACTCTGCGCCCATCTATTCACCGGGAATATTCTGTTCATCTATTTTGGCTGCAAAGGACGGAAGCTCGGAGGTAAGCAGGAGCCAGAATTTGTTAGTGCAGCTACCTGCGCAGCGCAGCGGTGGCCGGGACCATCAGGCCTCCCTCCCTCCCTTCCCAGCTCTGATTCCAGGATTCTGCCCATGAGTCCACCTCCTTCTTCTAAAGAGCAGTGAGGCTGGGTGCGTGCGAGGGGAGGATGACCCAGGCTTTCGGCGCCTCTGTTTTTTGCCGCAAGAGGAGGGGAAAGCAGCCTTCTGTCGGTGCCTGAGCATACAATCCCAGGAGGAAGTCTGGCGGGGCCTGGACACCCAAGGTGCCCTCTCCAATCCCTGAGGCCCCCCGGGGGTGCATTACAATGAGTGACCCCGGGAGTCACAGTTCATAAAAAGAAGGGGTTTCAGAGCAGGGAGGAACAGGAGACGCCCACCATGTGTGGCCCTTGCAGCTCATGGTCCATTGAGGGAGTCCACACTGCTGCAGGGAAGACATTAGGAACACCCTCACCCACCCATTGTAGAGATGAGGAAACTGAGGCTGGGGAGCTAAAGAAGGAAGTGTCAGCGCCAGGACTGAACCCAGGCCAGTGGGGGTCCACCCTGCACTGCCTCTGCGTCTCTCGGCTCCTGGGACTCCCCCCCCCTTCGGTGCCCTGATCACCCCTGAAGACGCCCTGGAGAAAGACCCTCCCTTGTTTTTCTGTGTTCCCCTCACCCTCAGCATGGTACCTTGCACAGGACCATAAACGTTTGCTGAACCCAAGAGTGGAGACAGGGACGTCCTCCCTGGGCAGGCTCGGTCCCCCACCCCACAAGCCTCTGCACACATATCCCGGGGTGCCTGGCTCTGGCTCACCTCCTTCAGTGCTTCCCTCAATGTCACCTGCTTCCCAGACCCCCACACCCCCCTCCCGTCACACTCTCCCCCCCACATGAGGTCTCCTCATGGTGCTCATCCCCCCCAGCATTGTCCTCTGTGTCCCACCCCAGGTGCTCATCCCCCCCAGCATTGTCCTCTCTGTCCCCCCCAAACAGCAGCTGAATCCCCTGCACCTAGAACAGCCTAGGGCATGTCAGGCACCCAGCACACTGTTGGGTGGGAGAGTGACTGAGTGAACGGGCCTCAGTGTCCCCATCTGGAAAAGGGGGCAGTCACTCTCAGTGATCCTCAGGGTCTCTCCCAGGCCCATCCCCCACAGGCTCTGTCTCTCTGGGAAGCCGGGAGGACCAGGAAGGCTGGAAGGGTGGCGATGGGTGCAGGCCTGAGTGGGCGCCGGCAGTGGGGACAGCGAGGCCCCCCCAGCAGGGCTGGGCTGCACGTTTCGTCCCACACCGGGTGCCCCACTTACGTTGCGACGCTGGCCAGGAGCCTCCTGTGCGGTTATTAAATCGTGATGTGACTGTAGGTGTATGATTGTCAGAGGGGGTTTTACATATTTTGGTAAATCTATAAATATGGAGTATAATTACCCATCATTAGCATATGCTTATGTTCTGCATAAGTGCATATTGTTCCCCGAGAATGCAAGTTGCCAACTCACGACCAAGATGTGGTGACACCAGCTTGATGATCATGTGTCCCCATCACTGATGACACAGAACTGTCCGTTCATTATCGTGGGGAGAAGGGCAGCAAGATGGTGGGCAAATCTCCCCCGGGCAGGTTCTGGGGCCCTGAGCTCCCGAGGGACAGAGATCGGGGTGAGAAGAGGGATCAGGCGCAGCCACCAGCCTGGGACCCGGGGACGGGCAGCAGGGCCGGGAGGGGTCACCTGCGCGCCTGCCTGTGCCGGCTCCCGCCAGGCCCCGCAGTGGCTCAGAGCACGGTGGCTGGCATCTGTTTGCCCGCACTTGACCTGGGGTCACCGTCCTGCGCCCCAGCTGTAAAATGGGGACAGGGCGGCTCGTCACAGGGTGGCTGGGAGGAGTCAGTGCGCGAGCACAAGTGAGGGGCGCCCAGCGCACGGAGGAAGCGCTCACGCGTGTGAACTCCTCTTCTGCTCTGTCACCCCTGGGACGGTCACAGAGGAGGCACCACGGACCCACTTCTCAGATGGGGCTCGTCGCGGCCACAGCTAACAGCTGTTAACACCCCCTCCCACCGGGTGCCTCTATGCACGACCTTGGCACCTGCACGACCCCCCCTCAGCAGGTGCTGTCGTGGCCCCCACTCCACAGGGGAGGAGGCTGTGCCATGGACCGGATCCCACGGCCCGTGGGGACTGAGGCTCAGTGCAGGGCTTTCGGCCCCCAGGACTGGGCTTGGCCACCAGCCCCGACCCCACCCTGCCCGGGACACTCCATCGCAGCACTGAGGAGAAGGTGGTGGACACGGGCGGCCACCCACCCCGCAGCCCGCCGCTCCTTCCTTCCCTTGCAGAGCCCTGGGTTCCTTCTGCAGCAACAGACCTGGTGGGCCTCCTCAGCCCAGGGGTGAAGCCATGCCCAGCATGCCATCCCCCTAAAACCCAGACATGGCTTTAGGAGTGGGGCTGTGACCCAGATCCAGTCATTGAGGTGTGAGGGAAAATCTGCTGGTGGAGGGAGAGCTCCTGGGAAATATTTTCCTGCCTCACTCTACTCCCCTCCTCTAGACTTGAATGCTGGCCTATGAGACAATGTTTGGAGCTGTGGCAGCCGTCTTGCTACCATGAGGCAAGAAGCTAAGGAAAAAGGCCAACATAGCAGAGGATGATAGACAGGAAAAAGGAAAAGACCCTGGTTTGTTGGCATCACTGAGCATGTGACCAACCCAGGAACTGCCTCTCTCCAGACATCTTTTTGCTCATGATCATTACATGTCTGAGTTGCTTGAACCATTGTTGTTGGATTTTCTGTTACTTGATACCCAACACTTCCTAACTGATGGATGCTCCTACTATGTGCCCAGCTCATGTCTCTCACAACCCACCCCCCACACACACAGAGTCACAGCTATTTGTCTATACTTCTGTCTCCCATATCAGACCCTGGATTTCTGAAGGTAAATGTTGTATCTTGTTGCATCTGAACCTGAGAGCTGTTCGTGGATCACAGCCCACAGTGAGTTCCAATCGCCATGAGCTGAATACCATGAGTGAATGAGGAAAGGAGTAAATTAATGACTAAATGCATGTAATGGGTTTAAAAGTGCTTTGCAAACACAAAATAAAATTCTGGCAGTTACATGGAGACAGGGAATGGAAAAGGGGCAGGGTGGAGAGCGGGGATTAGAGGAAAAGCAGCAGTCCCAGGCTCCAGCAGGGGTGAGGCACGGCCATCCTCCCGGACGCCCCCTGCCCCTCCGCCCTGCTGCACAGACCACACCCGCCAGGTCCGTGAATCCCCCCGCCGACCCCGCGCAGGCCTCCTCTGGGCTGCTGAGCCTCTGACGGCGAGCACCTCTCTCCCCAGGCAGACGCTAAGAGGCAGGCTTCGTGCTCTGTCATTTTCCCCCTAAAATTGTCCTGAGAAACCCATGGTTACCATGACCCCAACCACGCTTCTTTGCTGAGTTATTCTGTAAGAGGCCGAGGACGAGGCACCAGAAGAGGAGGCCGCAGGAAAATGAGGAACCAACATGCAGGGTGAACAGGCTTGAAAATTTCAGCTCCAGGTTTTGCAGGGAGACTGGATTAAAGAATCAAATCAAATGAATTTTGCCATCAGACTAAGAGATCTGTCTCCCCCCAAATGCTTTACTTTGACAGTTGGCTTTAGGAGATTTGACAGAATTCATTTTTCTAGCACATAAGATCAAGGTATGAAATAAGACTCGTTCTATCATGAGAACTCTTAACCGCTTGACATAATTGTGGGTTATCCAGGGAAGGGTTTTTTTGGTTTTTTTTTTTTTTTTTGCCAAAACTGATGAATCTTTTGTTGTTGTTCTTTTTCCTCCTGCTGCCTTGTATTTCCGGGGCCTGGGAAAGGCCCTGTGGGGGAGGACTCAGCAGGACGTGGTGGGCGCGGGTGCAGAGGCCGGAGTCCCGGCCCAGCACGGCCCCCGTGCTCCTGCCTGCCTCGCAGTCACAGCGAGCACTGGGAGGTCGAGGGGAAAGACATCTATCCTCCTTTGAGCCTATCTTTCGAGAGATTATCAGAATAGACCAATATAAGAGTCAGCATTAGCCAATTACCCCCACTTCCTTATCTGTAGAAACAATGGACTTGCGGATGACATTTGCCTGTGGTGGGAGCTGCAGGTGCCGTGAGCCCCACGCATGAGCCCGCGGGGCACAGCCTGGCACGCGGTAGGATCTCCAGAAGCTGCCGTTTCCTCCCTACCTGCCTCACCCCACAGACCCCTGGGAGAGGGTCCGGGGCCCACACCTGATCCACAGTTTGCAGGAACCCCCCTGGGGCATTCCTCAGTGTCGGCTACCAGCCCCAAACCCAAACACTGTCATTTCTCTGGGTCTTCAGAAGTGACAAGAGGACACATAGTGGCTCCATCTCTAAAACCAGCATGTTTGCAAATGCCCGATCGCCTGCCTCCCCACCACGGGCGTGCGTGTGCACACATGTGTGGCACACGTATATGAGTGTGCACAGCCCCATGGGGAAGGACCAGACCCCCACATTCTTCAAGGTCCCCAATGTGACCTTCTGATGCTGCTCTAAAAGAAGCTCCGCAGAGCCACAGGGACATGGGGACGGATGGACAGAAGACGAGAGCTTCACTCACAGCCTCCAACGTGTGTCCCGGTCCCCGTCTGCTCAGCCTCACGTGTGGAAGGAATGTGTTTTTCATCAATCCTGTGATTATCTGGTGCATCACACAACTGTAGTGCACCATGTATTTGTTGTTCCCAAACCTACCTGCCTCCTCACCGCCCCCCAACCTGCCCGACTCCTACCTGTGCACCTCCCAGCAGCCTGCCCACCTCCTACATGCCCACCTACCTCCTACCTGTCTGCTCACCACCCGCCAGCCTGCATATCCCCTCCGGTGTCTGGCTATAGGCCTTCTGTGGGTTAAATGAGATACAGCATAAGAGCCTAGCTCAGAGCCTGGCACAAGGTAAGTGTTCAATTCAGAGCGGCCTGTGTTCTTGGAAACAAATGGGGCCTTCGGGAAAGAGTCAGAAGGACCTGAGTTCGAATTCAACTTCACTGCCCACTTGCCTAACCTCCCTGAGCCTCAGTTTCCTCATCAGTGAAATGGGGAAAACACAGCCTCACTTTTGGCATGGGACTAGGGGAAGAAATGGACCTGGAGGGGATGAATCAGACCCCACAGTGCCAAGCCCGGGCCTGCCCTGCCCTGGGATCACCGCAAACTGCAGTTTCCTTCCCCTCCTCGTCTCCGCCTTCTCCCCACCACTCCCTCTTTTGTCTCCACTTTGGACTCCTCAGGGTGGAATGAAGGGAGGGTGGGGAGAGGCGCAGAGCTGAAGTCCTGGTCACGACCCCAGTCCCACGCTCCAAGCCTCGGTTCCCGCAAAGCGTTGCCCAGGTTCTGGGGACCTGTAGGGATGGGGAGCTCACCAGCACCCCAACTGGAGGGCAAGTCCCAGAGCTGACTGCGGAGGGTGAGGCAAGGAGCCCCGCGCTGCCACAGCTCCCGGCACCAGCCCTGCAGGGCAGCCCGGGGCCACCCCCGGACAGGTGCCCTCAGCCCTGCGGGAGCGGTTTTCACGGGACCTCCGGCCACCACGGGACACGGGGAATCTGTGTGTCAGAGAGACAGCCATAAAAGATGAATAAAAGTAATAAAGAAAAAGGCAATCTAAAATCTCCCAGGAAAGGACAGGACCCATTTATCAACTTCTTTCTGAACCATTTGAAAAACCGACTCCTTAAACACAGTGTGTCTTCAGCTATTCATTCAGAGGGTGATGGAGCCGTGGGCCGTGGCCTGCAGGGCAGAGTCGGGAGAGCGGGGACCTCGCCCGTGGCTGCGATGTCCGGGGCGCAGCGGGTGACAATGTGGAGGGAAGGCCCCGCTCCGGGAGCTGCCTCCAGCTCTGCCCAAGCTCGCTGTGTGGCCTTGGGAAATCACACTCCCACACTCCCTCTCTGGTCCTCTCTCTTCCTTGACTCTTAGGGGCAGGGGAGGGGTGGAGAAGACACTAGATGAAAAGGCAAGAAGAAACCTCTTACATCTGAAAGGTCAGAATGGAAAGACCACAAAGGTGTGACCTTGGCGGTCACGACCTTCCCCCCAAACCTGGCTCCCAGGTCATGACTGACTGCACTGGAGGCTTCACCTCCACCAGCAACCCTGAGGTCATCCTCAACCCCTCTCATCCCCTCCAGCTTTTTCTGTTCCCCTCAGTATCCACCCAGCTTCAGGGACCACCGTTCAGGCCCTGAAAGCACCACCACCCTCCCTCCCACCACAGGACCTTTGCATGTGCTGTCCCCACGGTCGGGAGCCCACCTCCTCCTCATCTCCCCAGAGCTTCCGCTCCTCACCCCTCAGATCTCAGTGCAGGTGTCCCCTCCTCAGGGAAGCCCTCCTTCACCTTCCTGACAAAGTGGAGACCTGGGAAGCTCGTCCTCAGCACACTGGTCACAGGGCAGCTTGCCGGGTGTTTGGTGAACCTCTGTGCCCCCCACGGGCTGTGAGCTCTGGGCCAGGGAGTGTCATTTGTGGGGTTCAAGGCTGGAGCCCCCAGAACAGCGCCTGGTCCCCAACCCGCCACATGCTTCAGGCTCCGCTGCCTGTGCCCTGCTGTCCCCTCTCCTCCCCTCCCCTGAAACTCAAGCCCCCTTCAAGGCTCAGCTCAAGGGTCACCTCCTCCAGAAGGCTCTCTCTGGTTCCCTTTGGTGCCCTCTCTGCTCGTCCCTCCTCCATCCCCGGAAAACCCAGCTTCTGTCCCCTGACAGGGATTGTTTCAGTGTCACCGCTTGACCCTGAGCCACTGGAAGTGACTGGACCCTGAGCCACTGGAGGTGACTGGAGGTTTTCTTCTTCTCTCCCCGATGCCTGGCAGGCAGCCTGGCACACAGCAGCTTGCAAAGTGGGCTGGACAGATGAGGGAGGGAGGGAAGGAAGTGGGGAGGGAGGGAGGGAAGGAAGTGGGGAGGGAGGGATGCAGTACCAGCCCCCGTTTATTCGGGGCCCACCGTGTGCCAGGCACCGTGCTGACCACTCCAGCGTTGCTTCAGTAAATCCTCCCGCCACCTTGTCCCGTGCACTGACGTGCACCCATATTCCAGATGCGGACGTGAGGCTCAGGAGGTTGGGACACTCGCCCAAGGTCATGCAGCAAGTAAACTGAGGCAGGAGAACCCTTCCTGCTGCCTCCATCCGATGCCTCTCACAGTCCTCCTGGGCTGAGCCCACGCTTCACGGCCATGTCCAGAGCATCCCTGCTGATCCTGCCATCACTGGGGACCCACGACGGCTGATCTGGATGAAAGTTATGATCACAAACATCCAGGCTTAGTTCTAGGGCAACAAAGAAGGACCTGCCTTTTTCCAGTGCGTGTGCAGGGACAGATACGTCTGCCCAGAAGGGTCCCTGCCTATGTGACAGGGGCATCCACAGGAGACCCCCCAGCCCTGCCCATGGACACTCTCCATGCTCATCATCGGCGGAGATTCGTCCTCTCCCTGCCTGGGGCTGGCAGCCCTCCCAGGCCCACGCGGCACCTGCAGGTCCCTCTCCTCTGCCCGGGGAGCATCATCTATTAATCACAGGGACTCGGGCTGTAAAGTTAGGACCATCTGTGTCTCTCCAGTGAGCAGGGACCATGGGGTCATTCAAACCCTGGAGATTCTCAGAAGCGGAGGAAAAATCTCAGACAAAAAGCAGAGGGAGTAAAGAGGAAATAGGATGTGCCAGAGAATTAATCCGCTGCTCAGACATGAAAGAAACACGTTCGATTATTCTTTATTGCATTTCATTTGAATGTACACGTTGTACTTAGCTGCCTGCAAGCTTTGGATTACCCAGAGAGAAAGCACAATGAAAGATGAGAGAATAAAAACAAGATAAAAAAAAATTCCTGGAATTGGAACCACTCAGAGAGAGAAATAAAAGCCAGACTCGAGACAAAAGCAGCCACTTGGCACCGAGGACCTCTCAGCACCGACACCAGGTCCCTGTGGCCACGTGGCCCAGTGCCAGCAGCCCGCCAGCCCAGCAGTCCCGATCACTGGCGTCACGGAAAGTTCCGGGCTAGAGTCAGGAGGCCCAGGCTGTGATCTTGAGCCTGCTCCCACATGTTGTGTGACTTTGGGCAGGTCATTGCACCTCTCTGAGCCCCATTTCCCAGGGGAGCAATGAAATACCTGGACGAGGGGCGCCTGGGTGGCTCAGTCGTTAAGTGTCTGCCTTCGGCTCAGGTCGTGATCCCAGCATCCTGGGATCGAGCCCCGCATCGGGCTCCCTGCTCGGAGGGAAGCCTGCTTCTCCCTCTCCCACTCCCCTGCTTGTGTTCCCTCTCTCGCTGTGTCTCTCTCTGTCAAATAAATAAATAAAATCTTTAAAAAAAAAAAAAAAGAAATACCTGGACGAGATGCCCTTCAAGAATATGGGGAGTGCAGAGCAAGAAGGGATCACCCAAGGGCCAGGGCGGGAGAAGGGAACCCCGAGGAGATATCTCTGGGGGTCAGGAGCCCCTCCACAGAGCCCTTTGCTGAATCGATTGTGCAGAAGGGCACTGATGAACCAGTGCGGCTGTGCTGGGGACCCTGTGGGTGCGGCCATGCTGGGGACCCCGTGGGAGGGTGGGGAGGACCCCTGGTGCTTCCTACTTCCCTTCTGGCACATTCTGTCTCCCCCAGCACTCCAGCCCCTGTGCTCTCTGTCTCCCCCCATCAAAACTGCACCCAGGAAAGGCCCTGAAACACCCTCTCGCTGCAGAGCGATTGGCTGAGGAGGGGGAGGGGAAGGAGCAGGTGCCCGGTCTCCCGGAGCAGCCTCTTCTATTTTCCGAGAAATGAGCACTAAGAATCTCAGGCAGCGAAGAGAGAGGATCTTGGTGGAAGGGGGCCCTCCCACTTCCTGGCCGCTGGTTCTGCCCACATTCCAGCCCAGAAAACCGTGCAGGTGCAAGGGACTCTGGACGGCCCATTAGTCTAATGTCCAGCTGGGGGTGGGGGGCAGTGTGGGGGACAGAGAGAGGGGCCAGTGCCTCAGTGATGGCGCCCAGGGGGAGGCGGCTCCGACCTGCGCCTTCAACCCTGACACCAGCAGTGAGGCTTCCTCAGCTGCCCAGAGTGGGCGTGGGGCTCCCTGGCAGGCTCTGCAGATGGTCATGAAGCAGGCGCAGCCCTGGGCCGGGGACGGGCCAGCAGCCGGGCTGAGGCCCCACCACGTCAGCCTTTGATAAAAACACACTGATATTCATTCATATATTCATTCATGTACCCAACGTTTGTGTCCTCCCAAAATTCATATGTCAAAACTCAACCCCCTCCTGTGACGATGTGAGGAGGTGGGGCCTTTGGGATCCCATCGATGGGATCAGTGCCCTCCTAAAAGCCACCCAGAGCTTTCTCACTCCAACAGGTGAGGAGCCAGCTGGAAGTCCACAGGCTGCAACCCAGAAGAGGGTCGTGGGCAGAACATGCGGGGCCCTGAGTCAGCTTCCAGAACTGGGAGCTACATTTCCGCCGTTTACAAACTACCCAGCCTGTGGTAGCTTGTTAGAGCAGTGCGCACAGACCGAGGCATTCAGCAAACACTGAGCACGTGCCAAGTGTCATGTGTTGAGCATGGGCTCTGTGCCTCAGCGCTGAGTTAGGTGTGATCCCTGTCTCGGGAGGGAGGGTACATGGGCGCCTCTGCCCTCCCCCTGCCCTGCCCCTGCCTAGATGTGGCCCACCCGGCCCGGCCTCTCCAGGGGCCGACTCAAGCCACACACACTTCTCCTGAGAGGACCAGCAGGGGCCCAGCGGGCCAACCAGACAGGAACTCCAAGGCCATGGGGGGACAGCCGGGGGCTCTCTGCTGATCTCCCCAATCCAACCACCCCCTGGGAAGGTGTCATGCCCTCCACTTTACAGGTGAGGCAGCGAGGCCTGATCGCAGCTTGGTCAGTGTCTGAAGCCTGAGTTCACCTTCCCCCAAGGAACCACAGCTGTGCCCAGTCCGGGGTCCATCTCCTTGCCCGCTCATCGTGGCTTTGTGACCCTGGGCGAGGAAATGGCATCTCAGTTTCCCCATTGGTGAAGCAGGAAGAATCATAGCCCCTCCCTTGCAGAGTGGGTGGAAGAACGAAGTGACTCAGCATTGCAAAGGCCTGGCACGAGGGGAGGCTCACAGAAGTGCTGGAAGCAGCCCGCCAGGCTCTCAGCCCCCACCCCCACCCGAGGCCAGCGCTCCTTTCCTTTCCCTGGGCAGCCCCGCCAGCAAGTGCAGGTGCCACCTGCCGCTAGCTCGCTCAGTGCCCCAGCCAAGCCCTGTCTGCCTGACTGGGGGCCCAGAGAATGGGGCAGGGAGGGGGGAGCCTAAAGGCCCCAGGCTCCTCTAACCCACCGCAGGGCGGGGGTCTCCTAATAGTTACAAACAACACAGCATTTGAAATAAGAAAAACAACCACAACATTTCAGAGAGCCACAGTTTCATCTAAAGGAAAAAGAAGACAACACTAAAACGTCATTTTTCAGAAATTAAATAATGTTTTCTTTGCATTCTCCAATTCTTCCAGCAATCTGTCAAATGCAGAGACATGAGCTTCCACACAGGACGGCCCATGCTGGGGAGCCCGTGGCCCAGCAGGTCAAGTCCAGAGTGTGCTTGCCTGGAGAGGGCTAGGGCAAGAGCGAGGAGCTCACCTGCACTCCAGGGAGACCCGCTTCTGCTCTGGGGTCTCAGCTCTGCACCTGGGCATGCGCTGACCGAGGGGCCACACAGGCCAGCGTCTGGGTGCTCGGGCTTTGGGGGAACCCGACAGACCCAAGTTCCAGTCCTAGCTGTGTCACTTAGCAGCTGGGTGAGCATGGGCACAAAACCCAACCACTCTGAGTCTCAGTTTACTCATCTGTAAAATGACCACCAAAACAGTGCCCACATCACAGTCCCCATGGGAGTCTTCAATGAGGTCATGCCTGCAAAGCCCTGAGCTGGGGCCTGGCATATATTGGATACTCCAAACACATTAGCTGTTAATTTTGCACTTCCTTCAAGTTATTTATTATTATTATTATTATTATTATTAGTTTTCCAAAAAGTGGAATGTGTCTGAGAGAAAAAAAGTATGTTTAAAGATTCATGTCTCTTTGTTTATAATAATAAAAAATTATTATTAGATTGGTGATAGACCTCTAAATCCACAGCCTCTGAGACTTGGGGAGATGTGCTATGAAGGATGAAATGCATTCCTGTGAACTGCATTCCTGTGAAGGGCCCAAGGTGGGCAGACTTGCAGGAACAGGCTCTCATGTTTACCCTCCTCAGGCAAACCCAGGTCTGGGCCAGAAACTAACTGAGGTTTGAGGTGTTTACTCTGCTCGGTCCTCGAGGAGGAAGGAGCTGTCTGCCTTACCCATCTATAGCAGCAGGAAAACCACATGCCAGACTTCCGTGTCCAGCCAGGCTGCAGTAACAGGGTCTGGACTTAACCTTCCTGTCTGAAGTAACAGTGTCCAACCAAATAAACAAAAATATGAAATAAGAGCTTTCAAGGCACTGAACTTCAGACAATGAGGAACAATGATCCCTGAGAGACAGGAAATGAATGAGGTGAGCCCATGTTTGCTCCAGCATATGTGAGAGTTTCCAGCACAGGAAGGGTGAACTCAGGTGGAGCTGTGAACACCCTGAATTGTGAGTCTGAGGAGAACAAATCAACTAGAACTCACAGGACAGACTACTGTGGAGAGCTGCACAGAGAGCCCTGGAAACTGCAGAGGATCCTCCTCGAGTGTTCAGCCTAGTATAATCAGCATATATGTGTACAGAGAGCACTTAAGTCTTGGGAAAGAATCATCCAAGAGGATTGGAGGGAACCATGCCCAGTACTCACACCAGGCTGGGAAGGGTGCTGCTCCCACCATCTAGAATGGAAAAGAGCCTGACTCACAGAGCACTGGCTAGAGAACTCAGACAAGTCTTGCCTCAGTGGTGGGGGAAATTAATCCTAAGCTCTGCTCTGCTCCCACCAAACAATGCTTAAAAGCAAAACCCAAAAGAATCAGATTGTTTCTAGGCAACTTAAGTAGGTCCCAGAACAAAACTCAAGAATATGTATAAGGATACAAAAATATCCACCATTTTACAAAGGAAATTAAGAATGTCTGGTATCCAGTTAAAGATTACCAGGCATACAAAGCAGGGATATATGACCTATAATGAGGAGAAAATTGAGTAATTAAAACCAACCCTGAACTGACAGAAATGTTAGAATTTGGGGTGCCTGGGTGGCTCAGTCGTTAAGCATCTGCCTTCGGCTCAGGTCATGGTCCCAGGGTCCTGGGATCAAGCCCCACCTCGGGCTCCCTGCTTGGCGGGAAGCCTGCTTCTCCCTCTGCCACTCCCCCTGCTTGCGTTCCCTCTCTCGCTGTGTCTCTTTCTGTCAAATAAATAAATAAAATCTTAAAAAAAAAAAAAAAAAGAAATGTTAGAATTTGCAGACAAGGGCATTAAAACAGTTATTATCACTGTATTCTATATGTTCAAAAAGTTATGTAAAGACAAGGAAAAATATATTTTACAAGAGCCACATCAAAATTTACAGATGAAAACTACAATGTCTGAGATGAAAAGTTTACCAGATGGGATTAGTAGATTAAAAATTGCCAGAGAAAAGCGTGGTGAACTAGAAGGCATAGCAATGGAAACTATCCAAAAAGAAACACAAAGAAAAAATTTTATAAAAATAAAAAGAGCATCCGTGAACTGTGAGACAACTTCAAGGAAACTGATATTGATGTAATCTGAGTTTCCAGAAGAGGAAAAAGAAAGGGAGTGCGGTCAGAAAAATACTTGAAGAAATAATTTTTCTAAATTTGATAAAATCTTTAAACGCAGAGATACAAGAATCTCAATGGATGCCAAACACAAGAAACAAGAAGAAAAACAGACTGAGACACACCAGAATCAAATTTCTTAAAGCCAGTGATAAAGAGGTCTTAAAAGCCAACAGAAAAAAAAAAAAAAGAAACTTTAAGGACAAAGAAACAAAGATAACAATGACACTGGATTTCTTTTCAGAAATGATGAGAGCAAGACAGTGAGAAATATCCTTTAGGTATCAAAAGGAAAAAATAATCTGTGAACCTATAATTCTTTAACCAGTGAAAATGTCTTTCAAAATGAAGGTGAAATAAAAACTTTTTCAGACATATAAAATCTTCATTACAAAAAACATTAAAGATAGTCCTTCAGGCAGAAGGAAGATGATATCAGTTAGAAATATGGATCTACACAAAGAAATAAAGAGCACCAGAAATGTAAGATTTTTTTATTATTTAAGTTTCTTTAAGAGGTAATTGAAACACACACATACACACACAAATGGTAAATCTATCATCCTACATTCAGTGAAAATGTCTTTGAAAACACAATACCATTTACAATAGCCCCAAGAAAACTGTAATATTTAAGTACAAATCTAATAAAATGTACAGTATCTGTATGCCAAAAACAACAAAATGCTGTTGAAAGAAATTTTTAAAAGACCTAAATAAATGGAAAGATATACCATGTTCATGGATTGGAAAACTCAATAGAGTAAAGAGGTCAATATACCCCAACGTGATCTGTTAACTTAATCTAATACTAATCAAAATCCAAGCAGAATTTTCTAGTGTATATAGAGAAGTTGGCTCTAAAATATATTTGAAAAGGCAAATAAACTGAATAAACAACTTTGAAAATGAAGAACAAAGCTGAAGGAATCACACCTTGATTTTAAGACTATAAAGCTACAGCAACCAAGACAATGTGGTATGGCAGGAGACAGATATATAAGTCAGTGGAACAAAATAGCTTAGAAATAAGCTTACACAAATACAACCATTTCATATTTGACAAAAATGCAAAAGTACTTCAATGGAGGAAGGTGCCTTTTCAACAAATGGTGCTGTAACAATTGGTCATCCATCTCCTCTCCCCAAATAAATAAGTAAATAACATCATAACATAACATAAAATTAAAAAAAAACCCACACATGCAAAAAACACCTTGACCTAAACATCAAGATTAACTCAAAATAGGTATAGATCACAGATAAATATAGGAAACAAAATGTAAAACTAACATTTTTTTTGGATAAAATATTCACGATCTGGGTTTAGATGAAGAGTTCTTACAAATGACACCAAAAGCACAATCCATAAAAGGCAAAACTGATAAATTGGACTTCATCAAAATTAAAACCTTTTGCTCTTCAAAATACTTCATTAAGAGGATGACAAGACCAGCTACAAAACAAGGGACGTTATTTGCAAACCACTTATCCAACGGAGGATGGTGTCTAAAATATATAAAGAACTCTCTAAACTCAACAGTGAAACACACAATCTAATTAAAAATGGACAAAAGACATGAAGAGACATTTTATCAAAAGGCAGAGACAGATGGCAAGTAGGTGCATGGAAAGATGTTCAACATGATTAGCTATAGAAGCATGCAAATTAAAACTACAGTGAGACACCATCACATGCCTATTAGAATGGCTAAGATAAAAGACCAATGCTAGCGAGGAAGCAGATGAACCAGAACTTTTGTTCATTGCTAGTGAAAATGCAAAATAGGACAGCCACTCTGGAAAATCGTTTGACAGGTTCTTATGAAGTCCCCAAATATTTGGAAATTAGATCACATACTTCTAAATAACCCATGGGTCAAAGAAGGAATTGGCAGGGAAATTTAAAAGCACGTTAAAGTGAATGAAAATGAAAACACAACATATTAAAAATTCGTGGGATGCTAACGAGAGGGAAACTTTAGCACCACATGTCTTTATTTGAAAGAAAAGAGATTTCAAATTAATGACTTTAGTTTCTATATTAAGAAAGTTTAAAAAAGCAATTAAACCCAAACTCAGCAGAAGAAAGGAAGTAATAAGAAACAGAGCAGAAATCTACAAAATAGAAATCAGAAAACCAAGACAGGATATCAAAACAAAAAGCTGCTTCAAGAAAATTAATAAAATTGATTAACCTCAAGACAAATGGTCCAGAAAAAGAAAGAGAAGACAAAAAGTACTAATATCAGGTTGAGAACATGACATCATACAGATTCAGAACAAGTGAAAAGGATAGTGAACACCTTTATGTCAATAACTTGGACAGGTTAGAGGAAGTGAGCAAACTCCCTGAAAGATATCAGCTACCAAAGTCCAATCAAGAAGAAATAGACATTCTAGGTACTTTAAAACTTGAATTTCTCATTAAAACCTTTCCCCCTTCACACACACACACATACACACACACACACACAGAAACTACAGTCCCAAATGGTTTCACTTGAGAACTTTACTGTTTGAGGAAGAAATGGTACCAATTTATACACAGACTCTTCCAGAAAATAGAAGACGAGAGAGCCCTTCCCAGCTCATTCTGTAAAGTTGGTATCACCCTGATAACAAAACCTGACAAAGACATTACAGGAAAGGAAATCCCTTGTGAGCATAGATGCAAAATTTTGATATATCAAATCCAACAATACAGAATAATAATATAATAATAATAATAATAATGCATCATGATCAAGTGCAGTTTATCCTAGGAATGCAAGGTTAGTTTAGCATTGGAAAATCAGTCAATGTAATTCACCATAAAATAACCAAAAAAGAAAAACCATATAATCATCACAATAGCTGCCAAAAATAAATTTGACAAAATCTGATATTAATTATATGAGTGATCAGCAAACTAGGAACATAAGGGAGCTTCATCAACCTGACCAAGAGCATTTATGATACACCTACAGTTAACATCATTCTTAATAGTGAAATATTATTAAGATCAGGAACAAGACCAAAATACCCGTGCTCACCTCTTCTATACAAATTTTTATGGGAGGTTCTAGCTGGTACAATAAGGCAAGAGAAGAAATAAAGGCAAAGTGTGGAAAGGAAGAAGTAAAACTGTCTTTATTCATAGATGTGATGATTACCTTTGTAGAAAATATAATGGGATCTACAATAAAAGCTGCTAGAACAAATAAGTGAATTTAGCAAGGTTGTAAAATAAAACGTCAATACATGAACATCAATTGTATTTCTAGAGACCAGCAATGAAAACCAGAAATAAGAATTTTAAAACACCATTTACGATAGAATAGAAACCGTGAAATACTTAGGGATAAGTCTGACAAGAGATGTGATGAACACAAACTCTGAAAACTCCCAAACACTGCTGACAGAAATTGAGGAGGACCTAGGTAAATGGGGAGGAGCTCCATATTGTGGTTGGAAGATATTAATTCTCCCCAAACTGATTAATAGATTCAATGCAATCACCAGTGAAATCCCAACGGCCTTTTTAAATAGAAATTGGCAAATTGATTCTAAAAATCATATTGACATGCAAAGGACCTGGAAGAGCCAAAAGAAGAAAAAAATAGAGGACCAACACTACCTGACTTGAAGACTTACTGTAAAGTTTCAGAAAATAAGGTAATGTGTTGGTGGATAGACAAATTTTCCAGTGACAGAGACATCTAGACATCGGCTCATAGATACATGGACAACTGATTTTTGACACAAGGACAAAGGCAATTCAGTGGGAAAAGGATGATATTTTCAACAATGATGCTGAAACACTTGGATGTCCATAAGCAAAACAACAACAAACTCCTTGATTCATATGATACGGAAAATCTGTGTCCTAAGATGGCCGGGGAGACAGCGAGAGAGTCCAATCCTTGCCCTGGGGCTCTTCCGGGTCCTTCTCCCTGCCCCGCTTCACGCAGGCGCCAAAAGTGCCAAGTATGCGGAAGTAGAAGTATAAATTGCCTCCTTTGTTTGTGCTCAGGGCTCAGACCTTTGGAGACCACTCTCCTCTGAGCCCCGCTGGCGTTAAATAAACCTCCTGTCCTCCAAGATCTCCGGGTGCCACTTGGTTCTTCCGTCGGAAGATCCAGTCCAGGTTCTGTAACATTTGGTTCCCTGACCAGGAAACAACCGCACTAACCCATTGTTGCCACCAGTTTGGGGCAACGGCAGGGCGATGACAGAACGAGGGATCATAACGGAGAAGGTGCGCCCTGCCTAATTTTCAGCAGTCTCCTGCCCCGGTCGCCTCGGGCCGGCCCCGCTCTGCTGTTCCTGCTGGACTCAAGGAGACTTGGCAGGTGAGGACCTGGTCCCGATGTCTGATTCTGGTAAGGCCTGGGGCCCCAGGACCCAGACAGGCCCACCCCACTGGGGTGGAAGGGGAGCCTGATCACCTCCTAGAGACCTCTTAGAGGTCTCCCAGGTAGGGATTCCCAGGGAGGGAATGTAATAACTTCCGGAGTGTGAATGTGTGAGTGAATGTGCAGTCCGACCTGGCTCGCTCAAGCAGACTGATTCTGTGACTCCACAGGCCGGCACCCTTAAGGCCCCCAGAAGCCTACGGAGTCTGAGTGGGCCCGTCTGCGAGTCCATGGTGAACGGCATACAGTCTATGGTGGCACTGGACTAGTTTCCAATCGTAAGTCACAACGCTGAGACCGCTACGGCTAAGCTTCACCTAAGCTCCTTCAGGACATGGCCAGATGGGCATCTGACAGGCCTGGGGGTCTGGAATTTGCAGAGGTCGGAGGACCTGGGAGTCAAGTCGGCCTTCTCTAACAAGACAAGATCTCCAGCTGTTTAGGTTCTTTAGCTTCACAAAGCACCTTTCCCTGTCATCTCTGGGTGGTGGGAGGTTGGGGCGAGCTACCCCAGGGATGGGACAGGTCTCAGGTAGGGAGAGGCAGGGGACACTGGCTCTTCTGGAGAGGACTGGGGCAAGGAAGTCGGGGGAGGAACCCTACTAAAATGAAAACAGAGAAGAGGTCAGATCAAAAGTCAAGCTACTACACTGTTCAAAGGCAGATTCCGGTTGTCTGTCTGGGGTAGGGCTGACATTGGCGATTTAAACAAGATAACCCAGCGATACAGATCCTGCTGGTCCACTGGCCACACTCTGAACAACAAGGCTTAGACATTGTTTCCAAACCTCCTTTATAAGAGTCACCTGGGAGGACCTTGTTAAGAAGGCACTATTTGGGGGATGGGATAGCCAGGTGATGGGTATTATGGAGGGCACGTGTTGTGATGAGCACTGGGTGTAATACTATCCAGCCTATGTAAACCCACTGAATCAAAATGGGTGGGATGGGAGAATATCCCAGAAGCTGTGTATTTAAAAAAGCAACCCCCAGGGACACCTAAGTGGCTCAGAAAAAAACTGTCAGACTTGGGATACTGAGCCTCATGGGAGAAGGCACAAATCTGCCAACAACAGGTCTGATTTTCTCTGCCAACAACAGGTCCGGTCTTCTCCTCACCCAAGGGAAAAGAGAACTAGGGCCAGAGAGGAAAAGGATCCTCATCTCCCTGCCACAGCCCCAGACAAAAAGGGGCCTATGAGAATTCCTGGGGGCTGCAGGATTCTACCACATCTGGATCCGTGGTTCTCAGCAATAGCAAGACCCCTTTATGATCTCTTAGGGGGACCAGATCGAGAACCCCCTGCCTGGACTGAAAAGGAAAACATAGCGCTCAGGGTACTCACCCAGACTGTTGGCAACAGCCAGTTGCTTACCTGTCAAAGAAGCTGGACCCTGTGGCAGCGGGATGGCCACCATGCCTCAGGGCGCCAGCAGCCACAGTCCTACTCATCAAGGAGGCAGACAAACTTACCCTGGGGCAAGAAATTAACGTCAAGGTCCCTCATGCAGTTGTGTCCCTCATGAACACACAGGGACACCCGTTCCTTTCCAACTCTCGGCTAGCACAGTACCAAGGGCTCCCCTGCGAAAACCCACGGGTCACCCTCAAAACAGTACCTACAAGAGGGTGCCCGGAAAGCGGGTTATGCAGTAACCACAACCACTGAAGTCCTAGAAGCTAAGGCATTACCAGCTGGATGGTCAGCTCAACGGGCTGAATTATATGCCTTAGTCCGAGCCCTCACCCTCGGGGAGGGAAGCGAGTCAACATCTATACTGACTCAGTACGCCTTCGCTACTGTACATATACATGGAGCCATCCACAAGGAAAGGGGCCTCCTAACCGCAGCAGGAAAAGTTATCAAGAACAAGGAGGAGATACTGAGACTCCTCGAAGCCGTCTGGCTTCCAAAGGAAGTAGCAGTCCTGCGCTGTAAGGGACATCAGAAAGGAGATGACCCCATAGCGCGGGGAAATCATCTGGCAGATGAGGCAGCCAAGACTGCAGCCGGTGAGGACATGGACAGAGCCCCTTCCCTCACCATGGCCCTACCACCCCCGGAAGAAGTCCCTCCACCCAATTACACTAAAAAGGAAAAGGAATGGGCCATGGCTGAGGGGGCCACCCTGACTGAAAAGGGATGGTGGATGATGCCAGATGGGCGCATCTTTGTTCCAACAGCAACTGGAGGGCATCTAGTCAAGGAACACCATCGACTCACTCATCTGGGGAAAACTGCATTAGAGCCTTTCTCAGGAAGCACTACTGCGTCAGTCAGCTGCTGGCACTATGCCGAGCAACGAGTGAACGAAAAATAATGCTTGGTCTGCACCATGGTCCCCGCCAGGTGTCTGGAGGCTGGGAGCAACCCCTTCGAAGATCTAGAGGTAGACTTCACAGATGTGCAGCCGAGCAGGGAGTTCAGATATCTCCTAGTAATAGTGTGCACATACCCTGAATGGGTCAAAGCCTTCCCAACCAGGACGGAGCAAAGCCGGGAAGTAGCTTAAGTCCTCTTGTGGGAGATCGTGCCCCAGTTCCACCTGCCATTAACAGTCCATAGTGACAATGGGCCTGCATTTGTGGCAGACATTATCCGGGTCTTGACCAAATCTCTCAACATCACCTGGACACTCCACACCACTTAAGTTAAAGGAAAGGGGTTTTTGGGAGACCATGGGAATCAGGATGAACCCCGGCAAGTTGAGAACCCTCTGTGAATTGGAATGGCCCACCTTTGATGTCGGGTGGCCTTCAGAAGGGACATTGGATGTCCCAACGATTCATTGAATATGGTGAGTCGTAACAGGAGAACCAGGACACCCTGACCAGTTTCCGTACATTGACTCCTGGCTAGGAATTGCTCAGACCCTTCCCTGCTGGGTGCGATTTGCTTGCAATAGGCAGAGACAGGCCAGGATCTTAATCACCTCGTCCAAGTGACCTAAAGAAAATCAGCAAAAGCCCCAGTCTCCACAAATCCTAGCCAGAGATCCCGAGGACGAACCGAACCTGCCCCACCCTACACACTCTGCCGCCATCGGTTTCACCGGTGCCCCCAGGCCCAAAGGATCCACTTTCTCCAGGACCAGCAGCCAGGCTGCGTCCCAGGCCAGGTGCAAGCGCCCTCCAAATGCCGATACAAGAGATGCGGGAATCCAAGAGGTGCGATGAAGACGGGATGGTCCAACCCAGCCGATCCATGAAACATAACACCCCATCCTACTCTGAGAAACCACAGGCCGTGGTAGACCTCATAGAATCCCTCTTCCAGATTCATCGACCAACCTGGGAAGACTGCCAACAGTTACTCCGCACCCTGTTTAACGCAGAGGAAAGGAGGAGAATAATGAAAGGTGCACGGCAGGACCTGGAAGAGCACGCACCAGCGGGAGTCATCGACCCTGCTGCCTGGGCTAATACAGCCGCACCCGAAGAGCGCCCAGCATGGGACTTCACCACAACCGAGGGACAGGCCCACATCCGCTGGTACCAGGAGGCCCTCCTCCAGGGAATCCGGGTAGGAGCAAAGACCCCGAGGCACAAGAAAGCCAACAGATGGTAAACACCTCCTTCGTGGCTCAGGCTGCCCCAGACATCAGAAAAAACTTCAGAAACTAGAGGGTTTTGCCGGGATGAACATCACCCAACTAATAAAGATTGCCAGTAAGGTCTACATGAACAGGGAGGTCGCAGCCGAACGGGAAGCTGACAAAAAGATGAAAAAGAAAGTCAGCCTCCACGCCACCGCCCTGAAAGAAAAGGACAACACAAAGACAGGGAGACCCCAACCACTGAAAGGGGGGAAGCCCAGAACCCCCTTGGCAAGGGATCAATGTGCCTACTGTAAAGAGAAAGGGCATTGGAAAAACGAATGCCCAACCGCTACAAGGAAGAACCCCGAGAGGAAGACCTCATAGGCCTTGTGGGAATGGACTTAGACTGAGGGGGACCGGGCTCTTTCCTCCTTGGCCTCCATGAGCCCACGGTCAGAATGAAGGTGGGGGGCCAACCAGTGACTTTTATTGTTGATACTGGGGCCAAGCACTCTGTTGTCATCTCCCAGTGGCCCCTTTCAGCAAAAGGACTGCAACCATCCTTGGGGCCACCGGGACGTGGGTGATACAACAGCCCTTTTGCCAGGCTCACCAGTGTGAACTCGGGGGCCACAAGGTCCGACATGAATTCCTTTATCTGCCTGATTGCCCCATCCCTCTCCTGCACCGACACACTAGCCTCCGATTGAACCCAAGGCAAGAGGAGACAGGGTCTCTGAACAGTAGAGCGAATGAAAGGGAACCTTAGCAAAGTTTTGTCAGGAGACTAACTTCCATGGCCGGATCTGCTACCCCTAGCTCTCCTGCGTGCTCGCTGCATGCCCAGGACATCAGGTTTCTCCCCATTCGAATTAATATATGGACGGCCTCCCCTGTGCTTGGGAAGCCTTCCAGGAAACTTGCATCAGGTTGGAGATAAAGGGATAAAGGAGCAGCTTCAGGCCCTGGGGGCCACCCTACATAAATTACAAACGTACACCTTTGAGAGGGCTCCAATCTCCTTAGGGTCTCAGGTACACTCCTTCCAGACAGGGGACTCAGTATGGGTCAAAGATTGGAAGAAAGAAGAAAGCTCATCATTCAGAGGAGGAGCCGCACCAGTGGAGAGCCCAGCCAGACTTCACGAACACGAGACCCCACTGACTGATGGACACCTGCTCACCGTGGTCCCTGCTCTCATCAGCGTGATTTCCCTCATCTTGGGAGTTGGACTCTACACTGTTGCTCCTCCTGACTGGACTTTCCCCCAGAGACTTCTACCTAAGGTCATAGATCCCACTTTTACTGGCCCTCTGCTGTCTTACTCCTAAGTGCATTTCACCATGGTTTTCCTGACCGCAGTCAGTCCTGGTCTTCTGCTACCTGGTGTGCTGTTAAGTTTATGATTAAGTCTGTGTTAACCCCAAGCCTTGCAGTTCACCCTCAGAGTCAAACAGAATGATGCCCTCTAAACTAGGTGTTTAGAGGGGTATCAAAGGGGGGAATGATAAGGAAAATCTGTGTCCTAAGATGGCCAACCGAGCCAGCGAGAGAGTCCCAGTCCTTGCCCCGGGGCTCTTCCAGGTTCTTCTCCCTGCCCCGCTTTGCGCACGTGCCAAAAGTGCCAAGTATGTGGAAGTAAAAGTGTATAAATTACCTCCTTTTTTTGTGCTCAGGGCTCAGACCTTTGGAGACCACTCTCCTCTGAGCCCACCGGCGTTAAATGAACCTCCTGTCCTCCAAGATCTCCGAGTGCCGCTTGGTTCTTCCATCAGGCTGTCCAGTCCAGGTTCCATAACACATACCTTGCACCATCTACAAAAACTAACTCAGTATTCATGATAGACCTAAATTCAAAACCTATAGCTATAAAAACTTCTAGCAAAAACATAGGAGAAAATTATGACCTTGAGTTTGGCAAAGAAAAATCTCTTAGGTACACCAAAAGCACATCCTTAAAAGAAGAAATTGGCAAGTTGGATTCCATCCAAATTTAAAACTGCTCTTCAAAAAAAAAAAAAAAAAAAAGAATGAAAAGATGGGTCAGAAACTAGAACATAGTTGCCAATCATATATTTAATAAA
Organism: Halichoerus grypus; assembly: GCF_964656455.1. NCBI lineage: Eukaryota > Metazoa > Chordata > Mammalia > Carnivora > Phocidae > Halichoerus > Halichoerus grypus. Next base: position 165,304,533 of record NC_135716.1, read on the forward strand.
AGACTTGTTTACAAAATCTACAAAAATTCACCTAATTAGGATGGTTTAAATTAAAAACACTGACCACAGAAGGGTTGGTGAGGACCTGCAGGAAATGAAACTTACACAAGGATGCCACCTACTATGTGTAAGACAATGTGTTCATTTCTTAAAAAATTGAAACATACCCCTACCATATTATCCAGCCATGCCACTCTTCCATATCTGTCCAAAAGAAGAGAAAGCATGCTATCTATACAAAGGCTTGCACGTGAATGCTCATAGCAATTTTATGTGGTAATAGCCAAAGCCCAAGACAACTCAAATATCTATCAACAGGTGAAGGAATAAATACATTTTTATATATCCATACAACGGAATACTCTTCATCATTAAAATGAACTACTGAGACCCACAGCATGGATGACTCTCAATATAACTACACAGAGTACACATACTATATGATTCCATTGATATGAAATGTAGAAAACGAAATTTAATCTGTAGTTACAGCCAGCCGGTCAGCAGAGGGGCATGGCAAGGGTGGGACGGTGGGCTGGCCAAGGGGCATGAGGATATTGTTCACTACCTTGACTGCGGGGATGGTTTCATCTTGACTGTGGGGTTGGCACCTGAACAAACTCACCACATGGCGCATTTTTGAAATGGAAATTTATTTTATGTCTGTAATCCCTCAACACAGCTGTTAAAATATACTAATAAGGGTCACCTGGGTGGCTCAGTTGGTTAAGCATCTGCTTTGGCTCAGGGTCCTGGGATCGAGCCCCACATTGGACTCCCTGCTCAGTGGGGAGTCTGCTTCTCCGTCTCCCTCTGCCTGCCGCTCCCTGTGCTTGTGCTCTCTCTCCCTCTCTCTCTCTGTCAATTAAATAAATAAAATCTTTTAAAAATAAATAAAATAAAATATACTAATAAAATTGGAAAGGGGGAAGATCAGTCCAGCCGTCAGCTCGTTTCGGTGAGCCCGTTCTGCTGTCCTCCAGCCCACTGCACTGTCCTGTCAGGGGCCCCAGGACCCTGGCACACTGGCCCCTGCCGGCTACCGCTTACAGGCGGGCAGACCCAGCCTTCCCGAGCTCTCATGTGGGGAAAAGCAGATTCCATCGGTGTGATTATGGAGAGGGGCAGGGGAAGCAAGCAAGGCCCTCAGAGGACATGGAGTCAAGCCGAGATGGTCCCTCCCCACCAGGGGCGCGGGTGGGTGATAAGTGTGCTCTTACTACTCACTCGTGCCCTATGATTTAATATAGTTCTGACATTTCTCCAGCTGAGTGGCAGCCAAGAATCTGGCTGCGTGCGATCGGGTGGATAAAAGCCCGAGCAAAGGGCACAGAGATCTCGGCTGCCTGTCATTTTGCCACCCACTCTGCCAGAGCCCAGATGGCACGAACATTGAGGGGGTGAGAGTGAGAAGACAAGAGAAAAAGAGATGGAGAATTCCAGAAATGGCGCCTTCTTGGAGAGTCATGTGGCTCTGCTGCCGTCCCTATGACAGGTGGGGCATTGGGGAGGCTGCATCCCACTGCGCAGAGGGGACCCCGCCACGGGCGGTGGCTTCTGAGCACCTGCTGTGTCTGGGCCAGCGCGGTCTCCAGGGACACAGCAGCGACAGGCCAGGTGAGGCCCCTGGACACCCATCATGAGGATGATAATGGCAAGTGACAATCCTTCGTCCTCTCTATGTGCCGGCTCTGTGCTAAGATCTCCACTCCAGTGATTGTTCCCAGGGGACGTTTGAGGAGGTCCAGAGACACTTTGGGTGTCATGTACGGAGAGAGGTGGGAAAGGCTGCCGGCATCTAGTGCGTAGAGAGCAGCGATGCTGGACACACCCTACAATGCACAGGACAGTCCCCATGGCAAGGGATTATCTGGCCCAAATGGCAATGCTCTATAGTCATTTCTCATTAACCCTCACAACCGCCCTGGGAGGTAGGATTATTGTCATTCCCATTTTACAGAAGAGGAAACTGAGACCCAGAGAGGCGAAGCAAGTCCCCAGCCGTGACATAGCTGTGGCAAGGCCGAATTCGGACTCCAAGCAGGTGTGTGCCCAGAGTCTACACCCTGGCCTGCACGGAGCATACCATACAGAATGGCCAGAGCACTCCGGGAGCCCAGGCCCCAAGTCCAAGTCCCACGGAGCCCTGTGGAGCACCGGGTGAGTTATCAAACCTCCCCGCACCAGCACTTTATTTTGAAAATCGGGCTCCTCCTCCTGGCCTGGGGAGCCTGGGGTGAATGGAAACCCTCTCTATGTGTGAAAATATTGGGGAAATAGAAGGGATCTCACATTCATTCATTTATTTACCAAATATTTACTGGGCCCTGACCACATGCTTGACACGGTGCTAGGCACCAGGGATGAGCGGTGAAGGACACCCAGAGGTCCCTGCACTTGGGTACTTATCCAAGCATGGACCTGGAGTCAGACGACCAGGCCCAGAGTCCGGGCTTTGTTCTTCACCAGCCAGGGGGCCCCGGGAGCCCCAACACTCTGCCTCTGAGGTCCCCTTCCCTCCTCTGTAAGGCCTGAGAGCACCACGGGCTCCTCCTGGAGGGCTGTGGGACGAGGTCAAATCAGACAATGCGTGGAGCGCTCCCAGCACTGGTCCCGCACAAAAGTGAGTGATGAATATTCATTTTTATTATTCATGATGATGATACTTAACCACAACCCTTTCGATAAAATATAAAACCAGGGGTTGTCACTGCATCCTCTTGTGAGACTTCTCCCATTAGCACCCATTCCTGGAATCAGTCCCCAGCTTTGACTTGAGCCAGCCCAGTGGGCTCTCCTGACCAGAGAGCCCCAACTCACTTCCTATCCGGGCAGGGTAGCAGGAACCAGGAGTCCCTCCCTGCCCATCCCGATTCCAGAGGCACTGGATCCTCCCTGGTTATAGCTGGGAGTGGGGTTGGAGAGAAAAAGGAAAGGGCGAGAGGAGGGGCTGAAGCAGATAGCAGGGAGAAGGATGGCTGTCCTCTCGGATGCAGAGAGAGAACACAACTCTTGAACTGAGTGGGTATTTATTTCAAGATTTCTAGCAGCTCATCAACTTGAGAAATTTTTAAACTATAATTTAAAACAATACCATGTGTCTAAATCTGGCCTTTTCTGATGCTCAGATTTCAACCCCTGCATCACGCACCTGCCTCCTGTCCCCCAGCTTGGAGGCCCCGACTCTCCAGACTGGCCTGCAGAGATGACTGCCTGGGGCCCCGTGGTCTCTGTCCTCTGACACCCCAGGGCCTGAGCACCAAGCTGGGAGGGAAGCGAGCTGGGTGCAGGAGAGTGTTGTGACCACTTCCTAGTTTGGAGCCATAGGCAGGTCCCTCCACCTCCATAGGCCTCGACGTCCTCATCTATAAAATGGGTTGTGGCAGACAATGTGATCGTGTGGGAGGAACCACGGGGCCCATAGCACCGCCCAGCAAAGACAGAGCAACGTGGAAAATCGATTGGAATAGTTGAATTGCAATGGTAGAAAAGCCAACCACCTAAGTCAACCTAATCAGAAAGAGAACAGTTTTTGTCCAAGGTAACTAAAAGTACGTGCAGGGCCCAGCTCAGACTTAGCCCCTGCCGTTGCCCACAAGAGAAGAAAGGAAAGTGGAACCTCCCCGTGCTCCTCACTGTGGGACTAGAAGCCCAACACCCTTTATGCTGGGCAGGGGGTGGCCAGAGGGGCATCGAGCTGAAATAGGAACACAGGTTTCCCAGGGCAGATGTGTGACTCGGGTGGGGGGGCAGGATGCGCAGGGGTGCTCACAGCCAGCCCTGGGGTGAGTGAGGTCCAGTAGCCCTTCCCAGGGGCTCTGGAGAGGCCGATGCTGACCCCAAGGGGCAGAATGTGCTGACGGGGATTTCGGGCACCACAGGGAGGCCGTTCTGGTGCCAGGAGCCTTCACTGTGCTGGCGGGGGAGCTCAGCTGGCGGGGGGCTGACCCTGCAGCTCAGAGGGGCAGAGCCGGGAAGGGGCTCCGGGGGCAGTGGCCACCCTCGGGCTGTGCCTCTCCCTGGGCTGGGGACCAACGCTCTGGCTAGAAAGCCTGAGCGTGGCCACCTCTGCCCCTGGTCCTGCCTCAGTCCCTAATGGGGCCCCTGCCTGGGACCAGGCCTTGCTGGGCTGGGGCCTACACTGCTCCCACAGCCCCTCCCTCTGCCAAATCACGGCCCCTCCACCAACAGTAGGGCATTGCCACCCTCACTGGCCCAGCAGCCATAGTACTTGGTCACTATGGTAACAGCATCGACAACTACGACAACAATAATAATAATGGAAACATTCAGTGAGTACCAACCATGTGCCGGCCCTATTCTAAATGACTTTCATGCACTATCTTATTTAACAGGCCTTTCGAAAAGTCCTAAGAAGAAGAGATTCTGGGTTAATTTACTAAAAAATCCATTTTGTAAATAGTCAATTCATCAAATTACCAACTCACCAAAAATCTATTTGCCCAATGATCCGTGAGATGCCCAGTGACAGGTAGATACAGGAGCCCCGTCTGGCCCCAGACACCCGGCCCCTGCTTCGCCCGGTGGGGGCGGGGGGGGGCGGGGAGAGGCGCAGACAGAGGCAGGGCTAAGGCCCTAGAGGCCCAGGTACCAGTCTAAAACACCCAGACAGGCCGTGTTGAAAGGGAAGGAAGCCCGCCCATTTGCTGGATTGCTTTTCTGCGAAGGGGCTTCTGGAGATGATGAAACTGAGGTACAGAGAAGTCAGGTAACTGGCCCCAGGTCACCCAGGCCGGGATTCAGATCCAGCCTTGTTTTGCCAAATCCTCCTGCCACAGGGCACACCCAAGAAGTATGGCTCTGTGCTGCTCAGATACCCTGACCTCAGGGCCGCCTGTGAGCCATCCTCCCCTCTCCGGGCCTCCCTGGGCCTCATCTTTCTTGTCTGTGAAGACTAAGTTGGACTGAATTATCTCTAAGACTCCACTGGGCTGACTTTCTATGACATGAAGGCTCAGAGACAGCTAGCAACCTGCCCAGGGCCACACAGCTGGCCCGCTGGAGAGCAGCACCTGCCCCAGACTTCCTGCCTCTCTCCTTCTCGCTATTTCCTTCACACACCCTCCTGGGACACCTCTTGGGCATGAATCCCCTGGAAAGGCTGTTTTGGTCACTTTCACAAGGCAAAAAGTGACCATGTCAAGAGATGAGTGAAAAATCACACAGGTGAAGAATTCGTTCCGGACACAACTTAACTAACGGCACTGTCTACACACGCAGCTCTGACACTCGCCTCCAAGCCGGAAGCGGGTGGTGCCCCATTGGATCTGTCATCCACGCAGGAGGGTCCTGGGTCGCCGCACCCCAGCCCTGCCCGTAGGCCCGGAACCCCCAGATGCTCCCACCCCTGGAGATTTGCGTCACGAAGGGGCTCGTGCTGCGGATGGAACTGGGGGTGAACAGACGCCAGGGGGCGCGACCAGGACCAGGGAGTGCGTAGTGGGGCCACGCCCACAGGGAGTGCTTCTGCGCGCCACGCTGAGTCCTCCAAGGAGGGTGTGGGTGTGAGGGGTTTGTTTGGAAGTGACCCCAGGAAGCCCCAGCAAGGGGAGAAGAGGCATGAAGGGAAGGAGGGGAAGAAAGCCACACTGGCTAGATTTCCAGACCCCGACTTTCCCCAGAGCAAGAGATGCCCACCGTGCCCTCTCCCCGCCCCCCTCTCCTGGTGCTGCCCGGACCATCCCAAAGCCAAGTTCCCGCAGCAAGACCCCTGAGCAGCCGAGGCCCGCCTCTTTCAGCTCTGTCCGTTCAATGTCCAAGCTGACGTGGGGTTACGGGATAACCCGGCTGAGAGCCCCACTGAGTACTCACCGCCTGCAGCTCTGGGCAGAGCACCTCACATGGCGTAGCGCCTCACAACGAACCCATTTTCCAGAGATGGAAACTGAGGCAGAGAGCAAGGTGCCCAGCACGGTCCTTGTAACAACAGCAGGGCCGTCACGCAAAAGTAACTCAGTAAATGCAATTCCTGTGGACCAGGGGTTGTCAAAGTGGGGTTGCCAGGCCAGCAACAGCAGCATCACCTGGACGCTTGTTAGAAATGCAAATTCTCCATCTCTCCCCAGCTCGCCTGGCCTTTAAGGGCCTGGACTCTAAAACCAGAGTGCTCAGGTTTGAACCCCGGCTCTGGCACTAACCGCTTCCATGGCTTCAGGCCAATCACTTATCTCCCTGTGCCTCGGTTTCCCCAGATGTCAAATAGGAAGGCTAATGCAATAGACCTCACGGGGTTTTATGAGGATTAACTGAGTTCCTGTAGGTGAACTGCTTAGAGCAGAGCTGCCCAGGCCGGGTCTGCTGTTATGTGCTGCATTCCTTATCCACAGCCCAGCGAGATGGGGACATTCAGAAGCCATGGCCACCTAGCGGGGAGTGCTCTTCCCCCCAGACCCCCCACATCTGTGCCCTGCCCCCATTAGGCTGCCCAACACAGGGTCGAGGTCTACGATCGGGAAGAAAGCCTTGCTTGGCTGCCAGCATCTTATCTACGCCCGGGAGCTCAGCACTGCTGTGGGCACGGGGCTGGGGAGGTTGCTGGGGGCACGGAAGCATGGCCGTGTGCACCTGCCTGCTTTCCTACCTGGCACTGAGAGAGCTCGGCTGTACCTTTTATTTTCTTTGAACAAATCAGCTCTCCACACAGAGTGCGCTGTGTCCAGAGAGCGGAGGTCTAGAGACCTCTGCAGAATCTCCCGTTCTGCGGGTTTTATTGGTCTGACTCACAGTCAACTCCTGTCCCCTCCAGGGATCACCCAAGGCCTGGCTGTGTGTTCAAAGCCCCATGTGTTCCTCCCCCAGCTGGATGGCTGTTTTCTCTCTCGTGTTTTCCTTTCCTCTCTCTCTCTCCCTCCCTCTGTCCCTCTCTCTTCCCTCCTCCTCCCCTCCATCTCTCCCTCATCCTCCCTTGCTGGTTCTAATCTCTGTGAACAGGAAAGCACACATTGAGAATGGTGCTTTTATTCATTAGGATTTATTCCCTTTATTGAAGCGCTCTGAAATGGAGGTTTTCAAAAGAGACAAGGATGGCACTGGCGGTGATTAATATTCCCCTGCTCTCTAGAAAACAGGAATGATTCCAGGGTATGGATTTCTTCTTAAGGAACTTCAGCATGGGAGATGCTGGGAGGCCAGCCCGTGGATTAACAGATACCCCACCAGGCAAAACAAGAATTCAGAGGAAAAGACGGTCACCAAGCTGAGAGACCAGAGGGTGAACCTTGAGGAAGAATTAGGGATACTCCAAGACAGGGGCTGGAGCCAGGGTGGCTCCCCTTTACCAGGACAGCTGGATGCTCTAGGCCTGGAGAGAGGGAAGGAGGAAGGCAGGGAGGGTGTGTTAAGGAGGGAGGGAAGGATCTGCCCAACAATGGGACAGGTACACTTGTCAGGGGGTGAGCTCCCCATCCCCCACGAGAGTCCCAGTTATTACTGGCAGGACAGGGAAGAGAGCACATCCTGATTACAGGAGGGGGCTGGACTAAGGTCACTTCCTGTGCTAAGATTCTGGTTCCAGGGTTTCTAATTCAGCTTCACATTTCTCTGAATCATTCTGTATTTCTAAGGTCCAGGCATGCTGTGAATGTGGTTACAAGTTTTTCTGAGCAATTCCTTAATTCTCAGATTCTTTGGGCCTGTGATTCTATGAATGCATCTGTGATCCTATAATTCTAGGATCTTGTGAAAAGGATAAGACTCTCAGATTCTGCAATTCAAAGACTCCATTAAGGTAGCTTTGAGTCTATGAAAGCCGCTCTAATTCCCAGATCCTATGCGTCACAGGTGCCACGAAAGGACGGGCAGATCTGAAGATCCAGGAAGCTTCCACGACCCTCCACCCACCATTGTCAGTATCTGCAGAGGGAGGACACTGGGCTGCTGAGCTGCAAGCTCCTCTCAGCGCTCGAGGTGGGTCCCCGGGAGCCCCTGAGCCCGCGTGCCCCATCCCCCATCCTGGCTCACCCCAGTCTCCCCCATCAAGGGTCTCAGGGTCCTAGGAATGAACCAAGCATGCCAGAAGAGCCCCCCCTTCCCCATCACCACCCCTACCTGAACCTGGTTAACCTGACAGCAGAAATGGACACCTCCAGGAAGGCCCTGGTACTTGACACCAATCTGTGTCAAAGTGTTTTTGGACTCCTCCACCCACAACTCCCTGGGAACACCCCCAAAACAGGGCTAGGCCCACTCCTGGCTTCTCTCCTCCAGCCCCTCCAGCCCCTGGGCAGGGCAGCCAGCATGGACGCACCAGCTGGGAGCTCCCTGGCAGCATTCTCTGCTCTAACTCCCGAATTTGATGGACCTGGGCTCTCCTGAGCTCACCCCCACAGGCTGAGTGGGCTGAATGGCCCCAAAGCCCCAGCTGACAGCCCATGAGGCCAACACTTCGGCAGACGTGCTCCCAGCCCCACACATTTTTCCCTGGGATATTAATTACGAAGAGGATAGTGGGCACAGCCTTTGCTAAGTGGAATTTTCTGGTGCGTCTCCCTCAGTACAAGCCGCCTGGGGAGGGGAAGGTAGGAGCCCACTTGCATTTCAGTTCTGTTTGTTGTTCCTGATGCACACGCCCTGTTCCATCATGGAGTCTCTCCCAGATTCACTGTTAATCTGGGGTGCTCTCGGTGGGCTCTGAGCAATGGGTTCGGCTGGGTTTCTCTGGAAAGGAACTGGATCCAGGGAGGGGAGAAGCAGAGACTAGGCCGGCAGGGCTGGAATTCTGGAGGAGGCTGGATTCACACTCAGTCCTCCAGGACGGCCCAGGGGCCACTCCCCACCCACCAGACCTCCACAGGAAGGCTGGGGTCCCCGGGCATCTGTGGCAGAGGGAACCCGGAGCTCAGAGCCTGGCAGACTTGGCTGTGGGGACAGGGACAATCCACTCCCCTCCCTGGGCCCCAGGAGGCTCCCTGGAAATAGCCCCAGCTGGAGGGGCCTGAGCCCCGTGAGCTGGCAGGGATGCTCTGATCCTCAGGGGAGGGGGCAGAGGTTTCCAGGGGCTCTCAGCTCAGGTATTCCATCCTTTTCCAGTCTGAGGCTCAGGGGCCTGGCAGGCCTGTGCACGGCTCATCCTCAGGGACCCATGGGTCACTGACCCCACCTTCTCCCCGTGAAGTGTCAGTCTCATCTCAGGGACCTCAGCAGCCAGAGCTGAGTAGCCAAGGGCTGGCCCAGGGCCTCATGTTCCCTCCAACATACTGGTACCTGAAAGGAAGCCACACTGGGCCCCAAGTGGCGTCTCAGGCAGCCCAGGGGAGCTGTTTGGGACATAAGGCCTGCTTAGGGAGCTCTGCTCACCGCGGAGCCAGGCAGCAAGCGACACTCTCAAGAAACAGGTGGGGTCTAGTGCCAGTGACAGCCTGGCTCACTGGGAGGAACAAGGAGGGACCTCCTGAGCCTAAGCCACCAGACAGACTGTCCAACCATAGCTGGGCCCAGAGACAGCTGGCTCACCACCACCAGGGGCCCACTTGGCCAGGTGGGAGAACGGCAGGCAGGGGTCTCAGATGCTCACCCCCTTGGATATAGACACCCCTCATGTACAGCCTCATATCCTCCGTCAGAGCACTCAGCACCCACCCAGGCCTCCCGGCAGGCCGCCTCAAGGAGTGCAGATGAGTCCTGGGCTATGCCCTCCAGTGGGGAGGAGAAGAACAGGGCTGCTCGGGGTTAAACCTCCCTCAGCCAGGGACTGATTCCCACACGGGAGGAGGGACATTCGCTGGCGGCCAGGCAGCCAGGGTACCACCAACCCGCTTCCTGTGAACTTGGGGTCCAGGGGGCATCACTGGCCGCAGCTGCCTGGCCTCCTCTGGCCAGATAGGAATGGAGGGGAGACCTGCACCCACCCAGGCTAAGGTAGGACAGGCCTTTGGCTCAAGGACCAGACAGCAGGCCCCCTAGGGGTGGGAAGATGCTTGGGAAGCCAGAATCATTGGGGGCCGGCCCAGAACCGCGCGGCCACATTCCCGCTCCGGCCCGTGTGCCACTTTGTGCCCAGGAGCTCGGGTCGCTGCTATAGTAACCGCACACACAGCCGGGGTGACACAGGTGGGTCCGGGGCAGGGCTGAAGGGAGAGACACAGGGCTGAGGACCTGAGGGAGGGGCTGGCCTGGGAGAGAAGGGGGAGGGGGAGGGCGGCAGGTTGCGTGTGGAGCCCCCACTCCTCTCCAGGCCCTGGGTGGGTGCGTCGCATACTTTACCTTATGTAACCCTCACAACGCTTCACAGCAAAGATGCCGTTTCCCTCTTGAGCACGGACGGGCACCTTACCCTGTGCTCTCCCCATTTCCTAGGTGAGCAAACTGAGACCCAGAAATGCAGTCATGAGCCCGGAGTCACACACCATGTCAGGGACAGTCCAGGACTCCCCAGCTCTTTGGATTGTGGATTGGCTGTTCTCCCCAGGGAGCCTGAGGGCCTTTCTCAGGGACCCTATAGTCACACTTCCGTCTGGAGACCGAAACCAGGTAACGATTCGAATAGGGGATGCTTACTATAAAGAATGACTGAGCTATGACAGGGGCTGACTCCAAGGATGTAAGGAGACATCTGAAGGGACTCCTGGGACTGAGGAAGGACAGGCCAGCGTTCAAACCTCGGTGGCAGAGAAGTTGCTGGTTTCTGCCAGAGCAGGTGTCAGCCAGCAGGAAGCACCGTTAGCACCTCGGCTCGGGTCAGCCAGGGCTCATGAGCGTGCACGGAGGCGGCTGCTGGGCTGTGCAGGTCAGGCCTGGGGCACGTGGTCCCCTGGGGATCACCTGTGGCTGGGGGCCACAGGGAGGTGGTCCCCAGACCCGGGATGGCTGTGAGCTGGCCAAGGGGCCATGCACTCGGAGTGTAGGGCTGGGGCAAAGCACCACTGGACGTCCCCCACTCCACCTCGAACCACCAGGTGCCCCAGAAGCCAGAAAAAGCAAAATGAAATGAGGCTGACCAGGGAGAGGCCCCTTCCCTGGCAGCGTCCCTCCAGCGCCCTCTGCCGACAAAGCCCAACATGGTGGTCTCGCCCAGGAGAGGCGCTCAGAGTCCAGTCCTTCTCCAAGGACCAGGGACTCAAGAGCGAGTTGGGGGCGGAGAGGCAATAAATCAGGGGTCTGCAAACTACCCCCGAAGTTCACATCCGGCTTGTCACCTGTTTTGGTGTGGTTCATGAGTCAAGAACGGTTGTGACATTTTTAAATGATGGCAAAATAATCAAGAGAAGAATATTTTCTGACATGAAATTACATGAAATTCGGTGTCATAAGTAAGTTTTGAATTGTGTCAGTTTAAAAATCGTGGGGATTTGCTTTTTCTGTCTGGTTATACAAATACCTACATCGTATCCTCAATTTGTCTCTTGGACCACCAATCCGAAAATATTTAATATCTTGGCCTTTATGGGAAGTTTGACGACTCCTGGCAGTTGAATTGGTAACCCCTGGCAGTTGAATAGGGCTCCCTTGGTCACCATGAATTGCCCCCATGCCACCTCCCACAACTGGAAGGGCTGTGACGCCCTGCCTGGCAAAGCCTCTGGACGGCTCATGGACATGGAGATGGAAAAGGAGCCCACTCGGGAACCCTCCACAAACACCTTGGGGTAAGGGATCCAGGAGGGGGCCTGGCTGGAGGACGCATCATAGTCTTCTCTGAAGGTACAGGCTTCCTTCATGGGAGAGAGGTCACTGCCCTCCTTAGGAGCTTTGGGAGGAGATGTTAAAAAGGTCAAGTGACAGGGACAGAACCAGCTCTGTGACGAGGCCTGAGCCCTACTTCCTGCCAGGGACTTGTGTTTGGACCACAGAGACCCCATCCCAGCCCCAAGCCTGCCATTCCAGGCCACCTTCTTCAAAACACACCACCCCGAAGCCTAAGATGACCTTCACACTCATCCGTTCATATCTCTGGGGCCCATTTCACAGACAAGAGAAACCAAGGCCCAGAAAGAGCTACCAGATGGCAACAAAGAGGGAGAAGAAATAGCAGACACTTTTGGGACAACAGGCCTAGCTTCCAATTCCAGCTCCAGAACTCAAGTGCTGTGGGCCAATCCTGCTGTGTCTGAGCCTCCTTAAGACCCATGACGTGTTCCTCCCCTGCCCGTTCAGCACCTCGCCCAGCGCCCTGCACACATCTGTCTGTCTTACTTCTATCTGTAAGATGGGTCTATAAAATGGATCTCTGCGAAGTTTAAGTTAGAAAATCCATGTAGAGCCCCTAGCACATGGTAGATGCCCAGGAGCACCATAGAGGACTACGGCTGCCCTGCCCCACATCCCCAGGTCCTGTAACAGAGCAGCCCCTCCCCGGGCCAACACACCAGATGCCAACCAGGCAGAACCTCTCCCAACCACAGGCCTCTCCCAAGAGGTGGGAAAGCTTCTCTCTCCTCCTGTATTAATTGTATTCAGATCTGGAAGCGATGGGGGGGGGGAGGGTCTTCCCCCGCTCCTGGTTTTCAAAGAGCTTTGGTCCAGGAGATAACAGTGTCATTAAACAAGAGGAATGCTAAGCAACCCTCTTAGACGGGCTTCACCATTCTCCCGCCCTCTCTTATAAATCTATTAATGAATTGTAACTGCAGAGATTACACCCCTACTGAAACCTGGTGGCCAGTTCACCATAGGGTAAAAAGATTCCATTGTCATCCAAGACTGAAAGAGGGAAGGAAAAATATATTAATTAGCTTTGCTCTGTTTATCTACACAAAAGTAAAAGAAATACCTCTCCGCATAGTAATGTGACATTTGCCGATAGGCTGCAGCTGCCCTGAGAGATGCTGGTTTCCCTCCTTTGTCGGGCTTGTTTGTAGCCTTCTGTTAATCAAACCAAGAGCTAAGAGAGGTTTGGAAGCTGGGTCTCCGATGGACGCAGAGCAGATGTGGGGAAAATTGAGATGAGTGCCTGGCAGGGGTTTGGGCACAAGAGGGACCCTAAGAGGATGCCTGCTGCCCTCCTGGGGGGCCTGGCCAGGCAGGACCAATCCCCAGGCAGGGAAGACGGTGGGCGGAGGGGGTGGGCACAGTGCGGGGGGGGGCCTCCCACCAGTCATCAGCAGCCAACACCCATCGCAGGTGGAGGATGGCCGCCCTGAGCTGGGGAAGGCCATCTGCTGGGGAAGGCGGGCCCTCCCCGCCCAGCTCTGCCCCCACCTGTTAGGGGAGGATGGCGGCTCTGCCCACCTGGCCTCATTGTCCTCGGGAACCACTACTCATGACAGCTACTCCCCTCTCATGATGAGATCAGCCCCCCACGCCGGATTCCAGGGTGGGCCGGGCCCAGACCGGGTGCATCCCGGCTCCAGTGCTCGGTTCAGGGAGGGATGGGTTGGGGATGCCGATGAGCAGCTGAGGTGCTGTCTCTTGTGTGAGTGATTTAACAAGGGAGTAGCTCAGGAGGAACCTGAAAAAAAGATGGGTGTTTGTTTCCAATTTCGGGTTCACACAAACAAAGCTGGTGCAGGCGCTTTCGTAATAGGCTTTCTGTGGACATATGTTTTCATTCCTCTAGGGAATGGGACCACTAAGGCATAGAGGAGGTGTACACGTAACTTTGTAAGAGGCTCCCAAATGGTCTTCCAAAGCCGGGTGGTGGCCGACACTCCCCGGGTGGCAGCACGACAGCCCCCGTGTTCCCACAGCCTCGCCCGCACTTAGTATGGTCGGTCTTCCTAATTTTAGCCGTTTTAGTGGGAGTAGAGTATCTGTTGTGGTTCATTTTGCATTTCTCTACCGAGTAATATTGTCCATCTTTTCATGGGCTTATTGGCCATCCTAAATCTATTGTGAAGTGCCCCTTGGAGTATTTTGACCATTTTTATTACACTCTTAATAGGAGAGTCTGGTACTCTTTTTTTGGTTGAATCTCTTTGTACGTATTTTGGGGTTTTGTTGTGAGACTAAACAGTATTTTTATTTTATTGCCAATTTTTTAGTTGCTAGTACAGAGAATCTCAACTGATGTGTAGGCACCAAAGTTGCATGCCCTGGGGTTGGCCTACAGGCCTTTAGGAAGAGCTCCCTGAGTCCATTAGGCTTGCTGGCACAGGGGAAGGGAGAAATGGAGGGAGAAGTAGGCTAAGGGAGGGTAAGGCTCAGAGTTGACGTTATATGGCACTTAGTATAGGTAAGGGGCTGTGTTCACTCCACAAGGCAGGTGTTATCACTACTGCCTCCGTCTTACACAAGGAAACTGAGGCACAGAGAGCTGGCATAACTTAAAGGTTTACCCAGCCAGCAAATGCAGAGCAGGATTCAGATCCAACAGGCCTGGCCTTCAAGTTTGTGCTTCCAGCCCTGATGCTGTCCTCTCTCTGATATGTCCTTGAAGATGACCTTGACAGTTAGTTGATGTAGACCTGTTAAGGGCTGAGCGGAGTCCCCAGCACACAGTCAGCGCTCAATAAATGCTGGCTAAGGTGTCAGACAGCACCCCGCCTTCTGGGGAGTCAGTGGTGACTGAGCCGGACGCAGAGCCCTGAGGGGCTCCCAGTCCCGCGCGGGGGATGGAGGAGAGGACTGTCCTTATAGCACAGAGCAGAGCCAGACTGGAGCAGCTCGGGGGCCAGCGGGAGCCCAAGGCGGGAAGTGGAGACAGAGGAACAGCGAGTGCAAAGGCCTGGCGGTGAGGAGGGCACGGCAGGCCCCAAGGGCCCCGAGAGGAGGAGCGGGGGCCATTGCAAGAGGAGCCAGGCAGGGACACGGGGCTCATTTCGGGGAGTGCCAGGACTGGATGGAGGGGGTAAGCGTGCCGTCATTGGGGAGGCCAGTGGGCAGTGGCCGGGATGGGGCTGGGCTCACGCCCTCACATCCCATGAGCACGGGGACTCTCACAAGGAGCGCAGCAGGGATGTGGGAGAGCCCTCTCCTTTCTCTTGCTGAGCCGTCCACGCTGGCGGTGATGGGGGGACCCCAGGGCTGCCAGGCTGTGGGGGGACAGCACCTCCTCCCTCCCCTGTTCATCTCCTCTCCTATCCCATCTGCTCTCCCTCTGAGGCTGTTCTGGTACATTAAATGATGAAGCAGCCTCATTTTGGAAGCTTCCAGCTCATTAACTGGGAGGAGGGAACAAGTTTGGGAGGACTGAGGAGAGAGCCCTTGCCTGGATCCCTGCCTGCGGGTCTAGCCCTGCCCTGTGAGGGCTGGGGAGGGCACCCCTGCCTGTGCGTGCAGGAGACCCCATGGAACCGTGTCACCAGGAAAGGTAGGCCCCCTGAGGCTTCCCACCTTGGGTCCCTTTAGTCCTTCAAGGTAGGACCATGACATGCTGGCTCTAAGGAGGTGGACTCTGAGGACCCAGGGCTGTGGGAAGAGAAGAGGGTGGCGTGGGGTCCAGAAGAGTTTCCTGATGCTCCCACAGGCCCCACCTCGTCAAGGGCTCCTTTTCCCAGCTGGGCAGCAGGGCCCACCAGGCACTCCCTGAGGGTGGATACGGAAGGGGTCTGGGTGAGGCCACGAGCAGGCCCATGAAGGGTCCATTGTGCTTGGGCCACGGGGTCATGGCAGCCAGATGCTGGCTCTGGGTTCCTCATCTCTTGCTCCCCCTTTCCCACAGTGGGACAGAAGGGTGGAGACAGGAAAGCTGACGCAGGGCGGGGGCGGGGAGAGCTGTCCCTGGTCCCAGGCCAAGAATGTGCTGGATGGGCTCAGTCCCCCATCCTTGAGATGCCACACGGGAGCAACATTCATCCTCCCTGGAGGCCCAGGTGTCCTTCCCATCCCCCCCTCCCCCACACTGGAAATGGGGAGGTTTTGGAAAGGCAGGGAGGAGAGGGAAGGGATTTCCAGCAGGGGAATGGCATAAATGAAGGCTCAGAGGTGCGGATTTATGTGGCATCATAAGGGGATGGTGAGGAGATAAGCCTGATTCGAAGACAGGACACATGCTGGGGACCAGGGACAGATCCGCGCAGGGAGAACAGCTCAGAAGGTGGGTCCTATTAGGAAAGTGGGTGGTTCCCATCACCTCTGATCCTTCCCCCACTTTGTACTCTCCATCCGCCTGCAAGGGCAGCCACAGACCCTGGAGACTGAGAGGTATCCCAGCCCCCAGGGTAGGGGGCGCTGATCCTGAGCCTCTGGTTGGCAGGGGGGGCGCTTTCCATCCTCATCCTCCTTCTGGTTCCATCACTGTCCTCCTCTGCAAGAGGTAAGTGAGGCCAGTGCCCTGTTCTGCCCTTGAGGCGGCCAGAGCGGCCAGGTGGGCACAGAAGCCGAGTGGCTGGAGCCGAGTGGGGCCGCTTCCTGGTGGGTTGGTGTGTTGGGGAGCAGGGGTCCTGCAGGCTGCCGGCCCCTTCCCTGAGGGCCAGCTCCTGCCTGGGCATCGGGCCTGTGGACGCGGCCTGTAGGGGGAAGCCAGAGACTGCAGAAGGCAGGGGGAGGCACGGGCCTGCCCCAGATCACCAGGGAGCAGAGGCAGAGCCCACTCCGCTGCCCCCCACCCCGCCCCGGGGCTCTGCACAGCAGCTGCCCCCCTGGGCACACCGGCCAGTTAGCACTGGGTCTCAGGGCTGCCAGGAGCAGATAAGCAGGATCCAGAGGGAGGAGAGAACAAGATTTTCCAGGGCTCCCTTCCTGAGCCTGGCCTGAGGCCGGGCACCTGCAGGAGAGAGCCTGGGAGTACGGCCACTGCGGAGGCAGGGGCAGTGGGGAAGGGGGTGGCCTGTCCAGGGCACTAGGCTTGACTCGTCCCTGCCCTTGCTGCACACCTTCTTGATGCAAACATTTAACACCATCATTTGTTGCGTGATTACCATGTGCCACCATCCGTTAGAACATTAATTACTGAGCCCCTACTGTGTGCCGGGCACTGTTCCAGCACTCGGGATTCATCAGAGAACATTTGCTTCTCGGAGCTAGAAACAGGCCTAGGTTCCTTTTCACAGATGAGGAAACTGTAACTCATGGACTTGACCATGTCACTCACCTGATAAGTGACAGGGTCTGGTTCGAACGCAGGCCGGGCCCATCATGGCCGGGGATGTGAAGGGCCTCATCAAGTAGCAAGTCCCTGTCCTCGCCGGCTGGGGGCCTGGGAAATGCGTATCCCTGTGGTTCATCATCTTACTGGTGCATGGCCTGTCACGTATGATATATGACAATTGGTGTGTCCCTCCTCCTCTCTGGGGATAGGAGTTGTTTCTAGATTGGTTTGGTTTGGGTGTTTGTTTGCTGGCTACTACAAACAGAGCTGCGTCAACATCCTTGCACACATGTCCTGACGCATCTGCCCAGGAGGTTCTCGGGGGGTATATTCTAGAAAGGGGATTGTTAACTTGCGGGGGGGGCTGTGTGTTTGCTCAACTTTACAAGACAGCGCCCAACTGTTTTATAATGTGGCTGTGGCCACGTCCATCCCCGGCGGTGACATGGAAAAGTTTCCACTGTTCCACGTCCAGACCCAAACTTGTCAGGCTCCTAAATTTTGCCAGAATTCGGTATCAAATGGTGACTCTTTGTGTCCCTAATTTTCATTTCCCTGCTTGCTAATAAAACTAAACATATTCTCAAAGGATGATTGGCCTTTGGGTTTCTTCTGTGAAATGCCTACTCGTGTCTTTTTCTAATTTTTCTATTGTTTGTTGCTATCCTCGTGATTCTTTAGCAGTCTCTTATCCATTTAGGATACATACAATAGCCATGTATGGACTCCATGCTGTAAATCTTCTCCCCGTCTGAGACTTGTCCTTTCACTTTCTCCACTGGCCCCGTGTGGCCCAGCCCCCACCTCTGTCTTTCTCTGACACCCCACCGTGTCGTGGCACAGGGTTTATGCGAGGCACAGGACCTCACCCTTGCTTTACTGCCCTGTTGTCACGGTTTTGAAATAATCATTTTCTCTTTGAACTTGCGTTTAGCAAATGAAGCCCGCAGCGACGGGAAGACGTGTGTGAGCCGAGCTGAGCCGGGCTTAGATGTGCGCCCCGACCCTTCCCACCCCATCCACGCATAATGTCCACATTGCCGCCTGCGCACAGAATCTCATGGACCCGGGATGGGTGGGCATTCAGCAGCCTTCAGTAAGTACCAAGTACCACTTCACACCCATTAGGATGGTTATTATATATTAAAAAAAAAAAAAAAACAGAACAACAACGGACAACAAATGTTGGCGAGGATGTGGAGAACTTGGAGCCCTTGTGCGTTCCTGGTAGGAAGGTAAAGTGGGGTGGCCACTGGGGAAAACATGTGGCGATTCTTAGAAAAAATTAAAAAGAGAATTACCATATGATCCAGGAATTCTGGTTCTGTGAATGTACCCCAAAGAATTAAAAATAGGGACACCAGATATCTGCACACCCACGTTCACAGCAAAATTATTCACAGTGGCCCAAAGGGGGAGCAACCCGAGTGTCCATCCAAAGATGAATGGATAAACAGAATATGATATATCCACACAATGGAATATTATTCAGGCTTAAAAAGGAAGGAGATTCTGATCCACGCTACAATGTGGATGAATCTTGAAGACGTGATGCTCTGTGAAACAAGCCAGTCACAGAAGGACAAGTACTAATTGATTCCACTTACAAGAGGTACTTGGAATAGTCCAATTCGTAGAGACAGAAAGTAGAACGGAGGTTTCCAGGGGCTGAGGGATGCTCAGAATGGGGAGTTCATGTTTAATGCGTTTGGAGTTTCAGCTGGAAAGGATGAAAACCTTCTGGAGGTGGATGGTGGAGATGGCCGTGCAACAATGTGAATGTATTTCACATCAACAAACTGCACACTAAAAAATGGTTAAAATTGTAAATTTTATGCTATACATATTTATCATGATTTTTATCTTTTTATTTTATTTTTTTAAAGATTTTATTTATTTGAGAGAAAGAGAGCACGAGAGAGAGAGCACAAGCAGGGGGGAGGGGCAGAGGGAGAAGCAGACGCCCCCCTAAGCAGGGAGCCCGACGCAGGACTTGATCCTGGGACCCTGGGATCATGACCTGAGCCGAAGGCAGACATTTACTGAGCCACCCAGGCGCCCTTATTATGATTTTTAAAGTGAGTACAGGTAAATATGTTACATCTATGATGAAGTAGGGGTAGTCACAGGCCTGAAAAGCCATGCTCTCCATTGGGAATTAGGGTTCTCCAGAGAAGCAGAATCAATAAGGTATATGGAGGGGCGCCTGGGTGGCTCAGTAGGTTAAAGTGTCTGATTCTTGATTTCAGTTCAGGTCATGATCTCAGGATCATGAGATAGAGCCTTGCATGGGGCTCTGTGCTGGGAATGGAGCCTGCTTAAGATTCTCTCTCTCTCTCCCCCTCTCCCTCTGCCCCTCCTTCCACCCCCCCACCCCCCATGCACTCTCTCGCTCTAAAAATAAAAAATAAAAGAATTAAGATACATGGAGACATATAAGAGGAGACTTATTATGGAAATTGGTTACACCATTATGGAGGCTGGGATACACCACCTGCAAGCTGGATAGCCAGTGATAAAATTCACTCCAAGTCCAAAGGCTTGAGAACCAGGGGGCTGCAGGTCCATGTTCTGGAGTCCCAGGCCCAAGAACCAGGAGCTCTGATGTCCAAAGGCAGGTGCATCCCAGCTCAAGAAGAGAAAGAGAAAATTCACTCTCCTCCACATTTTTGTTCTATATTGGCTCTCAGTGGATTGGAGGATGCCAGCCCACACCAGAGAGGGTGCATCTTCTTTACTTAATCTACTCATTCAAATGCTAATCTCTTCTAGAAACACCCTCACAGACACACCCAGAAGTAATGTTTTACCAGCTATCTGGGTGTCCCTTAGTTCAGTCAAATTGATACATAAAAATCATCACACAGTAGAATCAGAACTTGATTCAACTGCAGAAAGAGATCCATGGCCTTCTGAGAAACATGAAGGACCAAGAATGCTAGCATGTCCTTCCTCACTTGTGTTACTTCCTTGCATTATGCTTGTGTTGAAAATGATGGCATGGAAGCAGAGGGAAGGACCTGGGACCTGCAATTCTTTTGCCTTTCAGACCTCCCTTCTCATCACTGAGCTGAAAGCAGAAAGTGTCAGTACCATGTGTATATTTCAAGAAGTGAAATAAGCACAGCTGAGTTAGCTGTGTGCACCTTCCACCATGAAATGATACACATGTTTCTGATGAGCTACATAATACAGACTAATTTTGAAGACCCTGCATATGAGTAAATGCTCTTATATTTGCATCCAAACCGGCATTATACAATATAAAGGTGAATAGTAAAATTTATGCTAATGCCTTAAAATTTTAATTGTTTCTTTACCTAGTATGACATTAAGAATCAAATAAAAATATCATGATGAGGCCAGTGTTACTCTAATATCCAAATACAGTAAAGACATTGCAAAAGTGGAAAACTATGAGCCAATGTCTCACATGAACATAACCACAAAAATCTTCAAAAAATTTATTAGAAATCAAATTCAACAATGTATAAAATGAATTTTACACCAGGACCAAGTAGGAATTATTCCAGGCATGCAAAGCCAGTTCAACATTCAAAAACTAACCAGTGTGATCTACCATATCTATAAGTTAAAGAAGAAAAATCAAATATCAGAAATGAAAAATCATATGATGCAGAAAATCATTGGATAAAATCCAACACCCATTCATGATTAAAAAAAAAAAACATTCAGAAATCTAGGGCTAGAGGAAAATGTTTTCAACTTGGTAAAAAAAAACATCTGCCAAGGGGCGCCTGGGTGGCTCAGTCCGTTAAGCGTCTGCCTTCGGCTCAGGTCATGATCCCAGGGTCCTGGGATCAAGCCCCACATTGGGCTCCTTGCTCAGCAGGAAGCCTGCTTCTCCCTCTCCCTCTGCTGCTCCCCTTGCTTGTGCTCACTCTCTCTCTCTCTCTCTCTCTCTCTCTGTCAAATAAATAAATAAAATCTTGAAAACAATCTGTCAAAACCAAATAAACAAAAAACCCAACAGAGAGTATCATATTTAATGGTGAGACACTAGACATTTTCCCCCTAAGACTGGAAACAAGGCAAGGATGTCCTCTCTCGCTACATTTTTAGGACTACTAGAAGTCCTAGCTAGTGCAATAAGACAAAATAATAATAATAATAATAATAATAATAGGTATACAGTTTGGAAAAGAAGAAATAAAACTGTCTTTATTTGCAAATGACATGATTGTCTACACAGAACATCTCACAGAATCTCAAATTAAAAAAAGAAACTCTTCAAACTAGGAAGTGAGTATAGCAGAGTTTCAGGATACAAGATCACTATGTAAAAATCAATTGCTTTCCTATGCAGCAGGAATGAACAATTGAAATTTAAAATTAGAAAAACAATACCATTATAATAACACTAAAAAGAGAAATACTTAGGTATAAATTCAACAAAGTATGCACAAGATCTACATGCAGGAAACATATAAACACTGATGAAAGAAACTGAAGAAGCTCTACAGTTGAACAATACAGTATTTGATATAGAAATTTTACTAAATAATATTAAGATTAGATGTTACAGGAAAAAAGATGAGTGCACTTAATGACCTATAATAAAAACTATCCAAATGGAAGCAAGAGAGAAAAAAATGAATGCAAAGTAATGGCAGAGCCTCAGTGATCCATGGGACAATATCAAGAGATCTAACATAAAATGGAAGTCTCAAGTAGGGCAGGTGGGGGGCGGTGAAGGGAGATATTTAAAGAAGCAACCATATTTGGGGCAAAAAGTCTCTAAGAATGCCCTGGGGTTAGAATACACGGGAGTGAGAGGAGGCTCCAGGACATGGAGCAAACTTAAAATATGCCCCGAAGTCCATGTTCTACAACTGGGGAGGTGGGGCTTAGAGGTGTATTTTATGGATTGCTTTTTATAACCCGGCTTACTTTAGTGCAGAAAAATAAACAGAAGAAGCAGAAACCACCTGTCATTTTACCTGCAGAGATACCTCCATGGGGAGCATGTGGTGCAGGTTTCATTTTCATGTCACTAAATATGCTTCATAGTCGTGATTGTTGCTGACTGCATGATATTCCATCCTCTGGATCCTGGATAGTTCACCTCTCTGTTGCGCTATTGGACATTTGGGTTGTTCCCAGCTGTTGGCCATCATCGTCCACACAGCAGTGAACATGCTTGTTTGTAAACCTGGGTATTAAGCTTTCATTGTGCTTTCTGATGGTAGAAGGTTTGGGTAAAAAATATAAGCGTTTTTAAGGCTTATGATACATACTGTGGGATTTACATACTCCTAAATTCAGTATCAGGGCAGTTTCACATTTGAGATGTTGCATTTACCCAAGGATAGTGGGTAAATAGTTAAGTCTCTGTGACTTGGAAAACCCTCTGAGTTTGAGACCTCCTTCCTAGATTGTAATCAACTAGTAACAGGTACCTGACTGGTCAAACTTCTGCATGTGAGCGTGTGTGTGTGTGTGTGTGTGTGTGTGTGTGTCCAATACCCTTCCCATGTACATGGTGCATTTCTCATCCACACTATCCAACCCTCTGAGGTATACGAGGCACGTATGGCCCTCCCATTGTTCAGGTGAAAAAGCTCAAGCACAGAGGTCGTGTACCGTACAATAGAAAGAAGCATGAGCTTTGGGGCTGACACACCTGGGCTTGACCCCATTCTGCCGCTGGGTGAGCTTGGCCTGTGTCTTCCCCTGTATCCCTGAGCCTGTCCTCTTGTATACAAAATGCACACAGAAACGCCTGCCCACTGTGAAGATTAAGTGAGGGGTTGGATGGAAGCTTTTGGCACAAGCTGGGCACAGAGTAAGTGCTCACACACTGGGGGTTCTGGTCATTGTTAGGAAAGCTAATTTTCCAAAGTTCCAGAGGCAAGACATGGATGCTGATCTCCTATCCCAAGTACAGAGGAGGAGAAGACTTGGCTAACTGTGCATATGGGGTTATCCGTGGTTGGCTCCCAAAGGTTCCCCAGCTGAAGATGAAAGGAGACAGCTTCCTGCCCAAGCCAACCTTTAACACAATACAGCCCAATGAGGCCAATGGTAGTCACCTGGTGGCCCACTAGGACTAGAAGATTTTTTTCACGTTGAACTGACCCTCAGCCTGTCTCAGTGTCCTCCCAACCCCGTACATGACATCCTGCCCATTCCCAGATCCTGGACCCAGGGAACCAGGCAGGATTTGATGCCAGCAGGGAAGAGAGGACCCCCTCCTCCACCCAGATCTCTGGGAAAATTATTCCGGCTGCCAGACCAGACCATCCAGGGTAATGGATGGCATCTCTTTAATGCTCTCTGGGAGATGGGCCCCTCCTTAATCTGTTGCAGTGTCATTAAGACAGAAAACATTTGCTCCATGGCGCTCCTGATGGCCTTTAGAAACTGCAAGTTAAACACCAGCCAGGAAGGGAGGCTCAGAGCTTAACCCTCCCTTCCC
This sequence comes from Halichoerus grypus, assembly GCF_964656455.1. Taxonomy (NCBI): domain Eukaryota; kingdom Metazoa; phylum Chordata; class Mammalia; order Carnivora; family Phocidae; genus Halichoerus; species Halichoerus grypus. Next base: position 165,327,896 of record NC_135716.1, read on the forward strand.
GGAGAAGGCCCAGGCCTTGGCCCAGTGGGGCCACAGATCACTGGCCTGGACTCCCAGGAGGCCTGGGGTCTTATTTCCCTGCTCTTCCTAGCCTACAAGTGAGTGGGTGGGTGTGAGGGCAGGGAAAAGAGGAATCCTTGACACTTGAATCACTTAGTCAGGTGTTTGTAGATGGAGGACCTTCCCCCAGGTTGGGCAGAGAGCAGAGCACTGGGGAACCCACCCTGGGGGCTGGTGACTTTGGGCCACTCCCTGAACCTCTCTGTGCTGGGTTCCTACAGGGTAGAGGGGCTGGATGCGCCTCCCAGCTCTGAGGTTCTAGGGTCCGTGTTTCACGGCAAGTGGAGCCTGGTGGTCTTCCAGAGAGGACTGACGTGTCCGTGTCCCCCGGGGCCCTGCACTGAAGCCTGTTCCCCACTGGGGCGCATGTGACAGGTGGGGAGGCCAGCCCTGGGGACAGAGGAGAGAAGGTGACCTGGGTGGGCTGACAGAGAGGAGGGAGCCCCTGTTTCCCAGCATCCCCTGGGAGCCCAGCACTGTGCTGGGACACCCCCCACCACGCACACACATACACACACACACACACACACACACACACACACACACTGCCCAGGGCCAGTCTCACAACACAAGAGAGAGAGAGAGAGGTCTCACCTTGACCCCTCTTCTCCTCCCTCCCTGCTTTTGCACAAGTAGTCTCCCCTTCTCTCATGCCTTCCCCTCCTCTAGCCAAATCCTACACAGCCCAAGGCCTGCCTCCTCCAGGAAGTCTTCCCTGATGTCTCATAGCCAAACCCTCATGGCTCCACCCAGCTGGCCTTCTGGTTGTTTCACTGCCCAACCCAGTTTAAGATTTTGTGCTGTGAGGCCCAGACCCAAACATCAGCCTGTCTCATTATCTCAGGTTAATCAATATTTACGGGGCGCTGGCTTGGAGCCAGGCACTGTGGGGGCCACAGAGGGGATGAGAATAAACACCCACCGGGCACCTGCAGATGTCCCCGGCCCAGTCAGCCCACATGGGGTCCAGGCAGGCTCCTCGCCCTGTTGGGAAGATGAGGACCCAGGCCCAGAGACAGGAGGGGTGGCTCGGGTCCCACAGTGAGTCAGTGGCTGAGATGCCAACCCAGGCCAGACTCCACCCCCACCCCCATTACCCGCCCCTGGAACTCTCTAACGCCCTCGGCTGGGGCAGGGTTGGTGCTCTCGCCTGAGCTGTCTGGTCATACAAGGGGGGCTGGGGTGGCTACAGCTATGCAGAGCAGGGGGCAGGACAGGGAGCAGCAAGGCGTGGCCCCTAGTGACATGTGGGGCCCTTAGGTCACCCCTCAGGGATGGGAGGGGCCCTGCCACCCTCAGTGACATGCTCACCACCTCTGTGGACTCCCAGCCTGGCCTCCAGCCTGCGCTCCTACCTGGGCCTCCAGGCCCCTCTCTGACCACGGCTTTCCTGGGACTGTCCCCAGGGCCCAGCTGGCCCCGAGGAGCACGGGCTGTAAATTAATGCACGTTAGGCCCGGGCTCCAGCTGCGCTAGCCTCTGCCTTCCCTCACCAGCCGAATGCTCAAAGAAGTCTCGGGAACAGAGGGTGCTGCGGGTCCGGGCCAGGGGCGGGCGAGGCCGGGCTCTGGGCCTGGCGCCGGTGACAGATCCCAGCCCTCGTCGCTGGGAGCCCCGCGTCCCCGGTGCGACGTGGGTGCGCGGTGGCTGCGCGTGGGGACAGCGAAGCCCTCCTGCCTCCGGGCCGTGGACGCGCGGCGCTGCCAGGACGCTGATGGAGGCCTCACGGGAGACGGGGCGTCACCTCCTGGACTCTGCGGGGCTGCCCCCCAAACCGCGTGTTCTGTCAGCCTGGCTTTGGAAAAGGAGAGGCTGAGACAGAGAGGAAAGCGATCCCCAAGCTTCCGCAGCCGGAAGGAGCCCCCAGGTCATTATAGCTCTCACTGCTGTGGGCGGGACACAGGCCCCTTCGCGTGGGAGCCAGGACTAACCCGGGGCTCCTGTGGCTCGCCCGCCGCGCCCCCGTGAGATGTGTGTGCGCGTGCCCGCGTCCCGGTGAGACGGTGTGCGCGCGTGCCCGCGTCCAAATGAGACAGTGTGCGCGCGTGCCCGCGTCCGCGTGAGATGGTGTGTGCGTGTGCCCACGCCCCCCGTGAGATGTGTGTGCGCGTACCCGCGTCCGCGGGTCTGTGCGCGTGCGGGTCAGGTGAGCACACGGCTGTCCCGAGTCGCCCGTGACCGTCACCGTGCGGGTGGGTGGAGCCCGGCCCTGGCTCTGAGCTGGTGCCCCTTCTCGGGGAACTCGCTGGTCCTCAGCTGGCGGCAGGCGGGGCCCGGGTCGGGGCAGAGGGCAGAAAGCCCACTCTCCTTTATTTGGCTTTTAGATTAGGGAACGAAAATTAGATTTAAACTCTGCAGGGAGGTGATTCTTCCTAATCACCCCCCCCCTGCTGCACACATCTTTACAACGTGGTGACGTCTGATCAGATTAATTGGTTGGAGTGTGATTTCTTTTCTCTGAGAATGGGAACCCCAGAGAAGGGGCCGTTGGGGGCCGGTGACCCCCTGCCCCCCACAAGCCCTCCCTGGCCTCCCTCTGGCCTCCGCTCTCTCTGTTCTCTCCTCGTCACCTGCTCTTTCTGTCACCGAGTCCCTCCCATGTCTCTGTCCGCCCCTGTCCCCAGCTCTCTCCTGCTTTGGGCTTCTGTGGCCCCAGGTGTGAGTCCTGACTGTGCCGGGGTCCCCCTCCTGCGCCCCTCCTCTCGGCCAGGAGCTGAGCTGGGGGCTTCCCCACATTCCCGACACTGATGCTCCCTCTGCACGAAGAGGAGGAAGAGGCACAGCGGGACTCGCCCAAGGGCACCTTCCTGGCAGCGGGAGGCTGAGGTGCGGGGGTCACTGGACCCACAGTCAGCCTGAGCGCGCACAGAGGGCGGCCTGCGGGGCCAGGCTGGGCCGCACCAGCTGCGGGGCTCAGGGAGGTTCCGGCTGCAAGAACGGGGTCTGGGCGGTTCCGAGGGCGGCCGGGCCCCCTGGGCTGGGGCGCAGGGCGGCTGAAGGCCCGGCTGCCCCGTCCTCCCGTGGCCCAGGCTGGGCACCTCCACCCGCACAGGCCTGCGGCTGAGCTTCCCTGGCCCCAGACACTGCGCCTTCCCGGGGTCCCGGCCGAGCTCAGCACCTCCTTCCCTTCCGCCACCCCAGCCAGAAAGCCGGGCCTCCCTGCAGCCCCCGCCTCCTTGCTGTCTCTCCCCCACCTCTGTCCCCTGTCCCCACGGTCCCCACCTAGTCCAGAGCATCACCCTCTCTCCTCGGACACGGCACAGACACCTGGTGTCCTGCACCCCCCCTTCACCTTCCAGCGCCCAGTCCACAGCTCACGTGAACATGCCAGGCCCCCTCTCAAACACCTTCCGTGGCTCCCCTGCTCTGAGGACAAAAGTCCCCACAATTTATGTGAACTACCAGCCCCCGTGGGCTTGCTTCCCGGACCTCCCCAGCCCCATCTCTCCCTACCCCCGGCTCACACACTGACCCCCCAGCCCCAGCGGCGTGCAGGCCTCTGCATGTGCAGTCGTCCCTCCTGGAGCCACCTTTCCAGGCCTGCCCCCCCACCCGCCCCGCAGCCCCGACACCAGCTTTCCCCACAGCTTCGCTCAGCTGTCAGTACTACCAGCTGGCGTGCGCAGAGCAGTCAGCATGCTCCAGGCTATGGGTCTTGTATGACTGTCTCATTTAATACCCCAACAACCCTGGGGGGAATTATTATCCCCATTTTACAGAAGAGGAAATGGAGGTTCGCAGACATGAAGCTCCTGGCCGAGGTCACTAGGATGGGAAGTGGTCAAGCTGGGATTTTAACCCAGGTCCTTTGTGTGATGTCAACTCTCCCCGTCCCACCCACCTCTCCCAAGTTAGGGGCCCCTCCTGCACACTCCTGTGTGTCCCCCAAGCATCTGCCTGACCGTTTCTCCATCCCCCCATCAGGCCTGGGCTGTGAGCCCCCCACGGCCACCCTGGGTCACACCTGCCTCTGATCCCCAGGCCCTGTGTAGGGCCAGGCCTGGGGAGGACACTTGGCCAGGGTCAGCTGAGTAAGGAACTCCAGTGGCAGGCCTACTAACTTCTGGGCCCCTCCTGCTCCTAACCCTCAGCCCCGCCTGCCGCCAATATCCTCATCTGCAAGGCCTTTAAACCAAATAGAGTTTTACAGTTCATTTGAGTTCATTGCAGCTACCCTTTCTGGAAACCTCTTCCACAAATTGTCTGCAGAGAGGCGGTCTGCCGGCAGTTCTCCCTCCCCAGACCTGGCTCCATCCTAATGCCCCGGACCCCCAGAAGCAGGCAGAGGGGCACCAGAGGACTGCCTGGGCAGTATGGTCACATCAGGCCCAGGACTCCACCAGATCGGGAGGTTGTGACCCTTGTGTCCTCATGGGGTCTCTGAGGCAGAGAGGATTGTTTCGTCCCTGAGCAGAGCAGGAGCCTTGGGATGAGCGTGGTAAAGTCCCACTTACCTCTCAAGCCTCACCTCCCACCAGCATCCCCAGGCCCAGACCCTTGGGCTGCTTGCAGTGCCCCTCCCACACCCAGCCCTGCTCCCCAAATCCCCGTCCTCCACCTGTCACTTGTCTAATTCCAACTCACCCTTGAAGCCTCTGCTCCGTAGCACCTCCTCCAGGAAGCCTTTCCTGACCCTCAGGCGAGGCTAGGGGCCCCCCCTCGGGATCCTCACAACCTCTGGGCTTACCCTGCTCCTAGCACTTCACCACTGGGTTGTGATGGCTGATCTAGCTCTTGTCCTGCTCGCCACTCCCCTACACCTCTAGCCCAGGGGGCTCCTCAAGGGCAGGGATAGCCTGAGATAACCCAGATCCCGGGGTGGAGGCTCCCACAGGAAGCACCCGGGTGCAGGATCTCGGCTGCACGACCCGCAGCAGCATGGCGGTGGGTCAGGATCCAGAGAGGTGGGGGAGCCCAAATCTGGCATGCTGAGACATGAGCTGGCTTCCCAGATGCCCTTTATTCATCTCTCTTTCTAAGGGTATGTCCTAAATCACTAGCTTTTACACCACAAAAGGGATGGTGGAGGGAGGAACAATTCCAGGAAACCTAAACTCTGGCTAAGGAATTCAGAGACTCGGGAGGGACTGGCGCCTGGCCCTCTGCCCCAACTGATCCTGGGCATCTTAATGGATGTAGGTCACCATCAGGGCCCATCAGACACTGTCCAAATAGCTTCAGCAAGCTGTCCCTCACCCTCCCTACTGCTGAGGCCACTTGGCCGCACTGGCAGGCTCACTGCCCAAGCCCTGGATCAGCCCTGACCTGTAGCAGCAGAGTCTGATGGCTCCAGCCCAACCCCTGGGACTCCTCACCAATTCCTGCACCCTAAGCTTCATCTGCTGAGCCAGATATCTTGTATTTGCTATCTCCAGTCTCCCTGCCCCACCCCAGCCCTCCCTGCATTCACCAGGTGCTCAGTGAGCTGGGGCCCTGTATCGGGCGGTAATCGGGCATCAGAGATACAGTGATAAACAAGGCAGACAAAGTCCCTGGCTTCTTGTTGCTGGCATTTCCTTGAAAGAGACAGACAAGCAATCACAGTGGGGGTGGGGGGACGAGGAAAGTTGGAGCGTGGTTGGTACTGGGAGGGAGCAATATGTCCTGTGTCCAGAGAGCTGCAGGCACACAGGTGAATGCGAGGGGCAATGGATGACATTAGAGTAGGTTCTGCAGGACCTTGTACGCTGTGCTAAGACTTCCAGGCTCTACTTAGTATGTCCCTTAACTGTCTTATCTCTCCACATTGACTGTAGCTCCTTGGGGACAGGGACTGTGTTTTCTCTTCTTTTAAATTCAGGGATGAGAAGATTTGGTTAGGAGAAAAGGCCAATAGAGATGTAGCCTCACAACAGGACTGCTGGGCCAGGGCTCAGCTGGGACAGCTCATGGGAAAACGGATGACCTGACATCAGGTTGGAACATGAGGTGTTATTAAGAGTAGACAGAACCAAGGGGCCAGGCTCAAGGAAGACGCACTGAGATGGGCCAGAGGGAGATAGGGCTGCATTTCAGCACCACGGAGAACTCTGGGGCCTATGGAAGACTTTTGTCTTCAGAGTTGTGGGGCCATTCACTGGTTTCTGTCCTTAGGTGGAATTATGTGGCTGCTCAAGGAAATTTGCTCTTGCAAAGAATACTTTGTGATCAGAAACGGGGACAGAGATTCCGGAGTCAGACTACCTACACTTCACGAGTTGTGCAAACTTGGCTTCATCTCTTCTATGCTTTGGCTGCTGTCTGGCAAATGATGATAACAAGAGTACTTACATTAGGGGCGCCTGGGTGGCTCAGTTGGTTAAGCCACTGCCTTCGGCTCAGGTCATGATCCTGGAGTCCCTGGATCGAGTCCCACATCGGGCTCCCTGCTCGGCAGGGAGTCTGCTTCTCCCTCTGACCCTCCCCCCTCGCATGTGCTCTCTCTCATTCTCTCTCTCTCAAATAAATAAATAAAATCTTTAAAAAAAGAAAAAAGAGTACTTACATTATAGGGTTAAGACGTAGAGGGTTAAAAGAAATGAGAAATAAAGAACTTAGCCCAGAGACTGGTACATGGTAAGTGCTTTAAATTTTTGTCATTATTATCCCCAAGAGCTTTTCCATATATAGTAATGGGGAGGGGAGGTGTTATAGAAGGCATTCACATCCTCAGGGGTCTGACAATGCTGTTGGGGGATGTGTATGTCTGAGGAGGGACATTGGGATATATCTTACTCAGCTCAGGCTGCTTTAACAATACCATAGACTGTGCAGCTTAAATAAGAAACATTTATTTCTCACAATTCTGGAGGCTGGACAAGCCAAGATCAAGGTGCTGGGAGATCTGATGTCTGGTGAGAGCCCACTTGGCAGCTTGTAGATGGCCGCCTTCTCACTGGGATCCTCATGTGACAGAGAGAGGAAGCAAGTTCTCCCCTGTATCTTCTTGTAAGGGCACTAATCCCATTGTGAGGCTCCACCCTCATGGTCGAATCACCTCACCAACGCCTCATCTCCAAATGCCATCACACGAGGATTAGGGTCTCAACGTTATGAGTTTGAGGGGTTCAGGGTGGGGGGGGCGGTTGGGACAGAAGCATTCAGCCCATAGCAGGATATCTGATGGAATAAGAGATACTAAGCCAGGATCCTGATACCAGCTACTTTCAATGAGCTGTGTTACCTGAGATGAGTCATAAACTTTCCAGACTCCGTTCCCCTGTGAAAACAAGACTTCTTGTTCAATACAGGTGGTTAGAATTCCTTTTTTCCTTTTCTTTTTCTTTCTTTCCACCCCCCTTCTCTCCCTTCCCTCCTTCCTTCTTTTCTTCTCAAAGTATATATTCATGTATTGTTTGATCAATTAGAAACAAAACAATATGTTTCTATTCATATGCTTCCATTTGTATTCATATTTTTCATATGTTGAAACTCTAACCCCCAATGGGATGGCATCAGGAGGTGGGGCCTTTGGAGGTAATTAGGTTTTGGTGACATCATGAAGGTGGAAGCCCATGATGGGATTAGTGTCCTTATAAGAAGAGAAAGAGACCAGAGCTCACTCTCAGCCAAGTGAGGACCCGAGACAGCAGCCATCTGCAAATCAGGAGGAGGGCTCTCACCAGAACCCAACCACGCTGACACCATGATCTTGGACTTCCAGCCTCCAGATCAGTGAAAAATAAATTTCTGTTGTTTAAGCCACCCAGTCAATGGTATTTTTGTTATAGCAGCTGAACTAAGACAATGGAGATATTAGACTATGTAGTACAAAATGTCCTTTCTAGTCCTAACCAACCCTGGGTCTTTGCTTCTGCCTTTCCAAGAGCACACAAAGTACTGGGCTAAATGAGAAGGAAGGCCTTTAGGAAGGCCAGGAGAGGCACCTGCTGGAAGGAGTGAGATGTCTTTGCTTTGGGCATGCCCAGTCTCGTAATCCAACATTGAACCTCCCCTCGTTTTCCAGGTTATGTTCAAGCTCCTTGGACCCTCTGAACTCACATTCACAGACAGTCATCACTTTCTACTTGCTCACCATGTTTCAGCCACACTGGCATTCTTTCATAGACCATGATTTTCCCTGTGGGCCTTGTCATGTGTTTCCCTTTGACAGGAATGTGCACTATCACACAAGATTCTTTCAGTTGCAAAGGACAGAAACGCAACTCACTATGATTTAAATAAAATAATGAAATATAGGTGGGGGGGCAGTTCAACTGGCTCTTTTGCCTGAAGAGTCTGATTCAGGTACAGCTGGAACCAGGGAGTCAAATGATATTGTCAGGACCTTTCCTTTCCATCTCTTAACTGGGTTTTCTATTGCATTGGCTTTATTTCTCAGCAGGGTTCTACCCTCCAGGTAGGAGATGGCCACAGGTAGCTCCAAACTTCTGTCATGAGGGTTTATCACACTTCTTCACTGACAGCTTAAGCAAAAGCTTCTGGCATTTTCTCTTATTGGTCCGGCTTGGATCATCTGCCCACCTCTGAACCAGGAGTGGCCACAAATGGAATTCACTAGTTGACCAGGCCTGAATGGTGTGTTCACTCTGGAGCAAGAGTTTGGGGTCAGCCCCCCCTCACATGGACTGAAGGCAAAGGGGGGCACTGTTGCCCCCCCAAATTAGGGGTATGTTAACTGAGGAAGAGATAAAGGATGCTGAGCAAGTAAAATAAAAAAGTGAAAAACTAGATGCCCATGGCTTTTATTTTGTGTCCCTGTGACTGATTTCTGCTTATTGCTTCAGGTTTCAGTTTATATGACACCTTTTCAGGGAGGACCTCTCTGACTTACTGATCGAAACCAGGACCCTTCAATCTTTTTCTTTTCCATTTTAGGTCTTATTATATTAATAGCTAACATTTATTGAGCACTTGCTGTATACCAGATACTGTTCTGAGTGTTTTACATGTATTAACAAGTTTAATTCTCACAAAACCCTAATAGGGAGTTACTTTATGATTTCAATTTTCTAGATGAGGAATTAAGGGCTAGTAAGGTCAAGCAACTTGCTAGAGGTCTCACAGCCAGGACCTGGCAGGGCCAGGATTTGAAGCCAGGAAGGCACACTTCAGAGCCCACCCTCTAAGGAGGCTGTCTGACTTTCTTACAATAATCATGCAACCATCAGACAACAATCCCACAGCTTGCTTATACTTACAGGTATTGTTGGCGTGATTATTTGCTCAATGTCTGCCTCCTTCACCAGACTATGAATACCATGGGGGCAGGTACCTTGTCTGTCTCGACCGTTGTGAGCTCTCAGTACCCATCACCATGCACAGAGTAGGACTTGGTGTCCTCACTTTTCCAATGGGAAGAATAAGGCTGCCCGACCCTGTCTTCCGTAGGTGGGGGATTTGGAGAGACAGATATAAAACATGGTCCCATATCCACCTCCCCCGTTCTACCTGCTTCCTTGTTCATCGCCCCTGTCCTCCTCGCCTCTTTCTCTCTGTCCCTCCCTGACATCGTCTCTCTCACCATCTCCTGCTTTTTTGCCTGTATCCTATACTCTCTCCTCTCTCCCCACCCCCCACCCTCAGCTAATTAAATGATACCGTGGAACATGTTTCATTTGCATTTGGCTCAGAGGCCTTGGTGCTGTTGGCTGCATGTTCATTAAATGGCTCTTTGTAGAGGGATGTAATGGACTGGTTTTATTAGGATCGTCATCTGCCCATCCTGGGAGGCAGTTATGTATTCATTGGGAAAAAAGAGAACTACAAACCTCAGCTGCTAGCGCCTGGGGTTTAGGGGTGAGAATGGAAGTCGAGGGGAGAGCCCGGTTCTGGTGCGGGGAAGACGGTAGGGGAAGGGGAAGGAGAGGCGGGGGCTGGTGTCGCCCCATTACCACAGCAACCCCATAACCATGAGTGGCAGAAATTCCACTGGCTTTGACCAGGGTCCAAAACTTCTCAGGGTGGTTATTGCAAGGGATCCCCACATTCATCTCTGTGCCCAGCACCATCTGCAGACGAGATCACTGGCTTGGCCCACTGGGAGAGCTATTCCCTCACCTGTGTGCGTTATGGTGGTTGTGATAACAAAGAAATCCTTTGACAAGCATCGGGAAAGCGTTCCAATGCACATTTTCCCACCGTATCTCTCCTCACTGCATCACAGATGAGCAGCGCCAAGCTGAGCCGGGCCCTGGACTTGGTGCTTTACCTGGCTTATTTCATTCAGCCCTCACAACAAGCAGACCAGTTAGGTGTTGTCATTATCCCCATTTTATGTATGAGAAAACTGAGGCCCAGAAAACGGGTATTTCCAAGGCTGCGTAGCCAGGACACAGTGGATTCCGAGTTTGAACCCAGGTCTGTCCACACCAGAGCCTGCTCTCTACCACCCGCAGCTTATAAGGACAGCCCGTATAACACAGGAGTGCTACATCTTATTTTATTAATGCTAAACAAGGCTCCTAAAGCTCAAATACCACAGTGGTCATTGGTGGCTTCTGTAGGAGCTTCATCTTCCTCTCCAGGTTAACTTGGGTCGGGCCTTAACAGCATCTGGGTAGAAGCAATGAGTATGTGCCCGTGCATAAGGGACACGTGGGGCCCGGAGGCCACACACAGACAGCGGGGAGGGAGGAGACAGTCTTGGGCTCTGATCATCTGAGGGGAAGAGCAGCTGGAATCACTTTAAGCCCTGGCTCTGCCTAAAACTTGCTGAGGGACATTCAGGAATTTTAACACATAGCAAATAGTGAGCCCCTGCTACACGCTAACCACTGCTCTGGGCTCGGGGGGATGGCAGCGCATAGAACAGACCAATGATCCCTCCCTCAAGCAGCTGACAGTCAGGGTGGGGTGGACTCATGACACGCCATTCCTCCTCGGGCTCAGTTTACCCATCTGTGCAGAGGGCAGGCTGCGGTCTCTGCAGTGAGGTCACGAGCTCAGATCCTAGCCAGGGGCCAAGTAAGGGACACAGTGACAGATGTCAGCTGGTGGGGATGATGCAGGGCCAGGGCCGTCACCAGAGCCTGCTGCCCCTTGGCACCAGTGACGGTCACCAGGGGAAGTGCAGGCCCAGTGTGTTGGCTTCTCTGACGCTATTGTACGTGAAATTTTTAGATTTTTTAATTTTATAAAACGAACCAGAAAATACAACCCATTTTGTAGGCAAAAACCCCTCACGTCTGTGAGGGGTCTGGCCTGCAGGCCTCTATTTTGCAATGGTCCTCCATCAGAAACAGACCTGGAGCGTCCTTCAGGGAAGCTGGAACATAGTCAGGGGATGACAATCATGAGCCTCCCTCCCTTTAAGCAGCGGCAGACTGGACTGCTAGAGTCCAAGCTCCAGAAGAGATGGGGCAGCGTGGGGCAGGGAGGGGTGACACAGCCCGAAAGCCCCCGCCCTGCACCCACACTGCTATGAGGACGGGCCGCCCTGGGCAGGGAGAGGCCTCCGTGTGCTTTGTCAACAGGAAGGAGCCTGAGGTGGCCCTGCGCCCCCTGAGTCAGGGGTCGGGATAGAGGGGCGTGTGTGCGTGTGTGCATGCGTGTGTGTGTGTGCATGCGTGTGAGTGTGTGTGTGTGCATGCTTGTGAGTGTGTGAGAGATGGTGGTGGTGGGCCAGGAGTTGGAGCAGAAGGAGGGCAGGGCAGACCCAGAGGAAACCATGAGGTCTCTAACAGACCCGGGGGACACGACGGCGGCGTGCAGAGGTCTGGAGGGGCCAGGAAGGAAGATGCTGGAGGGCCCCGGAACAGCAACAGCAAACAACCAGAGGGAAGCTGACCGTGACCGCCGGGGCTTCCTGAGCGCCCCTCCACTCTCCCGCTCTACACACGCGGCATCTCAGGAAACCCGCACCACCCGTGTGAGGGAGGGACTGTTATTACCCCATTTCACAGATAGCAAATCAAGGCACAGAAAGCATAGGTTGCTTCTTCAAGTCGTGGAACTGGTGCCAACTGGGCAGGGACCGAATCCAGCAGTCAGCTCCCAAGTCCACAGCTGACCCAACTCTCCTTTGAGCCTCTAAAATATGGTTCCACGTACTGACAGCAGTCCTCTGCGGAGGACCCGCTATGTGTCGGGCACCGTGCAGGGCCTTTACTGCCCACACTTACCCCTTGCAACAACTACATGAGGGACGGACCTCTGCTCCCACTTTACGGGTGAAAAGACAGAGGCTCAGGGTACACAGGGATTTGCTGCTGGGGTTTGCTCAGAGCCAGCCCTGGGTCTCAGATGCTGATGGTTCTGGCAGGTTCTGGAGGATCTAACTGCAGAGCCCTGTTCCTCCAGAACAGTAGCGCTGTTCCTTGGTTTCTGGTCCGGCTCAGTGGGGTCCTACTCTGGACTCTTTCCACTCCCTGCAGGGTTCTGAGCCCAGCCCTGCCCCCGGACCCTGGGTCATCTAACAAGGCCAGATCCCCCACCAGTCCCTCCTGCCTTCCTAGAAATCAGAACGTTATAGGATTCTGATGCCCCCTGAGATCCAGCAGAACTTTGGACTCCAGAGGCCCCTTACTCTGCCAAGGGCCCATTCCAACAGTGAGATCTGTTACTCGTTAGCAGAGAAGCAGCCGTACTCTACATAATCCCCGAGCATATGAGCCACCATCTGCGCCTGGCGTCCTGGGCACGCTGCAGCCGCGACAGTCTGCTCCTACCAGCAGAGCCTCTGGGGCAGGGCCTTTGCTACCAGCCACAGCGGACTGAGGCTAAACATGTGAGATCCACAACCCCTGGGAGCAGAAGGGCCTATGCAGGGAGCAGGATTTGGAGGAAACCTAGGAGGGAGACGTAGAGGAGGTGAAATGTTCGGGGCAGACTCACTGGACTAGGGGCAAGAACTCAGATTAGCTGAGCACTTACCGTAATGGTCCCTTTTCTGTAACTTCTCATCTAAGCCTCATCACTTTATGGAACAGATATCATTGTTCCTATTTTGCGGATGAGGAAATTGAGGCCCAGAGAGGTTAAATGATCCGCCCACAGTCAAGCAGCTTGACCGGGGTTCAAGGCCAGGCCCCTGGTGACCCCCAAGTCCATCTTCTTCCTCCCAAGCACATCGTCTAGGTTAGCTCTTCACAGTATGGGGCCCCTCCACCTCTGCTGCCCTCTTGCCAAAGCTAAAAGGTGGCTCCCCCTGGGAGAGGGAAGCCTCAGTAAAGCCTTTGAGGAGGAGTGGCCAAAAGGGTCCTTCTGGAGAAGCAAACATTTTGGGGCAGAGTAAATCTTTGGGCCTCTTAGTAATTACTGATGCAGACAGATACCACCCTCCCTCCCCAGCATGTCTGTAACTCAAACCTTTGACCTGGACTTGCAGCATCTGCTGGGGGAGGTGCAGCAGGAAGCAGGGGGAGAAGAGCAGAGCCCTAGTCAGGCCCTGGGGGGCTTCTTGGCTGGAGGGGGGGGGCACAGCATGGCCACTGAGGGACCATTGCCCCCACCTGTGCCCCCAGGGGGATGGGCCAGATGCTTCCTGGGGCCCCTGCCAGCCCCAACATTCTGTGGGTCCCTGACCCCGTGCTGGGGGCAGCTGGAGCAAAGGGTCTGGGCTCAGGGATGAGGCTGGGCAGGGGCCTTGGGGTCGGCAGCATCTCTGAGCTAAGCCCTGGGTGGGGGCGATTGGGAAAAGGGGGCTGGTGGCCGCTGGGGACAGGCCCGGGGGTCAGTGTGCCCAGCAGGGGTCCTGGGCCAGGGCAGCAGGAAGGAAGCCAGAGAGGCAGGACTCCACACCCTGGGCTGGGAGTCAGAGCCTGGGTGGGTTCTGATTCCAGGGCTGACCCACTGTGTGACCTTGGGCAAGTCACATGGCCTCTCTGGGCCTCAGCTGTCTCATCTGCACAGTGGGGATGACCATTCCTGCCCTGGATGTGGGGCTGCTGGGAGGACTGACGGAGGTCCAGGCGGGAAGCACCGGCCAGGAAGGTCTCTCAGGAGCACAGGGGGCCAGGCCTGGCCCTGCTCCACCTGCCTCTGCTCCCAGCCTCCTGGTGATTGGCCAGACCCTGGCGTCCCCGCCCCTGAGAGCCCAGCTGATTGGAGGAGGCGGAGCCTTTGTGCAAAAGAGGCTGCTCCCTCCCTGCCCCCGCTGCTCCCCCAAGGCCACCAACCCTGGGGCCTCACACGTGCTGGCTTGTCTCCCCAGGAACGGCTGGACCCTGGTAAAACATTGGCTTTATTGTCTAAATGCAGGACTTCTCTGGCTGTGTTTCCCCAGGACCCATGCTGCTTCCCCCGCCCCACCACGACCCTCCCCTCTTCTCCCCACCTCCCCACCAGCCCTGTGACGCCGGGCAAGTCCTTCACGTCTCTGAGCCTCAGTCTCCTCCTCTGTTGAATGGCGATATGCATGCCCACCTCACGGATTTGTCCTGCTCATGGACACAGCCCTGTGGTCCTTAAACACACGTTTCTGGGGGGCCTCCTGGGTGCCAGCCCTGTTCTGGGAGCTGAGGACAGGGAGGTGGGCAGTGGAGACGAGGCTCTGCTTTCTCAGAGTTCCCTTGGGTGGGTCAAGTTGTACTGCACTGAGGACCTGGCTGGAAAGTAGTCCGTGAAGTTGCTGAGAGCCATGACAACGCAGAGTGGACAAGTGACTCACTCAGGGGCACATGGAAGCACCGAGCCAGGGTGGCCCTGAGCATGCAGGTGCCTCCATGCTGCAATGGTGCCTACCATGAAGCCCCGCTGACTTCCGCACCCCACGGCCTGGTGAGCTCTCCCCCTTCTCTGGGAACATCCAGCTCCCGTGCCAAGCATCTCCTAGTCACCAGAGGTCCGGCCCTGCTGGCTCCTTTTGTCTCCATGGGGCTGGCCAGAGGATCTTAGACCAGCCAGATCAGGGTCGCCTGTCAGGTCCCCCGTGTTCCTGTCTCCCTCCACCCTCTCCTAGCCTCAGAACAAGTCAGACACTCTCCCTGCTCCTTGTCCTGTAGCCAGCAGTGAGTGCCTCCCCCTTGCCATTCTGATAAGCAAATTTGTAATTATTATAATTATCACCTGAAGAGTCGGGTTCCTGCCATAGACAATTAAAATGAGATTCAGCGCTGCTTCGTCTCTCTCCTTTCAGCTGGAATCAGATGGTGAAATACGTAGCACACTTGGAAACAAGAGTTAGGGGAGACCAGTGAGGGGAGAAAGGAGTCTGGTGGGTGGGGGATGAATGTGGATGTGACGGCATGTCCGGGACAAGGACCCCCACGTGTGTGTGTGTGCACGCACGCGCCTGTGCATATGAATGCATGCATGCACCTGAGCGTGTGCATAGGAGCATGTGCTTCTGAGCATGCTCAGTGAGGGAAAGGGGGGGTGGGGTGACAAGATGCAGGCAGGACACGGGAGGTGGGGTCTGGTGACTGATAATGGTGTAAGGCTACTTGGTGAGTAGGTAATGGGGTGCAGATGCAGGTCTGTCCCTGGAGGTGTCAGCAGGGGCCCTGGAGGCCAGGGGTCCCCTACTTCCTGGTTGTCAATTTCCCCTCTCCGAGCCTCCTTTTGCTCACCTGCAAACCGGGCACAGTGACGGTTCCTCCCGCACAGGACTATCAGCTGTCAGAATTAAGTGCAATGGGCCACGAATTCAGCACGCACAGGGTGAGTGTTCAGGGAGGGTTAGTTATTAGTACTCACCCAGGGTGGCAGCAAGGAGGACAGTGTGGTGACCGCACAGGTGACAGGGTATGATCATGGGTGATGAGGTCCCGAGGTGTCAGGGCCCAGCCCTCAGGCCTCTGGTACTTGGCTTGGCTGGGGACCTGCTGTGCTCCTCAGAGACCTGCCCATCCCCCAAGGGGTGGACAGGGTCTGCATCTGGCCCCAGGTACCATCATGGGACCAACTTGTGGAGTGGGAATTCACTGGGGAGTGCGCACAGGGCTGCTTGGCCCCAGGCACCTGAGCCAGTCCTGAGCTGAGCCACCCTCTGAAGTGATGGGTGGGCAGTACTGGAGGAGGCCACGGGGAAGCCTGAGGACCCTTACTTACGGGCTGAGTGAAGAGAAACTTCTGGAGCAGATCTGAGGTAGAAGGTAAGAGGAGAAAAGGTACCCTGAGACCTGTCAAGCTCTCATTCTATACCCCACTCAGATCTAGCCAGGGACCTCTAGGCTCCAGTATCCCCCAGTGGGAGCTTAAGACCCCACAGGCCTGCCAGATCACACCTAGGCCCTGGGGGGGAGCCTTCATGCCCCTCTTCTTCTCTAAGGGGTTGGAGCTGAGGAGAGAGTGTGAGCAGGGCAGGCAGCCCCTCCCTTCCACCATGTGAGGCTGGGAATTCAATTTGCATTTTAGGTCAACCACTTGCAGGATGAGATTCTGGGTTTGTTTCTCAGCAATCTCAGCCCTGTGGCTATAGGAGGTAACAGTCTCTTCAGGCAGACTAGAAGATTTCATGTCATTTATAAGGCACTTGTGTTGGGAATTAGAATCCCTGAGCTCATTCTTTTCTTTTCCCACTTTGTCCAGTGACATTAGGTGCAACCATCCAATCTCATTATATTTGTTAGTTTAACAAGACTGTTCAAATGTATCTTATACGTGGTCACTCAGATCCTTGCTTTTTGTAAGTGCTCAATTAGGATTATCCAATGGTGATACTTTGCGTATTTCTATTGCCAGATCACACCACGGACTATCAGTGCTATCTTTACTAATGACTAGAGTCATTAGTGTCTTCAATCAGATTAGAAAGCCAATTCCAGAAACCCCAAAATTAACTCAGAAAATAATTTGTCCTTAAGATTCTGCTCCTCTAGAACCACTCTCAATACCAAAACATGCATTAGTCAGGGTTCTCTAGAGAAACAGAACCAATGGGATGTGTTTATATAGCAAGAAAGAGAATTGTTAGCAGGAGTTATGGAGACTGCAAATCCAGATCTGCAGTGTGGGCCAGGCAGAGACGCAGGATAGCCCATGATGCAGGTGGAGTCTGAAAGTATTATCTGGGGTAGATGTAAGAATGTAAGCCTATAGCAATAAACAAAGTTAAAAAAAAAAAAAAAAAAGCTTCAGGGTTTTGTTTTGTTTTAGCAAATCCCAGGCACTCATAGGAAAAATCAAGGAGATTCCTCCTGAGAGATCATCCTTGAGGTGCAGGCTAGGGAAGGGGTGCTTCCTACTGCAAAAATCCACCCAGACCAATTTTTTCTAAGGACCATAAACCTTAATCTGCAGGGCAAAGAGAAACAAAAACTGTTGCCTTAGGGCACTGGTGGAAATCCACTGCAATTGAAGAAAGGAAACAGGATAAAAATAAGTACTAGCTGTGGGGAGGGGCAGGAATGTATGCTTAAGATAGGCAGCTGGAGGCAGAAACACTTGTGAAGTCCATACCTGGAGACACAAGGCCCCAGTACTTGCCTAAGACTGAAAATTAATCACATCAGAAATATACCCTCTCACACTCCTCCCACACTGGCTAACAAGCACTGAGTAAAAATAACAATGGAATATGTCTAGGAGAGCTTTAAAAGACAGATCATCTGTATAGTGCAGCACAAAGGAAAGACCCAAAGTCAGGGACCTGGGGAGCAGACATTGGAAACTAACCTCTGAAAAACCAGCCCAAACCCTAAATACAAGGTGTCACTACATGAATTTGAAGGCTGTGTATACTGAGAATAACCATAGCAACCACCGGACCTCAAACTAAACCCCACTCCTAACTAGATTAACACCTACTTCCACACAAAAGTCTAGCAGAAGAAAAGGTGTGCATATCTCCAAGCATGAAAAAACATTTACCTCAGAATTTATCATCCTAAAAAAGATGTCCAGCTTTCAACAAAAAATTATGAGGCAGATAAAAAGGCAAGGAAAAAACTACCAAAAAAAAGAGACAAAGCAATCATCAATGCCAAACTTAGCTCTGACACAGATGTTGGAACTATCAGACAGGGAATTTTAAATTACTGTGATTAATATATTAAAGGTTCTAATGAAAAGGTTGACAATATGCAAGATCAAATGACTAGTTTCAGCAGAGAAGGAAACTCTAAGAAAATATCAAGTGGAAATGCTAAAAAGCAAAAACACAGTAACAGAAATAAGACATATCTCCCATGGGCTCGTTGGTAGACTTGAAATAGCTGAGAAAAGAATGAGTGAACTTATAGATAAGTCAATGAATTACCCAACTGAAACAAAAAGGAAGGAAGGAAGGAAAGGAAGGAAGGAAGGAAGGAAGGAAAGAAGGAAGGAAAGAAGGAAGGAAGGAGAGACAAAAAACAGAACAGAGCATCCAAGAATTGTGGGGCAATATCAGATAGTATAATATACAAGCAATTGCAATCCCAGAAGGACAACAGAGGAAAACGAGCAAAAGAAATATTTGAAGAAATAATATCCAAAAATTATCCAAAGTGAATGACATACACCAAACTACAGGTCCAAGAAGCTCAGAGAACATCAAACAGAATCAAATCCAAAAATTAAAAAATAAAAGAATATATAAACAAAACAAAAAATATAGGCAAATAAATTCAAATTCAAATAGCTGAAAACCAAAAACAAAGAGAAACTCCTAAAGAGAGCCAAAGAAATAAGACGTATATACAGAGGCAACAGGGTAAGAATGACAGCAGACCTCTTGTCAGAAAACATGCAAACAAGAAGACAATGGAATGGTAACTTAAAGGTGCTGGAAAAATAACATATAGAAAGGTGTCAACTTCAAATTCTATACCCAGTGAAAATATCTTTGGAAATAAATATTTTCGAAGACAAAAACTTAAGAACTTTATTGCTAGTAGACCTACTCTGATTAAAAAATATTTAAGTTCCTCAGGCAAAAGGAATTTATCAGTATAATCTCAGAACTACACAAATAAAGAGTATCATAAATGAAATAAATGAAGACATAATTAATTTTCTTTGTTATTTCAATTGTTCTAAAACATAAATGTCTAAAGAAAAATAGTAACCATGTACTATGTGGTTGTAGCATATGTGACATCGAAATATATGACAAAAATAGTACAAAGGGTAAGAGGTAGGAATTGGGAATATATTGTTTTCATGTCATTATACAATTCATGAAGTGGTATATTATTTTAAGATAGTCTCAGATTAATTGAAATGTATGTTATAAACACTATGGTAACCACTAAAATTTTTTTTGAAAGAAGGTAATAGAATAGATAAAATGGAATCATCAAAAATGTCACTTAACTCAAGAGAAGACAGGAGAGGAAAAAAGAAACAACAAATGGAACAAATTAGGAAGCAGCTAACAAGATGATAGATTTCAAACCAACCCACATCAATCATCACCATAAATGTGAAGAAACTAAGCCCGCAAGTTAAAATGTAGTTTCAGGTTGAATTAAAAAATCAAGACTGAACCATATGTTGTCCACAATAAACTCTCTCTAAACATAAAAGCATCAGGTGCTCAACAGTAAGAGGATGTAGAAAGAAATATCTTGCAAACACTAACTAAAAGAAAGCTGGAGTGGCTATATTAATAACAGAAAAAAATAGACTTCAGAACAAGAAATATCATCAGATATAAAGAGGAACATTACATAATGATATGTGGGACAATTCTCCAAGAAGACCTAGCAATCCTAAGTGTATGCACCTAACAAAAGAACCTTAAAATATGTAAGGAAAAATCAGATAGAACTGAAAGTTGAAATAGACAAGTTCACAGTTGTAGTTGGAAATGTCAACACACCTCTGTCTGTAATTGATAGATTGAAAAAGCAGAAATCTGTAAGGATATAACCTGAAGAACATTATCAACTAAATTAACCTTGCTGACCTATATAGACCCCTCTGCCCAGCAACAGCAGAATACATTCTTAAGTGCACATGGACACTTCATCAATATAAATCGTATTCTCGACCATAAAACACACTTAAAAGAATAGTAAAACAATATAAATTATATTCTCAAATGAGAATAGAATTAAACTAGAAATCAAGCATGGAAATGCAATTGGGAAATGACCAAATATTTGGAAATTAAAAAATATATGGGTCAGAAAGGAAATCTTAAAGGAAATAGAAAAAAATTTTTTGAATAAAGAGAAAATAAAAATAAGGCAGATCAAAATTTGGAGGACATAGCTGTATTTAGAGAGAAATTTATAGCACTAAATGTATGTATTCATCTGCTCAGGCCATCATAACAAAATGCCACAGACTGCGTGGTATAAACAACAGAAACTTATTTTCTTACAGTTCTGGAGGCTGGAAATCCAAGATCAGGATGTTGGCAGAGTTAGTTTCTCATGAGACTTTTATTCCTGACTTGTAGACGGCCACCTTCTTGCTGTGTCCTTAGGTGGCCTTTCCTTTGTGCACACACACACTTGGTTTATCTTCCTCTCCTTAAAAGGACACCAGTTCTGGGACACCTAGGTGGCTTAGTTGGTTAAGCATCCAACTCTTGATTTCAGCTCAGGTCATGATCTCAGGGTCATGAGATCAAGCCCTGCATTGAGGCCCCCGTTGTTATGATTCTGTCCCTCCTCCCACTCACACTCACACTCTCTCTCTCTGTGTCAAAAAAATAAATAAATAAAATAAGGACACCAGTTCTATTGGAGAAGGACCTCATCCTTATGACTTCATTCCCAATCTTAATTACCTTCTTAAAGACCCTATCTCCAAATATAGTCAGTTTGGGGGTTAGAGCAAAAACATACGGACTTGGGGAGGGGGCATATAATTCAGTATACAACATTTCAGTACAAAACTAGAGAAAAACCAGCAAATTAAACTCAAAACACACAGAAGGAAACAAATGATAGAGATAAATGATAGAGATTCATTGTTGCATATCAAAATCAAAGACATTGGAAAGAAAATCATAGACTAATATCCCATATGAACATAGATGCAAAAATTTTAAACAAAATTTTAGCAATTATAATTCAATGATAATATAAAAAA
Source organism: Halichoerus grypus (assembly GCF_964656455.1). Classification (NCBI taxonomy): domain Eukaryota; kingdom Metazoa; phylum Chordata; class Mammalia; order Carnivora; family Phocidae; genus Halichoerus; species Halichoerus grypus. Next base: position 165,348,803 of record NC_135716.1, read on the forward strand.
GATAATACCCCATGACCAAATGGGGTTAATCTGAGGACTGAAAGGTTGGTTTAAAAAAATAGAGGCTACTGGGTATGAAGTATATGGGAATTCTCCATACTATTTTCACAAATTTTCTGTAGAACTATTCTAAAATGAAAAGTTTATTTTTTTTAAATGAGCTGAAACTTTAAAAACTGAATGAATTATTGATGCACACTACAATATGGATATATCACATAATAATTATGCAGATTGAAAGAACCCAGACCAAAAAGAGGACATTCTAAATGATTCCATTTACATATAATTCTATATAATCTATAGTAACAACAAGCAGATGAGTGGTTGGCACAAGGGAGAGATTACCAAGAGGTAAAAGGAACCCAGTTGGGGGGTGATGGTTACATTCATGATCTTGATTGTGGTGATTATTTTATAGGTGTATAAGTTTGTCAAAACTTATCCAATTGTATGTTTTTTATATGTGTAGTTTATTGTAAGTCAATTACACTTCAATAAAAATGTTTTTTTAAAAAAAACTTATCAATTTCTATGGTCTAAATATAACTGGTTTATTGTAAGTCAATTATACTTCAGTAAGGCAGTTAAAAATCAGTAAATAAAGCCTACTCTGCAGTTTGTGCTTTCCCTCAGTAAGTCCCACTCTCTGCCCACATCAGGTAATCTTGAACAGGTGTGGTATACTGTCATCTCCCTGAGAATGTTAGGATTGGATTTTTATGGAGATTGGTACTTTCAGTAATTTTCCAGTAAAGGCAGGTGTTTCCTGTGAGATGCATATATTTGCAGGGTTGCTGTTGGGCCCTTTGCAGGTAAACTCTGCCTTCACCTGTCCCAAGGACTCTGGATAGGCTCAAGGCATGGCTGCCTTGGTGAACATGGACCCTGCCCTCTGCTGAACCCTTGGAAATGTTAATAACATTTCTTCCCCAGCACAACCCTGCAACATTACTCCCATTTTACAGACAATGAAACTAAGGACGGAAGAGGTGAAGGAACACATCTGAGGTTCACAGCGAGGTCAAGGTAGAGGTAGGCTCCAACCCTGATTCCATCAGGGAGGGACTGCTGGAACTTAGCACACCCTATCTCCACGCCCACCCCCACCACCTTACATAGATGCATTATCTAAGGTAAAGCAGTATGTTTGCTATTACAAGAGCAAGCCCTGGCTTCCCCCCAAGATGTGCCCCACTCAGTCTTCCCCAGTGATTGATTTCAAGGGCACCTTGCTCCAAAGCCTGGGCTCCTCTCCAAGTTGTCCTGGGCTTGGACTTCACAGGTGGACTTCCAAAGACCTGGTTCATGGAGGCTTGCTCTTGTGGCATCCCTGGATGACTTGAGAGTGGAGCTTATGGAGGGGTGATGGCCCCATTGTTTCCCAGGTGCATTGAGAACCCAACCTAAGAACCAATGATTTGAAGGTGATGGTTGGAGGCCATCTCTGAGGACAGGTGGTTGCTCAACAAGCCTAGAGCATATTCCACTCAAGATCTCTCTGAACTGTTTTCTCTTTGACCTCCTTAGGACCACCTTGGGGAAACCAAGGCAGCCACCCCAGTTGTCTCTCATTTCCAACCCAGAGGGCATATTTAGGGTCCTGGCCCTTTTAATGAACTCTGTCCCCATCCCTTCTCCACGGACCAGTGAGCAGGAAATGTGGAGGCACAGACTACCAGGCTCCCAGTCCTGCTTGAGTGGGGGGAGGAAGCAGGACAGAGTTTGCACCTTCAATTTGCTGTAGGACACAGGTTACAATGAGGTAAATTGCAGCTCATCAGACACTGAGCGACCTTAATTCTGTTCAGCTGTGGGTTCTGCATTGGCTGCACCTGGACCGTTATTTCAACTCTTCATCTTGTTCTCCTTGAACTGAGAAAAAAGAGAGATCTACATCCCACTCTGATTGGATTCTAGCATCAGTGGAAACTCTGAAGGGAGCGTCACTGGTGGGAGCTGGATGTTCCTGGAAGTCATGTAAACTAGAGCAGCTAAAAAGCATAATCATTCCTATTTATGGAACTTCACGTCACCCTGTATACCCACACCAGCTACCTCATTTCACCAGTGCCCCACAGCCACGCTCTGGGACTTGTGTCCCACTCCACTGCCTCCTGGCTGTGGGACTTTCCCTTCCCTGAGCTTCAGTTTCCTTATCTGCAAAATAGGAATCATAAGAGCACCTCCCTCCAAGTCATGCTGAGGATTCAGTGAGATAACCCTCGTAGAGTGCCTGGCACAGGGCTCTTCACCAAAGGTGGCAGGTGCCACCCAGGACTGGGGCGTCTGAAGGGACCTTTTAGACCATGAAGTTCTGGATCCACAGGAGGGTTGTGATTCCTACAACTATCGTTCACCCTGGGTGGTCTTTCCAGAATCCCACATAGGAGCCCACAGCTGTCCCACCCCTGATCCCCTACCATCTTGTGTCTCTCTGTCCAGCGTTGACGAGGGCAGGTCTGGCCTGAACTCAGTCTGCAGAAATGGATTCTCTGTGCTCATAAAAGCTGACGATTCACCCTGAGGATCATAGAAAACAATTTTCTTTTCCACTTCATGATGGGAGCATAGACCTGGCAGGGTCCTGCTTTGTGCCTCTATGAACAATTCAGGCTGCACACACCCTCCCCCACTCCCTCCTCGTCAGTGAGGGGCTCATTGCTGCCAATTTGGGAAAATGAAGCCAAGCCTTTTAAGACACATTATATAGAAAGCAGTTCCCACTGTACAACTCCTTCCCTTTTCTTCTTCCTTTTCTTGAAATGACAAAATGTTGTTCACTCTTCTTCTGTCTTGGGAAAGACCCGGAAAGGAGATGAATCTATAAAATTCATGAATGCCTGGAAGTTGTGACTCTTAAAATTGTACTCATTTGCAACATGAAATACCACCGAGTGTGAGTGTGCAAACCCAGGCAATTTCATGGTGCAGGTTAAATTGTTTGCTGTAGATCTGTCTGTAAGTACCTGCTCCTAACTGGTGCCCTTGGCTTCCATTGCAAGCTGTGATGCTCAGGATGGTGAGCAGGTCTGGCTGGATCTGCCAGTCCTCCCTCAGCCCTGTCAGGAGGCCCAGAAAGGCACCACCTGTACTTTCTCCCCTGGTTAGGTGGACTCAGGAGGAGGCAGGGGCGAGGGGGATGTGGTTTTGTTTTGAACACTCATCCCTGTGCCCAGACCCCTTTTCTTGCCAACTCTATCTTTGAGGCTCCATGGTCCAGCTATGGTCCCATTTCTTGACCTTTGTGTGTGGCCTTGGCATTGAGCCTATGAGTCTTACTTTCCTAACAGTTTGCTCCAGCCTCTTGGGTCCTTCCCACAGCAGAACCAGGTAGATGACCCAGCAAGTGGAGTAGGGGGCTAGATGGGCTAGATGTCATACCGTCCTCAAACCTGGGCAAGACAGACCCCTGGCCTCAGCCCTGCCCTTTAAAGGACTCCATTCTGGCCCTCTCTGGCTGTGCCTCTCCCCATGGAACATGGAATCTGCATGGCTGTCTGACCTGGGTCCCTCTCCCATTTTTGCTCGCAGTTTGTGTACCTAGGATGCCAGAAATCCCTGTCCAGATGGACTGGACCCGACTTTCTGAGCCAAGTGAGCCTCTTCCATGGATCTGTCCTCTTGAGGGTGGATTGTGGTGTGGGGTAAGCACCCCAGGCCTGAGGGGTACCAAGGGGTGGCTGCTTGCAGAGGCTGGGGGAAGCACTCGGATGCACCCACGTGCATGTATGAGGCTTCTGGTGGTGCTGGGTGAATCCGGGGGTGGGAAGACGAGGAGCAACCAAGAGCCAGTTTCCCCTGTGCCTCTGAGAGTGAGGTCCCCCGAACTGGTGGCTCAGTTCAAAGAGCTCAGGGGACAGGCCTTGTGGAAAAAGTGGGAGAACTTTCCAGTGAGTTTCTCTGGCTCTCTGCTTAATGGTGGGAAGAGAAAGAAATTCTGGAGGGACTTGAGTCTGGGACCCAGCCCCCACCACAGTGCCGCTGGAATCTGGAAGAGCTACATGCCCCAGGCACTGGGTCTGTGCTAAGGCTGTGGTCTGTGCTAGGCTGCCTCGTGGGCTCCCAGCGAGACTAATAAGCAGTACAAGGGTGGATGCTTTAAAATATCCTGGGGCTGGGGAGACAGATACTCATCACACAAGCAAACCACAGCAGGAACCAATCAGTAACCGCTTCCGGTTAGCTGGACCAATCAGATGAATTCATCTGTTCGGCCAATCACATGTTGAGCGCCACCATGAGTTCCTATTAAGAGACAGGTGGGCTGGCATTGGTGGTGCCTCCAGGTTCCCAAAGACCTAGGACCTCCAGGGGGGTCTCCCCACCTCCCCCAGCAGGGGGCACATCCTACCTAACACACAGAGGACAAAAGGGCCTCCTGTTGGGTGGCCCACTTTAGAGGCATGCAGGGGAAGGGCTCTTGCCTGACAGTGGCACTTTGATACCCTGGCATCACCAGGCCCCTGATGATGTCAAAACGTTATGATCTTCCTGGGAGAAGTAATGAGTGGAACCAAGTAGAATTAAGTATAGGCCTGAAATGGGACGTGGGTTCCTGAATGTGTCGCTGGGATGCCAGCATCCCTGCCGACTTTCCCACTCACTAGAGGGGACATGGGCATTTGGGGGAGAAAGTACCTGTCATGTCTTCCCGGGAATGCTGCCTCTGGGTGTCTGTCTCACTCAGCAACCCTGAGGACCTTCACCTTTGTTTATTCATTCCCTCACTCATGCATTCCCTTTGCTTTGGTTCTATTTTGTACTAGGCACCGTGCACAGGATGCTTCCTGCCCTCACTGAGCTCATATTCTAAGGAGGTGGCAGAGAGAACTCGACAAACAGATGAGTATATAAATGGAAACTGGGATGTGCACAAATAAGGGAAGGAATGAGACAATACTCAAGAGAGAACAACAGAATCTGATTTGTCAAGAAAGCCTTCCCTGAGGAAACATCAGAACTGAGACCAGACCGGTCAGAAGGAGCCAGCAGGCTAAAAGGAAGGGGAAGAGCTTTCTCGGTGGCAGGAACTGCCTGTGCAGAGGCCCTGAGGCAGGGAGGAGCCTGGGCATCCCAGGAATAGGCTGCCACCATGCCCAGGAAGAGCCTGGGAACCTGCAAGGACCAAGTCAGGTGGAACCACGTGGGCTGTCCCAAAGTCCAGTGGCTTATCCGAGGGCAGTAGGGGCCGTGGGAGCCGTGGAAGCTGGGTTGTCATGCCAGGGATTTGTGTTGTGAAAAGCTCTGTGATTGGGTGCCTGGGTGGCTCAGTCTGCTAAGCGTCTGCCTTCGGCTCAGGTCGTGATCCCAGGGTCCTGGGATCGAGTCCCGCTCAGTCTCCCTGCTCAGCAGGGAGTCTGCTCCTCCCTCTGCCCCTCTTCCCCTCCCTGGCTTGTGCTCTTTCTCTCACTCACTCTCACTCTCTCTCAAATAAATAAAATCTTTGGGGGAAAAAAAAAAGTTCTGTGATCTGCACCATGGAGAGTGAAGGGGGAGGGGCAGGAAAGGAGAAGCCTGTTCCAGGAAGAAGGAGCACGCAGGTCAGGCCTGAGGGGCAGGACTTGTTCCAGGAACTTCTGGGAGCAGCCAGGGAAGAGGAGATGCAGAGGCTGAGCATGGGGGATTTGGGTGGGGCCAGGCTCCTTTCCAAACTGGCAGGAGGCAGTACGTGTGGGGAGGGAGGGGCTGGTGGGGATTAAGTGGCCTTGCGGTGGTGAAAATGCTGGGAAGACCCACTTGTGGATACTCAATCACCCACTCATGCTTTCACAGCCCAGCTAGCTCAGGGCAACAGTAGCTGATGTAGGAAAGACATTCGGGTCCGAAGCCGACGGCCAGGAAAGAATTCTTGAGATATCTTTGGTGCAAAAAGGTGGTTTTATTAAAGCACAGGGACAGGACCCGTGGGCAGAAGGAGCTGCACCCGGGTCATGAGGAGGGGCCCATTACATACTTTCAAGTTGGGAGGGGGTTAGGGATAACAAAGTCTCCCAGGTATTTTGGAAACAAGGTTTCCAGGATCCTGAGGGGCTAGCTATTGTTTGGGAAAGGTCATTTATTACTGTTTAGTAAAAACTCAGTCATGAGACTCTTCAGATGTCTATCGGTGGGTCATATGCTTGGGGGATGATTGCCAACATGTATCTTGGGGGGTAGACATAAAGGAAGTTTCCAAAGGAATTTTTATATGTTAAAATAGACTTATAGGATCCTGGGTGGGGGTGGGGGGGATGGGGGGATGTGAGGCTAGGATTGCCTCTTGCCCTTACCAAAGTATTATTTGGAGGCAACTGAGTCCCTAGAGGAATGTCACTCTGCCTGTTCCAAGGATTTGTCAGTGGGCTGTAAGTAGTAAGGAAATTTAATAATTTTTCTTCTGCCTTTGTTTCCCACATCAGTACAATGGGAGTCGATTTAGAAGGTGTAAAAGTTGGAGAATACACAGCTGGACCTGGGGAAATTGTCTGCCTTGGCCTCGGTTCAGAATCCTGCCTACAGAGACATGGAGGATGGGAGCTGAACCCACACAGAGTAGGATGCAAGTGTGAGTGGGCAGGGGGAGGCAGCTCCCTGGTCTCCCAGACGAGGAAAGGAGGGAAAGAGGGATCCAGCAGGGGTGAGGTTTGTCCTCAGTGCTTGGCCCAGGGGTCGGGTCCTTGGCACTCAGGAGCCAGGCCCTCCTGGGGAGCCTGAGGCAGAGGCCCAGAGCATAGGGCCGCACACTAGGGAGTGGGACAGGCCCACAGCATCACACCCAGCGCAGCACCCCTGTTTTCATCCTCCACCTACACAAGGGGTTCAGGCAGCCAGGGTGCTCTCTACCCTGAGCTGGAGACTCAGAGCCTCCAGGTCAAGTGTCTGAATGACATCAGGTGGGGCTCATGGGCAGGAGACCGGGCTGAAATCCTGAAAGACTGCCCTGAGGAAGGGGCCTCTGAGTACAATCAGAGGTTAAGCAGGAAGTTTTCAGAGGTGGGAGAATGTTCTCTTTAGAAGTCATGCCAGAAGCAGGAGGGGCCACAGGGAAGACACATTACAGCATTGTTTTGGTTGCAGGTAGGCAATAAGCAGCGCATGTCCTGCTTGGGACTAGGGTCTTTAGTTCTTACTACAGAACGTTTATGTTTATTATATCCGGCCTTTCTGGTTTCGGGGGACAGCAGCCCACTCTGGCTGACATAAACAAAATGCAGATTCGTTGAAGAGGTACTGGGTATCCTGGGGCTGAGATGGAGGCCGGGAACGGGCTGGCAGTGGCAAACCCAGAAAATGTTCTCCTGGTCTGTGTCCTTGTTTCCGTCTGAGAAGCTTTTTTTTTTTCTTTCTTGCTTTGTCTCCCAGATAAGTGCTCTCTGTCCCTCAGCCCACCTGGAAGAACAAGGCCGCACTTAGCCCCCAAGCATACAAAAGACAAAGAGGGGTCTTACCTTTTCACATCCACCTCCCAAATCCCAGGACGGTGCTATTGGCCCAGGTTGGAACAAAACTTCTGTCCAGAGCGCGGGTCCCTATCCACACATATGGCAGATTCTGAAATGACCAGGCAAACGGGTGGGAGAGAGAGGAAGAGAACGGTTTCAGAAAGCTGGTTAGGGGCTGAGCTTTGCTAGTGCTGCAGTTCATCTTCCACAACCTTATTTCAAGGACAAGAGAGGTTAGGTCACCTGCCAGACAGCGAACAGGTAATCAAATCAGCATTAAACCCCAGACCTAATCGAGTGGACAGGGATAAGGCACCTGTCATCTCTGTCATTGGTTTCCTTTGACTATTTTGATGATGCTGGACTTGGGGCAGGATTTAGTTTCTAGAGGAATCTTCCCAACTCAGCAGTCCCAAAATTCCAGGGAAGAATATAGACAAGTCAGGGTGGGCTCTTCTTTGTGGCTCCTGGGGGTCCTGCTGCTCACTCAGTGACCTAGTTACATGGAGGTAGGAAGGGCAGGGGGCCTGAGTCCCAAGGAGCAGGATGTGTGTCTTCTAGGACCAAATCGCAGCCAGCTTTTCAGGGAAGGGAAGCTGGGGATAAGTTTGTGTGCTGTGGGCACATATGAGCTGTGTGGCCTCAGGCAAGTGACCCAGCTTCTCTGAATCTGTTCCTTCATTTGTGAAACGGGCTTCATCATATATAATAACATATGAACACCATCTACCATATCACCTGGCACATAACTCAGTGTATGTGGTTCCCTTCCCTCATTATCAGACCCCATTAATTCTGATGTCTGCCCTTCCCTGGAACATACTATTTAAGTCCCCGCTCTTGATTCACCGAGGTTCAGGAACCGTGTCCATGCTAGAGTGAAACTAACTAGGAGTGGCAAAGGATGCCATGGCAACAAGCATTTCACAGTTGCCCTGGGAACCCTCACTGATGCTCTTGGTGAGGGTGGCGGTGGCCCAAGCCACACAAAAATAGGAGGTGCAGTCCCACTGTATGAGCCAGAGGCTCATACAGCAACATTTCGGGCTGTGACAGGTATGGGGGTGGGGAACGGTAGGTAGTTCAAGAGAAGGATGGAGATGGGCAGGAGGCCATCACTCTTTTTTTTTTTTTTAATAGACAGATCCCAGTTCGGCACCATGAACAGAACCTGCCTTCTTGGAGAAGCTTCTCAGGGAAGCAGCCTGAGGAGGAGCAGAGAAAGGGGACCTGGTAGCTTTCACACTAATGGCAGCACGTAAACCCCAGGTCAGGAAGAATGCACTTCGCCCAGCCTGCAGCATCTAGGAAATACTTTATCAAGACCACTCCATACTTACAAACATGCAGAAAAACCCATTAGGCTGTCGTGGAGAAAGAACCAGGAAGGAGTCAGGAAGCCAGATTCTCGTCCCTGTCTGAGACCACCGGCTCCCCCCCAAGCCCTTGGGCAAGTCACTCCCTCCAGCGTCAGTGTCTCATCTTTAAAATAAAGATGCTACACCACATGATCCCTGGAGGCTTTTCCAATCAGGACATTCCATGATATCTAAGGGTCCTACTATGGAAATATGGTTTTTTCCCCTTTCAGCTTTCTGGCCTTAGAGACAGGGCCCCTGGTTGTATTACTTTCCAACCCATCAGGACAGCATGGAAGGTCCCCTTGCCCCAGCTGCCTATACCCCTCATTCCCGGCTGCTCTGGCCCCCAGTCTCCGTGCCTGGCACAAAGACATGGTGTTGGCCAACTTCTGATGAGTGATCAGCGTTCACACCCTCCCCTCTCTTCTTCCCTCTCTCCCTCATCCTCCCTTCCCCTCCCGCATTGCTCCTTGCTCATAGTCTAACACTGCCAAGGCCCTTGGACTTAAAGGCTGAGATATGAGACTCCATCTCACAGGTGGAAATAGTGAGGGCGCCCTGGTCTCAGGGACCACCTCCAGGGACCTACATCTCACCCTGAGGCCCGCTCCCAATAGTAGATCTGCCAGCCTGGAGGGGAGTGACACACTTGTTTCTCCTTTACTCTGCCCAGTGCTCATACGTGGACCCAGCTCTCCCCTCAATACCCTCCCCCACCTTTCCAGGGTCTGCCTCCAGGCAGCTGCACCCAAGGAGCTTCTTCAGGACCCCCTTGATCCTCACAGCACCCGAGGAGGTAGAGCATCATGCCCACTTGAAAGATGTGGAAACAGACTGTTCTAGATTTTTGGAGCTGGAAGGTCCCTTAGAAATCATATATCATGTCATTTTATAAATAATGAAACTGAAGCCCAGAGAGGGGAATAGATTTGCCCAAAGTCACACAGCAAGCGAGGGGCGGAGCCAGCACCGGACCCCAGGTTCCCTGATTCCTGGGCCAGCGCCTCTCACTCGGTGTCAGGCAGGATCCCGCGAACCAGTCCAGGAAGGTTCTTAGAATCCAGCAGGATTCCCACCCTGCCTGCCCTTCACAAAAATCAGGGGGCAGAGTTGTCCAGGTGCAGACTCATCCCCAGCTCCACCACCAGCATGTGGCATAAACTTGGGTCACCCCATCCCTTCTGCAGCCTTTTTCTCCCTGGATAATGACCATTGATGGAATGAGGGTGCTGCGTCCGCGTGCCCCAGGCCTCCTGGCTGTGCTCAGAGGGTCTGAAGCGGCCACTTCCGTCCCTTCTAATTGTTCCTCTTGGAATCCTCCATGGATCCATTTGAGACAAATACACTGATTTGTTGAAATGATCATTCCTCAGTGTTCTTCTCATTGGCTGCAAATAGATGGTTCTTCTGGGTGCTTCTGGATGAGACCTGAGTCCAGCTGAGACAAATCCATCCCTCTACAGTGACATCAGCTGGGAGGCAGCCTGGCGGTATGTCAGATGATCGTGGTGTTTCATTGCGTTCCTCTCACTTTTCGTCACCGGAGTTGGAAGCTCCCACTGGGGGGCTCGAGGCTCCGAGGATCTCCCAGCAGGAGGGTGCCCTGGGCTGTGCGGAGCAGCTTGTCCTGCAGGGAAGGGAGGAGGGGGCTGGAGAGCAGAGTGAAGGGCCCCCAGGACTGGGCGGGCCCGTGGCAGTCGATCTGCAGTTGGAGGACAGCTTTGAGAGGACCAGACTGCCCTCCAGGTCAGCCAGAGGGCCCGGATTGCTTTGAGATTCATTTCTCGTTCATTCAACGGTTCACATTCTCACTCTCTCTATAAACCCTTAATAACCATCTATCTTCCCGGGCACTGTGCTCGGTGGCAGGAACACAGGGACAATAAGAACCTGACTTTACCAAGACGCTCACAGTCTTCACGGGGTATAGCAGGACCTGCTGGGCTCCAGAGCGCACAAGGAGGGAGCACCTTGGAGGTCAGGTGGGGCGGTCCTCCGTCTCGGGGTGTGTACCCCCAAGGCAGACCCTGGGAAAAGAGCTGGGGTTCTGGTGGTTCATCTGGGGCTGCTTCAGGGAGGCCAGCGAGGAAGTGCAAAGCCTGACACGGCAGGGAGACAGGCCACAGGGGGAGCTGAGCGGTTGCCTCTGTGGGTCACGGGGCTCAGTCCCCCTGGGGCCCTCTGAGGAGCTTCAGAGAGACACCTCGGGTCCATCGTCCTGGTGGCTGGGGGGCCGGGGCCTGGATCCACCCGCCCTCACTGCCCACAGTGCGAAGGGTTCAGGGCCCTCCACGTCGTACCTGCCCACGGGGGAGCGGGCTTCCGTGTTGCTGGAGAAAGCACGCAGGCAGAGAAGAAGGAAGTGGACATTTCACTCCCTGGAGGAGTGCCGGGATGGGCCGCTACCACGGGACAACCCGGATGGGCCAAGGGGACACGGCTGAGGGAGCAGCAACCTCTGCTGTGGTGCTTTTAAAGAGGAGACATCGGAGTGGGGTCTGGAAGCATCGGTAGGCACTGTAACCAGCAGAGAAGAGCTTGGGGAACAGTTTCTCCAGGCAGCTGGAATAGGGAAGAAGCCCAAGCCAGGCAAGTGTTCACCGGGTGGACGTGAAGGGGGAGTCGGGGTGTGTGTCAGGGGACTCAGAGATTGTCTCCGAGAGTGAGGGATGTGCAGAGAGGAGCCCCAAACCCCGTCCCTCACAGGCACAGGGCAGGCCGGGGCCCATCTGTGATTGGCCAACAGAATTTGTCCCCTCGCCCTTGGAACACCAGTGTGGAGACCGTCGAGTACGAGGAAGAGCGGAGCTACCCTGCTGACCTGGGCCCCACACCTGCCTCTGCACTGGGCTGATTTACTCGGGTCCCTCGTCAGTGCAGACCTGGCCCCCCGAGCTTTGTGACCACGCTGCGGCGTGAGCAGCGGGTTCCCACTAGCAGGTGTCTCTCCTCTGCTCACACATGGCCCTTATGCACCTGGACTCAGTCATCCCCTCTGCCCCCACTGGGTCCCCCGCCCACACGCTCTGCAGGAGCCCCCATGCTCCGCGGGCCCCACACCTGCCTCTGCTGGGGAGCCGCTTATTTTTCAAAATTCTCTTGGACACTCTAGTCCCACAAAAAGCAGCTGGCTTCGATATTCACCACGTCCTGCCATGCAGGTCTCTGCATATCCTCTCTCTCCCTGTCTCTCCCTCTGTTTCTCTGTACCTCCCTCTCTTCTCTCTCTCTCTCCTTTCCACCCCACCTCCCACCAACAATACATCCGGACGATCGGTCCCCTCGAGCAAGGACAGTCATACAAGCTGCCTGCGGCCGCACCTTACCCAACTCAACACTTGTCCAAATCTCTGCATTTGTTCTGCTAAAAACAAGGTCCCTCCAGATGGGCCTTTTGTCTTTGCAGGAGGCCGGGGCTGAGGGCGGGGGGTGCCAGGCGGGGCTGCAGGAGGCCTGGCTGTGGGTGTCGTGGCCTTTCTGCCCATAGCCGTGGACTTGAGGGGTGTTACCGACCTCGCAGAGCCTCAGCTTCCTCGTCAGCAAAGGGGGGCGATCACAGCAGCTGCCTTGTCTGGAGGATTCAGGGAAAGGGACAGGATCATCAGCACCGTGTCAAGAAATGACGGTTCTGGATAGAGGAGAGGATGCCTTCTCGTTTGGTCCTCAGGGCAGCCTGGGAGGTGGGTGTCCTGAACGCATCTGGCAAACAGGAACCTGAGGGTCAGCAAGATGAGCTGGGGGGCCCGGGGCACACTTCCTGGTGACAGGAGGCACTGGGACTTGAACGTGCTCTATTCACCTCCAAAGCCCATCCCAATGGCTCAGGTGCGTCCATGGAGGGGACACCTGGCCCCCTGGGATGCTCAGCTGCTGGGGATCCCAGGCCACCATGATATGAGGTCGGCCACTCTTCCTCACCTGAGCCCAGGCGGAGGCTGCAGACCACAGCAAGGACAGCTCTCCATCCAAGGGGGCAGATTCGGGACCTTGTGAGCCACCAGGGCACTAGGCTCCTGGTCCTGGAGCTGCTCCCTACTCCCAGGGGGACCTTGGGTGAGAGCAGCCTGATTCTGAGCCCCCTGCATTCCTGGATGAACTGGCATCCTGGTCGCACGTGGTGTGCTCGCCTCCAAAGGTGAGCCTTCCTGGTCAGGAACTCCCCGAGTTACTGGTGTCGGGGTGGCCGTGTCTCTGCTCTGACACTTGGGTCTGGGCCCTCGAGTAGGACCCCCGATGGCATCCTGACCTCCCTGCCACTTGCTGGACATTTCTCTATGAAATGAATCCCACGGTGCGCCTGGAGCCAGGATTAACTAGCCTTATGAGGGGTCACCTCTGGATATAGTAAAGTTCCCTGAGTTTTACCTGTTACGGGATTCCCCAGTGGATGTGGACACAGAGCTGGACAGGACCACAGGGATTATCTGTTCAACCACTTTGTTTTAAAGCTGGGGAAACAGGGGGGCCTCTGCCTCAGCCCCAGGCCTGGTCTCTGCGTCTCCTGCAGCTGCCGGGCTCCCGCTTGCTGCCCGGGGGCTCCCCTGCCCCACCCAGACCCCCACAGCATTACCTGCTCTCGGTTTTCCAACCAGTCCCAAAGAGCGCTGATTCTGAGTCTTCACCTTTGGGTGTGAATCATCCTGGAAGCGTCGCAAGCCCTTTCTGGGGCCCCGCGTCTGCTCTCTCGTCCTCATGAGAAACAGGTTCCAAGTCGTTAGTCTGTTCACAAGAAAACCGAGGCCCAGCAGGGTGGGCCCTGCTCAAGGCCACACGGGGCTCCTGGCCCACTTGTCACCGCAACCCGATTCACCTGCCGAGCCTCAGTGAGGCTTTGAGACTCCATTTCCCAGTGGGGGTCATAAGGTCAAGTTCACCGGTTCCCCACCCACATTCTGGCCCCAAGTACAGAGGCATTACGGGGTTTCTGTAGGGCTCCCCAGCTTCCTCTTCTGATCACTTAAAATAACAAACTTCATTGTTTTCAAACTTCATTGTGGTTCATTCTTGCTGCAAAAAAATAACACCAAAAGACAAAGAATCTAAAATCCCTAAAATGCACCCCAAGTAACACTTAACATGTCAGGAAGACTCTCTGCCTGGCCCTCGCCTTCACCACTTGCCGCCCCTGATTCACTTCCACCCGCTCTGTCCTGCTGGGCGCGGGGAGGAGGCCTGGACGGACCGTAGTGGGGGTTCCGGGCAGACTGGCTTTCTTGTTTTTGGACCAGCTGGAGGTCCCCCGGGGAGTCCAGATGGCGGGAGGAGAGGGGGATCAGGGTCTCTCTTCCCTGCTCTGTCCCCACCTCAACCCGCCACCTGCGCCTTCCTGAGACCCCCGCTCCCGGGGCAGCCCCTCCACGGCTCCCGCTCCCACGGGGCTCCGGGAGCACTGCTTGCTGTCCCCGTCCCGTCAGCTGCGGGTGCTCACGGCTGCCTGGTGCTGCTGCCCTGGGGGTGCCTCCCCTCCCTGTCTGCTCCCTTAACCGCGCCGTCACCTCCACAAGCAGCCCTTGCATCAAAGCCTCTGTGTTTAACCACCCAGGGTGAATGTGCTTCCTGCAGGGACTCTGACTGATACGTCAGCCCTCCGCGTAAATATCCATCACTGTGGCTTATCCAAACGAGATCTTGCTGCACCTCTTTCCATGGTAATAAATATTGATGTTCACCATCATTTTTTATGATAATTAAATGTGCTGACTCATATAAAGTATTTAAAGAGAGCCTGAAGATGCTGAGTAGCCCCTCCGGGGCCACAAGGACTGAGTTTCCGCAGGAAAAGCCAAGATTCTGTTAACACAGGAAGGAGAATAGATGCCTCGGGCACAAGCAGTAAATACCATTAAAGAGCAGGACAGCTGCACTGGGTTTTGAAGGATGAATACAAGTTCACCAGATGGAGAAGCATTTGGTCATTCCCAGCAAAGGGAGGAGAATGGTCCAAAGCCAGACAGCACAAATGGGCTCAGAGCAAACTGTTTGGGATCATCCTCAGGTCAAGCCCAGGAGATAAGGTGAATTATTACCCACATGTTTCGGATGGGGAATCTGAGGTTCAGGGAGGTGAAATTTTGTGTCCACCTTGTTACACAAAAAGTGGCCAAGCCAGGATTTGAAGCCTAGTCTGTGTCCCTCCCAAGCCTTGCTCTTTCTCCCGCCCCATTTCCTCTGTCATTGTCACCAGTGAGGCTGATGACTCTCCGCCTGATTGAGTCCACGTGATGGACTCAGGCCTGTCTGCAACGTGACCATGTGTGTTCAGCCTGATCAGCGGGGTGGGAGTGCCAACACACCCTGCAATGTAACTTGTTAATAAATTTTCCTACAACAGACTATCGGGCCCACTGGCTGTCACCCGAGCTTGCAGGGCTGTGCTGTAAGGACTCACCCAGGTCCCCAAATCTCATATTCTGTGGCATTGCCTGGGGGATGAGAGGGACCTGGAGCTTCGAGCAGTACAGGATCTGGTGGGAACTGGGACCTGGGTCTCTTCCTGCTGCAGGGCCAGGCCAAGTCCCCACCAACCCCCAGGGGAACCCTTCTCTTGCTCCACCCCTTCCCCTGCTCACCACCCTCTGCCTGGATCCCTCAGACCTCAGGAAAGGGGGTCATAATTGTATCCTCCTTAGTTCTGTGTCCCAGTGCCTGCAGCATATGGCCCAGAGGATGATGGAATCATTGCATGAACATCCCTTCCGGGGCCCTGATATCTGGGCTTTCTGCCTCAGCCGGGATTCGCAGGCATCCGGGCCCCCCAGCGGGACTCCTGCGTCCTGGATGCAGGTGCCAGCACAACGCGACGTCCTGAGAAGGCTGCCCTCCAAGGGCCAGAACTGACCCCCAACTGCCAGCCCACCCTCTCTCCCCACCACCCCTCCCCAGGCCACCCTTTCTCCCCATCACTTCCTCCCCAGCCCACCCTCTCTCCCCACCACCCCTCCCCAGCCACCCTCTCTCCCCATCACCTCCGCCCCAGCCCACCCTCTCTCCCCACCACCCCTCCCCAGCCCACCCTCTCTCCCCACCACCCCTCCCCAGGCCACCCTTTCTCCCCATCACCTCCTCCCCAGCCACCCTCTCTCCCCACCACCTCCTCCCCAGCCACCCTCTCTCCCCACCACCTCCTCCCCAGCCACCCTCTCTCCCCACCACCTCCTCCCCAGCCACCCTCTCTCCCCATCACCTCCTCCCCAGCCACCCTCTCTCCCCATCACCTCCTCCCCAGCCACCCTCTCTCCCCATCACCTCCTCCCCAGCCACCCTCTCTCCCCACCACCTCCTCCCCAGCCACCCTCTCTCCCCATCACCTCCTCCCCAGCCACCCTCTCTCCCCATCACCTCCTCCCCAGCCACCCTCTCTCCCCATCACCTCCTCCCCAGCCACCCTCTCTCCCCACCACCTCCTCCCCAGCCACCCTCTCTCCCCACCACCTACTCTGCAGCCCACCCTCTCTCCCCATCACCTCCTCCCCAGCCACCCTCTCTCCCCACCACCTCCTCCCCAGCCCACCCTCTCTCCCCATCACCTCCTCCCCAGGCCACCCTTTCTCCCCATCATGTCCTCCCCAGCCTACGTTCTCTCCCCACCACCTACTCTGCAGCCCACCCTCTCTCCCCATCACCTCCTCCCCAGCCACCCTCTCTCCCCACCACCTCCTCCCCAGCCACCCTCTCTCCCCACCACCTCCTCCCCAGCCACCCTCTCTCCCCACCACCTCCTCCCCAGCCACCCTCTCTCCCCACCACCTCCTCCCCAGCCACCCTCTCTCCCCATCACCTCCGCCCCAGCCACCCTCTCTCCCCACCACCTCCTCCCCAGCCACCCTCTCTCCCCACCACCTCCTCCCCAGCCACCCTCTCTCCCCACCACCTCCTCCCCAGCCACCCTCTCTCCCCACCACCTCCTCCCCAGCCACCCTCTCTCCCCACCACCTCCTCCCCAGCCACCCTCTCTCCCCACCACCTCCTCCCCAGCCACCCTCTCTCCCCACCACCTCCTCCCCAGCCACCCTCTCTCCCCATCACCTCCGCCCCAGCCACCCTCTCTCCCCATCACCTCCTCCCCAGCCACCCTCTCTCCCCACCACCTCCTCCCCAGCCACCCTCTCTCCCCATCACCTCCTCCCCAGCCACCCTCTCTCCCCACCACCTCCTCCCCAGCCCACCCTCTCTCCCCATCACCTCCGCCCCAGCCACCCTCTCTCCCCATCACCTCCTCCCCAGGCCACCCTCTCTCCCCATCACCTCCTCCCCAGCCACCCTCTCTCCCCACCACCTCCTCCCCAGCCCACCCTCTCTCCCCACCACCCCTCCCCAGCCACCCTCTCTCCCCACCACCTCCTCCCAGCCACCCTCTCTCCCCACCACCTCCTCCCAGCCACCCTCTCTCCCCATCACCTCCTCCCCAGCCACCCTCTCTCCCCACCACCTCCTCCCCAGCCCACCCTCTCTCCCCATCACCTCCGCCCCAGCCACCCTCTCTCCCCATCACCTCCTCCCCAGCCCACCCTCTCTCCCCATCACCTCCTCCCCAGCCACCCTCTCTCCCCACCACCCCTCCCCAGCCACCCTCTCTCCCCATCACCTCCTCCCCAGCCCACCCTCTCTCCCCACCACCCCTCCCCAGCCCACCCTCTCTCCCCACCACCCCTCCCCAGCCACCCTCTCTCCCCATCACCTCCTCCCCAGCCCACCCTCTCTCCCCATCACCTCCTCCCCAGCCCACCCTCTCTCCCCATCACCTCCTCCCCAGGCCACCCTCTCTCCCCATCACCTCCTCCCCAGCCCACCCTCTCTCCCCATCACCTCCTCCCCAGGCCACCCTCTCTCCCCATCACTTCCTCCCCAGCCACCCTCTCTCCCCACCACCTCCTCCCCAGGCCACCCTCTCTCCCCATCACCTCCTCCCCAGCCACCCTCTCTCCCCACCACCTCCTCCCCAGCCCACCCTCTCTCCCCACCACCTCCTCCCCAGCCCACCCTCTCTCCCCATCACCTCCTCCCCAGGCCACCCTCTCTCCCCATCACTTCCTCCCCAGCCACCCTCTCTCCCCATCACCTCCTCCCCAGGCCACCCTCTCTCCCCACCACCTCCTCCCCAGCCCACCCTCTCTCCCCATCACCTCCTCCCCAGGCCACCCTCTCTCCCCATCACCTCCTCCCCAGCCCACCCTCTCTCCCCTTCACCTCCTCCCCAGGCCACCCTCTCTCCCCATCACTTCCTCCCCAGCCACCCTCTCTCCCCACCACCTCCTCCCCAGCCCACCCTCTCTCCCCACCACCTCCTCCCCAGCCCACCCTCTCTCCCCATCACCTCCGCCCCAGCCACCCTCTCTCCCCACCACCTCCTCCCCAGCCCACCCTCTCTCCCCATCACCTCCTCCCCAGGCCACCCTTTCTCCCCATCATGTCCTCCCCAGCCTACCCTCTCTCCCCATCACCTGCCCTGCAGCCCACCCTCTCTCCCCACCACTTCCTCCCCAGCCACCCTCTCTCCCCACCAACTCCTCCCAGCCCACCTTCTCTCCCCACACTTCCCCCCGACCCACCCTCCACATAGCACAATTATGATTTTTAAAATGCACATCCCACCAAATCTGTTCAGGGCTTCCTGCCCCCCAGGGCTCCCACTGGACTCAGGGCCAAGGTCAAATCCTTCTACATGGGCTCCTCAGATCCCTTAGGATACAGTCTCACTGCCTCCTCCGTCTTCTCAATCAGGGTCACCCCCACCCCCCACCACCTGCCTGGGCCACACAGACCCACTCACCGTCTTGTTGACCTGTGTGTGTGTCTCTCTCTCTCACTTGCCCTCTCTGGGCCTATTGTACCAGCTGGACCCTCTGCCCTGAGACCCCTTCCCCCTCCACTGACCATCTCCCCCTGGGCCTCCAGGTGTCTACAGGATGTCCTTCCTCAGGGAGGCCTGCCCTGACTGTCCAAGCTCCACAGCCCCATGCGCCCATCCCCACCATACAAATGACCACCCAGAACGAAAGGGCCCATTTGTCCTTCTCCCTCCCCCCCGAAGACAGAGGTACACCTCACTCCCCTCTGCAGCCCCAGAACCTGGCTTCAGGCCTGTCGCAGTCAGGGGCTTCAGTGCACAGAGGTAGAGAACATGGGGCTGCCAGAGGACAGAGGGGCAGTGTGCTCTGGTGGTTAGACTCTGTCTGACACCATCCATCACTCATCGGTACCTCCATCTGTTCAGACTATGGCGAGCAGTAGCTGGGATCCCCTGTTACTTACCTTTGGAGAATGGTTTTTTTGGCCTAAATCAGCCATGGAATCTCATCTCCTTGGCCAGTGATTGGTCCAGGAGTTGCTATGTTTCACTCAATGAAGCAGAAGCAAATCCCTCTTACATGAATGTTCTAGGAAAGATTTCTTTCTCTGAATAAGAGAGACAGACTCAGTTGGTACAATTCTCTTAGCCTTCCCCCAAACCCTTCCTTCTGCCTGCTATCCAGATATGATATCTGGAGCTACAGCAACCATTTGGTCACCATGAGGCTACAAACCCAAAGACAAGAAGCCACATGTACTAAAGATGGTAGAGCAGAAAGAACCTGAGTCCTATGTGGCATCATGGAATGCTGAACCAGGGCCAGCAGTCACCCACATCTGGACCTTTGTTCAGGTGAAAAAAACAGACTTATCCAGAGTCTCTCTTACTTGCAGTTAAAAACAGTTGTAACTGATATAGACAGGTCTGGACTCGAGTCTCTTCTCTGCCACTGACTAGCCAGGTGACCTGAGTAAGACAGTTAGCCTGTCCAACCTTTCCAATTTTCTCAAAATGCAGTATCTTCACCTGTTAAAATAGAATTTACAATCCCTGCCTTAAAGGTACATTCCATGAGAAGAGGGGCTGAGTCTGTCTTGTTCCACACAGGGTCTCGTACAAAAGGAAAATTGCTAAATTTATCAAGAACTTACCATGGAACAGGCATCAGTCTCAGCAGTTTGTATGAATGATCTCCTTCAATTCTTCTCACATTCCTATAAGATAGATATTAATATGCCTCTCTGTGTGAATGGGAAAACTGAGGCACAGAGAAGTTAAACCACCTGCCCTGGGACACACAGCTGGTAAATGGCAGAGATGAAATATTAACCTGACAGCCAGATACCAGAGCTCACACTCATAATCCATTGTACTATGCTGGCCTAGCATACAGTAGGTGCTCAATAAATGCCTGCTGAATGTTGCATGACAGATTGAGAGAGGTGCTCGAGGACATGGGCTCATAGTCCAGTTCCTTCTATCGCTGCCTTGGCTTGTGAGGGCCCCTGAGGAGACCCTGGAACAAGTGGGCAGCGAGTGGAGCTCCTGAGCCCACTCCCCCACCTCCTTACCCCAAAGCTGCATCTTCCCGGGGCTCCTGGGACCTCAGGTGCATCTCTGGGCTAGGTCCATTTCACAACTCAGGTACCTTCTTGGTTCTTTCTGTGATTGAGATAACACATTTACTTTCATGTTAAATGTTATTACTTATTGATTTTATCTGCCCTGTCTCAGCCATATCCATTTTTATCTGCTCAAAGTAGAAGCCATTCAGTAGGAGAGTAGAGTATAAAATATTATGACCACAGACAAGGACCCATATTAATGGTGCCATTGCTCATGAAGGGGGCAGGAGAAAGGGCCCACCTATTACTCTGGCCATAAGTGCTGGCCTGAGAGAGCCTGAGAAGGGGGCTGTCATCTGAGCTCCCATCAAGGGGGTGAGGGACTCCTGGGAGGAAGCCACTCGGTGAAGTCCTGAGTCTGGGTCTAGGATGGGAGTATCATCTAGGATAACCAGAGGCAGATGATGGCCCTGAGGGTAACCGCATCCCTGCAAGGTGGGTCTTATCCCCCCTTACAGATGGGAAACTGGGGCCCAGAGAGGGGGACTAGAGCCAGGGTCAGGGTCACTCCCATCTGGGCTCAGACTGTGCACCATCCCTGCACCTGCTGTCATCCTACCCACTGCCTCTGGGCTCTGTGCCCCTGGATCACTAATGTCACCAAGCACGGCCTCTGGGTACCTCTCAAAATGTGCCCTATGGGCTAAGTCCCTCAGTCCTCCCAGCACCCTCCGGGAGGGGCCATCAGGGTCCACAGAATGAGGCGTCACCCAGCACTGACCACCAGGTGCCACCTCGGCTGCGTCACTCTGACACCTGCGCTCCTAACCCCGAGCTTCGCTGATGCACCTGCTGTGTCTCTCAGTGTGGCCTCCACCGGCCCCACTGCATTTCCATCAGGAAAAATACACTCTTGCTTCAAGGGCCAAACCAAGTGCCACCTGCTCCGGGAAGGCTTCCCTGATCTCTGCTCCAAGAGCACCCCATCCCAGGGCAGAGTCCCTCTGTGAAAGCATCCACTTCCCCTTGCTTAGGGTGCATCCATGTGTCCTTCTCCCCCTCTAGACCATGGGTCCCCAGAGTGTGGCCATGGTGGCATCCATCAGCCCTGATGGGGGATCTCGTTGTGTAATAGGAACTGCACGGCCCCGGGGAGGGGGCTGGTTGGGGGTCTGTGGAAAGTGGGGAGAGTAAACCCTGAGCTGCCCCCAGGCTGGGTTGACGGCAGGGGTTGGGGGATGTAAGGGATCTCCTGAGATCTCTTCCATCGTGGGGTTTACAATCTGTTCTTTCTGCAAAGTGCCCATCCGAGCAGAGCTGCAGGGGGGCTACGGTAGAGGAGAGGTGGCTGCAGGGGTACAGGGCCAGACCTTGGAGGGACATACACGTCAGCTGCACAGCCAAGCCAGGCCAGGCCGGTTCTGGAGCGGGGCAGGCAGACCGCCGCCCACCTGACTGCACCAGGGAAGCTGGGGACGAGAGCGGCACCTCCATGCCCTGCGGCGGGCCCAGTGCCCCGGGCACTAGCTGGGGGGAGGCTGCTAGATGGGAACAGCCGATGGGACCTGGCAGGGAGGCCCCGGGTGGAATCGAGCCCGAGGGTGCAGACCCCGGTCCCGACTTGCTGTCTTGCCATCTATATAGCCCTTTGCTGTGTCCCCGTTGGCCCTTGCCACAGCGTGGTCACAGGGGAGGGGACCGGGCCCCGTGAGGTCATGCCAGTGACAACTGGAAGGCCGTGCGTCAGGAGGGGTGACCCATCCAAGTGCCAGTCAGTAACATGTAGGTCACACACTGCTTCTTTCCCTCCTGCTTCTCTGTTCTCCATCCGAGCACGAATCCCACTTTCCCACCACCTCCTGTCTGCAGCCACCCGCATCCTCCCTTTGCCTCCCCCAGGACAGAAGACCCACGTCCTTTGGAAAGAGGAGGGACAAACAAGAGCCCATACCTGGAAAACTCCACCTGCCTCTGGACCAGAGCAGCTGAGGAGGATTAGCCAGCTGGGCTGCAGAACGAGACTGAGCTGGGGGGGACAGGCCCTCCCGCCACCGACACCCTGGTGCCCGGCCGATGCTGGGCATGCCACTCACTCGCAGTGGCAGATGCATCCTGGGGCCTGAGTGCGGTGCTCACCCACAGCTGCAGGGTCCACACATGCCAGGGCCTCCTTGGGGCCGTGTGGTTGCTGTCCTCCTGCTGGCCTATGCTGTTCTCGGCCTTGGGGACGCAGCTCCTCATGTAGGAGACCCCCAAGGCCACTCTTCCTGGCCAGCGCTGTCCTGCTCACCCCTCCTGATGCACAGCCTTCCAGTTAGATGGCAAGTCAGCAAGTTGGGACCGGGGTCTGCATCCTCGGGCTCGATTCCACCCGGGGCCTCCCTGCCAGGTCCCATCGGCTGTTCCCATTTAGCAGCCTCCCCCCAGCTGTGTGACCAGGGCACTGGGCCCGCCGCAGGGCATGGAGGTGCCGCTCTCGTCCCCAGCTTCCCTGGTGCAGTCAGGTGGGCGGCGGTCTGCCTGCCCCGCTCCAGAACCGGCCTGGCCTGGCTTGGCTGTGCAGCTGACGTGTACGTCCCTCCAAGGTCTGGCCCTGTACCCCTGCAGCCACCTCTCCTCTACCGTAGCCCCCCTGCAGCTCTGCTCGGTTGGGCACTTTGCAGAAAGAACAGATTGTAAACCCCACGATGGAAGAGATCTCAGGAGATCCCTTACATCCCCCAACCCCTGCCGTCAACCCAGCCTGGGGGCAGCTCAGGGTTTACTCTCCCCACTTTCCACAGACCCCCAACCAGCCCCCTCCCCGGGGCCATGCAGTTCCTATTACACAACGAGATCCCCCATCAGGGCTGATGGATGCCACCTTGGGCATGTACCCAAGCTGTCCATTTTGTTTGTATAAAGAGAAGGGTGAATGGCTCTGGTTTCTATCGTGGTTAAGGGTGTGGCCAGATTGAGAGTTCCGTGCATGGGATATCGTTTGCTTGGTTTGAACTTCTTGCCAGGGTCAAGGTGGGGAGCATGGGCCTTCCTATCAGTTTGTCCAGATGAGAGACAAGAAGGGGTAAGAGGAGTGTGACCCTCAAACTGTCAGAGATCCAACATAAAAATTGGAGTCAAAGTCTATTACTATGGATATGATGGTAATGATGGAGATGATGATGGTGATGATAATGATGATGGTGGTGGTGGTGATGATGATGAAGACAGATCCTGTATCCAGGAACTTCCCAGCACCCTCCTCTGTTTTGGCAAGATATGCCCTCATGGTCCACCCGCCTGTCCCTCTCCAGGATTTGAG
This sequence comes from Halichoerus grypus, assembly GCF_964656455.1. Lineage (NCBI taxonomy): Eukaryota > Metazoa > Chordata > Mammalia > Carnivora > Phocidae > Halichoerus > Halichoerus grypus. The sequence goes on from NC_135716.1 coordinate 165,372,244, forward strand.
GAACAAACCTTGTCTCCCTCACAAAATGTGAAGAGGGAGAAGACAGATTTGTTCCTCAAATCTCAGAGACTAAAATTTGGGGAACGGGGAGGTTGAAGCTCAAGAGAGGCTGAAGACAACACAAATGTCAATCTCCTTGACCCTGAGGGGAGAAACCACGTGGATGGTCTGCATAAACCTAGACTGTCACAGGCCATTGAAGGTATAGGAGTATGAAAAGAAAGCTTGACCTCTTGAAGGAAGTGGCCAGTTTCTCCCAGCTTCCCCAAAGCTTCTGTCCTGTAGATGGCTACAAACACAAACTGCAAGGCCCATGGGGCCCAGATACTGAGTTTTCACACATGGGTCATCTCCCCCAAGGGGGGAGCTATTTCCATGTTTCAGATGAGCAACCTGGGGCTCAGTGTTGGACTACAACCTACCTAAATTTGCCCCAGTCTGATCTGAAGCCAGAGCTGACACTGTTCTCTGAAGTGCACTGATGCTCCACAAACAGAACAGGTTTTAGATTTTTATCTCATGGAATCTAGTCCCTTCCCTGCAGGAGAACCATTAGTGGAGGGACTGGTGAAAAATGGTGTGTGGAGTTCTGCATCAGGCAGAATTAACTGGAATTTGATTATTGCCACTTGGCGCCTCTGAGCAGCCTCAAAAACATAGCAATATACATCAAATTTTAAAATTTCTGTGCATCAAGGGATGCCTGGGTGGCTCAGTCAGTTAAGTGTCTGCCTTCGGCTCAGGTCATGATCCCAGCGTCCTGGGATCGAGTCCCGCATCGGGCTCCCTGCTCCGCGGGGACCCTGCTTCTCCCTCTGCCTCTGCCTCTCTCTCTCTCTCTGTCTCTCATGAATAAATAAATAAAATCTTAAAAAAAAAAATTTCTGTGCATCAAAAGACAATTAACAGAGCAAAAAGGCAATCTATGAACTGGGAAAAGTATTTGCAAATCATATATTCAATAAAGGGTTAACATCCAAAATATATAAATATATAAAGAGTTAATATCCAAAACATATATCCAACTAGATTTTAAAATGGGCAAGGAACTTGAATAGACATTTCTCCAAAAAAGATCTACAAATGGCCAATAAGAATTTGCAAAGATAGGAGTGCCTGGGTGGCTCAGTCGTTAAGCGTCTGCCTTCGGCTCAGGTCGTGATCTCAGGGTCCTGGGATTGAGCCCCGCATCGGGCTCCCTGCTCCGCAGGAAGCCTACTTCTCCCTCTACCACTCCCTCTGCTTGTATTCCCTCTCTCACTCTCTCTCTCTCTCTAATAAATAAATAAAATCTTTAAAAAAATAGAATTTGCAAAGATAATCGACATAACTAAATAGGGAAATGCAAATCAGAACCACAGTGAGACACCACTCACACAAATTAGGATGGCTACTATTAAAGAAGAAGAAGAAGGAGAAGAACAACAACAACAACAACAAGAACAAGAAGAAGAAGGAGGAGGAGGAGGAGAAGAAGAAGAGAGGAAGTCTTGGTGAGATTGTGGAAAACTTGGAACCTTACGCTCTGTTTGTGGGAATACACAATAGTGCCGCTGCTACAGAAAACAGTATGATGATTCCTCAAAAAAATAAAAATAGAATAAACATACAATCTGGCAATTCCAATTCTGGGCATACCCAAAAGAATTGAAAGCAAGGTCTTGAAGAGATATCTGTACTCCCACGTTCAGAGCAGCATTATTCACACAAGCTAAAAGGTAGAAACAACCCAAGTGTCCATCCATGAATGAAAGGATAAACACAATGTAGTGTATACATATAATGGAATATTATTCAACCTTCAAAAGGAAAGAAACTCTGATACTTGCTACAATATGAAGGTCCCTGGAAGGCATTATGCTAATCAGCCAGTCACAAAAGGACAAATACTGTATGATTCCACTTATAGGAGGAACCTGGAGCCATTGGATTCATAGAGATGGAAGTAGAATGGTGGTTGCCAGGGGTTGGGGTGGGGGGTTGGAGAGTTAGTGTTTAATGGGAACAGAGAGTCAGTTTGGCAAGACTGATGGTGTTCTGGAGATGGATGGTGGTGATAGTTGCACAACATCAATGTATTTGGTGCCACAGAACCGCACACTTTGTAGAGGTTAAGATGGTAACGTCTGAGGTATTTGTATTTTACCACAATTAATAATTTTTAAAAAACAACAATAACATGGCAGCAGATGCACAGTCATAAAGCCCCTAGAACCACAAGACTGAGTGGGACACAGCTCTGGGCCATGCAGGCCTGCCAAAGCCTCAGACAGCCCAGCCCAACCTTTACTCAGGTAAGAAAACTGAAGCTCAGAGAGGCTGAGTGAGCCCCCTGAGGTGGCACAGCAGGTTGGAAGCAGAATCAGGCTCACACCTTGCCTGTTCTGATTCTACACCAGTACCCCCGCTATTATTCCAAGCCGCTTCTAGAAAACATTTACCAGGATCCACACTGATGTTGATATTCATGACTCCTGAACCAACACCCAGAGGTCTCCAGGCCCAGTTGTCCCTGCTGGGCATTTGAGGCCACTTTCCCATAGTCCTCTGCACACTCCCAGCATCTTTCCCTGCAGCCAGCCCCCGACAATGTGGGCCCCTCATCTCCCCTCTACTTCCTGCCCAGACCTAGTTCTACATCCTGGCGCTTCCTCCCCATCTGTCACATGCTACACGTCATTCAGCACACCCTGTGTCCCCATAGCCGCCTGTGGGGAGCCAAGGGACTGTGGGCTCCCAGCCAAGACCCTGCGGTGCTATCTGCCAGCAACAGCAGACTACAAGCGAACGCTCAGGAGTGACCTCCTGGCCACTCAGGAGCTGCCAGCCTCCCTGGAGGAGGCCGCCATCTTGCAAGCAATACTACCTCTTTCCTGGTGGCTGTCTTCCCATTCACCAGCCCCTTCTCCCCAGCGCAGATAGCAGCCTCCACTCTGATGACCTTGACCCAACAAGGGGATCCTTTCCCAGGGTCTTCCTTTTTCCCCAAAATGTTGTGAAAGAATGCTGACGTTGGGGTCAAAGTTTGAGTCCCCACTCTGAAACTCAGTGTCCTCATCTAAAATGGAGACAGAAGTAATGACTGCATAGTGCGTGTGGATCGTATTAGAATAGAAACATGAAGGCAAAGCCCTCTGACTCCTAGGAAGGGCTTGGTAAATGTTCACAGTAAATGTGCCTTCCCCCCCTTCCGTTTCAGGGATGGAAAGAGTGTGGGTTTTGCCATCAGAGAGCCCCAGGCTTGCCTCTTTCCTCCACCACCCACCAGCTATGTGAACATGGACAAGTCGCCGAACTTCTCTGAACTTCTGTTAAATGAACAAACATGAGTGCCCCGTCATTGAGTCGTTTCAGTGGAGATCAGATGATTAGCTCAACACACCGCCTGGACCCCTTCCCCCAAAGCCCCGGCTCCCTGCTTGCTCTGCTCGGGCCAGCTGGGTCTACACCAGGTAAAACGCCACCTGGATCCCACTTGGCCTTTTCCTTCTGTGTCTGTGCTCCTGGCCACTCAGTGGCTTTCACAGCAGAAATGACTGTTTTTGTAAGTGGATTGTGATGATGTCTGAAAACAGCGATCCAGAGACCAAAGGTGGCAGATGCCGCCCGGGCACACATGGCAATGGTCTCTCTCCGGGGGAACTGCCTGGGACCTCAAGTGGAAAGGGGTCTTGCCTGTCATTGGGCCCCATGCCCTGGGTCCTATGGGTCCCTGAAGCAGTGACCCTGTCTAGGGGTCATCTCCTGGGGCTTGGTTCCCCCAGGAATGTGGACTCAGACAGACCTAGACCCCAGTTCCAGCTTCTTCACCTGCTTCCTATTGACCCATCACCTCAGTCCCCTGCCCTCGGGCATGCAGCTTCCCTCCTTTCAAATGGTGATGCCAACCACAGCCTCCTTCCCCGGTGGCAGGGGTGAGAAACAAGATGGCTCAGCTCATAGAAAATGCTCGGCCCAGTAGACGCTGGATAAAGGGTAGTAGGTATTATTGGTATCGTTACATAAATCCAGCTTACCCCCCCATTATGTGGTGATCATGGATTGTCCCTTACACATTCCGAGCCTCTGTTTTACAATCTGTAAAATGAGGATGAAAATCTTAGCCCTCAAGAATGAGACCAAACGCACATAGTAGATGCTCAACCTACATGCAGTCCCTCTTCCTCCTTCTTTCCCTCTCCCTCCAGAGGCAGCCTATTATACCCCTGGACACCTTGGCTTATAGAAAGTTCTAGAACGTTTCCTCCTTGGTTCTTGGCCTGTGAAGTAGGAAGGAAACCAGGCAAGTGGCCCCGAGTCACAGAAGCCCAGGTGACATGGCTTTCCCTGAGGAGAGAGCGATCTCTTGAGTCAATGTGACAGAGAAGCCAAAGGCCACAAGGGAGCAGTGTCCACGTGATGTAGGGATGTGAAGGTTATCTATAACCTTGACGGAGATAGACCAGGCTGTAGTGGGCAAGAAATGATGGAAGGGGGAGGAGGCACCAGCCCATGCAGACAATTCGTTCAAGCGGAAGGGGGCAGAGAACTCGGGAGGCAGTTGGAGGGGACGTGGGCCTTTATGTTCCCTTTTGAATGAAATATGGGAGATGTTCCCTGCGTTAGCTTCATGGAGATGCTATGGGGCTAGGAAAACGGGGGCGTGCCGGGGCGTGGGTGGGGTCCAGAGTGAAAGCAGAGGCTTGGCCTCTGGAAGAGCAGAAATATGTGCTCTGGGGGGTCTGAGAACTGATGAGACCCGAGTGGGTATAACCCAGAGGCTGGCTGGGGCCGGCCGCTCACAGGGAGCATGGGGTAACTGGCTCGAGTCCAGCCTTTGACACTGCCCCGTCCCAGGCCTGGATCTAGGCCTTTCTCCCCAGATCAGGCCCTGTGCAAAGCTTAGCCCTTTGTCTCCTCCCTAACACCCGCCCCTGCCAAGCATTCTGAATTTACTGGTGTTGGAGATTGGTGGGGTCAGAGGGAGGGACACCGACTGGCCAGCTCTCGGGCTTTGTTCTCTCTGCGCCCCCCCCACCCCCCGCCTTCTCAGGAGGAAGCTGATCCTGGTTCGCGCAGAGCAGTTTTACCTGCATCCCTCCAGACACCTTCATATCAGCTGCTTCTGTGTCCTCAGACTGTCAGCGTCTGATCCGCATGGGCATCTGCCAGACAAATGCTTCACTCTCCCAAAGAATTGTGATGATCGAAAATGTCTTCCTCGTGTTCAAGAGGTTATTATCATCACTACTTTACAAATAAAAGAATGGAGGCTCAGAGAGATTAAGTGATTTGGCCTCTGGCACACAGCCAAGGAGAGATTTGGGGGCAGAAGTTCCATCTGGGGTGTGGCAGACGAGCCTTCGGGCTCTGCAAACAGGCACACCTGGGTCTGATCCCAACTCCGCCACGGACCAGCTAGGATAGCGGCCACATCCCGGGCCATCTGAGTAAACGAGATGACACATCCCAGGACCTAGCAAAGTCCAGGCAGGTAGTAGGTGCTCGAGTAAATGCAGCTGCTGTTGTTCACCCTGACGAGCTGACCACACCTGCCGAGCCTCCCTGCCCCAGGTCCTACACCCCACCTTCCCTTCCCATCCCACATCTGTTCTTTCTCTTCTTCCAGAAGCACTCAAAAGCTCCCTCCTTGAGGATGTCCTCCCTGATCTACGCCGCCCCCTCCCCTCCCGTGAATCTTGCCCGGCCACTGGCCACCATGTGGGACTGGAGGAAGAATGAGATCTTGAATGAGTCCTGCCCCAAACCTCTCTTCTTTCACCAGTCCCGGGGCCTTAGGTGGGTCCCCTGACAAGCCTCTGCTTCCTCATCTCTGCAGTGGGGCAGCTCTCTGCACTTCCCAGACTTGTCATAAAGCTCAAATGAAACAGCAGGTGCGAAGGAGCTCTACAAACGCTGACTGGCAAACCCAGTGCATGGAGGCTGGCTTGTCATTTCCACCTGTCTTCCTTCGCTCTGTGTCCCCTCGGCAACCTGGAGTTTGATTTATGTTTTCCTTCCACATTTCGTGATCTCCCTCCATGCAGAAACGGTGCACTAAGAACCAATCAGACAGCCGGGGGTGATGGGCTGAGCCCACCCTGTGGAAGTAAGTGCCCAAGCCAGCCTGTTGGATGGGGCGCAGACCCCAGTCTCCCCCGAGAGTCAGAGGGGCAAAGGAAATACTTGCTATGGCCACCTAGGTGGGATATGCCAGAGACAGGAAGAACTTGAACCTAAGCCTTTTGATACCAGTGCTCTATGTGCTGACAGGGAAACTGAGGCACAGTTGGGGGATGGTGGAATTTTAGGTGTCAGGGCAGCCAACAGGGCAAGCTGTTTCCTGGCACCAGCTCAGCCCCATCCACCAGGTCCATCGAAGTTACCCAAAGATCCAATATATTTTTAGTTAAGATTCTGAGCCCAGGAGGGAAGCAGGAAATGATTCATTCTCTTTCTCAGCCAATGTACACAATGGCACATTATTAATATTTACTCAGGGGCTTCTCCAAGGACCCCAAATAGCAAATCATGGCAAGAGAAGGGAATGGAAGATGAGCTTTGCCAAGTTTGCTGGCTGCCTACAGATGGAGTGAAGGCGTCTGCTAAACATTTTGCACAGCACGGCACCCGGGCTCCCAGGGGCCTCAGCTCTTTCCGTCCTCCCCATAGAGGGCAGGGGCTCCTCATGGTGACCTAGCAAGAGGAAGCAATAGAATCTGGGAACACGGAAGGATGGGAAGAGCCTGGGGCTGTGAGGCTCAGGGTCTCCATCAGTAAAATGGAGACATGAACACTGCCCAGGCAGGTTTGCAGGCAGGGATAAAAGGACTACGCACCGCACTGGCCAAGAGTGGGTGCTCCAGAAATAGGGTCAGGGGTGAGCAGTGATGAGGACTGGATGTCCACGCCAGTCCCTTCCCGCCTTGTCCAGGGTGCTTTGCAGTGGCTTCAGGCACCCCTTTCAGTGGGAGAGGTCTGGCTCCCCAAGCTGGGCTGAGTGAAGGCAAACCAGGAAATGGCCCCTCTGCAATTCCATTCAGGGCCTCCCTGCCCTGGAGGTAGGCAGAAGCACTCTGGACCCTGCCTGCCACCCCCCCAGAAACCCTACCCCCGGCCCCTTCCCAGCCTCAACAAACAACCCTCACCCTTCTGTATGGCCCCCTCTATGTCACTGGGATGAGAAATGAGGTCCAGATGTCATTTTCTAAATGGCAGGCACCTGCTGACAGCTTCTGGCTCTTGGGGCTATAACTGCAGTTCCCTCTCTCCCCTTTATGCCCTGTTCTGCACAAACTCCCTTCTGTCTCTGCCAGGGAAGTTATTAAATACTTTATTAAATTTCTCTGCCTTTGCTTGCAAACGTCTCTTTTAGAGATTAAAAAAAAAAATACTAAGACCCAAACAGGAAAGGTGAACTTCCTGAAGGCCACACAGCTAGACAATGATGGATCTGGGACTTCGTGAGTTTGGAACTCCAGTGTCTCCTGGCCCTCTTGTGACTTCCCTGGGCAAGGAAGGGGATGGGACAGAGGACAGACGTATGGGACCGAAAGCAGAGGGTCAGAACAGGGATCCAGGCTGGTGTAGGAGCAAAAAGGAGGTTCAGAGGTAGGTGGGGACATTGGGGTCCCTAGACTTATTCCTTCCTTCAACAAATGCTGATCGAACACACCTGTAAGAGGCCCTGGCGATTCAACTATGATTCACAGTCCCTGCCCTCAAAGAACCCGTGGTCCAACAGGAAGAGACAGACAAGTAAATACCAATGTGTGCCGTGGTAGGTGAAGTATAGGAGACTATGGACATTCATAGAGGAGATACTTAATCTGGGCTTGGCAATCCAGGGAGGCTTCCTGGAGGAAGTGGTGTCTAATGTGAGACCTGAAATAAGTAGGATATAGTTGTGACACCTTGCCTCTTTGGAGAGAAGAGCTTTGCTGGTGATTAGAGTTGTTACCAGAGACCAAGGCCAGGCTGGTATTCGTGCCAGCACCAAGCCAGGGCAGCCAGACCTCCTAGAGCTGGATTTCAGCTGTGTTGCCGGCTTCTGTGTTGCTCTATGATTGCCATTCAGGAAAATTCTTAAGATTTTGGCCCCTCTTCTCATAAAAAGTGTGAGTGTGTTTGTGTGTGTTTATAGACACACATATTTTAGGGACTGAAAGGTGTTTGAGGCTGTGTAAGCCGTGGGCGGTGGGTGATGCTGTGCGTAGACAGGAAACTGTGATGGGAGAGAAGCAGAAAGGGAGGGGGCAGAGCCTGGGTTCTCAGGTCCCTCCCGGAGCCCCCTGCTCCCCCTCCAGTTGGCACAGGAGAGACCAGGGTCCTCACACTAAACTCTCCTTTCCCTAGGGTAACTAACTAGATTTTGCTCCTCATGACGGAAGGAGCCCTGATTCCAGCCAGGAGGAGGGACTTCCTGATGGTCACAGGGGTCCAGAGCCAGGCGGCCAGCTGACCCTGATCAGGAGAGAGATCACGGCGGGGCAGGCAGTGCTGAGGCCCCGAGGGTCCCTGCATACCTGGGGCCTGGGTTCCTCAGTGCCCCTCTCTCAATCCCTCTCCTCCCTGCTTTGTGCTCTTCCCCCTACTCCCCGTCTCTCTTCCTTTGCTCCCACACTTGGCCCCTCATCGGATCATTCCCGCATCCCACAGGAACCCTCTGCAGCCCACCTTGTCTGTTCAGCCCCTGGGCTGGCCCCAGGATGCTGAGGGGGATGAGGTGAGTCCCTGCCTCAGGGAGCACCCCTCCCCCGTCTGGCTGGGGAAACAGTGGAACCCATCACAACCCAGAGTCATCAGTGCCCAGATGGGGGAGATGCAGGAGGGCCGGGGAGCCCAGCGGAAAACCGGACCCTGGACAGCAGTGTCAGGGAGGACCTCTGGGAGGAGGTGATTATGCTGAGACCAAAGGAGAAGGCTGGGGAGCCAGGAGGAGGGTAAATGGGGGACAAGATTAGTACTGGCAGCAGCAACCTGGCACCCGCAAAGGTCCCACATGGAGGGAGAGGGGGTCCCCTTGGAAGTGGCAGGTGGCTCTGCCTGGATGGGGCCTGGGGTGCAAGGGTGCAAGTGGGGGATGGGAAGGTGGAGAAAGAGGAGGTTGAGGGTGCACTGGGTCAGATCACAGAGGACGGGTGAGCTGGGCTGTGCAGTCTGGACTTCATCCTGAGGGCCCTCGGGAGCCCTGGACAGATGGAGGGAGTTAAGGGACAAAGTGACTGCTCTGTAGGCATGGGGGCCTGTGGGGGGCGGAGTTCCGGGAGGATCTGGCTCCTCCAGCCCCTGACCTGGAAGAAGCCCCTCCTCCCCTCCCCTTCCCTCCCCTCCCCTCCCCTCCCTAGCATTTTCTCTCGTCCCTCCTCTGGACTCCCCGCCTCTCTCAGTGCTCTCCTCCATTCCTTCAGCTCCCCCTCTCCCCCCTCTCTCCCTCCCCCGCCCCTCTGCTCCCTCCGGACCCCTCCCCTGCCCAGGCGCCCGCGGGCTCCGGGCGGAGCGGCACTTGCGAGAGCCTGCAGCGCCACCTGGGGGCCGGAGCCGGCACCGCCGCGGGGGCGCCACACCCGGAGGAGGGAGCGGGTCCTTCTCGGCCCCGGGAGCAGGTGCCCACCCGCCGGCCCCGTCCCAGGGCCCCTCCGCCGCCCGCAGCCCGGGTCCGCTGCTCTGGGGCGGCGCTGGCGTGGACTGCAGCCCGCTCTCCGTCTCCCCTGACAACCCTCATTACCCGCTTGGCTCCTCTCCCCAAAGACCGGGCGCCAGAACTGATGAGCCTAATTAATGAGAGCATCCCTTCCTTGCACACCGGTGCCTGGGCCGCGGGCCTAAGGACACCAGCGTTTCCTGCGCTCCCGGGGGGGAGGGGGGAGGCCACAGGGTAGCACACCCATATCACAGATGGGGGACACCGAGGCTCAGACAGGGGCAGTCGGGGCGGATCACGCAGGACCTAGACCCTGGCACCGTGCCTTGTTTATCTGCTCCGTAGTCACTCGTGATCACCCACGCTGTGCCACATGCAGCTCTGGGACCAGGGACACAGGGAAGGAAAGACAGTGGCGGAAGTCCCTGCCCGGGGGCGGGGGGGGGGGGTGTTATGTAAGTGATGGTTCTAGTGCTGGGTGATCAGAGATTTGACAGAAATGTATCAGTTACTGTGGGAGCCCAGAGAAGGTGCTGCAACCCGGGGGGGGGGGGGGGGGGGGGTGCGGGGAGCGGTTCCGGGAGGGATGGGGAGGGGAGGTCTGAACCGACTTCAAGGAGGAGTTGGTGTCTGAGCTGACTCATCGGGGCAGAGTCCGAGTGTGCCAGGGGAAGATGATAGGAGGGCCTTCCAGGCAGGGGGAACAGCATGCCCGATGGCATGGGGGCCCGAAAAAGAGGGGAGTTCTGTGCGACTAGAGAGATGGCGGGAGCCCTGAGGCTGCAGAGAAGGGCCAGACCGGGAAGGGGTTTGGGCCTCTTCCTGTAGGCTTTAGGGAGATGAGGTATAATAGTAATCGTGATCACAGTGTTATATTAATAGTCACAGCTAACACTTACTGAGGGCTTCCTGTTTGCCAGAAATATTCTGAATACCTTAGACATTTATTTCTTTCACTAATCTTAAAAGGATTATTGCCACCTCTATTTTATAGAGAGGAGACACAGAGAGGTTAAGTCACTGCCCCGGGGTCATTCAGCTGGTAGGTGGCAGATTTGAGCCCAGCATCTGGCCTGTGCCCTCACTGAGGACATTACAAAAGGGGGTGCAGGGCTGCGGGGGGAGCGGACCCCAGAGCTCTTTAGGCGATAGGGCCATCTGGCTGGGGCCACTGATCAGATGTGGGGGGAGGGCAGGAGGAGGCCTGGCTGACTCCCAGGCTTGCTCTGATGGTGCCATTCAGATGTCTCATTCAGAGAACAAATACTTGCGTCACATCTGCCCAGGCTTGGTCTCTGCCCTCAGGGAGCTGACATTTCAGCAGCCAGAGGAGCAATGAACCTAAACACCGGCCTGAGGAAGGTAGCCTCAGACAGTGACCCTGACTCTGAGGACAATTGGACAGAGGGTCCAGTCTGGGAGGTGGGGGGACGGCAGAGGACCACTCACCCAGGACCAACCTCCAGGTCCAGGGACACACATTGTAGCTCTTCCCTTCCAAGGACCTGCCCCCACCCCCACCCCCAGGTCCTGTGAAGGCTGCAAGGGGGAGGGGTCCCTGATGGCTCACATCTAGGAAAATGCCCCTGAAGACCCCCTCTCTGCTTTCTGGGCCAGTCCCTTCCTTCCCCATACATTGGCTCCCAACCATCTCCCTTTGGAACATCTCACATTAATGGGCCTAAAATAGCAAAGTTTTTGGCTTCCCCTGCCTGCCTCCAGGGCCAGGGGCCAGGAGGGACAGCTGAGACCTTTGGAAACAGAGATCACCTCTCTCTTCCGCAGGAAGTTAAGGACAAACAATTCCCTGCCACACGCTGTTTGGTTTTGAATAACCCCCAGGGTTACCTATAAAATATGAGACACAGAGAATCTTAGAACAGCAGAGTCTTAGATCCTTAGACTTAGCATCACATCATAGACTTGAAGGTTCTTAGAATTATGGAATGTTAGAAATAGAACACCTTAGATTTATGGCATCATTAAATTATGGATTTTTAGAATTAAAACACAAGATCTGAAAAATCTCAGAAGCCTTGAACGTCATGGCTCCAACTTTTACTGGCTGATGGTCTTTAGGCATTCACTTCACTTCTCTGTGCCTCCGTTTCCTTTCTTTTTGTTAAAAGTAGACAGTAATAGTTTGCACCTGCTAGGGTTCTTGCGCGGATTCAACGAGTTGCTACTGCAGAGAGCTTGGCCCAGTGCCAGGCATTGGTAAACTGTGAGCTCTACTAAACAGTCTTACAACTAGTCCAGTTCACCTGCCCTGTAACGCAGGTGAGCCGGCTGCTGTTAGGAGGCCAGCCAGCCTAGATAGATTCCCTCCTGATCTGAGATGGCCACCTTCACAGGAGGCACCTTTGTCCGGCTACATGGGACTGGGTCCCAAGCCTGCTGCCCCACAGTTCTCCCTGCCTTGCATGTCCCAATCCTGCCCTCTAGTGATGGAGACACCCCCCTCCCCCCAAAGACGGGAGGGGGGCTTGGCCCACTCAGCACCTTCCCCTGGACAGCCTGGGGAGGTGGTGCAATTTGTCCGGAGCCCTCCCCAGTCCAGCTCCCCTTTGCTGCCTTTCTCAGCAGCCCCTTCAATCTCCAGGTTTCCCAGGTGCTCATTTAACCTGCCTTCTGGGGAGAAAAGCATCCATTCATTCTCCTGAGGTTGGAAAAAACGTGTGCTTTATAAAGGCAACCTGGATTAGTAACATTTAAGGTAAAACCACAACTTGCAGGTATTGGGAGCTCAAGCAACACCTGGGGGCCTGCGGGACCAGTGGGTTGGATCTGGAAGGAGCACAGAGCCCTGCCTACCGGACCACAGCACTGAGGGGCTGGTGGCTGGGCCGGGCGCTCTGCCTTCCTGCCTGCATCTGAGTGCAGGACACAGCCCGGACTTGCCCAGATGAGGACCCACATACCGATCTGCACTCTCGCTGGGATGCAGGTCCCTGATCCCTCTGCATTGATTCAATATCCGGCACCAATAAATCCCCAGCTTCGCCTCTAGGGGCTCCAGGAATGCGCTGCAGCCAGGGAGCTGGGTGTTTGCAGGGCTCCCATCACCAGCCTGAAGGCTTTTTCTGGCTGGGCAGAAGAATGGGTGTAACTCCCAAATTAGGCTTTCAACTGCTCGTCTTTCCCTAAAGGAGACACGGGGGCTGTTTCAGCAGAAACATTGAGGAGAGGGAGAAAGAGAAGTAGAAATTGGTTCCTTTCTAGAAATTCGGTGAAAACAGTCTGGGCTGGTTTTGTATTTCTACATTTTTTAATCTTCCCCCTGCCCCCCACCTTTGCCTCTGATGCCAAGGTCCCGTGAGCAGATGTGGGTTCCCAGGACCAGGCAGCTGGAGCCAGGCCTGAGTGGTCAGTGGGGAGACCCAGAGGGCCTGGGGGAGACCCAGCCGGGCTTGCGGCCACCACCTGGCCCAGCTCTGTGAGAATGAGGGTGGAGCCGGGCCTCAGTGATGGGGAAGAAGGTGCCAGGAATGGAGAGAGGCTCAAGAAGGGAAAGAACACCTGTGCTTCCCCTCCCCGCCTGCACCCCACTTTCTGCTGCCCGCAGAGTGAGTTGTCCAGGTTCCTCAGGCCCTGCCAGGTGATGGTCCTTTCCACATGCTGTTCCCCTGCCAGGAATGCCCTTCCCTCTGCTGGAGAAGCCTCTGCAGCCTTCCAGCCCCATGCCCCTCCTCCGAGAAGTCTCTGCTCTCCCAGCTGCTGCCCCTGCTCGCCCCACCCTACCCCACCATTGTTCTTTTAAGACCTTTCCAGCCCCAGACCTTCATGCTTTCGGAAGCTCCTTCTTCCATGGGAGCACACGGGTTAGATGGGCTCCCACATTAACTCCTTGCGCAGGTAAGCATGTGAGAGCCGAGCCGAGGGTCACTCTTCGACACATATCAGTGTCAGTGTGCAACTTCCTGTTTGTGTTTTGATACCATGACTTTGTCCAGACCTTACACATTTTCACAGGCCCCCAGGAGCCCAGAGGTCCCAGCACCGTGGCTGCAGTAGAGCAGCTGCTGGAGAAAAGGACCCCCTTTCAGCCTGTCCCAACCCACACAGAATGGGAGCCTCGTTCACAGTCTCACAGGGTGACGGGATCATCACGGTCTTCACCGGACAAGGCGCGCCCTGTCATTTCCAGGTGCCACGTGGCCAGCCCAGGGCCGGCCACAGAAGGATCGGTAAAGTTGCTGAGAAACAGTAAGCAAGCAGATAAGGTCTCCGGGCAATGCAAGCCTGCAGGGGCAGCAGACCGGAGGGTCTGGGTTTTGTGAGTTCGGGAACGCAGGACTGGCCTTCGTAGACCCCACACCTCTCAATGCTTGCCACACCAGGGAGCAGATTCCTCTCCCAGGGGGCCAGGTTTTTCTTCCCCCGGAGATGTTGCAGGGATGGGGCATCACTGAGGCCCTGCTAGGAGCCAGGTGGGTGGGACCAACAGTCTCTCCCAATGAGACTCCTTTTGTCCCCTCTCCCAGTGGGCCGGGATGGTATGGAGGGGAGAGGGTGGGGAGCAGATGGGGGTGACTCTGCAGGGCATGGACATTCCAGCAGCAGCTGGGCTGTTTGGACCTGGGTTTGGATGTCCCCAGTCACATTCTATCTGACCCCTAAGGGAGTGATATCCCCTACCATCGTGTCTCTGCATCCCTCAAAGCTAATGTCCCAGACCCACCAGACCCTTCCACCCCCATTTCATGCCACGCTCCCCCTCGCTCACTCCACCAGCCACACCGGCCTCCCCAGTTCCCCATGAACACTCCAAGCCCACGCTGACCGCAGAGCCTTTGCACTAGCTGCTCCCTTTGTCTGGAAGGCTCTTCCTGCAGATATCCACGCGCTTCACTCCCCGACTGCATACCTCCCCAGAAGGGTCTCCTCCTCCCCTGACTGCCCCATCGAACAGAACCCCCTTCCTTGGGGGTTGGCAGAAGTTTCAGTGAAGGACTGTCAGCTTGGGAATCTCATGGGAAGAAAAGAGATGAGCCTGTGCTGAGCACCTCCTGTGTGCCAGGCCTTCGGTCAGAGCCGCATCTGTGACCTCATTTGATCACAGGGGTCCTTTCAGAGAGGACCATATCATCTCCCCCTGTTTACAGGTGAGGGAACAGGCTCAGGGAGGGGAAGCGACCTGCCCAAGGCCTCACAGTTTGTAAGTGCCAGAGCTGTCCCCAACCCTCCATCCATGGCCCTGGAGATGGAGGTGTGGGGCCCTCGGCACCAGAGGTGGTAAGCTGATGCTGTGCGTGCAAACGAGACTGTCCCGAGGGAGGGTGATGAGAGGCACAATGATAGAAGTGGTGTATGTGAGGATGAGTTGAGAAGCCAGCAAAGTGGGGCCGAGAACAATCCATCAGAGGTGAGAGGGGAACTAAGAAAGGGGAAGAGTGATGTGTAGAGAGGGGAGGGGAACAGAAAATCAAGACGTGGGTGCCGGACATGGTCAGTGGCAACAGTGACAGTCAGCAGTGACCCATGGCAGTCAAAGGCAATCCATGGTGGTCAGCAGCGACCAGCATGAGCACCGGCAGCCAATGGTGATCAGTGTTCAGTGGTGATGAACCATTGAATGGGAATCTGTGGTGGCCCATCGTGGTCACCAGCAGGTGATGGTCTGGGAGGGATCCCTACAGGGCCAAGAGAGGGGACTGGGGGAGAGTGGGCAGGGAGGCAGGGCAGAGCCCCGTGACGACACACAGCATGAGGACTGAACTAGGGAGAGGAAGCTCATGTTGGGGGAGGCTCCCTATTTCCTATTGTCACCTGCCAAGAGGGTGGCTACTTGGGACAGCCGTGGGGGTGGGGCAGAAGAAAGAGAAGATGAGGGAGAAGCCCAATGACTGTGAAACAGCTAAGGGGACACCCACCGCACCTCACCCCAGCTCTGGCTTTATCAGGTGGCTTACAGTAAGGGAGGCAGAGGACCCCGGTGGGAAGGATTTGGAATTAGGAGTCCAGGCAACATGGTCAGAGTCAGGTTTCACCCCTCACTAGCGGGGTGACCTTGCTTAGCCTCCCCAGGCCTCATTCTTCTCATCCTAAAACTAGGATCCAGAATGCCCATGCTCACAGCAAAGTTCTAAGTTCTTAGCACAGCGCTCATGGTGACGTGGTCAAGAACACGGGCTTTGGAATCAATGTCACTTCCTGGATTAGGTGACCTTGGGCATGAGGCCTCAGTTTCCCCAGAGGCAAAATGGAGATGTTAACTGTGCCTACCCCGTGGCGTTGCTTTGAACAAGGCAAGGTCCGTACGGAGCCTGTAGGAGCCTGTAGGAGCTCAGCACAGCCCCCAGCGCAGAGGAAGCGCTCACTCGAGACATAGAACAGCAACAGAAGTGCGTGGGGTTCCCTGCCCCCTCTCTTCTGGGGGGATTTTTTTCTCTCTGCTGCTTCATCTTCCTCTGTGGGTGGGGGCTCAGACTGATCTCGGTACAGTGGGGTCTTAGAGGTGGCAGGGAGCCTGGAGATCATCTCTCGAGTCCAGCTTTCTCATGGAAAGATGGAGCGTCAGGGTCAGAGAGAGATGAACGTGCCCGAGGTCACACGGAGAATTCTGGTGGAGCCCGGCGGGCACTTATTTGATCATCACAGCTGTCCTGGATGTGGCGGCTTGACTCCAAGACCAAGGCCACATCCCCCAAGTTCACTGTGCGGGAACTAAGGCCAAGGACTTGGGGGCTCGCCTAACCCTCCACGGTGGACCTCAGAAACCAAACCAAATGCAGATAATGAAGTAGCTGTTGTGCTCTGAAGGGTCATGTTTCTGGAACACTGGGCTGAGCACGTGTCCCATCCCTGTCCGTGGCCCAGCCACACACAGCACAGGCTGGGTCCGTGGCTGAGCCAGGAGTCTGTCCCAGGCAGTTTGGCACTAGAACCCACAAAGCCACTCCCGTTCTGTGTGCCTCGGCAGAGGGAAAGCAGGGAAGTGGGGGCGTGGGGGCATGTCGGGGAGAAGCTCCAGCCCCTGGATGTCTGGGGGAGACCCAGGCCATGTCTGTCACATGGCAGCACATTATATGAGCTCATATGTGTGGATGACCCGACCCTCTGTGTTTGACTTAAGGGTGTGCCCTGTCCCTGAGCAAACCCATCTGTCCCGGGGAGCTCCGGGGGAGGGCGCTCGCTGCTTCCCTAACAGAGTGGGCACAGCTCAGGCAGAGGGGCCGAGGGGAGAGCAGTGCCAGACAGACCTGCCCGGGTCCCCACGCCACTAAGTCTGACCTGCTCAGAGATGAACAAAGCTCCCCACTGAGGCCTCGGCCTCAGTTTCTGCATCTGCAAAACTGGACACAATATAACCACCAGACTGCGGCATTGTTGGGGGATGCAGATGAAGTAAGAGAGCGATGGAAGTTGGTGCTCAGACATGGTAATGTGCCCGATGCTGCCCCAGCTGGTAAGCTCCGAAGCCTGGACAGGAGGCTTTGCGGCTGCCCTCCGTTCCAGTCCTCTGTCCCCCACTTCCCAGCCGTGGGGCCAGCAATTTTATCTTCTAAGCCTCGATTTTCTCATCTGAGGAATGGAGATAATGATACCCTCTTGCAGGTTTTCCTCCAAGGCTTGCAATCTTGTGTTTAATTTGCCTGGTGCCCAGTAGCATCTGTGACCTGGCGGCCAAGATGATGAGGGTGGCAGTGGAAACAGGCGGAATAGAGCAGAATGAGGAAGAAGAGAGCTGGTTAGGGAAAGACCCGTCCTCACCAGGAGAAGGGATGGGGCTGACTCTCTGTTGATGCCCCCATCTGTCTCTCAGCCCCTGCCAGGCAGGAGAGTCTCTGGAAGCTTCTGAGGACTCTAGCAGAGGTGGCTGACTCCCCCTCTGAATATCAGCTGCTGCCCTTCCTCCCAGAGATGGGGCAGTCATGGAAGATATGAAAAGGACATCTGGGTCTGCGCTCCCCTGGGGGCAGGGGCTGGAGACCTGAGGATAGGGGGAGCGGGGGGGCAGGGGGCAGGGGAATGCAGGAGAGGCTCCACCTCTCTGCTTGTTTAGTGGGTGACCCCTCAGCAGCCCTGTCCAAGCCCAGGCTCTTTTCCTGATCTAATTAGCCTCACTGAGAATTAAACTGCACAGCCCTGAAGTGAGCCCGCTCCCCTGAGAGCGTTCCAGAACTAATACTGATTAAATATGAAACAGTTCCTTCTTCAGGCTGAGTCGAGGAGGCACGAGCCAGAGATGGGAGCTGTAATTACTAGTTCTGGTGATGCACCATGCATGTTTAAGAAGAGAAGAGAAGGGAAGGGAGGGGAAGAGAGGAGAGGTGAGGAGGGGAGGAGAGGAGAAGGGGGTAGAGGGGAAGGGAGGGGAGGGAGGGGATGGGAGGAGAAGGGAGGGGAGAGGAGAAGAAGGGAAAGGAGGAGAGGAGGGAGGGGAGGAGAAAGGAAGGGGGAGGGGAGGGGAGGAGTGGACTGGCATGTACAGGAAGCTATGTGGGAGGGTAACAAGAAGGACTAACTCAGGGGAATCCAGAGCCTATATTTATGTGGAGCCTCTAAGGGCATTTGTACTTAGTGTTTCCTCGGCCTGGGATGCCCTTCCTCAGATACCCACCTGGCTCCCTCCTTCATCTCCTGCAAGGCTTTGGAAAAACATCAGTTTCTCAGGCCTTCGACCACCCTCATTTTAACCGCAGCCCCCTGACTTCCTTATGCGCCTTTCTCCTTTGCACTTGGCACCATAAGCTTCCTGAGGCCAGAGACTCTTCTAGCTGCTGTTTTTCACTGCTGTGGCCCCAGCCCCTGGCACAGAGCAGCGCTCCTGGCACGTGCATTCATGGAACGAGCATCCACGTGAGTCATGTGAGGGAGCACGGGCCTTATCCTTGGGGCCAGGAGCCACCCTGGGCTCTGAAGGAGGTGAGCGGCTGGGTCCGATTCAGGAAGATCTTGTCCCACAAATGGAAGGAGCCTAGCGGCAGCAGGGATACAAACCAGCGTCTCAGCAGGAAAGATGGCAAGAAGGGATGGGAGGAGGAAGAGGAGCCGGATGAGGGTGACACCCAGGGAGGCTTGGCGCTCGATGGGCTTGGGGGGGTGGCGGGAACGTGGGGTGGGGGACTGCAGGTAAAAGCCCGAGTTCCTGATGATAGCGACCATCTGGGAAGCAAGGTGGCAGAGCGGTCTCCAGGCACAGTGGGCTTCAGACTTAGGCAGGCTGCGGGGGAGGGGCCTGCGGTCAAGTCCAGGATAGCCAACAGGATGAGGACTGAACCAGAAAGGGGGAGCCAAGAGAGGCGAATGGTGTGTTAGGATTCGTAGGCTGCAAAAGCACATGAGGACCCATCTCCCTGCTCTAAAACCTCCCTGATTTGTACCAGCAACAAGCAGGGGCAGAGGACGCCTGGGTTTGTAATCACCCCAAGACATCACTGGTTATGGACGCCAAGTCCAAGTCGAGGCCTAGCAGTAATGATGGCCTCCTCCTACCTGCTCCTCTGTGACAAGGGTACATTCCCTGGATGGGAAAGCTGGCCCTGAGGCTGTCCCTTCCCACTGGCAAGAGCAGGGCAAGGGGGTGGGGGGAGGGGCCCAGCCTGGCCTGAGGGCTCTGGTTACCACGGAAACGGGGTGGCTGGGGAGGCTGGCCCTGAGGCAGAGGCCCAGAGTCAGGCTCCAGCCTCCAGAGCCAGGTGTCCCTGAGCCCAGGCAGGGTCAGGGTCAGGCCCTCCTTCCCCCTCCCCACGTCAGAACTCCCAGGGCAGATGCGGTCACCCCGGCTCCTTCTGGAACAGCTTCATCTGTCCCCCCAGGTCCTGCCAGCAGAGATGAGAGCAAAGCTGTGCTCAGTGCCTCTGGGCTGAGACCAGAGCACTGGGGCTGCCAACGGACTGCTGGGGGTGGGCTGGGGGGCCAGAGACCTGGGCCTGGTCTGCTCCTTTCCTGGATGGGAGAGCTGAGGCCCTGAGGGGTGCAGCGTTCCCACAGTGCCTGGCATGGGCCCAGACTTCCTGCAGATGCTTCTTCCTGGTATAGCCAAAGTCCTCAAAGCCTTTTGGGGCCTTGGCCATATCCCGCTTTCCTCCCTAGCAGGTGGGCTCTGGGTTGGCCATGTTGGTGTGGACGCAGGGGCTGCTGGCTTCTGAGTGGCAGCCCAGACTCCATTACTCACAGGGTACAATGAACTCCAAACCACCCCAAGCCCGCGCTGAGCCTGCTCCCAGCCCTCCCTCCGGGCAGCGAGGTCTGTGAGTCCGAGCCTGCTGCACCCCAAGCTCAAGAGCCCAGTTTGGGGGCGGTGGGAAATGGGCAGCATTTGTGCGTAGCCTGAGGTTTTCACAGTGTGTTTTTGGTGCCCAGATGAAGGTAATGATGGAGATGCAGGGAGGCCCACAGCACCCAGTTCCGTGAGCCAGGCTCAGCATGTGGAAGCCATCCCAAGGCCTGGGGAAGCATGAAGGGTGCTGGGCAGGGATCATGGGACTGTCCTGTGTTTGGACGATCATTGTCTTGTGGCCAGGGTATCAGTGCAGGCTAGCCCCAACTTGTATGCAGCCCGGGGCCAGAGAAACAGTGAGGCCCACAGACCAGTGAACTAAATATCTCAGTTATAAATCAAGTAACAGTCAAATAAAATTAGTTTACCCTCCTATCTTGACAAATTCTTGATCTCTGCACTAGAATGTGGGGAGCAGAGAAAGCTGGCCCCTGACCCCTGACCCAGCCTAGAGCGAGCCCTCCCTCCCTGCCGTCCCTGGGCTCAGCCCCACCACAGCCTCACACACAGCGTGCAGACACCCCAGTCCCCGGGGCCAGGCTCTGGATCCCCACAGACAGTTGCGTGTTGTGGTTCTGAGCGCATGCACGCGGGGTGTGCACTTCACCCTCAGGACAGCCTACCCAGGGACGAGGCCCACGCGGGCCCTGGAAGCAGGTTCTGGTCAATCAGGAAGGGGATTGTGGGGTTGGGGCACCAGAGCTTGTCCCCTTGTGTCCCAATGGGAGAGGCACCACTGGAAGAGGGTAGAGCCGGGCCCCCTTGCTCAGGTCTCGGGGCCACAAGGTGGATGGATGAAGGGGCAGCAGTGGGGCTGAGGGACCAGGTGAGAGGGTGTGGGGACTTCTGGGCCAGAGATGACCCTGGCCTGACATAGACTGCAGAGGGAATAGGAGGGAGTCCAGAGGTTTGAAGATGTAAAAATGGGCAGGACTAGATGGGCCCTGGGGTGTAAGGAGGGCAGGGTCAGAGATGACCCCCTTGTCTCTGATCTGGGTGAGCAGGTGCTGCGGGGGAACCCCAAGATGGGAATGGTGGAGAGGAGCAGGTCTGACAGGAAGCTGAAGGGTTTGGCTTTGAACCCTAGGAGCCGGAGGTGGGCCCCCCAGAGGGCAGAGGCTACAGGAGCCCGCAGACGGGAAGGGCCAGGAGGTGGGCAGCCCATCCAGCTCAGCACTGTCTGTCTAGGCCTCAGGACGTGCCGGACACATCAGAGCCCCTCGCTGTGGATCACGGCTCACAGGGCTGGCAGGACACAGAGCCCTGGGGCTGTAAGCACATGGACAGGGATGCACCCTCGGGCTCAGGTGAGCTCACGCAGGGAGAGGGAGAAGACAGGAGGGCGAGGGGGAGAACCTGGGATGCCCACCCTGGTTTCACCCAGCTGGGTCCGCAGAGCTGACTGGCCTCCAGGCTGAGGGCAGCAGGAGAGGAGGGGAAAGGAGGGAGCGGGTCCAGCACCTTCGCCTTCCGTGCACTGACCCTGCCGGCCAATGAGCATGGCCCATCAGCGTCCCGCCTCTGAGCAGTCAGTTCCACGCAGCTTCCTTCCTCAGGGAGTGTGGAGGGTCTTGGACGGACACCCGAGGTGGGACTGCCGTGGGATGAAGGGCAGATGTTTCTCTCCAATAATGAGTTAAAACTCTGATAAGTGCTATAATCATGATTTAAGCAAAATCTGCACAAAACACAGAGGCAGAGGGTATTCATTTCAACTGGGAGGTGAGGAAAGCCTCGTGGAAAGTCTGCCTCTGACTTTGGCCTTGAAGGTGTGGGAAGATTCCGAAGAGGGGGTTTGGTGGGGAGGGTGGAAATGCAGGAGACAGTAGGCTGGGAATGGGAGGGTTGTACGAGTCAGTGGCAATGGAGAAGACTGGAATTAGCAAAAGGGGTCCCCAGAGAAGTGACGATGGGCCAGGGGGGGATACAGATGGAAGACGTGAAGATGAGGGACAGAGATAAATGGTCCCAAAGCAGCAGACAGCCCGTGGCAGGGACAAGCCCCACTGATGGAGCGATGGGTCTAGAATGCGAATCTGAGAATCACACAGCTCTGTGATTCCTAAGGAGCCTTAAATGAAGAGAATAACAAAATCATAATATCTTAAAGCCTTAGAATCCTAGGGAATCTTAGGATAATTGAATGATTGGGTCTCGGAGCCTCAGATGTCTCAAAACTACAGCAACTTGGAATCTTAGATCGTTCAAGGTGTCACAACCCAGCCCCTCCACCCCAGCTAATGACAACACGCCTCTCCCCCGCCATCCTCCCCGCCCCCCCACCCTCGCTTTGCACACATCATGTCCTTTTATCTCCATGACAACCCTGGGGATTGGGAACTATTACTTTGCCTGATTTTTCCAAATGAAGAAATGGAGGTTCGGTGAATATAAGTTGTTGCAGAAGGTTGAAGATGGTCAGGACTCGGCCCACAGCTCTCAGCCTCTTGGCTAGTTTGCCTCCTTGGAGGTCTCTCTGCTGAGTGCTCACCTGTCCTCCTTGCACACCTCCAGAGATGGGGAGTTCATTACCCCTCCCCAGGGCCATCATGCATCCCAACATGTGGACGCATCTCTCCTTCACACAGCATCCAACTGTGTCCCCACATCTGCCTTGGGAGACCCCAGAAGTAGACAAACCTTCACCCGGGTCTCCTGGCGGGGGAGGGGGGAGTGGTGAGCAGCTTACCTGAGGTGCGGCAGGGACCCCACAGGAGGGAAGAGGCTCAGAGAGGAAAGCCCCAGCTGCAGCCCCTCCCTGGTGAGAGAGAGCGGGGTTCACCTGAGAGAGGGAGTCAGCAGAGCCGGTAGGAGCAGGCCCACTAAGGACTAGAGAGAACAGAGCCCAGAGCACCCAGCGGAGGGGTGAGGGATGAATGTATAATACAGAAACAATCCTCCAGCAGTCAGAGTTATGCGGCTTCATAAGAGTAGCATCCTAAGTGCTGTGCCTTTAATTTCTTGGCACTTCTCCCTGAAAACTTATTCTACAAAATGTGCCTGCGCCATCCATCCTCCCAGATGGCTTTTTAAGTGAAGCTGTTTGTTAAGTTGGAGAAGACAAGGGAGGGGCAGGGAGGAGCGGATGGAGGCTCCTCAGACCCCAGGAGGAGACCAAGTGGGAACTGGGAGTGGGGATGGAAGGAGGGGCAGGGAGGGCCCTCGTGGTCCGGGAAAGGCGCAGAGCACGGCCTCCCAGTGTGGGAGCTCAGGCACAGCCCAGTGCATGTGACCAGAGTTCCAATGACAGTGGCCAACAGTGTCCGGCCCCACCAATTCGTCCTCACACAACCTGTGCAGTGGGTCCCGTGAACATCCTCATCCCACAGAGGAGTAGCTCAGAGAGGTGCAGGCACTTGCCCAAGGTCACCCAGCTTATGAGAGGCAGACTCGGGATTTGAGCTTGGGACTGTGGTAGTCCAGAACCCCAGCTCTTAACCAGGATATCACACAGTCCCTCCCAGGCTCTTAGCTGGAAGGACCGTGGAGATCAGACCCACAGTGGTACTCAGACCCCCAGGGCCTCAGTTTCTCCATCTGTACCATGGGGCGGTTGGTGTAGCTCCGTAGTTCTCAAGCCTCACTGCATATCAGAATCTCCCAGGGCTTTTCAGCAATGCTGAGGTCTGGGCCCCACCTCAGGCAGGTGGAGTCAGAATCTCTGGGAATGGGGCCCATGTATCTAGATGTGTTTTTCAATCCCACCCAGACAACACTAACTGCTGGAAAGGAAGCAGAGCGACAGGAATTCTCACCCACTGCTGGTGGGAATGCAAAGTGGTAGAGCCGCTTTGGAAGACAGTTTGGTAGTTTCGTACAAGGCTAAACATAGTCTCACCATACGATCCAGCAGCCACGTTTCCAGGTATTCATTCAACTGCTCCGAACATTTATGAACACACAAAAACCTGTATCTGAACGCTGATAGCTGTTTTATTCATAATTGCCAAGCACAGAAACAACCAAGCTGTCCTTCAACAAGTGAATGGCTAAGTAAACCGTGGTACATCCCTACAATGGAAAAGTACTCAGTGGTAAAAAAGAAATGAGCAATGGAGCTATGCGGAGACATGGATGAATCCTAAATGCTTATTGCTAAGGGGAAGAAGGCCATCTGAAAAGGTCACATGGATATGACAATCTGGAAGAGGCAAAATTACAGAGATAGGAAACAGATCAGTGGTTGCAAGGGTCTCAGGAAAGGGGAGGATTGAAGAGGTAAAGTACCAAAGATGTTTTTTATCAGGGCAGTAAAACTTTATGTATACTACCATAATGGTAGATAAATGACACCACGCATTTGTCAAAATCCATAGAACTTGACCGTAGAAAGAGCGGCTGTTAGTTAATGTATGCAGATTTCAAGACATTGTCTAGGAGGCTAGGGGATTCCAGGATGGGATTCAGACTGGGATGAAAGAATCTCGCCATATTACAAACGTAGAGAACAACCTCAGGGAAGCAGGTGGAAGTAAAAGGTGCTGATCTAGGCAACTTTGGAAATGAATGGAGCCCGTAAGACAAAAAGCAGAAGGAGGTGCACAGAAGAACTGGACTCTGGTGGATAGAGTTGCTTCCACGCAGTAGGGGCTAGCAAATCTGAAATCACTGTGTGTATACACTAGGAATGAACATCCTTAGTGTTTGGAGGGCAGAGGGTGGGAGCCAGGTTTCTCACTGCTGAGGTAGGAGTTTCCAGACAAACAAAGGGAGAAGGCTAGAATGATCCATGAATTGGAAACCTCAGTAGCAACTCACACTTAGCTGAATGCGATACAGATGTTTACATATATTAATATTTACACATCCGTGTATAGGCATGAGTTAGTGTAGCTGTATTTCCTTGCTCTGTGAGCTGACAGGGCCTCGAGGCAATGATATCCCAGTAGCTACAAGCATGCCTAGCACCCAAATCTTGGTTTGTCATACGATTCTCCAGTAGCAGAATCTAGGGCTCCTTGGAGAAAAGGCTGATTCTAGAACTAGGGCAGGAAATGGACAAGATGAGCCTGGAGTACATTTTAGTGCCCGAAAGTAAAGAAGTGCTAAAAAATAAACCTCACCATGATGGGCAAATATCAAAGGGACGCAAGAGCCAAGTGAAAATGCTTTCAATCGCCAAAGCTGGAACAATTTGAGCAACAGAATAAATAAATTAGTATTGGATTATAACCCAAAGCATAAAATAAATACCTGTGAGTCCAAACTGATAGGAACGAATGAATAAAAAAGACAGATCTCACTTGCAGGAGAATTCCAGATAATTTATGTAGAAGTCTGTGATGTCACCTCTCTCATTCCTGTTATTGGTAACTTGTGTCTCCCCTTTTTTGTTTCCTGATCAGTATGGCTAGAAGTTTGTCAATTTTATCGATCTTGTCAAAGAACCAGCTTTGGTTTCATTAATTTTCTCTATTGCTTTTCTCCCCTGATTTCTACCCTGATACTTATTTCCCCTCTGTTATCTACACTGCATTTAATTCACTTTTCTGCTTCCAGTTTCTTAAAGTGGAAGCCGAGGTCACTGATTGAAGACATTTCTCCTTTTCAAATGTAGGCGTATCGTGTGATAAATTTCCCCTAAGAACTGCTTTAGCAACGTCCCACAGATTTTGATATGTTGTGTTTTCATTTTCTTTTGGTGAAAAATACTTTCTAATTCCCCTCTGGTTAGTTCTTTAACACTATGGGTTATTTGAAAGTAGCTATTTAGATTCAATATATTTGGAGATTTTTAAGAGATCTTTATGTTAAGTTGCCGATTTCCAATTGATTTCTGTTGTGGTGGGAGAGCATGCTCTCTACTCGAGCCCCTTAAATTTATGGAGACTTGTTTCACGACCCAGAATATTGTCTCTGTAGCATATTCAGATATGCACAGGGGAAAGAATGTGCACTCCATTGTTGCCTGGTGGAATATTCTATGTCACGCAGGTCAAATTGGTTCATGGTGTTCATCAAGTTCTCTGCATGGTTTATGTCAATTTCTGTCTGGTTGCTCTGTCAATTATTGAGAAGGGGATGTTAAAGCCTCTGACTATCACTGTGCTTCATCCACTTTTTGTTTCACGTATTTTGAAGTGGTATTAGGTACATAAACATTGAGGATCGGTAGGTCCTCTGGATGAATTCACAATATGATCTTTAGCTCCGGTAAAAATCGTTTGCTCTGAAACCTCCTTATTAGACATTACCATAGCCGCCCACCCCATGTGTCTTTCCAGACACTGTGAATGTTACCTTGTTAGGTACTGGGTATTTTTGTTTTGCTCTAAATATTCTCAAGCTTTGTTCTATAACTCGAAAATAGTGTGGTATCTTTAGAATCTTGCTTTAAGATTTCTTAGGTGGGACCAGAGTGGCTCTCAGTCTAGGGCTAAATTTTCCCCACACCCAAGGCAAGCCCCTTCTGCACACTCTCCAGAGAGTTCTCTCTCCATGCTGCTCTCCTCCTGGCACTGGGTCCTGCAACTCCAACCACCCTGGTCTTCTGGAATCTCAGCTCCACCGCCTCGACTCTGGGACCCCCAGGCTCTGCCAGGGTCCCTCCTCCCTGTCCCAGGGCCTGGCAACTCTCCCAGGGCCGGAAGCCAAGACATTTGTGGGGCTCCCTTCATCTGTCTCTCATCTCTCATCTCTCCTTCGTTGCCTGATGTCCAGGGTCTTGTAAACCATTGTTTCATAATTTCATTTTTTGGTCACTTCAGGTGGGTAGGTAAATCCAACCCCTGTCACTCCATCTTGCCTGGAAGAGGAAATCTCCACAGCTGGAGTTGAGAATCCCTGAGCTACACCGATCACCTCATTGTTCAGACAGGCAAACAGGCCATGGGTCACATCACAGGTTGGAGGGTCCAGAACGTGCACCCCTATTGTGAACCCCAAGGTGATTTCTGTTGGAGATGATCTGTTTCCTGGGCAAAATAAAATAAAATGGCTTTGGCTTCTGCTCCTCCCCCAGAGGGAGCAGATCTTTGTCCCGGGGCCCTGAGGGTGACAGGTTCCTAAAGTGGAACTGAAGTGTTTTAAGGCTTAGCTTCACAGGAGAGAAGGGTGCGGCGAGTGGGAGGGTTTGCACCCCTGCGTGCTGTGCTGCAGGCTGGTGACTCTCGCAGACCCATGTCCCGCCCCCAGTCTCTGCCGGGCACCGTGGGAAATAGCTTCTGAATGAACGTGAACGCCCCTTGCGTCTGAGGCTCCCAGGAACACTAAGCTGTCATGCTGGTCCACATTCAGCCTTTAAGAATTCATCAAAATGTTAGCTGTTTGTTCCTTACCGGCCTTGATGGCAGCCGCCGTCTCCCTCCGGGGCTCTGCCGAGGGGTAATGGGTTCTGTGTTCTGCCTCTCTTCTGAGGGTCTCGTTATCCTGCGGATTTCCGTTCACTTGGGTGCCTTGCAGCCCCAGCTCCCTGGTGGGCTTAAGAAAAGTTATGATTTTGTAGACTATCTGGCTTTTTCTCATTTTCTCTCTTGTGTCTTTTCATATCCTAAGGAGAAGCAGAAATTCATGAGAAGACCAAATAGGTCAATAAAATGCTAGGGCGCCTGTGTGAAGGTTAAAGGCTGCATAACGAGGCAGCAAAGATTTCCCTTTAGAAAGGTCACCGCGGCAGCTCGGTCTTTGACCAATATTTGTTGTATGCACATCATGTGCCAGGCACTGTTCTAGACACTAGACAGATTGGAGGGAGGGGCACCAGCAGGAAGGCTACTCTAGTAGATTGAAAAACAAAGGCCCAGAGAGAGCAATATAAAATCCCCGGGTCACACAGTGAGTGAGCAGAGCTGGGGAACCCAGCTCTTTGACTCCCTGCCTGGGGTTACCCTGTCACAGGCTGCCTTTCATCACGAGGCTTGCTGAAAGCCCCTGAATGTAATTCGATGATCACCCAGCCAGGAAATAGAAGCCACAGGCCAGGACTCTGTGTCTCCAAAAGACAATGAAATACAATTTGGGGTCCACGGAATTAGTAAAGACTAAATAAAAAGAGAATAATCGATGCTGGTAAATGTGTGGTGCGACAGAGACTCTCCAGCCCCTGCTGGAAACCTTTCTGGAAGGCAATTAAGTAACAAAGATCTTGAGCCGGAGAAACACCAGCTCCAGGAAGTGGTCAGGGATCTGAGCAAGGATTATGTCTAGAGATGTTTATTGCAGCTCCATGGTAAGATTGAGAAACTGTAACACGTTGTTTACCCAGCCATAAAGGGTAACAAATTAAATGATGGTGCATCTGGACGAGGGACTATTATGAAGCTGTTAACATCTTGCTCTTGAGGAACTTCTAATGACGTGAGAAAATACAATACCGTGATAAGCAAAGAAAGGAAACTGGATGTACAGTAATATCTCAAGTATATGAACTATACTGTATAGAAACCGCTACAATCCCTGCCTATGGAAAGGCTAGGTGATAGCACTGATAATTACAAGAAGAAAAGCTTTTATTGGAGCCCTTAGTCTATGCCAGGTACCATGCTAAAGGCTTTCACCCCAAATGGACCTAGGTGGATGGAAGTGAGGCACAGAGAGGTTAAGCGGCAAGTCCAGAGTCACAAAGCTGAGAGTCCTTACTGGGACGTGGACTCTGGTTTGGAAGACTCCCACCTCTACTGTGAACTGCCGAGGCTAAGGGGGAGGAGGAGGCCCAGTCTTGTGTGCCTATCCCTATCCCAAGCCCCTGGAGAATCCACGCGCTCTGTCGGGGAGGCTATGGGGGCTGCGTGGACTGCCCTGATGACCTGAGGTCCAGAGCCCACCCTGACTGCCACCCACCCCCCAGGCTGGTGCAGGCCCTTGCTCTCGGTCTGGCTGCATCTGCCTGTCCCCCAAGCCCCAGTCCTTGCAGAGAATGAGAGTGTTTCCCCGATGGGCCGTGCTGACAGCTGGGAGATGGTGGAGATGGACAGCCTTGCAGATGTCTCTGGGGCCAGGTCCCCACTCATTAGAGCTGCTTCGCACCCATCACCTTCAGTGAGAAGCAAAACCCAGGGCAGGAGGATCCGGGAACCATCAGTCAAGGTCTCCGCGAACAGGGAGGGGGGTTGGTTCTTGCCCTGGTTTGTTGATAAATATTTTCTTTAATGCATTGGTTTCTGGAGCCCCGGCCGGGTTGGGCCGCCGCATCTCTCCCCACCTAGCCCAGGGCTCTCGGGAAATAGATGGCCTGTCTTGGCCTGCCTGCTCACTCACACACCGAGTGGGATCTCGTGAGGCCCTCCTAGACTCAGCCTCCCCTCCCCCGCACGTGCAGCTAGCACATCCATGGATCGAGATGTTCTGATCTGAAGGGTGGCACAGCAGCCTGAGCAGGGGAGGCTTCCTGGAAAGAGGGGAGAGAATGGAATAGTGCCCCCACTGCCCCCTCTCATCCTGCCCCGCCCTGCCCTGCACCTCTGCCACCTGCACCTCCCTTCTGCAGGGACCTGGAAAGGCGGGCTGAGCAGGACATGCTGGTGTGTTGGCCTCAGGAGACAGGCTGCTGACACCTCTTTCCCAGCAGGATTCTCCAGCCGGGCCCCCTCCTGTAGCTCTCAGCATGTACCATAGACACGGGGGCAAGCAGAGAGGTTGTTAATGAACAACTTCTGTGTGTGTGTGTGTGTATGAGTGTGTGTGTGTGTGTGTGTGTGCATTGCATATTTTTCTTTACAAAGCAGTCTCCTATCCATTCTCTACACCCCTGCAGGGCCAGAGGATTTATTAGCCCCATTTCATAGATGAGAAAACCGAGGCACAGAGAGACTAGGTGTTCACCACCCAGTTACCCGCCTGGGTATTGAGTCCCAATGATGGGCATTGGACTCAAACTCCAGTTTGATAGATGCAAAGTCACCGGTTTCCCCTGCGTCACAACATGGATCCTAGAGATGGATTTGGGGGTGAGAGACATTTATTAGGGATAACTGGGCAAAGGCAGGGGGAGGAAGCAGGGCTGGAGGGAAGGAAGCCAAACTGTGGTGCGGGTCTGACCACCTCTGCCAACTGGGTCTGGAGTGGGGAGCCGACCGCACGGGGCAGAACTGGCCGGGTCCCTCCGCCTCACTCTGCCCTGAGTGGGCCCCCAAGAAGGGAGCTTTCTGTGGAGGAGGCCAGCCTGGAGGAGCTAACAAAGTGAGGCCCTCGGTTGACAGTATTCTCCAGAGCTAGATGGCCAGTCCCTCCGTGATGGAGCATCAGAGGTACCCACCAGATCATCAGGGTTCCACACATTTTCCTCCCCACCCCAGGGCCCGGCAGCAGCCCTCCCCTCTGCGAGCAAGAGTAATTGATCTAATTCAATGACCCTTCTCAAGACAGTGCCCGCCCCCCCCCCACCTTCTTGCCATCTAGTCCCTGGGTACGAGGGGCCCAAATCTCCTAGGTAGCCACCGTAGTAAACCAACCCTACTCTTTCTGTGTTCCCGGGCCCATGTGGGTCCTCTGGGGAGCAGGACATCTAACCATGCAGAGCCCAGCGTTGCAGGGATGGGAGTCACCAGGTCCCCCGGTGGCTCACTAAGTGATAAGTGAAGCTACTTTCACTTCCACCTTAACTCCTTGTATTCTTCTCATTGGGACGCAGCCCCTTATAAAAGGCTTTGATTCAGTGCACATAGTGCATCCTGCAGGATGGACCCTGGTCCTCATAGCATTTCCTCCCAAACGGCATTTTAGCGGGGCCCGCAGGAGACCATTCCAACACCCCGTGCGGTTGGCAGGTTCTGGGTGGACCGCGTGTGATACAAACTGGCCCCTTGGCCGTGAGCCTGTTCCTGCCCCTCCGTCACACAAGCAAGCCATTCCCGGGACTGACGCACTGTTATGTGAGGTCCCAGGCCAGCGGATCAAATGCTCTGTAAACCCCCAGATGGTGGTGCCGGTTGAGACCCCACAGGCAGGACAGGCAGACCCCCGCCAGGAAGCTATGGCTACTCCTAGGAGAACAAACCGGGCCTTTCCACACACAAGGGATGCAATGTGGCCAACTTGCCGGTTGCTCTCCTCAAGGAATGGCGCCATTTCTGGGGCTCAGCCGTGGTCTGTGTTGCTGGCAGGATGGTTTGCAGAAGCAACAACGCTAGATCATTCTTGGGTAGTGGAGTCGGAGCCATTGTGCCCACGCGTGGCCTCCAACTCTGTCATACCAACACTGGAGTGGCCAGAGGCTGGTGTTAGCCATTGGGTCACTGTATGTACTTGGTCCTTTACTGCCTCTTCCTTGGGGGATGCTCTCTGGTGAATATAACCTATGTGATGCAGAGACTTGAGCACCTATTGAGCCTTTACTGTATACTAGGTGCTGAGCTATGAGCTTTACATCTATTATCTCATTCAGTATAAGAACTCTCACCATCCTCAGTTTACAGTTGGGGAAACTGAGGCACAGAAGGGTCAAAGAACTTGTCCAAGGCTACTCAGCTAGGGAGTGGAAGAGCCAGGTTTAAATGCAGGCATCTGGTTCCGCAGCTGGGGTGCTGACCCACTGGGTCACGTGCTTTTCTGAACACCCACACAGATGCTGGTCCTGCCTTCTCCCCCTAAAGCGCCCCTGACCCAGGGACCCCCAGTAGAGGAAAGTGGACACAGTCTGCACACCCTCGCCCCGGTGGACTCAGCCAGGGCCCAGTCACCCAGAGGTAATTGGCCACGGATCCCGCCTTACAGAGCAGTTCCACTGCGGTCGGAGGAGCCGTGTAGCCCTGTGGGGTAGAATCACTGAGCATCTACTAGATGCCAGCCTCTGTACTGGGGATTCATGAACAAACAACAGCAGATCCTCTCTTATCCTCCAGAGTTCCCAGTAGGGGTAGCGATCAAGTTTAAAATGACACTCCTGGCGGGTCTCATAAGGCAAAGCAGATGGAGCCATAAGGGCCTGTGATGGGGGCTCTGAACCAGTCTGGGTAGTCAAGGAGGGCTTCCTGGAGGAGGCAATGCTGGGACAAGATGCATTCACTGCAACATTGTGGAAGGGACTAGGATGCCAGCTGGATGTCCGGGCAAGATGATGCGGAAGATCCCGAAATCCTAAAACCCTACGATTCTGACTGAATATTTTACAGTTTTAAGATTCTATTCACTGAAGATTCTAAGACTTTGGAATTGAAGATTCTGGGAGTCAAGGACTATTGGGTTCTAAGGAGCTGGGATTCCCACATGTGAGTCTTCGCTGCTAGAGAAGCACCAGTCCAATCTTCCATGGGCCAGAAGCTTCCTTTCCCCTTTCCTAGGCCCCAGCCAGGCTCATAACATGGATATAAATGTGGCTCTTGCAGTTCTGAGAATGTAAATTTATTCTACACTTCCAACATCAGGCACTCACCTTATCTGCATGTTCCAGTCGCCAGAATAAATATTAGGAGACAAGTGTGTGGAGATTTTCTGTGTGTACACGAGTTAAATCCTCTAGCCAGTGGTTAATCCAGACAGGGATTTCAACAGAAATGCTTTGCTTATATTAATTCAAGGAGGGGCTGGTAACTGGGCCTCTGTTACCATCTGAAGAGGGCCCCTGTCTCCTGCGGAAGGGACTGAGAGGGCCTTTGTGTGCGGGCTTCAGGCCAAGGTCGGACTAAGCAAGGGAGAGAGCATCCCCCAGCGGGCCTGGGCCATGTGGGCACAGATGGGGCCATTCTCCAACGGGCATTTGGGGTCTCCCGTGAACCCCTAGGTCTGGGCTCACTCAGGCTGGTGCAGTAAGAGCCCCCCCAGAGGGCTGGGAGGGGCAGGGAGGCCCCACCACGGGGCAGACACTGCACTGGGCACCGGGTAGGCTCCCAAGTCAGACAGACGGGGGCAGATCTCAGCTCCCATGCACCAGCTCCACCATGTGACTTTGAAGAAGCCAATTCACTCCCTGGGATTCAATTTCTTCAACGGGACCAGTGGCCCTGACCACCCCACCACCTGGCAGTTCTCAGGATTAGTAACTGAGCATCAGTCCCAACAAATGCTCTCACGATGCCTGCTGGGGGCCGGGCACAACTTGAAGGACTTTACATAGGTTTGTCCTCGCCCCAGCCCAGGATGGGGAGCCGTCACTATCTCCACTTCACAGATGAGGAAACTGAGGCACAGAGAGGTTTGGTAACTTGCCCAACATCATATAGGTAAAAAGTGGCAGAGGCCAGATTTGCAATCAGGCAGTTGGCTCCAAAATCCATGAACTTAAACCCTACAGGTAAATGTTTCCAACAACCTTATTAGCTGGGTTCCCAGGAATTAGCCCACATTTCAGCAAAGGCACCCTAAATCTGACCCTCATTCTTTTGCTATGATTGATGCCCTGGTTATAACCAGGCAAGAATGAAATACAGTTTATGCCTCCAGGCCTTTGCTTATGCTGTGCCCTCTCCCTGGAATACCCTTCCCCTGCCTTGTCAACCAACATTCACTGAATTTGGCCCCTGTCTTAAGACTCATTCAGGAAGAGAACACCAACCCCCTGATGTTGGTATCATTACCCCCATTTTAGAAAAACTCCTACTTATAAAGGATTTGTAATTCCCTGAGGCCACAAGCCCCACTAGAAGGTAGCAGTCTGGGATCTCTGACCCCACTCTGGGCTGCCAAGACCACCTTGGGAGTTTAATGGAGAAGCCATTCCATTCAGAGGCTGTGAGACGCCCCCTCCCCTCATCATTGTCAGTCCCTCCTTCCTACAGCCCTGAGCATGGGAAACACACTTCCTTCTACACAAACCACACCACTAATATTTAGTCATGTTAATTAAATATTGATTGTCAGAACATTACTTGAGATTTAAAAGAGACACACTTAAGAGAATGATGAAGGGAGAACATAACAGAACACTTGCTTTGACAAGTTTTTTTTAGAGCTAGCCTCACTAGGAAATTAAGGACTGAATTTTTGAAATTTTTGGTTATTGTCTCTCCCAACCCACTACCCCCAGTTCCAGAACATAAATCCCACGTGGGTGGGAATTTTTGTGCATCTTCTTCACTGCTGAATCCCAAGCACTAGAACATTTTGTGGTGCACAGTACCAAGATAATAAAAATTGCATAAATGAAAAATTAATAAAAATAAAAGAGATACATTTAAGTGCCAGGTAATTAACTAAAAAAAATTAAAAGTATATTTTAAAAATTTTAGAAAGGAAAATCAATTGAGAAAATCAATGAAACCAAAGCTGGTTCTTTGAAAAGATCAATATAATCAATAAGCCTCTAGCTAGGCTAAATAAAGAAAAGAGAAGCCACAACTTATTAATACCAAAAATGAAAGAGGGGACATCAGTACAGATCCCACAGAAATTAAAAAGATGACAAAGAAACATTATGAACAACTCTATGCCCACAAATTTAATAACCTAGATGAATGGACCAGTTCCTGGAAAAACACAATCTACCAAAACTCACACAAAAAAATTAGATGCTCTGAATAGGCCTGTATCTATTAAAGAAATTAAATCAATAATTAATAGTCTTCAAAAACAGAAAGCGCCAGGCCCACAGGGTTCATAGGTCAGTTCTATCAAACATTTAAAGAAGAAATGATACCAACCCTGTACAATCTCTTTCAGAAGACAGAAGAAAAAGGACTATTTCCTAACTTATTCTATGAGGCCAGCATTACCCTAATACCAAAACCGGGAAACATTACAAAGAAAAAAACTACACTCATGAACACTGATGCAAAATCTTCAGTAAAATATTAGCAAATTAAATTTAAAAAAACCATTAAAAGAACTATACACCACAATCAAGTGGGATTTATCCCAGGTAAGTAAAACTGATCCAACACTTAAAAATCAATGAATGTATTCCCATCATATCAAAAAACTAAAAAAGAAAAATCACATAATCATATCAATAAATGCTGAAAAAGCATTTGACAAAATCCAGCAGCCTTTCATGATAAAAACTCTGAATAAACTAGGGAAAGAGGGGAACTTTCACAACTTGACAAAGACTATCTATAAAATCCTACAGCTAACATCATTCTTAATGGTGAGAAACTGGAAGAATTCCCACTAAGATCAGGTACAAGGCAAGGATGTCCCCTCTAACCACTCCTTTTCAACATTGTACTGGAAGTCCTTGCTAATGCAATAAGGCAAGAAGAGAGAATAAAAGGTATATATATTGGAAAGAAAGACATAGCTGGCTTTGATCACAGATGACACGATTGTCTATAGAAAATCCAAAAGAATCAACAAAAAAACTCCTAGAACTAATGACAGACTCTAGCAAGATTGTAGGATACAAGGTTAATATACAAAAGTTAATTGCTTTCCTATATATCAACAATGAATAAGTGAAATTTGAAATGAAAAACACAATACTATTTACATTAACACCCCCAAAATGAAGTAGGTATAAATCTAATGAAATATTTATAAGATCTATCTGAGGAAAACTATAAAACTCTGATAAACAAAATCAAAGAACTAAATAAATGGAGAGATATTCCATGTTCATCGATAGGAAGACTCAATATTGTCAAGATGTCAGTTGCTCCCAAGATGTCAGTTGTTCTATAGATTCAGTGCAACCCCAGTCAAAATCGAAGCAAGTTATCTTATGGATATTGACGAACTCACTCAAAACGTTATATGGAGAGGCAAAAAACCCAGCATAGCCGATACAGTATTAAAGGAGAACAAAATTGAAGGATTGACACTCTTGACTTCAAAGTTACCATAAAGCTGAAGTACTCAAGACAGTGTGGTGTTGGTGAAAAAATAGACAAATAGATCAATGGAACAGAGTAAAACACCCCAAAGAGACCCCCATAAATATAGTCAGCTGATCTTTGACAAAAGAGCAAAGATAGTCTTTCCAACAAATGGTGCTGGAACAATAACATCCACATGCAAAAAAAAAAAAAAAAAAAGAAAGAAAAAAAGAATCTAGACCCAAATCTTACACCCTTCACAAAAATTAACTTGAAATGGGTTTTGGACTCACATGTAAGACACATAACTATAAAACTCCTGAAGATAACATATGGGAAAACCTAGATGACCCTGGGTGTGGTGATGCCTTTTTAGATACAACACCAAAGACACAATCCATGAAAGAAACAATTGATACCTAGGCTTCATTAAAATTAAAAACTTCTGCTTTGTGAAAGACAATATCAAGAGAATGAGAAAATAAGCCACAGAATGGGAGAAAATATTTGCAAAAGACATCTGATAAAGAACTGTCATCCAAAATACACAAAGAACACTTAAAACTCAACAATAAGAAAACAAACAACCCAGTTGAAAAACCGACCAAAGACCTTAACAGACACCTCACAAAAGAAGATATACGGATGGCAAATAAGCATACAAAAAGATGCTCCACATCATAAGTCATCTGGGAAATACAAATTAAAACAAAGAAATACCATTTATACCTATTAGAATGGCCAAAACCCAGAACAATGACAACATCAAATGCTGGTGAAGATGTGGAGCAACAGGAACTCTCAGACATTGCTGATGGGAATTCAAATTGGGACAGCCACTTTAGAAGACCGTCTTACACTTTCTCCCAAATCTAAACATGCTCTTACCGTATAATCCAGCAGTCACACTCCTTGGTATTCACCCAAAGGAGTTGAAGATGTAGGTCTACAGAAAAACCTGCACATGAATGTCTATAGCAGCTTTATTCATAGTTGCCAAAACTTGGAAACAGCAAGATGTCCTTCAGTAGGTGAATGGATTAACTGTAGCACATTAATAATAATAAATAAATAACAAAATGTTATTCGGCATTAAAAATAAATGAGCTATCAAGCCATGAAAAGACATGAAGGGAACTTAAATGCCTACTACTAAGTGAAAGAAACAAATCTGAAAAGGCTACATACTGTATGATTTCAGTTATATGATATTCTGGAAAAGACAAAGCTATGGAGATAGGACAAAGATCAGTGTTTTCGGGTTGGGTGGGGAGGGAGATGAATA
The DNA here is from genome assembly GCF_964656455.1 of Halichoerus grypus. NCBI lineage: Eukaryota > Metazoa > Chordata > Mammalia > Carnivora > Phocidae > Halichoerus > Halichoerus grypus. The sequence goes on from NC_135716.1 coordinate 165,408,999, forward strand.
CGCAGAGCACAGAGGTTTTTTAAGGAAGTGAAAATACTCAGTATGATATTATAATGAGGATATACATCATTATACATTTGTCCAAACCCACAGAATGTCCAACACCAAAAATGAACTATAAGGTAAACTACGGACTTTGAGTGATCATGATGTGTCAGTGTAGACTCATCCCTGGTAAAAAAAAATGTACCGTTCTGGTGAGTAATTTTTTTTAAAGATTTTATTTATTTAGAATGTGCATGAGAGCAGGGGGAGGGGCAGAGGAAGAGGGAGAGAGAGAATCTCAAGCAGACTCCAGGCTAAGCATGGAGCCCAATGCGGGGCTCAATCTCACGACCCTGAGATCATGACCTGAGCCAAAATCAAGAGTCAGAAGCTTAACCGACCGAGCCACCCAGGCGCCTGGTGAGTAATTTTGATAATGTGGGCAGGCTACACATGTGTGGGGGCAGGGAGTATGTGGGAAATCTCTGTACCTTCTTCCCAATGTTATTGTAGACCTAAAGGTGCTCCAAAAAAAGTCTTCTTGGAAAAAACACAGGCAATAAATGCAGAACCATATTAATACAATAACTGGCAGGCATCTTTAAATTCTTTTTACCCTTTCACTTTGAGTCTCATAGTGGCTGCCCCAATTCTTACCAATTAGCGAACCTTTACAAATTGATGGTCAGTTGCAATTAATGAGCCACACTGAGGGGTGAGTTTGACCCAGGCCAAGAGTTCTCTGGAGCAGCCCAGGTGAGACAGGAATGGGGTAAACTCTAAAGGAAGGACCAGCCACACCAACACCTGGGGTCATATGCCTCAGTGGCTCTCACAGGGTCTCCATCCAGGCCGGGGTTCAGCGCTCGCTCACCTGCACCATGGCCCCCGCCTGCCATCTTGCCAACCCCAATCCCAGCCCCCAGCCCAGCTCTGGGACCTCCTGCCCCACCCGCCCCACCCACTCTCCAGGCTGTGTGCTGAGGGCATATGGAGGGGTCAGGACAGGTCTCACGGTCGGACGAGAGAGTGAGGACTGTGCACGCTCAGCCCTGGTAGGGCTCCCACTTGCCTTAATTCAAACCATTCAGGGATTTATCAAATCATTTGCCTACCGTATGCTCAGTGCTGAGCAGGACATAGTGGGACAAAAAGACAGTGCACCTCTGAGTTCTTACCCAAGTAGCTGTAGGCCACTCACTTAATCTCCCAGAGCCTCAATTGTCTTATCTATAAAATGGGGATTTGGGATTTAAATGCCCACCTCACAGAGATGGGGTCAGCTGAGACTGTCCTTTACATGTCCAGTGCTGGCACGCTAGCCCTGCCCGTCGCTGCGGCGTCCGAGCCGGCGGGAGGGCCGCGGGCAGCCCAGAGCCCCTCGATCTGGTCCTCGCGCTCGCTGTGACACGAAGCTCTTCGTCTCTCTGAGCCTGGTCTTCCTCATCCTCAAACTGCTCACGTGGGGATCCGATGAGGACACGTGTGTGAAGGTGTCTGTGGACCCACACACCGCACGCCGGTGCCGGGGTCGGCCCCGGTCATCCCCAGTGACGTGGGCGTCCGCAGGCGGCACTAACACGCTGTCAGGCCCCCACTGGCCCTGCCCCTGTTTTCTCTCCTTCACCCACATCGCAGTCCCAAGAGGCAGGTGTTGTCATAATCCCCACGTGGCAGATGAGGAAACTGAGGCACAGAGGGGCTGAGTGACTTATCCAAGGTCACTCAGTGAGTGCGGGGCAGAAATGGGCTTGAACCAGGGCGTGTCTGACCCCAGGCTGGGCTTGTGCCGCCCCCATCATCCACCCCCCCATCACCCACGCCCCCAACACTGCCCACTCGCCCCACACCCCCACATCTCCCCTCCTCCATCCACGCCACCCATGCCCCCACACCCCCCACATCACCCCACAACCCCCACACTACCCACACCCCCTCCGTGCCCCCACACCCCCATGCCCCCCACCACCCCATCGCCATCCTGCCCACACAAACCACCCACGCACCCCCACATCACTAGGAGGGGGCAAGGAAACTGCCCTAAGTTGGGTGCAGGACGCAGGCATGGGCACCCCTGTCTCCAGGGACCAGCCCCTCGCTTTCCCAGCCACCTCCTCCTCTTCCTCTGCTCTCTCCCCCATCCTCCAGGGCCCTTCCCTCTGAAGGCTCTCCACACTGCGGGGCTGCCCTCAGCCTCCGAGCAGCCCCGCTGCTACTACGGAAGGGGCACAGGCCGAGGATGAGCCCCTCTCCAGCAGCCAGGAGGCCTCGTCCCTCTGTTCCCAACTCCTTGGGGGCTGCAAACAGGGAGGGCAGCTCAGAATCGGAGTCTGGTCACCATGGATCCCAGTGGCTCCTGGGCAGCATCTCATGGGGACAGGGGACCCCAGGGTCTTACAGGGCAGAAGAGCCTGAGAGGGGGCCCAGGGGGTCTGAAGCTGGGGTAAGTGGTCTCTTCTCTAACCTGAAAGGAAACACTTACTGAATACCTACTGTATGCCCAGGCCCTTCTCCTAACAAACATCCATACACTCTGTCTGCATGAGGCTCTGTCCTAAGCACCTCATAAGACTGGATTCATTTAGGGGCGCCTGGGTGGCTCAGTCGTTAAGCGTCTGCCTTCGGCTCAGGTCATGATCCCAGGGTCCTGGGATCGAGCCCCACGTTGGGCTCCCTGCTCAGCGGGAAGCCTGCTTCTCTCTCTCCCACTCCCCCTGCTTGTGTTCCCTCTCTTGCTGTGTCTCTCTCTGTCAAATAAATAAATAAAATCTTCAAAAAAAAAAAGACTGGATTCATTTAATCCCCACCATGACCCTTGGGGGTGGGCACCCTCAGAATCCCCACCCGTGGATGAAAAACCGAGGCCCAGAGAAGAAAGTGGTCTGCCCGAGGCCCCACAGCCAGGGAGGCGCAGAGCTCGGTTTGCATCCGGGTCCATGGGGCCTCACTGTCTCCTCCATGTCAGGGGCCCTTCAAGGTGAGGCCAGGCCCCTGTCCTAGGTCTTGTGTTTCCCTCCACCTGATCCCCAGTCTGATCTGAGGAGGAGCTTTGGCTACTGCATCCTTACTGGGCTCAGGGCCCAAACCTGAGAGTCACCCTTGAGCCCCCTCTTTCTCTCAACTCATAGCTAGTCCTTGGGAAACCCTGTTGGCTCCGCCTTCGGTGACTACCCCCATGGCCTTCTCCCTGGTCTGAGCCACTGTCCCCCCTCCCCTGGTTTCTAGCCCAGTCACCAACACACCCCTCCACCTGCCAACACACCTCCTTGTTTCTGACCCTGGACCATGGTTATTGACTGAGTGATTGTTATCTCCCCCAAAATTGGTAAGTTGAAACCCTACCCCCCACTGTGATGGTATTAAGAGGTGGGGCCTTTGGGAGGTGATTAGATCATGGGGGGTGGAGTCCTCATGAATGGGATGAATGCCCTTATAAAAGCGACCCCTGAGAACTCCCTCGCCCTTCCCCCATGTGAGGACACAGGAGAAAGAAGGCTGTCTGAGAACCCCAAAGTGAGCTCTCACCAGACAGCAGATGTACCAGCACCATGATCTTGGACTTCCCAGCCTCCAAAGCTGTGAGAAATAAATTTCTGTTGTCTATCAGCCTTTGTTACAGCAACCCGCGCCAACTAAAGTTATTTCAGTATACAGCCAGAAAGAGGCTTTTAAAAAACGCAAGTCAGACCAAGCCACTCTGCTCAGGCCCCTGCCCCGGGCTCCCACTTTCTCCCAGTAACATTCAAGGCCCTACATGATCTGGCCTGTGTTTCCCTGTGACCTCTCCTCCTCCAGTCTCCCCCTTCCTCCTCCCATTCCTCCACACGTACCAGCCTGCTGGCTACTCCTCAAACATAGGGATCTTCCCACCTCAGGGCCTTTGCTCGAGCTGTTCCCTCCACCTGGCATGCCCTCCCTGCTGTCACCTCTTCCAGTCGCTGTTCCTGGAGGCCTGCTCGGCCCCACGTTACTGAATATGCAACCTGCCCCCGACACATGCACCTGCTCCTCTCAGCACCCCGTGCTCTGTCTTCTTTTTCACAGTGCACACCACCTGCTGACATCCTGTAGAACGTATTGCATTTACCATTTATCATCTGTCTCCCCATGAGGTTGTCAACAACACGAGGGCAGGGATCTCTGCATTGTTCCTAAGCGCTCAGGACAGGGCCTGGCACATAGTCGGTGCTCACAAACACCTATGAGTGAACGACACCTGACATGGGATCTGAGACATTACAGTCCAGGTGACAAGCTCTGAGGCTGGAAAGCTCAGGACAGAGGGTGTCCATCTCCTTCTCGCCTCCCGCCCTGGGCGCTGGCCTCCTCTCTCTGGGACAGATCACCCCGTTTCATGGGCCTGACATGCTTTCTTCCCCCCACCAAGCCCCCCACCAGAATCCCCTCCCCATCCAGGGGCAGCTCCTGCAGCCCCCACCGTCCAGAGGATCACACAGCCTTTGTTGGGGGTGGGGGCTGAGACACTGAGTAAAACCACCCCTGAGGCGGACAAGGAGGCACACCCCGAAAACATAAAAGATTAAATGTGCCCGATTTCCCAGGGAGCTTATTAAACTTTCATCCGTCGGGAAGAATGACAAACCTAGACAAGCACGAATAAGGGAGCGTGGACCCTGCAGGCTGCGTGAAGGCACTGGAACCCAGGGACCTGCAGGGCAGAGGAACCCCTGGTTAACAGCTCGGAGAGCTGGGACCCAGGAGCTCTGCACCCCGGGCACTACAACAGAGGGAGGGGCAGACCTTCCATATCTAGAGACGGTCAGGCCCCTCCAAGAGCAGCTGGCCCTGCTCCAGTCCCTAAAGTTGGACACGCCCTGGCGGCTTGGCTTCTCTTGAATTTGGGAGAAAATCAGGAAGCAGGGAATGAAATCGTCAGCAGCACAGCAAGTAGGAAAAAATAAAATCAAAAAGAAGAGAAGGAGTTGGCGCGCCTGGGTGGCTCAGTCCGTTAAGCATCTGCCTTCGGCTCGGGTCATGATCCTGGGATGGAGCCCTGCCTCGGCTCCCAGCTCAGCCGAGGGGAGTCTGCTTCTCCCTCTGCCTCTCCTCCTGCTCATGCTCTCTCTCTGTCTCTCTCTGTCTCAAATGAATAAATAAAAAATCTTTAAAAAAAAAAAGAGGAGGAGCGGAAGTGGGGCAGTGAAGAAAATTCACACTGATGGTGATCTACGGCCCAGTCTGTCCGGCAGGCGGGAGTCTCAGAAGACGAGGAGCGTCACAGGGAGGCCCTGGGTCAAGCCTCCACTTCCCCACCCGCTCAAAGGGCGGATGACAGTCCCCTCCATGGCTGTGGCAGGGACGACGGGCAGGAAAGGGGGCTGGAGCGTTGACTGTTCTCATCACAGGCTGTGGCTATAGCCTGGGGGGTGGGGGGGTCCTCAGTCAGGGAGACAAAGAACAGAGGGCCAGCGCTCCCAGGCACCCCCTCTTTCCACCCCCCGACTGCGGCCCCGGGGCCCGGCAGCCCCACACACCTATACAGACAAGGACACTGAGGCTGTGAGGGTCGTGCAGCCCCCGGGCTGGAAGCACGGGGTGTCTGGGCTCCAGCAGACCCGGGTGGGCACCGCTTTCTCCTGCGGGCCCTGGGCAAGGGACCCCACCTCTCAGCACCAAGTTCCTCATCTGTAACATGGGGAGATTCGTGGGACTCCCCTCCTAAGGTTGTTGTATGGGATTAAACCCTATTAATGGTTAGGAAGGACTCAGCACTGTGCCTGGCTCCCAGGCTGTGGCTCAGTAAAGTTAGCTGAAAGAAGGATGACAAGAATCATTAATGTTATTTTACTGCAGGGACTCGGCCTCACTTCGGATCTATGGCCTGTGTGTAGGCTACACCCAACACCCTGGGGGGAGGGCAGCACCATATTCATCCACCTGCTTTCTGCCCCTGCCCTGGTTCTCAGAGACCTCCGCTCTCGGCTCCACAACCTCTGGGCCATTTTGTTTCGTTTCTAAGAATGACTGGGTTTGCCTGATATTGACATTGTCACAAGCCTGTGAGTCTCCATTCCTTAGAAATCATTTCTTTCTGCCGAGGCTCTCCCACACTCAAGTATTGGGTCTCTGATGCTTAAAGAAATTATGGTATGACTTCTTTTAACTGTTAATAAATCATTGATTCAGCTTATGTGGGAGTTGATCTCCCTAAATAAGATACACATTTTAAAAAGTTAGTCTGAAAAATCTCACAATCGGCAATGCTACGTCCCGCCCTGCTCCCACGCTGGGCGCACTGCACGGTGGAGCTACCGGGGCTCCTGCTCCCAGGCCGATTTCACGGGGGACAGCAGTGGGGATGGAGAGGAAGACGGAGGTTCACGTGCAAAGGCCCCGGGGTAAGGAGCATGGCACGACGCGGGTGCTGGGACAGTAATAGAGACGTTCGGGGCTGTGGAGGGTGACCCACAGGGACCCCACAGGGCCACATGTCACGAGGCCCCAGAAGGCTGAGTCAGGATCCTGTTTTTTATCCAGAATAGCGGGTAGCCACTGAAGACTAGATGACCCTCATCTCGGGTTGGGACCAATTCTTATGGAAAACAAGGCGGGCAGTCCAGACCTCCCAGCAGGGACATGGCCATGTACCTTGCCTCTAAAACCAGACCAAAGCTGACAGTGGTGGCCCCCATCATCTCCCACCCAGACAGGGGCTCCAGACACACCAGCGAGAGTCACCCTCCTTAGACCACCAGCCCCTACAGTGTCCCAGCCTCTGCGATGTCATCTACACATGAGAAACACCCTGAAAGAAAAAAAGAAGGCAAGTCGACAGGCCAGGGTTGGGGGACTGTGGTGTTCCCGCTGGTCCTGGGATGGCCCTCAGGGACAACACTGTCATTTCTGGATTAGGAAGCAGGGCTTCAGCTTTGCCGTGCCTCTGCAGGATGATTTTCAACCCCAAATGGCAGAGGAACGGAGCAGACACAGGCATGTAGACTCTCAGGAAAGTCCAGCCAATTCCGTGAAATTCATTGCTAAATCACACTGATTTTTAAATGCACTTTAAAACTGGGGTCAGGAGAGTCATTTGGGAGGTGTTAATAGTTGGCAACTCTGTACCAAGAGACCACATTGACCTTTTTTCTTTTCCCCTCGTTTTATCAAGAGCCTGTAGCAATTTCATCCCAGACTGCCATGACTCAGGTTCAAGTCTGTCCACTGGCTTCAGTCAGGACTGTTCAATCACTGTCCCCTCCGGAGTCCGAGGGGCTCAGCGTGAGGCATTCACTCCATGGGCTTGATTTCATCCCCTCCACCCAAGTCCACACCTCCCACCCGACTCCCCGTCCCTTGTCTGTTTAAGCTGGGGATTTGGGCCCAGCCAGCCCAAGGCATGGGATCCATGTGGCTCAGGCAGACAGAGCATCAGCCCTGGGTCAGGAGTTCAAATCCTGATCTCTGTTCAGTCACCAACTCACCACGTGACCTTGGGCAGGCTGCCTCCCCAGTATGGGCCTCAGTTTCTCAACTGTACCACGAGGAGGTTTAACCAGATGATATACCTGGTTCCTCTCCACTCTACTGGTCCAAGAATCTATGATTTTGTGCAGGAGGGTCTTGCCCAGACATTTGGAAACAAATGACACGGGGTCCATTGATGAGGGTCTCTGTCTGGGAAGTGAGAAAGGAGAAAGCATCAGCCCATGAGCCATCATAATCAGAAACCAAAAGCCACACCCTCATGCTGGTCCCCACTGACCTGACAGGGATATTTTTGTTCCCACAGTGAATAAACTCTGCTAAACCAAGATGACATGCCAAGACAATAAAAGTCCTTCCCCAACTCAGATATGTGGAGTTTAGGATTAACTGAGGCAATAAAGGGAATAAAGCCCCTACTTGATATAAGAGTCTGGAGAGGGATGGGTCAGGTGGGAGAGGGGTGGGTTCCGGCTTCTGATGATAAGTGCAGTAGGAATGGAGGTGGGGGAGCATATAAATAACAACAGTAATAATAACAGCAAATCCATATCACTGCAAAGCAGCAAGCCCAGGGCCGGGCATATGGTAGGTGTCCACCCAGGCTGGACCGATGGATCCAGCAGCCACCAGTGAGGTCGATTTTGTTGCTGCTGAAAAAGTGCCTCCTCTTCTATCTGCCACGGCAGCCAGGTCTCAGGGAATTTTTAAGAATGACGAGATCCCAGGAGAAAAAGAACAACCTCCACATCCCCAGCACAGAAGCATCACCTACGCCTCTCCACTGAGAACACGAGGCTGCCCTTCCCAACGCCAAGGTCAGAAGGTGTCTTCACATCCTGAACACAGGCGCCTCTGAAAGGCCTAGAATAAATCCCACTTGTGCGTCCCTGCCCTTATCGGGCACCTCTCGGGCCCCAGCGGCGACAACTGCTCTGTTTCCATCAAGGTCCAGCTGTTTTAATGGAGGTTTTAAATAACCCCTTTGCTGCCAAGAAATTTATGTCCTGCAGAGACGTGTGTGGCTGTGAACAGATGTTGGAGAGAGGTTCAAGGCCCAGCGGCTGTTGGACAACAACCAGGAAGTGCCCTCCCTGTCCTGTCCTCTGGGATGTCGGTTTCCAGTGACTCAGCAGATGTCCCCACCTAGCGCCAGCCCATGTGCAGGGCTCTGGGCCCAGAGAGAAAGATCAGTCACGTTCCGGTGCTCGAGGAGGCCACAGTCAGATGGGGAAGGCAGACCTGCCAGCAACACACACCATCCCGGCTGCCGGCAAAGCCCCAGACTGAAGGCTGCCGCTCCATGAGCACCTCCTTTATGAGACAGTGCCTCCGATGTGCTGGGTCCGAGGCCAGGTGATCCACAGGTTGTCCAGCCCTCCCAACAACCCCCCCTGCTACAAGGCCATTAATCGTTCCCATTTTAGAGACGAGGACACTGAGGCTCAGAGCAGCTGAGGAACTCAGGTCACACAGCCACGGAGGGAGCTCAGGTCAGTGTGTGCTCTGGGCACGGCCAGCTTCAGAGTGGCTCTGCCCACCCACGGCCGCCTCAGACGGAGGCCAGGTCTGCTGGGAGGACCAGAGGCAGGGGTGGTCACCGGATCCAGGCGGGCAGAGTCTGGAGGGGGTGCTAGATCGCAGGTGTACCATGTCCTGATTGTGGAGGTTCCTCAAGGTCGCCCCACATTAGCCCAGTTGAGTTGGGCTGTCTCAGGCCAGTGGCCAAGGAAAAGACAAGAATCAAATTTACTTTGCGTCATTGTCCTCCTTCCCACACCCTCAACCCCATCTTTCCCCAGTACTAGGTGGTTTGGCTGGCTGAGGCCGGACCTGGTTTCAAGGGTGAGCATGGGACTCCTCATATGGTTAGCCAATCAGTAATTTCCTCCCCTTGGCTATTGTGATTGGCTAAGAATGGGCACATGATCCAAGTGGGTCCAATCAGAATTAGACCTTGGATTTTTTTTTTTTTTTTTTTTTTTTTTTTTTTTTTTTCTGAAAAATTTAGGAGTGCCTATGTTGGTCAGTATGAACCAGAGTTGCTGGAGAAGAGCCTCCCTAAGAATGAGGACAAATGCAGCTCTGAAAGATGGAGAGAGAGAAAAGAGCTGGCTGGCGTGAGTGTGTGTGTGCACGTTTATGTGCGTATGCGCCCAGATCACACTGACCACAAGCCCAAGGCAGGCAGACTGTATGTTCTGCTTTGCCCCTTGCTGTACTCCCAGCTCTGGAAGGCTGCCCAGCACAGAGAGGTTGCAATTATCTGAGGCCCAGGGTCAAGACAGGCCTAAAGCCAGAAACCCCCCGCCCCAGGCTTCCCTGAGCAAATACATTTTTTTTTCTATTTAAGCCAGTTTGAGTTGAGTTGGATCATAGCTCTGTGAGTCCTAATCCTGCGCTGTAGGTCTCCATTCCTACACACCTGGAGAACACAGTGTCTGGCCCATGGTCCATATTTGTACAGTGAACAAAGAAGTGAATGAACTTGGCCATTTCCCATTCCTTGGCCCCCCTACTCTCTACTTCCCTGAGAGCTACCCCCACCCTCCCAGGCAACAGAGGGCCTCACTGGGACCACCGATCACGGGTGTATAAAGGAGGCTTGATGAGCAAGCAGCTGCTTGCCCCCACGGCAGCAGAAGGGGCTGCTCGTCACGCCCTTGGAGGAGGACGGCTGGCCTCAGGGAAGTGGTCGGTGTCACGGGCGGGAGCAGCACTCCCAGGACATACCGGAAATGGGCTCAGAGGTGCCAGACTGGGGATGGGGACCCTGCCCTCCCGGCCAGTGGACACCAGAGTAGAAGGATGATGAAAGTAACTCTGCGCACATCCCTGGACAAGTCCACATGCAGTAAATGAGCCTGTTGGAGGAGGCTGAAATCCTGGCTCTGCACCAGCCACGTGACCTTGGGCAAACCCCAACTCCTCCCTGGGTCTGGGGTTTCTCACCTGCTAATGGCCTAGCTCACGGGGCTGTTGCAAGAAGGAAACAGGATGAGGATTCAGTGAGTGGTGCCTAGTAAGTGCACAGTAATAGTCGCTGACTCATGATCAGCCCCACTCTGCTCTGCCACCTGCGTCCCGAGCTCCCAGGAGAAGGTAGACAGGAGGCTGCCTGAAGGAGTGTCAGGAGGAGCAGGGACCCAGAGTCTCCCAGGGCCACTCGGGAGCGGCTGCCTGAACATGTGTCCCTCGTGGGGCCCCCGGGAGGCCCAGAGGCACTGAGCGTTCTGCAGCGCACACTGAGGGGGGACCTTCATTCATTCATGAAGGATAGCAGGAGAGATGGGCCCTGGGCTCTGAGCTTTGGGAGGCGCTGACTCACCTCCTCTCCCGGGCTCCTCGCTCCTCACTTGGGCCCTGAGGATTGATGCTGCTCCCCCACACACAGGGGGAAAGAGGCTCAGAGAGGTCAAGTGTATTGCCCGAGGGCACACAGCTAGCCCAGGAGAGACCATGCTCTTCCCATGACCACAGGTTACATTTCTGGCACCAAAGGCACCTTCTTCAGCTCTTGGGGTCCTATCCCTGAGGGTCAAAAGGGCCTCCCTGGCCATTCCCCAGGAACTGAGCTGCCAAGCTCATCTTCCTTTGGGCCCTGACCCAGCCCTGTTCCAGGATCCCTGCCCTTCCCACCTGTCTAGGGCCTCGGTCCCCTCCCCTGTAAAAGGGGACAATAACAGCCCCCTAGGTTTGTGGTGAGGATGGAGGGAAGTCATTTGCATAATGGTGGCCAGCATGGTGGGGGAGGGGTCGCACCTGCCTTAGTCTCTGCAGCAAGCTTCTCCAGCCCTGCTGCTCCCTCCTCAGCCACTGCCCGACCTCTCTCCCCAGGCTCCCCCCATGGCCTCTCAAGCCAGCATCTGTTTCTCATCATCCTATCTTCCTTCATTTTTCCCTAGCATTTTTCATACCATGTAAATTTGTTTGGTTCATTTACAAGTTTTGCTTGGCTGTCTCCCCAGTGGCACCCAGGAGCTCCCCGAGGGCAGGGGCCTGGGGGCCTCGTTCGTGGCTGTGTCCCAGTGCTCAGCACCCCAAGGGGGCACCCAGAGGAGCCTGACCAGTGCCCGCTGGATGAAGGGCCGGATGAGGAGTAGGCTTGGGTTGTATCGGTCAGGACAGGTGAGGTACTGTGACAAATAGGCCCACATCCCATTGGCTTCACCCAGGAAGAGATGGTTTCTCTCCACGTGAAGTCCAAGCGGATGTGGCGGGTCCGGGGAGCTCCTCCAGGGAGGCGCTTCCTCTGAGCGAGGATGCAGGGACCCAGGCTTCTTCATCTGTGATGACGTCATCTACACACGGGGCTTCCAGGGCTCCCAGGGAAGGGCAGTGAGTGAGGGGCAGGTCACCAAGTGATTCGCCAGCTCAGCCCAGAGGGGACCACATCATCTCCAGTCACGTTCCATTGACCACAGGTGCCAACTGGTCCCACCTGGATGCGTGGGGGGCGGGGGGGCTGGGCAGCCACCGCCCAGCACCAGCCTTGCCCTATGAAAGGGGGTGTGACTGGTGGGCAGCAGCTGTCTCTGCCCCTCTGGTGGCGATGGATGACTCCTGTCACTTTGATTCCCTTCCCGAGACCCCTGGGCTCCAAGCCCTCTCTCTGCCTCTGGCCGACGTGATGCTGGGTCAGAAGGGCAGGAAGAAAGGGGCAGTGACTCCGGAAGGGCTGCCCATGCTGCTCCCCACACTCGGCTGGGGAGGGAAGTCGTTCTGGGCTGTTCCGAGCTGACTATGTTGGAACCTTCTGTGTCTGCTGAGCTGCTAATTCCGGAGCCATCTGCCTCTGTTCCCAGCCCCAAAGCCCCGGGATAAATACATTTTCTTCTGTAGTTCTTAAAGAAAGTTTCAGCGGGGGTGGGGAGAGAGAGGAGGGAGGTCTCGGAATCATCTGGTCTCTGAGAAGGAGGCCCTGGCAAGGGATGGGACCAAAGTGTGCTTGGCACAGAGCCCTGAGCCTCATAAGAACCACCTGAGGTTGCTGTGATTAGCCCCATTTTACGGATGAGGAACGTGAGCCCCAAAGAAATTAAAGAGTTTGCTGAAGGTCAGACCTTGACAGAACTAAGTGCCATGTCTCTTCATGTGTCAGTCCTTCCGGCTGGAAGCACCTTGCCCCTCGCCTTTCCGATGGAAGGTCTCCCCTCACTTCAGAATTCTGGGCCAGAAAAGCTCAGAATGGAAAAGGAGGCTTGGAGGGGTAGCGGGCCTCGAGGGCAGGGTCACACAGCGAGGTGAGGCCGGGAGGGGTTACAGGGGTGCCGGGAGGGCACAGGCCTTGGAGACGTAGAACTGAGGGTGAATCCAGCTCCACCAAGAGCTGGCTCCATGGCCCTGCCTGGCCTCAACCTCTCTCAAACCACAGTAGAACCTCTCCCTTCTCGTGGTGGAGAAGGAAGGCCTAGGTGACATATTTGTTCGCCTTCCGTTCAGATGCGCGAGGAGGGGCTTCGACCGTGGCATCTGGGAGCTCTGAGTCTCAACTCAGCCCCGCCAACAAAATTTTTCAGGACATCTCCTCACTTTCCAAGGTGCGGTGCAAACGTCACTGTGATTCGGGTGAATAATAGTCACCAGGATCCATATGGAGCCTGCAGCCCAGATCTCAGCTGCCTTGTTTCTGGAGAAAAATTGATGGGACAGGGGCCAGCTCTGTCCCTCCCGCGGTGTGGCGTTACCCTAAGCCACTTCACTGTGCTTAACTGGGCATATTCATAAAATGGGAGTGACAATGGAATCTCCCTCATGTTTTATTTAGAAGTAAAAAACAAAAACAGAGAAGCGTAAAAGTCTTTAGGACTCGGCCAGAGACAAAATATTACAATAGCTAAGATCTATTTTAACAGACTTATTGGGATGTGACTGGCATACAATAAACTGCACATATTTAAGTGTAGAATCGGATAAGTTTTGACATATGTGTACGTCGGTGAAACCATCGCCACAGTCAAAATGATAAATGTATTCTTCACCCCCAGAAGCTTCCTCGTGCCCCTTTGTTAGCCCGACCTACAACACATGCTCACCCCACTCAGTCCCCAGACGACCACCATCTGCTATCACTCCAGTTTGGTTTGCATTTTCTAGAATTTTATAGAAATGGAACCATGCCATATGTAATCTTTTCATCTGGCTTCTTCCGCTCAGCATAATTATTTTGAGATGTATTCCTATTGTCACATGTATCAATAATTTGTTCTTTTTTATGTATGAGTAGTTGGATAGAATTTATTTATCCATTGATGACCCAGCTGATGAACATTTAGCCTCCAGTTTGCAACTGTTGTAGACAAAACCACTCTAAACATTTGTGTACAATTTCCCTTTAATTTCTGTTTTAGCAGCCTCTCACGAATTTGTCTACCTTGTGTTTTCATTTTCATTCGCTTCAAGATACTTTATAATTTGCGTTTGGATTTCTTCTTTGTACCATGGATTATTTAGAAGTGTGTTACTTAGCTTCCAAATACTAGGGTATTTTCCAGACATCTTTCTCTTATGGATTTCTAATTTCATTCCAATGTGGTCAGAGAACATACATTGTATGACTTGTATCCTTTTAAAAATTTGTGAACTTGTTTTATACAACCCAGAATATCATCTGTCTTGGTGAATGTTCTGCGTGCCCTTGAAAAGAATGTGTATTGTGCTGTTGCCTGGTAAAATGTCCTATAAATGCCAATTAGGTGAAGTTTGTTGCTGGCGCTGTGCAAGCCTTCTCTATCCTTGCTAATTTTCTGCCCATTTGTTCTCTCTGTCGCTGAGAGACGGGTGTTGTGATCACCTTCCAGTGGTGATTTGTTTATTTATCTTTGCAGCTTCCTAACTTTTCCCTCATGCATTGTGAAGCTCCGTTATTATGTTCATAAATAGTCGTGGTTGGTACAGCCTCTGGATGCATTGACATCTGTATCATTATGAAATGCCCCTCTTTATCCCTGGTAACATTGTTTACACCCAAGTCGGTTTCATCTGTTAATGTTCTCCGTCCAGCTTTCTTCCGACTTGTGTTACATGGTGTATAATTTTCCACCCCTTACTTTTAACCTATTGCTGTCTTTCTACTTAAAATGGGTTTCCCATAGGCTGCTTGTAGCTGGGTCTTGCTTCTGTATCCAATACGACAATCTCTGCCTTTTAATTGGATCTATGTAATGCTATTACTGATGGTGGGGTTTAAATTTGCCATCCTGCTTTTTATTTTGTTTCTTCCATCTGTTCTTTGGTCCTGTTTCCCTCCTTTTCTGCCTTCTTTGGGATTAAGGGGGTAATTTTTATGATTCTAGTTTATCCCCTTTGCTGGCTTCTGAGTTATAACTCTTTGTTTTGTTATTTTGTTAAACATCTTTTCTTTTTTATTTTTAAAATTATTTATTTATTTATTTATTTGAGAGAGAGAGAGAAAGAGTGAGCATGAGCGGGGGGGGAGGGGCAGAGGGAGAGAGAGAGAAGCAGACTCCCCACTGAGCAGGGAGTCCGATGCAGGGCTCAATCCCAGGACCCTGGGATCATGACCTGAGCCGAAGGCAGACGCTTAACTAACTGAGCCACCCAGGCGCCCACATCTTTTCTTTCTTAAAGTAGGCTCCACGCCCAGCATGATGACCCTGAGACCAAGACCTGAGCTGAGATCAAGAGCATTACTCTTAACCAACTGAGCCACCCAGACACTCCAATGGATCGTATTTGTTTTAACCTCCTATGGCCAACTAGCAAGTGATAATAAACAACTTCACATTCAGTGTAAGAATTGTACAACAGCCCCTCTCACTCTCTGTGCTAAGGGGGTCACACATTGACTTCTACATATAAATCGTGAACAGCCAGTTATCTTTTAAAGAGATTTAAATAATGAGAAAAATGTCTTTTCTGTTTACCCCCATAGTCATCATTTTCAGAGCTTTCTCCCTAGATGTCCAGACTCCTATTCCCATCTGTTGTCATCTTTCTTCTGCCTACCTTGAAGATCTCGTCATGCATACTGTTTCATGATGAATTCTTTCAGCCTCTATAGCTGATAACATTTTTTGCCTTTATTTGTGAAAAATATTTCCCCTAGCTATAGAATACTAGGATGTTTCGGTTTTTTCCTTTCAGTGTTTTAAAGATATTGTTCTACTCTCCCTGGTCTACATCGTTTTTGATGAGAAGTCTGCTATCCTCCTTATTTTTGCTCCTTTATCAGTAACACGTCTTTTTCCTCTGGTTACTTTTAATATTTTCTCTTGATCACTGGTTTGGAGACATTTTATTATGATATGCCTTGGTATAATTTTCTTCATGTTTCTTGTGCTTCAAGTTTGTTGCACTTCTTGGATCTAGAGATTAATAGTAGTCAACAAATTGGGGA
Source organism: Halichoerus grypus (assembly GCF_964656455.1). Taxonomy (NCBI): domain Eukaryota; kingdom Metazoa; phylum Chordata; class Mammalia; order Carnivora; family Phocidae; genus Halichoerus; species Halichoerus grypus. Next base: position 165,424,786 of record NC_135716.1, read on the forward strand.
AAAAATTGACCATTATTTCTTCAAGTGTATTTCTGACTGGCTCAATTATGTGTATGATAGGCAGCTGGACGCCATCCCACAGTGCACTGATGATTTGTTCATTTCTTACATTATTCTTTTTCTGTGTGTTTCATTTTGGGTAATTTGCATTTCTATGTCAAGTTAGCCAATCTCTTTTTCTGCAGTGTCTCATCTGCCATTACAACAATCTAGTATAGTTTTCATCTCACACGTTGTGATTTTCAACTCCAGAAGTTCAGTTTAGGTCTTTTGTACATCTAGTGTGGCTCTAATTACCATTTCTTATCTTTCTCCTGTATTTCTAAATGTATTCAATAATGTGTTAACAACTGGTTTTACTGTCCTCGTCGGCTAATTATATCATTTGTGTCAGTTTTAAGTCCATTTTGATCAATTGGTTTTTACATTCACTATACATCATATTTTCCTGCTTCTTTGCTTGCCTGGAAATTTTTTACCAAATGCTAGTCATTATGAATTTTTCTTTTGGGGTACTTGATATTTTATTCTTATAAATAGTCTTATAGATTATATAAGAATAAATATCCTATTCTTATAAATACTCTTAAAGATTGCTCTGGGACACAGTTAAGTAACAGGGACACATGTCTTTTAAGTCTTGCTTGTAAACTTTGCTACACATGCACAAAGCAACATTCAGTCTGGGGCCATTCCCCACATCTGACGCAAGACTCTTCTGAATACTTCAACCAGTGCCCATGCCTGGCCTGGCTTTCCAGGCAGGTGGGAGTGGAACTCTTGCGTTTCAGGATTGTGCCTTAACTCCTGTTGGCTGTTTTTCCTCAGGCCCAGGCAGTTTCCTCACACCCCAGCCTTAAGCAGGCACTCTGCAAATCAGCGATGTCTCTCCGTGCTCTCATCTCATCTCCAAATTCTCGCATCTCTGGTATTCTGCCTGTGACCCCAAGCTGCCCCCATTTTCCCCCTACATTCTACCTCAGTCTCCTTAGACAACCCAGTTCTGCCTGACCCTGGCCTCTGATCTCTCTCTTTCCAGGCTGTAAACAGGGGAAACAAAGGAAATTATTCCCTTTCTCTCCAGGCTCACTCTCCTTTGTCGTTTGATGGCTAATGACTTAGAGAGTGTTCTTTCATCTATTTTGTCTTGTTTTCAGTTGTTGCAGGCAGGCAGGTTAGTATGGCCCCTGCTGTTCCATCTTGGCTGGAAGCAGAACACTTAGTGACATTTACTGAGCACTCACATACGCCAGGCTCTATCCATAGCACTTGTATGAACGCACTTTATCCTCACAGCAACCTATCATACAGGACCATTATGGTCCCATTCTACAGATGAGGAAACTGAGGGGCAAGTGTTGGAATTACTTGCCCAAGGCCACACACCTGGTGAGTGGTCCAGCCAGGATTCCTACCTGGCGAGGCTGCCCCATAGCCTGCCCTCTCCACCCTCCCCAGCACTTCCTGTCCCTGGTGCCCCACATGCGTTCTGCAGGCGCTCCACGTACCCAGGGTTCAGACTGCTGGGGGTGTCACAGCGTGCCGGGGAAATGATGCCATTTCTCCAGGTAGAAAGTACAGCTGTGCTCTGCCAGGTTCATCCTCTCCAAGCAAGCACTCAACACACTAGCTGTCCCTGTTGCTGTTGCTGTTGTTATTGATATTTTTATCAGCAGAGCCATGATTCAGCACGGCGCCTCGGGCTGTCTCCACACCCCAGCAATTCAGGAAAACGCCCATCATTTAAGAGCCCATAGGTGGCAGCTGTAAATTCCCATGGGGGCTCCTGCTCTGGGGAACTGGACCAAGACACTTCCGACTCTCCCAGGTTCCATGTACCCATTAGCCCCAATTAGGAGTGGGTCCTTCCAGGCGGCTCCGGGCCTCCAAGGAATAAGGCCATAATCTTGCTGGAACAGGTTTGCTGCTCTCGCCGTGAGTTTAAGGAAAAATATTCATTACATGGACTTTGGGGTCAGAGACCCATAAGCTCAAAGCCTGAGTCCTCCTGAGCTCTGTGACCTTGAGCCTCATTTTCTTCATTTATAAACAAGGAGTTCTAACAGGTGCCTTATCCGCTACAGTGAGGGTTACACCAGATCGGTGGGGAACGGCGTAGCACAGGCCTGGACCAGTTTGTCCTGGGCAGATCAGCTGTAGTGATCACCTACCGGCCTGGTGACCCCAGATAAGTTGTCTCACTTTTCTGAGCCTTGGTTTTCTGATCTGTAAAATGGGGGGAAATAACACAGTTTTCCTTGTCATTGAATTGTAAGGATGAAATGAAATAATCATATCCCCCTGATTCCTACATCACTCACCCCCACCCCTTTTGTTTCACTCACCGCTCCCCCCTTCCAAGCCTCCTTTCTTAGTGCCACCATCCTGGGGATCACCATGCTCTGAGGCTTGGGAGAACAGAGGCAAAGAGTGTCCATGCGTCTGTCTCAGAGCAAACTAGGCAGCCCCCGGAACTGGAGCTGGTTCAATGCTTTACTAACTTCTCATAGAGCCAAACAGCCTGTCACAGAAACACTGATGTCATCTCTAATTTTTCTGATGCTCCATTTAAACACAGCATTACCCAAGGCTTCCAGGTATTTAGAGAAACAACATAACAATATGGCTACTGCCTCATGTGCATGTGGAATTATGCTTTCCCTGGAGCCCTGTGCGTGCTATACATGTTTATTTGAAAACCAGGTGAGTCTCAGCTATAAAAGACAGAGAAGTCTCTGCCCCAGCAGAACATCTGGATGGGTCTGAGTTGGCTGGAGGCTCAGGAGCAGACATTGCATGAGACTCACAGAACGGCCTGGCAACAACATCCATCAAATGGTTAGGGATCACATCTAGCATTTTGTCCAGGCCAGGAGGTCAGGTGACATGGGCCAGAGCCCCAGAGTCTGCAGATATAGCCATCAGCAACCACAATGTGAGGTCAAAATCAGCCAATAATTCCTGAGTACTTACCATGTTCCACTGTTCATTGTCCCTGCTTAGCAGATGAGAAAACCGAGGCACAGAGAGGTGAAATGACCTGCCCAAGGCCCCACAGCTGATAAGTAGCAGTGCTGGCATTTGAATACAAACCACCAGGTTCCAGAGCCTTCAGCAGGATCACTATAATGAAGTTCCCCCCAACCTAGCCCCCAACCTAGCCCAGAAGTCACCTCCCCCCACAGTTTTTCTCCCTTTCATGTGTATCAGTTAGCTTTTGCTGTGTAACAAACCACCCTGAAACTTAGAGCTTAAAACACAAACATGTCTGTTTCCAGTGGATCTCTTGTCAGTGAGACAGCTCTTCCAGTCCAGGCTGGCCCAATAGGGGCTGGATGGTTTCGGGTGGCCTTAGTCACCTGCATGGGCCTCAAGGGGAACTGCTGAGATGGCCAGGGCAACTGTCCATATAGTCTCACATCTTCCAGAAAGCCAGCCTGAGCTTGTCCAGTTGGGTTGGTCACAGGTCTCCCAGCAGCAGGAAAGGGCTGGTCCCGTGCACAGCACTTTTCAAGTCCCTGCCTATGTCATGCTATTACTGTCCCCTTAGCCAAAGCATGTCACCAGGCCAGGCCCAGACTCAAGATGGACAAGCAGATCCGACCTCCTGACAAGAGGAGCAACAACACTCCATAGCTAGGGGCACGCGTGGGGCGGAGAGAAGTGTGTGGGCATGCCGCCACCCCCTCCCTGTCTCCAGCTCCACCTACTGCCCCCCTCCCTCCCTCCCTCCGCCCCTCTGCTCCTACAGTTGCAAGAATGCTCTGGACGCCCACACAGGCTGCCCTGGGCCTGGAGTGCTGTTTCCTCAACTTCTCCTGGCAAGATCTTCCGTATCCTTCAAAATGCAGCTCAGGGACAAAAGCCTTCCCTGACCACCCACCCCAGACACCCAGCAGACTGCTCTTCTCAAGGCACTCAGGCACTCATCACCCCGAGGTGAGCGTTCTTCCCAGGAGGCTGGGAGCCCTGAGGTCAGGAGCAGCATCTGAGAGCCCCAGGGCCCTAGAATAAAGGATTAGCTCGGCAACTGCTTTGGGGCTGGGAGGAAGGGAGGGAGAAAGAGAGGGAATGAAGAAGGAAGGAAGGAAGGAAGGAAGGGAGGGAGGGAGGGAGGGAGGGAGGGAGGGAGGGAGGGAGGAAGGAAGGAGAAGGCAAATAAATGAGCCCTGGGTGAAAGGGTCCAGGGTCAGATGTCAGGCCAATGACCAGGCAGGGCCAGGTGCAGGTCAGGTAGTAGCTGACCCACCAGCCCAAGCACAGAAGAGCCTGAGCTCAGAGTATGTGCCCTGGCTGGTGAATAAAACATTTACTAGCTAATCACAAAGTTAATTTCCATGGGCAGGAGTGCTGCCAAGGAGAAGGACAGGTACCCAAGATGGGTCACAAGGCTTGATCTGGTCCTGGGTGAGGTCCAGGGAGGCTTTGTTAAGGAGGTGACATGGTAACATTTGATCAGAGACTGGGGTACAACAGGTTAAGTAGAGGGGAGTGGGGTGCAGGCAGGAGGAACAGCAGGGTTGTCCTCTCTAGAGGGGAGAGAAGCAGGGCTCCCTGGGACACAGACATGCCCTGTGTCCTCTGATGTTGCATGTGGGCAGGAGGGAGGCAGGCGGGAACCACGAGGCTGGACACTGGACACGCGGGGGCCCCCGGGAGCAGGACGCTTACCTGGGAGGCCCGGGGACAGACAGCGCGGGGTGCACGGGAGCTCCAAGCGGGAGGCAATGCTGGGCCTCAGCCTGTCAGCACCGGCAAGAATTAGAATCCTAAAAAAGACCCTGTTATTTCTCCCAGGGCCTGGGCAACCTTTGGAAAAAGGGATGTTTCCTGCCAGATCGCCCCCTGAAGATGCGTTTGTCACAGGCTGTTGTGTAAATCCATGTTTGGCCCATTTACGAGATGTGATTTCTCCACTTGACTGGCCTTCACGCTCCTTCTCCAAACTCTCAAAATGTGGCTGCTATTAGGGGCTCAGAGAGGCGCCATAAAACACAGCGGGGGAGACCCCTGCCACGGGCCTGTGGGCTCCGGGCCGCCTCCTGCTGCAGAAGAGAGCCGAGGAGGGGCTGGGGGGCCACGCCGCTCTGGACGGGGTCGGTCCCCGGGGAGAAACAGTGTGACGCCAGAGAAGGGCCAGCTTGGGTCGGCTCCTGCCACCAGGCTCACTGAGGCCCTACTGTGTGCGGGCCTGCGTGGGGCCTTGGGGTGCACGGTGAACAGAGAGGAGCCTGTGTCTGGAGCACGGAGGCAGGAAGGACAGGTGAGCAATGTGGGACGGGGTGCGCCAGGCGGGAGAGGCGCTGGGGAGAAAGTACCGCAGGGTGACGTGTGGAGCCCGGCTCTGGGCAGGGAGGGCAGTGTGCCTGGGGGGTGGCAGGGGGGGGGGGAAGCATGTCAGTGAAGGTCTTTCCCAGAAGTGAACCTTCAAGCTGAGGTCTCAATAAGGAGATGGGGGACCAAGCAGTGAGTTCTGCCTGGAGATAGGGGGGAATGGTTCCAGGGAGGAGGAGACACAGGTGTCTATGCTTGGCAGATGCTTAGATTCGCAGCAGGTGGAAGAGAGGAAGAGAACTCCGGGGCAGGTGCAAAGGACCAGAGTAGTGCAGGTTTACAACATGCTGGGGAAATGTTTATTGTAGCCAGAAGTGGGGCTGGAAGTGACAGACCTCAAATCTGTGCTAAAGAGCTGGGCTGCTGCATCCTAAGGCGAGGGACTCCAGAAATGTCAAAGCTGCAAGCAAGCCACACCTCTGAAGCCGATCACTCATGACTTCTAACGCTCCTTCCAGCTGGAAAGCTCCATGAGCCAGACCTGCAAAGGCTGTTGACTTTAGTTGAGTGGAAACTAATAGACAGATACTCAAATAGATTTGAGTGTCAGGAAATCCTGGGGTTCATCGAGACCAGGCCTGGTCGGGGAGAGTTGGACCTCAGGAACCAAGCCCCTCTTGCAGGGTCTTCACCCTGATGGACACAGCCAAGGGCGGAAATTTCCACCCTCCTCCAAACAGGGTCTCACTCAGCTCTTCCCACCCACTGGAAGTGATTGCACCTCCGGGGCCTCCCACTGGTCCTGCCCCGATCCCTCACCCAGCAAGCACCTTGGGGGGCAGCCCTGGAAAGCCCGCCCCAAATAACCAGCCCTGAACCAGGTCAGCTTTCCTCTCCTTTTTTAGATCAACCAAGCCAGGCTTGATCCCTTTGGGAGCAGCAGACGCTCATGTCTCTCCTGGGCTCACTAGATTGGTAAGACCCTGAGACTCTCCCAGCAGGCGACCGAGGGAAAAGTTTTCAGAATTTCAGGCCCCTCGATGGCGAAAGTCTGCCTGATAAATAATTGAGAGAGCCTCCACTTCCTGAGAACTGTGAGGAGCAGTGAGGGCGTCCCAGTCCCCCCAGCAAAGCAGAGCTTCGGAGCGCTCCTGCGGAGGGGCAGGAAGCCTCTCCTTCAAGATGAGTCAGGAAAGGCAAGAGGGCTGGCGTGGGAAAAGCCCACGTGTGCCGGGGGGGCACCTGCTTCAGGTAAGGATGTAACCAGGCAGTTAGTGGTTACAAGCATGGGCTCCACACTCAGACAAACCTGGGTAGGAGACCCATTTCCATGGACATAATACAAGGTCAGAAGCCCAGCTCATCCTTTTTCCAGATGACCAGACAGATGGAAGGTCATAGCCAAAGGCAGCACCACGTTTTCAGCAGCCCAGAGGAATTAGAGCCTTTCCCTCCCCGTCATCCATTCATAAAACCCCAGAGAAGGGCTCTGATTGGCCTGGCTTGTGCCATGTGCCTACCCCTGCACCAATCACAGTAGCCACCTGGGTGGGGTACTGTGAATGGTCACTTCTGGGTCACATGCTCACGCCTAAGTGGGAGGGTGGACGTTGATTGGCAACCAGACCAGACCCGAAACACAGAGAGTGGGGGAGGGGCGAACCAGAAAGGAAGGAAGGGCTGGTCGCAGAAGGATGGTGTGAGCTGGGAGTGTTGCTGAGCATTTGGCCAGGTGTTCAAATGCCTTCCTGATCTGGCCCCAGGCTACCTGTTGGGCCCCTTCCAGCCACACCCCTCCTGCCCTCGGTATTGGGGACATCCGATTGTCTGCAGGGCCCTGGCGCTGCACTATCTCTCTCCTTACCTCCCTGCCTTGCGTGTGTTCCGTCTGCTTTGGATGACTTCCCCACCACGATGCACAACAAATACAGTCGCTTCTTTAAGTCTCGGGTGTCACCTGTGCTGCTAACCCTTCAGTCCTGCCCCCTGACACACTGTGTTCGATCCCGGCAGCACCGTGTAAAACAGTGATGGTCATGAAGATGAGGATGAGGATAATGTGGCTTTTCCCCATTGGTTTGCCTCTGGTCACACTCCCAGCCCTCCTTGAGAACAGAGATTTAATCTTATGTTCCCCTATTTCCCGAGTGCCCCTAAGGTCACCTGGCACATGGTAACCATCCATGATTGCTTTTGAATGAATCAGTTGATGAAATAATTGCAGCTATTGGCAGAACCGGTCTGGGAAGGACAGCTGCTCTCCATGTGCTGTGTGGTTTCAGGGGCCTGGGGAGACATCCTTGTCCCAGATGATATTCCTAAGCGCCATCTCGGAGAAGTCCCTTCCTGTCTCTGATCTCAGCTTCTTCATTTGTGAAATGCGGGGCTGGGCTCCCTGACCTGTAACTCTGTAAGTGTGGAGAGGACTGGCCTTGGGAAACACCAGGCCAACCTAGGGGGCCCTGGGCAGCCAGGAGGGCCCTGGGAAACCAGGCAGCACAGAGCAGGGGGCCGGGACAAGAGAAGTCACCAAGTGTGTAAAAGAGAAATCCTGCTGAATTTACAATTTTGCCAATATCGGCTGTCAGATACTCCCCAAATTCAAGAAGTTCTGAGCCTGGAATTCACCTTTGCATTTTTATGGAGAAGTTTAGACCTATCTCTGGAAGTACAGTAACATCTGGTCATTATTCTGGGCACATTTGCATTAGCTAGGGGAAAAATGTTTTGCTAAACCCATTAATAATAAAAGCAGGACTGGAAGTGAGAGTGTTTCCCCTACAAAAATTAGCAAATAATTTTCAAGCCTCTTATTCACAAATCTGTGAGTCTGGAAAGGACCTCAAGATCGTCTGGCAGCACATGTCTCTCATCCCGCTCACGCTCCCTGTAGCCAGGTGAGCGCTCAGAAACAGGGAACAGTTGCGAAGGACCTCCTGCGTGTTAGCAACAGGGCGCGCTCCCTCTCCGACCTCATCCCCTATGGCTCTTCCCTCCCTCTCTCGGCTCCAGCCCCAATGGCCTATTCTCAGTTCCTAACACAGGTCCAGCTGGCGGCCACCTGCCACCCTTGGCCTGGAGCTCTTTGCCCCCCAGTCTCTTCTCACTGTTCAGGCCTGCATTCAAATACCATCTCCTCCAGGAAGCCCTCCCTCCTGGTGCTAGCACGCATTTCCCTCCTCCTATGCCTGGTCCAGTAGTTCTTCCTTCCATAGCCCTCATCATGGTCTGAAATCAATCTACTTGTTGACCTGCCTCCCACTCCAGAATGTCAACTCCTGCAGGGAGGAGCCCCTGTCTGTCTTTCTCAAAGTCGCATTCCCAGAGCAGTGACTGGTGCATAGCCGGGACTCCAAACCATGTGTTCTACAAGCCGATGAATGAATGCTTACATGATTTCCGTTTCCCCAAGCCCTAACCTTGCCCATGGTGCTTTCCAATCAATGTTTATAATGCGTAGGAAACAAGGTAGCCCTACGGGGCTCGGAACATATCATGAGCCAGGAGTGAGGTTTATCTTTACTTCATCGACATGTTTCCTGAGTCATTTGAGGGATCACAAAAGGCATGTCTATCCTATTGGAAGGAGTGCCTTGTTTTCTGGCCATTTCAAAATGGCCCTAAATTCCTCACTTGAAAAGGATTTTGGTGATCCCATAAAGACCACGGGCTAATTTAACAGATGAAAAACTGACCCTCAGAAAGAGGGACAAGGACACAGCAAGATCACGTGTGTGTCAGAACAAGAGCCAGGACAGGAAGCCAGCTCCCTCCGTCCTGTGGGCTAGCACGCACACCTAAAACCCTCAGGAGGTGCTACCAGTCACAGAAATTGGCACCGCTTTTTTGGAGGTGCTCCGAGAATAATAATAACACAATAACGGTAGTGGCTAGAGTTTCTGGAGTATTCTCTGTGTGTTGGACAGTGTATTCTTCACAACAACCTTAGAGGAGGTGGGTACTGTTATTATCCCCATCTTCCAGAAAAAGAAACTGGGAGCCACAGAGAGGGAAGTATTTTGCCTACGGTCACAAGGAGAATAGATGGTGGAGCCAAGGCTTGAGCAGAGGCGTCTGGCAATGTCATCAAAAGCATTTGGTTTGACAAATCTACTCCTGGATACTTCTCTTAAGGAAATGGCCATGGTCCAGGGAACAATGCGTATTTAAAATGAGTAGCCGTCTCTGGGGGCGCCTCGGAGGGCTCAATTTCGACTCAGGTCACGATCTCAGGGTCGTGAGATCAAGCCCCCATCGGGCTCTGCACTCAGCATGGAGCCTACTTGAGATTCTCTTTCCCTCTCCCTCTGCCCCTCCCCCCACCCCCAGTTGGACACTCTCGCTTTCTAAAAAATAAAATAGAATAACAAAATAAAATAAAACAAAATAAAATAAAATGAGTGGCCCTCTCTGGACTGCTCCCTTGCATGAACTTTGAAGCTGCCCATGAGGAGCTGGGAGGGGCCAGCTTTGCTGGGGGAAGTGGGGGGTGGAGGCATGCGCTAGGAGGCCAGAGCCCTCCCCCAAACAGCCCCCTCCCCCAAACAGGGTCCTGCGGGGAGACCCTGACACACTTGCTGCCCGAGGGCTGGTGTGGGGCCTCCCTTCCCGCCTCACCTGATCTCCTTTACAGAGACATAAAGAAGCACCAAATGGCGGCATTTACTGAGAGTTCTCCTCCTGTGATTTCTACTGAAAATTATGCTTCTTGCTTATCTTTTTTTCCTCCTCCTAAAGCGTCAGGTAAGCCTTTTCTAGAAGCAGTGAATGGAAATAAAGGGGATTAGCAGATCATTTTATTCCATTTAAAGGTAACCTGGGGCGAATGGAAGTAAACAGACCCATTAGGCAGCCTCCCCCCACCCCCTTTGCCCTCCAGGCCCCTGCCCTCCCGCTCCCCTTCCACTCCTCAGAGGCCCCTGGGGCTCCCCACACTGGGAGGAACCATGCGTCCACTCCCGGGCCCTTGCCAAGGCCCACCTTCCAGAAGTCTGCTTCCTACACTCATCTGGCAGGAGGCAGGTTGCCTGTGAAAGGCTCTGCTCTTCTGGAAAGGAAAAGGGAGGAGTGCCCTGGAAAGAAGGCAGAAGCCCCTCAAGCCTTGGCCCCAGGGCTGACTTTGTCAACACTTCTGTCCACGAACGCACACTTCACAAGGAACCTACACCGGGAGGCCCGCATCTGCTGTTCCCTGGGTTCAGCTTACCTGCACTGGGCGACTTTGCCGCGGGACACCTTGTGAAAGGTGCTTCCGCCGCCCTGGCCAAGAGGCCAAGCTGAGAGTGGGGGACGGGGTGACAGAGGCCGTTGGGGGGGGGGTGGCTAGTGAAGGCAGGGGCACGGAGTTATGCAGGGACACCAGAAGGAGGTCCATAGAGCTGGAGGCTGAAGGATGGAAGGGCATGGACAGGTTGGGCCGGGCGATGAGGCTGCAGACTTTGGCCAAGGACAGATTTGAAATGCCAGGCTAAGGAATTTGAAATCTTTTCGGGAGACCAAAGATTTTTTTCTGAAGTGCTCCCTCCGAAGTGGCTCAAGGGTTGGGTTGCCAGATTTAGCAAATAGAAGTATAAGACTGACTCTCAGTTACACGGAATGTCAGACAGAGTCATTTTTTAGTATAAGTATGACTCACTCAAATTTGGGATATACTTATTCTGTGTGTGTGTGTGTTTTTTTAAGTCGTTGTTTATGTGGAATTCAAATGTAACTGGACGTCCTGTATTTTCTCTGGCAGCCCTTCTTGGGGGCAGAGCAGGGGGAGGGGACACCAGGTGGGGGCAGGCTCTTCCTCTCCCCACCACAACTGCCAAGGCTTTGCTACTGTCAGTGTTAGATTTAGAGGAATCCATGTCAGTTTCCATTTGAAACAAGTGTCTGACTTTTAATAATAATATTAAAATGCACACCCCTCACAACCCCGGTGCAGCAGCTCTTTCTGCCCACGGGTCCTGTCCCCATGCTTTAATAAACAACCATTTTGCACCCTCTCCAAAAAAAAAAATAATAATAATAATATTAAAATGCAGATAAAACCTCTGCATAATTTATGTGTAAGATACTCTCCAGCAAGTGTCTACAGAACGGATCCACAATTTTTTTGTCTATCAAGGGCCATATAGTACATATTTTAGGCTTCGTGGATCATACAATCTCTCCTCAGTGACTCCTCAGCTATGCAGAGGTAATGTGAAAGCAGCCTAAGGCAGCCCAGAAATAAATGAGTGCAGCTGTGTTCTAATAAAACTTTATTTACAAAAACAGACTATAGGGCCAGATGTGGCCCACGGGCTATAGTTTGCTGACTCCTGATCTATACTTCCGGGCACCCTCGGGGTGGCTGAAGGAAACCGTAATCTTTCCCCAGCTCTGTGCACAGAGACATCTCCCCTTCGGGAACTGATAATCTAACTGGGGACATCAGCATCTCTCCTTCGGCCACCAGCTTGTGGGGTGACCATGGAAGAGGCTGCCTTTCTCCTCCCTGGGTTTCCAAGGCCCCATCTCCCAGACGAGGCAGTTGGACCCTCAGGATCTTCCCCAGATCAGAACTGATGACCCAGTCCCGCCCGAGAAGTGGCAGGTGCCTTTCTTCCTGCCTCCTTTCCTGGAACTCCCCACTGCCTGGGCACCAGGTTGCAAAGACACCCTTTACTTATTCTGTCCACTTCTGCCCTTAAGGACAATGTTGTTGGGTTTTCTTTTTTTTTTTCTCCAGGGCCTGCAGACCCTTGGGAATCCTCCACCTCTGCCACCTCCTTAGCCACCTCCTTAACCACTTAGCTGGGGGGGAGCCCCAGGACAAGATCACTGAATCAGCCTCCCACCAACTCCTCTCGTGCAAATAAATAGGTGCTAACTCACTGCCCGTGGCCAAGGGCCCTCATACCAGCGAACTTGGACACAGCTGGAGATCTCTTTAACCCGCTGTGGAGGACTTTCCCCCTATTGCTCTGTGACACAGGCCAGACAGTGTAAGGCCTAGAGTTACCAGGTTTGAGCTGTGAGGCCAAGATTAAAGCAGGGAAGTGGGCCACAGGGCAAGGGGGCGGGTCCTGCGATGCACCTGCGCTTCCTGTTCTCCCGGGCGCATTTCTTCGGTGCCTCCATGGCAGACGGCCGTCTGAGTAACAGCAGATTTGTATCTAGTGAGGACACTTTAGTCAAAAGATCAATGATGCTCTTGGAACCGCTCTTCCGGTCTACGGGGGCGGAGGAGCCTGGTGAGAAGCCCGCAAAAATCCAGCTACAATTAGGCAGCTGCCCATAGAGGCCGGGTCCGCAATCACAGCACATCAATTTCCAAAGTGATGCTCAAACTGAGAGAGTTTCATCGGCCTCCATGTCCTGCCTTTGTGGAGAAGGGCCTTCTGTAATGAAGTGGTTCCCCTTCTGGGGAAATGGAGCTTTTTAAAGGCAGGCTGGGGATATGGCAGATCAAAGGGGCAGGGGGAGGTGGTGAGGGTGTCAGGGTTTGTTCATGCTCCTTTAACCCAGAGCTCGGAAGCTCATAAAGAAATGCAAAGGGTCACATGAGGTAAGAAAGAACTGAGCTACTGACCAGCGGAGTAACCATGGGCATCAACCTCCCAGGCATCCACGTTCCTCCTCTGTAAAATGGGTACCTCATCCCTTGCTACCATCCAACGGTACCTCACCAGTTGTTCTGAGGATTCAGTGACTGAATTCATGCCAAGTGGCTGGCAGGGGGCCTACGGAAAGGAACCACTCGCTATCTGAGGCCTTTGCTGATGTCCTGACTACATACCCTCAATATCACACACTGCACCTTGCATTTCCTTACCTAACCCCATAGTCACCTTAGGAGCTGTGGTTTTCTTTAAGCACATGAGGAAAGGTTAACCAAATTCAAGATCTGCTGTGAAATGGCAGGTCTGGGTTGTAAGCCCAAGTCTCTCTGATGCCAAAATCCACATGTCTGGACCCAACCCACCCACCTGAGCTTCTCCTCCTTATCCTTCTCCTCCTCTTCCACATCTGTACTGCCAGGCCAACTTCCTACAGCTTCTCCATCCCCTGGGCCTTCTCAGCTCCATGGGACACCTGCTGGCCCTTCCCTCTCTCCAGCCTTTGGGAGTCCATCCACCTGTCAAGTCAGGATGGGCCCCTCCTGAAACCACCCCGCATTCTGGGGCTCACACTGGCCTACGGTACTGACTGTCCCTGCCTTGGTCTCCCTCCTGCTTGGCCATATAGCTGATACTTTTGAGGGGCACCATGGTTCTGGGAGAAGAAGACTAGGCTTTGAGCCAGACAAACCTGGATTCCTGTCCCAGCCCAGTGACTTCCAAGCTCTGTGATCACTATCAGTTCATTTAGTTGCTGACTCTCAGTCTCTTGGGATAGTTATATCCTCAAGCCCACCAGGATTGAGTGGGAAGAAAATCAACGTGGTCACCTTGCTGAAACCATAAGCCCCCTGGGTGCAGGCAGGGTGGGAGGGGGTGTGAAGAAGGAGATGAGAGCAGTGTCATTACCATCCACACCCCCTTGGTGCCTGGTAATTTTGCCAAAAGCATCTCCCCCTTACAGGCCCATGGTGGGACTGAACTTTTTGTCCCCCGTGGCTCAGTGGGACCATGTGATGAGTTCTGGCCAATGAGTGTGTGAGGAGAAGTAATGTGTGTCGCTTCCTTGTTGAGCGTTTAGCAGCTAGTACAAACCCCACCAGAGCTGTCTTCACCATCCTAGCTACTTGGTCACCCTGGGTCTGTGGGGGGCCTGATGAGCTGAGCCACCCCCACCCAACCCACAACAGTCATGTAGGATTAATAAGCAATAAAGTTGGGGGGGGGGTGTTTAAGGCATTGTGACTTGGGGCTGTTTGTTACACAGCAGAGCCTTGCCTAGGCTGACTGATACAGTGCTCAGCAGGGACAAGGCCTCGAACCAGGTGTCCTCCTTGACTGGCATTGAATTAACCACAGTTCACGAGCTGGCCCTCTGATGCTGGGCCACTAGGGCAGCGGGGGGCAGCAATGACTGGAGGCCTTGGTCTAGCCCTTGAGAGGAAGGGGCAGGAGCATGCAAGTCCCCTGCTCCACTCCGCAGACCATCAAAGTCCTGGTGAAGGCAGCTCTAAGTGATACAAGGCACGTGGGCTTGGCAAGTCAAACCCCAGAGGCCATAATCCCAGCAAGAATGGTCACACAGGCCACACCCAACTCAGGGGCTCAGACTGTCTGCCCGCAAAACAGCCCGAAGGTGATGTGGCACTTTGGGCCCCTGGTTTCTGGCCACCAAAACCCCACACAAGTGTGTTGTCCCCGCACCACCTTCCCTTCATGAAAGCCAGGCTCAGGGAACTCTGCCTGCCCAGCAGTTCAGAACAAGAGCTCTGGAATCAGTCATCTTGGCCTGGCACAGCCTTGTGGTGTGACTTTAGATGAGTCCCTTTGCCTCTCTGAGCTACATTGTCCTCAGCTAGAAGATGGAGATAACTAAACCCATCCCGGGGGCTTCTAGGAGGATTACGGGAGGTGGTGGTAGAGGGCTTTGTGGAGGACCAGCACAGGTAAGGGAGTCAGATGCCATCCCCTGGGCTCAGGGAGGCCAGGACCAAGGATGTGACTGTCCAACTTCTTAAAGTTATTTTGTTTTCTTGTTTACATATTGCAAGGGGTTCACATGGGAAAAAGTACAGAGAATAACAAGACAAAAGAGAGACACCTGTTCGAGCACGGAGCCGGGAGCACGGACCAGGCCAGGGCTCGAGGCCCAGCTCCGCCACTGTCTTCCCGCATTTCTTGGGGCAAATCCTCTGCACCTCACTCTCCTGTGAAATGGGCATGCCATCAGGTCATCACTGATGGTGGGCATGTCTGAAGGTGAAACAAGGTGAAGGCAAGGCGCTAGAAGTGGGTCTGGCTCTCGGCAGGAGTGCACACACACCAGCTTTGAAAAACTGCCAACAGTCAATTGAACCTATTCTGACTGATGAGCTGGAGGCTGCCTATCAGGGCATGATGCAGGTGGGGGAGGGAGGCTGCCCCATGTCCTATGGGGAATTTTACACCCAGATTCAGTGGGTGGGAGCCAAGGCCATCAACAGCCAGTTGTCTCTCTGGAGGTCACTGGGGTGACACCCGAATATGTTCCCTGGGCTCCAGGGGAAGAGCTAGACCAAAAGGGGCTGATGGGGCCAGGATTCAGCCTATCGTGTGGAAGAACTTTCTGAAGTCCTCCATAGCTTCTCTGACTGCCAAGTTCCGTGGCCTGGCAGGATCAGGCCCCGCTTCCTCTCTGAGATAGCCCTTCACCCTCCAGCCCCCGGGAGCCCCCTCGCTTCCCTCCCTGGCCTCACCCCTGCTATTCACCCACGGAGCCCCTGTCTTCTTGCCCCACAGTCAGCTCTCACCTGTTCCGCGGGAGCCCGCTCAGAGGCCCTCCTCTCTAAGCCCACCTCCCAGTCACTAGAAAAGCTGCATAAATGTTTGTTGTTGGTTTCTTTTTTAGTTAATTTTTTTATTTGAGTGTAGTTGACACACAAAGTTACATTAGTTTCAGGTGTACAACATAGTGATTGGACATGAAACGTTATGCTGGGCTCATCACAAGTGTAACTAGCCATCTGTCCCCATTCATCACTCTTATAATGTCACTACTGTATTCCTCACGCTGTCTTTTATCCCTGTGACTTACTCCTTCCAGAACTGGAAGTCTGTAAGTCTCTCTCCTCTTCACCCATTTTGTCCATCCCCCCACTCCCCGCCCCTCCGCAACCATCGGTTTGTTCTCTGTGTTTCCAGGTACTGCTGTTACTATTTTTAACTGGTTAGTCCTAGGCTCACACTGAGGCTCTGCCACTTCCTGGCTGTGCATTCTTGGATAAGTAACTCAAGCCCCTGAAACCCCATCTCCCTCCGGGGGGCTGCGAGGGAGGAGTGACAGTGGGAAGCATCTCGCTCAGGACTGGTTCCAGGTGTGGAGCGCTGGGACCTGCCAGACCCCCACCCCCGGGGGCCTGAGGGGCCAGGATGGGGTGAGGCATTCGTTTGCAAGAGAGATGGTTGGTTATTCCAGAAAGGATGCAGGGGAAGGCAAAATAAATCACAGCCCTCCCACCTAACTGTGTAAGCATTATTGATTTGCAGCGAGAGGCAGTGTTGCAGGTATATTGATGGATTGGGCCAGGCCGAGGCTTTCAGGGCTCTGTGAGCTGCATACACAACCAGCTCTGTCCCTGCCCTTCTGGCACATTGGTTATGAGATTAAAGACACCCACAGAGGGGCACCTGGGTGGCTCAGTCCGTTAAGCATCTGCCTCAGGCTCAGGTCATGATCCCAGGGTCCTGGGATCGAGCCCCGTGTGGGGATCCCTGCTCAGGGGGGAGCCTGCTCCTCCCTCTGTCCCTCCCCCCACTCGTGCTCTCTCTCTCTCTCAAATAAATAAATAAATAAAATTTTTAAAAAAGGCACTCACAAGGCTTCAACAGGCACGGGCTCAGCTGCCGGTTGGGGTGGGAGCAAAACAGGGTATGTGCAGGAGCGACAGTAGCACCTGAAGGAAAGACAGCGCTCAGCCTGATGTGTCCCCATCCCAAGAGGGATGCTGATGCTGAGATCAGCCTTGCAGGCAGAGGAGAAAGAAAGTGAAGAAAATGAACAGAATTCCCTGCCCACGTGGAGCTTCCGTTCTGTGTTAGTCTATATAAATGTGACTGTGCACATTTCTCAAGTGAATTTCCTCACTCCAGAAGATGTATTCTTTGAGGTCAAGGTACAGATCTGCTTCCCTGGGATACAGCTCTATGCTTGGCACATGGCAGATGCCTACTAGTTTCATAAAGTGTTTTAGCTCGCGTTTGCCTGGAACCTCACATTCAGACTATAAATGTCAGGGATGATGTAGGAGTTTCTGAGGCTCAGGGAGGGGAAGTGACTTTCCCCAAGCTGCACAGCAAGGTACAGGCCCATTCAGGACTGAAACAGGGGAATGCTGACTCTCGGCGCGGGGTGGGGGATGCTCTTCCCGCGCTGCTCACATCCACCGGGCACATCCAAGGCTGCGGAACAGCAATTTTATTAGAGCATAAAAACAATTTATTTCCCCCTAAAAATAACTGAAAAATAAATGACCGAAGAAGATATCCAAATGTTTATAAATGTGCTAAAACCGCGTTATCAGCACATCAAGTGCAGAGGCGTAAGCGTGGGAAGAAGCCTCCCTCCAGCCCACCAGCCAGCAACTTCTGCATGGAGATGGAGCCGGCTCCGCAGGCGCCCACGAAACCCAGTGGGAAATCAGGAGCTGAACCCCCAGCAACCGAGTTTCAGACGCCTTCACTATTCCAGCTGTATGCCAACAAGAGTAGAAAAATCTACATTGTCTTGTAAAGGTACCAAACTTGCATCTTTCACAGAAAATCACAAACAACTTTTACTATAAGGGGAAAAAAACTGGCCGCTTCTCATGTAGCCTTGGACAGCCTGGGTCTTTCCATGACAAAAGAGAGTGTGGTTTAGAACAAGGAGAAAAAGCATATAATTTATTGCAATTCTACTGGGTCTGACACAGATTGGCACTTTTAATTCACTGTCTAAATCCACCCACAAACAAAGTGGAGCGGATGTTATTCTTCCCAAAGCCCCGCTCTGCGCCTGCCCCACTAATCTCTGCTGATATCAAAGCCCCTCTGTTTTGGGGCGCCTGGGTGACTCAGTCGTTAAGCGTCTGCCCTCGGCTCAGGTCATGATTCCAGGGTCCTGGGATCGAGCCCCACATCAGGCTCCCTGCTCAGCGGGAAGCCTGCTTCTCCCTCTCCCACTCCCCCTGCTTGTTCTCTCTCTTGCTGTGTCTCTCTCTGTCAAATAAATACATAAAATCTTTTAAAAAAACAAAGCCCCTCTGTGTCGCTGGACCTGTTCATTTCACTGGATGGCAGAACAGAGCCGCTGTCTCCGGTGGCATCTGTCAGCCAGGTGTGACAGTGTTTGTGTCCACAGCTCTCTGTTTGCTCGGCTCCGCATCCCAGCCTTTCCTGCATCCGAGGAAGGAGGGAGCCACCCACGGGACTTCTCCGGCAGGGGGCAGGTGTGACCCAGGCCCCCGGGGCATCAGGAGAGAGAGAGGGCACTGAATCTCTCACAGCTGGCCCCGCCCATCTTCCCCGCCTTGGACGAGATGGCAAGGTTCACGGACAGGGTGCGGGCTTGAGTCTGCAGAGGTGGGTTCATATCCCGCCTCTACTCACCGCACAAGCCTTCCCGGGGCTCTCTGACCCTCAGTTTCCTTGTCTGTAGAATGGGAATAATACTACCTAATTTGCAGGATAGGTGTGAGGACAAATTAAGATGACAGATGCTAAACAACTTGCTTGGTCCTTGGCACTTAGTAGCTGCATATAACTGTTGCTTTCTTTTCCTCCCCTGTCCACGGCAGGAGGAATTGTGCCCCAGCCCCAAAGATGTCTGTGTGCTAATCCCCGGCACCAAGAACACGTCATTGTGTGGCAAAGGGGACTTTGCTGATGTGATTAAGGTTATGGACCTTGAGATGGGAGATAATCTCAGTCTAATTAGAGTGGGTGGGCCCAATCGAATCCCATAAACTTGAAAGTAGAAGGAAGAAGCAGAGAGACGAGATGGAAGAGGAAGGAGAGGTTCAAAGCGCGAGCGAGAACTGATACACCATGGACGGATTTGCAGATGGAAGAAGGGGCACAGGCGTCAAGGGTGTGGGTGGCTGCAGAAGCTGGGGACAGCCTCAGCTGGCAGCCAGCAAGGAAATGGGGACCTCGGTCCAATAGTCACAAAGAGCTGAGTTGTGCCAACCGCCCAAATGAGCAGGAAATAGACCCTCCCCTGGAGCCTCCAGAAAGGGATGCCGCTCTGCCATTTCTGTATGATAGCGCTGCGAGGACTGTATCCGACCCACCACCTTCGGGCCTCTATGGTAGTCAAGGGTGTGGCTTTGAGCTGCTAAGTTTGTGGTGATTTGTTAAAGCAACAACAGAAAACTAATACACTTCCCCCCACCCCATGCCCAAACTCTGAATGCCAACTATACCCTAGGCCCAGGAGGTGTGCACCATTCCCCAGACCTGCCCTGTCCCCAGTGCCTCTGCCCAGGCCTCAGTGCTTCTCCTTTACCTGGAGAACTCCTATTCACCCTTCAAAACCCATCTCCACAGTACTCCAGTAGGGTGTATGGGTGTTGGGTCAGTCAGGCCCGAGTGACCAATGCCTGTCAGTACTGACACTTACCTTTCAGTGTTCTTAAGGCCAGACTTCTCCAGCAGCCCAGTCCTGCTTGGCCTGTTCCCATGCTTGGCCGGCCTGCAGCGTCTAGGCCTGCTTTGCCCAAGTAGGTGAATTTATTCAGGGTTTGGGCAGCAACAGACCACTGGTCAGCAAACCTCAACCACATTCTCCAATAGAAGCTTCAGCAGAAATAAAGGAGATACTTGGCTCTCCATCCACCTGACTCCTGGGTCTTTCCTTCAGTTGGTTCCTAACTCAGGTAGGGAGGAAGAGGAAGGCAGGTAATGTTTATTAGCCCCCTCGAACCCCCACGGTAGCGCCCGATTAGATGCCCAGAGAACACTATATCCACCCATTTCCTGCTGTCTCCACCATGGCCACCCTGTCCTCCAATGCACTTGAACCCTCGAGGAGGCCCCTTTACTGCTCTCTTTGCCATCAGAGTCTCCCTCCCTATGTCACCTGCACTCAAGCCCCCTCCCCGGGGCACCTGCTGAAACAAGAAGTCACTGAGCTCCTGTGGCCAGCAGGTTGAAACGCAAACTCTGCACTTGGCCTTCCAGGCCCCTCCTGCTCAGGGTCCTGCAGCTCCCGGCCTGTGCCGCCTCGTCTTCCCAGATGCCATCACCGCAGTGTCCCTAACGCTGTGGGTCCCTGACCACACGGCCTCCCCCTGCACCTGGGCCTCTGCAGGCTGGCCCCTAGCCCTCGGTGTCCCCTCTTCTCGGGTGAATCTGCTCATCTTCTAGGACTTAGCCCAGAGGTGACCCCTGCAGAGCCTACTCGACTTCCCCCCAGCACCCTCATCAGGGTAAAGGTGTCCACTTTGCCCCAACAACACACTCCACCTGTCACAGTCCTGGAGCCTCGTGTGTGAACACGGAGGGCAGGACCAGCCTTTCTCCTCCAGACCCCTCGGGATTTCTAAGCCCAGAGTCAGCAGGGCCAGACCCAGTCACCACCTCTGCTCCGAAGGGCATCTCCAAAGCACCACAAACCCCTGAGCTCCCCCTGCAAACCTGCCCCCTTCTGGGTGAGCTGGGGCCTGAGGGCCGTCTATGCAGCAAGGCCTCCCAGCCACCAGTTCTTGACACCGATGCTCCGTGGCATCTATCTGCCAGCATGCAGGCGCCTCTAAAGACCCTGCTAAAGACAGAGGAGACACATACCCTGAGACTTCTCAACTGATCTCTCAGCGCCCGAGTCTAGACGCTTCTAAAGACCCTACTGTGGGCAAGAGACACATCAGCTGCACTGTCCTCGGCTCCTCCAAACCCAGCCCTATTAGCTCTTCAGTGAGGAGCCCGGGAGCATCCACACGGGCCTGGGGCTGGGCCCACACCACCCTGGTTCTGAATCCCTCAGCTCTCCTGCCCTCGGCAAACACCGCAGCCACAGATCAGAGCCCCTCTCGCCTCCCGCGGGCTCCTTTCTATCGTGGTGGAGGTGGAGAAGGTGGGGGTAAGCAAACCAGGGTGAGCCAGAGCCTGGGGGGAGGGCCCAGGGTGGACGCCGGCAGAGCAGGGCTGAGGCCCGGGCCATGGGTCCACAGGCGCCCTGGGCAGGGCAGGATCTTACCGCCGTGAGCAGCGCGGGACCACGAAACATGGATGTGTCTGCTGGGACAGGGCCCCCTGGGGGCGCACACCACCTGGAGGCAACGTTCCTGGATGGCCCGGGGCGGGGGGGTGCTGGGCGCAGGGACCCAGCCTGACGGACCTGGGTTTGAATTCGGCTCAGCCATCTCCCCATGGGCGGCCTAGGCAAGTCTCATCGCCTCTCTGAGCCTCAGTTTCCCACCTGGGTGAGTGTGGGAGGGGCTGCAGGGGGCGGGGCGGGAGCCGGACTCCCAGGATCCTGAACAGGCTCAAGGTCAGGTCACTGCCATAGGAGCAGTGGGGCCTCTGAGGGGCTCTGAGCGTCTGGAGGACAGGATGCTCCTGCATTTCAAACAAACCACTCAGCCCCCTGTGGGTTATGGGGACAAAAGGGTGACCGGCTGTGGAAAAGCTTAGACCCTCACAGCTCAGCAGCCACCCAGGAAATGGCAGCAAAGGTGGGGGGTGGGGGGGCGGAGACAGTGGAACCAGACAGACCAGCGGCTCCCAGGTCGCCTGCCCGTCACCCAGCACCCTGCACCCTGTCCTCCTTGTGTCCCCCCAGCCCCCAAGAGGTGGGTGTCGTCACCACCCCCTTTCACAGAAGGAGAAACTGAGGCTCAGAGGAACCCCAGAATGGGAAGGACCCGGGAGAATGGCCCTCCAGGCACACACCCACTTCACAGAGCGGGAAACTGAGGCCCAGAGATGGGCAACGGCTTGCAGAAGAGAACTGCCCTAATGCAACGCTAAATGGAATAACTCAGGCAAAGCCCCTGGTGTGGGTCGGGAGTGTACCTGAGGATCTGTAAACAGGGGTTTCCCCTCTGCTTCCCTGGCCCCTCCAAGGCGGCTGTGTCAGAGCTCCGGCTGGGGAGCATCCTTCGAGCACCATCAGGACGTAACTGAAATGTGGATGGATGATGCCAGCCGCCAGTCCTCCCTGTTCTGTGTGACCCCCAGCCTGCTGGAGCCCGTGGGCTTGCCCGGGAGTGACCAGAGCTCTGGCTGACTCACAGCCCGGCCATCCCCCGCTGGCTCCCGATGCCCAGCTGTCTCCCCAGGCCTCTGAGGGCAGAAGCCGGGCTGGGTCCCCACCCCTCCCAGGACCCAGATCCCAGGGACAGGGCAGGTGTCAGTCTCGGCTGGGGGAAGTCGGGGCCTGCTGGGAGCTCAGACACCACATCCCTTTCTCCCAGCGCTGCAGGAAGGACCTGCGGACACCCTCTCTGCTGCTTCTCCCGTGCAGGGCTGGGTGACAGATGACCTCAGTGGGAGCGGCAGGCCTGTAAGAAGGGAGCGCAGGCTGTCCCCTCCCATGCGGCAGGAGGGCCCAGCCCCTAGCCCATCACTAGAGACCACTCGAGGCTCCTTTGCGCCTGTCCTCCTTAGAAGCTGTCCCATGTGCCCTGGGTCCCATTCCACCCATGTCAGGGCAGACCCGAAAGGTGGCCTCTTCTAGTAGGGTCCTAACTCCATCCCCATCAGGGAGAGCCTGGAAGCTGCCCCTCCAAGAGGCAGACCGGACTGGGCCTAAGGGGACCAACACTTAGAGCCATCTGGTCCACTCATCTTCCCCCATTTTTCAGAGGGTGAAGCGGTTTCTCAGGGATCCACGACAATCTGGGGACAAGATGTCTCTTTTTCTCTCCTCCTCTCACTGCTCCACCTCTTTCCTCCCCGCCCCCTCGACACACACACATTTTTTCTTGCTGTCTCGTGTCTGTGTCTGGCCTCACATTACACAGGGGACCGTGTATTGTGTTTTGATCACAAGGCCTCAGGAGTCCAGCAGACCTGGTTCAAATCCCAGCCCCGCCACCTCCTGGCCACACCAACTGACAGGGTCTCTGAGCTTGTTGGAGCCTCGGTCCCTCCCTGGGAAACGGGGCGAATCTCAAAAAGACAGAAAGAGAGAAGTGCCACTTGGGATAAAGTCAGAACCAGGGCTCCTGATCCATCTTCCTCAGCTGCTACGGTGCTGAAGGACCTACCGTGCACCGGACCTGCCCTAGGTTATGTTTCAAAGGCGTGTGAAGGAGACTGGGGGCATTTTGCCCAGTCTTAACACTTGAAGAGGGCTCAGTGACTGCATGACAGTGACAGAGTTATGTTTCAACTCCAGCTTGGGGGGTAACCGCCCCCTCCCCTCGCCATCTGCCTCCCTGAGCTTCTGCTCATTCTGGAGCAGCAAGACCCCTACCCAGATGCCCCCTGATAGCTGCCCTGGGACACAGGGGATGCGGAGGAGAGAAGAGGCAGATCTGGAGTTGTAGCCGCCAGTCTTCCTGTCCCTCCCCGTCGGGAGGGTCTGTCTGGACCAGCAGCTTGTGAAGAGGCAGGAAGCAGCATCCTGTGTTCTGTGCAGTGTGGCTGGCCTTTTGCTGGGAATGAATCCCTCTCCAGTGCCAGGCAGCTTGGAGTCCAGGGACAGCCAGCCCATGCACTGTTGCCATTTCCTGGTGGAGCAATAGGATGAAGCATGAAGGGGGTGAATGGTCTCAGGTGGTTAAGGAAGGCCTCTTGGAGGAGGTGACATTTGAGCTGAGACGGTCATAGAATCTCAAGGCTGATTCTCCAGCCCAGGGTCACCACCTGGAATCCTCCCAAGGTCAGTGGTGGACAGGTTCAGCTGACAGGAACACAGCAGGGCAGACAGTCTCGGCCTCAGAGCTGAGGGACCATCAAGAGAAGTGAAGACTGAGTGTAAGCAGTGAGTCCCATCTGGGGGCAGAAGCTGCCCAGCTCCAGCCAAATGTCCAGGCCATACCTGGGGTGGTTAGACCTCTTGAATTTTTAGGAGAAAAGGAAATCGAACGTTTATGTGTGATATTCCAATTTTTAGACTTTGCCAACTCATTCTATTTTTTCAGAAGACACTTTGGGGGGAAACAAAGCCCATCCACCACTGGATACATCCTACAGGCCACACTTTTACAACTCCTCACCTAGTCTAACCTCTCCATTTTACATGGGGGAGTGGGAGACTCTGTCTCTGTCTGTCTCTCTGTCTCTCCCAGCCTTGGCACCTCATCTCCACGCCCCGCCTGGCTCTCCCCCTCCTCCCCCCATGTATGCCAGGTTTATTTTAAGAATCTCCGAATCCTTCCCAAGCCTCTGACATTTACTCTTTGGAATTAGAAAATTTTCTATTTCTCTTTCCCAGAGCGAGGCTGGCGGAAAAGGTTTCCCCGGGGATCTACCCGCCCTTCCGGAGGTGAAGTGCCGGGGGCAGAGCTGGCTTATGTCAGCCCGGCACTGATCGTGCCAACCAGCAGTTATTAGGCACCTCTGTGCACCAGGCCCTTCTAGGAACCACCACAGTCAGTGCGTCTAAGAGCCCTGCGGGCTTGGCGTTACCATCTGCACCAGGCAGGTGCACCGGGCAGGGAAATCACAGGCTTGGAGCAGATAAATAACAAGTCTAAGATCACCTGGCAAGTGAGAGGCGGAACAGGGATGAAACCACACCTCTCAGATTCCGAAGTCCATTTCCTTCCTCTGTGCTCTCCCTTCAAGGTCCACGGGGGCTGGGGCCCTAAAGGACGGACAGCATTTGGGCAGAAGAATTTGGAAGGGGGCACTCCAAAGAGGTAACTTCCAAAACAAAGGCACAAAGGTAGAAACAGCACATGTCTGAGGGACCAGTGGCAGAGGCTAGAGTAGGGGGGTCAAGTTCAGGAGCAGGAAGGGACCAGCTCAGCTGCAGAAGTGGACTTGGCCTGTGTGGGTCAGGGCTCCTTGATCACAGGTGGCAGAAAAGCCAGCTCATCCCGGCTGAGTTTGAAAAGAAACACATTAGCTCATCCGAGCGGGCAGTCCAACGGTGAAGCGAGCAGGGGTGGGAGGAGAAAGGGCTGCTTCCAGAAGGGAAACATCCTGGTCAGACAAAAAGGAGGAAGGGGAGGGTGGAGAAGGAGAAGGAGGAGAGGGACAGAAAGAGGAGGAAGCGAAGGGACAAATCACAAGAACACGCTCGAACTGAGGGCTTCTACGGACAGGGGCCTGCTGTAAGCATTTTACATGCACTAACTCATCTTTCCTCAGAACAACTGCACAATATCAGTATTGTCATTACACCCACTTTATAGATGAAGAAACCGAGGCTCAGGGAGGTTAAGTAGCTCCTTCAGAGTCACGGCTGATCCAAGATTTTGTAGCCTGGCTTCAAAGTCAAGGTCTTAGCCACTGCAGGGTGCAGCCCGCCCGCAGGACCAACGAGGGGCAGCAGCGCCCAGCCCCCTCCACCAGCCCCGCACGGTCACGGCCACCGCGTCATCATCACTGTATGAGTTTGCTGGGGCTGCTGTAACAAGACGCAGCAAACTGGGTGACTTAGAACAACAGAAACTTATTTGTCTCCTCGTTCTGGCCGGATCAAATCCCGTATCAGGGTGTCCGAAGGACCCTGCTCTCTCTGAGGGCGCTGGGGGAGGATCTGCCCCAGGTCTCTGAAGCTTCTGGGAGCTCCAAGGCATTCCTTGGCTGATGGATGGCTACCTTCTCCCTGTGTCTTCACCTTGTCTTCCCTCCGTGTCCATCTCCGTGTCCAAAATTCCCCTTTATAGAAGGACGCCAGCCATATTCGATTAGGGCCCACCCTAACCATCTCATTTTAACTTGGTTACCTTGGGGAAGACCCTATTTCCAAGTAAGGTGACGATCTGAGAGAGTGCGGGTTAGGATGGGAGCACATCACTTTTGAGGGACACCATTCAGCTCATGACAATCATCAGCCCCACTTGGTAGCAACACTTCGGCCATTCTCACCGTCCTGACTGACGACATCTGGGCCTGGATGTAGGCAGATCAGTGGGTTAAGAAGCTAGGCGCTGAGGCCAAGAAGTGCATTCAAGCCCTTCTTCCAAAGCGGCAGCCTCCCTGAGGAGGAGACCTGCATGGGGCCCGGGGGGAGGGGGCAAGAGGCACGGAGGAAGGGCGTCAGCTCAGAACTTGGCATTTCCAGCTGGTCTTGAATGTTGCAGATTTTGAAATGTGATGCACAAAAAGAGAAGACGCTCAATTGAAATGGAAATGTGTTATGGTGGGCAAAAAGGAAAGAACATGGAAACTGCATTTCCCTTCAAGATGTGTTTATGTTTCTCCTGAAAGGAAGTCCCCTCACCCAGCAGCCCCGACGCTGAGACGTGCAGGTGAGGGAGCCGGGCTCCCGGGTGGAAAGATGCCAGCAGTGATGGGGCCGATGTGGCGGTCGCCGTGCGTCCCGGCTGCTCGGGACACCGCCCAGGGGAGAGGGTCTCATGGTGACCGTGGGGAGCCTGGGAGGAGCCGACTGGCACCGACTTGCCGAGTGACCCTGGGGACGCCACTCAAGGACCCTGCGCCTCCCTCCTCACCCGCCTCCAGCAGCCACGCTCAGGCCCAACCTCCCCCCGTCCCCGGGGCAGAAGGTAAAGGGCCACGGGGCGGCCACGGGCGGTGCAGAGGAGAAGGGGCACCGGGATTTAGCGATGCGGCAAGCACCTGGAGGCGGCTGACTGCTTCACCTCCACAGGCATCAGCCACAAGCGCACTGAGCCCCCCACCCCACGGGAGGCCCCAGGCCCCAGGGCTCACCTCTGACATTGCCCCCCAGCAGGCAGCCTCCCGCCAGGTGGTGACCCAGGGCCCAGGGCGGCCCCTTCTCGCCTCTCAGGAGCTGATGATCCCTACACAGGACAAAGGCGAGTCTGTGGGGTTGTTCGGTGGTACAGTGGGGACGATGTGGGGCAGCAGACTCACGGTTCTGCAGGATCACCTGCCATTTCTCCACGTGGGTCGCTCTTCTATCCCTCCCAGCAAACCCACACTGTCCGCATTTTGCAGATAAGAAAACTGAGGGCAGTTTTCTGGGGAGGGCAAGAGATGTGCCCAAGTCGCAGGGCAGGAGCATGAGGATGCAGGGCTCCAACCCCCACCTCCTGGCTCCAAAGCTGGCGCCTGGTTCAGCCCAGCCCTGGAGCTCCTTAGGAGCAGGCATCTCCCCTCCAGCCTTCATGCCCCTTGAGGGCAGCAGCTCTGCCTCATTCACCTCTGCGTGCCTGTTGTGCTGCTTCCCAAGCTCCAGACCCAGGAGCCCCTGCGCCAGCTTCCTCTGGGAAGCTCATTAAAGATGCAGATTCTTGGGGCACCTGGTGGCTCAGTCGGTTAAGTGCTCAACTCTTGATTTCAGTTCAGGTCATGATCTCAGGGTGGTAAGATCAAGCCAAGTGTTGGGCTCTGCACTCAGCGTGGATCCTGCTTAAGATTCTCTCTCCCTCTGCCCCTCCCCCGTCTCTCAAAGAAAAAAAAAAAGATGCAGGTTCTTGGCCCCTCCCACAGCTGCTGTATCAGCATCTCTGGGGTGGGGACCCCACATGCAGTTTTTAAAAACTGCCCAAGGGAGTTATGTCCAAGCACCTGTGTCCTAAAACTTTAAATGCCACTCTCTCTGACTATGTCTTTGGGCTTGAGGAGCAAACTTTGGTGCTGAGTGCTTTACATACAGTGATTCAGTCAAACCTCACCAGTGAGGTCTATCCTTATGTCCCCATTTTATAGACAAGGAAGCTGAGGCATGGGCTCATTGAGTAATTTGCCCAGTGTCACCCAGTTGGTGGGCCGGCATTGAGCCTCACAACCTCAGACACACAGCAATGGCCAACACTTACTCAGCACTTCACATACACAAGCACAGCAGCCTCGCCCCGCGGCAAAGTCTGACCGAATCTCCCACCTCTCGGAGTCAGCTAGCATTAGTAACCCCGTTTACATTCAGAAGGGCTAAGTTCCCTACCCAACCTCACATAGCTGGTGCTTTTCAGAGCCAAGATCTGAACCCGGGTCTTCCCATCAAATCACAGCCCCACTATTCTCTGCTCCTCTCCAGCCATGGACCTCACTAACTCTTCTTAGATAAAGAGAAGTAACATGTACTGGGCATTTACTATGTGCTAGGGACGTAGAAATTAATTCAGTGCCTGGCATATAGTCAGCACTCAAAACACATCTGTCGATGGACTCGCTTTGCATATGTGAACTCATTTAAGGCTCAGATCTCCTCATCGAGGCTCATGACCACCTGGGGGGGTAGGGGTTGTTATTACTCAATTGTGCATATAGGGAAACTGAGGCTCCTAGAGTCAGAGGGTTCGCCCAAGATCATGCAACATGAGTGCTCAATAAACACTGGTGCTGTCCTCTTCTTCCTTCCCCTCCCTTGGATCCAAACTGACACCTTGCTGGGGTCCATTCCTTAATCCTCCCCAAATCCTGGAATGGCTCTTGGGCTACAGAATCAACCAAACCCAATCCTCATCCCTGCCTGGATTCTCATCACGTTCAGTGATGAATGTCATTATCATGCAAGCCATTTTGAGTGTGGTTTCATTGACTTGGAGTCTGAGCATCATTACAGATACAAGGATCATGATAATGTGCAGGAAATGTAACGTGATCTTCGAAAGAGATTATCAGTGGAGGAGGTTGGGGCCCAGGAGAAAATAGAATCGCCAGTGTGATTGGGAACACTCACACCTGTGCTGCCCCACCCCCAAGTCCTTGTCCCCTCTTGCAGCGCTTCAGCCCTCGGAGCACGCTGTGCTCTGGATGCCCACCGCCCCCCCTGCACTCATGAGGAAACAGATGTTTATGGAGGTGAAGTCATGGACTAAGATGGCCCAGCAAGTGGGGGACAGAGCCCAGAAGTGACCCCAATGGGTCTGGTGCCAAACTCAGTGAGTGTTGCCCTGCACCATGAATATCACAGAAAATCAAACCTCATTCAATCATGTGGATTACAGAAGGACAATGTCAATTGAATTCACTCATCAAACATGTCCCCCCTCCTCCCTCAAAAGAAAGCAAAGAAGTGGAAGTTAAGGCGGGGCTCTGGACAGTAGTGCCAAGAGGGTGGAGGCTGGACCATAGGCCGTGGTGCAGGTGAGTGGGCTACACTTGTACCTGAGTCCACAGCCAGCGGCAGGCCCCCTTCTGCCCCAGTTGGGAGAGCACACGGGAACACAGAGAAGAGGCCAAGGAGACAGAGTGGATGCCCGCTCCTGGGAAAGCCCGCCCCGGCCTTCCTGGAATGGAGATGAGTGGTTTCACAAAAAGAGAAAGTGATTTGGCTTTTTGTGCCCTGAAAGAATTGATCTTTCTCTTTTCATGTTGAGGCTCAAAGGGCCAAGTTTAATCCAGAGAAGGCTTTACACTCAGTTATCGACAAGAGTGAGGTCAGTAAGAGCTAATGGGGACTGTTTCTACCTGTGCACATGGTCACACAGCGGCCAAGAGAAAGATGTTAGCAGCCAGAGCCTGTTTGGTGCTTGACCAAGGATGGGGGGCATAACTGCCCCTAATGCTTTGCTCTGGATTCTTTCTTCCCCCAGGAGCTGCAGTGAATCTGGCTCTAACATGCCCAAATCGAGATGCGTGGGACCCCAGGGAACAAAGTCAGTTGAGGACAGCAAAAGAATCACAAAGCTTTCAGCTCTCTCGAGAAGTGGAGGAGGGTCTGGGAGAATGTCGAACTGTGAGACCCAAATTTCCCTGTTCAAATGCCTTCAAAGGCCTGACTAGAGAGACAGAACTTCTCAACATGGCCAACAAGGCCCTCCCTGGCCTGGACCCAAACTTGCTCCAGCCGTACCTCCCCACATTCCCCTCCCTTTATCTGCTCCAATCACACTTGCCTCCTGGTCCTCCTGACCTGCTCACCCCAGGGCCTTTGCACATGCTGCTCTTTTTGACCAGAATGCTTTTCTCTCCTCTCTTACTTGACAAACTCCCATTTATCACTTCCTCCAGAAAGTCTTCCCTGACCACTCACTGAAGCTATAATTGTGCATGCATTGGATGATCGATTTTTTTTTATATCGTCTGCTCCCTCTGTAGTCTAAGCTCCAGGGCGCAGGAACCATACCTGATTCTTCTCTCTGTTGTATCCCCAACACCTAGCAGAGTGTCTGTCACAGAGTGAGTACCCAATAAATATTGAGTGACTGAATGAATAAGGAGTGTCAACAGCGGTTGCCACAGATGGATAAGGCTCTGTCCACGTAAACATTAATTATCCAAAGGTTCAGGTGGTCTCACTAGTTTAAGGGATCCCAGAGCTAACTGGTGATCCAGGGAGCACTTCGGGAGACCCAAATGAAGACAATAAGAGAACCACATATCAATGTCAAGGTTGAGAAAGATGGCAGGGAAGGAGGGAAGATGGAGAGAACAGAATGGCCCATCTCCTCCCTCCGCAACACCCCCCCCCCCCGCCCACCACTGCCAGCCCCACCCACATTCCCAGAAACACTCCTCTCTCTACATCCTGGAATGCGGTGAGTCTGCCAGGGCCCCGCCAATAGATTCTCCCCATCTGCCTTTAATAATTGAACCTCAAATTTCAGCTTTGTACCTGGCGGCTCTGACTACATTTCCCAAGGCTGAGAAAACCTACACCTCAGCCCACTCCTTCCACCGCGAGTTGGACCCAGCCATCCACAGAGCAGAGGAAGGGGGAGGAAAGTTTCTGACACCACTGATGGGGATGATGGTTATGAACGGCTGGTTGTTCCGCCGCCGCCCGTCACACCCACAGGGAGAACCCTGGGGCAGGCGGCTCAGGGACCGAGTCCTCCTTACTGCAAGGCACGCTCAGCCCTCGGCACCAGCCTAGTGGAGTCATCAAATAAATCCAACATTTAGAAAAGGAGGGTGGGATGGGGGATTTCAGCAGACACTTTCCTGAAATGTAATGGCAATAAAAGAGAAAAATGGACCAGCTTGCTCCAGATAACCAGCGCCAGGGAAGTAATTATCCCACCCTGGTCCTCAGTCAGGATGCCGGTGGCGGAGGCACCTGCCCAGGTAATTCATCAGCCGCAGATTTATGGACTCCTTGGGAGCCCCTGTATAAAATCTCCCCTCCAGTTAACTCAAGACAATGCTATTTAGATTTTGTCAAGATTATTACTCTTCTCTGCCATCCCTGAGTGGGGAGGCAGGGACCAGCGCGTGTGGTCCAGCTGAATATGGGTTTGCTGGTGCCAGCCTGGAGGAAAATATCCACAATGAGCCCATTGTTTCCAGCTGCCCGAAACCTGCCCAGGGCCTTGCTTTCCCCCAGGAATCACTGAGCTGCTGGGGTCACATCAGGCAAACAGAGAGCCCAGCTGCACGATCATAGGGGAAAAGGCTGTGGTGTGTAGAAGTACCACGAGCCTCAGTCTCCTCATCTGTAAAATGGGAATCAGCATGGATGATGGGGGCTCTCATTGTCTCTGTTGTTTGAAATTTTAAAATGAGTATATGTTGCTTTTGAAAGGAGAAAATGAAGCACAACGAAATGGAAATAAAATGAAGATAGGAGTCCACACCTCATCAGTCTACAGCGAGAGTTGAACTAGATGGGACTCGGGACGCCCACAGCCCACCGATGGGCACATGCTGGGCACACGAGGCGTGTCGCCGCCAGGCTGCTCCTGTTACTGTGGCTGGTGGCGGCTGTTGTGCTGGAAATCTGGGTTCTTGGCAGGTGTTGACCGTGTGACTTTGAACAGAGAGGATGACCTCTCTGATTCATCTATAAAATAAGACACTCTTTTCCTGCCTAGAGGCAGGGGGATGGACCAGAAGACCTTTTCCTGCTATTTCCAGTCCCAGAAACCCCGTTTGTGTCACGGCAGGGTTGGGGGCTGTGGTGTTAACATTTCAAGAGGACGGGGACACGCTGAAGCAGCCCCTCCGCTTCCCCCTGGTCCCCCGCCTGCACTCACACACTCACTCATTCAGGCACCGGGAGCATTTATTTAGCACTCAGGAAGCTGCGGCCCAGTCCCCCAGGAGCGCTGAGCCTGGCGGGCGAGGGACACAGGGACACGCAGGGACATGCAGGCACGGGAGAGGGACACCAGGGGCACGCAGAGACACGCAGGCACGGGCGAGTCTGGCGCAGTGGGGGGCAGTGGCTGGGGCCCGGGGACGTGCAGGGCTTGTCTGCATTGCCTGTGGAGGGTGGGCAAGCTTCCCAGAAGAGCTGACATTGACCTGAGAAGGGGGAGGAGGCGTTTGTCAGGAGGTCATGGTGGGAAGGGCACTTCAGGCGGGGGAACAGCATGTGCAAAGGCCCAGAGGCTCGGAAGCATTTGGGCTGTTCGAGGAAGAGCACCCAGCTCAGGATGGCTGGAGGATGGAGGATGTGCTTAAGGGGTGGAGCCAGAGGTGAGAGATGAGGCTGGGGAGCCCAGTGCCGGGGTCCTTCTCCCTGTCCCCACCACTGACACCCACAGCACTGCTTCCTGCATGTGAGTTTAAGTCCCAGCTCTGCTTTTGATCCACTATGTGACTCTAAGCAAGTGGCTTCACCTCTCTGAGCATCAGCTTCCTCAGTGATAAGATGAGGATAGGATGCCTCATAAACGTGTAAAAGAAATAAAGTTCTCATTCATTCATTCATTCATTCAGCAGCTAGGAGAGCATCTGTGCACTGGAGCATTCTCAAGCCCTTGATAATCCTTGGCTGATGAGGCCTCACTATTGCTGTGGTGACTCGAATGTGACCCGTGGACACGGCCACCCTGGCCTTGTCACTAGGCGAGGAGGCAGCTGCCCAGGGAAGGAGGCAGGATTCCTGCCATGGGAAGGGGTGGGCTCCCCCTGAAGGCCTCCTCCGGTTTGTCCCTGTCCTTCACTGCCCCTCAGGGCCCCTCGTCGCCCTCGTCCAGGGGCCTTACTCAACAAAGAAGCACAGGGTCGTGGCTGAAAGCTCTAACCCTGGAGGAGCCAGACCGACTGCGAATGTTAATGCTGCTTCCTCCGAGCTGGGAGACTTCAGGTAGTTCCCTCAGCTCTTGGAGCCTGTTTCTTCATCCATAAAATAAAGGCGATAACAGTTCTTTCCTTATGGAGTGAAGTGAGATAAAGCATACCACTGTGCAGAGTATCCAGTAGACACTCAATAGTTGCTTACTATCATCGGTTGGTCTGACAGGTTTTGAGCTCCACCTGAGCTCTTCTCAGGTCCTCCCTCCAACTGCCTCATCCCATCACCCTGCCCTGAGACCACTGCCCCCCAGCCTGGGCTGCAGGCTCATGACTTTGCCCCAGAGAAGCTGAGCATCTCAGGCCCGGCCCCAGGCTTGGCAGGAAGCTCAGCACCTGCCCCGTGGTGGGCACTCGATGCACGTAGGTGAATGGTGTTGTGGGAACGACGTCCTCCTCCCACTGCCCGGAACTGCCTTGCCTCAGCGGCTGCCCTGTTGGATAACCAACCCCACCCTACCCGGGACACCCATCCCCAGCCTGCAGCTCTGCTCACAGTTCCATCCCTGAGCCTCTGGCCTGCGTCTGGGGCTTGCTGCGTCCCAAGGACCTCTGTGATGTCACTGCCCATCTGGATACCCAGGCGTCACTTCCTGTGGATCCCACCATTCTGTGTCCTCTTGTCTGACCGGACAGCCCTGTCATTTATCTGGCACTGACTGCACGTGTAGCAGGGCTAACTGTACTATGAGCTGCAGCCAGCTGGTTTCTAGGTCTTAGGGAAACTCGGTCTTCCTAAGGCCAGCTCAGGACAAAACATGCCACAATGAGGTCCTCCTGATTTCCTGGCTCTGCACAGCCTCAGAATGAGGCCATTTCCAGGAAAAAGACACCAAGAGAAGGAGGTAACAGCCAAGGTAGTGACAATAAACTACAAATAAATGGCCATTCACAGTAGCATCTTCAATAAGAAAATACTCAGGAATAAATTTAACACGTGAAGGGTCAGATTTGTACACTGAAAACATTGCTGAAGATCTAAATAAACAGTGAGACATTTCATGTTCAAGGGCCAGAAGACTCCGTGTTGTCGACTTGGCAGTTCTCCCCAAATGATCCACAGATTAAATGCAATCCCTATCAAAACCTCAACAAGGTTTTTTTTTACAGAAATTGACAAACTGACCCCAAAATTCATATGGAAAGTCAAAGGACCAAGAATACACCAATTTTGAAAAAGAACAAAGTTGGAGGACTTACCCTACCCAATTTTAAAACATACTATGAAGCCCTGGTAACCAAGATAATGTGGCATTGGGGTGAAGATGGGCAATGGAAGGAAACTCAGATTCCTAAAATAAGCCATTAAATTTATGGGGAATTGATTTTCAACAAAGGCGCCAAGGCAATTCAATGAGGAAAGGACAATCTTGTCAACAAACAGTGCTAGCCATGTGAACTCAAATGCACACTTCATGCCATACACAAAAATTAACTCAAAATGAATCAAAGTTTTAAAAGTAAAAACTAAAACTATAAAACTTCTAGAAGAAAATAAAGGAATAAATCTTCATGACCTTATATTAGGCAAAGAGTTCTTAGAAATGCCACCAAAAGGGGGTGCCTGGGTGGCTCAGCTGGTTGTGTCCAACTCTTTGTTTCAGCTTAGGTCATGATCTCAGGGTTGTGAGATCGAGCCCTGAGTCAGGCTCCACACTCAATGCAGAGTCTGCTTGAGATTCTTTCCCCATCCTTCTCCCTCCCCCTCTGCTCCTCTCCCTGCTCATGCTCGCTCTCTCTCTAAAATTTAAAAAAAAAAAAAATGCCTACAAAAACATGATACATAAAAATAAAAAAATTTTTAAAAATCAGCAACTTTGGGGTGCCTGGGTGGCTCAGGCATTAAGTGTCTGCCTTCGGCTCAGGTCATGATCCCAGCGTCCTGGGATCGAGCCCCACATCAGGCTCCCTGCTCAGCGGGAAGCCTGCTTCTCCCTCTCCCACTCTCCCTGCTTGTGTTCCCTCTCTCGCTGTGTATCTCTCTGTTAAATTAAAAAAAAAAAAATCTTAAAAATCAGCAACTTTACCTTATCAAAATTCAAAACTTTTGTTTCAAAGGACACCATTAAGAAAATGTAAAGACAATCCATAGACTGGGAGGAAACATTTGTAAACTGCATGCTGTGAAGGTCTTGTACCCAGAGTATGTCAACAACACTTATAATTTAATAAGAAGACAAACATCCCAATTAAAAAAAAAATGGGCCAAGACTTGGGTAGATATTTCACTAAAGAAAATATATGAATGTCTAATTCAGTAATAATAACATGCTCAAATGTTCAACTAATGACATTAGTCATTAGGTTAAACGCAAACTAAAACCAGCAATGATATCCCAATACACACCCACTTGAATGTCTATAATCTTTTAAAAACACAATACCATAAGAATGCAGAGAAACAGGGAATCTCATAAATAGACAAATATATATATATATATCTTCTGTTGCTGGTAGGAATGTAAGATGGTAGGTACAATCACTTTGTCAAAACAGCCCGGCAGTTTCTTAAAAAGTTAAACATAAACTTACCATAAGACCCAGCAAGTCCATATTCCCAGGAATCCCCCCAAGAGAAATAAAAAACATACGTCCACCAAATGATTCATGCACAAACATTCATAGCAGCATTATTTAGAATAGCCAAAATGTGGAAACAACCCAAACATCCATCCACTGGTGAATGGATACACAAATGTGGTTATCCATCCAATGGAATACTACTCAGCCATGAAAAGGAAGACCCACTGATACACACCACACTTGGATGAGCCTCAAATCTGTTATGCTAAGAAGCCAGATGCAGAAGACTACATACTGTAGGGCTCTCTTTATTTGAAATGGCCACAAAAGGCAAATCGATAGAAACAGAAATCAGACCAGTGAATGCCTAGGACACTGTATGAGTGTATTGCAGGAAGAGGGGAGGGTAGAGGTGGGGCTTAACTGCAAAACAAACACAAGGGAGCTTTAGGGTGATAGAAATGTTCTAAAACAGGATTGTAGTGATAACTGCTCAACTCTGTAAGTTTACCAAAAATCAGTGAATTGTACTGTTAAAATGGTTGAATTTTATTGTGAATTATAGCTCAGTAAAACTATTTACTTAAGAAATAACTCACTCGAGATCCCCGGGGTGGCTCAGTCGATTAAGCATCTGACTCTTGGTTTTGGCTCAGGTCATGATCTCAGGGTTGTGAGATGGAGCCTGGCCTAGGGCTTCACGCTCAGCAGGGAGTCTGCTTGGAATTCTCTCTCCCTCTCCCTCTGCCCCTCGCCCTCATGCTCTCTCTCTCTCTAATAAATAAATAAATCTTAAAAAAATAACTTACTCATAACTCTGCACCCCATAGAAATGGCTAAATGAGGAAGAGGATAAGTAACAAACACAGTTCTCTCCCTTCTCTTTCTCTGCCAGCTCTCATTTCCTTCTGAGAAAAGAGATGGAATGGAGAGCAGCCTAGTGATTTGCACCAGTCTTAGCATGGAGGCAGAACTCCAGCATGGCCAGGCCCTGGCCCTCTCTTCCTTCAACCCCCTCTGCTCTCCCATGCCTTATTTCCACCCTAAACACACTGGCTTTCTTTTGGGACTTCAAAGCAGCAAGGTTCTTCCCACCTCAAGGCCTCTGTCTGTGCTAGCACCCCTGCCAGGAATACATTTCCCTCCCTGCCTAGTTCTGCTCAATCCTTAGGCCTCAGCTCAATTGCCTCTTCCATAGGAAAGCCTTCCCTGAGCCAGGCCAGATCCCTCTATGAATTAATATCATAGACTATATTATATCTTTCTTCTTGATGTAACTTACCACAGTAGCAACTTTGCATTTATTTAAGACATCATTTGATTCATGTTAGTCCAGTCCCCATGAAGACAGGGACCATATCCACTTTGCTCACCATTATACCTGAGGGCTCACCACAGTGCTTGGCATATAGTAGATGTTCAGTTAATTGCTGGAAGTTAAAATTCTAAACTTCTTAAGATCAAGAGATTATAGCATTCAAAACTGTTTGTTATTTTGAAATATGATAATCCATCACATTATGCAATTATTATGTTCCCAAAATATTTCATGTGTCAAAGAACAAAAAAACTACAAAACACTAGTAAAACCTGACCTTGCAGTTTACTATTTTATCATTTAAGGAGCTTTTTTTCTTCTCTCTAGTCAGGCTAAACAAGGGGAAAAAATGTAAGAAAATACAAATTGCTAATAACAGAATGATCATCACTATTGGGCCCACTGCCATCAAAAAGATACTAAGGGAATAACTCTGCATGCACAAATTTGATGATTTATATGATATGGGCAGATTTCTTGAAAGATGCAAACTACCAAAACTCACAGAAAGAAAAATAATCTGAATAGCCATATATCTATTAAAGAAATTTAATAAATAATTATTTTTAAATCTTCCCCCCCCCAAAAAAAACACCAAGCCCAGATGGTTTTACTGGTGAATTCTACCAAATGTTTAAGGAAGAAATAGTACCAATTCTTCACAATCTCTTCCAAAAAGTAGAAGCAGAGGGAACATGTCTTAACTCATCCTATGAGGCCAATATTATCCTCACACCTAAAGCAGATAAAGACACTATAACAAAAGAAAACTACAGACCAATATCTCTTTTAATATAGATGCAAAAATTACCAAGAAAATATTATCAAATCGAATCTAACAGTGTATAGCAAGAATTATAAAGGACAATCATGTGGGCTTTATTCCAGGTATGCTGGGGTAGTTCAACATTTGAAAATCAGTCAGTGTAGGAGCCCCTGGGTGGCTCAGTCATTAAGCGTCTGCCTTCGGCTCAGGTCATGATCCCAGGGTCCTGGGATCGAGCCCTGCATCCGGCTCCCTGCTTGGTGGGAAGCCTGCTTCTCCCTCTCCCACTCCCCTTGGTTGTGTTCCCTCTCTCGCTGTGTCTCTCTCTGTCAAATAAATAAATAAAATCTTAAAAAAAAAAAAAAGAAACTCAGTCAGTGTAATCCACTATATCAAAAGACTAAAGAAGAAAAAGCATATGATCATATCAATTGATACAGAAAAAGCAATTGACAAAATCCAAAGCCAATGCATCATCATGAGAGAGAGAAAGAAAGAAAGAAAGAGAGAGAGAGAGAGAGAGAGAGAGAGAGAGAAAGAAAGAAAGAAAGAAAGAAAGAAAGAAAGAAAGAAAGAAAGAAAGAGAAAGAAAGAAAGGAAGGAAGGAAGAAAGAAAGGAAGGAAGGGAGAAAGAAAGAAAGAAAGAAAGAAAAGAGGGAGGGGGAGAGAGGGAGGGAGGGGGGAAAGGAGGAAGGAAAAGGAAAAACTCTTAACAAACTTGGATTAGAGGAAACTTCCTCAACTCAATAAAGAACATCTACCAAAACCCTACAGCTAACATCATACTTACTGGTGAGACTAAGATCAAGAATAAGGCAAAGAAATCCTTTCTTACTACTGCTATTCAACATCATACTGGAAGATGTAGCTAGTGCAATGAGACAAGAAAGAGAAATAAAAATATATTATTCACAGATGGCATGATTTTCTATAGAAACCTCTCCCCCAAATTCTGCAAAACCCTATTAGAACTAATTAGTACAGCAGGACCATAGGATACAAGGTAAATATACAAAAGTTTATTGCTTTCCCATATACCATCAAGGAATAATCAGAATTTGAAAAAAAAAAAAAAGTATTCTATACCATTCACAACAGCACCAAAAAAAAAATGAAATACTTTAGGTATAAATCTAACAAAATATGTATAGGATCTGTGTACAGAAAAGTTTAAAATATGAAAAAAGAATTTTTTAAATCTAAGCAAAGGAAATAGTCCATGTTCATGGATTAAAAGGCCCAATACTGCTAAGATGTTGATTATTCCCAACATGATATACAGACTCAGTGCAATACCAATGAAAATCCCAGTAAGTTAGTTCGCGGGTATTGGCAAACTGATTCTGAAATTCATATGGAAGGGCAAAGGATCTAGAATAGCCAATACAATAGTGAAAAAGAAGAATATATTTTTCTGGTTGTGGCTCAACCTGGTGAGGAGCTCTTGTCTACCAACAGTCCGTGCAGGTCCTCAGACGCAAGAAGACGGCCACAGCGGTGGCGCACTGCAAACCGGGCAACGGCCTCATCAAGATGAATGGGTGGCCCCTGGAGATGATCGAGCCACGCACACTACAACACAGGCTACTGGATGTTCCGTTTCTAGGCAAGGAACGATTTGCCGAGGTGGATATCCGAGACCGAGTGAAGGGTGGTGGTCATGAGGCTCAGATTTACACAATCCTCCAGTCCATCTCCAAAGCCCTGGTGGCTATTATCAGAAATACATGGATGAGTCTTCCAAGAAGGAGATCAAAGACATCCTCATCCAGAACAACCAGACCTTACTGGTAGCTGTTCCATGGCACTGCAAATCCAAGAAGTTTGGTGGTCCTGGTGCCCATGCACACTACCAGAAATCCTACCGATAAGCCTATCGTGAGGATCAGGTTTCACCTTTATAATAAACAATTGTCACAGTACTTAAGATTATAATAAGGAAAAAAAAGAACAAATTTGGAGGATTCATGCTATCTTATTTCAGGACTAACAATAAAGCTACAGTAAGTAAGACAGCAAAAGTTAGACCCATAGATCAGTGGAATAGAACAGAGAGCCCAGAAATAGGTGCATATAAATACAGCTGACTGATTTTTACAAAGGAGCAAAACAAATCAATGGATAAAGTGTAGTCTTTTCAACAAATGGTGCTGGAGCATTTAGACATCCATATGTAAAAAACAAACAAACAAAACAAAACAAAACAAAACAGACACAGACTTTATATCTTTGACAAAATTGTCTCAAACTTGGTCATAAACCTACCTGTAAAATGCAAAACTATAAAATTTCTAGAAGAAAACACAGGGGAAAAATTAGGTAACCTTGGGTTTGGCTACAAGTTTATAGATACAACACCAAAATCACCTTACATGGGAAACAATTGACAAGTTGAAATGTACTAAAATTGAAAGATCTTGCTGGGAGGAAGACACTGTTTTAAAAAAAATGAAAATATGAGGCAGACATTGGGAGAAAATATTTGCAAAACTCATAGCTGATAAAGGATTTGTACCCAAAATACACAAGGAACTCTGAAA
This sequence comes from Halichoerus grypus, assembly GCF_964656455.1. NCBI lineage: Eukaryota > Metazoa > Chordata > Mammalia > Carnivora > Phocidae > Halichoerus > Halichoerus grypus. The sequence goes on from NC_135716.1 coordinate 165,464,824, forward strand.
ATTCAACAATAAAAAAACAAACAGCCCAGTGAAAAAAATGAGCAAAATATCTGAACAGATACTCCACCAAAGAAGACATACAGGTGTCAAGTGGGCATATGAAAAGATGTTCAACATCATTTGTCATCGGGGAATTGCAAATTAAAACAACAAGGAGATAATACTACATACCTATTAGAAAAGCTAAAAAATTTTTAAAAATTAATAATGCCAATTGCTGGCAAGGATATAGAGTAATAGGAACTCTCTCTATTGCTGGTGGGAATGCAAAATGGTACCACCTCTTTAGAAAGCAGCTTGGCAGTTTTTCACAAAACATAGTCTTACCGTATGATCCAATAGGCACACTCCTAGCTATTTATACTATACTATATATTATACTATATTATACTATAACCACACACACACAAAAATTCATACAAATATTTATAGCAACTTAATTCACAATTGCCCCAAACTGTAAGCAACCAACACGTCCTTCAATAGATGAGCAGAGAAACAGACTGAGATACATCCAGATAATAAGACATTATGCAGTGATAAAAATAAATGGGCCATCAGGCCACAAAAAAATATGAGTGGATTTTAAATATGTATTGTTAATGAAAGAAGTTTGAAAAGGCTATGTACTCTGCATTGATATGACATTCCGGAAAAGGCAAAACTACGAGATGGTAAATGGATGGGTTTCCTCATCATACACAATTACTCATCTCAAAAGCTCCTCAAATGTAATTTCTCAAAGTTCGGGCTCCCAGTCTTCCCTCCGTAGCTGGCGCTCTGTTGTCATCACCTCCACTCACTCATCCAGTTCCTAGAGTAAGAAACCTAGGGGCCACCTTGACACCTCCCTCCCCCTCACCTCCAACACCCCACCCCAACACATTCCCCATCCGCCAGCCATTGTGATGTTGGGAAGGGAGTTGTGATCATGGCGTCCCTCCAGTCAAGGATTCTTCCATGGCATCATGTTTCCCCCTGAGTCAAAATACATCTCTTTGGTCTCTAAAGCCCTATAGGGTCCATCTCTCTTAGTCAACTCACAGCACAATTTCTCTCTCTCTTTCTCTCTCTTTCTCTCCACTGGGCTCTGGCCTCACTGGTAGGATGTGTGTGATTTGAGTGATGTTATCAATCAATGCTTCTTGACGATGTCATGCTCATCCCACGACAGGGCCTTTGTACATGCAGTCCCCTCCTCCATGGCAGACCATTCTTGATGGCCTCACCACCATCCGTCTCAGCTGCACTCGGTGCTCAGGAAAATAAATAAAGGAAAAGAAAGGTCTCATTGCAACACTGCTCCAGGGATTCACAACGCCCAAACAGCAGAGGTATAAGCAGGTTTTAAAATAAGGAGGACAACTTAAGGGTGGAATAAAGGCAGGGAGCATGTCTGGTAGGTTCCTGAGAGCTCTGGAAAGGCATTGCTCACTCCTCACCAGCCTCCTCTGGGTGTACCTGGGACTTGTTTTCATTAACGCCTTTTTAGAGCAGCTTCACAGATCATCATGTCAAGGTATTATCCAGTGTTTTCCAAGAAGCTCCACTCTTGTGGAAAATGCCCAGTGATGGTGGAAGAGGGCAGAGCAGCTGTCCCCCCTCCCAGCCCTCAGCCACCCTTCCGTCTCTGGTCAAGTCCCTTCTAGCTGCCTCACCAACCTGAGCGATGTCCGAGAGAAACGCAGCTGGATATTCGCTACGTCAGAGAAACCAGAATTTACTCGGTGACTACCATCAGTGGGGAAAGTCAAGCGCCCCTCAGATCTGGGCAGAGGTGACAGGGTACGTCAAAAGGAGAATGGGGGGTGTGGGAGGTAGCCGGGGCTAGAGCAGAGTCGGGGAAGTGAAAAGTGGGAAGCCTTGAGCTGTTAGAAGCTATGTTAGTGTTTGTTCAAGTCTTTATAGGCCAAGGGTGAGGCCTAGTCGAGAGGAGGGCTCAGAGGAGCCTGGCTAGAGTGGGCAAGGACCGAGTCTTTGTCAGAGACCAGGGGCATTCCGTCATTCTGGGCCGCCGCTTCAATGTGTTTATGATGCTTAGGATCTGGCTAACGCTCCCCAGGCGAAGTTCTAAAAAGCCTCCTCTGTGAGTCGACAGTGCATTTCCCTCGCAACATGGATCTGACTCAGTTTCGTTCCCTGACAGTGCCGAGCACGGTGTCCAGCTCTTTGGAGGACCTTGGGAAGATCCTCCTGGAGTCAGACAGAACTGGAGATAGAAATTGAGCTTATTTTTAAGGGTTGCATTGGAGCATGGAAGTAATGGGTTTATAAATAAAAATCATTTTCTGTAGGCCCCTGGAGAGTGCACATTTCAAGAAAGGCTTTGGGCAAGTCATTCTGTAACATGTAGAATTGCTTTCTATTGTACATAGTCTCTGCTTGGAAGGCTGGTTCACACACATGTGTAAATTATAGAGGTAATAGAGGATTTTTGTAGAAAGAAAGGGGGAGGAGAGAGGAACAGATGGTTGGATGTACAAGCCTGGGGCTTAGAAAGATGTCCAGGCTGAGGTCTACATTTGGGAACATCAGCCTATGAATGGCACTTCAAGGCCACACACAAGTCCGGTGAGGTCCCCAAGGGGCGGAGGGAGGGTAAGGAGGAGAGAACCAAGGGCAGAGCCCAGGGACAGTACAAGGTTTGTGAGTTGAGGAGCCAGAAAAGAACCAGCAAAGGAGACAGACAAGGAGCAGCTAAGGAGGTAGGGGGAGAACCAGGAAAGGGGGGATCCCAGGAGCAGAGAGAAGGGAGAGTTTCTGAGGGGAGTGAGCAGCTGTGCCGAATACTGTTCGGTCAATGCCACGGAAAGTTGACTGTTGGGTTTATCAATGCATCGGTGACTGGTGACCTTGACAAGAACAGGTGCGGTGGAGAGCGAGGGACTGAAATCCAGTTCAAGTGGAGTGAAGAGTAAAGGGAAGGAGGGGACTTGATGGTTCTCGCTGTACTGTGCAGGGAAGCAAGGGGAGCAGAGAGGTGTGAGGTTGACTCGTTTCTATTTGGGGGGATTACAGAGTTAATGCTGTGTTTGCACACCAACGGGAATGACCCAGAGGAGGTGGGAATGCTGATGATGTAGGCGACAGGGCAGGGATCTCGGGCACAAGAGGCTGTGGGCAGGGATTGAGAGCCCAGGTGTTCAGAAGGGTCTCAACACGTGAGAAACTTCCCTGAGGGTTTCCCAATACAGGCACAATTCCCTCCAGATAGTTATCTGTGTACAAACCAAGATTATTAAAATCATTAGCATGCCGTTCATATTTTTCAGCAACCTACTTTCTTTATCCAAAAACATACCACAGACATTCTCTAAAATTGGAGCATGGAGGCCAAATGCAATCATTTTAATGGATGTTTCATTTTCATTAGTATGGATGTGCCATAGTTTAGATAACCCACCTCCTCCTGATGGACAGTTCAATTTCTCCAATCTTTGTTCTGGCCGGCCCGCAAACCACTCGTGTGGGGCCCCGGCGAGGGGTCGGCCTCTCCCTGCCCGACCACAGCATCTGAGCCCTGCAGGTGCAAGGAGGTGACAGACAGGAAAATGAGGTTGTCAGTGTCCCGACAGAGACAGCGGGCCGCCCACTGACAGTCACCCTCCTCTTCTTCCTCACTGAACACCAGTTTTCTTCATGGACAACAATTTCCCAGCTTAAAAGCCTTACACTCGCCCCCAACAGTCAGTCCTGTGACACAGCTCGGGACCCTGAGACGGGACATCAGCGGGGCTCGCCGTGGACCCCGCATCGCCCATCCTGAGAGGGGCCCTGCCGCCCAGGCGGCGCAGCCGCTCTGGGACCTCAGGGGCAATCGCACACACTGAGGACACTCAGGGGGAACAGAGGAGGAGGCCGGCCCCGGGGCATCTTGCAGCTGCTGGGCCTTCCCAGCCCCCTGCCTCATTAGGAAGCAAACCTGATTTGTTTACACCTGTTGGCCAGGCTCCCCTTATTCTGCGGAATAACATTCCTCTGTGTGCCAGCAGCACTGTGGGGTGACAGGGCAGCAGACTGACCTCCAGGAAACCAGGTCCCCTCCCTCTTCACCGCTGGCCAGCTTCGAGGGGTCCGGGGGCGGGGCCTCTCTGAGCTTCCCTCCCCTATCGGTAACCAGGGCAGCACTCCCAGGACGCCAGCCTTGCAGGAACGAAGGAAGAGAACATGCCACAAACTCTGAAGGCTTCTGTCCTGGGAAGTGGTCCTATCTCTGACCCGGCAGCAGCTGACCTTGGACAACCCCCCCTCCCCCGGCTGCTGTCTGGCCCTTCGCTGTCTCGTGTTTCAGCAGGACAGTGCTGACCTTCCAGGCTACTTCAGGGGTCAGGGCGTGGCCCCTGGAGCCAATGGGAGTCAGTTCAAGACTTTGGATCAGGTGTTGGGGAAGCTTTCCCTTCTCTGCTGGACTCCAGTCTGGATGGAAAAACCATCTGGTCCCCAAGAAGGGCACCTCAGCGCAGCCTGGCAATGGGAGAGATGCTACAAAACCACGCAGAAGGTTCTGGAGGCATCACCTGAGCCACCGCAGCAAGGTCTCACTAAAGGCCCCTCCACCCATCCCTGAGCTTTTCAGTGACATAAAGCCAGCAAGTCCCTTCTGAGCTCCAGCCAGGTGGCACTGAGGTTCCCGTCACAGGACATGAAAGAGCCTAATGGTTGCCTCCCCTCCAGCACCTAAGTCTCCATGCTGAGACAAGCACAAAACTTTGCTGCCTCAGCTTCTCCCCCCGGGTATGAGTCAGATTCATCTCCCGCTGTCCCTTCTCTCCATTCTCCTCCCTTCCACAGGCGCGTGATCCCCAGACTCTAATGAACCGAGCAGCCCTGTCCCCTCCTGGCCCGGCCTCACACGGTGACCGTGAAGGCCGCTATGTCAGCCCTGTGGCTCCCTGGGGGTTCTCTTGCCTTCCCCTGGCAGAGGCGGGTGTGAGCCAGGAGGCCACCGGTCAGATTTAAGGCTGGGGGCAGAGAGGGCAACCATACAGAACCCCGAAAGTCAAGGCTCAATGTGGGAGCCGTCTTAGAAATGACCTTGTTCTGCGGACGTGCAGACTAAGCCCAGAGAGGCTGAGGGACTTGCCCCGGGTCACACAGTGGTCTGGAGACTGAGCTGGGTCCAGAACCCAGATATCCCCATTCTGATCCAGTTGCTCCTTCTACCCCATCAAGGTATCCCCCAGGATTAGACCAGTTTCCTCCCCGGTCCCCCCAGCACTTTCTCCTTCCCTTTGGGATTCTGGAGAGAGTCAAGCCTAAGCAGCCCTCCCAGAGAATCCTCGCTGTCTCCCCGAGTCTGCATTACACTGGGCACCCCCATTGTGCTCCAGATTCTCTCAGCTCTTCCGTCCGCGGGCCCTGCCACTGTGGACGCAGAGGGGAAACGGAGGCACACTGCAGTGGCGGCTGCGCTGGTCCCCACGCGGGAGCAGAGGTGTGAGCTCAGGTGCTGCTCCTTTTCTCAGATCTTGTGGGTGCCCTTCCTCACCCCGAGTCAGGATCTCCCCCCTCCCAGCCCCCGCGGTGGGACAACACTGCTTTGTCCCCTGGTCCACACAGGACGTTTTCTCACGTTTTCTTTCCTTGAAATCTGTTTGGAACGGAGAGACGGGCTATAAGCTGTTGGACCCAGCTGGCAGAGCACGTAGCTCAGGGCTAGAGGTCACCATTTTGGCACGGCCGTGGTGGGGTGCAAGTGAGCAGAGGAGCCAGCCGTCCACAGGGAGGAGGAAGAAGATGGGCAGAGGGAACTAGAGACAAGTCATCGTGTAGATCCAGGCAGAGACACACACAGAGACAGGAAGACCCCAGGCCCCAGAACACCAGCTCTTCTGTCTTCAGTTGGGGTCTGAGGGGGCCCCTGCATCCTTCCACTAAGCCATCTTTCCATGCAAGCTCCTTTGTGTGGGTCTGTGAACCAATTAGGGGTCTTCTCTGCTGAATGTGTCAGAAAACTCAACCCAAACTGGCTTAACCAAAGGAGAATCATTGATCCACGTCATGGAAACTTTCAGGGCTGGGGCTGGTTTCAGAAACAGCTCGAAGGGGCCTCCAGCAATGCCACCAAGACCTGCCTTCTCTCCGTCCCTCCTTCACTCATTGTCTTCTTTCTCAAGCTACACCTAAAAAGGTGGCAAGAGCTACAGACTCTGAACTTCCAAGGTCAAATTCAGTGGCAAAGAGCAATGTCTCCTTCTCAGACACCCCAATAAAAGCCCCATTGCATCTCACTGGCTCCATTGGGTCCTATGTTCTCCCTGTGCTAACTAGTATGGCTACAGAACTCCATTGCACAGATTGGTTAAGACTCGGTCCCATGGCCCTGAGATACGGTGCAACCTCGCCCCCCCCACCCCCGGAGTGGGGGAGGGAGGACCCACAGACAAAGTCAGCACAACTGCTCTAGGAGGAGGACAACGCTCAAGCAAAGACAGGACTTCAAAGGGGAGGGGAGGGTGAAATGAGGTCCCCAATGAAACACATCTGTATGATTTTTCCTCCTTTTTGCCCCCAAGTTGGTAGCTCTTCTGTATGGCACAAATGAGTACAAGTAAATACTGAGAAAATCTGAATCATGTGATTGGCTTGTAGCAACGTCCATACCCTGGTTGTGGTATTGTCCTACAGTTTTATAAAATAATACCATGGTAGGGGGCACTGGGTAAAGGGTACAAGGAATCTGTCTGTATTCTTTTTTTTGTATTAAAATGTTAAAATTAAATGTTAATAAATTCCCCCACAAGGATACAAACACTTCCTGAGCTGGGTGTTGGTGGTAGGATCCCCCTTTTCCCGTGTCACCTAGTGGTGTGGGTGGTAGGATCCCCCTTTTCCCGTGTCACCTAGTGGTGTGGGTGGGGCTCCTGGTAGATCCCGGGGAGGCTGGGTTGCCTTCTTTTGCTGGGTTGGGGGATAATAGAAAAACTGGGTCTGGGTCTCCTTATTCAATGGGCAGGAGGTCTGAGACACCTTGCCACTGTGTTGTTCTTCCAGTTCTGGGACCCCTAGCCCATTTGCCTCCCTCTCTCTGCTCTTCAGCATGCTCCTCTGATTGTTTCTCACATCATTCCCGAAGCTGATAGTCCTACCGAGTGGGGAGGAGCAAGGAAAGACCTCCGTATTATTTCTTATAACTTCATATGGCTCTACAATGACCCCCAAATAAAAAAGGGGAATTTAAAAAATAAAATAAACATATGCAAGGAAAAAAAAGCAATAAAATTAAATAAGACTAACACCACCAGCCTCATTGGATCACCACAGAAAATAAATTAACACATGCAAAGAACATAGCCTGTGCCTAGCACTCAGGGGGATGCATGATGGATAATCATTTCTTCTCCACTAATTTAGGAGTGTTTAGCTGTGTTTCTAAAGTTTTGGGGAACTAAAAACATAATTGTTAAAGACAACTATAAATTGTCTTGTATAGACGGGAGTGAGTCAATCCAAAAGTCCTAATGGCTGTTACTACTAACTAACCATAATAACAGTGCTTCTGTGGGTAAATGTAGTCCAAACTCCAAGCACCGACCACACATCCTCCCATCCCATGGCCACGCCCCAGAACGGGCATCACATTGTTTGGGGACCCAAAGCAGAGCCAGACCAGACCCTACAGACAGAGGGGATGGAGTGAGGGGTCGACAAGAGCCCAGGATCGTGAACGTGCCTTAGGTTCACGGGCAAAGAGCACCAGCGACACCACCCACCGTGGGCTGGGGGTTCCTGTGTGCCCGGCTCCATGTGTATACCATCTCACTAATCCTCACCGCCAGTCTCTAAGGAACGGACTAGTATGAACCCATTCTACAGCCGAGGGGATTGACACTTTGGGAGGTTAAGGAGGTTAAGGAGTTTGTCCAGGGTCACAGTGGAGATCTAAACCCCAGACCTGGAGCCAACTCCAGCCCCCTGCCCCTGACCACTGCACTCACTTCCCCTCTGCTCCTGGGTGTCCTTTGGTGCAGCTTCAAAGGCTCATCTCCTCAACCACCTTGGGAGGTAGAATCTGATCGGATCACTGACCCCCATCTGCAAATGAGGGAACTGAGGCCCAGAGCAGGGAGGCAACTTGCCTGAAGTCACACAGCAGGGAAGTAAGAAGCCCTGTGCGCCTGACTCCCCCTTGGTTCCTTCCTCTGCTCCCCGCTTCCCTCCCCACAACACCTCTCAGAGGAAAGCACAGACTGGGGCCCCCTTCTCTCCGGGGGGGGGTGGGGGCGAGGGCCTCTTGAGCCCACAGAGAAGCCTCTGTTTGCAGTGCCTCCTGTCCTGGTGGCCCAGCCCCCCCCTGCACCCCCCCTCACAGGTCTACCCCACACCCTCTCTCCCCCTCCTCCCCTGAGCCCTGGGGCTGTTCCTTCTTTGATGTGTCTGCTTTAACTATTACCTTCAAGGAGAGAATCCAGGAGGTGAACACAAAAGACCTACCTCTGATAATTGAAGGCTGCGGATGGGGCCAGGGCGGGCCCTGCACTGACGTGCCATTAGCCTCTGCCAGGGTGGAACAGCCACCCACATGTGCTGCCCTCTGTGCCCGCGGAGCCAGGTCTATGTGGGGAGCGGAAGCAGCGTGGCTTCAGAGCGGAGGGGTAAATCCAGGGTTCTGGGGCCGGACGGCGGGGAATGGAGTAGGTTGGCACCAGATTAGTCAGCACTCAGCCAGTAGCAGTTGTCGGAGAGATGTGGGCCATGTGGCCACCACCCCCAGCCTGGCCCGGGCACCACCAGACCCAGCAAGGGGCGCTGCTGGGCCTCTTTCTGGACCCCCTGCTCCTGACTCAGCGCTGGTCTCTGCTGATGCCCTCTGCCCTGGCTGTGAGACTCAGCTCTCTTAGGCCGGGCCCTCCACACCCCCTGGGACTGCATCCCTCCTGCCCAGTCCGTGCCCTGTCCTGGGCGGGAACTGCCCGGGCCTGGCCCTGAGGACACACCCCGAAGACCGGCTGCAGACTGGTCCCAGGAGGTCTAGTCCCTACCCCCCCACCCCTACCCCACACATCTTGAGAAGAAGAGTTCAGACAGTGAGGTGAGAGTCTGGGCCCCCTCAGGCTCCCTGCAGGCAGTTCCCCGGGGGGACAGTGGGGTGCGTGTGCATCCTGCTTGGACACTTACTGTCTGTGTCACTCGGGCAAGTTGCTAACCTCTCTGAATCCCAGCTTCCTCACCTCAAAGTGGGAAAAAACACCTCCTTTTCCCTCTGTAGGCCTCAGTTTCTTGCCCCCAACTGCAAAATAAAGCCCATGTCCATTGGCCCGTCCCTATCTGTGTTTCCAGCCAGCATGTGAGCAGGGCCGAGCCCATCTTGCTCCCTGCCATGTCCCTGTGCCCAGCACGCCGCAGGCCCTCAGTAAACACTTGTAACATGAATGCATGAGCAAGATGAGCTCTGATCGCCCTGGGTCCTCAGAGAGCACTCCGTGGACCAGCAGCAGCCGCATCACCCAGGGGCTTGCTAGAAAAGCAGCAGCTCAGGGCAACACCCCCCACCCTCCGTGGTTACAGCTGCACCCACGTGGCCTCAGGACAGGTGCATCCAAGTCCCAGGAGGCCTGGAGCCTCAGCCCCCCTCCTCTTCCACCCTCCGTGATGCTCGTTCATCAGGTCTCCTCCCTGAGCCTCTGCCTTCCCCTCTGAAAACCAGCAGTTGCACCCCTTTCCCTGGAGACTGTCAGGAAGATTAAGGGATCATGGACCCAATACACCGGCTCCCAGGAGACGCTCCGTAAGTGGGGCTCTGTCTCCTTCCCTCTCTGGTCCCGGCTCAGGCCACCGCAGGAAGTACGGGAGCGGCTCGTGCCCTGCCACTGGCCGGCTCTGGAATGCACTCTGCAGCCCAGGCTGGGAGTGCACCTGTCAGTGGGAGCCCGGGGCTCTGGTCACCAGCTGAAACCAGCTGCCCTTCTCTGGCAGGAGGCGGGGGGCCCAGTCCTCACTACACAACGGCTGCCCACCCGCCTTGCCTGCCTGGCCCTGTGGCCCCTTCCGGAGCCCCGGCCTGGTGCTTCCCTGTGTGCCTCCCTCTGGCGGTCCCTTTCCATGGGGAAGGTGTCCCCTTCCTTGCTGCCAGGCTGGCCCACCCGACTCTATGTCAGAGCTGCCGCCTGCACTCTTGCTCCCCAGCCCCCACCCCCCGCCTCCCTGCCTGGCCTGATGCCCAACAAGTCTGGGGCCTCAAGACCCAGTGAGCTGTGTCAGGAAGGCTCATCCAGTTCTGATGCCCCAAGATCAAGGACGTTGGTTCTCTGTGGCTGTCCTCCAGCCTCAGCCACATGAGCCTCAGTCCACCCCTGCCTCTCCCCTGGGTCCCAAGTCTCATCTGCCCACTTGATGATGTTGTCCACTTGGATGATGTTCAGTAAACCCAAGCTGAGCAGAAAGCGGAGGGCCGATGACCACGATGCAGCACAGAAGCCCCAGCCAGTCCACTCTCCACCTGCTGGGGGGTGCTGGGGCTGAGGCTGGTGGGGGCCATGCAGATCCGTGGGGCCCAGCCGCAATGCAAGGACACATCTGTCTCTGGTGAACCACTGCGCTGACATTGGTCCTGGGAGGGTGGAGTTGGCTAGTTCTGAGCCCTGGGTGCTCCGTGCCCCGGATGCTCTTAGTGATTGTTGCAGAGCCCTGGGTGCCCCGCCCATGTCCCCAGGTGCTCACCCTCACCCACCAAGGGAGGCTGCCCACGGAGGACCCCTGCGGCTCTCCGTGCCTCCTGTTCCCTCCATTAGAGCGCGCCCAACGGCATTCACAAAACAGGGCACCTACCACGTGCCAGGAGCTGTTCCAGTCACGGGGACACAGCTCTGACAGGACAGAGAAAGCCCCATCCTCCTGGAGCTGACGTTTAGTGGGGTGACAGACATTAACAGACTCAGCTGTATCTAGAGTCAGGTGGTGACACGCACTAAGGGGACACAAAGCAGGGTGAGGGGACACAGGTGACCGTGTGCCGGTTGGAGGCTGCCGTGACCCCACTGCGTGCAGACTGGGGTGGGCACCGGGGCTCGTCGGGCCCGCATCTCCAGCCCAGACACAGAGCCGGGCCCAGGCTGGGCCTCGGCAGACACCTGCCACCCGAGCACCTATGTGAACAGAGCCCCCTCCTCGGGCCTTTGTCGGGGAGGGGGTGGCAGGGGGGCTGATCTCAATGCTCCCCTCTCTGGTGAGATGTCTCCGCAGGACCCCATTTCTAGAGGATTGGGGTCCCTGCACCCCATTTGCCCAGTGTCTCCAGAGGTCATTCCCCAGCAGATGAGGGAGGGGATTGAGGAAAGAGCAGGACCCCTCCCCACCTCCCTTCTCCAGGCAAAGCCGGCACCCCCAGAGGGGAGGGGAGTGACTCCGACACCCCTCTCCCTGTGGGGGCAGAGCCGGTAGGGACCAGAGCAGGAAATGCCACCTTACACAGCAGAGAAAATGACCCAGGACATACACTCCCCTCTTGGATGCAAATGCAGACGTTTGTGGCAGGCTGTGAGTTCAGCCACACGCAGGCTCCTGGGCCCTCTCCTCCTCCTCCCCCTTCTTAATGCATGGCAGCTCTTCATTTCCCTTGTAGTGCGTGTTTCAAGTGCATTGTTTTTCTCCCTTTGATAAAGTGTAATTCATTTAAGGCTCTCATGGTTATTTCATGTCTCCAAAGCATACTTTTCACAGGCAGATCAATTCCAAGAAAACACTTAAAGCCCGTGGAAGTTAGATCCATTAACAAGTGCTAAGTAGCCAATCGCTCACGGAGGGGGGCCTTTGACAAAGACCAAGAAATGATAACTCTGCCGGGAGCCCAGGAACAAGGTTTAAGGAGTCTTTTCTTTTTTCCTGTCTGAAGTCAAAGCTCCTTTTGGAGACCAAGGAAGATGATCAAGAGAGCAGCCAGCCGGCCAGCCAGCCATGTGTGGGAGACGGAGGGGGGTCTCTGCTCTGCAAAGGCTGTAAACACGTCAGCGAATCTGTGGCTCCAGGATCCCCGCGGAATGTTTTCCGTCATGCTCACACGTATGTGGACAGCGGGAAGAGAGAAATGTCACCTCCATGCCCAAGTTCAGGGGGAAGAAGAAGGCCAGGTGGGGGATTGTGAATCAGCAGAGACCACTTCTGGAAGAAGAGAAGGGGCTCAGGGGAGAGCAAGAAGGAGGGGCAGACCTCTAGGGGTCAGAGATAAATGATGGTGTTGGCTCCAAAGACTCAGAGCGTCAGAAGGAGGTTAACACCTGACAGCTCATCTGAAGACAGATCCTCTTGGTAAAAAATGAAACATAATGACGTTAGCTTCCAACCGCTGGGACCTGACTCTATGTTAGTGCTTTACATGTGTTGCTTCAGTTAAATCTAATAGCTCAATGGATTGGATGGTGTTATGACTCCATTTTACAGAGGAGGAAATTGAGGCTCATAGACGGGAAGTCCTTTGCCCTGAAACACTCAAGGTGCAACTCAAATCCAGGTCTGTCTGATGCCAAACCCTGAGCACTTGGCTATGATACTTCCCTCTAACTCCTGTTTGCACACCTCCAAGGATGGGGAGCTCTACCACCTTTCCAAGTAGCCCGTTCTGTCTCTGGACGGCTTTGAATGTTGGAGAGTCCTTCCTTCAGGCCACACAGGACGCAACAACTTTCTCTTTCACATGGCAGCCCGCCCCGTACTTGAAGAGAACTCTCTCTTCCCTCCAGAGATGTTCTGTCCCAGGTTTGACAAGCCCACTCCTTCCGTACTCCTCGACACACAGCCCCCGCACCAAGCTCTACTTTCCTCTCTCCCTTTCGCACTGTGACAAATCTGGATGCAGTTCCCCAGGGAAGACCTGCCCCATGGATCCATCAGGGTCCTGGAGCAAGGTTCTCGCCCTTTCTATCGACTCTTCCTGAATAAGGACACATCTGCAGAGACATGGGGTTGGTCATGGACAGCTGGGTGAATTCTCCTTCATTCTCCACCCTGCTCTCCTAATTCGTGTCAGAAATCTACCCTCTGAACTGTTGCTGGAGATCTGAATAATAGGAATTTTTCAAACCACTTTACTGGGTATGATGGATACAAAAGAAACTGCATTTATTTAAAATGTGCAACTTGATAGGTTTTGCTGTAAGTATGTATCACCGCAGTCAAGATATGGCAGCTCCACTTGTGGTGCACAGCATAATGTATAAACTTGTGGAATCACTATGTTGTACACCTGAAACTAATGTAACATTGTGTGTCAACTACACTCCATTTTTTTTACTTACTTAAAAAAAAGAAAAGACAATGAATGTATCCATCACTCCCAAAAGTGTCCACGTGCTGCTTTATAATCCCCCTCTCCTGCCCTTCCTGGCTCTCCCCCATCTCCATTCCCAGACAGCCATGGATCTGCTTTCTGTCAGTAGCGATTAGTTTGCATTTTCTAGAATTGTATGTAAATGGCATCACACAGCAATGTGGTCCTTTATGTCTGGCATCAGTATAATTATTGTGAGGTTCATCCATGTGGTTGCATGTAGCAATAGTTCTCTTATTGCTGAGTAGTATCTCATTATATGAATATGCCAAATTTGTTCATCCCTTTACCTGCTGATGGACATTGGGTTGTTTCTAGTTTGAGGCTATGATCGTTAAAGCTGCTATAAGCATTCACGTTCCCCTTGGGTAAATAATTAGGAGTGGAAGGGCTAGATCAGATGGCAGGTGTTTCACTTTCTATGTGAAATGATCCAACTGTCCTCCAAATTGGTTGTGACATTTTACGTTCCCACCAGCGGTGTGTGAGCATTCCAGATCTTCCACAGCCTGGACAAAACTTGATATGGTCCATCTTTTAAACCTTAGCCACTCTAATACCCCAGGTCTGTAGGGACCTTCCATTGTGGTTCTAAATCTGTGCTCTCCTAATCACTAATGACTTTCAGCATCTTTCCATGTGCTTATGTGTTTGCCATTCATGTATCTTCTTGTTGGAAGTGTTCAAATCCTTTGCCTGCCTTTTATTGGTTAGTTGTTTGGAGAGTTCTTTGCATACTCTAGATACAGCTCTTTCATCAGGTCTATGCTTTGTAAATACTTTCTCTCAGTCTCTGGCTTGTATTTTATTCTCTTAATATCTTCCAAAGAGCAGAAACTTTTAATTTTAATTAACTCCAATCTACCAATGTTTGCTTTTGTGGACCACCTTTTTGGTGTCATAACTAAGAAAGCTGTGCCTCACCCAAGGTCACAAAGATTTTTTTCCACTGTTTTCTTCTAGAAGTTTTGTAATTTTAGGATTTACATTTGATTTATGACCCATTCTGACTTAAGTTTTTATGTGGTATAAGGTATGAGTTGAAGCTCGCTTTTTTGCATATGGACCTCCAATTATGCCAGCATCATTTGTTGAAATAACTATTTCTCTACTGTCTACCCTACAAACCTCTGTCAAAAATCAGTTGTCCAGGGGCGCCTGGGTGGCTCAGTTCGTTAAGCGACTGCCTTCGGCTCAGGTCATGATCCTGGAGTCCCTGGATCGAGTCCCGCATCGGGCTCCCTGCTCGGCAGGGAGTCTGCTTCTCCCTCTGACCCTAACCCCTCTCATGTGCTCTCTCTCATTCTCTCTCAAATAAATAAATAAAATCTTTAAAAAAAAAAAAATCAGTTGTCCACACATCTGCAGGTCTATTTCTGAATGCTTTATTTTTTTCCATTGATCTTTTTGTCAATATTTATGTCAATACCATACTGTTTTGATTACTTTTGCTTTATTAGTCTTGAAATTAGTGTTAATCCTGCAAATATATTCTTCTTTTTCACAGTTGTTTTAGCTATTCTAGGTCTTTTGCATTTCCATATGAAATTTAAAATCAGCTTGTAAAAGTCTACAAAAAAAATAGCGCCTATTGAGATTGAGTTGATCTAGACATCGATTCCGGGAGAACTGACACTTACCCATATTAGGTCCTCCGACCCATGAACAACATATATCTATCCATATATTTATTCCAATTTCTCTCAGGAATGTTTTTGTTTTGTTCACAATGTACAGGTCATGCTCATCTTTTGCCAGATTTATCCCTAAGTATTTAAAAATTTTTGATAGTGTTATGATAGGTTTTTTTTTTAAGATTTTATTTATTTATTTGACAGCGAGAGACATAGCGAGAGAGGGAACACAAGCAGGGGGAGTGGGAGAGGGAGAAGCAGGCTCCCCGCAGAGCAGGGAGCCCGATGTGGGACTCGATCCCAGGACCCTGGGATCATGACCTGAGCCGAAGGCAGTCGCTTAACCAACTGAGCCACCCAGGTGCCCGTGTTATGATAGTTTTTATATCAATCTCTGATTGTTCATTACTAGTAAATATAAATACAATTGATTTTCTATATTGATCTTGTGTCCTGCAACCTTACTGAGCTCACTTATTAGTTCTAATAACTTCTAGATTCCTTTGGGTTTTCTTTTTTTTTTTTCTAACTGCTACAATGTACTTTATTTTATTTTATTTTATTTTATTATTTTTACTTAGTTAACATACAGTGTAATATTGGTTTCGGAGTAGAATTCAGTGATTTGCCACCTACATATAACACCCAGTGTTCATCACAACAAGTGCCCTCCTTAATGCCCATCAACCCATCTAGCCCATCCCCCCACCCACTCCCTCCATCACCCTCAATTTGTTCTCGATCATTAAGAGTCTCTTATGGTTTATTTCCCTCTTTCCCTCCCCCCACCCCTTCCCATATGTTCATCTGTTTTCTTTCTTAAATTCCACATATGAGTGAGTTCATATGGTATTTGTCTTTCTCTGACTGACTTATTTCACTTAGCATAATACACTCTAGCTCGATCCACATCATTGCAGCCTTTGGGTTTTCTATGTAGATAATCTTGTTGTCTGCAACTAAAATTATTACTTGTTCCTTTCCAGTATAGATGCATTTAACTTCTTTTTCATGCTTTATTGCACTGGCTAGACCCTTAAGTACATGTTGAATAGAGAAGACATTGGGGAGAGCAGGGGTTCTTCTCTTGTTCCTGATCTTGGGGTGGAACATTCAGTTTTTCACCATTAAGTATGATGTTAGCTGATGGTTTTTCATAGGTACTCTTTATCAGTTGGCAAAAATTCCCTTCTATTCCTCATTTGCTGAGAATTTTTGTAAGGACTATAGATGGTGAATAATGAAATATTAAAACATATATGAAAAATTGACTGGAAAATGGCCACAGTACTTCCTGTCTGTCTATATCTCTTTCCTGCCCTATGAAATGTGACTGCTTCTCCTGCCATCAAGCGATGAGGTCTCTTTCCCCAACTCATGAATCTGGGCTGGCTCTGTGATTTGCTTTGGCCCATAAAATGTGGTAGAAGTGATATGCCAGTTCACAGTTATTTTAAAATATACCCAGTGTTTTGGTTTTTGTTATTGTTATTGTTTTGTTTTGTTTTTGTGATCAGATATAAGACACACAGACACAGAAATGATTGTCATTAAGTAAGAAATTTATATTCATGGATCCCTAGACACAAGAGGCACAGTATGCCACCTGCAGAACCACCAGTATGAATCAGAGGGCAGAAGGAAAAGAGGGGAGAGCATGGCCCAGAGCCTTTATTGGTTTTTTTGTAGAGGGAAAGAGCAAGGCAAGGTAGATATGCTGAGTGAGTTTAGGATTGGATAATTTGAGTAATTTTGGCAGCTCTAGACTATAGGGGTGGTCTGTGGGTATCTAGTAGTACACCCTAGGGTGATGTAGTGCAGGAGGAACATTGACTTGGTATATGAGAGTTAGATGTGATTGGGGGTGTGAGCTCTGGAGTGGTTGGTTTGTATATGAATGGCACACTCACAGCAAAATCATTTGCTATCTCCAGGTATTAACGCCAGGAGGAACAGTCTCTCCAGAATCAAGACCCCAATACCAGAGCATCAAGAACACAGAAAATAAGAATACATGGTCAAATATCTGCCCAAGGATATATGGTCAAAACACCTTGTGTGCTTTTATTCCCTCTTTTGAATTTTTATCTTCATCATGAAGATAAGTCTGGGCTGGCCCTCTGTCAGATGAGACCACATGAAACAGAAAGGATTCATCCCAGCTGAGAGCATGCTAAACCAGGGAGCCCCCAACCAATCCACAAGCTGACTCGCAGGTGCATGAGTGGGCTCTGCCAAGATCAGTCAGACCAACTCCAGATCAGCAGAAGTACCCAGCTTCCCTGCACACTTCTGAGCTAAATAAATGCTTGTTATTTTAAGCCAGTAAGTTTTGGGGCAGTTTGTTATGCAACATTAGCTAACTGATACATCAGATCTCGCTCACTGCACAGCTGTTGGACTCAATAGCCTTGCAATATTTCATCTAGTGCTTGACTCTATTTACATCTCTACACGACCATCTTTGTTCCTAAAATTCCACAAGCATTTTGCCTTGCATAAAAGCACTGTAACTGAGTTGCTAGAACTCATCTCCCCCTTTCAGTGCATCCTTTATTCAATCAGTCAACAAATGCTTAAAATGTGCCCACTATATGTGCCAGGCATGGAAGAATAGACAGTGAATAAAATAGACATAGACCCTGCCACCAAAGAACTTATAGGAGATATAAAAATTAACTATATAATTGCAGAAATAATTACAGTGGCATTAAACATAGTTTTCACCCAGAATTTGTGCCAATTTAGCATGTAAAGTAACCCAACTTGCAATTCAATTGCACCCACAATGCTCAGTCAGAATGCCCATAGCTCACCTTATGAAAGAGCAGTTGCTCACAGTGAGGGGAATTCACAGTCATCAGTGAACAGCTGGTCTCCCTTTGCAAGGTGGGAACACCAGCTCTGAATCAGAGGAGTCCCCACACAGCTGTAATTAAGGAATTACAGAGTCCTAGAGAATAGAGTCAGGGGGGCTTTGAAGACAGACCACCAGGAGGGAGAAGCCATGGGGCTGGGAGAGGAAACCTCCACCGGGGTCAAGCAGCCTGGATCACAGCCTCAGCTCTCTCGCCCACATGCTGGTGACTTTGGGGAAGCCCCTTAACTGCTCTGAGCCTCAATTTCCCCATCTGTAATCCTAGGCCAAAACCACTTGTCTCCCTGGGAGTCTGTGAGTGTTGCCGAGTGTAATGCATGTGGAAGTACCTAACACCTCTCTCCACTTAGTAAAGATGGGCTGGAACTGAACCTTGTCCACTGGGATATGGAGGAGACCCGGGACTAGAACCCGGTGTTCTGATGCCCAAACTCCAACCCTCCTGCCCTCCGGCCTGTTGGAGAGGCTAAACCCAGTGTCCCTCAGCTCGAACCCAGCAACGAGTCATGTCACACGTGGCACCTCTCTTGGCCACGTACCCTTCACCACATGCAAAGACGCCCAAATTCATGGGGGCGCCCCTCCCGGGGCACGCCTCCCCGCAGCTCCCGGCCAGGTCCTTCCCTGTCTCCCTTCCTCCCTCCCTCCCTCTGTGATTCCACATCACCATCCACCATCCAACAGATGACAGCTGAGCACATCTGCACACAGCTCTTGCGGCTGGTCGGTCCCTCTGCGGACCACGGTGCATTCCTTGTAATGACATTCATTAGTCTGGCTGACATCAACACTGTTCTCAGGTTAATATGTTTAACTTAATGAGGCATTATTTTCAGTTAGAAAATTCCTGAAGAAGCATGTTTTCTCCTGATGAGCTAAGCTGATGAGTAGATTAATACCAGGCTTGAAAAGCCGACCAAGAAATTGAGTCTAACCAGCTCCTTTTTCTTCTTCAGGTATGAACTGAGGTTGAATTAATTTAAGTTAAACTTGTCATTTCCTAGAGGAAGGAACAGGGAGAAGATCCCCACTTGGCTCTGTGACTTGTCCTCCATTGACTGTTTGTTTCCCTCTCCCTCCCCAGCTCCAGCCCCAAGGACAGGAAAAGACAGAGGACAATATATGATGGGTGTAGGGGGTGGATGGTGCCTGATACTGAGCAGCGGGAGGAGCCAGCGCTTGAAAGGGGAGCTTTCACGTGGTGACCAAGACGCCAACTACAGTGGACAGAGCTGGGAGTCCATCTGGCTTGTCTCTGTCACTGCCAGCTTTGCGGGGCTCACTGTGCCCAGCACTTAGTAGGCACTCGATAGATATTTGCCGAATGAGCACAGTAGATGCTCAACAGATGACTCCTAGATATTCAAGGAATCACATGATCTCAAGAGAGAGAATGTGCTTGACATTCCAGATACATCTGATGGGGAAGCCAGTGTTCCTGACTCCTGGTCCTGAGGCCAAAGACCACCCAAAGGCCCATTTCCTTTGATGACTTGACCAGTGGACATTCCCACATCCCTGTCCCCAGGGGCACTGGGAGCCATTGCCAGCCATGAGATGCCCGCCAGTGAGCACTGCCCTTTCTCCCAGGAATGGACTTCCAAGCCACTCCAATTCACTGCTGTGTCTGCCCAAAGGTCAGACACAGCAGGAGACTCAGTACCTTTCTGTACTCGCCCTGCTTACTCACCCTGCATAAGTAAGCCCTGTTGCCATTGCATTCAGAGTCAAGTGTGGGGGTGTTTGCCGTGGAATGAGTGGGAGTTTTATAAGCAGAAAGGTTATTTCAAACCTCATTTCTGCCACTCCCCAACTGAGAGAGCTTGAAAAAGTCCCTCCTACCATCTGAGGCTACATTTACTTAGTTGTAAAATGACCTTTATCAGGTCACTAAAATGAATTAAATGAAACCACACGTATGAACAGATTAACACATGAGTGCTCAGTGACCACGTGTAAAGTTGAATCAGAAGGAGCTGATATCATCAGGCACATCCCAGGATTTTACCTTCAGCCTCCTCAAATCTATCTTCCCTGCTGCTGATCTGTTCTCCAGCTCAAGGGATTCAAGCTGTGAGTCTGACCCTTGGGGTTCTACTGCCCTTCCTGACCCATATCTTCCATATTCCTGCTCTCCCATCCTGTCCAGGTTGTAGCTGCTCATTCAGGGTCCTGACAGCCAGCCCATCTAAGATCTTGAATGATAATCTGACCACAGCTAGTGAATGCTCCAAGAGTTGTCCTCCCCCAAACATATGGTGATATCAAGGCTGATGGAGAGAGCTTGACTTTGGTATCCTTGCTGCTGGACCACTCAAGCCTTGGGCAGACACAGCCTCAGTGAGAAAACAAAGCTACCCCACCATCTACCATTGTTATCCTGTCTCCAAAGGCCCCTGTCATGTGTGGTTTCCAAGGCTACGGTAGGGAGGGCACCAGAACCCAGCACATGGGGATGGTAGAAATGATGATTCTAGGGTGGATGAGGTGAGACTCTGAAGCCATTTGAGCCCTCCTCCCTTTTGCTGGGGAGGCCTGGTGGTAGAGACTGGCCCTCACTCTCCTTCTGGACCTTGGACAGCAGTCATGCTGTCCTAGGTTCTAACCCCAGCTTCTACACAGCCTTTAGACTCAAGGAATAGTACATTAATATAGTGGAAAGGAATCTTGGAGACTATCTTAATTTAACAGTCTCTCTCCTTATTTTACAGGTGAAGAAATGCCAGGAGTGTTGAATTGAGTAGTGATATAATTTGATAAAATGGTCACTGGACTGAAAGGCCCAAGTCTTAGATCAGCTTCATGACCCCCTGGGCAAAATAAATTCCCGCATGAGCCAGAACACCCCTAAATCTTATGATTCTAGGATGCCTAGTTGGAGGTAAAATGCAAGCGATACCTGTCACAACCCGAATTCTGTCCCCATGTGGGAACAAGGGCCCAACAGGTTTGACTCTGCTGACTGCCCATCATATTTTTGTACTCTGGTGATTTTATCCCTTCTCTTCTCCTAAGCAGAAGACTCTTGATGAATGGCTACTAAATGTGGCCCTATGCGTAACACTAAACTAATTAGAAGCTTTTTTAGAAGCTCTCTCTTTACCAGAGATCTCATGAGACACTGAACTGGTCTCCAGGTCAAGAAAGCTACTCCCAGATTCGAATAATGTTCCAGCCAGAGGTGCTTTGGCAATGGTTCTAGCCAAACTTCTGCATTTTATAGATGAGGACATTGAGTCACAGGGGGAGAAAAAGACCCTTGCCCAAAGCCCATCTGTGAGTTAGTGACAGAGCTGGAACCAGAACCAAGATCAGTTCTTGGCCCCCAGCCAACATCCACATCCACAGCCCTCTGCGGGTGTGAGGGAAATCAATCCAGAACATTCTGGTCACATCCCTGGGCTGAAAACCCTAAAATCAGCCCTGCTGTGGTGACAGCCAACAATAGCAGTGATGCTGCCATCAACCGAACATCATTATGTGTTGCCTGCTCTGCACTCATCGATCTGTTGACCCCACAAAGCTCAGTGACATAATCCCCGATGTTGGCGCCACTCTACAGATGAAGAAATTGAAGATAAAAGACAAAAGTGGTTGGTGTGGAATATGAGATACATGACAGTGCCCTTAACTATGCTCTTCATCTCTCAAGCCCCTCCCATGCCAACCCTAGCTTTGCACTTATTCTAACTACCCCAGAACCTCACCTTACCTCGCCTACCCCCAAACCTCTCTTCTCCAATTGGTGGGGTCCCAGCCATAGCACTTCTCTGAACCATCAGCCAACCTTCCCAGAGTATCGATATTACTCAAAGATTTTATGGGAGATTAGTTTAATCCAAGCAAATGTACATATATAATGGAATAGAGTATAAATTACCATGATCTTTTTAAAGATAAGTGATCAGTCTTTAAAATGTTCTGTTCTGTGGTAGGCTGTTTTGGTCAAGGCCCTCAGACTCCCAGAGGGCATTCACCAACCCTTCCTTAAGGGGGCTTTGTGTGAAAACTTCCAGGAACATTGCCCTTAACACAAACCAGCATCCTAAAGATCATCCAAACCCTCGCTGACCTCACCGAGCTAATCCCTCAAGGTCAAATGGACCATAAGAGGTGTGACCCATGAGTGTGCTGGGGAAGAGCACCCCAGGCCACAGGAACCACAAGTTCAAAGGGGAGAGGTGGGAGTGAGCCCACTGTGTTCGAGAGTCAACAAGGAGTCCTGTGTGGCTGGGGCTAGGTGGTGGACAGGGTTGGCGGGGTGTTAAGGGAGGTGAGGTGACAGAGGTCACAGGGATCCTGGGGACCAATGAAGTACTCTGGCTTTGATCTGAGGAAGATGGGAGCCATAGAGGGTGTGAGCAGAGGAGTGATGTGTTTGCACTGGCACTTTTAGAGCTGATCTCCTCTATAGCGAAGAGACCAGAGGGGACAAAAGTGGAATCAGAGAGAAAGTTAGGCATCTCCCACAATAATCCAAGCAGATGGTGGCTGTGATCAGGGTGGGAGCTTAAATACACAAGGATTTTCCAAGGTTCCAGTAAAGATTATGAATGATGAATAATAACTGAACAAACAAACAAGCACCCAACCCAATGCACGGCACACAGTATGCCCTCAGGTGATGGTAGCTATCATCAGGAAATAGAAAATGCTGGTAAATCTGGAATCAAATCTTGCAGCTGCCTGGCCTCATTTTTCTGAGTCCAGCAGCTCTGTCCAGAAAAAGCAAACCCTTAGGCTACAAAGAGAAGTTGCTGATGACACACTGTGGCAAGGGAGTCTCATGCCAAGGTCCTCCCATCCCTGGAGAAAGATTCAGACAAGTGATAAAGCCCTCACATATTGCACATTCAACATGTGCCTGAGTTACACGTATCCAGAGTATTTTTAAGGGTAAGGTAAACTTTAAAAATGATTTGCTCTTTGTTGGTTTAAAAATCAAATTAGAAGTGGAGAAGCAACTTGAATTCTCCCAAATCAAGTCCCTTTCTTTTGTCATAAACGTTTTTGACGGGATTTTTAAGCTGGATACAATTACATCAATAGCATGCTATGTTCACACGGGCAATCAACCGAGTGTTTGCTTTGGAGTGAAACCAACAGCCAGTTTGGGTCAGGAAATGTGGATTTTGGTGGGGTCTAAAAAGAAAACATGGCCCCATGGCAAATTAGCTTCCAGCTTTTCAAAGGCAGCGTTCATGCTTGTTGGTTTTTGCTCTTGTCCAGAATCAGTCACAAAATTCCCAGATGAGGTTGAACATCTCCCTGGAGCGTCAAGTAGGAGCCACACTGAGCAAGGACATGCATTGTCCTCAGGCTGGAACTGCTGAATGGAGCTAGCAGCTGAACCACAGCTGGCTGGGTGACCTAGATCCCATTGTTCTACTTCCCTGGACCTCAGTCTCCCCCAAAGTGTAAAACAGGGGGCTTGGGCCACTTGGTCTCTAACAATCCTTCTGAGTCTAAAATTCTAATAAGCCAAGGTGAGCCTGAGAGGAAGCAAGGTAAGTGAGCAGGTAGTGGGAAGGAGGAGGGAAGCAGAGCCCTGAAGGGTGATGCATAGAACCCAGACACAGCGGTCCATGATGGTGAGACAGCCAACCCCGGAGTGGATGAGGCAGCAGGGTTTGCTAAACACTGTCACCTCCTTCATCCACTCAGTCTTCCCCATAGTCCCAGGAGGAGGAGATTGTCATCCCATTTTATGGCTGTGGCACTTGAGAAGCAGAGGGATGGGGGGACTTGCTGGAGGCATGCTGGTGGAGAGTCAGAGAAGGAAAAGAGCAGGGAAAGTGGCTCTGCAGCCCCGAGAGGGGTCATGGAGGCAAGACCCTCCTGAGCTTCCAGCTCCAGAGCCTTCTCCCTCAATCATCCCCTCCTGGATGTATTGTAGGCACCTCCATGTGTTCTAATCACCAAAATTGGTGCTTTCAGCATCCAGCCACACAGCTGGGCATGAATACATTGGAATGTGAGCCCAGATGCGATGGATTTTAAAGTTCAGGTCCTTTCTGTGCTATGACTTCACCTTGTCCCCCACTCTCCCCCCTCCCAGTGAATCAGATGCCAGGTTCTAGTTCTACATGGAGTTCCTCTGTCCACTTCTTCCCTCAGATCTGACTCCCCATCTTTGATTCATAAGAAATGTCAATCTGCAAACCCCAAGAATTTAGGACCCACACCTAGTATATCAAAGACCCCAGTGCTCAGCAGAAGGCCTGACCCATGAGCCAGGTCCCCCAGGAGGTAGACTTGGGATGCATGGGAGGCCCTGTTCTCGACCAAGGGCCTGGGATGGGAAAGGTTGGGCTGGGCCCAGATGACATCACCCAGAGTGGCTTGAGGATGTGTCTCTAGCACCAGGGCTTGATGGAGCCAACATCAGGGCCAGGGGAGGAAGCCCTGCACTAAAGCCCCAGGGAGAGGCAGAGGCTTGGAAGTAGAAGTAAGCAGGTGGCCAGGGGGACAGGAGACAAATCAAGGGCAAGGTGAGGTCATGTGGAGGGTGATAGGCTCAGGGACAAGTCTGGGAACAAAGGTGGGCCCCCCACACTGCTGGTAGGAGTACACATTGGAATAACCACTTTGGAAAAGAGCAAAAGCTGAACACATGCATAATCCATGAAATCCAGAAATTCCACTCCTCAGCATCCACCCAGAAGTTCATCCACGTGTTCACCAATAGACATGTGCAAGAACCTCACAGCAGCACCGTGCGTGATAGTCCCAGACAGCAGAGCATTCGACATCATCTACAGTTAGATGGGCAAATAGTCATACAATATGCAAACAGCACACATCAATAAGAATGAACAGTGTACAGCTCAATGCAACCACATGGATAAACCACGCAAACATAATGTTGAACAAAGTGGAAACAAAACACGTAGGAGCACAAGACAGTGTGAATACATTTGTATAGAATTCTGGAAAAGACACGGGTAATATATAGTGTTAGAAGTCAAGACGCTGATTACCAGTCCCAGCTTGGAGTTACAGTGGCAGGTAGGGATCTGAGGGGGCTGCTGGAGTATGGGGAACGTTCTCTTGCTTGACCTGGTGCCTATCCTACAAGTATGTTTCGTTTCCGAAAATTCTCCTAGCCATACACCTGTGATATGTGTACTTTGCTTTATGTAGATGTTACATTACATCAGCTTATAATAAAAAGCTTGCTTTAAAAAAATGATAAACCCCAAGGCCCCTTTTACTGAAATGCCTAGAATGTGCCAGAGGGTGGCATAGGGCTGCAGTCACAGCAGATGGACACACCCACCAACACACATGAACCAGTCATTCATTGTCGAATGATGCAGGAATGAATGAATGGAGAGCCGCATGAACCACTGAATAAATGAGTGAACCAAGGAAGGGCAAATGAACGAACGAATGGATGAATGGATGGATGAATAAATGAAATGATGAATGAAAGAGCACGTTCACGAGCAAAGGAACAAACGAACCAGTGAAATAGAGTGAGCGAACGAAGCCACCCCTGGATGATGAGTGAGGAGCCAAGACCATAAAGGAACAAGGGGAGAAGAGTGAACGAAAGTCCAATTGATAGAAACAAGGACCCCAGGCACGGGGCAAGGACTAAACTAACACAGGAAGAGCAAAATGAAAGAAGCAATAAATGAACCAGAAGAAGCTAGTGGAAGGGGCAAAGGAGTGGATAGAAGAACATAAAAAAACCAATAAGCAAATGAATGAGTGGGGTTCCGTGTGTCCTGGCTGCCCGGGACGGGGAGTGATTCCTAGAGCAGAAAACTCCCGACCTTCCAGAAAGGTATCCACTCAGACACCGGAGGCCAGGGTCTCAGCAATTGGCATGTTCCGATCTGAGGAGGCTCCTAGAGTGACTTCAATTTAGATGTAATCAGAATATGATCGCACAGATATCCCTAATGCCATTGAGTATGCCGCTCGCTCCTGGGATTAACTCTGGGTTCTGTGGGAACAGCTAAATAGAATTGACGACATTGTTTTTCCAATTATGTTCCAGATAATTACCTATTATGTGGCAAACCCCCAGCATGATTTTAATAATCACTATTTAAATAACACATTTCCACCGTCTCCTTACAAATTAACCTCTGGGAGGTATAATTAACGTCGGTGTGGGGAAGTTTGCGGAGTGGCCCGGGAGTGAGGAGAGGGGCTGGCGCAGTCACCGGGATGGTCCGGCGAGACCCCGAGGCCGGTGATGCTGCGGACAGAGCTCAGGTCTGGGAGAACCCGGGTCCAGGATGTCAAGCAAGTCACTCCCCCACCTTGGCCTCAGTCACCTCCCCTGTGAGGTGAAGATGGGTCTCCAAATTCCCACCCTCCCTGGGGGCCCGGGAGCTCTCGCTGGAGACCCAGGTCAGGGTCAGAGTTCATCACTACCCCTGACCCCCAGCGCGGGGCTCATCCTTGTCACAGGAAAGGGGGGCTCTTCCTGACTCGCGTTTCTCCCCCACCAGACCCAGGCTGGGACCCGTCTGTCCTCAGTGGGTGCTCAGCACCCAGCGCGGGGCCTGCACTCAGCAGGTGCTCAGCAAATGTGGTGGGAGGACCCGCTGGATCCCGCTGTGTCGTGCGGGCTGTAGAAGTGGTCTTGAGTCCCTTTCAGGACAACGAGGTTTGATAAGCAGACAGCCCCTCCCCGAGGTCCTCATGGAGCCTGTCACCATCACCCATCTCTGATACTCATCCAGTGTGACTTATTCCCTTTCCTCCACCGCCGTCTTCCTGTCTGGGCCCCTCTGCCACCTCCCATGTGCCCCCTCTAACATCTGAGAAGGCCTGAGAAGGAGGGACCCCAAGGGACGAGTGGGAGGAACGTGAGCACCAGGTCTCTGACCAGGGGCCCATGGGCTCTGCTCTGAGGAAGCACGCACAGGGAGCATCGCATCTCCTGTCTCCACTGCCCTGACCCACCAGTGACGGAGGTCAGCTTATGGGTCTGGGACCTGCCGAGTCCCCACGGGAGCCTGGTGGAGCTGGACAGGGACGCTGGCCCCTGACTGCACACGGGATGCATCCCTGCTGTCCCCCGTGTGGACTGAGTGCTGGGTCTGCACCTGGGAGTCTGGAATGTCTGCCTCCTTCCAGAGGGAGAGTCAAAGACAGACAGTCTAAGAGGGGGCAAGGCTATTCTTCTTAAGCTTACTCCATCCCTCAAATAGTCCTTGATCATCACAAATTGCCCTCAGAGGAAGTAGTTATAAAAAGAAGAGAAAGAGGGTGGCCCCTTTGAAATGAGATCAATTTTCCTTTTACCAAGTTGGTCGTGGACATTGGAAATGCCCTTCCCACAAGTAAGGCAGAGTCTTCAATAATTAAGTGACGGGAGGTTTCTGGTGATGCTAATGGTATAGGAACCTTGGCTTCTCAGAGGTCTGTCCCCAAGGAGTCTGCTCTTCAAGGGTCAGGAAACAAATCTTGGCCTTGTCCTCACGGGGTCCTTTCCATGTCTCCCTTGTAAATGGATGAGGGATATCAGGACGGAACTCCCAGGGGAGGGGGAGATAGAGACATGATCAAAGGGGAAGAGCCTACTGCTCCCACTGGGGGAAAAAAATGAATGATATTTTTATTGCCTGAATTAAGTAATGATAAGTATCATAACTAACATGGGTTATGAGATTTCTGTGTACCAGGCACTGTTCGGTGTACTGACTTATTTAATCCTCACAACAAGCTCGTGAGGTTAGTGCCACTATTATTCCCATTTTACACATGGGCAAACTGAGGCACAGCATTGCGTCGATTCGAGGAAAGGGAGGGAGGTGGGGTGAGCAGCAGGGACGTGGAAGTCAGGCAGGTCAAAGCTCACATCTCTCCCCACTGTGCCCCTCACCGCCTGAGTGGCCTTGAAGAAGTGACTCCCTGTCTCTGAGCCCCAGCTCTTCTGCAAAATGGGGAGATCGGATATGACCCCTGCAGGACCTGGGGGTAAGGCCACAGAGATGAGACATCTGTCTTCTTCCCTGAAGCTAGAGTCAGTGTCAAGCACCCCACCTGTTGGCTCTGGGTGCATTCAGGGCTGGGCACACCCAGAGGAGGCTGCTGGTCCCTTAGCAAAAGATGGGTTGGCTGAGCCACCTTCTGCAGGCTGCCCCCAGGTCCACAGGGCACAGAAGGCCCAGGCACACATAATCCCAGGGTCCCCAGGGTCCCATCCCTGCAAAGACTAGTGGGCACACCTAGTCCAAACATCTTTTTCAGCAGACCTGCTGAGTCCCTATAAGTCAAACCAGAGTCTCAGGTAAATGGAAAGCCTGGATCACATGGTAGATACAAGTTAACTTTTTAAGAGCCCACCACACTGTTTCCCATAGTCATGGTAACATTCTGCATTCCCACCCTGGATGCATGAGCTTTGGGTTCTTACACATCCTCACCAATACTTGTTACTTTCAGTTGTTGTTGTTGTTGTTGTTTTTAATTTTAGCCATTCTAGTGGGTGTGTAATGGCATCTCATTGTGGCTTTAATTTGCATTTCCTTGATGACTAACGATGTAGAGCATCTTTTCTTGTGCTTATTGGCCATTCATATATCTTCTTCTTTGATTACTTTTTAATGAAAAACACATTTGCATCCAAACTGAAATTATATTGTCAGCAGTTAATTATCACTTGTCAAACAAGTGTGTGCCCAGATTGCGGGTTTAATTTTCATATAGGTTTGCAAATGCTTCGTTCCTCATACTTGACGAGGCCTCTATGAGTGAGAGACAGTCATTGTTGGAAAGGAAAGCTTTTTTTCAAGCAGTTTTAAAAATAAATAGGTTTCCTTGGTGTCTGAATCAGGGCTCTTCGCAAGTAACAGAAGAGCAGGCAGTCTAGCCCAGGCAAAGAGAAACTGTGTGTGGAGGGGTCTCCTACCAGGCTTGGGGTGAGGGGAGTGTTTCGTGAAACTTACAGGAGACTCTTTACTCGGCCAAGGAGCCAGAGCAGGAGTCTGCCTGTCTGTGGGGCAAACGGGGCTCACCTGCGCTGAAGGCAAAATCCATTCCTGACTGTGATCCATCACCATCTCCTGTGATGGGAATTTTTTTCTTTGTTTCCTCCATCCAGCCCCGGGGTCCTCAGCCCTCGCAACCCCCACCTGGGGAAAACGGGGCCAAAACCAAGAGAAGTCAGAGACTGTTCAGTGTCAAACCAGACACGTTCAGAAGAATCCTCCATCCACACTGAGGGCCGAGATGCACGTATGGGCCCTGCAGGTGCGGGGAGACTGCTCACATCTGACCCTCCACATCCATGCCCCGCTCAACCCTCCCGCCCCTGCTCAGTCTCCTCAGGAAGGGGGCAGACTGTTTGTCCTGCTTGTGCTTAAATTTCCCATCTAACGTTTTCACACAGGTAACTCCCACAGCGCTCATCCCCATTTGATGGACATCTGGGAAGTTGGTATGAACCTTTCCCTCCGCCCCTGGGAAGTGTCTGACCCCCTTGCCGTCTCCCAGAGATGCCACCAGTGAGTGGTGAAGCACGTGAGAGAGGAAAGGCCTGTGCCCGGCCCCGCCCCGGCCCTGCCCCAGCCCTGCCCGCAGCCTCCTCTTGCCCTGGATGAGGGAGGGCCCCTCACAGACCTGTATCCTAAAGAGTGGGTAAGAGGGCATCCCAGCCCCATTCTACAGCAGGGGTTCAGAGGTCCAAGAGGCAAGTGGTCTGGTCCACATCATAGCCTGTGCCGAGGACAGTGACCTTTCTGACCCCAGGATGGAAATGCTCCCCCCTTAGCCAGCAGAGCTGCTGTGAGGGGTGTTCCTGTGACTCCACTGGCCATACCAGGAAAGAGGACTTGTGACTTCATTGCTCCCCATCACCCTCTAACTAGCGCTCGCCCGGCCTCGTCCACAGAGGGCTGGGGCTTCTGGATCCATCTGGATTGTCCAGACAGCTGGGAGCAGAGCTGTTCACCACCCCCTGACACACATGGGTTTTCCCACACTAGCCCACGCCCTGTCATTCCGTCCCTCGTCCCTCAGGGGCCTCTTGCCTTCCTGATGGGATGCCAAGGAGATGCTCCGGGCAGAAACAGGTGCTAAGGCTCAAATGTTTGGGTGGCAGACGAAAGACCAATGTCACTGGACCACCTTGAATAGGGGTTTCAGAGGTCGGCAGAACCAGACTTCCTTGGGCCTTGAAGGCTGCATGAGGAATTTGGGACTCGATCCTAAGTGCCATGGGAAGACCGAAGTGTGTTCAGGTTGTGTTTTTAAACCTCCATTTGCTGCCTTGTGCTGAGAGGGGCTGGGGACGGAGAGGTAAGGCCAGGGGCATCATCAGCATGGACTGTGCGGAGTGAGGCAGGGGTCTGGGGTCGTGGAGCAGGGCAGGCATGGCTCCGCCCTGAGTCTCACAGGGTCACCTGGCTGCTGGGGAGAGAATGACAGGAGCGGGACTGGGGCAGAGGCAGGGAGCAAGCAAGATGGTGGTGGGGCCAGGGTGGGAGCCTGCAGAGCTGGAGAAGCTTCCAGATCTGGGGTCACATGAGGGCCAAACAAACAGAACTCGAGGATTATTCACGCCCTAAATATTAGCCATTTTTAGTTCTTAAAACTTCATGCTATTTCACTCAATATGTCCTTCCTTATAGGAGGCTTTTCTAATAAAATAGAAATTTAGAAGAACATTAAAGAATGAAAGTATTTATTGTGGCATTATTTATAATAGTAAAAAATGAAATCATTCAAATTACATACAAAGGAGATTAGTTAAATAAATTATGGAACATTAATCAAATGGACTCTATGAGACAGAGAACTGGTCGGACCAGAGTGTCAGGTGAGAAGCACCCAAGGGGCGCCTGGGTGGCTCAGTCGTTAAGCATCTGCCTTCGGCTCAGGTCATGATCCCAGGGTCCTGGGATCGAGTCCTGCGTGGGGTTCCCTGCTCAGTGGGGACCCTGCTTCTCCCTCTCCCTCTGCTGCTCCCCCTGCTTGTGCTGTCTCGCTCTGCCAAATAAATAAATAAAAATCTTTAAAAAAAAAAAAGAGAGAGAGAAGCACCCAAATCTGTGGGTGCAGTGTGTGGAGGACAAGGCCGGGGTTCATTGAGACCCATTTGTTTTTCTGGGCCCCCCCGCGGGAGAACTGCAGGTCCCCACCGCCTGCATGTCGGGGTGCCCGTGAGACCTGCCTTGGCCGAGAAACATGAATGGAGGTGGGGAGTGAACCTTCCAGGAGGTAGCATCTAAGGGTCAGAGTTCGGTTCTCCCTGTCCGTTCTTCCCTGTCCCCGTGACTGAGAAGCAGGAGGACCTGCTGACCCCCTAGGACATGGTGCCCCATCAGCCCGGTCCCCAGGTGTCTACAGGGGCAGAACCCTCCCCGCTGACCCCAGCAGACCTGTAACAGGAGCGAGAAGAGAGCTTCACTGTTCTGGAGGGTTCTCTGCTCTTGCATGGTACCCTAGCTCCTCCTGACAGCAACGTGAAAACAGCGTATGGGGAGAAACAAAGAATAAAGAAAGACATCAATAATTTCCGAGCCACTGTCCCTGGGAGGCGGGGCATCAGGTGACTTCGGTGCTCTTATATTTACCATCTGGCACTTTGCAAACGCCTCCCGCCTCCCAGCGAGCGCGCATGACTGTATTAAGGGGGAAGATGAGCATCATTGAGGCGAACACCTGCCCCGGGCAGCGGGCGCCTCTCCCTCACCTCTGGCTCCTGCTCACAGAGCCTCTGTCCCGCCCAATGGGCCCCTTATTATAGAGCCTCTCATTCTCTAATTGTCCGCCCTGCATAATTTAGCACGGCCGTAGATGGTCTTGGTTTCCAGACGTTTAATCTAATGTCTCCTGGCCTGGGTTTCTCAGCTGTCAGTGCAGCAGTCTCAGGAAGGGAGATCTTCAGGGGCCACTGAGCGCCCACACTCCCTCAGGGCCTGGAATGATAAGAGCTAATGCTGAGTGCCAGGCACTGTGCTCAACACTTTGCATGCATTAATCTACTGAATTGCTTCAGCAGTCCTACAAAGGAGGCACTATCGTTATCCCGCCATTTTACAGATGAAGATACAGAAGCTCAGAGAGGTTTAGAAATTCATTCAAGGTCACACAGCTCAGAAGTAGCGGAGCTGAGCCTTGAACCCAGGCAGTCTGCTCCCAAGTCCCAGTTCTTGCTCTATTGAGCGTCTTTCCTGAGACCCCACAGCAAGGAAGCAGTGGAACCCAGACTGGAAACCAGGGTCGGCCAAAGCCAGTGGCCTAACCGGTGAGCCACACTGCCTCCTTCCACCATGCCTAGGGACTGGACCTCCACTACTGGGATCTGGAATCAAAATATAAAATCACTGGTCAGCACTGCTTGAGAGGGGCAATGGGCTAAGGAAAGGAGCCTCTGAAGAGATCAGGATTCAGATCTTTCTATCATCTAAGTATTGATGACCTATACACTCAGGATTGGAAGGGGTCCAGGATCACCCAGACCAGGGATCTTATCTTGGTCTACCCACTTGAATCACCTGCTTTAGAAAAGGCCTGATGCCCTTTCTTGATTAAAACTCTTCAGAGTGTAGGGATAGAGGGTACATACCTCAGTATCATAAAAGCCATCTATGAAAATCCCACAGTGAATATCATTCTCAATGGGGAAAAACTGAGAGCTTTCCCCTAGGGTCAGGAATGTGGCAGGGATGTCCACTATCACCACTGTTATTCAACATAGTACTAGAAGTCCTAGCCTCAGCAATCAGACAACAAAAAGAAATAAAAGGCATCCGAATCAGCAAAGAAGTCAAACTCTCACTCTTTGCAGATGACATGATACTTTATGTGGAAAACCCAAAAGACTCCACCCCAAAACTGCTAGAACTCATACAGGAATTCAGTAAAGTGGCAGGATATGAAATCAAAGCACAGAAAACAGTTGCATTTCTATACACCAACAACAAGACAGAAGAAAGAGAAATTAAGGAGTCGATCCCATTTACAATTACACCCAAAACCATAAGATACCTAGGAATAAATCTAACCAAAGAGGCAAAGGATCTGTACTCAGAAAACTATAAAATACTCATGAAAGAAATTGAGGAAGACACAAAGAAATGGAAAAATGTTCCATGCTCATGAATTGGAAGAACAAATATTGTGAAGATGTCAATGCTACCTAGAGCAATCTACACATTTAATGCAATCTCTATCAAAATACCATCCACTTTTTTCAAAGAAATGGAATAAATAATCCTAAAATTTGTATGGAACCAGAAAAGACCCTGAATAGCCAGAAGAATGTTGAAAAAGAAAAGCAAAGCTGGTGGCATCACAATTCCGGACTTCCAGCTCTATTACAAAGCTGTCATCATCAAGACACTATGGTACTGGCACAAAAACAGACACATAGATCAATGGAACAGAATAGAGAGCCCAGAAATGGACCCTCAACTCTATGGTCAACTAATCTTTGACAAAGCAGGAAAGAATGTCCAGTGGAAAAAAGACAGTCTCTTCAACAAATGATGTTGGGAAAATTGGACAGCCACATGCAGAAGAATGAAACTGGACCATTTCCTTACACCACACACAAAAATAGACTCAAAATGGATGAAAGACCTAAATGTGAGACAGGAGTCCATCAAAATCCTAAAGGAGAACACAGGCTGCAACCTCTTCCACCTCAGCTGCAGCAACTTCTTCCTAGAAACATCGCCAAAGGCAAGGGAAGCAAGGGCAAAAATGAACTATTGGGACTTCATCAAGATAAAAAGCTTTTGCACAGCAAAGGAAACAGTCAACAAAACCAAAAGACAACCAACAGAATGGGAGAAGATATTTGCAAATGACATATCAGATAAAGGGCTAGTATCCAAAATCTATAAAGAACTTACCAAACTCAACACCCAAAGAACAAAGAATCCAATCAAGAAATGGACAGAAGACATGAACAGACATTTTTCCAAAGACATCCAAATGGCCAACAGACACATGAAAAAGTGCTCAACATCGCTTGGCATCAGGGAAATCCAAATCAAAACGTCAATGAGATACCACCTCACACCAGTCAGAATGGCTAAAATTAACAAGTCAGGAAATGACAGATGTTGGCGAGGATGCAGAGAAAGGGGAACCCTCCTACACTGTTGGTGGGAATGCAAGCTGGTGCAGCCACTCTGGAAAACAGTATGGAGGTTCCTCAAAAAGTTGAAAATAGAGCTACCATATGATCCAGCAATTGCACTACTGGGTATTTACCCCAAAGATACAAATGTAGGGATCCGAAGGGGTACGTGCACCCCGATGTTTATAGCAGCAATGTCCACAATAGCCAAACTGTGGAAAGAGCCAAGATGTCCATCGACAGATGAATGGATAAAGAAGATGTGGTATATATATACAATGGAATATTATGCAGCCATCAAAAGGAATGAGATCTTGCCATTTGCAACAACGTGGATGGAACTGGAGGGTATTATGCTGAGCGAAATAAGTCAAACAGAGAAAGACATGTATCATATGACCTCACTGATATGAGGAATTCTTAATCTCAGGAAACAAACTGAAGGTTGCTGGAGTGGGGGGTGGGGTGGGAGGGTTGGGGTGACTGGGTGATGGACACTGGGGAGGGTATGTGCTCTGGTAAGCACTGTGAATTGTGCAAGACTGTTGAATCTCAGATCTGTACCTCTGAAACAAATAATGCAATATATGTTAAGAAAAAAAAAAAAAGAAGATAGCAGGAGGGGAAGAATGAAGGGGGGGAAATCGGAGGGGGAGACGAACCATGAGAGATGATGGACTCTGAAAAACAAACTGAGGGTTCTAGAGGGGAGGAGGGTGGGAGGATGGGTTAGCCTGGTGTTGGGTATTAAAGAGGGCACATTCTGCATGGAGCACTGGGTGTTATGTACAAACAATGAATCATGGAACACTACATCTAAAAGTAATGATGTAATGTATGGTGATTAACATAACAATAAAAAATTAAAAAAAAAAAACCCTCAATGAGATACCACCTCACACCAGTCAGCATGGCTAAAATTAACAAGTCAGGAAACGACAAATGCTGGTGAGGATGCAGAGAAAGGGGAACCTTCCTACACTGTTGGTGGGAATGCAAGCTGGTGCAGCGACTCTGGAAAAGAGTATAGAGGTTCCTCAAAAAGTTGAAAATAGAGCTACCGTACGACCCAGCAATTGTACTACTGGGTATTTACCCCAAAGATACAAATGTAGTGATCGGAAGGGGTACATGCACCCCAATGTTTATAGCAGCAAAGTCCACAATAGCCAAACTATGGAAAGAGCCCAGATGTCCATCAACAGATGAATGGATAAAGAAGATGTGGTATATATATACAACGGAATATTATGCAGCCATCAAAAAAATGAAATCTTGCCATTTGCAATGAAGTGGATGGAACTAGAGGGTATTATGCTAAGCGAAATAAGTCAATCAGAGAAAGACATGTATCATATGATCTCACTGATAATGAGGAATTCTTAATCTCAGGAAACAAACTGAGGGTTGCTGGAGTGCTGGAGGGATGGGGTGGCTGGGTGATGGACATTGGGGAGGGTATGTTCCACGGTGAGTGCTGTGAATTGTGTAAGACTGGTGAATCACAGACCTGTACTTCTGAAACAAATAATACATTATATGTTAAAAAAAAGAGAGAAGAAGATAGTAGCAAGGGAAAAATGAAGGGGGGGAGGCATCAGGGGGGAGACGAACCATGAGAGACTATGGACTCTGAGAAACAAACTGAGGGTTCTAGAGCGGAGGGGGGTTGGAGGAACTGGAGGGTATTATGCTGAGCAAAATAAGTCAAACAGAGAAAGACATGTATCATATGACTTCACTGATATGAGGAATTCTTAATCTCAGGAAACAAACTGAAGGTTGCTGGAGTGGGGGGTGGGGTTCTAATCCTCCGGTTAGCCCAGTGATGGGTATCAAAGAGGGCACGTATTGAATGGAGCACTGGGTGTTATATGCAAACAATAAATCATGGAATGCTACATCAAAAACTAATGAGATAATGAATGGTGATTAACATAATAAAATTTAAAAAAAAAAGAAAAGGCCTGATGCCACACACCCTCACCCACTCACTGTACAAATGGGGAAACTGAGGCTGGGGAGCTAAAGAAGGAACTGTCAGCACCAGGACTGAACCCAGGCCAGTTGGGGTCCACCCTGCACTGCCTCTGTGTCTCTTGGCTCCTGGGACTCCCCTCGGCACCCTGACCACCCCTGAAGAGGCCCTAGAGGAAGACCCTCCCTTGTTTTTCTGTGTTCCCCTCACCCTCAGCATGGTACCCCACACGGGACCGTAAACATTTGCTGAAACCAAGAGTGGGGACAGGGACGTCCTCCCTGGGCAGGCTCGGTCCCCCACCCCACAAGCCTCTGCACACATATCCTGGGTGCCTGGCTCTGGCTCACCTCCTTCAGTGCTTCCCTCGATGTCACCTGCTTCCCGGACCCCCAAGTCCCCCTCCTGTCACACTCTCCCCCACCCACACGAGGTCTCCTCATGGTGCTCATCCCCCCCAGCATTGTCCTCTGTGTCCCACCCCAGGTGCTCATCCCCCCCAGCATTGTCCTCTGTGTCCCACCCCAGGTGCTCATCCCCCCCAGCATTGTCCTCTCTGTCCCCCCCAAACAGCAGCTGAATCCCCTGCACCTAGAACAGCCTAGGGCATGTCAGGTACCCAGCACGCTGTTGGGTGGGAGAGTGACTGAGTGAACGGGCCTCAGTTTCCCCATCTGGAAAAGGGGGCAGTCACTCTCAGTGATCCTCAGGGTCTCTCCCAGGCCCATCCCCCACAGGCTCTGTCTCTCTGGGAAGCCGGGAGGACCAGGAAGGCTGGAAGGGTGGCGATGGGTGCAGGCCTGAGTGGGCGCCGGCAGTGGGGACAGCGAGGCCCCCCCAGCAGGGCTGGGCTGCATGTTTCGTCCCACACCGGGTGCCCCACTTACATTGCGATGCCGGCCAGGAGCCTCCTGTGCGGTTATTAAATCGTGATGTGACTGTAGGTGTATGATTGTCAGAGGGGGTTTTACATATTTTGGTAAATCTGTAAATATGGAGTATAATTACCCATCATTAGCATATGCTTATGTTCTGCATAAGTGCATATTGTTCCCCGAGAATGCAAGTTGCCAACTCACCACCAAGTTGTGGTGACACCAGCCTGAAGATTGTGTGCCCCCCCATCACTGGGGTGGACCATTCATCCATTCGGACACTCCATTCGGACACTGGAAGGTGTCCATTCATCATCCTGGAGGAGAAGGGCAGCCAGGATGGTGGGCAAATCTCCCCCGGGCAGGTTCTGGGGCCCTGAGCTCCCGAGGGACAGAGATCGGGGTGAGAAGATGGATCAGGCGCAGCCACCAGCCTGAGACCCGGGGACGGGCAGCAGGGCCAGGAGGGGTCACCTGAGCACCTGCCTGTGCCGGCTCCCGCCAGGCCCCGCAGTGGCTCAGAGCACGGTGGCTGGCATCTGTTTGCCCGCACTTGACCTGGGGTCACCGTCCTGCGCCCCAGCTGTAAAATGGGGACGGGGCGGCTCGTCACGGGGTGGCTGGGAGAAGTCAGTGCTCGAGCACAAGTGAGGGGCGCCCAGCACACGGAGGAAGCACTCACGCGTGTGAACTCCTCTTCTGCTCTGTCACCCCCGGGACGGTCACAGAGGAGGCACTACGGGCCCACTTCTCAGACGGGGCTCATCGCGGCCACAGCTAACAGCTGTTAACACCCCCTCCCACCGGGTGCCTCCACGCACGACCTTGGCACCTGCACGACCCCCCCTCAGCAGGTGCTGTCGTGGCCCTGACTCCACAGGGGAGGAGGCTGTGCGTGGACCGGATCCCACGGCCCATGGAGGACTGAGGCTCAGTGCAGGGCTTTCAGCCCCCAAGGACTGGGCTTGGCCACCAGCCCCAACCCCACCCTGCCCGGGACACTCCATCGCAGCACTGAGGAGAAGGTGGTGGACACGGGCGGCTGCCCACCCCGCAGCCCACCGCTCCTTCCTTCACTTGCAGAGCCCTGGGTTCCTTCTGCAGCAACAGACCTGGTGGGCCTCCTCAGCCCAGGGGTGAAGCCATGCCCAGCACGCCGTCCCCTAAAATCCAGACATGGCTTTAGGAGTGGGGCTGTGACCCAGATCCGGTCATTGAGGTGTGAGGGAAATCTGCTGGTGGAGGGAGAGCTCCTGGGAAATATTTTCCTGCCTCACTCTACTCCCCTCCTCTAGACTTGAATGTTGGCCTGTGAGACGATGTTTGGAGCTGTGGCAGCCGTCTTGCTACCATGAGGCAAGAAGTTAAGGTAAAAGGCCAACATAGCTGAGGATGATAAACAGTTAAGAGGAAAAGACCCTGATTTGTTGACATCACTGAGCATGTGACCAACCCTGGAACTGCCTCTCTCCAGACATCTTTTTGCTCATGATCATTACATGTCTCAGTTGTTTGAGCCATTGTTGTTGGATTTCTGTTCCTTGATATTCAACACTTCCTAACTGATGGAAGCTCCTACTATGTGCCCAGCTCATGTCTCTTACAACCCACCCCCACACACACACACACAGAGTCACAGCTATTTGTCTATACTTCTGTCTCCCATGTCAGACCCTGGATCAACATGGCCAAGGATAATGGCCATAGAAGAGGGAGAAAATGTCTGGATCTTTGTTGACATCTCTGACCTTCTGACCAACCGTAGAGCCCCTCCAGACATCTGCCCATGGGAGGTCATTTCATATCTCAATGGCTTGAGCCACTGTTGTTGAGTTCTTTTATTACTTGGGGCTCAAGATATCCAAACTGACGTGGCACCCCACTATATGCCAGGCACCCAGCTATTATCCCGCTTCGTTCCCCTTACCCATCCTTGAACTCTTAGAGGGCAGAAGTTGTGTCTCGCTGACTCTGGACCTCCCCTGCCCTGGGGACTATTAGGGCATGGCACATGGTCAGCCCAATCCCACATGCTGAGTAACAAGTAAATGAGGAGCAGATGCACAAATGGATGAACGAACAAACAAATGAATAGATGGATGAGCAAAATGGATCTGAAAATGCTTTGCCAACTGTGAAGTGCTGGGCCCAAATGCAGGATTCAGATCTGAAAAGGTGGGAGGAGGTGAGGAATGGAAGAGGGGCAGGGTGGAGAGCGGGGATTAGAGGAAAAGCAGCAGTCCCCGGCTCCAGCAGGGGTGAGGCACGGCCATCCTCCCGGACGCCCCCTGCCCCTCCCCGCTGCTGCACAGACCACAGCCGCCAGGTCCGTGAATCCCCCCGCCGACCCCGCGCGCAGTCCTCCCCTGGGCTGCTGAGCCTCTGACGGGAAGCGCCTCTCTCCCCAGGCAGTGTCATTTTCCCCCCTAAAAACTGTCCTGAGAAACCCATGGTTACCATGACCCCAACCGTGCTTTCTTTGCTGCGTTATTCTGTAAGAGGCCAAGGATGAGGCACCAGAAGAAGAGGCCGCGGGAAAATGAGGACCCAACACGCAGGGTGAACAGGCTTGAAAATTTCAGCTCCAGGTTTTGCAGTGATTAAAGGATCATTTCAAATGAATTTTGCCATCAGAGAAAGAGATTTGTCTCCCCCAAAATGCTTTACTTTGACAGTTGGCTTCAAGGGGTTTGGCAGAATTCGTTTTGGGAACAGACAAGATCAAAGCATGAAACAAAACACAGGCCACCATGAGAACTCTGTTAACCACTTGACATAATTGTGTTTCTTCCAGAGTTGGACTTTTGGCAAAACTGAGTCATTTCCTTTCCGCTGACGTCTGATATTTGTGGAGTCTGGAAAAGGTCCTGGGGGGTGGCGGTCAGCAGGCAGGCAGAGGCCTCCCTCCTCTGCCCTTGGGCTCAGAGTCACCCCGGGGAAGCCAGCAGAGGAGAGCCCTTAACACTAGCAGCCCTGGGACTGACCTGTGCTTCCAGTCAGAGCCTCCCGGGGCTCTGCAGCCCGAGCTCCCCCCATCTCCATGCCAGAGGGTATATTTGGAGCTGGACAGTGACCCCGCACCCCCATTCTACCTGCCTGATCAACACCCCCCATGAAACACACATACACTTTCAGCATCACCTTGGCAACTGGTTGTTCCAAGTGGGGCCTGAGCCCTGCCCCCACCCCCACCTCCCCACTGTGGCATCTCCAGGCCCATTAAACAGGCAATTTACGGGCCTGACACACAGATTTGTATGAGTTGCACCAAGATCAATTTTAACTCCTCCTCTAAGATTATACCCTTGAACTTCTCCTTCCCCTCAGAGAGATCTGAGCACTCCGCTTGTCAATTACCTGCCTGCCCACCTCCCACCTGCCTGCCCACCTCCCACCTGCCTGCCTACCTCCCACCTGCCTGATCACCTCCCACCTGCCTGATCACCTCCTACCTGCCTGCCCACCTCCCACCTGCCTGATCACCTCCTACCAGGCTGCAGAGAAACTGTATTCATTCACTGATTCACTTACTCATTCAGCAATTCTTAAGGAACAGAAGAGAGATAAAAGTAAATAAAGTACTCCTCACCCTCTAGAATTTTATAACCTGTTTCTTATGCTAATGAATCCTGGGGTCAGGACCTTTCCTAGCTGGTCTAAAGGTCAGGGTGGAGGAGCTGGGGGGACCCCAAGAAGAACTTTGGGAGGAAGGCAGTATGGTGCAGTGGTTACAGCACAGACTGCAGTGACAGACCTGGAATCGAACCCCAGCTCCAGGGTTCACCAGCTGTGTGTCCTCAGGTAAATAGCTTAACCTCTCTGAGCCTCAGGTTCCTCATCTGAGAAGTGGTGGAGGCCCTGGTCCGGGTGAGCTGGGGGTCAGCACGGGAAACGCTGTGCTCCGAGCCTGGCATGAGGGGAGCGCTCACTTCCGAGCAGCTTTATTCTCTTGGCGACATTCGAGCTTTGGAGAAAGAAACAGGCGGGCCTGGGTCAAAATGCTGTCCCTGCCGCTTCCTGCCTCACTGAACCTCTCAGAGCCTCAGCTTCCTCCTCCGTGAAATGGGAAAGCACAGCCTCAGCCTTGGGATGAGATGGGGCCGGAACTGGCAATGGAGGGGGTGAATCGGACGCGCAAAGCGTTGCCCAGGTTCTGGGGACCTGTAGGGATGGGGAGCTCACCACCCCCCCGACTGGAGGGCGAGTTCCAGGGCTGATTGTGGAGGGCAAGGCAAGGAGCCCCACGCTGCCGCAGCTCCCGGCACCAGCCCTGCAGGGCAGCCCAGGGCCACCTCTGGACAGGTGCCCTCAGCCCTGCGGGAGCGGTTTCCATGGAACCTCCGGCCTCCATGGGACACAGGGAATCTGTGCGTTAGAGAATATAAAATAGCAAAATATTAAAAAAACAAAGATTCCATTTATCAACTTCTCTTTGAACCATCTAAAAAAAAAAAAATCTAAACCATAAACATGATTGCCCTTTAATTTCTGATTCCAGGGGTGGTCCAGCTCTTGAATGTGGCTCTCTGACAGAGCCAGGAAGAACAGTGACCTCAGCCCCTCAGCAGTCATTTTGGGGCAACACTGTGTGGTGAGGAGACACTTGCTCTGGGATCCCTATCCATCCATCTTGCTGTGTGACCTTGGGAAACCAAGCTCCTTCTCTGGGCCTTTAAAAGATCTGATCAGCAGACAACACGTAATTGTGTTGGGGGTGGTGATGGGAGGGGTATTGTGTAGGGAGGGATGGAAAAGACAAGGGGGAAAAAAGGCAGGAAGGAACCTCTTACACCTGGAAAGGTGAGGAAGGCTGCACCTCTGTGACCACGACCTTCCGCCAGACCTGGCTCCTGGGTTCTGACTGCCCCGGAGCCTTCGCCTTCCTCCAGGAGCCCTGCGGGTCATCCTCAACCCTCCCACTGCCTCCCTGAACCCTGCAACCAGCCCACCCCCAGTCGTTGTGGTCCAGACTCTCTCCAAGTCCACTGCCTCTTCTCACCTAGCACCTGCCACCTGGACCTTTCTGCAGCCTCCTCCCCGACTCCTGCACCTCTGTCTTCTGACCACTGGCCGGAGAGAGTGGTTTCTCTGAGGAAATCTGCCCATGCTTCCCTCATACCCTTTAGGAGCTCCCCAGTGCTTTGAAGATAAACAGAACTGCTCCCCCACGGCCGACCTGGCCCAGCACCTCTCCTCCTGCCTCACCTGCTTCCTCTTTTCCCATCACACCTTCCCCCGGCCTCAGGGACCACCATTCAGGCCCTGAATGCACCACCACCCTCCCTCCCACCACAGGGCCTTTGCACGTGCTGTCCCCATGGCAGGGAGCCCACCTCCTCCTCATCTCCCCAGAGCTTCCGCTCCTCACCCCTCAGATCTCAGTGCAGGTGTCCCCTCCTCAGGGAAGCCCTCCTTCACCTTCCTGACAAAGTGGAGACCTGGGAAGCTCGTCCTCAGCACACTGGTCACAGGGCAGCTTGCCGGGTGTTTGGTGAACCTCTGTGCCCCCCACGGGCTGTGAGCTCTGGGCCAGGGAGTGTCATCTGTGGGGTTCAAGGCTGGAGCCCCCAGAACAGCACCTGGTCCCCAACCCGCCACACGCTTCAGGCTCCGCTGCCTGTGCCCTGCTGTCCCCTCTCCTCCCCTCCCCTGAAACTCAAGCCCCCTTCAAGGCTCAGCTCAAGGGTCACCTCCTCCAGGAGGCCCTCTCTGGTTCCCTTTGGTGCCCTCTCTGCTCGTCCCTCCTCCATCCCTGGAAAACCCAGCTTCTGTCCCCTGACAGAGATTGTTTCAGTGTCACCGCCAGACCCTGAGCCACTGGAGGTGACTGGACCCTGAGCCACTGGAGATGACTGGAGGTTTTCTTC
Organism: Halichoerus grypus; assembly: GCF_964656455.1. Lineage (NCBI taxonomy): Eukaryota > Metazoa > Chordata > Mammalia > Carnivora > Phocidae > Halichoerus > Halichoerus grypus. Next base: position 165,507,374 of record NC_135716.1, read on the forward strand.
TCTCCCTGATGCCTGGCACACAGCAGCTTGCAAAGTGGGCTGGACGGATGGGGGGTGGAGGAGGAAGAGAAGGAGGGAGGGAAGGAGGGGGGAGGGAGGGAGGGAGGGATGCAGTACCAGCCCCCATTTATTCGGGGCCCACCGTGTGCCAGGCACCATGCTAACCACTCCAGCGTTGCTTCAGTAAATCCTCCCGCCACCTTGTCCCGTGCACTGACGTGCACCCATATTCCAGATGTGGACGTGAGGCTCAGGAGGTTGGGACACTCGCCCAAGGTCAGGCAGCAAGTAAACTGAGGCAGGAGAACCCTTCCTGCTGCCTCCATCCGATGCCTCTCACAGTCCTCCTGGGCTGAGCCCACACTTCACAGCTACATCCAGAGCGTCCTTGCTGATCCTGCCATCACTGGGGACCCATGACGGCTGCTTTGGCTGAAAGTCATGATCACAAACATCCAGGCTTAGTTCTAGGGCAACAAAGAAGGACTCACCAAGAGTGTCTGCAAGAGTGTGTCTAAGAGAGTCTCTTCACTCACAGGAGACACTCCTGGTCCCACTCGTGGCCCCCTGGCTGTCCCCAGCATCAGCAGAGACCCCTCTCAAGCCCACGTAGCTGCTGACAGTTCCCTCTCCTCAGCCCCAGGGTGATCTATGGATCACAGTGAGGCTCTTCTGTGTGTCTGATCAGGGGCCACATGGCCACTCAAATCCCTGAGATGCTAGGGAGGGGAGGCGAAATCTCAGAGAAAAGCAAAAGAAGGGAAACAGGAATGTGTCAGGGAGATTAATCTGCTGCTCAGACATGAAAGAAACATGTTCAATTATATTTTGTTTCGTTTCATTGGAATGTACACATCGTAGTTAGCTGCCTGCAAGTCTCTGATTACCCAGAGAGAAAGCACAATGAAAGGCAAGAGAATAAAAACACAGACAAGAACAAGAAGATCCTGAAACTGGAATGACTGAGAAAGAAGCAAGCCAGCCCGAGACGAAAGCAGCCGCTCGGCACCGAGGCCCTCCCAGCACCGACCCTGGGGCCCGGTGGCCACCCCACCCGCCAGCCCCGCGTCCCCATCGCTGGCATCGCGCAAGTCAGGAGGCCCTGCTGCCCTCCCAGAGCTGCCCCCGCTTGCTGTGGGAGAAGCCCGGCACCTTCTGAGGTCACAGAAGTGGGGAAGGGGCGGAGAGAAGAGCAAGAGGGGATCGCACTGGTCCCAGCCCGGGGCAGGGGGAGACCACAGACAGAGCACCTGGGAGGTGTGCCCCCTCAGCAGGTCTGTTAGTAAATCTGGGCCAAAGGTACCTGATGAACAAGACAGCCCTCCTCCCTTCCAGAGTTTTCTCTCCCTAAAAGAAAGAGGGTCTTGGAGAAAGAAGGGTTCCTGGAGCCTCCAGTTTCCTGACCACTGATTCTACCTATGCTAGAATTTGGAAACCCATGGGAGGGTGCACCAGGCCGAGAAGCTGGGAAGAGACCACCCCCTTCCCCCATGCCTGCTCAGTGTGTGTGTGTGTGTGTGTGTGTGTGCGCGCGCCCGCGCACATCCGGTCATGGGCTGCCACACCGGCCTCCCCCTGACCAGTACCTTCAGCCCCATCTGGGCCAGGGTCCCTGCACATGAGCTACGCAGCTTGTGCTCCAAGCCAGAGGCCAGATGTTATCTTCTCTGCAAGAGTCACTGCCCAGCCCAGCCCAAGTTCAAATTCAGCAACTCCTTACTCTGTCACCTCAGACAAATAGCTCAGCTTCTCTGACTCCGGCCTCCTCACTGCGACACGGGACCAACAGTCCTGCGTCAGAATGAAATGAGATGGGGCAGGCAGTGCCTGGCCAGAGGAAGCGCTCAGTGTATGTGTGTTGTTATGATTCCACACCTGCCCTCCATCCTTCAAAACAGCTCAGGCACACCTGCTGGCAGGGCAGCTGACTGCCCAGCTCTGGGGAGAGCCATCCATGTCATCGCACAGGGGTGAGTTGTGTAGTACACAGCCTGTGCAACAGGACATTGTGGCCCTCGATTCTGGGAAGCTTCTCCTGACTGGCTCGGCTTGGTCAGGGGCCACTCCCTCCTCTGTCGCATCCCCTCTCCTCACCAGACTGTGAGTTCCGTGAAGACAGGGACCTTGTCTTACCCACCCTGGTGTCCCCGCGCCCAGCTCAGAACCTGGTCCCCCGTGGGGCAGACACCAGCAGCAATTTACTAATTTCAGGAATTGCCAGCAACCATTCCCACAACTAGTAAACAGCTGAGCAGGGATTTATGCCTGAATTTCAGCTCCAAGGTTCCTCACTGCGGTCCAGCGAGGTCAAGTAGCTGAGTAGTTAAACCTACTCTACGTTGACACTTGCAAAGCCAGACATCTGAAGGTAGCCAATTAGACAGGCCCAGGGTCCATATGTACAATCCCCATTTCTCATCGCCAAGTACGTGGCCCGGCGAGACCCTTGTCCCCTCCCCCTCTCCGGGTCAGGACGGGCTGAGATCTCTAGGAGACACAGTGAGGGTTTCTGCCTCAAACATACTGACTTCTTTGGAATTGCTCAAGGTGTGAAGGCTTATTTTTTAGGCCATATCGAAATGCTCTGATATCACCCCAAACAGCACATCAGACGCTCCTGCTAGCCACCCAAGAGAGAAAAATGTCGCAAACGTGGGGCACAAACAGGGGTGATGAGCTGCAGACCCCGACCAGCAGGGACGGGGAGCTCTGGGAGCGGGAGAGCCTCAGCCTTCTCCCCCACCCCCACCCCCTAAGGGTTGTGCGGGGCTCGGGGCTGGGCACCTGCTCACCTCGGGCATTTTGCTTTTGTCCGTCGCTGGCTCCTTATGACGCTGCCGGAAGCAAATGCCCCAGGAAGGGGGCATCAGGCTCAGGTGGCCTTTGGGGGCAGCTGGGGTGTCTGTGCTGGGTCCTGAGCTGTGCTCGAGGATGCAGGGATGCCGGATGCTTTCCTGTGGGGCGGGGGGGGGGGGAGGAAGACGTCAACCAGGTCGAGGGAGGGACCACCAAACTTGCCGCTGATTGTCTATCTGCTGTGTCCTGGGCCCTGTTCTAAGGACTTATTTGTATTAACTCACTAAATCCTCACAATTACCCCCGCGAGTGCGAGGTAGATACTACTATTCCCATCTTACAGATGAGGAAACTGAGGCACCTGATCATCATCCAGTAAATGGCAGGGCCAGGTTTCAGGCTGGAGGGTCTGGCCCCCTTCATGCCATGAGCAGGGAGAGGGAACAGTAGTTACAAAGGCTCAGAGGCGAGAGCGAGGGAATGGCGGACTCAGGACCTGGAAGCAGCTCAGTCTGGCCTGGAGGGACAAGGTGGGGAGCTGGGAGCTGGCCCATGGAGGGCCAGGCACCAAGTTAGGGAGTGTGGACCCCCAGAGTCACTGCCCTGGGCAGGAGGACAGGGACAAAGGTTTGCCCGCCCCATGCTGGGTGGGTGACTTTTCTGTGCATCTGACCCACCCCCGGGGGCTGTGTCATTGTCATCTCTGGGCCCCCAGACCCGGGCACAGGAGGGGCATGAAGCACGTGCTGAACTGAACTGACTGAAGGTCATTTGTTTTCTCCCCCGTCATGCTCAGCCCTGGGCAGGCACCCCGGGGCTGAGACACAAGGCCCTGCCCTGGTTTCTGACTCATGGTGGGGCTCCTTCCCCCCCCCCCACCTTCAAATGTAGATGGGGCCTGTGACCCGCTCTGGCCAAGGAGATGTGAGAGGCTGTGTCTGTCACTTGGAGGGAACTTTAAGAGCCAAGCGCCCAGTGGGCTGAGGTGGTCAAAGAACGCTGTGTCAGCCCAGAGTGACACTGGTGAGCCCTGGCGACCCACCCTGAGCGTGTCAGCGCCGAGAGAGAGACTTCCTCTTGTGTTGGGGATGCTGTGGCTGGAGCCCAGCCCAGACCTTCCAACTGATGTCACTGCTGGAACCATGTCACCCTAGAAGGTACAGATGACTGTGAGGAGGGGGGAGACCGGCGCTCCCCAGCCTCCAGACCCCCTCCACCCATGGATGCCGGTCCCTGTGGGACAGGCCACTCGACACCTCCCCAGTCATAGGGGTGGGAGGGTCCTGCCAGCATCGGGAGGCCAACTCCCTCAGTTCTGACTCACCCAGACCTGGGCCAGACTGGCATGTTCTGTTCCAATGTGTGGATCACCCGAGAGCCTCTGGGCTCCTTACTCCTCTCTGTTTCCTCATCGTTCAACAAAGAACCCTTCAGAAGATGGAGTCTGTGCCAGGCATGCACTGGGCACTGAGAGTGCCCCAGGGAGCAGGACCCACACAGCCCCTGCCCTCCCAGAGCTCACAGACTCGTGTGGGTGACAGTTGGTACCAGTGAACACCCCACGGAAAAGAATTACAGATGGTGCTGAGGGGGACAAGGGAAAAAACCAGGGCTTGGGAGAGGCTATCAGGGAAGGGAAACCAAGTCAGCAAGTAGGGTTAGAGGGTCACATTTGGGCTGAGACCCAAAGATAAGAGGGACCAGCCAAGTGAAGAAAGGATAGGAAAAGGCATTCCATGTGGTAAGAACTGCATATACAAATGTCCTGTGGCAGGAAGGGGCCTGGAGAGAAGTAGCAGAGAGCAGGGGAGAGGGGAGGGAGCCGGGGCAGGGAATAGACAGGAGCTGGACCACACAGGCCTTAGGGAGGAGTCTGCAGTTGATCTTGGGATCAAGGAGAAGCCTGAGAGTCCTCAGCTTCAGGAGTCGGGACGGGAGGGAAATGACCAATTCATATTCAGAAGAACATTCTCTGGGCCCAGGGCTTAGCACAGGGCCTGGCATACAGTGGTGCTCAATAAATGCTTGCTGACAATGACATCACATGAAAGAAGCAGAGAGACTCTTTCGGGCAATATTGACTGGCCCTGGTCAGTCTATGTGCTCTCTACCCCCGGTGAGGACTGTCCACTCGAGGACGGGGAGGAGCTGGTGTTTGGGAAGAATCTGCCACCTGCCTGGACCCCTGGGCTTCTCAGGTGACCTCAATGAGGGCCCCATGAGAGTGCACACAGATGGCCCCCGTGAGGTACTGAGGTTGTTTTTACAATGAAACAGGTCCAAAATGAAAACACTCCAACCCTGACGCCAGCACATGTGAATCCGGATTCGCATTAACAAGGGCATCAAGAAATATCTCAATGTGGAAATCAATGGACAGTCATGAAAAGAATTACTAGCTGAATAATGAGGAAGGACAAGTCAATATAACTAAGTAAATGAGGAGGAAAAAATCCACAACTCACCCGATTATAGGATAGGAGACACCGAGTTGATAAAACCATGACATTGAATTATGAGGAAACAGGCAACTTAACAAAAGAGGCAGAAACCAGCTGATGTGCTGGCAAACCATGCTGAGGGAACCTCAGAGCCTGTGGCCGGCCCTGAGCATTTTCTAGCCATGTAAGTGATTCCAGAAGCCCGGCCTGCATCCCAGAGTGAGCCCTGGGACTGGCCCCTCAGCCCAGCCCTGCCCTCGCTGTGCTCCCTGAGCTCAGCCTCCCCAACACCTTCTCCGGACCACAGGCTGGTCTGTCCTGCCCACCTCTCCACCTCCTCCAGGAAGTCTGCCCTGATTACTCCAGGCCCCAGTCACCCCAACTCTGACCTCAACCCATCTCCCCGCAAATATCAGGTGGTCTCGGCAAAATGTGAGATTAACAGTTTACAGAGCACATAGCAGATGTTAGATTCAAATTCTCTTTCCCGTAGAAGGTGACCTCATCTGGCATTTCTGAAGCTTTCTAAAGTTGGCAAAACCCCGCACCTCCTTCATCGATTCTCAGAGCCCCGAGCAGCAGGCAGGAGTGTGAGCTCCAGAGCCAGAATCCCAGTGTTCAAATCCTGCCTCCACCACTTCCTAGTTGGCCTTGAACAAGTTATTCCCCCTGTCTGAGCCTGTTTCCTCACCTGTAAGCCAGGACTAACAATGATATCTCCCTTGCGGGATTATTGCAAAGCATGTAGAACAGAGCCTGGCCTGTGAAAGTCCCTCAGCCGTGTCTGACACCTTATCAGCCCTCCCATTTTACAGGTGAGGAAGCCGAGGCACACAGAGGGGACATGACCTCCTATGTCCTCACAGCCAGTGGCTGGACCAGGATTCAGAGTGTTGTAACTTCTGCAGTGTTGTAACTTCTCCAGTGGCAGGGAAGGGGTAAGGGGGAGATGCTTTATCCACCAGCTTCATCAGCAGGGAGCCCCTCCTCCCACCCAAGCCCACACAGGGCCAGACCCAGCCGTATGGGCCACCCGGGAGAAGGGGGTCGGTAAGCACCCTGATGACTGACCACATGCCCCACACAGTACGAAGCATTGGCCATCACTCTATTCCCACTTCACAGAGGGGCAAACTGAGGCTCAGAGGGACTAAGGCACACGCCCAGGCTCACACAGACGATGGCCATCAGAGTCATCTCTCTACCTGGGATCCGTCGCCCTGGGACCCTTCCACACATCCCACCCCCACGTGGCATCTCATCTCATCCCACAGCCTCCTCTTTCACAGGCGAGGAAACTGAGGCCCAGGGTGTGCATGGAGCTGACCCAAGGTCCCACAGCCAGCAGGTGGAAGCAGCCCATGGAATTCTGATCCAGGGCTCCCTTTCCCAAACCCACAGAGAAGGTGGTTCCCTCCTCCCTTCCTTGTTCGGAGCCTGCGGGGGACCCGGGCCCACCTGGGGGAGGGGGCTGCAGGACAGGGGCCGGCTGGGCGCTGTGGGGAGGGCAGGTCCCTGGAGATCACCCCTGAGTTCTGAAGTTGCCCAAATTTTGCAGTCCTCAATCCTTTGCAAAGCCAGAGGGCTTAAGGTAGAGCCGGTTCTCAGAGAGCCCTGGAGGGGAGGCAGCAAGTGAAGCTCACTTCCTGGGGTTTATGCCTGGGTTCCTCTTCTCTGACACGTGGAGAGTTATGTGTCTGCATCCAGCCACATCTCTAAGTGGCCAGCAATAAACCCTGTGAAGACAGATTTATGATAAACTCATTATCGTTCCCTCCCCAGGGTCAGAGGTCACATCAATAACTTCCTGCCCACTTTCTCCTGCAGATCTGCCGCAAGGCTGCAAATGTGGTTTAGAAGCTGAAAATCCATCCTCCTTTCCCCATGGAAATCAATTGGAAACCCAGTTGCTAAATCCACCCTACATATAAAAGCCCTTAAACCACAGGACTTTTCTAGACCAGGATGGGCGCTACCTAAGGACATGCCCCCAAAAGACACCCTCCTTGAGTCAGACCAGGCTTCTATCCAGGGTCTGGGTGTGGGGGGGACAGCAGGGGGACACAGAGAGCAGATGACAGTGGGAAACCGGAGCTGGATGTCTCCCTCTCCTCCTACTCAGGGGCCCATTCCAGCTGCGAGTCTCTCTATCGAGGGGGAGAAAGAAGATCAGCTCAGAAAGGGCGGGGGTCTCCCCAGCTTCCACCAAGACCAGGCTGAGGGTGGGGACCATGCCTGAGCATCCTCTCCCTAAGCTGCTCTTGCTGTGTTTAGAGAAGAGAAGACGTCCACGTGGGGGTAGAGCATTGACAGTCCTGTGTCCCCAGAAATGAGGTGACAGTTCCTGTGAGTATTGCCACAGCTCTTGTCGCCTGCTGTTGTCTTGGGTTCTAGAATAGAAGAGAACAGGCCATGTGTGTTTGCTGAGTGAATCGACTGATGGCTTTGGGTGGGTCAGATCCAGATATGGCACCTGGAATTCAGGGGTAATCTCTGAGCAGCTTTGTGCGACAACAATATTGTCCATCACCAACCGTGGCGATTTGAAAAACATTATACATGCTTTGATTTCTCTTCCCACGACTCTTTTGTGCACAATCGTGTATGATGGAAACCACATGATCTCCAGGGCTAGCTGCTAAAAGCAGCTGGAGGAGAAGTCCCACCACCCCTGAAGCTGCCACATTGTGAGAAAGCCCAAGCCGCAGGGAAAGGCTCCGGCCAACAATCACAGCTGAGTCCAGCCTCCAAACCCACCCCACCCCAGCTCAGCCCTCACATAAGTATGTGAACAATCCTCCAGATGCTGTCAACACCCAGCTGTTCAGGTCACCACCAGCCATTCCAACCTTCCCGGCTGAGGCCCCAGACATGGTGGAACGGGGCTTGAACCACCCCTGTGGCATCTCGTCCAAATTCCGGATTCATAAGCTCTGGTTGTTACTTCCGGCCACTAACTTCTGAGTGGTTTGTTATGCAGCTGTGGGTAATCAGACTACCAACCTGGGGCACCAAACACTATTCAAAGTGGTCTGCCTCTGAGCCTCCCCCTTGAAGTTCTCATGCAGTTGACTTTCTTCTCCCGGGAGAGCCCATCAACGCTGAGCACTTCAGCTAGGCTTTGCTGTGTAACAAAGCACCCCAAACCGTAAACACTTAAACCTTAAAAACAATGACAACGTATTATTTCTTACAATCCAGCGGTTGGCTAGGTGGTTTCTTGGCTGGTTTCACCCAGACTTACTCCTGTGCTGCATCCCATCTGGCCTGGGAAGTACAGCCTGGCCTCACTCACTCGGCTAGTGGTCGGATGTCGGCCCGGGTGCCTGAGCTGCCCGCACACCCACTCAGCTGCCAGCTTCCTTGCGTGGAGGTCTCAGGAGAGCATTCCAAGAGGCTGCAGAGCCCTGAAGCCAATTCTCGGGAGGCACACAACATCCTTCCTCTGCATTTGAGGGTGAAAGCCAGCCACAGCCCTGCACAGATTTAAGGTGAGGAGAGTCTATCTCTGTCTTTTTTTTTTTAATTTGTATATGCTATTTATTTTTTCTTTTTTTTCCTTTTTTTTAATTTTATTTTATTATCTTAGGTTAGTCACCATACATTACATCATTAGTTTTTGATGTAGTGTTCCATGATTCATTGTTTGTGCATAACACCCAGTGCTCCATTCAGTACGTGCCCTCTTTAATACCCATCACCAGGCTAACCCATCCCCCCACCCCCCTCCCCTCTAGAACCCTCAGTTTGTTTCTCAGAGTCCATACCCACCCCACCCCAGCTCAGCCCTCACATAAGTATGTGAACAATCCTCCAGATGCTGTCAACACCCAGCTGTTCAGGTCACCACCAGCCATTCCAACCTTCCCGGCTGAGGCCCCCATTGTATATATATACCACCTCTTCTTTATCCATTCATCTGTTGATGGACATCTTGGCTCTATCCATAGTTTGGCTATTGTGGGAGGAGAGTCCATCTCTTGATGGGACAAATGACATGGTTCATCTCCCCCTCCGATTTCCGCCCCCTTCATTTTTCCCTTCCTACTATCTTCTCTCTTTTTTTTTTAACATATAATGTATTATTTGTTTCAGAGGTACAGGTCTGTGATTCAACAGTCTTACACAATTCACAGTGCTCACCATAGCACATACTCTCCCCAATGTCTATCACCCAGCCACCCCATCCCTCCCACCCCCCACCACTCCAGCAACCCTCAGTTTGTTTCCTGAGATTAAGAATTCCTCGTATCAGTGAGATCATATGATACTTGTCTTTCTCTGATTGACTTATTTTGCTTAGCATAATACCCTCCAGTTCCATCCACGTCGTTGCAAATGGCAAGGTTTCAGGTTTTTTGATGGCTGCATAATATTCCATTGTATATATATACCACCTCTTCTTTATCCATTCATCTGTTGATGGACATCTTGGCTCTATCCATAGTTTGGCTATTGTGGGAGGAGAGTCCATCTCTTGATGGGACAAATGACATAGTCACACAGCAAAGGCACACACACAATGGATGGGAGGACACATGGCCATATTTTATCATCTCCCCCCACTGAGGAAGCCCTGCGCAGGTGGGAAGAGACTGTGTGTTCCATGTGGAGAGAGAGGTTCAAGGGTGAGTCTACAACCCCCAAGGGGCTTATTCAGTCCCAAGGGACACCGCTGTGTCCCCAAGAAGAAAGCAGGCACCTGCTCTCTGTCCATGGCGGCCACAGAGCTCCCTGGCGTCAGGGAGCAGGGCTCACACACCTCCCTCCCTAGAGTCAGGTCTACAACATTCCCAGCCCCACGGCCTTCTGCAATGGGTGTGGTTTTGTACCTGCACAAAGTGGGCCCTGGAGCACCTGGGGAGGTGTGGGTGGCAAGGAGGTTTGGCTGTCCGGCTGAGGGTGCCAAGTAGGCTACATCATGGAGGTGGGTAGCGTCCAGTTTCCAGGGGTAACCCGGAAGGAAGATGGCAAGGGAGATAAAAACAGAAAGACGAGCTGAGGGATGGCGTGGGGCAGCAGCAGGTCAGGAAAGGGGATGCCTACGGCCCACTAGAAGCTGGCCGGTGGGGTGAGGTAGCCCCCTCCTCCACAGCCCCCGCCCCGGGAATTGACCACCATGTGGAATGGGGAGCCGAGTCAGTCTTACCTCTATCTTGAAGGTCTCTGAGCTGGGGGACCAGGATCGGCCCCGCTTGGGTCAGGGGCCAAACGTAGACTAACTCACAGTGGCCAGGGGCGGGGACCAGCTCAGGCAAGAGCATGGAAGCCCCCGCCACACTATGTGGAAAGGGATGGGGGCAGGTACCTTGAGGAGAGAGAAGTGGGAAAGCTGCGATCCCCCTGAAGAAAGAGGAGGAAACTGAGGCACAGAGCACAGGAGCTTACCCGACGACACAACAGAGGTCAAGCAGCAGAGCAGAGACTTGAACCCAGGTCCCTCTGGGCTCCGGAGTCTCTGCTCTAACCACGAGGCAGCAGAGCCTCGGGCTACAGACTTAGGAGGCCCTACGAAGGCTAGCGGGGTGGCAGGCCCCAGGGACCAGGCAAAGAGTCCTGAGTCCCAGGGCACGAGGGAAGGCTGACACTCTGCCCTCAGCATCCCTCAGCCCCTCTCAGAGGGTTCGGCTTTGTGAGCATGCCCAGGGCTGATGGCTGAAGTGGGGTCACGTCACGAAGCTTCCACACCTCACAACCAAAGCTGGCATCAGTAAATTACCCCAAATAAAGGGGCTGTTTGCTCAGGAAATCGAGGAGGCAGTAAACAGTTCCCGAAGTAATTAAACACAAGCAGTGGACGTGCCAGGCTTCTCAACGCCGCCAAGCCACTCCCACAGTAGCCTCCCCTCCGCCGGGGGAGACGGAACCACGGCGTTGTCTGTCTGTTGAACTGAGAAACTGAGAGTCAGAGAATCAAAGAAAATCCAGAGAGGACAGGGTAGGGGGAAGGGTGCCTTGGAAACCACTGACTATAAACCCCTAGATTTACAGATAGGGAAACTGAGGCCCAGAGAGGAAGAGAGACCCACTCAAAGATACACGGCAGACTAGAGGCAGAGGTAAGTCTGGAATGCTCCCAGCACACCTAAGGTAGGGTCAAGGTCACGGTGATAGGGTGGAATCTGATGGGTGGTGAATAAGGAAGCTGAAGCTCAGAGAGGGTAGGTAACCAGCCCAAAGACTCACAGTAGGGTAAGTGGTGGAGCAGGGGGTGAACCTGGGTCTGTCCGACAGGTTTTAATTGTGCTCTGCAGCCTTCCTGTCCTTGGCTTCTGGATCAGGACTTAAAGGAGAGGGTTGGGAGAGGTCAGGGAGATCAGATTTCCAGGGGCAAGGGATGACGATCCAGGCTGAGGGAATGAGCAAAGGCATGGAAGTGGGACCCTGTTTGGTATACGTAGCAGCAGTCCTCAAGGTGGCAAGCAAAGTCCCACTCACCCTGCCTCGAAGAGTCAAGGGAATGCATTGGCTCTAGTAACTGAGAAGGCCAGAGAGGGCCAGAGCAAAGCCCGGATATCTCCCTCGGCTCCATCCAGATCCACTTTCACTTCCTTCCACTTTCCCAATCGTGTTTCCTACTGAGGCCCAGACTCATAAAATTGGCTTCAGGTGTGGCTTGATCCAGCAACTCAAACAATGTCACCAGAGACCCAGGTGCTCTTCACCTGGGTCTGCCTTCTGTGACAGCAGTCTCATCTGTAGGTTGTGCATGGTAGCACCCCCTTCCCTCCCCCCATCCCCACCCCACCCATTCCCACCTCTGATACCCCACACTCTCCAAGTCTCACCTCCATGTGTCACACCACTTGAGGGGAAGAATCTCCTTGGGCAGCTGAATGGAAAAACCTGTTTGTCTCCCTGACGCCAGAGAAAACATCTCCACATCTCACTGATTCTGATTTGATTAGTTCCCAACCAAGCCAATAACTGTAGCCAATGGCTAAGTGACTCCAGCTAATCAGGGCCCACCCTGAGGCTGTGAGTGGGCCAATCCCACCCAAACCACATGGTTGAGGATGGAAAAGGGGTCGGCTCCACAGAGGGGAATCCGGGAGAGCCCCGAGGTGCTGAGGCGGAGGGGAGGTAGTCAGGAGTTTGCTGCAATGGTTCAGGGGCGCACTCATAGGCTTGGTGCAGGGCTGGAGGGGGCGAGAAAAAAGAAGTTTCAGGGAGACATGTATAGACATCCACTCCTGCATTCCAGGGCCCAGGTCAGCAACTGAATTACAGAGAAGGCATCCTCTGGCCCTGTACGATTCAGGACCTGGCTCCCCGGCCTTCCCAGACCGTGTTGATGGATAAACAGCAGCTGTGGGGAGTGCAAGCACAGAGCCAGGGCCCAGCAGCCACCCACACCCACAAGTCATGGGGACCGGGCCACAGATGGAGCAAAATTAAGCACACAGATAGGCCTGAGAGGGTAGGATCCTCTCCTGGGGAAAGACAGACAACCATGCAGGACAGGGGAAAGGCCGGGACACTGGAATCTCACGCACCTGGGTGCAAATCTCAACCCTGTTATTCACTCGGTGTGCAATCTTAGGCAAGTTATTGATCTCTCTGAGCCTTGGCTTTCTCATCTGTACAAAGAGGGGTTAAACTTGATTATAGGAACCCACCATTCAAGTCAAATTCTGGGCCACACAGGCTGTGGCTCCAAGACGGATCCCTGAGACCATAATGGCGAAGGTCCTCGCCTAGTTCACCAAGCACCCAACCGGACTTCATCTCCCCCACCCCGCGCCCAGCTTCCAAAGAGGAACCCCAACACGTAATTGTTCAGGTACTGGAGGCAACATGGGCCCCCTTAGGTATTTTGTTGAGCCTTACGCAGAGACTGACCAGAAAACCTGTGGAAAGTAGCGGGGATCAGCAGGTGGTGCTACAGGCAGCAGGAGAGGACGTCTCAGCAGCGCGGCTGAGACCTGCCAACCCAAGGCCCCTCCTTCACTCAAGTCGGCTTGTGCTGATTGGAGTCTCTGGCAGAGGGAGGCGGTCCCCGCCTGGGGGCGCTCCTGGGGGATTTGGACGCCCTGCCTCCCTGACCCGGCCACCCCACTACACTCTGCTTGAGAAAGCGCTTCCGGTCCCCTATGGGGCACCTGTGGAGACTAAACACCATAGGCAGCCCCTCCGGGTCACACCGCACCCAGGTATTCCTATCTTGGGTAGGGCCCCCTCAGGCACTGACCGCAGCGCTGGAAAGGCACCACAGTATTGGCTTTATTAAATGAAAATGAATATTCAAGAGGGAAGCAAGTGTGGCCCCACAGGTGTGTCCCCCTAATATGAAAAGGTGGAACCACATCTTTAGGGGCCACTGTACCTCTCCTCAGTCAGCCACAGGGGCACCCTCCGGCCACCTGGAGATCCCAGTTCTGGTCCCAGGAAGTCCCTCGGGATGGTTGGGTTTGGTTTACTGACCGCTCAGCCAAACCATCAGTTGATGGTTCCACTGGGCAACTGTCCAGCCCTAACAACTCTGGAAGCCCGGACTGAAAGCCATCACTCTTGTCTTCGACACTACTCGTAAAGACGAGACCTGTTATATTTGCACCACCGCTTGGGCTCTAGCTAATGGCCTAGGTATCTGGTCCAGTCCACAGGTGGTGGGTAACGGAGAGATGAGACACCCTTCTGCAGAGCCATGAGCTCTGCAAAGCAATTGCCACAGCCCAACGGGACATCTATAAACCCCTGTGGATGCCATATTCACATGACACTGGATAGAACAAGGTGGCAGATCAGGCCTGGTCAGCCCAGGTGGCCAGCATCGCTGGTGGGATCAATTGCTGGATTGGGCACAGCAATCCTGCCACCACAACCCAATGGACTCCAAACATGTGTCTCCATCTGCATGCCAAGGAGTGACCATGGTACCTGTCAGTAGGCACCACTCTGTAGCTGCTTGCTCTTTGTGGGAAGGGGACTGGCTTGTTTAGTGCCTGTTACAATGTTTGCTCCATGCTCAAAAAGTGCCGAAATCTTAGCCGTGAGCTCCCCAGCTCTCCCATAATCCACTGCGGGCACAGCACCCCCCCCCCCCCCCGGGCCCATCACTGCGCCCTGTAGGGCTGGGGACAGGGCGATCAGTGCAGCTATGTTAATGGTCCTGCTGTCGGCTGTGTGGACTAAGTAACACATGGTCTTGCTCTGACCCACTAAGTCTCAAGTCTACTTGCAGCACCTATGGAGTGGTGGCAGGGTTACCCCTTGCCACCCTCTGTGAAGTTGGGAATCTTCTGGACAGGCCCCGGGGGCCGGAGAACGGACGAGGGAGCTCTCGAAACAGAAGAAGTCTGCAGGAACTGGCGTCTCAGAGCCTGCCAGGATTCTTCCTCCACCCATCTTTCATCGCTGCTTGTTTCTGCTCCGGTCCACACATTCAGTGGCTCTCACCAGACCCAGGCGTGACCCATAAGAACTGGGGAACTGGCCCAAGCATCTACTTTCAGCTCCAGGACCCCAAAAAAGAGAGCTCTCCCTTGAGCTCCAGCGGAAAGTCCCAGAGAGGGCTCGGATTGGCCCATCTCTGAGCCAATCACTGGGGCCCAGAGTGCAATGCTCTGATTGGCCGAGCCTGGGTCACATGTCCATCCCTGCACAGGATGAGGTGAGGTTAAGGAATTGAGAGTTCTCAGAATCACCTGGGGCTGATGGGAAGTTCTCACAAAGGGAGGGAGGGGCTCTTGCTGGGAGAGGAGAGGGGGGACAAAAAAGTTAACAGCCTACTCACCCAACACACACTCTCAAAGTCTGTTCCACCTAGTTAATTTGTACTCACCCTTTCAGACTCAGCCCCACCTCCCCCTCTGCCAGGAACCTCCCCTGACCACTTTCAGGCTCTGTCAGAAGCCCCTCTTGTGTGTCCCTGCAGCATCCCGCACCTACCACGATCACAGCCCTGAGCAGCTGGTACAAGTGTGTCTCCCCCACTGGACGTGACTCCTGGTGGAGGAGGGCAGGGCCCAAACACTCTGGCATGGAGGAGGTTTCAGAAAGTTGTTTGCTGAGCGATTTACACATCTCCTCCTGACCTTTCCTAGGACTCACTAGTAAGGTAGACTGAAATCCTTCAAATAACCAGTCAGTCCAAATGTCAGTACTCGGAGGAAGGGAGAGGGAGGCAAATAGTGTATGGAGCTGGCCCCAGAAGTGACCCACAGGGCTGTTGTGATCATTCTGCCCAAATGGCAACAGGCCCAGGAGCTCTGTGTCACAAGGAGCTGTCCAAGAACTTGGCCACATACAGCAAACTATTGGATAAAAAGAAGGTCCCCTCCCATCTTGTCTCCTGCTGGCTGTTTGCACGAACAGCCACCTGGGACCCACAACCCACATCTTTCCCAGCCTCCTGGGCCCTCAGACAAGACCTGGCCTGCCAAACCCCTTAACCCAGCAATTCCACATACTGATGCTAGAGAAAAAAGTCCCATGTGCACGCAGTGAGGCACACATAAGTATGTTTGTTGCAATAAATTTTATAGAGAGAGAAAAAATGGAAACCATCTGAATATCTGGAGGGGAATGATTTAGGAAGGAAGGGAAAGAGGGAGGGAAGAGATCCAAGCAATTGAACATGACATGTGCCTTGTGAAAGAGGTAGCTCATCTTTTTGGAAAGATGTCAGTGATTTCAAATGATAAAAAGTGAGATACAAAACAGCATATATAGTATGATAGCTTTTATGCTTTTAAAAACATGCATAGCTCACCATACAATTATATGTGCAGAAATGCATATTAAAAGGGTCTGTGCAGATTACACACCACGCTGATAACATGCACTATGGGGAGGAGTTTGACAAATGGAGGTGATTATGAAGGAGGATAGAACAGAGGCACTTTCCCGTTATCTGAATTCTTGAATGTGAAATAATGAGAATGTCTGCATGCAGCCCTTGTGTAATTAAAAATCATTTTAAGTGAATGAGGGAAATGGCAGGATACACTCATTGCAACATTTTTATAATAGCAGAAAAGCCAAAAACAACCTAAATATTCATCTATAGGGAACTCACTGGATAAATGATGGTGCCTATGGCAACAGAACACCAGGCAGCCAGTGAAGGAATGGAGCAGGGCCATGTGGGAAGATATTCTTAAATGAAAAAGCAACTTGAATAAAGTGTGTATGGTATAATCCCATTTTTGTAAAGAAAGAATATGTAGAATACAGTTTTCCCCTGCTATCCAAAAGTAGAGCGTTACAATGAAGCCATCCCTAAGCCCAAATGGTGTAAATCGAAGAAGCAATTACTGTTCATTTATTATTTTGAGCATTCCCATACCCCAAAAATAACCTCTCTTAAGCTTTTCTGATACCTTAGGACACATCTCACTGACAGGTGCCCAAAATAAATGAAGATAAAGCACAGATGCTCCCAGACACAGTTCAAAGCTATGGCAGCTTGATGCTGAGATGCTGAGTGTAGCTCCAGGGGAAGGAGTTTGGCAGGACCACTCTCTCTGCTCAGGGTGCACGCTGCTCACCGCAAAATAAATGCTAAACGCTAATTTCACTTTCCACCTTTTCTCATAAAAGTGAAAATCCTCTTGGATTTCTTTTGGTCATCGAATACAGGTGTGAATGTAAGTCTTTTGTAAAAGCAAAGTGATGTAATAGAAAGTATACTTATATTGAAGTGTAACTGAAATGCAAACAACTGAACATATTTAAAGTGTAAAATTGCATAAGTTTTGATATACATACACACCCACGAAACCATCACCACAATCAAGATAATGAGCATATCCATCACCTCCAATAGTTTCCTCATGCCCCTTGGTAATCCATCCCTCCTGGTCCCCAGCCCAAGCAAACATTGGTTTGCTTTCTGTCCCTATAGATTAGTTCACATTTCCTAGAATTTACCATAAATGAATTCACACAATATGTGTGCTTTTTTGTCTACTCCTTCCACTCAACGTAATTATTTGGTGATTTACCATGTTGATAAATGTATCAAGAGTTCATGCCCTTTTATTGCTGAGTAGTGTAACCTTGTCTGATTTATATAAATCTTTTGCTAGATTTATCCTTATGTATTTTGTATTTTTATGCCATTATAAATAAGATATTTTAATTTAAATTTTCTATTTGTTCATTGCTATTGAAATAATCTTTTTTAATTTTTTAATATGATGAGTTACATTTATATTGTATAATGGATGTAGGATTACTCGAGTTATCTATTTCTTCTTGAGTGAGTTTTGGTCTTCTGTGTCCTTCTTGAGTGAGTTTTGGGCTTCTGTGCCCATTCCATATAACAACTCTGTGTGCATAGTTATTCATAGTATTCCCTTATTATAATGTCTGGAGCCTCCATACTCCCAATATGCGTGATTTGTGTTTTCTCTCCCTCTCTCTCTCACTCCCTCACTCTCTCGCTGTCTCTCTCTCTCTTTCTTTCTCATTGGCTTAACTAGAAATTCACCATTTTGTTTATCTTTCCAACAATCAGCTTTTGGTTTCATTGATTCTCTCTGTTAATTACCTATTTTCAATTTCATTGATTTATGCTTCAGTTGTTATTTCCTTCCTTCTGCTTGCTTTAGTTTAATTTGTTCTTCTTTCTCTAATTTCTGAAGGTTATTTTTAGAGCTTTCTTCTTTTCTGATATAGATAGATAGATAGATAGATAGATAGATAGATAGATAGATAGATAGATGATAGATTTTTTTAGTGCTATAAATTTATCTCCTAAGTGCTGCTTTAGCTGCATCCCACACATTTCTCTATGTTCTTTTTTCATTCTCATTTAGTTAAAAATAATTTTTAATTTTCCTTAAGATTTTCCCCTTTTGATCTATGGGTTATTTAAGTGGTGCTTAATTTCCAGATATTTGGGGATTTTCTAGAAATCTTTCTGTTACTGATTTCTAGTTTAATTCCATTGAAACCAGAGAACATACTTTGTATAAGGTCTGGTTTGTTTGTTTGTTTTTAATTTGTAAAGATCTGTTTTATGGCCCCAGATATGGTATATCTTGGTGAATATTCCATGTGTACTTGAGAACATATATTCTGCTCTTGTTGGGTGAACTGTTCCATAAATGTCAATTCAATTAAGTTAGTTAATAGCATTGTTCAAGTCTTCTATATCTTTACTGATCTGTGTCAATCGTGGATCAGTTTCAGTGGGTTGGGTTTTCTCCTCATTATGGAACCTATTTTCCTGCTTGTCTGCATGCCAGGTAATTTTTGATTGGGTGCCAGACATCACGAGTTGTATCTTCCTGGGTGCTGGACATTTATGTATTCCTCTACATAGTTTTCTGCTTTGTTCTGGGATGCAGGTAAGTTACTTTGTAGTTTGATCCTTTCAGGTCTTGCTTAAGCGTTGTTAGGCAGGCTCAGGGGAATGTTCAGTCTGGGGATAATTATTCCCCATCCTACTTAGTGTCATGTAAGCCATGAGGCTTTCTAATCTGGGAATAGCAATAACAGATACTATTCTCAGCCCTTGGGGACGGTGTGGCACTGTTATCTGGAGGACATTTGCCCCAAGCCACAGGCAGATTCTTCACATATTTGTCTTGATTACAACTCAGTTGAAGACTCAAGAGGATAGATCTTTGACTCTCTTCTCTCGAGCTCTGTCCTGTGAATCCTAGCCACATTGGTCTCCCCAGACTTCCAACTCCACCTTCCTAACTCAGGGAGTCCACTGAACTCTGTCTGGGTTCCCGTGCCCTGCACTACACACAGCTGAAAATTTTCCCAACTGTAAACTAGTGCAATCATAGGGCTCACCTCATTTGTCTCCCATCTCTCAGACATCACTGTCCTTCATTGCCTGATGTCCAGCATTTTGTAAACTGTTGTTTTATATATCTTGCCCATCTTTTGGTTCTTTTAGGTCTTTAGACTTTCACTTTTAGTCTTTATACACTTTTATACTGTGTGAATGTTTACAATATGCCTGTGTTGTTTTCTAAATTAAAAAAAGACATACTAATTAAAATTAAGATGAGGTAAAGGAATAACCCCAGCCCAGCAGTTGCCTGTGATGTGTCCCTTCTTCTGGGTTCTATATCCCTATCTCACCGTGAAGTGGGGATCCTAGGGCCAATGTGCCAGATATTGTTGGCTTTGACTTCTGCTGAATGCTCCTGCCCATCTCCACTCTCATCTCAAGAAAATTGCTTTCAATTCTCCAACAATAATTGTGGAAAAGTGGGCATGAAATGAGCCAGGTCCTTAGAGCATAGCAAGACAGGCTAAGATGTTCCTTCCCTGGCAAGGCCTAGGATTTGGGTGACAAGTGTTCTCTTACTGCTCACACACGCCTTGTGATTTAACATTGTTTTGAAATTTCTCCAACTGCGCAGTGGGCGGGGCTCCAGCCACATGAAATTGTGCAGATAAAAACTTAAGCAAAAGGCACTGAGACCTTGGCTCCCTGACATTTTGCCACTGGTTCTGCCAGAGCCCAGCTGGCACACTAAATCGCTGGAGTCGGTAATGAGATGCTGCAGGGACTGAAGTCAAAGGGAGAATAGGGAGAAAAATTGGGAGTCTAGCAAAGTGGGCTCCTCTTCAAGATTTGCATGGTTCTGTTGCTGTTGCTTTGGGCAGAAGGGGCATCAGCTAAGTTCAGGGAGGCTCCATAGTTGTGACGAGGAGACCCCCCCAGGCGACTGGTGGCAGGACAGGGTGGTGGCTCCACAGAAATGCAGACTGCTGCCCTGTCGACCTTTGGCCTGCAGGACACAGGTCACTTTTAGTTTTTGCTTCCTGTATTTTGAAACTCTGTCATAAGGTGCATAAAAGCTTAGGACTCTATGTCTCCTTGATGCATTGACCACTCTAGGGCTTATAGCATACGGATTTAGCTTACTGCAGTCTACTTTCAAGTGAGCTCACACTACTTCATGTACAGCGAGAGGACCCTATGATAATACACTTTCTCGTCTTTCACTGGCATCTCTGCTGTTTTTTCCACCACACTTCAAATTTATATATGTCATCAAGCCCACAATACATTGTCATTACTTTTGCTTAAGAAGCAGTCGATCATCTTCTTTAATCACTATTTAGTTAGTATTCATCGAATCTTTTGGTTTATAAGTACTGAGGGATCTATAAATTATACGTGAGCTAAATTCTGGATTTCTGTGCTCAGACTCCCAAACACAGCTCAAGTCCTGGTATCATATGTATTAGTAACTGACTGTTTCTATATTATTTTGAGCCATCTTTTTTTTAATTGAAGTAAAGCTGACACAAGTTTACAGCGGTTTTAGGTGTACAACATGGCGATTTGACTTCGACAAGTCTATATGTGATGCTGAGCTCACAACAAGCGTAGCTACCGTATATCACCTAGAGCACTATTACAATACCATCGGCATATTCCCTATGCTGGACCTTTCTTCCCCATGTAGAACCGGTCGATTATCTTTTAAAGAGATTTAAATAATAAGAAGAGAGTCTGTAATGATTTCCCCATGTAGTAACCATCCCCAGTGATCGCCATTGTTTGTGTAGATCCCTATTTCCAGGTGGTGTTATTTTCCTTCTGCCCAAGGGACTCCCTTTAACACTTCTCATAATGTGGGTTGCCAGTGATACATTTTTCCAAAACCTGGTCTTCGAGGGCTGTTGTACCCAGAAGCCCAGCACCACAATTTCCCAACGATGGTACCCTGCAAAACTTCAAGGTGAACCAACATTGCCTATCACCCTGGATGGAGGGAGTGGGGGAGACAGCTGGATGGTAACACTATAGGGCCACTAAAGCTCAGCCACACAAGTTCCTCTTTGTGATTAATGTTGATGGGGGTCCCCTAGAGCTGATGCTCTGGGAGACAGATGGGGAGAGCAGGGGGCACTGCATGTTGAGCACCTACTATGTACCATAAACTGCGTTACGCATACCTCGTCGGGTCTGAAGAGGATGAAATGAGCCCAGCACCTGGTACGTGTTATCCCTCAGGAAAGGTAGCTATTATGATCATTTTCCTCGATGGTTTTAACAACCTCGGGGCACACATTCTGATCCCTGAGTTACAGCTGAGTAAGCCAGGCTTCGACAAGTGAATCCGTGGAGGAATGGGGATTCAAACCCAAATCTGTGTGATTCCACAGCCAGGGATCTACATCACCTGCTCTGTCCCGGCCCCCCATGGCCAGGAACTGGGATGAGCCGGGCAGGACTGACCTCCTGGCAATTGAGCCCATGGCCAGAGGAAGCACAAAAAAGAATGTCCAGGAAATCGGGCTGCATTGAGCCAGACTCAGCTCAGGAATCAGTCCAAAGTGTCTGAGCAGGGGTGCAGCAGGGGCAGGGGGCAGGAGGGAGCACCCAGAGATGGGTCTGGGGCGGTTTGCACAAAAACTCACTGCACTCCACCTATCCAGATTTGTACCCAGGACACGAAGAGCCCAGCAGCACATTTGATCTTTTTCTTTTAACAAATCAGTATGTTTTTGCTGCAGCCGAGCAGCGTGGAAAGTACAATGTGTACAGGCATCAGAGATAGGAAAACAAAACTCCAATTCCACAGGTTTTATTGGTCTCACTCACGGCCGCCCGCTGCCACCACCCAACCCCCCAGTGGTCACCCCGGGGACTGGCTGCATGCCCTTAAAGCCCTGTGCTTCCAAAGCCAAACCAAACAAAGAACATCTGTTTTCTCTCTTTTTTCTTTTTTTCCCCTCTCTTTCTCTCCTGTTTTCTTTCCCTTATCCTCCCTTGCTACTTGTCCTCTCCCAGGCCAGGGAAAGGCGTCTCAGAATGCTGTGGCCTTCCTTTGCCCAGGACCTAATTCCTTTATCACAGAGCTCAGAGATGCAGGGCCGCAAGAAGACTAGGAAGGCGTTAGTGATTAACATTTCCCTGCTCTCTGCAATACAGGAATGGTTCCAGGGTGTGGATTTCTTTTTAAGGAGCTTCAGCATGGGAGATGCTGGGAGGCCAGCCCATGGATTGGCTGATACCCCATCAAGCAAAGCAAGAATTCAGAGGAAGGGAGGATCGCCGAGCTGAGAGACCAGAGGGTGAGCTTTGTACCAGGGTTAGGGAGACCCCAGGACAGGGGCTGGAGCTAGCCTGGCCCCCCAGTACCAGGACAACTGGATGTTGGGGGGGGGGCATCTGGATCAATTCTGCCAAGTTTGCAAGATTATTCGAATCTTAAACCTCCCCTAATTTTTTTTCCCTGCCACCTCCCGTCACACTGAGTTAAAAAGGTCTCCTCCAACCCAGACATGATGAGAGAGGATCCCGTGGCCCGAGTGGAGGGTACTTTGGGAAGAATCAGTAAATGAGGCCAGAACAGGCAGACCCAGGGAGAAGCTGCTATAGTCCTCAGGGGAGTAATGTGGTCCAGAGGAGAGAAGGAGACAGATCTGGTCAGAAGGCAGCAGATGGGCAGTGGGGTTTGGTGGCGTTTCTCACTAAGTTCTTGGTGGAATGGAATGAAGTCACCCCACCCAGCCAGCAGGGCCACATCTAAACCTGGACTGGGTTCGGAAGATGCTGTGTCTGCGGCAGAAGTCGCAGCCCCCGCGATGGCCCAGGACATGGAGAGCAGACACGGGCAGCAGAGATGTCATTTCACATTTCTCCCTTCTCTGCCTGCACTTGCCAGCCCGGGCCACTTTCCCGCCCCCACG
Organism: Halichoerus grypus; assembly: GCF_964656455.1. Classification (NCBI taxonomy): domain Eukaryota; kingdom Metazoa; phylum Chordata; class Mammalia; order Carnivora; family Phocidae; genus Halichoerus; species Halichoerus grypus. The sequence continues at coordinate 165,530,233 of NC_135716.1, forward strand.
CATGGCTGGTCTGGCTCCTGAGGCTGGCCCAAAGTCCAGGGCTGGGCCCCTCAGCCCCTCCCCTGCTGGTGGCCTCATCTCTGGGACTCAGTTTCCTCCTCCACCGAGTGGGTTAATGCCCCCTCCCTCCCCCCTTGGTGGGGCTGCAATGGGACCATGCAGGCAAGGAAGCTAGGGGTGGCCCGGCACCTCTGTGTCCGTGCCCGTCCCTTCTGTGCCCTTAGGTGACATTGGGCTTTACCGAACTGAGGGGATTATAGGATCCAGCGCAAAGTAGAACATTAGTTAATGGGTTTGAATTCTTGCTTTGACATTTAATACCTGCAGAACCTTCAGCTAGGATATAGTCATTCACTCCCTGGACTCAAGTGAAAAAATCACAGGGAAACAGACCCAGATTCAGCAAAGGAGCCGGGCACTGAAGAACAGAAACACTTTCGAAAACACCCATCATGGGAGACAGGTGTCCAGGCACCTGGGCAGTCACGCAGGGCCCTGCACACTTGCTTTAATCCTCTGTGATCACCATCTTGAAATTCCTAATAATTGTATCTTTAACTTGTGTTTTGTAAGTGGAATCCAAGGGGACAGCGGAGCATGTGCATGAGAGCAGAGAGCATTGGTGCAGTGCGTTTTTCTCCGCCCCCCTCAGACAGGGCGTCCGTGGTGCCCCGTGGGCTCAGAACCCCCCTGACCAGCCAGGTGTGTGAGTTCAGCAAGACTCAAAGTGAGTTCGAGGCCAGAGTGTCACGTCTACAGCCAAGTGGGGGTACTGACAGCCCCGAAAGGCCAGGCTCCTTCCCATCTGAACCAGGACGTTCTGCAGGTGCAGAAAGGAGTCAGTGATAGTCTAAGAAACATACACGATCAAGGAAACTTACCAGATCCTTTCTTACCTGGGTCACTTCCCGGTATTAGCCAACCACTCATCCTGGAAATGGTGCCGGAGGAAAGGAAAAAATGAAACAACTTGTGGTTCCCCTCCTTTCAGTCCCTCCTGGCTCACCAGTGAGTGGATGAGGAGAGTGTTGGGAGCGTGGACACGTGGCAGGAAGCGAAATAAAGGCTGTGAAGCTGGTTTTGTGTGGCTCTTACTCTTCCTGCAAGAATGAATACATCCACGTGCATGCGCTATGAAAAGCAAATTGTGCAAGTCCCGTGACTCCGTGTGCGAATTAGATGCTCTTATATTTGCATTTAAAACTGGCATTGCACAATATAAAGATGAACGGTAAAGTTCATGCTAATAATTTTAAATTCTAATTTTTCTTTACTTAGAGCCACATTAAATAGGAAATAAAATACACCACAGAAGATGAGGGAGAGACTGCGGCAGAAAGGAAAAGGCTTTATATTTTTGTGTTTAATGGCACTTTTTTTTTTCCCCCAGCGCTTTGAACAAGAGCCCCACATACTTATTTTTCACCTAGCCCACAACTTCTGCAGGCAGCCCCGCTGGGAGAAGCCAGGCGCCTACACACTTCCCCTGGGCAGAGAGGCTGGGTTTCTGTTAGGTAACTTCTAGCCCACAGGAGGCGCTCATCAGACACACAGGTCAGGTCGGGAGATGGGAGGCCTGAGGAAGTTCCCCACTCAGGTGCTCTGAAGGTGGGGACAGCGGGTGGCGGGAGCCCTGCAGAGGCGAGGTGGGAAAGAAGCGAGGCGGGAGGCAGGGAGAGGAGGGTGTCACGGGGTCCGGCGCTTTCATGTCATACCGCAGCAATCCTGGGAGATGAGGATTGTCGTCCCCTTCCACAGATGAGGACACCGAGGCTCCGAGTGGTCGGGAGACGTCCAAGCCCCACAGCCAGTGGGGGGGCAGAGCGGGGCACAGAGCATCTCTCTGAAAGGTGACGGAGGCCGGCCCTGTGCCCCCCACGGGGACAGAGACACCGTCGCGGCCCCCCAGGCCCCCAGTCCCATGGGGACCAGGAGATGACCATCCAGTGGGACCTGATGGGGCAGCACAGTCCCAACGAGTCCGAGGGGGGCCCCCACCCAGTTTGCCTGCACTGGGGCCTGGGGGCGAGCAGCAGATAAACCTGCCCTGAGAAGGAGGGAGAGGATCAGGAGGAGGAGGGAGAGGAGGGGGAGGGGAAGGAGGAGGAGGAGGGACAAGGAGGAAGAGGAGGGCGGGGGGCGCTGGAGAGAATGATCATTACCAAGTTCCCAGTGGCCAGAGAGGTGAGGCTTGTTCAGGGAACTTCGGCCAGGCTGCTCCAGCTGGGGGACAGTCACCCATGGAGGGGAGGATGTTGGAAGGAAGGAGGCCATGGCCCCTCAGGGAGGAGGCTAAGAGCTGAGACTCTGGAGCCAAAGCCGGGCCCTGGAGCTCCCTGGCTGGGAGGCACTAGGCAGGTCACTGAGCCTCTTGGGGCTGTTCCTTCATTGAGTGGGGACATGATGAGAGCCCACCTCCTGCGAGAGCGGTCTGAGGGTCTGAGACCAGTGCCGGGAAGCAGGAGGGCCCGCTGAGCCCAAGCCTTCCCGGCTGCCTGGCCCCACGCACTGCTGGATGCCATGCTTGCCCTGCAGAGAACAGACCCCAGCAGCCTCATGTGTGAGAGACAGTGATCTGGGCTCTCAGAAGGTGACGAAGCCCCTCCCCACTCCCTCCTCACCCCATCTGGACTGAGGTAACAAGACAGAGAATTTAGGGGTGACTTCCTTCTCCTTCTGCTACTGAGCAGCTTTCATTCCTTCCCCCAGGGAAGAAGTGCCTTAAATTCATTGTCACACGGACTGACCCCCAGACCCATGTCCCCCCTCCCTAGGCTGCCCCTTCCCCTTCCTCTCTTACCCCCCAAGGCAAAGGCAGTGCCTGGAGTCCCCGAGCAAGACCTGCTGTGTGTCCCTGGGGAGGCCACTTGCCCTCTCCGGGCCTCAGTTTCCCCATCGGTGAAGTGAGGAGCTTGGACAGGGAAGAGGGCCACCCTCAATGAGCCCTACTGTGTGCGGGGCCCTGACCTCCCACCCTCCCAGAGCCCAGTGCACCAGGATTACTCATGCTCCCTCATGAGTCCTGAAGCACAGACCCCTGCCCCGCTCCTCCCCTGCCCCCACGCAACATCGGGGGTCGCCAGGCAGGACAGCTGTCCTCCACGTCACAGGCATCACTGCTCTAGGACCTGCTGTGGCTCCCGCTGACGACTGCCTTGAGCCATCATGACTCCCTACTTGGCAGCTTTATCACCCACCACCTCTCCCATCCCTGCCCTCCAGAAAGCTCCAGACAAAGCGGGTCTTCACGGGGCTCCCAGCACCCTCACCCACCCCTACCCTGCCAGGGCTTTGCTCTAGCTGTATCCCCTCCTCCCTCTGAGGAACTCCTATGCATCCTTCAAAGCCCAGAATTCATCTCCTTGGTGAAGGCTTTTCCAGACAGAACTAATCGCTCCCTCAGCTCCACCCCAGACAGCTAGTAGAGAACCTGCTCTGAGCCTCGAACACGTGCCAGGCTCTGTCCTCACCCGTTACCTGGGCCACCTCACTTTATCCTCACCACCACCCTGTGAGGTAGAGATCATTGTCATCTCTGCTGTACAGAGGAGGAAACAGCCTCAGAGAGGTGGTGCTACTTGCCTGAGGCCACACAGCCAAGAAACAGGGGAGCCCCTATCTCTCCACTTCTGTGATGATCCATATCCCCAGTTGTCTCCCCAAGTGGATGGTGAGCAACTCAAACAGGAATCTCTCCTAAGTCTTCCTTGTATCCCCAGAACCTAAAATAGCAGGGCAGGGTAGCAACAATGAAGGTGTGTTCGATGAAGGCATCTGTCGGTGGATTCCCACCTCCCGGCCTTCGCCCCCCACCTGGATTCCCACCTCCCAGCCTTTGCCCCCCACCTGGATTCCCACCTCCCAGCCTTTGCCCCCCACCTGGAGTCCCACCTCCCAGCCTTCACCCCCCACCTGGATTCCCACCTCCCAGCTGGCCTCCCCCCGGATGTCCTTCCACTTCGTCTGCAATCTCCACAACCTTCTTCAGGGAGGTCTTGGGCTTCCCCAAAATGCCCTTGTGCCTCTTTCCCCAGCTGCTTATTTGCACCAGATGAGGTGGACATTCCCAGGGGCCCAGGACCTGCCTCTCTCAGACCCTCCTCCAAGGGCCCATCCTCTGCTTCACAGGAAATGCTCATGGCTCAGCTGAATTGAACTCAGATTCAGCCCCATTTGGGCCAGTGACAAATCCCACCACCAATGTCCGGAGTCCCAGCTCCCCGGAGGCACAGATCCCCGTGTCCCTCCTGCACGGGGCCAGGGAAAGAGCAGGGACTTGGGTCAGCCAGGCGTGGGCTCAAATCCCCTCCTGCCACCAACGAGCTGAGTGACCATGGACAAGGCAGTTCATCCCTCAGGGCCCCAAACTCCCCTCCAGAAAAGTGGGAGCAGCAGTGCCCACCCGGGGGACAGAGTAAGGGCTGATGGGTCCAGCATGGGCACAGCCCTGCACAAAGTAGGCGCTCAGTAAATGTGAGCCCGCCTCCCCCGTAAAGGCGGGCAAACTGTAAGCTGCACCAATTCAGAGCTGCTGAGTGAGTCCTTTATCCTGCAGCCTCCGAACCCCAGCCCAACCCCTCCCTCCAAACCCCCAGCCCCACCCCTCCCTCTAAACTCCTGGCCCCACCCCTCCCTCTGAGGCCCCAGCCAGGCCTCCAGCCCACCCTTGCCCTCCTGCTCCCAGTGTAATGTGTGTGGTTTCTGTGGGGTTGTTCCATTATTACACATATTAAATCTTTCAGGATATTTAAATTCCAATCATTTTTTTCCTAATTCACCTACACCCAAAGAGAAATGGCTGCATTTGGCGAAGGTCGCACATAAAACACACAATATGGGACAGGAAGAGGAGGCGAGGTCCTGATTACGGAGCAGGTACCATTCATTAGAGGAAATCACGGCGCTCTCCTTTCCAGAAGCACCTGCTCACGGGGGGCTGTGGAGCAGAGTGGCGGCTCGGGGCAGGACTGCTTCTCACGGCCTGGGAGTTCTGTTCCCGGAGCCCCTGCCTCAGTGGGCCCCTGAGCCCTCCATGTCAGCCCTGCAAGGGCATCCCCGTCCCAGCAGCGCAGACCCGGGCCACTGAGAGGTGAGGGTACCCCCAATCGGCCCCCCCTTCAGTAAGAGGAGGTGGGGATTTGAACTTGGTCTGCTGGCTCCCCAGCTCCTGACCCCACTCTCCTGCTCCCTGGGAATGTGGGGGGATCACAACAGGAAAGGTGAGCAGAGAAATCAGCCCAATCCAGATGGACGCCCACCGGGCTCTGGGTTCAACCTTGGTACCAGAGGCCTGAAACACAGGCCAAAACAACAAAAAACAAAACAAAAACCCATTGATTAATTAGTGCCACCAACCAGATGTTTACCGCAGGATGCCCTGGGAGCGCAGGAACAGGGAAGGGGTTCTGAAATGATCCCCGTTATTGCCCCCGGGGGCAGCAGGGCCCACTAGCCTGAGCCCAGCCTGAGCCCAGCCCCAAGGCCCTCTTCTGCCTGCTCTCCGGCCAGAAGGAGGGACTCAAGAGGACAGACGCGAGTCCATGTTTATCTGTCCCCTCTGCACCTCTCTGCCTTCACCTGTGTCCCGAGTTCTGACACCCCAGAACCAGGGCCCTGAGGGGCAGGATGGACGGCGGCCTCTGTTCTCTGCCAAGGCCCCAGAGGCCGCACCTTCTCCCAGCCCAGAGCTCGTGGAGCTCAGACAGACTCTCCAGGAGTGACAGGACTTCCCGGGCCGGAGCGAGGGCAGGAGGCCTGCCCGGCTCACAGCAGCTCCTGAGGGGCAGCGGGCACCCCTCGGGATGGGCCGCTCCGACCTGCCGCACAGGCTTCAGCCACCAGTGCCTGGCCCCTGAGTGAGCAGGGTGGAGGCAGGCGGGTCCGGGGCCTGGGGGACAGCTCCAGGAGCCACTTCACCACTTGCGGGAGCATGTGGGGCCCAGAGAGGTTGAGTATTTGCCCCAAGTCACACAGCTCATGGGGGCAGAACTGAGATCCCAGCCCAGACACTTGGCCACCACCTTGTGCCTCCGCTGCTTTCTCAGATCTGCCGTGGGTGGGCGCCTCGGCCCAGGCTCCTCAGGAGACTTGGCCTCCTTGAGTCCCCAGCGGACGTGTGACTTAATCAAATCCAGCTCTTTATGTCAGAATCAAACCTTTCCAGATCCTTCTAAATTGCTCCAATGTTCCAGTGCTGGGTTTCATCACCAATTCATTCCATGTGGTTAGGGCTGGGTGTTGGCTGGGAGCGGATCCTATGTTTTCTGATGATTGTTTCTAACATGTTTTCGTTGGTCCGACTTTCCTGCCCCTGCCTGAGGCTGACAGCCGCCCTCTGTCCCCAGGCCAAGGTGGCATGTCTTCTCAGGAGGCCACCTCTGCCTGCCACGGCTCCCAGCACTCTCGCTCCACCTTCCTAGACGGTGGTATCCAAGGCCCCATGGCCCCCAGACCACGCCTGCAGCTTCACCCCCACATCTCGACACCCCGAGAACGCTAGGTGCTACTCCCCAAACCCTCCTGACATGCTCAAGGCTCCCAGGCTTTGCACAGGCTGAGCCCTTCCCCAGGAATGCCTTTCTGCATGTTCTGCTTCTGGAGAAATCCTGCTCATCACCCACGGCCAAGGCACAGATGGAGGGAGGGAGGGAGCTAACATATTTTCCCTCCTGCCATGTGCCCAGGGCCATGCCGAGGCACGACGACTCTCAGTGAGTCCCACTGCAGCCCGGCGCCAATCGCAGCGTGGGCTTGATTAGCCCATTTTACAGATGGGGAACATTGAGATACTTATTCCAGGTCACCCAGTGGTCAGCGGCAGGGCTGGGATAACTCAGACCAAGTTGGACAACCCACAGACCAGCCCTGTCCCCCCGTCCCTGGCTCTGGGCACCGTCCCCAGCCCTGAGCAGGGACACAGCTCCCCCCGCCCCCATCACGGGGCGTTACTAAGTATCTCCATTCTCCTTCCTCTCAGTTGTTCTCATGCTCTTTCTCTCTCTGCCTTGGTGAACTGAGGTGGGTTGAGTGTCCCCATAGCCGGGTGTCTGTCTCTGCCCTGGAGGAAGACACCCCTCAGCCCGAGTCCCAATCTGGTCCCCGTGTTTGACTGGGACAAACAGCTTGTGCCATGATGTCAGGTTCACTAGTTTTCATATTTAGCTCTTCATGGGGGCAGGATGGCAGGGAAGTGGAGGGGGGAGGTGGGAAGTGGGCAGAGGGATGGGTGGGTCACCTGGGGTACATTTAGGTTCAGTATCAGCAGATGTGCCCAACAGCAGGGCAGTTTCCCCTGTCAGGTGGTGAGCTCCCCGTCCCTATGAGAGTTCAAGTTATTACAGGGCAGTGAGGAGAGAGCTCCCTGGATAAGGAAGCGGAGAGTAAAACCAGCGTCGCTCTCTGTGCTGAGATTCTGATCCCAGGATGTCTGTTTCTGCTCCATGTTTCTCTGGACCGATTCTGTGATTCCGAGGACCCCATAGGCGGTGGGTGGGTTCCAGGTGTCCTCCAGAGATTCCTCAGTTCTCAGGTTGTCAGGCCTGTCAGTCCACGAATGCTTCCGTGATTCTAGAATTCTAGGATTCTGTGAAAGGGACCAGATGCTCACATTCTGTGATTCAAAGGTTTTCTGGAAGCATCTCTGAGTCTATGAAAGCCGCTCTAATTCCCAGATCCTGTGCGTCACAGGTGCCACAAAAGGACGGGCAGATCTGAAGATCCAGGAAGCTTCCATGACCTTGGCCCGCACGAGTCAGCGTCTGCAGAGGGAGGACACGGGGCCGCTGACCCGCGAGCTCCTCTTGGCGCTCGATGTGGGTCCCCAGAAGCCCCTGAGCCCGCGTGCCCCATCTCCTCACCAGGCTCACCACCCCCCAGGTCCCCGCATGCCGAGTGGGTGAGATGGATCCTGAAGCCCCTGGGGCCAACCCCTCAGCAGACGTGCTCCCTGATGAACATTGCTGTTCTGGGGTCGTTTTCCTCCTGTGCTAATGATGAGGTGCGTGATGGGGACGCAGCCTTTGCTAAGTGGAATTTTCTGGTGTGTCTCCCTCAGTACAAACCACCTGGGGAGGGGAAGGTAGGAGCCTGCTTGCATTTCAATTCTGTTTGTTGTTCCTGATGCACACGCCCTGCTCCATCACGGAGTCTCTCCCAGATTCACTGTTAATCTGGGGTGCTCTCGGTGGGCTCTGAGCGACGGCTGTCCTGCGGGTTCAGCTGGGTTTCTCTTGAAAGGAACTGGATCCAGGGAAGGGAGAAGTGGAGACTAGGCTGGCAGGGCTGGAATTCTGGAGGAGGCTGGATTCGCACTCAGTCCTCCAGGATGGCCCAGGGGCTGCTCCCCACCCACCAGACCTCCGCAGGAAGGCTGGCGTCCCCGGGCACCTGCGGCAGAGGGAACCCGGAGCTCAGCGCCTGGCAGAGTTGGCCATGGGGACAGGGACCAGCGACTCCCCTCCCTGGGTCCCAGGAGCCTCCCTGGAAATATCCCGAGCTGGTGGGGAGCCCCTATAGCCCTGAGACACTGACCTTGTGGGGGCTATTCTCCATCTGGACACTCCCCATCCACCCACCCCCCTTTATCTGTTGGACTCCTCCTGGCCCTGCAGGTCCCTGCTCAGATGCCCCTGCTTCCAGGCAGGCTTCCCTACTCTTGCCAGGGACACCCACAGCAGCCTGTGCTCCCCCTCCATAGATGTCTTCACACTTTATAGTGATGTGTGCTCAACACCAGTTTCTCTGCTCAACTAAATCACCATGAAGCTAAGACCTTGGCTGTTTTGTTCAGCACTGTCTGCACCATGGCACTTGACATATAATAGGTGCTCAACTGCCAATTACCAGATGGAAGGATGAATAGATAAATGGATGATGGATGAATAATGGATGGATCGATGGATGGATGGATGATGGATGGGTGGATGATGGATGGATAAATGGATGGATCGATGGATGGATGGATGATGGATGGATGGATGGATAGATGATGGGTGGATGATGAATGGATGGATGGATGGATGGATGGATGGGTGGATGGATGAGCATGTCAGGTACAACACATTTAACACTCAGAACTGATTCAAATGCTTCCCCATATTTTACCAAATTGTCCCTGCCTGACCAGTAGATCTTCACCCCATGGGAAGACAACTTTTCTCATGGGATGAAGCCCTACTGTTCTGGGGACTTGACCTGCCTTTTCTTGTTGCTTCCCACAGCCACACCCCTGTGAGGTGAGTCTCTATTATCAGCCTACAGTCAGGGACATGGCAGCTCCAGGAAGCTGTGTCGCCCCCTAGCCAGTGGCCCAGCTGGACACACACCCAGGCCTGCCTGGCCCGGAGCTGGGAAGCGTGAGGAGGGCGCCCCTGGTGGGGCTGCTGGAGTGAGGCTGGGCTGAGGATTGGGTGACAAGCTCTCTTCTCCCATGAAAACCATCGGTCCCCACACCCAGAATGAGCCCCTGGTGAATAGGGACACTGATGCTAACAATAGTAAAAGCACCCGCTGCCACCAGAGCGGGGCGCTGACCCCGTGCCAGGCTGGGGCCAGCCCTCCACCTTTCTCACCCCACCTCACCCTCTCCCCAGCCCCCCGCGCGCCGCTGCTGCCCAGCCCACGTGACAGAGGAGCCAAGGGAGGCTCGCGGGGGAGCAGTGGCCTGCCCAAGGTCCCTTAGCCACAGGCAGAGCAAGGCCGGCCCCCCACGGATCTCACACGGAGCTCACGGGCCTCTTCAGCGCCCCCCAACTCGAGTGGTTTCTCTGGGCCTGTTGGGTTCTTCCCAGCTCCGCCTCCTACCGTGTGGACTCAAGTTCCCTTCAGATTGACTCGAACTAGGCTCCATTTTCAATGTGCCTCACCCTGAGCCATAAAATCCATGAAATCAAGGGGTTCATGCATTAATTGCTTGTGGGGTTTTTTTTTCTGATACTCATTAAAATAAACACATGACTGGTGGAATATAAAATATAGTTTCTCTGTGCGCCACCCGCAGTCACCTCCAACTCACCGGGAGCCAGTCCCCCTCCCTGGGAGGCACCAGGCCTGCCTCCAGAGAGGCTGGGAGGAGCAGGGAGGGGGTGGCATCTGGGTGGGTGGACATGGCCTGGCCTCTCCCAGCCCAGCCCAGCACAGAGGCGGTTCTCTTTCTCCTGGGGAGGCCGCACCCCACCTGCCGCCCCAGCCTGGGCCTTGGCAAAGGAAACACCAGGGCAGCCGGAGGGGGCCTGGCTGACCATGGGCCCCTTGAGGGGAGGCCCCGTGGGGAAGGCTGCGATGGGCCCAATGGTCCCCTGAGAATGGGGTGCATATGGGGGTGCTCACCACCTGCCCCTCCTCTCTTACAAAGGAAGCCCCAGGCACCCAAAAGCAGAATTCCCAGCTCTGCACCACCCCAGGGAGAGAAGCCAGGAGGTGCCTTCTGTTCATGTGCAAAGGGTCCTGCCAAAAATGAAGACAGGAAACTGCAAAGGAAAATCTGGCAACAACAACAAAAAAAAGGGAACAGAACCTTCCAGAAAGGCAGTCACATCCCCAGCCAGACAAGGCAACTGTGATGGGTTGAGGAACAGACAGAAAAGCCTCCAGGCTGGAGTGGGGGTTGCATGGGTCGGGGGAGAGCGCTGAGGTGGGCTGTCTGCTCTGGGCCCACACAAGAGGAAGTCCAAATGCAGCACCAGCAGACAGAGAAGCACGGGGGCCTATGTGGGGCAGACGGGTCTGGGTTCAAGTCCCAGCTCCTCCTCTTACCCCTGCAATCCCCTCCCTCCTCCCTGAGCCTCATTTTTCCCCATCTGTAAAATGGGAGAGACTAGAACCTATGTCCCCAAGGTCTGGAGGGGGTGCTATTATGAAGGATAACAGTGCTTAGCACATGGGAAGTACTCAATATGGGTCAGCGATCACAATTTGGGGGGTATTGAATATTATTTACTATCGGTTCGGCGATGGTCTGTGGGGAGCAAAGGGGCGGGTATGGTATGTGTGGTCCCGGATATTATTAATTCATTTACTCACCAAGCGTGTTTACTGAGTACCTGTTTTAGGCCAGACACCACTAGATACTGGGCCTGGATACCAAGGAGAGCTGGGAAACAGAGTTGAGTTCAAACTGGGAAATAATTCACCTGCAGTCACACTCTCCCAGGGGACACCTCAGGGCTGATGCTGACACTGGAGTTTCAGGGACGTTCACACCGCTGAAGGGCCCACTGTGTGCCGAGCACAGGCCGAGGTGCGTCCCGCTGCAGCCTGTCACCGAGCCTTCAGTCGGAGCCTGGGAGCAGGAGGTTGCCCCCACCCACAGACAGACGGGGAGGTTTGGAGAAGGGGAGGGGCTTGCCCAGCGTCTCCGGTGCTGGGCGCTGGAGCAGGGCTCGCACCCAGGCCTGGGCAGAAGCAGGGTGGCCTCTCAGAACCCCCAGGTCTCCTTGAAATGCAGGTTCCAAGCCCCCACCCATTTGAAGACTTAGGATCCTTGCGCCAGGGTCTGGGAGTCCCAGGGAGTTGGGGGCGGGGAGCAGAGCCCACACTAGGGAGCCCCCGGAGAGGGAGCAGCTAGAGGACTGCCAGGGTCTTCTCCAAGCTTGACCTTCCCAGAGCCTGAAATCCCACGCCTGCATGGAGCCAGGGGCCAGGGCAGCACCGTGGCCCGGCCACACGGGACCTCCGGGACAACTGGCGCCCTCCCGAGTGCCACCCCCCCCACTGTTCTCCCACCCCGGTCTGGGGTGCTGGCACATCCTCCCAGCCACCTGCTCCGGCCCACCCTCAAATGCTCTCTACACCGTGCCCCTGCAGACCCCATGCTCCCGGTTACCGCCACCGAGTAGGGCAACCACTCTCACTTTACAGGGGGGACAGACAGAAGGAGCCACTTCAGGCCCTGAGAACCTGAGGGGACAATGGGGGGGACACGTTCTGACCCGTGGGGAGGTTTGCCATGAGGGAGGGGGTGCTGTCTCCTCCTTGAAGCCCTGGTGGGAGACCTGCGGCTGAGGGGGCACCCGGGCCCAAACCCCGGCACAGGTGCGGTTTCCGTCCGGAGCCCCGACCACCCCTCACCCCCGCCCGGTGTCTCATTCCAGTCTGCCCCAGGTGGGAATTGTTCTCCCCACGTCCTAGGTGAGCAAACTGAGACCAGAGGGGCAGTCACTTGCCCCAAGTCACACAGCATGTCGGCGACGGCCCGGGCCTCCAGCTCTTTGGATTGTGGACTCCATGTTCTCTTCGTGGCACCTGTTTGGGGGCCCCTCAGACACCTCTGCTTGGGTGTTTCATATCCCCCTTCTTCCACCATGCTGTAGCTCTTTTTGGCTCAGAAGCACTTATATCCTGATCTGGGGACAAAGGACTCAGCCATTTGTAAATAAGAACAAGAGAGGAAGGGGACAGGACAATTCCCCTCGGGTGCTCTGCTCCGCCCCCAGCCCCCTCCCCACAGTCAGCTCCAGGCTATGCCCTTGATCAGCACAGCCTCTGAACATAGCGAGGCCGGGACAAGCAGATAGGGCCACAGACAGGCCAGAGTCAGGGATGCAGAGGGTGACCCATCTAGAGAAGGGAAGATGGCCTTTCCTGGGGAGATCGCAGACCCATGGTTTGCCCCATGAGAGGTCACTGCCTCCCTGGGAGGCTTTTGAGGAGGGGCTAAAGGGGCCAAGTGACAGGGACAAAACCAGCTCTGTGACCAGGTCTGAGCGTTACTCCTGGTACCAGAACTGGACGCCCCTGGTCCCTGGACCACAGAGCCCCCGGTCCCAGACCTCTCCACACCAGCCCCACACCTGCCATTCCAGGCCCACACTCTTCGAAAAACACCACCCCAAAGCCTAAGGCAGCCTTCACACTCATCCTGTCCTGTCTCTTGGGGACCATTTCACAGGTAGGGAAACTGAGGCCCAGAATTTGCTATGACTTGGCAATGAAGAGGGAGGGAAAACAGCAGGAAATTTGGAGATAACAAACCTGCCTTCCAATGCCAGCTCCAACTCAAATGCCTTGGCAAATCCTGCACGTCTCTGAGTCACCATTTAACACACCTGCAAATCTTCCCTGCTCCCGTATGTAGCCCAGTGCCCTGCACACATCTGTAAGAGTTAGTTCCCCTCTGTCTTTACAATGGGTTTGGGTAATACGATCACTGTGAAGTTTAAGTTAGAAAATCCACGTAGAGCCGCTAGCCCATAGCAGGGGCCCAAGAAACAGTAGATCAATAGAGGATCAAGCCTGCTGCCCTGACCCAAATCCCCAGATAGTACGTCCGGTGAGCGGAGCGGCTGGGCTCTGGGGATGGAGGCTCCCAGCCACCCTGCAGCTCCAAAGAGGAGGGAGGCATGTCCTCCTGTCCCAGCTGCCCCCTCCCCACACCTGTCTTTCCTCACATCAGTTGCATTTGCATCTGGAACAGATGGGTGTTGGGATCCCCCCGCCGCCCCCGATGTTTCACAGAGCTTTGGGCCAGGACATAACCATGCAATTAAAAGAGGAGACATGCGAAAGCAGCCTCTAGCAGGACTTAACCACCTTCCCTCCCTTGTAAATCCATCAATGAACTGTAGTTGCAAAGATAGACCCTTTACTGAAATCTGGTCACCAATGCACTGTGCAGCAAAGAGCTTCTTGGGACCTAAAGAAAGAAAGAAGAGCATATTTGTTAGCTTCATGCTTTATCCAGATAAAAATCAAGAAAACAAAAATATTGGTTAGAAAGCAACTTGCCTCTGGGCAGGCCTCCAGTCCCTGCGGGTCCTGCAGAAATCACTCCATCCCCAGATGGAAGAGGGGACAGAACTTCAGGCCTGGCCAATCAGAGTGGTGCATGCCCCGTCTACAGTGATTGGTTCAGAAATGAGTATATGAAGCCAATCCAAGCTTATAAGGCTGAATTCTGGGATTTCTGTGAACTTGGAGACAATATGGTGTGAGCATGGTCTCCACTGTGGAACCATCTCAAGGAGAGGGCCTGCCAGAATGTGAGGCCATCCTGGCAGAAACCGGGGCAAAGGATGGAGACAGATCTAATGACATCATTTCTTTAACTAGTAGGTGCTCATTCCCCCCCATCATCCTGATGTCCATATGCATGTATATATTTCATGAGGGATAACTATAAGCTGTTTAAGATCAATTTTGGAACATAAATTTTAAAACTACAAAAAAAAATAGATTGATTCAGACTACAATCGAGGGTGACCTTGAATTAGAAAGAGAGATCGTGTTATTAAACCAAAATTATAGTGATCATTTATCAAAGGCAAAGTATATACTCCGTGTGCCAGGCATTAATGCCTTTTTTTCCCATGCATTACCTTTTTTTTTTTTTAAAGATTTTATTTATTTATTTGACAGAGAGAGACACAGCGACAGCAGGAACACAAGCAGGGGGAGTGGGAGAGGGAGAAGCAGGCTTCCCACCGAGCAGGGAGCCCGATGCGGGGCTCGATCCCAGGACCCTGGGATCATGACCTGAGCCGAAGGCAGATGCTTAACGACTGAGCCACTCAGGCGCCCCCCCATGCATTACCTTAAGCCTCAGAGCCATCCCGAGGAGGTGGGGTCTGTTGCTCCTCCACGTTGTTCAGTTGAAGAAACTTGTGTTACTTTCAACCAGCCACTCCTCTGCCCTGAACCAAAAACCAGACAGCACACAAAAAGAAAACTCTAGACCAATATCCCTTATTTCTTTCTCCTGCCTTCCTGTCTATTATTGAATATTTTTAGACTTCAGTTTTTATTGATCTGTATTGTTTTGGAGTGGATCTCTGTATAGTTCCTTTCCTGTTTGCTCTGGGTGTTGCGTTGTATCTACATAACTTATCCCCTCTACTGATCTCATCACTTTACCACTTTGAGTGGAATGGAGAAAGCTTACCTTTCTTTACTCTCCCCCATTTATAATATAAATGTTTTAACTATCTCTTCTACATACGTTTAGAACCACACCAGAGTTACAGTGTTTGTTTCAACCATAAAACACAATTTAGAAAACTTAAGGGGGGAAAAAAAGTCTAGTGTATTTACTCATATTTTTGCTTATGTTCTTTCTTCTTCCTGATGTTTTGAGAATCCTCCTTTTTTTTTTTTTTCCAGAGAGAGAGCTTGAGCAGAGAGAAAGAGAGATAATCTCAAGCAGATTGAGAGAGATAATCTCAAGCAGACTCCTTGCTGAGTTTGGAGCCTCACTCCGGAGTCTCAAAACCCTGAGATCATGACCTGAGCCGAAATCAAGAGTGAGACCCTTAACCGACTGAGCCACCCAGGTACCGCTCAAGAATTCTCCTTTTATGTTTCCTTTCCATTTAGAGAATTTTTTAGCCATTCTTTTAGGGCAGATCTTCTGACATCAAGTTATCTTAGTTTTCCTTCATTTGAAAATGTCTTGGTTTCCTCTTCATTCAGGAAGGATATTTTCACCGAATATAGGATTCTTTTCTTTCAGCATGTAAATATTGTGTGCCACTTTCTTGTAGCCTCTGTGATTTCTGATGAGAAATAACCTGTCATCCTAATATTTAACCCTATAGATAAGGTGTCAGTTCTCTCTCACTCTCTCCAAATTTCCTGCTTTTAAGATATTTTCTTTGTTTTTTAATTTTTAGAAGTTTGATGATGATGTCTTAGTGTGTATTTCTTTGGATTTTCCGATTTCAGATTCACTCAGCTTCTTGAATCCATAGGTTTCTGTCTTTTGCCAAATTTGGGGAGTTTTCAGCCATTGTTTCTTTGAGTTTTTCAGATCCTCCCTTCCCTTCTCCTTCTGGGATTCTGATGACACAAATATTAGATTTTTAGTTATAGTCCCATAAGTCCCTGAGGCTTTGTTCTTTTTTTTTTTTCCTCCAAATTTTGTCTTTGCTGTTTCAGATTGGGTAATTTCTGTTGTTCCATCTTCGAGTAGGTTGGCTTCTTTCTCTGTCTCCCCTGTTTAGCTATTAAACTCATCGACTGACTTTTTTATTTTGATTATTGCTATTTATGGCACAGGATATAGTCTATCTTGGAGAATGTTCCATGGGCACTTGAAAATAAATGTGTGTTTTGGATGAAGTGTTCTGTAGCTGTCAGTTAGATCCTCTTGATTTGTTCTGTTCTTCTATGTCTTTGCTGATTTTCGATTCTGAGAGTGGGGTCTTAATGTTTCCCAGCTATCATCTTGGATTTGTCTATTTCTCCTTTCAACTTTATCAGTTTTGCTTCATGTATTTTGAGGTTCTATTATTTGGTACATACATATTTAAAATTGTTATGTCTTCTTAGTGGATTGACCCTTTAATTATTATGTAATATCCCTCTTTCTTTCTAGTAATGTCCTTTTCTCTGAAGACTACTGTATCTGATATTACCATGGTCCATCATGCTTTTTAATTATCTTTTCCATTCTTTTAATTTCACCCTATCTACATTGTTGTATTTCAAGTGAGTTACTTGTGTACAACACATTGTTGGGTCATGTGTTCTTTTGGTTTTTTGCTTGTTCAGTTTTGTTTTGTTTTGTTTTTGATCTACTCTGCCAATCTCTGTCTTTTCATTGATGTATTTAAACAATTTACATCTAATTATTGATATGTTAGGGCTTATATCTGACATTTTTATTTTGTTTGTTTTGCTTCTCATTCCTCTGTTCTCTCTTCTTACATTCCTATGGGTTACCTAAACATATTTTCTGGATTCCATATTGATTTGTTTATAGTGTCTCTGAATATATCACTTTGTATAGTTTTCTTAATTTTGCTTTGAGTATTATAATATGCATACATAATTTATTGCACTCTACTGATATTGACATTTACCACTCAAATTAAATATAGATACCTTACTTCCATTTAGATCCCTCCACACTTTAGGCCAGTCTTAAATACTTCCTTTGCATGCACTGGATGCCACATTCGATGGTTTTCAATTTTTCTTTCCACCATCAAATATGAGTTTCTAAACTCATAAGAAAAAAGATTTCTATTCTGTGTACCCCTACCCATTCTGATAGTGTTCATTCTTTTCTGAAGCTCCAAGCCTTCTGTTATCATTTCCTTTCTGTTTAGACTACTTATTTTAGCCATTCTCTAAGGATACATTTGCTGGCAAAAACTTAAAAAAAAAAAAAACCACTTTATTTTCCCCTTAATTCTCAAAGAATATTTTTACCAGATATAGAATTCATGGTTGACAGTTCTTTTTCCTCAGTACTTGGAAACTGTTGTGCCACTTAATTGGAGCCTCCACAATTTCAAAAGAGTCATCCACTGACATTCAGACTGATGTACCTTATAAGTAACATGAAGTTTCTTTCCGGCTACTTCCAAGATTTTTCATTGTCTTTAGTTTTTGAGCATTTAATTATGATGTGACCTGGCATCTGCTTCACATCAGTTTCTTTGGGTTTATCCTATTTGGGGTTTGCTCGGCTTCTGAATCTGTAGATATATGTCTTTTACTAAGTTTAGGCATTTTTAGCTATTGTTTCTTCAAATACATTTTCAGTCCCACTCTCTCTCCTCTCCTCCTGAGACTCCAATGATATCATTGTTAGTTCTTTTGCTATTGTCCCATGGGTCTCTGAAATTCTGTTCATTTTTTTCAGTCTGTTTTCTCTCTCTTGTTCAGACTGAGTAAATTCTATTGAACTACACTTGAGTGCATGGATTCTGTCATCTACCATGTCCACTCTACTGTTGAGTCATCCTCTGAGTTTTCTTTTCTTTCTTTTTTTGGTTACTTTATATTTTAGTAGTATAATTTCCATGTGGTTATTTTTTATAACTTCTATTTTTTGCTGACACTTTTTTTTTCATTTGTTTCCAGAGAATTTATAATTGCTTATGGAATCATTTTTATGATGGCTGCTTTAAAATACTTGTCAGATCATTCCAACCCTTGATTCATCTCAGTGTTGCCACTTATTATCTCTCCCATGCAGGTTGTGATTTCCCTGGTTCTTGGTATGATGAGTGATTCTTCTTTTATTGTATCCTGAATGTTTTATAAGACTCCGAAGTCTATTTAATCTTTTTTTTTCTTCTTTTTTTTTCCTAGCAGTTGTAGCAAGAGGCCAGGTGGGTGTGTGTGCTCAGCTCCCCCCTGGCATGCCTGCAAAAATAGGGCACCAGCTCTACTGCCTTGTTTCTTCTGAATGGGGATATTAGGCTCAGCTTCCCACTGTGCTCCACTGACACAGGGCTGGAGGAAGCTGAGGGCTGACTCACACCACATTGTGGCTGGAGGGTAGAAGCAGAGCTGAGCTTCCCCCTCTGGGCCCTGTTGACACTGAGGGAGAGATAGAGGAAAGCAGAGTGCCAACTCACCCTGCTTCTCACCACTTCATTCTGCCTCACCAATGGCAGGTTAGGGTAGAGACACAGTTTCTCTCTAGGGCCTGCAAATACCAGTTGGATGTTGGATGGAAACATCAAATACGAATAGCCCCACCTTCTATCACCAAGAAAGTCTCATTGATGTCAGGTGGGAGTGGAGGCTTAGCTCATACCTACACCCATCTGACTCTTGCTACAACTATCCTGGCAGGGGAACCAGAACATCAATGCCTGCTTACACATGGTGAGGGTGGAGTGGAATGGAACATTAGCTCCCTGAAAATGCAGGGCAAGGGGAGTAGGAGGAGAAAAGGTTTTCTGTTGCTTTTTGGCTGGAGTAAGGCAGATTTTGACAAAAAGTTTTTCTGTTATTAGGCCACCCTTTTCCTTGTCTTTTAGCTACAGTGACGGGTTTTTCTTGGAGCTGTTTTTGTCTGTATCTGTTAGTGGTTCTGGGTTGGAGGCTTTAGCAGGACTCTGCCAGGATATAGGGAAGGCAATAAGAAAACCTAGGGAATTCACTGCCACATCGTTCCTCAGCTTCTGAGGTCCCTATGCGGTGTATCTTCTTTCTGTCTTTTGGGGTCTTCCTGTGCTTGGTGTTGCATTATGTTCAGGGATTTTTAGCTCTAAATGGAAAGACCTGGGAGGACTGAGGATACTCTCACTTGGAGAAAACAGAAGTCCCATCCTTTAGATTTTTAAATGTTACTCTTAGATAGAAACAGAGAAACCCTCCCTAACCCACAATAGGTCAGCCCCCCAAACTCATTACATATTTCCATGGCAACCTATGTGCTTCCTGTATGGCACCATCAGATGCATTTGTATATTTGTGTGTATGTGTGTGTGTGTGTCTGTGTGAGAGAGAGAGAAAGACAGAATCCTCAACTATTATCAGCTCCAATCCTTTTACCTTATCAATAGAGTCACAAGTGTCTGAGGACAGGGACAGGTCCTGTTCACTGCTATGTCCTCCATAAATAGCACAGAGACTGAAAAGGAAGTGATGCGGAGCACTAAGAACACAGGGATTGGGGCACAGGGACTCCTTTAGATAGAAGTTCAGGAAAGGCCACTCTGAGGTGGTGACATTTAAGCTGAGACCAGAAAGACACAACAACAGAGCCAGGCAGGTGAAGCTGTGAGCCTCCCTGGCATAGGGAACATCAAGTGCCACAGCCCTATTGTGGGTATGGGTTTGATGAATTTCTGGAGCAGCAAGGAGGCCATTGACTGTGGAGGGAAGCAAGGAAATAGATCACTTAGGTCTTCGTAGGCCAGTGGAGGAGGGTGAGGAGAAGACATTAAAGCATTCAGTGGACAGATAAGGGTACAATCTGAATTGGGTCTTAGGGAGGTCTCCTCTATCTACTATGATCTGCAGGGACTGCAATAGGTGCCCAGTGCAGAGACTATTGAAACACTGGATGAGAGGTGGCATTGTGTGAGGGGTAGAGGGCTGAGTTAGGTTAAGGAAGGAAGTTAAGGGGTGGCTGGATTTGGGAATGAATGACTCTATCTGCAGAAGGGTGTAGGGGTAAAAATGGGACAGGGTGTATAAAGCATCAGAAAATAGTTTCTAGCCCTCTCTGCTCAGAGCTTTCACCCCTCCCAAGGCCTCTGCAGAGAGCAGGCAGCTCCAGGTCTAAAGGGAATGCTGTCAGCTGGCTCCTACAGAAGCAGATGGTGTTCCTGAACCTTCTACCTGTGACTTGTTGTGGCAGGTTCCACTTGGAGCCCAAGTGCACTGTAATACTGGGGCTGTCTGTGGAAGTATCTCCCCTAGAGTCTCACCTGCTAAGTCCGGCCCACTTCACCTCAGCCCCTGCCAACCAGATACCTGGCATGTCCTCCAGGGCCTGTAATGAGATCTGGCTGCAATGTACAAGGGAGCCCATGGCTTTTGAAGCTTGCTCCAACTCTGGAATCTCCAGTGAGAATCAGGGAGGCAAAGAGTTTTACACCAGAACCCTAGTTACCATCCTCCCCACCCCCTGTAACTTATAGATGGGGAAACTGAGGCTTACTAGGGCAAAAATCCTGAGGCTTAGTTAAGGAGAGTACTTGGGGGCCAGGAAATCTTAGATTCACATTTTTTTTTTTTTTTAAGATTTTATTTATTTATTTGACGGAGAGAGACACAGTGAGAGCAGGAACACAAGCGGGGGGAGTGGGAGAGGGAGAAGCAGGCTTCCTGCTGAGCAGGGAGCCCAATGCGGGGCTCGATCCCAGGACCCTGGGATCCTGACCTGAGCCGAAGGCAGACGCTTAACGACTGAGCCACCCAGGCGCCCCTAGATTCACATTTTAACTGTACCACCTCATTGCTGAGATCTTGGGCAAAGGACTTTGCTTTGCTCTTGGTTTCTTCATCTGTAAAATATGGACAATACTAACAGCCAGCACTTTACACCTTGCCAGGCATTGTTTTAAGCCCTTTAAATATATTTAGTATCTAAATCCCCAGAGGCAGGTGCTATCATTATTCACTCCATCTTACCTGAGGGTACCAGGGGACAGAGAGCTGACATAACTCCATTAACATTTATTCAATCAGCAAATGTAGAGCTGGGTTCAAATCCAACAGGCTTGGCCTTCAAGTCTGTGCTCCCAGCCTCAGTGCTGTCTTGTCTCCAGTATGTCCTTGAAGATGACCTTGACGGTTAGTTGATGTAGACCTGTTCAGGGCTGAGCGGAGTCCCCAGCACACAGTCAGCGCTCAATAAATGCTGGCTAAGGTGTCAGGCAGCACCCCGCCTTCTGGGGAGTCAGTGGTGACTGAGCCGGACGCAGAGCCCTGAGGGGCTCCCAGTCCCGCGCGGGGAATGGAGGAGAGGACTGTCCTTATAGCACAGAGCAGAGCCCGACTGGAGCAGCTGGGGGGGGGGGGGGGCGGGAAGTAGAGACAAAGGAACAGCGAGTGCAAAGGCCTGGTGGTGAGGAGGGTGTGGCTCGCCCTGGGGCCCAGAGAGGAGCAGCAGGACCATTGTAGACCCCAGAGGGTCCAGGAAAAGACACAGGGACACCTGAGGGGGTTTTCAGGGTCACTCTGGGGCAAGACAGGGATTCCCTGGGGAGAGGTCAGTCTGAAAGTTGGGGAGACCAGTGAGCAGCTTCTGGGATGGGGCCTGGCCTCATCTTCAGGTCCTTGCTTCCCTGCATTTCACGGGTAAGGGGACTTTCCCAATAAGGGTTGGGAGGGGGTGCCCCTCACTCCCCTTTCATGATTGCTCTAGACTGAGGAGACTGAGTCTGTGGCAGACTCTGGAGCCGGCCAGGCCGATGGGGAGCCAGGCACCCCATCTCCTCCTTCCTCCCCCACCCAGCCCCTCTCCCTCCAAGGCTGTTCCAGCACATTCCATGATGAAGCAGCCTCATTACCGAAGCCTGCGGCTCATTAGCAGGTAGCTGGAGGGGCCGGGGGGACCCCTGGGCGACACTGGACGGGGTGGGGCGGGAGGGGGAGCCGTGAGTCCGGCCGGTAACAAACACATGCTCGGGGCTTCATGCTGACCTCGGGGTGCGCAGATCGGCAGCAGACATCCTGGGCTGTTTTTAATCACTCGCAATCCCATGTGATCTCCACAGGGACCTGTGGTGCTGTGCTGCTGTTAGAATGGTCCTCGTTTTAGGCCGTGGACAGGGGTGCAGGGAGGGGCATGACCTCCTCAGGGTCAGACAGCTGGAGGCCGCAAACCTGACCCTAAGCCCTGCGGCCCGCATTGACCGAGTCCTCCTGTGTGCTGGGACCGTGACCTGCAGTACGGGGCGCTTGCAACAACACTACGAGGTGGGGGGCACTGTTATTATCCCATTTTATAGACAAACCGAAGCACAGAGAAGTCAAGGTACTTGCCTGAAGTCACACAGCTCCATTTTCTTGCCCTCAGACCCTATTCCTTCCACACAGAGATGCAATTGGGGTCTTCTGGGGAAAGGCCTGAGCCTTACAGGGGCCCTGGCTGATGGCACCCTCCCCCTCTTACATCACCCCCTCCCCCAGGAGTTCTGGGGTCAATAAAGGGCCAGAGTGTGGAGTTGAAGATGCTGCTGAGGCCTGCAGAGGGCCCCAGTGAGCCCTTCAGAGGCAGGAAGGAAGAGGCCCTCTCCCTGACCCAGAGCCCTGACCCAGGCCGGCTGGCCTTGCCCTCTCTCAGCCTCCCACCCAGGGCTCACAGTGTCTGCAGGAGGACTTCTGTGATCCTGGGCACGCAGGAAGCCCTGCCACCCCCTCCCCCGAGGCCACAGGTGTCTGATGGTGACGGGCATGATCATCAGTAGAGAATGTTCAACCAGGAGAGATACCTAGCCAGGCCCATCCAGAGGACCCCCACTCAGACATCCTACAGAGATGGACGGCTCCCTTATTCCCAGTTTTTCTCTGGAGGGTCCTGCTCAGAGAGACACTGGGATGGGCTTTCTTGAAGGCTAGGACAGGTGGCCAGAGAAGACCATCGTTCTAGCATGACCAAGAACCTGGCTCGTCCTCCCCTCCTTTACCTCCTAAGGGAGCTGATGGCTGTGCCTCTGCCAGGTAGAAGGTGCTGGAGGCCGGGGGAGAGCACAGGTGTGTGCGGGAGGGTATGTGCTGACGAATGTGGTCTGTATGTGCGCGGGGCATGTGCGGGGGGTGGGGCGGCAATGTGTGGGCATGCGTGTGAGATTGGGGGGCACCCAGGAAAGGGAGGAGTCAGGAAACCCAACAACACCTTCTCCTTTCTCTGACCACTCTGGGAGTCCTGAGCAGGAGCCCGGGACACAGTAAGGGCCAAAGAGAGGCCTTGGCAGGGGGAAGTGCACGACATCAACAGAAGAGCTGGGAGTTCCAGTCTCCAAACGACCCTGCTGTGTGACCTTGGACATGTCCCTTCACCTCTCTGAGCCTCCCTTTCCTTAAGCAAAATGGAGATCAGGCCAGATCCAGATGCTTTGTTCATAGCTCATGTTGGTTGTTATCACCTCCCGGTGGGGCGTGGGGCCAGTGGAGGCCTGACCTTGGCCTGGGAAACGGAGGCTGAGAGGGGCCTGGGCTGGCGTTTGCCGTGCGCTGGTGACAGGGGACGAACCTGTGTGGCCCAATCCCAGGGCACTGGGGTGATTCCCACACAGCTCTGATGCTCGAACAAAACAGCTGGAAAGCCAGGGAAAGGCATTCCTACTTCCCAGAGTGCAGCCGTCAGAAAGGGTGCCACATGCCAAGACGTGACCGAGGCTGTGACTAGAAATATTTGAATTTGTCAGCACTCACCTATTTACTCTCGGCTTTGTTCCACCGAGGATTTGGAGGAGCTCACAGCAAAAGGCCATTCAGTAAAGTGACAAAAATAAATAGAAACACACAAGTCGGGATTGGGAGACACACGTCAGAGGGAATGCAGACGAGGGCACACAAATCAGCTGTCAGGACCCGGAGATGACAGGCTCCGAGTTGCAGACTCCAGCCTCCGAGCATCCTGGTGACCTGGGGGAAAAGAGCACAAGGTCAATCCCTTCCATCCCATTTCTAAGCTCTTCTGTTGTTCTTTAGCTCAAAAGCAAGAGCCTCTGAAGGAGCCCTGGCCATGCTTGCTCCAGAACTAAGACCCGGGGCTCAGGGGTGACATTGGGAGCCCTCAGCCATTTACCCCAGGGGTACTTCCAAGGGATGGAAGAAAGGCCTGCCAAGTCCTTCCAGAAGGATTCCCAGAGACCCTGCACTTCTCCCCTGCAGGCCTCCCCACACCGGGCAGTCCCAGAATTAGGTAGTGGTAGCACCACCCAGGGCCTCATGAGCTATAGTAAGGACTATGGACTTTATTGTAAGATCTCCTGGAATCCAGTGAAGGGTTTTAGTCAAGAGAAGAGAGACAGGACCCAGGTTTATCTTTTATAAAAATAACTTGTATATAGTGAGAGACAGACCACTGTTGAGCCAGGTGTGCCTATCTCCAAACTCATGCCCAGCTTACCTCTACATGCTGCCCTCCTCAGCCCACCTGGTCCCCGCCCCAGCCCCAGTGACCAGCCATGGGCCTGCGCCCTCCGCTCTCTCCTGGGATGGATGAGAGGAGACGTGTTGTGTGGCCTCCAGCCACTCTCCTGCCCTCACTGGGCCTCAGCCTTCCACTCTTCTCTCCTTCCCTTCCCCCAGTCTGCAGAGTCCCTCGTGGAAGGCCATTCCCTGGGGTCGCTGCTGGTGGGGTGGTGTGGGGGCAGGTGAATGGGGACCCCTGGATGTGCCCAGATGGGGCCTCAGGAGGGAGCTGGCTCTGGGGGTCAGGGTCCTGGGACAGGCGTCTGCACTCTGCCCCTGACCCCCAGAGAGGCCTTGGAGGACCACGACTGTCTGGGACTCAGCTTCCCCACCTGCGAAGTGGGATCAGACCCAAGCCATGCTTTGGGTACCCAGAGGGGGCGGCCCAGCTCCTCTGATGGACCCCACACTCAGGGGCAGTCTGGGTCAGGGAGAGCGGGCCTCACCTTTGCCATGGAGTCCAGCTGGAGCCCTCTCCACCTCCCCTTACCCCCACCCCCCAGCCAGGGTTCCCTCCCAGGCACAGGTGTATGCGGAGGGCTGACCCCTCAGGGGCAGAGGGGCCTGCAGGTGTGAGCAGCATTGGGACTGAGGGGTGGGGCTGCAGGGGAGAGCAGGGTCGCCTGTGACCATGTGAGGGAGGGTGTCTGTGTGTGATTGTGTATCCACATGAGTGTGTCTGTTTATGTGTGTGTGCAAGTGTGTGTATTTCTCTCTGTGTCCACGTGTGTGTGACTGTGTGAAAGCTCGGCTTCCCCAGGCCCTTTCCCCACCTCCTCCTCCCTCCAGCAGCAGGCTTGGGGAAGGTTCTGGAAGGGGCCTCCGGTCTTGGTTTTCGGCGACTGAGCCCAGCCAGCCCTTGGGACAAGGAAGGTCCTCCTGACCTGTCCGGTCCCTGGCCAGCACCCTCCCAGCACAGAAAGCACCAGGCCCCTCCCTGCCCACTGGGTGCTGCCCTCGGCCCACCTTGTGGCAGGACCACGGGCCCAACTGTGCTCTTCTCTTTGCATGCTGCCAGGAGGGACCACTATGCCTACTCCTACTACCCGTAAGTAGCCCCGCCCCACCCCCTTGGGCCCTGTGTCGGCCTCCTGGTGTGGAGGGCCTCTCGCGGGTCCCTCTCTGGGGCCCACAGCCGCGCACGTGTGTGTGCGTGTCCGGGGCAGGCCCGTCCCCACCCTGGCAGCTGTCCCCACGGTGCCCACAGCTCTCAGGTCAGCACGAGCGCCCTCTCCAGCCGGGCGGCCCCAGGCTCTTCAGGCCCACCATTTCTGGGCGCTTCTTCTGGGCTCGGACCCCGAGAAGCACGCACTGTCATCCCTCCTGTGTTACTGAGGAGACCGAGGCTCAGAGAGGTGAAGGGACTGGTCAGAGGTCACAGGAAGTGCCAGAGCTGGGGTTACCACCCAGGCCCCGTCTGACTGCCTGGTCTCCTGATGGTCCTCTGTGTTCTGCCTCTGTCTTCTCTGACTCTGCAAGCCTTCCAGAACATTCCCTGCACCCGTACCTGTTCTCCCTCCTAGCAGAGCAGGCTCAGGGGGCCCCAGGACAGCCCAGAGGACGGGGGTCTGTCACCTCGTCCTCCTGGACCCTCTCCTTGCATCCACATCACCCAGTGTCGCACCAGCTTTTCCAGTAACCACACCCCCGTTGGCTCAGGGGCAGCCTCCAGCTGGGCTTTTCCAGGAATCTCGGACAAGACGGTTGTCCCGCCCTCTCTACTTGTGCAGTGAATGTTTGACCCTAAACGCAGAACCTTTCCAAGTGTCTGATTGCCCTCCCTCTGCTGACTCACC
Organism: Halichoerus grypus; assembly: GCF_964656455.1. Lineage (NCBI taxonomy): Eukaryota > Metazoa > Chordata > Mammalia > Carnivora > Phocidae > Halichoerus > Halichoerus grypus. The sequence continues at coordinate 165,556,356 of NC_135716.1, forward strand.
CTGATCAGCTGCGGCCGGCAGTGTTCGCCGTCCCTCCGGCTTCTGTCTTCTGTGGAGCCGGGTGCTTGGTTTGTGTAGTTCTTCTTCCCCGTGAACCGAGAGGCCTGGGCAGGGAACAGAGCCCTGGGGCACACCACTGGAGACTGCCTTCTAGGCACAGCTTGACTGCTGTCCCCTGTCCACAGCCCTCTGTCCTCCCTGCGGTTGTTGGTGTCTGCCTGTCCCTCCCTCTCTCTGTCCCCTTCCCCGTCTCCCTCCTTGTCATGGTCTCTTTACTGTCTCTCCTCCTCCCCCTCCTCCTTCTCTTATCCTCCTGATTCCCTTGCCCTCTCCTCACCTCTCTCTCCTTCCCTCCTTCCCCCTCCACTTCTCTCATATGTTGATGGTCAAGATCACAGTCACAGAGGCTTTTAATCTGCCCACAAAGGGGTTCTCAGCTCTGCCCTGGGCCACAGTGAGGGTGATGTCCAGGGGTCACCCTATTCTTCCCCTGCCCCAGACAGCTCTTAAGCCCAGAACAAGCTGGATGGAGTTTGCCTGTCTGGGAAAATCAACTCATTAGCTTCCATGTCCCTTTGGATGATCAGTGACCCTGAGCCCACATAACCTGGAAGCCCTCTCTCAGGTCTACCCCACATCCTGCATGCTGTAGGGCTGAGCAGGGGAACAGCTCTCTCATCTTGAGCTTTCCCTGTGATTGGGCCCCTGGCTCTACAGCAGTCCATTTGGGGTCCCAAGTCACCTCCCCTTTGCCTGTTGCTCAGCCTCTGATCATGGAGCAGTCCCCCTGCCTCCCCACTCCAGCCCTCTAGCCCCTTCCTCCTGGCCCTGAGTTGCCTTCCCCCAGCCTCCTGAGTGAATGGGGTCAAGCCCTCCCATGGCCCTCTCCATATCAGATGAGTTCTGAAACACCCCTAACCAATACTGAAACAGTGGCTGTGCTCCTGCTGGGGCCCAGTACTGGCATTTGAAATACAGAGAAAGCACAGGTATTACCTCTGTACTAAAGGTAGAAGAAACATTGAGGATTTAGACACAGACTCATACAGAGTCATGAAAGAAGTGAGGAATAATTAAACCTCTCCTGGGCATTGCTCTGGTCCCACCTAACAAATACGAAAAGGAAGACCCAGCAGGATCAGGCCATTTTCAAGTAACTTATGTCCCAGTACAACGCTCAAGAATATTTACAGGAATACAAAAATATCTGGCCTCCAACCAGGTAAAACATACAATGTTTGTCATCTAATCAAAAATTACCAGACTTGCGAAGAAGCAGAAAAATATGACCAGTAACAAGGAGAAAAAGTATGCGTTTAGAACTAATACAGGATGCAGAGCACGGTCAAAGATGGTGTGGCTGGGAAGTCAAGCTGTGTTCAGCATGGTCTGTGATCCAGACACCACTGCTGTCCCTTCTTCTCTGAGGAACCTAACCCTATGGTTTACGTCGGAAAGCAACATTAATTTTGACACTTCCTCAGTATGCAAGTCATTAAAAATGGGCTTCCCAAGCACACTTAGCACCCAGATTTGGATTCTAATACCATTTTTCAACAAAAAGAACCCAGGATTCTTGGAGGAATGGCTGATTCTAGGACTAGGTCGGGAAATATACAAGATGAGCCTGGAGCACCTTGTAAAGCCAGAAAGTGAGCAGGAGGTGCTAAACACATAAACATACAAAATGATGGGAAAATGTCAAAGGGACGCAAAAGCCAATGGCCAAAGCTGGAAACAGCTGAGCAACAAAGTAAATAAAGTAGTATCAGATTATAACCCCAAGTATAAAACAAATACCTATGAGTCCATACTGATTTAAATAAATGATTGAATTAAATCAATAAATGGGGGAGAAGAGGCAAATCTCCCATGCAGAAGCATTCAAAAGAATTTAGGTTAGATGCTTAGCCCTCAAGGAGGTGGAGCTTAACTCCTCCTGAAGTGTGGGCTTCACGTAATGACTTCCTTCCAAAGAGTACAATATGAAAAGGAGAGAAGAGTGACTTCATAGTGGAGAAATCCGGCAAACACTACCTTAGCCAGGTGATCAAGGTTAATATTACCAATGATAAGCCATGTTGATGGCATGTGCCCTTGATACAATGTGATGAGAATGGCACTTGACCTCTGTGATCTTCTGCCCAAAAAACCAAAACCCTAGTATAATCATAAGAAAAAAATCAGACAAAACCCCATTGATGTTCAACAAATGATGCTGGGACAACTGGATATCCACTGGCAAAAGAATGAATTTGGACCCTGCAATGTTGCTATTTATAAGAAATATATATTTGGTCATTTAGATGGCCAAAATATGTTTCTCATATACATCTGGTCTTCATCCACAGTTCCTGGCGCACAGCTCCAGAAATCCTGGGAATTTCCCAAGTGATAAAGGTGCCTTTTTTTATGTTAATGAGGTAACTTTTGGACCCACCTAGGGATGGGAGCTGATTGCCAGGAGAACCAACCATGTGACCAAAAGGTTAGAACTTTCAGTCCCACTCCCTGACCTACAGGGAGGGGAGAGGGGCTTGAGGTTGAATCAGTCACCAATGCCAATTAATTTATAATCAATCATGACTATGAAACCTTCATAAAAACCCAAAAAGGACAGGGTTCAGAGAGCTTCCAAGTTGGCCAACACATAGAAATGTGGGGAGAGTGGTGCTCCTGGAGAGGACATGGACCTTCTGTGTCCTTTCCCCTACCTTGCCCTATGCAGCTCTTCCTGAGTTCCATCCTTTCAAAATAAATTGGTAATCTCATAAGTAAAATGTTTCTCTGAGTTCTGTGAGCCACTCCAGCAAGTTAATTAATTAATTCACGGAGGAGGTCAGGGAACCTCTGATCTATTACTGGTGGGTCAGAAGTACAGGTAACAACCTGGGCTTGCAACTGGAGTCTGAAAGGGGCAGGCAGTCTTGTGGGACTGAGCACTTAACCTGTGGGATCTGATGCTCTCCCCACGTAGATACTGTTGGAACGAGTTGAATTGTAGGACACCCAGCTGGTGTCCTGAGAACTGTTTGTTGGTGTGAAGGAACACCCCCAGTGTTGGAATTGGGTCCAGGAACCCCAAAGAGACTCCTACCTCACACCATATAGAAAACTAACTCAAAATGGACCCAAGTTCTAAATGTAAGAGCTAAAACTACAGAAGTCTTAGAAGAAAACACAGGTGTAAATCTTTGTGACCTTGGCTTAGGCAAAGGTTTCTTAGATAAGACACCTAAAGCACAAGCAGCCAAAGGAAAAAAAAAAATAGATAAATTTGACTTCATCAGAATTAAAAGCTTTTATGATTCAAAGGACATTCTCAAGAAAATGAAAAGACAACCCACAGAATGGGAGGAAATATTTGTAAATCACACATATAAGGGCCTAGTATCCAGAATATATAAAGAACTCTCAGAACTCAACAATAAAAAGACAATCCAATTTCCAAATGGACAAAGGGTTTGAATAGATATTTCTCCAAAGAAGATACATAAATGGCCAATAAGCACATGAAAAGATGATCAACATCGTTAGCCATGGGAAATATGCAAAACAAAAGCACAATGAAACACCACCTCACCCACTGGGATAGTTATAAAAAAAAAAGAAAAATAACAAGCATTGATTGGTAAGGATGTGAAGAAATTAGAATTCTCATACATTGCTGTGGGAATGTTAAGCGGTGTAGCCGCTTTTGAAAATGTTTTGACAGTTCCTCAAAAAATTAAACAAGAAGTTTGAAAACATATATTCAAGCAAAACTTATACACAAATGTTTATATTAACATTATTCATAATAGCCAAAAAGAGAAACAACCCAAATGTCCATCAAGTGGCGAATAAAGAAAATGTGATATCTTTATTCAATGGAATATTATTCAGCCATAAAAAGGAATGAAGTTTTCACATCCATTAGGATGGCCACTAACAAAACAAAACAAATAAACAAACAAAAAATAACAAGTATTGGCGACACTGTGGAGGAATTGGAACCCCTCTGCTCTGTTGGTGGGGATGTAAAATGGTGCAGCCATTATAGAAAACAGTATGGCAGTTCCTCAAAAAATTAAAGATAGAATCACCATATGATCCAGCAATTCTGCTTCTAGATACTTACCAAAAAGAATTGAAGGCAGGATCTCAAAGAAATATCTATAGACCCATGTTCAGAGCAGCATTATTCATAATAGCCAAGAGGTAGAAGCAATCCATATATCCCCTGACGGATGAGTGGATAAACAAACTGTGGTCTACACACAGAATGGAATATTATTCAGCTTTAAAAAGGAAGGAAATTCCAAAAGATGATACAACATGGATAAACCTTGAGGACATTATACTAAATAAAATAGGCCAGTCACCACAAAGACAGATTCTGTATGATTCAATTTCTGCGAGGTATCTAGAGTAACCAAACCCATACACCATAGAGAACAGAATGGTGGTTGCCAGGGTCTGGGGGAGGGGCAACGGGGGGTTGTGGTTTGAGGAGTACAGAATTTCAGTTTTGCAGGGTGAAGAAGTTCTGGATATCAGTTGCACAACAATATGAATACATTTAACACTACTGAACCATACACGTAAAAATGGCTAAGATAAATTTCATACTATGTATATTTTACCACAATTATCAATTTTTTAAAAATGAAGTATTAGGGGCGCCTGGGTGGCTCAGTTGGTTAAGCGACTGCCTTCGGCTCAGGTCATGATCCTGGAGTCCCGGGATCGAGTCCCGCATCGGGCTCCCTGCTCGGCAGAGAGTCTGCTTCTCCCTCTGACCCTCCTCCCTCTCGTGCTCTCTGTCTCTCATTCTCTCTCTCTCAAATAAATAAATAAATAAATCTTTAAAAAATAAAAAAATAAAAAAAATAAAAAAATAAAAAAATAAAAATGAAGTATTATACATGATGAACTTTGGCACCGTGATGCTGAACGAAATAAGTCAGTCACAAAAGACAACATGTTGCATGACCAATTTTATATAAAATGTCCAGAATGGGCAAATTCTTAGAAACAGAAAGTAGCTTAGTGGTTGCCAGGGGCTGGGGAAGGAGGGAGTGGGGAGTGATGGCTGATGGGGACCAGGTTTCTTCCTGGGGTGATGAAAATGGTCTGGAATTAATGGCGATGGTTTCACAATCTGTGAATATACTGAAAACCCCTGAATTGTACGCTTTAAGAAAGTGGATCTTGGGGCGCCTGGGTGGCTCAGTTGTTAAGCATCTGCCTTCAGCTCAGGTCATGATCCCAGGGTCCCAGGATCAATCGAGCCCCACATTGGGCTCCCTGCTTGGCGGGAAGCCTGCTTCTCCCTCTCCCACTCCCCCTGCTTGTGTTCCTGCTCTCGCTATCTCTCTCTCTGTCAAATAAATAAATAAAAAATCTTAAAAAAAAAAAAGAGGGTGGATCTTATGGTATGTGAATTATATCTTAACTTTTCACAATCCCCGTTGAGAGACATCCTACAAATTATCTGACCAGTAATCTTCAAAACCATTAAGTTCATCAAAATGAGGCATGTCACGGGCACGTGAGTGGCTCAGTGGGTTAAGCGTCTGCCTTCAGCTCAGGTCATGATCCCAGGGTCCTGGGATGGAGTCCCACCTCGTCATCGGGATCCCTGCTCAGCAGGGAGTCTGTTTCTCCCTCTGCCCCTCCCCCAGCTTGCGCTCTCTCTCGCTCACTCTCTCTCTCAAATGAATAAATAAAATCTTTTTTAAAAATGAGGAATGTCGCAACCAAGAGAACACAAGTAGCCATGGTGACGAAATGTAATATGGTATCATCTATGGGATCCTGGAACAGTAGAAAGGACACTAGGTAAAAACGAAGGAAATCCCAATAAAGCATAGACTTTAGTTAATAATAATGTATCGATATTGGTTCATTATTTGTAACAAATATACCATTTGGAAGACATTAATAATGGAGAAATTGGGTCAGAAGTAATGGGCATTCTTTGTACTATCTGCAACTTTTCTGTAAATCTAAATATATTGCAAAATAGAAAGTTTATTTATTTATAAAGTCAATGTATCCTATCAGGCAAGTCGTGGCAGGCTGGTGGGAGGGAGCTTGCTGGGAACTTCCCACACTGCTGGAATTTAAGCCTGACTCCAAAGCACTGCCTGGAAAAGCCCTCTGGGTTCCCCTGGGCCCCATCCATCCTGAGCTCTTGACTCTGGCGGGTACCAGTGAATTCCACCAAAATGGTTTGCCAAGTTAAGTGCCCATTTCTTTCATTCCCACAAGTGCTCCTCTCTCAGGGAGCGGGACAACAAGGGAAACCCGATGGGCCTCAGGACCCCAGAGTCCACCGGGCGGGAGTGTGAGTCCTGGTGCTGCTGCCTCTTCTCTATGTGTTGCTCAGGGAGAGCCCGTCTTCCTGGGCTCAGGGTGTGCAGGGTCAAGGGCAGCAGCAGCATCCGTGGTCCTGGCCAGGCCGCTGTCTGTATTTGCATTTGTATTTGTCTCTGCCGGCTTGTGCTGTCTTTGGACTCAGCCCGGAGGCTGCCCAGCTTTGCTCTGGCCTCCTCACATTGCCCTGACCAGGTGGTGCTGTTTGCTCTTGCTCAGCAGCCCTGAGCTCATGCTGGTCCACTTGCTGAGCCGCCGAGAGCTGCCAGAACCTTCCTGGAGCCCTCGCACCTCCTCCTCTACCTGGAGAGCTCTCCCTTGAGCTGTCAGCTCAGCTTCCAGAAAGAGCATGTGCAATCCTTTGTCTCCCCAGCCCTGCTTTTGGAGCTCCTGAGAGTTCTCTGAGCAGGAGACAATGCTCTCTTGAAATTTGAGAGCATGTTTTATGTGTCGGCCAAACTTCCTCTTTCAGATCCTCTCTCCACCAGTGCCACCTTTCACGTCCTGGTCCAAACTCTCCCACTAAGGCAGATGAAAGTCAGGGCAAGCCCCACTCTTATTGGCTTCTTCTTTCCTCAAGAAGCTGCCCCCAGCTTTGGGGACTCAGGGAGGCTCTGACTCTACAGTGAATTTTGTGGGCTGTCTGTGGGCATTCACCATGTGCCAACAATGGACTGGGCATTTCTCATGCCTCGTCTCATTTAATGATCACAATACCTCTATTGGATAGTAATGATTTTCTCCTCATCTGGCATGTGTGAAAATTGTGTCTGGAAAGGTCTAGTTACCTTCCTAAGAACACACAGCCAGGAAGGGGAGAACTGGGACTCAAATTCAAGCAGGTCTTAATCCAGAGTCTCCCCTCTTCGTCACCACATCACATGGTTTCTCTAGAGATGTTTTGTGAAACCAAAAAAGCCCTCCCTGATAAAAGAAATTTGGGAAGTGTGGCTACTTTGATTCTCCTCGTGGAGATTCACAATGGGCATTAGTGTGTTCAAAGTCCTGAAATGTCCTGCAGGGAACAGACCTGTTTAATTTTATTTAAAGCAGAATTTTCCAAAGTCATTTTTTGTAAGCAGAACGTGTATTCATTTTGTTTCTTTTGTAGATGGACCACCCCCTCATCATCTTGTATAACTAATGTTCTCTGGAAGAAGCTCTGAGACACTGCACTGGACAAGTCACTTCTTTCCGACCTCAGTGGGGCTTCTGGTCATGATGGGGTAACAGGTGGCTTCCTTCCTTCCCACTGTAAGCAACTAAAATCAGCACAAAATATATGAGAAACTGTTTTCAGGCCTTGGACAACAGGCACCTCAGGACTGTGATTCCTGAGAAGAAAAGCTGAGTCCTACGATTGCATGAGCGAGTGTCCAGAGGCCGGTGTGACTGAGTGGGGCACTTTGCCCCGTCCCAGGGCCTGATCTGGGGGACCAGGGTGGGATGTCCTTGGGGATGCTGACCAGAAGAGCGGGGAGCGGGTGGGCCTGGAGGGAGGGGATAGTTTTCCCCGTGTGTGTGTGTGTGTGTGTGTGTGTGTGTCACTGGGAACCTCTGACCTGTTCCCCAATTGGCTGAGGCTGCCGCACAGGCTGACAATGGAAATGCTTGTGCAGGAGAAATGCTGCTATTCAGGTGCCTCCCGTTAATCTGTGGAGGGGGTGGCGGCAGCAGCTAATTTCGGGATTTGCTTGTCTTTGAATGGGGGTAATTACTGGGAGTTGCCAATTGTTCCAGATTGTTCTCTGGAAGAGGGGGAGAAGGGAGGGCTCTCTTGGGCTCTGCTGAGCGCTGCCCCCTGCAGGCAGTGCGGTGAAGTCACAGAGGGGTGGTCCAGGCTGGGGAGCAACAGGATGGAGTCAGGGGACCCCAGGATCGCAGCAGGGCCAGAAGGGCTGGGCCGGAAGGGCCCCCAGAGACCAGGCGACCCAACCTGCTCATATTACAAATGGAAAAACAGATGCAGAAGGGAAGGGACTTGCCCAGGGGCGCACCGGGTGGGCCCAGCCAGGCTGCTTGGCCCCGGGGAACAACCTCCATGTTGGCCATGCACCCCTCCCCCACCCCGAGTCCGTCTGGGACGCCCCAGGCTGGGGGGCCGTGTGCGTCAGGAACCCCCTTTCCTCTCTCTGACTGCAGGAGACCAGCGCAGTGCCGGGGTCACTGAGGCCAGCAGCCTGCTGGGGGGCTCACCGCGGCGTCCCTGTGGCCAGAAGGGCTCCCCATATCACACGGGGCAACTGCATCCTGCGGTGCGTGTGGCCGACCTCCTGCAGCACATCAACCAGATGAAGACGGCCGAGGGCTATGGCTTCAAGCAGGAGTACGAGGTGCGGGGCCCCAGGCCAGCCAGGACCCCTCGCCAGGGCCTCGCCGGGCTCCTGCATGCTGTGGACCCTGACCCTGGTCTGACCTTACCCCTACTCTGATCAGCTAATTCCTTTTGGCCTTCACCCTGAACCCTCAACCCCATCCCAATCTGACCTGGACTCTGACTCTCAGGCTTAGGCTGTTTTGAACTCTGACCTTGGATCTCAATCCAGTCTCCATGAGAATGTCGATCATGACCCCTAATTATACCAATCCTAATGTGACCCTGACTGTACCTTCTGGATTTTGACCTGAACCCTCATCCTAATACTCTCCTGATTTTGACTCTAATCCTAAACCTGATCCATATCTGATAATTTCTCTGAACTTGACCTTCTTCCCAACCCCATCACTTCCCTCTCTGACCCTCTACTTTGGTTTTGAACCCCACTTCCTTGCTGATTAAAGGTAAATGCAGTCATTGACCTCAAGCCCCAGTGCTGGCCGTGACCCAGCCTTCACCGTGACTCAGCCCTCCAGCCTGCCCGCTTGATCCCAGAGGAGGGGTTGACCACCGCTTTTCTTCTTTGCGGGGCTTCTGTGAAGGCTGGGATGCCAAGAGGAAGAAACCAGCTTGGAGGCCCATGCCCGAGAGTCCTGACAGAGGGCCTGGAGCCTGGAGGAGCAGGTGGAAGGCAGTGAGCAGGGGGCTCGGCAGGGGGACCCTGGGTTGGAGCTCCGTTGAACTCGGTCATGCCAGTGCTGGATGTGGAAGAGCGGCGTGGCCGATCGATGTCCTGGACATGGACACAGACAACAAGGACACGGCATCAATGTCCTGCCACCTGACCACTGCCAGCCCTTCCTTAGCTCCGCCAGTGGGGACCCCAACATCTACATCAACATGGCCCTGGCAGATGGGAGAGCTGCAGGCAAAGCACACCTTAGGAACCCCCAAACCCCATCTGGGAAAATCTCAGGGACTGAGCGTGGAGGGCTAAAGACTCTGGGAGGGTCCCCTCTGTGCCCCTGCCCATCTTTCTGGGCACCAAGCCTGTGGGATGGCCCTCTCCCCTCCAGGACTCCTCTATTTGGGGCATCAAGGCCAGTGCTCCTCCTCTGTGTGCCCATCTGCACACTTGGGGGCCTAGAGAGGAGGCTCTCTGGGGGTACTTCCAGCCCTGTGAGTCTCTGAGCTGGGGGGGGTCATGTTGGGGCTCCCTGGCGCTGGGTAGAGAAGCTGCTGGGACAGCCCCACCCCCTCCTGGGGTCCTTGACACCTGATCCCAGCCACTTGGTATCAGCCCAGGAACCAGAAGGCCCTGAAGCTCAGACCACACTGAACTTACCAAGGAGGGACTACTGGGGTCTCTTTGGAGTGGTTGAGTCTGCAGAGAGCCCCATCAGGTACCCGGGCCTGAGTTTTAGAGTATGGCTGGGACTGGCCTCGAGGAGCTGCTAGTCAGGCCATATCTGAGCCTTCAAGAAGTCCCAGGGAGGGGAGCTGGTGGACTGGGGAGGGATCCCCCCCTTTCTCTGCCCTTCCCCTTGCAGGATTACAAAGGGCAAGTTCATGTTTGGTCAGGGTATAAATCAGGGTCAAGGCCAGAAGAAGCAAGACAAGTGCCAAGGCTCCAAGAGCCTCTGCCAGCCTCTGGGGTCAGGTCAGGGCACTGGGTTTTAGAAGAGCATCAGGAGAGGGAGACAGGGCACAGGTGGAGCAAGGCAGGACACCAGGAGGAGACTTGGGGCTGGAGCACAGATGGGGAGAAGGCTAGCTACCAGCCTACCTGGCAGGTCAAGGTCAGGAGCAGGGAGCAGAGTCAGTGCCCATCACTGTCTGGGGAGCCAGGGTTGGGGCCTCTGATCCTCTCATAGAGGATGAAAGGAATGGAGTTGAAAGGAATTCAAAAGATTCATTCATTTATTTAAATATATTATTGAGCTCCTGTCATACACTGGGCTGGGGATACTGAAGTGGACAACACAGGCAGAGAGCCCTGCTTTCCTAGACCTTACATCGGGAGTGGGCACTAATCAGGCAGGCATGTGGTGGGAGTCAGCAGCTGGCCTCGCTATGAAAAGCCATCAGGCAGGAGAAGGGGTAATGGGGCTCTCAGCCCCCACCTAGCTATGTGACTCTGGGTAAGTCAGCTCCCTCTCTGGACCTCGGTTCCTATCTGTAAAATGGGGATGACCCTGGTAGGATCAGATGAGATCGTGGTGAAGTGCCCTGCATGGCACCAAGCCTGCTGAAAGGGCTCCATTTACAAACACCAGCAGAGATGGACACAGCCTGGCTGGGATGACCCAGAGGCCCGAGCCCAGCCCGTTCCCCACCTCGGGCTTCCACAAGGGGAGAAGTGGGAGGAGGAGTGGGCTGGCTAGTAGGGACCCCAGTCATTCCTGGCTCTCTCACAAACTTGCTGTGTCCCTAGCTAAGACATTTCCTGCTTCTGGGCCTCAGTTTCTCCACATGAAAACTGACTGTAATTTGTACTGACTCTATTTGCACCCCTGCTGACTCTCTGTGCCTCAGTCTCTCCACTGGCCAGAGGATACCACCTATTCCAGTGACTTCCCAGCCCAACAACCTTTAATCTGAATTACGAAGTCAGGGGACAGCTCTACCCCAGCTCATGCCGTTGACACATCACTTCGATCCTGGTGTGCTCCTCAGGGAGAGCATCTACTGTAGTGTTAGCTATAGTTCCTGCCTGTCAGGAGCCTCAGTCCACCAGGGAGCAAGAGGCCCATAGCATCATTCACAGTCACCCCTGGGGGGGAGGGGGCTCTTCAGGTTTGCAGGTGACAGACTCTTGGAAGGAAAGCAAGCATGTTGGACCAAGGTGGGAAGAAACATCCCCACAGGCCAGAGCTGTAGACTGAGGCTCACACGATAGGATTTAATATGTACTAGTGAATTAAACATGCAGTGCAAAATAAATCAGCAGCTTAGGGACAGGGGAGGGGGACAGGCCTTGAGATGAGACTGACAAAGAAAGGGCTCAGTGTGAGCCCATGAAGCGACACATCTCTCGTGTCACCTGCCCCTTCACTGCTCTCCCCATACACGTTGGCCCCTTCCAGTCCAGTCCCAACCAAGGTCTTTCCTGGAAGATGGAGGGAGGGCCCAGACCTAGTCAGTGTAGTAATAACAACAACATAGTAATAGCCTATAGCTCCCACATGCTTACTCTGTACTAGGCATTCACATTTTCTCTCTCTCCTTGCAAGTTCACATGGTTGGTATTATTAGTACCATTTTACACCAAAGAAAACGTACCCTCAGAAAAGCTAAGTAATGAAGAGCCAGTAAGTGGCAGAGCTGAGATTTGAACCTCATTCTATCTAACTCTAAAGGCAACACACCTCTGTGCATATCCTGCTGTTTTTTTAGGCCATGTAAATAGAGATATGGAATCTAGACAAAGGGAGGAGAGAATCTGGTTCAACCGGGAGGCTCAGACCCTTGTACCATCAGAGTCACACAAGAGGTTCATGGATAAGCTGAACATGGCCTAAAGGCAGGGTCTCCAAGCTGAGAAGGGCACAGGAACAAGGTCATATTGATTGATCAATTAATTAATTTAAGAAGTATTTGTTAGAATCCTACTAAGTATTAAGCCCTCTTCTAAGTGCTTGAAGATACAGAGGTAAAAAAGATGGACAAAATCCCATTCCTGGAGCTTGCATTCCAGGAGGGAAGACAGATAATAATCAAACAACTACATATTAGAAAGTGATGAGCATGGAAAGAGACTAGAGACGAGAGGGCTGCCCTAGAGTCAGTGGTCAGGGAAGGCCTCTCTGAGGAGGTGATATTTAAGGCAGATACCTGAATAAAGTGAGGAAATGACTGCTGTGATAATTGTCAAGAGAATGAACCAGTCATAGTGAGCAGCAGATGCAGAGGCCTGAAATAGAAGTGACTATGATGGGTCTGAGGACAACGGAGAGGTCCATGTGCTAGAGCAGAGCAGGTGGGGGAAGACAGGAGGAGACAGGTATGAGGAGTCACTGGAAAGAAGATCATTTAGGGTTTGCAGGCCATGGGGAAGTTGGGTTTTCTTTTCAGCATTGAGGGAATTCATTGCAGCTTTGAGCAGGAGAGCAGTGAGATCTGATTTGTGCTTTCAGATCGCTGTAGCTGCTGGGGGGCACAAAAGCTGTTGGGGAGGAAGGATCACAGAAGTTCAGGAGGACCAGGGTGGAGGCCAAGCAGGGCATGAGAAGTAAGTGGTCATTCACACATGGAGTTATTGAAGGAATGGAATGTTCATCCTGAAAACGAGGAGGCCTGGGTGGATACGAGAGCCCACCTCCAACTTCAGAAAGGCTGTCATGTGGACTTGAAGTTGGGCACACCCTGCAGCCCCAAGAAGGTCAGAACCAGGACCAAAGACTGAGGCCATGGGACAGCTATTGGCACTGGCTGAAGACAAAGTAGCTTCCTGGCAGCTCCCCACACTGGAGGTGCACAGCAGAGGTCAGCTCTCAGAGCTGCGAGGTGGAACAGATAGAGGTCAGCTTTTGGAGTCAGACAAATCTGAATTCGGACCATCCTCCCTTTTCTGCTTATTATCTGTGCTGCCTTGGGCTACTTTACCTTTCTGACTTTCAGTTCCCTCATCTATAAATTAGAACCAATACCTATCTCCTTGGATTCTTCAATAGATATGTGAAGTACCCAGCACTGTACCTAGCACATATAAGGTACTTAATAAGTGGCAGTGATGATGATGGTGATGGTAATGGTGATGATGATGGTGGTGGATGGGTGATGGTGGTGATGATGATGGTGATGTGATGATGATGATGGTAATGATGATGGTGGTGATGGTGATGATGGTGGTGGTAGAAATGATGGTGATGAGGAGAATGGTGATGATGATGGTGGTGGTGATGGTGATGATGGTGGTGGTGATGGTGATGTGATGATGATGGTGATGATGATGATGAAGATGGTGGTGATGTCAATGAGATACCACCTCACACCAGTCAGAATGGCTAAAATTAACAAGTCAGGAAATGACAGATGTTGGCGGGGATGCGGAGAAAGGGGAACCCTCCTACACTGTTGGTGGGAATGCAAGCTGGTGCAGCCACTCTGGAAAACAGTATGGAGGTTCCTCAAAAAGTTGAAAATAGAGCTACCATATGATCCAGCAATTGCACTCCTGGGTATTTACCCCAAAGATACAAATGTAGGGACCCGAAAGGCTACGTGCACCCCAATGTTTATAGCAGCAATGTCCACAATAGCCAAACTGTGGAAAGAGCCAAGATGTCCATCAACAGATGAATGGATAAAGAAGATGTGGTATATATATACAATGGAATATTATGCAGCCATCAAAAGGAATAAGATCTTGCCATTTGCAACGACGTGGATGGAACTGGAGGGTATTATGCTGAGCGAAATAAGTCAAACAGAGAAAGACATGTATCATATGACCTCACTGATATGAGGAATTCTTAATCTCAGGAAACAAACTGAGGGTTGCTGGAGTGGGGGGTGGGGTGGGAGGGATGGGGTGACTGGGTGATGGACACTGGGGAGGGTATGTGTTCTGGTAAGCGCTGTGAATTGTGCAAGACTGTTGAATCTCAGATCTGTACCTCTGAAACAAATAATGCAATATATGTTAAGAAAGAAAAAAAGAAGAAGAAGAATGTAGCAGGAGGGGAAGAATGAAGGGGGGGAAATCGGAGGGGGAGAAGAACCATGAGAGACGATGGACTCTGAAAAACAAACTGAGGGTTCTAGAGGGGAGGGGGGTGGGAGGATGGGTTAGCCTGGTGATGGGTATTGAGGAGGGCACGTTCTGCATGGAGCAGTGGGTGTTATGCACAAACAATGAATCATGGAACACTATATCTAAAACTAATGATGTAATGTATGGGGATTAACATAACAATAAAAAAATGAAATAAAATAATAAAAAAATTTAAAAAAATTTAAAAAAAAGATGGTGGTGATGGTGGTGATGATGATAATGGTGATGGAGATGATGCTGGTGATGATGGTGGTGATGATGATGGTGGTGGTGGTGATGGAGATGATGGGGGTGATGAGAAGGATGATGATTTACCAGCATTAATCACAGTAAAATTATTCTTATGGTTGGCAATGGTTGTGTGGAAGGAATCCCAGCACCAAGCAGGGGATAGAACTAGAAGGCCACTAAGTTCTCTTCAAATCCTAAAATTTGATGAGAAAATGAAGTACAAGGTAGCTCACTCCTTCCATTGACATCACCACCCCTCTGTTGATTCTCCTGCCATGGGAGGGTTAGACAGAGACAGTGCTAGAGACAGTGGTTTGGAGACTTTCATGCCACCAGGCGCAGCATCTGCACAGGGAAGCCCTGACCCAGCTGGGGGTTGACACTGTGCTGCTCATGTTCTGGGTAGCCACGGGAGTCAGGGAGGCAATGGATGGTCAGCTTGGAGGAAGCTCTTACTTCTGTCAACATTTCCAGGCCTCGCATATACCACAACTGACTGCACAGACATAGTCAGGGGTCCTTAGATCAGAAGGAAACAGACACCCTCTCACCCAATTCCTCTCATTTAGCACATGGGAAACTGAAGCCCAGGAGGAAAAGGGATTAGCTTAAGGTCACAGGTGAAGTCCAGGCATCCTGATTTCTAGTCTCACTCTTTCTACTTTAATAAAGTGGAACTATTGTGCCAGTTATCAATCGATTGCCTCTCAGCTCCAAGTTCACTCTTCAGCACATGATCTAAATAGTAGGTTGAATTCCTTTAGGTATTTCTCCTTTACAGTGAGCATAATATTAAGCTCTCTCAGTAGAAAGTGCTGGAGGAACACTGCAGGAGGTAGGGGCTTCTCCCACTAGTTCCAGCAGCCTCACAGTCAGTCAGCAGGATGGATCTGAGTACATCTGGCCATACCTGGCCCCAGCCACGGCTCCAAACATGCATTCTCTGGTGACCTTGCAGCCCCACCCTAGCCTGGTGATCACCTTCTGATGACCCCCCCACCAACACCAAAACCCAGATTCCCTCTGCATGCCTTCATGCCCAGCCACCAGCTGCAGCTTGCAGCAGCAGAGGGTTGCTTCCTGCTTGCCTGGGGATTGCAGACCAGCTCTGACCTGGGCAAACCACTGAAAGTCTCTGCCATCCAGTGATTTATGACTCCACCTTTTCTCTGAGGTCTAAACCATCCTTGAAGAGCCAGAACTCTTCCAACATTGTCCTTTCTTGGGTACTCTTCCTCAGTCCTAGGGGACCACATAGAGTCTCCTTTATCTTACAGTTACTCTTTATTATAGTTTAATCATGTTTTATATTACACTTGCCCTGCCTAAATCACCATGTGGTTTCTACCTCCTAATTAGACCCAAGTTAATAAACTATCAACACTCGTGTTCTAGAAGGTAATTGGGAGCAATCCTCTTGGCCCCATTGTCCTGACAAACCCCTCATGCCATGTGCCACATTTGTAAGTACACAGCCTGGCTACAAAGGCAAGCTCCCATCCAGCTACCTCTTATTTTATAGAAATATTTTATTTAGAGGTCTTCTCTCAGTTCATCTTAGGCCTGTCCTGCTCTCCCTTACACTAAGAGAAGTTGCTACTTTCTTACCAATTCTATTAAAGTTCCTGTGTATTATCTGGGGTTTTACCTTATCTCGGCCAACCTTGACACTGGCGCAGTGTTACAAAATGCATTCAGCTGCTAGAAACAAGGATCCAGAAAATAAGGTCTTAAACCAATTAAAAATTTATTTTTCACTCAAATAAGAGAAGTCTGGGTGCAGGAAGTCCAGGGCTGCTATGGGAATGTCAACCTTAAAAGTAAAACAACCAGTTATTTTACCAAGAAAATTTATTTTTATTCAGTTTATTCAGAAATAGCAGGGGAATTGCAACCCAGGACATGCAAACTTGGAGAACAGGAGCTCAAAGCCGAAGACCAGTACTTTACAGACTAAAGGAGGAAGTTGGGAGGGGCTGCTTTGAATGACAGCCCATTGGAGGAAAACAAGAGTTCAGGGTGGTAACAGTTTCTCATTGGCTAAGATGTGGTATTTTCTTATTGGCTGAGCTTATTGCTGGGCAAAGAGAAATTCTTCCTTCCTCCTTCTCCGGTAGTAAAGTAGGCTTCTTCCTGTTGGGAATGCAAGATACTTCTCTTCCCCTTGGAGTCTGCAATTAAGGACTAGTAGTGTGGTATGAGAGCTTTCCCTTCAGGGCTTCGCAGTGATGAGGTTTTGGAATATATGTGAGGTTCAATGGGGTGGAGTCCGGAGCCCACGACCAAGGAAGAATTCTTGAGGTGTCTTTGGTGCAAAATGGTGGTTTATCGAAGCAAGGGGACAGGACCCGTGAGCAGAAAGAGCTGCTGCCCCGGGGTTGTGAGGGGTGGCTGATTATATATTATGGGGTTGGGGGAGGTGAGGAAAAAGGGAGGTTTCCAAAAGACCTTTCATATGCTAAAGAAGACTCACAGGATACCGGAGGTCTTTCGGGTGTCAAGTTAAGGTTGTTTACGCCTCTAGTAAGGCATTAACATGAAGATAGTTGGGAACTTCCTGGAGGAACATTACACTCTACCCACTTCAAGTATCTATCGATGGGCTGCAGGTTATAAAGACATTTAATTGTATCTACATTTCCTTCTGGAAGCTAGGTTATTGATGATAGGAATGCTTTGTTCTTGTAGATCGCTAAGACATTTGTAAACTGAGCAAGACTCTGTAAGTTAACTATTTGTTTTTCCTTTAGGGCAGCCAGGAGTGCCTGAGGAATGTCACATATATCCCTTGGGGGGGGGGGGGTTGGGGGGTATCAACTTCTGCTTTGTCCTCAGCTTGCCTTCTGTTCCCTCATCACCAGCTCCATTTTTAAAAAGATTTCTTTTATTCGGTTTCACAGTATATACACAAAGTTGTCAAATTCCCAGCTTCCCTCTGTTTTTGCTCCACCATCCACAGTGGCACATGACTTTATCCTAAAGGTTACCTCATGGTTACATGTTGGCTGCTGGTGTCCCAGCCCTTGAGAGATGCATTACGTGGGGAGAAGGGGAAAGGGACTCCTTCCAGGTGAAAAAAACTCCCATCGAAGAATTTTCCTGGAAGCTGCATCCACTACCTCCACTCATATTTCATTGGTCACCCCTATCTGCAGGGCAAAGCCACTCACAACAGCACTGGCCTCTTGTTACTAATCACGAAGGGAAGACTGGATTCTAGGCAGAGGACCAGCACCTCCTCCCACAACCAGCAACCAGGAGATTTAAATACAGACAGAGAGAGCCTGAGGTTAGAGTTCCAATGATAGAACTTCCTCCAGAAATCCCCTAAGTGGGAGGAGGAAGAATCCCTTCTCACTCAAATCTGCTTTTTAAAAAAGTTAAAAATAATAAAACAGCAATAGATGTTCATTGCAGAACAATTTTTTTTAAATGGAAAAAAAAAACCAAAATCCCTCTTAATCCCATCATCCAGTGTGATATTGTGGTTTATTATAAAAAAAAATATGTATTTGTTATTCATCCACTGTTCCAGGCATAGAGTTTCTAAAACCCTTGTCATTTCCTATATAAGAGCCAAAGGGGCATCTTTTGTTACAATATTTAGTTTCATTCCCAGTTCCTGAAATAGATCCAGAGCATAAAGGTGAAATGGGTGTCTTTTGTTATTCATAACAAGCCCCTTTCAACCACACCAGAGTTTATGTTAATGAGGTGACTTTTGGAAAGCCCCTCAGGATGGGGGCTGGTTGTCAAGGGAACCGACCACAAAATTAGAGGGTTGGGACTTTCAGTCCCACCTCCAACCTCCTGGGAGGGGAGAGGGGCTAGAGATTGATTTGATCACTAATAACCAATAATTTAATAAACCCTGCCTGCCTACTGGACCCAGGATAAAAATCCTGGAATTAACAGGGTTCTGAAAGCTTCCCGGTTGGTAAACAGAAATGCAGCCAAGTGCTGGGAGGGTGGTACCCACTGAACTCCCCTGAGATGGGAAGTTAATGTGCTTGAGACCCTAACAGACTTCGCCCTATGTATCTCTTCATCTCTTCAGCTCTTCATATCCTTTAATATCCTTTGTAATAAACCAGTAATCTAATAAGTAAACTGTGTTTCCTGAGTTCTGTAAGCTGCTCTGGCAAATTAATCAAACCCACAGAAGGGGTTGTGGGAGCCTGATTTATAGCCCGTCATCAGAAACACGGGACCACCTGAATTTAAGACTAGCATCTGAAGTGGAGGGAGTGGTTGGGGAGTGGGGGGCAGGCTTCTGGGACTGAGCCTTTAACCTGTAAAATCTGATGGTACCTCCAGGTAGGTAGTGTCAGAACTGAGTTAAATTTTAAGACGCCCAGCTGGTTGATGGTGAAGAATTGCTTGGTGTGGGAAGAACCCTCACATCCGGTGTCAGAAGCAAAGCAGGGCTGTAGCAAAGGATTGAGAGCAGAACCTACCGGAGGGTGCTTTCCCTTTACATTAAAAATTGATTCAAAACTGTTGGTATTCGTGCACACTTCCTCCCAGGATTTCTTTTTCTCTGTGTATATTTAGAAAGTACATTATATCCAGATCATCTATATGTTGTTTTTTTTTCCTCTCACCCCTTTTTTATCAGTATCTTCTCAGTGTGAATTACTTTTTGACTGTCGTGTTTTTAATGCCTACAATTACATTCCATCATGGGGTTGTTCTAACAGATGTAGCTAATCCCCCATTGTTAGGTGTCTAGATGGGTTCCATCTGAATTTGTTAGAAATGATGCTGGATGACTAACTCTTCACATAGATCTTTGCCTCCATCTGATTATTTCCTTATAATAGATTTGTAGACTTATCGGGGCAATAGGTATGGGTATTTTTCCTTCTTTTTTATTGAAGTAAAATTGAAATACGGTATCATATTAGCTTCAGGTGTACAACATAGTGATTCAACATTTACATACATTGGAAAATGATCACCATGGTAAGTCTAGGTAGCATCTGTCACCATACAAAGTTAATACGATATTATTGGCTATATTCTATTCCCCAGGCTATGCAATATACACCCATGGCTTATTTATTTTATAACTGGGTATTTGTAGGTGAGTCTTTTTAAGGCTTTGGATTTGTTTGGTCAAATTGCGCTCCCAGAGGCTGACCTGAGTTCCACTCCCCATGTGGGCCTAAGAACTTCCTCAAATGGGTTTCTGAGGCCCTCCTCCCCTTCTTGGGCATCAGCTCTCTGACTCCAGCCTCAGCGCCCCCTCCCCTGTTTCTCTAAGTAAACACAATGGAAAAGTTTGTATTCTGAAATATCTAATCAGGTATTTATCTCTAAGTACTTTAAAAAGTCAACATAATTACTCTAGTCCCATTAAGTTTAATTTGCAGCAAATTAAGCATTTAGCATGAAGTTAGGGTTGCTTTGCTAGTTGCGGTGGAGCTAGGGTCTGGCTGTTTACAGCGGAGCCCGTGATGCCTGCTCAGGCTGTTGGGGGGTGGGGGACAGCCTGGGGGCCTTTCTTAGGAAGGTGTTATTCCCAGGGTGGGGGTGGGGGAGCCTCAGTGCCTGGGATACCCTGCCCCCATCCCCTGAGCCAGCTCTGCATTCACCTGCAGCAGATAAACAGTAGTGGGTGGTTCTGTTTCTCCAGCTGGGGGGTTCCCCAGTGCTTGGGGGTTTCTCCAGTGTCAGGGGCTTGACCAGTCTTGTGCAGGGCAGCCTGGAAATGCCAGGGCCTTCACACCCCAGGGGCACCCCTCAGCCAGTGAGGGATGGAAGTGAGTAGATAAATACCCAGCTTCCCTCTGAGGGACAAGTCTGAGGCACAATCCCACACACTTCCTCAGAGGGTCCCCAGCAGGACTGGGCCCACAGTGTGGCCTGCTCTCTGATTCAGCCTTTGGGGCTTTTCTCCCTCCTGGCCCCTGGCCCCTCCTCACTGTGCCTCCTGGGATCACCTTCTACATCAGCCGCCTGCACTTTCGGAGGAAGCCAAACCCAAACAGTGCTGGATCTCTCTCCAGAGCAGCAGAAGCAGGGGATGGGTAGAGCGGAGGGTTGCAGAGGACAGGACAGAGGCCAGGACAGTGATGGGCAGAATAGGGAAGTGTGAAACCAGATTCTTCCCCATTCGAGTCTTTTGAGGCCCTAAGCAGAGGGTGCAGCTAACCAGCACCCAGACCCCTGAGCTGTGGAAACAACACTCATTTACTACCTCACAGTTTTAAGTCCAGCACCTGGACACTTGCCTTCTCCCCAGGGCACGTTATCCCTCCTAACTAGTGTCTGAGGCCCTTCTCATCCCCGTGCTCACAGTTCTTTTACATCTCATCCATTCCTGGCCAGGCACCAGGTCCTCTTGGGCAATTCTCTAGCCCCTGTCCTGGGCTGACCTTCCTTCTCCTGCTTGTAAGGCTCCTGCCCCACATATCCTCCTCCTGGGATGGTTCATTTTACGTGTCAGCTTGGAGGGTGATTTGGGTGAGATTAATGTTTAAAGCAGTACACTTTGAGCAAGCAGATTGCCCTCCAAGCTATGGGTGGGCCTCATCCAATCAGTTGAAGGCCTGAATGGAATAAAAATACTGGCCTCCCCCAGCAAGAAGGAATTCTCCGCCAGACTGCCTGTCCAGGCTGATGGTCCCTACAGCAGATTTTGAACTGACCAGCTTCCATGATTGCATGAGCCAATTCTTTATAATAAATTTCTTTCTACATACGTATACATAGCCTATTGATTCTGTTTCTCTGAAAAGCCTGACTAATACACCTGCCCAGACCAAGAGCCCAAGGTCCCCAGGGCTATTCTGATATTGAGCAGGCAGCCTCCCAAAGCCAGCTGGCCTGGCTCCAGAGGCCACATCTTTGCTTAGCTCTTTCCCCTGTCCCAGAATTCTCCTCTCACTCCCCTCCTCCCAGTAAGCCACTCTCTCAAGAATCCTCATCTCAGGCTCTGCTTCTAGGGAACCCAATGCGAGCTAATTGGTAGTAGGAATGGTCCTAGGAAGCAGACTCTAAGATGAAACTGTGGAGATGTCAGTGAGGACCCCGTCGTTGGTGACAAATGGAGTAGCAATGGCCCCTGACCTGTGGTAGAGGTGCCGTCATTAAGACATCCCCCTGTCAGGAACAGGCATGCAGGTGGAGGGGGTGTGCTGGCTGGGGGCAAGGTCTCTGGCACCAAGAAATGTGGGAAGGAAAGGAATGAGAAGGAAACTAGAATTGTCAGCTGTTGTTAAGTACCACTGATAGATGAAGACTGAGAACTATAGACTCAGATTTATTAGTCTGCAATTTGAGGCAAAATGTTCATCGGAAAACCTACTTGGCAACATAGAAGAGATTCCAAGTCTGTAGCCAGAGACCAGGCAAAGGATGTCATTGTAGGAGTGGCCAAGCTTCCAAGAAGGACAAACACTCTGCCCAGGAAAGTCTTCTGTGCCAAAGTCAGGGCCCTGATAGGCCAGGGCCTATCTGTGAGCACGGGGATTAGAAGGGCCTCAGACACCCCAAGACTTTGGGTGAGGATATCTGGATGGATGGACTTGAGAACCCAGACTCCCCTGTACTCTCTGGGCCCGCAAAGTGACCTATTCTGCCTTGTTGGAAGACAAAAGCCCCCTCACTAAAAGACCATTCGAGGCCTCAGGTGAGGAGGTACCTGACCCCTCCTCTTCTTCAGGATTGGCCCCCTACCTCCCCTTTGGCCACCTACCTCCCCTTGGGCCACCAAACCCATAACCAGGCTCAAATCTGAGCATAATCTATCTGCTGAAGTACCAGGCCTGCCAGGGGAGGAGAGAGATTATATACCCAAGGAGCAGCAAGACTTGGCTATGAGGACCAGGAAGAACCAGGGAAGTGGCCTGGAAATGGATTGTGGAGGTGCTGGTTCAAGAAGGGCAGAATACAAGGCTGGACAGGGCAACGTGTTGATATAGGGGGACTGCTCTGTGACATTGGATTTAACATTCTGGGAAGGGCCTGTTCCAGAGCAGGCTGCTATGGGAATGCCAGGACCCGACAATGGCAGATGCCATAATTATCATAGTGGACAGCAAGTTTGGATGGCAGCCACATTAAATTTAAAAACTTTTGAGCATGAAAAGACACTGGTAAGAGGTTGAAAAGACAAGCCACAGACTAGGAGAAAAAGATGTGCAAATTATATATCTGACAAAGGACTTGTTTCCAGAATATATAAAGAGCTCTCTAAACTCAATAACAAGAAAGTAAACGACCTGATTTTTTAAGTGGGCAAAAGACTTGAATAGATATGGATGGCAATTCCATGCATGGAAACACAGATGGAAGCCACAGTGAGACGCCACCGCACACGTGGCATGGTGACCGTCACAGACTGGGGATGTGGAGAACCGCAGGTCCACAAACTGCCGGCGGAGGCAGGAAATGGTGCAAGCGCTCTGGAAACCAGGTCGGCAGTTTCTTAAAAAGTTAAACATGTCTCCTTCCGCATGACCTGCCATTCTATTCCTAGGTATTTACCCAAGAAAGATGAAAACATGAGTTCACTCGAAGACTTGTACACAAATGTTCATAGAAACTTTGTTAACATCAAAAAGCTGGAAACAACCCAAGTGTCCAACACCAAGTGAAGAGATTAACAAACTGTGGTCTATTCGTATAATGGATTACTACTCAGCAATAAAAAGGAATGAATTATTTATTCACGTACCAACAATGGATGAAGCTAAAAATAGACTGAATGAAAGAAACCAGACAAAAGAGTACATGCTCTATAATTCTAGTTATATAAAAGTCTGGAAAATGTAAACTACAGTGACAGAAAGCAGAGAAGGGGAACAAAAAGGGAAAAGGTAGATGAAGGCAGATGGCTGTCAACTTGTGGTCCACTGGGACTGGGAGCTCTCTCTCATGTTGAGCTGAGCCTCTGCCTGTCTCAGTGTCTTTCCAGACTATCCTCTCCTGGAGTGAGTGTCAGAGGGACTAGGCAGGATTTTGATGACAGGGATGAGAAGACCCCTCCTCCACTCAGGCAGGTCTCCTGGAAAGTTACTCCAGCTGCCAGTCCAGGGCCATCCTGGGTAATGGATGGCCTCTTTCTATGTCAGCTGAGAGATGGGCCCTTCCTTAATCGGCTGCAGTGTCTTTAAGAGAGAAACCATTTGCTCTCTGGAGCTCCTGACAGCCTTTAGAAACTGCAAGTTAAACACCATCCAGGAAGGGCTGCTCGGGGCTTAATCTTTCCCTTTCCAGGCGCAGGCCCAGGCCTCTGCCGATGGGGCCACAGATCATTGGCCTGGACTCTCAGGAGCCCCAGGGTCTCATTTCCCCGCTCTTCTCAGAGTGAGTGGGTGGGCGTGAGGGCAGAGGGAGGACAAAGGGAGAAGAGGAATCCTTGAGGCTCTCCACTTGGGTGTTTGTAGACAGAGGACCCTCCCCCAGGCTGGGCAGAGAGCAGAACACTGGGGGACCCACCCTGGGGGCTGGTGACTTTGGGCCACTCCCTGAACCTCTCTGTGCTGGGTTCCTGCAGGGTGGAGGGGCTGGATGCGCCTCCCAGCTCCAAGGTTCTAGGGTCTGTTTCACAGCAAGTAGAGCCTGGTGGTCTTCCCAGAGAGGACTGATGTGTCCGTGTCCCCCAGGTCCCTGCACTGAAGCATCCTCTCCACTGGGGCACATGTGACAGGCGGGGAGGCCAGCCCTGGGGACAGAGGAGAGAAGGTGACCTGGGTGGGCTGACAGAAAGGAGGGAGCCCCTGTTACCCAGCATCCCCTGGGAGCCCAGCACTGTGCTGGGACTCCTCCCACCACACACACACACACACACACACACACACACACAGACGATGCCCAGGGCCAGCCTCACAACACGAGAAAGAGGTCTCACCTTGACCCCTCGCCTCCCACCTTCCTGCTTTTGCACAGTCTCCCCTCCTCGCCTGCCTTCCCCTCCTCTATCCAAATCCTACACAGCCCAAGGCCTGCCTCCTCCAGGAAGTCTTCCCTGATGTCTCATAGCCAAACCCTCATGGCTCCACCCAGCTGGCCTTCTGGTTGTTTCACTGCCCAACCCAGTTTTAGATTCTGTGCTGTGAGGCCCAGACCCAAACATCAGCCTGTCTCATTATCTCTCCAGGTTAATCGATATTTACGGGGTGCTGGCTTGGAGCCAGGCACTGTCGGGGCCACAGAGGGGATGAGAATAAACAACCACTGGCCACCTGCAGATGCCACCGGGCCCAGTCAGCCCACGTGGGGTCCAGGCAGGCTCCTCGCCCTGTTGGGAGGATGAGGACCCAGGCCCAGAGACAGGAGAGGCGGCTCAGGTCCCACAGTGAGTCAGTGGCTGGGACTCAAACCCAGGCCAGACTCCACCCCCACCCCCATTACCTGCCCCCAGAACTCTCTTTTTAAATTATTAATTAATTGTTTTTTATTCATTTGCTATCCATTCATTCATTCCTTCATTTGGTCAACTAATACATATAGAACTCCGATATCATATTCCAGGTGACATGAAAGACTACATGAATCAAGTTGGTCTTTTTTTTTTGGTTTGAATTTTTTAATTGGATAAATTTGACATGTAATATTGTATAAATTTAAGGTGTACATCTTGTTACTTTGACACATTTATATATTATAATATGGTTGCCACTGTAATGATATTTATCACACTGCATACTTACCGTAAAGTATTGCTGTGTGTGTTCAGAAAACTGTACATGAAATCTCTGGCTATTTTAGTAACTCATTATAATTTTGTAACCATAAACACCATCAACACTGTACCCCCACCCCCAACCCCTAGGAACCACCATTTCACTCCCTGTTTTTGTTCTTGTTTTCACGTTTGATTTTTTTTTTTTTTTTTTTAGATTTCAAATATAAGTTATATCATTCAGTACTTGTTTTTCTCTATCTGGCTTATCTCACTTAGCATAATGTGCTCGAGGTCCATCCACACGGCCGCAAGGGGCAGAATAGCCTCCTTTCTCGTGGTTGATTAATATTCCATTGTGCATATGTACCACATCCTTTTTAGCCATTCATCCACCGATGGGCATTTGGGCTGCTTCCATATCTAGGCTATTGTGGATAATGCTGCAATAAGCATGGGGGGCGCATACATCTCATCGAATTCCTGTTTTCATTCCCTTTGGGTACATTCCCAGAAGTGGAATTGCTGGATCATATGCATGGTAGATCTATTTTTAATTTTTTTGAGAAAACTCCATATTGTTTTCCATAGTGGTTGGACTGATTTGCATTCCCACCAACAGTACTCGAGGGCTCCCTTTTCTCCACATCCTCGCCAACATGTGCTATTTCTTATCTTTTTGCTACTAGCCCCCCTGACAGGTGTGAGGTGTGATCTCACTGTGGTTTTGATTTTCCTTTCCTTCACCGATGGTAACTGATGTTGAGCATCTTCTGTTGAGCATCACCTGTTGATCATGTTGATGTCCTTTTTGGAAAAATGTCCAGAACTCCTTAAACCCCCTCAGTGGGGGCAAGGTTGCTCCTGGAACCTGGAGCTGTCTGTTCATACAAGTGGGGCTCAGGTGGCCACAGCTGTGCAGAGAAGGAGGGAACATGGAACAGCAAGGCAGGGTCCCTTGGAAGGACCACAGCGGGGGGAGTGAGGCACCCGGGGGGAGTGCAAACTTTTAAGAGGGTGCTCACTCTCAGGCACGAAAGCCAGCCTGCTTCTCACTGTCACCCCTCTGTGGGCTCGCCAGTGATCCACCAGGGACTCCAGGCCCCCTGGCTGTATACTTGCCTGTCCCCCTTCTCCAAACTGTCTCCAGGGCCTGTCTGTAGCCCCAGGACATGACTTATCTGTCTTTAGGCTTCTGGTTCCAGATCTTCTTTTCTCTTGTCTTCCTGGGCTGGTCCCCCTCACCAGCGAATTTTTCAGAGAAATATTAAAGGAACAGATGGTGGTCACTGATCCCAGGTGGTGGGAGGGCCAGGCCTGGCCCCAGGACTGGCTCTGGATGATAAATCCCATCACTGGGAGCCGGTAATGACTTTTCCCGCAGATGTGTCCCAGCGTGAGAGCAGAGCGTGCTTGTGCTGCGTGTGCGCGTGCAGGGGCAGTAAAGCTCTGTGTTCACAGGCCCGGACTCCATCTCAGGCTCTGTCCTGGGGCTCCCAGGGTGAGTTGCCAGTTTGTTGATGAAGGCTAATCATGACTGACGGCTTGTGACCCCACTCTGTGCTGCCCCTGGGTCAGAGAGAGAGAGAGATGAAAGAGAAAATTAAACCCCAGGATGCCACACCCAGAAGGGTCCCAGAGAAACAGAATCTAACTCTCCTGTTCAGATAGGGAAAGTGCAGGTGCCCAGAAGTTTTTACACCTGGGCGGTGCCGGAATTAGTACACAGGGCTCCTGAGTGTCAGTGCATCTGTGGGAGATGGTGTGTGCGTGTGCGTGCGCACATGCCTGCCCTCTGGGTGTGTATTCAGGCTTTATTAGATATGTGCATGTGAGTGTAGTAAGTTGTGTGTATTTGACAGTGTCAAGATACGTGTGTGCAGGTCACTAACAAAGATGGTGCACTGGTGTTGGTGTGTGGATACACATGAGCATGGCTGTGTGTGCAAGAGGCAGGACTGTGGCAGTCCCTGAGGTTGAGAGTGTGGTCTCCAGATAGCAAGACTCTTTCAGAGCATGTGGGTGCCTGTCTCAGCAGGGCCGCACAGAGTGGGGTTCAGTGAGCATTTGCAGGACCCAGGGAAAGCTACATGGGGGAGATCAATGACAGTGTGTGTAATGTGCCCGGCACGGAGGCCAAAGCCCCAAGTCCAGGACTTGGTGCTGAGCCCCAGGGGTGCAGCTGACCCCAACCCTCTCCTGCTACTGGTCAGGGCCTATCCAGGGCTTGGACATTGAGCCTGCACATGGGGCCAAGTGGCCTCAGCTATAGCGGGGGGGGGGGGTAGCCTGCCAAGCTCTGTGGGCAGAGGCTCGCATGGCTCAAGTGGTGAACAACATGCCTAGAGGCAGATCACAGGTGCCCAGGGTGAGTCGGGGCAAAGGCCAGGTGCCTCCCAGCGTCTCTCCCAGTTCCTTGGCCAGCAACTCCACAGCACTCTTGCAATTGCCCTGGTATTTTGCCTTCTCTGGTTTCCTAGGATCATTCCCCATCCTTGCGTATGGTGAAAAGGACCCAGTGATTTAGGGCATAGACAGGACCCACCATCAGAGAGGGAGGTGAGGAAGGGTTTGTCCAGGAGGCCAGCACAGGGAGCCACACCATGACCTCAGCTCCTGACGCCTCCCTGGGTCCCTCGATGGTGGAGGGGGTACATCCCACTCATCCCACACCCAGGAGGGAAGAAAAGGGCAGATGGTCCAGGTGAGACCAATAGTGTGATGGTTAAGAGTTAGGGTTCCAGAATCAGACAGACTGGGGTTTAACTTGCTTATGGTGTGACCTTGGGCAAGTCCCTCCACCACTCAAAGGACAGACATCTTATCTGAGCAGTCCCCACTGTGGGCTCTGGGACATTGGGGCTGTTCCATTCATATTCCCAGAGAAAATAAATTATTCTCCATCTAATTAATCTAATTAGAAGTAATCAAGTTCTGGAGATGTGTGCAGCAGGGTGAGTGATTAGGAAAAATTGCCTCCCTGCAAACAGTTTAAATGTAATTTTTTTGGTTCCACCACTAAAAACCAAATAAAAAAGAGTGAGCTCTCTGTCCCAAATCCCTCTGGCAGAGAGTTCCCTGAGGTGGGGGCACCAGCCCAGAGAGAGAGAGTGAGACTACCACCAGATTGGCAGGGGGCGTGGTAGACCTGCTGAGACAGTCCCCCACACACTCTGGAAGAGCTATACCATCTCAAGACCACCACCCAGCACCTTTGGGGACAACCCCAGTCACACCTCAGGTCAGGCCTCTCCCACACACCCAGTCATGTTCATACACACTCATCCTGAGACAAATGACACATCTGTCCTTGAGCTTCAAAGTATTCTTATATTCTACTTCAACAGACCCTCCCTCAAGAGAACCCAGAATTCTTAGGAGCCAGAGATGGTTACATCACAAGTGTGTGTGTGTGTGTGTGTGTGTGTGTGTGTGTGCGCGCGCTGGGGGAGGAGTTGCATTAACTTTACTGCCTCCTGTCTCTGTTGGGTTTGTCTCAGACAGAAGGAAGAAGGTAGGCAGCAGTACCAGTGGCCTTCATCAGAAGAAGCTGGGGAAAGCAGCCTGAGGGATGACACCAGGGTAGGGCAATACTTATCCAAAGGGGTAATTCCCTGACAGTGTCCATTGCCTTTAAAGGTCCCTTAAATCACACTCCCTCCTTCTCCTTCTTCACTAAGGAGTAAGCCCTCAGGTTACTTCAGGACTTGGGACCTCTTTACTGAGAGCAGTGCCCTGTCCAGGCCATCCATCACTTAGGGAAGGGCAGAGCCTGGAGATAATTATTTTTAGCCCTGCTGAGTCAGGTAGACTGTCCCTTCCATCCACAACTTTCTCAACCTGTCCCCCAATCTACATGGGGAACCTTATTAGGAGAAGACAAACTGGGAGGAGGACTGTAGAACAGGGTGGGGAGGGGGGGTTCGCTTGGCCAGTTGTCTGTTGGTGGGGAGAGGGAGACAACATTCTTCAGAGGAGCTGGAAGGATGTCAGGACCTCCTCTTCCCCAACATGTGCTTTTGGGTTTAAAGAAGAATAACCATGACAGTACTTAGAACCATAAAGCCCAGAACCCAGAATCTAGAATTATATAACCCAGAACCAATACTGTAGAATCCTAGACCCCAGAGCTACAGATTGTAAAACCAGAACCACAGAACCTAGAAGTATAGATCCCAGATTCACAGAATTCTAAACCCAGAAATTTAGAAACTAGAGTCACAGAATCCAGAGCCATGGAATCCAGAATTACAGAATCCATGGCCCAGAATCATAGACCCTAGAGCACTAGAACTAGGACTTTTATACTAAAATGCTCTCTACACCCAATACCATCTTAAATTCTTCAGTGCCCCACTCAAATTCTCTTTTCCACAGGAAGAGTGCCCTCAGCTTTGGCAGGGCCCTCCTTCCTCTGAGCTTTCCAGTCCTCTCTGGATCCTGTGAATCCACCCATGCCTATCCTCTCCTCAGGTCTGATTCCCCTCTGCATCCACTCTATCCTTACACTGGATCTGACCCTGTTCCTGACTCATAGTAGACACTCTAGGCATGTTTGTGGAAAGAGTGAATTCTTGAACCATTTAGCCTGAACTCCTTCATGTTCCAGAGGAAATACCTGAAGCCCAGAGAGAGTATATTTTCCCATGGTCACACAGTATATTTGGGAAATCCCAGGGAAGATCCTAGTTTTCCTCATTCTAAGCCTAGGGCTCCTTCTTTTCGCCAGACTGGAGCTAAAGGACTGGAGTGTTGGCATGGAATTCCACCATATTTTATTGCTTTTTAATGTCCCCGTTGTTGTTAGTTTCACCCTCAAAAGCCTCAAAAGTTTAGGATAAACTACTTAGTCTGGTGGAGGTGGTGATGGTGGTAGGGATGACAGCAGGCTCTCTGGAGGAAGTGGTACCTGAGCCCAGCAAGCATGTGGGATGTTATGCCAGTCAAAGAGCAGTATGTGAAAAGGTCCAGTGGCAGGAGATGCATACTTTGCTCAGAGACTATAGGTGGAAAGTAGTCATAGAGACAAAAGGTCTTGTTAAAGGAGACCCTGTAGGGTTATGTCTGCCATCCTAGAATGTTTAGGCCTTACTTAATGTATATCTTATATACATTATATCCCTAGATTGCTTATGGCTCCTTAAGGGCAGGAACTATGTTTTCCTCCCTAAAGCCCAAGGATAAACATAGATTTGACCAAGAGAAAGAAGCAGAAAATGTTGTGGCTTGGGAATACCACTTGCCTAAGGTTCAGCTGGGGCAGCTTATAAGAAAAGGAATGAATACCAAGTTAAACCAAGTGGGTGTAATCAAGAATAGCCTGAACATTCTGGAGGGTGGGGGATGAGCTGGAGGGCAAGAGAAGGTCGGTGGAGGTCAGGAGAGTGAACAGAAGAAGGTAAAGAAGATTCCTGTATTTGTTAGTTTCTATGTAGGTTTCAGAACCACGGACAGCTCCCAGGGGGGCTAGATGGGGCTTTTTCTGTTGATTCCTGGGATCGCTTACCTCTGTCTTTTTAGATGGAATTATCTGGATTGTTACCAAGAACGAGGGGATGGGCTCTAGATCCAGACTGCCTGAAATCATATCGTGGCCTGCCCCCTGCTAATTACATTATCTTGGACAATTATCTTAACTTCTCTGGGCTATGGTTGCCTTATCTGTCAAACAAGGATAATATTGGTACTTCATAGGGTTGTAGTGAAGAATAAATAAAAAATAATGAAAGTAAAGCTTCACGTTGTGGCTGGACATAGGTGGTGATAAAAGAAATGTGTCACTATTATCCTAAGATCTTTCTGTGCAAGATGGGGATTCTTGGATTCCATTCCCGTTCTTTAAAATGAGGCCATTTGCTTCATCTGTATTATTAGACTTTTTTACCATAACAATGTATTTTTACATTATTTGGTCAATTATTTAAAATAAAACAAAATAAGGATACTGGACTAAGAAGTATTTATGTTCCATAACTGTCCAGTTGTAATGGTCCCTGGGTCTTTGATTCAGGACTTCCCAAGTGGATAAAAAGTCGAGCATGAAGCATAATGAGAAGTGAAGCCTTTGGAACAGGTCATGGGGTACACCAGTTGTAAAGAATTAGAAGTTCTTACTAATGTTTTTAGCCTCTACATTGTTTCTTTCCACTTTCCTCAGTGTATGCTCAGGTTTCTTGGCACCCTGAGCTATGATATGCACATATTCACCAGTCCCCACACACATACCACACTTCAGTCCCACTAGCATTCTTTGGATTTCTTGAATAGACCATGATCCTTCTCTCCTCTGAGGCTTCTCACATGCTTTTTCCTTTGTCAGGAAGTTGTACAGTATATACGGGATTCTTTGTAAGTCACAAAAACCCAATTCAAAACTCAACTCAGCCTGGCTTCAGCAAACTAATCAAAAAGGGAAATTAATTGGGGGCATTTTCCTGAAAATTCTAGTTGATGGCTTCAGGAATAGCTGGATCTAGGAACTTAAATGATGTCACCAGTTGTCTTTCTACCTTCTGCATTGCAGTCATTCACAGTCATGCTCTCCACTCTAAGTGAGAAATGAGAACTGTTAGCATTAGGATTACATGACATTAGTTTAGCATCTCTCCTGATTAGCAAAAGTTCCTATATGGTTTTCATTGGCCTGGTTTATGTAGGTCATCTTCCCATGACTGAAGTGATTATTACAACAGGAGGTAGAATTAACTTAATGGCCACGCCTCAGTAGCAGGAGCCAGGAGATGGGTCAGCCCCACCTGTATAGACTGAGAGTGGGTGGAAGTTGTTTTTGAAGCAAAATTGAGGAACGGTCCTACCAGAAGAGGAATGAATTCTAGACAGGCAAAAAAGGGGGGATGGCAGGGCCATTACAACTTTGTCTCCCTTCTTCTTGACATGTAGATCACTTTTCAGAGCTCAGTTTAAGACACGCCCCTTCAGAAAAGACTGTCCTGAGCCCTGAGCTAAACCACAGCCATCTAATCCTTTGTTTTACTTTTTAGCTCTTTTATATTCAAAGTTGGAATTTTTTAAGTACTGTCAAAGAGAACCAGAGCCAGACACTAAAGTGGTACAGACAGACTTTATTCAGAAACTACTGCAATAGGGAAAAAGAGACTTCAGTATAGAACTGAGCACAATTCCAAAGACAACAAAGACAGGTAGGGATTTATATAGCCAAGGAGCTGGGTGAGGGTGTCGGTGGAAACACCAAACTTAGGGGAATTTTTGCTACTCTGACTGAATAAGATTCTTACTGATCAGATATCAAGGATGAGAGATTCTTTCGAAACTGACTTAGCAGGATTCTTGCTAAAATTGAACTTGGTGAGGATGAATATGCAAGCTCAAGGTCAAGTTCTGGTGAGAAGAGGGTTTAGAAGAACCAGTCCAAAGTTCAGTCAAGGGAAATTTGTCATTACTTACTAGGCACCAAGCACTTTCTAAGTGATTTAGACACATTACCTGATTTAATCCTCTCAACTTCCCTATGTAATACATACCTTAATCTCCGTTTTAGAAATGAGGAAACTGAGGCCCAGAGAGGTTAAGTAACTTGCTCAAGTTCCTACAGTCAGAATGTGACAGGGCTGGGATGCAAATCCGGCCATTCATTCTTCAGAGCCCACTCCCTTAATTACTCTGCCACAGTCCTTCTTCTAAACATAATCATGCAAATAATCACAAGCTCAGCAGTCCTTACATGTATTCTTGATGTGAAGATAACAGTATTATTTACTGTTTAATCCACTAGACTGTGAACCCCACAGAGGCAGAGACATTATCTGCCTTGTCCATTTTTGGATCCTGTCTGAATTGTCCATCACCTAACCCAGTGTGTGTAGTACATAGGAGAACTCTGGTGTCCTCACCTTTCCAGTGGGAATCATGAGCCCACCCAATGTTCTGCTCCTTACAAGAGGGGTTTGGAGAGTTAAATCCAAACTCAGATCCCATCTTGCCTCTTGCCCCTTCTTGGCTTACTCCTTTCCTTCCCTCACCCTCCTCCCTCTTTTCTGCCTTCCCTCATCCTCTCTGCCCCTCCCCTACACCTGTCTCCCACACCCTCAATCTCTCCCCTTCCTCTGTCTTTGTCCCATACTTTCTCCTCCCTCTCCCCATTGTGCCCCCAGCTAATTAAATAATACTGTGGAATGTTTCATTTGCATTTGGCTCTGGGGCCTACGAGGAGGGTGGGCAGCCACGTGTTCATTAAGCAACTGTGTAGAGGAATGTACTTTTACTGCAACCCTTGTCTCATCTTGGCTCATCCTATGAGACAATTACATATTCACTGGGGAGGGGAAAAACCCACAAACCTCAGCCATGAATGCCTAAGACTTGGGAATGGGTTGAGGAGAGGAGGGCCCAGCTCTGAATCCAGGAAGGACTCATCAGCTTGCAGGGCAGGGTGGGGGAGGGATGCAGGGGAGGAGACTAAGCTGGACCCAGGAGACTCCCAAACTCCTGTTATTGCAACACTACCATAACTAAGGTCAGAGATCCCCCTTGGCTTTGACTTGATCCAGGTCAAAATGTAGTTATTAAACTCCTGGGGGTGGTTATTGCAAGGTCCTCAAACCCATCTGTTGTGTACCTAGCACTTAACAGCACCAAGCACTGCATGTACATGGAATACTTGGCTTAGCACACAACAAACCACTATTTTATTGTACTGTGTGCTGCTGCCATTATAGTGATGGAAGAATTCATGGAAAGCATTTCTGAATTCCTGGTAGATTTGCCCATTCTGCATTTCCTCAGTCACTGGTATTGAACAGTAGCAGTTGTAGTGGTGATAATGGCAGCCACCATCTATTGAGCACTTAGTGAATACAGGCATTGGGCTTTGTGATTTAGTAGGTTATTCATTTAATCCTCACAGCCTGGTTGGGGGGGGTGTAATTATTGTTATTATTCCCCTTTTGTGGTTAAGTAAACTGAGACTCAGCAGTAAAGTACCAAGACCAAAATGGTGAACATTAGACAATGGAGGACAGTGATCCCCAAGAGATGGGGCAAAAAATGGTAAGACCAAGGAGTCCCCAGCTTCCCATCTAAAGAGAATTCTAGGCCATGATGGAAGAGGAGGAACCAGGTGGAGCAAAGTTGAAGAGACAGAGCTGAGAAAACAGGAAGAACAAACAAGACAGGGTTCATAGGACAGAGTGGCAAGAGAAGAAAGAGGAAAACAGAAAGAATTCTGAAGATCTGCAGAGGGTCCCTCTCAAGTATTCAGCTGAGTACTGATGAACACCCCCATTTCAGGAAACTATCAAATACTGGGGAGAGAACCACCTAAAAGAATGAGGGGTAAACTGGAAATGGTGTCTGTTCCCACTAGCCAGACTAGAAAACCTTATGGTTCACAGGGATTTGAGTAAAGTACACAGAAGGGTCTTTGCCTAGACCGTGGGCAGTAAATAGCCCTAGATTAAAGACTACATCAGTTCCTCCTTGCTTTTAATTCTTTAAAAGTAAGACCTGAAAAGACCAAACTGTTAATGAGTAGCAACACCCCAAAATATAGCTTGAGAAATTTTATAGAAACACAAAACTAGCCAGCATCCAGCAAGGTAGATTCATGATGCCTTAGATTCAAATAAAAATTAGCAGGCATTCAAAGAAGAGGGGAAATGTAACCCATAATGAGGAGATAAATGAATCAATCAGAACCAACTCAGAAGTGACACAGATAATAGAATTCGCAGACAAGGACTTTAAAAGTTATTATAATTGAATTCCATATGTTTGCAAGATGAAGTAGAGACATGGAAGATATTAAAAAGATCAAGTGGAACATTGAGAGGTGAAAACTATAATGTGTGAAATGAAATATACACTGGATGGAATTGATAGCAGATTAGAAATTGCCGAAGAAAAGATTAATGAACTTGACACCATAGTGGTAGAAACTGCTCACACTGAAGCAGAGAAAAAAAGAATTTTTTTTGAAACGAACAGAGCAGCGGTGAGTCGTGGAACAAATTCAAACTCTCTAATGTATACATAGAATTAGATCCCCAAAGGAGGGTGGAGGGAGGCAAAATATTTGAAACAATAATAGCAGAAAATTTTCCAAATTTAATGAGAACTATAATCCCACAGATCAAAGGAGCTCCACAAAACTAAGCACCAGAATTATGAAGAAAGCTACCGGCTTTTTTGTAGAAATTGACAAATTGATTTTCAAATTCATAGGGAAACAAAAAGGATCTACAATAACTAAAACAACCTTGAAAAAAAAAAAGAACAAAGTTAGAGGATTAACACTCCGTGATGTCAAGACTTATCATAAAACTACAATAATTAGGACAATGTGGTGTTGGCATAAAAAGAAATAAAAAATAGATCAGTGGAACAGAATTAAAAAGCCCAGAAATAGACCCACAAACATATAAAGACAATTGATTTTTGACAAAAGAGCAAAGGCAATTCAGTGGAGAATGGATAGTCTTTTCATCAAACGGTACTGAAACAACTCAATGTCCACATGCAAAAAAATGAACTTCAATCCATATCTCACACCATACATAAAAATTAACTTTAAGTGGATCATAGACCTAAATGTAAAACTCAAAACTATAAAACTTCCATAAGAAAACGTAGGCGAAAACTTCCATGATCTTGGCTTAGGCAAAATATTTCTTAGATGTAACATCAAAAGCAAGATCTATCAAAGAACTAATTGATAAGTTGACCATCAACATTACGCACTTCTGCTTTTCAAAAGACACTGGTAAGAGAATAAAAAGACAAACCACTTCTGGGAGAGAATATTTGTAAATCATAATCTGATAAAGATTATATATAACTCTTATAACTCAATAGAAATCTTCAAATTGTTAGCTATTAACAACTAGTTCAAAAAATTTTTTTAACAATTTTATTTATTTATTTGACGAGAGAGAGACTGTGAGAGAAGGAACACAAGCAGGGGGAGTGGGAGAGGGAGAAGCAGGCTTCCCGCAGAGCAGGGAGCCCAATGCGGTGCTTGATCCCAGGACCCTGGGACCATGACCTGAGCTGAAAGCAGATGCTTAACGACTGAGCCACCCAGGCGCCCCTGGTTCAAAATTTTTGAAAGCCACGCTGGGTACCCTTAGGTGTCAGTCCAAATTCAGTGAAAAGTTGAGGCAGCTCGAGGAGAGATGGTGGGGGGCAGAGAACCGGCCCCAACACACCCCTGCAGACGCCCACACTGCTATTGGAATGGGTGCCCTGGCCTGGATAGGGACGGGCCTCCTTGTACTTTGTCAGTGGGATGAACCTGAAAGAGTCCTGGGCCCCCTAAGTCACGCGGTTGAGGGATAGGTGTGTGTGTGTGTGCTGGACGGTGACAAGGCTGGATGGTGACCATTGTCAACACAGCAACCAGACACCTGACCTGGTGCTGATTTGTGCCCAGCTCTGTCCTAAGCACTTAACCCAAACTATCCCATTTATTCCTCACAATGACACTATGAGGAAGTTATATTATTATCCCATTTTACAGATGAAGAAACTGAGGCAGGGAACGATGAGGCCCTTTCCTGAAATCTCAGCACCGGTTCAGGCCAGGTAGGGGTTGAAGCCAGCGGCTGGACTCCTGAGTCCACACTGGCCCCCCTTCCATGGAGTGGGATACGGTTGCACCCTCATCACGGCTGTGCTGGTAGGTCCAGGGAGGACCTACCGTATGTCAGATAACGTCTGTACTCACATTACTTACTCTGCACACCCGAGTGAGGAGGGATCCCTACTCTCATTGCAGCCCCCCACTTCCCGACACTGTACCCCGCAGGCTGCAATAGCAACTTTGAGAATGGAAGTGTTGTTTTGGGGGTCCCTGGAGATCCCTTCAGAGTGAGTGGAGCTGCCTTCCCACCCACCCCCTCCAGGGGTCCAACCCCGGCCCCGTCAGACCCTGGGTCCTCCGCCCTAAGGAGGCCAGTGCCACCACTCCCTTCTTCCTGCTTAGAATTCAGACCGGCTAAAGAATTCTGCTGACCCCTTAGATCAGCGGAACTTTGGGCCCCGGAGGCCCCTTACTCTGCCAAGGGCCCTCTCCAGACAAGATTTGTTAATTCATTAGCATGGAAACAGCCACACTGCTAATAATCCCAGGACATTCGAACCATCTGTGCCTGGCGCCCTGGCACGGGGCCACTGCAGTCCTGCCAATAGGACCATGTCCTTCTCTTTTCTGAGCCACAAGGAGGCAGAACCTGCCACACTGACAGGGCCTGTTCTCTCTGAGGGCAGAGTCTGGTGTTGGGGGAACTTTGAGGACATCTAGATGGGAGACCCAGAGGAGGTGATCTAGGCAGGGAAAGGGAGACCTCAAATGGGCCAGAGGGGAGAATTCAACTTTTCTGAGCACCTACTATGTGCCAGGCATTTATATACACCACCTCATCCAAACCTTATCACCTTGGGGACAGATGTTGTCACCAACCCTACTATGTGATTGTGCCCATTCTGCAGATAAGAAAATTGAGGCCCGGAGAGCTTAAGTGATGTGCCCAAGACACACAGCTTGACCATGGAGAGACAGGCCCCCGGGGACCCCTAAGTCCATCTTCTCCCTCCCAACCACAATCTAGGTTTGCTCCTCACTGCATGGGGCTCCCCTCGGCCCCTCTACCTCTGCTGCCTCACCAAAGCCACCCGGCCACCTCCCCAGCCACCTCCGGGAAAGAGAAGCCTCAGTAAATCCCAGCCTTCAATGAGGAGGGGCCAAGATCCGTCCTGAGAAGTGAACATTTCCCGGCAGAGCAAATCACCAGGTGCTGCAACCACCCTCCCTCCCCAGCAAGTATGTAAATCAAGCCTTAGACCTGGATTTGCAGCATCTGTTTCTGGGAAGTGAGGCAGGAAGCAGGGGAGAAATGCAGGGAGAAGAGCAGAGCCCTAGTCAGGCCCTGGGGGGCTTCTGGGCTGGAGGGGAGGGGCACAGCATGGCCACTGAGGGACCATTGCCCCCACCTGTGCCCCCAGGGGGATGGGCCAGATGCTTCCGGGGCTCCTGCCAGCCCCAACATTCTGTGGGTCCCTGACCCCATGCTGGGGGCAGCTGGAGCAAAGGGTCTGGGCTCAGGGATAAGGCTGGGCAGGGGCTTGAGGTCGGCAGCATCTCTGAGCTAAGCCCTGGGTGGGGGCGATTGGGAAAAGGGGGCTGGTGGCCGCTGGGGACAGGCCCGGGGGTCGGTGTGCCCAGCGGGGGTCCTGGGCCAGGGCAGCAGGAAGGAAGCCAGAGGGGCAGGACTCCACACCCTGGGCTGGGAGTCAGAGCCTGGTGGGTTCTGGTTCAGGGCTGATCCGCCGTGTGACCTTGGGCAAGTCACATGGCCTCTCTGGGCCTCAGCTGTCTCATCCGCACAGTGGGGATGACCATTTCTGCCCTGGATGTGGGGCTGCTGGGAGGACTGACGGAGGTCCAGGCGGGAAGCACAGGCCAGGAAGGTTCTCAGGAGCACAGGGGGCCGGGCCTGGCCCTGCTCCACCTGCCTCTGCTCCCAGCCTCCTGGTGATTGGCCAGGCCCTGGCGTCCCCGCCCCTGAGAGCCCAGCTGATTGGAGGAGGCGGAGCCTTTGTGCAAAAAGAGGCTCCCTCCCTGCCCCCGCTGCTCCCCCAAGGCCACCAGCCCTGGGGCTTCACACGTGCTGGCTTGTCTCCCCAGAAACGGCTGGACCCTGGTAAAACATTGGCTTTATTGTCTAAAGGCAGGACCTCTCTGGCTGTCTCCCCAGGACCCGTGCTGCTCCCCCCACCCCACCACGACCCTCCCCTCCTCTCCCTACCTCCCCACCAGCCCTGTGACGCTGGGCAAGTCCTTCACATCTCTGAGCCTCAGTCTCTTCCTCTGTTGAATGGGGATACGCATGCCCACCCATGGATTTGTCCTGCTCATGGACACAGCCCTGTGGTCCTTAAACACGCATTTCTGGGGGGCCTCCTGGGTACCAGCCCTGTTCTGGGAGGTGAGGACAGGGAGGTGGGCAGTGGAGACGAGGCTCTGCTCTCTCAGAGCTCCCATCGTGCGGGTTGGCAGGTGGCCGTGGGGAGGCACTGGCTGGGAAAGGGTCTGTAGGCGGCCAAGGGCCGGGGCCGTGCAGAGTGGGAGGGTGACGCACCCAGAGTCACAGGGTGGGTCACGGGCAGAGCCCAGGCCAGGCTGACAGCAGGGCAGACCCGGGACTCACCCCTGCCAGGGGACCCACGGGTGGATTTCCAGACGCACAACCCAGTGAGGACGCCCCCTATGCAGGGCCAGCCAGGTCCCACGGCAAGCATCGGCTCAGGGTGGAGGCTGAGCGGCCTGGGTCCCCTTGCCTCCTTGGGCCCGGACACGGGCTCTCAGGCCTTACAGGGGAGGTTGTCTGGTCATGCGGGTCCCACTGGAAGAATGACCCACAGCTTCCCCTTCCTGAGCTCTCTGTCACCCTGTCCAGTAGCACCAGAATGTCCCGCAGTCTTATCTTGGGACTTGAGGAGGTTTGGAACTGGATCTTATTATCAGAACATTCTGCCAGATCGAGCCGCAGCTGGCTGTTCAGGCAGCACCTTCCTCCCCACCAACGACAACAGATTTTTTAATTATTATAATTATCACTTGGAATATTGCTTTGTTGGCACTGATAAATGAAATGGAATTTGGCTCCTCTGCCTCTCTCTCTCTTCATCTTTAAATCTGATGGCGAGTTTCATAACATACCCAGAAACAGGGGTTGGTAAGAGGAGGTTCCTGAGGGGACTTCGTGCAGGAAGGAGTCTGGGGTAAGTGGGTGTGAATGTGGACGTGGAGATACCTCTGGCAGGGGAGGAGGACTCACGCATGCATGAGTGTGCACAAGTGTGTGTGGGCAGGGGGCACCTCCCTGGGGGCCAGGTGTGGGGGCGGGGTCAGCTGAAGGTACCTGGGGAGCGGGTGGCGGGGCAGGTGCAGGTCTCTGCCTGGGGGTGACAGCCGGGGCCCTGGAGGCAGGTAGGCCCATGTGCCTGCCCCCTGGTTGTTTACCTCCCCTCTGCTCCCCGATTTTCCTCATCTCCAACAGGGCACAGAGCCGGTTCCTCCCACATCGGACTGTTAACTATCAGAATTAAGCTCGAGGGCCGCCTGTGTGGCTCAGTCAGTTAAGCATCCGACTCTTGCTCTCAGCTCAGGTCTTGATCTCAGGGTTGTGAGTTCAAGCCCCACATTGGGCTTCATGCTGGGAGTGGAGCCTACTTAAAAAATAAAGAAAAGAATTAAGTGCGCTGTACCATGAACTCAGCGTGCAGAGGGTGAGTGCTCAGGGAGGGTTAGTTGTATTTTAGGCAGGGTGCAGGGACAGTGTGGTGACCGCACAGGTGACAGGGACTGACCATGGGTGATGAGGACTCAGGTCCTAGGGTCCAGGCAGCAGGCCTGCCTTGGCTAGAGGCCCAGCAGCCCTCTCTAGAGAGACCTGTCCATCCTCCCAAGAGGTGGCTGGCGGACTACGGTGGTTTGCAGCCCAGCCTCTTCTCCTGCCCCCAGCATCCCCCAGTGGGAGCTTAGGACCCCATTGAGGGGACCATGAGGCACCAGTGCTGGGCTCGGCCAGAGCCTCAGTCTCCGGGGGGGGGGGGGGGGAGGGATGGGAAGGCACAGCCATCCCTGAGCACCTACTGTGTACTAAACACCTGTGCCTGCCTCAGCCTCCATCCTCCCAACAAGCTGCCACTGCCCCCATTTTACAGAGGAAGAAACTGAGACTCAGAGCAGCTGAGTGACTGGTCCAGGGCCACAAGCCACTTAGTGGCCTAGGAGTAACATGAGCCTAGGTCTGTCAGAGACCAGGAACCCACTACTCTCCCAGGGCCCCTCCACTGACTACTTACTCGGGGTGGACCCTGAGCACCCCCCCCTCTAGGGTTGGAGTGGTAGAGAGAGCGTGAAGAGGGCAGGTACCCCCTCTCCATCCAGGTGCTGATTCCATCATGGGACTTTCCAGCGTGACCTGTGGTGGGTCCCTCCCCTCCTCTTAGCCTCCATCCCCTCACCTGTCCCACGAGGAGGAGGATCCCCACGCTGGGGGACAGAGGGGGCTCCTCGGAGACCTGCAGTGCAGTACTTATACCCGACAGCCTGGGTCCAGACCCGGCCCTCAGCACCCATGGGCTGCATGGCCTTGAGTAAATTGCTTAACCACACAATTTTCTTATCCATAAAGTAGGAGGATCATAATAAAATCAGAGATGTCTTGCAGAGGTGTCACAAGGATCAGATCATTTGGGAGCCTTAGGGAAGTTACAGCAGCCCCTGGCGCAAGGCAAAAGCTCAATGAATGGGAGCCATTTTAATTTGATGCGGGATGATCATGAAGATTAAGCATAATGGTAATAGCAAACACGTAAATAGCATTTGGAAAAAAAGATATGGTGTTGGCGAGCATCTTATTCAGGACAAGCTCAGTGAATGCCACTGTCCCCGTCACTCCCCACCCACCTCTGCTGACCTCTCCTGACCCCAGTGCAGCCCACCCACCAAGCTCCTGTCACGGGATCCCACCCACATGCCCAGGCTCAAGCTCCGTCCACCTCCTCGGGGGCCCCACACCCTGAATCCCAGAAACAAGAAGCACCTTTCAGTGTAATCTGCTCTCCAGCCCCACGCGCGTCCCAGAGGTCGAATTACTCAGACCTTTGGGGTCCCTGCTGCCTGTGGGCAGCATCTCTGCAGCATCTCTGAGCCCCACGGCCCAGCAGCTGAGGGCTGAGCTTCCTCTTCCCCGCTGACTCCCCTCCCGCTGCCCAGCCCCCAACAAGACAGGGTGGGGGGCAGGGGCGGCGGGGGGAGGGGGTGAGCAGGCCCTGGCTCCCAGAGGTTGGGATGTTTCCTTTAGAATGAAGCATTTTAGATGATTGAATTCAGCCCCCACTCTCCTTTCCGTTTTTCATATGGGAAAACTGAGGCCCAGAGAGGGCCAGAAACTTCCCACTATAACTCAGCTGAAAGCAGAGACCAGAACTCTGGTTCTCTGTCCAGCCAGGGCTCTTCAGACCACTCTGACAGGGATTAGAAGACTTGAAGACTTGTTTAAGGGAGAACAAACAGATCAGTTTGCTGCTGTGTGGGGAAGAGGACTAGGAAGCGGGGCTTCTAAAGGATTGGATTATGTAGGCAATGGGGAGCCCTGGGTGGTTCTTGAGCAAGATAGTGACACAGTCAGAGCTTGCTTTAGGGAGCTGTCTCAGGAAGCGGCATGGAGGCACTATTGGAGATGATGAGACTAGAGGCAGGGAGACTGGCCAAGAGCCTGGAACAGTGTCAGGAGGGTAGTGACGAGGTGTGACCCCAGAACAATGATGTCACACGAGTGACCATGTATTGAACACTTGTGGATCCCAGGAACTTTATATGCTCCATCTTATTGAATCTTCAAAACCGTCCCATTGATGATTCCACTTTTCAGAACCTGAAGCTCAGAGAGGTTAGGTTAGTCCCTGAGAGTCACACATCAATAAAGTGATGGAGCGCAGGCTTGAGTCTAGCAGCGCCGGCTCTGCCTGGGGCTGGCATGTCTGGGACTGTGACAGTGGGTGTGGGGAGGAGGGACACTCGCACAGAGATTTGAGAGGACAAACTGACAGGGGAGGGAGGTAGCAAAGTTGGATGAGAGTTGGAGAATCAGCCTGGGAGTTTGAGCTTTTGAGGGGATGTTGAGGTGGAGCCTGAGTCTGGGGAGAAGGTCAAGAACCTGCTGGACCGGATGTAGCATGAGGCAGAGACCACGAGGGCCATGTGTCTCCTCTCTCTCTCTCTCTCTCTCTCACAGTGTCTTCTAATCTGAAGGGGTTTTAAATCAATGACTGATGACCCCCAGAATTACATGAGGACTTCTCTGAGTTCCAGACTCTGAGCTTTGTATCAGTCAGGTGAGGCGAGGCTCTGCTGTGTAACAGACATACCCCCAAATCTCAGGTCCTTCTTCCTCACTCATGCTACCTGCCCTTCTTGTTGGCTGGGCCCTCTGATCCACATTATTCTCTCTCCAAGCTTCAGGCTGGTGGGTCTGAATGGGTCTGGTGGGTCTGGTCATTTGGGCAGAGAGGAAAAGAAGCAAGGGAAATCGTGGCTAGAGTCTTAAGCTTCAGTCTGCACATCTTCCACTCACACTTCACTGAGAAACAAGTTACTTGCTTGATACAAATTCAGGTGGGCAGAGAAGTGCAATCCACCACAGGTCTGGGAGGAAAAAAGGAAATTTTGGTGCACAGTACAAGTGTCAAGTATTCAGTATGCCCAGTTGTGCACCCAAGAGGCAGCTCAAACTTAGCATATCCAAAAGAGAACTTCCTCTCCTTCAAACCCACCTGCTCCAAGCCTTTCCTGTACCTACAAATGGCACCTCCATCTACCTGGTCAATCAGTCTGAGCATCTGAGAGTCATTCTTGACTCTCTCCTTTTCCCACCACCCACATCAAAGCCATCACCAAGTTCCATCAATTCAACCACCATCGTGTGTCTGCCTTTCATCTGCTTCTTTCCACCTGCCCTGCCCGCACCCTGGTCCTGCCGCCAGCTCTCCCCTGGACACCTGCGGTGGCTCCGGCCAGGGTCCCCTGCTCCTTCTTGCCCCTCCACACTCCATTACCCACAGCAGCGAGTGTGACCTTTAAAAACATACACAACCGTCACTTTCCTGCTCAAAACCCTCCAGGGGCTCCCGCTGCTCCCAGAATAAACTCCAGAATCCTCACCATGGCCATGGGGTTGTGTGTGAGCCAACAGCTGTCTCCAGCCATGTCTATGGCCTCCTCCTGTCCCACAGTCCCTCAGGTACCCCGGCTCAGCCCCCCAGCACTTTGGGACACCCCTAGATGGTGCCAAGGACTTCATATTCACTATCCCAATGCCTGGGATGACCATCTTATCCACAGACCTCAGCCTGGAGTCAAAGCCTTCCCAGACCCCCTGGCAGAGGATCCCAGTCCAGGAACTCTTCAACCCATCATCCTGCTTTATCTCTGTCATGGCTTCTACCACTTTCGGAAATTATCCCTTCACTAGTGGGTTCTGATCCATCTCCCTCCTGAGGCTGCAAGCTCCATGGGGCAGGGACTTTGTCTGTGTTGTGCCCTGCTACATCCCCAGCACCCTGCATGGGGCCAGGCACCTAGTCGGTGCTCACCAGACACTTGTTGAATGGATGAATGCATGGATGAGTGGATGGATGGATGGATGGATGAATGAGTGAGCTGGACTGGAACTCAGACTTCCTGCCTCCAGGGCTGGGCTCTCCCTGTTGCACAGTTATCGGGAAGAAGAGGTTTAAGCATGGTCAGGGGCGGTCCCAGCCCTGCCTGATTCATCCCAGGCTGGACGACACAGTGGGGCCTGTCCACATGATCCCTGAGCCCTAGTCCTCCTGACAAAGACCTTCCCTGGTATCCAAAGGGTTTGAGAGTCAGCATGTGGCCTCCCCTCCATTTCCAGCTTCCTGCCTACACCCCCTCCACTGAGCCAGCCTAT
The DNA here is from genome assembly GCF_964656455.1 of Halichoerus grypus. Lineage (NCBI taxonomy): Eukaryota > Metazoa > Chordata > Mammalia > Carnivora > Phocidae > Halichoerus > Halichoerus grypus. Next base: position 165,601,151 of record NC_135716.1, read on the forward strand.
CCACTGGGACTTCCACAGACTCTGCCCACCTCAGTCCTGTTAAGAGGGCCGAGGAGAGGATGTCCAATGGGGGAGGCCTCAGGCTGGTAGGGAGAGGAGCCATCCTGACTTTAGGAGACCCTAGTCTAGGGAGGAGACATATATCTGTTCTTAGATGCCACCACCTTGGAGGAAGACTCAGAGTCCCCACTGTAGTGAGGGAGAGTCCTGCCTTCAGTCCTGCCCCAACATTCAGTCAAATGGGGGAGTCCTAGTTCTGATTAGGGTCAAGAGCTCTCCTGGTAGGGAGCCCCCAGTCCCTGCAGACTCACAGTGGCATGAGCTCACATTGTATCTACAGAGACCATCGGTAAGGTGGCCCCCTCATAGGTAGACACCCCACCCCCATCCTGAGGGAGAGGAACAGCCTGGGGGCAGATAGAGGCTACCCTCCCCAGATGAGTGGACCCTGGGGCAGAGCTGACAAGAGCATCCCTCTCCTGGGAGGTCAAACTCCCATGTCCCCTAGGCTGGTGGAGGGAGGAGGGAGCCTGGACCACAGCCCCACTGTGCCCCCAGCATCCTGTGTCATCATGGATGGGCCCCTGCCCCTCTCCAGGCCCATCTTCTCCTCTGTGACCTGGGCTGGGTGACACGGGATGCCGCCCCCACCTCCACGCTAGAATCTCTCTCCTCTCCTCGTTTTGTGTCTCACGTCCCCTTGCCCCCAACCCTCTTGCCCCATCTCCCCTGGTTCCTGATCCTGCAATTGTGGGGGGATCACAACTTGGCTAATTTCTGGGGCCCGTAAATCACCCAGTGGGGAGGCCAGGTGGGCGGCCCTGCTTCCAGTCCCTCACCCACCCTAATGCATCGACTGACACTTTCAATTTATTTTTCAATTCCTTTACCATCAGAAATGACAATTAAATTTCCAGCGTAAATACCACTTTACCAAACTGAATTAATCACGGGTGGGGAGGGGCAGACAGGCTCCAGCAGCCGTCAGAGCGGCTCAGACATTAACCCTTTGCTCCTCACCGAGGCCCCGCAGGGGGGACACAGGCTGCCACGCAGAGCCTCCCTGGGGTCACCTGACCCGGACCCCTCTGCCCTCTTGCAGCCGGCCTCCTGCGGGCAGTCTGGGAAGAGAGTATTGCCCAAGGTCACCTTCCCCATCAGGGCAGAGTCAGGGGACGCCCGCCCCTCATCCCCCAGACCTGCTCCTTCCTGACCCGCCTCCAGCCCGACCCGGATGGGGGCTGCATGGCTGAGAGGGGGCATGATGTGGGGAGGGTCCAGGGCTTGGGATTATCCAGGCCACCTGTGGGGCCGGGGCTCTTGCAGGCATGAGGGTGGGGGCCCCAGATGATCGCAGGACCTGGGCTGACAGGGGTTGTGGAGGGACGGGGGCGGAGGGCCTCTTCACCCTCACTTGGTGATGATTTTAATAAAGAAGCCGCTAGCCCTCCATCCCTGCTCGGTCAGGCACGGGTTTAGGCGCAACCTTCGCCAGCGCCCCCTCCGTCGTGACCACCGATATGAGCCCAACCGACAGCTGCATTGACATCTGTTTCCCCCTGTCCTGCATCTCCCCAACCCTGACCACAGTCTCCTCACCCGTCTCCCCGCTTCCACAGCTGCCCCCCAGTCATTCCCCATCCACCGGCAGAGTCATGGTCTCCAAGTGCAAATGTTGCCCCGTCATTTCCTGACTCGGAGCACTTCTGCGCTTCCCTCTGCTCTCGGGTCAGGTCCCTGCCCTCTGCAGCCACTGGGACCAGGGGGACCGGGCTCTGACCCCCTCAGATGGTCCTCCCACCTGAAGAGTCCCCTTCCTTCCTGACACCAAATTAGATGTCATCACCTCAGATAACCCTCTCTGACCATCACCCCCAATCCAAATTAGTTTCTACCCCCTAAGATTCTTTCTTGAGGTGTCTATTTCCTTTCCTTCAGAGCACTTAACACAAATGATAATTATGTATTTATTTATGGTTTATTTGTTTAATAGACTCTTCAGTGAAGGGATTCTGTCTGACTCACTCAATGCTGCAGCTGAAGGCCCGAGAACAGGACCTGGAATGTCGCAGATGCTTGGGGCAGACTTCTGCATGAATGAATGAATGAATGAATGAACGTTAAATCCCTCCTATTAGCAGGCTGGGCTCTGATGCTGAAGTGGGCATAGCCTCAGTCCTTTCACTCCTCACCGTCAGGCATGTAATGACAGCCCAGCCCTGGGGCTGCTGATGAGGGCTTCAAAGAGAACCTAAAACCTCACTGGGCTCTGAGGGATGAGTAGGAGTTTGCTTAGCATTGAGGTCATGGAAGGGCATTTCCGGTAGAGGGAACAGAAGGTGCAAAGGGCAGGATTGTTTGGAGAATAACGGGTTGAGTGAAGCTGAACATTAGGTGGTGTGTGGGGGCAGGGTAGGGGGATGGAGGGGGCTCCCCTCCATGGTGCTAGAGGGGCTGCAGGGGCTAGACCTAGAGGGGCCTTGAGCACCAGGCTGAGGTATGCGGATTCTACCCTGAGGGTGGTGGAAGGGGAGAGGTTCTTGGGAGAGTTTTCAACTGGGAGATGCTCAGACAGCAGAGGTGCAATGAATGGTTGTGATATTCAGCACTGTAGATGCAAATGCCTAAAACAGTACCTGATAGCGCAGGGGATCGAGGAATAGCAGCTTCTTTATTAGTATCATCACCAAATGATGGGGAAGAGGCCATACTGGCAACTCTCAGGCCCTCAGACACACTCTGCCCCAACTCAGGGCCTTTGCACACGCACTTCCCTCTGCCTGGAATGCTCCTCTCTCCTTGTAGCCTTGCTAATGTCTTCATATCTTTCAGGTCCCAGCTCAGCCATTACCTCCCCAGGGAAATCTCTCCTCGTTCCCTCCTTTCTGTGACCCCTCTCACTACATCCTCTCTATTCCCTGGTGGGCAATGATCTACTTGGGTGATTGTCTCATTCACATCCATCCCCTGCTGGATTCTGACCTCCAGGAGGTATCGGCAGTGTCTGCTTCACTCTCCACGGTAATCCAGCACCCAGCACAGTGCCTGGAACATAGAAAAAGATGGGAGTATACGTTGGTCCCATGAGTGGAGCAAACAGATCAAGAAGCTCCTTAGAGAAAGTGAGTTTTCCAAAGGGCACTGACACACACACGCCCCAGCCCAGGCAGCGAGCAGACCCCGACCCCTGGCTCCTCCTGGCGCTGCCTCCTGATCCCCATTTGCCCACATCCGGCGCTACTAAGTGACCAGCTGATGCAGAAGGAGTTAATGGCCCAAGTCACCAGAAGGATTCCACGGGGCCTGCCTGGTGGGCTGAGCCCTGTAATCAGCCCTGCATTCTGGGGAGAGCCAAAGGGAGCCCCTTCCCCCTCCTGGAGCCCCAGCACTGGCTCCAAGTACCACCTCCTCTCTTGCCTCCCTGGAGCGGGCTCTTCTGTGTTTACACATGAACAGGCCCAGGGAGGGGAGGTCACAGGCCCGAGGACCTGCAGCTGCTTGGTGCTGGAGCTGGACCAGGGTCCTGTTCTCTGAGTCATGCTGCATCCTTCATCTTCCCCCCACCCAGCACTGCTGGTGGTTGAACACAGTGATTTCAAGCACTTCCCCAGCCCTCCCCTCTGCCCTCCTGGGGACTCTGCCTGCCTGTCCCCCAGTCTGCCTCCCAGACCGAAGAGCTCATCCCCAGGACCCAGCTCCCCACTCCCCAAAGATTCCCCTAGGAGCTGTCACCTCAGCAAAACCCCTAGAGAAGAGATGTAACTCCTATCCCACTTCCTCCACTCAGTAACTTTCATTAATTCATTCACCCGCCCACCACCCCCCATCCTCCAGCCCTCCCTCCTCCCCTCCTCCCATCCTCCCCTCCTCCCATCCTTCCGCCCTCCCATCATCTGATGAGCAGCTACTCTGGGCGCAGCTGCTCGAGGCACGGGAGGGGCAGGCAGGGGACAGAAGACACCCAGCCCCTCCTCACGGCCCTCGCAGTCATGGGGAGAGGTGACAGACACACCAACGACTGACCAATTCCTGACCAGGCCAGCTGGTGAGGAGCGTGTGGGGAGGGCTCTGACGGAGAAGAGAAGAGCCCTGTGGACAGGACGGGGATGTGGAACAGTGTGGGGGTCACTGAGTGACTGGAGGGGCCACGACCTCAAGCAGAGGTCAGGAGGGGCCCCGGGGGGGTGGCGCTGAGCTGAGACGGAAAGTGAAGGAGCCAACATGCCCAGGAGCCGGGGGCGGGTGAATGTCGTTATTGACCGAGCCCTTCGCTCTCTGAAGTGTCCCAGGTGTGACATAGGTCGGGAGGTCGCCTCTGCCAGTAGGGCTAGCCAAGCTCCTGTGCACAAATCTGACCCCAGGGTGGCCCGCGGTCGGTCGGCGCCAGGACACAAGAGCTATGATGTCCTCACGGCTGTCACCTCGCACTTTGCTTCCTTCCCTCTGAACCCACAGGGGCTTCCCGGCCACCTGCTGTCTCGAAGTCTCAGAAATCCGCAACGAGGGGTGTTTGGGGTGAGCACTGTCTCCCCTGGATGGAGCTGCCTGCCCCCCAGGCTGTGGGGGGAGCCCGAGCACCCCGAGTGCCCACCTGCGGGGGGGGGGTCAGGTGCGAGGGGTCGGTCTGTCCCCGTCCCCATCCCCGCAGACCAGGCAGATGGCTCCTGCTGACAGACCATCCTGTCGGGAATCTGGGGAAGGGCTAATTAATTACGATCATTGACACCTTCGCCAGATGTCTACCATGTGACACCAGCTCTGACGGTAAAAGTTTCAGGTAATTCTGTTTGAACAGCACTTTCCAAGCAATATGCTTTTCATTTGGCTCACCAGGAAACTAGGTTTATTTTTGAGGACACTGCCTAGGGTGGGCTGGCCAGCACTTGCTCACCTCCTAGAGGGGTCAGAGGGTGCCTGGGCATCTGGTCTGTCTCGCTCAAGCACAGGATGTCTGCTGGGAGAAGCAAATTCTCCCCAAGACCCCGGAGCAGCTCAGCTCGGGAACTGTCCCATGTCCCCTCTGCCTTGTTTTTCTCTGGTCTGCAAAGTCACATAACTGTGGGGGGGACTTCACCAGCTTTCAATCCCTTTCCTCCAGCCCCTTGTCCCCATCACATGGATCTGGGTCTGTTTTGTTCCTGATGTGCCCCCAAGCTCCTGGAACAGTGCCTGGCACATAGTAGGTGCTCAATCAGTGAGCACATCTCTAATAATGACAGCACAGGTGTTCGAAGGCTCGCCAGGTGCTCTCACAGGCTCTGCTAGTCCTATGGTAAGAATGAGGTAATGAGCAGAGTTGGCGTCTATTAGTCAGAGCTACGTGCTGGCACCGTTCTAAGCCCTTCTAATGGATTGACCCCTTAATCCTCACAAAGCCCCGTGGGGAGGGTACTATGATCCGTTTCCATTTTACACATGACTTAAGTCCCTTGACCAAAGCCACATGGCTGCAGCATGGCAGAGCTGAACCTTGAACCTGGGTATCCTCTAGACATGCCAGAGTCTGCTTCTGACCATTCTACGGATGGAGCCCAAGACTCGGACAGGTGTTCCAATTCCCTACCACTGTGGAACAAGCCACTCTAAAACCTGGTGACTGTAAATGGCCACCATTATATTATATTTTGCTCATCATTTTCCGAGTTAGGACTTTGGCACATGGAGGACAGTGTGTGTCTGCTCCCCAAGGACAGGCCTTAGCAGGGTGGCCCACAGGACTATCACGGCGATGGCACGATGGGCCTCAGGTCTGGTTGTTGGCTGGCTCCTGGGTCCCTCCCCCATCACACCTGCCGGGGTTGCGATGTCCCTCACATGCATGCCACCTGGGCTGGCTCAGCTCCCACCGTGGGGGTCAGTGGGCATCTCTGTCCCCGTGGCGTCTTGGCTTCCTCAAGGCCAGAGAGTCGCACCAGTTCCACTGCCCCCTGCAGTCGGATGTCCCCCCTGACTGGACGGCGGAGCTGCTGGTTGTTTCTGGCCCACTCCCAGAAGCCAACAGAGCATCCCTGCTGCCATCTTCTACTGGTCAAAGGCAAAGATCACCCCCTCCAGATGCAGGGGGACAAACCACACCGGACTGCAGCCGTGAAAACCTGCGCCCTGAAGTCCATGCAAATTCTGAGGGACAGACATTACCCAGAGGCAAGTCCCATGTGTCCCCAGAGTCTTGAACACCCATGCTGTCCCATCTGCCTTTCCAATAAAGCCCTCTTCTTCCCACTCTGTGAGACTTCCATACCTTCACCAGTCACCTGCCTTGGCCCTTGGCCACTCCGTGTCCTCCAATTCCAGCCCTAGGCCTGAGACGACACCTCGGGGCCCCCAAAGTGTGGCTGACCGCCTCCTGAAAGGGGGAGGGGCTTGTTAACATGCTGATCCCCAGGACCCTCCCCAGACCCCAGAACTAGGACCCGGAGCAGGGGATCTGTACTCAGCTTCCTCCCTGGGTGAGTCTGACTCTCTCTAGTGCCTGGGAACCACTGTCTGAGTTTGTTGACTCCTTGCCCACCTCCCCCCAGACCCCCCCATCTGTGCCAGGCCCGGGCTGACCTCTGGCCCACACTGCCCCACGCCATCCCCCCAGCAGCGCTGGGTCCAAACCGCCACCGCCCTTCCATAGGGTGCCAGATGGGGCTCAGGGCAGAAGGACCTGTCCAGTCTCTGCCCTTGGCTCCAGCCCCATCACCCGTCCCTCCCCCCAGAACCCTAACCCCCCAGGCCTGAGGGCACAGACAGGTGAAGCCTCTGGGGGGCGCTGGGTGGGGAGGCCCTGCCAGCTCTCATACCGGCTGCCCAGGAGGGACTGGGGGGCCAGGCTTCGAGCCCCCAAGCCGGGACCTTCAGTCCTGCAGCAGCAGGAAGGAATCCAGAAGCCCCCGCCCCCTCCGTGTGTCTGTAAGTCAGCTGACCCTTCAGTGAGTCACCCGCCCGTCCACCCCCCCATCCATGCCAGGCCCAAGTCCAGCCACGGGACTGCACCCCCAGCAAACCTGTGGGAGCCCCGGCAGTCAGAGCCCGCCCAGAGCCTCTTCCTCCCATTGTCGCTCCCAGATCTCACTTCAGGCTCCGGGTTTGCAGTTCAATGAGAGACAAAGTCAACTGCCCTATTTGCCTCCACACTGTCCACTACCAGGAGACTGGGGTCTGATGGAAAGTTCTGGAACACCTGAGTTTTTGATCCCTGAAAGCTGGCTTTGTGCCGGCACAAGACTTCCTCTGCCTCCCCTCACCCAACCGTCACAACAACCCCCCGGGTATTGCTACCCGCCCAGGCTGTGGATGAGGAAGCCAAGGCAGGAGAGGTCTGGATCCTGGCGCCCCACCAGCAGGCCATGGCTCCGACCTCCCGCCCCCCAGCACCATCCCCAGTGCCACCTGCTCTGCGGGCCCGGAGCCGCCACCAGCTCTGGGGCAGTGACTTCGGGGCTCCGCCAGGAACACACCTGGGAACGAGAGGTCACATCCAACGGCTCCACGGACGTGTCTGTACCTGGGGTCCTGGCACTGGATGAGCTCGGGTGAAAGTCGTTTCCAACAGAACCACTAACTGGGACCCACGATCGCCGGTCCGAACCCGTAACTGACTCTAAGCTTGTGTCGGGCCCACGCTGTGCTCTGTAAATGTTGAGTGGCCTTTGGCCAAAAGCAATAAAATTCTGGCCTAGAAACATGAAAAGGACTTTGAAGTTATGAGCCCCGAGCCCTGGCCTGTGGTCTGGCTGAGGACAGGATGAGGGGGCAGAAGGAAAAGGAGAAAAGCATAGCAGCGATTTCCCCTGCGCTCCTCCCTCCAGGCCTCCAGGAACCTCTGGAATGGAAAACAGAGGAGAGGGGGGCGCGGGAGGATGCCCAGCACGGGGAGGGGCCCTCGCAGGGTCACCTTGCCCTTGAGGACTTCCGGCTGCCTCCAGCGGGACAGCCCAGGGAGGAGGAGCAAAGGGGTGGCTGAGACCCTGCCAAGGTCACTGGGGCTCCTTCTACACTCAAGGATAGAATTTTCTAGCTTAGGCTCAAAGCTTAGATGGGGCCTCCTACTCCAGTCCTATATGAGTTTTGAGATGGTTCACGTCTGGCTGACCATAATGAGGAAAGAATTTCAAGAAGGGAAGGAGAGAGCCATAGGGCCAAGCTCTAGTCATCTCTGGCCTAATTTATCCACCCAGTGGTTTTTTGGACAAAGTGGGAAAGAAGAGGCAGGTCCTGTCTGCATGTGCTCACAATGCAGAAAATGTTGGGGTTCGGAGCCTACGGCCAAGAAAAGAATTCTTGAGATGTCTTCGGTGCAAAAAGGTATTTTTATTAAAGCACGGGGACAGGACCCCCCAGGCAGAAAGGGCTGCACTCGTGTTGTGACAGGTGACTGATTATATGTTTTCAAGTGGGGAGGGGGTTAGGAACAGCACAAGCCTCCCAGGTATTTTAGAAACAAGGTTTCCAGGACCTTGAGGGGGCTAGCTATTGTTAGGGAAAGGTCAGTCGTTACTGTCTGTCAAACCTTAGTCATGAGACCCTTCAGATGTATATCGGTGGGCCATATGCTTGGGGGATGATTGCCAACATGTATCTTGGGGGGTAGACATAAAGGAAGTTTCCGAAGGAATCTTTGTATGTTAAAGACGACTTCCGGGATCCTGGAGGTCGGGATAATGTTAAGCTAAGATTGCCTTTAGCCTTTAGCAAAGTATTAACATGGAAGCAGCTGAGTTCCTAGAGGAATGTCACTCTGCCTGTTTCCAGGACTTGTCAGGGGGCTGTAAGTAGTAAGGAAATTTAATTTGTTCTTTTGCCTTTGTTTCCCACATCACGACCGCAAAAAGCATAGGAGAAAGCCTGTATGGGCTCTGGCCTTATAGCATAGCGACCCTCGCCCCCAGTAACCGTGGCCCTGATAAATTAGATCAGAGCTCCTCCTGCTTTGTGGGCTGGGGGTGGCCAGGAAGGCAGAGATGGGTGAGGTGGGAACAAGGGAGAAGGCTCCCTCCCCCTCTGTCAATCATACACTGTGGCAGATGCTGTCCCGGTCCCAGGCATAGCACACCCCCCCTCCCAACACTCCCCATCCCAGACCTTCCCACTAGAACGTTCCAGCAAGTGCCCATGAGTCTCCATCTGACGCCTCCTCTTGGGCTGCTGCGAGGCAGACAGCCTTCCACCAACGATAGGGAGGGACCCGGTAAGGACCTGAAGGACACCCACCACAGCTCCCCGGCCCATCGGTGGAATAGCTGGGAGGGGTGTTCTAGAAAGTCTCCTAGCATTCCCCACTGGGAGTGAGCCCCAGTTGCCCCTCAGTGGTAAGTGTTCAAAAAATGCACTTTGGCGTGCTGACTTTGAACCCTTTCTAGTTGTGTGGTCTTAGGTACGTCGCCTCAAGTCCTGACTTCAATTTCCTCCTCTGTGAGGATGCTTACCTACCCGGCAGCTTTCTAGGGAGATTTGTGATTATCGGTGCCAAGTGCTTGGACGAGCATCTGTGTGCAATAGGTTCTCCATCCAGCATGTGTAGTCTGGGGTGTTCTTTGCCTCCCCAGTACCCATGTCCTTTTATTTCAACAACAGCCCTTGATTTGGGAAAGGATCAAAGAAAGATACCCCCAATTCTTCCACCCTTTGTCTGTGGTTCTAGGGGAGGCTTCACCCCAGGCCCCAGCTAGTCAGGGCATGACATTAACCTGGCCGTGGTTATTGGCTCAGGGATGGTCACATAGTCCAGTGAGAGCCAACAAGGTACAATGAAACACTGATTGGGAAAGCTGGGACTCAAATCCAGCTCTGGAATTGAACCTGAGGGGACAAAAAGCCTGCTGGTAACCTCTTGCCAGCACACAGTATCTGAGGATGGAGCCAATGGAACAGAACCAAAGCAAAGAGTGAGAGAGACTCAGATCCAGTGACATTGTCTTAGCTCCTTCCTGATCAAGCCATTCCTGAAACACCCCTCTCTTCGATTTTTCAGTCACCTATGCCAATACCTCCCCTATGTGCTGAAGTCAGTTTGATGTGGATTTTCTTCTTATCATCTGCAACTGAAAGTATTGACACAGACACTTATTATTACTAATATTATTGTTGTTGCTATTATTTACTGTCAGGGCTGTTTCCCCATCTGCGTGAAAGGGCCGAGCCTGATGGCATCCTAGACTCCAGCTCTGACATGCTGGGATTCTAAGGAACCTGAGGGTCTGACCAGGCTTGGAGCTCCCAGAGGCACGAATGGATTTTCCTTGCTCAGTCTACAGGGAGGATGGCAAACAGTGGGAGGGATATTGATTAAGACAAGTCAATCATAGCTTTCACTTACTCCCCTACTGGGGGATTTGGTTCAAGAAAAATGGTGTCGGGGGAGGGAAGAAGAGCTTCTTGCCGGGTCCCAGGATTGCTAGAAAACAGGAGGAGGCCCTGGTGGTGACAATGATACCCACAAGCTCACGATGGTCTCCCCCCTTCTCGGGTTTGTAAAATGTATTCTTATCCATCTGAACCTTCTCATTGCATCAGAGCCCAGGAGGAAAAGGCAGCCCAGAGAGTTTAAGTGGCTTGCCCATGGTCACACAGCCCTCAGAGAGCTAAGCCAGCACTTGAGCCCATCTCCACATGCTCAGTCCTCAGTCTCCCCAGATGGCTCTACTGCGCCCCGACTCGGGTGTCCAAGTACAGCTGAGCTGATGATGGACACTCCTGGCTGACCACACACGGCTGCCGGGTGGAATCTTCCTGCTGTCACTATATGACCTCCCAGGGACTTGTTAGGTGGGAGGAAGGCAGGAGGAGGGTGATGGGGCTGTCTGTTGCATGAAACAGTGCTCTGGCATCCTAAGGCTACGAACTTAGGCATTGGAGCCCCAGAGATCCTGGCCCCACCGCTCACAGCAGTAGGACCTCTGTCCCGTGACTTAACCTCTCTGTACCTTATTCCCCTCCCCTGTAAAATGGGCACTAAAAAGATTCCCTATCTAACTAGTCGGTCAGCTAGTATTTACAGAGCTGTTCAGTGGTGCCAGGCCCACGGTGGGTGCTACATAAGGGTTCATGAGTAACCTATTTGTAGAGAGAACGTGCCCCAGGATGGATGAGTCACCTCAGGTCTCAGACGTTGTCTAAAACCTTGGCCCCCTCCCTGCTCTCAAATATTCTGCACAGTCCAGATGGAAAACAGCCTTCTTTTCTCTTGGCCTTTGTACCTGAGCTCATCTCAGCCCTCGGTTCTAGCCTCCTTTCTCACCAAACCTCATCCTTTCGGTCCTCTTCAGCCAGCCGCTGAGTCTGCCTCTTTCAGGAAGCCCTCCCTGTTTCACCCCTGAGCCTGTGTCCCTTCCTTCAGCTTCTCTCCAGTGCTCATGAGCTCTGAGGCCAGGCTTCCAGTCCTGCCTCCACCACTAGACCCCCCCACTGGTTCCAGTCAAGTCACTGCCCCTCCCTGGGCCTCAGTTTCTTCATCTGATCATCCCTGCCTGATGCATCTTACAGGATCTGGATGAAGAACAAATGAACAAGCTGCTGGGCGGGAAATTGCTCTGAAATGCCAGGAACCATGCAGGGACTGTGTTTGCCATAAGCTCTTGTGGGGCTGAGGGTGCTGTTCTGGTCGCAGGTCCTGGGAGCCGACACGCCCCTTGGTCAAGGCTGGGTGAGCCACAGGCTGGTCTGGCGTGCATCTGGGCTCCGGCGCTGTGAGACACTGGGTGAGTCACATCTGGGAGGTCATTTCTCATCTGTGCAAGGGGGAGACCTTCTACCTGCCTCTCAGGGGAGGTACGGGGATGGAGGATGGGGGGAAGTCTGTACTGAACCCATGCAGCAGGGACAGGGGAGGGCCTGGGTGGAGAGGCGGAGCAGCGGCATGGGGAGTGTTTGAGGTTTCTGCAGCCAGTCTGGTTGCGGGACCCAGCACTGTGGGATGAGAAGCAGAGCAGGAAGGTTTAAGCCTGGTTACTCAAGGCTCTGAGTGCCAGGATAAGGCGTTGGGGCCTGGAGCAGGAAACGGAGAGCCTGGAAAGGCAGCTTTCTGGCACGTTCACCTCACACTCCACCCCGTCCTCCTTCTCCATCTAGGGCAGAGGAGACAAAGCTGAGGTCTGGGGCTAGTGCAGTGCAAAGATTTTCATCAGACTAGCCGTCTTGCACCTCTCTGTCTGTGCAAAAGTGATATGGGGGTTGAGGAGGTGATCCTAGGAGTGCTGGGGGGAAATGTGTTTCTCCCCAGGGCTCCCACATCCCTGCTTCACAGTACAAGGCAGCCCCGACTTCCATCTGTCATGGCCTGGGAGGGAGGAGGGCCCAGGAGCCGGGCTGCCTGGCTTGGATGTGCCAGGGAACACACCAGAAGGCATGGGGTGCATTAGAACCTGCCTGGCCCTGCAGCACCTCAGCACCTCCTACCCAGGCCCCAGCTTCCTCTCCGGCCTCCCACCTCCCTCCTCCAGCAGGCAGCCAGGGCAATGTCTGAAAAAGTAGATCAGATCACGTCCCTCCCTGCTCAAAACGCTCTGGGGGCTTCTAGCAGCACTTGGGATAAAACTCGCCATGGCCCCTTGTCTGCCCGTAGTCTGGAATGCCCTTCCACAGCTCTCCCTGCCCCCGGCTTCCCCCCATCTTTGATGTCTCCCCTGAACCGGAGTCAGCCCCCACAGTGCACCCATCGTTCTCCATCCGGGCCCCTGGGGTCTGGCTCCCTGTCTCCCTGGGAGGACAGGGTCTCTGTCTATCACTGAATCTCCAGCGCCCACCACAGGGCCTAGTGCGTGTTTGATTTAATATGCAAGTGAAGGAATAAGTCAAGGGATTCATGCACTAGAGCAATCCTGTTTTATAGAGCAGGCCTTACTGGAGGTCACAGGACTAGGACTCAAATTCTTGTCTCCCAGGCCAGGCTCCTACTTGCAGTTGCTCCTCATTTCACCAGGAAAACTGGGGACAGGGTGGTGAGGAAGAGAGGGGCTGGAGGAGAGACGCAAAATCCATTTATCTCTTCCTGGGTGAAGCTCCCCCAGCCCAGCCCTCTCCAGCGTAAGAAGAGTTGGAGGCCGTCAGACAGATGAGGGGCGGGGAGGTGGGAGACAGGCTGGGGATCTTGGTCTTTGATAAGTAAACCCACAGCCTCTGGAGCCAGACTGACCAGGTTCAAATTCCTTGTCTTCCAGTTACTAGCTGTGTGACCTAGGGCAAGTCACCCAACCTCTCTGATGGACTGAGAGCAAAAGGAGCCCAGGAAAGATTTTCAGCAGGTAGGGGCTGGCTGATACAACTGGCTTACAAAGGAATGAACTGGAAGGAGCCAAGTTGGATGTAAGGAGCCCAGTTTCCAGCTGTAATAATAGCCCAGACCCCAAAGGACCTGTAGTGAATGACAGCTAAGCAACTTGCAGTTGCTCCTCATTTCACTAGGAAAGCTGTGGACAGGGTGGTGAGGAAGAGAGGGGCTGGAGGAGAGATGCAAAATCCATTTATCTCTTCCTGGGTGAAGCTCCCCCAGCCCAGCCCTCTCCAGCATAAGAAGAGTCCGGTCCCTTGTCCCACACCTGGATGGCAAAGATGGAGGCGTTCAGGCAGCACGGTGCCCTGCCCCATTCCTCCCCTCTGAACAACATTTGCTACTCATCCCAGAGGTCCCATCACAGCTTTTCCTCCCTGCAACCCTCTGATATCATCCTGTATTTTTTGCAAAGATAGCCCCCAGCACCCCACTTTTGTCAAAATCCAGATTGGAGTTCATTGAGCAAGACACAATCTGAGATCTGACTGATACCACTGAAATAATCTAAAAGTTATGAATTTTAATTTTGTAAAAATGAATTTTAGTTTTGTAAAAAATGGCAAATGTATAGTGTAAAATATTCAAGCAATGCTGAATGTTACCAGGAAAAAGTTCAATATTTGGTGAATCTCATTCTAGGCACCTCTCCATGCACATATGTAGCATAGAAGGAAAGATGAGGAAAAATGAAATTGTACACGCTATTTTTAATTAAAAAGTATTGGAAGTAATTTTACTTAAATTTAACAGAAGGATTAAAAATTACAGTGAAATAAAATATTAACTTCAGATAAATGTTGCTTCACAAGTTTTTTTTTTTTTCCTTAAAAAATATAGTTAAGAAGAAAGCTTATAAAATATTAAGATGTTGCGGTCATGCTTTTAAAAAACTGTTTTTATTATGTTTTAATTTTAGACTGAATGTATTGACTCCTTGGTAATAAGGTTAGGAAATTAGTACACTTACACTGTTCCTTAAAACATTATTATTACCTTGTCAGGGTTCATAACATTTCATGCTGTTCTGGAAGCACAATTATCCTGGCAACTTAGAGTGAGCTCTGCATTTAACGAGAATCCATTCTCACCCCTAGTCCTTCCTTTCTTCTTTTTTATCTTAACTTTTAACCCTACCTTTACCTTTCCTTTGTTCTTTTTTCATTTCAAATTTTTCTTAATAGAACTTTTTCCCCCCAAAGATTCATGAATGTTGTTTCCTGAGCTCTGCACACTTGTGAATGTCTCTGTTGCCTTTTCACTTGAAAGACAACTTGGCTGGGTATAAAATTCAGGGTTGTACTTTCTTTCCCTTGGAACTTTGCAGACATTGTTCCACTGTCTTCTAGCATTACCATGGAGATATTTGTGCCAGCCTGATTTTCTCCTATGTTGTGATTTCAACTTTTTTACCTGGACAACCAAATGAATCTTTTCTTTTCAAAGCCCAATGATTTCATTCAGACTTTTCTCAGCTGATATTTTTTTGGCAATTTTTCTTGCAAGACTGTGTGCACTTTAGATCTGGAAATTCATATCTTTATATCAAGGCTTTTGTTTTAGTATGTCTTTGAATATTTTTATACCATTTGTCTCAGACAAGGTTGACCTGTTGGATAACCTTTATTTGTCTTTTATGCCTCTCATCATTCTAATCTTTGACCAAAAAAAGTTCTTCTTTTCTATGTAATGTTGTATCACTTTCTCTAGCTCATCCACAGTGTTCCTTATTGTAGCTTTAGCCATACTCATTTGATTTGTTGGTGTTTCTAATGTGGTTTTAATCTCTTCGGTTTCTTTTCTCTCTCTGTCTCTCTGTTTCATTCTTAAGAACAACAGCCAGCTTGATTTTTATCTCATGATGGTATTTTATAATCACTTCTTTCAATCCTTTTATTTCTTATTTGAGTCTTTTTAAAGAGACACTGTGTCCTTTGAAATTAAAGAAAAAAGTATTTTTCCCCATTTCTTTGGGCAATTCCTCTTATGATGTATTTTCTCATCTGCCTTTACTTATGTTCCCTTTCTCCTTTTCTGCAGTATCCATGTGCAGTTCCTGTGTTGGCTTCTTCTTAGTTTTTTTGGATGGGACCAGCTTTTTGTGGAAGGGTAGCATGGGAAAGGGGTGGGAGGATAGCCTCAGGAAGACTGCAGCTTCCCTTTGGGTTTGTTGTCTTAGACTCTCCCTCACAGTAGTCTGTGTTGTGGGAACACAGCTTGGCGTTTGACACCCAGCAGTCAGTGTGACCCCAGCAAAGCCCCTGGGGAGGCTGTGTCTGCATCTCAGTGCTCTAAGCCAAGGATTTCTAGATAAAGTTCTCAGGTCTGGAATACTTCCTTTGGGTGTCCCATAAAGCCTTAACTTTTCCAGTCCACAAAACATACTGGGGATATTTGCATGGATTCTCAGTTTCCTCTGTGTGCTGGTCTAGATTTCACAGTATTAGGGCAGAAAGGCTTCAGGGTTTGTGGTTTGGGGCTGTGGTAATTTCTGATTTCAATAAAAATTCAGGGAAAAAAACAACTTCCCCTATCTACCATTTGTTGTTGGTGACTGTCATCAATTTCAAGAGAGGGGATTCAAATGTCCTTATGCCATCATTTCTACCTGGAAATTAAATGTTTTCTCATCCATTCTCTCTCTCAATCCTGACACCAGCCCTAAGAGGTGAGCAATGCTGTGTCACTCTGGGCTGGATAGCGGTGGCAGCAGGAATGATAGCTAGAGGACCCAGGGCTCGAGCATAAAGCCAGCGCACATGGTCATTTTAGATAAGAGCATGTGGTGCTCACAGTCACCCTGCTCTGCCTCAGTGACAAATCCTGATATGTTAGCCAAAATTCTCTCATACTTTAGGTTTGGTAGACTCAAGACCTACATGGTAAATGCATAACACTCACTATGCTGCTCCTGATTCACCACTGATGGCAGACATCACTAATCAACCACAGTACTCTTTTTTGTTCCCCTGCATCTTCTCAACACTACATTACAAGCAGACATTACCAAGTGAAATAAAACCTATTTGCCACTCCCATATTAGAGATTCTTCAGCCACATTAAACACTAACAAAAAAGTCAGAAAAACCTGGGTTGAATATTAGCTCTGTGACCTAAGCAAAGTGACCTCAAGTGAGTCTTTACTTCTCTGTATCTCAACTTTTCCATTTGTAAAATGGGGATCCTTGTTATCACATAAAATTATTGAAGTGGGGGCACCTCAGTGGCTCAGTCAGTTGAGCATCCAACTCTTGGTTTCAGCTCAGGTCATGATCTCATGGGTCATGGGATGGAGCCCCACATCGGGCTCCATGCTCAGTGGGGAGTCTACTTGATATTCTCTCCCTCTGCCCCTCCTCCCCTAAAATAAATAAATAAATAAATCTTTTTTAAAAAATGATTGAAGGGAATACATTAGCTGTATTAGTCATGGCTGCATTAAAAAAAAAAAAAAACAAAAACTCCAAAACCTAGCATCTTAAAACAATACACACTTATTTAGTTCATGAGTCTTCAACATAGCTGGGGGATTCTTTTGGTCTGGACAGGCTTGGCTCATCTCACCTGGACTTACTCACATGTCTGTGGTCATCTGGCAGATCAGCTGGAGTTGGCTAATCTTTGATGGCCTTATTCAAATGAATTGCAGTTATCTGGCTGCCATCTGGGGTGATGGGGGTGATTATACTACAGGGTCTCTCATCTTCCATCAGGCCAGCCCAGGCTTATTCCCATAGCAGTGGTAGCATTCTAAGGGATCAGGTAGAAGAATGCAAGGTCTCTTGGGGCTCAAGCTCTGCACTGTCATACTATCATTTCCATCCTGTTCTATTGGACAAAGGAAGTCACAAAGCCAGCCCAGGTATGGGAGGTAAGAGGTAGGAAACAAATTCCACCACTTAACGAAAAGAGCTGCAAAGTCATATTGCAAAGGACTTGATTACCAGACGTGGGGAGGATTGTGGCCGTTCTTACAATGAGTCTATCATGGCACTTTTCCACACTAACAGCCACAGTTTATACTCCATGGTGGGTTTTAGGAAAAAATTAAAAGTCACAAATTGCCTACTTTTTCTCTTGGTTGATGGAGCCTATAAAGACTAGGTATGGCAAATAGTTTTCATCTCATGAATTAACTCCAGTATTGAATGAGATTGCAAGGTCCACCCTTGGTGGTAACAGTGCTAAAATTAATCCAGTCTGCTGTCAGTCTGTGATGGGGTGTGGTGATAAGTGCGCCACCATGTGCATGCTGGATGATGAGACAAGAACTTCGAGGAGCCGGGCCCTGCCTCATCATGCCCTCCCCACTGCTTCTCATGGATCACACAGCACATGAAAAAGAAGGATCTTCTTTTGACAACACAGCATTTTTTTTGGTGACCTTATGACGGTCTGGTTGCCCACATTTTTTTCACCAAAGCTGATAAGGACCAGGATTAATTCATGCAATGGGAAGGCCACTGGACATAGCATCAGAAAGCCTGGATTCTGGTCCTGGGTTCCTGTGGAGTAGCTATGTGATGTCAGGCAAGTCTCTCCCTTCCTGGGGGTGGAAGGTAATAGGAAAGGGATGGTGGAGGAGAAGGAATGTTGTTTGACCTGGAAAACGGGATTCACCCAGATGAACTGAGATGTATAGAATCAGTTTGTTAAAAAGAAGCTGCCACCAAATCACCATACTTGGCCTTCACCCCTACTTCCATCTTCCTCCTGGTTTCCTAAACAAACCCCAGAAGGGTTTGTTTGTCTGTCCCCATGGAGTTAATGGGCACAGACCTGCCTCCTAATTTCATGCAAATCCCAGTCTACCTTATCATGCAGAGGTTTCAGTTCTTCTGTACTTTCTTGGTGACACAATCCATCCCTGTCTCCAGCCGAGTCTCTAATCCCTGCAATTTCCATGGTGCTAGTAATTAGGAAAAAAAGTCTGAAGCACAGAAATTTTTCACCCTGTCTATGAGATTACACTTTAATGGAGTTTATTAAACTTATTTTGCAGTTACTGAGGAGATTAAGCTCACTGTGCAGCTCCAGAGGGCAAAACAAGGACCGTTGGGAGAATCTTCCAGGGGGTAGATGGAATTCAAAGGGAGGAAGCCCTTTCTGATGTCAGAGCAAGTTGGCAGCAAGTGAGTCGCCCCCAGAAGGCCAGGGACCAAGCCAGCAGGGTAGAGAGCCTGTTGTGGTCACTATGGGGGACGGTGAAGATCGAGAGCGGTGGGTCATATCTGGGTCCATTTCCTGACTCACACCTCTCAGGGGTTTGGACCAGTGAGTTAACTTTTCTAAGCCCCTGGCTCCCCGTTTCCTCCTCTGTGAGCTGGTGACAGCCGTGCCTAGCACAGAGCGATGCTCGGTGCGTGGTCATGCTATGACTTCATTATTTAGAGTTGGGAGAAGTCTTCTTTCCAGTCCAAGTTTCCCCATTAACAGTTGTGGAAACTGAGGCAGAGAGAAGTTAGGTAAATTATCAAAGGCCACACAGCCATTAAGTGGTGGAACAAGGATTTGAACCGGGGCATTCAGGTTCTGGAACCCTAAGTGTTCTTAGCCACTACACTGTTCTTCAGCAACAGAGGGGTGGGTCACTTGACTTTAGAAAGAGTCCTCTAGGGGAGACAAACCACGAGACACAACGGACTCTGAAAAACAAACTGAGGGTTCTAGAGGGGAGGGGCGTGGGAGGATGGGTTAGCCTGGTGATGGGTATTAAAGAGGGCACATTCTGCATGGAGCATTGGGTGTTATGCACAAACAGTGAATCATGGAACACTGCATCTAAAACTAATGATGTAATGTATGGTGATTAACATAACAATAAAAAATTAAAAAAAAAAGAAAGAGTCCTCTACTGGCTAGTCTAGGAGATTAATTTGGAGACACAAAACATGAGCCTGGTGATAGATTTAGAAGCACATGACCATCATCTAGTGAAGAATGACCCAATGACACTGGTCACATCTACTGGATTGAAGTTAACTATGGAGTATTTGCTTGGCACCATCCTGGACTCACATCAATGTGTCAAATTTCTATACTGGCCTTAGATCAAACTACTGGGGTAATTGGTATGGGAAGCCCCCAAGCCAGTGGTTAGTGACAGATACGTCACAAGGGACAAATGTGTTCCTCGGGACCGCTGTTGACAAAGACTCAGATTTAAGGCAAATGCTAGAAAGGCCTCTGTTATAAGGAAGTGACATCAGGAAAACAGAGTAGTATGACCAGAAGCAGCAGGGACTCTCAGAAGTCAGGACACATGGAACTTGAGCCAGACAAGAAGAAAGATAAGAGACCTTCCTTGGAGGCAGACCTCAATAAAGGATTTTTACGTGTTGCTTAGTGAGGAAACATCAGAAATTCAGAGACTTCCTTCAGTCATTCATCAGAGAATTCTTTAGCAGCATCTACATCTTCCTTATGTGCTGGTGCCACTGGGGTGAACAAGACAAGACCTTGCCCATGGAGCTCACATTGTCCAGAGCTTCCATCCGTCACGATAATGAATGCTGGCCACTGCCACAGACACACCCCAAAATCTCAATGGCTTAATACAGTAAAAACTTCCTTCTCACTCACATCACAGTCTGACGTGGGTCTTTGGCTCTTCTCCATCAACTACACTGTATGAAACAGGTGGGTCCTGAGGTTCCCTGAGTGGGAAGAGAGAGATGGAGGAGTCACATTAGCTCTTTGTCCCTCAGTGACACCTGTTACTTCTGCTCGCAGTCCATTGGTCAGAATGAATCACGTGGTATGACCTCAACCACACGGGAGGCTGGGAAATGTAGGGCAGCACACGGGCTATTTGGTGAATAGTGTCTTGGCCACGGGCTCCACTAAGATCATTCAAGTTACATTTAGTCTTAAATCACCTGTACAATGTCAACAGCTCTCTTCTCAAAGGTTGATGAGAAGGAATGTTCTCAAGGAAACAGCCAATCAACATCCTAAAGCCATGAGTCTAGGAGCTCCTCAGGCAATGTCACACACAGTCCAGTGGATGGGGACAGTCCCACAGGACCAGTGAAGGGCCAAACCAGAAAAACAACCCCTTAGAGAATTTCCCCTCGGCAAGGCTTAGCATGTCCTCCAGCTGACAGACAACTTGAACACCTCCTTTCTCCGGGATGTGACAGGAAGGGAAAGAGAAATGAGATTAAGGTGAAGACTGGAGTCCCCGAGAAGAGCCTCACTAGTGGGAAGGATCTGGGGGCCGGCTCTGAGTGGGGTGTTCGATGACAGTGACCGAGGGTCTAGGCTTGGAACCTGCGTCAAACGTGATGGCAAACAAACCAGGAGACACGGCCCCTTCATCATATCCCCTGACGTGGGGGGGGGGGTCATGTTTCTGAGCAGCAAGGGCCACCTTCCCAGGAGGCTTCTGGAGCCAGAAAAGCAAAAAGTTCAGAGTCATGGGCCTGGCAGGGACCCAGAACAGTGGCCGGTTCGGGCTACTCATCTCAACGACGGCCCCCGATTGTGCCGTGTTCTCACATTCATTATGTCAAGAACATATGTCAAGGACGAGGGGGTTGGCGGTGGTGGGGTGAGGGGTGGGGTTAGTTCTTGTTATCCTCACATGTCAGAAGCAAAAACTGAGCCACAGAAAGGGCAGTCCCCGGTCTCAAACCACGTAGCTGGTGTGTTCCTCTCCAAGAACCAGAGAAGTGATCGGGCCTGAATGCAAACAGCCACAGCGATGTTGAGCTTGATACAGAGAAGAAAGCCTGAGGCCTGAGGTTATCGGACACAACCCCAGCACAGACACTGCTCAGGAGAGCAAGGGAAGGCTGGGCCCAGTGCTCGCGGCCCACTGGCATCACACTAATGCCCATATACCAGGGTGGTGGCCTGTGGGACCAGGCTGTTCTGAACACACTCATTAATAAAAATCTAAAGAGAAAGCGTGCGCAGACAAGCCTGGGGACACGGCTAAAACCAAGTGCAGACATCGACCCAAGAAAACAGGGGAGTGGTCTAGGCAGGGCAGCAGCCAACAGGCATGTTCACCAGGATTCACTGGAATAGCAGAACACAGAAATATGTCCTTATTGGTTGGTATGGTTTGCCAATCTGAGCTCCGGGCATTCCCATACTGCACCAGCCCCTCTCCTGGTACCCTCCCACCTCCTCACTGTCCAGCCCAACAGGGGCCTCTGGGGCTCTGGCCACCTCCAACCTGATTGGTCAGTGCCCCTGCTGTACTGGTTGGTAAATATTTTCAGTCCTACCCCTGCTCAAGAGACCATTTTTACCTGCTTGAAAACCCCACCTTGTTTACTAGAGTACCATCGCCTCCATTTTTCTTTAAGGACCCACCACCACCACCTCCTAGGTCCTCAGTGCTTTGGGTTCCAGAAGATGGGCTCATAACCTTGGCCTGCCCGATTAGTAATTGGAAATATTGCACGTAACCTCTGGCCATAGTAACTGGCTAAAGGATGGGCTCATGACTCAGAACTGACCAATGAAATTCTATCCGGAGACTTTTTCTGGAATTACTGGACTAGTGAAGCTGTTCTTTCTGTTGGAACTTCTGGGGGCCTCCAAGAAGAAAGAAGCTGTATAGTAGAGAAGTGAGAAGGAGAAAAACAAAAGCCATGTTACAGGGAGAGAAGGATTCTTGAAGACCTCATCTGATCACCTGGATTCAGCCATACCTGAAATTCTCCCAGACTTTTCACTTAATAAACCTATATTCTCTCTTTTGCATTCCTTTCCCTTAAAAAGGGTCCTGACTAACACAATTATTATCCCCATGAAATATTGTTCCCATAAAGTAACTTATCTAGTCACAGGGATTCAAGCCCAAATCCAGTTGTCTCTAACAGCAAAGGTCTTTGAGGAAAGCTTTAAGACTTGAAGCCAAGGGAAGCAAAGTAACAAGGAAGCAATTTGCTCAGGAAGCAATTTGCAGAATCTGAAACCACTCAGCAAGGCAATCTAATTTGAGGTGGTCCAAATTGCAGGCAATCTCCACAATTTCCTGGAATTCTCACTGCTTACCTCCCAGGGCCAGGCTGTCCAGGACCATGACAGTTCTGTTATCAGGCTTGGCAGGGCACAAGCTGTTGCTGTGACTGCCAGTCCAAAGAGGTAGTGAGGTGCAATTGAAGGTAATTTTCCTCCCTCTCACTTGCTGGGGAGCAGCTCCTCAGCGGCCATCAAAACAGTCTGGTGGAGGGTGGGAGAGTCTCCAGGAGGCCAAGGGCTCAAATGAACCTTGACAGGTAATCATTCCCCAGAGTAGCAAGTGAATCGTGATTAGCACTCTTGACAAGAGAAAGAAGTGGCCTTGTCTCCACCAACACCCTAGGACTCCAGCCCAGAAGTTGTTCAAACCAGTGCAGCTTGAAGCCTCCAGGTGCTGTGGGATCCTTTTTCTGTTACAGTCCAATATCCACCACTAAAAAAAAGCCCTTCTAGATTGCTCTCTGCTTGTGGATTGGGGGTTGAAAGTCAAGTGAAGCACAGAACATGATCCCTGAATGGTCCCATCACCTTCTATATGTCGATGCCCTTGAAGATGGGAAAGGTCCCATGCCACAGTTGGCTCACCAAGCCCTGACACAATGCCCGCACCTTGGGCAGCTTTATTATCTGTTTGTTGAGTGGTTGAAGAAATGAAAACATAACTGAACCGAACTGAGCTTCACAGGTGGGGAAACTGAGGCCCACAGAGAACTCATAGCTCATTTGTGGTCTGGACTTTGGAGCAGCCACCACTGGCTAAGAAACAAGTGGGTAGGGTCACCCTATGCCCCACTTGGCCCAGGACAGTACAGTTTATGCCTATTTCCCTGGTATCATCACTAAAAGAACTTCCTCTCACTCTCAGAAGTGTCCCCATTTGGATGATTTTTCAGGGTGACCAGGGAGTGGTCTCTGGAGAGAAAGGGGAACCACCATCAACTAGTAACCAACAAACATCGACTGGGCTCACCTTCCTTCAGTTAGTCCTCATAACCAGCCTCCATTCCCTGTGGCTCTCCCCACAGCGTGAGCTTTCAGGTGTTAATAGATGCTCCATGATGAAGGTGTCACATGACCACGTAAGTTTTGGAAAGCCTAAGTTAAACAACAATAAACTGG
This sequence comes from Halichoerus grypus, assembly GCF_964656455.1. Lineage (NCBI taxonomy): Eukaryota > Metazoa > Chordata > Mammalia > Carnivora > Phocidae > Halichoerus > Halichoerus grypus. The sequence goes on from NC_135716.1 coordinate 165,624,502, forward strand.
TTTCCTCACCACAACATTTGTCATGCCCTTGCTATGCTAATAAGAGCAAGCAAGAAAGAAAAATCTCCCCCAACACCACGACTCCAGAAAGGTACTGGTGTGGGATAAATTTTTATACTTTTTCCCTCTGGTTTATTCCTTTACCCAGACACATAGTCTACTGTGCTTCAGAGTGTTATTGAGTTAACAAGAAGGAAAAAACACACGCAAGTATTTTATGATGCTAAAGAGAAGCTCAGAATGATGCTTTTTGTTCAGTCAAGCAAAGCAAGGGTTTTTGATTATGCAAACATGAGCTCTAAGCTTAGTGCGGAGTGGAAGTGGAGAGGAGAATGGACATAGGAAGGAGATGGATCAAATTTAGCAGGAAAAGGAAACCAGAAGCAGAAGCAATCAGGAGACCTTAAGCCCTGGGGAATTTGTGGACCTCTTAGGGAGTCCCCTGGACCTTGCACAGGGCATGGGACGGGGCTCCAGCCAATTTTCAAGACACTAAAGGAGAGGGTGACACCAGTAATCTGGAGGACTTGGGCTGATCCAGCTGGAGCTGTCTGAGGTGTGGGGGTTCTGTGATTCTGAGTCTGCAGTGTTACAATGGTAGGTTGGATTTTTGTTTCCAACCCTTCACTCCTTCTGCCTCAGCCATGTGGCCTTGCAGAGCGCTGGAACGGGTAGAATGTTTTTGCCAGCTTGCCCATATGACTTGCTTTGGCCAATGGAACATGGGTGGCAGTGAGAATGGCAGTTCCAAACTGAGGCCTTAAGAAGTAAGAGGACTCCTGGGAGTCAGAGATTATGGGAGAAAGGCAGAGGGAAAGGGGAGCTTGAGCCATTCAACAAAGCTGTGTATGAAGTCCTGGACACATCCCCAAGCTGTGCATGTATGACACTGACCCAAAACAACATGATACTAAAGGCTTTGAGAACTGAATCACAATGGTGCGTGTCCCAGAGACACACATGGGGAATATTCTAATAGGACTGCAAAGTCTTTGAAAATTTAACTGAAACTGAAACCACAGTCCACAGAAGATGGATGAACGCTTGTGGCCCAGACCTTACCAAGCTAACTGCCCACTCAAAGGAAAAAAGAAATTCTCCACAAAATTTCAAAAGAACCCAAAGTTTCAAAATGCCCAGGATATAATCCAAAATTACTCAACATACATGAGTCAGGAAAATCTCAACAACTTGCAAGAGAAAAGGCTATCAGTATATGCCAACTCCAAGATGACAGATATGTTGAAATGATCAAATTTTTAAAACAGCTATGGTAACAATGTTCCATGAAATAAGGGAAAATATCTTAAAACAAATGGAAAGATAGAAATTCTCAGCAGAGAAATAGAAGCTATAACAAGAACCAAATTATACTGGCCTTAAAAAGGAATTCTGACATATCTACAGCATGGATGGACCCTGAGGACTTAAGCTAAGCGAGACAAACCAGTCACAAAGAGACAAATACTGTCAATCCACTTACATGAGGTACTTAGAGTAGTTGACATCATAGAGACAGAAAGTAAAATGCTGGTTGCCAGGGGCCAGGGAGAGGGAGAAATGAGCAATTATTATGTAATGTACAGAGTTTTACAAGATGAAAACAGTTACAGAGGTGGGTGGTGGGGATGGTTCCACAACATTGTAAATATATTTAATTCCACAGATGTACATTTTAAAATGGTTAAGAGGGTAAATATTATGTTATGTGTACTATACAATAAGAAAAATGGGGAGAAAAATAACCAAAGGGCAATTTTAGGAAAAAGGGGACAAGACACTAATTACTGATAATAAATGAAAGCAGAGGCTTCACTATTGGAATAAACAAATACTACAAACAACTCTATGCCCATAGATGAAATGGACAATTTCTTAAAAGATACAAATTACCAAAGCTCACTCAAGAGGAAATCAACAACCTGAGTAGCTCTATATCTATTAAGAAATGAAATTTGTAGTCAGAAAACCTTCCAAAAAGGAGAATTCCAGGCACAGATGGTTTCACTAGCAAATTCTACCAGCGTTTAAGGGACATAATAATACCACTTCTACACAATCTTTTCCACAACATAGAATAGGAGGGAATGCTTCCCAACATCCTTTATGAGGTCAGCATTTCCACAGTAACAGAACCAGATAACGCTCATATAAGAAAACAGAAGATTAATATTCCTTGTGAATATAGATGCAAAAAAATCCTCAACAATTCAAATCCAAACATATATAATAAAAATAATACATCATGTCCAGTGTTTTTTTATTCCAGGCATGTAAGACTGACTGAAATTTGAGAATCAATTCATGTAATCCACTATATCAACAGACTAAAGAAGAAAAAGCTATATGATCATATCAATCAATGCAGAAAAGTCATTTCATAAAATTCAATATCTGCTCATGTTTAGGAAGAAAAACTGTTGGCAAACTAGGAATAAAAAGGAACTTCCTTAACCTAATAAAAGGGCATCGACAGAAAATACAAACTAACATCATACTTGATGGTCAAACACTGATGGCATTTCTGCTAAGATAGGGAATGAGGCAGGGACGTCCACCCTCACTGGTCTTATTCAGCAGCATACCAAAAGCCCCAGCCAGTGCAATAAGAAAAAGGAAAGACACATAAATTGCATAATTTCACAATGTATACATATATCAAAACTTCAGGCAGTACACTTAAATTTACACAATTTCTGTTTGCCAATTATACCTCAATAAAGCTTAAAAAAAGAAATAAAATTACCCCATCACAGGTGACATTGGCTATGTAGAAAATCCCAAAGAATCTATAAAAACTGGCTCCTAGAACTGACAAGTTCTGTGAAAACCATAGGATTAAAGTCAACATACACAAATCTCTACAAATTACCATGAACAGCTAGAAATCAAAATTTTAAAAACAGTAAAAAAGAAAATTTACAAAAGCTCCAAAAAATTAAAAATACTTAAGTATAAATGTAACAGAGTATATACAGGATCTACATGCTGAAAACTACCCCCTCCAAAAAAAAAACAATGAAAGAAATCAAAGAAGACTTAACTAAATGGAGAGACCTATTATATGGGAAGGCACCCTACTGTTAACATGTCGATTCTCCCCAAATTAATCTATAGATTTAACACAACTACAATCAGAATTGTAACATAACATTTTGTCAGATATAGACAAGTCAATTCTAAAATTTACATGAAAAGACAAAGGAACTGGAGTAGTCAAAACAATGTTGTAAAATAAGAACAAAATTCTTAAGGATCCAACCTTGCTGATTTTAAAACTTACTATAAAAGTACAGTAATCAACACTGTGCTCTTGGTGAGAGGATAAGCATCAAATCAATGGAACAGAATAGAGAGTCCAAAAAATACCCACACAAATATGGTCAATTGATTTTTTGACAAAAGTGCAAAGGCAATTCAATGGATAAAGGATCATCTTATTAATAAATGATGCTGGAACAACTGGACATCATGTGCAAAAAAAAAAAACCTTTAAAAGGTACCTCACGCTTTACATAAAAATTAACTCAAAATGCATCATAGACTTACATGTAAAATGTAAACCTATAAACTTTAGAAGAAGACACAAGAGAAAATCTTTGTGAACTTGAATTAGGCAGAATTCTTAGATGTAACATCAAAAGCACGGTCCATCAAAGAAAAATTTGATAAATTGGACATCATCCGGATGAAAAACTTTTGCTCCATGAAAGACATAGGTAAGAGAACTCGTCATCAGAACAGATGAAGGACTCTCCAAACACAACAATGTGAAAACAAACAACCCAAAGGAAAAACAGGCAAAAGATTTGAACAGATGCTTCCCCAAGGAAGGCGTAGGAATGGAAAAGAAGCACGTGACAAGATACACGACATCCTTAGTCCTTTATTGTAGTGTCATTAGGGAAATGTATACTAAAACCACAACAGAGTAGCACCACCCATCTATCAGAATGGCTGATCATTTTTTAAATCGTGGTGCTATTGAGTGCTGACAAGCATGTAAAGCAACAGGACCTCCCAGACAATTCGAGTTGGAACGCGAAGTAGATGGAATGCAAAGTGGTTGGAATGCAAAGGGGAAAAACAGCTATGCAGTTTCTTCTGAAGCTGAACGTACACTTAGCATGTGACCCAGCAATGCTATTCCTAGGTATTTACGCTGGCGAAGTAAAAACTTGGCTTCACACAAAAACATTCTAGGAATGTTTACAGCACCATGATTTACAATTGCCCCAAACTGGAAGCAACCCGAATGTCCTTCCACAGGTGAGTGGTTAGAAAAGCCGGTACAACCAGTCGTTGGAACCACGCTCAGGAGGACGGAACCACGGACACACGCTCACCACGGATACATGTCCAACTACGCCGAGGGAAAGAAGCCAGACGCAAAGGGCTTCCTGCTGTATGTCTCCATGTGAATGACATTCTGGAAAAGGCACGGCTGTAGGCCCGGACAGCAGGCCAGTGGTTGGCAGGCTTAGAGCTGGGGCAAAAGTGTGACCACAAAGGGGTGCACAAGGGCATGTGGGGGTGATGGGAGTGTTCCGTCCTGATCGTGGTGGTAGTGACATGAACCCGGCAGGGATTACAACTCAGAAACCCGTGCACCACAAAAAGGTGGATTTTACTGTATGAAAAACAAATATTTAAGACAAAGTGATATTTAAAACAGAGTCATTGAGTGTTCCTCTTATGGTCTTGTCATTGGTCATGGAAGAGCGTGCCCAGGGGAGCTGCTGGCTCAAGGAGACACCTGACGACAGACCCGGAGCCCACCCCCTCCCTGAAGAAGAGCTCCCTCACCTGCCATGAGCAAGAAAAATATGTTTGCTATTATAATGAGTTTCAGTTTGAGATGACTAATTATGTAGCAAAAAAACTGACTAATACAGTTATACAATTTGATCTGATTATGGAAAACACCTGTTAGCATCCCTCGGCGCACCGCGTCCCTCAGAGCCGGCAGCTCTGCGAAGGGGAGATTATTCTCCTGGAATCAGAATGTCTCACAGCAAGACATAAAGGGGCCTGGCTAACGTCAGATGACATCCCTTCACCCACCTGATGAGCCCAGAACCTCACTGGGGTGAGGGTTCTCTCCTAGGGTCTCTCCTGTTACCTGTGAGCCTCCAGGGGTGGGGGACACACGCTCAGGCCTCCGTCCACCCTCAGCCGTCCACACTGCCCTCTTCGTGGACCGCCGACCCCTCCAGGCCTTCAGTGGAGAGCCAGTGACCCCAGAAGGCCCAGGCGGTGCTGGGTCTGTGGCCTGCTCTGGGGAGAAGGCCCCATCTCCACCTGGACGTGACCTGGGACCCTACACAGCAGTGCTTGGGTGCTGGGCCTCACGCAGCATCTCCTGACACAGCCAGGTTCTGGTCCTCACCCCTCTGCCCAGGGGATCGGAACCCTGTCCCGGAGGCAGGGAAGGGAAAGAGGATGATGCACACATCCCTACCCACCTCCATCACTTCCCTCTTTCCGCCCAGGCACCTGCCTCCTGAAATAAATTCCTCTCTCCTTTCATCCCAAGCATTTAACTTAGACCAACAAATACTCAGGATGATGCCTAACTACACGCCGAAAGAACTGGGCCCAGTTCCTATCCACCCAGAACACCTCTGCCCATTTAACAGATGGAGAAACTGATGCTCAGGGAGGCGCCCCAAGTTGCCCAAGCCTGCACAGCTGCTGAGGGGTAGAGACGGGGGTGAGCCCCTGCCCCTGTGCTTCCAAAGATCTTTTCCATGCGGAAAGCCCAGGGGGTGAGGTCGAGATGTGGGGGCAGAGCCCCGTGTATCAGGGGCAAGTAGAAAGTCCTTTGAACTCAGGCGTTTATCTTAAAAATGCATGTGACTCCATGATATCTCTATCTTGGTTTTAATAAAAAGTATTTTGTATTTGCCACAGGGATAAGGTAGGGTTTGTATCTGCTTATTCGTGTTCCTCTCTCATGGTGCAGATCCTCAGAGGGGAGGCTCCCCAAAGTACATACCAGATACCCTACCATTCCCTTCTGGGGATGGGGAGAGAATGTGCCAGGGGCGGGGGGGCAGGGTGCGGGTTGGCGACTGAGCTGCTGTTAGAGGCTCAGGAGGATTAGGCTTAGGGGGAAAGGGGAGTGTCGGGGTGTCACCTGCCAGCACCAGGGGCAGAGACCCGAATATTCAACCTAGAAAACCAAGAAACATATCCTGGACTCTAAGACCTCCATTTTCTAGATGGGGAAACTGAGCCTGAAGGGGTGGGGGTGACCTGCTCGGGCACCCAGAGAAGTGGCAGCCAAATGCGGGCCGGAATCCGGTCTCCTCGTGCCCCGTCCAGGAATCCTGAGTCCATGGAGTCCAGAGCATGGAGGCCACCCTCCCTTGGACCCCAGTCCCTGCCTTCTGCCTCAGTGGCTTTGCTGGTGCTGGTGCCGACCAGAGGTGGATGGGTAGGGCTCTGTTCTCCAGGAGCCCGTGGGGGAGGGGCGTGAGGGAGGGGACCCGGCCACCTCCCCAGGCCCTGCTCAGCCACCTCCAGGCTGTGTGACCGCGGGCAGCCACGACCTCTCTGAGCTTGGGTGGCATCAGCTCTGAAACAGGGACAGTAATAGACGTGTACAGTGAGGAGCAAGTGAGATGGGCCAGAAGGACACTGACCACGGTGCCCGGCGGAGTGACCGCTCTGCCTACGTCACCCCTGATTTCCCTTCTGACCGTGACCGCTGTCATCCTGGTCATTCTTGGAGCCAGATTCAGGCTGCGGCAGGTCCGGACAGAGCTTCAGAGCCAAGTGAGCTGGCCCGGTGGGGGCCCGGGGGCCGCGTCTGAGGCAGGTCCCGGAGCCCTGGGGGCAGGAACAGAATCTCAGCGCCGAGGCAGAGGGGCCCAGCACGGGCTCTGAGCGTGGCAGGCCCGGAACAGGCAAAGCCAGGGAACCGACCAAGATGCCGACGTGACCCGGTATGGATACGGTCCAGCACCTGTCATGTGCAGACCATGATCCCGCTCCCTTAGCTCGGAGCAACTCCTTGAGACAAGCGCCACATGTGGGGAAACTGAGGCTCTAAGAAGGGAAGTCTGTGTATAAACGCGAGCTTGCGTCTGTTTGCCTCCAAATCTTGGCTGTCTCTCTGTGTAGAAATCTGGGTCTCTTTCCACTTGCCCAGAAGCAGCCTCAAGCAGAATCCTACTCCCAGATGGAATTTGTTTGACACCTACAGTGTAATAAAAATCTGGAAATTTCATAGAAAAAAGAAATCTCTGATTTTTCTTGAAAAAGCAGGAAATCGGGACACTGCATTCTAAAGTCCCAGATGGCAACCATTGCCGGGAGCCAAGCCCATCTTGAAGAATAGCTCAGGCTTTGGACCCAGAGGTCTGAGTGGCCTTGGGCAAGGGACATACAGCCCAAGGCTCCAGTTGCATCATCCGTATGATGGGTGTTTCCCTAGTGCCTACCTCAAGGGCCTCAGCAAGCAATAGATGAGTTTGACACACGTCAAGTACATACGGCCCCCAGCAAGGGCCATCATCATGTTCACTCTGGTTCTCCTCTGGAAACTGCCCTCCCCTGCTGCCCACGGCTTCCTCCTCTGCCCATTATCTGGCCTGCCTTCACCCACCCCAGTCGTTAGAGCCTCTGACCCCGGCACTCCATGATTTGGGCTGAAAAGGAACAGGACTCAGTAGTGAGTTACAACTATTCAGGCCAGAAAATTCTCAATGTGAGTTCCAACCTGGATTGTGCCCTCACTCTGCATATGTGGAACTGCCCACTGCATCCAGGGTACCCTCACCAGCCCATAAATGTATCCACAGGTGGCATGGAGGCTCCCAGTACATTGGGATACAGAGAATAGTCCCTGAAGGACCCACCAGTATCCTGGGGGGACATCAACGTGACCACAAGGACAAAGGCACGTCACCTTCCATGTCCTCCCACTGAGTGCCTCTGGAGCTCCTGGCTGCTCTCCCCAAGCCATAGCCGGGCCTTCCCGGCGGGAGCTCCGGGCCAGTGGAGGAAGCAGACACCCCTGCTCCACTCTCCTAAAAAGCACTTGTCACCCCCGACAGGACGGCAGGAACGGTCCACCGGCTCCCATGGACACTGTCAGCGGAGCTAAGCAGGGCGCCTGGGTGAACTTGGAGGGAGAAGGCAAGATTGATTTTCAGATTATCTCCCAATCCATAGTTGTCAAGGAAGAAAAAAGACCTAAACAATCGTGAAATTAAATCAAATGAGTTTCTGGATTCTCTCGCCCGCCCACAGACGCCTTCTACGTGTCCCCAGGGAGGGGATGATGAACGGGTTCACTCTGTGTTTCTTCCCCCACCGGTCCCTCTGACCATCCAGGCATCTCCGCAGTGAGCAGGGGCTTATTGTGCTCCCACTGTGTGCCCAGCCCCGCACTCGGGGCCAAGAATCTGGGGATGAATGGGCAAACAGAACCCCTTCCTCGTGGATCCACTGAACAGGGAGCAGTCAGACCCTCAAAGAGCAGTTACCACCCAGAACTAAGTGCTGTACTGGGGGGAGCCCAGGGCTATGTGGGAACACTCCAAACTGACGGGGGCGGGGGGTGGAAAGGCAAGGAGGACTTCCTGGAGGAGGCTGAGCTCCGCACTTTGAATGGCAGCAAGCTGAGTGGAGGCAGGGCCAGAAAATAGGAGGCTCCAAGTTGTAATTTATCAAGACTTTGGACTTTGTTCTAAGGGCAGTGAAGGATTGTGGGAGGTTTTAATCAGCAAAGTGACACCTGAGCAGATTCGTGTCAAATCTTCACTCTGGCTGCTGTGAGGAGAATGGATTGGAGAGGACCCATGCAGGGGGTGAGGAGGACAGACAGGACAGTCTGCACCCTTCAGCTGAGAGGTGATGGAGGCCTGGGTTCACGTTGCAGCAAGCAATCACCACGTAGCCAAAAGCACTCCCTCTCTTCCTGCGAGTCTGCCCCCCAGCCTCCTCAGTGAGCCCGCCCTGACCACCCCACTTCAAACTGCAGCCCCTCCCCCAGCTCTTCCAACCCTCCCCCTTATCTTGCTCTTATCATCTTTGAACATATAGTATCATTTACTTATTTGTTAACTGTTTGTTGTCTGTAACACACACACACACACACACACACACACACACAAATGTAAACTCCAGGGCTACAAAGCCTTTGCTGTGACTTCTTTGATGCATCACCTGCACCTACAATGGGGCCTGGCACATCAGAGGTGCTCAGTAAATGCTTGTTGAATGAATGAATGATCACCGACCTAGTCCCCATGATCGTCACCGCCAGCACCATGACAGTCCTGAGAACCAGTGGCCTGAGCTCAGCCCAGAAGTGGGTGTCACCTTTCTCAGTTGCCACTGGGGGTCAGTGGTGGATGGAGTTTGCAGCTGCAGGGGGTAGCAGAGAGCTGGGGAGTGGGTAGTTTTAGGGCTGGTGATACCATTGGGAGGAGAGTCTTGAATTGGAGGTGGAGTTTCAGAGTGCCCCCAGGGGAAGGGGCGGGAGAGTGCGGGGCCAAGCTGAGAACAGGCGCATAGCTGATGGTGGCCACGAGCTCAGGGAGGTGCTGGATCTGAGCAAGGTCTGGGCTAGGAGGTGAGGAGTGGGGCTTGGGTCCAGGCCAGGGCAGGGATGGGGCCAGAAGGGCAGTAGAAACACTCTGCTCCCCTGTGGGGTCCTCTCTCGCCCTGAACTGCAATATGGGGTGAAGGACTGCCCCCCACTCCTGGCATCCCCCTCACTTGGCACTGGTCTGCGCATAACAACCAGCCAAGGGCAGTGGGTCGATCACTTAGCTTCAGACCCCCAGACTGTTGGGGCCAGCCAGGCGCCTGGGAAACCCTGATCTATGCACCCCCCGCGCCCATGGAAACCTGGAGGCCCAGAAATGGCGGGAAATACCTTGGGTCAATTGCCTCCCTTTCTCTTTTTCCTGCCTCAGAAGAGTGGTAGGACCCCGGATGGGAGGTCAGGAGGCATAGACCCTCTTCTTGCCCTGCCTGCCCTCTGTCCCCTGCGCCATTAGGCAAATCATTACACTGGCCTTGAATTCCACCTCTGCAAATTGGACACAAGAGGCAATGTCTTATTCCTTTGAGCGGGCACAAAGCTGCACCCTCCAACTTCTGCTCACATTGGGCATAAACCTTCTGTTTTTCTCTTGCCGGAGGGGACGGAAACTCAGATTGACTGAGGAGCTCCTACCTGCCAGACTCATTCACGTATGTTCTCTTACCTACTACGACAGTCCCGGGAAGGTTCCCATTTTATGGATAGGGAAACTGAGGCTCAGAGATATGAAGCCATTTATCCAGCAACACGGAGCCAGGGGGACAGGCCCAACTCCTTACCTGCCCCCCCTTCCCCAAAGTGAGAGTTTAACTCCTTCCTGTCGGGCTCCCCTTGACCCTGCTTGGCCAGCTAAGTGGGACACTCGCGTGGCTCTGGGGGCGTGAGGGGGGTGCAGGGGCACTCCCTGCCCGTCGAGGATGCTTCATCTGCCCTCCTGCTCATGGCGTCCCTTCATGTGGGGGGTGGCCCTGAGTTAGAACAGGAAGGGAAGGAGCCCTGATTTGAGAGTCGAATCCTGCCTCCAGCACACGGTGTATAAAGGTGATCTTGGGCAAGGCAGGTTAATTCCCTGGTCTCACTTTTCTTACCTGTGAAATGGGGTTGATGATAGTATGTGGCAGGGTTGGGGAGAGGGTCATATGAGATACTGCAGAGAATGTTTCTGGTTCCCTTGTTTATTCATTCAAATAGTGATTGAGTATCTACTCTGAGCCAGGCCCCATCCAGGCCCTGGGGACATGGTCCAGAGCAAAACAAGCCTCGTGGGTCTCGGCGGAGAGACAGATGATGTCTGTGATTCAGGGGATGCTAGGTGCTGTGACACAGTGCGCTCTGAAGGCACATGAAGGGGGGAGTGATGATGGGGACATAGGGACTTACACAAGGTGGTCAGGACGGCCTCCCTGAGGAGGTGACAGCTGAGCAAAGACCTGGGGGCATTCTGGAGCATTCTTTAGCCTCCGTTTCCTAATCCATAAAATGGTATGATAACAGTAGTACCCACCTTAAAAGGCTGTTGAGAAGGTTAAATGACTTAGCATGCTTAGAACAATGTACAGGAAAGTTCAACAAATATTAACTATAAACAGTAAAAATAACTCAGTCTCTATAAAATGGAATAAAGAAAAGATAGTAACATTCTCTCGTGACCCTACTACCTGGGGATGGCTCCTGTGATGTCCACATTTGGGGACATACCCTGCCTTTTTCCTGTGTATGGAAATGTCTATTATCTATTTTTTTAACATAAAAGGGGATTATACGGTAAGTATTGTTTTGAAACCTGTCTTCTCCCTTTCACAATATACAGCTTTACACAATCTCCTTAATTGGTCTCTTCTCCTGCAATTTTAATTAAAGACCTACTGTGTGCTGGGCCCTCCAGTAGGTGTGGGCTCTGCCCTGGAAATGTTCCCTGTCCTGTCTGGTGGGCCTCTCTTGTCCATGACTGGTAAATGTTTATAAACCACGAGCAAATCCCTGTGTGGCCACATTTGGGCCCATCTTCCCTGTGTCCATAGGATAAACCCACCAAATGGAATTGAATTTCTGGGCCAATGGGTGGGCGTATTTCTAAGGTTCTTGATACATGGAGTCAAACTGCCCTCCGAAGGCCCTGCCAATTTATCCTTCCGACCACTGGGTAGAGTTTTAGGGGACCACCTGAGCTTCGGGCTGGCAGGGGCTGTGGGCGTGCTGGGCCAGCCTCAGGACACACGGGAGCCGGGCACAGGGTCCTAGGCCTTCTCTGGAGCATCTTCACCACTGCTGACGTTGGCTGAGAGGACTCAGACTCTGTGCTGAAGGTAGGAGCCCAATCACTAGGAAAACAAGGCAGATTTGTCAAGACTTGACCTTCATTCCATCTACCGTCACTGCCCTGATCTCTGTGTTAACTCACAGCTGCCACCCCAGGACTGGACAGTTCCAGAACTGGGCAAGACGGGGGCTGGGGCCTGAGGGGTCATGTGGTGCAGCAGTGACATGCTTGGGCTCGGAGCCAGCTGGACCTGTGCCCCTCACTACCTTAGTATTCTCAGATGAGTATTTATTTTATATTATACAGTAAACTTGACTTTTTTGGCACCCAGTTCTATGAATTTTAGCACATGCATAAATTTGTGTGACCACCCCCACAATCGGGATACAAAACAATCCCGTAACCCCAGGGAAGTCCTTCCGTGGTCCCAAACCTCAACAACTACTGATGTGTTCTCTCTTACTCTAGTTTCGTCTTCTCGAGAATGTTCTATGAGGTCCCTGGGTGGCACAGTCGGATAGGCGTCCGACTCTTGGTTTCGGCTCAGGTCATAAGCCCAGGGGTCATGAGATCGAGCTCCAGCGTGGAGTCTGCGTGAGTTTCTCTTTCCCTCTCCCTCCGCTCCTGCACCCCCCTCTCAAACAGACAAATAAATCTTTTAAAATATCATATAAAGGAAATCACCCTGTAGGTAAGGTTTTGAAACTGGCTCTTTCCCACAGCATAATGCCTTTATGATTCATCCTGGTTGTTGCATGAATAAATAGTGCATTCCTCTTTATTGCGAGCAGTATTCCATTGTGTGGATATACCTGTATTTGTTTATCCAAACAAATATTTGAGTTAAAGGACATTTGCGTTGTTTCCATGGTCGATGATTATGAATAGGGCTGTGACAAACATTCATGTACAAGCATGGGGTTGCTGGATCCAATGACAAGTACATGTTTGATGTTATAGGAAACTACCAAAGTGTCTTCCAGAGTGGCTACACCATTTTGCATTCCCGCCAGCAGGAGTATGAGAGTCGTTCCTACATCTCGCCAGTCATTCTGCATCCTCGTCCGCACTTGTCACTGTCAGTATTTTTATTTTAGCCATTCTAATGTTACATAGTGGTATCTCACTGTCACTTTAGTTTGCATTTCCCTGATGGCTAAGGGTGTGGACTATCCCTTCATGTGCTTGTATTCCCCCTGTATCTCCTCTCAAGTGTCTAGTCAAGTCTTCTGTTCATTTTCTAATTGTATTTTCTTCCTATTAGATTTTGAGAGCTCTTTATATATTCTAGTTACGAGTCTTCTGTTGAATATGTGATTTCAGATATTTTCCTCCAGTCTGTGGCCTTGTCTTTTCATCCTTTTACCGGTGCTTTTTGCAGGGCAAAAGTTTTTCATTTTGATGAAGTTCACTCATCAACCTTTGGTTTTGTGGATCACACTTTTGGTGTCACGTGTAAACTCTAAACCCAAGTCATGAACATTTTCTCCCATGTTTTCTTTTAAAAGTTTCATTGTACCTTTTACATTGAGATCTATGATTCACCTTGAGTTAATTTTGTATAAAGTGTGACGTTTAGAGAGACATTTACTTCTTGCATGCAGCCGTCGCTCGTTCCAGAATCATTTGTTGAAATGAGTCAGGCAAAGTGTTCAACTTCTCTGAGCCTCAGTCTCCCCTTCTGTAAGATGGGGTTGGCAACCATAGCACCTGCTTCAAGGGTTCTTTTGTCAGAATCTTCCCCTGTCCCCTCCTGATTTATAAAGTAACCAGGTGCTGGGCGTGTTAGGATTTTTATGTTCTTCACCCACTGTTTCTTTCCTAGTAAGTCTGTAAAGAATAAAAGGATGTTTATCAACAAGTTCCTGATACGCAGTAGGCGCACAGCATCTAGGGAGTGGCTGTGGCCAGGCAGCCTGGGTTCGAATCCCAGCTCTGCTACTCCCTGGCTGTGTGCCTCGGAGAAGCTGTTTAACCGCTCTGGACCTCAGTGTCCCCACCTGTAGAACAGGGATGAGGACAGCAGCACCCATGTTTGGGACAGAGTCTGGCATGCGGTGTGGGGGACATGTATTCATCGTCCCTGAGGGCTCTCGACCCTCCTGCCGGGGGTCAGCACCTTGGATGCCGACCTCATTTCCTGCACACATTGAAGAATGTAGGCAGCTGCTTATGAAAAAAAGTGACGGGAAATGGACTTCAAATTGTACATGAAGACTGACACCAGTTACACACACACACACACACACACACATACGCACTCACACACACGCACACGCACACATACATGCCTCGGCAGCAGCTGGTGAATAACCAGCAGCATTCTGGAGAAGAACCAACTATGGCTATTGGTTGGTTCTTCTCCAGAATGCTGCTGGTTATTCACCAGCTGCTGCCTATGGCTGGATGAGTATCTCCCTGCTGCCCGTCTGTGTGTGGAGCTGCCCAGGTGAGAAGCAGCTGACCACAGATCAGCACACCTGCCCCTGTGATGCATGACAGGGGGACGGGAGGAGGGGCGCGTGTGGAGCGTCCCCTGCATCCCAATGCATCCAGTTTCAATTGCACCACTTGGTAGCTGGTAACATCTCTGAGGGGTCCCTCTCAGCCCCCACCAGTGAATTTTGAGGAGACCTCATTGCTTTTAAGTCAGACCTGTATTTGTTTATCCAAACAAACATTTGAGTTAAAGGACATTTGAGTTGTTTCCATGGTCAATGATTATGAATAGGGCTGTCAGATAAGTCAGACCGTCCATCTGAAGCCCCCAGATTTGGTGAAAACCTTCAAAGCCGTTTTCATCTGCTGGGATACCAGACAGACAGAAATGTAATATGATTTATAGTAATATACGTAAAAGGAAACTTGAAATATGCCATAAGAGGAACAGTGATCATCTCTGAGGAATGCGGTTATGAGTAACTGCTACTTTCTTCTTTGGATTTTTCGGTGTTTTCCACAAGAGACGTGCACTACTCTCCGAATCATCTCAGAGCAAACAATACTAGTTAAAAGCCTGCTCTGCGGTTTATGTTTTCCCCCACCAAGGCCAGGTGCTCGTCCCCCACCAGGTAATCATAAACAGGTGTGATGGACATTCATCACTGGGTGGATGTCAGGACCGGTTGGTATCCAGGTCAGGAACTTTCCAGAAAGGCGGGTGTTCCCTGCATCTTCACAACCATGCTGCTGGCCGCTTTGCACATAAACTCCACTGTTCCTGTCCGGAGGATGCTGGGTGGCGCTGGAGGTGGCTGCAGCCAAGGCCAGAGTGGCCGTGACTGGCCAGCCTCCGGTGACCCTCATTGGCCGGGCCCTCGACAAACATGATCTCATTGCACCCTCAACAGCCCTGCGAAGGAGGCGTCGCTAGACCTATTTGGCAGATAAGGCAGTTAAGGATCAGAGAGGGGAAGTAACAGGGCTGAGGTTGTATAGCTGGGACGAGACAGAGTCAAGATCCCACCCAGTGGTCACCAAGGCCTGATGTAAGGCTCCGAACGCCCCAATAATCTCCATCGTCACTCCCCAAGCCTTCTTAAATAAAGTATTACCAAAGGTGAATGTGGCTTTGAGACAAGAGCTCTGGTTTCCCCAGGCCCGAGGTGCCCCCGAGCCCCACCCCTCATCCGAACCCGGGAGCAGCCCAGGGCTCGAGCTCAGGGTGCCTTGCTCCAAAGCCCAGGGGCCTCCCTCCTCTCGGGATGACCTCTCAGATTCAGCCCTCACTGGTGGGCAGAGAGCCCAGAGTCTGGCTGTGCCAGGCCTGTTCCAGCTGAGAGTGGGGAGCAGGGAGGGGTGTGGGGGGCCCTTTGTTCCCGAAAGCATTGATGATGTGGAGGCTGAAGAGGGCAGGGTTGGGATGGGTGGTCTCCAGGACAGCTGGTCAGTCAGAAAGCCTGCAGGGTGCGTCCAACCATGCCCTTTCTGAGCTGTTCCCTCTTTGCCCTTCCAAAGACCATCTTGGGGAAACCGAGGCAGCCCACCTCAGTCATCTCTCTTGTTACCAGCCCAGAGAGCAGAGCGGGGGTTCTGGCACTCTTAGTGAACTCTGTCCCCACCCCTTCTCTAGGGCCAGTGAGCAGGAAAAGTGGGAACACAGACCCTCGGGCTCCTGGTCCTCAGGGCAGAGGGGCCTGGCTGCAGCGGGATGGGGAGGGGTGGGGAGGGAAAGGGACAGGGTTTGCGCTTGCACTTCACTGAGGGACACAGGATGAAGATGAAGCTAAGTGCAGCTCACTCAGCAGCTGGGGGGCCCTAATGACATCAGGTCGCAGCTTCTCTTCAGAGGTGCCTCCTTGGCTGCACCTGGACAGTTACTTGGGCTTCCCATCCTGCTCTCCTTGACCTGGGGAGAGAAGGATCCCATCCTGATGAATCCTAGCACCAGGAGTGAGAGTCACCTGTGGGTTTCAGGTGTCCCTGGAGACTTTAGAAACTAGAGTGGAGGAAGGGCATAGCAATTTATATTTACGGAGGGACGGGAGATTTGTGTTACCTGTGTTCTCGAACCGGCTGCCTCATGACACCTTCCCGTAACCGGAGCGGGGTAGGGATTATCATCGCAATATCTCCATTTTAAGGATAAGGAAACTGAGGCCCAAAGCAGACGTGACACTGTGGGTCGGGTGACAGCAGCGGCAGCAGAGCTGCCCCTGGACCAGAGTGACCCCAGTGCCTGCCTTGTTGTCACTCTCCTGCTCGCATGTGTCCTGAGGGGTGGGCAGCCTAGAGGCCGGGGCGCCCATTATACAGACAGCAAAACTGAGGCAAGGCAACCTGGGTGACCTGTCTAAGGTTCTGCAACGTACTTGCAGCAGGGCTTATTCTAGAGCCCTGAACACCAGCTTTTCAGGCAAAAATGCGTAATCGATTACATGACACACTTAGTCTCTGGCTCAGTCTTTAGGTTGCCAAAGAATCACCTGGAGTGGGTACGTCTGTTTAAAATATACATTCCCAGTGACGTCTGGGTGGCTCAGTCGGTTAAGTGTCTGCCTTCTGCTCAGGTCATGATCCCGGGGTCCTGGGATCCAGCTCCGCATCAGGCTCCCTGCTCAGTGGGGAGCTTGCTTCTCCCTCTCCCACTGCCCCTGCTCCCCACTCAGGTGCGTGCTCTCTCTCTCTCTCAAATAAATAAATAAAATCTTTAAAATAAATAGATAATAAAATAAAAGGCATATGCCCAGTCCCCACCCAAAGACTTGGCTGAGGAGAGATGAGGGTGGGGTCAGGGAACCTGTATTTTACCCAGGGCATACCCCCTCACCTAGGTACTTCTGGCAGGTCAAGTGTATGCAGCCCACCCTCGGAGAAGCACTGGCTCAGGGCCCCATACTCAGTTCTGTGGGCGTTTTATATCCAGTGCTTAAGATCAAAGATTCTAGATCCATCCAGTCCCGACTCCAGGACCAGCTCTTCCACTCCCTAGCTTGAACCCAAGGGAAGTTACCTAACCGCTCTATGTCCAGAGCCCCCAGCTGAAAATGGGGATAATAATAGTACCGCCTCATAAAGCCTTTGCAAAGAACACTGAGTGAATTCAAACAGAGCATTTAGAATAGTGTCTGCACAGAGCGAAGCTGAATAATGACAATCTTCAGGGGCACCTGGGTGGCTCAATCGGTTAAGCATCCAACTCTTGATCTCAGCTCAGGTCTTGATCTCAGGGTTGTGAGTTCAAGCCCCGCATTGGGCTCCACACTGGGAGTGGAGGCTACTTAGAAAAAATAATAATAACGATAATGACAATCCTCAAAACAGCCCTACCCCGTAGAGATCTGAGGCCCACGCCAGATGAAGACATGTGGGCACAAAGATGAAGTAACTCGTATAAGGACACACACGCAGTAATGAGTGACAGAGCTGGGGCTCAAACTCCCCTCGATCCATCCGGAACACAGCACCCCTACAGACGAGGCTGCAGGGCCCCAACAGCACGAGCTCCCTGACCCTGCCCTTCGCACCTGCACCCACAGGGTAGTGCGACACCGGAGGGGGCCAGGAGAGACCACTTCAAGCACTAGGCGTAGCTCTCCTACAGAGTCCCAGAGACCTGCACTGTGGTTCTGTCAGAGGTGGGAGAGGCTGCGTGGTGTGAATGGAGGTCTCGGTTCTTGGATTCCCCACGAAAGATGTACACCGGCACAAAGACAGCCAGAAGACAAGTAGTGAGCACAAAGCAGTTCATTAAGGACAGTACACTCTCAAGAAGGGAGAGCGGGCAGCCCCAGAGGTGGCACCTGCCCTGAGGCTATGTACGGGTCCTTTCTTTTTATGTGTGTAGGGTGGGGGCATGTCTTGGTCACGGACAGGATGGTGTCTAAAGGAGGCTGCTTCCAACCATGAGAGACGATGGACTCTGAAAAACAAACTGAGGGTTCTAGAGGGGAGGGGGGTGGGAGGATGGGTTAGCCTGGTGATGGGTATTGAGGAGGGCACGTTCTGCATGGAGCACTGGGTGTTATGCACAAACAATGAATCATGGAACACTATATCTAAAACTAATGATGTAATGTATGGGGATTAACATAACAATAAAAAAAATTTAAAAAAATAAATAAATAAAGGAGGCTGCTTCCAATCATTTGGGGGCCTCCTCCCACAGGTTGGGAGGGGGAGTTTTTGACCGTACAAGGTTGGTACCGGAACTGTCATGGCAGCCTTCCCCCATGGGGGTGGGGCTGAAACCGCAGTGCCAAGGCAGTAGAATGAATGTAGGGGTGACCCTGGGGCACAGGCGGGAGAGGAGAGCCCACGTTCTGTACCTGGGGCTCTTGGTCTGTTAGCCCCAGGGTCTTGGAAGCCACAAGGATGTTGTGCCCCCGGGCTTCTAACGTGTAACGTATTTATCACCGCCCTTGCCTCCAGTTCCTGTCTAACTAACTGCCTCCTCCATCAGTTCTCCAGCTGGTGCTGGCCACGGGCTCCAAACAGCATCCCTCGGGCCGCGGATCCTGTAAGTATCATTGGCTCTGTTGTATCCTAAAGCCGAAGGGAAAGAGCGGTTTGCACTGAGCCTGGAATCACTGCAGACCTCGCTTCCTAGGTTCCCACTCAAAACTGGCAGCTCTATGGATGACCCTGTTGTTTGGTGGAATTGGACCAGTGTGATGTTTTGTGGCTTGTCAAGGCGGCCAAAACTACATTATGAGTGATTACGGGCAGGAGACTTGTCGTGCCCCTTCGGTAGATCCTGATGGTATACAGTGGGCCCTGCCAGGTCACAGAAAACTGCTTCTGGCGGTCCCTACAAAATTGGCTTAGAGAAAAAGGCACCAGCGAGGTCCAGTTGCCAGGGGCCATATTGATTTGCTCCGGCGAGAAAAATACCTCTGGAAAAACAGCTGCAATTGGAGTTACCTCCCTACTGTTCACAATAATCCAGCCATTCTCTGAGATCCATTTAACTTCTGGACAAGTTAATCAGATTGGTTAGCACGTGCATTTAGAAGCACCCTTGTTTCTCTCAAGTTTTGATGGTAGCATTAATCCTTATAATCCCCACCACCACCACCACCACACATACACAAATATACACTTAAAAGGGATCATTATCACATTGGGCTCATCACCTTTCTAGGGAGGGGAGGTTCCAGGGATTTCTCCTTCGCCCTTGCTGGGCCAGAGAGCCCAAGTGGGAATTCTACCAGCTGCCATTTACGCCTACTCCGATTATACTTCCAAAATTAGGGAAATAACGGACATGGCTCACTGAGAGATGAACCTGCAGTAAGACTCCATCTATCACCTGGCCATGGTAGAGACCCACTTTGGTGGACCACGGTGGCATGTTAGGTCCCCAGGATTTTGCATCCATTCATAGCTGGTATCCAGTAATCTCTAAAAGGTTTGGGTCTGGTCTCTTCTCTAACAGACAGTCACTCTAGTACAGGGAATTGGCAAGCTGGGACCTGTGGGCCAAGTCTGGCCCGTGGCCTGTCTTTGCACGACCCACAAGCTAAAAATGGTTTCTAGATTTTGAAAGGCTGTTAAAAAGAAAATACCATCTTCGCTGGCCTCTATCCTGGGACCAGTTCAGGGACCAATTCTCTATCAGCCGGGATCTAGACAGAAAATAGGATCACAGAGTAGTTTTAGCAGGAAAGGTTAACATAAAGAATGACTGGCTGGTCATGGGATGAACTGCTAAGAAGTAAAGAGACGTCTAAATTAAACAGAAATCATTCATATATGGAGTTGAGACAACACACACTCAAGGAGTAAACAATTCGAAAGAGCCGCTGGCCCCGGGGCTGAGATTCAGACCTCACTGGAGAGGGTGCGGCTGGACAGTGGGGTCGAGAAGTCTGCTGGGGTCCCACAGGCTGGGGAAGCAGGAAACTGCCCGCCGTAGGGTCAAACCAACTCGCCAGGCATATGCTCTCTGAGATGCTGCCCAGCCTTGCTGGGAAATCCACTTCCTGTGCGAGACAGAGATGAGAATCAACAAGCCAGCACATGTGGAAGTCCTAAAGCAAGTGGTGTTTTTCTATGTGTACTGAAGTGTCGGTCAGCCCCCAGGAAATGTCAGTCCTCACGTCATCACCATCTTCCGTCATCAGCATCATCAACATCGTTACCTTTGTTACAATTATCCCCGTGGGGAGAAAGCTGACTTTGGAGAAGTGACCTGCCTGAGGCCACCCCAGGACACCGCCACAGGCTCTGCCTTGGATACATGGAGAGACAGGTGCGGAGAGTAGAAGGGACGTGGCTGGAGTCCCACAGCGAGAAGGGCCAGAATCAGGCCCAAGCGCGCCTCAGCCTTCTCTGGGGAGAAGCCAGGCGGCAACAGTAACACGGCTCACCCGCGCCAACATGCACCCCCTCGGCTAGCATTTCCTGCAGCTCCTATCCTTCCTCCTCCTCCTCCCCCCCCCACCCCGTCTGATGCTGATTTAACCTGTGGTTTTATGCTTAATCATCTCATAGTAAATCTCTGTCTTAATCTCCCTTGGGCCACTCAGGCTGTCTTTTTATTAGGAAATAAATAGCGCGGGCAGTCCGAGCCACACTGAGGCCAACACGGGGAGCTTGGCAGTGGGAGGAGAGGCTGTGCGAGTCTGGAGGAGTCTTGAGGCCCTGGAGACAAAGAGAATATGAGAATAATTACAAGACGGTAGGTGTGTGGGCACGGTTTGCGCAAGACACAAAAGCTGTAATAAAATTGGCTTTTGCTGCAAAGCTCTAGGTGAGGTTTTAAATGAGAGGATCAGGTCAGGGATGCTGGCTTGGGCTTGGAGACAAGAGTCTTTGCCTTAAGTCCCTGCACTGTCGCTTCCATGCTGTGCCACCTGAGGCCAGCCAGGCCCTCTCTGGGCTTCAGCCTCCTTGTCACTGGGGGTGATCCAGCTGTGGTAAGAATGGCCCAGCTTGGAAGGAGGCCCCACCCACAGGCTCCTGGGCTGAAGGCCTCTGAGGAGCCCTGGGGTCAGCCCTGGCCAGCCATTTGCTGTGCGACCTTGGACAAGGGTCTTCCTCTCTCAGGCCTGAGATATTGTGATCGATAAGAAATATATTTTTGGTCTCTATCCACTGTTTCTGGCACAGTGCTGCAAAAACCTTTGGAATTTCCGACGTTGAAAGCAACCAGGGTGTCTTTTGTTGTGTTAATGAATTGACTTTCAGAAAGCCCCTAGGTTAACCCAAGGACAGGGCTGGTTGCCAGGAGAAGCAATCTTGTGATTAGAGGGTTAGAACTTTCAGTCCCTTTCCCCGGCAACCTCCAGGGAGGGAAGAGGGGTAGGAGATGCAGTGCCAGAATTGAGTTCATTTCTTAGTGATGTGGAAAAACCCCACACCATCCGAGGGCCTCATCTGTCAAAGAGGGACAAGCTGGACACCGTGTTCTTTCCAGTGTCCCAAGTTCGGAGACCAGGCTGGTCCACTCCATGGGAGGAAGGTGTGGGGGGCTTGGATGGGGCTTCTCTGCCCAGCTGCCACCACCTCACCCCTGCTGCTGCAGATCCCCCTCCTCTTCCTTCTCTTCTCTCTGGGGGCCCCCATATGGCGCCATCCTCATTCCTGCTCCCCAGATGCCGATGGAGATATTTCAGTGTGTCTCAGTCGGATGCAGAGAACGGAGTCTCTCCCTCCAGATGGCAATGTCCTCTCCTGCTCCAAGCCTTAAACTTAGCTGTGTTAAAGATGAAAACCAGAGGCTCTAACTACTCCTTCCCATAGCTGCCATCCTGCAAACTGTGCTCCAAAAAGGAGTGCCACAAAAGAACCAAAAGCAGGGTCTGGAAGAGATATCTGCACACCCATGTTCAGAGCAGCATTGTTTGCAAGAACTAAAACATGGAAGCAAGCCAAACATCCACTGACGGATGAATGGATAAGCCAGATGTGGGGTATACACATATTGGGATATTATCCAGCCTTAAAGGGAAGGAAATTGTGACATATGCCACATATGCCAAGGTCCAACACGGATGGACCTTGAAGACATGCTAAGTGAAGTAAGCCATCCACACAAAGACAAATGCTGAATGGTTCCACTTAGATGAAGTACTTAGAGTAGCCATAGTCATAAAGACAGAAAGTAGGATGGGGTTTGCCAGGAGCTGGAGGGAGGGGACATGGGCAGATGCTGTGTAATGGGGATCGAGTTTTTGTTTAATGGTTTACCAGATGGTGGTGGTGATGGTTGCAGAATATTAAGAATGTATTTAACACCACTGAACTGTACACTTAAAAATGGTCAAGACGGCAAATGTTGTATTTATTGTAAGGGAGGAAAACTTTTCTCCTCCTTCCTTCTAGGTTCTTCCCTTGACTGGTCTAATAACCAAATTAACATAAGACAGATTAACAGGAGAAAAACATATTTAATTTCGTACATATAGGAACCTATAAAAATATGAGACACAAAGAAATGACCAAAGCAGGCAGTTTTTATACCTTTTAGACAAAGAAACAATAAATTTATGAAGCATATATGAGACAAAGGGTTTTGGGCTTGGGTAGCAGATTAGTGAGGGAGGAACAAGTTTTGTTTACACAGCCTTCTCTGCCTTAAATTCTCTATCTCTGGTGAAAAGGATGCCCCATGCCCTCCTGGTACAGGGAGGGCACCTTTCACATGCGAGATTTATTTCCTGCTTTCATGGGGACAGAGGAAGTCAGAGAGTCCTTCTTACACCAGCTGTTTCTTAAGTAACTTTAATTCAAAATAATCAATATGCCAAAGTGGCACATTTTGGGATGGCACATTCTGCTCCCCTTTAGTATGTTACCACAATTTTTTTTAAATTGAAAAGAAAAAGCAGCACCAAATAATAGCACTACTACTCTATTGATTAGTGAACACTTACCACCTAAGTACTAGGCACTGCTTTAAGTCATTCACATGAGGGAATTCATCTACTGCTCTCAACAAGCCTCTGAGAAACTATTATCCCCATTTTGCAGATGTGGAAGCTGAGGCACAGAGAAGCTAAGTAACTTGTCCAAGGTCACACAGCTGGTAATGGCTAAGCCAGCACTGGACTAGACACACTGGCCCTTGAATGCTCAATACTGTTACACGAAAGTGGGTTCACCTCTTGGTGGGTGTGGAGCCAAAAGACACACCCAAGCCAAAAACAACAGGAGAAGGAAGGGTTTTACTTGCAACAAGCAATGGAGAACACCGGGAATATTTCCCAAAGCAGTGTCTCCACAAACAACAAAGCTGGGGAAGTTTGAAGCTAAGGATGTACACGTACTCATGAAGGGGCTTGCGCGATGGGGAATGCAATGTGGAATCGAGGCAGGAGTCACATTAAGGTGACAGAGCCCAGGTCAATGTCACGAGGGTGGCAAGGGTCAGCACCATGAATTCTCTGGCTTTAGTTGGTCTAGGATCTGAGTGCTCAGATGGGGTTTAGCTCCTACAAAGATAACTCACCACAAATGTGCAGCAGGTCAGTCTTCACTTTTGAACCAGCACTGGGAGTTTTACTGTTGATTTGTCATCCCTGATATGATGAGGTTGCCTCC
Source organism: Halichoerus grypus (assembly GCF_964656455.1). Lineage (NCBI taxonomy): Eukaryota > Metazoa > Chordata > Mammalia > Carnivora > Phocidae > Halichoerus > Halichoerus grypus. The sequence goes on from NC_135716.1 coordinate 165,648,309, forward strand.
TGGCCCCAGAGTGGCTGTTTGTTCTTACTTGCTTTCACAGGGTGTCCCCAGGCCCAAGATGACTTTTCTTATGTCAAGAAAGCTACATCTGTCTTTTTTTTTCTAGGGACCTCTAACTCTTTCTGCTTACAATAATGACCCATGTGACAAGTCTTATTAGTCCCGATTTCCTGGACTTTTGATGGACTTGCCCAGTGAGACCCCAGAGGAAGGCTCTGGGGAGGCTGGGGTTAGCAGAAAGTTCCACTGGAGGGCGAGGACTGTCCCCATTGGCCCCTTCCGTGCAGACCCCAGAGCCTCCAAGGGGCCATCCCTATGGAGAATGAGCCATACTCAGCCCTCGAGGAGCCACCAAGCCTGTTGCAGTGGGTACTGGGCTCATCCACGGGTGTAAAAGTGGGTTCTGCTTTGGGGGGGGCTGGACCAGGAGCAGCCTGAAGATTCCATGACCCCTTGTTACTGAACCAGGCCCTGGGGCTCTCAAGCAATAGAAGTTGACAGGAGGTCGAATGGGTGGTTTGGGCAAGGCTTTATTGGGGCTTATGCTCTCACACAAGGGAGATAGCACAAGAGAAAGAATCGTCAAGCTGATCTCCCGCGGAGAGGTCGGAGAGTTTCTTAAAGACACTTGAGTGGGGAAAGGGTGACGTGTAAGCATGTAGAGGTGGGATGTATTAGCACCTGAGCACTTAAAGGTCATGCTCCTGCATGTGTCGCATGTCTAATTGGCAATTAAATGTCCACCCCGGGCATACAATTTTTATTAGTATAATGAGGGGGAAAGTGGGTGAGAGGTCAGCACTGGGGTCCATCTTGGCACAGACTGGTTGGTCCTCACCAGTCTTGCTCCGCCAGCCCCTCCTGTGAATAAGCATCCTGCCCCCTCATTCCCACCACTCAAAGGCATAGAGTTTTAGCTTTTTTTTTTTTCCTTAGGGAGGCAGCCAAAGAATGCTGGACTTTGTGGTCAGGGTTGAGGGGACCCGAGTCCAGTCCCTACTCTGTCTCACTCTGAGAAGGAAAATCACTGAGAGATTCAGAAATTTCCTGCTCTCGGCAAAGGGTGCGCCAGGGCTGTCTGGGTAAGAGAAAGTTCAGGAGTTTGATCATCCTCCAGGAGGCTGGAAGCAGCTCTGGCTGAGCCCAGGGAGTCAGAGGTCAGCTCTTTATCTTGCCTGTCATCCTTGGGAGGGTCATGACCCCAGGGCTGGTCACTACCACCTTCTGGAAGTGACCATGGCTAGGACTGGCTTCCTTCCCTGTGCCTGGCTGGTCCCAAGGGACCTCTCCAACTTGCTTCACAAATTAGCACTGTCCTAAAAAGTCAAAAAATGCAGAGCTGATTTCAGAGCTGTCAAGGGATCGAGGGGAAAGAGGAGGGGCTGGGGAACAGGGAAGAGTGGGGCACTTATGGGTGCAATGCACTGTGCCCTCGCACAATTCACCAGTCACCTCAGAGCCTCGGAGCATTGTTCCCATTTACTGCCAAACTCAAAACTGTTCCATCACCTCTTTGCTCTTGATGGAACGTCTTTTCTTTCTGGCCTTGATGCAATGTCTTTTCTCTTTGCTCTTGATGAAATGTCTTTTAAGTGACTTGGGAAGGGAGGGAGGTACCAGCCAGGGAAAGGGAACAAGAAAACCTCTAAAAGTAAAACATTCAACAAGCCTAAGCTTTGAAAATCAAACCTTCCCTCCAGGCTCAGGCCCAGCCCCTCCTGCTGGGTCCTTCTCTGAGTCCCCTCGTCCCTCATTCCGGGGCTCACATTTGGCTTCTGTGCCTGGGCCAGAGCGAAACCATCACCCCGACACCAAAGCCCAGCCACTGCCCAGAGAAGGGCCTGGAGCCCAGGCAGCGGGAAGGAGCTGGGAGAGAGGCCAGAAGCCAGTGGGGAAGAGAAAGAGAGAGGGAAGGAGGCTGGGAGGGAGGGGGAGAGAGAGAGGGAGAGAGAGTCAGAAACAGGAGGAACAATGACAGAAAAGAGAGAGAAACAGGGAAAGAGACAATGAAGGAAAATTAGCTGTGTGAATCCCTTTGCCTGGGGCCCTTCCTCCTCCCCGGCCCCTCTGTGCTCTGTCCCTACCACCCACCCCACCTCTTCTGTGATTCAACAGCTCTCCAGTAAACAGAGACTGATCATAGCTAGGCCCAGGGGACTCAGTGAGCCCGCACGGCAGGTGTTCAGTAAAAGGTGGCTCCTACATCCCCTATTCTCAGGGAAAGTTGTATCGGAAGGAACATGGGCTGTGCCCAGTGGGGCCTGAGGGAAGCATCCAGAGGAATCAGGGTCCATCCGACACCTCCATCAGCTCATCCAGAAAACCAGGACTGCTTTCAGGTGTTAATTTCTTATAAACATTTTGATGTTTCATTTATGAAGTAGGATTTTCCCAAGGCCTCTTGAAATACAGAGACTGGAGTAAAGAATTTAATGAGGCGTCAGGCCTGTGGTTCCTGAACAGCACTAAGGACTCTGTGTCCGGGAGGCTGGGTCTGCTCTCGGAGCAGGAATCCCACTCCCACAGGTCACAGAGGGGAGGGATGGCCCTCAGCTATGGGATGGGAGCTGGAGTCAGGGACTCATTGTACAGGAAGGCAATGTGAAGTCGCCTGGACATATATAAACACACAAAATAGCTGGAATGGGGATGATAGTTCAGACTTTTCAAAGCACCTATTAGGTACGCAACAAAGATTTATTGAATGAATGAAGGACATCCCCTTCACAGATATGACTTGGTAGCAGGGACAGTGATGGTGAGGATGCTGATAGTGGTGGTGGTAGTAAGAATGAGGATGAAGATGATGAGGAGGATGATATTATGATGATGGTGGGGGACCGTGATGATGATGATGGTGAGGATGCTGCTAGTGGCGGTGGTGGTAGGGATGAGGATGAAGATGATGATGATGGTATGATGATGGTGGGGGACAGTGATGATGATGATGGTGAGGATGAGGATGATGATGATGATGATCATGGAGATGATGGTGGTGACGATGAGGACAGTGACAGTGACTACAGTTGTGCAGACAGCAGCGAGGATGACTGTATCGGGCAGTGACACGCATGTACCAGGCAGTGTTTGAAGCATTCTACAAACATTAACACATTCACTCTTCCCAACAACTCTAAAAAGTCAGTATCAATATTATCCCCATTTTGTAGATGAGAAAACTGAGGCATAGAGAGGTTAAGTAACCTGCCCAAGGTCATGTGGTTGGTAAGTGTTGGTGTTGGGATTCCAACCAATCTGGCTCAAGTGTAGGTGTTTACCCTCAATGCTGTGATAATGAGAGTAAAGTAAGGGAGTTAGCAAGAGCGCCCAATCACGAGTAGATGTTGACAATGCGCCAGGAGCTGTTCTCAGCACTATCCTCTCATTTAATTTTCACTGTATTCCTGTGACAAAGGTAATATTTCAGGACAGATGGAAAACTGAGGCTCAGAAAGGCAGAGTAAGTGGTCCAGTGGCTCAGTGATGGAGCTGGAATTTGAACATAGCTCTGTTTGGACTCCAGAACCTGTGCTTTTAACAACCGGAGATGTCACAAGGTACTGTCGGGAGTCCCTCCCTAGAGTTGGAACTCAGGATCAGGCTCAGTTTTGCTCCTCACTTACTGTGTGACCTTGGGCAAGCTGCTTGCCCTCTCTGATCCCCATCCCATCCCTCCCAATTGGCACTCTCCCATTTTACAGCTGCCTTGTGGATCCTTCCCCTCTTCCCCTCCCCCATATGCCACATGTCCCTCGAATCCACTCATCCAAAGCCAACTCCCCAGACTCTTACCCCACCCCCACTCCACGAAACTGCCCACCTGAGGTCACAGTTCCTGGGTCCTCAGGTCTTGTGAAACATCCAGCCTCATTCCCAGTAATCGGAGCGGTAGAAATTCTCGACTAATGGTAGCTATAGTATTATTATTGTCTGCCCCTCCTCCACACTCAGCCTCCCCCACCCTGGCTCAGGCTCCCATCTCATCTCTGTCCTTGCCTAATGACATGGTCCAGGTCCCCTGCCTGAGGTCACCACCCCCCCCCGCCCACTCGTCGTCTCTCTTGCTCAGTGCTGACCTTCCTCTGCTTCAAGACTCCAGGGCTCCCACTACAAAGTCTTAACCTGGCATTTGTGGTCTTACCTCTTTGCCCCACCAGCCCCCACCAGCCACAGCTCACATCAATCCCCTCCTGGCCACCCGTGCTCCAAGTGACAGTGGCCCCTGGATCCCTCACGGGGCTTTCCCACTGCTAGCCCTTTGTTCAGCCTGTTTCCTGGGCTGAGAATGCTCTTGTGCTTATCTCCATAGCCCATGTAAATGTCAAGAGCCAGCTTGAGTCTCCTCCAAGAAGTCTGCTTGGATTTCCTACCTCACTCCTGGGCCCCACCACATTCTCTCACTGAGTTCTCCCTCTGTTTCCCCATCCCAATGTCCAGAACAATTCCCTGGTCTGTGCTCATTTATAGTAATTATCACAGTCCATTCAAATGCTCAGTTTATACACACACACTGTATTATTCTCTGCTTCAGATGTCCTTCCAGCAAGAAGGGGGCCCTATGCTCCCTCCCCTTGAACATGGAGTCGCCTGTCCGTGCATCAACCATGGAGCATGGCAGAGGTGACGCCATGCCAGTTTAGAGCCTCACCTGTAAGGGTCTGGCAGCTTCTATGCTGTTCTCTTGAGCCCTGAGCCTCCATGTGAGAACTCCCTCTAGTAGGATGCCACCATCCTGGGAGGAAGCCCAGGCATGTGGAGAAGTTCTGGAGGAGAAGGTGCCATGGGAGAGAGAAAGAGAGCCAAGAGCACCAGAATGCCAGCCAGGTGGGGGAAGAGGCCATCTTGGAAGGGATCCTCCCACCCAGTGGACACCAAGTGGCCCAGCTGAGCCCTCTCAAATTCCTGACCCACAAAATGGCAAGCAAAATAAAATGGCTGTTTTAAGCCACTAAGTTTTGTGGTAGTTTGTTATGCAACATAAAATAGCTAGGACAGAATTCTCTTCCCCAGCTCAGAAGAGCTCAGCTCCTTCTCATCCTTCACACTCTCATCTCCAACATCACCTCCTCAGGGAAGCCCACCTTGACTTCCAGGTGAAGTCAGACCCACGGTTCCGTGTGCTCATCATACCCACTCCTCCATCATGGTGTGTGGTCACCCACATGCCCTGTGTCTTTGAATCCCCTCGGGCTCTCCCTCTAGACTGAGCTACCCTGCCCCATCGGCAGCCCCGGCACACGTCAGGGCTCGGGAAATGCTTGTGAAGTGAATGAGCCTGCCTGTCTGAGAGGTGGTACTGTCTGTCCCAGCCCCACACGCAGGGTGTGGGCAGGATAATGGGCCCAGCCCTGCCTCCCAGATCCCTCCTAATGACAGGATTCAAGGGGCTTGGTCCCTCTGCCAGCCCTAAGCTCTACCTCCGTGGAGGTGGCCTTCCCAGGGGAGGGCACTGGCAGGACTGGGCTGCCGGGCCAAGGGAGAGGCTTCAACCTCCGGCTGCCCTCCGTGCCAGCACCCGCTGACTCTGTACCGTCTTCTGGAAGCCTCCGTGGCTCCTCCAGGACCACCAGCAGCAACTCCATCCAGCGGCCACCTGAGGGCCTTTGGCCACACTCGGTGGCCTTGCATCTTGCCTCCTGCCCTGTTCACTGCGCCCCCCACACTGTGCCCTGGGCTTCCAGCTCCACAGCAATTAACTTGTTTCATCTTTGCAACAGCCCCGTTTTACTAATGAGGAGACAGAGGGTCAGAGAGGTTGAGTGACTCACCCAGGGTCACACAGGATGTTAAGGAGGCAGGACTGTGCCTTGGTCCTCTGGCTCTGGGTCCAGTGTTCCTCCTGCTACAATGGGCGAGATGACTCAGGGTCTCCCTCGGATTTGCAACATGTCCCATCCCTGAGGATCAGCTGGGAGCTGCCTGCCTGCCAGAAAACGGATCTATCCTTCCTCAGAACTTGGGGCCCCCAGATCTGAGTCTCCCAGATGCCCATGTTGGTATCAGCAGCAAATTTGGGGTCGGGAGGGAGTGAGCGAGTTTGAGAAATGGAGACTGAGACATCGAGACAGGCTTTGTGAACACACAGCCATCAGACACACACACACACAAGCACACACACACTTAGAGGGACAGAGAGACACACGCACGATGAGAAATGGGGCGTGGAGATGAGGTGAGAGAGAGAAAGGGGAGAGAGGAAAGAAAAAGGAGGGAAAGGCAAATTCACACAGAGAAGGAAAAACAAAGAGCCAGAAATATCCAGAGGGAGATAAAGACAGAAAAATACAGAAACAGACTGAAAGATACAAAATCACATACGTGTACAAAGACCCGGGTAGACAGGCGCATGAAGAGAGCCATTGTGAGAGGGGCTGAAATTCAGAAAGGGACAGAGGCTCGGAGAGAGAGAGTTAGAGACACACACACCCAAGAGACAGGAAAGGCCGTGAAAGAGCCGCAGAGTCTGGGGCTCGCACCCCTCTCCCCCCACCCCCGCCACACCCCACTTTCCTCCACCACCTGCTGACCCGGCTCACAGGAGCCCCACATGTCAGCGGGGGGAGAGGAGAATTCTCCGGGGCCCAGCCCTCCAGCCACAGTCTGCCTTCCCCCCCAGTGCCCCTGACGACGAGTGTGTTAAGGCGTCGTCTGCACTGGACAGAGGCTGCTTCACCTTGAACCCAACGCACCGATGGAAGGAGAGGCACCTGCCCACCTCTGCTCACCCAGCCCAGGCCTCAGAGCCGCTTGGTTCTCCCCCAAGGACTTCTGAGCTGCGGGGGCTGGAGGTGGGCACAACCCGCAAGCCCTCGGCGGACCTCTGCTGGGCGCCCCCCGGCCCCAGGGAGCCCCCACCTGGGAGGCAGGCATCCCCCACCCCCGCTCAGATGCCCCTTCCTGGCTGCATGGCTGTGGTGAGTCACCCAACCTCTCTAAGCCTCAATGTCCACCTCTGTGAAATGGGGATAATCATGCCTACCTTGCAGGTTGATGAGAAAATCAGAAATGGGTGCTGGTAAAACGCCTGACACAGCATCTGGCAAATAGTACATGCTCAATAAACACTGGCCTTCCCACATTGGGAGAGCCTGCAAAATACAGAGATAGAGGCAGGAAGTGAGGCCCAGCCAACAGGGGTCCATGGGCCTGGGAAGGGAGAGGTCATCCCAGCTGCATCGGGGCAGACTGTGGGGGCACGGGCACCAGGCCTTGGGGCACAGGGTATACTTAGAAGTGAGAGACAGAGGGGCGCCTGGGTGGCTCAGTCGGTTAAGCCTCTGCCTTCGGCTCAGGTCATGATCCCAGGGTCCTGGGGTCGAGTCCCACATCGGGCTCCTTGCTCAGCAAGGAGCCTGCTTCTCCCTCTGCCTGTCTCTGTCTCTCTCTCTCTCTGATAAATAAATAAAATCTTTAAAAAAAAAAAAAAAGAAGTGAGAGACAGAGATGGGCGGAGGAGGACGGGCACTCTTTGGCAGGGAGAATGGCAGGCGCCAAGGCAGAGAGGCAGGGCTTGTCTCCAGGGTAGAGACCCCTCCATTTGGCCCGAGGGTAGGACTTGTGTGGGGCACGGAAGGACCACCTAGTGCAATACTCACGTTTCACGGATGGGGAAACCAAGGCCTACCGAGGTTAGGTGACTTCTCTAAGCTCACACAGCTGGCAAGTGACAGACCCAGTACATGAAACCAGGCCTGGGCAACTCGGGAATTCTCCCTTTGCCAAGACACAGGTCAGGCCCGCGCAGGTGAAAGCAGAGACTCGGCTCAGGGAATCTCAGGGCTTCAGGAGGTCGGTGTTTTTCTAACAGCTGAAGTTCCCGGACTGTAAGTGTCAGTGTCTGCTGGAGAATCAGGTGGAGGGCATCGTGAAAAGCCCAAGCTTTGGGCTTTTAGATGCCACTGGGGTGGGTAAGGGGGTCCTGTCAGGCCTGGGGGCTTGAAGGTGACGCCCAGACTGTGACTTTGAAATCCTCTCTGCATCCTGCATGAGGCATGTGGGAGGTCCTGGTGCATTTCCCAGGAGCCCCAGGAATCATCTGGCCTTAGGTAAGAGCAGGTGTTGTTAACCTATGGTTTGAGAACGAGAGAGTGAGATTCAGGAGACCAAAACCCCCTGAAATTCAGTCAAACTTAACACTACAAATACAGACACAGACAATTCCAAATTCTATAATGCTGATTATGTTCCCACGTGCCACCTACGGAGGGTGGATGCTGATAAACCAGGTGCTCCGTTCTCCTGACCAGCTGGCTGGGTTTGGACCCACACAGGTGGGGCAGGAGCAGGGAGCTGGACTGTTCTGCATGAGGAAGAGAGAACCTGAGGCTGCCAAAGGCCACCAGTGAAGGGGAGCAGGGGAAAGCAGGAGGGATAGGAGGGGAAGGCCACCATGGTCACAAATCAGGTCACAGAGTGTGCCATGGGCAGGGACTTGAGCCAATCATTTCTAGAGCTGAGGGAGAAAACAGGACCCTGGAAAGGTAGCCCAAATCTTATGATTATACAAGTGTACATTTTCCTAAGGAGAAAATCCATAATTTTGATCAGATTCTCAAAGGGGTCTGTATTTGTCAGGACAGGCTAGAATGATGCTTAGTAACAAACATCCCCGAATCTCCCCGGCTAGGAGTTTCTCTCTCTTTATCTCTCACAAACTGCACTGAGGGCCAGGTGACACCAGCACCACAGTCTCCCATGTGTTGACCTACACTGGTCCAGGCGCTTGGAGCCTATGTCTCAACCATCTCAACACGCTGCCTCCATGATCTCTGACAAAGAAGAAAGAGCCAGAAAATCTTGCAGGGGCTCTTCACTGCTGTGACACACATCACTTCTACTCACCGTTCCCCAGCCATAAACAGCTGCCTGGTGTGCCTAACTGCAGGGGAAGCTGGGAAGACTTCCACGTGCCCAGAAAGGGGAGGAGAACTGGATAGGGATGAGTACCAGTTATGCTGGGGACCCTCCAAAATGTTAGCAACATTAGGATGAAAGCAGTGAGTCCCAAACTCTGATTTATAGACCACCTTTATCAGCTCTCTCCTGAAAGCTTTTGGGAAATGCAGATCCCAGGCCACCCTCTTAGTTACATTCTAGTGTCACAGAATCTGTATTTTTAACAAGTCTAACAGGTGCAGAACAGGTTTGGCAATGCCTGGAGTGGAGGGTCTTCTGATCGCAGGGCTAGGAGTTGCCCCAGAGGTCATCACGGGTTCGCATCTTAAAAAACCTCCAGCTGACTTGCCTTCTTCTCTCTACATCCTTCATCCTGCCATGGAATTACAAAATGGAATTACAAAGCTCTCTGCAAGGATGACACCAGCTATCACTCAAAATTCCAGAACCTAAGCCTACGTTCCTCCTACCAGCATTAGGATGGGGCCCATTTTATTGGTGGGACAACCGAGGCACAGAATGCTATACTAGACCTGGGATTGCTGGCTCTCATCCATGTCTGGTCTAAGGAAGAAGCCAGTCTCTTACCCTGAATGCCCTAAAGTCCATTCCCAGGAGATCTCTGCTTGCCTGGTATTTTCCAGGGCAGTGGGCCTTTAAGACACAGGTGCTCAAAAGTGCTCAAATATCCCCCGCTCTGGCCAGTTCTCTCTTTGTGGCTGTTGTTTAATTCCTCTGGAGAACAAGATTAGAAAGACAGTGCTAATTTAATTTCCCAGAATGAATAAAGATAAGACAGTAACAGAGGGTGATGAAGCGCTGGGAGCACGTAATTCACATCCCAAAACCAGGCTCCTTGCATCACGACAGCCCTCCCCACGCTGGAGCTGATTAAGCCGGAACGACTGCAGTTAATTATCTTCCTCAGTCTCCGAGGGAGGCTGGCTTTCCAGCCAAGCGGTGGGCATGAGGGGGTGTGTAACTGGGCAAATGAGATTAAGGGAAGGAGGGAGCCGGGGTTTGTAGACCCCTCCAGGGCTCACAGATCGCCATTATGGTGGGGGTGGGGGTGGGCACATGGAGGACACGTTCATTAGTTAGTGGGTCACCAATGAACCTCCAGGGCTTGGAGTCCAGTATTCCTGGAAGTTGTTTATGGGTCCCTGAAAGTGGGTTCACCACTGAGCCTAACAAGAGGCTGTCAGGCTGGGCTGGATCCAGAGTGCAGGCAGCAACATCAGTTGTGTGCACAGGAAAGCTTCTCTGTGCACGTGGGGGCATTCATCTCCCTGAGCCCAGGAGGTTTTCATCCCTGCACACAGGAATGTTGCCCATCAGCTAAGCAAGGAGTCTTTTCATGATACCTGTTGGGATGCGCTTTGGTGGGAGGGCATGCGGGAATACTTGGGGGCTGGTTTAGCTCTGTACACGTAGTTAGAAGCACCCATATTATACAGCCGTGGGGGTAATTCCCTGCCCTGCTGCTAACTAGTTGTGTGATCTTGGCCAAGTTTCTTCCCTGAGCGGGACAGTAATAGCGCCCCCGTTAGAAAGTTCTGGTGAGGCCTTAAGAGATGGTGCCTGGAAAGAGCCCAGCTCAGCACCCTGCCCACAGTAAGGGCTCCCTGATCATGAGCTACCATCAATGTCAATATGGTGAGGATCACACGACTCCTTCACTTGATCTTAGCCAAAAGACCAAGAAGCGATGAGGATCACGCGGCTCCTTTCCGGGTGAATGTAGGGGGTGCGTTTACCCATGAACACAGAGAGTGGGCTCACGGTGCCAGTTCATCATCACAGCGGCATCTGCGGCCTCAGGGAGAGACCTTTCTGTCACATCCAAGGCCCCGTCCCACCTCCCTTTGTGGCCCCGACGACGAGAACTCAGTGTCTGGCAGGAGGGATGGAAAGAAGGTGGAAAGCTGTTCCTCCAGGGCCAGAGACTCTGACTTTTTGCAAAGCCGGAGACCCACTTTGCTGGAACTGAAAACAGTTTGCAGCAACAGGAAAGGAGGCATCCGGGAGAGAGCAGGAGTCCCAGCACTGACGGGGGCCTGATGGTGGCAAGTGAATTAAAGGCAGCCGAAGCTGAACATACCCGCCGGGGAGCGGGCTGCCATTCTCACAAAATGAAGAATCTGCTGGTCGGGAGGGAGGGAAATCCCCACCGTCCTGAGACGTCGTGGCTGAGTATTAATGTCCTTTTTTGCGGAGACTGAAATGAAGACAGCTGCTCTGGGGGCCTGGAAGAGAGGGATCCTGGGCTCTGGGTCAGACAGGGCTGGGATTTTTCTGGGGGTCAGGGGGAGGGTGGAGTCGCAAAGATGAAAGGGATTTGGGGCTAGGAAGGCTGGACCAGATCTGGGTTCAAGAAGTGACCTTGGCCATGAGTGGCGGCGGTGGGGGGGGGGGTGGTTCAGGGAACAGGAGCAGGTGGGACTGAAGAGAGCGAGGAGGTGCTGAGCAAAAGGCTCAGGATCAGACTGTGAACAGGGGACAGTAGAAGGTGGTACCAACTGTGGGAGGGGCCCAACCCCAGGTCACTGCTGGGCTCCGTGGCCCCTCAGAAGTCTGGGCATTGTTCTGGATTGAGGAGATGGAATGAAACCACACTGACTCGGAGTCAGAGAATCACAGAGAGTTGGGGATGAGAAAGCTCCTGAAAAGAGCCAGCCCCGTGAGTAGATATAAGGATTCCCAGGTCTAAAGATGGGAGTGATTTGCCCAACACCTCTTGAACCATTGGATTCTTTTCAGCAAATATTCGCAGACCTCGTTCCTGAGGCAGAGTGCAGTTCTCCACCCCTCTGATGTAAAGTTTGGCCACGTGGCTTGTTCAAGCCAAGACAATGCGAAGGGACATGACGTCGCCGACTCTGAGCCAAGTCCTTAAGAAGGCGTCCTGTGTTTCTGCTTACCCTCTTGTGTTTGTGCCATTTTGGAAAAGAAGAGCACGTCTCAGGAGCCACTGATCCACAGAGGATGAGAGACACATGGAACAGACCGGAACCCCACCCAAGGCACATCCAACTCACGCCCTGGGACAGGCTGCTCCAGCGAGTCCCCAGATCCACGAATAGGACAGACAACCGCCTGACGCTGTAAGCAACTGTGCTTCAGGTGGTGTTTTACACGTCATCACGGTGGCGACAGCTGTGGGATATTTTGACTTATATTTTGACTTATATTATTGACTTCAGTCTTCAGCCCCATTCCTGGCACAGAACTCCTAAAACTCCTGGAATTGCATTAGCGAAGAGAAAGATAAATGTGACTTTTGTTATGCTACAGGTGACTTTGGGAACACATCTAAGGATGGGGGCTGGTAGCCAGGAGGGCCAACCATGTGACGAGAGGGCTGGCACTGTCAGTCCCACCCTCCTGACCTCTGCATGGAAAGAGGGGCTGAAGGCTGAGTCAGTCACCAATGATTTAATCAAGTATGCCTAGATCATGAAGCGGCCATAAAAACCCAAAAGAACAGGATCTGGAGAGCTTCCAGGTGGGTGAACACCTTGAGACTTGGGGACAGGGCCTGGAACCTCCATGTCCTTCCCACATACCTTGCTCTCTGCGTCTCTCCCATCCGGCAGTCCCTGAGTTATATCCTCTTCTAATAAGCCAGCACTCCAGTAAGTACGATGTTTCTGATGAGTTCTGCGAGCCACTCTAGCAAATTAATTGAACCTGAGGAGGGGGTCACGAGACACTCTGATCTACAGCAGTTTGGCCAGAAGCTCAGGTAACAACCTGTACTTGAGATCGGCGTCTGAGGTGGGGGGGCAGGGAGGAGTGTTGTCAGACTAAGCCCTGAACCTGTGCCATCTGACGCCATCTCCAGATAAAGCTGAGTTGCAGGACATCCGGCTGGTGTCGGGGAATTGCTCACGGTGGGGACAACACCACACACGTCAGAACTGGGAGCAGAAGCTGATAGACAGCCACACAGCAAGTCAGGGCCTGAGCTGGACCAAACCCCAGGCCGCCCACAGAGAGCAAAGGACACCTCTGACACTTCGGTCCCACCAGGACATCAGCCTCTGACAACATCGTAGCTCACTCAGGTCTCACTCTTAAGAGGCGATGTTGGCCTCTCCCATGGGGTGTGCCTTCTCAGGATGCCCCTGCTGAAGGCTCAGTGCTCCCTGCGCCGGCCACTCTCCATCAGCCCCAGCAACGGGTCCCTCTCAGACCCCGCCATGACCCTGCATGACAGTGGTGGGGTCAGCAGGTGCTGTGAGGCAGGGCAAGCCCGGGAGCAGGGCTGGGCGGCAGCACAGGAGGAGGGGTGCCCGACGGCTGGCTGCTCACGTGAGGGAGAGAGGGGCAGGGGCGTGACGCCGCCCCCCAGGGACCACTCCTCTGTAGGGACGAGCTCAGGTGTGCAGTGAGCAGTGGGGATGGCCCCTGCTGCACGCACACTTCTCCATGACCCCAGGCTGGTGTGTCTGCTCTGAGCCCGGGAGAGTGACACGGCTCCCAGGGCCGCGGAGGGGAGTGACACAGCCTGAAACATGCACCGTGCCCAGCCCAGAGCCTGGCGTATGAAGGTCCCGGGTAGACGGGGCACCCTCCTGCCCACCCCTCCTGGGGTCCAGACACCCCAGCCCAGGAATGTGGGCCCCGCAGTCACACTCGTGTCATGCTCCAGTGCCCCTGTCCATGGGACCCTGGGCGAGCCCCTCCCCTTCCCCGGGCCTCAGTTTCCTCATCTGCAAAATGAAGATAATAACAGCACCTCCTTCCGAATCAAGGCGAAGACAGAAAATCCTCATAAAGTCCCCGGCATGGGAATCAAAGACTGCATCAGACGAAGTAGGCATCACCCCAAGCTGGGAGGTCTATAGGGGCCTTTTAAGCAGTGAAGCCCTGCATCCACAGAAGGGTTGTTATTCCCACAATTATCCTTCACCCCAGGTGTCCCCTCCAGAATTTCACATGGGAGGTTTGTGGCTGCCCATCTCCTGCCCCTGACACCTTCTCTCTCCCATTCCATCCAGCTTTGACAGGGCGGGTCTAGCTCTCTGTGGAAATGGATTCTCTGTTTACATAAAAATCTCATGGAAAACAGTAATATCTTCAAACTGATTAATGACGAGAGCAAAAAACTTCAGTATTCTTCCATTATGCCTTTACGAACAAACAAGATGTCCCTATATATAAGAGGCTCATTAAAAACTATTTGGCAAGGGGCACCTGGGTGGCTCAGTTGGTTGAGCATCCAACCCTTGATCTCAGCTCAGGTCTTGGTCTTGGGGTTGTGAGTTCAAGCCCTGCACTGGGCATCGAGCCTACTTAAAAAAAAAAAAAAAAAGACCATTTGGCAACACATGGCTCCTCCTTTTAAGCCACATTATGTCAAAAGCAGTTTCCTCTCCACTACCTGTTACCTTTTGCCTTTCTCTTCTTTGAAATGAGAGAAGAGAGACAGCTGGCTCTCCTCAGGGTGAAAGGCTCTGGTCCTTTGCTCTGCGAGCTGGGGTGCTAGTGACTTTCTCCCCACGAACACACACACACTCACACACACATACCCATGCACGTCTATGGCACAGATTTGGCGGCAGCCCTCACAAGTCCCGCAGGCAGACACAGGAAACAAGATGATGCCCGGAGCCAAGGACCTGGAAGTAGGGCTTTCAGGATGAGAGTCTCAGTGACCGGGGCCTCAATCTCTCCTCTGAGCAGAAGCAGGGGCTGACATACCTGAGACTGTTGTCTGGTGGTCAGGCTTGGATCACGGCTGTGGAGTTGGTAGCAGCTGAGAGGCATGGCGGGGGGTGGGGGGCGCTTTTAGCTCCTCCCCACCCCCGTGAGGTCTGACATCTTAAAATTCATGGCAGCACAGCATCTCAGGGCTGCAGGGATTTCCCTAGGCACTTACTGATAACCTGCGTGGCAGGAACAGGATTTATTACGGTGTGTGTATTTGCGACCATTCACAAACACACACACACACACACACACACACACACACACACACACACGAGAATGTTATCTTTACCCCCCAGCTTCTCCTCTTCCCCTGCCCTCCAAACAAGAACGTTATCTGTGGGAGATGGTTTCTGATGTGTGTGTCCACACATGCATGACGCCCCAGCAGGGGAATCAGCAATGGAGAGAGAAACAAAGGAGAAACCAGGAAGACTATAGTGATCGTTCCCATAATGAAATGGGGGAGGTGAGGGGGAGGCGAGGGGGAGCCTCGGGGAGATTTGTGCGAGGCTCCGCAGCTCCCTGATGCTGAGGGATGGGGCCCTGAGAAACTGTTGTGCAGGATGCACACTGCATCTCCGTCAGTTCTCTTCGGCCAATGGAAGCAAAATGGGAATTCCTTTTTAAACGACTGTTGGTTTGGTGATGCCCCTGAGTTGAGACTGGGCCTCACAGACCCCGTTATGAGGTCACAAAGGATGCAGAGCTTTCCCCAAGGGCAGAGGCGGGGCTGGATGCGGGATGTGTCGCCCGGTGCCCAGGACCTGGCCTGTGCAGTTGGGGGTGGGGTGGGGTGGGGGACACTCAGCCAATAATCGCCGAACAAACGGAGAAAGAGGAACAAAGAAGAGTCTACTTTTAGGAGTTCATTTTCTAGTCAGAGAGTGTGTGGGACAAAAGTAATGAATAAAAGATGGTCCTGAGGAGAGTGAGCAAGTTAACGCTCCCTGGGTGCCGCACCAACAGCCTCTCCACCTCCATTTTGACCTCAAACTTTCTAACGGACTCAAGTTCTTGCCAGCCTATCTTTTAACTCGGGAGGAAAAAAAAAAAAAACCCGGCAGGCAAAGCATCCTGTGATGGGAACCGAAACTCCCCCCTCAAGCAATAGGGACGGCCCTGACCCCAGGAAGACCCCACGTGACTGACAAGACAGTGACCCACTTGACCTTCACTGTCCCCCTGCTCAGACCCGCTGGCCTCTGTCACACATTCTCCTAATATAAGCCTGGAGGTATTTTCAGCACTCCGGAGAGTCTTTAGGACACTAGTCCCCTGTCTTCCCGATGTCAGCCTCACTGAAATAAGTCCCTTTCTTGTCCCACCACCTCTGTCTCTCTGCCTTTGGATTTTGTCAGTGGCCAGTGGTCCAACCTGGTCTGTTTAGGGGCCCCAGAGCCACCCTTGGGCCACAGTTACGTGGCTAGAGTCCGGTCAGTGGGTGTCACCTCCCCCACCCCACAAATGAAAAAACAGACAGACCCAAGGTCACTCAGCCAGGCAGGCTGGAGCTGGGTGCAAACTCCACCCGCCTAGCTCCACAGCCACGCCCTCTCTACCCACGCTCGGGGGCAGAAGAGGGAGAGGAAATGTACAGCTTTGGGGGGCTAGGCAGGCTTGAGGGGAAGGTCACGTGAGCTGAACTTGGAAGGAAGCTAAGGATTCTGACAGGCAGAGGTGATAGGACTCGGGTCATAGGGGAGGGAGGGACATTCCAGGTGGAAGAAGCCACACAGGCGGAACAGCCAGGAAGTGAGGAAGCCTAGAGCGTCTTGGGGAAGAGACAGAAGCGGGGCTTGGTAGGATCAGCAGGGAGACATAACTGGAAAAGCAGGGAGGGGAAAAGTCCCTGCAAGGTCAAGGCCCTACGCAACTCCCCCAGCCGGCCTGAGTCAAATGTACTGACACAGAATCTGAATGCTCAGATCTGTTTTTTCAGCCCTTCAGACTCTATTTACTTCCCCCGCTCTGTCAACTAGTAGCCAACTCTTGGCCCTCCCGTGGCACCCTGACTTCTCCTCTAGGCCCCCAAATTGGCACGTCCAGCCTCTGCAGGCCCTGCAGACTCCACCTGGGCCTCCCCTAAGCCCATCACCCAGCCTCCTCTGGCTCTGTGCCCTGGACTGCTCTGAGCCAAGTCAGGGCTGGGGTCAGTGACAAGAGTGGCTATTTTGAGATGCTCACCCCTCCTGCCCGTTGTCCAGATTAAAGCCACATCTTCCCACACACCATCAGAACGAGCCATTCCCCTGCTCACCATCCACCAACAGCTTGCCATCCCACCATCCGTGGCCATCAAAGCTGTCCATGCTCCCCTACCTCTCACCACCACCACATCTCTCCTGGCATTCCCACCATGGGAAGAAATACAGTTCAAGCTGTGTGGGCGTTGACCTACCACGCCTAAGCTACCCACCAGCCCCCGCCATTGGGCACAGACCAAGGCTGCAAACGATGCCTCTGTCTGATCGCTACCAGGGCATCTCAACATCTGCTCCCCCAGCCATGGCCCGCGTCACCGTCATTTGCTTGTGGCCTACACTCTCTCATGGAAGTCGGGCCTTATGCTTTCCTTTAGAGCATCCACTGGGCATGGCCATTACTCACTCTCTGAGACCCAGCTCAGGGCACTCCATCTCTGTCTGTGCCTGAGTTAGAGGGAGTGCCTATGTCAGCTCGGGGGGCACACTCAGCATCTCTGGGGGAAGGAGGGCGGTTTCTGGCTGTTTGGCAGCCAGCACCTGCCAGACGCCTGGGTTTCCACCGAGAGCCCGCTGAGCTGTGGGGGGAGCGTGCCCTGGGCAGAACAGCCTCACCGGAATGGAGATCCCCGTGAAAGCAAGCACATCTGCTTCCAACGTTCTCCAGTTTCCCTCCCAGTCACCTGGGGGTGTTGAGCCCCGGACTCAGACCTTGTCACCGGGCTCAGGTGCTGACGTCACAGACCGCACAGACTCTGGATCCAGAGGGGCCTGAGTTCAAGTCCTGTCTCGGCCACTCACGCCCTGAGTGAACTGAGCACGTCCTCGATCGCTCTGGACCTCGGCCTCCCACGTGTTCCTGGGGCAAAAAACGTGAGCAAAAAAATGGTCATGTGGGAGGGAGAAGAGGATTCAGCTACTGCTTATTGAACGCCTACTATGTGCCAGGCACTGTGATAGATGCTTTATGTGCATCATCTTATTTCCGTCTCACAAGAGAGTGAGCTCAACACTACAATTAGCCTCAATTTGCAGAATCGCAAGAGGAGAGAAGTCAGGCTCGGTAGTCAAGCTGACATGCAGCTTGAATCCCTGCTCCAGCCCTTGACCATTGGGAGATCCCGAGCGAGGTATTTAGCCGCTCAGAGGCTTGGTTTTCTCATTTATAAAATACGGAATGACGATCTTGCCGAGCTCTTTTGAGAATCCCGAGAACAAATGGGTCAGTGTCGGGCATGTACTGACTACTCAACAAATGGTGGCCTTGGTTATTCGTATTCTCAACGTTTAAGCATTATTCCTACATTATTTCCTTGACCTGTGCTGTGGAGAACCATGGAGCTGAAAGCAGCCAGAAAAAGAGCACTGGGGTCCTCATGAACTTCAGGTGGCTACAAAGAGCCAAGACTTCCCCACTGAGGGTCAACACACACACACACACACACACACACACACAGACACGTATGCACACATGCATGCACTTTCCTTCCTGCAAGAAGTGGCGAGGTGCGAGCTCTTTCCCCATGGTTACAGACCCAAGCTCCTGGTGTGTTGCCCTGTCTGGACGTGGGACCCTATCTGCCGGCACTGGGAGGAGAGTGCATGAAGCCTGGGCAGACGGGGGTCCTCACTCAGCCCGAGGGGCCTGCCCGGCTATAGAGAGCCACCTCTTCTTGTTCTTCTGACCTCCACTCCTACTCTAAGACAACCCTTTCTCACCCTGACAGCTAAGAACCCTCTCAACATGCAGCACAGAGCCTGGCACGACGGGGACATGCAGAAGTACTCACTGAACAAAGGCAGAGATATGAAGATTCTGTAATTCTAAGTGTCTAAGACTGTGAATTCTAAGATTCCATGGCTCAGCGATTCAAGAATCTTAAACCGCTATCACTTTTAACCCAGGGTCCCAATCTTGAATGCCCACAGAGGCCAGGCAGGGAATGTGTGTGTGACCCGAGCCAGATGTAAGTGCAAACACACGCACCATGTGAGTAGGACAGCCTGGGAGGGTCTGGGGGGAGCCCAACCCCCATCACATCTACAGCCCGTTCTGAGCCCAACCTGGCCAAATCTCCTGAGTTTTCAAGACATAACAGATATCTAGATTTTTTTTCTTTCTTTTTTTTTTTTAATTGTTGTTGTTGAATACCTTCATTTTTAAAAACTGGCATATTTTTTAAAGATTTATATTTTAGAGAGAGAGTGTGTGGGCGAGCAGGGGGAGGGGCAGAGGGACAGGGAAAGAGAGAATCTCAAACAACCTCGCTGAGCACAGAGCCCAATGCAGGGCTCAATCTCACGACCCAGAGATCTTGACCTGAGCCTAAATCAAGAGTCCAATGCTTAACCAACTGAGTCACCCAGGTGCCCCAAAACTGGCATATTTTCAAAACTAATAATAGGGGAAACTAGATGTGGGGTTTATGAAAACTCTCTGGACCATCTTTGTAATATTTTGCAGATGAAAATCTCCTTTAAAATAAATTTTTTTTGTTAAAGAACAAAACTCACTAGGGCCAAAAGAAATAGATGGGAGCTCTATCAGCCCAATGGGCAGCTCTTTGCAAACCCCGTTCTCAATCCCACAGACACTAAGGCTGCACACACAGCCAATGCCCAGGGTCTGAGCACCTGCTCCCTCACACTTCCTGGTCCGGCTGGGGGAGGAGGGGCCCACGCCTGGAGGCAGGGCTGGAAAGACCAAAGGGGAAAGCAGAGTAGAGCAGAGGTGGTGTGGTGTGCAGTTCTGGGCAGTTCTGGGCAGGCACGCTAGATTGACAGGCCTAAGGACAAGGAGAAACAGGAGCCCTAGTACACTACAGGTGGGAATGTAAATTGGTTCAGCCATCACTGAAAACAGGATGGAGGGGCATCTGGGTGGCTCAGTTGGTTAAGCATCCAACTTTTGGTTTTAGCTCAGGTCATGATCTCAGGGTCATGAGATCGAGCCCTGCCTGGGCTCCATGCTCAGCGGGGAGTCTGCTTCTCTCCCTCTCTCTCCTCTGTCCCTCCCCCTACCCGTACTCTCTCTCTAAAATATGTAAATAAATCTTTAAAAAAAAAAGAAAACAAGATGGAGTTTCCTCAGCAACTTAAAAATAGAGCTACCCTATGATCCAGCCATCCTACCTCTGGGTGTATGTCTGAAAGAAATAAAATCACGATCTTTAAGAGCTATCTTCACCCCCATGTTCACAGCAGCATTCTTCACAATAGCCAAGACACAAAAACCACCTAAGTGTCCACGGACGGATGAATGGATAAAGAAAATGCAGTATATATATATCACATGATATATAATGAATATTATTCAGCTATAAAAATTTTAAAAAATGAAATCCTGCCATTTGCAACAATATGGATGAACCTTGAGGGCATTATGCTAAGTGACATAAGTCAGACAAATACCGTATGATCTCATTTATGTGTAGAATCTAAAAACAAACAAACAACAACAACAACAAAAAAACCAAACTCATGAAACAGAGTAGAATTGTGGTTTCCAGGGGTTGGGGGTGCAGGAATGGAAAGATGTTGGTCAAAGCGTACAGACGTCTACTTAAAAGATGAGTAAGTTCTGGGGATCTAATGTACCACCTGGTGACTATAGTTAATTATATGCTTGAAAGTTGAGAGAATAGATCTTATATTCTCACTGCACAGGCAAAAAAAAAACAAACCCTGTAATTATGTGAGGTGATAGATGTGTTAACGAACCTCAGTGTGGTAATCATTTTGAAATATATATGGTGTATCAAATCATCACATTGTACACCTTAAGCTTACATGATGTTATATGTCAATCACATCTCAATAAAGCTTTGGGGGGAGGGGGGTGGGGGCTGAAGGTTGAGGCCTATCAGGCATCCAAGTGGAGAAGTACAGTCGGCAGTCGGTGTGTGAGCCGCGTCCAGGGGAGAGGGGCCATTTTGGGAGTCGTCAATGTGTAGGTGGTGTTTCTATGGGACTGGATGGTCCCCCTTTGGGTGAAACATGGATGGAGAGGAGGAAAGGGTAAAGCAGAGCCCTGGGGTCTCCGATATTGAGAGGACAGGAAGGTGGGAAGGATCCAGCTGAGGAGACTAAGAAGGACCAGCCAGAGGGGTAGGGGGGAAGCCCAGGGTGTGTGCCCTGGACACACGGGTGATGGGGGATAGATTTTGCCATCTCGGGACGCTCTTCTATCAGATGAGCACTAATTCTGAGATTATTCTCAGAGTCTCTGACTCCAGCAGTTGAAAGCAATGATGAGGGCCTTGAGCTTTAGAGTCAGACACATCCTGACTCTGCCCCTGACTCACCACACCAGCTATATGTGACCTCAGGAAAATCACTGCCCCTCTTCAGAGCTCAGTTTCCTGGTCTGCGAGGTAATAATTACTTCGCCTCAGGGCGCCTGGGTGGCTCAGTTGGTTAAGCGACTGCCTTCGGCTCAGGTCATGATCCTGGAGTCCCGGGATCGAGTCCCGCATCGGGCTCCCTGCTCTGCAGGGAGTCTGCTCCTCCCTCTGACCCTCCCCCCTCTCATGTGCTCTCTCTCTCATTCTCTCTCTCTCAAATAAATAAATAAAATCTTTAAAAAAAAAAAAAAAAAAAAAAAAAAAAAAATTACTTCGCCTCAGCTCACGGGCCCCAGAACCTACCTGGTCCCCGTCACGTCAGGACAGAGGGCACATGGCATCTCTAACTCCAGCCCTGCTGACATCCAGCTGATATCCTCACTGGGGACACTACCCACGTTACAGGCGGCTCAGCTCTGAGGCTTCTCTGCTTCTCGGTTTCCGGCCTGGCTTCCCTTCTGGAGTTTGATTCTGCCCCTTGGTTGCAGCTTGTTGTAGGCAGAACCTTTTACTGCAAGGAGCAGAACACAAATAGTTAAAGGAAAGGTATAATGATTTTTCTGGCCCACATAACTGAGAAATCAAGTGGGTGGACCTGGCTTCGGGGATGGCTGGAGGCAGAGGCTCAAACCATCCTCCCAGGGCTCTATCTTTTTCCTCCCATCTCTTAGCTCTGCATCCTTCTGTTGACACTCTTCACAGGCTAGCTTTCTCTTCACCGTGGGGAACATGGCCACCAGCTACTCCAGGTTTAGATGATCCTGATAGCTTTCAATCTCAGAGAAAGAAGGCCTATCTCTCTCCCAGGGTCCATATGTCAAATCAGAAGATTGTGTTAATAAAAGAGAGGCAGAGGACCTGGAGAAACACCTCAAAAGTCCTCTGGGTGACCTGATGCCTCCTTTACCTCACAGGCCCCTGGGAGAACAAGGGTCTGTCTCCTTGGTGTGACTGGAGCCCCACGCAGAACATGAGAGTGAGGTCCGTGGGGTCAGAAAAGGCAGGGTGGGGCTAGATCAAAAAGCTTAGAAGACACACTGAGTGGAAAACTCAAGCAAGCAGGAATCTGCTCCTGGGCTGTCCGGTTGGAAGCAGAAGAGAAGACTGCAAGGACTCCACCCCTTATCACAGTCCTCACTGTCCCCACACTCCCCAAGGCCCTGCTAGAGGTGATGCCCCAGGTGTTCTCCGAGGCTCTGGGCTGCCTCCTGCAACTGGGGGCAGAGTGAATAAACAACATGAAGGCAGATGCCTTAGAATACCCCAACACTGCGGAGAAAAGTATTCATCAAGGAAGCAAATTGCAAGAGGAACTAATCAGCAGGACCTCCACTCAGCTGGACCATCCAGCAAGGATCCCCAGTCAGCAGGACCAATTAGATGAATTCATCTGTTCGGCCAATCACGTGTTGAGCACTGCTATGGGCTCCTATTAACAGGCAGGTGGGCTGGCCTTGGTGGTGCCTCCAGGTTCCCAAAGACCTAGGACTTCCAGGGGGGGTGGTCTCCCCACCTCCCCCCGCAGAGGGCACATCCTACCCTCCACAGGAAGGACAAAACAGCCTGCCACTGGGTGGCAGCCTTTAGAGGCATGGAGGGAGGGGGACTCTTGCCTGACGTTCAGTGGCATGTGGATACCCTGGCATCTCCAGGCTCCTGAAGATGTCACAATGTTAGGATTGTCCTGGGAGAAGTGATGAGTGGAACCAGGTGGAAGTAGATATAAGCCTGACTGGAGAGATGGGCTGCTAAATATGTCACCATGGTGACCACATCCCTGCTGACTGCCCCACTCACCAAGGGGGACACCAGCAGTTGGAGGAGAAGGTGCCTGTCAGGTCCTCCTGGGGCGCCCACTCCCCAGTCTTGGTCTCATTCAGGAGACTGAGGACCTTCAACTTGGTTCATCCATTCCCCCACTCAGCCCATATATTTACCCAGCATCTGTTCTGTTTTGAACACCAGGGGCTGTTCCCTGTCCTCAGAGAGCTTATAGTCGAGGGGAGGAGGGAGACATAAAGAAACAATTGAATAGGGGCGCCTGGGTGGCTCAGTCGTTAAGCGTCTGCTTTCGGCTCAGGTCATGATCCTGGAGTCCTGGGATCGAGCCCCGCATCGGGCTCCCTGCTCCGCGGGAGGCCTGCTTCTCCCTCTCCCACTCCCCCTGCTTGTGTTTCCTCTCTCGTTGTGTCTCTCTCTGTCAAATAAATAAATAAAATCTTTAAAAAAAAAAAAAAAAAGAAACAATTGAATATATAGTCAGGATGCTTATTGTGAAGGGAGAGAATGAGAAAACATGAGAGAGGAGAAAAAAAAGGATACGATTTGGGGGTCCAGGGAGGTTCCCCTGAGGAACCATTTGAACTAAAACCAGAAGTGTCAGGAGCCAGGGAGGCAAAAAGGAAGAAGAGCTTTCCCAGTGCAGAGGAAACTGAGGCAGGAAGGAGCTTGGAGCATCCCAGGAGCAGAAGCCACTAGTATGGCCGGAGAGAAGTTGGAAGCGGACAAGGACCCAATCAGGGAGGACCCCGTGGCTGTGCCAAGATCTAGTGGCTTATCCCAGGGCAGTAGGGACCGTGGGAGAGATTTAAGTGGGTTGTGATGCCCCTGGCAAGTTTTTAAAGCTCTTTTGTCTGCACTGTGGGGAGTGGACTAGGGGAGGGGCAGGAAGGGAGAGGAAAAGATTGTTCTAGGAAGGGGGAGCAGCTCAAAGGTGGATCGGACCTGAAGGAGCAGACATGTTCTAGGAACTGCCAGAAACTGGTGGCAGGCGGCATGGAGGGAGGGAGAGATGCTGGAGATGAGGATGGGGATTTGGGGCGTTATGGTCCCAGCTCTGTCCTTCCCAGCTGTGTGGCCTTGGGTGAGCTCCTGAACCTCTCTGGGCCTCGGAGGTCCAGCGAAGGGAAGTGATTCTCCCAAGTGTGGCAGATGGTGGCGGCAGACAGCACCCGGCAGACTGAGAGCTGAGGACAGTAGGCATTAGGGTTGGCGCTCTGGAGCCCCATGGACATGGGTTCAAATCCCATCTCCCACTCACCAGCTGGGTGCCTTGGTCAGGCAGCCTAACCTCGCTGGACCTCCCGTCACCTCATCTGTAATACAGGGTCGTCCTCACTCTGCCTCCCTCAGGGGGTTGCTGTGATAGCTGCAGCAGGTGGTGCTGGGGAAGCCGCATAGTTTCTGGCACCTTCATTTTGTGCTCAGTAAGTGGTGATCGTGGTGCTGGAATCTGGGCCTTTCCCAGCCAGGCAGTGGGTTCAGAGTGACTGAGGCCACCCCACGTGCAGAACCCGGGACTGGACAGATGCTGCTTAATGAACTGGCCCGAAAGAAGAGCATTAGGGCAAGAAGGTGAGGTTCTACCTGGGGAGAATCACTGCCCCTCTGACTTTATCCCCTTCTCTGCCCAACTCACAAAGCAACAACCACAGTGATCTCCTCCCAGCCTCAGGACCTTTGCACTTGCTGTTCCCTCTGCTTCTGCTTCTCGCTGCTTTAACTACGTTCTTCCCTTCATTTCATTCAGGTCTCAGCTTAGACATCCTCCCAGTATTACCCACCCCAGCCAATCACCCTCTGACGCCCTGAATTTGTCCCCTTAAAATTCACGTGTTGAAACCCTAACCCCCAGTACCTCAGAATGTGACTATATTTGGAGATAGTGCCTCCAAAGAGGTAAGAAAATTAAAATGAGGCTGTTAAATGGCCCTAACCCAATCTGACCAGTGTCCTTTTAAGAAGAGGAGATTAGGACACAGAGAGACACCAGGGTATGTACATACAGAGAAAAGTCCTTTTGAGGACACAGCAAGATGGTGGTCCTCTGCAAGCCAAGGAGAGAGGGCTCAAAGAAACCAAGTCTGCCAGCACTTTGATCTGGGATTTCCAGCCTCCAGAACTGTGAGAAAAATTTCTGTTGCTTCAGCCCCCACCGTGGTATTGTGTTATGGCAGCCTGAGCAAACTAATACACCCACTGATCCTGCTTTATTTTTCTGTATAGCACTTATCAGCCCTGACATGATTTACATATGTATTTTCTTATTGTCTGTCCCCTCCCCACCCCATACACTACAATAGGAGCTCCACGAGGTGAGGACTTAGCCTGTTCTGTTCCCTGCTCTATCTCCAGACCACAGGACAGCACCTGGTGCATAGTAGATCCTCAGTAAATAAAGAAGTTGGAGCCAGATATCCCTGAGCTCCAAGTGTCTCATCTGTAAAATTGACCTAATAATCATGCCGGACTCAGAAAGGGGTGTGAAGCTATGGTGAATAAGTGTAGACAAATCGCCTAACACAGTGCCTAGCACATAGTGTACACTCCAGAAATAAGATCTGTAATTGTTGCTGTGGCTATCTTAACAGTAGTAAGGTCATTCATTCATTCATTCATTCCCGCCCCAAACCCACACTGGGAATACAGAAAAATCAGACTTGGCTTTTGACCTAGAGACGTTTGAGGTTTAGTGGGGGAGACAGACCAGGGGATCAGTAACTAAGGGTCACGGGCTTCACAGAAAAGGGGATGTTGCCTGATGTGTACGAGGCTAATGCCCATGCTCTGTGTGGCTGGTGCAGAGCTAAGGAGTTTGGATCAAGACTTAAGGACCCTGTAAAGCCTGGGAAGGGTTTCTCGGGCAAAGAGGGGTGGGGGGACCCAACCAGTTTTGTGCTACTGAGGATCGCTCTGGGGCAGAGTGGTGAGTGGGCTGGAAGAGACTGGCTTGAGAATAGAGAGGCTGTTGGTGCATACAGCTGGGGCACTGGGGGGCTCGGCTAAGAGGACCAGGGCAGGACCCAGTGGTCAGGACGGGCCCCAGGTCAGCTTAGAAGAAGCAGCCAGGTCCGTGGGCTTGACATGGAAACGTCTGAGCTTCGCAGTGGGTTTCCCCTCCCAGGCAGAGCAGGGCTGACGGGTAGGGCTTGGTGGCTGTGGAGTCAGAGAGCTGAGGAGGGTCAATCAAGGCATCATTTTCACAATTCACAAAAACATCAGGAAGGAACATTCTGTCAACCAGAACCAGGGCAGAAAACCGACAGGACTAGAGAAGTTTCCTCCCACCTGAAGGCCAAAGGGAAACACATTTGTTTCCATGACACACTTAGGTTTTCAGGAGACCATGTGATTGTTTTTGCACTGGAAAGCCGTGAATGGAAAATTCCACCTGCCGTTCCTCCTCCAGGCGCTAAACAATAGAGGAAGTTTCTGTCCCCAGTTTACTGGTGCCTGAAATTCTACCATTGGAGCTTCATTCCTATGGCTTGAGGCTTTGTCCTTTATTAAAATGCAAACAACTGCATGGAAGTCATGTCTTCAACACAGACTTATTTTCATTAATTCAACAAATATTTATTGACTTCTTGGTCTAAACCAGGCAGTACCTAGAGGCTGGAAATAAAGGGATTAATTAAGACTTGTCCAGTTTTTTACCTTTGTTAAAAAATGATTATAAAAAGACAATTTAGGTGATACAAACTTTATTTAACACTTCATGAAGCAGGCAGTCTCTGTTCCCAAGGGTCCAAAGAACTGCAAAATAGGGCAGAAGGCAGGAAGCTTTTATAGGATCAAGATTAAGGAATAAGAAAAAGAAAAAATAGAAAATGAATAAGGAACAAGAAAATGAATGTATAGCCCAGAGATGGCTTGGCATTTAAGGCTTGGCTGACTGAACATCCTGCATTTCTGGTCAAGGAAAGCACTTACAGGCACATGAAAGTTTTCTGAGTTTCTGTTTGCTGACCTGGCACCCTGGTTTGCAACAGCTCCATCTTAGAGTGAAAATTTATTTCAGCACCTTCAAGAAACTAGCAAACTCTGTATGAGGGCTGGGGTGGAGGACCATAGGAACTCTGACCGTAATGGAGCGGTGAATGATGGTGGTGGGAGCCCCCAGCAGAGGTGACCCATTTCATAATTGCAAAAGGTGGAGCTTGAGCTGCAATCTAACGGATGAAGCGCGGGTGGGGGGTGGTTGAGAATCCCGCCAGGAGGGCACAGCCAGGGCAAATGAATGGGGTCATGAGCCAGTATGGTGGGGTACGGGGACTACATCCACTCATCAGGCTTGGACATAAGGTAGGACATGGCAGGTGGGACCGGAGTGGCAGGGATTGGATGCTACTTTCATTTCACGGGGTAGCCTCTGTCCCAGCGCTTTGCTGCCTCCCCAGCTTCCCCCTCACCTCCTCCCACCAAGCCCACCAGACTCTCCTTTGTGGAACTGCCTTCTGCCCCTCTCAGTCACGTGGTCTGGATGACCCACCCCCCCCAGCCCCAGGGGTGGAGCCTGATTGGCTTAAGGAGTCAGCCTACTCCCATCCTGCTGGTGCCTGATTGGTTCAGGAAAGGGCATGTGGCCAGCTCAGGCCAATGAAAGGCCAGATGTTTGCCGGGGTTTCTGGGAAAGGGATCTTCCCCTCTCCTTCAAGGTTGGTAGCTCCCAGATACAGCTGCACTCTTCTTCTGGCTCCATAGAGAGAGGTGTTGGAGGCCAGGGATGAAGGTGGGCAGAGAGGCAAGAATGTCAGAGAAATGAGGTCTGGGTAGACCCACTGCTGCTGTTCTCAGCTGAGCCAGCAAATTCCCATTTGTTCAGCCCATTTGTTGTTACTTTCGATTGAAAAGTTCCTCACTGGTGCAGGGCATTTCTGGGGGAGAGCACTGGGTGGAGCTGGAAAAGGAGCAGCCAGCGGTGCCTGGACCTGGATGGGGTGGGGTTGGCCAAATCCTTTTCCTGTGGATTCCGCCTCCACATACAGTTCTTATCATGAGGGAAGATCTTTCCCCAGGAAACATCTCCTGACACTGGCGGGACACCTGGATGCAAGTCCTGGGCGGACAGCCCGGCATTAGGGGTCCTGGGCTCTATCCTAACCCAGCCCCCTGTCTGATTGTAAGGCCCAGTGGAATCATGCACCTTTCTGGTCTTCCATTGGTGATCCATCCACCAGCCCCCAGACTGAGCTCCCCACGGGCAGGGGTGATGACCAAGCCGGCCCTGCAGCCCCAGAACCGAGGACAGAACAGGTGTCAGTGGGGCTGTTGACCTATCAATGCAGGAACTGTACCTTCCTGCACTAACCTCCCATGGTCAGGACCATGTGTGATGCTGACAGGGACTAGCTGCTATTCCTCTGTCCACCCCAAGAGAGCCTCCTGAAGACCCTGGCCCCAAGTTAGAGTAGCAGGAAAAGATTTACCATTTGGGGTGCATGGCGGAGGCCTCATCTCACACAGAATCTCTAGTGCTGTTGAAGGCTCACTGAACCACAATTACACTGCAGGGTAAGAAAAAAAAATATCCCCCCAAAGCTCAACTCTTTACTTTCCAACCACGGCTGATCTGGACAGTCATGCTCTCCTCAGTCAGCTCATCACAAGCAATGATGAAGAGGCCCATGCTTAGACATAAGACTCAAAGAATAAAATATATCAATGGGGTCCAGCCCAGGTTTATTCCTTAAAAACAGCAAAGCCACTGCCATGCTGTGCTGGCTGGCATGGGCTGCATCTCACAGTGCAGGACACATGTCTGCATTCACAGACAGGATCAGGGAAGGAAGGCAGAGGGACTCACCTTCTCCCATGGAGATATGATACAACCTGAGGGCACTGAAGGGTGGATCAAGGGCTCAAAAGGATCCTATGTATGTGTGGGATGTGTGTATGTGGTGTGTAGTTCTTGTGTGAGATGTAAGAGTGGGTCAGCAGTGAAAGTGGGGAAGGAAAAGGAGGAAATGGTGGATGATTATATGAATTCCAAGCTAAAGTTTTGAACTTCACCCTGTGGGCAGTGTACCCCACCACACATACACACACCCCAAAGGAATCTGGCGGTGTGCCCAGCAGTCAAGAAGCCATATGATAGTCATAGAGCATCCTTCCTCTGTGCCAATTTTACTCCAAAAACATGGAAAATGTCCATTATTTTGTATTTCATGTTGAAACAATCATGGATATATGATAGAAGACAAAATATGCATGGATTTGAAATATTAAATTGGAGAATTTAAAGAACCTGTGAACTTGTGGCCAGGGTCTAGATGAAGCACTGTCTGGATGCAGATCTTTAGGGAACTTGGGTGTCCCCATGTCCTGATGCCATTAGCAGGAAGCTCCCCATTTCTCCTTCCTTTTTAAAAAAATTTTTATTTAAATTCAATTTAATTGACATATACTATATTATAAGTTTCAGGGGTAGAATTTAGTTATTTATCAGTTGCATATAATGCATATAACATGCTCATTACCTCAAGTGCCTTCCTTAATGCCCATCACCCCATTACCGCATCCCCCCACCCACCTCCCCGCCATCAATCCTGTTTGTTTCCTGGAGTTAAGAGTCTCTAATGATTTGCCTCCCTCTCTGTTTTCATCTTATTTTATTTTTTCCTTCCCTTCCTAAACTTGAGGCTTTTCCAAGAGTGGGGGTGCTCTGTCCGTGGTGCTGAAACAGGATAAAACCATCTCAACAGGTGAGTTCAGACCTTAATGTTTCTATTCTGTCTCCATCTCTTGGAAAGGTATGAAAGATGTAGGCTCAGAGAAGACCCCCAAGAAGCTAAGCACCCCTAAGAGCCAGGAGTAAATATTCCTTATTATTTCCTCTTCAGTTCAGGAGACAGAATCCTCAGGGCAAGATAGGGCTAGAGGGTAGCGAGGGTTGCTGGAGGAACAAGATTATAATTACTATGTATGACATTCACAGATTTCAGAAAAAGCATTTTCTTGAGTTTGGAGACTTTTTCTGCTTCTTAAAAACCATTCAGGGTCCTTGGAGAAGGAAAACAGCCTCAAAAGCCTCCCTTTGTAGGCACCTGGTTGGCTCAGTCAGTTAAGCATCTGCCTTTAGCTCAGGTCATGATCCCGGGATCCTGGGATTGAGTCCCTCATTGGGGTCCCTGCTCTGCGGGGAACCTGCTTCTCCCTCTGCCCTTCCCCCCACTTGTACATGCTCTTTCTCTCTCTCAAAAATAAATAAATACAATCTTAAAAAAAAAAAGCCTCCCTTCATGAGAGAGAGAGAGAGAGAGAGAGAGTGTGTGTGTGTGTGTGTGTGTGTGTGTGTGTGTGTGTGTGTCTATACATGCAATAGATTCTGTGGGTGATATCTCTCATATTCAAAAAGCTATCATCTCATAATTCAATTACTGAAGAGGGAAACTCTAGGACAAATATTTAGCTGGCATTTTATCCCAGTTCAAAAATGTATGCATCCTAAGTTCTTCCATCTCCACCCACAGCTCTGTGGTCATAGCCACCTGGGCAAATCTGCTAAGAAGAGAAAGCTCTGGCATCCATGTGGAGGGGCTGTGCCCCTACTGAGGGTTACTGAGAGGAAATCCTGCAACGATTTCATAACCCCAGAGAGCTGGAAAGCCCATAGCTTGGCGCATCCGTCCATCTGGGCTTGCAGACATGGTCCATGGTTATACTTCCTGTCCAGCCCCTCAGGGCTGCAGGGAAGGTTTCTTCATCCCAGTCATGAAACTCCTCAGTTTATGGCTGCTCTGTCTCCCACTCCTGCTGTGTCGGAGGTCTGGTAAGGTCCAGTCTGAAGACATGGTGTTGGCCAACTTTGA
Source organism: Halichoerus grypus (assembly GCF_964656455.1). Lineage (NCBI taxonomy): Eukaryota > Metazoa > Chordata > Mammalia > Carnivora > Phocidae > Halichoerus > Halichoerus grypus. Next base: position 165,679,053 of record NC_135716.1, read on the forward strand.
TGACTGGTCAGAGCCTCAGCTTTAGACAGCTGGGTTGGAGTCTGGGCTCCACTTGCTCACTGTTTGGGAGATGTTACTTCACCTGCTGTGCCCCATTTGATATCAGTTGCCAACCCCAGCGAGAGCCCCAGGGTGGCTGCACACAGTCAGTGCCCCATCACTCCCTCTCCCATCGCTCTAATATCACACCCATTGCTTATACACATGACAGTCATTTGATCATGGTTCTCCATTGACATTTCTTTACAATTGATCTAGTGACATGAAGCTTGCCTTATTATTTTTTTAAGTAGGCCCCACACCCAGCGTGGTGCTCAAAGTGAAGCTTGAACTCACGACCCTGAGATCAAGACCTGCACTGAGATCAAGAGTAGGATGTTTAACCAACTGAGCAACCCAGGCACCCCTTAAGTATGCCTTATTATTATAATCAATTTAGCCACATTAGCACGTGAATTGTCCTTACTAACATAATTGCTGTTAGCCAGATAAGAATAATTTCTACTATAATCAACATAATAAAAATTTGTTAACTGCATTCCTTTGTGTAATCCAAGTTTCCATGCCTCTCCAGGCTTCTCTCAACTTGGACAAACCCACCTTCTCTTCTGCATGAACAAGCCCTCTTGTCTTCCTGTATCCAGTCAGTGGGAGGGATTCTCCAGGCCCTCCCCGAATAACACACTAATTTACAGATTTACAGCTACTTGCCCTGCTTCTGCTGCCACTTTATCTACTTTGTATAGAGAACTTACTCTGGGCCACGCATGGTACTAAAGCACTTTGACAAGATTATCCCTAAGAAAGAGACATTATTCTCATCCCCATTTTGAAGATGTGGAAACTGAAGTTTCGAACAGTTGAATGATTAGCGCAAAGTCCCCCTCCCCACTCCCTGCATTGAGTGGTGGAGCTAGCCTTTGCTCTCAGGTCTTTCTGATTCTAGAGCCCACACTTTCTTCTTGCATTTTGCACCACAGAATGAAGATAGCCATCCCCCTCCAGATGTTCCTTCTCCTCTTCTTTGTCTTCCTCTTCCTTTTCTCCCCTTTCCCATCACCCTCCTTTTCTTCCTGTCCATCCCCTTGTAAATCACCTCTTTCTCCCATTCCCTCCCTCAGCTCTTACCCACAGCCTAGCTCAGTTAAGGTCCCCTTGGACAGGCAGCCTGAGAGCTGACATTCCATGTCACTTGCTGGGACTGAAAGGGAGATATGGCTTCAGAGACACTCTCCCTTCTGGGGAAGAAGTTCAGGGTCTCTAGACTTAAACCTACCCTGGATCCCTGCCCTGACTCTAAAGTCACTTGGCTGAGAGATGACACACTGGTTTTCCCTTCACTCAGATGTGCACGCAGGGCAACCCTGAGCATCACCTCACTGCAGGGATGTGAGTGATGACAACACTGTTTGTGGAGTAATTTTCACACCGTTGTACCAAGGAGTATCTTTGGGCCTCACGTGACCCTCAGGAAATCCTGAGAAGGAGAGCATTAGGCCCCTTGAATGGGAAAACAGGGTCAGAGTGATTTTTGAAGCCAAAGGACTCTAGAGAGCCTTCATCTTCTCATTTACAGATAAGGAAGCTGAAACCAGAGAGCAGTGACCAGCGAGTGCGTGGCAGAACCAGCCCCCGATCCCAGGGCCCCTTGTTCCCAGGCTGCTGCCTACACAGAATGGCAGGCACGACCTGTGAGTCAGTCTGGGATGTGGGTTATTTTTTGTTTGGTTTTGTTTTTAGCTTCGGCACAGTTCCCAGCCTGCGTGCTCTTCTGAGAAGCTGGAGGGGTGGGGGCAGATTTGTCCGGATTCTGATCCAGGTCCGCCACAGCCTCAGGCTGTGTGACCTTGGGCAGACCCTCCTTTGCCCCCACAGGCCTTGGTTTTCTCATCCATGAAACCGCTCACAGAACCAGGGAGCCGAGTTTGCATCGCTGGCGTTCTGGATGTGCCCTGAGCATCCCATTCCCCCAGGGGTTTCAAAGCTGGACGCGGTCAACACAACTGCTTGCCTTGACCCCAACTGCTTCACTTCCCCGGCCATGACTTTAATTCCTCCTGCTGGAAACTTGGCTCCGTGCACTTGGGCTGAATAAGTTGATTTGTGGAAATTACCATTTCCTGGGGCTGCTCACATCGGAAGCAGCAGGTGGGTGCTCTGAGTGCTTTTGAATGAGCCCCCGAGTCCAGCTGGGACAAATCTATCCCTCTAAAGCGACATCTGCTGGAAGGTGGCATTGAATTATGTCACATGATAAAAGCATTTCACTCGGTTCCAGTAACCTTTATTTAACTGGAGGCGGGATCTCCCCTCGAGAGGCCCACTTCCCTGCCTGGGGACTTTTCCTGGCAGGAGAGGTCCTGGGAGCCCACTGTGTTAGAGAGGACAAAATGGATGAGGACAGCCGAGTGAGGGGCCTCGGAGTGAGGGCAGGGGGCAGGGATTGGCCCCCTGTTGGGAGAGGAGAGCCTGGCTGAGAGGGCCACACCGATGGGATGACTAGCTTTGCAGGGCCTGTCACCCAGTGTGGGCGCCCTGGAGATAGTTTGTTGTTCATCCATTCACTTTCTCACACACTCACTCAACAAACACTTGTTGGCCAGGCATGGGCCGAGGAATGTGCCAGGTGTAGGGGATACAGAGGTGAATAAGACCTGGATTTTACCTTCAAGGGATTCACAGTCTGACACAAAAGACAGACTCTGCCTCAAGAATTACAATAATAGACACCAGGGGGCAGGAGGAAGGAGCAGGAACTCCCGCTTGGCAGGTGTGGGGCATGTGTGGGGCAGGTGGGGCAGGTGTGAGGCAGATGGGAAAGGTGTAGGACAGGTAGGGCAGGCATGCACCTGAGGGTGGGTGCCCAAAAGCAGACCCCGAGACGAGTGCTCTGGTGCCTATAGTTTATCTGGGAGGTGAGCCCAGGTGAGGGCCTGGAGAGACTGAGCAGGGAAGAGAGAAAAGCCAACAACACATGGATCAATGAGTGAGTCACAGCAATGGGCAACTGGGACTCAGTCCTCCTGGGGATGCTCTGAGGACCATGTGGAAGATGATTCAGAACCATCCTCCTGGATGAGGGAAAATGGCATTTATCCCCTGACTCAGGGCATTAACTCCTCCTGTCCCCTGTACTTCTAGGTGGGACCTACTACACACACCTGTCACACAGAAAAGCAAGTTCTCCAGATGCTAGAGAAAGAAGAAAAGAAATGCAGGCATTTGATGGGGGGAGCTGTCAGCATGCCCCGAGTTGTCTGTAGTTATAGGAAAACTCAGAAAGTTGAGGGCAGATGGGGTAGGACATTAAAGCATCTGCTGTGGCATCTTAGAAAAGCTGACATTTGAGCTGGGTTGAAAAGTGAGTAGGAGTTTTCTAGCTGGAGTGGGCATGGGGAGTGGCTAATCCAGGCGGCTGGAACAGTATATGGATGACAGGGAAAGAAAGGAAAGTGGCTCAAAGGACCCAAGGATTTTGAGAAAAGAATTTATTTTAGAATTAATTAGGGGGGAGATTTGAGCAGTCTTTATGCAGGGAAACCTTAGATGGTAGAGTTGGAGGACCTGACAAGTGGAAGAGAGATTGAGAGAGAGAAAGAGAGAAAGAGTACTCATTAGGAACAGCCCCCCGCACAGGCAGAAAGGAATGGATCCAGAGGACAGGAAGAAATTGGCTTTCCACCAGGAGAGAAGAATTCTGTTCCTGAGCTGGTTCACAATAGGTTTAACTGTAGGAGAAAGGGGAGTACTCAGGGGAGTCAGTTACCTATTGAGAGTGAAGGAGTTAATGGTTGGTGGGAGAGGGCTTGGGGAGGGTGGAGGACTTGAACAGTCCTTGAAGGTGAGGGGAAAGGGAGCAGACTTCAGGAAGGTCAGAGGAAGGATGGACAATGATGGAGCCAGCTTACATTGGCTCTTACTCCTTGGCAGTGTTGCCAGGACTCACTGAGCGTGGTGTTCTCAGCAGCTTCCCAGCAGCTCAGAGCAGGAGTTGAGAAAGCAGATGGTTGCATTAGGAAATGGCTGGGGTTTGGCAGGGCAGGGGTGGCAAGAGGAGAATGCCGTCTGCCTGCAGGCACAGTATTTCTGGGGGCAGGAAGCCTTACTGGCTTCCTCTCTCTTTTCCTACCTTTGCACCAGGGAGAAGAATGAATGAGTGTAAGAGTTGAAAAGACCCCAGCTCAGAGTTAAGGGACCTGGGCTGTCATCCAAGCTCTGCTGCTCACTTTCTGTGTAACCCTGGGCAAGTCACTTCCCTTCTCTAAACCTATTAATTCAGGACTGCTCGACCTCAGCACTGCTGATATCTGGAGCCAGATAATTCCCTACTGGGGGAGCTGTCCTGTGCAGTATAGGATATTCAGCAGCATCCCTGGCCTCTACCCACTAAATGCCAGTAGCACACAGAGACACCCATTATGACAACCAAATGACCCCAGAGAAGCAAAAACTGCTCCAAGTTAAGAACCACTGTATTAATTGGAATAATTGTAAGAAGTAGACCTATCCAGCCAACCCAGGAGAAAAAGGGGTCTCATGAACAACACATAAAAGAATGAAAACTAAGGCAGAGGGGACCTTTGACAGCTGATTAGAGCAGCTTGGATATGAGTAGTTATTTATCACAACTTCTCTTCCATTTTCCCACCTATAAAATACATGGATCAGTGGCTGAGCTGGGTCTACAATCCAGGCACCCTGCTCCCAAGGTGCAGGCTCTTTCCACTCTACAAGCTTTGTGAAATCCCACCTTTGTGCAAGACATTCTGAGAAGATGCCACATCCTTGTCTTTGCACGTAACTGGACTGTTCCCAAGATGGATCTGAAAGAGCAGAGGTGAGGAGAAAGGTCAAGATGAGAAGAACAAGAGGGAGCCCAAATCTTCCAAGGACAGAGATGGAGGCTACAAAGGAGACCAGACATCAGGATGGAGAGTACTGAGTCAGGGTCCGCTCAGGAAACAGAGAACACACCAGTAAGTTGAACATGGAAAATTTAATGTAAAGAAGTGATCATTAATAAAAGGGGGTTAATTACTAAAGGGAGTAAAAGAGGACTCTAAAAAACACAGGAATAGCAAATGTAGGGGAAACTTACAACCCCTAGCCATGCCTGAGGTTGTGGCTGCAGCTGATCTGTAAGAGTGTCTGCTAGGTGAGGAGAGCATAGCCTGAGGAGGGTACGGTGGAGCTGGTCCCTGATGGCTGCTAGGCTGAATGTCGCTGGACAGCTCCCACACCGAATAAAAGAAAATAGGAGGTCCAACACCAGAAAGAAATGTGCCTTCCGATGCTGTCACCTTGCAGTATCCCTCCAGTGCCCTCTGTTGACAGATATTAACATTGCTCCAGGTGGTGAAGAAGAAATGTTTGTAGGGTCCAGCTCCAGTATCACTAAGCAGGGCAAAGAAGGGTAGACTCAGAGCTGAGAGACAATAAAGTGATAGTTGCCACAGTCCCTGCCTTTGGCTAATCAGCTTCCACATACACCTTCTACACACTTTTGAACGTCCATTCTCAACACAGCAACTCTGTGTTTCCACCTGACAAGACACAGTTGTCCTTTGTACAAATAAAGAAGCTCTTGCACTTGCCTCAAAACGAGATACATAGTTCCAACATCACTGTATCCATCGCTGGCTATGTGAATGACTCCTCAAATTCAGTACAGTCAGGCTATCTTGTTTATAAAGTTAACCTCGAATAACCTGTATATAAATAATAATGGAAAGGAGAGAGAAGAAAATGGTTAACATATAAATATAAATTTAAGAACATAACAGAGAAAAATATGCAAACCTACAATAGTCCTCACTTCTGTAATTGGTCACAAAGCCATTATTTCTATCTGTGGCTTCCTTCTTCCACTCCCCATTCCACATTTCCCCCACCCTCAACCAGAGCCTCATCTACTTGGGGTTTTTTTTACCAGGAAGAGTGAGCCAAACCTTTACTCCTGAATCACATGAGTCATCAACTATCCTGCTTTGCTGGGTTGCTGAAGTTTTCCACTAGCCTTTACAATTGGAAATGGAAGAACTAAGAGGTGTCCCAGAGAATCCTAAGTTCCAGATGAAGTCCTCTGGGCAATCAGGATCAGTCATTCCATCCAGTACAGTAACCCTTTTTACAGCTTCAATGTTTGTCTAGTGACACAAGGGCCTTAAATGACTAGATGGCAGTCTCATTCTTCCATTCATTGGAACCATCACTGTGTCCTCTCATATGCCCCCCCTTGGGAACAAAGGTCTCCAAGCCAGCAGAGCTCAAATTTGCTGAGACAAGAAGCAGAAATTCTGCTAGTGGGTGATTAAGAACAATAGTGAGAGGGGCTTGTGCCAGGTGTCATCTCTTGCTTCTCAGCTCCAAGTCCACCCTTGTGGTACCGGAACTTTTTTCCCTTGCAAGCAGGATGTTAATCTTTGTCCGTAGGTGGCACTGGTGGACACTCTAGCTGATTCCAGCATACTTTGCTTCTGGCTCCTGCAGCACTAGGTGTTTGTAGGGCACTCAGTGGAGCACATGCCTAGTGATATCAGCAGTATCCCCACAGCTGGCTTCCCAAAGGCAAGATTGTTGGGAGCCCTGGCTCCCTTCCAAGCATCTTCTCCATGATGTCCCCTATTCCCTGCCCTCCCCCCAACTCGGTGAGAAACTTCTTGAAGCCAGTACTCCAGCTGGCTTCCCAGAAAGTTCAACAGCAACCCCCATGAGCATCTTCTGAATTTAATCAGCTCCTCAGCAGTTCTCTGCCCACTAACCTTGATCATCTCTGGCCTGAACAACCTAGTGAACTTTTCTGCCAGCCAATAGGCTGCACCCACACCCTCTCCAATGTTCTATAGCTCAGTCATGGGGAGGATCCCCACCTCCCTTACATGATTCATTTCTTGCATACGCTCCTTCAATTAGTGGCATGTTTGAGAGTTCTCTTTTATTCCCCTCTATTTGATTTGATGTGGTTTCTGTCTCCTGATTGGACCTTGACTGACACAGAGCCACTCCCATTTCCACACCTTGATTACTGGACCCATGTATTCTAATAATGAGGGAAACAGCACTATACAATGGTGTCTGAGTCAAAGCATATATTACTAATATATGGGTTTGTCTTCCAACTGGCACAATAAGCTTTTCCACCTTAAAATAGCCATCCATTTCCAGATAATGAGTTACGTGGTAAAAAAAACAGTTAATTCCATAGCAATGAGCCCACTAAATCTCAGGCTGCATGGTACCTGATGTCCTATAGTTAGGTACTCAGTCTCTACCATAGTCCAGTAGCAAGCTAGAAGCTATTTCTCAGAGGGTTGGGGGGGGGGGGAGAGGAAGCATTATCTGCATAAGAAGGAATATATTTACTCTAAAATCCTAGAGTCTCCACTGTGGTACCCCTTTGGGAACTTGTCTGAGACTCTATACAACATTCCTATTTGCTATGAAACCTTTGAGAATCATTGGATCTACTGGATTATAAGGACCAAGTGGTAGAAGGAGTTATATTGAAGCCTTTATTTGCTGCAGAGCCTTCTTGTGCTATGGTCCACACTCAGAATTGACAGTCTTATGGGGATTTTGCCAATGGGTCAAAGTAGCACATATAAATGTGAAGTTTCTTCCAAAATCCAAAAAGCCTACAAAGTGTTGTCCTTCTTTTTTCGAGGTAGGTAATATAAGGTACAACAACTTGACTTTCACCTTGGAGGGGATATCTCAACCCTCAGAGACTTCACTGAGATCTCTGAGATTTTCTGGGATGTATTTCCCACTTCCTTGTTCACATGTGTTGTAGTTGCAACTTCCTATTCATCAGATGCAATCAGCTTGTCATCAGTGGAGTACACCAGTGTGAATGTCAAGATGATCACATTATCTGTGGACTATATAATGGCAGAAAGCAAGAGAATGGATTTAGCTCTGAATCAAGACTCTATTGGTATACTGTTAGTCCTTCCAGGTAAAAGTAAACTGTTTTTGGTGATCCTTCTCAATTGGTGTGGAGGAAATGTCAGTAGCTAGGTCAATGGCTACATACCAAGTGCTATACTAAGTTGCTTTACGAAGGACACCATATATGGGACAGCAACTGCGACTGGAGTCACCACCACGTGAGACATATGGTAATCTAGCCATTCTCCAAAGCCCATCCAACCTCTGCACAGGCCAAAGAGGCAAGCTAAATGAGAATGGGATAGGAATCATCACTTCTGGATATTGCAGCCTTCGTCAATATCTGAAATGTCCCCACAGATAGGGAAGTGCTTCTGGTTTACTATCATGGTAGACAGAGGAAGTTTCAGGAACCTCCATTTAGTGCTTGCTTCCATAATTGTCTTCACTTCATGAGCCAGAGATGCCAAGTGGGAATTCTTCAGGTTGCCAAGTATGTCTATTTCAATTATGTGTTCAGAAACTAGGGGGGTATGACCCACTGGATACACTTGGTCTAAATATCTATCACCTGAATACCTAAGTCATCACTTTGACTGGTAGGCCACAGTGTTATTTTGCACCCCCAAGAAGTATCATAAATTCAGAGCAGTGTCTAGTAATCTCCAAAGGCCTGGGTACCTTCTTTTCCCAAGTGTGGTCACTCTAGTAAATAGCCATGGGTCCTTCCAGTGAAGGTTTGGAAGAAGAATTTGTGGTACATACTTATAGCACTGCTGCAGGAAACATCTTCAGGAGGCCTGGCCTCCTCTTCAATTAAGAGGCTCTGATCTGAGAATTGGCTTAGATCTGGAGACTGAAGAGAGGCCACAACTCTCCAACATGGTGATTCAACTCAGGTCTTGACCACCAGTCCCAGAGTTTGGTTGGTTGGTTGGTGGGTGGGTGGGTGGGTGGGTTGGTTGGTTGGTTGGTGGGTGGGTGGGTGGTTGGGTTGGTTGGTTTTTCTGCTATATAGATCAAGCAATACTCTAGTAGGCTATCCATCTGTTTCCTTCCTAGAAACACACTGATCAATTAGTTACCACTAAAGATCCCTATGGACCAAGGCATTCTGATTGCTAGTACATCCCTGCTGCCCTTTGTGATAAATGCATTCTTCTTGTCTTTGGCTATTGAGTACTGACACCTAGCCTCTACCACTCCAGGATCCTATCAGCCCCGTAAAATCAGGGAGCCCATCTTAATAACAACATGCTCCTGACAATACCTGGGCTACAAAGCTGGACATTTACAGAATATGTTAAGGATGTAGGTTCTCATCTCACTAATATATTTCTCAATACCTTAGTTAGGAAAGTGTCTTCTGGGAATTTTCATGGAACATAGTTTGGGGGTGGCTGTGCAGGTCACACATGATAAATCCACTCCAACATACACTAGGCTTAAGCCTTTGGGTTCCCTCTTCCACATTATTCCATAGAAGCTCTGGCAGATATCTCCGTTCATTAAACAAAAGCCACCTTCAGATCCAAGTTTCAGTCAACCAACCAAGTAAACTGTTGGATCCACCTTCAGGTGCACAAGCTAACACATTAAATCCCAAATCCACATCCATGAATTCAAAATGATTTAGTATTATGTTCCACCCTTAGAATCAACTTCCATATATATTCCCAGTATTATGTCAAATCTTGCCATTAGTAAAAATCTTGCCATTCTTCTATTGCATAAACTATCTCCTCCTGGATCATAGTGCATACCTGACCTCTTGGAACATGCTGAGATTTGACCTTTGTTACGGATCTAACAGCAACAAAGGGTGCTTGTGGCATGTCTTGAGGAGAATGTTCATCCCCGTCAAGGCATCTGCCCCATGGAAAGTTATCATAGGGTTTTCAAACAAAAGAAAACTAGTCTCCTCAGATACAAGAGGGAAAATTCTTTCCACTGATAAAAGGAGGCTCAGAGTGATTCTCCATCTCATCTGAGTCCAACCAGATGTCTCTATCTCAAGTTGCAGGATCCCATTCTTTCCTAATTTGTGCCCAAACTCTTGTGTGAACAGATTGGTGATGCTGTAAACTTAACTGATGTTTAAATTCTGTGACCCACACATTTAAAATTTATGTTTGATTTTCAGCAATACCAGACCTGTGGCTACATGAAATAAGAGATTCTTTCAAGGATGCCATGGAAGTTCTGTGGTTCTCAAACCATGATTTGAGCTAAGAATTAAATGACCCGAACCTATCATTTTCTTTCTAGTAAGTGCTCCAGTACATTCAAGAATCCATCCCACGCCACAGTCCTTGCAGTCATAATTAATGATGTGATTGTCAGGTGCAGTAGTCACCTGGGCTCCCAAGACACTTGCTTCAGTTGGCATTGCCTCAAAATCCATCACAGGTGATAATATAATTATGATGCCACTATGCCGTGGATTACTAGCATCCCAGGTCCAATTGACAAGGAGCTCAGCACCATGCTCAAGCCCAAGCGCACAACAAAACCAATCAAAATCCTACATTTGAGAGTCTGCTTCCTGGGACTACCCCTACTTCGAATTCTATATCAATTATGACCCAGTCAGGAGACAGAATTCATAACCCATATTTTGAAAACTTCCACATGGAAATTTTAATATAAATAATTGTTAACTAGCAATAGGTAGTTAAGTAAAATCTAAGGGACCCCCAAAGCCTCAAGAAAGAAGCATCCAGAAGAAAGAATGTTCTGGGAGGGGGAGGAGAGAAGCAGCTATGTCTAGGCTGAGGGGGAGTGAATAACAAATGAACTAAAGACTGAGGAGAAGGTCTCCCCCAAGACTGACATTCAGACCTTTTTAGTGAGGGAGTGGTGACCACAAGAACATTCAGCCTCTAAGTAGCTAAGAAACTTGCCAGAGAGTGTGGGCTAGCACTGGTCTGTAGAAATGGAGAGTGGGGCCTGAGGGTACATCTAGAGCTGGGCCACAAGGGCCACTAAGGTCTTGGCTCCTATGCTGAGTTTTCTTTTTTTTTGGTTTCTGTTTTTAAAAAAAAGGAAGGAGGACCAGAACTTGGAAGGCAAGTAATCATCTTACAGTGTCCCTCTAGCACCCTCTACTGACAAAGTCTAGCATTGCTCCAGCTGACAAAAGACAACTGATTACAGGGTCCAGCTCCAGTATCACAAAGCAGGGCAAAGAAGGGCGTATTTGGAGCTCAGAGACAATAAATCAGTAATCACCATGGGGGCAAGGCAAGGGAGCAAAGCGTTTGTTAGGGAAAGCCGCTAGAGGAGCAGGGGCTTCTCTGCCTGTCGTGGGGGGAGGGGAGCAGGCAGGGACTGGAGCCCTGGAGAGAGAAATCTGTCCTCAGCTGTCTTCAGAAAGAGAATGCAGTCATATAAATACACACAGCTCGAGAAAGCCCCATTGTTCAGCTTTCAAATGAACAGAAAATAAAATTCCTGGACAGGTTCCCTCTTCCCACCTCTGGGAATAAGTAGGAAGTGAGATGAAATGCATTTCATTTTTCTCCAAGAGGCTTTCTCAACTCAGTGGCTCCCGCTGACTCAGGCCAGCCCCACCATCTGCAGATTCAATGACGCTTAAACACTCATTCAACAGCATTTTCTGCAGACCTACTAGGTGTCTGCCACTAAGCCTGGGAGGCTGTTTGACAGCTTCCACAAGCCAGTCTGCACCTGTCAGTGTTTGAGCCAGGCTTAGTGTGAGGAAGGCAGACTGATTCACAGACAAGATAAAATGCAAGTAGCTGATGTGGCTCAGGTTCAGATTGCCAGGATTTCTGTGATGATTAAGGAGCAGAGGCTTTGGAGTCAAGTGACACGGGTTCTAATCTTGTCTTGGTTCTTTTCTAGCTGTGTGACCTTAAACAATGTGCCTCACCTCTCTGAGCCTGTTTCCTCATATCAAATGGTCTTGGTAATATCTACCTCTCGGGATTGTTGGGAAGATTAGGGACAATGTCTACACTAAGTATAATGCAGGGACCTCCCAGCATAGATGCCCAGACTCATCAGACTAAAGCCCAAAACACACCCAAGGTTTCACCAGACTCAGAGAGTGGATGCATAGGCCAGTGGCCTGGCACACCTGAGCCATGCCAGCTCCAACGTCACTGAGGTGGGACTAATGGTGACCTACTTAGAATGGGCTCTTAGAGAGCACGTATTCCTCCTCCTCACCGGACAGATCAGAAGACTGAGCTCCAGAGAGGGCAGATGTTTGCTCAAGGCCACACGGCATACTGAAGGCTGAGCCAGCATTGGAACCTCACTCCATGGCATTGAACCATTTGACCATCTGGAAGACTAAAAATAATATGCTTAAGAGTATGGGCTTTGGAGGAAGACAGTTTGAGTCCTGGCTCTGCCCCTGTCATTCACTCTGCAAATCGTCACTGAGTGCCCGGCATGTGAGGCACTGTCTCAGCGCAGGGGACCCAGGGGGACCCGATGCACATGGCCCCTGCCCTCTCACAGCCTGGCGGGGGAGGCAGTGAATGACCAACCCATGAAGAGCCAGCTAGTCACCCACACGAGAAGGCCACCAGGGGCCTACACGGGGCAGGGCCCTGAGAGTGACAGAGACAGTGGGGCGGGAGGCCATCTCAGTGCATTCAGGGAGGGCCTCTCGAGGATGCGCCGTCTGAGCTGGACCTGGACACCCAGAAGGACCAGCCGAGCAGAGAGTGGCGAAGGGCATCCAGACAAAGAGCTCGGGTGGATGAGAAGAAATGAGGCCAGAGTGAGCAAAGAGCAGGCAGGAGGGACACGGGCGGAGGCAGGGCCGAGGCCACGTCGGGCGGGGCCTCGGAGGTCACGGCCAGGCGCTCAGCCGTTACTCACAGAGCAGGAGGTCACTGGAGGCTGAGTGATCTGGCTTACTCTTTCCAAACGGTCGCTGTGGCTGCTGCAGTTTGTGTGACACCTGGTGGCTCTGTGACTTTGGGCAAGTCACAGGCTCCCTGAGCCTCGATCTCTCCATCTGTAAAGTGGGGATGACAGTACCTACCTCACCGGCTTCGTTGGAAGCTGAGCCATGACAATCCACACGGAGCTCTTGGCAACGTGCCCCGGGCCTGGTGAGCGCCACATGAGCCGCGCTTTGCGACCTCACCCCGTCCACACCCCCGGGATGTAGCCCGGCCCACACCTGTGGGAACCGTGGCTCCCTGCCCCCCGTCCACACCTCCCGGCCTCCCCGGCCCTGGGAGCACCACGGCCCGTGGCTTTTTCTCCTCCCACGGCTCAGATGAGGCACGGAGGCCCGCGGAAGGTGAGGACGGCCTCTGTGCCCCCACGAGAAGGAGGCTCTCGGGCCCAGGCCACGGACGCCAGAGTCGCTGCTCTCTGCGCCGCATGGCAAAGCAGCTTCTGCCCCGGCACAGACACCAGGACTCCGGCCCGGCCCTCAGCCCCGGCGTGTCTGCTGGGCTCCGGGCCATCCGAGGCCAGCCAGGGCAGGTGGGTGGGGGCCCCAAGACAGGCCGCAGTGAGGGCCGTGCAGGCGGCTTTCACAGCCATCAGACCGTGGCTCGGTCTCCCCGGTGCCCAGGCCATGCAGCCCCTCCCAATCAGGGGCGGCCGCAGAGGTCATGAGGAGCACTAATGGCCTCAGCTCTGACGGCCCGATTTATGATGACACAAGAAGCAAATTCAGCTTCCGGCCCGAGGAGACAGCTGGCCCATCTGCACTTCTAGAAACCCTTTTTGTGGGCATCTGGGGGGTGGGGGCTTCTACCCCACACATGCAAGGCCCGCGGCCCCAGGCAGAGCCAGGCTGGGCCATCTGTCTTCTCGTGCCACCGGCCGCCTTGTGCGAGAGGCCACCCCTGCTGACACGTTTCAGAGCATTTGAAAATCGGTGCCCCGGCCACGGGTCAGCCATTTGGTGTTGCACCAAGGAACCCTCCGGCCTTCACCACCACCCAGACCGGCCATGGAGCAGAGCAGTGAGAGGCCCAGGCTTTGGGGTCAGCCTAACGTGAGGTCAAGCTGGAGCCCCAGCTCAGCCATACAATGGCTGTGACTCTGAGTGAGTGCAGTGCCTTCCTGGGCCTCCGTTTCCTCGTCCCCGGAATGAAGGGGCAGTATCCCTACTTCGAAGAGCTGTTGTATGGATTAAGAAGGAGGTAAGGGTGTTGAATGAAAGGTCATGCAGGCTGTGTTTATTAGCTGGGGACTTCAGTATCATGTGATGGCATGTACTGAGGGCCAGTCAGGTCACCACGGACTATTCTAGTTCTTTTAAACATTTTATCTCTAGACTTCCTGCAAGTAGGTATCGTTATGTTGATTTTCTAGATTAGGAAATTGAGCCAGGGGTGGTTCTGAACAGGTGCAAGGTCACCAGCTGGGGGCTATGCAGAGCTGCGGGTGGGACCTTGGTTCATTCTGGAGCTGGCCTTCCTCCTAATACACGGCCTGCCTTCCCAGTTCCTCTGAAAAGCCATGTAAGGCCAATGATCAGACAAACAGACCCACACTCTCTCCATCCTTCCCTCTCTCATACCAACATTTCTAGAGCACCAGCTACAAAGACCAGCCCTTGGCTGGTCAATGCATACAATAGGATGAATGCAGAAACACTTCCCACCCTTTAGGATCTCAGTACTCAATGGGGCAAAGAGTAAAGCTGCAACCACACTGCCCAGAACATATATGTATCAGCTAGCTTTTGCTGCATAACAAACAATTCTAAAACTTTGGCTTAAAAAAAAGAACAATTTATTATCTCTTTCAGTTCTGGGGTTGGTTGGGCAGCTTCTGCTAAGCTCAATCATGCAGCTATACTCACCTGAGAGGCCTGCCAGGCTGGAAGGCCCAAGATGGCCCCATTCGCGGGTCTGGTAGTTGGTATTGGCCTTTCATGGGTTGTGTTCTTCTGGTTCTTCCATGGGCCCTCAAATCTTCCAGCAGGCTAGATAGGCTTCCTTACATGGCAGAGTTCCAAGAGGACAAAAGCAAAAGCTGCATTGCCCCTTGAGGCTTAAGATCCAGAACTCACTTGACATCACTTCTGCCATCTTCTACCAGTCAAAGCAAGTCACATTCTATTGCTTGGCCAGCATCTGACATACACTTGTGACCATCAGGTAAGGCTTAGTAGTCAATTCAAACTGAGTGTGTGGGGGGGGGGCGCTCATATACCCTAGATAAGTGGGATCATAATAAATTCTTAATTCAGATTAAAAGATGTTAGATCCTGAAGTCATTGGAATGGGTTGTATTCTCTTGCCAATGGAGAAACTGAGGCACAGGAGTCAGCCAGTGTGAGAACAGAATCAGTACATCAAGGAGCCAGTTTCCATATGAAGAAACGGAGGCCCAGAAGCACGATTTGTCTTGCCCAAGATGACACAAGTTTATGACAGAGCCAGGAGTGACTAGGATCCCTACCAGCTAGCCCACTCCTCCTCCACTCCACCCCTAGCAGAAGCCCGAGGCTGGGAATGGCTGGGATGACCACAGACAGGGTGTGTCTGTCTCTGTTGTGTGTTTGTAAACAGAGCCCTTTCAGCATGCCTGGTACCATACAAGGCACTTAATCATGACCTCTTCTGATCCTACCAGGGTCTTACTCCATTTTACAGAGAGGGAGCTGACTTACCCAGGGTCTCACAGCTGGTGAGGCCCATCCACCTGATCCCAAAGCCTGAGCCTCCCATGCTGTCCCCAGAAGAGCTCAACCCAGATCCAGGCCCCTGCGGGGTGAGAGGCAGCTCTGTGGACCTTTAGGGGTCTCAGGATGAAGCCCACTACCTGAGAAGCTGCTTCCAGAGGCCTGGGTGGAGGCAGCAATAGACAGAGTTCTCTAGAACCTGCCCCTGCAAGAAGGCCCCTGAGCGATGCTCTGATCCATACCTGACCATTATATGAATGGAAAAACCAAGGCCTAACTGGACCCAGGCCTCTGCCTCCCAGCCCAGAGCCCTCCCACTGCACTAGGAACCTGGGGGCAGGCGAGCAGGCCCCACTCAGGCTGGTCACACACACACAAGGCTGCTCTGTGGCATTCAGAGAGCACATTTATTTACAAAGCGCTTTACAAACATCAGCTTATGCCTCCCCACAGCCCCCTGCGAGGTAGGTCAGTAGTCATATCTACAGTTTACAGATGGGGAAATTGAGGCACGGAATGGGGGTGTGGCCTGCCCCATTTTAAAGAGATTTTCCCACCCACCCATCAAAAAATCATAAAATTAACAAAAAAGAATTGTTCCTCCATCCCAAAATACATGTTCTTCCTCTGAACTGTAGAAGTTGCAAGCACCCCGATCTAGTAGGGCCCTGTCCCCAGGGGGCAGCCTGACCAGGAGCCACAGAGACCTCAACCCCAAGGGCTGTTGTTCAACCTTGCAGATTGTCACTGGCCTAGGCTGAGCAGGACCCACCAGTGAGGCCTGAAAGGTACAGGAAGAAGGGCTGAGGTACCTTCATTCTGTAGACATTGGGTCAGGCAGGGAAGGGGCCCCCATGGAGAACAGGGCAAGGGAAGGGCAGATCTGGGTTCAAGGAAGCTCAGAGCACACATCAAAGAAGTAATAGTGGGAGGGACCATAAGCAAAATATCCCCGGAGCTGGGGGGGGGGGTGCAGCAGGGTGGAGGAGGGGACCATAGTCCCCTCTGGGGAGGACCAGTCTGATGTGCCCAGTCTCCCCAGGACCCTCAGGGGCCAGGCCAGGTGGGATTCCAGATGCCAAGCCCCAACGCACCCTCTAGCTGTGTCAGAGGAAGCCACGCTGGGTGGAAACCTTGGCCAGCTGCAGGCTCTGCAGGGGCTCACTCATCTCTGCCAAGGGCTGGGACAGAGTCTGGGGCTTGAGCCTGGAGTCAAGGAGCTTGAGCCTGGGTCCTCCCAAGCTGGTAGCCCTGAGCCCCTGTCACTCCACCAGGCAGTGCCAGACTCACAGTGCAGACTTGCAGGACCCTGTGGAGGGGGGCTGGGCTGCAGCCACTAAGCTCCTCTGTGGCCCACAGCTTGCCCATCATCGGACACGTTGAGAGGCCCTGCCCACAGCAGAAGGGGGCACCAAGATGGCCCAGGGCCCACTCTAGTGCTTTCCCCGTGGGAGCTGTAGTGGAGCAGAGTCGGGGCCCAGGTCTTCCTCGTCCATGCTGGGCCTGGCCCTGAGTGCACAATGCGTGCCCCAGGCCAGGGGCCCCGCTATCTTGACTCCAGACCCTCCAGGTACTCCAGCGCCACATCATAGCAAAAGTGGTACTGATCCTAGGGAGAGGGAGAGAAGGAATCATGAGCCTGGTCCCTCTCTGGTACTGGGGAAGGGGAGAATGAGGGGCCAGAGGGCAAGCATGAGCCCTGGCCCATCTTTGGGGGGAAGGGGCAAATGGGTTTAACTGTCTTGGCACCACCGGATCAGAACCCAAAGCCCAATGGGAGGAACCAGGTAGAGGACAGTGGTGTGGAGGGACCTGGCCGGGCATGGACTGGCAAGTTGGAAGTGGCTGGGCAGAAGGACAGGGCCTCTCACCAGGGTTTCCACCATATTGGGCTTGTAGTTCCTAAGCGTTTTGGCAGCAAAGAAAACATCCACCAGGTTGTGGCAGCGGATCATCTCCAGGACTGTGGCACACGCGCAGAAGGTGCCACTGCGGCCGCCCCCGTTTCTAAATGAGACACACAGAAGGTTTGGGGTGGGGCTCAAGACAGGGAAGCCTGGGGCCAGAACACCAAAGTGACTGGCAGGACCAGGGAACCAAAAGGGAGGAGGGTCAGGGCCTGCGAGCCCAGAGGAGAGGGGCGGAGCCAGAGTACCCCAGAAAGGAGGGGCCAGGGAACCCCCGAAAGGCAAGGGGTGGGGCTTAGGGAACCCAGGAGGGAGGGGTCTGGGAGCTCAGAAGGGCGGGGCTTAGGGAACCCAGGAGGGAGGGGTCTGAGAGCTCAGAAGGGCGGGGCTTAGGGAACCCAGGAGGGAGGGGTCTGGGAGCTCAGACGCTAAGACTGGCATCCAAAAGCTGTAGGCAACTAGGGAGGTAGCCTCCAGGAGAAAGACAGCAGGGTCTGAGGGAAAGGAGGCCAGACACACTCCAAGAGAAAGCCACAGAGACAAAGATGGAGACGGAGGAGGGCAGCAGAGCAGCAAGCAAACCCCAGAGAGCAGGATGGAAAATGAACATTGTGAGCACCAGTCACCCCCAGCAACACAGACACATGGTGAAAACACACACGTACACACCCACACTTCAAGGCAAACCAGCAGCCAAACACACAGAGACGCTTCCTATCCTGTCCTTTCCCTCCTCTGTTCCCTGCAACATCGGGATGTGGGGTTCCCCTGGGGAGATGGGGGATGGACTAGGCCCTCAGCCCCCATTTGAGGGGTCTCTCCCACTAGAACCAAAGGCCACCAAGGGCCAGGCACTGCCTGACTCAGCTCCCTATCCCTATCCCCAGAATGCCTAGCCTGGCACTGCAAGGGTCGGTGAGCGCTGAGAGCATGAGAAAGTGGGGGTCAAAGGAGCGACTGCACCCAGACAGGAGTGAATACATGAATTTATGAACAGGGCATGTGAAGGGACGAATGACAAAAGTTGCACGCGTGCATGCATGAACAAAGACTGGAATTCTTTTGGCTTAAAATGTGCTACTGTCTCACGGAGTGAACAATTCTGACAGGACTCTAATTAAATTGGCAAAGTCAGACATCACACAGAGGGTGCTGGGCAGTTGCCCAGGGTTGAGTCCACACCCTGGAAACAGACTGGGTTCCTCCAGGGAAGATGGGGCCACCCGGAAGCCCCGGGGGGTTTAGTGGCAGCCTTGAGGCCTCCCCCCTCAGCCCCGTGTCTCCCGGCCCCTCCCCCACGCCAGCAGGGCCCACACTCACAGGCAGTGCACGACAGTGCGCCCGTCCCCACTCTCGGCCTGCCACTTGTCCACCTCGGCCAGCAGGTGCAGGAAGGCCTTCTTGGAGTCAGGCGTGTCCCGGTACGCAGACCAGCGCAGGAACTGGAAATGCCGCACCAGCAAGTGCCCCTCCTGCAGCTGAGGGCACAAGCGGCCAGCCAAGGGTGGGGGGGAGGGACGGACATGAGCCCTGGGGTGACCTCAAGGGGGTCTCGTGAGGTTGCCCCCCAGCCACCACTCAGGTTCTCACCACAGGGCGCCCAGGTCACTCACCCGAGAGATGTTCTGCACCCGGAAGACACGGGCCACCAAGTCTTCATCCACGGAGCCTGACACAAACTCCACCTCCATGAGGCCGTACTGTTGCCGCCCCGGCTCTGGCCAGTACTGCAGGCAAGGCTAGGGACACAGACACGGAGGGGAGCGCTGAGCCGAGCCAGGCGGGGGCAGCTGCCGCTCCTGCCCACCCTGAACCTCCACCCTGGCTCTGGGGCTCCCACACATCCTGACCCACTCACTCCCAGTCCACCTGCAGAGGTCCCCCAGCTTCAGCAGAGACAAACCCTTCATAGGTGCACGGGGACAATCCTGACTGAGCAGCTCCAAAGCCACACCTAACACGCTCACACGCGCACGCACACACCCCTGCATGAGGCCGCCTTCTTCCAGGGATAGGCCTCAGACCACCCCCACCCACCCCATCACCGCCCCCTCCCGGTCTTCTCTCTCACTGCCTTGCTCGCCAGCATCAGCTCACACAGGTGGGGTGTCCCTGAAGCTGCAACACAGCTCAGAACCCCCACTCCTGCCTAGGGCCCTACCATGGAGTCAGGGTCCCACGTGCAGCCTCCCCTCCAGGCCAGACTGGAGACAGCGGAGGGATGAAGGGAGTGTCTCCCCCTCCACACACACACACACACACACACACACACACACAGACACATGTCCTCCAGGCCAGTAGTCCAGAGCCCCAGCTTCTAGCCTCAGTTCTGCCTGAAGTCCAGGCGAGGCTCTTCCCTCCTCTGGGCCCCATTTCTCCATTTGTGAAACAGTCCCCAAGCTCCTCCCAGATGACTCCATGCTCCATCGGCTTCCCTCTCTGACCACGCCCACAAAGAGGGCACTACCTTCCTCTTTTTGCCTGGGGTCCCAGCCACTCCTTGTGTTTGGGCCTTTGCACATGCTGCTCCCTCTCCATGGAACACCCATCCCCCCTCTCTTCACCTGCTCAGCTCTACCCTCCCTACACAGCCCAGCTCAGATACTGCCTCCTCCAGAAGCCTTCCCTGATACGCTCTCCCCAGGCTTCTCTGCAGGGAAACCAGTGCCAGCTCCATGACAGCTCCTTCCCGGTGTGCTGCCATTGTCGGGGGTTTGCACCCTGAGTCCCCCTGGACCACGAGATCCGAGAGGGGCGGTGTGTTGCTTCCTCCGTCTCCCCACTGCCTACTGCAGGCCTGGCAGGGAGTGGCCAGTGGAGAAAGGTGGCTGAATGACATCTGTGTGAGCCTCCCTCTAGGTCCTTCCCCTCCGCCTTAGCAAGGGCAGGTTCTTCCCACGTGAGATTCCCCCCAGATCCGTGCCAGGGACAAGAGCCCATTACACTGCAGTCCTTGGTCATGTAGACCACGTGCCTGCCTCGTAAAGAGCCCCATTAGCAAGTCTTCTCAGCCTTTCAGAGACTGTCAGGCTCATTTTAGAGCAACTCTTCCCGGCCGCCTAGGACACGGACGTGCAGAGAGGCCCAGACCTAGGGGGTATGACCACGCGGGGCTGGAAGGCTGAACATCTGTACTTCCTGGCAGTGCCAGCTTTGGGGACCCCAAAAGAAAACCGGGGCAGCCCCCACGCGAAGCTCACCAAGCCAGCGTCTAGACCCACCTCAGCCGCAATTTCATCGTCTTCATCCCTGCCACGCACTTAGCACCTACTGTGTGCTGGGCAGGAAAGAAACTGAGGCTCAAAGAGGCAAATGAACTTACCCAAGATCAGTCAGAAAATAAGGGGGCTGGAGTTTTGCCCAACCTCAAAGGCCCCCACGGTGGGCAGTTGAGTCCACCCACAGGCTCTGGAAGAAGGCAGCCTGGGGGAGGGGCACAGCTCTGCCACTTCCCAGCTCTCTGGGTCTTAATCTTTTCACCCGAAGCCCGTAAGTGCAAAGCAGAGTCCTGGGCATACAGCAGACACTCAATATAAAGCAGCTATTTCCCTCCAATCTGACAGCCGCATTCTACAGAGGAGGAAAGCAAGGCTCTGGGAGGAAGCGGGACCCATCTAAGGTCACAGCTGGGATCCAACCCTGGGCTTTGGGGACATGCCCTGGAGCACACGAGGCCCCAGGCAGCAGAGGCCTCACCCAGGCAGTGTTGGACTGGTGCAGCTGGTTGAGCATGACAATGGAGGTGCACCCGTAGTCGTAGACGAGCCGCCAGAAGTCCGGCGTGGTGCTCTGCAGCGGGTGCAAGGTCACGATGAAGGCCGCGCTCCGCGTGTAGCTCTGCAGGGAAACCAGGACTCAGCCAGGCCTGCTCACCACCTGACAGGGCCGGAGCCCCCCGCCACAGGCCGTCCTCCCGCTCTGCCCACCCTGAGCTAGACAGCTCTCCCCTCGGGGCCAGGCTGCCTCCGGGGGTCCATTTCAGAGCTTGGCTGGCACACTGAGGCCTGAGTGTTAGGGTGAGCCCCCCAACCCCCAGGCCCCTGGTGTCCAAGCCCATGGCCCCTGGAACGAAATACGAAACGTTCCCAAATGCGTGGTGACGGGAACATGGGCAGGGTAGTCAGAGGCTGGCCAAGCCTGCTCCCTGCCTCAGGGCCTTAGCACCTGCTATTCCTGTTGCCTAGAACAAATTTCCAAATGTTTACACAGTTCTCCCCCTCACTTCCTTCTGCTCTTTGACAGTCACCTCCTCAAAGGGGCCTTCCTTACCACCTCATCAAAAATAGCTATATACATACACTCCAAAGCCCACATTATATAGTTCTCCTGCCCGGTAGCTTTCTGTAGAAATTACCAGCGTCTCACATGCCACTGTATCTTTGTGTACTGACTGCCCCAACCCATCACCCACATACAAGGTTCAGGAGAGCAGAGATTTGGGGGTATGGGGGGTATGGTCTGTGCCCGGCACATTGTAGGGGTTCAATAAATATCTGTGAATAAATACATCTCTAAGTCCCTTCCAACCCCATGGAGGGAGGGTCTGAGAGCCCAACCCAGGGCCCCAGACAAGTGACAGGCGCTGACCCTGCTCCTGGTCCACCTGCAGAGTAACCCCAGCTTCCCCCCTTGGCTCTGCCCCCCGGCTCCTGAGCCGTCCCAGGTACTGCTGGCTGAGGGGGTCCCCGAGCCCAGGGCTGCCCGAGCCCTCACGTCCGTCAGGGCCGCATTGATGTAGTTGTTAGGGTCCCCGTCGGCGGAGATGAGGAAGGGCAGGCAACGGTCGGGCGGCAGGACGTCCATGCTGCGGTTCCTGTCCCGGTTCCGGGGCAGCAGGGCGATGCTGCACTCTTCCACATCCAGAGGCGGTGTGACCGAGTTCAGCGTCTACAGGGAGTGGAGGGAGCAATGGGGTCGGGGGGGAGGGGTGAGTGTGGACCTCCAGTGTTCGCTGGGCCTCTTCACGGCCCCATGAAGGACACTGAGCTGGGCTGTCAACCCCATTTCATGGGTGGAGAACTGAGGTCCAGAGAGAAGGGGGCGAGGACAGGGACCCCAGGCTGGCTCCCGGTCTCCAGACCACACAGGCTCTGAACAGAGCTCTGGAGATCGAGTCTGCCTCCTCGCTCCCTGTGTAACCTTAGACAAGCTACTGTATCTCTCAGCATTATTGTTCTCAACTGGAAGGTGGGATAATAATACGCCTGCCTCAAGGGGCTATTGGGAGGCTTGAGTGAGATACTGCCAAGGTCCGAGCACTGCGCCTGGCAGATGCAAGGCTCCCTAGATAAAAGGCACAGTGAGGATCAGGTGCTTTCAGGCAGACAAGCCCTGAAGCCCCATATCTTCCACAAAGCGGCCTGCGGGGACCTGGCGGAGGCGGTCAGCCCTGTCGGAAGAGAACACAAGTCCAGGGCACCTGTCACACAGCAAGCCTGGGACTCTGGGTTATCTCCTCCACCTCATGCCTCCTACGGCCTGATCCATGGGGTCTCCGCTTCTTTCTCTTGTCCTTGAGGATCCCTAACAGTGAACCCCAGTCTCTCATGATCCCCAGCAGGGCTCCAAGAAGCAGAGGTGGCATTTCCTATGATACCATCCGAGCAGGCTCTCCAGGGTCAGGCGTCTAGAAGGGGCCAGCCCGCTGAACCCTGGCAGGAACCTGGAGTGTAGAGGACATCTGGGGCCTCTGCCTGCCCACGGACCACTCTGGGACTTCTCAGGAGAACCGGCCTTCCCCCATCTCTGTCATTTGACATGCGGACAGTGGCTCCAACCTCAGAACCAGGCCTGGGCCAGTCCATGTGTTCCTACTCTCTGGCCCAGGGACTGGCTGAGGGATGGCACAGGAGAATCTGGTCTAGGACTTCCACTGGGACTGTAGGGAGTCATTTTTCCTGTCTCCTGACAGTAGGGATGACATGAGCCTGGCACTGCTAGGGGCCAGGGTACGGGTCTGAGAAAGAAGCCGAAAACAGAGGACAGCGGAACCAAAAATGGACGGAGACTACGTCCTGGCATCATCATTTAAGCCCCTGGATCCAGCCATAACTGAAGCTGCACCATCCTTGGACTTTTCAGTTTCAAGAGTCATTGAGCCGGATTTTTGTCACTTGTAACCAAAAGAATCCTGATGAATACAAACACTACGAGGGCAATATTGACTTTCTTTCCTGGGTAAGAAAAACCAAAGCTTGGGGAGGTGATGTGAGTGCTCAAGGCTACTCACAGCTCTTCACTGAGCCAGAACTTGAACCTGGGCTCCCTTGATTCAAAGCATAGGCTCTTGCCACTTGGAGGGACCACCTCCTCCACTGTCTCCAAGTCCTCCCCAGTAGCCCTACTGTCCCTCCTATAGCACTGAGGAATTCCCAATACACACACACAAACACACACACACACACTCACAAACCACACACACACACCTAGACACACACACTCCTGCCCCACCTGGAACTCTTCCCGCAGCTGGGAGGAATTACTCTGAGGATCAATGCGGATCATCTCCTTGTAGGTGGCCTTGAACTCGCTGACAGGGATGGTGGTTTCCCCACACAGGCAGGCCTCCAGGATTGCATCGTGAATGAAGATGTACTGCTCCTGGAATAGGAGGAGAGAATATGAGGAACCAGGAGGGGACTAGAACCTAGAGATTTGGGGGAGATGGCAGCAGGAAGCAAGCCCAAAGTTGAGGCAGGGATGCTAGAGTCCAACTAGGTATTAGTACAGGTTGGACCAACCCTACCTGAAACAACCTTCACAGATATGTTCACTTACCTCATGTTTCATCCCTCTAATACCCTGTAAGAAGCTCTGAAGGTGAAGGGAGAGCCCAGGGTCACACATCTAATGAGGATACAAACACCAGTAGATCCTACCTGCAAAACCTATGACCTTGGCCCCTTGGCTGTTTGACCTCACCCAACTGAACACAGTGGAGCTGACTTTGGGAAGACCCTCAGAGGTTGGCAGGCCAAGCTCAGGGATCTCAGCTCTAAGATCCTCTGACACCCCTCTGACACATTCCGCCAGCTTTGAGTTCCTCCATGAGGGACCCAAGTCCCAGAGCGGGGGCAGGGAGGGAGGGCTGCGTCCCCTACCTCTGTCTGGATCATGTTGACGCGCCGGGAGCAGAGGGTCTTCACGCAGTTGTAAATGTCCACGACGCCCTCACACTCCGCCATGTCCAGCATCACATCCAGAACAATGTAGCAGCCTGTGCGGCCAGTGCCCGCGCTGGGGAGAGAGCAGCCAAGGGCCCCGTCAGAGCCTGGGGAGGGAGCCCAGCGCCAAGAAGAAGGGAAGAGGGGGCCTGGGGTGCCTGGCCATGTCTACACCACATGGGCTGGGGGACAGAGAGATACCCCACCCCAGTGGCGAGGAGGAGCCGGGGAGAAATCTGCAGCAGGAGCTGTGGAAATGTGATGCAAGACCGAGCTGGGGACGGGCCTCGGGAAGAAGAGGAGGGCAAGGGTAGCAACTGAGATGGGCAGAGGACAAAGGTGATGCCCAGAGCTTAAACTAAGAATGTTCTTGCCTCCTGGGTAGCCCCAAATCCACACAGCCTTCAAAGCCCCACACACTCATACCTGCTCACACACTCAGGGGAGCCTCCCCAACCCTCCCAGCAGATGTCATTCTTCTGAGCTCCCAGAGGAATCCGGCAGGCTCTTGTCAAACACTCTTCCTGCCACATGTAGCTGTCTCCCCGACCGGACTGGGAGCTCATCCAGAGCTGGGCTGTGTCGGACCCATCTCTGGGATACTCAGGCTCAGCCCCAGGGTGAGCAGAGTCAGGGGGCAGAGAGAGGACAAAGATGACTCCAAGATTTCAAGCTTGAAAATGGTGGTGTCAAAGCACTGGCAAGAATGCGTAGTAGCGGGTCTCCTACCCGCCCCTGCCGGCGGCTGAAATCAGTACGACCACTTTGGAGGACTGGCAGGCTCTACCAAAGCTGAATGTTTGCCTGGCAGAACTTCCACCCCTACGTACGTACCCCCCAGAAACTTCACATGCGTACTCTGGCCCACACACATGCCTTAGAACGTTCTTAGCAGCTCTAACCGTAATAGCTCAAAATGACACAACCCAAATACCTATCAGTAGCAGAATGGATAAACACATTGTGGTTTACTCATCCAGCGGGACAGGATATAATATGGATGAATCCTATGAACATAAGGTGGAGGGAAAGAAGTCACACACCAAAGAGCACACGCTGTGTGATTCCATTTATACAAAGTTCAATAACACACAAAATGAATTCACGCTTTAGAAGTCAGGATGGAGGCTGCTCTGGGAGTGAGGAGGTGGGTACAGACTGGAAGGGGGCTCAAGGGCACTTCTGGATGCTGTTAATGTTCTATTTCTTGATCTGAACAGTGCTGGTTATTTCACAGGTGTGTTTAATTTATGAAAACGGATAAAGTTCTATATATACTTATTCTGTGTGCACTTTGCTTTAAGTATGTTATACCTCAATGAAATCTTATTTTAAAGACAGTATCTTAGGGACGCCTGGGTGGCTCAGTCGGTGGTGCATCTGCCTTCGGCTCAGGTCACGATCCTGGGGTCCTGGGATCGAGCCCCGCATCGGGCTCCCTGCTCAGTGGGGAGCCTGCTTCTCCCTCTGCCTCTGCTGCTCATGCTCTCTCTCGCTCTCAAATAAATAAATAAAATCTCTATTAAAAAATAAAAAATAAAGACAGTATCTTAAAGAAGCCTAAAGAAACCTGAGAAGTGGTGTGAGGGGAGCGGGCGAGGGAGGTAGGGGGTCTGCCACGTGGCATTTGGGAAGCTGAGAGGAATCCAAGCAGAGGAGCCAGGACCAGATACAGAGGCCGAGGACCTGTGGGCCCGGGGGAGTCGGTGAGACCCCAGGGTCAGAGGGGAAGCTCCCCAGGAGGACAGTGGGGGCAGGAACAGGACAGGGCCCTTCAGAGGCAAGAGAAAGCTGTGGAGCCGGAGAGGAAGCAGAGCAGAGGAAGGGCAAACGGGGGGTGGGGGGGGCCACAGGAGCCAACGAAGGCAGAACTTGGAAGAGAAAGGAGTGATGCTCAGGAGCTGCACAGGGCATGAAGGCCCCGCAGTGAGGAAAGCCCTCAGGATTCAGAGAAGAGAAAGCAAAGTCCTTCCCAGCACCTGGGCCAAGCCCAGCATGCAGGTGTGCAATGGGCACTGGCTGAACGGAAGCAAATGGAACCCAACCTGCCTGATGCCTCGCCAACCCCTCTCCCCCACTGCCTCCAGGGCCTCCACAGGTCTCGGGCAGCACACCAGGGCGCCAACCTCAGAGCCACAGTTTGAAGGGCCCTTGGGGGTCAGTCTCTCCTGTCCTCTGTCTGTGAGTAGGATGAACCCAAGCCTCCTCTCCTTCAGGGACCCAGAACCAACCCCACGCCCAGTCGTCTCGTCCTTGGGATCGAGGCCTCACCTGCAGTGGATGACAACGGGCCCAGCATCAGGCGGGGTAGAGGCCTTCACGCGCCGGATGAAGGCCAGCAGCCCTGTGGCGTGGTAGGGGACGCCGTGCTCCGGCCAGGCGGTGAAGTGGAACTGGCGGACCTCGTGCCGGGCAGAGTAGCCTCTCTGGCGAGACAGAGTCACTGCTGGCTCCCCTTAGTCACCTGCCGGTTGCTCACTGCTGGATCTCAATCAGTTAACCCCAATCGTGAACCAAGGTGTGGGTATTACTGACTCATGGGAGCAGCAAGAAAACCAGGGCCCAAAGAGGAGGGACTGCGGGTCCGAGGTTAGACGAGACAGACACTACACAGGAGTGGGGCCGGGGCCGCCCGCCGACCCCCCGCCTCTGCCTGCACGGGGCTGTGCGACCCGACACGTCACTGTGACTCTCTGGTCTTAGCCTAGAGGGGGCAATTGTCTCCTTTGAGGATTTTTACAGAGGATCACAGACAGGAGGACTCGGCCAGTCACCGGCCACGTGGCCTCGTGCGTGGCGCCGCCCCTCCACCTCACTTTCTTTATTTGTACAACGGGACTAACGGAAACACCTAATCCCGGCGCTTCCCGGGGCTTAACCAACACAGGCTCCGCACGATGCCCAGCGCCGAGCAGGACCAGCACCACCAGCCGCTGCCTTCAACTCTACCCTCTCAACGTCCTCCTGGGGTCGCCGGCCAAGGCGGTCCCTGTGCGGTCCCCCCACAGCGCTCCCTGCAGTGACGGAGCACCTGCCTTGCTGGGGAGGACAGCCGAGCCCTCCTCACTGCTCCTGCTCCTGCCCTGGGAGGTGGGGAGGTGGACTCTGCCCCGCCTCCTCAGGCACCCCTGCAGGGACCAAGGTAACAGGAGACTCACCCGCTCGAGGGCGAAGGTGCGCACGACATACTCAGCTAGAGTCTCCGTCTTCACCAGCGTGATCTTGATGTCCCCGTACATGTCCGAGTCCTCCGGCCAGTACCGTGAGCATTTCACCTGGGGTCCCCACAGGCGGGCTCAGTGGGCTCTTTGCTGCCCCTCCCCCGGCCCGCCTTACCCCCTCACCCCAAGGCCCTGCTTACCCTGCCCACCTCCACCAGCTTGGTGATCATGACAATGCTGGAACAGTGCTCCTGCCACACCATGCGCCAGAAGTCGTAGACCATCTCGGGCTTCGGCCCTGGGGCGCAGAGGGTGCTCATCCCTGAGGCAAGGTCTCCACCCAGGGCCAGCGCACCTGCTGCCCAGCACCCCCACCCCAGGCCAGGAGGCTCCTGAGCCCCAGTGAAGGCGTCATGCTCACCCCGTGCATACCCCACCCAATGCCAACTCGTGCCTGGGGGGCCCCAGGGGTGGGTAGGATCAGAGAGGGCCTGGCTGGCCGGAGACCCCAATCATCCCGACTGAAACCCAGGAGGCAGAGCCGGAGGGCTAGATCCTCAGTCTACAGCCCAAGTCTCCCAGAGGAATGGACAAACGAACGGTTGGGGGCAAAGACAGCCAGAGGGACCCAGGCAGCCCCCAGAGCCAGAGGCACCATACACACTTGGCAGGACTGAGCTTGCCTACCCTTCTGCATGCACCACCTCAGAGACAGACAGACGGCCAAGGGAACTACAGATGCACTGAGCACATCGGGGAGACACAAACACAAAGACGGGCAGAGGCTGGCGGCCAGAAGCCGCAGCCAGACAGTGGGACTTGGGCAGAGAGACAGCAGGGAGGCAGACAGGGAGCCAAGCAGGTCAGAGGGAAGGCAGCAGGGCAGACGGCACTCGGCGCACGGGCGCAGGCAGAGGTGCAGGTACCTTGAGCGGCTATGAAGTGGTTTGACCTGTGGTAACCCTGGAATGGGAAAAGAGGCTGCAGTGAGACCCCAGGAGCGGCCCCTCGCTCCCTCCGATCTCACGTCCTCTGCCCCCCTCTCCCAGGTGCAGCACAGTCACCCACGGCCAGCTGCCTGCCCTCTTCCCTGGGACCTCCTAACCGGGGGAGGGGGGGACCTGTCCTCCAGTAAGGACAGAAGAGCAGCTGGGACACCAGTGTCTTGGGTCCAAACCCATCTTTGCTGTGTGACCCCACAGAGGACATAACTCCAATATGGGCCTAAAGGGTCTCCCCACCCATAGACTGGGGGGATTAGCCACAGTCACCTTACGGCCCAGCTGTGTGGATACAAATGAAGTACACGGTGATCCTGCCCAGGTTACCAGGGGGTCCCTGGACCCCAGGCTGGGTCTCATCAGCCATCCCAGCCCCCTCGGGGCAACCAGGGGGGCAGTGCCCCCTCCCCACTACATGTCACCCAGAGCTTGGGGGACCCAGGGGCCCAGATGAAGGCTTCAGGTCGGAAGCAAGCGAACACATGGGTTACTCATGGCCCTCAGATAAAATGGTTTTTAAATAATAATCATTTTTGAGATTATGATCTCAATTATGATCCCTATTATGATCACATACTGTGCTAAGCACTTTACCTACATGATCTCCCACAAAAGAGAGGGCAAGAGCTACTTCATCCTCCATCCGCAGAGCCCTCAGGCTGCAAAGAGGACCCAGCCAGCCCCAACTCCCACCCCGGGGCCACAGCCAGCCCTGCCACCCTGCCCTCACACTGACACCCAGGGCACCCCTACGGGCACCACGGGAGGGGTAAATGTGCAGCAGCGCTGACACAAGAGAGAACAATCAAGTTCACACCCGCAACCCAGCTCCCCGCGCCTCGGTCAGACTGCCAGGGTTCAAGTCCCAGCTCTACCTCTCGCTAGCCATGAGCCCACGGGCAGAGCCCTTCATTTCTCTAGGCCTCGATTTTCACATCTACAAAATGGGAACGATTACGGTATTTACCTCCTTGGGCTGCTGTGAGGAGTCAACAAAGTAACATACCGTCAAGGGTCTGTCGCCACGGCCAGCACAGAGTCGGCACTTGGTCAATGGTACCTATTATAACTGCTACTACTTTCAAGTTCAAAGAGTAGCCCCGAAGATTCCAACTGTCAAGAATGGCTGTCAAGAATTCCTTGGGCAGAGGGTGGTTTCCTCCAGGGGTTAAGAATCTGCGCTGGGGGGCGCCTGGGTGGCTCAGTTGGTTAAGCGACTGCCTTCGGCTCGGGTCATGATCCTGGAGTCCCGGGATCGAGTCCCACATCAGGCTCCCTGCTCAGCAGGGAGTCTGCTTCTCCCTCTGACCCTCCTCCCTCTCATGTGCTCTCTCTCTCTCATTCTCTCTCTCGCAAATAAATAAAATCTTAAAAAAAAAAAAAAAGAGAATCTGCGCTGGGGAGTCAGGTGGATGTGGGTTCCTATCGCAGCTCTACAGAGCAGCTAAGTGACTCCGGCCACGTTATAAAAGGGCACTCCTTGGTCTTTAATGTACACCCGCAGCTCCTAGGGATCTTGTTAAAAGGGAGAGTCAGACTCAGAAGGTCTGGCATGGAGCCCAGGATTGCGCCTTTCCAACCAGCTCCTGGGGGGACCAGTGCTGGATCTCAAAACACACTGGAGTGGCCAGACTCTCAGCCTCCCGAGCCTCTGCTCCCTTCTGCAATGTGGGGGTAACAGTGAGACACACACAGCTCAGAGATTCTGCTGTGTACCTGCATACCATGCCCAAAACCCAGTTCCAGTTACCAACAGTGAAGAGCGTCCCAGAGGCACTGGGCCCTCACTGGCAGAACTGCTCCGAGCTGGCCTAACCCCCGGCCACTGCCTCTGCCTCAGGTCCTCAGCTGAGCTGCTGGGCAAATAGGGTCCCAGGGGAAGGCCCAGCAAAGGCGAGGCCAGGGCAGCCCTCCCACCTCCAGCACTGGTCAAGCGGGGAACAGGCTACCCCACCTAGAACCAGCTGGCCTGAGAATCCCACATGAGAGCAAGCGTCTCTTCGGATTCATCCAGCCCTGTCTCTCCGGTGCCTGGCCCAGTGCCAGCACCCAAGCTAGTCAGCAAATACAGTCCACAGCAAAACGAGTTTTCAACAGATCACCCTCCCAATCTGCATATTAATGTCTTCATGCATAGGTGCATTCTTGCACAATAAGAGAACACTACAATGGAAAGTGTAAAATGATCAGGTGTGAAAGGAAGGCAAGCAGATCAATCACCTCGAGCACACCCACTTTAGAGCGTCTGAGAGCGCACTGGTCCTCACCGCCCAGGCATTGCCATGTTCTGGGCACATCCCTACACCTGCTTGGAGCCTCTGCCTGGGTGGCGCTCGGGGACCAACCACCTGCATCATGGACAAGCACCCCAGGGCCTCCTGGTGCTCCCCCACAGGGAGAGAACCAGAGTCTAGTATGAGGGTCAAGGGCTCACGTGGGGCTTGAGGCCCAGCTCCATGCAGCCATGAGCAAGTCACTGAAATTTCCTAAGGCTCGGTCATCTCGTGCCAAATGTCGGTCCCTACTGCTCAGAGTATGGGAAAGATGAAATGATGTGCCTAACGTGTTGGCACAGAGCCAGGCGCCCAGCCAATGATACTCTTGTTAACTGGCATTTGACGATGCATTAAAGCCAAGTCTTCTATGGCCACTGAAGAGTGTTGACAAGGAACCAAGTGCGCTGTATGGAGATTGACGTGGAGATTGACATAAAGAAATGTACCTGTATTCATCACCTCCTCATGGGGGCGCCACCACTGAGTATATCCACCCATTTCATGGGCCCATTACTCCATTTAAATTTGGGAACTTTACAAACTGTTGAAGCACACTCACAATAAGAAGGGGGGGTGATGTCTGGGAGCACATTTGGGATAACTGGTCATCTCCAGCAGCTGTGACTGTGGGGACCTTTCACTTCGTATATACAGAAATGTGTATATTTCTGCATTGTCTTTAAGTTTGATAATGAACTGTATTTTTGCAATCTTTAAAAAACAAGAAGTATTTTTTAAAGGAGATAGAAAGATACCCACAAAATAGCAAACAATCCCATCCATCAGGCATCAGATATTATAAAAATAATATTCAGTTCACCCTTGAACAACATGGGGGTTTGGGGCGCTGACCTCCTGGGGAAGTTGAAAATCCACGCATAACTTTTGGCTCCCCGAAAACTTAACTACTAATAGCCTGGTTGACTGGAAGCCTTACTGAGAACATGAACAGTCAAGTAACACATATTTTGTATGTTATATGGTATTATATACTGTATTCTCATAACAAAGTGAGCTAGAGAAACAAAATATTAATAAAACCATAAGGAAGAGAAAATACATTTATAATTTATAAATAAAATATAAATAAAAATATAAACATAAAAATAAATAAATTTAATAAAATAAATTTAATAAAATAAAAATAATTTATTTTTAAAAAATCCACAAGAAAGGGGACCAGTGCAGTTCAAACTCATGCTGTTTGAAGGTCGAATGTGTATTAAAAACCAAATTAAAGGATCACTAGATGAATAGGACTTTTTAAAAATATTCCTAGAAGGCCCAGGGATAGCACAATTTTTAGAAAAAGAATACCCAAACTGCTCCCCCAAAATAAAACATTCAAAGTAGGACTAAATTGAGGGCAAAGTAATTAGGGTTGAGTTTCAAGCAAACTGACCACAAGGGGACTTGAACACCAGAGAAACTAGTTTTAAGGGGACTGGCGGGGCCATCCTCGCTTCCTTCAAGACGCTGACCCCCCAGCAGCAGCGATGGGGCACCCACAGAGCAGCTTCCCCCCTCCCAGCCCTCCCAGGGCCCCACAGAAGGTACGGCTAGTGGGACTCACTGGACGTGGGGAGCTGGGGCACAAAGGTGACAGAAGGTGGCGGCCAGTGAAGGGGGCCTGTGGAAGCATCCCAACCCTGATGCCCCATCTCAGGGCAGTGGAGGAGGGGATGGAATTGTTTACAATAGGGGTAGTGTCGGATCTGCAGCCCCGGGCGGCCCCTGGCCAGGCCGCTGAAATGGACAGTTGGCATTGGGCGCACGAGTGGAGGGGAAGGAGGACAGAGACAGAGAGAGGAAGACAGCCAGAGACCATGAAAGAGTCTGAGCTACAGCTGGTGAGAAGGCAGAGGAGGAGGAGGAGACGGGGAGAGAGATACTTACTTCACGGTTTATCCGAATCTTAATGATGCCAGTGAGGGAACAGTACAAAGCAAAAGAGACAGATATTAGGCCAGAGGCAGATGGAGGTGGACGGAGCACAGGAGTGGCCAGGATGGGCGATGTGAGGAGGGGAGGCAGAGCAGAGACGGGGGCAGGGCTGGGCCGGAGAGCGGGGAGTGGTATGAGCCTGCCGGGGGCCCATGGGGAAGCCAACCGGACACTGAGGAGACCCAGAAGAGGCCCCTGTCATTGAAGTCGCCCGAGTCTGAGAGGCCAGGCCCAGCCCGTACCCCAGTCAAGGGAGAGCATGGGAGGTGGGGGAGAAGGCAAGGAATTCTGGAAAATATGGGGTAGCATATTTTCTGGCCCCCAGGAGGTGAAGAAGAGGGAGAGGAGAGGTCTCCCACGTCACTGACTATCCCACCTCCCAGGTACACACCTTCCTCCTCCCTCACTCCTGCTGCTCCCTACTCCCACCCTTTCCTCTCCAGCCACCCAGAGCCGGCTCAAGCCCCGCCTCCATGCAGCCCACCGCGGCTAACCCTGGCCGTACCACTAACTTGCTGTGTGACGCTGGGAAAATCATTCCTCGTGTCTGGCCTGTGCTTTCCCAGCTCATCTGAAATGACTTTACTTGGAGATACGTTTATGTGTCTCCCCGACTAGAACCTGTACATTCAAGGAAAGCAGGGATGGTGCCTATGTTCACTGCTCTATCTCTGTTGCCCAGCATGATGCCTGGCACATGGTAGATGCTCGAGATAGATCTGATAAACAAATAAATGATTCTCTCCCGAACCTGGCTTGCTGTCAGGGTGGAGGAGTCTGCCCTGGGTCCCTGGGCCCTGTCCCATCTTGCCCTTGTCCACACCTGGGGAGCAGATTCATCACCTCTTCACACCTGAGCCCGGGCCTCCTGGCTGCCTGCCCTGTCCCTAGCCCCTTGCTCTGGTCCATCCGGACCCAGCTGCCGCACCGCATGGCAGGAGAGCCTTGTGGTTAGCAGCAAAGGCTTCGGAGACACAGACGGGCTGAGATCTGAGTCCCTTTTTGCCCACTCACTAGCTCTGTGACCTCGGACGAGTAGCTCCACCTCTTGGAGTCTGTCTCCTCACCTGCAAAGTGAGGTCGCGATACTAACTACCTCGTAGCATGATTTCAGGGATTATATAAAATGAAATCTTTGATATAAAGTGCTTAGCACAGCGCTTGGCACACAGTACCTGCTCAATAAACATGAGTTGTTATTCTTCAAGTGCCGCTCTGCTCACAGTCCAAACACTTGCAGCAACTCCCCTGGACCCCTAGGGAAAAGCCCCACCTCCTCGGCCTGCCACCTGAGGCCTTCGAAGTCCAGCCCCTGCCTGCCTGCAGCCTTCCTGTGAGTCATGTGAATCCCAGCTCCAAGCCTCTCAGTCCCTCAGTGAGAGGGGCTCCTTCCTCAACTCCAGGCCTAGCTGTCTGCCCACTCCCCTTCTTTCTGCTTCACGGAAGCCCCTCCTCTGTCCGCCCTGCAGGAAGTTTTCCTGATGGCTTTCGTCTGCCCTCCCCTCCTCTGAGCTCCCTGGCACTGACTGCAGGAGGTGGGGGCGCTGTGAACCCCCACGTATTCCCTGCCAGGTCGCTGGCCTGCCTGGGCAGTGCGCCTGGAGCGGGCGGGGCTGGGCCCGCAGAGATGAAGGCGAGGCACTCACGTCTATGTAGTTGGCGTTAATGTAGTCGGCATCGGGGCCTCCCATCATCGGGGGCAGTTTCACTCGGTGCCGATCATCTGGAAACACAAAGCAGGGGACCATGGGGTGGGCAGGGACTGAGCTGGGGAGCGCAGAGCTAGGGCAATGAGGGGAAGCTTCCAGAAGGCCAGAGGTACGGCACAGGCAGGAGAGCCAGGGAACCTCGAGGCTCAGGGCTGACCAGGAGGCTCTCAGCACCAGAGGGGGCAGGACAGGCCAGGGGTTAGAACCTGGGCTGCGGCACCAAAGGAGGCCCAAGATCATTTGCTACTCAGGCGAGTATCAGCTGTGTGACCTTGAGCAGGGAGCTTAACCTCCCAAGCCTCAGTTTCCTTATCTGTAAACTGGGGGTTATAATATGTCCCACATCACTGGGTTATTGAGAGAAGTAAGTAAAATAATAGGTGTAATAATCAGCACATGGCTCGGCATGTGGGAGGCCCTCAATAGTGGTCACTCCGGCTATTCTCCAACCCCACCCAGTTCCCTCCCACCCATGGCCCCAGACCCAGGCCTTTCCCCAGGACTCACAGGCAGGCGCAGGCTCTTGCCGGCTGCCCTTGACCTTGTCTTTCTTCTTTGTGGCATCCCAGCCTTCAAAGAAGCTCTGCCAGAAGGAAAAGTAAAAGGGTAGTCAGTGGGGCAGGGAAACCCCTCCCCTCATCAGACCCCATCCCCTAACAGGATGGTAGTGGGACCACAGATAAGGGCCAGATTCAGGGTTCAACTTGGAGCCTGAGATCAAGTCACCATATATCCCTTTATCAGCAAGAGACTAAGTTCAAAACCAAGCAGTGTGAGGGGAAGGAAGAGAGAAAAGTGGGGCAGGTGGCGGGGGGGGTCGAGTCAGAGTTCACAGACACTTCAGAATGAGGGTCAGGTTTAGGGTAAATCAAGGTTTGAGTTGGGAAGAAGGTAAAAGTGAAGGTCAAATTAAGATTAGAATAAGGTGGTGTCAGAGTCCAGATGGAGGGAGGATGAGATTTGAATCAGAGTTCCAATGGAATTTAGGATGAGAGTCAGGGTCCAAGTCAAGCCTGGGTGTTAGGTTAGAGGTCAGGGTCCCTCATGGTGGTCAGAGTCGTATTAGGGAGAGGATGAGGATCATGATCAGGGTCTAGATGGAGACTGAGAGAAGACTCAAGATCAGATTTCAAGTCAGAATCAGGAGGAGTGTGAGAAACCAGGTCAGTCTGAGATTGGAGTCAAGGTAAAAAAAAAAATTAGGTTGAGTTAGGGTCTGTCAGAGCAAAGGTCCATCCAGGGCGAGGCTGAGGGTTGCCCAGGGTCAGGGTCCACAGCCTGCAGGAGCCCGGCGAGGCCCTGGCGAGGGGTCCTGGCTGGCCTGGGGCCCCGCACCTCGTACTCCTGCTTGAAGCCATAGCCCTCGGCCGTCTTCATCTGGTTGATGTGCTGCAGGAGGTCGGCCACACGCACCGCAGGATGCAGTTGCCCCGTGTGATATGGGGAGCCCTTCCGGCCACAGGGACGCCGCGGTGAGCCCCCCAGCAGGCTGCTGGCCTCAGTGACCCCGGCACTGCGCTGGTCTCCTGCAGTCAGAGAGAGGAAAGGGGGTTCCTGACGCACACGGCCCCCCAGCCTGGGGCGTCCCAGACGGACTCGGGGTGGGGGAGGGGTGCATGGCCAACATGGAGGTTGTTCCCCGGGGCCAAGCAGCCTGGCTGGGCCCACCCAGTTCGCCCCTGGGCAAGTCCCTTCCCTTCTGCATCTGTTTTTCCATCTGTAATATGAGCAGGTTGGGTCACGGGGTCTCTGGGGGGCCCTTCCGGCCCAGCCCTTCTGGCCCTGCTGCGATCCTGGGGTCCCCTGACTCCATCCTGTTGCTCCCCAGCCTGGACCACCCCTCTGTGACTTCACCGCCCTGCCTGCAGGGGGCAGCGCTCAGCAGAGCCCAAGAGAGCCCCCCCTTCTCCCCCTCTTCCAGAGAACAATCTGGAACAATTGGCAACTCCCAGTAATTACCCCCATTCAAAGACAAGCAAATCCCGAAATTAGCTGCTGCCGCCACCCCCTCCACAGATTAACGGGAGGCACCTGAATAGCAGCATTTCTCCTGCACAAGCATTTCCATTGTCAGCCTGTGCGGCAGCCTCAGCCAATTGGGGAACAGGTCAGAGGTTCCCAGTGACACACACACACATACACACACACACACACACACACACACACGGGGAAAACTATCCCCTCCCTCCAGGCCCACCCGCTCCCCGCTCTTCTGGTCAGCATCCCCAAGGACATCCCACCCTGGTCCCCCAGATCAGGCCCTGGGACAGGGCAAAGTGCCCCACTCAGTCACACCCGCCTCTGGACACTCGCCCTCATACACTGAACACCCATTTCTCTCGTCCCGTCCTGGGTACGATGCAGGGGCTCAGTCAAGGCCAGCCCTCCCCACTTCTCACGGCTCTTCTCTGCCCTGGCAGGGGCAGGTGGGGAAACCCCCAGTGGGGCCCAGGTGCCAGCCCCCTCACTTCCCACCACCTCCAACACCCTTCTCCTTCTGCTTTTGCCTGGTGCACTCCTATCCATCCTTCAGATCTTAGCCGGAATCAGCCTTCTTAGGGAACCTTCTCCGGCACCTGGCCTCTGACTCCTACTCATGGCTGACAGACAAAATGAATTCACGACATCAGGACAGACTCCTGTGCTGCTCAACTCCCCCAGACTCCAAGCCCTGGCTCTTCAAATCAGGGGGATTTCTGTACCCTGCTTGGGTTCCCTGTGCCACAGTTTAAAAACCGCCTCCAGGCAGACAGGCAGTGTGATGAGGCAGCCCTCCTCATCTGTTTCTCTCCTCTGGGGAATCAGTCCTGAGCTACCATTCACCCAATGTCTGAAGACAATTCCTTCACATTTGCTCCAGATTTTCTAGTTACTTGCAGCTGGAGGGCAAGTCACGTGCCAGTTACACCACTGTGGTCAGATACCCCAAGCCCTTAATTCCTCAGATGGAGAAACTGAGGCCCAAAGAGAGACTTGCCTTATGCAGTGGTTGCGACAGTGCATTCCAGAAAACACAGATCACGGCAGATGACTAAGTGCTACTCCATTAAAAAGGAGAAGAGAAGGAGGATGAGGAGGGGTTCTCTGTTTTAAAGGAATCTGTGAAATTCTGGTTGAAACCAAAAGAAGTACGTTTTTTCCCTATAAGACCTCCCAGGGCTTCCTACTAATTAGTGTGCATTTTCAATCTCCAAGAGATGAGTAGAAACAGCAATGTTTCACCACCATCTCTCAACACGGACAGCTTTTTTGTTTGTTTCGGGAAACATCCTCAGGGGAACAGAAGGATGAGTGTGGTGATTAAGACACAGGCTCTGGAGTCAGACAGGCCTGAGATCAAATCCCAGCTCTGCACAGGACCCTGGGGATGTTACTTACTCTCCCTAAACCTCCCTCTTCATGTGTCAAGTGAAGACAAAAACTGTTACTCTCCCATATGATGATACAAATATTAAATAAGATAATGCACATAAAGCACCCAGGCCAGTGCCCGGCACATAGAGAGCACCTGCAAATGGGGCTGTGGACATAACTAGTCCCAGAAAGCCAGGGCAGTTGGCTGACCACAGGGTCAGCCTGGTCCTTCTCCACTGCAGGATCCTGGTTCAGGACCCGACAATTCTGAAGAGCATCTACAATAAATACACAAGGGCAAAGATTTCAAGACAAAGGATATCTGCTGATTCGACACACTGGGAGATAGAGAGGTCCTAGTGCTCTTCATGGAAGCCGTGCCGACAGCTCCCTGGAGGGCTCTCCAGGTGGAGAAAGGGACAAAGGAGGGTGTGGGGAGTCCAACAGCCCATCCCTGATGACCTGAAGGGTCAGTCCTGAGGCAGCCTCACAAGTACACACAGAATCAGCTTGCAATGGCTGAAGACAAGCAAAAAATCCCACCTCG
Organism: Halichoerus grypus; assembly: GCF_964656455.1. Taxonomy (NCBI): domain Eukaryota; kingdom Metazoa; phylum Chordata; class Mammalia; order Carnivora; family Phocidae; genus Halichoerus; species Halichoerus grypus. Next base: position 165,717,638 of record NC_135716.1, read on the forward strand.
TCAGGGTCCTGATGGGAAGCCAAAGCCAAATCTTGGGCTTCTGCCCGAGCCCAAGAGGGATAGAAGATGTTATACAAAGACCACCAGAAGGGGCGCCTGGGTGGCTCAGTTGGTTAAGTGTCTGCCTTTGGCTCGGGTCATGATCCTGGGGTCCTGGGATTGAGCCCTGCGTCGGGCTCCCTGCTTGGTGGGGACTCTGCTTCTCCCTCTCCCTCTGCCCCCCCCCCGCTACCCCCCATGCTCTCTCTCTCTCTAGCGCTCTCTTTCTCTCTCTCTCTCTCTCTCAAGTAAGTAAATAAAATCTTAAAAAAAACAAAAAACAAAACAAAGACCACCAGAAGACAACAGGGTGATGAGCAGTGATGTTGCCAAGAGGCTCTTCTACTTCCTGAGCCCAGAGAAGACAGGTCTCTACTCTCCTTGTGCATGAATTCCCCTGTGGGATGTGAGACACACACTCTCCCCCCCTACCCCACCCCCACCCCAAGAACCAGCTTGGAGGAAGAGAGGAAGGAAGGTGAGTGCCAGCCCTCAGCTTCAAGATTGCCACCCGGGGATTCTTCCAGGCTCTCCCCAGCTCCATCGTGATTGTGGGACATCTTCTACAAGTAACTGCCAGACAGCTGAGGTTCTGGGAGGGAGGGCTGAGGCCCAGGGGAAAAAAACACTGGGTCTGGAGTCAGAGAGACCCGAATTCAAATTCTGAGTCAAGTCACTTGACCTCTCTGGGCCTCAGTTTCCCCATCTGAAAATGAAAATCTTCAGACCCTCCTCAAAGATGGGCCCTTTCCCCGATTCCCACCCACCTCAGACGAAGACAGGCTCCCAGTTATATGATCTAGGAGCACTCCAGACTTTTCCTTCCCTAATGCAATTAGGAAATAACTTTAAAGAAACATAGCTTGTAATAATAGCTAATACTATCTTACATATCAAGTACTTTCATATGCCTGGCATGATTCTTAGGTCACTTAATCCTTAGACTATTCCTATGATGTAAGCATTACTGTCATCCCCTATCCAAATGAGGAAACCAAGGCCCACAAGGGGTGAGTTACTTAGTCATTAAGCAGCAGCACCAGGATTCAAACCCAGGCCCATTTGACTCTGGGGCCCTGTTGTCTACCCTACTTTCCCTGTCTTTTTCTTCCTGATAAAAGAGAGTGTGTGGTGAGGAAAAGAACCTAGCACTTATTTGACAAACCATTCGGCGGGCAGAACCCACTGGCACCCACAGAGGTCAAGAGCTCCAGATGGACAGGGCTCAGAAGGGATTGAGGGTTTTCACAGGCTGGATTTCAGACACAGCGGGGGGCCCATTCCCACATGCTGGGAACATCCCAGCCGCCTTCCTCACGGCCAGCCTGCCTCCATTTGCTCAGCGTGATAAGTCCCCGTTGTAAAAGACTGAGGATGCAGCCAAGGCAGCCTGGCTTTCTGTTCCCCACCACCCAAATCTGGGTGCCTCTGTTTGGAAAGCAACGAAGGAAGTGGAGGCTGGGGGCATAGGGCGTGGGGAGAGAGAAAAGGGGCGGACCCACGGCCCCAGTCTCCTGACCACACCTCCGCCGTAGTCTGCGGCGTGCCCATGGTTACTCCTCACCAGCAGCCACGTCTTGTCCAGCCCAGCCCAAACCCTACCACCTCCGCCCACAGGCACTTCTTCTCGAAACTCCTACAGCACTAATTGCTTCCACCATCCCCATGGCAATTAGCCTGAGGCTGACTTCCCTAGGCCAGGTCTCCCCAGCTGTCAGCGAGCGGGCTGGGGGCGGAGCCCGCGCATCCTGCCTCTCTGGGGCTCTCCAGAGGACTCGGCAGCAAGGCAGGCGCCCACCCTGCCCCCACCTCCCACTCTCCCCGCCGACCACTGGAGTTTTCTGCCCAATCATACCTCTCCGTGTGCTCCCTCACCCGTGCATGCCCTTCCTTTCCCATCTCTGCCTGTCCAAATCCTGCCCATGCCTCGCTGGAGGCAGCTCTTTGCAACTCAGAAAGACCTGCATTTAAATCCTGGCTCTGCCACTTTCTGCCTGTTTGACAAGTGACTTCCCCTCTCTGATCCTCTCTGTTTTCTCTCTGCTTCCTCATTTGTAAGATGAGTTGATAATAGCTACCATGCTGGGCGGGGGTGAAAATTTAATGAGGGAGATCACAAAGACAACATGATAAATAAGGGCATGTCAGTGAATTTTAAAACCTAAATGAAACGGACAAATTCCTAGACAAATAACTACAAGTGGCTTGAAAAAAAAAAAATAGAAAGTCTCAATAGTCCTCTACTCCTTTAAATAAACTGAATTAAAAGTTTAAAATTTTTCCATGAAGAAAATAACAGGAGAGATTGTTTTATAGGTGAATTCCACCAAACTCTCAAGGTGTCAATTATTCCAATCTTTCATAATAAGGAAAAAAGAGAAGAGACCTCAGTGCATTTTACAAGACTAATAGAATCTTGATACCAAAAACCAGACAAGGATAGTACAAAAAAGAGAAAATCATGGGCCAATCCCACTCTTGAATATAGCTTTGAAATCTCGAACAATATTATACCTATACTGAATCCAAAATGACATAAAAAATATAATGCATCATGACCAAGCTGAATTTACCCCAAGCATTGAAGGTTATTTTAACTTTAGAAAATCTGAAAATGTCACTCCCCTCATTAACAACTATATATATATACATATATACATATATATATATATATATATATAAAATAGTGCAGAAAAAGCATTTGGTAAGTTTAATGCTCATATAAATAAAACCTGTTAGCAAACTAAAAACTGAAAAGAATTTTGTTAACCTGATAAAACATTTCTACCAAAAACTGTAGCAAACTTCATTCTCAGCGTTTAATGTTAGAAGCATTCTTTTTAAATCCAAGAAAACAAGACAAGGATTCCTACTATTACCACTTCCATCCAATCCAGTGCTGGAGGTCCCAGCCAGTGCCACTCAGAAAGACAAGAAAAAAAAGGAAGGGAAGTGAGACAGAAGAAACAGAATTGTTTGTATTTACAGATCTTTTTTTTTTTTTTTAAAGATTTTATTTATTTATTTGACAGAGAGAGAGAGAGCGCGAGAGAGGGAACACAAGCAGGGGGAGTGGGAGAAGGAGAAGCAGGCTTCCTGCGGAGCAGGGAGCCCAATGCGGGGCTCGATCCCAGGACCCTGGGATCATGACCTGAGCCGAAGGCAGATGCTTAACGACTGAGCCACCCAGGCGCCCCATATTTACAGATCTTTTGATCATACTCAGAAAACCTGAAAGATTCTACAGATAAATGAAAATTAGTAAGTAAGGTTATCAAGAACTATGGATATAAGATCAATATATATACATAAAAAATCAACTATGTTTCTCTACATGAGCAACAATTAGAAATGTTATATTTTAAAAGTGTACCATTTGTGTTGGGAAACTGGACATCCACATGCAAAAAAAAATGGAATTGGACCCTTACCTCACATCATATACAGAAGTTAACTCAAAACTAGATCAAAGACCTCAATGTAAGACCTAACACTATAAAACTCTTTGAAGAGGGCCACCTGGGTGGCTCAGTTGGTTGAGTGTCCATCCAACTCTTGATTTTGGCTCAGGTCATGATCTCAGGGTCATGAGATCGAGCCCCATATCGGTCTCTGCACTGAGTATGGAGCCTGCTTGAGATTCTCTCTCTCCCTCTCCCACTGCCCCTCCTCCACCCCATTCATGTGCTCTCTGTCTCTATAAAAAAATAATAATTGTTTTAAAACGATAAAAAAAAAACTCTTAGAAGAAAACACAGGGCAAAAACTTCATGACATTGGATTTGACAATGATTTCTTGGCTATGACACCAAAAGCACAGACAATAAGAGAAAAAAATAGACAAACCGGACCTCATGAAAATTTTTTAAATTATGTGCACCAAAAGACACAATCCACAGAGTAAAAAGGCAATCCACCGAAAAGGAAAAAATATTTGCAAATCATATATCTGATAAGGGATTAATATCTAGAGTACAGAGAGAACTCCTAAAACTCTACAGCAAAAAAAAAAAAAAAAAAAAAAAAAACCACAAAAAAACCAATTCAAAAATGGGCAAAGGGCTTGAATAGATATTTCTCCAAAGATGATACACAAACAGCACACACACCCAAAGTGACATCATTCATCATTAGAGAAATGTAGATCAAAACTTCAGTGAGATACTACCTCATACCCCCTGGAATGGCTACTATCAAAAAAAAAAAAAAGAAAACCCAGAAAATAACCAGTGTTACAAGGATGTGGAGCCCCTATGCACTGCTGGAGGGAAAGCCAGACGGTACGGCCACTATGGAAAACAGTATGGTGGTTGCTCAGAAAATTAAAAATAGAATTACCATATGATGCAGCAATTCCTCTGGATATGTACCCCAAAGAACTGAATCAAGGTCTCAAACAGGTATGTGTACACCCATGTTCATAGCAGCATTCTTCACGATAACTAAAACATGGAAGCAACCTAAGCGTCCACGGGTGGATGAATGAATAAGCAAAACGTGGTACATACATGTCATGGAATATTCATCAGCCTTAAAAAGGAAGAAAATTCTGAAAGATGCTCGAAGATGAAAGAAGCTAGAAAACATTCAGCTAAGTGACACAAGCCAGTCACAAAAGGACAAATGCTCTATGATTCCATGTATATGAGATAATTAGACTAGTCAAATTCACAGACACAGCAAGTAGAATGGGAGTTGCCAGGGGCCGGGAAGAGGCAGGAATGGGGGGTTACTGCTTCATGGGAACAGAGTTTCAGTTTCACAAGAGGAACAGAGCTATGGGGTTGGCTGAAGGTGATGGTCGTACATTATGCGTGTCTTTAATACCCCCGAACTGCACACTTAACAACAGTTAAGATGGTAAATTCTACGTTACGTGTATTTTACCACACACATCAACACAATGTACCATTTGCAATGGAAATCAAAAATACAAGGGACCTGAGGGTCCATCTAACAAAAGATGTGCAAAGTCTTATGGAAAAATTACCGAAAGACACTCAAGACCTAAATACATAGAGTGATATATCCCCTCCATGGATGTAAAGACAATTTCATAAGATGTCAGTTCTCCCCAAATTGACCTAAACATTTAATACAAATCCACCCAACAAAGTTTTACAAGTAACTTGAAAAGATGATTCTGAAATGTATGAGAGAGACAGGCGCCTGGATGGCTCAGTCAGTTAAGCATCCAACTCCTGATTTCAGTTCTCAGGGTTATGAGATCGAGCCCCACATCAGGCTCCATGCTGAGCGTGGAGATTAAGATTCTCTCTTTCCCGGGGCACCTGGGTGGCTCAGTTGGTTGAGCATCTGCCTTCGGCTCAGGTCATGATCCCAGGGTCCTGGGATCGAGCCCCGCATCAGGCTCCTTGCTCAGCGGGGAGCCTGCTTCTCCCTTTGCCCCTTACCCCACTCGTACTCACTCTCTCTCTCTTCCTCTCTCTCAAAAACATAAATAAAATCTTAAAAAAAAGATTCTCTCTTTTCCTGTCCATCTACCCCCTCCCTCACCCCACTTGCACACAATCCCTCTCTAAATAAATAAATATAATGAAATGTATGAGAAAGAGAATAAGAAAAATATAGCCAAGACATCCCTGATGAGGAGCAAAGCCGGGAGAACTTGATGTACCAGATACAAGACTTATATAACTCTAGTAATGAGGCAATCAGGTATCGACAGACACAGGAATCACCAAAGTGGCCGATCAAAGAGAACAATGAGCCAAAAAACAATCCACAAATATATGGAAGCATGATCCCTGATGAGGGTGGCTTTACAATCAGTGGTGAAAATACAAACTGTAACAGAAGCTGGGACATGAGTTACTACAGAAAAATAAATAAAAGAAAATATAAAAAAAGAAAATCCTTCATCCCTATAACACACAAAAATCAATCACAGAAGGGTAAAGATTGAAATGTGCAATGCAAAATATAAAAAGGTTTAGAAAAAAGTAAAAAATATTTTATGACCCTGCAAAGGAAGCGAGCATTCTTGAAAAAAAACACAAAAAGTAGAAATCAGAAAGGAAAAGACTGATGAACTTGACTAAATTAAAATAAAAACTTGTTCCTCCAAAGACACTATAAATAACCTGCGAAGATGAGCCACAAATTGAGAGAAGATATTTGCAATTCATAAGTGAAAAGTGATTATCATCCTAAATATATAAAGAACTCCTAAAAACCACTAAGAAAGCAACAGAAAACCTAATAGAAAATTAGGTAAAAGGCATGAACAGGCATTTCATGGAAGAAGAACGATGAATGGCCAATAATGATTTGAAAATATGCTCAACCTCATTAGTAATCAGAGAAATGCAAATTAAGACTATAGAGAATTACCATTTTATACAAACTAGTTTGGCAAAAGCGAAGAAGCCTGGCAAATTCTGAGCTTGCCGTGGAGCAGCAGAAACCCTCGCTCGCTGCTGCTGGCCGTGAGCGCAGGCAAAGCCACTCTGGGACACAGCTCGGCACCGTCTTCCAAAGGGGAGCAAGCACACGCTCTGCAATCCGGCTGTTCTATGTCTCAGATCTGCCATGCAGATGCATCTGGAGATCCATTTAAGAACATTCAGAGCAGCCTCGTTTGTAATACCCAGAAAACTGGAAGCAAATCAGATGTCGCTGGATGGCAGAAGGGAGAAATCAATTGCGATACATTCATAGAATGGAAAACTATACAAACTACAGGGAAACATCCACCTGGGCAGATATGAGAAACACAACCCTGAGTTGAGAAACAGTGTGATTGCATTTGTATCAAGCTCAAAAACGAGCAAAGTTACATAATGCGCTGTTTGGGGCTACATGTACACATGGTAAAACTACTCCCCAAAGGGTAAGGAAATTATAGACACAAATTTCAGGGAGGGGGTGTGTGTTTATGTGTAAGAGGGGTGCGGGGCATATTATTAGGGAGGGACGCCCAGACGGTGTCCTAATTCACCAGTGTGGCTCACCCGTGTTTGTTATATTATCGCTGCACGACTTCCAGAAACATTACCTATTTTCTTTTGTACAAATCAACACTAAATAGAATAAAAAGATGCATGAGGAGATGATTTATGACAAGCTCCAAGCACATACGGCTGATCCACCGTATTCTTCCTGCGTGCTGGGCACAGCACTAACTATATGATGTACACATAATAGCCAACCTAGTCTTCCAGTAGACCTACCAGCAGAGATGATCACTGGCCTCATTTTGTACATGAGGAAGCAGACATCCAGAGAGGTTAAGCAGCTTGCCCCAGGTCACACAGCTAAGGGGATGCGAGATGCAAACCCAGGTCTGTCTGACTCCAGAGCCATCCTTCTTAGCCACTGGTCCCCTGCCTCTCCCACAGCAGGTGCTCAGCAGGCTCAAGACTGCTCTGGTCCCCTCTGATCATGCAGTGTCCCTCCTTTCTCGAAGTCCCTGGAACACTTCCCACAATCAACATGTGACCTCGCATGCCTCCCCTATGAGTCTGTGTCTAAGTCCTCCATTTTCCTAAAGCTCACCCAGTGCAGACGGAATACCCATGTCTCCTCTGCATTACCCAGTGCTGGTACCCAGCAGGAGCACAACAGATGCTTCGTTTTGGGTTTGGGGTGTTAGAGAACCCATCGGAGGGGCTCGGTCCTCCTGGCTCAGGTGTGGAATCCCAGAGCCACAGGGAAGGGCGGGAGGGCCAGGCACTCACCTCGGGGGTTATAACCGTGGGTGTCCATGAAGGAGAGGCCCAGCCGCTCATCCTCCTGCAGGGTGCTCTGGTCCGTGAAGCTCCGGTCCACGGCACTCATCATGTGGGTCTTCTCCTGACGGTAATTGGCGGTGGCCTTGGTCATGTTCACCGGCTTCCTGCAGGGAGGGGTTGACAAGAGACATACATGGGTGCTGAGCTGGGCAGGACAATGCCCAGAGGTGGATGGAGAGGCCCAACAGTCAGGGGGCCTTGAGGCCAGGGGGCATTCTAGAAGCGTCTCTAAATACCGAGAGGCTCTGCCTCTATCCTTTGCTTGGCAAACCCAGAGCTGCTGCCTCCCCCACAAGGGACTAGGCAGAGTCCCTGTCCTGGGGACCCTTGCTGAGAACAAGGGATGAAGCCCAGCGGCCTCAGGCTGGGACCTGGCGCCTGTCACTGGCCTGGAGGGCTCAGGAAATGGGAAGGATAGTCATTCTGGGACTATTTTGGTGTCACAGCAATCACCTCATCCAAACTAGGAAGATGACTACCCCAGCTCCAGCCCCAGCACGCCCCCAGAGCCATCCTCCTTTCCCCCATCCTCACCGAACATGTGCCCTGAGAACCCCTTTTTCCCACAATGGGGGTGCACTATGCTCCTCCTTCATGGCAGAGAGTCTGGCCGCTGCTCAGCCAGTGCTCGGGAGTCTTCCTCTGGGCAGGGAATGAACTCCGACTGGCTTCTTCCTATCCCCAGAACCCCCAGGATGGTCCCACCATAGGCCACATTAGACATGTAAAGAGATCCATACAGGGCCCATATTCCTGCCACGGCCCACCAGTCCATCCAGTCACAGGAAGCAGCGGAAGGAGAAAGCAAGAGGCCCAGTCCCTCCTGAGAGGCCTGGTGATAGGACCCTAGACAAGGGCCCTGCACAGCCCAGGCCTCCAGCCCAGCTTTACAGATTAGGATGGCAGTTTGTGACTCCAGAGGACTCGGAGGGAAGTGGGAGGAAGAGCAGGGGTACAGCTCCATGACCGAGGGGCTGAGCAAACGGGAAAGAGGGAATGACTTGGGACCTGTCTTGAGACTGCAGTGGAGTCAGGGGCCCAATTACAGGGAAGGCTCAAGATAAGATAGCCATTCACCCTGATGGGCCCTACAACATGCAAGATGTGGGGTAGACCCAAGAGAGGACTTCCAGGTTAAGAGGGCTCAGGAACCTTGACCATCGGTGGAGATAAAGAGGCTAAGGAAGAGATCTTCCCAGACAGGCAAATTCTAATCAGTCTGTCCTAGTTCAAGAGCTGTCTGGGGCAAGGGAAGACTAGGTGACCCCAACCACCAAGTTCTGGGCATCACCCTCACCATGGCCCAGGGCAGAGCCGAGGACCCTCTTGTGGGCAGGTGAGGAGAAGCCTCTGTGACTGTGGCCTTGACCATCAACAAAAGAGAGAAAGGTAGAGGGGGAAGGAGGGAAGGAGAAGAGGTGAGGAGGGGGCAAGGGAATCAGGAGGATAAGAGGAGGAGGGGGAGGAGGAGAGACAGTAAAGGGACCATGACAAGGAGGGAGATGGGGAAGGGGACAGAGAGAGGGAGGGACAGGCAGACACCAGCAACCACAGGGAGGACAGACAGAGGGCCGTGGACAGAGGACAGCAGTCAAGCTGTGCCTAGAAGGCAGTCTCCAGTGGTGTGCCCCAGGGCTCTGTTCCCTGCTCAGGCCTCTCGGTTCACGGGGAAGAAGAACTACACACACCAAGCACCCAGCTCCACAGAAGACAGAAGCCGGAGGGACGGCGAACACTGCCGGCCGCAGCTGATCAGGGTGAGTCAGCAGAGGGAGGGCAATCAGACACTTGGAAAGGTTCTGCGTTTAGGGTCAAACATTCACTGCACAAGTAGAGAGGGCGGGACAACCGTCTTGTCCGAGATTCCTGGAAAAGCCCAGCTGGAGGCTGTCCCTGAGCCAACGGGGGTGTGGTTACTGGAAAAGCTGGTGCGACACTGGGTGATGTGGATGCAAGGAGAGGGTCCAGGAGGAGGAGGTGACAGACCCCCGTCCTCTGGGCTGTCCTGGGGCCCCCTGAGCCTGCTCTGCTAGGAGGGAGAACAGGTACGGGTGCAGGGAATGTTCTGGAAGGCTTGCAGAGTCAGAGAAGACAGAGGCAGAACACAGAGGACCATCAGGAGACCAGGCAGTCAGACGGGGCCTGGGTGGTAACCCCAGCTCTGGCACTTCCTGTGACCTCTGACCAGTCCCTTCACCTCTCTGAGCCTCGGTCTCCTCAGTAACACAGGAGGGATGCCAGTGCGTGCTTCTCAGGGTCCGAGCCCAGAAGAAGCGCCCAGAAATGGTGGGCCTGAAGAGCCTGGGGCCGCCCGGCTGGAGAGGGCGCTCGTGCTGACCTGAGAGCTGTGGGCACCGTGGGGACAGCTGCCAGGGTGGGGACGGGCCTGCCCCGGACACGCACACACACGTGCGCGGCTGTGGGCCCCAGAGAGGGACCCGCGAGAGGCCCTCCACACCAGGAGGCCGACACAGGGCCCAAGGGGGTGGGGCGGGGCTACTTACGGGTAGTAGGAGTAGGCATAGTGGTCCCTCCTGGCAGCATGCAAAGAGAAGAGCACAGTTGGGCCCGTGGTCCTGCCACAAGGTGGGCCGAGGGCAGCACCCAGTGGGCAGGGAGGGGCCTGGTGCTTTCTGTGCTGGGAGGGTGCTGGCCAGGGACCGGACAGGTCAGGAGGACCTTCCTTGTCCCAAGGGCTGGCTGGGCTCAGTCGCCGAAAACCAAGACCGGAGGCCCCTTCCAGAACCTTCCCCAAGCCTGCTGCTGGAGGGAGGAGGTGGTGGGGAAAGGGCCTGGGGAAGCCGAGCTTTCACACAATCACACACACATGGACACAGAGAGAAATACACACACTTACACACTCACACATAAACAGACACACTCATGTGGATACAATCACACACAGACACCCTCCCTCACGTGCTCACAGGCGACCCTGCTCTCCCCTGCAGCCCCACCCCTCAGTCCCAATGCTGCTCACACTTGCAGGCCCCTCTGCCCCTGAGGGGTCAGCCCTCCGCATACACCTGTGCCTGGGAGGGAACCCTGGCTGGGGGGTGGGGGTAGGGAGAGGTGGAGAGGGCTCCAGCTGGACTCCATGGCAAAGGTGAGGCCCGCTCTCCCCGACCCAGACTGCCCCTGAGTATGGGGTCCATCAGAAGAGCTGGGCCACCCCCTCTGGGCACCCAAAGCATGGCTTGGGTCTGATCCCACTTCGCAGGTTGGGGAAGCTGAGTCCCAGACAGTCGTGGTCCTCCAAGGCCTCTCTGGGGGTCAGGGGCAGAGTGCAGACGCCTGTCCCAGGACCCTGACCCCCAGAGCCAGCTCCCTCCTGAGGCCCCATCCGGGCACATCCAGGGGTCCTCCATTCACCTGCTCCCACACCACCCCACCAGCAGCGACCCCAGGGAATGGCCTTCCACGAGGGACTCTGCAGACTGGGGGAAGGGAAGGAGAGAAGAGTGGAAGGCTGAGGCCCAGTGAGGGCAGGAGAGTGGCTGGAAGCCACACAGCATGTCTCCTCTCATCCATCCCAGGAGAGAGCGGAGGGCGCAGGCCCATGGCTGGTCACAGGGGCCTGAAGAGGAGGGATGGCTGAAGGAATGGCATTCTGGTCTCAGCTGTAATGTCATGACTTTTCAAGAGCCTTCCACAAAAACTCCCCCATAATCGCCAACTCTATTGTGTCACCTTTACCCTCTCTCTGCCCCCCACCCCGGCACCCTGTTCTTTTCACGATCTGTAATTACGCATCTGCGCTGTTTCTGGTTTCATGCCAGGCTCCAGCACTAGCTTGTACAAAGGGCACCACCCTTGTCTCTTTTGCCTACTGCTGGGTCCCAGGGCCCAGGACAGAGCCCAGAACATGATAATCCCCCAATAAATATTTCATTGAATTGAGTAATCAATAAAGAGGGAAAATAAATAAAAGTACTCCACCTCTTCAGTGTCCATATCCTCCTCCAAACGAGTGAGACTAATAATGACCCTGCCCAAGGGGCCGCTGTCAGCCCAGCTCCTCCCTGCCTCCCTCCACCTGCCGAGCTGGGAGCTGGGGCGGGGGTGGTTCAGGAGGACCCTACTCCATTGGGCCAGGCCCTGGGGATGCATAGCCAACAGGACAGAATTTCTCTGCCCTCATGGAGCTCTCAGTCCAGCAGGGAAGAGAAACAATTGAGCCAAGCACTCCAAGTTAAATTTAAAAAAAAGTGCAGGGAGAAGAAAGTACTATGAAGGAGAAGGATGGGATTCTGGAAGCAGAACAAGGGCTACACCCGGCCTGGGGAGTTCCCCAAGTGCAGATGCACCCAGGCTCACTGTCCACCCCGGCAGGGCAGGATGGGGAGCCTGACCACCCTCCCCCTGCCCCCCCACCCCCCACTCCACCCCCGCACTGTCTCTCCACAACCTTCCTCTGACAAGGATGCACAGGGTGGCAACTGGGTATCAGCCCTCCCTCAGCAACCTCCTGACCTGCCCATGAAATTTAATGTGGGCACCTCCATCACTGCCAGACCTGTTCTGACACCCCACAATGCAGGCCAGGGGAGCCCTGAGGAGCATGGCGAACCCTGAAGGCCAGGACAGGATTTAGGGGGACGCAATGGGGTGCTAGAGAATGGAAGTGAATGGCTTTTAGAGGAAGGAAGGAAGTCTAGGGGGATCCTAGGGGCTTCGAGGGTAGCCTGGGTTTATGGGGTAGCAGCTGTGTAGAGTGCAGGGTTTCCTAGTGAGGCTCCAGCAATATCTCTAACCCATCCTCTCCTGGGCCCAATGCTCTGCAGAGATGGGTGACACCCTCCCCTTGGCCAATCCTCTCTCCTTGAGCATTCATTTCTAAGGCCTCAAATACTACCTGCAACCCCCCAAAATCTGACCACTCCCCTACAGCACTCACCATCTGCCCCCCTCCCCACCCCACCCTACCGCAGAGTTAACTTCCAGGTCCCCCGCAGGGGAGGAGGACAGGAACTTGCTAATTCTGGGCACCTACTGTGCGCTAGCCCATGGTGAGGCCCTTCATATCCCCGGCCCTAAAGAGCCCGGGTTTTGTAGTCAGGACTGGGTTCAAGCCAGGCCCTGTCACTTACCAGCCGAGTGACATGGTCAAGTCGTTCAATTATAGTTTCCTCATTTGTGAGAAGGGGCTCAGACCTGCTTCATGGGTCAGGATTCAAGAAAGAAGTGTTCTCTGATGTACCCTGAGTGCTAGAACAGTGCCTGGCACGCAGTAGGTGCTCAATAACTAATGTTCTAATGGATGGTGTGTGTGAAGCCCTGGGCACACAGTAATATTCATTAAATGATATAGTTTAGTTTATCCCAAGAAGCTGTGTAGGGACTAGGGAAGGAAAAAAATCAGCTTCATGCCCTGGAAACCCTACCCCCAGACTCTCTGGGAGAGTCTCTCTCTGCTGGTGCCTGGCCTCTGGAAATGCAGCCCTAGCCAATTCTCCCTCATCCCCCTTGATCCTACTTATCTGCTCCTGGCAGCCCTGAGATCCAGCACCAGCCCAGAAGCAGGTGCATAGAGCCCAGGTGGGGAGAGGGCTCCCTGGGTGACCTCGGGCAGCTCCGTGCCCCCTTGGGGCCTCAACATCTCCATCCTTCAATTATGGTGCTTGGACCAGTGTCCTGGGGCTGCCTGGTAGGGAATGAAGTGGAGGGGAGGGAAACCAGAGTGGTCTCAGATGCCTCCACCCCTGCTTCAACCAGAGGCTCAGCCTTCATCTGCTCCATGTACTGGGCCTCCTAGGGGAGGTTTATTTGGTGTTCTGAAAACAGGTTTTGTTGCTTTAAGAAGATTTGAAAACCACTAGACCAGATGTCCTTGAGCTACCAGGCAGCTCTCACCTTCTGGGCTCTGAGCCTCTACAATTCTAAATTCTGAGATTCTTAGAATCCCAAATCCTAGATTTCTGAAACTCTGAAATTCTAAGTTCTGGATTCTAAGAGGTGCTGGGACTCATGCTGCCCACTGCAAAATGCCCTAGGAAAGGCACCCCTCAGAAGCACGCCAGACTTTGGAGGCCTGGGGGATGGGAGGAGCGAGGTCTCTTCTGAGTCGTGGGCCCAGGAGGACTCCACAAGGATCAGGAGTAACAGGGTCCAGGGCAAGCTGAGCCCCAGGGAAGATGGGGCCCAGGAAGAACCATGGTTCAGGGTCCTTGGTGTGAAGGGGACTGAGCACCACCCCCACTGCTCAGGGTCAGCACCACGACCCCAGGGTCAGGGCAGACAAGTCGGCCAAAGGTCTGCAGGGGGCTAGAGATTCGAAGTCAGGTTACCTCCACACCCTCCCCATTGGAACAGCCCATGCCCACTTCCAGCACAGCTCCTTGGCAGCAGGTACGAGTGCCCTTCCCTGGATAGTGGTACCTGGCACCAGCCAGACCTGAGCTCCAGCCAAGCCCCTCCAGCGCAGCTTCATTTGCAGAGGCTCTGGCTTCCCACTTCCTGGCTTAGGCCCGTCCTCAGGCTGGATGCCCAGGTTGGCAACCTTCCACACTCACCAGACAGCTGCCCTCCCAGGCCCCAGCCACTGCTCCTCTATGCCCACCAGGCTTCTGAGGGAGCCTTGCGTGAGTCATGGCACCGGCCTCACTCACCCCTTACGGATGATGATAATGATGGCCCCCAGGAGAAGGATGAGGACAGCAAGTCCCCCCGCACAGATGCCCAGGATGAGCCCCATCTCCTCCGATCTCTGGGACACCTCCAGGGGTCGCTTGCTTTCCTTGCAGGCAGCTGGGGAGAATAAAGCAGGACAAAGGGTCAAAGGGGAGATAGGGACCACCTACCCACTGCCTGGAGGGGTCTGAGTCTCAAGGAATATACTAACACATGTGCACAAAGACAACTACCCCCCGTCCTCAGGTCATAGGCAGCCTTTCAGTCCAATCTGCCCCTTCATCATCCTTATAACTTCTGCACCCCCGTAGACCCCATCGGGAAGAGCTCCCCTTTCCTCTCTACTTTCTCAAATCCTCCCATCCTTCAGTGGACAGGGGATGGAGGATGCCTGGGGCCTTCAGACTCACCCTCCTGCCCTCCTGAGAGGCAATGGGGGGAGAGAATTATGCACCTAGGGCCTGCTGAGGGCATCTCAGGATGGGGGACCAACCACATTCCCTGTCTACACTGCAGGGCCCACCTCTCCCCCACCACAACAAAGGGGGCAGATACAGAACCCAGAGCCAGTGCCCAGTGCCATCACCCCCACGGCCCAACCATAATGGCTCGCCCTCCACAGACCTGTACCAGGCCCCTGCCAAAGCCACTTCTGTGACCATGACAAGAGAGACGGAGGTTAGTCCTCCTGCCCAAGGTTGGGAGAAGGAGCCCTTCACGTGGGACAAATGGGGACCCGGAAGGGAACCCAGACCACCCTCCTCTGCTCCCACAGCTCTTGGAGCTCAGGGCCCACCCCCCAAGAGCCCAGAGGGGAGAAACCCACTGCTGAAGGCCAGGAAGGAACCCAGGGGGGCTTACCTTTCCTGGCAATGCGGATGCAATTCAGCCGGGTCTCCTGGAGGCAAAGATGGGGGTCTCAGCACCACCAGAACCCCGACCTAACCCTCCCCAGGGGGATCCTTGGGCAGCTTGTCTTGGGCCTGGTCAGGGCTCAGCCAGTGCTCACTGTGACTAGAGACACCCCTCCAGGCAGGAAGGCCTGAGGGGGAAGCAGGAAGGGGAAGGAGGGGCTTGAAAAGAGGGCAATGACTTAGGAAAGGGGAATGAGTTCAGGGGGAGCAGGGAAAGAAACAGCGTGGGAAGGGGGCGGCCAAGGGGCTGGTTAAGAGGGGAGCCTGGGGAGGACAGAGCCCCCAGACGAGGAGCCTGGAGAAGGGCGGGGCTTCCAGGAGGAGGTGGGTGGTGGGTCTCAAGGTCTGGGGAAAGCAGGACGGGGAGATGGACCCCTGGGGAGAGAGGAGCCTGAGACAGACACTAGGGCCTCAGGGAGGGGGCAGGGATAGACTAGGGAGGGGGTGCTTAGACATAGGAGAGTCTGGGGAAAAGGCTCAGGAAGGGGAGATGCTCTAAGAGAAGGAGCCTGAGGTCAGGAGGCTCAGGGAAGGAGGGTGGGGGTTCTGGAGAGGGGGCGGGGCCGGGGAGGGTCTCTGGCCTCCTAGGGGGCTGCTCAGAAGGCTCCTCCGAGGGGTCCCCAGCCTATCCCCATCACAACCCCTGCCAGTCCCTCACCCCCTTCAGGTGGCTTGTTGCCTGGAAGTAGATGAGGTAGGCCTTCCTGGGCTCAAGCGGTGGGTTCCAGAAGCCACGATAGGTCTGGTTGTCACCCACGGTGAAGGGCATGGCTTCTGGCAGACTGCTGGCCGCCAGTTCTGCCCCGAAGTAGTGCACCAGGCCGCGGGCCAGCGCAGCGTCAAAGGTCAAGGGTACTGGGAAGCAGTCCTGGCTGCCTGGCTCCCGACGCAGCCTCCGAGGCCGCTCCTCCTCCACAATCACCTGGTACACGCTGGACAAGGAGGGGACAGAGCAGTGACCACAGGGCCAGGGGATGGGGAGAACCGTCTGGTGGCTAAGGGCACGGGCTCTGGGGTCAGGCCCAGCCTGGGACTAATCTTGGCTCTGTCTCTTACTCGCTGGGCAACTCTCTTAACCTCCCTGGGCCTCAGTTTCCTCCTTTGTAAAGCGAGCGTGATCACAGGACCGTTCCACGAGCTAAATGTAAGGAAGGAGGCAAGTTTCAGAAGCAGCCAGTGCCTGTCAGCTGTTAGGACTGTGACGAAGGCGGAAAGAACGTGGGCCCCGCTCAATGGCACCAAGCCCCACCCTGACTCTCCTCAACACGTGCTCCCGTGCCTGCCAAGGACCTGGGGACCCGAAGCCTTGGGCTCCGCCCCGGTTACCGGCGGCTCCCTTTGGGCCTCCGGGAATGAGAGTCAGACTCATCGTGTTCGTTCATTCATTCAGAAAGTGCTTGAGCTCAGACGCTGGGCCCGAGCTCGGTAGGCACTTGGGGATCTAGGCTTCCTGGAACTGACCTCCAGTGGGGGAGACAGTCACGGAGCAAGCAAGGAAGGCCACACAAATCCTGCATCCGGCTACCCTCCCAACCTGGAGGCAGTCTCGAGTCTGCAACTCGGAGCCTGTCATCTCCGGGTCCTGACAGCTGATTTGTGTGCCCTCGTCTGCATTCCCTCTGATGTGTGTCTCCCGGTCCCGACTTGTGTGTTTTTATTTATTTTTGTCACTTTACTGAATGGCTTTTTGCTGTGAGCTCCTCCAAATCCTCGGTGGAACAAAGCCGCGAGTAAATAGGTGAGTGCTGACAAATTCAAATATTTCTAGTCACAGCCTCGGTCACGTCTTGGCATGTGGCACCCTTTCTGACGGCTGCACTCTGGGAAGTAGGAACGCCTTTCCCTGGCTCTCCAGCTGTTTTGTTCGAGCATCAGAGCTGTGCGGGAATCACCCCAGTGCCCTGGGATTGGGCCACACAGGTTCGTCCCCTGTCACTAGCGCACGGCAAACGCCAGCCCAGGCCCCTCTCAGCCTCCGTTTCCCAGGCCAAGGTCAGGCCTCCACTGGCCCCACGCCCCACCGGGAGGTGATAACAATCAACACTGAACAGGGGCGCCTGGGTGGCTCAGTCGGTTAAGCGTCTGCCTTCGGCTCAGGTCATGATCCCGGGGTCCTGGGATCGAGCCCCGCATCGGGCTCCCTGCTCAGCGGGAAGCCTGCTTCTCCCTCTCCCTCTGCCTGCCTCTCTGCCTACTTGTGCTCTCTATCTCTCTGTCAAATAAACAAATAAAATCTTTAAAAAAAAAAAAAAAAACTTTAAAAAAAAACTTTAAAAAAAAAAAAAAAAACACTGAACAAAGCATCTTGACTGGGATGGTCCCCATTATGCAGACAAGGAAAAGGAGACTCAGAGAGGTAAAGGGACATGCCCAAGGTCACACAGCCACGATGCCTCCCCCCTCTCACCATGTTCCACCCCCCACCTTGTCATCATCATCCCTGAGGGACACTATAAATGGGCCGTCTCACAGGATCTCTAAGAGGACCAGGAAAGGAGAAGGCACTGCTGGGTTTCCCAGCTCCCAGACTTAGCCGCACAAGGGCCCTGAGGCTCCTGGAAATGCGAACTGCCCCTCAAACACTCTGATGCTGACCTGGGTCTCCCCGGAGAGTCTGGGAAGCAGCCCGGACAGGCTCTGCAGCAGCAGATACAGGGGAGGCAAAGCAGGAGAAGGGTGTGAGGACGTGAGGGGGTGTCAAGGGCACATGGCCAACCCACTACCTTCTCGGAGGCTTAGCAGGATCTTTCCACACCCAAATACAGGCCGTGCCCCTCTCCCAGTGCACACAGCTTTGCGGGAGGACAGGGTGCACCAGAGGGGCAGGGAGGCTCTGTGACTTCAAGAAAAGCTAAGGCTGTGCAGACAGACCTGGGTTCCCAACCCCAGCTCTAGCACCTTCCAGCTGTGTGACCTTGAGGGCAAGGGACTTAAGGCCACTGAGCCTGTTTCCCAATGTGTAAAATAAGGGTAACAGCACCCTACCCGCCACAGGCCGCCATGAGGATAAAGTGACTCCTGCAGAGGAAGTCACAAACACAGAGTCTGGCTGATAGCAGGCATGTATACACATCCCACAAACACCCTCACACTCTCACGTACACACACTCACACCTCCACACCACACATGGCACGTATACAGTATGCGTCTTTATCTCACACACACACACACACACCACACACACACACCATCTTGTCTCCAGCACCTTCTCTCCAGCAGAGGCAGCCCCAGCTTTCTCTAGGGAGACGTAATTGGAGAAGCCAAGCTCTTGGCCACTTCACAGAGATGGCCCTGTCTGGCTGGCTGCCCCAACCTTCTAGAAGGCTGTGTCTCCCTGGCCAGGACCTTCTAGGGAAAAAGCTGGGAAGAAATGAGGCCCCCAGGGTTTCACTCCGCCAAGAGGTCTGTGGGAAGACCCTCAGGCGAGGCCTGGACAGTCACACCTCTCCAGGCTGGACACTGTCCAAAGATCTCATGGCAATCACCATCGGACACCCATGGCTTCAGAGGGGAGGGGCTGCAGGCTTTCCACCTGCCCAGGATCACAGAACATCCTCCTCCAGACACTCGGAGCCCTGAGTGGGAAACTGAGGGAGGATGAGGCTGAGCTGGCCCACGTGGGGGGCTCTGGGTCAGAGGAGGGGCTTCTTCCCTATGGCCCTGACCTCCCATCCCTCCCTCTAGGCTTTCCCACCTGATGGGCGCGCCGCGGCCCTGTGCCGGCCTCAGCAGAACGGTGATGGTGTTCTCAGACTCGCCCAGGGGTGACGGCATGTCGGCATAATCAAAGCTGGGAGCTGGGGAAGGGAACAGGGATATAAACATGGCGCCTGGACACTAGACCAGGAAGGCCAGGCCTCTAGCCTCCTTACCCCGTCCTCAGATCTCTTCCCCTTCAGCCTTGTTCCCTCTGACCTGAGCTTCCCTGACTTCTGACCCCTGAACTCAGCCCTCCGATTCCACAGTCTCCTGACCCCTCTGACTTAATCCTCCCTGACCCCTGAACTTAATCCCTAAATGGTATATTCATCTCATCAGGGGCCCTCTATAAACACCCCTGGGACGCCCCCCACCCCCTGCCTTGCCCCCTCTGCCCACGGAACCCTGGGATGGGGAGCCACCTCTAAAGGGGTCAGGCCATGGTCAGGTGCGCTTACCTGAGATGTTGGTGGTGATCTCGGTGAGTGCCGCCTGGCCAAAGCCTTTGCCCGTGCGGGCCCGCACAGAGAACAGGTAGGTGGTGCCTGGGTGCAGGTTGGAGAAGACATGGTAGGTCTCATTGCGGAGCTTGGAGATAGTACGTCGTGGGCCCGGCACATTCACCGCCGGGTCTGATGACTCGATGCTCTGGTAGCTGATCTGGGGGCAGGACAGGCAGGTAGGCGGGCACAGAGATGGGGAAGGTCATCACTGGCCCCGTAGCCTCCCACCCAACATAGTTCAGGAGAGCTAGGGAGAAGGCTGGGCAAAGGGGAGAGGTTCAGTGGGACTGTGGATGCCCATTAGCCCAGATCTCTGGGCACCTTCACCTCTCTTCTTTTGGGGCCCCTGTCCCCATAGCCCACAGGGCACAGACCCTGACCAGTCGAAGGAATCTCAATGATCACTTCTGTCCCCACCCCGATGCACCTCCCTCTCCAAGCTGTGTGCCCACCTTCCACCAGGGACCCCCACTGTAATGAGGTCCAAACCCACCTCATACTGAGTGATGAGGCCATTGGGTTCCTGGGGCTCCTCCCACTTGAGGAAGATCATGTCCTCCAGGGGAGTGAAGGTCAGGGACTCGGCCGCAATCCCGCCAGGCACTGCGAGGGGAAGGTGGCACAGGGCAGGGGAAAGCCAGCTTTGGAACCAGACACCTGAATTCAAATTCTAGCCTTGCTATTTCCTAGCTGGCCTGCTCAGACTACTCACCCTCTCCGAGCCTCGGTTTCTGCGTCTGTGACATGGGGATGAAAACAACCCCTCCCTCACCAGACTTAAATAAGGTGATGGACATAAAGCCCCAGGGTAAATATCAAGAACTTCATTTGATTCTACCTATTCCTAAGAACTCAAAGGAGGTAGCTGGCATTTTTCATTACTGTGCAGGCGGCATCCAGCCCAGAACGTCTGAATGTTCCTATTTTGTTCCAGTTGAGTGGTTTTCACAAAATATAGACCTTTGTCAGAGAAATGGAAACAATTGCATTAGAGTGGCGGGATTATGGGTAGGAAATGTTTTCTTGTCTAAAAATTTCTGATTACACAAAAACTGTGTTCAGTGTAGAAAATCAAAATGAGCATCAAGAAAATTAATGGCACCTACAATTCCATCACCCGGAGACACCATTAGCATTTTCGCATAAACCCTTTCAGGTCTGGTTTTGTTTGGTTTTGTTCTAGTGTACCATCTCAACAGCAGTCACAGGGAATTTCTTCTAAGAAGAGAAGAGTCTTTGGGAAAACACCTTGATAAGCCATTGTGGGGAAGCCGAAATCCTAAGGCAGGGAAAAGCAGAGCCCAAGGTGTTCAATGAAGCTAACGTGCTCTGGGTTAAAATGAACAGTTCACAAGGCAACCCCACCATCCATCCGCCAAATTGATAAAATGAAAAAGACAATTCCAAGTGTTAGTGAGGATGCAGAGTGACCGAAGTTTTCACACACTAATGGGTGTGTAAACTGTCACGAGCACTTGGGGGAAAACTGTCTGGATAGATCTACTTATTGTGAACACATATCCTATAACCTAGCTGTTCCACTCCTAGGCATTAACTGATCGGAAATGTGTCTATCTACATCCCACCCCCCAAAAAAAGAATCTATAAGGATTTTTCTTTGCAGCACAATTTAAAATAGGAAAAATAAATGTGGGAGATTCACGTAACGGACTATTCGGTAACAAGAATGAATTCCCTAGAACTGTACACACCACACAGCCAGCTGTCTCAAGCACAGTCAAGAGAAAGAAGCCAGTCATAAAGAAAATACATGCTGTATGACTCCATTGATAGAAGATTCAAGACCAAGCAGAAATTAATCTACTGCATTATAGGTTGGGATAACGGTTACTCTCGGGAGGTTGCGAGTGGGAAAGTACATAAAGGGGGCTTCTGGGGAGCTGCTCATGCTATTTCTTGATCTGTGTAGGGGTTATCCTGGTGTGTCCACTCTGGGAGAATTCACTGAGCTGCCCAGTTCAAGTAAGTGCACTTCCTAGAAGTATTATACTAATGTTTCCATGAAAAATTCTAAAAATTTACTAATGAGCAGTTATTGGAGGGAGGGAGGAGAGGGACAAAGAAAGAAGGCCAAGTGCCCAAGTAAGGCGCGGTCAGAGCCAGGTTAAGCAGCCACAACATACCTGGGGGAGGGGGCAGACAGAGGTCAACAGACTTTAACAATGGAGGGGTCTGATGCTGAACTTGAGGCTGATTGTGAAGGGTAGTAGAATAGGCCACCCCAAAATATACCACTTTGGCATAAGGATCATTTTGAGCTGAATCAAGAAGCAGATACAAGAAAAGTTCTCTGTCCTCCCCATTTGCCTAAAAGCAGGACATAAATTTGTAAAAGTGGCCCCCTCCCCTTGCTACCAGGAAGGAAAGAAGTTAAGCAAAGGCAATGCTAGACCCTTAGCAGCCCAGAAGAATCTACGTAAACTTTACGTACTAGCCCGTACCTACCACTGGTTTCCCCATATATTTGCCTTCGCATAATCTGCTGTTCCTATAATCTCAAAGTCCTTTTCCCATCACGTTGCTTCCCTACAAATTCATTGTTCTTTTGTTAAGCTCCAGCCACTCCTTTGAATTACTCATCACTGAATACTCCTGAGTGTGTGTGTGTGAGACACACATGGTAATAAATTCCTATCTGTTGTTCTCTTGTTAATGTCTTTTCTCAGGCTAATTTATAGGGCCCCAACCAACGGACCTAAGACAAGTAGAGGGAAAAAAGTTAAGTTTTCCCTTCTCTGCATTTGCAATGCTTCAGGGTAAATCCCCCGCAGTCCTCACTCCCACCCCCAGCAAAACCTCAGCACATCAGCACGGGGCTTAGGGCAGACACACTGCCATGGGTAAGGGGGGTTTTGTGGAAATCAAGGAAGGAGCTGAATTTTGTGTCTGGGCCACTGCTGTGCAGAACAGAAAAGTCCACGTGTAGGGAGGCAAGAAAAATTATCAACCAAGGAGCTTAGAGTACCTGCAGACCTGCAGGAATCTGGGGGAAGGCTTTGGACCTGTGCTGGGATTACAGCACTGCTGTGAAGAATGAAAACTCTGAAACAGATAGCCAGGTTTGAAATCCAGTTCAGCTACCTATCTTCTAGCTCTGTGACCTCACCTGTAAAATGGAGATAGTATATAGTCACCTACCACCTAGGCTTGTCATGGGGATTATATGAAAAGCATTCACAATAGTGCTTGACATGTAATAAGTGCATAATCAGTACTGGTTTGACATAAGTAGAACTTGCACCCGACAGTGACAGAACACACAATTTCTTCAGTTACACATGGAACATTTCCCAAAATTTAACCATATGCTGGGCCATAAAACAAGGATCAAATTTCAAAAGACCAAAATTAGATTATGTACTCTGACCACAGAGGAATTAAGCTATCAGTCACAGATAATTATGGAAGTCTTAAAAATCAGGCAATGTAATTCTAACTCTTGAGTCAAAGAAAAAATCACAACAGAAATTAGAAAATATTTTGAACTGAATAATAACAAAGACAGAACATATCAAAACTCATGGGATGCAGCTAAAGCAGGGCTTCGAGGGAAATTTATAGCTTTAAATGCATATATAAGAAATGAAGAAAGGCTCAAAAATCAATAATCTAATAAGCTTCCATCTCAAAAGGCTAAAAGAACAGCTGATCAAATCTAAAGAAAGTGTAAAAAAGGAAATATAGAATAGAAAATAAATATACAATAAAGCAAATCAACTAAACCGAAAGTTGGCCCTTTGGGAAGATTAAAAATGTATATACCCCTAGCAAGAAGACACAAATTACCAAAATCAGGAAAGAAAAGGGGGACATATGCTATTGATCCTACAGAAATTAAATAAATATAATCAAAGATTATAACCAACTTTATGTCAAGAAATGTGACAATTTAGGTGAAATCAACAAATTCCTTAAAGCCCAGTACACCACATACTAGAATAGAAAATCTTAATATTCTGATACCTATTTTAGAAAGTAAAACCATGATTAAAAAACATTGCCACAAAGAAAACTCCAGGCCCAAATGGCTTCATTGCTGAATTCTTTCAAACATATAAGGAAGAAATATACTAATCTAACCCAAAGTCTTCCAGAGAATAAATATTAGCCATCATTACTTTGCTCTTATAGTTGTTTTCTTTTTAAGATTTTTATTTATTTATTTGACAGAGACACAGCGAGAGAGGGGAACACAAGCAGGGGAAGTGGGGGAGGGAGAAGCAGGCTCCTGGCTGAGCAGGGAGCCCGATGCGGGGCTCGATCCCAGGACCCTGGGATCGTGACCTGAGCCGAAGGCAGACGTTTAATGACTGAGCCACCCAGGCGCCCCTAGTTGTTTTAATCATAAGCAAAAAACGTCCTATAAAAATTTCAGCCTGGGGGCGCCTGGGTGGCTCAGTCAGTTGGGTGTCCAACTCATGATTTTGGCTCAGGTGGTGATCTCAGGGTTGTGAGATCGAGCCCCGAGTCAGGCTCTGCACTGAGTGGGGAATCTGCTTGAGATTCGCTCTCCCCGTCTGCCTCTGCCCCTCCCCCACCCCATGCTCTCCACACCGCCCCCCCCACACTTTCTCTCTCAAAAAAATAAATAAAATATTTTTTAAAAACATTTCAGCCTCACATAGGGTGCCTATGGGAGGCACTGAGTATGCCAGGAGCCAGGGCTGGGGCTCTTACCGTCCTCGTCTGTCTGGAAAGTGACCTCCTTGCCCTCCTTGCGCCCCTCGGGGTTAGTGAGGATGAGCCGCACGTGAACATTCCGGTAGGGCAGCAGGTTCTTGATGGTGTAGCGGCTGACGCCCCGTTCCATCTTCACACACTCCCGGACGGTCTGGTTGTGGCTGCCGCCCAGCGTGTAATGATAGCACAGGGACACCGCATATGTGTGGCAACGTGTCACGTTGTAGCCCAGAGGTTCCCACTGCAGAGTCAGCTGGCGGGCCTGGATCTCAGCGAAAGCCAGGCCTTTGGGGGCCCTCATGGGTTCTGGGGAACCCAGGAAGCACAGAGCAGAAGGCAGAAGAAATAGGAAGAGAAGAAGTGGGACAGGAGAGAAAATATCAGTCAGCTGCTGAAATCATCCGTCCTTTGTCCTCAAGAGTTCAAGAGACCAGCTAGAACGTCGAACAGGGAGTAGAAGTGTGTGCGCTGGAGTTAGACGGGGCCACATCTGAATCCGAGCTCTGCCCCTTGCTGCCGGCAACCACTGGCTGTGTCCCTTCGCCCCTCGAGCCTTAGTGTCCTCCACCACAAAATGGGATAATAT
This sequence comes from Halichoerus grypus, assembly GCF_964656455.1. NCBI lineage: Eukaryota > Metazoa > Chordata > Mammalia > Carnivora > Phocidae > Halichoerus > Halichoerus grypus. The sequence goes on from NC_135716.1 coordinate 165,742,465, forward strand.
GCCCTACCTCACAGGATGGCTGTGAAGTTAAAGGTAATGTGTGCAAAGCACGTATGACAATGGCTGATACACAACAGGCCCTCAAAAGTGTTAGCTACAATTTTTTTTTTAATAACACAATTCACCTCCTATTTCAAGATCGTCCTGGAGGGCATCGGGACAGTCTGAAATGACCAAATGCTCTATTTTTCTTAATTTATTAATTCTAACTTCTTCTAAAACAGCTTATAGTAATATATACAATACAATAAGATGTAGGAATCAGGATGATGGGGGAAATGACAACCAAATAAATAATGCCAGAGAATGTTAGGGAAACAGAAATGTATGCCATTAGGTCCCATGCAGGTCTAAAGATAAGGTTCAGACTGGGTGGTGAGTTCCCTGGCTGCCAAAGCAAAAAGGGAAATACAATGTTATAGAAGGACAATAACAATAATGGCAGGGGGCGCCTGGGTGGCTTAGTCAGTTAAGGGTCCGACTCCTGACTTGGGGCTTGTGATTTCAGGTTGTGATCTCAGGGTCATGAGATTGAGCCCCTGCTTGAGATTCTCTCTCTCTCCCTCTCCCTCTGCCCCTCCCCCTTACACGCACTCACTCTCTCGCTCTCACTCTCAAAAAGATAAATAAATCTTAAAATAATAATAATAATAACAACAACAACAACGGCAGTTAACATGTAGTGGGTGCTTTGCATGTGCCAGGCCTTGCTCTGGAGGCTTGAAAATACATTATCTCATTGAATCCACTCTGTAATCCAATAGACAGGTGCCATTTCTAGCCCTGTCATACAGATACAGAAATGGAGGCACAGAGAGATTAAGTAAGTTGCCCAGAGTCAGTGACACAGAGAGTCACATAGGGAAGCTGGGATGCAAACTTGGACAGGCTGGCTCCAAAATCCAGACTCTTAACCACCACCTGCCTCCCCATGAGGAAGTCAGCGTCCAGCAGCAACAACCACAAAATCACACCAATGCCTCAGGAGGGACAGCTCCCCCAACACGAGGGAGGAGCATGTTCCTGCGCTTTACAGCCTCTTGATGAATCTGTGACGCCACTTATAAAATGTAAAGAACCCAAGGCTTCTGAAGCAAAGGCAGGATGGAGCCCAGGTGCTCAGCCTCTAGTCCATCTGCACTGACCAGCTGCATGATCTTCAATCTCTGGGCCTCAATTTCCTCATCAAGGAAATGATGGAACAAGCCAAGATTACTGACAATCTTCTCTTTCTTGCACCCTAACTCTGTGAGATGCAGTTTCATTACCCTCAAGTTCCATGAGCACCTGCGAAGCGTCCCCAGTTAGACTCTCAGGACACGCCTTAGTGAGCAGATGAGAAAACACTGCTGCTTGCCTCTTGAGATGATTAAGTATGACCCTACTATCTCTACAGGATTCATTTGCTCAGGATGCTCTTTACAAAGAAGATGCAAAGGGAAACACCATGCTCTTGACTCAGGAGTACAATGCCGGCCCAAGTACAGCACAATTCAAAGTTCATTTCCACCAGAGCTTTCCTTTCTTCCCTGAGCCACAGGCAAGGGGCAGCCTCCAGTCATATATCAGGCCACCAAAGAAATATGTCTGCACCTGCTAGGAGCAAGGCCCACCTCTTGACTTCTTGCACAGTCTGGCTCCCTTCTCCCCACAAGCAAGGCAGACCCGATTCCCACCCGACAAGAACGCTGAGGGTCTGGTCCCACTGCTCACTGCAATCCGAGGGCTGCTGACTGCAAGCCCACTTATCACGCTTGTTTCCTCGCCTGTTCCTGGCCCCAGAGATTTTCCTCCTGTTTTTCTATGTGGTTTTGTTTTACCCCGCATTCTTAGGAGTTTGGAGTGGATGGGGGCGGATTTCATGTGCGCTCGCCCTGCCATCTTGTTCAGAGATCCTTGCTTTATTCCCTGACTTCCAGGCTCTGGTCCTGGCTGCCCTATGGGTACTGTCTGTCCCAGAGGGTCTAGGGAGCCAAAGTCCCAGTGCTTTATTTGCTCCCGGCAGCTCTGCGCACATCCCCGCCCCTGGGGACACTAGCCCCTTTGCATCCTTGCTGGGTTGGCCAACATGCACTGCCGCCTTTGCCCTCCTGCAGCATTTAGAGAAAGACATGAGAAGTTACTTGTAAACTGGTGACACAGGCTGGGCTGGGACTATGACGAACAGGACGGTAAGTGTCCCATCCAAAGGGGACAGCTGCTACTCAGCTCCAGGCAATGTTCTCATGAACAACTACAGACTCGGGATAGCCAGATCCTCCCCGCCCCCCCCCTTTTTTTTTAAAGATGCTATTTTTAAAGTAATCTCTACACCCAACGTGGGGCTCAAACCCACAACCTGGGATCAGGAGTTGCACGCTCACCGACTGAGCCAGCCGGGTGCCCCGAGATCCTCCCATTTTTTTAAGAGAAACCAGAAATTCAGATTTTTATGTGAAACCTCCAGATTTTTAAATACTGGCAACCTACTTAGGTTTTGGTAAAAACCACTTCGTATGGCACAAAATAACAAACCTCTAACCTGGAGGATGAAATTTCCACCTTCATACTTGGGTACCTCACTCTAAAAGACATGTTAGCCCCCACCGACCTCACTGGATTGAGGGGTCTTTGAAAAGAAAGCTCTTTCCTCTTCTCTCCCCCCGTGCCCCGCCACCCTGATCAAATCTGGGCAAATCCAGGGGCTCAAATAGTTTGTTGACTACAGACTGATCTGTTGATTGAAGGGTGTGAATTCATGAGTCTCTCTGTTTCCAAAAACCATCTGGCACCCAGACATACTCTCTTCAGCTGCCAGCACACACTGGCAAAACAGAACTTGGGGACCTCGAAGCCCCATCCCTCTAAATTCCATAGGGCTGCAGGCCACTCAGAGATCAAAGGTCAGATGCATGGGGGAGGGGGAGCGGGGAGACGAACAAGGAGGCTCACAGTTAACACCTGTTAAATTACACCAACATGTGTTGATTTTCATAATTCTAATAGGATGCAATAACCCTGAACCATTCAACTGTTTCTCCTGGAAGGGGCTTTGGAGTGGGGTCTGGTGCTCCAAATTTCAAATCCAATGGGGTCTCCAAAGTGCAAATTCTATACAACTATTTGTTAAAGCAATATATTTCAAAGCCTTTCTTAAGCCGCTCCTGACTATCCTCCAGAAATTACTCAGAGGGGGGAGAAAAAACACTGTAAGCACGAAATTGTTCAGTGTAGTCTTACTTATAATAATAAGGATCCGGAAACATAATAGTTAAGCAATATGGAGACACTCCCTGGACTTCTAAAAGCCAATAAACATAATTATAAACACCACCACACATGGGACGCCACAAAGCAGAGGAAGCAGACTACAGAATGCTTTCTACATCCCAATGACAAGGGTGTAAAACTGTACTGAAGGCATATGGGCAGAGATTTGAAGAAGACTGAAAAACTGGGCGAGGATGGCAAGGTTTAGAGTGATTTTTTTTTAAATGCCTTCTCCTGACATTATATTACTGTTTTTACAGTAAATCATATTGCAGGAAGGGAGTTTCAGGGAGATGGGGGAGAGGACAACACAACCGACCAACCGCAAAACTGCTGGCCAAGAGTGCCTAGGCAGGGTGCTGGGGAAGGGGGCAGGAGGTGCATCACCGAACCAAGAGAAGCACGTCATTAGGACGGGCAGGAGGAGTCATTAAGGTCTTGTCTGTCTGGTCCCGGGCCCCAGCTTCTGTCCTCGCCAGCCCATGTGAAGTGTTCAGCAGTGCCTGGCACAACGTGGCCACGTCAGCCCATGACGGCACCTGCTGTGCCCGTGGCTGCTCTGGTTTTCAAATACTTCCCTGGAAATCGGGAGAGTCAGACTTTGGTTCTGACTGCTAGGGACTCACTGGGTGGATCTGGGCAAGCAACTAACTCTGTAAAACTCAGTTTACTCGTCTGTAAAATGGAAGTCTGCGACCGCTGCCAGCACACAGCCTGCGGCTGGGGCCCACTGTACCATCCCAGGCAAGTGCCTTCCCCTCTCTGGGTTTCATTCCCCCATCTGTACACTCAGGAGAGGAGAAGAGAGATTGTCTGTGGACCCCCAGCTCTGATTTCTTTTATTCTGAATACCAGAGCAGAACTGGCTTTGAAGAGTTAAAAACACTGTAACAATAACAGCTGTCCTTTGCTGCGTGCTTACTGTATGTCAGGCCCCATCTTCACACGTATTCGGTACACTTATGGCCATTATTTGCATTTCACCCGAAACACCGGAAGGCCCGAGGGTGCAGGCCTCACACCTCCTCTCTTTTCCACGCTCACTTATTCCCTAAAATCTCAGGACTGAATCCGGGGTTCTCAACCCTGGCACTCCTGACACTTTGTACTAGATAATTCTCTGTTGTGGGGGCTGTTTGTGCACCATAGGACGTTCGGCAGTTTCCCTGGCTTCCTCTACCCTTCAGATGCCATTATCACTCCACCCCCGGTTGTAATAACCCATGTCTCCAGACACTGCAAATGTCTCCTGGGAGACAAAATCACCCCCAGTCGAGAACCACCAGGGTAAAAGATCTCATCCAGTCTCGTGGCTTTAAATGCCATCTATGTCTATGCTGCTGACTTTCAAATTTATATCTGCAGCCTGAACCTCTTCCCTGAGCTCCACTCGTAAATCCATCTGCCTGATGGATATCTCCACTTGAACGTCTAATAGGCATCTCAAAGTCAACTTTTCCAGCACAGAACTCCTGATCTACGGCACCCCGTCACACCTGCCCCTCTGCGGTCTGCTTCTTTCCGGTAAATGACAACTCCAACCTTCCAGCTGCTCAAGCAAAACACCTTGGAGCCATCCCTGACTTCTCTCTACTTCCCTCTCGCCTGTGCAATACGCGGTCCATTGGCAAATGCAGTCAGCTCGACCTTCACAGCCTCCACACCTTGCAGCCGCCCAGTTATAGCAGCCTCCTCACTGGTCTGCCCTTCTTGGCCCCTCGCCCTCCTAGAATCTATACTTCGCAAAAGGGCCAGAGTCATCCTTTTAAACAAAGTAGGTGATGTCACCCTGTTTTCCCCCCAGCAATTTCTCCAGCTTCCTGCGTGGCTCAGTCCTTCGCCTCCTTCAGGTCTTGCTCAAAAGTCACCTTCTCAGTAAAATGGTCCCTTGAGCATTTTTTTAAAATAACAATCCTCCCACCCGGGCCCGCCCTGCTTTATTCTTCACAGCGCTTATGAGCTTATCATCATCTGACAAACTATGTATCTCACTTGTTTTACTGTCCCCTCCTGCCAGCATGTGAGTTCCATGCAGAGTTCCTGCAGGGCAGGGGGAACTCATATGCCAATGGCCTTGGTCTGTCGCGGCCACAGCGGCCACAGTCCTATATTCCTAGCAACTACAATATTGCCTGACACCTAACAATAAGCATTTGTTGAATGAACCTTAACACCAACCCTGTGTGGTAAAGATTCGTATTTTTCTCATCCTGTAAAACAACCGGATGAAAGCTCCAAGAGGTTAAGTAACCTGACCCAGATTCCTCACCTAGAAAGTAATTCCCACTGGAACACTCCAACCCACCACCCAGGGTCTCTTCAAATGGGACATTCAACTGGATTTTAGATGGCTCCCCAGATCAGCTTTTAAAAACACTTAAGAATATAGACTGGCAAAAATAATAAAAACCTTGTATCTTAACCAAAAATTAACTCAAAACGGATCATTGGACTCAAATGTAGAGTAAAAATAGAACACTTTTAGGAAGAAAAAAAAAAAACAGGAGAAAATCTTTGAGATCTAAGGCGAGGCAAGGAGGTCTTAAACTTGACACCAAAGCACAACTCATAAAAGGAAATGTTGACAAACTGGCCCTCAACAAAATTAAAAACGGTTGCTCTGTAAAAGCCCAGGTGAAGAGTATGAAAAGATGAGCTAAAGCAAGAAGAAAATATTTATACACTGCATACAGAACAAAGAACTAGTATCTAGAAAACGTGTAAAGAACTCTCAAAACTCAGAAGGAAAGAATGAATAATCCAATTAGAAAATGGGCAAAGACATGAACAGTTCACCTAAGAGGATGACAGACGGCAAATAGCGCATGGACAGTTGTTCAACATTACGCATTAAGGAAATGCAAATTAAGACCAAGATGGGATATCACGACACACCTCTCAGAATAGTTAAAAAAAAATAATGACAATTCCAAATGTGGACAAGGATAAAGAAAACTGGATCACTCATACATTGCTGGTGAGAATGTAAAACAAAACAGCCATTCTGGCAGTTTCTGATAAAACTAAATATGCGATTATCATACAACTCATCAGTCACACCCTTGGGCACTTATCCCAGAAAAATGAAAACGCATGTTCGTGCAAAAATCTGAACACAAATGTTCACAGCAGCTTTACTTATAAGAGCCCAAAATAGGAGCCAGTCCAGATGTCCCTCAACAGGTGAATAACCATTCACCTGTTAAAACAAACTGCAGTGTATCCACACCATGGAATACTACTCAGCAATAAAAAGAAACAAATGACTGATGTACTATAACAACTTGGATGAGTCTCCAGGGAATTATGCTGAGCAAAATAGCCAATCTTAGTGCCAAGACAATTCAATGGGAAAAGAATACTCTTTTCAACAAATGGTGCTGGGACAACTGGACATCCACATGCAAAAGAATGGAGTTGGTCCCCTACCTCACAACATATGCAAAAACTAACTCAAAACAGATCAAGGGCCTAAATGTAAAAATTAAAACTATAAAAGTCTTAGAAAAAATAGGGGTAAATCTTTGTGACTTTGGATTGGGCAATGGTTTCTTAACAGGACATCAAAATCACAAACAACAAAAGAAAAACGGACAAATTGGACTTCCTCAAAATGAAAAACTATTGTCTACAAATGACACCATTTAGAAAATTAAGAGACAACCCACAGAATCAAAGAAAATGTTCGCAAATATATCTGATAAGGGTCTAGCATCCATAATACATAAAGAATTCTTACAATTCAATAATACAAAAACAAATAACCCAACTTAAAAATGGGTAAAAACTCTGAGTAGATATTTCTACATAGAAGACGTACAAATGGCCAATGAGTACGTGAAAAATTGCTCAATATCATTAACCATCAGTGAAATGCAAGTCAAAAACCCACTGAGATACCATTTCACACCCACTATGAGGGTTATAATCAAAAAACAGATAATAACCACTGTTGGTGAGAATGCAGAGAAATCAGAACCTTCATACACTGCTGTTGGGAATGTAAAAAATGGTACAGCTGCATACAATGCAACATTGTTCGGCAATAAAAAAAGATAAAGGAAAAAACATGCTACAACATGGATAAACCTTGAAAACATGAGCTAAGTGAAAGAAGCTGATCACAAAGACTATGCCTCATATGATTCCGTTTATATGAAATGTCCAGAAAAAGGCAAATCTACAGAGACGGGAAGTAGATTAATGGTTGCCTAGAGCTGGAGGTGGTAGGAGGAAATGTGGGGAGGAGTAGACTGCTAAAGAGTAGAAACTTTCCTTCTGGGGTGATGAAAATGTTCTAAAACGGATTGTGGTGATGGATGCACAACTCTGAATATACTATAAATCACTGAATTGTACACTCTAATGAGTGAATTTATGAGATGTGAATTATATCTCAATAAACCTGTTACCAAATTTTTAAAAACCAATTTCAAAAGGTTATATACTATATGATTTCATATTTATATAACATTTCTGAAATGGCAAAATTTTAGAAATGACGGGCAGATTACTGGTTACCAGGAGCTGAGGCGGGAGGAAGGGAAGGTGAAAATAGATATAAAGAGCCACACAAAGGAGTCTTAAATTGACTGAACAGTATCTTGACTATGGCGATAAACATGCAAACCTATACATGTGATAAACTATACAGCACTAAATACACACACGCACACACACAAATGGGGACAAGTGAAATTGGGGAACTCTGAAGATCTGTGGATTATATAAATGTCAATACCTTGGCTGTGATATTATACCACAGGTTTGCAAAATGTTACCATTGCGAGAAACAGGGTAAAGTGTGTGGGCAATCTCTGTATCTTTTGCTTTCTTTTTTTTCTTTTTTTTTTTTTTTAAGTACTCTCTATACCCAACTTGCAGCTTGAACTCACAACTCCGAGGTCACAAGTCACATACTCTACCAACTGAGCCAGCCAGGCCCCCTGCAGTTTTTCTTACAATTGCATGTGAATTTATAATTATCTCAATAAAGATTCCAATTAAGGAAATACATTGAAACCCGTTCTGTTCTATTCTCAATTTCTCTTTAGATTAAACAAGAGTGTCCTTTGATGTAGGAGTGCCATAGCTCCTAACAGCTGCTTATACCGTTTTGAACAAAGAAGAGCAGACCTCAGGCTCAAAAGACCCAAGAAAATCCAGCTGAAATTTAATAACACACTTTTATTTTATGGTATATAGTCATTTATCTAGATGCTTTAATGTAGAATTAAGAACACAAATTCTGGAGCCAGCCAGTCAAGGATTCCAATGCCAACTCTGCCATTTATTAGCTATGTGACCTTGTGCCAGTCACTTAACATCTCTGTACTTCAGACATCTCATCTGTAGAATGGGTATGACAAGAGTACCTAGATCATAGTGTTGGGAGTTTTAAATCAATGTCTGTGTGTGTGCGTATGTGTTTATATACATATGTGAGTCTGGCACAAAATATTAGCTATCATTACCTTTACCATAACAAGGATTGGGGGGAAATCACGACGTTTTATAATGTTTTAGAGGCACAAGGGCAGGCCATATTACCTCTCGTAATGTGCCCCCTTGGTCCATCCCTGGGTAGCCCTGAGCCCATACCCAGGTGTCCCAAGGACGGAGTTGGGCCAGGAGGTACCCACCTGCGCACTTGGTTCGGCTGATGAGGGGCGGCCCGGGGCGGCCAGTGCCGCCATCACCCGGGCGCGTGAGCAGCACGCTGATCTCGTACTCCGTGTCCGGGTCAAGGTGCCACAGCTTGTAGGTCTGCAGGCTGACGGCATGCACCTCGGCCCACGGGCCGCGGGACATGCGGTACTCAATCTCCTTGCGCACAATCGGCCCGTCGCCAATGATGGAGTTGGTGTTGAGTTGGATGATGAGGTAGGTGGGCCCCGCGCGCAGCAGCTGCGGGGGCGCAATGGGGGTGGGGGGCTCTGCGAGGGCGTGAGGGAGAGGCGGAGCCGAAAGATGCGCTGTGAGACCCTGCCTGGATGGCAGCACATCCGAATCCCCAGTAGCCCTCCCTGTCCTCCCAGGACCCTGATGAAGCCCCCAGACCCTCAACTAGACTTTCTTGCCCGCGCCCACTAAATCCCCAGGCCCTAAGGGGCACCCGCTCCAAAGGCTGATCCCACACTCACCCCTAAGCCTACACCCTGTCCCTCACTCCCCTCTGAATCCCCGAGTTCTAGCGTTCAGGGGCTGACCGCAGGAGGCTTGGCTCAACCCCAGCTCCCCAGAGCCAGACCCCGCCTCGCGTGGCTCACACGCTAACAGGGTCTCCCCGCCCGCCTGCCTCTCAGACCCCGCCCCCTCGATCAGACCTCCTTCCAGGGGAGAAACTGCCCCTTCCGCAGGCCCCGCCCCCGGTCACACCCTGCCGGCCCCACCTTTCCGCGGGCCACGCCCCTCTATCCGGCCATGCCCCCCGCCCCCAGCCCCATCCCTCGGAGGGGGCAGCCCCAGCACCCACCCCCCTACGCGAGCGTAAGCCGGCTGACCCTTGACGATGAGCTCCGCGAAGTTGGAGACGCCCGCGCCTCGCGGGGCCTGGGACACGCAACGGTACAGGTCCTGCTCCGAGCGGCTCACGGAGGCCAGCAGGAAGGTAGCCAGGAAGCGCCGGTGGCTGATGTGCCGCACGGCGGCGGCGGGCACCAGCGCCCCGCTCTGCCGCTGCTCAGGGGTAAGGTGGACAGGGTCAGGAGCGCCCGAGAGGGAGGGTCGCGATCTCGCTCTGACCGGGGCGAGGGGAGTAGTCTATGTCCTGGCCCCATTTAGCTGTCCCTAGTACACAGGGGACATATGGGGTTCCTGGAACTAGCTCCGCCACTGGAAGGTGCGGGATAAGAAGCTGATTAAGGGAATGTGGTCTCTGCCTCTGATGGAGGGTGGTCTGGGGATCCTGGAGCCCCGCTCTGTCCTGGGGGTATAAGAGCACCCAAGAGGGCAGAGCAGAGCCTAGGTGAGGGCAGGGAGGCATGAGTAGAGGTGCTGGAAAATGCAGGAGCGACTCAGCACCCCGCAAGGAAAACCCAGGTCCCAGAAGTCTCCCCCACCCTGATAAGGTCCCTGCCCCCCTCACCTGCAGGAGAAAGCGCTCGGCCTCTACTGCTCTGCCCGCGGCCATGCACTGGAAGGAAGCGTTCTGGCCAGCATTGACCTCCACATCGCCCAGGCGGGAGAAGTGCGGGGCCTTCGCTGCGAGGAATAGAGCCTGCGTGTGAGCTGGGCCTGTGCCCCCCACAGGCAGGAGCCACGGCCACCACACCCCTCACCCTGCACCCCCGGGGACTGGGACTCACCGCAGGGGTAGCTGAGAAGCAGGACGTCATCGAGGCCCATGTAGCCCCTGCCGTCTGGGGAGGTGAGGGCCTCAAACAGCACCTGGGGGAGGCGGGAGGGTCCCTGTCATATCCCTCCAGCCCTACCTGGGGGGTGCCCACAAGGGATCCCTTTAGCTCTGCTCCAGTCCAGGCTCCTCAACCAGTCGAGGTCAGAGCCCAACTCACAATGACCTTCCCTACCAAGCCAGCTAGTTGTGGGAGGGAGTGTCAGCAGCCAGAGCTAACAAGGTCAAGGCCAGAGGTTCCATCCCAGTTCTGGACCCTTGCCCTCAAGCAGGAAAACTTCTCCCAGCCAGACAGGGTTTCCAGGTCAGCACTGTTCCAACTCACCCTTGACTCTAGCCACAGACTATTTCTATTGACAGTGATCTCTGACGCTGGATCTGGACCGCAGTGGCACTGAATCACCCGATGCTGACCACAGACTGACCCCTGACCTTGACCGCATATTGACTCCCGATGCTGAACACAGACTAATTTCAACCTCGGTCACTAGCTTACTCTGACCTCAGGCTGACACCTCTCCACCCCCACCCCTAAGCACAGGCTGACCACAGACCAAACCCAGCCTACCTGATACTCATTGGGCCAGAAGGTGCTGACAGCCAGCTCAGCCTGGTGCCACTGACGGCCATGCGACCCAGTCATGTTCCAGACGGCACTGCCCAGGGGACCCCCATTGACACGCACATAGATGCCCAAGGTGCCCGGGCTGTGCCCATCCCGGCTATATAGGAAGTAGCTGAACTGCATGCAGTGGGTATCATTCTCGCTCAGGCTCTGGAAGATGACATGGGCCCTCTGGCCTGGAGCATGCTGGGAAGCATTGACCATCAAGTAGGAGCCTGGAAAGAGAGGAGGAAGAGGCAGGAGCTGAGGAGGCTTGGGGAGGACCAAGGTCAGGTGGGCAGAGGAATGGGTCAGAAACAAAGGACTCCAGGCATTTGGACCCACTGGGTGTCAAGGGTTCTGAGTTCTGGTCCTAGCTATGACTCACTAGGTTGAGTCCCTTCACCTCCCTGCATCTGTTTCCCAGAGGAGAGAACTGGAGAGGCAAAAAACACACACAAGTGATTCTCTCAAAACCTTTTATGGCCCCTCACCACCTACAATCACAGTCCAAGCTCATGCTGACCCACGACTTTCCCCATGTTCTGAGCTGCCCTTGGAGGCAGGGACTAACCAGGTCATTCATCTTGGAGTCAAGAGTCTGGCACACGACAGGCCCTCGAAAGCTCCCTTTTCTGAAGCCCTCCCTCCCTGTTCCTCTACAGGCTTCTCTCCTGGCCTTTGGATCATTAATAAAGTGTAGGTCTGTCTCGCCAGCAGCCTGTGATGCCTCGGGGGCTCCACTGGGTCCCCAGCACAGGTCTGAACCCAAGCTGAATGAGCGTATAGAACAGAGACCAAATGAAAGGACTCTAACTTCTCTTCCAGCCCCCACCCTAGGTCTAAATGCCTGGGATACAATTCTCTTAATTTCCAACATGGAGAAAGGCAGCACTCTCCTTCCCCAGATCCAGATCCGGGCTGGGCACGGGCAGGGGAGTAGGAGGGGGGTTGGCAGGGTGAGAGTGGGCTGGACTCCTCAGGACCTGGCTGGAGGATCATGGCTTCCCTTTTGTGGGGAGAAGGCCCCAGCAGCTGCCAAGAGGGTACCCACAGCCGCCCAGCGCTGCCTCCTCCCAGGCTTGGCTACCAGCCAACACAAGCTCATTCAGATCCCAAACCAGCAGGCTCCCTGCTCTGGGAGGGCTCCCCAGGGACTCCACTGGAAGGGATCTCATTCATCTCTGTGAGCCAGAGGCCTGTGAAGGCGGCTCCTGGATCAGTCCTGGCAGGGTAGTAAACAGAACCCCCGAGTCTCCATCCCCACCCAGAAAGGGGCACATCCTGGCCCCCAACAGTGTCTCCGGTCCCACTCCTCTATCCCCTCTCCTCTCCCTGTGAGCAGCTACGTGTGTCTCTCCCCCTTTCAGTCTGACACTTTGTTCTTGCCTCTTCTTCCGGCTTCCTCTGCCCCTCTCTCCTCTCTTTTTTCCTACTTTGTCCTCACTCTGCATCCCTCTCCTTCTCTTTCATTTTCTCCCTTCATTGCAGTGGCTCTTCCTTCTCCTCTCTGTTGCTGAATCTCCCTCGTTCCTTCTCCCTCCATCTCCAACTCCCTTCCCTAGAATGTGAGCACCAAGAGAGCAGAGACTGTGGCCCTCTTGCCAACCACTGCAGCCCCAGGATCCAGCACAAGGCCCACACTAAATACTAAATTTCTCTCTCCCCATGAGAGAGAGAGGCAGAGCCCACACAGGGTCCCCGCCATGGTGGGCACCTTACAGATCACAGTCACACAGGTCAGACTCTGATACCTACTAACACAGAGGTCAAACAAGGAGCTGAGGGCTGTTTATGTAAAGGCAGAGAGGAATGCCCCAGGGGAGGGCACAGTGTGAGCAAAGGCACAGAAGGGGGAGGCAGGGAGGCCTCCAGGAGGCAAGGTGAGTGGTAGGAGATAAGCCTAAAGGCTGCCTGTGTCAGGCTGTGCAGGGCCCCTCTGGCGGCTTCAAGTCCTGGCCTCACCACTGAGAACTTCTGCTGACCCTCCCCAAACCTTTGACAGCAGGTGCAACTGCAGCCATGCTGTGAGCTGAGTAGCAAAGGGCCTGGCCCACTACTATGACAGGGTGAAGGGGAGGAGGTCCTGAAGCTGTCTATTCTGGGGTTCCCTCAGCAAGCCTATTTGTTCTCACACTATGCTATGTCTTCCAACCCAAGCTAATAAAGTTGATAATTTGGCCTCCATCTGTCTCATCCTTTTCTGAATGCCCCGTTGCTTCTGCACCCAGTGAAGGGAGTGCTGGTACTTGGGCCCCCTCAAATACCTCCAACAATAGCAACTAAACATTAATTGAATGCTTACATGCCACTCCCATGTTATGCACCTTGTAGACATTATCTAATAACCCTATGAAATGGATTCCTATGCTCTCCACTTTACAGTTAAGATAATGGAAGCTCAGAGAAGTTAAGTGATTTGCCCAAAGTCACACAGCTGATGAAGCCAGGATTTGAAGCCCAGTCTTCATGATTCTAGAACCAGTACACTAGGGGCCATTATCAGAGTAGGAGGCCAGTACTACAATCCATGTAATTAGACTCCTGACTCCCATTCCAGTGCTCATGATACCATAAGTGCCTCATCCTGAAACAGGGCAGAGCAAGGTAGAAACTGGGAAGGATCCAGGACTTCCAAGAAGAAGGGGACAGAGGAAGGAAGGTTTTATACACATCCAGCCCCCAGTGTTACTACTCTGTCAGCATCTTCAAGTCCTGGGAGATAAGGATGCAGAGGCTCTCAGGGAGAAGAGAGCCTCCCTGAAGGTGGAGGACTTAGGAAGACCTGATGGGAGTAGGGTGGACCCCGAGCTAAGGATAATGGGAAGTGGGTTTTAACTTACAGCTATAAGTGTCTTTGATTGCTTGAACCTGCACCCATTTTACAGGTAAAACTACCTGATATACACAATTGGACAGTGTCCACAGAGCCCCACATTCACAGTATCATGTATGTCATTACAGATGCAAAGGCAGATGAGACCCAGACAGGTTAAGAAATGTGCCCAAGGTCACACAACAGGTGGCTAGAACTGGAAGGAGAGAAAGAGGAATGGTGGTGGGGAGTAGGCTCACCGTGGGGCAGGTCCGCCGGAGACTGGGTGCCAGGGTGGACGTGCACTTGCTCCCACTGGAAGTCGTCGTACTGGGCCTGGCTGTACTCACAGGGCACTGCTGGGTCACTCACCTCCTCGAAGGTGCAGCCGGCTGTGAGGGCAGGGCCCAGTTAGCCCCAGCTAGGGCAGGGCCGCTGGCCAGGAGGGCTCCTGGGGCTCCCCTCCAGGCGCCCCCGCTACTCCCTCCCACCCAAGCCCACCCCCCATCCCTCCCTCTCCTAGGCCTCTCCCCACTGCTCCCTCCCTCCAACAAAACTCTCCCTCCTCCAACCCTTCCCCTCTTTTTACTGTCTCCACCCAACACCAAGACCTCCCCACCCTGCCCACCCTCCAGGACTCGCCAGGACCCCACACTGCTCAACCACCCATCAAAGACCCTCCCCCAGGAAAACTACTTAACATTATCACTCCATCATTGGAACCTCAAAACTCGTGAGATCAGGTCTAGAATTATCCCCATTTTACAGATGAGGAAACTAAGGCCTTAAGGGCACACAGCTCAGGACTGGCAGGCTCGTGAATGCACGAAGCCAGCCCTGATGGTCTCTCCTTCACTATAACAACAATGGCCACCGACAATTTCAGGCTTACCACAAGCCCTGCATGGTGCTAGCTACCCGCTCTCGGCGTGGCATCTCATTCAGGCCTCATCTCCTAAGGCAGGGACCCCCATGATTCCTGCCCGACAGGCGAGCTTTGGGGATTCATTCATCACCCAGTCACCCAAGTCAGGTCCCTGCCTGTGGGCATGGGACAGGCAAAAGCACAGTCCTGCATGGACGGGCCGCACGTATGACTAGAGAAGCAGCGTCCCATGATTTGGACCCAATATTTACACTAGAAAGGAGAAGAGGAGGGAGGGAAGAAGGCGGGGTAAAAACAGATGTGAGTCCTTTGCCTGGTAACGAGGTCCATGTTTCTCAGTAGCTCATCAGAGCCCTGAGTCAGGCACCTAGTAAACGTCAGACCGCCACTGGTGGGGAAAGAAACCGCAAACTGGTTCCTACACCCACTCCCAAACCTCGGTGCTGGTGGCCCCGTCATGGGCAGTCCAAGGCATCGGGGACCCGAGAAAAGGCCTGGCCAAGTGATAAGGAAGCAGGGACACGTCAGGCCAGGCCCGGTGCGGGGTACCTGCCAGCCACCCCATCTGACAGACGATGTGACGGAGGCCCCAGGGGATGAAGGGCTCCGTGCACAGTATCACATGGTGGGTACGTGAGCGGGCTTTGGCATTAGACAGACTTGGGATTGAATCTTGACTCTGCAACTTGCCAACCCCTGTGACCGTAGGCAAGTCACTTCTCCTGTTCCGAGCCTCAGTTTCCACCTCTGCACGTGGGGTTGTCGGGGATGCAACGCGGGGTCCACCTCTCACCAGACCTCGCGCGTTCAAGTTCTCAGGAAATGGTCCTTCACAGGCGCCCCTAGAGCCCACCCGAGCCACAGGATGGGACTCAAACCTGCATCAGCCAGATACCAGAGCCCGTGTTTCCTTCACCAGGAGGAGCACAACCAAGCTCCTTCCCAGGCTCAAGAAGAGGAAGGAAAAGAAAGAAAGAAGGAAAAGAAACTGGGGGCTGAGGGCCACGTGCCAGGCAGGCACCTGCACTGCGGCAGGGACTCCACTTTGGGGGGCTCGCCACGGTCGGGGGTCCTCCATTCCTCTTCCTGCACCCCACTGGAGTGTAAAACAATGAGATGTGGGCATGAGGCTGGCACCGAGTGGATGCGATGAAATAACAGAAGCCTCTCTCCAGAGCTGGAGCAGGACCTTGGCTGCGCTCTTTGCCTCTTTGTGTGAAAATCCCAAGTCAGCAGCATGCCCTGTGGCCTGTGGGAGGGAAGTTTTAACCCAACCTGTGCTGGGAAGGCCTCAACTCTCCCTCTAGAAAATGACCCACAGTACAGCACAGAGGGAGGCCGTGCCCAGCAGGGATGGTCAGGTAGGGCTTCCTGAAGGAGGGGACAGCTGACTTCATTCAGCCTGAGCTGAGTCTGCAGTCTGCTCCCGAGGTTCTTGGCCAACGCCTCCCTAAGGCAGAGGGATTGCCAGAAAGGGAAGCCCAGGATCTAGAGCCTGGATGGGGCTCAGGCCCTTCCTATTCCTTTACAAGGCAGGTTCAAGTACAAGGCAGCTGCTCAAGGATGTCTCATCCATGGCCCTGGGGCAAGCCTGGGAGTGCTTTGGCTTCCCCCTGTCCATCCTCAGCCAGGCCACGTGAGCTATCAGGACTCCCAGACTGACTGACCTAGTCAGATGGACCCTCAAGACCATGTGACCTCAGCCAAAGTAACTCCCAGACTGCCCCAGGTCAGTGGCCCCCAGACAGACTGACCTCAGCCAGAGTAGCCCCCAGCTAATTATCCCTGGCCATAGTGGTCCCAACTTCATCCAGACCATCTGACTTCAACCAGAAGACCACCCAATTGCCTGACAGACCCCAGACCAGCTAACCCTGGCCAGAGTGTCCCCTGACACTCCCTGACTCCCACAACTGATCTCAGCCAAGGTAACCTCCCTGGCTGAACTTCCCCCTCCATAGGCAGAATGACTCCCTCTCCCTGGTCCATGTCCATCCTCAGCCCTGTGCCTCTGGGCCAAGCCCAATTCCAACCACATCCCTTAGGGGATAACATCTCTGGGTCCAGGCTCCTCAGTGAGAGCCCCATCCCCAATCCTCCCCAGCTCAACTCTGGGGTGGGAAAAGTCAGGCCTCCTAGGTCCTAAGGAAAACCCTATCCCCTCCAGTCTGGATGGCTCACGAGCCACAGCCCCAAAGCCAAGCCCCAGCTCCTTCTAGAGACCCAACTCCTGCTGGAGATCACCGACCTGGCTGGGGGGAATTAGATCAGACTTTGGATCCAGAGCAAGAATGGTAGCAGGGAATCCCTCTTGACTCCATCAACACAGACATGGGCCACAGACATGTACACACACACACATCAACACCACCATGAGACTGTTGCCACTTACAATCATGTCCACCTATGCCCATGAAACTCCACAGTAATTCATAAGGCAGGTACTATTATTATTCCCGTTTTACAAATGGAAGCCGAGACACGGAGAGATGAGGTGGCTTGCCCAAGGCCACGCTCTAAGTCCCAGAAGCTGGGATTTAAGTCACCTTTCTTTATTCAAGGAGATTAGGTCCAGACAAAATAAGGCCCTGGTATTCCGCTGGCCACATGTGTTAATTCAGTTCCATTCACAGGAAATTAATCCACTGAAAGTACGAAGCAGGTCCCAGGCTGACACTATTAGAGGCACAAGGATGATTAAGATTCTGCCCTGCCCTCAGGGACCTCCCAGTCTGCGTGGGGGTGACGGAATACGACAAAGCAGAGAAGGGTCAAGACCACAAGGAGGGGTCCGGGAGAAAGACTTTCTGGAGGTGGGTGCATCTGAACAGGGCCTGGAAGGATGGTTATCATTGTGGCCAGAAGAGATGGGCGGAAAGGTATCTGAGACAAAGGGCCGGGCAGAAGCAAAGGAGGGGAGGAAATCAACACACAGTTAGTCCAGAGCATAGAGAGGAGCGCAGACTGACCCAAGCAATGGGAGAGAAGGCTGGAGAAAGGAAGGCCAAGGCCAGACCAGGGAGGGAGGGCCTTATGTGTCTAGGTGAGTTTGGCCTCATTTAGAACTGGGAAGCCAGAGTAGGTGTTTGAGCAGGCTTCAGGTGAGACAGGGATACATCCTCTATGCCAGGAGGAGGGCAGGTGGGTTCTCCAAAGGGCAGCACAGGATCAGGAGGGAGTTCGGTGGGACAAGCCCCTATGGGGTCCACAGTCAGATGTCAGGAACTGCTGAGGAAAGGAGCCTCAGGTCTCCATCCTAGATGCAAACAGCACACACTCTAGTCACACCCAGAGAGATGCACAACACACACACACACACACACACACACACACACACACGGCCCACACTCCCTTCCCCCAGCCTAGTCCAAGCCCCGGGGACACGGTCTCAGCCAGGCTGGGGCCAGGGAGAAAACCAGACCCCGCCATGGGTATCCCATCTCTGCCCTGGCCTCGCAGCGAGGGTGGGCTGAATCAACCCAGGACCCCCACCAGTTCCCCCAGCCTCAGCTCAAACTGGCCCAGCTACATTCCTCAGCTAATCTCCCCAATCTGGCAGGCGGTTGCCTCAGCAACCGTCAGCCACAATTTGGGAAGGCAGGAGGATGGCTTATCCACATCCGGCTGGGCTCTGGATGGGGCGATGTAAGGGGCAAAGCAACCTCAGCAGGAAGAGTGAGTGTGGGAAGAGGGTCTCCCCAGCACGACGGTTTCCACATCTCCATGTGCGTGTGTTTCCATATGTTGACGTGTGTGTGTGCGCGTGTACATGGTTGTGAGAGTGACAGCCTGGTACCGACTCGCGAGCACTCAGCTGGGAGGCAGGAGACCTGGATCTAATTCCCGCTGAGCCTCTAACTCCCTGTGTGACCTGCAGCAGGCGACTGGCCCTCTCTGAATCTCTGCTTCTTCACCTATGAAATGAGAATGGGGACCCAGGTGACCTCTACGGCCACTTCCACCACCTCTAGAGTTCTGGTTCCATTTGTGTGAGCATGCCTGTGAGCAAGAAGAATGTGAGGGCAGAGAGAGACTATGGGGCAGAGGTATATGTGAGGGTGAGCATGGGTCTCCGAGTGTGGGTCCCCCAGGCAGTGTGCTATGAAGTTGGGGGTGTGCAGGTGTAGATTCCTGTGCAGAGGTATATGGGCATACTCAGTGATAAGCATGTGCCTACAGGGGAGGTGAGTATATGCGGTGGGGTAGCAGGGAGTTGTGTGTGTGTGTGTGTGTGTGTGTGTGTGTGTGTGTGTGTGTGTCCCTGTGTGAGCACCAGACTCCTCCCCACCACACAGGGAATGATGCTCTGTGCCAAGTCTGGCTACTAGCCAACACCAGTATTTTCGGAAGGACCCTAGGTAAACAGAGTTTGTTTGCAATGAGATCTTTGTTCTCTTTGGTTTGTTAGTAGAGCATCCAGTTCCCAAGGGTGGCCCCAGGAGAAACAAAACTTCTCCTGCCAGACTGCAAGTCTGGGGGCTGGGATCATACCCAATCACAGGCACAGACCCAACCCTGGCCCAGGGAAACCAAATGCAACCCCAGTGACAGCCCTGGTCTAGTTCGTCATCTGAAGCCACATCCCTATGCCAGGTAGCCCAGCCCAACCCTGGAACCAACACTGGCCTCACCACTGGACATTCTTGCCCAACCCAGCCCTATCCTGTGTTCCCCACCCCAACTACAGCTCCATGTCAGGTCCATCTAACCCCACCTTCTCCATTCCTGGGGTCAGAGACTGGCCTCCGAACCCCATCCCCAAGCCCTGTGCATAGCAGGTGGCCAACAGTGGCTAGACTTTTCGGCCCCATGATCCCAACTAGTCTGACCCCAACCAACCCCACCCAGGCTCAAGCACCATGACTCCAACCCAGAGACCTGGCCCAACCCACTTCACTGCTTTACTTGCCCAGATCCATACATCCAGACCTCAGCCCAGGTTCCCTAGAGCTGCTCTCCAGAGCCCTGTATAACCAATGAGTAATTACTTAAGGGCAGGGGTGACCACCTTCTAATCACCCAGGATTCAGCATGGCTGCAGCCAGGAAGATCACCCAAGACAGGACCACAGAGAGACAAAGCTGAGCTGGTACCCCCTCCAGGAGCCAACACAGGGAGCAGCAATGCCAACATCCTTCCACCTCCACTGAGGATAGAAGGAAGCCAACTACAGCAGGGAACACTTAGGCCAGACCCACTCCCCATCTCCCTGATCACTATGCACCACAAATCCCAAGGTTCATGGTAGGGCCGCCATGTTGGTGGTAGAAGGGGAAGGCACAGGGCGGAGCCCGGCTCCCGACAGAGGCAAAGGGCTGAATGGGGAGCTGCGCTGTGCAGAAGTACAGGAGGCGAAGAGTACACAGACCCCTGCAGTATGATATCAAAACACAGTGCAGCTGAGCAGAGAGGCAGAGGGCCATGCACAAACCCACACGGTGCGAAACTGCCCTTTGTTGCCTTCCATGGAGACACAGGGCTGTGGGGTGCCACGGTGTGGTGTGCGGGGGGGCGGAGGGGCACAGTGTAGCAGCTCTGCACAGTACAGAGGCGGAATGCAGTCATACACCACAGGGGAGCAGAGCACACGGCGTGCACAGACCCCGGTACCAGCCCCCCGTGCGCATGGCGGAACCAGCGCAGAGGTGCCGCATCCGTCGTGGGCCTGACCCAGGGCTGCACAGAGGCACAGCGCGCCAGGGCCGCGCATCCAGGGGCACACTGGGCGGGCGCTTGGTGCTCCGTGATAGGTGCACGGAAGAAGGCCAGGGCGCCAAGTTCGAGCCCTACTGGTTCTCCTCGCTCTCCAGACACTAGGGCGGGGCCAGGTACATAGCTGCTGCTCAGTGACTTCTCACGGCCAGCATGTGTCTGGTGCAGGTGCGCACAACAGTGCAGAGACACAGGGGTGAGAAGAGTGTGGTGTGGTGCAGAAGGAACCGCTGGGTGGGGAAGCCTAGTCCAGAATACAAGCTCAATATAGTCCCCAGCAGCGGAGCAGGTGTAGACTCCAGGGTAGGGGTAGAAAGCAGCACAGAAATGGAGCGCAGTGAAGATGCCGTGCGGAACCGTGAATTCGATGCAAGGGCTCTGGGGTCCTAAAATCCAGTAGAGTGCACACAACCCAACCGTGAGCACGTGCAGTGCAGGGCGGTAACCCTGTGCGGTCCATGCACAGATGCGCAGATGCAATGCTGGGTACGGTGCAGACGTGCTACCCGCAAAAACCCAAGCCAGTCCCAGAGCCTGACAAAGTGGCTCCAAGCCACAGTGTGAGTACAGACTCCCCGAGCAGTGTGCAATGTGGGGCAGAGGTGCATGCAGGGCGGCCGCTCGAGGCAAAGATGTTGCTCAACTGCGGCTGCCAACAGAAACCTGGGGGAAAGGGCACTAGCAGACTCCCCAGCGGGAATCCCAAGAAAGGCTGAGACGCCGTAAGGGGCAGCGTGGCGGTGGCCATGGTGCCGTGTCGTGGGAAGGGCTTGGCCAGAGGGCACCTATCCAGCGCCGTGCAGTAAAGCACTGGGACCGAAGCGCGCATGAGGCAAAGGCATGCTGTGTGGGTAGAGTGCAAAGGTGGAACGCAGAGCAGCTGTGCCCAGAGACTCAGGAAAGGCCACATGCCCAACACGGTCAGATCCCCACTGCAATCGTGCAGTGCAGAGACGCCACGTGATGCAGAGATACAGTGTGGCCGTCGCATGCCATCTGTTGGCACAGCGCAGTGGTAGGATGCTAGGAGCTAGCCCCAAATCCCTGGAGAGTCCACAAGCCCCATGCAAGGCACCCTGCCCAGTGAGGTGGTGCAGCGCAGAACAGAAATGCTCTACGGAGCAAACATGCAGTGTGGCCATAGAGAACCAAGTGTGGGCTCCAGGCAGTGGGCCGGTGTGAGGGGCTCTACCCAGAAACCCAGGAGAGTCCACCTTCCCAATGCAGCGGTGACATCTGGTAGAATGATCCAGCACAGACGAGAGCAGCAAAGACACAAATGGCAGGACACGTGAGGGATGGCGTTGCAGGACAAGGGGTCAAGGCAGAGGTGGAGCGCACAGACCCCCAGGAGGCTCTGCACTGCCAACGCAAGGCAGAATCCCGGCGCGGTCATGTAGAGCAGGGCTAAGATTCGGTGTAGTGCCAGGACGCAATGCAGGGGCCCAGTCCTGAGGGGCTGAGCCCAGGAACCCCGGAGAGCGTACGCCCGCAGCGGGCCAGCACCGTGATGCAGTGCAGTTCGGAGTATAAGGCAAAGACGCGGCACACGGCCGATGCCCCGCAGGGAGGTCACATGTGCTGTGATGCACTGGGCAGCGGGGACGCCCAGACTGCTAGAAAACTCTGTGACTCCAGCGCTGGCAGTCTGGGCCGGCTAACCCACGGGTTGGGGGCTGAGGCCTCGTCTGCCCTGTGGACTTCCCTCCACCCCGTCCCCCAAAACTCAACATCTTCAACCCCAGTGATTCTCCAAGGGCACAGGATGAAGCCATTGCTGTCCATGGGACAGGCAGCCCGAACTGAGCACATTGTCCAGGTATTTCTATCTGAGCAGGGCCCCAGCGTGCTGGCTGGCAGACAATGAATTCTGATTCTGCTGAAAAGCTTTTGGGCAAGCAAAGCACATCCTCTGGCCCCCAGCCCAGGGCAGGGCGGTGCGGAGTAGGACAGGGCAGAGACGGAGAGGGAGACCTACTGGACTAGACCCTGGTACAGGGTGAGCAGGAAGTGGGATGAAGAACAGCGAGGATGTGAGAGGCGAGCCAGATCCAACCAACCTGGCTGGTCACTGCTGCCCTCCCCCCCACCACCCCCTCCAGGGCCTGGATGTCATCAGAAGCCAAAAACAAACTTTTCTGAGCACGCAGGGTGCCCGCACACATACACACACAGGCTTAATAACTGTTAGCACTTACACAGTGCTTACTAGGTGGCAGGCCCTGTACTAACAGCATACCTACGTATATAAAATATATCCTCCGGGCAACTCCATGCAGCGCGTTCTATAATTACAGCGATGTCACAGATGAGAACACTGAAGACCCAGAAAGGCCGAGTAACTCGCCCAGGTGTTACACAGCTGGTGGTGGTGGTGGAGCTGGGATTAGAGCCCAGAGCCCGTGCTCTTCACCACACTGAAAGTAAAACACATACTTACATACATGTGCAACCACAAGGGTGCACACTTTCACACATGTAAACACACATATACAAGCATTCTGAGCAAAGTATCCCCCACTCTCTCAGCTGAGACCCATCTATCCTTGTCGTCCACATAGCTTTCTGACACCTCCCAGTTGTCACCTCTTTTTTTTTTTTTTTGGAGAAAGAAAGAGTGCGCGCGTGCGACCGGGGGAAGGGAGGGGAGAAGCAGAGGGAGAGGGCGAGAGAATCTTAAGCAGGCTCCACACCCAGTGCGGAGACCCACGCGGGGCTTGATCTCACGATCCTGAGATCCTGACCGGAGCCGAAATCAAGAGTTGGACACTTAACCGACTGAGCCACACAGGTGCCCTCAGTTGTCACCCCTTATCCCCAACTGCCCCATGCCCCCCGGTTCTCTCCATCCTCCATCTGCCCCCCAACCCTCAGCTGTCCCCCCAACACCACCTGTCCCCTCAGCCCCAGCTGTCCCCAGCCTCCAGATATATCTTCATCCCTCGTTGTCTCCCATCCCCAGTTGTCCCCCATCCCTCAGCTGTTATTCTGCCCCCAACTGTGATCTTGGTCATCAAATATCCCCAACCACACCCTTTCCCAATTCCCCCATCCCAATCCTTCCACCCAGCTTCTATACTCTACTCCAAAACCTCAGGGACCGTTCCGAGTCCCTGTTCTCCACATCCCTTCTGATCCACCACTAGGTCCTGGGATCTGCACCCTGGGAATCTGCCCAAGACTTCCTGAGTCAGCCAGCAACAGCCTCTTCTGAGATGTCCACCTCAGGAGTCCTCCCCCAGCCATTCTGCAGGCAATGGCCGCCCTGCCCGGAGCAAGCCCAGGGGGCATACTGGCCCCCATCCGTGACGGCCCTCCAGAGCCCAGCTCCACCCTCCACCCGCTCCAAGCCTTCCCTGTGTACCCAGGGGTTCACATCAATGCAAACACTGAGTGGGCACCAACGATATACAAAGCCCTGGGGACAAGAAATGACAAAGACCCAGCCCAGCCTTCAGGGGGCTTCCGGCCCGGTGGGCAAAGAAGATGGAAAACTACTCAGCACACTGTCCTGTCCTACGTGCCTTATAGGAGAAATCGGAAAAGCCGTGCAGGGGTGTGGGGAAGTAAGGAGCATCCCTGGGGGAGTGACAGAGCTGGACTCAGGCCGGGCCAGTCAGCAGGCCCCCACGAGGTGAGAAGGGCGGGAGAGGCATTCTGGGCAGAAGGCACAGCATGTGCTAGGGCAGAGGGGTGTGAAAGGGCCTGGCAGGTTCTGGGATGAGGACTGGCCTGGTGATCCTGGATCATAAGGTGGACAAGCACGAGTGTGGTCAGGGGAGGAGAGGCATAAACATGAAGCTGTTCCAGAAAGCGGGGGGTGCATCATATAGGGTTTGGGTTTTGTCCCCTGGGTGCTGGAGAGCCTTGGGCTTGGGGCAAGGGAGTGGCAGCATCCCAGGTCTGCCTTCAAGAGACCATTCAGGTCACAGGTGCTGGAAGTGCTAGGGAGCTGACAGCAGAATGGAGACCAAGGAGGGCTACTGCAATAGTCCAGGCAAGAAATGATGGGCTGGGAGGAAGGGGACATGGATTCGACAAAACCTTCTTCAATGGCTGCAGAGTGATGGTTCAATCAGCCCACGTCCACCCCCTGAGGTATGCAGGCCTCACACCTCCAGGACAGCCCTGTCCATAGGACTTTCTGCCCTGATACAAATATCCGCTACCTGCACCGACCAATACAACAGCCACTAGCAACATGAGATTCTTGAGGACTTGAGATGTGGCAAGTGTGACTGTGGGATTGGTTTGTATTTTCATGAATTTTAACCAATTTAAATTTCATAACCACATGTGAATAAGTGGCCACCATATTGGAAACTGCAGGTAGAAAACATTTCCATCGTTGTGAGAAGTTCTATTTGCAGGAAGTTCAATTGACAGTGAGCTCTAGAATGAGAAGAACCATTCTAGAGAAGCAGAACCAGTGGGGCCTTCTCCAGAGGCTCCTGGCCTTGGGGTCTGAAGGGAGATCAGGAGGCAACCCTCAGGGCAGGGGGTGTCAGAAGCTGAGTGGCAGAGGCCCTCGTACATAGCTGTACACAGTCACCGGGACACTCCCTACCCAACACATGTGCACCCCTTTCCTGGAGACAGAAACCCTGACCACAGGGCACCCCACACCCAGACTCACACACACCTGGATACTCTAATGCATGGGTACCCTGTTGCCGGACACAGATCCCCCCACACTCCGATATCCAGACACTTGGGAACCCCACACCCAGACACCCAAGTACTCAGATAGCCCCACATGTGGACACAACACAGAGACACTCCCATACTTGAACACCCATTAATCTGAGGACTGCCAGAACACCTGGATACACCCACCTCCGGATCCAGAGACACAGGGCCATACCTAGGTTGGCACACCCTGATCCTCCCATAGCCTTGTCCTGGGACACCCACACCTAGATACTGAGATGCCACCCACCCAAACAGGTCTACACCCAAACTCCAGGTATTTGACACTTAGATACCAAGACACCCTAGCAGCAGGCTCCCCAGGGATCCAAACAGCTGGTCACCTCCCTATTCCAAATTCAGATCCTGCCATGCAGGGTAACCAGATGGCTAGACACCCTGACAAGCCACATATATGTCCTGTGCCCCAGGCTACGATCACACACACACACACACACACCCCTCACCCCATTCTGACTGCCCAGATGCCAGGATCACACCTGCACACACCTCAGCCAGCCTCCCATAACCCCACCTGCAGGGGTCACTACAGGGAGAAGCCCTCCTCCCCTCCCTGGAGCTCACAAACAGTCAGCACACAGGTTGTGATCCCACCTGCCCACTCCAAGATCTGGGACAGAGAACCGAAGGAGTCTCCCCCTCCTGATGCAAGGCCTGCCCTCCCTCCTCCCAGGACACTCAGCTCAAACTGACGGTTGGGACTCGATGCTTCTCACCACCTGCTGAGGCCTCGGGCACAAAGGCTGAGCCTGGGGGCAGGACAAGCCCTGCCAGCTGCTGGGGTGGGGGGGGAGGGGACAGGGTTGGAGACAGAGCTGGAAGCTGTGGGGGAGGGGATGACAGGCAAGAGCCCGCTCCCTTCAGTCTCCACCAGGGACTCAACCTCCCCAACTCACAGCTCCCAGATGACTCTGTACGTGGCCTTTTCACACACAACACCCCCACTCCCCCAGCAGAATTTTCCAGATTCCTGGAGGGAAAACCGAATTCTTTAATCCCTACTTTCAATGGAGTCAGTGCGCCCCCATCTGGCTTCTCCAGCTCAGAACTTGACCCACTGGACCTCATTCATTCTTTCTTGCCACATTTATTCAGCAGCGGTGGGCCAGGACTTGTACCTGACACTAAGGATTCAGAAGTGACCTAAATACCCAGTCTCTGTCCTCATAGAGCTCATGGTCTGTAAGGGAGAAAGGACCAATAAACTGTAATTACAATAATTACAATGCTATGAAAAAATCCAATCAACCCCCACTCTCCCTTCTGGAGCTAGAACAGGGCAGTAACCAAGGAAGGCTTCAGGGAGGAGGTGATGCCTAAGCTGATACCTGAAGGAAGAACAGGAGTTCACCAGGAGAAAAGGTGGAATTAGAGAGTTCTGGGGAGAAAGCACAGCTTGGAGGACAGAAGGGGGCTGCGGGAGGAAGGGGGGCACAAGGCACCCCTAGCAACTCTAGCTAAGCCAGCCGGGCATGAAAAGGCACCCCACAAGTCTAGCTTAGCAGATGGAAGGATGGCAGCATGCCTCAAGCAAGCAGGTGTCTACCCTGAATTCCCTCTGACACTTGAGTTGGGCAGGGGACCTCCAAGGAGCTCAGCATCCCCCACCCTGGCCACTCTCACCACCTCCTGCTGAGTCTCCTCCCCCGGCCCCAGGGAGAAGGGCCAGCTGCTCAGACAAGCCTTTGTTGCCCAACCTGAAACCACTGGGCAGCCTCTCCCTCATTCCTGTTGTCCACAACCCTAGCAACCAAAAGGACAAAATGAGCTAGAACACAGAGGAATACGTTATTGCCAGATTTGCATGACTGCAAGACATCACACACCCACCCTTGGTGGGGCAGGGGACTCAGGAGGCATTCAGGGAGCCGGACTGATTTTACCTGGGTTGAGGGCAAGGATTGATCGTACCCCTTCTACAAAGCATTTATTTATGAATGAAGCCCCAA
The DNA here is from genome assembly GCF_964656455.1 of Halichoerus grypus. NCBI lineage: Eukaryota > Metazoa > Chordata > Mammalia > Carnivora > Phocidae > Halichoerus > Halichoerus grypus. The sequence goes on from NC_135716.1 coordinate 165,769,744, forward strand.
AGGTAATAGCTACAAGGGCGCCAGGAACTTTAGAAGTGAAGTGACTTGCCCAAGGTCACAAGGACAGCAAGTGGCAGAGGTAGAATTTGAACCCAGGTCCCCCTGGCTTCAAATCACACTTTCTGGGGCTCTTTGTAACAGTCCTCACAATGATCTTTTGTTCCCCGGCACTCACAGATAGAGCCTTACTTTACAATCTACCAAATACTATGCACCATTATTATGATGCCCACAAGGCATATGAGGAAACCGAGACCCCAACAATGGAAGTAACTTGCTCAGGGTCTCACTCCATCCCAAACCTCAGTTCTTGACAGTCTCCCCCCTGCCGGCAAGAGGTGAAGCACAGGAGGGTTCTTGGAATCAAGGGCGGGGGCGAGGGGGGGAGAATAGTTTGATCTCAGGGTGGGGGAGGGGGCAAAGTTGCTGGGGGAAGGGTTGAGGGGTAGAGGAAGCCAGGCCCCAGCTCCCACCCAACTGCAGGAGCGACTGCGGGGGCAAGAGGAGCTCTGCCCCAGAGGCCCGAAGGGGCGGCGGGGCAGCGAACTCTACTCCGGGGAGGCCAGTTCTCGGAGGCCGGCGGCCAGGAGGAGTCTCTCCCGGGCCGAGGTCGCCCGGCACGTGCCTTGGCTCTGATCTCTGCTTGGGGCGTCTCCCCGTTACTCAGCGCCCTGGGTACCAGGCTGGAGCCACCCAAACGGTGGGGATTGAGAGGATGAGGCCGCGGGAGGGGACCGGGCCACCCCTGCCCCAGGGGACGGGTCGGGCACAACTCCGCCGGAGGGGGCCGCAGTCTGGCCACCCAGGCCCCAGGGAAGGATGTGGGGGGGGAGGGGAGTCAGACACACGCACGCAGCCGACACACGGTCCACAGCACACACGGACACACAGACACAAGCTCCGGGTACGCACACTCAGATACGCGAACACACACACACACACACAGCACGATCACACAGCAGACAGAAACACGGAGACACACGGACACACTCACACACACCGCGGTCCCAGCCGGCAGGGAGGCCGCACAAAGTTGCGGAGTCGACCGAGGGAGTGTCCCGGGAGACCCCGGTGTCGGCGGCGCCTCCTGCCCGCCACGGGAGGGGGCGCCGTCCCGCGGCCGAGGGCCAGGCCCTGCCCGCGCCCGGACGTCGCAGCCCCGCCCGGCCACAGCGCCGCCGCGCCCCCCCGCCCCGGACTCCACCTCCACCGCCCGCGCGGTGCAGCCACGGCCGAGCCCCGCAGGAGCGCCCGCCCGCCGGCCCCGGCGCGCCCCGCGGCCCCCGGCGACGGCCTGCCGCGCTCGGCCCTCCCCGCCACCCGCCCGGGCGCCCCGCGGCCCCGGCGCCGCCTCGGAGCAGCCGGCCGCCAGCGCCGCGCAGAACTTGCGAAACAACAAACAGCCCGACATGTCGGAGTCGGCGGCCGCGGGGCCCCCTTCCTCCCTCCCGAGCCTCAGGCCCGGCCCGGCCCGACCCGGGAGGGGAGGGGGCGCCGCCGCGACAACTTGTTCCGGGCCCGCGCGCCACACACGCACACACGCGGGGCGCACACACACACACACACACACACACATCCTGATACCGCCCCCTCGGGCGGCCCCGGGCCCCGGGCACACACTCGGCCACCGCCCAGGCGCGCACCACACTCGCAACATTCCTGGACACGCAGCCAGCACGCACGGACACACTCACACACTCACATCCGCTCCAGACACGCTCCTACACACGCATTCCCGGCACACTTGGCATTCACTCGGACCCACGCAACCCCCGGCGGCGCACACCACCAACCCCAGACACTCCCACACGTACACATCGCGCACACAGCGCACGGACACACACGTTCCGGACCCGTTCCCACGCCTTCACACACGTACACGAACCTCACAAGCACACACACCACACACGCGTTCCCCGATCCACACGCGGGCAGAATCCACAGAGCACTCCCGGTCACACGCATAACACAAACACACAGCACATTCGCGGACACACAACAGGCAGCACTCCCTGCCACGATATACAAAATGCAAACAAATGCAACACATTCGCAGACATAACTCCGGCCACACAAGCAAACTCAGATGCACACACACACAACCTACTTGGCCGCACAAACACTACACACTGGCAGGCGCACAAGACAGTGCACACCCAATGCCTCGATGCACACAACATTCACCCAACACACTCGTAGACACACAACACACACAGCACCTTTTCATGCACACATAACTCACGGACACAACACTCGCAAACACACAACATCCTGAGCACCCGATCGCACAGCCAACACTCAGACACACTCAGGGAGCAAGCTCCGAGCGCTCGGTCACCTAACACTTAACACTTTCTTGAGAGCTACGCCACCGGCCCCGGGGGCTCCGCGGGGCAAGCTTGGTCGGACCGACGCACGCTTACCTGCCGGAGTCTCGGTCTCAGGCGCGCAGAGCTGGAAGGTGAGCGCCAGGACCAGAGCCTGGGCGCGGACCATGGTGCGCCGCCGCCTGCCCCGGGGCCCGGCGCAGGGGGTGCCGCCGCCAGAACCCGAGGCAAGCCCAGCCCGAGGCGAGCCAGAGCCGGAGCGAAGCGGCGCTGCGCGGAGCGGGACTGGCGCCGAGTCCAGAGCGGGAGCCCAAGCAAGCGGGGCGCTGACGTCAGGCCCGGCCGCGGGTTCCGCGGTCTCGCGGCGCCCCCTGCTGGCAGCCGCGCGCGCTGCAGCTGGTCCGATCTTCGACTGCCCGGGCGCGCCCCTCCCCCACGCCTGCACACACCTCTAGGGGGTCCCGGGCCGGGCCATGAGGCCCACCGGCCTCTACACTCACCAAGCGCCGACATTCTCAAGCCAGCACGCTCGCTGCTCACACTTAGCTCTGGCACAGCGCTCTCGGGGACAGAAGACCCAAAGACACCCTGCTTCTCTGTCCTCTTTGATGCTTGAATCCCCTCCTACCTAGACCCCTCCAAATGCACATTCATGCATACCTCCAAGGACAGAGTGCTCATCACCTAACAAAACCAGATGGTTGGGTCTTTGGAAACGCTGGCTTTCAAAGTTGCTCAAAATATTCCTTTATTATCCTTTTAATATCCATGGGATCTGTAGTGATGTCCCCTCTTTCATTTCTGCTATTAGTAATTTATGTCCTCTCTCTTTTTCTTAGCCTGATGAGAGGCTTATTGATTTATTGATCTTTTCAAAGAATCAGCTTTTGGTGGAGATGATTTTTCTCTTCTGATTTCCTGTTTTCAATTCCACTGATTTCTGCTCTAATTTTTTCTTTCTTCTGTTTCCTTTGGATTTAATTTGCTCTCCTTTTTCTAGTTTCCTAAGGTGGAAGCTTAGCTGATTGATTTTAGATCTTTCCTCCTTTCTAATATATTCATTTAGTGCTATAAATTTCCCTCTAAGCACTGCTTTTGCTGCATCCCATAAATTTCTATAAGTTGTGTTTTCATTTTCATTAAGTTTAAAATGTTTTTTTATTTCTCGACATTTCTTCTTTGATCTATGTGTTATTTTTTAAGACTTATTTATTTATTTACTTATTTGAGAGAGAGAGGGTGCACTTGCAGGGGCGAAGGACAGAGGGAGAGGAAGGGAGAGAATCCCAAGCAGACTCCACACTGAGCGCAGAGCCTAATGAAGGGCTTGATCTCACAACCCTAAAATCATGATCTGAGCCAAAACCAAGAGTCAGACACTCAACCAACTGAGCCATCCAGGTGCCCCTGATCCATGTGTTATTTAATCTCCAAGGCATCTGGGGTTTTCCAGCTACCTTTCTGTTATTGATTTCTAGTTTAATTCCACTGTGGTCTGAGGGCAAGCATTGTATGAGTTCTGGTCTTTTAAAGTTAAGATGTGTTTTATGGCCCAGAATGTTGTCTATCTTGGTGACTATCCCACATGAGTTTGAGAGGAATGTGTATTCTGCTGTTGTTGGATGGCATAGTCTATGCATGTCTATGATTGATGGTGTTGTTGAGTTCAACTATGTCCCTACTGATTTTCTGCCCGCTGATTCTGTCCATTTCTGACAGAGGAGTGTTGAAATCTCTAACTATGGATAGTGAATTCATCTATTTCTCCTTACAATGCTGGCTTTTAGAAAATTATTCCTTTTCATGCCACGAAGTCTGCCTCCATCACTAATTCTCCTTGGTCCTTGTCTACCTCTGGCTACACAGGTTAAGTATATTTGGGCCTCTACCCAGTACAGGCCCTTGTACAATGATGTCAAACTTGCTGTCCATTACTATGTCCAGACATCTTCTATGTGCTTTACCCACATGGACTCATTCTCACCACTATTATTTATTACTCCCATTACACAGTTGAGGAAATTGAGGTACAGAGAGGTGACTTTTCCAAGGTTGTGCATTAGTATGTAGTGGCATCAGTTGAATCAAGGCCATCTGGCTTAACTTGAATGGAGGCTGAGATCTGCCTCCCATCTGGAGCAAATTAACAAATCCCAGATAGTGATTCATTTATTCGTTTATTCGTTTATACAATTCCTATAAGCCAAGGTGGAAATATAAAACAAAAATTCCTACCCTCATAGAGCTTACATTCCAGTGGGAAAACAAGAACAATAAACAGCCATACAAGCAACTTCTCTGGTACATGAGATAGTGATAAACCACTGCTTCTGGTATTTGGGACAGAGATATACCAGAGAAATGGAGGGAGAAAGAGTGAGGGGGGGAAGAGATTATTGCAGTTTTATTTAATTTTCTTTTGTTTTGTTTTTTTTAAAGATTTTATTTATTTTTGCAAGAGAGAGAGAATGAGCATGAGCAGAGGGAGAAGCAGACTCCCCGCTGAGCAGGGAGCCCGATGTGGGACTCAATCCCAGGACCCTGGGATCATGACCTGAGCCAGAGGCAGACACTTAACCAACTGAGCCACCTAAGCGCCCGATTATTGCAGTTTTAAACAGAGCACCTACCATGTGACATATTCATTATTTTTCTCACCCACCCACCCAGAACATGGGCTCTCTAAGGGCAAGGATTCTGTCTTATATCCCAGAGCTTGGTGTCTAATGTGTAGTTGATGCTCAAAAAATACCTAATGGATAAATGAATGAATACAGACAGAGATGGTCTTTGCCCTCGCGAGGTTTACACTCTCAGGGAAAAGACCAACAGCAAACATGCAAAATATGTCATCACAATCCAAGATGTGCAGTCTAAAGAAAATGGAAGGAATGTTGTGATAAATAATTAGGGGGGATCCTGAGTTAAGGAGATCCGAGAGGGATTTCCTGAGTAAAGGATGTGGTAGTATTTGAGCTGGGACCTGAAGTAAAAGAAGGAGCCAGCAAATCCGTGGGGAGGGACACTGTGGCCAGAGGGGACAGCCTGTGCAAAAGCAGGAGTTGGTGCATTTGAGGAACAGCCAGGCCAGGGTGGCTGGAATGGAGTGGGGAGGAAGGGGAGCCAGATTCAGCTGGAGAGGCAGGCAGGATCTGTGGGGCTTACAGGGCATTATGGGGCTTTGGGTTAAACCCTAAGAGCAGTAAGAAACTATTGGAGCCTTAAACAGAAGAGTAAAATCACTTTTTTTTTTTTAAGTCTTCAGATGAGCCAAGTGGAGAACAGACTGTGGAATCAGAGGGACCCAGGGGCAGATGGGTCTAACTCGTAGGCAGTGACACTGGCCAGAGCCTAGGAGTTCAAGGTCTGTGTAGGCCCTCCCTGTGCACTGCCTCCACTGCAGGCTGGCTCCTCACTGAGGGTGGCACAAGTGAGGTTGGCCTGGGCCTGGAGGAGGCAGGGCGGAAGGCTTCTGAGCTCTTGGTCCTCTCTCTTGTGAGCCCTGATGGGCAACATGCTGAGCTGGGGAAGTGGCCAAGGAGACAGGCAAGAACCAGAGGCAGAGAATTAGAGCGAGAAGTCAGAAGCCAGAAAAAGGTGATGGGGAAGAAACAGACAGATGCTGGAGAGGGAAGAGACAAGAAGGACCAGCTAGAACAAGAAAGTCAAGGAGAGAAATCCAGTGAATAGAAGAAACAACCAAGGGTGATCCTGTTTGCAGAGGACTCTTGTGAGAGCTTCGTGACAGGAGTTTACCATTGATTCTATTTTCTTGTATGTGGACACTGAGGCTCAGAAAGTATGCGGCACTTGTCCACTTATCCACAAAACTAGTAAATGGTGGGCCCAGGATTTAAACTTAGACCTGGCCAACTCCACAACCCTCTTGCTCTTCATGCAGGATAAGACTACAGGGCAGAGACTGTCATGGAGGGAGAAGGAGAACACAAGCAACAGGTGGACAGATGGACAGAGAACATTCTGCTTCACTTGAAAAAGATCACAGACTTCTAGAAGCCTTGAGTGGCCTGGTCTGACCTGCCCAAATCTAGGGGTAAAGGAGACAGCACCACAGACAGGGCCAGGCCGTGAGGAAATTCAATTACTTTCAACTCATGGAATATTTATGACATCTACCCTGGGCCAGGCCCCATATTGGGTGCTGGTGTCATGGAGATGTGCCAAACATGACCCACTTTTGCCCAGAAGGGGAAGTGGACACATAAATAAATAAGGGACTGTGTCCTAAGGGCCATAACACCAATTCAGAGAAAACACAAAGGCAGCAAAGGTTGACTCAGCCTAGGGAGTTGGAAGACAACATCAAAGAAATGACATCTGAACCTGGAGTTTCCCAGGTAGGCAAGTCTGGAAGAGCACTTCACGCAGAAGCAACCTGAATGAAGGCACAAGACATGGATTTGCTCAGAGGGGTGGGTATCAGGTGCTGTTGGATCATGGGCTACACACAGTCTTACAGCAGGAGATAAAAACAGTGTAGGATGCAGAGTGCAGAGGGTAATGAAAACTGGACTTGAACCCCTCAACCAGTAGTTCTCCAACAATGCCCCTGAGGAAACCTGGGTGCTCCTCAAGCTAAGCTGAGGGGTTCTGCCACTGAATTAAAACTATAGCCATCTTTTTCTAACTTGCAAGAAGGTAACTTAATTACATTGAATAGAATTTTCTTTGTTTTATGGTGCTTTTCCTCCATGCACTTTTAGCACAGGGCAGTTGTGTGAGAGAATAATAGAGTTAGTATAGAATCACAGTTTCATTTTGTTTTGTTTTTTTACAGTTTTAAGTTTAACATGTCAATAGTTCATGGTGTTCTACAAAGAACTGTGACTTCTGGATCTAAGTAATGGGGAGTCACAGAAGGACTTTAAGCAAGGAAAAGACAAAATCTGATCTTTCTGTTTTAAAAAAAAAATCATTCTGGAGGTGTCTGGCTGGTTTAGTCAGTAGAGCATGCGACTCTTGATCTCAAGGTTATAAGTTCCAGCCCCACGTTAGGTGTAGAGCTTGCTTAAAAATAAAATATTTAAAAAAAATCATTCTGGAGGCATGAGAAAGAAGGAAATAGGAGGGAAAGAGATGGGAGAGGATTTCAGCTAGGAAGAAGGCTGCTGACACAGTTGATGTCCTGGACTGAAAGTGGGGGCTATTGGGGTGAACAGGGGGATTAAGTCCAGCCTCCAGGAGGAAGACCTACTAGATGATTCTCCAGGCTTTCCAGCCAGGCTGTCCAGGGAATTCAGAGGAGCCAATTTGGTAGAGAAGGTAATGTCAACAGCCCAATGTCACCTAGAGAGTCTTCAGCAGAAGTAGATCTGTGAAAACAGAAGGTAAGCAAAACTGGGTATTTGTGTGTGTGTGTGTGTGTGTGCACACATGCACATGGGCACTCACATACAAGTGTGTGTGAATCTTTCCCCCATCATGGGACATCTACTTTCTCTAATAATAAGAACAAGTATAAACATTTTTCAGCACATAGTATGAGCCAGACCCTAGTCTGGATGTTTTACATATGATATTTCCCATTTAATCATCACAATAACCTAATAACATTTATCAAATGCTTTCATGTGCCAAGCATTGTGCTAAATGCTTCAAGTGAATAATAGCTCACTTGATTTTCACAACAGCCTTGAAACAAATACTATTATTTCCTTCATTTTAAGGATAAGGAAATGGAGGCCCAGAGAGGCCAAGTGACTTGTCCAAAATCAAATGGCTGGAAAAATGGCAGAGCCAAGACTCAAAGCCAGTTTTGCCAAAATCCAACCACCTGCAGCTTTCGTCAGAGCACTTTGCTTTCTTCTCCTCAGAGAAAAGGCTTTGAGCTGGCAGTCTTTGGGTCAATAAAATCTAGAGAAAGGAACTCTTAATCTTCAAAGCCCTGACTCAGTGTTTGTCTAAGCCTGTTTCCTGGGCCACCTGCATCAGAATATTCTTGAAAGCTTGTAGGAATTATAGATTCCTGGACCTGTCCCCCAAATTCTAATTCAGTTGGCTTGAGATGGGACCTCAGGTGTTTATGCACACTGAAGATTTTGAGTGGGACACGCTCCAACAGCACCTCTTGCAAGAACCCCCATCTCCACCCCGGCTCCTTCCAGAGCAACTTTCTCCTTCAGACTCCAGCAGTGCCCTCTGTCCTACTCTACCAACTAGGGTTTTAGCTATGTTCATGTCTCACCTCCACTAAAAATATGATCTAGTGTCTTTACTGGCTACATCTTCTTACAAAGCACTTCCATTGTCCTATTAAATCCCTTCTACAAAAAAAATAAAAATAAAAATAAATAAATCCCTTCTACACTGTAAGCATTTTGAGAGGGGGCCCTCCTCCTTGTGATCCCTCCTTTATATCTGAACACACTTAGCATTTTACAGTGTGCTCTTCTGTCCACAACATTATTCTATTGTTTCATCCAATCCTCACCACAATCTTGAAGGAGGTATATTGTCCCCCGACCGTACCCATGAGAAAAGAGCCTGGGAGCTTCAGACACCAGCCCAAGGTGGCCAAGCTAGGAAGCAGCAGGACTAGGAGTTGAACCTAAATCCAAGCCCAGTACTCTTGCCTCCACATCAACTTAAATCTACTCTATTCAGTGGTAGGGAAGTAAACTTTACCTCCCTATGCTGTCACAGGATAGCAGGGAATAAATGAGGTGATGTCTTAAAAGGTCTGGCACAGTGAGCACTCAATGAACGGTGGGGAGAAGAAAACACTAAGGTCAGGGAAGGGTAAATGACTTCCCCCAAATCAAACACCAGATCGCAGACTGTAGACACAAATCTAGGCCGGTCTCAGACGCTCCTACTCTGAGCCTCCGCGACTCCCTCGCGTACTTCCAACCCCTCATCTCACGCCCCGCCCCGCGCAGTCTCCCGAAGCGCCACCGCGCGGGCTCCGGAGGAAGGGGACGACCTTTTAAAAAAGAGCAAGGGGCGTGGTCACGCGACGGGGCGGGGCGGGAGGCGCGGCGCAGACGCGCAGACGCAGGCCGATGACGTAGGCGCGCTGTCGGGCTCTGAGCTGTCTGGGGGAAGCATGTGGGGCTGCGGCGCGCTGCTGGGGGCGCGAGCCGGGTCGCGGCTGCGGTGCGAGCTGTTCCTCGCTTGGGACCGCGGCTGGTCTGCCGCCGCCCCCTACTCCGCATCTGCCGAGCCCTCCCGGGTCCGGGCGCTGGTCTATGGGCACCACGGGGACCCAGCCAAGGTCGTCGAGTAAGAGACGGCGCCGAAATGGGGGCAGGGGTTCCTGGAGGGGGTTAAGACGCGCTTTTGGAGAAGGGGGTCTGACAAAGGAGGGAGCGGGTAGAGGAAGAAGGCAGGGAATAATCGGACCCAAACTGAGCCCAGGGCGCATTGAGTAGCTCAGAAAGTCGGTCCTTCCAGGTAGTTGAAGGCCGGAGAGGCACAATTAATGACGGTAATAGTGGCTAACTTTTTTTTTTTTTTTTGAGGTACAGTTGACATGCAGTATTATATTAGATTTAGGTGTACAACATGATGACTCGATATTTGTATATATTGCGAAATGATTGCCACAGTAAGTCCGGTTAGTATCTGTCACCATACATAGATACAGAATTTTTTTTCTCTTGATGAGAACTTTCGAGATCTACTCTCTTAGCAACTCTCAAACATACAGTACAGTATTACTAACTGTAATTGCCAAGCTGTACGTTAGGTCCCCATGATTTGCTTATTTTATGACAGGAAGTTTGTACCTTTTGACTCCCTTCACCCATTTGGTGCCTATGTGACAGACAAACACACACACACACACACCTGAGCACCAGTCTGTTCTTTGTGTCTGTGAGGTTGGGTTTTTTTGTTGTTGTTGTTTAGATTACACATGGAAGTGAGATCATTCAGTATTGGTCTTTCTCTGACTTATTTAATGTATCATAATGCTCTCAGCGTCCATCCGTTGTCTCAAGTGGCAAGATTTCATTCTTTATTATGGCTGAATAATATTCCATTATTTTATATATCTAATATATAACATTATTATGGACATTATTCCACTACTTTATATATATACATGCCATTATACATGTGTATACCACATCTTTTTTATCCATTTATCCCTCAATGACTTTTACTGACCGGGTATTATGTGTCAGGCACATAATGGATGTGTCCAAATGGATGCTCTCATTTAATGGTCACTTTTGGGGAAGGTACTTGATTTAGCCCCATTTTGTCAGTAAGAAAACTGAGGTGTAAGAGGGGTAAAATCACTTGTCCAAGGTCACATAGCCAGTTAGTGGCAGAGTCGAAATTTAAACCGAGGTCTTACTGATTTGCCTGAGTTCCTAGGCTCTATTACTATTTTTTTTTTTTTTTTAGAGTATTTTCTGAATGCTTTTATGTCCACTTGAATCTTCACTTCCCAGAAAGTAGGTGAGAGACCATTGTTTTCAGTTTGCAGAAGACAAGACAGGACTTGTCCAAAGTGATATAGCTAATAAGGATTAGAACAGGGACAGGAACCCATAGCTTCTACTCCTATCTCATGTGATTTCTTCTCTATCACACTATGTATGTGCCTTTAGCCAGTTAAAAAGAGTTTCTGTTTTGGAGCCTTACAGACCTAAGGTCTAATACAGACCCTACCTCTTAGTAGCTGTTTGATCTTAGACAAGTCACTCAGTCCCTCTGAGCCCTCATTACTTTTATGAATATGTTCTCCTAAAATTCTGTTGGATCTTAATCCATGATTTTTGCCTGTGGTTGATAAAAACAGTATGTGAATTATCAGCCATTATAAAACTGCACATAAGTGACTATAACCATTCAGAAGGGCTAGTGGGGTCACTGTAATGGAGCTAAGGCAGAAGCACTGGTCTGGGAATCAGACCTGGAGTCCAGTCCTTACTCCATCCTAGCTCTGTGTGTTTGGCAGGTTACTGAAGTTCTCTGAGCCTCAGTTACATCATTATAAATGTGGACACAGTACAGGTATAGTTAATAGTGCTAAATAGCTGCGATCAATCTAATGCTCTCCACCAAAAAGCGCCTGCATACTCTCCTACAATCCCTTGTTTACAACTCTCTGATTCCCAGCAAATGGTTTGGTTGTTTTCCAAAGGATAGGCAAACGTGGAATTATTTTTATGGCCGAAATACAGGCCAGAGTGCTCTCTTCAGCAACACATATGCTAAAAGTAGAACGATACAAAGATTAGCATGGTCCCTGCTCACGCAAGGGATGACATGCAAATTCATGAGGCATTCCATATTTTTCCTTTAAAAAAAAATTCAAGCCAGATGTTTTGACAGCTGGAGGAGATAAGCCTCAGTTAAATTCAGGGTCATGCACTCACCCTAGCCACATCCACCATGAGAAAATATTGAGAAGACACATCAGTCAGTAACCCTTGTATGTTAATCATAGGTAATGATCACTGTGTCAGGAAGACCTGTCCCTGAGGACTGTGCTGTAATGAGTTGGTAAAGCTCTGACGAACACCGTTTTCCAGGAACACACCCCAAACAGGAATGATGTGGTGCCTCTCTCACAGGCTTCTACTTGGTTGGTAAAGGAACTGACACAAAACAAGTGCTCCAAAAATGTTAATTATGAATCTAATTTCTATAAGAAGTGTTTTGTTTTGTTTTGTTTTATTGAGTTCTGTGGTGATGAGGATGGGACCCTTTGGAAAGGCCTGGGAAGGTTGGGCAGCTGAGTGCAGTTGCCTCCTGATTCGTTCCCTCCTCTTGGAGAGCCAGGGAATCTGGAACAGACTGGTCTGGTAGCAGATGCCACTTAGAGAAAAAAGAGAGCTCTCATCTCCTTGTGTGGAACCCTAGTAATTTCCCAGAAGTTCAAAACATGATACTTTCATGCAGTATTCCTCAACCTTGGCTTCACACCACGGTCACCTATGGCACTTTTACTCCATATTCCCAGATGCCTCCGCTGAGGTATTTAGTAGGTCTAGGATGGCCCTGAACATCTGTGTTTTTTTAAACTCCCCAAGTGATTCTGATGCCCTGACCGGGGTTGAGAACCACTGCCCTTGTGGATACAGACTGTTAGGCAGGAAGTAATTCTCCCTCTGCCCCAGAAGAGTGGCTTTCCCTTCTGACCCAGATTCAGGCAACTTGACTTATTCGTGTATGGACTGAAGCCAGAGGCTGGGATTCTCTTCTTTGTAGTCATGCCTTTGGAGGTTTAGGGTAACCACACTGTCACAGAAAGAATCAGGTGTCCTTTAAATATGCCGGTGACTGGCTGTGTGGGTCAGGTTACACCAGGCAGGGCCATGGAACCACTCAGAGCCTGAGCAGAGTGTTCCCCAAACTGGCAGAGTTTGTGGTGCTTGCACTTTGAAAAGCAGGGAGGAAACGAGGAACGGTCTGCTCGGGTCTGAGGGGTTGCAGAACTCCTCAGAATGAGACTTCCAGGGATCTCTGAATGTCCTTCTCTTCATTCCTGTTGGCCTCCAAACATTCCAGCTGGTCTATTAAGCCTTGTTCCCCCAGCCCCTAGAGCTTTTTTCTCTTCCCCCCAAAATGAACTTGCCAAATAAGCACTTGGGCCTTTTTCATTTAAAGGTTTGAACTACTGCTCTAAATGAAGTAAGACTGCAGGAGAAAATGACAAACTTGGAAGAATTACAAACCCTAGAAATTTCAGAGGTCCCTATGCCCATACCCCTTGTGCAGAGTTCTGGATTCTCTATCAGACAGTTCCTGGAAACTCCAATGTCCTCTTTCCTTTTGTTCCTGAAAGTCCCCTTTCAGAACTTTGCCATTCTCTGGGTCTTATGGTAAAGACAGCTTTCATTTACTGTTCCCCTACTATGTGGCAGGCATGGGGCTAAGTTCTCCACATATATTACGGAATTTAAAAATCACAAAAAATCCAGTTTGGTCATTATTATCCCCATTTTACAGATACGGGAACTGAGGCTTAAGAAGCTTGAAAGTCACTTGCCCAAGATCATACAACTAGGAAGTCCCTTCTTTAATAAAAGTCCTTGATATAGACCTGAAGAAACAATGACAATCATCTCAAATGTTTTTTTGAGAATGAGATGGTATATAAAATGGGGAAGAAGATAGGTCAGAAGAGAAGGGGAAATTATAAGCCATTCAGGTGACCCCAAATCTTTATCCTTCATAGGAAGGGCAGCCCCACCCTGGGGAAGCTGGTAGGAATGTTATTCTCTTTCTGATTCCCTTTTCAAGATCCTGAAGCCTTGATAAAATAACATCCTGGTCATCACGGCTTTCTCACCTGCATGCTGCTAGCACAAAATGAAATGAAGCTGTGAAACCCTTGGACAAACCCATTCTGTCTTAGCCAGATGGGGTTTGGGGGAGCAGGTAGTGAGGACCCAGGCTGTATGGGGTGTGAGTCCTCACTGTAGGACACTGTTTACTCTCAGGGGACTTCTTTTTCCGGTTGATGTCAGTGTTTACAACCAAAACTCTATGCAGGTGACTTGGTTTTTAAACCAGAATTGTGATGCTTGGGGGAAAAAACCAGGATTTTGGTTTGACACTCAGTTGAGAATTTGGATTTTGTTCATTTGTCTCCTAGAGCCCTTCATTATGGTCATTAGTTGAAGGAGGAGGGAACAGAACTCATTGATTTAGTAAGTTAGCCAGGAGTTATTCTTGGAGGGCCTACTATGTGCAAGGCAAGGCTGGGGATGCAAAGGTGAATAATCTGAGGTCTTTGCCCTTAAGGTACTCACACCTGAGCCCAGGAGATGGGTGACTATAGCCCAGTGAGACAAGTGCCATGTCAGGATATGTTTAGACTGCTGTGGACACCCAGAAGAGGGGTATCTAAACCCCTCAGAATAGTCAGAATGCCTTCTCTGAAGGCACAAGGTCTAGATTGAGTCCCCTAGAAGATCAGGTGGGCAGTATATGAGGAAAAGTGTAGAAGTGTTCCAAGCAGAGGCCCCTGCACGTGTAAAAGCCCAGAGGGAAGAGAAAACCTGTTGTGTCTGATTAGCGAATATTTATTGAGGGCCTACCATGCACTCAGTACGTGATCCTGAAGGAGGTGTCAGCTGCATCAGGCTCTGAGGGGACTAGCCTGAGATCACAGAACTCAGACTCAAGCTGGACTCCACATCCTGTAACACCTGTGTATTACCTTCCCTCTGGATTGCACACTAAGCTGTGACTTGAGGGCCAAAACCCTGAGGGTGATACTCTGAAGTATCGTACACCAGACAGGAGTTTCCCCTGTGTATGGAGTGTGGGAGGAGAGCTGCCCCCCCCACCAGTGCAACCCCAAGTTATTATGCTTGTCTGGCCCTCCTAGCAACTGCTACAGTTCTCTGGTGCAGCTCCAGGCCTTCCCCACTCTGGAGGGGGTGACAAGGGAAGCAAAGATGCCATGAGGTTACTCTGTGGCTCAGGATGTGTCAGTGGGGACCCACCCGCAAGGGCACTGGCCTGGGTTCTGGTCCCCACTCTGCCACTCATTGTTAGAGTGAGGAGGTCACTCCAGTCTCCAGGCTTTTCAGTTATTCTTTGAGAAATGAAGGGGTTGACCAAGGTCAGCAGTGGTAAAGAGGGGCACATATGCTGTCTCTCCCCCCACCCCATCTTCTGTGGCAATGATAAACCATCAAGCTCCGTTTTCTATGTAACTCAAAACCTATACACCCCTTTAACCCATTCTCCCCAAGAGACACTTTTTCCTGCCAAGACAAAGTGAGGCCTTAACATCCTTCTCCACATAATCCTGCAGCCACGGGAATGGATATGAGACTGAATGCTCTTTCATCCAGCAGTTGTCCAGCTCTGAGAGCTGTGAAACTGAGTAGACATTGGACTGCCTGCCTGCCGGTGGTGGCTCTAGCAAACTCCAGGAAGCAGTGCTGCGACTAGAAATCAGGGGTCCTGGATACAAAATTTGACCAAGGGCCCCCTTTGCTCCTGGTTGGTATCGTAATTAGCAGCCCGCCAGGCAGGGGATGCATGGTCATCTTTGTACCTGTCGAAGAGACAAAAGCAGCTGCAGACAGGGACTCGATCCCCCTGCTGTGGCCCAGTCTTGTTCTTTAGATCAACAAGGTTAGGTCTCAGCAAACGAAGGAGCAGACTCTGCAGCTCCCTTCAGGCACATTTCCTGCTGTCAGCAGCTGCAGAATATTATAGGGCTTACAAGCTTACTGGCAATCTTAATTGAGAGAAAGTAGGGGATTGAGAAGGTAGAGAGAGGGTTTCTTTGCCAACCCTGTGTAGAAACTTCCAGAAGTTCCTCCAAGTCTCTAATTCCTTTCTGTTCAAAATGACTGTACTGAAGTGCCAGCAGTTCTGAATGATGAGAGGGCAAGATTACTTTGAGGCAGCGAAGCCAGAAGAGGCACAGGGAGGCAAGTGGGTATGCCTAGCACACCAAGAGACATGGAGTGTATGAGCTTGGCTCGGGGAAAGAGCTTTCCCTGAGAGCCCAGGACTCCTTTAAAAGCCCCCTGCTGCGGGGGTGAGCTGTTACAAAGCTGCGAGCCAAAGAGCTTCATTCTTCCGCAATTCCCAGTGTGCCCTGCTTATTAATTTATTAATCAGATCTCTGGACAATATACCCAGCACAGCAAGCATTTCAACAAACCACAGGACGCAGCTTGTTCGTGACCATGGGGATTGCCGACAGACTGGAGAGAGCCACGTAAGATGTAGGTTACCTTCACCCAGTGCCCTATGGTGGACACACATTCTTGGCTCTCTGTAATGAGCAGGGTGAGAAAGTCTCTGTGGCCCATGGCAGTCTCTCCCTGCTTATTCTTCCTGCTCAAAATGATATTGATCAATTTGAGGTGATTGAGTAGAAGATGCAAGATAAGTACAAATGGTGGCTAATTAAATGCAGAAGGCGGGAAAGAGATCTTCGCAGAGCTGGCCAGTGCCTGCCTTACATAGCAAATAGAATTGAGCCAGTCCCCAGAGTACTGGCCTCTTTTTCCCCCATCTCAAAAGGCTCTTTCTTCTGCCCGCTTTTGTCTCCCTTGTAGTTCATATGGCATCACAGGTGTACAGCCTTGGCCTCAAAGGAGCCATTGTGACCTTATCCAGTCTGGGATCTGTTGAGTGAAGACGGTGGCATCCCTCCGAGTTGCATGGCGCCATTACCCTCACAGGGGAAGGCCGTGAACAGTCCCGGGGAAGTGACTTGAGATCTAGCCAGACTGTGTTTGGGTGCCTCATTTGCACTCCAGAACACAGCCACCAGTTCCTTTGGTGAGTTTTTTAAAAAAAGAAAGGAAGAAATTGCTATCATTACACCAGAGGTCCAACTCCTGGAATTCAGACTTGGCCCCCGTTTTCCTTCCTGTCTCGGCAGAATGGTATCCTTGACGACGCCGTTAGAACTATGTGCAGGAACAGCAGTGTCTGTGGTGTTAATGGCATTCCACGGGGCAGGCTGGGGCTGGTCTCCCTGGTGAGATGCAGCTGGACCAACACACCTCCCGCCGGGCAAGCAGCATGTGTCAGGGCTGCCTCTGCCCTCGCCCACCTGTGTTTGCAGCTTCAGCTCTCTGTCTCCTAGACCCTCGTCCCTGCCCTGCTCTCCTTCCCTCCCACTGCTTTGAATTTCAGCCAGCACAGAGCAGCTAGGCTACCCAGAGGACAAAGAAGAGGACTGGGAGCAGGTCGTAGCCCGGTGTGGCACTTCTTGAACTGCTGTCTGGGGGCAGGCATGTATTCGGTGTGCCTTGAAAATAGTGTTCCCAGCTGAGTTAACTCTGGAAGCTCTGGATTACACAGAGGCACGTGGGCTTTTTCCCCGCATGACTTCTCCCAGCCTTTGTGACTCCGATGCACAGTCTGAATCTTAGGAAGGGCGATTAGTAGGCAGCATTTTGTATTTTACCCCAGGGAAATACCTAATACCATCTCTCAGGATGGGAATTGCACCAACAGTGTAAAGGAGGCCAGCTTAGTGTTCAACAGTCTGAGCTTCAGAGTCAAGCTTAAGATCAAGTTTTGCCACTTAACTAACAGTCTTACCTTAGGCAAGTTACTTCTGAGCTTCAGTTTCCTATCTGTAATTGGGGTGATAACACCCTCCTGATAGGTGTTTTGAGCACTAAACAGCATCATGTATATAAAATGTTAAGAACAATGCCTCGAGCTTAGTAAACTGTCAACATTAGTTGTTTAATTGTTCAGCCAGATCACCCAAAATGAGATGATCTGCCAGCCTGGACTCCAGCTGCACACAGCTGGCTCACAGCCCTGTCTAGCCTGAAGTGCCCTCTGCCCCATACCATACTGCAAGGTGCCTGCTTCAAGCTCCAGATATAACACCTTCCTCCCCACCCCAAACCACTTTCCTTCCTCCCTCTGTCAACATCCAGTTGCCCACCCCAGAAGCCCGGGAGCCATCAAAGACAGCCTCCCCCCAACATGGAGTTGGTCACCAAGTGACATCAATGGCATTTCTTGTTTAAGAGATTCCAGGTTATAAAAACCTCTCCATTCCCGTGGCTCCTGTCCAGACTGCACCTACTGCCCGGCCAGTTACCAAGTCAGATTCTTTGCCATTCTCTCTAGCAAGAAAGCCTGTCTTCCTCCCTCAGTCCACCCAGTTGCTATCCTTCAAGCCCCAACTAAGGTACCATTCTTCCAAAGCCCAATTGCTAATCCTGCATTTTCTCCCTCGAGCCACACATCTTGCAGTGACCACGTCAAGCCCCGGGCAAATTTGTTTTCTCTTTAAACCCCTTGGTTTAAGAGAGTACCTGACACTGAGTAGGACTGTCAGTAAATATTCGTTGAGTTAAATTTACTTGAGTTTTACAAAAAGGTACTGTCTTCCTTTCAGTGATTCAGTGATTCTTTTCAAAGGGATCGACAGCTAATTGTTCCAAAGGATTCCTTGGCTATTTTGCCACTGATAACAGCTACCATCTCTTCAGCATCTACTGTGTATCAGGTACTCTAGCAAATGCTTTATTTACATTAACTAATTTAATCCTGTGAGCTGGACTCTAGTGTTCTCCCCATTTCACAGAAGAGTATTTTGAGGTTTATCTAATTGATAAATGACCAAGGCAGGATTCAAACCCATGCTTCTCCCTTCATCTGTGAACTGAGATCCACTAATATTCCCATCTTGACCATGGTCATCTAGATTTTTAAAGTGTGATTTACTGCAAACCTGATCTGCACTTTCCTGTGAGGAAAAGAGCCATGGGTTTTGCTTAGACCAAACTCTCTTAAAGACAATCTCCATTTTTATTTGTACCCGTCCTTTAGAGTTCTTTTCCTAAACAGCCCAGAACCAGGAAGAGCCGAGTATAAGCCTCAATAGCTAAATCCCTATGGCTCGAGCCTCTCCCCTGATTCCCTAAAAATGGCTGGCACTTTTATGCCACATTTTCTCAGTAGGGTGGAGAGTTGGGTAATTTCATTAGGAAGCGTTCTTGAGCACTGCTTTGGTCCCAGGCACTGTGCTAAACACTGAGTTCAGACTAAGGGTTCTCTGCCTTCCGGGAGCTCATAGCCAAGTGAGGAGACAGTACACATGCACATTCTGGCTATAAAACTGGAGGTTGGGTAGAAAGAGCCCTGAACTGAGTCTGAAAGACCTGGATCCAAATCCAAATTGGAATCTGCAACTCCAAAGTCCAGAAAGTTCTACAAACTGACAGTTCTGTTTTGATTTCTTTTGTTTCACAACTCGTTTGGAGGGAAAACCTGATCTACAGTGAAGTTTTTATGTGGTCATTATTCATCCCACTTAGTGTGAATATTCATACATTTTGCTGCAGAAATAATGTGTCTGATCACAGAGTGCTGCCCCAACCCCCACAGGGGGTTATAGATAATACGTGGTTCTGAACTCTGACGTTCTGACGTACATCTCACCCGCAGTTTTAGAAAAGGAATGTGAACTTAGACCTGTTGTGACCAATTGAAAGAAATGTATGAAAAGACTTCATAAACTAAAGAGTGAAAAACTCAACGTAAGTTGGTCTTAAATGGTATAGTCACCCCTTCTGAGTAACGAGAGCACTGCAGATGGAGCAAGTGATTTTTTTCAGGACCAAGAGGGTCAGAAGATATTTTAAAGGGTGAATTGAATTTCTTGCTTCATGGAGAAGCTGTGGAAAAGAAACTCCGGGCTGAGGGAAGAGCATGTCTTTAAGTAGCTTGAGCGCGTGGACTGTGTCGGCTTGTATGATTATTTGTCACAATGTCAGAGAAAAGCAGTACAGATAATAGGAAGGGGCAACTAGTCTACAGTTCATTTGCTCTGGGCAGGATTTTCTTGCAGACTTACACATGCGTTCAGAGAGAGACATCATGGTCAGGCTGATGGCTCCCTGCCCCACCTGCTGGGGAAATTGGGGAGCTGCGAACCCCTCTCCAGCTCCCCAGGAAGGTCCAGCAAGGATCACACCTGCACACCACTCCAGGCTGGTGCTCAGCTTGCCACTCTCTGCTTGGTCCACTTAGCCCCTTACCAGCTGGCTTCTCTGGCGTCAGACCACCAGGTTCAAATCAGATCAGCCACTTAGTACTTCTCGTGGCCTTCAACAAGTTATTTACCTCTTTTGTGCCTTTGTTCCTCAGCCATAAAATCAGAATAATGGCAGAAAGCTGGCATGGAAAGCACTTCAGAGTGCCTCAGTGGTAAGCACTCAAACAGTAGTTATTATGATTATTGTTATTACAAGGACTCCCCTCCTCCAGCTGTGTATAAATACATACATTCCTTAATAGTTCCCTAAACAAGAAGGGCCCTTTATTCTTTCTGGCTTGGTCATAACTCCTTCTGAGTTAACTATTTTCTGTACAGTGTTTCTTTCTCAGTTTTTTGCAGCTGTTTCTCAGTCGCGGTGAGGCATGGCCTCCCTCACTTTGGTCATGATCCAGTACAGGGATTCCCAGACTGGGGCCCTGAGATCCCCAGGGGTCCTTGGAGGCCATCAGGGGGATTCCCAGACTAACTTCAGGATGCTCATGCAGAGCACGGTAAATCAGAGTGCCGACTTTGAAAGCAGGGAAGCCCTGCCACTGACCAGTTCTCTTACCCTGTGCAAGTTTCATCATCTCGATGAGCCTCCATTTCCTACTTGGCAGAATGGGATTATCAGTACTTTCCTCACAAGAGAGTTACAGCTTAGATCAGAGCATATATTTAAAGCCCTTAGCCCAGGACCTGATGTATGACAAATACCTCATAAATACCTGCCACCATTGTTACCACTATTAGTACAAGACATTTCTTGAAAATCATATTTTTACCCCAAATGGAGCCTCAGGTATAATTAAAAGGTCAGATTTCTGCCAGAAGTGGATAGAATTACATCAGTTTAGTTCACTGACACTGTGGCCTAATGCTAAGAACCTCTGTGTCACACTTATATGTGCTTTTGGTAACTAAAAATGAAGAGGGTTATTACTTAACAAGTACATTTGGGCAGAGGGAAACGCTGCAAACGTGAAGTCTTGGTGTGGAGAAAGAAAGAAAAGGATTCTCTGGTAATTAAAAAGTCACGAGGACCGCTGGTCTAGGATACCAGTCAGTACTTTTTGGAAGGTCTCCTTTTATTAAACACACACACACCCCTTATCACCGGGGCTCCCTCAAAAGCCCTTTAACCCATTAACCAAAGTTCTGGTGCATAAAGGCATTAGTCCCATCGTGTAGGGCCCATTGTGACCAGAGCCTTACCACATAGAAGTCCCACCTGAAATGGGAGAAGCTCTTGGCAGTGAGCAAGTCCAAACAACCACCACCGCCCGCCTTTTTACAAAGGGAGAAACAGGCCTAGAGTTGGAATAAACTTGCCCATGGCGACACAGCCATCATGTGGTGGGGCTTCACACCTAAGACTCAGTGGTCCATCCAGCATCCCTTCTGACAGACCAGGATTCTCACCCAGAAGGGACATCCCCCCAGGGGGTGAATCACAGTCACACGGAATTCTTTCTGAACTATGTAGCACATCTTCCATTTCCCTCACCCGCTCTGCAACTAACAGATATGTAAATAAAATTAAAAAGCAGAGAACAAATAAGCTAGCCCAGGGTGTCCCAGTTATGGTGGTCTATGAGAACTGCTTGGGCTGCCCCTTATCTTGAGATTCTGGTTCAGTAGGTCTGAGCTGGGCCCTG
This sequence comes from Halichoerus grypus, assembly GCF_964656455.1. Classification (NCBI taxonomy): domain Eukaryota; kingdom Metazoa; phylum Chordata; class Mammalia; order Carnivora; family Phocidae; genus Halichoerus; species Halichoerus grypus. Next base: position 165,791,196 of record NC_135716.1, read on the forward strand.
AGAATCTGCATTAGTAAGCACACCAGGTGATTGTGATAAGCAAGTTTTGGAAAAAACAAGGTGAATCCAGGCCAGCAGAAGGTTTACTAGCTTCTGTCTTAGAGTGGGCAAGGGGATTTCGAGGGTACTAGAGGTTTTCCACATGCAGTTAATGAGACTGTTAACCCATAGCCTGTGCTAATTCCCTATAGCACCTTTCTCTCTTCTAACAACCCTAATTCCTGGGCACACAATGGCAGCTCAAAAATGTTGCTGCCTGACCTACTTTGGGGAGATGATTTGAGCAAAAGATGCCCTGTCTAGCCTGGGTGACATTAACATCTCTCTCTCGCTTTGTGCTTAGACTGAAGAACCTGGAGCTAGCTGCTGTGGGCGGATCAGACGTCCATGTGAAGATGCTGGCGGCCCCTATCAATCCATCTGACATAAATATGATCCAAGGTAACCTTGGTTTCTGTGGCTTATGTTAATTGGCTTTTTTGCTTAGCCGCCACCTCGTTTTCATCCTTCCTCAGGTGTGGGTGTGAAATTCCTGTGATTAGCAGCAGCTGCTCTCCAGATGAGCCATCTGCAGACTACCAGTCCTCTCTGGCCTCCCTTCTCTGGAATGTGAGGCTTTTCAAGAGTTAGAAAGATTGCAGTGGGGAGTAAACCAACCACTGTGAGTGCCTGCGATATGGTGGGCTCATTTCATACATTATCTAATCCCCATAATAACCATGAACGCTAAAAAATATTATCCCCTTTATGGATGAAGAAGCTAAGGCTCAGAGAGTCTGGTTAGTTACACAGCAGATCAGAGGCAGAGCCCAGATCGCGCTTAGATCCGACTCCAAAGTTCATGCTCTTTCACTGCCCAGACTTCACAGGGTGACCCTCTGTGCTCTTCTCCCTTAGGAAATTATGGCTTCCTTCCCAAGCTGCCTGCTGTTGGAGGGAACGAAGGCGTTGGACAGGTGGTGGCAGTGGGCGGCAGTGTGACTGGGGTGAAGCCAGGAGACTGGGTGATTCCAGCCAGTGCCGGTTTGGGTGAGTTTCTCCAGGTGTCTGCAGCCTGTCTTTGTTCCAGATTGTATTTCACTCGCACTGGAAATGTTTGCTCATTGGCTCAGTGTGACTAAGCAATGCAGGGTTTATTATTGAGTTCATACACCCACCACCAGTAGCAGTGGGAGCGGAACAGGAGAGCAGAAATTGTGTTTCTTCCGCTCTGGAGGTGGTGGACCTACTCTCTCATCTCTTGGGCCTGTGTTGATCAGAGCTGTGAATCCCTACATCCCTAAATCCCTGCTATAAGATACAGTGGGAAACCCAAATAAGACAGCCCCTGCCCTCCAGAAGGTTAAAATCTAATTGAAGAAATCTCCAAACTAGTAACCTCAATAAAGGGTGTGTTAGAAGTTCACGGGAAGCAGAGGGCACTTCTGGCTCCTCTCTGTGTGAATGCAAATGTGAGAGAGAGAGACAGTCTTAAGGAAGGATGAGGGCTTTGTGGAGGAGGCTTCTTTGGAACGGACCTTTGATGGATGGATTATGTTAGATGGCGATGAGCCAGAAATCATTACATTTGGAGGAAACGAAATGAGCAAAGACACAGGTAAGTGTGGGAAATGGTGAGAAATCCAGTGTAGCCTCAGCAGAGGATTTGCACATGGGAGAGGATTCCTTAAATGATGAACAAGATTACAAAGGTAGTGGGGCCACATGGGGGAGCCCTGCAAAAGCCAAGCTAAGGAGTTAGGGTTTTCTTTGATATCTAGTAAGAAGTCATTGATGAGTTTTGTTCCTTAGGGCTTCAGTTTTTGAGGCATAAACATTATACAAAGGATCCTGACAGCAGCCACAAGAGGGAAGCAGGGAAGATAGTATCTACCCCTTTGGACGTCTAAGGGACTGAAGCTCAAACTCAAACAGCAAACTGAAAGCCCACCAAAAATCTTGTCGCCACTGTTTTTCCCGCTTTACTACAGTATTAGGATTCTTTGGGGTATCACAGAGAGTTGATTCAAACTTGGTTTATAAAAAAAGAAGTTAAAAAAGAAGAAGAAGTTAATTGGTTGGGGTTAATTGAAGTTAATTGGAACTGGGAAGTACAAGAGATGCAAGGCTTCAGGCACTGCTGGATCCAGGAACCCAGTGATATCAGAGCTCATTCTCTTGTTCTCACTAGCTCTCAGATGGAATCTTCCCACATAGTGATGTAATAACATCAACAAATATTTATTGTCTACTCCCTTTGCACCAGGCACTGTTCTAAGCACTTTGTATATATTAACTCAGTTATTCCCACAACAGGAGGTAGATACGAGACAAATGTAAAATATTAAGCAACTTGCCCAAGGTCACCCAGCCAGTAAGTGGTGGAGGTGAGATTCAAACTGACCTTTCATAGATGGCCACCAGCATCCTGAGGTTTGCGTCATCCTAAGAACAAACAAATGAACACAGTCTGCCCAGCACAGCCATATCCATCTGGTAGCAGGACTCTGACTGACCCTGCCTGGGTCTTTGCTCATCCATGAGCCCCGTCATTTCCAGCACTGTCACCACAAGCATCTTTACTGCAAGCATTTTCGTGGCATAACTAATTGGCCATAAGGCAACTTTGCTGTAAAAGATAAAATCGTGAAAAATAAAAGCAGGACGTTCATTAAAAAGGACATCATGAAACATGAAAAATGAGTAACAAAATTAAAAAGACTTTATTGCAAAATACAAAATGTTGGAATACATTCAAAATGTGTTGTGTAGATCCATAGCAATACTGCACAAATACTGATTTTATTTCGTGATCCACAAAAGGTACCTAAGCGCTTGTCTTCAAAGTCTTTTATTCCTAGTATCATAGGATGCTTTTGCTTGTTGATTCGTCTCCTGAATCGGTATCATGCTTTTTTTTTTTTGCTAAAATTTCTTCCTCACTTAAGAGAAGTATCAGTTTCCAGATACTAGGATGCACGTTTGTAACGCCTTTGTATTATGTTGTGAAAGCCTTTTGCACTGTTGTCTGGTTTTGGCATATTGTCACATTTCTGTTGATAGACATTCCTAAGTTCTCTGGGAAATGTGGGCTCAAAACTCTGTGCTACTGTATAGACCATTATGAGGGCTAAGGTTTATACAGTATAAAATGGAAGGGATGTGTCAATGGAGAAATGAAACCAAACTGTCAACCAGTAGATGAAACCAACAAACTGTCAAACCAAACTGTCAACCAGTTATTTTTTTAACTTTTTATGGCAAAATTGCCTTATGGCTAATGAATTATATGACAAAAATGCTTGTGGCAAAGATGCTTATGGCCTAAAACCACCAGGGGTGTGGGGTTGGGCCACTCCAATTGCCCCAGCTGAGTCTCTTGCCCACCCCTGCGGTTCAGAGGATGGGGCTTTGTGGTTGACAGCCTCAGAGGTTAGGAAGGAACAGTAAAAGAAAGGTACCAGGCAGGAAAAAACAGTAACAGAAGTCTCTGAGATCAGAAAAGCTGCCAAGAAGGACGCCTGGGTGGCTCAGTCGGTTAAGCATCCAACTCTTGATTTCAGCTCAGGTCATGATCTTGGGGTGGTGAGATCAAGCCCTGTGTTGGGCTTTGCGCTGGGAATGGAGCCTGCTTGGGATTCTCTCTCTCTCTCCCTCTGCCCTTCCCCGTCCAAAAGAAAAGAAAGGTTGCCAAGAATGGCTCCACTCTCTCCTGCAGCCCCACCTGGCAGTGAAAACGTCCAGCCATCTGAGCAGAAAGCTGCAGGATTCACTGTATCAGGAGGGACTGGTGCTTTGCGCCAGCCCGTCAGACATGGTCTCTGCCCTCAAAGTGTTCTTGGCTGGGGATGGAGAACCCAGGAACAGAAAAACAACACTTAGCACAATACAATCTAGTAAGCGCTGTAAAGAGAGGGTGGACACAAAGGCAAGAGTCCCCTCTCTTGGGAAGCATGAGAAGAGGCTTCCCAAAGAAGTGGTGCTTGAACTCAGCACCCCGTGGGCTAGGTGAGGAAGGGCTTCCAGGCAGGGAGTGCAGCGTGTGCAAAGGTGCGGCTGTGGGAAAAGGCATGGCATGGTCAGAACTGCAGGGGTGTGGCTGGGTCCCGGCTGGCCTGAGGGAGACACCAGATGAGGCTGTAGAGGTAGGCGGGGGCCCAGTCATGGAGGGCACACATCTAGGGTCAGAGAGAGCCCGAGGAAGAGTTCAGAAGCATGAGTGGACCAGACTTGGGCAGTGCAGAGAATGCTCTGGAAAGGAAGAGGTTGGAGGCAGGAAGCCAATAAGGAGGTGGCTAAACAGTTCAGGCTTCACATGAGAAGGGTCTGAGCAAGGCAGTGCCATAGGGCCTGAGAAGACAGGATGGAGTTAGGAGCTAAAGGAACAGAAGTCGGTCACTAGATTTGGAGAGAAGAATGAGGGGCATCTGCCAGGGCTGCAGGTAATCACACAGGTGGAGGAGGTGGGTGTCAGCCAGAACGGGGATTTCTCCCTGGACAAAAGTCAGTCTTTCCCACCAGGTGCATGCCAGTCAAAGAACATGAGGATTTTATAATGTCTGGGACTGTCATCAACTCCATTTAGTCGGCAAGCATTTTGTGAGCCCCTGCCGTGTGTGGAGCTCTGGCACACGGCAGCGAACAGACGTGGTTCTTCTGGTGAAGGCTGCAGGTTAGTAAGAGTGACAGTCATTAAACAGAGCAGTCCTCAGCTGGCCAGACCTTGATCATCCTTCATGGTGCTGAGCTGTGCCCATAGCCAGCGTTTCCCCACACGCAGCCAGTCCCCAGGGAGACCAGGCCAGAGAATGTGCGGACTGACTTTCTCATCGGAAACGCTCAAAACCCTCCCGAGGCAGCACGGGGTGGGAGCAAGAGCATCAGCCTGGGAATCTCGTTCCACCCCCGTGGGTGATCTTGTTGAAGCCACAGCTACTTTGAGCCTCAGTGTCCTGATCTCTACAGTGCAGCTAACAGTCATTGCCTGGCATATCCCAACTCACTCGTACAGCTCAACTGAGGGAAGACACACAAGAATTTTGACAAGTTAAATTTCCATACGCGTGAGATCAGGGTCAGCAAACTTTATTTTAAAGGGCCAATTGTAAATATTTTTGGGTTTGCAGGCCACACTGCCTCTACTCAGCTCTGCCATCCTAAACAGCCATGGACAATACATAAGAAGTGGGCATGACTATGTTTCGATAAAACTTGGTTTACAAAAACAGGTGGTGAACCAGGTTTGGCCCATGGCATAGTTTGCCGACCCCTGCATTGGGTGGTAGAGATGGTTAAGGGCCAGTTGCACAGGAGTGAGGAACGGGAGTCCTGAGAACTAGGACATAGGACTTAGGATCAGTAAAGGAAACCAAGGGACATTCCACATCTACTGTGTACTAGGCACAGTGATCATCTGTACAAATGTCATTGTGTTTAATCTTCACACTATGACATGAGTGTCAAAAAAGGTGCAGTGATAATTCTAAGCCACACAAATCATGAATGGCAGAGCCGGGATTTTAAAACAGGTCCCCCACTCTAGGGTCTAAGGGTTTCTACTTTAATACCCTGAAAGCCCTTGGGGCTGACCTTGGGCGCTACCCCCATCCCACCCAGGTTCTCTTGAGAAGAGGATTAGGGACTGCCAAGCCCCAGAAATTCATGTCAAAGGCTGGATTTCCGTTGTGGCGCCATCAAGGGGAATTAGAAAACACCCCTGATTTCATGCATAGAAGGCCCTACAGTAAGTGTCTGGCGCAGAGTAGATACGGTACATGTTGGCTAAGGTGAATGGGGGCCATGATTATGAAGATGGCAATGAAGATTTGAAAACCAGGCTGGGTGGAGCCCAGAGAATGCCCAGGTACCTCCTAGATTCCAAAGGAACCCTTCAGTTTTCCAATGTCTTGTCTTCTCCGCCACAGATCTACTCTGGAACTGACATAGCCCTTAATAAAGTGTGTTCCTACCTCCTGTCTCTACTACCTGGTCCCTGAAGCCCACATTGTCTCTCCCCTCCTACAGCACAATTACTAGTTGCCTAGGCTGTCGCCTCCTCTCCGTACCTGACCATGTGGTGCCAGGGTACGGTTTGAATCCCAGCACACTCTGGAGCTTTGGAGGCACAGGCCAAGACCCCTGAGACCCACAGCCACCAGACACTGAGCCAGCAAGGCTCCAGATAGTTTCTCGATTGACCTAGTGCGTATGTGGTAGAGCCAAGGCTTGAATCTGTGTCCTCCTCACCTCTGCTTTATACAGGATCCCGCCTGCATGGGTGAGCACCTGTCAGATGGCAGGTTGTAACCCATTAGCAAAATCGATCTAGGGGGTTGCAAACAGCATTTTTTTTTTTTTTTTTTACTAAAATCAGAATAGAATCACGCATCACATACATAGTAGGGTAAATATTGTTCCATGAAACTTTGGTTTCTGTTATATGTATGTGTACGTATTTATATATGCGAATGTACTGAGTGACACCATAACTCATGGTTACTCCAGGTCAGGATTGTGAAAGTCTGGGTGACATTCCTCTAGCCCAAGCCACTTCAGCCATGGCCCAAGCCTGTCTTCCCATCACTCTCTGCCCTGCAGTGTCTATCCTCCCAGGTCCTTCTTCTGTCTGTCCTGCCTCAGAGCCTCTGCGTATGCTTTTTCCTCTCGCTAGAATGTTCTGGATGTACTCTTTGAGTGGCTGGTATCTGTGTCCTTTAAATCTTGGCCTGCACCTCCCCAGAAAAGCTGTCCCTGACCCCCATCTCAAATAATTCTCCTCAGTGTTACTTTCTGCCTCTATAATTTGTAGTTACTGTATCTGCTTGTCTGGTTTTTATGTGTTCTCCACTGGAATAAAACTCCATGAAAGGCTGGAACGCATCTGTGCTGTTCAAGCACCTGGCTCACAGTAGGTGCACGGTATCTGCAGATGGAAGGGGTAGCCCAGATTGGCCAGGAGACTTAGGGCAAGTCACTTTCTTGGTTTCCCGCCCTGTTGAATGAGGAGGTTAAACTCAATGCCCTAAGGGCCTTCTCAACACTGATGTTTTACGATTCTTTTGTCTGCAACTGAAATGTGGGCTGGAGGTTAATGATCATTTCTCTCCAGTTTACAGGAGTTTGTCATTTCCCTTCTTTCATTTGATTTGTGCAGCAGCTCTTAGAGGAGGCCAGTCAGGCTCTTCTTGCCAGCGTCATTTACATATTAGGGTAACCAAAACTCAGTGACTTAGGAATCTGCTCAACTAGCAGACCAGCAAAACCAGGTCCCAAACCTAGGCCTTTGACTTCTACTTTCATGCTTTTTTCCATAATACTACCTAAGTCAACCTGCCCTCGATGAGGAAAAGGAGGACTGAGCAGGAAAATGGGGGCTTTCGCAGCTTCCCTTGCCCATGTCATGATGTTACTCAGAGCCCAGTAGTTTCAGATCCTTAGCCACCTGCTGGGCGACATGAGCTACGTCTAATGGTAACTAATGTGGGAATAACAAAATCTACCTTATATAACTATCATGAAGATTCACAGAGATTCAAAAGGACTTCAAGATCTTCTTTTTTCTCTAAGTGGTACTTGAAGGCTGACGTCTTAGGCGCCCGTTTACTGAGGAGGGTGATGTGGGGCCAAGTGCGGAAAGGGATCCTGTCTCACTAGCCTGGACTCATCCCCTGACTCAGGAACCTGGCAGACCGAGGCTGTGTTCAGTGAGGAAGCACTGATCAGCATTCCGAGTGACCTCCCTCTTCAGAGTGCTGCCACCCTGAGTGTCAATCCCTGCACGGCCTACAGGATGTTGATGGACTTTGAGCAGCTGCAGCCAGGTAGGAGCCCACAGGTGCTGGGAGCAAGCCGGGATCTCCTCACTGGGTTGGGACCCAAGTCCTGACCCCGAGACCATGGGAACTTACCAGTAAGGGGCTGAGAGGAAGACAGGCCCCGAACCTGGGTGAGTGTGTGGTGGTTGCTTTTGCTTTGTTAGCTTGGTTCCTAGAAAACATGCTGAAACCTCATGAGGAGAACACTCTGGATAACCGCTGAAGGATCGCATTCCCTAGAGCTTGGGATGGAATTCTGTCGTTCAGCAGAAACATGGAGCTGTGCTAAGCTCTGGGATACAAAGCCAGACAAGATAGACAGAGTGCCTGTGTTTTCAGTAAAATGCTGAACTTAGTAATTCCACTCAGCATTCATATGACACTTTCCAGTTCACATAAGTGCCTGTACATGCATTAAACCTTCAGAGCAGTGCAGTGAGGTTGGTATCATTGGTGGAGAGCTGAGGCCTCAGGCAGGAAACCTGGGTCTGAACCCCAGCTTCACCTCTCACTGTGAACTGATCTCTCAGATCATCAGATGCATCACCCATGAGGTGGAGAGTAAGGGATTGTGAGGGTTAATGGAGACACTGCAGCACGACACTCAGCACAGTGCCTGGCACACCGTGCAGTAACCCTGCACTACTTTATTATTCTTCCTGTTCAGAAATGAGGAAACTGAGGTCCAGAGAAGGAAATTGCTTACATGAGATCACTCAGCAAGGAAATGACAAAGCCAGGTGTTCTATTCGGGGTTCCCTGAAAGCAGAGCCTGAGATAAGGACTGAGGGTGGACAGTTCGCAGGGGAGGTGATCCCAGGAAGCAGGAGTGAGGGGATGGGGAGAGCGAGACGGAAGGAAGAAAAGCCAGGGAAGGCTGGTTACTACTGTGGGTGAGCAGGGCTCAGTCTTGCTGGGAGGGGGCCTCTCAAGACCCTCATGGAACCCACCTTACAATTAACCTTCCATTGACAGGAGGCTGGGCTCATCCCCATTGTTGGGAGGGTCACCCTGCACACTATGCATGTCCAGGGGCTAGAGAAATCGCCTAGTCTAGCTCTGCCATGCGGATGTTGAAACTGAAGCAGAGATGTTGGAGCACGATAAGCCTAGGTAGCCACTACTGCTCGAGGCTAAAAACCAGTCCCAGCTTCCCGCAAAGAGAAATGCAGTTCCTCACAGCTGTGCCAGAGCGGTCCTGGGAGCCTTTGGTGGAAAAAGCCAGCAGGTGACCAGGGACCTTTGCCCAAGTCTTGGTGCAGGAGGCATTGTAATTACCTGCATCTCATCCCCTCAGGCCACCTCTGCTTTGGGCCGCAGCTGGACATGAGGGCATTCTGACACCGCCCCACCTCAGGTGCCCATGGTGCATCTCCACTTGCCTGCCTCCGGGAAGGTGTGGCCTGGGCTAGATCAGTGTTACTCTAAATTGTCATACTGAGTCATAGTGAGAATTATGGTTTACATTGTAATCCAGTACATATACATGTGAGTATATATGTAATGGAAACCAAAGTTTCATGGAGCAGTATTTACCCTAACTATATGTGGTGCACTATGTTCTTTTTAATTCTATTTTCTGGAATTTTAATTTTTAAAAATGCTGCTTGCAACCCACTAGGTTGATTTCATAACCCACTAATGGGTGACAATCTATGTGCTGACTCCTGGCTACAGAGAATGGGCATTCTTCTTCCAGGAACTCCCCTGTCTGTAGCCCCAGATCCCTGCATTTCAGATCACATTTCTGGATAACAGAGCACCTTCCTGGACACAATGGCATCTGAATAATGAGGAGCATCCTGATTGGTACTCCCAGGACTCCTGTCTCATGGGGAGAAAACTGAGGTCATGACCTGTCCCATGTTACGGTCTGTTACAGTCAGTGAGAAAGCTGGGACTCACACCAGGTCCATCTCATTTCAGAGTCCATGTTTTCCCCAGCATGCCACGCTGCCTCCCCCATTGGCAGCTTCCAAAGCCAGGCCTGGGCTTTGACCACAGACTACCTGTAGGACCCGGTTTCTGGGGCTGCGAGTTTCTCCAGCACAGCTATAAACCCATTTCAAGGCAGTGTGCCTGTACTAAGCAGCACAAAGGGGAAATAAAGCATGGCCGTGCCCTCAGGAAGCTCCAGGCTTCAGGCTCTTGCTAGAAATGGACCTATCCACAACCAAGTGTAAGATTGGGCACACCACCTGCAGAGCACTGGGGAAACACACACAGGGAAGATGGGAAGGAAGCCATGCCTGAGCCGTGCTTCAAAGGGTATGTGGGATTTCAAAACGAAGGAAGAGAGAAAGGGAAACATTGCAAACCATGGAAATAACCTAAGCAGAGATTTGAGGACATAAAAATCAGGAGAATAATGAACGATATAAAATCATTTACACAGTGGGGTCTAAATTACGTACAGTGTGGACTCTGAGTTGCCAAGTCCTGGGAGGCACCATGGGTGTTGTGGAATTTTGGGGGGCATTGGGAGAAGAGTAAGTTACAGGTCTGAGAAGGCTCAGCAGCCAGGTCCTGGGTCATTTTGAGCCTGAGGACTCTCCTCTCTTGCTCTATAATAGGATCCCAGGCAGGGAGCGCTTGACCTGTTACAGGTCTCTAGGGCTTAACTTGGATTTCTTCCTGGCCTCACAGGAGACTGTGTCATCCAGAATGCGTCCAACAGTGGAGTGGGGCAAGCAGTCATCCAGATCGCCGCGGCCCTGGGCCTGAGGACCGTCAATGTGGTCCGAGACAGGTGTGTGGGGAGACCTGATCCCAGTGCTCGCGACCTGGGCCTTCCCCCCACGCCCCCGGCATCCCTGCAGGCGCCCCCATCTCCACCAGAGGGCGCCCGTGCATAAGCAGTCCTCCTCCGCGGCGGACGCACACCACTGACCGTTAGCTGCCCGAAAGGAGGCCCAGGCGGCCTCTGGCTGTAGGATGAGCGACATCCCAAATGTAAAGGGAGAGCAGGAAGGCGGTGGGCCCGCCCTTGCTGAAGACTTTTTGAGAGTTTTTGAGACTCTTGTGATAACCCATGATCTCAAAGCCCCAGTTCATATTTGGGAATGCCTGAAGCTGTGTTATTCCTACTGTGAACGTCGAACCCAGGGCCCTTTCTACCTTAGCGTCTGTGTGGCACTTTGAACGGCTCTAACTAGGGATGTGAAGGAGATGGGGTAGGCTTGGCATCTCTGTTTTACAGTGAGGAAACAAGTTCCAGAGAAAGGAAGACACAGCAAGTCGGTAACAGACTTAACTCCCGGGCTCGTGCTCTTTCCACCATACCATCCAGGTGCCTTAAGCCTCACTGTCAATGAATGTGGCTACATCTGTCAGGGAAGTCCAGTCTTTGGAGGAGAACTGACGTTTACTTCCCTTCCCTGTCCCTTCAGTTGTGTTAACAAAAATTACTGTTTGCCTTGGCCAAAGAGGCCCAGAGCCATTCATGGGCTGGAGTGTGTTTGCACAACACCCTGAAGAGCCCCTTGAAAAGCGTGGAGGGGAGGAAATGAAGCTTGTTGTTTTGGTAGACAAAGTCAGGACGTGAAATGTCTTCTCCCTGGGCCAGATGGTTTCTCGCACCTTTGAACTGGCAAGGGCTGTAGAAATCACCCCATAATACCACTGAGGGAACCAAGGCCTGGAGGTGTTGGGAGTGTGATGAAATCAGGTAGCCAGCCCCTACATAAGGCCTGGCTTACACTCAATCCCAGCTTCCCACAAAGAGATACTCGTGTTCTCACAGCTGTGGCGGAGGGGTCTTACGAGCCTATGGTAGAGAAAGCCAGTAGGTGTGACCAAGGGCCATGGATTGTGTTTGGTTTCCAGACCTGACCTCCAGAAGCTGACTGACAGACTGAAGAGTCTAGGGGCTGAGCATGTTCTCACAGAAGAGGAGCTAAGAAAGCATGAGATGAAAAACTTCTTTAAGGTACCTAGGATGAGGGGCATTGTGTCTTCATTCCATGCTCATCTCCCTGAAGAAAGCTGACCTGCTAGAAAGGCTGGGACTGGCCCAGCTCCTCTCCAAATCCTCTTTTTGTCTCTTTGTGGAAGAATAAAGCCCATTCCCTCAGCTAGGGGACAGCATGCATTAAGGGCCCAGGTGCTGTGAGGGAGGCAAGAGAGACAAAGTTCAAAAAACCCTGGATGATGTGTAGGTTTGAATATTTGTAGTGCGTCACCTCAGCCTTCACAGCCAATGTGAATCTCCGAGCTGGGAGAGGACCTAGGGAACCTGAGGCACAGGGAGAGAAGAGAAAGTATTTCTGAAGCACCCTCCTTATATTGTATCTGATTAATCCCCACAAAATTCTACAAAGTAGGTGCTATCTCTTTTCCAGGTGAGAAAACCAAGACTCAAAACAGATAAAGGATTTCACCAAGGGCAGACAGTTACAAATGGTGGAGTCAGGGCTCTGTGAACTCACAGCCTCTTAACCTTCCAGAACCTCCACCCCCAGCACACCCAGTAGGTGACCAGACCACATCTCAGCCTCCTTCCTCTGAACCCTGGAGTGACCAAACACACACACTCTTTTGAGAACACATGCCTCTTAAGAACGTTTCTGAAGCAGGAGATCAACACCTCCAACGTGAGCTGAGTTGTAAGTGCAGAGAAGAGGTGTACTCGGGACCTGAAGTCCTTCAAAAAGGAACATAGACGCCCACCATCTGTTCTTTCCCAGAGACAAGTTTTGAACAAAATTCCAAAACAGATAACAGGATTAAGTTGATAAAGCAAAGGTCCTCCTTGGGCCGAGTTTGAAGGCACGAACATCCCATTTTCTTCACCCCCTCCCTCTGACACAGCGCTTGGGCCAGGGGGGCACTGTTTGTAGCAAGCTTCCGCCCCGCCCCCCGCCCCCCGTGTGCAGTGGCAGCTCCCTCACTGCAGGTTCCTTATTTTCCAGGACATGCCCCCGCCGCGGCTCGCCCTCAACTGTGTTGGCGGGAAAAGCTCCATAGAGCTGCTGCGACACTTAGCGTAAGTCCCTCCAGCCCTGCAGGCCCAGTTGGCCAGAGCTCTCCAGGCCTGTAGCTGGGAGGACTGTCAAGTGACCAAGTCCCAGTGGCCAGTGCGAGCCAAGGCCAAGTCAGCATAACCCTGAGCAGGAAACCGGGACCACAGTCCTGTCCTAGTTATCCCGGCACTTCCTTTCCCAACCTCCTCCTCTACAGATGACCCAGAGAACCGTCCGCTTCGTTTCTCCAAGGGACCCCGGAAGGAGAGCTTTCTGTGAGAGGAGAATATTTAAGGATTCATAACCGAGGGGGCATCTTAAGAAGTCCCTTAGTCCTAGCTTGTTAGCTTTTAAATTTCTTACTAGTTTTTATTTATTTATTTATTTATTTATTTATTTATTTTTAAGATTTTATTTATTTATTTGACAGAGAGACACAGCGAGAGAGGGAACACAAGCAGGGGGAGTGGGAGAGGGAGAAGCAGGCTTCCCGCGGAGCAAGGAGCCAGACGTGGGGCTCGATCCCAGAACCCTGGGATCATGACCTGAGCCAAAGGCAGACACTTAACGACTGAGCCACCCAGGCGCCCCTCTTACTAGTTTTTAAAAATAGATTCTAAGTTTAGAGGTAAAATTATGCTCTTACAAAACATTTTGAAAGCACGTACAGGTGCAAAGGATGGGGCGCCTGACTGGCTCAGTTGGTGGAGCATGCAACTCTTGACCTCAGGGTTGTAAGTTCAAGCCCCACGTGGGGTGTGATTACTTAAAAAATAAAATCTTAAAAAAAAAAGTACAAAGGAAAAATTAAGCACAAAATTACCTATCATCCCACAACCAAGGGGGATAAGCATTGTTGACAATATTAACAGTGCATGTCCTCCCCTTGTTTTCTCTGTTAACATGAATTTCTTGAGCTGAGGGGCGCCTGAAAGGATACTTTCCAACTAAAGCAGGAATCCCCTCAACAACATTAGTTGACACATACTTGCTAGCACTCGCTAGCTACGGGGTACAGAGATGGCTGAGACACTGAGGGAACTCTCTAGAATTCACAGGCTAGATGGGAAGATGGGTCATGTGGTCAAAGAGCTGTGATAGCCATCACTGGGCATTTACCTGTGCACCAGATGTGCAGAGTGCTTGACTCATCCCCCACGACCACCCGGGCCAGGGATACTGTTCCCATCCCCATTTACCCAAGGCCTGAAAGGGTAATTACCTCACCCCAAGGTCTGGGAAGTGGGAGAGCCAGGCTTAACCCCGTTACTGGGAGTCCTGAGCACACCCCCTCCGCCTGAGTCCAGGGGGCCGCGGGGCAGCCTGCCATCCCCACAGCAGTCACTGTAGGAGGAGGCCCTGGAGGTGCCAAGTCCCAGCTGTGCTACTTACTATCTGTGGGCCCGTGGGAAGTTAGACAATACAGGAAGAATGCTCCAGGCCTCAGTCTCCTCGTACAGATTAGTCAGAAGGTTAGTCCGAGGACACTGAGGTGATGCAGAAATCGCTACACAGGTGAGAGGTGGCCTTCAGTTTTCTCATTGTAAAGCCAGAGTGATAGAAGTGCTCCCCTGGGGTTATGGGGAGGCTTCACCAAGCCAGGGCACCTGGAAATGCTCAGATCTGTGCCCGGCACCCAGAAAACGCCTAGTGAACGTTAGCCATTCTGATTAGAACAAGTGTAGTACGGGGGGGGGGGGGGGCTTGATCCCCCCAGGAGCTACTTTCTGGAACAGGTGTCAGCTGAAGGGAGCTTAAGACCAAACTACCCACCACCTCCCAGACAAAGAATCACCTGCCTCACACCACAGCTTCTTCCATTCTGTAGTTCACAAAGCACCCCCCACTCACCTGCCATCATCCTTGATCAGCAAACTCCTAAAAGAGCCAGGGAGTGGGGAGGGGAACACAGGTTAAGTTGAGCATGGGAAGTCCTAGCTTATTCATTTTTAAAAAACTATTCGAGCCTCTCCTGTTTAACTGCTGGGGTGGGTGTGGGTGTCAGATGGCAGGGCCTGGCCAGACCCCTCCTGCAGTGAGAGGGCAGTCGCCCACTGTCCTCTACCCCAGCCATACCATTCCTTATGTGTATAGCCACCTCATCTCGCTGCTCCTTCGAGTAAGCGTGGACAGGTGAAGAGCAGAGGTCTGCACCAACGTCTGCACTGCCTAAGGCCACACATCTAAGAGTGGAGGGTAGCCAGGACTAACCTCGCGGGGCTTGGGCTTTTCTCAGCAGAGCACGCTTCTTTGCAACACTTCATCCAAGCCCGACTGGGTGGTTAGATCAGTGAGTTCCCAACTCTGGCTCAACATCCACGTCATCTGGCAGGGGTGTTTGTCAGTTGGCTTGAATAGAGATCCTTGCTTCCTGATTCCTTAGGTCTGGGTCGGACCTCGGAGTCTGCAGTTTTGGAAACCTTCCCAAGGTTTCTAAGAGCAAGATTCAGGGACCAGGGTTGGAATAGAAGTGTTCTGGCAGGTTTGAGAAGGGCTCTGTGTCTGCCTGCACCCACTCTGTTCTCTCTGGACTCTTCAGGCCTGGGGGAACCATGGTGACCTACGGGGGAATGGCCAAGCAGCCCGTCATAGCCTCTGTGGTAAGCTGGTGGGGGAGGCAGGCATGGACACAGGCCTGGACACCATAGTTGTCCAGACCCACAGGTGCCCTTGTCCCTGGATGGAATCTGTACCTCAAGCAGCGCCTGAAATGCTTGCCCTCAGAGCCCCAGTTCATCCTTCTTGTGTCCACAGAGCCAGCTCATTTTTAAGGATCTCAAACTTCGAGGCTTTTGGTTGTCCCAGTGGAAGAAGGACCACAGTCCAGGTGAGTGGATGATGGCCCCATTGCCAAGGGTCACACGAGAGGGCAGTGCCTACTGCAGAAGTGACCCGCCATCCTGAGGCCTGGAGGGGTGATGGGCTCCCCAGTGCCCATGACAGGTTAAAGGAAAATAGCCTCTAGCCACAGTTGCAGTCAGCAAATAGGTACTGGGCTCGAGGGAGCTGGTCCTGGGGGTGGCAGCAGTGAGCAAGGCTGCCCCTGGGGAAGACTGCCATGGAAGACAGCCAGGTACAGAGAACAAACTCTGGAGCCAGCCTGCCTGGGTTCAAATCCTGCTCCCACCATCACTGGGGATAGGTTTACCCAGCCTAGCCATGGGACCTGGACAAGTTACTTAACTTCTGTCTCAGTTTAAATATCATAGTTGTCTAGATATTGTTAGCCTTTGATTGAGGAGGAAACTGAGGTTCAGAGCGGTTAGGTAGCTTGCCCAGTCTCCCCACGTAGGGAGTGATGCAGCCACAATGTAAACTCGTCTCTTTGACTCCAGAACCTGAGCCAGTACACCATCCTTCCCCTCCTGGAGGACTGGCTGCCCAGAGTGTGACCCCCACGCCCCACGCTGAGACTGAAGAAGCACATGGAGTCATTCAAGTGAAGGGGAGGAAAGTGGTGGCATCAGTGGCGTGTTTCAGGCCGGAAAAGTAGCCTGTGCAAAAGCCCATCATAGAGAGTGGGGACCTAGACAGATAGGTTGTGACCAGATTATGAAAGGCTTTACAACCCTTCTTAAGGAGCTCAGACTCTATCTTAAAGGCAAGGAAAGAGCCACCGAAGCGTTCTAAACAGGGGACATATTAGATTTGAATGTTGCATGAATTGATGTCTATGAAAAACCACTTCTCATCTTCCTGGACCATAGAGGGGGACAGGCCCTGGGAGGGGATGCTGGGGACCTCAACTTGTGGGGTTCTAAGGGAGTCCTGAGCTCTTTCCCTGAGCAAAGCTCATCAGTTCCACATCAGCGGGCATGCCAGGCACAGCCACCCCCTCCCTGTGCCTCTTCTAGCTGCCCTGCCTCAAAGTACTCCTGCCGCTCCCACCGTTCAGGACTCTCGGTTACACCCCAGTCAGGTTCTGTGGGTCTGAGCCCTCTTAGCCACCACTCTGCCTGCCCCTCAGTCCTGGGGCCACTCCCCCACGCTCCTCTGTCCTACCCCACCAGGGACCAGGCCGCCCCCACAGCCTCCCTATCCCTGGTCAAGCCTGGGCTCTCGAGGCTTTCCTAGAGTTTAGCGTCAGCTCCTGCCACTGGGGGTGGCCCGTGGTCTGTCTTGCCATGCCTTGCCGCTGTGCCTCTGTCTGACTTCCTCAACTTCCCACAGCCCAGTTCAAGGAGCTGATCGTCACGCTGTGTGGTCTCATCAGCCGGGGCCAGCTCACAGCCCCCGCCTGCTCCGAGGTCCCACTGCAGGACTACCAGCGTGCCTTGGAAGCCTCAGTGCAGCCCTTCGTGTCTTCAAAGCAGATTCTCACCATGTGCTAATCGCGGAGGAGCTGGAGCGAGGTGGGAGGGAGATGGATCGGCAGGACTGGTTTCTGGCGCCTCTGTCAGGGCCCTCTCAGCCTTCCCCAGGCTGCCCTCTCCTCACTGTCACTTCCGACTGGGAGGGTCGTGAAGCCAGCTAAGGCTTTCCCCAGGGCCAGCCCCAGGGTATCTAATAAAGTGAACTTCCTAAAAACACATACATACAAACCCATAGAAGTCATCCCTGGCAAGAAGGACCCTCATTGTGCACCTGCCATTCCCCAGCACTAAGAAGACCCCTTGCCCGTCCTCTACTTGTCCCCCAGTGATGATTTCCTGACGACCCTGAAACAAAGCAAGGGTAGGCGCTGGCAGGTACAAAGCCAGTAGGATGCAGTCTCCAGCCTCGGGCTCTCCACAGGGGAGCAAAAAGGAACGTTTGACTCATTCTGTGTAGTATGTGGCTCAGTCTGGGGCAGAAGGAGGATCAGCTACATGGGAGAGTGAATGCCAGGCTGAGGAGCCAAGGAAATGGGGTCTCAGCTGGCTGGACCACCCTATGGAATGCCTGTTCTAACTGGGGAGATGGTTGTTACACCAGTGCTTCTCAGCCTGAAGTCATTTTACCCCCAGGGGATGTTTGACAGTGTCTGGAGACATTTTTCGTCGTAAGTGAGAGGGTGCTATTGGCATCTAGTGGGTAGAGGTCAGTGATGCTGCTCAAACATCCTGTGGTGCACAGAACAGCCTTCCTCAACATAGAATTACCCAGCCCAGAATGTCTATAGTGCCTGGGTTGGGAAACCCAGCATTAAGCTAAGAGTCCCAAAACAACTGCCATGGTGATTCGTGGAAGTGCTATGAGGCCATCACTGATCAGGGGCTTGTCCTAGGCCTGTGGTCAGGGGAACCTTCCTGACATGAAGCTTGAAAGTGGGCTCTGAAAATGAATAGTTTTATTCAGACAAAAAGAGTTTGACATTATGTGACTTTTTGGTGTTTGCCTAATGAGCTACTCACCCAGAGCAAAAAGCTAGAGACTTTGGAATGTATTTACTGGATACCTAATATGTGCCTAAGGCTAGGGATGCTGGTGGTGGGGGAGTGGGGCCTGGCCCTCTAGTTCCTCAGCCCAGAGCAGGGGACAGACCTTCCCAGTATACTAATGAGGCCACTGACTCAGGTGTTCAGAGGGCCATGGGGACATAGCAGTTCTGCCTGAGGGTTTGAAGGAAGGCTTCATGGAGGAGGTGTCATCCACAGCAAATCTTGAAGGCCAAGCAGGAAAGCATGTACCAAGCAAAACCCAACAGCACATGTGAGAATTTGGAGGGCTGGGAGCCTGGCTCTGCCGCCTGAGACGGGAGAGTGTGAGGACTGAGGTGGGAGCTGTGAGCAGAGGTCAGAGCAAGAAGATTCGAGAAGTCAGCACTTACCCTTCAGAGCGGGGGAGGCACAGAGGGAGGCACAGAGGGATTTTCAGCAGCAGAGTGATGTGGGAAAACTGGCTCAGAAGGCCAGAGTGCACTCAGGCTTAGCTGCACGAAAACATGTACGCAGGCCCCCAGCATAATGCTCTTGCCTTTGGGAGCATCTTCTGTGTCCTCTGGAGAAAAGGACTTAGCTTCAGCCCAGGGTTGGGGAAGGTCTGCAGGTGTCTTCTGGATAAGAGTTGCTACCTTTTGCACCTAGGCTCAGGATCAGCCCCAACGTGCCCAGGTCCCTCCTGTCCCCTGTCCTCTATCCTTGAGGTTAGTGGGACGGCTGACTTGTACAGATGGTCAACATGGGCGAGTGAAAAAAGCCTGAGAGGGTGGGAGAGGCTGCCCGAAGGCTACAGGAGTGAACAGTTAAGTTTAGATTCTTTGGGGGAGTCCACAATGTCGGGCTTAGGGGGAGTGATGAGCCTGCAGCCATGGGGAGGGAGCAGCCCCTGGTACAGACTCAGAGGAGGCAGACTGGAAGGAGGAAGGTTCATAACACCATGGTTAGAGACCCCATGGAGGGATGTGCAAAATGTCCTGAGAACAGTAGCTCTAGGGGTCTGGAGATGACATTTGGGCTGTGCTTTAAAGGATGATTATAGTTTTCTCAGGCAGGGAAGGGAGACAACCCTAACTAAGGGACCAGATTAAGCTAAGTTATAGAAGCAGGACATTTATGTTAGAATCTTCTCATTTCCCCCAAATATCCATTCTCTTTCTGAGAATTAATGCTGACAACTTTTAGGTCAGCATATGGTAGGCTGGAATAAACAGTTTTCCTGCCTGCCTTGCAGCAGACCAGGTCTGTCCCTTGTCATGCATACAGAGGTGGTAGGTGTCAATTTCTTAAGAACCTCTTTAAAATATAGCTGGCATCCATCCTGTACCTTTTTCTTCCCTTTCCACCTTTCTCCTGGCTGGGACACAGACCAGATTCCTGGAATTTGCACAGCCATCTTTGACCATGTTAAGAATGGGTCAGCGACAAGATCCAAGAAGCCTGGGTCCTGGTCACCCAGATGCCCCAACTGCCCACCTCAGGATTTGTTTTACATGAGAAAGAAGCTTCTATGTTGTTTAGGTTCCTAGTATTTGGGCTTTCTCTGAACCTAATTATAACTGATACATATTCTCTGATTTAATTTATATTGAAATCATCCAAGCTAAAGCTGAAAAAGTGAATTGTGGCAGTTTAGGATTCCCCGATAAGGAATTTGAACTTTATCCTATCGGCAGTAGGGAACAAAAGATTTCTGAGCCAGAAGATGAGAATTGTGCTTTGGGGGAAAAAAAAAAAAAAATTCCTCTGGCAGCAGGTTAGGGGACAGTTGGGAGAAGGGAGGCACTAAAAGAAGAGATAACATCAGAAATTCCCAGGTTTCTGAATTTCAAATAAGGAAAATCCCATGAAACTTCAAAGACCAAATGGGGATTACCAACATTGCAGAGGCCAGCACAGAGAGGAGACTGTGACAAGACCATAGAAAGAATCGAAGCTCAAATGGATCATCTCTTTGCACACTTTAAAAGTACGGGAGGCTATTTTTCATTTTCAGGCTGAATAATTTCTCTGTAGAGTGGGGACAGCTCTTCAGGCCCACTAAGTAAACAGAATCCTTTTTAAATGGTTGGAGGAGGAACCTTGGGCTCCAGGAGACTGAAAGAAGACAAACAGGCATTACCTCCTAAACCAAAGCTCGAGCACACCTGACGCCCCAAGGCTTCATGACTCTGGCACTCCCTGCTTGGTGTCTTCTGGGAGCATCCACCCTGCAACTACCTACAGCCACTGCCATAATATTGATGACTGCTTTGTGTCTTGGGAGATGAGATAAATAAGCCTGCTCTCCTCAGGGAAAGACTTGAGACCCAGAAGAAGGTTCTTGCATTCATCTGTGTGTGGCAGGCATGCCTGTCCTTATGCCTGGAAGCTCTTGGCTGCACCTACCAGCCTCATACTTGTTGGTAGGCACTGTGCCCTGGGTAGGACACTGGGCCCAGCCAGAGCAGCTGGAAATGGTAAAGAAGAGACGCAGGCCTGGGGCAGCATCTGCCTGCATTTGCAGGCAGGAAAATCCTGGGAAGACAGCAGAGCTGACCTAAAGGTAAGGAGACGTTCACACTCCCTGAAAGAAAAGTAAGCTTGCCCTATGCCCCTAACCCTTTGCAGTATATAAGCCCTTTTACCCATATCTCCATTTGATTTTTACAACTTCACTGTATCATTGAGATTTTAATTAATATCATAACTTTACAGAAGAGGAAGACACCAAGAGAGGCGAAGTGAGTTGCTCAAGGTCACACAGCAGGCAGCAAGCAGATTTGGCACAAGAAGCCAGCTCCCCTGACCCTGTCTGGTCACCCTACCAGTCAATCCTGATTTTTTTTGGCCCCACAATTGGCCTTGTGCTCCCTCTTTGGACTCCTTGATTTTGTTCAGTGATAATTAGCATGTCAATCAGAAGAGAGTTCAAATTTCCCTGAGTCTGTGTCTCATGGGGAGGCAAGAAAAAGGAGAATCAGGAGGGCATTGAAGTAATTCAGGTAAGAAATCATTTGTTTATTCACTTAATAAATATTTTGAACACCCGCTATGTGAAAATCACTGTTATAGGTGTTAGGGATACAGTATGAGACAAAAAACACGGCCCCTGATACCAGGGAGCTTACATTCTAGTAGAAGAGAAAGACCATGAATAAGTGAAGAAATAAACAAGGCAATTACAGAGTGTGGTAGATGCTGTGAAAGAAAAAATACAGTGATATCACAGTGGCGGGATACTTGAGATAAGGAGGGTAAGGAAGGTCTGAGGCCTGAATAAGGAGCCAACCATATTGCAAAGGGAACAGCACAGTTAAAAGCCCTGACGTATGAACGATATGACAAGGCCTGCACTAGCTTAGTAAGTGGGAGTGAAGTGGATGGATTTGGCAACATTTAGAAGGCAGAATCAACAGGACAGACTAGATGTGGCGGTTGAAGGTTGAACTTTAGCACTTTGCTGGATGGAAGGTGCCACTCCCTGAATTAGGAAGCTCTGAAGGAGGAGCAGGATTTAGAGACAGGCATTTCCCCTATGCAGGGCTTTCATTCCCATCTGTGTAACAGGTTGATCAGACTATATGACAACCAAGGTTAGAACCAGTTCTTAAGAATATTATGATCCTCATACTACTAAATTCCAAATGGATCGAAGATTGCAATATAAAAATAAGTCCTAAAAATAACAGAATAAACCATGGGAGGTGTTTTTCTTTTTAAACCTCAAAGTGAGAAAAACTACAACACAAAATCTTGAATCAAAGAAAAATAAAGGATGGATAAATTTGACCCCATAAATATCTTACGTTTTTGCATAGCAGAAAACACTCTGGGCAAAGTCAAAAGTCAACAAACTGGGAAAAAATATTTGCAACTCATCTAACAACTGATTTCCCTAATATATAGTGAGCTCCTATGAATCAATGAGAAAATGGGCAAAGGGGGAGCCTGGGTGGCTCAGTCAGTTAAACATCCAACTCTTGGTTCCAGCTCAGGTCATGATCTGGGGTAGTGAGATCGAGCTGAGCCCTGCATAGGGCTCCGAACTCAGCAGGGAGTCTGCTTGAGATTTTCTCCCTTTGCGCCTCACCGACCCCGCCCCCCCATCGGCTCTTGCATTCTCTCTCTCAAATAAATAACTCTAAAAGAGGGGAGCACCTGGGTCGCTCAGTCAGTTGAATGGCTGACTGAATTTTGGCTCAGGGTCCTGGGATCAAGCCCAGGCTCTGCGCTCAGCAGGGAGTCTGCTTGAGAATTCTGTCTCCCTCTCCATGCCCGCCTCACACGTCCTCTCTCTCTCTCTCAAATAAATAAATCTTTTTAAAATTAAAAAAAAAATGATTAAAGGATATAAGCAGACACATAAAGTATGTGTCTCTTAAATAAATGAAATGAGGCTCACTCCACTTAAGATAAATGCAAATTAAACTACCCCAAGATAGCATTTTTCAGCTATCAGATTGACAAAGATCATAAAATTTGATCACATGGTGTTGATGATGAGATGGAGAAACAGGTACTTATGGAAGAGAATTGAGCAATATCTATCCAAACTATACTTGCCCACACCCTTTGAGCCAACTATCCTACTTCTAGGAATAGATCCTACATATATGTATATACAACGTTATTCATTGCAGCAGTTATAACAAATAGTTTGAACCTATCTCAATATCCTTCACTAGGGCACTGATTAAATAAATTACTGTGTATAATGGTATTTTATAAGCCATAAAAATACTCCTGAGGAAGCTCCTTTTGTACTGATGGAATGACTTTCAAAATACAGTAAGCACAAAACTGTACGTATAGTACACTACTATTGCTTTGTGTAAAATACCTCCCAAAGGACATTTAAGAAACTGGTTACATTGTCTGCCTCTGGGGAGGGAAACGAGGTGGCCAGAGGACAGAGATGGGAAGACTTTTCACTGTATCATTTGAACCAGTTAATGAGTTATCCTTTCAAAATATAATTTTAAGGGGTGCCTGGGTGGGTCAGTCTGTTAAGCGTCTCCCTTCTGCTCAAATCATGATCTCAGGGTCATGGATGGAGCCTTGCCTTGGGCTCCCTGCTCAGCGGGGAGTCGGTTTCCTCCCTCTATCCCTTCCCCCGCTTGTGCTTCCTGTCTCTCTTTCTCTCAAATATTTTTTTAAATAAATATATATATATGTAATTTAAAAAATAAAAACAGCAAACAAAACTCCTTTGTGGTTCTAGGTAAACTGAGTTAGTGAGAGGGGAACCAATATTTGAGTTCCTACCTCGGTCCAGATACTGTTCCAAGCACTATATTCTTCCATATATACTACCCCATTTAGTTACCCAGCTAGCCTATTGAAATGGGATAAATTATTCTAATTTTACAGTAGAAAATAAACTGACCAAATAATTTAGTCAGTGTCAAGCCTAATCTAGCTCCAAAACTCCAGCCTTCTCCACTTTCCACACTGCTTCTATTGAAGCAACTTGTCCTGTTTTTTAAAATAATATTGGTAAAAGGCGAAAATCATATGGGCACTTGCGATGTGCTGGGAACAGTAGTAAGTGTTTGACGTATCTATTCTCATGTATAATTCTCCAGTCGACTCTGGAAGGTTGGAGTTTCTAGCTCCCTTATACCGAGAAGACAAACGGGGCTTAGAGAGGTGGCGCGTAATGGGCCCAAGGTCACGGATACAAAGACGGATAGAAGCCAGACTTAACTCCAAAGCTGCTCAGAAGTCGAAACCACTCCCGGTTCAAAGGACAAAAGCAGGAACGTTCGCTGGGCGGAGACAGTTGCCGGCACTTCCGGGGGGAGGAGCGAAGCCACCCGGCTGCGAAAGCGACGTCGGCCCAGCCACAGCGAACTCGCGAGAGGACGTGCGGAGGGGGGTGGGGGGGAAGTCTGCCCCCACGCCGCCAGCACCGCCTGTCGATCACCTGGCCCCGCCCCCACGCCGGCGCGCCCCGGGGCAAGCCCCGCCCCCACTCCTGGCCGGGCGGGAAGCGAACGCGCGCTCCCTCCCGTTACCCTCCGCCTGCGGGGAGGGCGGGGAAGGCGGGAGGCGCGCGCTCGCGTGCTGCGTGCTCGCGTACGTCGCTGGGGTTCGGCTGCGTCCGTCCCGCCGCTCGCCCGTTGCCGCCGCCGCCGTCGCCGCGCTCTCGCTTCGCCGGCCGCCGCCTAAGGGGGGCTGGGGCCGGGCCAAGCCGCCGCTGCTGTTGCCGGGATGCCGCGGGTGTACATCGGCCGCCTGAGCTACCAGGCCCGGGAGCGCGATGTGGAGCGCTTCTTTAAGGGCTACGGGAAGATCCTGGAGGTGGATCTGAAGAACGGGTGAGGAGGGCAGAAGAGGGGTCGGCCGGGTGGGGACAGGGCCCCAGCGGTGGTGGGGAGGCCGCGGGGACGGGAGAGGGACGCCTGCTCGGCGCAGAGCTGCTACCGGCCTGCTCCGGCTCCGCCATAGTCGCGGCGCCTCGGGGGCGCGGGTAGGCCCTGGTTCCCACTGCGCCTGCGCGGGTGGGGGTGGTGGAGGGATAATGGGAGCGATGGTGAGGATCTGAGTGGGACGGGGAGAAGGAAAACCCGAGTGGGATTGGGGCTTCGGGCGGGAGGGTACGGCTCCAGGGCGCCGGGGAGGCCTGGGTTTTTCCTTCCCGGGCCCCGGCAGTGGGGCCTGGTTCGTCTCCGGCTAGAGACCGACCTTTCCCGCTCTCAGGGCTGCTGGAAATAAACAGGATTTCCTGCTCCCTTTTCACCTCTTGCCCAGTCTAATGGATCAGACAGTCACCACGCATCTTTCCCAAGGCCAGGAGCTCCGGAGGGAGGCCCCTTTTTGACTTGCATGTGTCACACTATTTTGGGCGGGAGACTCGGGTTTGAGTGAGTAGTCTAGTGACAGTTTGGAAAGTATCGTCTTGCCGCGCTGAAAGCCTTGGCCGTTCCCTCTACAAGGGTAATTTAAAGTCTTGATTCGTTATCTTTCAAACTTCGTACAGAGTTTCCATGCTGTGGTTTCCGTTCTACAACTTGCCAAAAAATTGCCTTGTCGTTGTAGAATTTGTTAGAGAATCGTAGCCATCCTGGCTAGTATCTGCGGCAATTAGTTAATGAGACGGAGATTCACAGCTCGAAATTGCTAACTTACTGCCTCCCCGGGTTTGGTCTGTTACTTGTATTCCTGATCTACTTTAGCAAAGCAGGGCCAGCAGGGGCTATTTCGGGGAAAAGAGATGAGTCCGGCTTGGAGAAGATACTCAACGGGGAAATCTATGAGAACCAGGAAACGTTAGGTAGGACTTGAAAGACATAGATACAAAAATTAAAAGGAGTAGGGGGAACATTTTAGGGTACTAAACCTTGAATGTTGGAGGAAATCTTGGCTTATTTGGAAAAAAAAAGATGAAAGACATTTGCAACAGGTCTGATACGGCTACAGGTTTCTCTCCATTGTAATACTAGCAGCTAACACTGGAGAAGTTATGAAAAATACCTAAGTGTAAGTTGCACATTTGAGACAAATTGGTAGCTTCCATATACTCACATTGTTGATTGGGTTTAAAAGTCACTTCAAAGTGATTGTTAGGAAGAATCACCTTCTTACTAAGGAAAATGTCCTCTATAAATTTTATAGTGTTTATTATGGGGCGCCTGGCTGGCTCAGTCGGTGGAGCATGCAACTCTTGATATCTGGGTTGTAAGTTCAAGCCCCAAGTTGGGTGTAGAGATTAGTTAAAAAAAACTAAAATCTTTTTTTAAAAAAAGTGTTTATGAATACTGATTTAGAGTAAAAGGGTTAGGAAATTGCTCATTTGGTACAACAGAGCTTTCTGTTCTTAAGGAATTTACTCGACAAAGTGGGTTATTTTTGTTGTTGCTGTGATACGTATACAAAAGATGAAGTGAAAACTCCCAATTTTCTTCAGAGGCCAACTAAGTTGTCAGAGTACATTTTGTGGGGAAAGCGTGGTTTTTGAAGCCAGACAGGCTTGGGTGAAATCCTAGCTTCACCACTTACTATCTGTGGGCAGGTTACTTCTGTGACTAAATTTTCTCGTCTGCAAGGAAAAGGAACATTAGAGATAATAATTGTAAAGTGTTTGGCTCATAGCTGTAAATGGTAGCTGTAATCAAATGGTTTTGACTGATCATTAGGAGACAGCCTTAGTGTTTGATAACATGAAGCGTATTTGGTGAGGTCTGTTTTCTAAAGTTACTCAAGTGATAGCAGGAGATGATTTTGATGTTAATGGTAAAGTGGTTAATGGAACAAATATGTTGATAACCCACCAACAAGATGCCTGCTACTGTGCTAAATGGATTGGAAAGAAAGAAAAATAGTTCTGCTCTTGAGTAAATTAAGTGTTGACAGTTATAACGTGTACACTTAGAGTTAAGAAATGCTTGCTCTCACTTTAAACTCAAGTAAAACTTGGTTTGTTTGAAGAGATTTGTTTGAAATGGGCTTTGAAGAATGAATTGAGTGGGGTTTGAAATAAAGTGTCTGGGAATAATGTATGTCATAACCGGTGATGAGGAGGTGGTCCAATAAGGAACACTTTTGAGAAATAATGAGCAATCAAGCTTGGATTAAGTCTCATGAGAGATTTGGAAATTGAACGACAGGAACCAGAAACATCAACTATAAGATTTTACAGTGAGCATCCAAAATCATGGATAGGAATTGAAAGGCTCTGTAAGGAATAATTGAGCAATCTGGGAAATGGTGAGAAAGGAAAGATCGTTGCAGAACCCTACATACCTGAGTCTCTGAGTCTGGGGAACTATTCTCTTAGCGGATCTGCTGCTAAATCATGGTATGTGTGAAATCTGTGATTGAAACTGAAGGTTGAAATGAGGAATGGGACGTCATTTCAGGGATTCAAAGGCAGGTGAGACAATTAAACTGGCACACCTGGCAGCATTCAGTAATCGCTGCAGAGAAAAGTGACTGCTGAGCAAAAGACCAATGGTGTAGATGGATTTCAAGCAAGAATTGACTGGACTAGATTGCAAAAGTGCAGAGTCTGAAAGGAAGGAGGAGGTACAAAAGGAAAAGATGGCGTAATTTAGCAACATGTAAGCTTATGGCCCTGGACACTAAGAATAGTAGGTCTCCTTGACAAGCATTTTTTTTTTTTAAAGATTTTACTTATTTATTTGACAGAGAGAGAGCGAGAGAGGGAACACAAGCAGGGGGAGCATACCTGGCCTGTAATTATTAGTAATCAAAACACTAAAGCAGATTTTGGATGGATAGGATTTTGATGAATTGCTGAAGAGTTTCACACTTGTAGAAGTGAGATACATCAGTAGACAGTAGATATGTTCAGAATTAAATAGGCATAAAGTACTGGTATATTTGGAAGTTGACCAAATGAGGAAGTAGGTAAGCTCTCCAAAGGAGATTTAGTGTCCAGGAGAGGATTTTATGGATCCTCTTGGGATTTCAAAAAGTGTGTATGCAGTAGTTCATTGCCTGCCATTTTAGTATTCCAGGGGACCCTAATCTAGATTGCCTTTATTTTAGAGAATCCCTTAAAGAGTGGTTCAGCTGGGACCACAACATGATGTAGATCTCCCAGGACCCTATAGGCCACTCCAGGTGGTAGGTGTAGGGTCTCCTACATTCATACCTGCCACACTAACCCCAGCAAGAGCCACTGTGGGACCAGGGGTCAAGGAAACAGCAGCATTAGCAGTACCCGTCTGTAGCCTTCCAACTCTGGTAACTTTTGCTGCCTTTGATTATTTGTGAATTCTGTGGGCTGTCTTTTTTTATTAATAAATCATGTGAAGTGTAGAAAATTTTTATTTATTTATTTTAAAGATTTTATTTATTTGACAGAGAGAGACACAGCAAGAGAGGGAACACAAGCAGGGGGAGTGGGAGAGGGAGAAGCAGGCTTCCCGCGGAGCAGGGAGCCAGAGCAGGGCTCGATCCCAGGACCCTGGGATCATGACCTGAGCCGAAGACAGACGCTTAACAACTGAGCCACCCAGGCGCCCCAGTAGAAGAAGGTTTTAAATATGGTAGTTTCTCTTGCCACAAAATCTTGTGGTTACAGTCATAGATCTTTATATTTTAATTTTTCCATATCTTAGTTAATTTAATTTATCATACCCTAAGATTATTTTACTTGCCTAGGAGCTGTACTCCAAATCATTGAGGTTATTTTGTTTTGTTTATTTTTAAGTTGGCTAAAGACATGAATTAAAACTCTCCAGAGAAACTTGGCTATATATTTCACACCTGTGCTTCATATTACAGTGAAATTGTGAATACCCGGAATTTTCAGGGGGTGTTCTTGTCTGTTTGATTGGATTTACACAACTTCTTAAGTATTAGCAGGAAGTTTTTATTTTCACCCTCCTTGAAAATCCCTTCAAGTAGAAGGTACCTTAATTTTTTTTAACATGCTAATACTCTTTCAGTGAGTCAAAATTACTGGTTTTGTCCCCGATCACTGTAGAGCATTGTTAGATTTTAGACACTGAAATGAAAACCTGCCAACCCCAGACCCTACACAGGGAATGTCTCTGGTCCTTGATAGGGGCTTGTTTTGTTTAGTTTCTTGTCTTTTCATTTTAAAGGGGCAATAACGGAAATATAATTAGTTTAATGTTCCAGGTTATTGGTTTCTGGTTAATTGAACTGTGGGAGATTATCTTCACCCACCACCGAAAGCGATAAGTGCTTTATCATTTTTATGATAATGGTACAGTTAATGAGTGCCAGGAATGACAAAAGGCAAACCCACTCTCCCTTTAAAAAGACTCCAACCCCTTTTTGTCCACAGGCAGTTCTGCCTGCAGAAATAATGGCACATTTGAACCCTTGCGGTCCAAGGCTTTGAATCTTTCTATTAAGTAAGGCATTTGGTTCTGGAGTCATTTTATGATTATCTAAGAAGAGATTAAAACAGTTTTGTTTAAAGGAGCACTTGAACAACATTGTTTATACATAATTAAAATTAAAGAGCCATTTTTAATTCCTATAGTGTTTCAAAATAGCATGTCTTTATTTCTTACTGTAAAATTTTTACATTTTACATAAATACATATGTATTTATGGACAAAAAATAATCAAAGATGACACTGTCTGCATTTTGAGACTGTCTTTTTTTCATACACGCATGCTTTTCTTAAGCCTCCCCATCCTTTCTGCAGACTTAGGGTCATACTGTACATCCTGTTTGTTTCTACCTAACAGCTTGATTCCTTACCTTTGTCATTAAGTGTTCTCTGACAACTTGATTCTTAAAGGGTTCATAGTATTCCCACATATCAGTGTTATTTATTGTACATAATTAAAACCATGTTGCAAGACATTTAGGTTGTCTTTGGTTTTTTGCTAATTTATGCTTTCATAGCACTGAGGTAAATATCCTTTATGTAAATCTTGGGGTAGATTCCTGGGTGGACCTTTGGAGTCAAAGTATATACACATCTTTAAGGCTTTTGCTACCTATTGGTTTCCATTACTCTCTAGACAGAGTATTTATATTTTCACCTGTTGTGTTTAAGAGTTCGTATTTTCCTGAACTCTCAACTAGCCTTCATTATAATTTTTTTAATATTATGATTTTTAATGAGAATGTTTAAAATTGCATATGAGGAAGTTATCTTGCACCCATTAAGGCTCATTCTTTAGCCTACCAGGCATAACAGATTCAAGAACTTTTTTTAAAAAGAACTTTTTGACTGATTAGAAAATAAATATGAAATCCTCTTAACATAAGGTCCTTTTTTAAAGATATTATTTATTTATTTGAGATAGAGAGTGACCACAGAGAGTGCGCGAGCACTCGCGGGGTCGGGGGGGCAAAGGGAGAGAGAGAAGCAGACTCCCCGCTGAGCCAGGAGCCCATCCTGGGATCCTGACCTGAGCCGAAGGCAGACGCTTAACCAACTGAGCGACCCAGGCGCCCCTAACATAAGGTCTTTTTTTTTTTTTAAAGATTTTATTGATTTATCTGACAGAGACACAGCGAGAGAGGGAACACAATCGGGAGTGGGAGAGGGAGAAGCAGGCTTCCCGCAGAGCAGGGATCCTGATGCGGGGCTCGATCCCAGGACCCTGGGATCATGACCCGAGCCGAAGGCAGACGCTTGACGACTGAGCCACCCAGGCGCCCCATAACATAAGGTCTTAATGTGCAATTTTATGTCCCACTTTTTCTACCTAATTTATCTTGTGTATTTTTTCTGTTACATAAAGATCTTACATACATCATTTGAACGGCTGCAGAAAATTCATTGTATGGCTGAATCATGATTTACCCAACCATTTCTCTTAGGTCATCTCTGAATTCTGGTTGTTAAAATAATGCTGTGATGGGTATCACATCATAAAACTTTGTATTTTTATCATTCCTTAAGACAGATTCTGTGGAGTAAAGTTCACGTGTCACAGCAGGAAAGAACGTTTTCAAGGCACTCAGTGCATATAATGCCAAGTAACTTTGAGAAAAGCTGTGTCCCAGTGCCACTTGTACCGCAGTGTGTGGCACCTGTCATGGCTGCCTCACCGGCATCAGGCGTACGTGTCGTTTCAGATCTTTGCTAATTTCACAGGTGCAAGTGGTCTTATGTGTCTTAACCAAGAACTTTTTCTTAAATGAGTAAAAAATAATGAGACATAGGGCTATGGATTTAGTAGCATTCTTTATTAGTAGTAGAACCATTACAAATGTGACCAAGTTGGTTTTTGTACTGCAATCTCTTGAAATCAGCCTATATTCAAAATTTAAATGTTACTTTTCTTTTTCCTGAGATGGGTAATTTTTAAGTTTCTGTAATTTTGAAAAATCAGTGCCAAGAGACAACACCGTGCTGCAATTTTGACCAAATGTTGCTAGCATAAATTCCCTGGCTTGAGACTTTCTGTAATAAACATTGTCTGTAATTATTCAGCCAAGTCATTTTAAACCCCTGTTCCTCAGTTCAATGTCTTGCACCTCCCTTCCTCACTGAGGGAGCATATGAATAAAAGGGCCATGTGAAATATTTGTCCCTTTTAAAAGGTAAGCATAGGATGAAGACTAGATAAAATATGATACGGGTTCCCGATATTTTTCTGGATGCTTCCAAGTAACTTAAACAGAAAATTGTACTTTGAGCTTCTCTAAGAAAGATGCTCCTAGTATGTAAAAGAATACGATTGGGGGTGGTCTTTATAAATTTGTAAGCTAACACTGGAATTTCAGAACTCTAAAAAACATTAACAGCATGCACTTGTGTAATTTATTTTTCAACTGCATACACCAGAGCGCTTTACTAACAAGTGTTGTTGTCTCTAGTTTGGACTGATTGGGAAACTGAGGCATTGGGTCAATTAAGTGCCTGGCTGAAGGTTACAGAATGAGTTATTGACAACTCTGGAAGCTGAAGCGCTTTCTTATTCCCATACCAGATACAGCAGGAGCAGTGGCAGTCAAAGCCTCATGCTCTTTCCTTCCAGATTGTTCAGTCCTGTTGCTCTGGCACTTGCCTCCAAGGATGAGAAGGTAGTTAGGTTCCACAGCCTGTTCGGTCTTTAGTCTCTACAGAGTCTTCAACAAGCTAAAAAGTTACTGCCAACAATGAGACAGGTGGTAGTTTTTGTGACACTGGCCCTACACAGAAACTCTAGTGAAACTCTCAGGCTGTTCTTTGAAGAGCTGTAAGATGGTGTCAGCTTGGTCCTGGCTGACTGGGGTAGGATTTGTGCGAGCAGATGCAGTTAAGTGATCTCTGTCGCGTTATTGCTAGGGCTGTCTGGTCTTGGAGTAACCTGAAGGCGAAGGATCAGGCTGTGCTCTGGATTTGCATGCCCCTATTTTGAGGAAATGCCCTCCGTGACCTTCCCTGCGTGTTGAGATGCAAGTCTGGAGGTCTCAGAACTGCAAATGATACCTGAAGAAGCACCCAAAGGACGCTTGTAATCCTTCTATCAAGTCCCCCAGCCACGTCGTTAGGCCTGGATGCCAGAATGGGGGGCATTCGTAAACAGAGACCTCCAAGACCTAGAGAAAGTGGGGAGACCAAAGGAGGAGAGGAGGGAGGTCTGAATCCTGCCTTCGGGAATGGAAGAGGTGAGCAGGAGGCTCAGGCACAGGAGTCAGGAACCGCAGACCTGAAGCACTGACTTTGAGAAATTTGTTTCGTGTGGATGACAAGAAGCTGTTGATCCGTTAATGTTAAAAGAATTTGAAAATGTTAAAATACTAAATGAATTAAATGACTGATTTCAAGGGAAGGGCATCCCCTAAGAAATAGCATAGGAAGTGGCATCTTTAACCGAAAAGGAAAAGAAACTGACTGCAACGCAGGGACTGTGGAGTGGTTATGAGGGATATGGGAACAGCCAAGATGGTCCCAGAGGTATAACTTCTGAGAGGCTTTAACACCTGTTACCCACTCATAGTGCCATTTTAGAGGTAAGTATAAACTGGTTTTGTTTGTGGCTTTTGTGTGGAATCAAGTGGTGCTGTCCGCTGAGTGTAAACTTTTATTTCACTTAGGTATGAGTAACAGATACAGTATTCCTTACGTCCCAAGAGTTTTTTTTTTTTTCCTAAATTGGTAATATGACGTTCATCTCTGGAGGGTTTTTTTATATATATACACATATATTTTTTAAATCTGTGATTGTCTTCATGAACTGTAGTGTGTCATCAGGGAATAGTTGACCCCTTTTCTTGTGGGATCTCTTCATTTACTCTTAGTGTTGATAAGTGTCACAAAATGGAAAGGCACACAGGTGTGATTGTTTGCCCCTTACCCCCTTTGAAGAAAGCAGCCATGTTGAGTTTAAAATGTCAATGAAACACATTTTGTTGTGACGGGGGTTATGGTTGTAATGGTGGTCCACAAGTTATTCAGAAGTATGTTGCTTTCTGGGATAGTCCCATTTTATAGGGTGGAAATACAGTGGTAGCTTAATGAAAGCGAAATCGCTTAGCAACCTTAGGTTCATTTTGAAACAGTTCTGGGTAGTTGAAAGGAATTGGCAGATAGGCCTGTAGAATGGTTACAAAGTAAGACTAAATTTGAACTTGATACAGATTCCTCTCTACCTCCTGCTATTTTGGAGGAATTTTGTTTTATTGCTTAGTATTTAGGGTACGATTGTTTCTGTTATATTTTCTTCACCCCAATATGTGAGCATTCCTTTAGAGATGGGCTGGCATTCCCTTAATGATGTTACTTTTCTCTGTTTTCCTAGATTGGTGCTAAAGTTTTGATGAACTATAAAATTTGGTAATTTTGATAGGTTTGGTTCCACAAGTAACTTAGAGAATACGTGTTCACAACTTACTGGTATCAGTACCTATCAGGTGCAGAAGTGGTATTTCTTACCATTTAGTATTTGTCATAAGATGCTAATATTCACGTGGGCATTTCTCTTCCACAGCACATAATTTGATAAAACTGATTTTCCCTGCTTCTAGAGCTTGCATTTCTCAAACTGTGTCTGCTCTTTGGACCACATCTTTCTGTTACTGTATGGGAGGCAGTAGCTCATGATAGTGAGTGTTGACTTTGGGCTAGAAAGGACTCCAGGTGTTGGGTAGCCTTGGCAGTTCCTTCCCTGCCCTGAGTCTTAGTGTCTTCATCAGTGAGCTAACAGTAAACCTCAGAGTTGTGAAAATTATTACAAAGGAATTTGAAGAAGGAAAGAATTCTGGTGGGCTGGAGTAGTCATGTTAATAGTAGTTCGGAATTAAAATTAAATCAGATCTTAGATGCCTATCATCTGCAAAGTACTTTCCTGGTTGCTGCTATAATCCTGGTGTAGTTGGAAGTCTGTAAACTTTATAGTATTCTTTGATTTCTGGTCCATTTTTTTTCCATACCATTCATGCTTCTATTTTTTGGTCCCAGTCACCATTCCTTACAAAACTAATTAAATGCATTCTTAAATACATAATTTTGTCAATATCCATTCACATCTACCACCTCTAGGCCTGACTCTCCGTCATCTCTATGCTGGTCTAATTTTTGCTGAGCCTTGAAACCAAAGACAGATTCCAGGGGTTGTTGTGGGACCTCCAGAATGGGGATTGCACAGAATAATCTTATTTTTCCTCTATTCTTCTAGTCTGTTATGTTCTGAACCCACACATGTTTTCGGAAGGACCAGATGGCTGACACTGGCTAATGGGAACCAAAAGACAAGAGTGAAAGTAACCTGGTTGTCACATACCCCAAGCTTAGAGGTGCCTCACCTTGCCCCAAGATCAATTTCTTTTTCTCTCTGGAGACTTTAACCCACTTAACCAAAACCTTGAATACAACCTGGCTTATCTGAAGTTAGATTATCAAGTCAAGCAGCAGCATTTGTTAAATGAAAGGGTTGTACTCAGGACTGTGTGAGAGAAGAAGTATCTGCCTTTACAAAGGCAGTGTAACCTGGTAGTTTAGACCTTGAGTCTGGAGTCAGATGGATCTGGATTCAGATCCAGCCACAGCACTTATGAGCTCCTTCGCAATGAACAGTAGCTTAGTCTCTCCAAGCCTCAGTCTTCTCATTTGTGAGATGGGAATAATCATAATAATAGTACATTCTTCACATACAATATGAGGAATGAATGGAATATTATGGATAAATTATTTACTGTGTGCCAGGCACTACACTAAATATTAGTCTTTGTTATTAAAGAGCACATAATCAAATGAGAGGATCAGCACAAAGAAAAAAGAGCAAGGCCTTGAAAGGCCATAGAAACATTGTCACGTAAAACATAAAATGGAATAGAAGTGCCAAAGCTAAAGAAGGCGCTCAGATGATTAGTCAGGCAAGTGTGTGAGACTTCATAAAAGAGAGAATTCTCAAGTCTATGGAAGAAGATTGTTTTGCTTCGCCTTGTGTAATCAAGGCACTCGGGTTTGGAGAATGATGGAAACAAAGCTCTTTAGGAGTCATCCTAGACCTCTGAGCAAAAGAATAGGAGTTGGCTTTCCCTGCTGCACCCAAAGAGACAAGTTGCCCAAGTAAGAGTAGCCATATCCTGGAACTAAGGAAGCCCATCAGACAGGCAGAAGACCGCCTTGGGGGGCCCGGCAGATGAGAGAACTAGGGCCAGGCCGAACGGGCAGCCAGAGAGGACTCGTCAGGGGTGATGCCGAGTGCTGGGAGGAGACTAGTGCTCAGGGGCTCCAGGAGAGAGACCTCATGAGGTAGGTTTTCTTCTTTGAAGGTGGGGAAAGATCAAGTGCAGACTGAGCTGTGGCCAGCGCTTACAGACCAGGAGTCCACACTAGCTCTACTCAGAGAGCTCTTGGTGCGCGGGAGCTGCCAGTTTGCCGACGGGAACAGAGCCCCAGGCTGGGCACTGGTGAGCCCTGAAGCCGCCCCCCAGCTCTGCCACTCGGGGAGCACGGGTAAGTCATCCGCCTTCTCCAGGCCGCCCTGATGGCCAGAATGCCCAGAGCAGCCTCCTTCCTGTCTCAGGATAGGAAAGGGCCGCAGGAACCTACTTCATGGGGTAGGAGCTCCTAGCCGCGGGTCGTGAACAGCCCTCTGTGACCGGAAAAGTCAAACTGCAGCCATGGTCAGTGGCCCAGAGCGGTGAGTGTGACGCTGGCTGATTCTGCTTTGAGGGCCTGACCACTGCTTCCCTGGAATGTTGCAGGCCTCTGGAATTGGGGCAGTGGCCGTTCTCACTTGCAGGCTTTTCTCTGAGTTGGCCTCACCTGAGCAGTAGAGAACAGTCGCAGAAGTGTCTTTCTGCGCTTTTCCAAGCATTTTATGCAGACAGCGAGGATTACTGCTGTTATTACTATCCTGTCAACATGTCCTAACTTTTTTCATCTCATAGGACCAAGTTGACTGAAGCGTAGGACCAACACTGAGTACTTTGAAAGAGCTGTTTGATTCCTGTTCACTGAATGCCATTTCTTTCAGGGTAGATTTAAGGGCTCTGCCCTTAAAGAACAGTGCTATTGACCCTAGTTTGAGGGTTCAAGCCACCCATGGGTTAACTTCAACAGATGAAAATTTTTCCTTGGCTACAGCAACATCCCTAATCCTGACCAGCCATGGAGAGGTTCGGTTCTTACAAGGAAAATGAGTGAATGTGGGAATGGCTCACCACATTGGGAAAACAAAACTCACATCCTGCTGATGGTTGGCTGAGGACTGTCATGTCCACATACAAAGAAAAGCATGTGGCACAGTTGTAGGACAAAGGTGAGCAGAGATCTACTGTGAAAAGGGGCACAATTTTCTTATAGAGAGAACAACCAAGGCATGCCCCTCGGTAAGCAGTGTTGGTGGGTGATGGCAGGCACACGCATGGAGGCTTGCTTTCCCTTGCTCCTCATGTCCACTCCCCCTCAGTTAGCCAGCGCTGAGCACCCCCTTAGTCCTGCCCTGCCCGGTTAGCTTGGTCAGCATACCTCCAGAGCAAGTCCTGCTGCTCATTTTTCAGAAGGGACTTTTCTCCAATCTCCCTATTCAGTGAAGATGTCTGGAAGACAGAGATGACCCTAAGTCGTTCTGAAAGAGGCGGGGTAGGCGGCACATCCTCTTCAGCGGGCCATGCAGAGTGGTATTTGGGACCATCGAGAGATTATTAGGATCAGGGAAAGCCCCTTCAGCAACAACACAGGTTCAGATGATAATTCTTGGATGAAAAAGTATGATTAACATTTCTAAAAATGGAAGTCTTAGAGTAGTTTTAAAACCATGTCATTCCAGTTCCAGCATTTCCGAGTTCTGACTGATAGCCTGAGCAGTAGGGCACCTGTTGAACGAGGGCCACCAGAGCTGGCCGTGCTGGGAGCCTGCACTAAATTAGTGTAGAGCAGCGCACACAACTCAGTGTGGCTTTGTTCATGCTGTCCACAAACCTGTCCGTACCTGCTAAGAATCACAGTCCCCCTTTTTTAGGGAGAAAATGACAGGCACTCCCCGTTTTGGTTTGTTTTTTTTTTGCTAAATCTGTCAGGATAAAATGTGACCCAGAGGAAAAGAGTTAGGGAAAAGGCCATAGCAGAGGAATGGTGAAGAAATAAGTTTTTCTTTTAATTAAAAAATGGTGTGCATTTAATAGGCCATGCTTTTTGTTCTTTCACATAGGCATGGGTGGGGGGTGAAAGACGTGACATCTGGGAAGAAAGCAGGAAAAAGCACATGGGAAGGTTTTTGTTTTATTTTTACTAAGCCCTGCCATGGAGGGATTTTTAAATTTGTCTTAGATTCATTCTCCTGAATTCCTTCATCTTCTTTAGTCTCATACTGGAATTACTGAAAGATGGTGGGTTTTCACAGTAGAAGAGGAGGGGTGTCTGCAGCTGGAAAGAAATCTGTTAGGTTGTGTTTGTGAGGCTTACAGTTACGCCAGAGATTTGTATGCATCAATATACACACATCAGTAGCATACAATGTGTATGCGTGCATGTGTGTATTTTATATCCCTCCTTATTTTGACAAAGAGTTCAGAAGGAGAGTACTTTTTGGGAGATTAGTTTCATGTCATTTGCTGCAAAACACAAAGGGATGTTAAAATCAGTGTAGAAAGATCCTCTGATATTAGTTACCAGGGAGAGTTTTATTTTCTTAAAGGCACTAAATTTAATTGAGACAGTTTTAAAATTTAAAATTAAAATTGGGACCCATACAATAGTTTTAAAAGGAACTTGAGATGATAAAAATTAAATTTATCCCTGTCCATCTGTCACTGTGGTATTCCTCTGATGCTACCAGATTAGTTGAAATTCTCCCATTTTAACATTACCTATCATACTTTTGACATTAGGAGAAACCTTAAGGATATGTAGTATAGCTTCTTTATTTCACGGATAAACTAAGACCTAGGAAAATAAAATGATTTAAATCTGCTTGTCAGAGTTGATTGATAGCACAACCAGGACTAGAACCCAGGCCAGTTCTTGCTGCTCCAGGCTGAATAGTTATGAGTTTGCCTTCTGGAGTCCTACCATGGGTTCTGAAGGCCAGCTCTGCTGTTTTATCAGGCAGGTTACTTAAAGCTCTGTGTCTCTTGTTTCCTCATCTGTAAAATGGCGATAGTAGTACCTGGCTCTTGGGTATTGTGAATATAAGATAACGTTGTCTAGTATATGGAGATTACTTCATAAATGTTAAGTAACACTTTATTGTTACTATGTAGTCTTCCGCCTTATTTGGGGAACCCACTCACTGCTTAGTGAATGAAACAAAGTCATTCTTTAAGTGAAGCCGATCAGAATAAACAGTAAGGTGGTGGAAGCAACCACACTGATCTGGTCTTTACTTCGCTCTCAGAACAGGAGGCCCTATCAGGTGTGGTTTGTGATGCAAGAGGATATTTGGTTTAATCTTCCAAACCCACCCAGCATGCCCGTGCCAAGAGAAGTGACAATCAACATGCCTGATTTAATCCTTGGACTGGACTTTGACATAAAAACTTCCCAAATAGGGGGGCCTGGCTGGCTCGGTCAGTAGAGCCCACCACTCTTGATCTCAGGATCACGAGTTCGAGCTCCAGGATGGGCATAAAGTTTTTTAAAAAATAATAATAATAATTAAAATGAAATTTCCTAAATAGAGTTTGTGGCCTTTCACAGAGTAGCCAGATTTTTTCTGTAAAATAAATTTGATCTCAAGGTAGCTATTTTAATAAGTGACTTGGATATCCCAGACATGTGTCTACTAAGTGACCCACTTAGAAGTCAGTATTAGAAGTTACTTACTAGAAATTTTAGAAGTAAATATTAAGGACTGACTGTAAGGGCTATTTTCCTCTAATAACACAGATTGGTCCCTACAACTCAGGGAAGAATTTTATTGGCAAGGTATGCCTTGCTTCAGCCTCAGCTGCAGAGAAAGATTAGTCTGTCTGAGCATTAGTTGTTTTTGTTTCTGTTTTTTAGATACGTCTCCATTTAACAGATCGTCATTACTTTCCTTCCAAGGTCAGAATAGGTTCTGCATGAAAGCCTTGGAACACAGTGAGCACGCACAGGGGGATCTTTGAGTCTGGGAGGATGCATTACCACATGGGTCTGACAAACATCACCTGTTAGTAACAGAAGCTGGGCTTTCTAGTTCAGACGATTGGCAGAGCTTAGGGTCTTGTATTCTCTGACCCTCGAATAGTTGTAAACCCTGATTATTTTGAAGAAAACCGTTTGGGTATGTCTGATTTGTTCAGTCTTTGGGAGTCAGTGTTGCCCTTCGGACATCATATTAGATGAGTTCGGGGCAGCGAATGATGCTGAGCCAGCGTGCCACTCTTAGAGGGGCACCGGGGCATTTCATCACGCCCGGGGTGAATGTTTTCTCCCGTAGCTCGCTCTTGGCATCAGGCATAGGAGGCCAAGAGCAGTGATGCTGTGGGCAAAGCAGACCTGTGACCAATCTTGACAACTAAATTAAGGAAGTACTTTTGGGGCAGGGGAGTATTTTATGATCAAGAAATAAACCTAAGTAGAAAGATTTGATTTTTTTTATTTGCTTTTTTATTTAGTTTTGTCTCAAAATGATAGTACAGCTTTCCTGCTATCCCACTCTACTTAGGAAAGGAAAAGGCAGCTGCAATATATTATCAATGATAGATTCTCAGTGACTGTAAAGCACTTTTTAACATAGTAAGTCAATATTGGGAGAGGCTTTACTTGCTTTGTCAAATATGACATGTTCAGAATCACTCTGCTTACTGCACAGCAATTCCAGCCTTCTGGAAGTATCAAACCATGTTTTAGGCTTCATAGCCCCCAAATTGAGCCGGGTGGCTTCTGAATTGTGTTACTGCAAAACGTTTCCCATTGAACAACTGAATGTGTCTGTGTTCCATTTTTTTTAATGGAGTTGAGATTCGGTGACTTGAAGTTTGAATGCCACTCATAGACATTTCAGTGTGTAAAGAACCCTCCAAAGTTGTCAGCCATTCACTGTCACCTCTGGAGAGTCTGGTTGGAAAGGAACTCTTCAGTAAAGGGAAAATCCCGCAATTCCGAGTTTCTCTCACTTAACATGTTGCTGAATGCAGCATTACATGCTAAGGAAACTGGAATAATGTCGGTCAGGCTGGATGAACTCCTGGCAAGCCTTGTAACCTGTTTTTAGTTCCAGTCTGTTTAGACGCAGCAGAACACTGGTCAGTGTTTGCCTGTGTACGCAGCTTTGTTAAAGACATTGCTTGTGACTTTCCTTTGTGATTAGGTATGATCATTAAGATGGTTTTGGTTTTTAAATATAGGCAGTGGTCACAAAGCTAGACTTCACAGCTGTGTTGTTAGACCAAACTGAAAGTTTATTGATAACATAGTTTATAGGGTGTTTGTTTAACCTTACTTATGAATACCTTACGCATTTTGCTGTTCAGTTTTGTTGTGTTCTTTAACAGGCATGAATAGGGTTCAGGGGGGAGGGAGCTTTCTTTCAGATATGTGAAAACCAGCAAACCTCTTTGTTGGGAAATTCTTAGCAGTGCTGTATAAAGAAGTTTGCACAGTCATATATAGGTTTTAGAAAATTCCAGCTTACCTAAAACCTCCTGGAAATGAATTTGCAAAATCATGAGGAACTGAATAGATCTGATTTTTTTTTTCTCACTGATAATTCTAGAGCAGTTAATTCATTTGTGATTATTTAGGTAGAAGAACAGGAACTTAAAAAAATTTTTTTTCCTTTCACTGAGATTTGAGGTACTGTGAGTTTTTTACTTGGTATGTTATTCCAAACATGACTTAACAGTTAAGATGCAGTGCCTGGATGTAGGTCTAGTTGTTCTTGAAGCTCTCATTTGGGGCTAAAGCTAAAAAAAAAAAAAAAAGAAAAAAGATGAGTTTTTATGTGACTTAAAAGGGCAAATACTCAATGTTATAGAGTCACATATTTTGATCCTTCATACCAAGCATCCCTCTGGAGGTCTCTGCAGCTGCCACCAACTACTTGGGGAACAAAAGAAATGATCTCTGTGTATTTAGCCAGCCTCCTACTAGAAAGACAGGAGTCTACCTTGAGGAGTCTCCCTATCCTCCTGCGGTGCCTGTTGGCACAAAGCAAGTGGTTTCAGCCAAAGGGAAGAGAAAGGCGATCCTTAGTTTGCAAAACCCACCTAACCTTTGCTAAGCATGACCCTCATTGCTTTCTCTTTAATGGTAGTGAAGCTGGATGTCAAAATGGTGCCAACCAGGATTTTGTTTGCTCTCTTCTAGATATGGGTTTGTGGAGTTTGATGATCTGCGTGATGCAGATGATGCTGTTTATGAACTAAATGGCAAAGACCTTTGTGGTGAGCGAGTAATTGTTGAGCATGCCCGCGGCCCACGTCGAGATGGCAGTTACGGTTCTGGACGCAGTAAGCATTTAAAAGGGCATTTGTATCAATGCCGTACATGCCTTTGTTGTTAAATGTTAATTTTTTAAGTAATTAATTAATTAATGTTACACTGAAATGTATTGCTATTTAAGCTATTTGTTTTATAAATTATGTATCTTTTTAAATGTAAAATTGCAAATAAACATCTTTGATACTGTTTAATTTTAATTAATGACATAAAGTTCTTGTTTTAATACTTTATAAATATGTTTAATGATGTGTGTTTGTGTTGTTTTTTTTTCTCTGTAATGCAATTGTTTAACATAGATTTAACAAAGACCTCAATGTTTTAATTAAAAGAATCCTTTGAGGCTAAGATGACTGCCTGTTCCATTTGCTGACCTTGGGTTACCTTTCCATGCGTGGCTCTTTGAACCATTGTGGCCCTTGGCTGACCAAAACAGGAAGCCATGTGACGACCGCAACCTTTCCCCATTAGACCTGGGTGGTGAGGATCCCAAGGGTTAGACACAGATGAGATTAAACTGAAATAGGTGCCTGAAAATCTTTTTTTCGTATAAAATATTCACAAAAACTTTAATCACTGTGAGTAACACCAGTAACTGATGTAGTAATTTGGTTACTTATTTCTAAATTGTTAAATTGTTAATAGTTTTAATTTATGCATGTTAATTTTAAATATAATATTAATGAATATATATACTTACCATTTTGTAAATTAAATTAAATTTCATGTTTAGTTGATTGCTTTTTTTAAAAAATCTAGTTTAGAATTAAGGGGTGGGGATTGAACTAAAATATCTGTGCTGTGGGGGGGTGGGGGTAAGTGGTACACTTAAGGGGAATATGTGCTGTGTCACTTTTTCCTTTTCCTCCACTGAAGTAATGTTATCTGTTTGAACCTTCCAAAGGTGGATATGGTTATAGAAGAAGTGGCCGCGATAAATATGGCCCTCCCACCCGTACAGAATACAGACTTATTGTGGAGAATTTGTCAAGTCGGTGCAGCTGGCAAGACCTAAAGGTTTGGGCCTCATTAACCTTCTGGGATAAGGTTGGGGAGGAGTTACGCTTGGGAAAGAGATAATTTTATGCCAGCCCACGCGAACACAGAAGGTAATGGTATTACATGTTTGAGGCTTGGAAATTCTGTAAAGGTTCTAGGGGCTCCTGGCGGGCTCAGTCAGAACATGTGACTCTTGATCTCGAGGTTTTAGGTTCAAGCCCCATGTTGGGTGTAGAGATTGCTTAAAAATAAAATCTTCTTGAAAAGTAAAAATAAAAATTTTAAAAGCTTCCATAGGAGTACAAAAGACATCAGAATCTCACTATTACTGTACATTAGGGGCCCATCACTCTAAAGACAACCTATGTTAAATTTTCCACTGTGTAGAGGGTGTTGTAGAGAGAGATGCCATTGTAGTTTCTCACCAACAAAAGAAAAAGTTGTAACCACCAGTGTTTCCTGCTGACATTAGCTGTAATATGTACGTTTGTGTCCGTTTCCATTGTAGCTCCTCATCGCTGAAAATGACTGTCTGACTCATGTTCTTTCATAATGTGGTGGTGGTGGTGGTGGTGGTGGTGGTGGTGTTTTTCCATGGAATATTCATCCTGAAAGAGTTTTAAGGTCAAAGATTAAGGTCCAGTTTCTGTGTTGACCATCTGACAACTGTTTTTAAGCTCAGTAGGGAAGAAAGGCTTGAGCAGTGTCTTAACCTGGATGGTAGAAGAATAGAAGAAAAGGATAGTCACACTTTCCACTCTCACTTCTCTAGTCCATCATTAAACAAGTCCTCTCTAGCATAACGAGTGAATATATTTAGGTTCAGCAAAAAGTAGTTAGGGATCTTACATTCATGTGGTTTTAACTCATCGATGAAAAGCGATTTTACATCCTTTTCCCCCCTTTTTAAATTTGCTCCCAACAGTCTTTAAATAACAAATATGAGATCCAGAAAAGGTTCACACATTCGTCTTAGCACAAGAGGCAGGAGTAGGACCTAAGCTGGCGATTCTTCCAGCACTTGGTGCTGCTGTCAGCAGTAGAGGAGGCCCTCCTGGAGTGTCTGGTAGCAGGCCTGTGCTCACTGCAGGAATGGCTCCAGCGTTCTGAGAGTTAAGGGTTAAATGTTTTGGGTAGAAACTGGGAAAGGCTTTCAGACTTTTTGTTAAAATGAAGTTTAGCCAATGTCTTCAGTTGATTTTATACTTCTGTACCTTTGGTGGTTTCACTCTCTGGAAAGGAGAGTAATAGAGCAGATTTCCTTGTAAGTCAAAGCAGACTTAAGAACAGGGTTCTG
Organism: Halichoerus grypus; assembly: GCF_964656455.1. NCBI lineage: Eukaryota > Metazoa > Chordata > Mammalia > Carnivora > Phocidae > Halichoerus > Halichoerus grypus. The sequence goes on from NC_135716.1 coordinate 165,834,849, forward strand.
GAGCCCACCTCTCTGCCGTGAATCCCAGCTCTGCCACCTATCAGTTATTTTACTTTACCTAGTTACTTTCCTCTTGTGCCTCATATTTTTCAACTATAAAAATGGGATTAATACTCATTTTTACTCAGAGTTATTGTGAGAATTGAATGCAATTCAATATAAAAAGCCCGGGAACAGTTCCTGGCACAATAAATGCTAGCTGTTAATCAAGGAAATGCAAAAGTAAATTTAAAGGCTGTTGTTTGTTTTTAAAATGTATAAATTTGTAACACCCAATGATGTTGGTGTTGAGATGAAATTTATATAGTAGTCTACACCTCCAGGGGCATTGAGAATTGGTAGTTTGACCCCATCAGGTGGAGTAGGTAATATTAATTCAGATTCTGAAGTCTGTATATTCTACTTTTCTGTTCTGCAAAATGGGGGAAATAATTGTATCTATCTCATGTTAGGACTTTAATTAAATCATGCCTGTCCATACAATAAACCTTTAATAGTTAGCTGCTGTAATTTGTAATTTGGAAGTGTGTAAGTATAAAACAAAAGTAGTGACATTCTTCAGGCCCTTTTACTAGAGTTATCATACATCTCAACCTGTCCAAGACAGTCCCAGTCTTGGCATAACTTAATAGCATCTTCATTCAGTCTCAGAGGTGTCCAAATTTGGGTGATAAATTATATGGACGCGCTGTTTTTTACCCAGAACTCCCACTCCCGCAAATAATTCAGTTGAAGGAATTTTCAGCAAAGATGTTCCCTTGCTGGATTATGAATAATAGTGAGAGACTATATATAACCTGAAATTCCCAACAATTGGGAAATCCCCAGAAATAGTACTGGGCACACTAATTGTGAAGATTGTATGTTAAGACATGTAAACATTTTATGATGTAATGAGCAAAGAAGGTATTGAATGGCATGTGTTCGGAGGAAAGTAGTAACAAAAATAAACTGCTGTTGAGTATTTATACATTCCACAAATGTTTATTCGTATATACTACATACAAAGAAATATGGGGAAATTAGCTATAAAGCCTTAAGTTTTAAATTTATCTAAATGTCGTGGTCTTTTCAAATACTAAACTGATCTCTTATCTGTACATCACTTTATTTTTTTTTTAAGATTTATTTTAGAGAGAGCAGGGGGAGGGGCACAGGGAAGGGGGCAGAGAGAATCTCAAGCAGCCTCCCCACTGAGTGTTGAATCTGATGTGAGGCTCGATCTCACGACCCTGACATCATGACCTGAGCCAAAATCAAGAGTCAGATGCTTAACTGACTGAGGTACCCAGGCACCCCCACCTTATTTTTTTAAGTTTTTGTTTCTTTATTATTAATCTCTACACCCCACGTGGGGCTCAAACTCATGACCCCAACCAAGGTCAAGAGCCAGTGCTCTTCCAACGGAGCCAGCCAGGCGCCCCTTGTACATCACTTTAGTATTTATCAAGCACATTAGTTGTATTGTCCCACTTGATTATATTAACTCCCCAAAGAGAATGAGTAGTGAAGGGACGTGGGTTGTCATTGAACCTCTGAAGCCAGAGCTTGACAGTACTGTTTTGTTGCCTTTCTGTCTTTGTTTTGAAGAAATGATATAACAGTAATTTCATTTTTTTTTTTAAGTTTTATTTATTTAAGTAATCTCTACACACAGCGTGGGGCTCAAACTCATGACCCTGAGATCAAGAGTCACATGTTCTTCAGCCTGAGCTAGCCAGGCGCCCCTACCAGCAATTTTAAGTAAAACTGAGGTGCTGATCTCGTAATCCCTTTATGGACTTTTTTATACGACCCTAGATAGTTGTTAATATTTATACATGTTTTTAAGCAAGGATTTATAATGAAATGTAAAAGACCTAACTTTTACATTTACTCATATGGTAACATGAACATCTAATGCTGCTATAAACAAAAAACTTCGACTATAAAATTTAGAAAATGAGAGTTAAAAATGTTCATATTCACACATAACTATTTAAAGGAAAAATATTTATTGTCTCTACCACTCACCTGATGCTTTAAAGAACTTTAGTAAATGGTTGGTATGTAGATGGAAATATTTTAAAGAGTGAACTTCATTCTGAAGAAAACCAGTTTTTCTTCCCAAAGGAAAGGGAAAACTTTCGTTATGATAATTGCATTAGACATTTTAGCAAAATGTATCATAACCTATTGAGTGATTTTTCTTTTCTTTTTTTCTTTTTTCTTTTTTTTTTTTTTTTAAGGATTACATGCGTCAGGCAGGAGAAGTGACCTATGCAGATGCTCACAAGGGACGCAAAAATGAAGGGGTGATTGAATTTGTGTCTTATTCTGATATGAAAAGAGCTTTGGAAAAGTTAGATGGAACTGAAGTCAATGGCAGAAAAATCAGATTAGTTGAAGACAAGCCGGGTTCTCGACGACGCCGGTCCTATTCCAGGAGCCGGAGCCACTCAAGGTACCGCTGCTGTCTGCATGTCAGTGCTCGCTGTCAGTCCGTTAATGAGTACATAGATGGGTAATCCATTTCCATTCTTCTCTTGAATTCTTAGTACATGGTTCTGTCTGGTTCGGTAAATCCGAACTTTGAACTGAACATTTATTTGTAAAACTCTTGAACTCTTACATCATGAGTACAAATCGAACTTCTTTCTCTGAGGCAGATACCAGTGACCTGTTTTCATATTTTTTCTTTGGTACCCCAGATCATACCCTTATTGGGGACAAACATGGCAAGTAGTCCCTTGGTTTACTTTCCCAAACACCACCTACTCAAGAGTGGAGACTTTCTTATTCAGCAACTGCTCTGCGCTAGGCCAGGCACTTGTGAACGAGACAAATACGGTCTGTGCCCTCATGACACTCAGCCTAGTGGAGAAAACAGGCATTGAGCAAATAATGACCGTTGTAATAGGTGTGTGGCAAAGGACATGTACACAGCACTAGTTTGGAGAACTGACAGGGGCTTCTCTAAGGACGTGTCATAGACGCTGAGCTCTAAAGGAGAAGCTGAAGATGGCGGGCGGAGAGAGGATTAGTGCCCTTCTCCTTCTCGCAGAGGGCAGCAGGATGAGAGCGGCTTGAGATGATGCAGAGAAGGGCCAGATCCTGTGAGCCACGGGCCAGGGTAAGGATTTAAGAGCAGTGGGAAGTCACTAGAGACTTCTAAGCTTTCCAGGTTTGGCGTGGTTTTTTAATTTTTTTCTTAAGGAAAATTTCAAATACATAAAGCATTAGAGAAAATCGTGAGCCCTGAATTCCCTTAGGCCTGCCCCCCATCCAGCTGTATCACTTGTTATTTTGCCAGTCTTGCCTCCCCACCACTCCGGAGCACGGGCTCATTTTAAGGCAAGTCTGGGCATCCTGTCATTCTATCTGTAACTCTTTCAGTGTGTACGTCTAAAATCTAAAATCATGATGCCGTATTACAGCTAGCAAATTTGTATTCAGATTTCCCCAGTTGTCTCAAATATGTATTTTTGCAGTTGGTTTGTTCATATTAGGATCCCAACTAGGTCTGCACATTGCCATTAGATGGCATGTCTCTTAATTCTTTTTTTAGTCGCTGGCATGTCCTCCTTTGTCCTTTTTTTATTCTCCATGCATTTAATCTTCACAGTTGCCTGCTTTGAAGATTTTCTCCTAGTGGAGGTTTTTCGGATTGCATCTTGTGATATTTATCATGTTCCTTTATCCTACCTCCCGTATTTCCTGTAAACTCATAGTTAGATCTTGAGGCGTTTAGAGTAAGGCCGGTATTTTAGCAGGTGTACTTCATAAGTAGTACTTTATACTTCCTGTTGCATCACTCGTGTGGTGTCTGGATGTCCCACTGCAAATGATGGGGGAGAGCGCATCAGCGTGTCTGGGGCTGTGAGCCTGAGCCGTGCCTCCTGGAGTTCCGCAGTAGTCCGCCTGGCAGTCTTAGCATCCGTTGATCCTCCCTTCCTGGAGCCATTCGGTCACTGTTGCCAGGTGATGACTTTCTAACTTCCTCATTCTTTTTGCGTTTAAAGGCTGTAATTCTATCAATGATGATTTCCACTCTTTTGTTGCTCTCAAATACAATTTTTATAGGAAATGCAAAATGAAAGTTTGACACCTTTATTTACCAACTTTTAGAATTTTAAATGTGCCCTAGGGTTCCCCAAAGGTAAGGATGAGGGTGGTGGTTTAATAGTAATATTTTGAATGAATTCTCAGACGTTGATGTGTATTTAATGTTTCATCCACTGCAGCAAATTTTTTATGCTCAGATTGTTGTCTTTGGTCATTGGGAACCCTTAAAGTTGGCTCCTGTGTCTTCAGTATCTTGGTTTTGTTTGGTTTTCAGATGAATATGCTTCACTATGTATTTTCTCAAGCTTTTTATTGTGATCATTTTCAAACATCGGAGTTGAAAGAATAGTTCATGAACACCCGTGTACCCTCCTTCTGGCTTCAGTTGTTAGGATTTTGCCATCTTCTGTCTTCCTCTTTCTTTGTATGTGTGTATATTTGTGCATGTACCCTATACATTTACTTTGCTATAGCATTTTAAGGGAAGTTGAAGACCTGATGCTTCACCCCTAAATACTTCAGCATGTGTCTCCATTGAATGAGGATGACCACATTTACATTTTCTTACCTAAGAACAGCGATTCCATAAAGTCATCTTCTGTCCAGGCCATTTTCAGATTTCTCCAGTGGTTCCACAGAGGTCTTCATTTTTTTCCTGACCAGAACCCAGTCTAGTCTTGCACTGTAAGAGGTGGTGTTAGGTCTCTTTGGTCTGAAGCAGTCCCCTCTTCCTCCCCCCACCCCCCCTCGCCAACGACATTGACTTTTCTTTTTCTTTTTTTTTTTTAGTAGTATCCCACATTCTGAATTTTCTGTTTCCTCTTGGCATCAGTGAATTTGTACTTTATCCCCTGCTTCCCCTAAACTGGAAGTTAGGTTTAGAGAGGTGTGATGGAGATACAGGTTAAATGTATTTGGCAAAAGTCCTTTCGTAGATGGTGGTGCTCGGCAGTCTTTGAACGTTACCCTCTTTCTGCCCTGATGAGATGTTCTAGGCCCATCTTGTGCATTCCCTGCCCTGATCTTGGAATCAGTCGTTTCCCCAGGAGTCCTGGTTACTGTGGTAGGAAGTAAGCAGAGTTCACAGTCTTGGCCTTTTAAAGATTTTTTTTTTTTTTTTTTTTTAAGAGCTTGGGTGTGTTTTTTTTTTTAAAACGGCTGTCTGGTCACAGTGAGTCAATCGGTAGGTAAAGGGCAGAAGTGTCCAGAAGAAGGCTAGGCTAGTAAGGAGGCTGTTGAGGGACCCAGACAGATGCTGGTGGCTTGGTCAGGGGCAGGGCAGAATCATTAGTATAGAAGAGGACGAGGGGGAGAGGAGAGAGTCCGGGGTGGCTCCGGTTTCTGGTATGAGGAACCAGGTAAATAACAGTGGCATCGGCGGAAAGAAGGAAGGAGCCCAGCCAGAAGAGTGGGTGCCGGGGAAAGCAGTTCAGGATTGGAGGTGCTGAGTTTCAGGGAAGCCGTGCAGGTGGGACGTTTGCAGGTACTGGACCCTTGGATCTGGAACAGTGGGGAAGGTGCTCTTTCACCTTTGAGCCTGGACACAGCCCGTGCCAGACCTATTTTTCAATAAAAAATGCCTTACTGTTCAGCCAGGCTTTTGTCCGCAGGTGTTAGAGAATGCTCTCTCCCCCCAGGTCTCGTTCTCGAAGCAGACATTCTCGTAAGAGCAGGAGCCGGAGCGGCAGCAGCAAGAGCAGCCACTCGAAGAGCAGATCGCGGTCCAGGTGGGCCTTCCCGGGTGTGAGCAGGGGCGGCCAGGGCTCTGGGCCGTGCGCGTGTCCCCGTCTTCCCTCGCCCCAGGCCCTCCGGCCGGGGCTGCAGAGGGCGGTCCTGCGCCGGTGCCGCCCCCCGTCCCCCTTCCCTCACGTCGGCTGTCCTGGCGGGCGACCCCGTGCGACACCCTGACACCTGTGTCTCCTCAGGTCGGGCTCCCGTTCCCGCAGCCAGAGCCGCAGCCGCAGCCAGAGCCGCGGCCGCAGCCGGAAGGAGAAGAGCCGGAGCCCCAGCAAGGGTGACAAGAGCCGCAGCCGCAGCCGCAGCGCCGACAAGCGCCGCAGCAAGAGTGACGACCAGGCCGGGGACAAGATCCAGAACAGCGACAGCGCCGGGAAGCCCAAGAGCCGGAGCCCCAGTCGGCACAAGAGCCAGAGCCGGAGCCGGAGCCGGAGTCAGGAGAGGCGCACGGAGGAGAAGCGGGCGAGCGGGAGCAGGAGCAGGAGCGAGGAGAAGAGCCGCAGCCAGGAGGAGGGGCCGCGCCGCAGCCGCAGCCGCAGCCAGGACAAGCGGAAGGGAAGGAAGAGGAGCCGGGAGGGCAGCCGCAGCCGCAGCCGTAGCCGCAGCCGCAGCCGCAGCCGCAGCAAGAGCGAGAGGAGCAGAAAGCGCGGCGGCAAGCGCGACAGCAAGTCCGGCGGCAGCAAGAAGAAGAAGAAGGAGGACGCCGAGCGCTCGCAGTCCCGGTCGCGGTCCCGCTCGGCGTCCAAGGAGCGGGAGCACGCCAAGGCCGAGGCCGGCCAGAGGGAGGGCCGAGGGGAGAGTGCGGATGCCGGCACCCATCAGGAGACCCGGTCCAGGTCGAGGTCCAATTCCAAGTCCAAACCCAACCCTCCGTCAGAGTCGCGCTCCAGATCAAAGTCCGCTTCAAAAACCCGCTCTCGGTCCAAGTCCAGATCCAGGTCTGCATCCAGATCGCCGTCTCGGTCTAGATCCAGGTCCCACTCGCGGTCCTAACTGGCTACGAGCACAGCTGGAACTCCCCGAGAAGTCTTTTGTACATGTTTGGTAGCCGTAGCACAAGTGATCCAAGTAGAACATATGTCACTGCTGTACATTTTTAACTCCCCTAATGGTGTGTCTACAATTGTTCAATCTAAGTGCTTCCTCTCCGTAAAGCCTCCTGGCTCCAGGCCTTCCTGCTCGACTGAAAACAATCTTCTCTTTGAAAACCCCCTTTACTCATGGCCCACAGTAGAATATCCAAACCGCCGCGGCCCTCAGCCTGGCCTTTCCTACAGGGAGCTCAGTACCTGGACGGCTTTCAGGCTGGAATGCTGACATAGGTAGGTACGGTGAGTTCAGCCATTTTTGCCCTCGAATTGATGCCCTTTGATGTTTGCCATTTAGTGAAAGTGCGAAGTCTTAAGTTTCCTACCACTTTGGTTTCATACTTTTGGACTTAACAAAGTTGTGAATAGCACAGTCGAGGAAAATTGATACCTGCAGTAACCCATAGGAAATAAACTGTAGAGTTCCATATTCTGGTATTGTGATTATATTGTTTTATATTAAAAAAGAAAAGAAAAGAATTTTTTTTAATTTTATTTTTCCCCGTCTTGCAAAGTATAGTGACCCCTGTTTCCATTAAATTTGAATAAAGACTATTTTTGCTTGACAAAATTTCACGGTGTTTGAATCCAAGTTGCATCTCCTGACCTATCTTGGTATTCCTTTTCTTAGCATAAAAAGCTCAGAGTGTCACGTTCCTGGATGTCACCGGTGAGTGGGTAGGGTGCCAGCCTTTATTCCTAAAGGATTTTTCTCACCCAACAGAGTAAAGGCAGATTTCTTAGGAATTTACAGTCCTTCCTCTCAAGAAGCTTACCGGCCAAGCTGAGGAGAGAGAGATGGATCAGTTCGGGAACTCAGAGCATCACCAGATGAGTTCTTCTCGAACAGAGAACTTTTTCCTCTGGGCTGTTGCATTTCTTGCCATGAAGCCGAAGTAGCAAACCTCATCACCTTAGGATTTGGACTAACCAAAAGCCAGGAAGAAAAACGATGTTGGATTACCTCTGTTCACTCCTGGCCTGGCTCTAAAGAAAGGACCAGAGGTACGGTGGTTCCAGTCTGGTGTCCACCCCTGAGGGAGGGTTGAGAGGCATCAAGAGCAGGGGGGAAGCTGGAGGGCCTTCGTCACATGCTGTGGCAAGCTTGGGAGGAGAGAAAGTCACTTCACAGACTGCTGCCTAGGAATGTGCTGGGGGCTGTTCCTTGGTTTAAAATAATGTTCTCTCACCTTCTGTAGACCATACCTCGTATGGGAAGACAAAATCAGTATTTCTTGCCCCTCCTGGGGTTCGTGGTCTGGTTGCAAATGATAAACATCACTAGGGTAAAAAGTGGGCATTCAGAGGAGGGAGTTGTAACTTCCTCTGGGTTCAGGGACCTCCTGAGGAGACAGTACTTAGGCTGAACCTCCAGAGATGTGGATGTGGAAGGCATTCCTTAAAAAAAAAAAAAAAAAAATCTGTGTACAGAGCCATGGAGTTGGGAAAGCATGGGCCTTCAAAGATGCCCAGGGGGCATGGAGTGATAACAGGGAGTGAGAAGCAAGTTTGGCAGATGGATTGGGTCACAGTGCTTTGAATGCCAGGAGGAGGAATCTGGCATTGGTCCTGTAAGCACTGGGAACATGGGAAATATTTAAACAGGAGGCTAAGGGTTGTAGAGCTAGGCGCCACCAGGTCGATCTGACGGCAGACCGGATGCACCAAAGGCAGCGGTCCGCGGAATGCAGGACACTTGACCCTCTAACAATACGGGTTTGAACTGTGCAGGTCCGTGGATTCCTGTTTTCTGATACAGTACTGTAAGTTTTTTTTCTTACGGTTTTCTTGACATTTTTTTCTCTAGGCTGCTGTATCGTAAGAACACAGTATACAGTCTCTGTAGAGAGCATACACGGTATGTGTTCAGTGACTTCCAGTCAACAGTAGGCTATTAATAGTTAAGTTTGGAGAGGGTCAGGTTACATGCAGATTTTTGACTGGAAGGGGGACAGCGCCCCTAATCCCTGTGTTAAGGGGCACCTGGAATTGCAGGGGATGTGGGGCCTGAGCAAAGGCAGTGACAGGAGGGAACAGAAGCGGGTTCAGTAGGTGGCCTGCGGAAAGGAGCTGTCAGAGGGATCCAAGGTGTTCCTGAAGCCAGAGGAATGGCGAAGACGAAGGTGAGTTCAGTTTTGGAAACGTGGAATTTCAGGGACTGGAACCTCGCTTAGACTCCCTGGAGCCTTCCCCCCATCGTGACAAGGTGATGGCTCCAACCAATAGAATTCCCACTGCCTCAGATCTCATGTTGGTCTCCAGGAGGTGATGGGAATCCAACATTCCCTAATTTTACAAGGATGGGGACATTTCTTTGGGCATATTTTTTTTTCCTTTCACAAGTTTAAAATTTTTAAAAATTCAACTTCATTTTACTAACAGCAGCTCTTTCCAAATTCCCTTCCAAGCTTCTTCTGTTCATCCATATTCTAAACATAGTTCCGTCATGTTTGTATAATTTAACTTTTGTCATTTAACTACATGAGCATTAGGAAGTTCTCACTGAAATGTTGAAGGCACGTAAGCTCTAACCAAATGAATTTATTAGCACATGCAAAGAGTATAAAGGACAGAAATTCCATTTGTACATAGAAGGGACTGGCAGTCGTTTTTCCCCAGCAGTTTTAAAATCATTTATGTTAGATTCTGAACAAAGTTAAAGATCAAGAGAAAGATGGAAACTCATCTGTTGGAGTTCCAAGCACGCACCAGAGACCAGTACTGTCACATCCATTCTCCATCCTGTTCTCACACCACCCTGGGTTCAGTATCGTTAGGTTCAGTTGCAGGTGAAGAGACTGCAGCACGCTGTCCACCCATCCCCAATAATGTTAGGTTCCTGTTTGAGTGTATGCCTTTTGTGTGCCGAGCACTGGTCTGAGGCACTGGGAATAGTGTATGAGAAGATGGAGAAGGCCCCTCTTCTCATGGAACAATATCTGTTGCTTATGGACACTGGGATCAGAGGGCTTGTCATGATGGTATCAGTACTGAGTGCCCACTGTGGGCCGGATAACCACTGCAAGGCACTCTCTTGCCAGCCCTTAGAAAAGGTGAAATGCAGTGCTTGTTCTAGGCTGTACTGTTTCTTCCAGATAACTGGGCCAGAAGACAGCAATAACGCTTGAAGGTAAAGTTGGGTACTGCCTGCACCTCCCTGCCCCCCATGGCCCAAGGGAAGAAAGACCTTGGGAAGCTGAAGAGGAAGGCTTGATTCATTTGCTTACCTGTGTCTACTATGAGCTAGGTGCTTTCATGTACATCAGTACCTGGTCCCTTTTTAAAAGGCAAAGACAAAAGCTGAGAGAGGTGAAGTGATTTTCTTAATGTAACACAACTAGTGACAAAGCTAGATAAAATTTTACAAGGCAGTAGAAAGAGAAATTTAAAAATTAATGACTTGATATAATTACAAGAAGATACTTAAAGTCACAACAGCTAGGATTTGAACTCCTGTTCAAGTCACACAGGGTTTCTACAAGACAATCTGTTTTCCTAGAACAGTTTCTAAATTGCTGCAGGACAATGCCACTGACCCACTGCTGTGAATACATTGTAATTGCTCCATCATTTGATCAAGACTCAAAGTCTTGCCTGGGGGGGGTGCCCATTTGTCCAAGCCCAGGTCATCATCCCACATTCTACATGCCAAGGAGTGAAGAGAAGGAGGGTGGTACATTTTAGCTTCTACAATGGGAAATGCGCATTGATGTCCACAAAAAAATGCACTCAATAGGGAATTTCCCCAAAGTAGGAGGCAGCCAAAGAAATACAAACTCCTTTGTCACCTCTTTGGATGCTCAAAATCCACACATTCCCTTTTCCATATTTTATCTCCTTCTGTTGCCCGTCCCCACCCAAGAAAAGAGTGGAAGACAAAAATGAGAACAAAAAGGGTGAGGAATAGAAAGCAGTAACAAATGAGGTAGATAATAAACTATCAATAATTCATCACGGGCGAATTCTACCAAACTTTTTTTTTTTTTTAAGATTTTATTTGAGAAAGGGAGCGAGAAAGCACACGCAGGGGGGGCGGCAGAAGGAGAAGCAGGCTCCCCCCTGAGCAGGGAGCCCAATGTGGGGCTCGATCCCAGGACCCTGGGATCATGACCTGAGCTGAAGGCAGACACTTAACTGACTTGAGCAACCCAGGCACCCCGGATCCTACCAAACATTTAAAGAAGAGTTAATACCTGTTTTTCTCAACCTGGATATTCCAAAAACTGCAAGAGAAAAGAAAGAAAAGCTTCCAAATTCATTTTTTCAAGGCCAGTATCACCCTGATACCAAAACCAGATAAACACCAGAAAAGGGAACTACAGGCCAATATCTCATGAATATTGATGCAAAAGTTCTCAACAAAATACTAGTGAACAGAATCCAACAATACATTAAGAAAAAAATCATATACCACCATCGAGTGGGATTTATTCCCAGGATGCAACTGGTTTGATATTTGCAAATCATTTGTGATTGTTTATCAGTAAGAGAAAGGATAACCATATGATGACTTCAATAGATGCAGAAAAAACATCTGACAAAGTACAACATCCATTCACGATTTAAAAAAACCCTCTGCAAAGTAGGTCTAGAGGAAACACCTCAACATAATAAAGGCCTTATATGAAAAACCCACAACCAAAACAAAAAAATACCCCTTGGCCAACAACATACTCAAATGTAGAAAAGCAGGGCTTTTTCCCCAACGTAAGGAACAAGACAAGAATGTCCCCTCTCATTACTTTTATTCAACATAGTATTGGAAGTCCTAGCCACAGCAATTAGACAACATAAAGAAATAAAAGGCATCCAAATTGGTAAGGAAATAGCAAAACTCACTACTTATAGATGACATGATACTATATACAGAAGACCCTAAAGACTCCACCAAAAAACTTAAAAGAACTGATAAATGAATTTAGTAAAGTCACAGGATAAAAAATAGATGTACAGAAATCTGTCACATTCTTATACACTAATAAGCAACAGAAAGTGAAATTAAGAAAACAATCCCATTTACAGTTGCACCAAAAACAAAATATCCAGGAATAAACCAAAGAGGCGAAAGACTTGTACTCTGAAAACTATAAAACACTGATGAAAGAAACTGAAGATAATGGCAAAGAAATGGAAAAACCTTCCATGCACGTGGGTCAGAAGAACAAATAATGTTAAGGTGCCTACTATACCCGAGGCAATCTATAGATTTAATGCAATTCCTTTCAGAATAACCAACAGCATTTTTCACAGAACTAGACCAAACCATCTTAAAATTTGTATGGAACCACAAAAGACCTCAGCTAGTCAAAGCAATCTTGAAAAACAAAACTGGAGGTATCACAATTCCAGATTTCGAGTTATATTACAAAGCAGTAGTGAGTAAAACAGTATGGTGCTGGCCTATAAAGAAACCCATTGATCACTGAAAATGAACGGAAAGCCCAGAAAGAAACCCACAATTGTATGGTCAATTAATCTTCAACAAAAGAGAAATTATTACAATGGGAAAAAGACAGTCTTCAACAAATGGTGTTGGGAGAACTGGACAGCCACATGTAAAAGAGTGAAACTGAACCACTTCATTTCACTGTACACGAAAATACACTCAAAATGGATTAAAGACCTAAATGTGAGACCTGAAACCATAAAAATCCTAAAAGAGAGCACAGGCAGTAATTTCTCTGACATCAGCCATATTTTCTAGATATGTCTCCTGAGGCAAGCAAAATAAACTACTGGGACTACATAGAAAATAAAAAGTTTCTGTACAGCGAAGGAAATGATCAACAAAAGGCAACCTACTGAATGCAAGAAGATATTTGCAAATGACATATGATAAAGGGTTAGTATTCAAATATATAAGAACTGCTCCAACTCAATACCCCCCAAACCCCAAATAATCCAATTTAAAAATGGGTTGAAGACATGAAAAGATGCTCATCACTCATCATCAGGGAAATGCAAATCAAAACTACATGAGATATCATCTTGCACCTGTCAGAAGAGCTAAAATCAAAAACACAAGAAACAAGTGTTGGCGAGGATATGGAGAAAAAGGAACCCTTGTGCACTGTTGATGGGGATGCAAACTGGTGCGGCCTCTCTGGAAAACAGTATGGAGGTTCCTCAAAAAAATAAAAATAGACCTACCCTATGATCCAGTAATTGCACTACTGGATATTTATCTAAAAAATACAAAAACACTTAATTCAAAGGGATACATGCACCCCTATGTTTATTGCAGCATTGTTTCCAATAGCCAAATTATGGCAGCAGCCCAAATATCCATCTATAGATGAATGGATAAAGATGTGGTGTGTGTATACACACACACACATGCGCACGCACACACACAGGAATATTATTCAGCCATAAAAGAATGAAATCTTGCCATTTGCAACAACATGGATAGAGCTAGAGAGTATAATGCTAAGCAAAATAAATCAGAGAAATATATGATCTCACTCATAGGTGGAATTTAAGAAACAAAACAAAGGAAAAAACAAAGATAAATGAAGAAACAGACTCTTAACTAAAGAACTGATGTTTACCAGAGGGGTTAGAATGGGGGAAATACTGGAAGGGATTAAAGAGTACACTTATCATGATGAAAAATAAAATGATTTAAAAAAAAAAAAAACCTCCCCACAATGAAAAACTAATCACTTCAAGTATCAGTGATTAAATAAAAAACATGGGACTGTTCAAGTGTATTAAAAAACAAGACCCAACTATATGTTGTACACAAGAAACCCATTTTAAATATAGAGAAACATTAAAAGTAAAAGGATAAGCGTACCTGGGTGGCTCAGTCAGTTAAACAGCTGATTCTTGATTTCAGCTCAGGTCATGGTCTTGGGGTCCTGAGATCAAAACCTTCATTGGACTCTCTGCTTGGTGGGGAGTCTGCTTCTCTTTCTCTCCCTTTGCCCCTCCCCCTGCTCACGTGCTTGCTCTCTCCCTAAAATAAATAAATCTTAAAAAAAAAAAAAAGTAAAAGAATAGAGAAAGATACATCACAGTAACATAAATCAAAAGAAAGCTTGAGTAGCTATATTAATTTCAGACAAAGCAGACTTCAGAGCAAGGAAAATTATCAGGTAAAGAGGGACATTACATAATGATAAAGAGGTTACTTCTCTGAGAAGATGTAAAAGTATCAAAATACATGGGGTAAAAACTCCTAGAACTGCAAGGAGAAAAAGACAAATCCACTATCACAGTTGAAGACTTCAACATCCCTCTCAGTAGGTGACAGATCCAGCAGGCAGCAAATCAGTAGGGACACAGTTGAACTGAACAGTGTCATCAATGAACTAAATCTAATTGACATTTATAAAATATTTCATCTAACAATAGAATACACATTCTTCTCAAGCCTACATGGAACATTCACCAAAATAGATCACACTCTGGGCCATAAAACAAAAACAAATTTAAAAGAAGGAAATCATGTTAAGTATGCTCCCAGACCACAATGAAACTAAACTAGAAATCAACAACAGAAAGATAGCTGGAAAATCCCACCAGATACTTGGAGATTAAACAACACGCTTCTAAATAACATGAGTCAAAGAAGTCTCAAGAGAAATATTTTGAAGTAAATGAAAATGCAATTTAAAATTTGTGAGATGCAACAAAAGCAGTCCTTATAGGAACATTTATAGCATTAAATGCACCTATTAGAAAAGAAAGGGGTGTCTAGCTGGCTCAGTTGGTGGAGTGTACAACTCTTGATGTCAGTGTTATAGGTTCAAGACCCACATTGGGCGTGAACCTACTGGAAAAAAGAAAAAATCTAAAATCAGTAATCTAAGCTTCTGCCTTAGGAAACTAGAAAAAGAGCAAAGTAATCCAAAGTAAGCAGAAGACAAGAAATAATGAAAATTAGAGCAGAAATCAATGAATTTGAAAACGGGAAATCAGTAGAGGAAAAAAAAATCAATGAAATCAAAGAATGATTTTTTTTTTTTTAAGATTTTATTTATTGGACAGAGTGCAAGCACAAGCAGGGGGAGCAGGAGAGGGAGAAGCAGGCTCCCTACTGAGTGGGGAGCCCAACGTGGGGCTCGATCCCAGGACCCTAGGATCATGACCTGAGCCAAAGGCAGATGCTTAACTGACTGAGCCACCCAGGCACCCCAGAATGACTTTTTTAAATTAACAAACTTCTAGCCAGGCTAACCAATTAAAAAAGACACAAATTATTAATATCAGAAATGAAAGAGGCCATCACTACTAATCCTGTGGATATTAAAAGGATAATAAAAGAATATTATGAACTCTCTCCCCACAAATCTGATAATCTAGAAAAACACAATCTACCAAAACTGACATAGAAATAATCTGAATAGACCTATATCTATTTAAGAAATTGAATCAATAATTAATAACCTTCCAAAGCAGAGAGCACCAGGCCCAGATGGTTCACTGGGGGATTCTATCAAACATTTAAGAAAGAAATAATACCAATTCTTAATCTCTTCTAGAAAATAGATGCTGAGGAAATGCTTCCTAACTCGTTTTATGAGGCCAGCATTATCCCAATACCAAAACCAGACAAAAACATTACAAGAAAGGAAAACTACAGACCAATATTCATGAACATAGATACAAAAATCCTCAACAAAATAGTAGCAAATAGAATCCAATGTTGTATTAGAAGAATGATATACCACAACCAGCTATTCCATGTATGCAAGACTAATTCAAAATTCAATTAAAATAATTCATCACATGACAGGCTACAGAAGAAAAATGACATGAGCATACCAATAGGTGCAGAAAAAGCACTTAAGAAATCTAATATTCATGACAAAAAACTCACAGCAAACTAGGAATAGAAGAGAACCTCCTCAACTTGATAAATCTACAAAAGACCTCTAGTTGACATCATGCATAATGGTGAGAAGCTAGATGCTTTCCCCCTAGGATCAGCAACAAGGCAAGGATACCCCCTCTCATCACTCCTAGTTAACATCATACTGAAAGTCCTAAGGAATGCACTAAGACAAGAAAAGGAAATAAAAGATACAGATGAGAAGGAAGAAATAAAACTGTCCTTTTTTTTTCCACAAAAGATATGATCATCTTTGTAGAAAATCCTAAAGAATTGACAGAAAAACTCCTGCTACTAAAGCAAGTTGTTTTCAGGATACAAGATTAATATACAAAAGTCAATTGCAGGGGTGCCCAAGTGGCTCAGTCGGTTAAGTGTCTGCCTTTGGCTCAGGTCATGATCTCAGGGTCCTGGGATTGAGCCCCACATCAGGCTCCCTGATCACCAGGGAATCTGCTTCTCCCGCTTCCTCTGTCCCTCATCCTGTTCATGCACGCTCTCTCTCAAATAAAATCTTTTTTTAAAAAATCAAATAAACGGGCACCTGGGTGGCTCAGTCGTTAAGCGTCTGCCTTCGGCTCAGGTCATGATCCCGGGATCCTGGGATCGAACCCCGCATCGGGATCCCTGCTCATCGGGAAGCCCGCTTCTGCCTCTCTCACTCCCCCTGGTTGTGTTCCCTCTCTCAATGTCTCTGTCAAATAAATAAATAAAATCTTTTTTTAAAAAAGTAAAAAAAACAAAACAACAAAAAGTAAATTGCAGGGGCGCCTAGGTGGCACAGTCGTTTAAAGCGACCAACTCTTGGTTTCACTCAGGCCCTGATCTCAGGGTTGTGAGATCCAGCCTGTGATGGGCTCCACCCTCAGCAGAGTCTGCTTAGGACTCTCTCTCCTTCCCCCTCTGCCTCTCCCCACCCCGTCTCAAATAAATAAATACATCTTTTAAAAAAAAAAAAAGTCAATTGCAATGAACAATTTGAAATAAAAAATAATGCCATTTACATTAGCACACACACCCCCAAAATGGAATACTTATGTATAAATCTAACAATATGTACAAGATCTCTGGTGGAAGAAATCAAAGATCTAAATAAATGGAGAGATATTCCATGTTCATGGATAGAAAGACTCAATATTGTAAAAATGTCAGCTCTTTTCAAGTGAGCCACAGATTCAGTGCAAACCCAATCAAAATCCCAGCAAGTTATTTTGTGGATATCAACAAACTGATTTTAAAATTTATATGGAAGGCGGAGGTGGGGCGGGGGGGAAGCAAGAAAGGCCAACACAGTATTGAGGGAGAAGAGCAAAGTCAGAGGACTGAACCTAACTTCAAGTCTGACTATAAGCTTCCGTAATCACTACAGAGTTGTACTGGCTAAAAAAACACAAAACAAAAACAAACAAACAAAAAACAGATAAAATTGATCAATGGAACAGAATTGAGAGCCTAGAAATAGACCCACACAAATAGAGTCAACTGATATTTGGCAAAGGAGCAAAGGTAATTCAATACAGAAAGGACAGCCTTTTCAACAGATGGTGCTGGAACAAATGGGCATCTACATGGACAAAAATGGAATCTAAACATAGATCTTTACACCTTTCACAAAAAAAACTAGCTCAAAATAGATTACAGACCTAAACATAAAACACAAAGCTGCTACAAGCTAGGAGAAAATCTAGGTGACCTTGCATTTGGCAATGACTTTTGTTTTATTCTTATTTAAGTAATCTCTATACCCAACATGGGGCTCAAACTCACCACCCCAAGATCAAGAGGTGCATGCTCTTCTGACTGAGCCAGCCAGGTGCCCCTTGGCAATGACTTTTTAGATAGGATACTAATAGCACAATCCATGAAAAAAATTGGCAAGCTGGACTTTATTAAAATTAAAAACTTCTGCTCTGTGAAAGGCACTGCTGAAAGAGTGAAAAGACAAGTGACAAACTGGAATTAAATATTTGCAAAATACACATAGATCCGACCCAGGACTTGTATCCAAAACACACAACTCTTAAAACAGTAAGAAAGCAAACACCAATTAAAAAATTAGCAAAAGATCTGAACAGACACCTCACCAAAGAAGACCTACAGATGGCAAAGAAGCAAATGAAAGGATGCTCCACCTCTTATGTCACCAGGGAAATGCAAAGTAAAACAGTAATGAGATACCACTACACGCCTATTAGAATGGCCATGATCCAAAACGCTGACAACACCAAATGCTGGTGTGGAACAAAAGGAACTCATTGCTGGAAGGAATGCAAAATGGTACAGCCACTCGGGCAGTTTCTCACAAAGCTAAACGTACCCTTACCAGCCAGCAGTCATGCTCCTTGGTATTTACCCAAATGAGTCGAAAACGTATGTCCCCAGAAAAACCTGCACATGAATGTTTATAGCAGCTTTGTTCATAACTGTCAAAACTAGAAGCAATCATGGATGGCTGGCTGGCTCAGTCGGTAGAGCGTGCGACGCTTGATCTCAGGGTTGTGAGTTCAAGCCTCATGTTGGGTGTGGAGCCTACTTAAAAAAAAAACAAAAAAAAAAACCTGGAAGCAATCGAGATATCCTTCCATAGGTGAAAGAACAGATAAATTGTGGTGCAACCATACGATGGAATGTTACTCAGTGATAAGAAGTGAGCTCTGAAGCCACTACAGGACAGGGAGCAGCCTCAAATGTTATCACGAAGTCAAAGAAGCTGATTGAAAGTCCACATGCGGTGAGATCCCAACTCTAGGACATTCTGGAAAAGGCAAAACTGTGGAGACAGTGAAAAGATCAGTAGTTGCCAGGGGTTTGGGAAAAGGGAGGGACGGACTCCGTGGGGCATACGGGGATTTTTAGGGCAGTGAAACTATCATGGAGGAGACCGCACTGGTGCATATATGACAGCATGCGTTTGTCAAAGCCCGTCGGCCGCACAACACAGCAAACCCTCCTACGGAGCACGGGCGTCAGTAAACAGTACTGCGTCAGGACCAGGTCCGCAGCCAGAACACACGCACACGTGGCCTTTTAGTTGGCCCTTCATATTCCCCAGCCTATGGACTAAAGTAAGGTCAGCGAAAACCTGTGTCTAACTCCAGCCTACTGCCTATGTTCAAATGGCCCATGAGCTAAGAATAAACTCTACATTTTCAAATGGTTGAAAAAACAAAACATTTCATGATACATGGAAGTTATACAAATATAAGCTGCACTGCCCACCCTCAGTGCCCAGCGGTGTTCGTTTGTGAAACACTGAGTAGCTCTCAAATTCTAAAATATTTACTGAGTGGCTCATTTTGGTGTGTGTGGCGGGGGGGGGGGGGGGGGGGGCAGAATATTTATACTTTTGTGTGTCTCCTTACAGAAAGTTTTCTGACTCCCATACAAAATGGTAAATTTAACCAAAGCCTACGTATGATAATGAGGAAAAAGGGAAAGAAAACTATTAAAAATATATAAATGGAGGGGTACCTGGGTGGCCCAGTCAGTTAGGCGGCCAGCTCTTGATTTCAGCTCAGGTCATGATCTCAGGGTCCTGGGATCAAGCCCTGTGTTGGACTGCCTGCTTAGCAGGGAGTCTGCTCGAGGGTTCTCTCTCCCTCTGCCCCTCCCCCTTCAAATAAATATTTATTTATTTGTCTGTCTGAGCACAGAGTAGGTGAGTTAAGAAGGTGATGATGATGATGGTGGTAAAGATGACATTTATTACGTATTTTTAATATCCCGGATACTGTTCAAGATGTTTCACCTTTTGTATGTGTTAAGGAAATTCTAGCTACTCTAACAGATAAACCCTGAAATCTCAGAGCTTAACACAATGTTAAGATTACTTCTCATTCATATGAAGTTCAGTTAGCGATGGGAATGGTGGCGGGGGATGTCACTGCTCCACACAATCATGCAGAGACTGGGGCTGACCAAGGCTCTGCCATCTTCAACATGTGATTTCCAAGGGTGTGCTGGGCCTTGGCATCTATCCAGCAGGTGGGAGGTAGGGAGTTGGGAGGATTATGCCAGAGGTCTTATGGACCAGCCATATTGCCCAAAGCTTAGTCAGATGACCCCCATCCAGGTGCAAAAGGAGAAGGGCTGGGAAGTGTATGTGTATGTATATATGTATATGTGTGTGTATATATATATATATATGAATGGATATATGTGGATATATGCTGTATCTAAAAAGTAAATATAGGTATGGTCCTATTTTATTGTAACCAGTCAGAAGACCTTGGCTGACCTTATTCTTCCCTCCCTCATGGGTGAATTTTAATGACATAAATAATACCTCAATGAAGCTGATGCTTTAAAAGAAGGCTCTGCAGGCCACCTATCATCAAGCTACAGGACAGTCATGTCCCTAGTGTAACTGAACTCAAGTTCATTTGCCCAATACACAGCAAAGCTAATCACGGAGACATCGAGTGTGCAGCAAGGAAAGGGTTTATTCGAGAGGTAGCCCAACGAGGAGACAGGAGGCAAGGCTCAAATCCGCCTTCCTGGAGCAGAAGAGTGAGGGGTATTTAAGGCCAACAGAAAAGGCCTGGGTAAAAAGTTGCAGCTGCACTTCTTAGTCCTGTTGGTCACCGGTTTCAATCCCCACTGCCTTTTGATCATTCCTCAATCATGAGGGAATTGGGACAAGGACCACTCTAGTTCCTTCCTGCTGAAATGGGGTTAGATCGGGGTTGACAAATGGAAACTTTATGTATTTAGAATGATTCCTTGATTTCTTGGAACCAGCTCTCCAAAATAGTAGTTTCAGGTCCTTCAGTGGCTCGACAGTCCAAGCAGGATTCCTTTTGATGTTCTCCTGGACAGGGTGCTAGGGACCTGAGGATTCTTGTGGAACCAGCTCAATGTGGTGCTGAATCCACTACTTAATTCTCTTCCGTTTCACTGGAGAATGGCTGGTCAACAGCACCTCATAAGAGGTCCTGTTCCATGAGGTCAGAGTTGGTCCTCCAGGTGCCTGCTCTAATGGTCTTTGGGACACCACGTCTCCAGCATTCAAACAGGTGTTAAGGACACATCTGTGGCGTTCATCAACCTGCCAGAAGCAAACGTAGAGTATTTCCCAAAGACTGAGAGTATCCAGTTCCCTAACATGAGCCCCATTGGAATGCCTAAGTCATGAAAAGAGTATAGAATATATATAGAGAGAGAATATTTTATATATATACATATATATGTATATGTGTGTGTGTATATATATATATATATATATATAAAATGGCTCCGGGGGGCTGAAACCATGCCTACTTCTAGAGGCCACTCTTACCCAAAGCAGGGCAACCAGCAAAGCAAACCAACTTTCCAACTTTCTCAAGTTGGTTTCATGGCAAAATTTTTGCCAGAGTTCTTTTAAGTAGATGTTTCATTTATCCAGGAATTTCCAGTGAATGCCCAAGGCACTGGACACTTAGTGTGACTTTCAGCACAAACACCACTCCCTTGTCACTCTGAATTGTTAGCGGCAATCCAAATGTAGGAATTATTTTAAAGTGTTTTGACAACTTCTGAGGCCTTCTTGGAATGCATGGAAAAGCTTCAACCCAACTTATACAGGAATCTACAGCAACTAGCAAATATCAAAAATGACCAGTCGGTTTTGGCACCATGGTAAAATCTACCCACCAGGCTTCTCCAGGTTCGGTGCCTCTAAGTTGTTCTAGAGGTCTGACTTGGAGCATCTTCAGATGGAGTGGGGGCAAGCAGTAACAACTGGATAGATTTCTCCAGTTTGCAACTTGAAGGTCTCCGCTAATCTTTCTCAGTGGCCCACAGAGCAACAGGCATGTGAAATCCTCTCCTCTCAAGGTGCCAAAGTATCCTGAGGTTCCTGCACCTGCCAGGAAATGACCTTCCTTACTCACCTGGTAAGGCTGCTGGGAACACTGTAGGCAAGCTACCAGGCCAGTTTTCCCAAGGGGCTCATGGGTACCATAAAGTCAACCTTAGTTCCTTTTTTTTTATTTATTTATTTGACAGAGAGAGAGAGTGAGAGCACAAGCCGGGAGACAGAGGGAGAAGGAGAAGCAGGTACCCCGCCGAACAGGGAGCCCGACATGGGACTCGATCCCAGGACCCTGGGATCATGACCTGAGCTGAAGGCAGCCGCTTAACCGACTGAGCCACTCAGGCGCCCCAAGTCAACCTTAGTTCCTAAAAGCTGTCTGGTCATATCTGAGTCTGTGCTTGTGTCTCTCAAATACGACATTCCAGTGGCTTGGTTGTATGATGTTTCCAATTGTGTCTTTTTCTTATTATTATAGTTCTGCTTTAATACAGTAAGATTTTAAAATACACAGATATTGGGGGAAGAAGCAAAGCAGTAGGAAGTACTGAGAGCACAATTTTGCTTTAATTTGGGTCTTCAGTTTCTAATTGTAACAGCAATCACACTTCTCAACAATGTCCACCAGCTCTGCAAACACATCTGATGGTAACATTAGAGCAATACCATTACATTGGTCTTGTCAAATACCCACTCCATAAATTCACTCTGTGTTTCATCCGGGTTTTTCATAAGAAAAGAGGCATATCTGTAATTCACAATCAGAGTCAGTTCTGAAGACTTAGATATGAAGTATTCCCTGTCAACTTGCTTCTTGAACTGAATTTAAAAAAAAACAAAAATAGTATAGGGGCGCCTGGGTGGCTCAGTTGGTTGAGCGTCTGCCTTCAGCTCAGGTCATGATCCCAAGGTCCTGGGATCAAGTCCCATGTCGGGCTCCTTGCTCGGCGGGGAGCCTGCTTCTCCCTCTGCCTGCCGCCCCCCCCCCCCCCACTGTGCTTGTGTTCCCTCTCTCTCTCTCTGACAGACCATCTTGGCCCCAGTCCTGGTTGTCTGATGGCAGATTTCTCTTGAGAGGCCTAAAGTTGTAATAAAAAACATTGTTTTCATCTACTGCTTGGTATTCCTGTTCAGTTTCAGTTAAGAAGTCACTTCCAGATCCTGATCCGAAGCCAGAGCCAGAGCCAGATCCAAAATAGTCCTCAGAAAGAGGGAAAACATCATTCAAGTTCTGGGATCTTGTCATTGAAGCAGGGTCAGTCCTTGGAGGAAGGATTCTGTTGGATTCACCAGGAAGTAGGTTGAATGCTGGCCCTTCTCATCCATGCGGTTTGCAGAATTACCGTCAGGACTGCAGCAAACCCACTGGTACCTGGCTCTCCACACAGGACAACCGTGAACTGAAGAATCCAAAACCAGGACAGCAAGAGCCAGGAGCAGCCGCATGGTGACCAGTTCACTTCAGTTCACGATTAGGAAATGTAGCAGCATGCACTCTGTTCCTTGTAGAAAAAGTTCAAAAACCTCAAACCCTGCCCAGAACACATGTCAATTTCCTCTCCCCGCTCCTGTCCTTGTCTGTGTCCCGGCCCCCAACATAAGAATACTCACTGAAAGTTTCCGAATCTTGGAGGGATGGAGTAGGGATGAAAGATAAATGCTTTATATGTGTTTACAAAGGAATATTTTACCAAATTTCTGAAAGTCATAGATAGCTTAGAAAAAATGTTCTTAAATCTGGAAGAACAAACATCAGAGAACCAGAAATGTTTCAAACAAGAATCACTAAAATAATATATAATCAACACCTTTTCCTATTACTACTTTGGGATATCGTCTTCCAGAAGTTTGGGGGGTGTTTTTTCCATATTCTTTAATAATCCCAGGAGGTCCCAGGTAGTCCTTCAGCAAAATTTACCAGTTTGAAGGTGGTAAACCTTTGGGCCTTTTTGCAAGAAGTAACCTTGGTCATTTAATGATCCAAGAAAATTTTCAAAATCAGCATCCTGAAATGTTTATTGCTCTTTGGCAATCTGTGGAAGCTAATGAAATTGAAATCCTCAGCATCTTTTTTGGTTGCTTCCTCTCTCCCTTCTGACCTTGCTTGGGCCTCTGTTAGACAAATAAGAGATCCCAGCTGCCTGGTAGTGACTGGTGGGCCATTTAACCATTGGCTCTGTTTCCAGAGCTCCAGGTAAAAATCTTGAGGAATTTGAGCAGCTTCCGTGGATGGCCTTGGATGGACGTACTGCCGAGCATAACCAGTGTACTTTCTCAATTGCGGGTGAGGTTTGGATCTTGGGTTTCTCCAGGAACCACCTTTAATCTTTCTCATGATGTTTTATCAGAAACCACTTCAAGTACAGAAGTATTTGAATCTTGAGGATTCATATGAGCTGCCATGGTTCTCTGCTTTCCAGCTCTTAATGCAATCACATGTGCAGACAATAAAGTGGTCATGCTTCTCATTTGGAGTGTACCAGGCTGAAGACCAAGTCAAATCTGGACAACAAGGCGCTCTCCCTTTTTAAATTCTCAGAAGCTGTTTGCCTTTAATTTTTGAGCAAACGCCCAATGTGGGGCTCGAACTCATGACCCCAAGATCAAGAGTTGCATGCTCGGGGCGCCTGGGTGGCTCAGTCGTTAAGCGCCTGCCTTCGGCTCAGGTCATGATCCTAGGGTCCTGGGATCGAGCCCCGCATCGGGCTCCCTGCTCCGCGGGAAGCCTGCTTCTCCCTCTCCCGCTCCCCCTGCTTGTGTTCCCGCTCTTGCTATCTTTCTCTGTCAAATAAATAAATAAAATCTTTTTTTTTAAGATTTTATTTATTTATTTGACAGAGAGACACAGCGAGAGAGGGAACACAAGCAGGGGGAGCAGGAGAGGGAGAAGCAGGCTTCCCGCGGAGCAGGGAGCCCGATGCGGGGCTCGATCCCAGGACCCCGAGATCATGACCTGAGCCGAAGGCAGACGCTTAACGACTGAGCCACCCAGGCGCCCCATAAATAAAATCTTAAAAAAAAAAAAAAAAAAGAGTTGCATGCTCTACCGACTAAGCCCGCCAGGCGCCCCAAAGCCGTTGGTCTTTATTGTCGTGTCCTCCAACTGGCCTTGGAGCAGCAATCCTGGACATTCTCGCAGGGAGGCTGCACAACCACAGCAGCCTCAATGCTTTGCTGCTGCATTACTTCTAACAAGACTTCGTGTTCATTATCCATCTTCTCAAATTCATCTATTCCACAAATACTCTGATCACCAAGTAGAAGGGCATCAGCTTCCAAAGCAAAATCTCCAGAAGAACTAGCTTTTGAAAGAGTTACCATCGGGCACCTGGGTGGCTCAGATGGTTAGGCGTCTGCCTTCGGCTCAGGTCATGATCCTAGGGTCCTGGGATCGAGTCCCGCATCGGGCTCCCTGCTCCTTGGGAGTCTGCTTCTCCCTCTGCCTCTCTCTCTCTCTCTGTCTCTCATGAATAAATAAATAAAATCTAAAAAAAAAAAAAAAGTTGCCATCAAGCCAGAGGTGTGTTCTCACCACAAACACACGTGTCATGGAGCAATGCTGCACGCTGCCTGTAGGGGTCGGACTCTTTCCCAAGCCTGCATCTCCAACTACAAGGACATGGGGATCTCCTCCAATCGGAATTCTGTTTTTGTCATCTGCCTATTTTTGGCTTCCCCCAGAGTGCCACTGCTGGACCTGCTTTAACAAGTTCATGAGCAGGGGCGCCTGGCGGGCTCAGTCAGAAGAGTGTGCGACTCTTGACCTTGGGGTTCTGAGTTCAAGCCCCACGCTAGGTGTAGAGACTATTTAAATGAATAAAACTTTAAAAAAAAAAAAGGTTCATGAGCAAAAATGATAGGGCAAAGCAGGTTGACAAAGAGTTTAAACAGGTTTTCAGCCTCAATCTCTCGGAGGGCATAAAGGTCTTAAATAAGAACCCCATCAACGCTCCAAGCTTATAACCATCTTCGGAAGCCTTTGTTTTCTGTCTTTTGCTCTTACTAACAAAACCTCCTCCAATGTACAAAAGGAACATGCATTTGTCATTATTTCGAGAACCTTCTTTGGCATTTGAGACTTTGACAGCTCATCTTCCTCAATTCATCCTGTCCCATGTTATCAAATCCTATTCTCTTTGAATGCAGTCTTCCCATTAGTTCCAGAAATTATCAGAGCCCCGTATTTGTCAAAGTCCTCTCCGTGAATCTTCTTAAAACTGAGACACATTTGCGAGAGTGTCAGAGTAAAACAACAACCGCAAATGACCAAAAATTCAAACCCGGCTGTGGTTAAAGATCTGGTTAGAGTTCATTACAATGCAATCAACAAGGAAATGTGGTTATTTTTGTGACACATAACACTTTATTAGAATTACAAGTGATGACATTATACCAGGACATATCAAAACCTTAGGAATTCTGGAACAGTTACAGCATCCACCCACGTAATATACTCTCTGAAGGTTTATCATCACTTATTTCAATGCTTCCCATGGAATTGGACACAACAACTAAGCCCAATTAGTAACAAAACTCAACACTTCCTTTACAAGTTGAATTTGGGGAAGTTTATCAGAAATATCAGAACAGATCATTACAAAACTTAATACTTAATGATCTATTTTGCTAAAGTGGCAATAAGAGATTCTAAAGGCAAATACAGAGGGTTATATGGTTGTTAGCAAAACTTAGCTTTTTTAATATTGAGAAGATTCAACTTTAAGTAATCAAAGACCTAATTAGGGCAAAACATGGAAACTTTGTTTTTCTAGGAAGATTACATTAAAGAAAAACCTGTGTTTACAATTTCTTATTAAGAGTGGACCAATAACTAAGAAAACCAAACTTTTTTAAAAGATTTTTTTAAAGTAATCTCTACACCCAGTGCATGGGGCTTGAACTCACAACCCCGAGATCAAGAGTCTCATGCTCCACCAACTGAACAAGCGAAGCACCCCCAAATATCATTTTAACAGAGAAAAACCAAATACTAATCTTATACCGGTGTACTTCTGATAGCAAAATTCATTCATTCCAAAGAAATGAATTTTGTTTATTTGGGTTTTTGGCGGGGGACAGTGGGAGAAGGAGAGAGAGAATCCCAAGTGCAGAGCCTGGTGTGGGGCTCGATCTCATGAGCCTGAGATCATGACCTGAGCTGAAATCAAGGTCAGACACTCAAGTGACTGAGCTACCCAAGTGCCCCGATTTGTTTTTGTTTTTTAAAGATTTTATTTATTTGAGAGAGAGAGAGCACGAGCAGGGGTGGGGGAGCAGAGGGAGAAGCAGACTCCCCCGCTGAGCAGGGAGCCCAATGTGGGACTCGATCCCAGGACCCCGGGATCATGAAGTGAGCCGACGGCAGACGCTTAACCGACTGAGCCACTCAGGCACCCTATTTGTTTTAAAGTAAACTCTAGTTTAATTAAAAGTGGGGTTTGAACTCATGACCCTGAGATCAAGAGTTGCCTACTCCACCAACTGAGCCAGGCAGGCACCCCAATAATAAGATGAATTTTTTTTTAATTATGCAGTCCCTCCTTTTTCTCTCCCTGTCATCTCCCATGTTGATATATACTTATTTTTTTTAAGATTTGTTTATTTATTTTTAGGATTTTATTTATTTGCCAGAGAGAGAGCGCGTGCACAAGCAGGGGGAGCGGCAGGCAGAGGGAGAAGCAGTTTCCCTGCAGAGCAGGGAGCCTGATGCAGGACTCGATCCCAAGACCCTGAGATCACGACCTTTCTTTCTGCTATGAAGCGTCTGCTATCTGAAGGCAGACGCTTAACCAACTGAGCGACCCAGGTGTCCCTTGTTTACCTATTTTAGAGAGAGAGCAGGAGGACAGAGAGAGAGAATCTGAAGCAGACTCTGCACTGAGCGCAAAGTTGAACTTGGGGTTCAGTCCCACGACCCCAAGATCATGACCTGAGCCAAAACCAAGAGTCGGACACTTAATCACCTGCGCCACCCAGGTGCCCTGATACATACTTATTGAGACAAGAACATGCAGGGCGTTGCATGGATCTGAGTTCGTGTGAGTATTGGGATGTGCTGACCAGAATCCCCACCAGGAATGAAGGGTTCTCAGCTGTGGGGAAGCTGCCAGCAATCCTCAGCAGCTAGATGCCATCAGGGACTGCCTTGACTGCAGACAGCTGCCTTGTCAAGGTCATGCCCTCTTCCCAGGTGGTCACATCCAATGACTATTCAGTAGGAGGGTATAAAAGTCCAGCCCTTTGCCCCAACTTACGACGGTTCTAAAGGGTAATCTAACTTTTGGAACCCCAGAGAATGAGCTAAGGCTTCTGTGGGTGTTGGCTCACTGCTCCACGTCTGCCTGGTCCTGCTCTTCCCCACCTTTCCCTTCCCCAGGAGCTGATCACTCTGTAACAAGCTTTACATACTGATCTCCGAAATCGTCCTCAGTCCCAGCCACAACAAATTCTCTTCTAAAGATGCCTTCTCACAAACCTTCTACAACTATGCTTTTTACGTTCAGATTTCGTCCTACATTTTCCCTCTTTAAATAACCGATCTCACTTTCTTTGCATTGAGCTCTTTCTCTTATTATTTCTAGTAGTCGTGATTAAATTTATTCTTAGCTCCTAAAAACCTTAGTTTCTACTGAAAAGTAGTCATCGTGAGCAGTTTGTTGTACTAGTTTTTCTGTAATAGCCAAGCAGATAAACCTATGCTTAGTAATTATTTACATCTGCTTATTTGTTCAACAATTATGTGTAGATTGCCCATAAAACTATGAGACATCAAAGTTGTAAGGTTTTTCTTCCCCTTTCCTAACAAATTTTGCAGGAGAGATGACCTGAACCTGCCCGACTCGCAGTAAACACGGCAGAACAGTTCTCATCTAATGCTGACAACTCTAAAAACCTGTTCATTTTTATTAAACCACCGACCTTAAATTAGCTTTAATGTCAAATATTTTCCCAGATCATGGTAACTTGAGTTTTAGAATGCCCAATCCTTACAAGTACTTGCCTTTAAACCAACTAAATAGAGCTCTTTCACAAACTAATTTTAGCAACACCATCCCCAGGTAGAGAAGATAGCTCACACTTACAACATACATGGGCACACAAATACGCAAACAAGACGCAAACACAATCTTAAAGCCCGTATTTCCAAATACATTATAATTTATGCATCCCTTCATTGGTCATTTTTCTCCAGAGTCTAATGAATATTGTGGCCAAGAAGGTCGGCAAAAAGAGATGGCCCGATTTTGGAGAACATAGCCCCAAGGGCTACATTCGGGAGTCAAATTGTCATTTCCCCGTTTCCAGTTAGAACACAGCCAGCTTTATCCAAAGATCCCAAAAGCTGCAGCGGCAGACAGACCGGAGCCCCACCCCGAGCGCAGGTGGGAACGGCGGGGCCTCACCAGCTGAACCCCGCGGCTTCCTAGTCTGCGTTTTCTTAAGGAGGTGACGACAACTCAAACCCCCTAATTACAGGCCACCAAAGGGGAGGCGGAAATCTAGGAGAGCCAAACCAACGAGAGGAAGGAAGGGCTCAGGGGCCACCACACAAGACACGCTCACCGAGGGAGGTCTGTCCAAACCGTGTCCTTGTCGCAAGCGTGGTTAGGCGCTGAAGGCTGGTGGCCCCCGTCGGTTGGGGCCCTGGGGACGGTCCCCAGGATAGAGCCGAGGCGGCCGCTTGGCCTGGTCACGGCACTCCATCCCCGCTCGCCCCCAGCCCGGCCCCCAGGGGCCTCCCAGGAGCGTCAGGGGCCTCTGAGGGCAAGTGGGAAGCTCTGGGGGGCAGAGCGGCCGCTGCGCGGATGAGGGCCCCGAAGCCTGTGCTTCCCGCTCGGCCCGCGCCCGGGCGCCTCCTCTCCCCCTCGGCGGGAGCCGGACGACCTGCCGGCACAGTGGGCAAGAACCCAGGCGACGCGGCAGGGCCGAGCCTGGATCCCTCGGCGCCAGCTGCGCGGGCCCGTCTTGAGGAGGATTTAAAGATGAACCAGACACGGGCTAGTCTTCGAGAAGCTTCAGCAAGTTACAGAGGGCCTCCCTGTCAGCGCTAGCGCCCGGAGAAACGCAAATCAATCCAAGCTCGGTACGGGAACCCGGAGAAACCAGGCGAGGCCACAGGGCCGGGTGCGGCACGCGGAGGCTTCCGGGCGCCACGAGGCTGCGAGGCGCGGGAGGAGCCCGGCCCCGGGGGGGCGGGGGGGCACCGGGCAGAAGCGCGCAGGCGGCGCCCACGGGAAGGCCCTGCGCCGCTGGCTTTGTCACAGCCCCGAACGAGAAGCGCCCCCAGAGTCTGCCCCCGCGACGTGGAGACGCCGCGGCGCGTCTCTGGCACCGAGGACCCCGCAGGTGGAGCGAGCAGGTCACAGCCACCCGAGGCAGCGCGGGGACGGCGCAGACCGAGAGCCCGACACACGTGCGCACAAACTCTCATTCCACGTACGTGAGCTTTTCGGTCAGGCCACGCTAAACCGTAGCTGTTTGAGAAAACTATAGTATTAGAGGGTGTGTGTGCTTTCGGCACACACGGGGGCCTCTGGGCGCGCTGGCCGCCACAGGGGACGCGGCCTCCTGCCAGTTGACTGAGCCGGGCGGTCAGGTGTCACCGCTTTCCCGGAGGTGTATTATACTCACAGTGCAGGAGTCTCACCCCAAGGCAAGTGGGGATTTAATCAGATCCTATCAGAACCCAAATCTCTTCCTGAGAGAGATGGAATAATTTATCCTCAAGTCCCACTTTCCAGGAACCCCCGGTGTTTGTTAGTCTAATCAGAACCTGGGGGACGTTCCTACAGAAATGCACATTAGAACCCCCATAACCCTGTGCGTTACACCTGGCCTTCAATATGGAACCTGTGGCCGGACTGTGATCCTGACCTGTGGCCAGAAAGCTCCAGAAGGGAGAGGGAAGTCTGGAGGCTGCAGGGCTTGGACTCCCGACTGCTGTCCTCCTGAGGGGACAACACAGAGGAGTGAGTTCCTAGCACAAAGGTGTGTCCCCGGGCGGCGGTATTTAGAACAGGACGGACAGCGAGAGCTGCCCACGCCGACAGGACACCCACTCAAGCCAGCCTCCGAAGTCCTCTTCCCCATTCAGGAATTTATTTCCATGAAAAGTCTTACAAAGGCTTGGATATTAAATATCATTTACTGAACCGACTTCATTGGGAAGATGCGAATTACTGGAAAAAGATGAAAAATTCAGGACCACACACATCAGTGACTACAACGTGGTGTTATTTTTGTCCTTTAGCTGCTTTTAAGTTGACTGTAGGTTCTTTCAATGATCCTTCAGTCATCCTAATGTTTTCTCTCAAGCATCTCTTGACAAGAGATTTGAGGAGCCTCTTGGAGCATCATCAGTGGTTCTTCCAAGCCCGAAATCTGTGCTGGACTCAACATTGAGGCTGGTGCCTGGCAGCCCTCGCAGGGACACCTCGGCTTAGTGACTGGAGGTGCTGGGGTCCCTGTGAAGAAATTGCCAGGACCTGTGACCGTCCAAGGACGTTTTCTCCTTGTCCTTTTGGCTACTTCTTCTTACTGGAATATCTCTTTGTACTGGAATAAGACATGAGGTTCCTGCAAAACGTCAGTAGGAGGTCAAGTGACTGAGCTAATACTGACCCAGCACCGACTCCACACCAGGCCCGGCGGAGGGGGCTTACACCTGTCAAGTGACCTGGTCCTCACAACACCCTTGTGAGGTCAGCATGCTGTCCCAATCTTAGAGGAGGACATGAGATACTAGGCAGGGTAGGATCCTTGCTACCTTCTTGCGTGTGACCTCAGACAAGTTACTTAACCCTGCGTCATAGTTTCCCATCTGTAAAATAAGGACAATAATTCGTATCTCTTATCTCCCAATTCTGTGTGGAGGCTCAGGAGTCAGACAGACCTGACCTGGAGCCCTGCCACAGGGAGGGAAGCACCTGCTGGGGCCCACTGCAGCCCGGCCACCTCCTGGGTCTCCTGGTCCCTAACATGAGCTGATGCGGACTCCACGGGGTCTGGCTGCTCCCTGCCTCTCCAGCATTCCAAGTGGAGGGCAGGAGCTCCCTGGGCCTCTGGTCCGCTTTGCAGTGGTGAGATAGTCATCGCAAACATCCCAGGATTGTGGCCTGTCTGATAAAAAAGCAAACTTCTACATGCCTGGGCTGGATACACAAGCTAGGGGCTGGGCTAGGCAAGCTTGGTTGGAGGGAGGGCACCGCAGAGCCCCGGACAGGTACTCCAGGGCCAGAGTTTGGGTTTAAATCAAGCAGTCCTGGGCCCAGCCCAGCTCTGTCACTTACCATTTTGGGTTTCTGTGCCTGTTTCCTGTGCTGCGGACGGGAGCCCGTGTCCCAGCAGCGCCTGGAAGGGGCTCCCACGCGGGGTAAATCTGACTCCCCCCCCCCCCCCACGGGGTTTCGTCCCGTTCGGCTCGGCCACAGAGCTCCCCTCCCTCCCCGCGCAGGCCGGCCTCCCCAGGCTGAGTCCTTTCTGTCGGAGGCCCGTGACCACGGATGAGGCCCCGGGGAGCACACGTGCGCTCCCAGGATCTCCGGATGGGGACCAGGCCCGGCTTCTGGGCTGCAAACGCGACGGCGCTCGGCACCGGGAAGGGAGGCGCGCGCGCGGGCGGGGCGGGGGCTGCGCGGGCGCAGGTGCTGGGCCTCGCCGCCAGGTGACGCCGCCTCGGCGGAACCCCGCCTGCTTGCGGCGCCCAGGCTTCTGCGAGGACCCCCACTGGCGCCCCGGCTGCAGCGCTGTGTCTCTGGCGTACTTCCCGCCGCCCCCCGCCGCAGGCCTGGGAACCAAGCCCTGGAACTGCAGTCCTGCCTCACCGAGATGGGGAAAGGCGAATCAGGGCGACTTGACACATGATCAAGCTGTGTGACCTCGGGCATGTCACTCACCCTCCGTGGGCCTTCTTACTTTGACTTTACAAAGTACTTTATTCAAGATCCGGAAGCTGGCATTTGACTCCATGATATCGACAGAACTGGGACCGGCCCGGGGTTGTAGTGTCAGGGTGGGAGAAACGACCATATAGTCTGAGAGCCTGAGAGTTGCTCTCCAAAGGGCCGGGTGACGGACAGGTAGCTGGATTGAACTCCCAGGGGGCCCCTGGCTTCTCTTGGCACAATCAAAGGGTGGAAGATGGCTGGCCAGCCTGCTGCCAACTCCAGGGCTCCCTTGCCCCTGCCGACCTGCCCTGGAGGATTCTCACCTTGACTCCCAGGCTCCAGAGGGGTCAGCCTCTGCTCCCCCACTGCCTCATCACCAGTGTGACTTGTCACCAAACAGAGGAGCCCCATCCCCGTGGTATCTAGCAAGCACTCCTAGTTGTCTCCCAATGTCATTTCCCAGCCTCTCTTGGGGCTGGGTGTGGCCCACAACCTTGTTCTGACCAATGGGAAGGGAGCATTCTGGACATGCGCATGGGAGGCTGTGCCTTTATAAGGGGTGTGGAGCACAGTCCCCTTTCCCAGCCCCATTCTCCCTGGCTGGTCCTCAGACTCAGGGAGGGGGGCTAGTGAGCATCTTCAAGCACGAAGACAAGGTGGGTGCCACACCTCAGGAATGGCAGAGCAACAAGATGGAAGGAGCCTGGGTCCTTATCCACCCACTTCATGTTTCCAATGCTTCTGAGAGTGGGGGGCTTACAGCACCTCTCCATTCTACAGAGCATGGAAAGGAGGGCTCAGGAAGACAGAACCATCTTCACTGGGTCACACAGCCCGTAAGTGGCCAGGCAACAGGTCAAGCCTTAGTCATGGACTCCTAAGTCTGGGCTCTTCTCAAAATCACTTCCTTCATTCCTGCCTCGAGGGTCCCAGGGGAAGGGGCAAAGCAAGAGAACTGGGAAAGGTTAGGGCGGGAGGGGGCCAGAGCAGCCGGCTTCAGGAACAGAACCAGAGGACGGGGAGGCAGTGGGCTGCTGCTCTTTCCCACGGCCACCAGAGCCCGTCTGCAGGGGCAAGCCTCCCCAGCGCCATACCTGCCCCTGGATGGGCCTGGGGCTCCGTGTCCCGCACCTTCTCTCCGTGTTCTTCGAGAAACTATTACAGGTGCCACGCTCACAGTTTGTGAAGTCCTTCCCCAGGTACATATGGATCAGGCTACTCCCCTGCTTTAAAACCTCCCATGGCTCCCAGTGCCAGAGGGCTGAGCCCTACACCCCGAGCCTGGTGTTTGAGGAGGCTTGTGATCAGGCCCTGAGCCCTTCATCCCATTCCCCGCTCCCTCTCCAACGCCTGCCCCCCACCCATGCTTCCAGGCTGTCCACCTGCTGTTCCTGCTGCCTGGAATATCCTCCCCCTTTGCAGCCTGGGTAACTCTGCTGACCCTGAGACCCAGCAGGAAGGCCCCCTCCTCCATGAAGTCCTCCCTGCTGCCTGCCCCCCACATAGAGTCGGCTGTCGCTTCCTCAGCTTTTGGTGGATGGTCTGTTCACTTCACCCCCTGACGCATCTGGATGGGGCCCAGGGCTGGCTCCTCTCTGGTCCCCAGAGGAGGTGGCTGAAGGGATACTAGCCTCACTTTCACATTATATAGGAGAGGAAACTGATGGACAAGAGCCAGTTGAAGACCAGAAAAGCTCCAGTGCCACTGTGTTTCCTGCGGAGCCCCCTCCTCATTGGAGGCCTTTGCCTGCCTGCTGCCATTGTCCCTGCTTTGCAGAGGAGAAAACAGAGCCATAAGGGGTGAACTGACTTGGCCACGGTTGCAGGGCTAGTGGGACGTAGTGTAGCATCATATGGGTGACAAGGGGTGATAGTGTCACCTCCCTCTCAGGGTTGTCTTGCACACTTAGGAAGGTAACAGGTATGAAGGGGCTGGTAGCCAGAAGGAGCTTGACAAGATGGCGACTTCCTACTGTCATCCCTCCCCTAGGGACTCAGGCAGGAGGCTGGCTTTGCTCTGTCCCCCCAGGAGGGTCTCATCTCCTTGGCCTTCCCAGTGTCACCCAGGCTGTACTCCTTCTCTTCTCTGGGCTTGGGAGAGCAATGGAGACGGGAAGCTCATTCTTCCCAGGAGCTTTGCCAGTGACAGAGACACCAGGGAAGCCATTGCCCAGCTCAGAGCTTCCACGGGTGGGGGGATGGACTTGGGGTTCCCATCCCAGCAACCCCTGAAGCCTGAGCCCGGGGTGGGGACCTGTAACTGTGGGGCCTGAAGCCCAGCTCTGTCATTCACAGGCTGGGTCACCCGGGTCTAATCACCATGCCTCTCTGGGCATTGGTTTCTGCCCTTATAAAATGGGGCATTGGCACTGGGGTTCTGGATTCTACTTGCCAATCATTTCTTACTGAATCGGCCTACCAGTTCTTCCTGTAAAGGACCCATTCCAGAGGCAGGAGCACGGAGGGACTCCCGTGATGTGCCCGGACTCACCCAGTGACTGAGCGGTAGCATCAAACTGGGTCTCGGAGCCCCCGTGCTCTCTCCTCTCCTTCTTAGCTGATGCTGTGGTCTTGCTGGGCTGGGGCCCCATGGGCATTCAGCTGTGTCCTCTAAGTGCTTCTGGGACGGCCCAGAGACAAGGATGGTTTTAGACACCCCTGGGGCTCAGGCAGGAAATCTGGGGCAGCCTGGACCCAGCCAGCGGGGTTGTTCCTAAACTGGAGATGAGAGAAGATGAGTTCCCAGGCCCGGCTCTTCTGTGGCCCTGGGCGGGGTTGTGACAGGCAGGACATGACAGCTGCTCCTTCCCCGTCGTGGCTTTCGGAGAGGACAGGGAGCCTCAAGGAGGCAGGGACCTCAGGGTCCCTGTGTCCCGTTCCCTGCACCCCGGGAGAAGCTTGGGGGGGAAATGCCAACCACCTTGGCCCCAGGGGACAAGAGGCCCAGGCCTCTCCTGGTGCAGAAGTAAAGGAGTCCAGGTCACACAGAGGCAGATCCAGGCGGGAACTGATGTCCCAGTACTAAGGCCACTGGCTTCCCACATATCTGCCATGGCACTCCCTCTGTGGAGGGGGAGAGCACTTAGCAGCCTGGCTGTGTGTCTGCGCGGCCTCTCTGAGCTGCTTTCCACTTCTGTAAACTGGGCCTATCACTGGCCTCCCAGAGCTCTCGAGAGAATCAAGCAGGCTTATGTTGAGGGAAAGAGGACCCTTTTCTCACTACCACCCCAGATGACCCCAGGGAAGGTTTCTCCAACTCCTAAATACCGGCTTCTGTGCCCCAAACCCTGGGGTCAGAGGAAGGAACAGCTGTTTTGTGGGCAGCCACTTCGTGCCAGATACGGAACATCTGTGCTCTTACCTAAGCTTCAAAACGGCACTGAGAGGTAAGTATCATTCCCCGCTTTTTGTGCAGATAGGGAAACTGAGACTCGGAGCTGAGTCCTTTCCTGCTGTCTGGGCTGGAGCCCCAGGGGTGCACATTAGGAGGGACCCCCAGGGTAGGGGAGACACAGGTCAATGGAGGGCCAGGGCTCAGGGAGGGGCAGGACAGACCCAGTCCTCCCCTCAGAGGGGACACAGGAGCTAGGCGCAAATCCCAAACACGGATTTCAGTTCTGTGAGCAGAGCAAAGGAGAGCTCGGGGGAGGGTGTATAATGGCGGGGTGGGGAGGGGCAAGGCTGAGGAGCCCTGGGGGCCCACAGAAGGTGCAGAAAAGGTCTGAAGGACCGGAAGGAACCAAGGGGATGATTGGGAGTGGGAGTTCCTGCCAGGAGTAAAGGCAGGGGCCAAGCCCCAAGGCCAGAGCACAAATATGGGGATGAGAACAAGTTCAGCTACCAGGGGAGGGAGGAGGGTGGGGAGGCAGGAGCCAGTGTGTGCAGATGGGAAGGGATTTTAAACTCCATTCGGACAGCGCTGGGGAGCCACTGAGGGTTTTAAGCAGAGTGAGTGAGTGGTTTAGATCCAGGGGAGAAGGCAGCTAATTGGGGATCCAAAGAGGGCGGTCCACAGGACTTGAAGGATTGGGGGGTATGGGGGAGAGGAGGGAGCCTAAGGTGACACCCCCCTACCCCCCCATGTTGATGGCCCTCTGGTGGGCAGTGGGGCCCTTTACAGGGCGGGGAACAGGAGGAGTAGGAATGGGCCATGATCACTGGGAGCAGGGACACTTCTGGGGAGGTGTCTGGTTGCTGAAAGTGAGGCTGGGCTTGTGGGCCCAGCCCCGCAGAGCCCCAACGTCAGGAGAGGGCAGAGGCGGCCCAGAGGAAGAAAAGTCAGGAGGGGCAGGCAAGAAGAGCAAGTGGTAAAGGCCAGGGCAGGTGGAGTCGCAAGGACAAGGACGGAGACTGTCCGAGCTTTGGCCTCGAGGTGGTGTCCCCAGGAAAAGCAGCCACGGGGGACAGGGCCGCAGACAATGTTGGGTGCAGCGTCCAGCGAGCGGTAGGTGGGACTGCCCGAGGGCGGGGGTGGGGGGCGGCGTAGAGGGGTCAATGTGCGGGAATGGAGGTCGACTGGGGGTCTCGAGCAAAGGAGGTGGCAGGAGGGGACAGGAAGGAGGCCACCGCCTCAGTGGAGCCTGAACCACAGCCCAGGCGCAGAGCGGAGGGACTTCTCTCTCGAGCTCAGGCCGCAGGAGCCTTCAGTCCCACGCGGCGGCAGGAAGGCGACCCCGGCCTGGCTCTCCGACCCTACAGGACCCCTGGCTCGGCCCCATGCGCTCCGCGGGAGGCCGGTAGCCTCACGGTCGGTCCCGTAGGAGACTACGCCCCCAGGGGTGGCCTCGGTCGCTCCCAGGGATGCCTGTCCCCGAGGGCTGGGCAAGGAGCTCCCGGGGCGCTGAGGCCACCCCCGGTCTCCTCGGCCGAGCTGGGTTCGAGGCCTAGCCGTGCTGTGTGGCGCCCTGCGAGGTGGGGTGGCCCAGGCCGGCGACTTCCTCGAGCTCCCCCCTCCCCGCCCGGGGCGCACAGCCGGGTCTCATTACCGCCCCTCCCCCTCCCCCGCGCCCCGCGGGCCGGGGGGTCTCGGCGGCCGGGGGAGGGGCGGGTTATAATCAATCCCAGGCCGGAAATTCCTCCCGAGGGGCCCGGGCTGCGGGGGCCCGGGGGGGGGCGGCTCGGAGCCTGGCCGGCCTCCCGCGCCACCCCTCCTCCTCCTCCTCCGAGCCCGCCCCCCGCATCATGGAAACTGGGCCGCCAGCCGACCCCCTCGCTCTGCTCCGCATTCCTGCCTCGGGGGGCGGGCGGGGCTCGAGAGCTGGGCGGCCCGGTCAGGCCCGCGGCGGGGGGCGCCCCCAGTGCCTCGGCGTTGGGGGCCGACGCCGCCTCCCCACTCCAGATGGGGCACATCTTCTCAGGGAAGGCCGACGGGACCCGTGACCCTCCGTTAGACTCACTCAGCTCTGAGAAGCGGCTCAGCCCCGCCGCCTCCACCCCTGCCGCGGGCTCCTATTCACTGAGCGCTCGCGGGGCTACCTAAGCTGCGCCCCGTGTCGCGTGCCCGCCCCCAACGCTGGATTTTCGCCTCTTGCGAGGCGGACACCATTAAGCCCATTTTCCAGGTGAAGGCAGTGAGGATCATGGAGGGGAAAGGCTGGGGGGCGGGCGGAGCAGGGACCCGGCCGCCTCCTCCGGGGAGCTCCCCGGACGGCGCGGGGCAGCAGTGGGCTCTCAGACGCCCCCGCGAGTCCTCTCCCGGGCGCCTGGAATGAGGGGCTCAGACAGGCGCGGGAGGGCGTGCGGGCTTCGAAAATCCTGTCTGCGCGCTCGCTGCGGAGCCGGGCAGGGCTCTCCAACTCCGGGTCTCAGTTTACCCACGTGGGAAGAGGGGGCCTTCCCAGGCCTCTGCGAACGACATAAGCCCGGGACTCGGGCCCCCGGATCCTCCGAGTCACTAGGCGAGCACACAGCGCTTACCTGCGACCCTCAGACCCGAGCTGCTGCCTGCTTCCAGCGGTGGGGCCTGGCGGGGTGCTAGCCAGTCAGTCCCCCGGGCTCCTGGGGGCGGGGCTTGGGCGGGGCCGGGCGGGGCCTGGGAAGGGGGCGGGGCCAGGGGGCCAGGACTCGGCGGAGACGGCGGCAGTGGCCGGAGCCGCGGCGCGCGGACTCGGACCAGGACCCGTCCCGGCGCGGCGGCGCCAGGTGAGCAAAACTAGGGCCCCGGGTTCGCCCTCCACTTTCCTCAACTTTTTGTTTGGCCCCTCCCTCCGGAAAGGCCCTGGGGGGCGGGAGCCCGGTCCGCCCTTTTCCCCCGGGCGGAGTGTGGGCGCGGGCGGAGGCGGGACCCCAGAGTGCGAGGGACCCGGCCCAGAGCAACTTCCCGTGGCCTGAGACCTTCCGACTGTGGCTCCAAGTTTATAACCCCCTGCGGTCCCAGCGTGGACTCACGCCTTCCAGAGTCTTGGGGTCTCTACGTGGGAGCCCGTCTCTCCGCACGCCTCCGCCTCCCTCCCCGCAGGGACGCGCGGGGGCTCCGGGCGACCTTTCCGGAGTTGGGGCTGGGGCACCAGCTCTGGCCTGGGGCGCGGTGGTCACTTCTGCGGTTTCGGGCTGGGGAAGAGGCTCCACACTCAGAGACGACCGGGGAACGGCCCTTGCCTCCTCCCAGGACGCTCCCGTGGCTGTGCCGGGAAGAGCACAGCGTTAGCTAGGGTCCGGAGGCCCGGCGTCGGGTCCCGGGGGAGCCCCCTCCTCGTGTGACCCCGGCAGGGGGCTCTGCTTCTCTCTGGGCCGCAGTTTCCATCTGTGAAAATCAGGCTTTGGACGCCGTAGACTCTGCGGCTCCGTGCTAGGCCCTGGGCCTTCGGCACTCCTATCGGAGGCAGGGATGGGGTGTCGTGCCTTGAGCTTCGGGGGTGCGGATGGGGAATGAGTGGGGCAGCAAGACCTCCTTTCTGGGGCCTCGGCACGGATTCCAGCGCTGAAACTGTTTAGAAACCAGACTGGGGGGAGTGAAGACGCACCACTGGACAGCGAGGTCCTAGCCCTCCTCCCCTGCGGCC
The DNA here is from genome assembly GCF_964656455.1 of Halichoerus grypus. Classification (NCBI taxonomy): domain Eukaryota; kingdom Metazoa; phylum Chordata; class Mammalia; order Carnivora; family Phocidae; genus Halichoerus; species Halichoerus grypus. The sequence goes on from NC_135716.1 coordinate 165,874,238, forward strand.
CAGGGCGTCTGGGGGGGGGGCCCCCGTTTCCTCCCCCACATACCCCCCTTCCGTGGGGGCCACACCACACACAGCCCAGCTACTCCTTACCCGGCCCGGCTTCAGTTCTTAGGCCCCAGGACGGGAAGGGCTGAAGCCAGGCGGCCCAAACTGGGGCGACCTGAGGTGCTGGGGCGGTGCTGCTCCGTCCGGGACGCGGGCCACTGAGGCCTCGGGTGGAGGAGGCCGGAAAGGAGGACAGGCGGCGGGAAAGGGGGATGATTCATCCCGAGGAGCTCGAATTGGAAACGCTGCAACCTGGGAACAGCCTTGCCCGGGCCGACGGGAGAGCTGGGGGGAGGTCTCCCGGCAGGGCCCCCAGCCCAGCACCTGCAGCCCCCTGCCCCCTGCCCTGGCCACTGCCCAGCCGCTGGGGGAAGGGAAGCCTCTTCTACGCGGAGTTGAAAGCCATCCTGGGCAAAGTCTGCCGCTGGTCTTGGTCAGAACGGTCTTCCCGGAGTCTAGCTCAAGTCTCTCCTGCTGCAGCTTCAGTGCAGGCTGAGGAGGTCTGAAGGAGGGGGCGGGCAGGAAGAGGCTGGAGTCAGTGACACCCTCTCCTTCCTCCGCTGCGGTATGTAAAGCGCAGTAGGGGGGGAGGTGGGGCCCGCGAGCGACCCCAGCGGACCCGGGCGGTCTGAGCGCCCCCTCCCTCCTTTACTACGGTGCACCCACGTGCGGGGGTGAGGTCGATCCCGGGCCGGACTTACCCTGGAGACGCCAGTGCCGGGGGCCCGCACACCTCCCGAGGCCCGGGGTCGGCGGGCTGGCGAAGAGGGTGCAGGCGGCCGGAGCCCCGCAGCCGCGGATGCGCCAGGTAGCAGTCCGCGCCCCCCTCCCTCCTCTCCGCCCGCGGGTCCGGCCAACTCCGGCTTCTGCCGCGCGTCCCTGGCTCGGAGCTCCGCTGCGGAAAACCCGAGCGGGGGCGGCTCCCCGCCTCGCGGCCCGGGAAAATCCGGGGGTGGCCGCCAGGGATCTCCAAGCGGCCTGGGCGAGGCAGCCGGATCTTGCCTCCCAATCTGGCGCTCCGACCCTAGGCCCGTCGGTTCAGTCCTTGCCTCCCATCTCTCCGCAGAGCGCCCAGACGACGGCAAGATGACAGCCGGGAGCCCCGGAGACTGCGGGGAGGTGCGGAGGAGCCCCGAGGGCCGTGTCTCTCGCCTGGGCCGCCGCCTGGGCCGCCGCCGGCGCCCGCGCTCCCCGCCCGAGCCTCTGCGGGTGCGGGCACGGCTGCGGCTGCGCTCGCCGTCGGGGGCGTTCGCGGCGCTGGGGGCGCTCGTGGTCCTGGTGGGCATGGGCATCGCTGTGGCCGGCTACTGGCCGCACCGCGCCGGGGTCCCAGGGCCGCGCGCTGCCAATGCCAGCGCGCCCCCCCTGAGCGAGCTGCGACGCGAGGGTCGCGGCGCGGGCCGCGGGCACGGCCCGCACGAGCGGCTGCGGCTCCTTGGGCCCGTGGTCATGGGCGTCGGCCTGTTCGTGTTCATCTGCGCCAACACGCTGCTCTACGAGAACCGCGACCTGGAGACGCGACGGCTTCGCCAGGGGGTGCTGCGGGCTCAGGCGCTCCGGCCCCCTGACGGCCCCGGCTGGGACTGCGCCCTCCTCCCCAGCCCCGGACCCAGGACTCCCGGAGCCATAGGCTGCACAGAGCCAGAAAGTTGGGACCTGTCCCCGCGTCGGGGTACCTCACCCGTCCCATCAGTGCGGAGTCTGCGTTCAGAGCCTGCTAATCCTCGCTTGGGGTTACCTGCCCTGCTCAACAGTTACCCGCTGAAGGGCCCGGGGCTGCCCCCACCCTGGGGTCCACGGACCCAGACTGGCCATGTGATTATCACCGTGCAGCCCTCTGGTTCCTGCATTGAACATTCCAAGTCTCTGGATCTGGGCCTCGGGGAGCTCCTGCTTGGGGCCCCAGCGGCTCGAGACTGTGCTCACCGGAGCTGGCCACGGCTGGACCGCCTCAGTCTGGGGGGTTATGCCAAGTTGGAAGGAGGAGGGGACTTGGGAGCGCGGGTTTGAAGAGCAGGGGACAGCCTGCTAGAGGGCTGCAGCATGGACCGTGGTAACAGGACCAGAAGTCCCAATGTCTAGTAGATGCATCAGTCACTTCCCAGACGGGAGATGGATGCTCTGGCCCCAGCAGCTGCTAAGGCATCCTGACTTGCATGTCGGCAGAGAAATGCCAACTGCACAAGGGTTCAATCAGCTGGAGAGAATGTTTTCATGTGGAGTCTGGAGACAAGCATGACTCGGCCTCGGGAACTCTTTAAGCCTCCAAACGTGGCCTTAGCCTTGGACAGTACCTGAGGCAGCTGGAGGTCCAGGTCGGGGTGATTGGGAGATGCAGCAGGTGTCTCGGCAGATCCAGAGTGGTGGGCAAGGACCCCTAAGACTTGGAAGGTAGGTTGGGATCTTACAGGCTGGGCCAGGCTCCCTCCACGGTAGCACCAGTTGTGGGGCTGGGGGAGATGGGCAACGGGGTAGAGTTGAGACCCTCCACTGCCATCTGGGATGGGGACTGAGGCGTTAACTCCCACCACCTCAGCCCCTCTCTCCCCTCAGCCATGCAGGGTACACGCCCTAGGGCTACACTACTGCCAAAGCCTTCCTCCGGAGGGTCCGGCCCCTTCCTGAACAGGTCCGAGAAGCCCCCTTCTCTCCTTTGTCATGGCCTGTGCTGCAAAATCTCCCCCCGACTGGCAAAAAGCATCTGCCAGTTCTCCTTTTATACAGCGTTGAAGCTGCATTTTGGCCAATGTGGGTAGCTTAATTTAGAAAAGAGTCTTTCCTAGGGTCAAAAATTTGAGTCTCCCTTACCCATGTGGAACTTTTCCCAGATTGCTGGTAGGAGAAGAGAACTTCAAAAGTCGATCAATTCTCAGATTCAGTCCTGGTTTTTTGTGGGTTTTTTTTGTTTAGTTTATTGAAAAATGCAATACAAGAAGCAAGACCAAACACATTATCTAAACACTACACCACTTCTCTTACTACAAAAGGCCAAAACAGCAGACCTAATTATTGCCTTTTTAATCTAAGGATCTTGCCAATTTGATTCTGCTGCCATAGTTCCTATTTTGTCAAGAAATGTAAACAACTACTTGACATGATTCATAATTTTAAAAAAATTTACAAAGCTCCTTCATTTTTGTCACCAAAATAATACATTTCAGAGAGATTTGCAAAAACCACCAGCCTGGGGCTGAGATCCTGGGCAGATCTTTCCCACGAGCATTCCTTGGTGTCAGTCAGGCCATAGCTCTGGTTCTACTTCCCAGGGTGGTTGGGGCCCCTCCCGCTCAGCTGCCTTGCAGAATATGCGATGGGGGGGCCTGGGCAGGCGGGCAAGGAGGCCCCAAGAGGTCCCTGCACCCAGGTTCTGTGGGCCCTTGGCTTTTTAGGTCCTGCTTGGTGGGCGGGCGGGTGGGTGGGTGGCAGAGACCTCGTGTGGCTTGGAGGAAGTCTTTACTTCTCAAGTGAAATAAAAATAAAATTGCAGTGAGAGTTGTCACTGTGGTGTGTCTGAGTCACTTCAGGAAAACGGCTGCCAAGTCTCTGACCCTGGAAATGAAGCTCTCTCCTCCCCTCTTCACCATTTCCACCTGGACAGAATCTGTTTTTCTTCACACACACACACAAATGCACACACAACTGCAGGAAGAAAAAAAAATCCAAACAGTTGTCAAACCCCCAGATCTGTTCCCAGAGTGGGAGGACAGGGGAAGAGTCTTGGAAGGACACCCTCTTCCTAGCTTGTCCAAATCTGTGGCTTCTCAGTGCTGGAAGGGCATTTGAGATCTTCTGGCCCAACTTAGAGTGAAGGAAGCAGAGAAAAGCACGGTGAGCTGGTGACAGAGCCGAGGGGGCGTGCAGGGCCCCGTCAGCAGTGTGGACAGCGAGAACTCAGCGGGCTCGGTTTGTGATGCTCATGTTGTGCCTGCTCCCTCACCCCCACCCTCTTCAGTCCACAGCTGTCCACTGTGGGAGCTGGCTGGTAGGTCTCTCAGCAGGACAACTGGCCACTGGAAAGCGAGTTCCCGTTACATGCTGTTTGATGTGAGCTGGATTCCCAACCTCACCACCACTCCTGGCAGCACGGCCCAGGCTTAGGCCCCAACAAGCAAGCCCCACCATTTCTGACCCTATGCCCACAGGCCGGAAGTCTGCTCCTGAGACAGGATGATCCTTTCCCCCAGGCCTGTCACGCGTCCCACCTGAGCTCTTCCTGTCCCTCTCCAGAGAGAGCTGCCTCGTGGTTAGTAGCAGGCTCACAGAAGTACTGAACGAAAAATGCACACATCTGAAATCAGTTCAAACCAACGGAGTTTGTCTAAAACAAGACTCAGCCAGTCGAGGCTTTGGACACATGCGGCTGGCTCCCACTGTGGGGAGCAGAGGTTTTAGACTTTTCTCTTTCGCTCACGGCTCTTGAGCCCCCAGAGACTGCTGTGACCCACCGTCTATTCTCATGAAGTCCACCTCTGTCCCACCATACGATTCTAAGAACTTCCAGGCAGATGTGTTTGTGGGAAGCCAGCTGGAAGATGAGAGAAGCACTATTGAATAAAAATCCCCCCAGATCTACCAGGAATGGTGGAATTGGGCTCATCAGTCAGTCCCATTTTCAAAACCAAGCAAAAAAAAAAAAAAAATTAGAAGTAAAATAAACCCACAACCCACCACAAAAATCAAGCCTACAACACCCGACAGACCTCAGATGGTGAGTGGGAATGAGCAGAGCTGGTGTTTATGCTCCCTGTCGTGTGGGGTTTTGTGGGAAGGATGGCGCCTAAAAGTCAATTCCGTTGCTCCAGAAGGGTGTCTGCAGGCAGGTACTGGTCAGGAGAAGAAGGGTCAAGGAACACAACCTCCTCTCTGAGTCACATTTCCGGTCATCCCACGATTAAAGAAAAAGGCCCAGGGTCGGTCACCTGGAAACACTTCTTAGTGGGATCTGACTGAGGTAAACTCTGCCATTCCCTGTGTGAAGTGCACATTCCCAGAACTAGAAAACCTTTTTTTTTTTTTTAAACTTCATCAACTTTCCTTGCCCAAATCACTACTAAAAATGTGCCATTAGAGCTTTCGGCCAAAAGTGCCTATTTTTGTGTGAGTTTCGGTCTCCTGAGATGGGAGGTGGGGGGAGAACTTAGCAGAGCCACTGCTTCTGATGAGGTAAAAGGGGAGGGAGGGCAGGAAGGTGAAGGCCACAGATTTGTTCAAACATTCACAGTATCAGATATATCTGAAACAACTTCTTATGTCTTTGATCTAACGAAGCTCCAAAAAGAAAGAACAGGAGGAAAGAAGGAAAAACAATACTACATTCTTAGCAGAGATCTCTGCCTCACCAAAACCACCCTCAAAAGAAGGACAGGGATGTCTCCCTGGGGTCTGTGGATCAGGACAGGTGCCCTGCCTCACTTGGTAAAGTCACATCATTGGCTCTGAGAAAGGGCTGGTTCATGAAGTTTCTGCTGACATTGAAAGGGTATAAAACTAGGGGAGGAGCAGGGAAGCCCCATTAAGCTGGCTTTGGCCCCCAACACAGCTGACAGAGTCTCTGGAGGATTTCCTCAAGAATTCTGTAGACCTGTCAGTATCTGGGTTGGAAATAAATGGGGAGAGGCTAGGTTGAAGGGGTTACAAACCACCGCATAAAAAAACAAAAAGCTCTTTAAAAACAGTCCATAGAGTGAAAAGTTGAACAATTTCTGGTATCACAATATAGAAAAAGGTATTAAAAGAATCAGCAATGTCTAGAAGACTCTCTCGGTATAAACTCCAAATAGAAAACGAAATTAATTTTCTGGTGGTTTAGAGTAATTTTGAAAGCCTGATGTCTTGACTATTGCAGGTAAGCTTCTTTATCATTTTGCTGGTTTTCTCTTGGATGGGAGACAGGCCGGGAGTTGGGGGAGGATAGTTCCTAAGAGGAAAGAAAGCAAACTTTTTAAATCCTGCAAAGGGAGACAGCCACCAGTCCCAGTGCCAAGTTCTTGTGGTCCCAGGTGCCAAGCAGGCCCTGAGCAGTTTTACTGAGGAGCCCAGTCCCCTCTGGTGATTGATGGCTTCTTTGAGTCACTTGTAAACTTCTAGGCGTAAATTTATCTGGATTCCTGGCTCCCCAGAAGCAGCTACCCGCTTCCAATTCTTGAGTCTGGCCTCCGAGCTTCAGCCCTCTCTCCTCTATGCCCCGAGCCCTCATTTCTAGACCACTAGGTTCTGCTTTTCTTGGTTTTGTTCTCCTCTGGCCCTCTCAGGTTTGGACTCAAGAGATACCTGTGACAGCAAAGAGCCTTTACTTAGGTAAGTCCCAGCGTGGACACCTCGGGGGCTGTTCCTGTTCAGGGCTCTCTGAGGCTGGGACAGTGAACACCCTCCCCCCACCAAGAATAGCCCTTACCTGAGCTCATTCCTCAGAGATTTCGGTCTCCTGATGGACGACCACCTTGGTCACTGACATGTCTGGGTGCTGCTCCTTTGCCTCCTTGATGGCCTGTACAAGGACCTGAGAAAGACAGAAACCATGCCCGTGAGGCAGACAGCAGCCTGACTGGTGAAGGAAGGCAGGGGTCTCAGGTTATCATTTCTCTGGCAAATTCAGTCTTTCTGTCCGCAGTCAGGGCAGCATTCAGGCTAAGCGACTTGATAACAGACTTCCTTCCCCTATCCTGCAGAGGGAAGCTCTTGGACTGAAAACACAGAGACCAGGAAGGCTAGAGTTGTCTTTAAGGAATCATAAAGGGACTTCAGGGGTGATAGCTGTATCTGCTGGGTGGGTCTGGGAGGATTCACTCAAGAAGTGAGCCTGAAGGACAAAACAAAATCTGTGTTCAACGTAGGGTCACCGGGAAGTTCAGAACAGAAGAGGGAACTAAAGAAGCATGCTACAAAAAGGAAGAGATCTCTTTGGCTAAGGGAGAGGGAAGTAAGGAGGAAGAGTGGGACGGCCTATTACATGCCATGCACTGGCCTAAGCACATTATTATTATTGTATACTTAATCTTCATTTTTTCATTTTATTTTTAAAGATTTTACTTACTTATTTGACAGAGAGAGAGCACAAGCAGGGGGAGCAGCCAAGGGAGAGGGAGAAGCAGGCTCTCCACTGAGCAGGGAGCCCGATGCGGGACTCCATCCCAAGACCCTGGGATCATGACCTGAGCTGAAGGCAGACGCTTAACCAACTGAGCCACCTCTTCAGAACAACTAAATGAATTAGGGTAGTAGCACTGTTTCCATTTTTTTTTAAAGTAAGCTCTGCGCCCAATGTGGGGCTCAAACTCATGACCCCGAGATGAAGAATCGGGGGCTCCACCAACTGAGCCAGCCAGGCACCCCTCATTGTTTCCATTTTATAGACAAGGAAACTGAGGTTCAGTGGGTAAATAAAGTGGTTAATGTTTCCCAGCTAGTAAGTAATGCAGCAGGGATTTTAACTTAAATCTATAAGGCTTTCGGGGCGCCTGGGTGGCTCAGTCGGTTGGGCAGCTGCCTTCGGCTCAGGTCATGATCCCAGGGTTCTGGGATCGAGCCCCGCATCGGGGTCCCTGCTCCGCAGGAAGCCTGCTTCTCCCTCTCCCACTCCCCCTGCTTGTGTTCCCTCTCTCGCTGTGTCTCTGTCAAATAAATAAAATCTTTAAAAAAAAAAAAAAATCTATAAGGCTTTCTTTTTCACTACACTGTCGTTTAGTTTCGGGGAGCACCTGTATTAGCATCTGGAGGGGTTTCGATCATTTTAGAAAAGCTAAATGATGCCGAGGGAAAGTGAGAGCGATGACACCACTTCTCTCATTGCGCGGCAAGTCTCTGAGCCTCAAGCTCACAGCACCAAGGTGGAAGAGCCTTTGGGAATGGTGACATGGGGATTCTAGCTAGATCTGACCACCTGACTGTTGACCCTGGCTCTAAAGAACTACTTCTAGTAGGGAAATTCCTCTTTTGGTCTCTTGACTCCATGAAAGCCATTCTTAGAAGTGCCACCTCTATAGGCCCCTGGTCATTGTCCCTGATCCTTTTTGCCCACCCCACCTGCTCATGGGTCAAGGCCCAGCCCAAGCCCTCTCTTCGATTACTCTGGCCTACACCGATCTCTCAATGAAAGCCTGCACCACACGACTTCTTGCTTAAGTGCCTCTCCACCCATCCACAGTATGCCACCTCTTAGCCCTTCCATGTAGCCCTCATACCCAGGAGAACTGAGGGACATAGGCGCATCTCTCTGAGCTATCAAGTGTGTTTGTCACAACCACCCGGAAAGAAACCTATGATTATCTTAATTTTACAAGTGGCAAAACTACAGCTCAGAGAAGTAAAATAACTTGCTCCAGGGCACACAACCAGTAAGTTGTGGCATCAAGAGTCAACCCAGGGCTGTCTCACTCCAAACCCAAACACCTTCCGGTCCCATGGCTCTTGCTGTCCAGCACCGATTGGGCACACAGCTGGGGCTCAAATCAACCAGACCAAGGAGGTGGGTGCAGGCTGGTAGCGCAGCAGGATCTACTTAGCTGGGGGCTAACAGGCTGCACTTGGGCTTTGCAGCCTTGTTGCTGGGACCCTGAGCCTGAGTTCTCAGCTGGGAGTCTCAACCCTGCTACCAAGGGAACTGCCATCAGTGCGGCTCAGGCTTCCTTTTTTTTTTTTTTTAGGCACTCAACGTATCAGCATAAAGGCCACGGAATTATTGCTCCAGCACTGCTGTCAGTGATTCCAGAAGCATTTGCATGCAGTCCCTCCACCCCCTCTTCTCTGCAGCTTTACTGTTCTAACCTCACCCAGCAGAGAACTGGGAGCATTAATCCTGACCTTATTATTTGCTAATTGCTTGCAGCACACAATTAGCACCTTAATTAATATAGAAACAGAGAGTTTGAGTGCTCAGAAGGGCCCAGAAATTATCTAGATCAACCTACTCTCTTTTAGGAGACAAAAAAGAATCCGAGGTAGCGTGGTTTGCCCAAGGTCACACAGTAAGCTAGCGACAGATGTAGGACAGACTTGAAGTCAAGGCTCCTGTTCGCAGGCAGTCCACCTCACTCTGCTTCCCTCGCCCCGAGGGCCACTACAGCCCTCTGCAGACAAGGATCACCCCTTCCTTCTGTCTTGCTATCTTCTGTCTCCAGCACAGGTTGAGGTACATGCTATCCCCTGAACAGAACAGCTCCACCCACCCAGAGCCTACCATGTACCTCACACCGTACATCCCGTATCCCACGACTCTCACAACCACCTCGAGGGGAAGTTGCCATAACGCCCATCTTAAAGATGGGGAAACAGAGGCCTAGGAAGTTAAGAGCTAGAATATGGGGAGACCTAGGATTTGAACCCAAGCCTTTTGAGTCTAAGGCCCATGTTCTTTCTATTACACTTCATGCTCCCCCCACCTGCAGCCCCCATCCCACAGGCCTCCGGGGTCTGATTCCCTTCATCCTTCTCATTTAGGCGCCAGAGTAGCCCAGGGGGTCCCTGGGGATGAAGCTGGCAGAGGTGTCTTCTGAAAGCCAAGTCCTGTATCCATCCATCTTCCCGCCCAGGGACCTCTTCCATGCCCAGAATCTCCTCAGCAGTCCCACCTGATCATGGTCAATATCGGCATCTCCTGTGATCACAATTCTCTTCTCAATCCGGGTCTCTGAAATCCCACCTTTTACAGTCTGAAACCAAAGAGAGGTGGTCACATGAGAAAGAAAGAAGGAAGGGGGGGAAAAAAACAGTAAAAAGATTATTCTGAAAGCTCTACTCCAAAATTTCATCTGCTGCTGGGTACTGTCTAGAATAGCTCTCTTACCCACTTGTCCAAACTCTTGGCTACACCTGCTAAAATGAGCACACCTCTATTCCCGTGGATTGCTAAAATCTTTAATAAGCAAAGTGGAAAGTCACAAATCTCTATTTATTATTCCCTTTTTCTTCCTCCCAAACATCACAGAAATTCAGTGAGTAAACAAAACAAGACAGGTGTTTCTTTCTGCTCCTTTCCTGTACATTTTGATTATTTTCAAGAGGAAACTCAGAAGACTATGACCAAAAATGTCACGCAGCTTGAAACTGGGCTCTTTATTTTCAAGCACTTTCATATCATTGATATCAAAAGATCCTCAAGTAGCCCCCTCAGGGTGGGTAGGTTTCCCTAATTGACAGATGAGGATAACCAAGGTCTAGACACATTAAGAAACTAGCTTCCAGTCATCTGTTTCGATAACAGAGCTTGGTCAGAAATCTAGATTTCTTACTTACAAGCAAATATATTTCCCTCTAGTGCTGCAGCAAACATGGACTGTCTCGGATTTTCAGGGAGTAGTTCCAGTTTTAGATAATTTTTCCTGCTTGCCCCCATAAACAATATTTTAATAATTCCAATATTTCAACATGCAAACTATAGTTCCCATGGCCTTGATGCTGGACGTGATATAAAAACTTTTTGTTGGGCCCTGAGTTCTAATTTTTTACTTGGAAAATATGGTTGCACAATAATACCAATGACACCTGTCCTTAAACTGACTTTTTAAACTTACCTCCACAGCCAGACAGGGGAGTGACCAGGGAGACAGGCGGATGTGTAAAGAGAACGGCCACAGGTGACTTTATGAGACTACTGACTAGGCAAGGGTGCCCTCAGGGTCCCCCTAGCTTTACTGCTGGGGAAGCAGCAGAGCCTTTCCCCCTGTGACACTGATTCATTTGGCTCAGTAGGGATGGAGCTGAAAACCCTTGCTTCTAGACCAGGGTCCTTCTTGCAGAGAGAGGCAGCAAGCTTGGCATGCCACTGATTTCCAGAAGGAAGTTCTAACTGGTTTGTTACCTTGGTAATCTGAGTTGTGGTTGTGCTGCTTGTCGTCTCAGATGTGATGGTCTGAGCTGTCAGCAAGACTCCTGGGTCCAAGTCCCCATTGCTGTCGTCGGTCTGCAGAAAAAAACGCAACTCATCATCATGCCTCTCAGGAAGCCCTGTGGGCAAATGTGGCAGGAGGCGGCTTTGCCCTTCAGCTGTACATTCAAAAGCAAAAACCCGCTTCCCTTACAGTGATCGCTTCATAAAGAAAACAATCCGCCGGCAGCAAGGCTCCTTCTAAGAACGCTGGATGGGTCAGTTTCCCTAGCACGGGGTCAGTGACAGGAGCGGGTCAGGAAGAGGAGGCAGGATTACAGCCACAGGTCCAAAAGGAACGGCAATGACTGCACACGTGTGTACAACATTTTAGAGTTCACAAAGGGCTTTCAAAACATTGTCTTTTGATGCCCACACTGTGAAATAAACAGTAAAGGCAGAGACTGATTAGCACTCCCAGGTAAGAAAACCCAGGCCCAGAGAAGGCAGATGATTTGCTCAAGGACTCAAAACTTGTAAGTGGAAGTTGTCCTCTCCACAAACTGGAAGCTCTTTACATATCACCCAAGGCAGGAAAAGTATAAGCTCTTGTGTGCTAAGGCGTGGGTAGGTTCTGAATCATAGGGCAGAACTTTCCAGAAAGGACCGGGAAAGGTCCTTGCCAGGGTTCAAGGGGCCAGGGAATCTCAGGCTATCTTCTTTGAAGACTGAGATGGGAGCCTGGAACCAAGGAGACAGGAAATGTCCCTTTAAGACAACACCATGGGAGGAAACCTACATGATATCTCAATGACATTTCTGACAACAAAACTATTATGGAAATGGACCATCCTGATTAGGGAGGGTTTAAAAGTATTTAGAATGCTGGGCTATGCAACTAAACTATGCAGAGAACAGGGCTGGGGCGACTTCTTATTTCTCTAGAGCTCGCCATATTATGACCAAAACAAATGTATTATGATCAGGCTGAGAAAGGACACTAGCAAAAAGGAAGAGAGATGGTTATCAGTAGCCACTGGGCTGGTAGCAGGACTCAGAACTGCTGACAGTCCTGTGACTAGGAGGGAAACGGAGGAGACTAGGAGGATGCGGGCTGCCCAGAGCCAACACGCTGTCCAGAAAATAACGACCAGTTGGTTCTGGGATTGCACACAGGCTCAGAAAAAATTTAGAGGATTGCAATTCTTTTCAAAAAGAACCCTGCAGTAAAAAAAAGTGTTACGTTACTATCTTTTCCTGCCCTCTTTATAGAAGTCATCTGTATTATAAGCAGAGGCCTCCAACCTTTTTCTGAGCAGAACCACATTTCACTGAGGCAAAACATTGAGATATGGGGGTGGGAGATAGGAGGAGCAGAAGAGAATTAGGAAGAAGAGTCCCTGGCTGAGTTAGTTCCCTTCCAGGTAAAAATCTAGACCAAACGAAGAGAGGGGACATGACTGTGATACTGAAATCTTACCCTAATGCTTTCTTCGGCCCAGACCCACCTACCTACCTTAGATTCAAACTCAAAGAACATTTATTGTACTCCTACTATGTGCCAAGCACAGGATGCAATTGTTACCTCAATTCCACCTCCCAACATCTGAAGTGGGTACTATTATTATCCTCACTGTATAGTTGGTCCAGAGAAGTTAAATACTTTTGTCAAGGTTCTATAGCTAATCAGTGTTTGAACTGGAACTTAGGGCAAGAAACTTCTCATCTGCAGACTGAGGTTTGGGTCCCAGGTCAGATGTAACTAGCGATGGGATCTCGGGCAAGTCATTCTGATGTCTCTGAGCTTTAGTTTTCTCATTCGTAACAGGCAGTACTTAACACAGCTCTGCCCCCACCGTGGCATGGTTGTGAAGATCTAAAGAGATTGTAGAAGTAAAAGTACTTTCTACATTGTTATAAGAATATAAATTTATGTGCCAGGAGGGTTAAACTTTTTTGAAGAGCTCTACCTCTACTAAATCGGTGGCTCTATCATATTCTCCTACCTCCCAGCGACTCCCTTCCTCCCTGCTTTCTGTCTCTGAAGAAGTGGAAGATGGAGGAGACATTTTATGATTTCTGACTTACATTCTTCCCACACGTGGACTCTCTTCTTTGACCCTGTAACCAATGTTTCCTCAAAATGGTGCTGCGGCTTTGAGAGTTGTTTATAAAGTTAAACATCCATTTATCCTATGATCCAGCAATTCCACTCTTAGGTGTTTACCCAAGATAAGTGCAAACATATGTCTACACAATGACTTGCACATGAATGTTCCCAGAAGCTTTATTCACATTTGCTCCAAACTGGAATCAACTCAAATGTCCATCAACAAAGGAAAGGATAAACAAATTGTGGTACACTCATACAACGGGACACTATTCAACAATAAAAACCAGTAAACTACAGATTCTTATAACTTTGACGAACCTAAACAAATATGTTCAGACACTAAAGTTGTACTACTGGATACTTCCATTTATATGGAGTCCAAGAACAGGCAAAACTAAGCTATGGTTATGGAAATCAAAGTAGTGGCTGCCTCAAGGTGCAGGGAATAACTAGAATAGGCTATGAAGAAAGTTTCAAGAGCAGTGGAAGTGTTCTGTATCCCAAATGTGTCTTAGTGACACAGGTATTTATATTTGTCAAGATCAATCAAATGGGGGCGCCTGGGTGGCTCAGTCAGTTAAGCGTCTGCCTTTGGCTCAGGTCGTGATCCCAGAGTCCTGCAATCGAGTCCTGCATGGAGCTCCCTGCTCAGCGGGGAGCCTGCTTCTCCCTCCCCCTCTGCCTGCCGCTCCTCCTGCTTGTGCTCTCTCTCTCTCTCTTTCTTTCTCTCTCTCTGTCAAATAAATAAATAAAATCTTAAAAAAAAAGTAGGCATCATTTAAAAAAAAATCAATCAAATGGAACACTTAAAAACTGTGCACTTCCCTTTATATAGGTAGGCTTTACCTCAAGCATGCACACACGCACATATACACAAACAGTAAAATCCTATTTTGGCTCCCCACCTCCTCTCACCATGTTCCCCAAAGTGTGGGAATTGTAAAATTAAAAAAAAAAAAAAAAAAGGTACCTGGGCTAACCTGTTTGGCAAGATAATAAGAGGAGCAGAAATAGTTATTGTACAAAAATAACAATAGCAAATAATTATCTGGTGTTTATTATGTGCCAGGCACATTTTTTTTAGATATCATTTACACCATATTGCGCTATGCTTTTTTGTTTACCAGTTTATCATATACCCATCAGAGGTTTTTCATAGCTGTATGGAATTACCTTAATTGGATGTACCACAATTTATTTAATTTGTTCGCTATTGATGGACATTTAGATTGTTTCCATGGTGGTGACAACTTAATTTGAAATGCACATTAATTTATTCCTTGCAACAACCCTATAAGGTGGAACTATTATTAGCCCCATTTTACAAATGAGGAAAATGAGGCATGGAGTGATTAACCTGACTGCACATCAGTAAGTGATGGAGCACGTTCGAACCCAGGAAATTTTATTCCAAAGTTAGCACTTGCCCCACTATGCGCCACTGTCTAGGATGAATAAGGAGTCATGTGTATTTTGGTTGACTGTCTCAAGCCTGGTTAAAATGAAATAAAGATAGATACGTAACAATATAATATAGTCATTGCTACTATTTTTTATTACCTACCATATGCCAGGCAAATATTATCTTTCTTTTAATAACCTTACAAAGTTATTTTTCAGAAGAGAAAACTAAGGCTCAAAGAGTTTAAGTGACTTGCCAAAGGTCACAAACCTAGCAAGTGTTGGAATTAAGATCCAAGTCTAACTCCAAAGTCCACATGCTTTACCCAGCACATCAAGCTGCCTCTCCACTTCTCTTACACGTGAGTATATTTTAGAATGACTGCTCCCTTTCCCCTTTTTTAAGGGGCTACACTCAAACCATGTGGGCTTCTGTGGGCAGCCTGGTCCTAACAACTTTCATGCATATGCTACAGAATTCATTTCAAAACAGAATATGGTGAAATGTCAGTCTCCCTCCCACTCCTGACCACAGTCCTGTAGTCCCAGTCCCCTTCATCAGAGGCCACCACTGCTTTTTGGGTTTTCTTTTTGAGTACCCATTCGGAGATAATATATTCATATACAAGCCTCCTCTTTCCCTCCTATAAACAGCATATTATTACACCATATTCCACCATGCTTTTTTTTTTTAAGGATTTATTTATTTTCGAGAGAGAAGGGGGGGCAAAAGGAGAGGGAGGGAAAGAATCTCAAGCAGGCTCCCCTCTGAGCACAGAGTCTGATGCGGGGCTCGATCTCATGACCCTGAGATCATGACCTGAGCTGAAACCAAGAGCTGGACACCTGACTGACTGAGCCACCCAGGTGCCCCTCACCGTGCTTTTTTATCTATTAATTTATCACATAGATTATTCCCATCAGAAGCTTTTTTAAAATCTGCACAGAATTATACTAATTGGATATACCATAACTTATTTAACCTGCTCCCTACTGATGGCTAGTTAGATTGTTTCCATGGCAGTAACAATTTAAAGAGTTTCCTACCATATGAAAGTAATTCTTACATCCTCTGGTTAATGACGTGCACAATCTTAAAGTAATTTCCTATTCCTTCCTTCTTCAATCCCCTGTACTGCCAAGTCCTATTCATTCATTTCTGTCTGTCTTGACTTGACACAGCTCTTTCTTCTCATTTCCTCCAGCTACACTTCAGTTCTTCACAAGCATCTCCCCAGACTTGCTCTAGTCATATCCCTGTCTCCAGGCATCCCCCTACTTTACAAAATCAGCACACAGCCTTAGGAATCACCTTCCAAAAATCAGTGCCTCGATGATGCTGCTTTATCACCACTGCTAAAACACTTCTAAGCAACCTCATTATTTACCAAATTCCACACTCTAGACCAAGAGAGATGGGAGAAGCATACTAACAGTGACTGAGCTCCACGAATGCACCAAACACTCTACAGACATCATTTCACTGAATCCTCCCCCAAATCTTGCAATGGAAGATGATACTAGCCCCATTTTACACCCAAAGAAACAGAGGGGGAGAGAGATTAGCGATTTGTTTAAAGTTATCCAGCTAGTATGTGGTTGAGTTAGGATACTCTAATTGTAAAGCACATGCTCTTAATTGGCAAGTGATGCCGTTTCCTGAAAGGGATATCGTCTTCCAGTTCATGGTGTGAGGATCAGCCGTAAGGATTTAGGTGAAATCACTCAGCCAGGGCTTTGCACGGCTGGCTGCCTTGTTCCTGCCATGCAGGCTTCAGCCCAAATGTGACCTCCTCAGAGTGGATTTTCCCGACTACGCTAGCCTCAGAGGAACAACCTTTCTTTTTTTTTTTTTTTAAATGTTTTATTTATTTATTCATGAAAGTCAGAGAGAGAGAGAGAGGCAGAGGCAGAGGGAGAAGCAGGCTCCCCGCCCAGCAGGGAGCCCGATGCGGGACTCGATCCCAGAAGCCCGGGATCATGACCCGAGCAGAAGGCAGACGCTCAACCATCTGAGCCACCCAGGCGCCCCGAACAACCTTTCATATAATCTCACATTGTCTAACTCTTCATCCGATTTTAGTTTCTTTGGCCTAATACATAAATGCTCAACAAAAATATCTGTTTATATGTGCTTGTCAGTTTATAGGGGGAAAACTTTTTCTAACTTTTGGCTTCTATGAATAAAAGAAAGGAAAAAAACAATTCAACATAAAGCAAGTCTTAGCTCATTCAAATTACCAATAATGAAGGAGGATTTTTACTAAAAGTAAATAAAATTTTTATTTAAACAAAAATTTTAAATACTTAAATTCTTGTGTGATTTTAAATTTAATTGTAATAAATTTTAATAATTTTTTTAAAGATTTTATTTTTAAGTAATCTCTACACCCAACATGGAGCTTGAACTCACAACCCCAGGATCAAGAGTTGCATGCTCCTCCAACTGAGCCAGCCAGGCACCACATAAATTATATTGTAGCTGTTACTTATTTACACTTTCAGGCATGATGCTCAAGTCAAGTCCATACAGTGTCATATCTTATACAATCTTCATAATAAAATCATGAGGCAGGGGTGCCTAGGTGGCTCAGTCGGTTAAAGTGTCTGCCTTTGGCTCAGGTCATGATCCCAGGGTCCTGGGATTGAGCTGTGTCAGGCTCCCTACTCAGCAGGCAGTCTGCTTCTCCCTCTGCCCCTCCCTCTGCTCATGCTCGCTCTCTCTCAAATAAATAAAATCTTTTAAAAAAAAATTTTAAAAATAGGGCGCCTGGGTGGCTCAGTTGGTTAAGCGACTGCCTTCAGCTCAGGTCATGATCCTGGAGTCCCGGGATTGAGTCCCACATCGGGCTCCCTGCTCAGCGGGGGGTCTGCTTCTCCCTCTGACCCTCTTCCCGCTCGTGCTCTCTCTCATTCTCTCTCTCTCAAATAAATAAATAAAATCTTAAAAAAAAAAAAAATTTTTAAAAATAAAATCATGAGGCAGATACTAACATCATGGGTGGGGTGGGGGGATAGATGGGGGGGACAGCAATCAAGGCTCAGAGACATTCAATTACTTGTAGCAATTGGAGTAAGTGGAGGAGCCAGAACCTGAGCTCAGGTTTGTGTGACCCAAAGCCCATGTTCTGAACCATTACACTAGACGGCCTTCCCTAATTGAATTGGGTGGAGGATATAAGCAATCAGATGCGAGACAACTTTGCTTTTAGTGAAGTACTTTGGGACATCCTTAGATCAGTAATCTCTTCTAAAAAGAATTACCCCAGGGCGCCTGGGTGGCTTGGTCAGTTAAGTGTCTGCCTTCGGCTCAGGTCATGGTCCCAGGGTCCTGGGATGGAGCCCCGCATCGGGCTCCCTGCTCCGTGGGGGGCCTGCTTCTCCCTCTCCCACTCCCCCTGCTTCTGTTCCCTCTCTCACTGTCTGTCTCTCTCTGTCAAATAAATAAAATCTTTAAAAATAAATAAATAAATAAAAAGAATCACCCCAGAAAAGCCTAGCATTACCTGCAGCAAATGATTACAGTCTCTAAAGAATGAAGGTTATTTATTGTGTTTACTCTAGTCTTTGCTTCTGAAACAGCACATCATGTCCCACCTGGGCAGCCTCATAAGTGATGGTCTTGGTCTCAGTGTGAACAATAGGGACATCTTTGGTTGGGATTTCACTTTTCACAGCGTTGGCAGTATCTGAGATGGTGACGGTCTGAGTCTTCACCAGGGGAGGCTGTGAAGCAGTAAAGAAACAGAGTTACCAGAGTCTTCAGAAGGCTGTGGAGAACTAATCTTCTGACATTGATCTGATCAAAGTGATAGCTCTAATCAAGCAAAGGGCTAGCTCAGTCTCTGCCCAAGACTTGGACACTATTCCAAGTAGCCTTGACAAGGTGTCAAATCATGAGGGATATTTAAAAACAGCATTACTGTAATCATTTTCATATACTTAATGGAAAGCTTTAAGATCAGACGGTTATGATCAGTGATACAAAACACTTTAGATTGACCTTCAGAATTTGAATATAAAACTGTTTGCCAAACAGCAGTCCCTTTTGTTTGTCCTTGTGACTGTGCCATTATAATTAAGAAAATCAGTCGCATTTCCTCCACTAACTACAAATGGGACATGAAATAGCAATGACATTGGAATACTTTATCTTGGAATTCATTAACTTCTTTCAAATCAATGTCAGACATTCACTTTGGATTTATTGAGAAGGAACAGTATTTGGAAAACTGGAAAGAAAATCATCACTTCTACCACCACCTGGTGATTAATCTCAGAATTTAAGAAGAATGAACATTAGTGGAATATCAAAGGCTTCTTGTCCATCAGCTCACCTTGCCAAAGACTATAAATCACCCTAAAACTACCATTTGATTGTGATGAAGTTAAGTGGCCATCCACCTTAGCATAGGAGATTAGTGCCTATGAGCATGGAAGCCCTTGTGAGTGGGGTCAGTGGGAGTGGTGGGCTATACTATGTGGCCGCAGTACAGAAATAATTATTTGGGGTCTGAAATCTCAAAAAAAAAAAAAAAAGAAATCAGTTGTCTCTTTTAACGAAAAATATTTGAATTTTTTGAGCATGGCCCCAGAACACTAATGGCTCTTCATCACAGAAGTCTCAGAAATTCACCTCTTTATATAGCCCATACTTAAGCAAGGAAAAGAGGAACCCACTCACATCAGCTTCATAAAGATAAGCAGCTGGAATTTACCCCCAAGAGTTTTAAGTCCTCGGGGGAGAAAGCATTTCTAGCCATGGAGTTAATTCCTCTGAATAAATTTATTTGTAGTAATCAAGGGCTTCGATTTTATTCTGTGATTCTCAAAAAAGCAAAGAGGCGACTGCCCTCACCACCACCACCACCTCCTCCACAGAGCAGATTCTGGCCCTCTCCCAAAGTGAGTCATTAGACCTGCATCACTGAATCGGTTACTACCTGGAAACTTCGAATGAGGGTGGGGAACTGGTTACCCACACGAGAGTCATGAAATGATCCATTTTGCTTTCCAAGTGGCTCTCCTGGTGTAACATGTTCTTCACTACTCTCTGCCTTTTTTTCACCAAGTTGCAGCTGAGAGGAAGCTGGTGATACTGAGAACTTTAAGGCACTGGCCTGTTCCTCCACTCCTATACATTCCCCACTTGAGCCTCTTGGCATTTCCTTAACATCAAGATAGCCAGCTGCCCCCTGCTCCTTCTCTTCTGTCTCCTTGCTGCTTATGGAGAGGGAGCCAAACTCAAAGCTTTGTGGAGACTCCGACGGGGTGGTCATTTGGCTCTTACTAGGAATTACTGAGTGCTTGGGACCATCCCATTCAGAGTCAGGGTTGGTAGATGGCCCCTTTGTCACGGCAGCCACCTCCTCTGTTCGAATGCCATTTATATTCTACAAATGAAGCAAGAAGATTAGGAATAAGTAGGGAATATCGTGAACTCTGAGAATCAACAATAATTTTTAAGAGGTCTCAAAAATATTAGTATTAATATAAACTAAGAATCTTGGCTCCTGAGGTAGCCAAAAGGAACAACTGCTCTTCACTGATAAATATATTAGTGGCTTAAGCAGTTCCAACCTCGTTTTGGTCTTATCTCTATAACCCTGTTAACTTGAGAAATAATTTTGATGTGCCTCACACAGTACCAAGCACTTTGTGTTACTGTGTTACTATGATCTTGCCTGTATAACTCCTACTCTTCATACTTAAAGCAGTTACTTTGCCATTCCTAAATACCTAACTCATTACTATGCACAGGGAACAATGCAATTTATGAGCCTATTGAAACATATTCTCCAGAAGCCTGATCAGTTTGAAAAATGTTTCATATCTCCAAACCATAAATATCATCATAACAGCCCCTGATGGAGAAGCTAAAATCTCCAGGCATTAAAACATCGAATACATCCAGAACAAACTTAATCCAACCATTGTCATGAAATTAAATACCAAAAATAGTGAAGTATTTCTTTGTAAACATAATAAAGAAGCTGAGATATATATATATATATATATATTTTTTTTTTTTAAAGATTTTATTTATTTATTTGACAGAGACAGCGAGAGCAGGAACACAAGCAGGGGGAGTGGGAGAGGGAGAAGCAGGCTTCCCGCTGAGCAGGGAGCCCGATGTGGGACTCGATCCCAGGACCCGAAGGCAGCCGCCTAACGACTGAGCCACCCAGGCGCCCCTGAGATATATTTTTTAAAAGATTATTTATTTTTTATTTTTTATTTTTTTTATTTGAGATAGAGCACACAAGCAGGGTGGAGGCGCAGAGGGGGAGGGAGAAGCAGATTCCCCACTGAGCAGGGAGCCCGATGTGGGACTCGATCCCAGGACTCTGAGATCATGAACTGAGCCAAAGGCAGACGCTTAACCAACTGAGCCACCCAGGCACCCCGAGATATATTTCTTCACAGATGAATGACCTATCTTCATGCCTAAGAAGTAAGTTCTGGAAACAGTCCCGTCCTGGGCCAAGTGCCTCACACCACAGGAAAAACAGACCTAAAATAAGTACTTCCAAAAGAATGTGGATGATGAGATAACATCACCATGGATGGACATAATCCCAAAGTTTAAAGAAAGGTGCTAAAGGTAGAAGAGAAGGAATTCACATGAGTAAAAAAAAGAATATGAGCCATGTGAAAAACCAACCGGCTGACTGAAGCCAAATGTCAGGAAAAGTAAACATGTGCATGTGCTCACCAGAAAGCCACGTAGGCCGGAAATTTTGGTAAGATCAACTTCCCATATTACATACCACCTAGTAACTTACTAACAAAATGACTCTTTTAAAAAGGTATTCCTGGAGTCAATGACACGTGCTTGGATCAGCTTACATGTTAGTCCTCAAATCACATGACATGCATTATATTTTTTTAACCTTAACTTGTAAACCAACCTACATTGTGATGAATATAAACCAGTGCCCTATTAGGGCAAGGCAAGATGCACCACATTCAAGAATATCAGGGCAACTTTACTTCTAAACCATCTTGAAACCGTCAACTCAAGCACATCTCAAAGTGGTACAAGTTGAATTCAGATTAGGCAGGTCTTTCATGGACTGATTATGAAGATTACATAGGGCATGAAAAATGAGACTAAGAGAGGACACCAGAAACTGTCTCTGTTTGCAGACGAATCAGAGATACATAAAATATTATTGCTAAGAGTATGTGAATTTCCTCATATTTAAAATGAGACTAATACCTGGTTTGACTCATGGGATTCTGAAGATCAAAAAAAAAAAATAATATATGTGAAAGCACTTTGTAAATTCTTAAGTATCATATACAGTCACTTAATTCAACCAACATTCTGAGTACCTATAATATGCTAGGGCCTTATTAAATGGAATAAATTAGTTGTTATTATTTACGCACTGTATTACTCTCTAGGGCACTTTTCTCACCATTTCTTTTGAGTCAGACAAGCTGTTAGAGCTGTCCAAAAATAGATCAGCTGGTAATAAACAAATAGATTTTCTTAAATTGCTATTATGCTAGCTTTAGCACTGTGAATAGCATATCCAAGCCCACTCACATGGAGAAAAACTTCACGGCTTTTCCAAACAATTTTGTTACAATTGAGAAGGCTGATTTAGAACCAGGAAAATACCTAAGAAAATCAAGTTAGAGCCAATTTTATACCAGTCTGCTCAAGTAATACTTCTGTCATGAAGAAGCCATTTGTGAGTTGAACACTGCTTAGGCAAGCAACATCTGGCCCAAAGTTGCCTACTGTTGAGTAAAACTAGATCGAGCAATGATTTTTTTTTTTTCAAAGCATGTACATAGGAGACCACCGATAAAAGCTGCAGCCACAGTAACATCAATTCGACAAATATTTACTGACCACTTAATACATGTCAGTCACTGGAAATAAAAGGAAAATTAGTAACAGTTGGGTAAGATTACCACTTAGAGCATTCTCACATATGGTCAAATCAACCTCCCCAGTTGGTGCTGTTGTCCAGATCTGGACACAGCCAACTACTTACTGGACATCTTCCCAGCCATATGGAATGCAATATGCCCCAAACTAAGCTCATCTCTGCTGCTGCCTGGACCTGCCACCCCAACTTCCTCCATCATTTCTGTTACATTGGTAAATGGCACCATCATCCATCCAGTCTTCCATGCCAGAATCCTGAAATCATCTTCAACGCCTTCCTTATACTCATCCACCAACACCTGTAAATTACTGCAAGGCATTTCCATTCTATTTTAATATTGCCCTTATCTATCTGTTTCTATTCCCACGTTTACTACCTTCATTCAGGCCCTTGTAATGCTTCACTTAGCTTACTACTAAGGCCCTAGTTTTTCTTCTTTGCTTTTTTCCTTCCTTCTTTCTCATCTCAAACCTTCCTTGAACACATCCTCTACTCTGCTGCTAAAGTGTTTATTTCTCTATTTTTAAGATTTTATTTATCTTGAGAGAGAGAGAGAGAGAGAGAGAGCACAAGCTGGGGGAGGGGCAGAGGGAGAAGCAGACTCCCCACTGAGGGGTAGCCCTGCTCGGGGCTCATTCCCAATCCTGGGACTCCGGGATCATGACCTGAGCCATCCAGGTGCCCCTAAAGTATTTATTTCTAAAATGAAACATTGAGAACTCCATTTTGCAGCTTAAAACCCTTTAGTGGTTCTTCACTGCCTCTGGTTAAAGTTAAGACCCTTTAGTAAGACATAGAAAATACTTTAAAATATGACTCTTACCTCTCTTTCCAGCTTCACCCTGTCATACCTCCACAGATAACCTTCTTTCCATTAATTCAAAACTATTTGCAGTTCCTGGAACAGCACATGCTTTCTTTCACCTCCCTGCCTTTGTAAATATTGTCAATATTGTTCCTTCTGCCTGGAAGTCCATGCTCAGCTCAAGTGTCAGTTCTGGAAGTTTTCCCCTGACTACCTAAAGTATGTAGATACTATTCCTCTTTGTTCCTATTGCACCTTGTCATTACTGGTTTAGTAATCCATCTTTCCCCTTAGACTGTGAGTTCCTTGACGGGGGGGGGGGAAGGGTAGTGGAGATAAGGATTTCCTGTTACTTAGCTCTGTATCTCTCTTGTTCAGTTTTTGGCATGTAATGTTCAGTAAAAACTTGTTGAAAGTATATTCAATAAATCCAGGTGACTTGAGAACTTCTACTTGGCCTTGTGCTATTTAAAAACTGAAAAGGCATGTTTAGAAAGAACATAAAAAGTGGCAGCGCCTGGGTGGCTCAGTTGGTTAAGCACCCAACTCTTGATTTTGGCTTAGGTCACGATCTCAGTGTTGTGAGATCGAGGCCCTTATCAGCTGGGCATGGTGCCTGCTTAAAATTCTCTCCCTCTCCCCTGCACCCCCTCACACACACAATGAAAAAAAAAAAAAAGGAAAGGAAAGAACATAGAGAGTGGCCCACTTGACCAGACCCACTCTCTCATCCAGGATTTTATCTCCTACATCAGTAAAATAAGACAAAAACTGACATTATTCATGTTCACAACATGCCAGATAGTACACTAGTCACTTTAATATGTTTCCTCACTTAATTTTTCATAACCTCACTATGCAGTGGTCACTATCTCTACTTTAGAGATATAGAGAGGTTAAGCAACTCAGAGCTAGCGAAGTGACGGAGCTACGGTTTAAACTCAAGTTGGTTTCTGGTTCTAAAGCCCATTTCATCCATGGCAACAAAATATTTCAAGTAAGACCAGAGGACATGTCCTATTATGTTCAAAAGAATGTGCACCAAACCTGACAATACTTTCGAGAAGTACCAAGATTGTCCAAAGTCCTCTTAGCAGAGTCTGATTTCAGTGCCCAACACTATACTTTTAAAAATAAGGAGAAGGCTGAAAAGCCAGAAGAAAAGATGGAGACAAAAAGAAGATATTAAAATCTCCATGACACGACTCCCAAACTTGGGCAAGTAACGTAAGTGAGGAATGTTAACTGACAGTGTTGTGCCTTTAGCTGTTGACATCAGCAAGGGCCACTGGATTACATAAGACTCTGCACAGCAGCATATACCAAACTGGCCTGGAAACTTTAAAGGAATCTTGTCAGGGTATGAACAAATATAGGACTGCGTCTGAACCTCCCACAGTAACTGACAAAATTGAGACGTAATGTGATTCAAAGGTGTTAATTCAGACGTTGCTTATCTGGACTGATGGGGGATCTAGAAGAAGAAAGATGCTACAATAGTAAGACCAGCTGCCTGTACAAAGTACAGCCAGGCTATCTGGTTGGTTTCCAGGATAGGAGAAGCAAGAATGTTAGACAAATATTTAATCGAGAATACTATTGGAAAGTTTCCAATTTTATTTAAAGAGTGAATGGTACCTGCTAAGTATGATAATTAAGTATTTTCTTTGGGGGAAAAAAAAAAACAAATGTTTTTCTTTCTAAAGATTTTCTCTTGAAAAGTTATTTATTTAGAAGGATTATGTCTCAGGATCACCAAACCCTGTGTAGGTATGTGCCCTTGTGAGTTATAAATTACCTCTCCCTTGACTTAAAGATCCCAGACATCATTAAGAGCAGTGCCACTCCATTAAATGCAATCCAGAGACTTTTTCTCTTCAGGTTGTTTTTGAAGCAAGGCACTTATACCTTAGACCAATGAAAGAACCACAGTTATGCTTACAAGACTATCTTATCCTATAAACATCACAATGAAAATAAATCCTGAAAACTTTCCTAAAATTTTGCCACATAAGAAAAAAACTGTATGTTTTTTTCTGGAGGGGCCATGTAGTAATTTTTCCCACACACATTTGATCACCTATTTCCTGCTTTAGTGAAGACTGCTTTTTATCTCTGGGTGGCAACGGAAAAGCAATTCCTTTCTGCATTAGAAGGAAGAAAAGGACCTGCTATTGTCTCATTTTATCTTTCTATATATTAAAATCCTGGGTACACAATAAGGTCCAAGTGAAGAACAGCAGTATCACTGCCAACTTGCCATGTGATTTCAGGGAACTACTTTCATCTCAGGACCATAATTAAATGTGGGAATGAGGGAAGAAGGCAAAAATGCTAACTTCAAAGACTAAACCCTCCCCTTGGTAATGTGCTATGTGCTTTATTTCTCACCCATTTAAAAATTATATTTTCCTGTGTATAACTACACACATGAAAAAGACTTCAGGGCATATTAAAATATCAGTACTAGAGCCGCCTGTGTGGCTCCGTCGTTAAGCGTCTGCCTTCGGCTCAGGTCATGATCCCAGGGTCCTGGGATCGAGCCCCACATCGGGCTCCCTGCTCTGTGGGAAGCCTGCTTCTCCCTCTCCCACTCCCCCTGCTTCTGTTCCCTCTCTCGCTGTGTCTCTCTCTGTCAAATAAATAAATAAAATCTTAAAAATAAAATAAAATATCAGTAGTAGTAGCAGCAGAATTGCAAATAATTTTTTTTTAAAGTAAACTCTATGCCCAACGTGGGACTTGAACTCATGACCCCGAGATCAAGAGTCATATGCTCTACCAACTGAGCCAGCCAGGCACCCCAAGAATTGCAAATAATTTCTTTGTATTTTTCTGTATTTCCTAACCTTTCTAAATGAATATGCATTACTTTTGTTATAAAAAATGTTATTTAATTATTTTCTTATGCAAGCTTTTGTATCTGGTTTCATAATGAAGTAATCCGCAAAACCTGAAGAGTCTGGTAAACAATTTATGAAGTGCTGATAAATCCTTAATGTCCTCCAACCATTTAAAAACAGTTAAAAATAGGGGCACCTGGGTGGCTCAGTCGGTTAAGCATCTGCCTTTGGCTCAGGTCATGATCCCAGGGTCCTGGGGTCAGGCCCTGTGCTAAGCCCCTCGTGGAGCTCCCTGCTTCTCCCTCTCCTCCCCGCTCGTGCTCTCTCTCACTATCTCTCAGTTTCTCAAATAAATAAGTAAAATCTTAAAAAAACAGTTAAAATAGTTTCCTAAAAGGAAAAGTAGTTAATAGAAAGAATGGTAAGTAATGTAAGCAACTGGTAACTAATACAAACATTCTCTTTTATAAGGATAATATAAAACCATAGTAATTTAGCAAGTGGATTTTGAAAGTCAAAGTCAATGATTGTGGACTTAATGTATCTGGGCGGAAAAGAAATAGCTCAACTTAAAGGTGTAGCTTCATTATATTTTAATGTTTTCTGATTTAAAGATGGCAAGGCTATTCTCAGGAATGTGAACAAAAATATGGTTGTATCTGTGACTTAATTCCTTAGTAGATTTTCTTATTAGGTAACATGCCTCTGAAACCAGTAAAGACATGCAAAGAAAATTATCATTCTCTTGCCAGTCATGACAGCAACTGGGAATATAAAATATTAAAGATCAAAGAATCCTAAAACTTGACCTGAACAGTAACTGTAGATTAAGTGATATATACTACAAATCAACACTATCACACTTCAATCAGAATGATTTATATTTTTCTTTTATTTATTTATTTATTTATTGCCTGAGTGCCCTGCACCTCAGGCTTAAATCTTATTTTATTGCAATCAAGTATAAAACATAAGAATGACTGAATAAATTCAATAAACGGTTGTTTGTCATCTCAGAAGAGAAATGTCTTTTAGGTGATTTGGGGATAGATGAAAGAAAGAAGTGATCCAATCCTAGGGTGCTTAGATTTAATTGACGATACTGACAATGGTATGTACAGATGGCAGTTAAGTATATTTACACAAGATAAATATATCTTATGGTGGCGGCAATGGTGGAAACTTGGGGAAAAGGCAACTTTTATCAGAGCTGGTCTCGAGTTTAATTACAGTGTCTTGTTAATTTTTTAGTGTGTTCTCAGGTATGATACTGTTACACTAAGCACCAAAATAAGCCAGTCAGTAATGTTATTGAGTCCATACAAGCAGAATTAGACAGTTGACAGAACAATTTTGAAAGAAGAAAATAATCATGTCAGTTATAAAGCTAACTTCTAATGAGAGCCTGGGAATCAATATATGTTGAATTTTGAGTTTGAAAAAAAATGCCTTTCCCTAATATTTTATTCAATGTTTCCAAAGATCTATCTCTAGAATACCTATGAAAAATTTATCTTCATATATGTCCATGTTCAAATGGATAGTATAGACAAATATGAATAAATATGGGTGTTCTTACTTGCTAAAAACCAGACAAATTTTAAGAGAGGGCCATTAACATGCTAAGGTGACATTTTACTTTATCGAATGGACGAAACTGAGAAGTAGGAAACACAAATAATAACTGCAAAAAAATGTTCATAGTCCAGCCAGACCAAAATACAAATTCTGTCACTAAATTGCATGAATATCCTGGTCTAACACACTTTACTAACACCATCTTAAACCATCTCAAACATTCTACTCCAAGTCAGCAAGGGTTTGACCCTGACATAAATATACTTGGGGACTCAGGCACAGAATACCAAAAATACTTTTTTTGATGAAGCTCGAATAATTCTTAGAGATACAAAACGTCATTTGGTTTCACAATGAGGTGTTTTTGGTTTGTTTGCTTCTGGATATCAATCGAGTTTTCTTTTGACGTTGTGTGTGAGGTTTGATTTAATTGATGGGAATTTAAGCTATTGACCTAAATATCTCCAATAAACATGTAAAGGAAACTACTAATTATTTTCTTCTAAAAAATTTAATTCCTTTATTGAATGATTTTTTGCTTTTTATTTTATTATTATTTTTAATAATAAATATAATTTTATTGTTTATAAAATATATAAACGTGGGGCTTGAACTCACAACCCTGAGATCAAGACCTGAGCTGAGATCAAGAGTCAGACCCTTACCTGACTGAGCCGCCCAGGCACCCCTACTGAATGATTTTAATACCAGAAACCAGATCATCCCAGGGCCAAACAAAAGCCCTGACACCTCTGTCTCAACCTCAGGCAAGGCCTCATTTCTCATCCCTATCTTCTGGTTCCTATACACTGAAGAGAGATCCTATTTCAGGTTCTGGGACATTCTGCAGGACTCAACCTGGGGGATTTAACTTAAGATGAAGGGAGTCCAGCATTAATGAATCAATTCATCAGTGGCTTCAGGATCTTAGAGAAGCATTTTCTTTTCTGAGAGCCATTTTTAATACCCAGTTTCATAAATCATTAGGGTCTCACAAATTCCAACTTTCTCCTTAATTCACACTCTGTAACTTTTACCACATTTTCATTTGGGGACTGAGTGACTTAGGGGACAGCTGTGGCATGATAGAAAGTCAGCAGGCTGAAACATCGAAGACCTGGGTTCTAGTTCCAGTTCTTTCACTTAAAAACTGCTCGTTCCTGGGCAGGCCTCTCAACCTCTGAGACTCTGTTTTATCAGAAGAAGTAAGAACAGGGGCACCTGGGTGGCTCAGTCATTAAGCGTCTGCCTTTGGCTCAGGTCATGATCCCAGGGTCCGGGATCAAGCCGCGCATTGGGCTCCCTGCTCAGCAGGAAGCCTGCTTCTCCCTCTCCCACTCCCCCTGCTTGTGTTCCTGCTCTCACTATCTTGCTCTCTGTCAAATAAATAAATAAAATCTTAAAAAAAAAAAAAAGTAAGAACATCACTGTTATGGTTATTATGAGGGTTCACTGTACAGGTGTTCACAATGAAATGATGGGCAAATACTAGATACTATTTGTCTTTGTACTCTATTTCTTAAAATTTTACTTTTTGCAAAGAAACATGAACCAGAGCAATAAAGACACCTAGTCCCTACTTGGAAGTGTTTCTTAAGCACCCAAAGTGGGCCAATCCTATAGATTTAACTAAGGCTGGTCTTCCTTTTGGCTTAGCAAGTTCTCAGCCAGGTTCTCCTTATATCTTAGAGAACATCACACCAGACAGAATTTTGAAGAAAGAAATTGTGACAGAATATAAGAATTAAAATAGGCACACTATGAGACTATTTAATAAAAATTCCTGAGCCGAGATCCTCATGAAAGTTTTGAGATATATACTGTCTGTTAAGAAAGAAAATTAGGAAAAACATGTCTGATTAGTCACAAAATTTATAATCATTTAAAGCTTAATAAATTTACTGTTGTTCCTAAGCCCAAATCATATCTATGTTACTACCCACAGATTTTGCTTCCTGAAATTATTAAATTTTCTGTAAAAAGAGTCTAAGATTTAACATACTACCTCTATAGTCACTTTCCACAATGGAACCCTAAATCTACCACATCTATTAAACTACCATTGGTTTTCACATTCTCTTCATTCTATTTTACCATTCTTCTTTTAAATTATTTTTTATTTTTTATTTTTTTAAAAGATTTTATTTATTTATTTGAGAGAGAGAATGAGAGAGAGAGAGAGACATGAGAGGGGGGAGGGTCAAAGGGAGAAGTAGACTCCCTGCTGAGCCGGGAACCTGATGCGGGACCCGATCCAGGGACTCCAGGATCATGACCTGAGCTGAAGGCAGTCGCTTAACCAACTGAGCCACCCAGGCACCCTGATATGATATCCACCATTCTTTTTTAAAAAAAATTTTTTAGGTAATCTCCATACCCAATGTGGGGCTCGAACTCACAACCCCGCGATCAAGAGACACATGCTCCACGGACTGAGCCAGCCAGGCACTCCTCGATTTTACCAGAGACCTAGGACTGGCCCTACACATGCTGTTCAATGATACGATCAGCTCTGTAATGTTACCATCTTTGCAATGACTTTGTGGCCTGTTCAAATGCAAATACCTCAGGGAAAGTTAATACATTAAACTGTTATTGGTGTTTCTGTATGTCACAAAAAGGGGATCTGGACTTTTTAATAAGATTTATATAATTAAAAAAATAAATTTGGTAAGAAAAAGGGAGTGAGCAGAAGGTGGCAATGGGATTGAGGGACAGGGTTGTGCACAGACACACATTCACCCACAGAGCACATTACCCTTGCTTTGCAAACCCAGTAAGAAACGCTTTGCACCGCAAATGCCCACAGAACCAGCAGGAATCGAGGTTATCTTGCTAAGCACAGAAGGAAGATACCCAGCAGTAGTG
The DNA here is from genome assembly GCF_964656455.1 of Halichoerus grypus. Lineage (NCBI taxonomy): Eukaryota > Metazoa > Chordata > Mammalia > Carnivora > Phocidae > Halichoerus > Halichoerus grypus. Next base: position 165,904,599 of record NC_135716.1, read on the forward strand.
TCCAGCTCCTGGTTCTTTACTAAAGTAAACAATAAATATTACAGTCACTTAACTTATCAACAGTCTATTTAAGTAATACCCCCAAATGGTCTGCAACATGCAAACTAAAACATGTAGAATCCAATCCTGATTAGATCAGTTAATTGCGAGTGCTTTGTTTCTACATTCTTCTCTTTAACAAAACATGGCAAGTTTATGTTTCAGCAAAGAACGGCTTCAAATGCCTTGGGGGAAAGCTCTTTAAAAAAAAAAAACAACATATGTCTTTATATATTAATTTAATATCAATATTTGTAATCTTATTCCTAATTTGAAAATTAATATTATTGGTGTTTCCTATGGTTGTATAATAATCAGTAAGAACGTCAACCTGATGATTAAAAAAAAAATCTGTTAAAACAAATGCTTTTATATGGGCACTTGCAATAAGAGATAAATCAGATGTGGTAATAGCTTCTTTAGTAAAAGCCATGTATAAACAGCACATAAAGATGACAAGTCAAGCAGCAAAAGCCCATTCTTCAGCCAAAAAAGGAAACGAATGAAGAAAGAACAAAAATCACCAAAAAGAAAATCATTCCCTGGCCCCCAACCCCCAAAAGCCTCATAAATAATAGTTTTGGTACACTTTCAGTGGAAAACTCAGGCCAGCTGACAGTTTGAAAAAGGACGTTAGAATCACAAACACTCAGGATGGGGATAAACTAACAACAGAGTAACCATGTGGCTAGCAAAAGATGATTTAAAAATTCTATCTTTCCTCTCTAGTGTGCCATTCTTTATCTTGCGATACATTTCTCTTCATTCTAAATTTTCTCTCTTGGCTATCTATATCCACCCCCACTTTCTTTTAAAAATAAAGTTAGTATGCTATTGGTCCCTAGCTAGAAATACATCCTTGTAGTGCTCACTAGCTTCTCCACAAAACTTAAGTCATTTTCATGGTTCATTGCTATTCTCTGGCATATAAAGATTACATCTGGATAAAGGAGCTTACTTAGATGTTGGCCTTTATTAAATTACAGTTGGTAAAACTGTTTATTATAAGAAAATCACTCCATAATGCAGCCTCTTAACAAATGCCAGCAAATGAAATTTGCCAATGACAGTTATCCTTCAAGCATGGTTTTTATAATTTCCTTAATAGTGCTGTTATTAGATTATCCCCAGAAAAGGTGACTGTAAAAGCAAACAGCTTCGAAATAAGTGCCTGATGCAAAATTTTATCTATTAGGTAATAGAAAATTTTGCCTTAACACTGCACTCACCAGCAAGGACTCCACAGATCATATGAGTGTTCTCAAACCTGAATAGAGCTATAGAAGTCAAAGTTTTCAGCAAATATTAAAAGTTATAGTATACATGTCTAGGAGACCAGAAGCCTTTGTTTGGTCAATTTTATTTCAAGATACTAAGAAGGGCTAAGATAGAGAAATGGAGATGGAGAGAAAGGAGTTATAACCAGTACAAAAACTCTGATCATTTAGTATGGAACACAATTAAATACATTTGGCAGGATTTCTCAGAAGTCTCAATTCCAAAAATGATTAAAGATATAATAAGTTCTTAGAAAAACATTATGGCCCAATTTAATATCTAGAAAATAGCATCTTGATTCCACAGAACTAAGTACAACAGGAAACTATTATTAGATACTAACCAGCTATGTCTTCTCTTCCTGAAGAATCCTATAATAACGAAAATGACTTTCCATGTTAACATTTTCAACAAGTTCCTAAAAAGAACATGGCTTTGAAGAAACTCTTCAAATTTTTATACTACTCAGACATGGCCATAAAGTACATACTTTGAGCTAGTAAACAGACCACTTCAAAATGTGGAGTGTTGGGGTTTTAAGTAATTACCTGGGTAATACAATAGAATCTAGAACTGTCAGAGTAACATAAGAGATAAGGTTTACCCAAGGTGAAGTGAAAGATAAAGTGGTATACCTTGTGTTAATTCCACATTACAGGAGCACGCTCTCCTCACACCCACATATCCACACCCACCCCATTCTTCACTCTTCACTATGATCACAGTGGCAATACTGGATGGTTAATAACCACTAATTTGTAGAGCGCTTTTTAAAAAAACAAAAGACAAACTCAGCATATTAAAAATGCTTCTAACAGATGCGACAATTTCATGTGTTGTAGTGACTGATTAAGATGGTCAGAAAAAAGTTATTTATAACACTTGGTATAAATAAGTCAAATGAGTTCCAAGCTGATTTTAAAACATTAATATTCTAAGAACTGAACACATGTCAAGGTTATCTCTGCTTTAGGACTGAGCAAAAGACAATTACTGGGACATAGAGAAGAGTGAAAATATGGAAAAACAAGGGAAATTTTCTAGAAAGACTGGCTGACAATATTTCTTGCTAATCCCCCGAAGCAGAGGTTTCTTTTCCTTTCCTTTTTTTTTTTTTTTTTTTTTTTTTTGGAGTGGGTCTATATACTGCATTGCTGGCTCCTATTTCCTTAATGACTACTATCACCCAGAATCAGATTTTCATTAAGATTTATTCATGATAAATTTACATATTAGCAGCAAATAATGTAAGAAAAATATCAAAGAAAACGTTCCAAAAGAGAAGTTCTTAGCCAATTTCTTTAGGCTTAAATATCTTGCTGAACTGCTAAGGGATAAACAATTTATTCAGCCTAGTATCAGAGCTAAAGCATCCTGGACCAGGGAATGGTAAGGAACGTAAGTTTATGGATTTATTAGAAAGCACCTCCCAAAGCTAAACACAGACCAAGGACTCCTTCAGAACACAATCATGTCCATGTCAACTAGGAAGCAAAGACACTTCTGAAAGAATATAAATTTATTTTATTCTGATTTATTGGTAAATACTGCCCCAATAGGCCCTGAATCGGGGGGAATTCCTCTTAGGGAAATCTCTTTATTTAGAAAGAGGAACCCTTATAAAATGTTTTCCTTAGATTCCCAACCTTAAATTTATACAACTGCTTGAAACACTAAGGTGTACCAAAGCTTCAGAGTAAAAAATCATTTCACGTTCTTTACCATGTTTGTTAGATATCTCTAAAACCTATCTAAAGAGAAAGTGAATTTGGGAATTGTTTCTTTATTCCTTAGGGGAAAATGAAGGCAGACCCTTGAAAACCAAGCCACACAAAGGGGTTAGCTGAATTTATCACTAAATATGTTAAGAGCACAGTTAACATTGAACAACCTGGAGAACTGACAGAGGCAGGGGGGTTGTGGTGGCTACAGATATGTTAGATTACAGTTCTGGTGCACCCCATTTGCTAAATAAATAGAAACAAATGCCTTGCATTTTGTTTTCCATTTCTAGTCATAAACAAGACCAAAAATACTTCAACACTGAATAAAGATGCTAAGAACATCTACAGCTCTTCAAATAGTACAAAGGCAGAAAGAGTAAATTAATCAGTTCTCTGGTTCTCTAGACCTCTATCAGGGGTCAGCAAACTACAGCCAACAGTCCAAATCCAGCCCGCTCCTTGTTTTTGTATTGCTCTGAGCTAAGAATGGTTCTACATTTTTTAATGGTTTGGAAAACACAGAATGATATTTAGTGACCATAAAAATTATATGAAATTCAAATTTCAGTGTCCATAAATAAAGTCTGATTGGAATACGTTCATGTTCATTTGTTTGTTTATTGTCTCTGGCAAAGTTGAGTGTTTACACCAGTGATTATATGGCCTGCAAAGCCTAAAATATTTATTATCTGGACATTTATAGAAAAAGTTTGCCAACTCCTGGTCTACCTGATATACAAAACCCTGATATCACAAGTTTGATACATTTGATGTTTTTATACCATGTGAAACACAAGAAAAAAGGATCAAACTCTTCTCTGCAATGTATTTTAGATAAACACAAATTGTCAAATATCAGGTTCCCTTTATGGTATCACACTCCGAGATGCATTTATACATATAAACAAGCACCCAGTCTCAATAATACCTTTCATAGGGAAAACGGTTGTTACCTTTGGTAAATGGATAAGAGCTTTTAATTGAACCTAATTACAAGACATTAACAAGAGAGACTGACACCTACCACAGTAGATTCTCTGAAGAAACCACGGGCCACACTACAGGATTAATAACAGAGATAGTGGCTTCTGGCCCATATATGGGTTTTTTGGGCTACTTGCATATACTGATTAGGCATATGGTGATTAATTTGGCATAAATTTGTGTCCCCATACAAGAGATTCTACGTGAAAAGTTTATCTGTGACTAATCATTTAATCCGATTTAACAAGTTTTAATTATTTGTTATGTATCAGAGATACAAAGGTGACAGATTGGCAAAGAGGAATAAAACAAAGCCTCTCACCTTTGAGAATCACAGTTTTGAGGAGACAGGTACAAGCTAAAAGAGATGGATTAACAACATTTCAAATTTTTAATACCACTTTTTCTGGTGGGGATCTAAGCCATAATCAGAATGTTAAACAGAAAGTAAGTTTCCGTAAGTTTATCGTATCACAATGATATAAATTGAATCACATAGGGGTGCTAAAGTATGTAAAGATTAGTCAGTCAGAGAAGGCAAGCAAACTTAGAATGCAGGCTCTGGCAGTATGCTTCTTCAAAACAGAAAGGCATTCTGTCTTGTCAACAGATTCTGAGCTACAAGAAGTTTCCAAAGCTACACAACTATCCCACCTCCACTCTTTCATCTAAAAAAAAAAAAAAAAAATCCCACATGCCTGTGTCATCTGTGAAGAAGCTCAGGGATTTCCAGGAATTTCAAGATGTTCTTTTTAAGAGAGAGGGCAAGTCAATGGGTAAGAACATAAGATGGATGAACCATTGGCAAGCAACCTATGGGCAACGGAGCCACAAAGAAAGAGCTGATAAAACAAGAACAGCTAGAAAAAAGAAAGAAGAAAGCAGGATAACATGCTAGGAGGAAGACTGGGGCAGATCTGTATATCAGATGGTAAGTTATCAGAGGGCAAAACTATGACTAATTCCAACATGAGAGTTACGTTTAACTATGTGAAGAGTTTATAATATGGAAGATAGAAAATTCTTCAGAAGGCCTCCATTCAGGACCAAGAATTGAAATCTATAGGGAAACAGACTTCGAGTTAATATAAGAATGATTTATATGCAAAAATCAGAGATGTCCAAAGATGTAGTATGCTGTATCTTGGGAGGCTAGAGACCACTTGGTCTATAAATGGTTTTAAATCACTAAATGATATTGTACAGAAGAGTCAAGCATTGGAGTGGAGAAGAGTTAGATTAGGGGCTTATCCAACCCTAAAATTCTGATAATGCTGCCTCTTCGCATCTCTGCAATACATAATGAGGGCAATGAATAAATGCATAGTAGTAACCATGGTTTCCCCTTAATTTTTAGTCTCTGTGTTTTATTGAGATAGGATCCTGTACATATGAAGACTCTTCTTTAAGGAGATAGTAGAGGAGAAAATGAGAGACTAAACTGCACCCTTTAATGATTTGGGGGGGGGAACCTGAAGAGATAGTTGGGACTCACGCTCCTCCTGCCCTCTAATCTTTGAAATGTTAGACTTACTCTATTATTTACTGCAAACAGGATTCTGACTATGATAAAGTGGAAGGCTGTTCTCTAGGATATCAATCACAAAAGATCAGAAAACCATTTCTAATAGCATACACTTCCTCAACGACCTGTCATCCACACATTTAGTTAGGCTATGATTGAAGTTATTTAGCTTTTAGCTTGTATTTCTGATCTGCGGGAGTAACAAACTACTTCTTCTTTTTGTCTTTCAAGTTCTAGTATGATAAGAATTTCATTTATGAAGTGAAATACTCCATGAATTTGTAACTGTTGATCATAGCCACCACTGATGGCCTTCTGGCTTCCTCGCTCTAACAGCCATACCTTCTTAACTGTTTCCGGTGCCCAATCCCAGGTCCACACCAATGTTTGTTTGTTTGTTTGTATCATGCTCTGCTGCAGTAAAGAAGGAAATCCTAAGGCATGAGGGGTAACAGAAACAGAAATGAGAGCAGACTCATTGATTCACTATCCACTACAATGTGGAGGAGGCCAATACAGTTATCCCACATGCCATGCATAATGGAGACTAGAACAAGGACTCGTCTCCATTTCTAGTACCAAAATTACAAACAACAGGGTTAGTTTGAGTGCAATAAAAACAAGCAACATTTTGGGCGCCTGGGTGGCTCAGTTGGTTAAGCGACTGCCTTCGGCTCAGGTCATGATCCTGGAGTCCCGGGATCGAGTCCCGCATCGGGCTCCCTGCTCGGCAGGGAGTCTGCTTCTCCCTCTGACCCTCCTCCCTCTCATGCTCTCTGTTTCTCATTCTCTCTCTCAAATAAATAAATAAAATCTTTAAAAAAAAAAAAAAAAAAAGCAACATTTTTTTCTCAGTGTGGTAGAGAATGCTGTAAAGAAGTTTGGGATTGTATAATTTCTGTAAAGAATACAAGGGAAGGAAACTGTAGAGAAGTTCTATATATCTTTACTATACTCAATACGTTTGGCAAAACAACAACAACAACAAAACCAGCAACAATGCTAAAGTGTCTCATATTATTTTTGAATTTTCTGTCTTCCTTTTGTAAATAAGTAATCACTAGGTAAAGCCCAAGCATAAATTTTGCTTGCTAATGCCTTAAATAACCAAATCTCTTATGCCTTATGCCTACTGTATTCTCCATGCTTATCTGCAGGAAATATTATGAAAGTAACTTAGGAATGTAGGAGACAGTAAATTGGCTTATATCCACAGAAAATTCAGAGAAAAATTTACATGCACTAGAAAGAAATGTACTAGGATCTAGGATGACAAGTGGAAACCTAATCCACAGAAAATCCCCAGTCTAACATTAGTCAACAGAATCAGTATATTCTCCCACCAAAACTTTTACCAGAAATGTAAACAAGTTGTAAAATTGATCCATGCAAACTGAATCTCCTTCATATTCTAAGTGATAGCATAAGAAAATGGCTAAAAGATAGGTCCAAAAGATTGATGCTGGGTTTATTTTCAAGTTTGGTCCACTGTAAGAATACCACAAGGATAAGATGAATTGCTTAAGAGTATGATGAATTTGGAAAGACATTTCTACCTTCAGTAGTTTTAAGTGCTTGGTCAAATACCAGTAAGAAGTAGATGGAAATTAACACAACTATTTAACTGCTTGCTTTCATACGAAAAATTCCAAGAAATTAATGTCTGTTGGTTTTTAAGTTTTCATCTTCCCAGTCCCCAAAAGACCAAGAAATGAACAACAACCAGAGCTTCTGGTTCCTAGAACACATTAAAGATTCATTCTCATGAGGTAGGTTTGTCTCTATGTTACTAGGTGGAAATCTGGGCACCAAGTAGTTAAGTGAATTTCTCAGAGTCACCCTAGAAATTATTAATAGTAAAACCGAGGAAAAAAACCCCAAGACTTTTTACTGGTCTGTACTGATACCTTTAGTTCAAATTGTTTGTTTTTGTTTTGTTTTGTTTTTACTTATCAACTGGCCATTAAGAAGCTGAACCAGGATAAAACCAATACACAGTTATTTGGATCTGTCTCTGGCATTCAGAATGGAAGGAGATGTGAGAAGGAAACTAAGACTATTTACAGCTTTGTTACAAATATCAGCAGTATTAACGTTAGTTAATACAAAGCTGTAATGTCTAGTATTTTTCCTCTGATAACTGTGATGGGTATATCTTTTGAACCTGCACTGACCAGCTTAATCCAATACAAAGGTTTGGCACTTCTCCTCTCAACCATTCTTACCCTATCAATCAAAGAAAGGGCCTCTTCTTTAACCATCAGTAAGGATCTCTGAGGATTCCTGCTGCACTTCAAAAAAGTGAAAAATATTATTGGCTTACGCTAGACTTTTAATGGACTTGTAATAACTCTAATACAAAGGGAAACATAATCCAAGGTGAAGTTTACAATAATAATTATTAAAAAGCTGTGTACCAGGATGAAAACTGGAAATATAATCGTAAACAGTTCTAAAATGATTCTGATTATTTCCTTTTCAGTTCCCTGAAAAAATTTTAAAAGACTCTAACCAATGTTATAGTTTTGTTATTTCATAAGGAAAGTTCTTACACTTCTACTTCAAAGATAAAGGGGAGTACTTATGATGATCACTTTCTGTGTCAGAGGACAGCTTTGCAACGTGTCAGGCTGATTGAGGTCTCTCTTTTCTTAATTATGAGTGAATCAAGAAATATGCTTAGTTACAAAATATTTGTTATAAACAGACATAGCCTGTGACATGAAAGATACACACCCATAACAGATTTTAAAATTCAACCCGCCCCTTACTTTTCCCATGTTTTGGGAAAGCCTATGATGACAGAAGAGCAGTTTTCAGGAAATACCAGAGATTTCTACATGTCTCCAGAGAAAACAGAATCGTGGTGGGTGTTGAAGGACAAAAGATTCTTGGCATTAGTGTTCTCTCTCTCTCTTTTTTTTTTTTTTTTTTGCTCTAAGAAGCCATCATCTTAAAAATAAAAAGTCTTGTTTAGAAGTTTCATCAACTAAAAAGTGTTGAGAAGTAAAACAAAGTGCAAAAATCTCAGTTTGATAACCCCATGAACTTAGATTTTAAAACAAATATTTGAGACAACATTAACCAAATCATCCATATTGGTACATTCAAGCGCCATAAAAAGTAAGCTACATGCACGATGTCTTTAATACCGAGGTAAAAAATAACAGCTTAGGCATCTGAGTTGTGTTGTGAAAACAAAGCACACTCATATTTACTTCAGGGAAGCCTTAAAAATCAACATGCAAACAGAGGGACACATACTTGTCACAATAGAACGTTAGCTCACAAGGCCATCAATTAAAAACAATTGATTTCAACACAAATGTAAGAATAAACAGGTCTGAAGTCGATCAGGAAAACAATATATCAATATATATTTTAAGCTTGTGATAATGGCTAAATACTGCTTCTAGCAATGTAATTACTTAAGTCATAAAGAAGTAACACAGTAATTCAGAGAAGGGTATATTTATGTACAGATCTTGAATAAATCTGTATTCTAGGACTTTTAAAGATGGGTACACGTGGTCTGGAAATTCAGCCCTGGCTGGAGGCTAAGGGGCACCAGCACAGCACCATTTTCCTTAAACCATCAACATTCTACTTGTGAAAAGTTGGCGTTTAACCTTTGCAGATCCCTTCTATACACCAGGCAGGACAAAGGTGTTTTTCCCTGTACATTTCAGAAGTACACATAAGAAGGCCACAGAAGTCAAAAGCCCTTTTCCAAAAAAAGGCCTTTGTATATACTGGTTTGATATCTCAAGAAAAGGAGTGGTTATGGATTCATAGATTAAAACGTTAGCATTTTAAGGCTTTTGAAAAATTAGCAAGTTGAATTTTTTTTCTTAAACTACAGAGCCCATGCCACACAAATGACTATAGAAGATTAGGAAATATTCCATCAAACGTTTCTACAGAGTATCCTACTTTGCGTGTAACACTGGAGAGGACACGACAGCAGAGAACAATACGTACATGCAGGATAAAAGATTTAAACCTTTCGGGGAAAGTACCAAGTGTCATATGCTTAAATCTGATTTGTCTGAACTTGTTCAATGTCAGGGAGGAAAGCTGGCTTGGGCAATCCATTGCTACTCCTTTGTACCCCACAATACACATTCTACAAAGAGCAACATTTTATTGACAGAAAAATGATCACAAAGAGCTCCCCTAGGACAGTGAACTATCAAGATCAGAGGGTATCATACAGGAGATAACATAGTAGAAGTAAATGACAAAAGTTCGATGGTTTTAGTCTTGACATTTCAGATGAGCACCCTGTTTTCCGATCACAGAAAGACCAACCACCAAACAGCCAACGCAAGAATCACGAGAAAAGACATCAGGAAAGGAATACGAGGAGATGGAAAAGTACTAGAGTAGAGGTGGCACTTTTTGAGAGACTTGTGATCCTCAGGGATTGGAATAGAAACCTTGGGAAGACTTTCTTCATTGTCTTGCTGGGGCAAGGCTCTCTCAGTAGATCTCTCTTGCCTTTTAATTTTCTCTTCATCCTGCACTAACAGAGCACGTTGCTGTGTCTGCTTTCACGGTAGAAGATCAAGAAAGACAGAGAAAGATGAACAAAATGACAGATGGAAAAATGCTCAAAAATGATACTTGGGGATGTGCAAAGGATTTGGGAAGATCTTTTGGGACACTCTTTATTTCACTTTACTTTGGCAATTTATCCCAGCGAAGTTTCTATAACACAGTAGAGTATTCAATAGATAATTTTTTGAATGAATGAACATTAGAAGCCCTGAAAGTTCAAGCAATTGCTCGACTTCCTTAGTTACAGTATTTGTTCCTCCTTCAAGGATACTCACATATGAATTTTGGGTCAGTTTTCCTTGTTTTAGTGCTGCCAATTTTTCTTAGATCACTTGGGCAAAGCCAATAATGAAGCATTCTTCTCGCATCAGAAAAGTTACTTTTATTATAAATAGAATGGCAGAATATAAAAAGTTATCCTCATATCCCTTCATATAGACTTTAAAAACTGCAACAGTTCATTCAGTATGGCAATTAGCTTTTGCTCAAGGGAATAAAAATTTTAATCCCATACATTTTAAAGATTGCAAAAGAAAAACAAAAGTATAAAAGTTTATATGTGCCTCCAAGGTCTATCAAAAACAAACGAAAACCCCCCACAAATCTCAACAACTGTAAACTCCCTCCCCCTCTTGCAGAATCATGATTAAAAATAACAACCATCATGAAGGTTTATACATCACATTAAGCAAAGTACTTCTGACACTTTTAAGGTAAGTTGTCTTTTCCAATTGTCCAACTGAGAAGTTTTTCTCCCCCGACAATTTCTGTGCTCTGCCATCTAATCAAGAGATGTTATCTATGAAAGGAAAAACTTGGCTCTAAGTTCTCTCAGTTGGGCCAGCCTTCTCTGGTCAGTTTGGAATTTTGACACAGGTTCTTTGCACACCCCTAAGTGATATGTATCAGGGAGAAAGTAGCTGGGGGACTGGTCAGCAAAAAAGAAAAAAGGAAAAGAAAGGATGCAAAATCATAATGATTTTTAAAAGAATATAAAGAGGGAGAAGAAAGACAACATAAAAAGAATAGGGTACAATTAAATTCATTTTCTCTCTGAATACATACTTACATCTTCATGCAGCTTTTCAACCAGCCATGCGCCGAAATAAGCAAACTGAAAGCTGCAAAAGCTGCAGCAGTGGAAATGTTATGTGTTAGGTCAAAAGGCAGTGGGGTGTGAATTCACTAATAGAGCCAAAAGAAAAAAAATTACTCAGCAGCTGCTGTTCAGTTCTAGGGGGAATATCTGCTTAGTGCCATGACAAGAGCAAATTTGGATTGAGAAGCACAAGTCATAACAGCAGCTTTACCTCTGGCCCACCAACCTTTCTTTCCGAGGGAAGGACAGAGGTTTTCTTCACCTGGTCATACACAAATTATATAAAATTCAGTAGCCTTGCAATGCAACAATGCTGCCAAAGATGGAAGAGGTATCCCCAGAGAACAGAAATATTGCCGTAATTATTAAAGAAAAAGTAAGATATGCCAGAAAGTGGAGTTATCCTTTATAAAAGGTTATCATAGGACAGTTCTTCTTATTTATTCTGTTATTCATTTAGAGGAGTAATATACAGAAGCATAGAGCTAAAGTGGCTCAACTACTCCCCACCAATCTAATTTATAAAAGTCCTTTCTTTAAAGTCCACAGAATGACATACCCATTTCCAACCAGCCCTGAGATGATTTCTGGAAGGTTTCTATTAAGATATAAGATATTTTCTGGAAATGGAGACTGATTCAAATTTACCAAACTTCATCCAAGAGAGCATTAAGTTACTTTTTCAAAGTAATTGAGCATCTTTTACTACTTCCACAGAGTCGAAAAGAAAACTTCTAGAAAATATGCAGTTATGGTTTACAGAGAGGGTTAACCAGGCAAGATAGCAACAAGGCAACAAGACTTTCTCCTGAAGTCTAGATTTATAGAAAGCAGAGTCACTGTCTCAGTTCAGGCCACATTATCTAGATAAAATTGATGTCCATTTACATCAGGGAATGGAGGCTGAAGAGGACAGTGAATAAAAACAACTGCATCCTATCACCCCCGGTAACTAGCTACCCATCATTCAAGAATTCTCCAGTCTTACTTGGTGAAACTGGTCTGACTCTACTTGGAGAATTCTTAGCCAATTTCAATCACATTTTGAAAAATATAAAAAGTACCCTTTGTGAGTCAACTTTTATCATCTTCTCCAGTTCCAGAAACTAAACAAAGTTGAATAGTTTACCATGAATTCTGAATATAAAGACAAGTTTTTTTTAAGTTATTAAGACATCAATACCTTTGTTGACTAGAATTGCTATTGCTATTGGTGAAAACCAGGCATATAATTTTAAAAATTATTATCATCACTCATTGAGTCATTGTGACTACTTATATAAATATTAACCTATATAGGCTAAAAATTAAGTAAAGAATTTTTAAATATATGCTTAAGGTAACTTTTAAGGTATCCATCACACAGATTCATTTAGTTAGATGTAGGATTTCTACAATAGGTAATGATAACAACACAAAAAAAGCAGCCTCTGAAACGTATCTCCAACTTCTTCTGTGACTATCTTACAAAACAACATGTTAAAAGTTTGATGCTGCTCATAAAGACGAATCGTCAATAATTTTTCTAAAATTGAAATACAATCATTAATATGTGGTGTTCTGCATTCTCTGGCTTAGAGACCTCCTTGATTTATTATATAATTGTGGTCAACCATTCCAGACATTTCTAAGTTGTACAAATGTTCAAATAAAGTTTTAAAAAAATGTTTATCCTGTTCCAATTTTGACCTTACTAAATTTAGTAAACTCTCTGGTCCTTGGAGGCACAGTTTGAACATAAAGTTCCACTGGCTTATGGTCAATTTGTAAACACACACTAGCCAGAAGGAGGTAGTTCTCAAGAGCCTAGTCATCTAATGGTAGCTCTAAATGGCTCCTGTAATTCGACTGGGTAGCCCATATGACTTAAAAACAAGTGTTTGATTATGAATACCTTAAAGCTGCAATGAACTAGTGAGGAACCAAAGCTAAATTTCAGCTCTAAACTTACTTATTTTATTCACATACAGAACATTAATATACAATAACATTTATTTCATTCATTCTCACAAGTGGTCACATGGACAAAGTACTCACTCCTTCTCCTGTGGGAAGCTGCCCATTGATGTTAAGTGTTCGGAATGGGGAGTGAGTGGATAAGCGTTTATCCCATTCACTAGGCCGTGGTTCTGGTACAGATTCCATGAAGTTCTTTTTCAGCTCACTGATGCTGGCATGATGTTTTTTTATCTCTTCTTGACTTTTGTCTAAATCCTGTAGTTGAAAGGACAAAGATGCAAAATTATAAATACTCAGAGGAAAAAAACACATCACGGGAAGCCCACCAGACTATGGGCACTGGTAGAAAACACCACATCCAGGGCAGATGTTACTAATCCATAAATTGCATTTAAATTTTCAATATACGACATGGTATATTTGCTTGCCTTTCTTTCTTTCTTTCTTTCTTTTTTTTTAATGAGGTGCTTTTCTTGGAAGCAGTGAAGCATCATAACCCTACAGCTCTTAGCAGTTCTGTAACCCACAGACCTCACTCCTTAATTTTGCAACTTTTCTTCGCATTAGGACGCAGCACTAGATCTCCAACTCCTCATCCCAAGAGGGTAATCTCACAGCTCAATTAGCCTTGGCTTGATATGAACTGATTGAGGCTCAGCTCAGGCAGGATGGAGACAGCAATAGATAAGGAGCAACTATTAAACAAAGGACATGATAAAAGATGCAACTGCCACCAAAGCTGCTTCGCTTTGGTGAGTTGCAATCACACAGCATCCCTCTATTTCTACCTAGAGATAGTTTTGCTTCCTTATTACTAGGTGGATATTACTGGTTTTGATAAACAGGAACAGCCCTTTCTTGTTATAAGAATTTATTACTAGAATTTCTGGCTCAAGCCTTGAGAGCAAATTGTTACCACCTATGAAAAATCACTCAGGTGTGTAATATAATGGCTTTTTTTCTTTACCAATACTATTCATGCAAACTAAAAGACTTATGCCTTCCAGGACGCCTGGGTGGCTCAGTCGGTTGAGCGTCTGCCTTCAGCTCAGGTCATGATCCCAGGGTCCTGAGATCGATCCCTGAATCCAGCTCCCTGCTCAGTAGGGGTCTGCTTCTCCCTCTCCCTCTGTGTTCTCTCTCAAGTAAATAAAATCTTAAAAAAAAAAAAGCCTTATGCCTTCCAGCTACTGACAGCTTTACTTCATCCCTTAGTAGAATTCAAAATAGGGACCTTCTTCCAGTAACTTTCAATGGACTGGAAGGAATTTAACAAGAATTCATCAGAGACCTTATATATCTTCTCGACAATTTAAAATATCTCAACTGTTCTAGCATATTTGGATACTGGACAACTAGGTTTAATATCCCTTAAATGGGATATTCCAGGGAGAAAGGATCAAAACTTAGGTTAATAAAGCTAGAAATAACATTCAGGTTTATTTAACAGGAGGCATATAAAACTTTTAAAAGGTAGACTTGGCCAGAAATAAAATGGGAAATACAATTTAAAGACAAAAACTGAAATGTTCTTTGTCCAACATACTTCTCCAAAAAAGCTCAGAAGATCTATGCTTGAGATCAAAATATGTGGGAACCTGTCACTTGATGAATGCTAAAAATTCTGTGTTTATTATATATCACGGCAGCTCTGTATCCAAGAAAAGCATAATATTAAATATATCTTTTAAAATGCTGTGTAAATTTTGAGATTAGCCTTTCTTTCTTTCTTTTTCTTTTTCTTTCTTTCTTTCTTTCTTTCTCTCTCTCTCTCTTTCTTTTTCTTTCTTTCTTTCTTTCTTTTTCTCTCTCTCTCTCTCTTTCTTTCTTTCTTTCTCTTTCTTTCTCTGTGGGAAACCACCACATTTTGGGAAAAAAAACAAACTCATTTAAATAAAAATTTGTTTGAAAAATTTTTCTGGAGCAACGTATGCTTCAACTAAATAAAATTTTTTTCAAAAGCAATGTCAAAGGGAAAATAGCATAGGAAAAAGAATTGGTGAGGCACATGACATAATTTTGATTCTGGAGATATTCATTCAGAAAATTCACTTACTAGTCCATTCTTCTTATTTTTGCAAGACTAAACCATGTATATTTGCTTTGAGATCAAAGAGAAAACTAACCCAAAAAGGGCAATCCTATAGCTTCCCCATAAAATTACCTCTTGCTTGTTGGGATGGAATGTGAGTATAGCCCATGAATATGGGCTTCACCATGAGGAAACAACAGTGTGCACTTTTATTCTAGCTGAAAGCAAGAAAAGCATGTTTACTAGCTAAAGAAAAGCATGAACAAGCTTGGTCAAAGACTTAGTAGTAGGCTAAGCAACTGAGACCCACAAGGCATATAAGGCCCTGTGACCCAGCTCCTAACTGGAAATTAAATCTGCTTGGTCCAAGAACAACTTAACACATTTGGGAGAGTTATAAGTATGAATGGAGCAAAACAAAAATGAGCAAGAGATGCTATGGTAAAACCATAACTCTCTGGGTTAGCCTCTTAATATGAGAGTGGTGATTTGTTACTCTTCTTGCCTAGCTTTTGATTGGTTTGGAACCTGAGAAAAATAAATGTTTCAATAAAATCAGTAGCTTCTGAAGGAGCTTTCTCCATCCTTCTTAGCTGGCTCTGTTAGAAACCTGTGGGGGCACAGAGTAAAATTAAGATCTCAAAGGGACCTGTTCCAAATAGAATTTGTCATAGACACTTGCTACAGGTTCTCTCTGGGAGATGGAGGAGGAGGCGGTACATCTAAAAATGAACTCGACCTTATTTGGCCAGAACAAAGCATTAGTGGGGGCGGGGTAGGAGAGATGCTTTAAAAAAACAAAACAAAACAAAAAAACTCTACTAGAGTGACAGATAACTTGAGAGAACATCCTTATGGGGCGGGGGAGGGGGTGGAAGGGAGACAAAAATTTTTTTTTACTGTAACTAGAAAATGATGGTTAGCCAAATTACTTTAGCTGTTTTTAGGCTAGATACTTTTTGATACTTATCATCTTATAATTTTAGCAGCAGCCAAACCAAACCATTAAATATAAAATGTTCTCAAAAAGTAGTTAGTAGTTTTAATTTTCAAACACACACTTATTAAGAAATCCCCTCTTGTGGCTATCAATGCAATGCTGGGGGGAGAAAACACATCACACACAGGGACTCTGTGAGTCTCAGAAGCTATAACACACCTCATTGAACAAATGACAAATATATGATTGGTACTGCAGGTTCCAGTCAAAAGGAAGCACTAAAGGGGCGCTTGGGTGGCTCAGTCGTTGAGCAGCTGCCTTCGGCTCGGGTCATGATCCCAGGGTCCTGGGATCGAGCCCCGTATCGGGGTCCCTGCTCAGCGGGAAGCCTGTTTCTCCCTCTCCCACTCCCCCCACTTGTGTTCCCTCTCTCGCTGTGTCTCACTCTGTCAAATAAATAAATAATATCTTAAAAAAAAAAAAGAACAAAAGGAAGCACTAAAGATGGACTAGTAAAGAAAAAGGCATGTTTGGGATTGGGAGCTGTTACATTGCCAAGTACATCAACTGACCTCTGTAATTCTTCCTAATCCCAGAAGCAGAACCATTCACGTCTAGTTTTAGTTATGAGCTCAAGCAGAGATCTAGTTGCTGAGTTTGAAATGTCCTAGAGTCCAGCCTTAAAAAACCTCATGTTACATGAGGTAAGTGTACATAAAGCATTTAGTATTGTGCCCATCGTACAGTATGTGATTAATGAAGGCTGGCCATAATTTTTATTACTTTTATTAAAGTACCTTATACATAGCAAGCACTCAAAATACATGTTTTGACAAAAAGTAAGACATGGTTAAATAACTATTAGAGGCCATTACATTAAACCAGAGTTCTATCTAAAAAAGTTTCTTCAGATATCCAGTTTAATAATATTTAGCACATTTCTTATATGTTCATCTTTCAGGTCTCAGTTAATATGTTATCTCTCCAGAGAGGACTTCCCTGTCCATCTTATTCAGAGTAGATTTCCCTTCTTAGCACAGCATACTGCTTATTTCCTTCATAGCTTCTATAATAACTTGAAGTAGTTTTATCGCTATTTTTTTTAACTGTTTACTGTCTCTCTCCTCCCTACTTCTATACATTGTTAAGTTTCCTGAAGGCAGGAACCATGTTTATCATCTTCCTCTGTATTTGTATTTATATGTCCTTCAAATTTAAGTTAAAATCCCCAGTATCAGAGTAATAGTCATTTCTTTTGGCTCTGTCTTGAGCAAAATCATAAGATAATCTGGTCAACTTTTATATAAGAGTCTTAGTGAGTTATAAACTAATGTAGCTTCAGTGTTTTCCACATAGGTAACTCCATGTTCTTTATTTTTTCCTCATAGAGTTCCCCTACTCTTCTAATTAGCTTCATATTTCCCTATCCAGTGTGGAGCCCCCCAAACTAGATAAGTATACTAATATAACTCTGGCAAAAAGCAAATTATTGTTGAATGTAATGAGAAAATGACCTTACAATTCCTATAATAGACAGTATGTTGCTATTTCTGAATGGAAAAAGTGTAATTTAATAAAGATAGATAGATAGACCCTAACTCAAATCCTAGCTTTACCAATTTACTGGCTTTGTGACCACAGACAAATTAAATTTCTCTAAGGTCAATTTTCTTATCTTTAAAATAATAATCTTATGGCCACAGATCTGTTTTTGTAATTAAACTATCTTATATCCTATTAACTACGGATTGAATACCAGGTCCCTTCTTTCCTTCCTGTATCTTTTTTCTTTCCTGACTGTCCTGTCATTTTTTGGTATTCCCCAGTTTTCAACTCCATTTTGAATTGTGATCATTTCTCCTACTTTTCCACACTCTCTCAGTTCAGAAGATGAAAAATACAGTACAAATTTGATGCTTGGGACATATAGGAGTTTATACTCTTGGAAAGTTCAAGGAATTTTTGACAGTGATGTAGAATTTTCTACAAGTGGGTAAAACAATGGAACCGTGAGAAGCAGGGGTAGTCCCAATCATATATTTTTTAGGTAAGTATGACAGATGGAAACTAAAAAGAGTCAGAAGGAGAGATGGTTGCATATCTTCATGTTTACCAACATGCAAAAGCATTTTAAACCTAAAATTCTTTCATGCAATGGCATGCAAAACCAAACGCAGCATAAAGAAAGGGATGATTGCAAAGAATGCAGAAGGTTATAGGCAACCAACTAAAATAAGCTTCAAGTTCATACAAACCTCCAACATTAAATTGCTATGTCTGATATAAATGTTTTCACCATCTAGTCTCTCTCTCTTTTTCTGTGAAAATGAAAGAGGGAAAAACAGAAAAGCATAAAAAATTAAAATTTTGTTCTTGCGGGAAAAAACTGCAAATTGGCAAACCAAAAAAATTAAATGTCCACAGCGCAGCATATGCCAACATGAAATGGTCACAAAACTACAAGGACACACACAGAACACATTACCACTAGAAAACAGATGACCCTACTCATGAATGATGGAAGAAAGTGATGACCTTATTTAAATAGACAGTGCTCCTGGCTTCATTGGCTTCTTACATAATAAGTTGTTTTATGCTCATTCTTGAAATTGAACTGTTTGAGGGTTATCTTAAAATACGTGACTTTAAGAAGCTTTGGAATTCCATGTTCCATGGCATGGAGAAATGCTTTAAAACATGATTTACCCTTTTGAGGTATATTTCATACTTAGTAAATACCACAGTATGTATATCTCTAAAACTTTTCATAAGAAAGATCTAAGGGCACTTAATACATGATTAGTCAATATTCTCTTCAGTAAGAACTGATACATCCCACTCTATAGTTGGGAAGAATGGGCGCAGAGCAGCAAAACACACAGTTATTAACAAAACCAGGAGTTGCTGCTATGATGGTTTCCATAGTAAGTATGTATCAAATATTGTCCATGATTCCAAAAATATGGTGCCACTGAAATATTTCTTATAAAGTTTAAACATGAAGGGTAGGTTTGGTCTTCACTAGTTATTTCATTGTGTTTAAAAAGATATTTTCCTCCTGGGAATTTCAACAAATAGTATAGGATTATAATTTCTTTGGTATACCTATGTATGTGAGCGTATGCAAATATATATATGCGCAAATATATATCTGCGATTTGAAAGTAATTTCTTATGAAGAGAAATCAATGAAAAGAATGGATCACTGTCTTTTTAGCACACTGTAGAAGTCAGCATGGGTGATGGTAATGCAGTTTTGTGAAAGTGAAAAATGGCTGACCTTCCTCATTCTTATCAGATCTTCAGTTTTTTCTGCAAGCTGCCATTATTAAAAAAAAAAAAGAAAAATGATAAAATATTGGCTCATTGAAGTTTGTTTGAACCTTTATAATATTTTTTAAGGGAAGGGAGTTGGGGAGAAGAAAAAAATTGAGGAGGGAGGAGAAAAGGAACAAGCGGTCTGTTGGCACAAACCTGTGTTTGGTCACCATTTGAGGTGGGTACTGTGACCTCGATGTGGGTTTTTTCCACCTATATTTAAAAAATAAAGTGGTAAAAACATTTAAATTAGTAGGTTTCTATGAGAAGCATTATTTCCAAATAAGCTGCATCTTTAAGCTGGTTGTGTAATCAACATGATGCAGTCTTATGGGGGTGTGGCAGGAAAGGACATTACTCTCAATGGTCATCTGTTAGTTCGCCATCATATTTTCAAGGCTGAAGAGGTAATATGGACAGCCACATGATCATAAGAGAAAATTAAGATAATTATTCCATCGATGAAGCAAACACTTTTACACTTAATTAACAAAAAAGTACTTATACAAAAAATAATTTGGGCTTAAATAAGGCATGTGTTTTTGTTTCGGCTTTTTTTTATGATCTAGAAGTTCTTTAACATTTAAAAACAAATTTTCAAATGAAGATATCAAGGTAGGACATACATGACAAAAAGAAAATCTTTACAGTTAAAGCACACATATAATAAACCACATATGACACAAAGCAGGTAAATACAAAAAAAAAATTGTTAGTTGATCAATATATTTAAGGAGGCAGTTTCATCCTTGAGTTTATTAGACAACAAAACATCAAAATAAACTCAATCCAAATTGTTACTGATGCATGCAATTACTTCCAAGGCTGATTTATAAATAAGCACACATAGGGCTCAGCTGCAACATTCAGCACTCTGTCATCTCCTCTCCAGGGAGCTGGAGCCCATGTGTTTGGTGGATGAACAAGATTCATCCTTAACAGTAGGAAGAGAATAACTAAGGCCTCCTGCCTAGCTTTGAAATACCTTTAGTAATAGTCATTTTATACACCCAAAATGGAGTAAGTATAAATTTAAGAAACCCAGACTATTAAGAGGAGGCATTTTAGAATGAGCAATGCCTAAACAGTAGGTATTTCAAAATTAGAAAACTTTTCATTAAGGATCAAGTCAATCACTTCCTATCATTAACTTCTTTATAGAACCCCACCAATCTGTGGTTTTGACACATTCTTTTTAATCACACTTGGCAGCATTACCTTGGAGTATAATGTCATTGTGCTATTTTCCCTAGGACAGAATGTAGAGAACATAACACCAAACTTTGTGATACTGTCAAATAAACCATAAGCACATCCAGCTACAGTACTTTTAACTACCAGGATAACTGACAATTTGGGTCATTTCTATTATGAATCCCATTATATTTGCTGTATGGTCATTAGCAAGTTATTTCCCCTCTCTAAGTTTTTTACTGATAAAGTGGAGATAATATATCCATAGAGTTGGGAATGTTTAGCAAATGGTAGTTTTAAATTATTTTGTAAAGCTTACATTAGTTATTTCAGTGAATAATGACCTGCTTTTTTCTAACAGCAAGAAATTGAGAGCCTCTACTTCAGTCTAAGAGTGGAGGCCAAGCAGCAAGGTGGTTGTGCCCCTTCGAGAACATTAAATAAGAACATAGGGGCAAGGTACTATTCCACACCCACAAAATAGGTCTTCTCAAATGACTCAAGATGCAAAAAGCTACCTCTATCTGGCACCAAATTCATGTTAGATAATGAAATTTATACAATGTTACAAGGTTATTTTATTACTACTATTGCTTTACATAATAACGATGGCTTCAGGTAAATTCCATAATTATTTTCTATTGCTACAAATAAAATCAACTCAGAGTCACCCTTAATTCTGTCACTACTATTATAGTAATAGAAGGTTATCAGAGGTGATTTTCAGTCTGATCTCTACACAAGTATCTCAAAACATATATGTACACAGAATTAATCAGCAAGAAAACCACCTACTGGCACGTAAATGAGCATATACCAGGAAGTGATCTCTCCCCTCTGTCAAGGTCCCAAGAGCAACAGGAACCTATTCTTGAAGATACCTCTGTCTGACCTATAGGCTAAAGAACAAGTATGGGGGCACCTGGGTGGCTCAGTTGGTTAAGCATCTGCCTTCAGCTCAGGTCATGATCCCAGGGTCCTGGGATTGAGCCCCCACGTTGGGCTCCCTGCTCAACAGGGAGCCTGCTTCTCCCTCTCCCTCTGCCCCCCAGTCATGCTTGCTCTCTCTCTCTCAAATAAATAAATAAAATCTTTAAAAAAAAAGAACAAGTATGTTAGCAGAACACCAAAGGAATCTTAGCCACTCAAAAAGATTCCTTTGCCAACTCCAGTAATCCAACACTTCCCACTTAGTACAACAAATGGAGGGATATTTTAGTGCCAGATGAGATATTCTAACATTAAAAAACTAAGGTAGTCTAACCTTAAAAAGGCACTGTTAATACCAAACCTGATGGTCAATATCATACACATCTGGCTAGGTTAAAAAAAATACAAATATCCACCATTTGCTCAATTTTTTCTCTCTTTGGATTCAAGTTGGTCTCAAAGGACAGTAAAAACGGCATGTCATGTTCAACAGTTTTGGTTTTTTGGGTTTTTTTTTTTTAAATACAGTCAAAACAAAGCCAAATTGGCCACTGCTCTACAGATGTTAACTAGATACTGAACCCGGTCCAAAAGAACAGGATTAATCCATCTGCCAAGATGAGAGCACTTACTAAGGTCTTACATGGTTTAAAAAAAAATTTTTTTTTGTTTTAAATTTCTTAACAGACATATAAAAATGTAATTTTTCTTTTAAAAACTGCCTCTATTAATTCCTGTTGTCAACAGTGATATTTGTATTTATGTCATTAAATCTGAACATCTCAACTCCATCACTGCTTAAATGTGTTTCAAAAGCTTATCAACACATGAAAGATCAGTCCAGTTACTGTTAGTCCTGGGAAATCTGCTAGTTGGTGATTTTTTTTTTTTTTTAAAGATTTTATTTATTTATTTGAGAGAGAGAATGAGATAGAGAGAGCATGAGAGGGTCAGAGGGAGAAGCAGACTCCCTGCCGAGCAGGGAGCCCGATGTGGGACTCGATCCCGGGACTCCAGGATCATGACCTAAGCCGAAGGCAGTCGCTTAACCAACTGAGCCACCCAGGCGCCCTAATTGGTGATTTTTCAACAAGGTCAGTGACTGTGGGTACAATCAACTCAGAACTGTAAGCAACTCAGTGGCATAATCGCCCCTACATAAGGATCTTCACCTTTTTGTAAACAATTTGATTTGAACAACCACATGGATGTGCTTTATGTAATACTAACTGGGATATTCTCTAGGTATGTTGCACATATACTCATCTTAGGAAATCAAATTATATTTTAATTCTATTAGCAGAGCTTACTCTTAAAAAGGAATGTGGAGATTCCTTCTGGTTGAATAAAAATTATTTTTAAAAGCAGATGATCACAGTGTTAAAAACTCTTTTTTTTTAGATATAAGTTAGATAACAGTGTAGGTAGGTCACCTGAAAACTCAGATGGCTTAGTCTTCATGACATAATTCTATGAAAATATTTTACAGGTTCATGGGGAATACTTTCTTTTAGAAAGAGTAAAGAAGAAATAACTTTGTTAGAATTCTACAAGAATCAATGCTTTGAAAACCTTCCTGGCCAAGGAGTTAACATGTCTAAATCAGAAAGCGTTAACTGAATTTAAATAAAAAAATTTTTTAAAAATCGGAAAGTGAACTAGCCAGATATCTGGACTTACGGCATACCTTCCACGCTTCTGTGGGCTCTGGCTCAGCTTGCTCGGGCGGCACTTCTTCCTTTTGCTCTTCAACCTTCACTGTTTCCTTCTGTGCTTTAGAAACCTCTGTGTCCTCACTCTGAGCAATGGCTGGTGCAGAGGTGGGCCGGGGACTTCGATCTGAATCAACAGCTGCTGCTACATAAGAAAGGGAAAAGGAAAGATAAGTGAAGGCAAGAGTCACAATACTACTTCAGAGTCACCAGGTAAAATAATTGTGAATCCAGGACACAGTATCCAGCAGGCTATCATACAGAAAGTAAAGAATAAATCATTAGTGCTCTACCAGGTAACTGATGGCATTAAAAAAGCTAAAACAGAATAGCTAAACTATGCTATCATGTTCCATAAGGGGGCGGAGGGGATCAAAATAAGAAAAGAAATTAAAAACTCTTTTTATTAAAAAGTTAGCAAGATTGTTTAACCTTGTACTCTGTTAGTTTTAAGAACCTGCAATGTAGTCTATGGAGAAAAAAAAAGAGGTTAATTAAGTCTGACTTCTTTCATGAAGCCATATTGACACACAGATCCATTTATATATAGGTGATTTTAGGAACCTAAAAAATATGTTCTAGGAAAAAAGGATCAAGTCTGATTTCTTCCAAGAAGCCTGCTTGGAATGATTACAAAATAACTTGATAAACCGGTCTTGTAAGATATGCACACTTTTTGATGCTTAAAGGCAAAACTTTGAACCAGATACTTGCCCTTTTAACAAGTCATTTGATTAAAATAATATGAATTCAAAACCTTTGGCCTTTAGTCCTTTAAAAAAAAAAAAAACTTTTTTGAGTTCTCTCCTACCTTCTCTCAGAATCTTATAATTTGTATTACAGTCCCTCTTCTCTAACATATCTAGGGCAGTGGTTCTCAACCAGGAGTGATTTTGTCCCTCAGACAATATTTGGGAATGTCTGGAGACGTTTTTGATTGCTACAACAGGGGAGAGAAGTAGGAGGAGTACTGGCCAAGGTTGCTGAGATTAAGAAACCTTGACTTAGGGAAAAGGCTGTATATAGACTGTTCTAGAGACAATATGCAATATAGGCTTATGACAAAAGCTTGATCTTTTCAGAGTTAATAATTCACATATACATACTTTATAGTAACCTCACTTATCTGGCAGTGTCTGGGAATGCAGTGTGTCTCCACATGATTTGTTTATTTATTTTTAAGTAGGATCCACACCCAGCATGGAGCCCAACTCAGGGCTTGAACTCACGACCCTGAGATCAAGACCTGAGATGAGATCTAGTTGGATGCTTAACCAACTGAGCCACCCACATGCCCCTCCATGTGATTTAATATTTCCGATGACAGATCATTATCCTTTCATGTACTGAGATTTTTAAATTTTAATTATTTTTGCATGGAAATCCTTACAACTTTTATTGTATGCTTTCCTGCCTTCTTAAACTGAATATACTGAATTTTTTTTAAAAAGATTTTATTTATTTATTCTTTCTTTCTTTTTTTTTTTGAGAGAACATGCCCGAGTCGGGGGAGGGGCAGAGGGAGAGAGAGAGAATCTTAAGCAGGCGCCATGCCCAGCCCAAAGCCACGCTCCATCTCACAACCCTGAGATCATAACCTAAACTGAAATCAAGAGTCTGACGCTTAACTGACTGAACCACTGAGGCAATTCTGAATTAGTAGTAAATATTAGCTAAAACAAAGGAATTCCATGAATCAGAACAGATAAAAAATTGGAATTCACAACTACTTCATACATACAACTCCAAGAAAAAAATGCTTGTTACCCAGTAATGATCTCCAGTGAAAGAAATCATTCCTCAAAGGATACACAGGAAAAACAGGAGAAACACAGGAATCATCTATCTTCCAGTGAAAATTCTGTGGCCTCTTGCAAGTCCTTACTTCTCATGGGTGCTCTAAGCTACTCAATGCAAGAATGGCAGATGGCAGACCAAATCTAACAACACAGGGGAATGTGACAAAATATTTTGCTCACAGTTGTGTTAAACTATCATTATACATGTGTATTCACACCTCCTCTCAAAGAATTAATTCAACTCTGCCTGGCATCATAGAAACATAGCCCATGCTTTCACCATGTGTTATTTTGCCACTTGCATTTGGTTTTAATCCAATACTAATACTGCAGAGCCAAATGATTTATGTCTTCGGTATTCGTAGCCCTGGCAATCTGTACTTCTGTGGAAAAGTGGGTATAACTGTGGAAACTGGCAGTTAGAAAGAGAGGCATAAAGTTTCACCATTTTTAAAATGTAGAAGGTATTAACTCTATAGAAGAGTTAGGGAATGCATACTCAATGGATATAAAAATACTTTATAAACCCGAAATATTAAAACTTTTAATGTCATACCTCTAAGTCTTTGTGTTTTTTTGTTATGGGTTAATATTTCAATAGTATGTTGGGAAAAAATTAATTATGCACACACTGATAGGCAATTCAAGTGAAAGATTTCACCTGGGAGCCCTAGGCAGAAGCAAATTTCTTTCCTTTTCTCAGTAAGAAGACTACAAGGTATGGATCACAGCAGAAAATCATATTAGTGTTGTTGTTGTTTTTAAACATCTTTATTGAGATATAATTCACATACCATATAATTCTCCCATTTTGATTGTATAATTCAATGCTTTTCTGTATATTTTTTGGGGGTAGTGATTGTTTTTTAAGATGTTTTGGCTCTTCAGTTTTGTGAATTTATTTGTTAGCTATTACAAGATTTAGGTACACATACAGAGAATGCTTAAACTTTTAAAAAATCAATTATTTCCCAATTCTGAATGTCTAGACAAAGAAGAGTGCTGTGATAATCTTACGGACCCATTAATTCCAGTATTATATTGCTCTTGTCTAAAAATAAAAGAAACTTTAAGACAGTTATATATTAGAGCAGTGAAGAATAAAACTCAAAACCATCATACTGAGTAAAAGGAGACTTAAATTTTAGGTCTAGCCCTGTAACTTACTAGCACAATCTCTGCTAGTGTGGTATGGGCACAACAGGTATGTAGTGGATCAGTGGTTCCATTATCAGAGGGCCCACACGAATCAACTGCAGATCTTGAAAAACAAAAACAAAAAAAACCCAGCTGATGCTCAGGTCCACCACAGACAGATGAGGTATCTAAAAGTGAAGCTTGGGTATTTGTTTTGTTTTAAAGCTCCAAAGATGATATGGGTGTATTCCCCTGGCAAGAAGCACTGCAACCGCTATTCACCAAGCGGATGAACTGTCTAGTTGTGTGACCCTAACAAGTTATATAATTTTTTTGTGCCCCAGTTTCCTCATGATTAAACCAAGAATTCCTAAATGCTTCTTGTTCATTAGGTTGTTGGTACTAAATAGGAATATACAGAAATGGTTTGAAAAGCAAAAAGTGCAACGAAAATATAAGCTGAAAAATCTTTGTCATCATTATTAGCTATCCTTGTGACTTACCACTCTAACGTATAAACTGGGATCTGAAGAACCAGTTTTAGCGTCTCAGCTGGTGAAGCAGATGCTCTGAGCAGCAGATAGAACACAAAAGGGAGTGTTCATTTGTATCATTAAAATGAGGGCGTTTATAAAACAATTCTTGTAAAAGTTTCCTAATATACCATCTCTAGCTTAGAGGCTTATATTTTATATATTTATATAAATATATATATATAAAGAGGAGGGCCTAACAGGGAAAAGTCTCTTTCTTAAGATGAATAGAGAAGGATCTAGGAAAAGGAGGGAAAAACAGTTTCCATAGACCTGTTTCTAATTCTTGTACTGAGAAGACAGCACACAGAGAAAAAGAAGACATTTGGAAACAAAACTAAAAAATATTGTCCTATTCAGTTTATTTGTAATTCAGAGACTTAAAAGATAGTACCACACGTAAAATACTTAGAACAGTGCCTGAACATACTAAGTGCTCAACGAATATTAATATTTTTTATTCTTCCTCTTCTAGAAAAAAAAAGTCATCATGGTGAAGAGTAAAAAACATGGGTCTGAGAGAACAGTCGTAGACTCTTCTAGTTTTGTTGCTATGTGACCTTAGGCAAGTCACTTAAATTCTAAGATTAGGTTGTAAGAAATAATGAACAGCAATGGGTATCCATTTCAAGAAATGAAAAACAGTAGTTCAGTAAAAGTAGAAAGAAAATAATGAAGATATTAGCTGGCATAAATTAAAATATATATAATATAAGAAAACAAAAAAACCCCCAAAAGTTGGTTCTTTGAAGATATTAATAAAATTAACAGATCTGTAGCAAGATTATTCAAGAAAAAAAGAAGCACAGCTTACCAATATCAGGAACACAAAAGGAGACATTGCTATAGTTCTTAGAGATATTAAAAAGATACCCAATGTTATGTGAATAAATTTAAAAATTTAGATGGAGGGGCACACTGGTTAAGCGTCCAACTCTTGGTTTCGGCTTGGGTTGTGAGATCAAGCCCAGCGTCAGCTCTGCACTTGGCATGGAGTCTACTTAGGGCTCTCTCTCCCTCTCCCTCTGCCCCTCCCCCTGCTCCCTCTCTCTCTCTAAAATAGATAAATAAATCTTTTTAAAAATTTTAGATGGAATAGACATTTCCTGGAAAAGCACAATTACCAAAACGAAACAAAAACTAGAACGTCTTAATAGTCCTTTATCTAATAAAGACATTGAATCTGAAAGTAAGGAACTCCCCCACAACGAGATCCCTAGGACCAGATGGCTTTATCAGTGAATTCTTCCACACACTGAGGAAAAAATAACACCAATCTTACACAAACTCTTCCAGAAAACAAAAAAAGAGGGAATCCTCCTCAATTTATTTTATGAGGCCAGCGTACACTTGATAACTAAAACCTGACAACATTACAAGAAAGGAAAATAACAGGCCTATCTCTCTTATGAAAATAGTTGGGGGCGCCTGGGTGGCTCAGTCGTTAAGCGTCTGTCTTCGGCTCAGGTCATGATCCCAGGGTCCTGGGATTGAGCCCCATATCGGGCTCCCTGCTCAGCGGGAAGCCTGCTTCTCCCTCTCCCACTCACCCTGCTTGTGTTCCCTCTCTGTGTTTCTGTCAAAAAATTTAAAAAAATAAAACCTTAAAAAAAGAAAGAAAGAAAATAGTTGCCAAAAACTCTAAAATAATACACAAGAAAAACATTATAATCAAATTGTGTTTACTCCGAGGATGCAAAGTTGGTTTAAGGACTGAAGGTCAATCAATGTAATCCACCACATAATATAAAAAGGGAGAAAAATCATATTATTATAGCTGACCCTTGAACAGCACTGGGCTTAGGGGTGCCAACTCCCTCTCACAGTTGAAAATCTGTATATAATTTCTGACTCCCCAAAAACTTAACTCCTAATAGCCTATTGTTGGCTGGAAGCCTTCCTAAAAACACAAACCATCAATAAACACATTATTTTATATGTTAGGTATATTATATACTATATTCTTACAATAAACTAGAGAAAAGAAAATATTAAGATAATCATAAGGAAAAGAAAATACACTGATAGTATTATGTTGTATTTACCAAAAATCATCTGCCTATAAATGTACCCATACAGTTGAAAACCATGTTGTTCAAAAGTCAACTATATATCAATGAATTAAAAAGCACTTGATAAGTCACCATTTATTTATTTATTTATTTATTTTTAAAGATTTTATTTATTTATTTTGACAGAGAGAGACACAGCGGAAGAGGGAACACAAGCAGGGGGAGTGGGAGAGGGAGAAGCAGGCTTCCCGCCGAGCAGGGAGCCCGATGCGGGGCTCGATCCCAGGACCCTGGGATCATGACCTGAGCCGAAGGCAGACGCTTAACGACAGCCACCCGGGCGCCCCAAGTCACCATTCATTTATGATAGAAACTTAGGAAACTAGGAATAAGAGAAAACTTCCTTAACTGATAAAAGGTAGCTAACAAAACCTAGAATAAACATCACACTTAGTTATGAAATACTGACGGTTTGTCCCTGAGACTGGGAGTGAGACAAGTATAAAGAACTCCTACAGCACTGCATATTATATAAGACTGATGGATCACAGACCTGTACCTCTGAAACCAATAATACATTATATGTTAATTAACTGAATTTAAATTTAAAAAAATTTTTTTAAAAAGAACTCCTACAAACTAATAAGACAGACAACACAATAAAAATATGAGCAAAAGTTTGGAACAGGCACTTCAGAAACGATGATATGCAAATGACCTACAAACTATGAAAAGGTACTCAACTTCATTAGTCATCAGGATTTGAATGAAGGTTTGAAAAATAAAGCAACAAAAAAAAAGAAGTACTTTTCTCCCATGTAGAAGAAATTAAAGAGAGGGACAAGAGCTGAAATAGGATATTCTAATGCACTTAAAACACCCAATGGCAAGTGGAACATAAGATCCTGCTCACATTCAGCTGACAGGAAAAATATAATCTTATTTTCAACATTTATTTATTAAGCATTTACAGTGTAACAAGAATTATGATAAATTATCAAGACCAGTAAAGATCATGCATCTTTTAAAAAAAATCCTCAGAATGTAAAGATAGGAAGAAGGCATCCTGGAATATATGAAGGTAAAAAGGGACTGATCTGGGTACCAGAAAACGTACAGGATTCTTTTTTATTTTTTTAAGATTTTATTTATTTATTTTGAGAGAGAGAGGGGGAGGAGCATGAGCATTCGAGTGGGGCGGGAGGGGGCAGCAAAGGGAGATGGAGAAGCAGACTCGCCACTGAGCAGAGAGCCCAACGTGAGGCTCTATCCCAGGACCCCGGGATCATGACCTGAGCCCAAGGCAGATGGTTAACTGACTGAGCTACCCAGGCGCCCCAACATATAGGATTCTATCCTAAGTTTGTACTGACAGACTATGTTAACCCTGGACAAACTTTTTTTAGGCTTTAGGTTTCACTTCTATAAAATTAGGGGGCTGGAATAAATGATTTCCAAAAATTTTTTTGAAGTTCCCAAACTCTGTGATCCTAATGGTAAAGCCACCAAAGCTATCTTTCCTTGGAATGTCTTACATGCTTTTGTTTTAGAATCTCAACCATTACCACAGCATTTTGAAGACATCCCCACCCCCCCACCCCCGAGGCATAGAGTGTAATTTAATAAGAACTAGCTAATATTGGTCAATAGAGACAACAAGATTTTTTAATGTCTTGAATTGTGACATTTCTACAGCTAGAAAAAGACAGACAGTCGGGATATAATTTCTAAAAGTAATATAAGTCTCTCCATAAGTAAAGCTTTCTAATTTGTTTAAGATACCAAAGCTCATTAGCACTTGAATCTTTGGTTATCTTTGCTATTAGAAAGGACACATCAGGCATAGTATCTAAATAATGAAGAATTTCTATTTAGTGGAAAAAGCCATGGGATATGGTATCAGACAAATATAGGTCTAGCTTTGCAACTTACTATCTGTGAGATATATTGAACAAGTCACTTAAACTTTCCAACCTCAGTTTCTCACTGAAAATTGTGGATAAAAACAATAAAAATAATAGCTCCCCAAACCCAAGGTAAGCTGAAAGTAGGATGCTTTACTGGACAAGGAAGGAGATGCCTGATCATGTTATATAAATATGGCAGACATGAGGATTGAGTGATCATATCTAAAATTTACCTTGTCCAAAACAGAAGTCTTGATTTTCCATACCCCCAACTGTGCCTCTCTCTCAGACTTTCCCATTGTACTAAATGATCAAGCCTAGGAATAAACCCTGATTTTCTTTTCCATACCATCTCCAACACTTAATTTATCAGTAATTCTGTCAGGCCTACCTCCAAAATGTCTTTTTTTTTTTTTTAAAGATTTTATTTATTTATTTATTTGGCAGAGAGAGAGAGAGTGCATGCACACAAGTGGGGAGGGGGGTGGCAGGCAGAGCAGGCAGAGGGAGAGGGAGAAGCAGGCTCCCTGCTGAGCAAGGAGCTCGATGCGGGACTCGATCCCAGGACCCTGGGATCATGACCTGAGCCAAAGGCAGACACTTAACCCACCCAGGCGTCCCCAAAATGTATTTCTGACTAGTTTCCCCTGTCTTCATTGCCAATACTCAAGTCCCAGCTGTCATCATCTCTCACCCAGATCCTGCAACAGACTTCACCATGCTTCTGCTTTACTCCCCCTTCAGTGGAGCATTCACCCAGCAGTCAGGGTGGTCTTTTAAAAATGGAAATCAGATCATATCACTCCCTCTAACCGCTTTCCACTGCAACCAAAATAAAATCTAAATTCTTTAGATGGCCTGCAAGGCCTTATACAATCTGGCCCCTCCCACTTCTCTGACCTCACTCATTCTATTTATTTATTTATTTTGCCCCTTTCCCCGTTCACTAGGATCAAGACCTGTGCTACCCAACACGGGAGCTACCAGCCACATATGGCTATTTAAATTTAAGTTGAATTAAAATTCAATTCCTTAGTTACATAGCCACATTTCATGTTCATAATTGGTCACATGTGGCCATAGGCTACCAAATTGGACATCACCAAACAGATTTCCATCAGAACACAAAGTTCTCCGGGACAGCACTGATCTAGACCCATGCCAAGCTCATTCCTACCTCCAGGTCATTGTACCTGCTACTCCCCCTTTGAGAATGTTCTTCCCCGGATGCTGGGATGGCTAACTCCTTCTCATAATTCAGGTCTCAGTTCAAACAAAGCTCCTCAGAGGGACCTTCTAAATTTAGATATAGACCACTCAATCTCAAACAGTTCGCTGGTCTCCCCCATCCCCAGACACTCTTTATCCATCACTGTTTTATTTTCTTCATAGTACTTATTACTATCTGAAACTGTTTTGTTTTGTAACTGTTTACCCATAGAACGTAAGCCCTGCAAGGGCAGAGACCATGTTTGTATGTTCACAGCTGTCTCGCCAGTGACTAGAACAAAACTTGACATGTAGGAAAGGTAAAGTAAGTTGTTGAACAAAGGAGTAAGTGAGTAAGTATCGGAAAGAACATGGATTTTGGAGTTAAACCAACCTGCACTCCAATCCACTTATCAGCTATCATATCTTAAGAAAACTTATTTAATCTTTGAGCCAAATTCCTAGTGTCTTCATGATGATTGAGTAAGACAAAGCCTGTAATCTGCCTTGTCCTCTTACTATTAAAGCATCCCCTTCAAACTCAGGACAGTAGAGAAACATCAGAAAGACAGAAGCATGACTTGCAAAACGGAAGCACAAAAGTTCCACTCCTTGGGTAATCTCTTTTCCAAGTGTGGCTGACTCATTCTGGATTCCTCTTAAACTGAGCGAGGTAGCTCTGTTAATGCAACAAACCAAAATATGGCAGCATAATTCTGGATGATACAAAACAAAATAATAATGCTGTGGCCAGAATATTAACAATATCTTAATAATAACTACTATTTTGGGGTCACTTATTAAGTGTTAGCCATTGTGCTAAGCACCATATATACATCATCTGATTTATTCCTCACGAAAACTCTTTGAGGTATTATTATATTATCACCATGCCCATTTTATAAATGAGAAAACCAAGGCACAGAGATTAAGTAACTTGCCCAAGAAGACAGATCATAAATGCAGGAGTTGAGGTGGACCCAGGTCTATCTGAGGGTAGAAACCAAACCTTTAACTTCTGTAACATGCAGTTTCCTTTTACAGTAGACAGCATAGAGCTGGGCCCTGATGACTCCCTAATAAATATAATCAACAATACTCTGTTTTGGTTACTGCCTTCTGAAATTTTATTTATTAGCCACCTTTGTTGTTTAAGTGGCATAAAGAACTGAGTATGGCTTTATTACTTCATTTCAGGAATACTCTCAAATCCTTGAGACTAGGAAAAATTCAGAAAGATCTTCTGTTGGTACACACAATCATGAAAATTATCTATTTCCTCTCTATTTTATTTAAACAAAATTTAGAGACTCCAATAACACAACTGCTTTTTCTGTCTCTAATTGCCACAGGGCAAATAATCTAAACTTTTTAAATGAATGCTCTAGTGAGCCAGACCCTTTTCCTCTTTCCTACTTGAAAAAACTACTCTTTAAAAACATTTAAGAGTAGGTTTTAGTTCAGTATACGACATTAGGTTGTCACGCTGTGGTAGAGATTCTGCATTTGAATTCTGATTCTAGTGGTGTTCATCTACTACTACCTAGCAGCAGAACCTTGATCTAGTTACTACTCTCTCAGAACCTCAGTTCTACTTTTCTTAAGATTCCACTGAAACAATTAGTAAGATCCATTTCATTTACCACTGAGATTCTTTAATTTGGCTCCCTTATAGACAACTGAACTTCTTTTATCTTTCCCTAATGAGTTAGGATCACAAGAAATCATTAATACTCAATACAAACCTCCATCAAGGCTCCGGGATGCCCGTTTGCTTGCTGTACGCTCAAAGTGTGGGGCAGGCCTGTCAATCAGGGCACTAGCTTGCCTGGTCTGCGCCTGAGTCCGGCCACTGTATCGAAATTTGGATCCCAGTGCAAGAAATTTGCTTTTAGGAAGGGTGTCTGTAGATGTCAGTCTAGGGTGGAAAAACAAAATTGTATGTATTATCTCACTCTAATGAGACTGGGAGAGTAAAGACAAAAATCATGAATTAATCTCGTTTCCTTATAGTTACTAAGACAGAGTTCCAATCAAACGATCATTATTTTAATTCTACATCATTTCTCAAAGCAACATGTATAATTTAATTATGGCCTATATTAATAATATCATCATATATCCCTATAGATAGGGCCTTATGGTTTTCAAAATGCTTTTATAGCACTGTAATATTTTCATTACATCCATGTAATATTTTCATCATTTTACAGATATAAGAAACTGAACTTCCAAAAAGAAGTTACTGCCTTAAGATCACATAGCCGAGATTGGGCAATAACAGGGTCCAAGCCCAGAGCACTTTTTCCACTCTATTAAAATAATTTGTCAAACGCACTCCAAACTCAATTAGTGCCTGTTAACCTATTTAATTGGTTATTTGGTGTATTTATCGCAGTTAGGAACCCCGTCTTCTTTCTGTGCTATACCCTGTAATCTCTTTTGCCACAGCATTTACCGCACTGACCTGAAACAATCTATGTGCTGGTCTCCACTACAAGGCTGTGGGCTCTCTATGGGTAAAGGATAAAGACTATGATTTATTTACCTTTGTGTTTTCACTCCTGGCATAGTGCCTGGCATGAATTTGCCACTGAGTAAATGTTTGCTGAATAAATACATCAATTGCTACATCGAACACTACCAAAAAGAGAGTACTTTTTCCCTTTGGGATAGTTTATTTTAATTCAGTAAATATTTACTTTCTTTTGTGTGATGAAGCATCAGATATTAATATATTCTCTTATTTTGATAAAACAGATTCAAACATGCTGTCCTACAAGTAAATATTTTGGGCTGTGGTTGAAATCTCTACCATACATATTAAACATTCAAAAAACTCTTTCTCACCTGTACCCTTTTAGTTTTTTTAAAGATTTATTTATTTATTTATTTATTTATTTATTTGAGAGAGAGAGAGAGAGTGCAAGCACGCATAAGCGGAAGGAGGGGCAGAGGAAGAGAATCTCAAGAAGACTCCTGCTGAGTGTGGAGCCCGCCATAGGACTCAATCCCACAACCCATGAGATCATGACCTGAGCCTAAACCAAGAGCTGGATGCTCAACTGACCGAGCCACACAGGCACCCCACCCTTACCCTTTTTAAAAACTCTATTTTCTTGGTTTGATTTTAAAGACGAGGATGATAAAAACATAAAGAAATATATCAATGCCAAAAATTAAGATTCCTTAATTGGTTATGAAGTATACCTTCATGTTTATTCTGAAATGATAATTTTTTTAAAAGATTTTATTTATTTGTCAGAGAGAGAGAGAGAGCACAAGCAGGGAGAGCGGCAGGCAGAGGGAGAGGGAGAAGCAGGCTCCCCGCAGAGCAGGGAGCCCATTATGGGACTCAATCCCAGGACCCTGGGATCATGACCTGAGCCAAATGCAGTCACTTAACCGACTGAGCCACCCAGGCGCCCGGAAATGAGAATTAAAATGTTCTTTTCCCTGAGTTTTCTTCCTGTCTACTGTGCTATCGTGCTAAATGTGATATGAAAACACAAACAGAAATAAAAGATATTATGAGAAAAAGATATTATGGTCATCTCTCTTGAGAGCCATTCATAAAGAGTCAAGTTTATTTACAAATGACATGGCATGAGATCTGGGATTTGCTTCAAAATATTCTGGGAAGGAGTGGGAAGTTATGGGTAAGGATATAGACGAAACAAGATTGGCCTTGGGGTGATAATATTGAAGGTGGGTGTAGGTACAAGGGTAGTTCATTATACTACTTTCTTTACTGTGACCATGTATGCAATTTACAATAATAAAGAAAATTTTCTTTAAAAGGCAAGCTGACAGCAACTAGCTGGTTCTCCTTTCAGTGCCGGTGATTACTTGTCTAAAGTCTGTCTTCTCTGCTAGATTGATTATTCCCTCGGGACAGGGACTAGAACTATCTTGTGGTATACTCTCAAT
Source organism: Halichoerus grypus (assembly GCF_964656455.1). Classification (NCBI taxonomy): domain Eukaryota; kingdom Metazoa; phylum Chordata; class Mammalia; order Carnivora; family Phocidae; genus Halichoerus; species Halichoerus grypus. The sequence goes on from NC_135716.1 coordinate 165,940,420, forward strand.
GCCTACTACAGTGCGTACACAAAGGGTAAGCACTAAAAAAATGTTTGGTAAATGAATACAAAGGATTAATGATGTGGCCTCTTGAAAAGCTGAGCAGATGAAACTTCCTCCTATTTTCTGATTATCTGATACAATTGGGCTTCAAAGATGGCTCTCTGTGCCTCTTTTCGGGGGTTGATTAGAGCCTAGATAACGATCAGCTTCCTACCTTTCACCTTCTAATCTAACAGCCCCACAGAAAGTAGGTAAGCAATGCTTTAAGAAATTCCATGTGGAGGTAAGTCAGGGTATTTCCCCCCACAGACTAATTTTAGCTCCAGTTAGGATGATCACAGAGCCCCTAGTAAACACAGATTCCTTTTCCTCCCTTCTATTCTCCTTCTACCACACACAGAAAGGGGTCTGGGAATGTTAAGGAATATTTTTCAACCCAAGGGAGGAGAACTGGATTTATTTTGTCTTGCTTAAGATGATCTCACCTGAGCTAAATAAAAGAATGCCAGCCATACAAAGAAGGGAATTTCAATAGCAGGTTTAAAATAGAAACATGCATAAATAATTTATCCTTGAAAAATACTTAAGTGAGAACAATACCTGAAAAACGTGTGATGCTCTACACAGACTTTCCATAATTTCTTAGCTGCTCGGTAACTGGGAAGTTTGAATCCAATGGTACTCTCATATTGTTCTTGCTATAAAAATGCGAATAAACATGAAACATGATTATTTGACTAAAGTGATCCAGTACCAGAGAAATATGGTGTTACAGAAGAGGACATTATAAATGAAAAGAATATTACTACTAGTCTAAGAAATTGAAATTTTTCAGTTGAAATTGAAAATTTTCATTTGAAATTTTTTCCTACTTACCAGAAGAGATCTACTCACTTAAGGTGGCTTTTTCCACAGCAGAGAAGCCAGGGAATGCATCTTATATTATTCATGCATTTTATTTTGTTCAGAACCCACTCCCCCCTTCAGACACTGTACATTTTTCTGAGACATAATTAAGCGACCTTTTGACTGTCCGGACATTACTCTTCCTTGGTTACTGTCTACATTTGGGATACTTGACTACAATATGATCAGGGAATGGGAAAACATGATTCCTCCAATCAATCAATATTATTATGCAATTGTTTTTAGTAATAGGAGCTAAAGATTTTGGCTCAAACTAGATTCCCAAATTATTAAATGTTTTCTCTTTTCTTCCCTTGACTGACCATTATTTATCTGGAGACCTCTTTGACTGAAGCAAATCATAACCTGCCAAGGATACGAGAAACACTGTCCTGCTAGTCTTTTGCCTCTTTGTTTCTACCTTAAGCATACAAGAGAGAAAAGAAACTGACATTTATATTTAGTGCCTACTATTGCCAGTAATACTATGATTAGATAGTATCATCTGTATTTTTACACATGAAGAAACTAAGATCAGAGAAGTTATTTGCTCAGTCTCATAGCTATCAAGTGGCAGAACCAGATTTTCATGGTTTCTACTATATCATGCTACTGCTATATCATCCTCTGTAGACATAACACTTCACATCTCAAAATCCTTTTGTTGTTCCTAATTGTTTTCTTCAATAAGAATTCTATGTTTTAGAGGTGCCTGGGTGGCTCAGTCGTTAAGCGTCTGCCTTCGGCTCAGGTCATGATCCCAGGGTCCTGGGATCGAGCCCCACATCAGGCTCCCTGGTCAGGCGGAAAGCCTGCTTCTCCCTCTCCCACTCCCCCCTGCTTGTGTTCCTGCTCTCACTATCTCTCTCTGTCAAATAAATAAATAAAATCTTAAAAAAAAAAAAAGAATTCTATGTTTTAGTATGTATCATATAGTTGACTTTCAAAAGACACAAGGACTTCCTTTATCCTATTTATTTGTGTGTGTGTGTATAAATTTTCTGCCTTCCCACATTAAAATGTAAGATTGGTTAGGGATGAACTCTTTTATTCACTATTATATTCCTAGACCCAAGAATAGTGCCTGGCACAAAGAAAGCCCTCAATCAATAAATATTTGGTGACTGAATGCCTCTTAGATTTGAAACTTTTGAGGGAAGACATTGACTCCTCTTTGCTAGGCACAGGTAAATAATGATGGTATTAAATAAATGCTTCATTGGGCTTAACCAAGATTTTTAAGGCTGCACATCCAGTATTTCCACGCTAAAATAACAAGCCATTTTCCACCAGCAGATGGTGATACACACACCAAAAAAGCCATATACATTAGTGCATTACTTTCTCGTTTAGAGCTTTTACAGCTGTCATCTCATTTGATCTTCAAATCAACTGTGACAGAGAAGGTATTATCCCACTCGAATGATAAGGAAGCTGAGCCCTCGATTTGTACTGGGTATTCTGCTTAGTAGCGGCAGGGGCAGAGTAGGAGCTAGAACTTTTTTTAATTCCTACTTAAATAATTTTCTGCTGTGCCATGATGGCTCCTAAATGTAAAAGTTAAGTTTGGTCAGCATTAGTATATCCTAAATCTTGAACACCAACTAATAACTGAGTCGTCTGGATGAGTTGAACAACCAACTCTATTAAAAATCTAGAACTTGACCTAGAATACATTCTTAGCAACCACTAGGAGCTACACATACAAATAAATCTTAATTACATGAGGTAAGGTGTTGGTGGTGCAAAACATGAGTATCTTAAGCCCACAATTTCAAAATCTCCTGCTACTTAATTTATAAATATTTATAAATATTTTCCCATCAAGGATTTTACCAGAAGTAAACAAGGAACAAGTTTATCAATCCAAGATTCACTTTTGGCCATGATATATTTACTTACATACAGAGAAATGTCCAGAAGATCAGTAGTAAGGAAGACAAGAAGCATTATGGGGCAGATTAATTTAGAAAACAGAATTACCAGTTCCTGAACAGTTAGCTACAGAGAGATGTCTTAGATGACATAATAAGAAAAGCAAGAATGAAGAGATGTTTTCAACACAGTCCATGCTTGATTCAGGAGGAAAGAAGCATGAATGCTGTACCTCTCCAGGACGGATCTTGATGAAAAAGCTGCTACGTTTGTAAGAAATCTTCAGCACTTTGGGCCAAGGAAAGCGGTTAATTCTCAGCTTATCTTTATAAACCAGAAGGCCACTAGAGCAGACACCCAGGATGATATCCACTCCTTCCAAGTCCTGAAAAAGAAAAGTGTTAGCAGTTCAGTCTTCAGCAAAGTGCTCAACACATGGTTGACTGTTATTTGATAATCTGAAGATATCAATAACCAAAAACACTTACAAAGCATACATTAAAAAGTAAAGCTTGACCTTACAATCATAATCCATGGGACTATTGAGTCCATGTAAAAATGTTACCATACCACTGTGAGTGAACACCTGCTCTTTTCTTGTCCAAGAAACATGGACGTACACATCTTACCCACTGAAGGAACTAACTCCTAGAAGGAGCAATGAAGCCACCACAGCCACCCCTCAAAGCCACCATGAAATGTCACTGGGCTTGCACTTCTCCCATAAAACTGAGCCTCTGTATTCTCCAAAAAGGTGTTCCTTAATAATCCAAAAAGAGACACTCATCTGCTTTTACCATGCCTGTCTGTATATGAAAATTCTAGGGTAAATGTTCATGTTCTCATTCTAAATATTCAAATCTGTCACTACCATAATCAGTAAATAATTACATAGCTACCTATGTCCTATACATGTAGCTTTAAGTCTGTAGGCCACATGACTTCTGGAGGCTAGGGCTGAGGAGTATGTCTACTACCAAATATACATGCACAATTATATTTTTTTAATGATAATGTGGTCATTCATCCAAAATTCATAAGTAAAGGAGTTGACTCTATTCCTGTATAAACTCAGTATGAGAGAATCTCAGAGTCTTGTAATTATTGATGTTAAGTATATTAAATTATAAATATTATCCCAAAGTCAAGAAAGAACAGCAAGATAAAGCCACATTTCTATGCCTCCTTAGTAATTTTTAAAAATTAAATATATAATATTAATCATCTATGTCTGCAAATAAGGAAAATAAATTTCACCTGAGTAAATCCCTACCAATGACTATGTAGATAGGTAATCAAAACACAGAGTTAAATGTTTCTTGACTATTCCTTTTCCCAAATTGAGTATAGAGAAACATGTTAGTGCTTATATGTGTTATGTACAAACACAACTGAGAGGTAAAAATTATTAACAGCTCTAACTCAATGACTATATAACAGAATTTCCCAGAAGATGCCCTCTTAAATTCTTAAAACCTGTGGCTTTCTCTCTCTCTTAATTATATGTTTTGGAGAAACAATTTGCTTTACAACATTTGGGAAAGGAATATGCTGCTTGACTTCTTCATCTATTCCTGATAATTACTGCATCGACATCAGCCTACAGCAGGAACTGAGAAGCAAAACCGAACAATTTCTGGTCTGATCTTTCTATCATCTACTTTAGAGATTCACAGAAGCACCCAGGCCAAAACAATCCAGAGCAACATTTTAAGAAAAACCACTAACATGCAATGAAATTTTATTAGATTTAACAGAATCTAAAGAAGGAAGAATCTTCAGATATCAGCTATCCAGGGTGGGAGAAGCATGAAAGTTTCTGTTAGTCCAATCACACAACAGATGTTTGAATGTCCTTTTTTCTAAATTCCTACCAAGCAATTATTCTACCTATCTTGGAATAGAAGGTAGTGAGCATTCTGTCACGGAGCTATTCCAGGTAGAATAACTGCTTGGTGGGAATTTAGAAAAAAGGACATTAAAACATCTGGTGTGTGACTGGACTAACAGGACCTTTCATGCTGTAGGCACGAAATAATTACTATGGTAGCTAGGGGCCCATTCCATCTTAGTAAAGCTCTGACTGTTCGCAATTTGTCAAACTATGCTGAATGGTATTTCCCTGTAATTTCCATTTTACTAGCTCTAGCTTTATACCTGGAGCCATAGTAAAATCTCTACTTCACACAGCAATCCTTCAAATACACAAAGACAGGTTTTATGTCTTCCCTAAACTTTCTCTTCTAGGGGCTAAGTATCCCTATTCCTCTGCTTTCTCATTGGACATGGTTTTGAGTCCCCTCATCATACACCCATGAACCTCACATCATCCCTTGAGCCCATTCCCTCACAAACTCCTCACACACACCCCCTTGCCACCCCCAGCCACTTCAGTAGGTGAAGATGAGAGAAGTCAAGCAATTTCCCTTAAGTTTATCCTGTTAGGTTGTATTAGGCAGAACTGGGATTAAAGCTTAAGTTTCCAATTCCCTGACCCAGTAGTTTCCAAATGAGCCACTGTGGTTCATCCCATTGCATTAGAATCACCTGGAGAGCTTGTGAAATTAGATTGCTGGGCTCCACCTGCAGCATTTCTGATTCAGTAAGTCTGGGATGGGGCCGGAAATGTGCATTTCTAACAAGTTCCTGGATGATGCTAAATGCTGATTAGGAGACCACACTTTGAGAACCACTACCTTAGGCCAATGGTTCTCAGATTCAGGTGTGAATGAGAGTAATTTACATGTTCATTCAAATTAGAGCTCTAGTGTCTTGTCCAAAGTAATTCAGTAAATCTGGGAAGATCTTGAGAATCTGCATATCTAATAAATGCCCCAGTGATTCTGATGTAGGTGACGCTGGTTGTGAAACATGCCTTGCTGCCACTTTATAGTTTCAAATGCATCTGCATTTTAGGAAAATATCACTTCTTCCACTCTAGGTGAAATATCTTTGATCCTTACAGGGGCTTCAATGTGAAATTTCATTCTGACAGTGGAACTGCAAAGGGGCAATTCAAATTAAACACTTAAAATTCTACCAAGAACTATCTCTTTTGAATGTTTTATAATACCCCAGATAAAAGTTGGCAACAAGTATTATATGACCCAGTTCTGATACATGTATATTAATAAAGGCCAAATATATCATTCATTACCTTTGCTTTATGAAGGTCAACACCATACATAGACAACTTTTTGGCATTCTCAAGAAATTCCAGGTCAGCTTGAGCTGGAGTCATGGACCTTTGGCAAAATAAAAATTAGAAGTTCAGCATCACAATGCCATCTTCTACAATAATAACATTTGTATATTAGTTGCACTTTATATATAAACACACAAATGTATATATTGTATATATATTGTATATATATATACACACACATACATATGTGTACACACACACACACACACCAATATGTATGTGGATATATTTCATAGTCCTGAAAGTAAAATATTAGGGAAAAGGATTCTTATCACTACCTGTGTCTAAATCATTGAAATATGTCTTAGTAAAAAGAGATCTTGGAGAAAAACAAAGTCACCAAAAAACTATTAGGAAAAAAGGTTTTAAAAAATATCCTGCTAAACAATTTCCTTATAGCTGCCTCACCTCCATCAGCTCTACTCCTCCCTCTCCTCTCAGCCTTTTTCTCTAACACACACAAACTCCTCCTACTAATTTTTCTTGCCAAGGAGGTGACCAAATTAAATCCTCTGAGGGCATGGTACAATTTACAATATCCTCTTAGCTGCCTTTTTCTTTCCATACTCCTGAATTATTATGGAAATTAAACAGGAGGACAGCTGAAGTTACTTAACCGGAGACTCTTAATGGAGGCAAGCTTGATGAAAAGAAATTTTCTGGTAACAGATGGTGTCCTGCCCACTAATCTAAACAAAATAAATTGGTTAATAGAAGCATGTAGATAATGCGGCTGCTTTCTCTGTTATTAAGATGTCTTCATTACTAGGCATATAATGAATTAGATTTGTTTGAAAACAATCAGTCTCACTGTCTAAATGCTCACTGTGATGATCCTTCCTTCTTTATAACTTTCCCCACTCATGAGCTGTTATGCTGAGCTCTGAAGAAAAAGATATCACTCCTAATGCTGCACAATTCAGGCCAATCAGATATAACTTCATACTAACAATAATGCTGCCACACCCCCAAAGAAAAATGGTGTACATGCCTGTTTCCCGGAGGACTGCCTTAAACTAAACAAAGCAGCCCAGTGGCCTATTCATTTAACAGAAGAAAGTCTCTTCTAAACCCATCTGTCTTTACTCTCATTAAAAAGAACAAAGGGTTCCTTGGAACAACAACCAAAATTTCAGGAGACAGTCTGCAGATTTGTTAATGACTCAACCCTCCCCAAATAAACTTTTTTTCTACAAGCACTAAATCATCACACCTGAGTTCTATTTAGTAGATCTAAAACTGAACACACACAAAAAAAGGAGAATGGGAAAATTAACACATATGCAAGTCTGTGTATTCTAGTCACTAAAAACAACTCAGGAATGGGGCGCCTGGGTGGCTCAGTGGATTGAGCCACCTATTCTTGGTTTCAGCCCAGGTCATGATCTCATGGTCGTGGGATCGAGCCCTGTGACCAGTTCTGCGCTCAGCGTGGAATCAGCTCGGGATTCTCACTCTGCCTCTGCCCCTTCTCTCTTTCAAATAAATAAAATCTTTTTTTTTTTAATGCCCCTTTCTCTCTCTTTCAAATAAATAAAATCTTTTTTTAAAGCATCTCAGAGAAGTTTTATAGGGTTTTTTTTCCATATAAAGTTATATACTTTTCTAGTTAAGATTACTCCCAATCATTTTATAGTTTTTGTTGTTGTTACTATTATCAATGACTTCAATTTTAGGATTTTGATGGTGGAATGGAGCTTGAAGATTACAGAATCCAACATTTCGATTTTGCTGATGAAGAAATAAGGCCCTGAGGGATCACATAGTCATGGGCAGTTGTGACTCTTAAGTTTAAGGCAGCAGGCTTTAGTCAGGACTGTAAGTCACATTACTCACGCTGGAATCATGCCTCCTGCACCTAAGAGTGGTGACCTGGTGTCTCCCTCAATCCCCTAACTATAAAGTAAGATCCATGATAACACCTAATTCCAGAGAGTAGGATAGGCAATGACCTTTTTATGTTTGCTGAATGAATGAATGTGACTATGTAGGATAAAATGAGATAATGGTTGTGAAACTGCTCTGCAAAATATGTTTATTATTATTGCAACTTTAGGTTTCTTTTTTAAAATTTTTTCAAGATTTATTTATTTGAGAGACAGAGTATGTGTGAGCAGTGGGGGAGGGGCAGAAGGAGAGGCGAGAATCCCAAACAGATTCACTACTGAGTGCGGAGCCGACACGGGGACTGATCCCATGATCCCAAGATCATGATCTGAGCTGAAATCAAGGGTCACCCATTCAACTGACTGAGCCACCCAGGCACCCCTGTAACTTTCAGTCTCTGATGACATTACAGTGGAACATCTATACACAATTCATAAAAGAGAAAAATTTTGATCACCTGAACTTGAAGACACATTTTAAAACAATAAATGAGGCAATTGTGATAAAATCTTTTCTATAGTTACTCCTCCAATTCTAAGGGACGTTAATGGGGTCAATTTAAATACAGATTTAAGTTTCAAACTATGTCATTTAAATGCTTCTCTAAGTAAGCATGCTTTAAAATTGTATTAAGGGAAGGAGCACCTGCCTGGCTCAGTTGGAAGAGTACGCGACTCTTGATCTTGGAGTCGTGAGTTCAAGCCCCACGTTGGGTGGAGATTAATTAAATAACTATGTATTTTAAAAAATAGATAAAATTGTATTAAGGGCAGGTAATAAGATGAGATCTTTAACTTTATTTTTTTTTTAAAGATTTTATTTATTTATTTGACAGAGAGACACAGCGAGAGAGGGAACACAAGCAGGGGGAGTGGGAGAGGGAGAAGCAGGCTTCCCGCTGAGCAGGGAGCCCGATGCGGGGCTCGATCCCAGGACCCTGGGATCATGACCTGAGCCGAAGGCAGATGCTTAACAACTGAGCCACCCAGGCGCCCCGAGATCTTTAACTTTAAAACTATGAATTTCCTTGTTAGTTGAAAATAATACTTATATTTGAAGTTTGGCTGATGTTTGAAACATGCTTAAACTTAGAAGTTACCTACAATGCCAATCATTTTTTCCTCAACTACCTGAGAGCAAACTGTCAATCTGATGATCCATCACTCCCAACACTTTAATATGTAATTCCTACGAACAAGGACATTCTCCTATATAACCTCAATGCAACCATCAAAAGCAGGGAATAATTATTAATACATTACTGCTATCTAATCCTCAGACCCCACTCAAGTTTGGCCAGTTTTTTAAAAAATGTTCTGTACAGTAGAAAGGCCCAGTTTAGTTAGCATCATGAGTTTCATTTAGTTCATGTCTCTGGTCTTCTTCAGTCTGGAACAGTTCCTTAATCTTTCTTTGACTTTCATAATCTTGACTTTTTGAGAATTACAGGCCAGTTATTCTATAGAATGCACCTCAATTTGGGTCTAATGTTTCTCCATGAGTTGATTCAGGTTTTGTATCTTTGACAGGAATGCACAGAAGTGGCTCCGTGTTCTCACTGCATCCTATCAGGTGGTAGGTACACAATTTCAATTTGTCCCTTCATGGATGATGTTCGTTTTGATCACTGATGTCTGCCAGGCTTCTCTTCTGTGAAATTCCTATTTATCTCTTTGTAATTAATAACCATTTTGTGGGAATGTACTTTTTTTAAGATTTTATTTATTTATTTGTCAGAGAGAAAGAGTGGGAGAGCATAAGGAGGGGGAGCAGCAGACAGAGGGAGAAGGAGACTCCCCACAGAGCAGGAACCCGATGCGGGACTCAATCCCAGGACCCTGGGATCATGACCTGAGCTGAAGGCAGATGCTTAACCAACTGAGCCACCCAGGCATCCCTGTGGGAATGTATTTTGAAACCTTCTGAATATCCTATTCCTTATCAAATTTCCAATTTACTCATTTATATCGGTATGGACTCATAGATTCTCATTTCATTCAATGCAATATAATCAATTATTTTCCTTATTTATTTTAGTGCTTAAATTGGCCCAGATTTGGTCAGTAGGAGCCTCTCCAAGCTGGATTCTGTATCCTTCCAATCATTTCTGTCATTTTTTGAGCACTCCTTTCTCAAACAATGTAGAGTTAGAGTATGTTAGTATGCATGTATGTATGTATGTGTGTGTGACTATTTACACATCTACCTATCTATCTATCTACCTAGCTATCTATCATTGGAAATCATGAGTTAGCATTGAAACCTCCAGTTTTAATGCAATACCACAGGGTTTCTCCCTCTTCATAATGTGAATCTCCCTTTACTGACAGTAAGAAACCTGACTCCCATCATCATCAATATATTGACTAATTTGATCAACACCTTGTATATACCCAATCTCTCACCGCTGCCAGTGACTCCTCCCCTACATGGATACCTTCCTCACCTTGCCTGCACTCTGAACTCCCCCATGTGGGGCTGCTCCCCACCCAGGGATGCCCTCCTTACCTCACTCAAGTTCTGACTCCTGGTATTAGGCTACCCCTTTCATGGACATCTTCTTCACCCTGCTCAGGCTTCAATACCCTGTATCAGGTACCACCCCATGTGAAGGCCTCCACCCGATGCAGGCCTTACCCCCACATGGATGCCCTTCTCAATCTGCTCTGCCTCTGATAACTACCACCACATGCCCATACATGACTACCCTCTTTGTACTGCTTGAGCTCTGACTCCTCACACCAGGCTGGCCCCCTACCCATGAATATTCTCACCACCCTGCTTTAGACCCCAATATCCCCAGCCAGACTGCCTCTCTGCATGGATGACTATCTTGCTCTCCCCTACCTAATGGCAAAACAAAATTGTTTCAGGGGTGCCTGGGTGGCTCAGTCGTTAAGCATCTGCCTTTGGCTTAGGTCATGATCCCAGGGTCCTGGGATTGAGCCCCGCATCAGGCTCTCTGCTCGGCGGGAAGCCTGCTTCTCCCTCTCCCACTCCCCCTGCTTGTGTTCCCTCTTTCGCTGTGTTTCCCTCTGTCAAATAAATAAAATCTTTAAAAAAAAAAAAAATTGTTTCAGGAAGCTTTTTCTGATTATAAAAATCATACATTCATTGTATAAGCACATGGGGGGGGAGAAAATCTCTCATAATCCCACTACCCACAGAACTGTACATGTAAATACAACACATATATTTTACAAACTTAATACCACAAATTAAATTCAAATTATTTTCAACTTAAACTTTTAAAGATCAGGGTTTCTCCTAGATTTTCGAAGACTCTTGAAGTATAATAAACTAGCTAGGAAGACGTTAGATACCTCTAAGCCATTAAGAATTTATTCAGTACCACCCAATAATTTACCACTTGAAAGCTTACAAAAGTATCTAACCAGAGACATTTGGCACTGGTTAACTCTTGCTCATTAAAAAGAGAAGTTAAAACAAAGTTTCTCTGTATTTATTTTGAGCAAGTGGGGTCCGGATACAGAGCCATTCAGTGAGTTCCAACGTTATGTGACAGCCTCTTAATAATGTTTGTTACATCCCCTAATTAAGGACTGAGATTTCAAATAATTAAGTGCGGGACAACTGACAAGTTTACATACTTTCCTACTACCCATCAATGGAGGGCAATTAATTTTAAAGCTTGATTTGCTAGTATAAATTTACAGTGTTAATTATAACTTCAAAGTCTCTATCTGGGCAAAGGGCCACCAACCAAGGGTTCCATGTAAGTAGGCGGTCTTCTATTTATCTGAGAACAGGGTGGTATTTGCTTGTACTTTTCAATGCATAGTAAAATGCTTCTGCCTCAGCAGAAGTTTCTCTGGATTAGTTAAAATGCCATGTTGTTGGACATAATTAAATTTTCCATTTGGCTTTCTGTTTGTAAATGGTGCCAATCTTTCCAAAAAGGAGCAAGTAAATTCCAAGATGTCAGACCTCTACATTTTCTAGTCATGGAGATCCATTATTGCTTAATTTCTATCCATATACCTAAAACAACATCAAATGGACCATATCCACCTGTCTTTTGAGATCATTTCACTTATTTGGGTTTAAATTCTGTTCAGTTCCAAAAAGTAGTTCTCTAAACCCAGATTCACATCCATCACTTGTAAAATGGGGTTAAGAATTATTATCCTAGCAAATACTCTCACTATATACTAGTCACCATGCAATGCGCTTCACATTTTTAACAATCACAAAATTCATATCATTACCCTTATTTTTCAGATGAGAAAACTGAAGCTTAGAGAGCTTAAGTCATTTACTAAGAGTCAAAAAGTTAATAAGGAATGGAGTCTGAATTCAAAATATAACAGGCTGATTCCACAGCCCCTTCTATCTCACTGCCTAGCTCAGTGGTTATCAAACTTTTTGACCTTAGGATCCCTTCCCTCTCTTAACAATTATTGAGGTCTCCAAAGAACTTTTCTTTATGTGGGTTATATCTATCAATACTTACTACATTAGAAATTAAAACTAAGGAAATTTTTAAATACTTACTAAATCTTTAAAGAGTAACAATAAGCTCATATTTTTTTTTAAAAGATTTTATTTATTTATTTGAGAGAGAGAGAATGAGAGAGAGCGAGTACATGAGAGGAGGGAGGGTCACAGGGAGAAGCAGACTCCCCGCCGAGCAGGGAGCCGGACGCGGGACTCGATCCAGGGACTCCAGGATCATGACCTGAGCCGAAGGCAGTCGCCTAACCAACTGAGCCACCCAGGCACCCAATAAGCTCATATTTTAACATTCATAACTTTTTTGTGTGAAAAATAACAATATTTTCCCAAAATGTAGTAAAAAAAAAAAAGTGACATTGTTTCACATATTTATAAATTTTTTAAATATCTGATTTAGAAGATATCTGGATTCTCCTAATTCAGACTAACATACCTCAGGGTACTACTAACTCAAGGCCAACATCAGATATTCACGTTAATAAGCTAAGGCAGCCTGTAAAATGTAGCGTTAGCAAGTCCCTCAAATAACCATGGGATGTATAGTAGGAAGAAACACAAATTATTCTGGCACTTTAATATTAGCTAACATTTACTGAATTTTGACAATGTGTAAGACACTGTATTAAGTTTTTCCACAGGGATGCCTGGGTGGCTCACTCAGTTAAGTACTGCCTTCGGCTCAGGTCATGATCCCAGGGTCCTAGGATGGAGTCCCACATCGGGCTCCTCGCTCAGTGGGGAGCCTGCTTCTCCCTCTGCCTGCCACTCCCCCTGCTTGTGCTCCTGCTCGTTCTCTCTCTCTCTCTGACAAATAAATAAATAAAATCTTAAAAAAAAAAACAAGTTTTTCCACATAATACCTTTTCTAATCCCATCCATCACCCTATTTCCTCTGAGGAAATAAGTTCCATCAGACATATAAGGAACCTGAGGCTCAGAGAGGTTAAGTGAATAACTCAAGGTCACAAGGCCAGGACCAAGCAAAGCCAAGATCTCAACCCAGCTCAGTCTGACCATATGCCCTTGCTTTTGATCACTTTGTTATACCTTCCAACATCACTAATTATTTCCATGCAAAAAAGCATTGAATTCAATAAAGACTTTTCAAAATAACCTCAGGGGTTTCATGGGTCCTCTGGAGTCCATCCATGTACACAGATCCTAAGAACCCCTGCTTTAAGGATCTTAAAGTACCTAATTCAGCATAATAAGTTTAAAATCTAAAAAAAAAAAAAAAGGTAAGGCAACAAGAGCTAACATTTACTGAGCACCTATTATGTGCCAGACACAGTGCTTAGTGATTTACATCTATTACCTCATTTAGTTTTCATCCTTCAACACAACACCTGTTACTCTGACGAGAAAACTGAGGTTTAGAGGGTTTAAGTGACTTGCTCAAAGTCGAACAGTGGAGGGGCTTGAGCTGACTCTACAGCACCACATCCCCTCTAAAACAAACACTGAATCAAAACCAGGCCAACGGTTTAAACTTATTGCCAAAACAAACACAGAAAAAACCTGGAGACATATTTACCTGTATGACTTATGCAGTTCCATGACCTTCTCTTCAAGTTCCTTGGTCTGATTTGGGGCCAGTTTAAAATCACTAACATAATCGGCACCATGAAGTTCTGGGTCATAGTCTCCCAGCTCAGACTGGATGGTGTAAGAACCTAATAATGCTAAGGTGGCAAAGGAACAGGGCAGACGTCCCGCAACTATATCCTGTCGAAGCTGAAGGCATAAATAATATCTACAACCAAAAGAGAAAAAAATGTTACCATGTCAGCAACAACAAAAACAAAATACAGACAAAGAGGAAGAAAAGGGGAGTGAGAGGGAGGGAAGGAGGGAGAAAAACAAGAGAGATTAAATAAATATGAAATAATATTAATAATTGTTCAGTCTAGGTAGTGGTTATATGATTGTTCATCATACTATTATTTTTTCTTTTCCGTGTGTTTTAAAATTTTTCCATGTAAAACATTAAAAAAAACCAACAACCCGGTAACTATGTTAGACTCATATTTGGAAGGCAATTTAGAAAGAGGAAGTTGCTAAGAGAGTAGATCTTAAAAGTTCTCATCACCAGGAAAAACATTTTTGTAATTATGTATGGTGATGGTTATGCACTAGACTTATTGTGGTGATCATTTCATAATACATGCAAATATCGAATCATTCTGTTATACACTTGAAATTAATACAATGGTATATGTCAATTATATATCAATAACAAAAAAGGAAGAAAGAAAAGAGGTAAAGTTGGGAAAAGTCTGAAGGAGGTAAGGAAATTAATATTTTATTGAGTACATTAAGTACCATATACATATAAATTATCTCACCTAATTTTCACAAAAAAACTTGTGAAGTGGGTATCATTACCAGATTACAGATAGGGAGGCAGCTTCAAAGACTAAGCTTGCTCAATGTCATATAGTAACAAAGGCTGTTTGGCTCCAAAACTGGACTCTTTCTATCATACTGCTTTGCCAAACGTGTAGATACTGTCCTTCATATATAACGATGACATTATTGACACATTTTTACTAGGGTATGAACAGTTTCAGTTCTTTTCCGAAATTTCAAGATGGGCTAAGCTGCATGTAGCCTTCCACATACTATCATATTGTAAGACTGATTCTACCCGTATGCTAAATTATTGGGAATTCAAACTGGGCTTAAAACCGGTCAGTAGAACAAACTGAGTGCCCCTACATATGTTAGACACTCATCTCTATCAGTATCATGTTTACACCTATGATCCTGACCTCCTTAGCACTTTTTCTAGCTGAGTTGACCAATATAGACTGTTTTACCAAACAGGAAAGCTGGGAGATATGATGCAATTGAAAATTCCTGTATTGATTAGAATTATATCCTTGGTTTGACCATAACAAGATGTTGAATAATGTAGGTATCAACAATCGCTTTTGCTAACTATGATTAGTCACTACATACATATTTTTTTAAAAAAAGAGGAATGCCAACCAAATCACAAGGATCTTAAACTCCTCTAAAATGTAGGTAATTAGCAAAGAGTTTTAGGGACTTGTTTTGTCTTATACATAACCTCAATGAAGAAAGACGAATAAGAAGCAACACTAAGATACAAATATTACCTGAGAAAAAGAAATAACCAAAACAATTTTTTTTTCAGTCAGAGATGGCATGTCAACTTCAAGCATGTACTAAGGATTAACCAGACAAAGAATAATTTTTTAAAAATTTCACCATACTTGACAATCAGACTTAGAGTTTACTTAGGCTATCCCCTTATTTGAGAGATCTGAAAACTGAGGTACAGAGACTGAATATTTGTCTGAAGTCAGATAGTGGACAGCAAAATCAGAATTAGAAAGCAGTTTCTCAGGGGCGCCTCGGTGGCTCAGTCGTTAAGCGTCTGCCTTCAGCTCAGGTCATGATCCCAGCGTCCCGGGATCAAGCCCCGCATCGGGCTCCCTGCTCAGCAGGGAGCCTGCTTCTCCCTCCCCCACTCCTCCTGCTTGTGTTCCCTCTCTCACTGTGTCTCTCTCTGTCAAATAAATAAAATCTAAAAAAAAAAAAGAAAGAAAGAAAGAAAGCAGTTTCTCAGCAACCAACAATTCCATTTAACAAACAGTTGCCAAGCACCTACTATGTATAAGGATCCATGCAAGGTGTTATGGATATAAATATGTACAGTAGCATTCTGTCTAATATACTGCTTTTCCATTTTCTTTTTTTAAATTAGTATTTATATAGAACCCAATAAAGGCCACTTTCCTAAAATCAGGAAGTTGTTTTCAAAGGGTATAAGATTTATTTCATAAACTAAGTGGGCTTAAAAATTACTGAGGAAGATTCAGTTCATGAGGATTATGTACCTAATCATACACTTTAAAAGAGAGATAAGAAGAAATAATAACACACACACACACACACACATGAAATAATAATAATTCAGATTTCAGCTTTTTTAATCCCTATAACAGAAAACATGGTAGGGAAGGAGTATTAAAAAGAGAAAGTACTAGAGCTATTCTATCACTTATATTTTTGTCTTGCCCTTTGGAGGGCGTGTGGTTTATAGGTGCCCTATACACAGCTTGGCATAGTACTCATGATAAGCAAGGTTAATTCCCCTGCCAATTTCCTCCAGGCATGTCACAGATATATGAGTCTTCTAGGCTCACTTATTTGCAAACCTGCCTTGAAGAGACCAGATGCTTTCCATCCTAAGTTTAAAAGCACTTCATTTTTCTTCAGTTCTAAATAGAAAAATTCCCAGAGCTTATGATAATGAGAATTACTTATTATATATTTAACTATTAATAACTTATTTACCTTGTTATATCTTCTGTTAACTGTGCTGGGTCAGGTGGATAAAACTTTACATTAAATGTGAAATTCCAGGGGACACCTGTAAAAGTAAACACAAAAAGAATTGTATGCTTATACCTAAGTTTCTGATTGTTAAAAGTACCTAAAATATTCAAAGTTTTCTCTTCCTGAGGTTTTTTAAATATTCTCATGCTTTGTGGAAAAAATTTGATTTTTATTAAAGAAAGAAAAAGTTATTTAGAACCACTTAAGAGAGTGTGAAAGGGATTTTTTTCTCTTTGAGCTCTGTGTTAAGTAATTGATATAAAAAGCTTGATAACACCCAGAATTGGTGGGGAAAATAAACAATTATCTATTGTTGATATGAGTATAAATTGATACAACAACCATATCTAAGGAGAACAATTTGACCATATCTTTCAAAACATAAAACAGGGGCGCCTGGGTGGCTCAGTCGGTTAAGCGTCTGCCTTCGGCTCAGGTCATGGTCGCAGGGTCCTGGGATCGAGCCCCACATCGGGCTCCCTGCTCAGTGGGAGGCCTGCTTCTCCCTCTCCCGCTCCCTCTGCTTGTGTTTCCTCTCTCACTGTGTCTCTCTCTGTCAAATAAATAAATAAAATCTATAAAAAATAAATAAATAAAACATATATATTCTTTCACCTCCCAATTCTATTTCCATAAATGTGTCTAACATATGCTTAAACGTGGTCAGAATGGTATGTGCATAAGATATTGTTTGTAATAGCAAATGTCTGGAGACAACCTAAATATATATTTATTTAGCAAGAGAAGATATATTTCCAAGATATAGTGTTAGGTGAAAAAAATATCAAGGTCAAGAACAGTGCACAGAGAAAGCAACCATAAGGGGCGCCTGGGTGGCTCAGTCACTTAAATGCCCAACTCTTGGTTTCGGCTCAGGTCATGATCTCAGGGTCGTGAGATGGAGCTCCTCATCAAGCTCTCGCTCAGCATGGAGTCTGCTTGGGATTCTCTCCCTCTCCCTCTGGAGTGCCCCTCCCCTTGCTTGTGCTCCCTCTCTCTCTCTCAAATAAATAAAAATCTTTCAAAAACTAAAATTTAAATTTAAAAAAAGCAACCATGAAAGAAGTATATGTTAGGGTATGATTATATATGCATAGACAATCCCTATAAGGATATATACTAAACCAGTTATAGTAGTTAGGAAGCTAGGAAGGGGAACTTTTAGAGAGGAAAATGAAGATGGGGAAAATAGGATGGAGACCTATTTTCACTGTATACGCTTTTATACCATTTGAATTTTGTACATATACTACTTATTAGATATAAACATATAACTTTTTTAAAGGATAATCTTTGTCTCCTCCCACTAAAATGCAAATTACTGAGCATAAAAACTTTTTTTCTGTTTTATTTGGTGTGTATCCCTAGTGTCCAAAACAATTCTTGGTAGATCATAGATGCTCAAGAAATATTTGTTGAGTGAATGAATGAAATAAAGTAACTGATCTCACAGCATTGTTGTGAAGGTCTTATGAGGATGCTACAGCTCCAGGGGGGGAAAAAAAAGGTACTAATATATTAAAACTATCCATTAATCCAGATCCACCAATGACCTTATGTTACTACACCTAATCAAATGAAAACAAACCAAAAAACCCCTGTATTCTGGTTCAATTTTTCTCTCCATTTAACCCAAAACAAGGAAGTTTAACTGTATTAGAAATAACCACATCTAAACAGAAATGTCCCAATTATTAACTCTTTTACTTTTGTTAATAGGAATTTTAAGAAGAGGAACCCAAATTTTCAGTTCCTATTCTTTTCCATGTAACAGATACAAGTTTGGCATGTTGCTAGTGAAGATATTCAGGTTCACTGCAAGCTAGCTCAGGGTTCAATGCAATAGAGACTAAAAAAGTTAATCACTTGGAATTAAAAAAATTTTAAAGTTAAGCTTTAATTAGTGACGGTCTCTAGAATAGGATACATATAATTAGTAATACCTTATGGAGAATATTTAGTGGGGGGGATAAAAAGGTGGCTGGAAAAGCTCTAAAAAATCTTAACATTAAAATTTCTGCCCTCTTGGGGCGCCTGGGTGGCTCAGTTGTTAAGTGTCTGCCTTCAGCTCAGGTCATGATCCCAGGGTCCTGGAATCAAGCCCCACATCAGGCTCCCTGCACAGCGGGAAGCCTGCTTCTCCCTCTTCCACTCCTCCTGCTTGTGTTCCCTCTCTCGCTGTGTCTCCTCTGTCAAATAAATAAAAATCTTTAAAAATTAAAAAAAAATAAAAAATAAATAAAATTTCTGCCCTCTTGGGATGCCTGGGTGGCTCAGTCAGTTAAGCGTCTGCCTTCGGCTCAGGTCATGATCCCAGGGTCCTGGGATCGAGTCCCACATTGGGCTCCTTGCTCAGGAGGGAACCTGCTTCTCCCTCTGCCTGCCGTTCCCTTGCTTGTGCATGCTCTATCTCTCTCTCTGACAAATAAATAAAATCTTAAAACAAAAAATGTTTACTTTAAAAAAAAAAATTCTGCCCTCTAACTCAGCAACACTTCAATGACATTCCCACCAAAGTGCATAACCTGAAGATTCACGTGCCATGAAGAAATATCAGACATCCTCAAAGTGACCACTTATAAAATAATGAGGCTGGACTCTTCAAAACTTTCAATGTTATAAAATACTTTAAAGACTCAGGAACTGTTCCAAATCAAAAAAACTAAAGAGATGTGCCAACTAAATGCAAAACATCACCGGAGATTTTCTTTTGCTATAAAGAATATTACTGGAACAACTCATTAGATCTGTAGGTTACAGTATTGCTTCAATGTTAATTTCCTGCTTTTAATAACTGTATTATAGCTATATAAGAAAATTCCTAGTTTTTAGGATATTTTAGGGGTAGAGAGATATCATGACTGCAACTTATTTTCTTTTTTATTGAAGTGAAATTCACATAATATTAACCATTTTAAAGTATACGATTCAGTATATTTAGTGTACAATTCAGTGGCATTTAGTACATTCATAATGCTGTACAACCATCATCACTATCTAGTTTCAAAACCTTTTCTTTCTTTTTTTCCAAAACCTTTTCACCACTCCCAAAGGAAACTCTGTATCCATTAAGCAATCACTCCCTCGCGGTCCGTACCCCCACCACCTCCAACACTTGGCAACCACTAATCTGTTTTATTTCTGTGGATCTACATATTCTGGATATCATATAAATAGAATCATATATGACCTTAAACATTTGGCTACTTTCACTTAGCGTAATGTTTTCACTGTTCATCTATACGGTAGCATGTATCAGTATTTCTTTCCTTTTTAAGGCTGAATAATATTCCACTGTATGTATATATCACATTTTGCTTACCCATTATTGAGTAATGGGCATTGGGTTGATGGACATTGGGTTGTTTCTCCCTTTTGTTTATTGTGAATAATGTTGCTATGATGCAACTTTAAAATGGTTAGAAAAAAAACCTCTGTGTATATGTGTGTGTGTGACTGTATAGATAAAGAGAAAAGAAGAAAAAGCAAATGTAGTAAAATATTAACATTTGAGGAATCTGAGTAAAGGATATTCAGGAATTCTTTGTAGCATTCTTTCAGTTTTCTGTTAAGTCTGAAATTATGTCAAGAAATATTTTAAATTAATAATTGAAAAAAATTCCTGCCTTCTGAGGACACAGGAAACTAGGAATTCTCATTTACTGCTACTGGTGGGGAGGTAAACTGTTACAATCAACGTAAAAGAGAGCAATTTGGCAATATCTGGTAAAACATACCCTATAATCTAGCAATTCCACTTACAGGTATACATCCTCGATCAAGTGTTTTTTTAAACTGTGGATCATGATCCATTGTGAAGTCCGTTTAGTAGGTCAAAAACAGCATTTTAAAAAATGAAACAGAATACAAACAAAAAAAAAATCAGAGGATATCCCTCATAGTAAAGATTAAGAATCGTTTTGTGAAATTTTCTTTTCAACTGAGATGAATTTCAAAAGTCATGTTGAGTAAGAAAACCAAATCACAAATGATTAACTATTAAATAATTAAATTTATATGATGTTCAAAAGGTAAAACAATATTTTTAGGTATACGTTCATAGGTAACAAAAACTACTTAAAAATACAATGAAATCATTAACATAAAATTCAGGACAGTTGTGACCCCTGCAGGGAAAGGAGAGGAAGACACATTTATAAGGAGTACACCTGGACTAGAGAATTTTTTAAACATAATTTGTGTATGTTATATATCTGTATTGTTCGGTATATATAGAAGGTATAAGGATTCCTTTCTTCCTTCCTTCCTTCCTTCCTTCCTTCCTTCCTTCCTTCCTTCCTCCCTCCCTCCCTTCTTTCCCTCCCTCCCTCCCTCCCTTTTTTGAAGGTATAAGGACTTCTTGCTTTTGCTCTGCACTATTACAGAAAGGGGTAGAGATGGATAGCCACATTGAGTAGGGGAGATCTCTCTTATTCACAACCAAGGGAATTAAGCTGGGAGCAAAGAGAGAGATTGATAAACCTCCAAAAGAGGTTCAAATGAATAAATGGGTCTGAGGGAAATTTCAGAAACACAGACAAAGCAATACTATCTATGGTATATAGGTATGGATATATAAGAAAAAACATAAAAACATGGACTGAATCACCCCAAATTCATGAAAATAGATTTCAATGGCTAGGGAGAAAAGAGGACAGGACTAGGAGGAAAACAAAAAAGATAAAACTTACCGGTACTGTTCTATTTTAAATTTAAAATGTTAACACATGTTAATTCTGGGTGATGTGTACATGGGTTATTTGTTACATTAGCTCCATACTTTTCTGTATGTTTTTAATATGGAAAAAAATCCTCCTAGTGAATATCTATTTCAATTTTAGATATTCATATTTTTTTATTCTACTTCTAGGAACTTACCTACAGGAACATATGTATGTATGCACTTATATAAATGAACTTGAACTTATATAAACGCTCACTGCAACCTTGTTTGTAATAGCAAACTATTGAGAATAACCCAAAATGGCCATCAAAATGACTGCTTATATATATTGTGCTACAACTATGTCATCAAGAAAATTTTTAAACAAATTTATATGTGTTGATATGAAGAATACTCCAAATTATGTTAAATAAAAATATCGGTTGCATATTTATATTAAATACATATAAAACATGCCTATTAAATACATATTTCCATAAATGTACATAGTAAAATATAATATGCATGTAAAACATATATGTATTAAATACATATTTATATTAAAATATGTGTATGTCTATGTCCACTCAGAACATCTCTGGAAAGAACCCAAGGAATTAAAGGACGGGGTAGAAGGGCGATTTACCTTGCATTAGTTTCATCTGTATCTTTTAATTTTATTCCACATATTTATATCACCTATTTAAACAAATTTTTAACTATATATAGCATAATACATAATGCATAGATAATATAATACATAACAATGTACAACAGTCCCCCCTTATCCATGGTTTCACTTTCCCATGGTCAACCACGATCTGGAAGCAGATGAGCCTCCTGATATACGGTCAGAAGATCAATAGTAGCCTAAGTCTAGGTCACAATGCCTGCGTCATTCACCTCCCTTCGTCTCATCACATAGGCATTTCATCACATCACATTATCATAGGAAGGGTGAGTACAGTGCAATAAGATATTTTGAGAGAGAGACCACACTCATATAACTTTTATTACAGTATACTGTTATAATTGTTCTATTTTATTATTAGTTATTGTTGTTAATCTCTTACTGTGCCTAATTTATAAATTAAACTTTATCAAAATACATATGTATAAGAAAAAACACAGTATATATAGGGTTTGGTACTATCTACAATTTCAGGCATCCACTGGGGGACCTGGAACGTATCTCCTACGGACTTGGGGGGACAAGAATAGTATATAGCATAATTCTATTTTTGAAAGGCAAAACTTATATATGCCTAGAAAAAATCTTGTAGCTTATACCAACTTAACAGTAATTGTATCTAGAGGATAGAATTTAGGGGCCTTTTACTTTTTTCATGATATATTTCCCTAATGTTTAAATTTTTCACAATGGGTAAATATTACGTGTGTGACAAAAAATATTTTTTTTAAAAAACAAAATCTTTGCAATAGATAAATGTCGATCTTCTCTTTGGCTTAATGAAATGTTTACATTTTGATTCCCTATTTAAGTTTGTGCTACAGACAAGGTTTTCCTTTCCCATGTTAAAGGAAGGGTTTTTATTATTTTGTAAATTTTTTTTTAAATGACAAACACTGGTTCTTTTTCTTAGCAAGATTTTTTTCTATAGCTAGAAATTCTATCTAGAGATCATTATATCTATATATATAGATATAGATAATTATATCTAGAGATATTATATCTAGAGATATAATCTACTAGATATTCTTTTCCACTCATCATAAATTCTGCTTTAACTTTTCTTCCTAACCAGTCTTCTTGTATAATCATTTGTTCCTGAGTAATACTGAATATTAAAAGAATTTTCATTGAAAGGGACTTGGAGTTATGTTTTTCTTGTCATGGCTCAAATATTCCAAAAATGTATTGCTCTTACTTGCATTTTATTCTATTTTTTATTTATTTATTTATTTTTTTATTTTATTTTATTTTTTGCTCTGACTTGGATTTTAAAACATTTTATAGGCAAAGAACAAATATGGAGAGTTGCCAGTCCAAAGGAATATTTTGTTTTTCTATCTCAAGGAATATAAACTATAAATATGTCTAAAAGAAAACATTTCACTACAGGAAGATTGTTTTCTAAATTTGTTTTCAGGTGATAGAGTTAAAACTTACTAACCATGATGAATAACCTCTATTGCAGTTCCTAAAAGTTTCCTTAAAAATAAACCAAAAAGACATTTAGCTGTAAACAAGAGAAAAAGAGTCTCTACCCCTTAGCTAGCCCTTTGGGCCTGGAGCTACAAAATACCAATTTACACTTTATTCGACCTAGAAATATTTATCTCAGGAGAGCCGTCTGAGCAGGGGTACAACAGTAATACATACTAAAGGGCTTGGCGTTAGGAGAAAAGTCACAATGTCAGAGGGCCATTGGCAAGGAAATTTCATTTTTCTACTAACAGAAGAACTGTTTGGAAGAAGATTGTTGAAAATGGACAAAAAGAACTACAGAGAAGAAAACATGAAGAAGGTTAGAATGCAACAGTCCAGAACAATTTAAAAGGACCAGGACCAGGCAGCAAACCCCTTTGAGAACTGACTCCCATATCCTTTTTCTCTTCTCATCTTTGTTCTTCTCAAACTTGTTTTTCTCAACCATTCCAATCTTCTCCAATTTTGCCTAGTTGTAAAGAAAAAAATCAAGATCTGACCTACATCTCAATCGTGTCCACCTCTGTTGTATCTTTCTATCATGGAATCTCCTCCTTCCAAGGGAAGGCTTTATCTCAATTTCAGAGCCACCTGCCATAGCCAGGATTCTAAAGTGACTCATAGCCAGAAAATGGGTGAAAATCCTCTGACCTACTAAAAGAAAAAAAGAACTATAAGAAGGGCTAGATTCACTTACCACGAACTTGCTTTTTTATTTCTTTGGCAGAATCCAGCCATGTCTGTAAAAAGAAGAAAAGGCATTCACACACAGCTCCAAAACACACAAAGCACAGAGTACCAGAGCAGGATTACTGGACATTTTCGAATAGATTCTCTAGGTCAATCTATATTTCTGATATTCTCTGCATTAATTTCACACAGCATAGTAAATGTGAGCAGAGAAACAGGGGGCCAGACGGTTAGGACTGAATCCTAACTCCACTACTTCCTAGCTGAGTGATTTTAGGCATCTCTGTATCTGTTTTCTCATCTACTAGAGGAAATTAAAATGAGATACTAGTGGTAGGGCCTATCTCATAGACTTATTGTGAAGATTAAATGAGCTAATACATGTAAAGCTTTTAGTAAAGAAGAAATGCTAAATAAGCACTTGCTATTTTTATCATTCCGTAAAGAGTAGTAGAGATATAACCAGGATTAATTAACGTCACCCATATCTTATTTTTCCCTCCAACTCTGACCTCCAATTTCATTTAAGTTTTCTATGTCAACACAGCATCTGGTACATGGTTCATGCTCAGTTAATATTTACTGGATGAGTGATTATGTTGTTTTCCCTGACTACTCTTGCCCACGCTAATCTCTCCTTTTACTGTTCTCCAACCCCACTTAGAGTCTACACATCATTAGGGCAGGATTCTTCAATTCATGGTGGACCATGAAAAATAATGGCACTTGGAAAGAGCCTCACCATTAACATCTTTTGCAGGCTCCTTGGGAAATGTTCAAAGACAGAAATTTCTAAATTAAATTGTTTAAAATATTTTTATTGATATAAGAGACATACAGAAACATACCTAAAACATAAGTATATAGACAATAACTTATCAAAGTGAACACATGAGTTTAACATTGTCAGCACCCAGGAGCCCCTCTCCTGCTTCCTCCCAATACCTCTCCATACCCTCCTCCAAAAGGTTTAAAACTGAATTTTAGTGATATTTAGAGTAAAGTACCCCCTCCTCGCCCTCTATCAACAAAGACAAAAGGCACAAGGTTACCATTCTATCTGCCCTGCCCAAGAAATGAACTTGAATTCCACAACCTCATATTTGATTATATACTACTTTAACTGTTTTATAAAGGTAGTCATCACAACAGACAATAAACACAAGAGTGAGGATTAATTTCCTTTTCTGTCCCTTCTCCACAATTAACACAGAAGATTAAGAAATGTGTTAAAAATATACCACTTAATATAAAATTATTCCTTAGAATAAAAACTAAGCACACACTTGTTTAAGCCCTGTCAGAAAGGCAGTAACTCTCATTTCTCATTATGATTAAAGAACTTTAAGTTGTTACAGGTCCAAAGGCAAAGGAAGACTTCAAAAAGTCCAATTAATAAGTTTCGTGGAACCTCTGAGAATCGTCATTTATACCATGCAACCCAGAACTCTAAACAAAGACTACTTTTTACCGCTTTGGAATGAAACATCTCTCACCATAATGAGGCAACTCTATATTTTCCACTATTTTTTTAGAGAAATCTCCCGAGGTAACCTGAAGCTGCCAAGTTTCTTACAGGGATTTTTCAGCCATTCTATGACTCTGGAGCTAGAATTCCCACCAATTTGACGTAAGGAGGGCAAGCCCAGATTTGTGTCAATCACATGTGACTCCAAGGTATTAGTGACGTTATAGAACAAATTATTATTGCTTCAGTACCTAGACCTCCAAATCCAAATAAAAAACAATGTGTACAAGATAATAAAAATCAATGTGTACAAGAATAGGTACTTTTATGCTCAATTTAAATGATTCAATTCACAGCATTTTATTTAGCCAACAAATATTTGAGGAGTAACCCCATGTGCTAGGCACTGAAGTTTCCAAAAAGGATTTAAAAATCGTACTTGTCCTCAATGAGCTGTCGGTCTAATGGAAGAGATGAATAGTGAACAACTGATTTTTTGTTCTAAGTGTGAAAATGATAATTATAGTAATGTGTGAGAGTGCTATGATGAGGGTGTTCTAGGAGCACAGAGGAGGTGCACCAAAATGGACTGGGGAGAAGAGGCATTTAGGAAATGTTTCTCAAGAGAATGTTTGGGAGACCTAAGCCGCGTCTTCATGGACAAACAAGAGTTAGCCAGGCAAAACAGAAGAGGGAATAAATAAAAAGGCACAGGGTATAAGAGAACATGTCTCAGTTGTGACATGTAGGTGAGCATAGCTGGAACACAGAGGTGAGGAGGGGAGATACAAAACGGAAGAGAATGGTAAGAGTCAGATCGGGGGGACACAGTATTTCACAGTAAGAAACTCCGACTTTTTCAAATTCCAGGCAAGGGGGAGCCATTGAAGGATTTAAAATAAAGGAGCGACATGAATTAGAGGAAGCAGGACTATAGAAAGGGAGACCAAATGAGGGGTTGCTGTTGAGAATGGTAATTGTGGTACAGGAGAGAATAATGGTTATGGGTACAGGCTTTGAAGTCAGATAGTCTTGAGTTCTAATCCTGTCTCAACCTCTCTACGATTTACTAGCTGTGTAACCTTATATAAGATCATCTAAGTCTCAATTGTCTCATATATAAAATTGGGATAAAACTACCCTCCTCGGGGTGCCTGGGTGGCTCAGTCAGTTGGGTGTCCAACTCTTGGTTTCAGCTCAGGTCATGACCTTGGGGTCCTGGAATCAAGCCCCATGCTGAGCTCCCCACTCAGCATGGAGTCTGCTTGAGGATTCTCTCTCCTTCTCCCCTCCCTCCACACACTCTCTCTCTCTCAAATAAATAAGTAAATCTTTTTTTAGAAAACCTACTCTCTTCACAGAGTTTTTATGGATTAAATTATTTGATGTATATAAAAAGCACATAAGCCACACTCAATAAATTGTGCTGATACTGATCATCAAAAGGGCTTGATAGGATGAAGTCTATGGGACAGAAAAGAAATATGTGCATTAAAAGACATATACCAGAATGTTCCAACAGCAGTATTCTTAAAAGCCCAAACTATATACAAGCCAAACATCCATCAATAGTAGAATACATAAAGTGTGGTATAGTCAAACAATGAACTTTTTTTTTAAGAATTTATATTTTTTAATTTATTTTTGAAGATTTTATTTATTTATTTGACAGAGAGACAGACAGCGAGAGAGGGAACACAAGCAGGGGGAGTGGGAGAGGGAGAACAGGTTTCCCGCGGAGCAGGGAGCCCGATGTGGGGCTCG
The DNA here is from genome assembly GCF_964656455.1 of Halichoerus grypus. Lineage (NCBI taxonomy): Eukaryota > Metazoa > Chordata > Mammalia > Carnivora > Phocidae > Halichoerus > Halichoerus grypus. Next base: position 165,967,886 of record NC_135716.1, read on the forward strand.
ATCCCAGGACCCTGGGATCATGACCTGAGCCAAAGGCAGACGCTTAATGACTGAGCCACCCAGGCGCCCCTCAAACAATGAACTTTTATACAGAAATGAGAATGAATGATCTACTGTTACAACATGGATGAATCTCAAAAACACAATACTGAACAAAATAAAAGCAGCCAGACCTAAGAGAACATACGTATGATTTCATTTTTACAATACAGTTTAAAAACAAGCAAAGCTAACTGACGGGAATAGATGTCAGGAAGACATCTGTTACTTTTACCGGGTGGGATAGGAGTAATGATTGTTAGGGGATGGAGGGAGTGACTGGGAGGGGGCACAAAAGGGGATTCTGGAGTCCTGGTAATGTTTATTTTCTTAATCTTGGGGGTATTTACAGATGTGTTCACTTTGTAAAAATTCTTTGAAATACGCATGTATGATTTACACACTTTCCTGTATTATGTCAGACTAATAAACAGTGAGGAAGTAGAGATAGTTATATGTAAACCAATTTCTCAAGAGAATGGTTTTGAAGGAGAGGTGAAAGAGAGGGTTATAGCTAGGGGAAAAAGATAGGAATTAACTTATAAAATAACAAAATATTGAGAGGACAAAAGTTATAGAACTGTATCTTATCGGGGTCTTTTTTTTTAAGATTTTATTTATTTATTTGAGAAAGAGAGCATGAGAGAGAGAGCACACACGAGCAGCGAGCCCAATGCGGGACTTGATCCAAGGGACCCTGGGATCATGACCTGGGCCAAAGACGGGCACTTAACCAACTGAGCCACTCGGGCACCCATCTTATTAGGGTTCTTAAGATGTCCCCAAAATAGCAAGTCTGGATAATCTTCTGGTTTCTATTTGAATACCTTCAGTTGCAAGGATTCCCTTTATTTATTTTTTTTTTTAAGGATTCCCTTTTAAGGGTCTATTTTGCCGATCATTTCTTGTGAGTTAAATAAATTAACACTTTATTTATTTATTAAATTAACATTTTAAACAGAATTTAAATTGTGCTTTAAAAAGTATCACATTCCTTCTTGAGCTTAAAAAATGTTTCGAAATAATAGAGATGAATAACAGTAATAGCCTGAAACAGATCTCTATTCATTCAACTGAAGAATTACAGGTCTCACATGTACTCTCCTACTTTAAAACACCTTCTCACATGTTGTCCCTTTCACTTGGAATACTCTATCCCAATTTCTTCACCTGGAAGATTCTTGACTATCTCTTATAATTCAGATCTTATGTTACCTTCGCAGAAAACCCTTTCTTTGTGGGTGCCCATCTTACTGCTGCCCCCTCATCAGTCTGGAAGCTCCCTGAGCAAAGAGACTATGTCTTTTATAGCTCTGCCTGGCACAAGGCACATGCTGTCTACTCAATAAATGTTTGATGAATAAATGAATAAACAAATGAAAAATGCTACTGAAATAAACCAGTATAGAGATGATAAAGTTTCAACTAAGGCAATGTCACTTAAGTAAGTAAAATGACTAGGAACTTTTCATATCTTTTGTGGCAATATAACCTTAGGTCATAAAGTTTTAAGAAAAAACCCTAAGAAAGAACATGCCCTGAGTTGGCCATCAGCTACCTTTATCTGGAGGTCCTAAAACCCTGCACATACATATAAGTGATCTAGACAAATCCTTGTCTTTTTTTTTTTTTTTAAGATTTTATTTATTTATTTGACAGAGAGAGACACAGCGAGAGCAGGAACACAAGCAGGGGAAGTGGGAGAAGGAGAAGCAGGCTTCCCACTGAGCAGGGAGCCCGATGCAGGGCTCCATCCCAGGACCCTGGGATCATGACCTGAGCCAAACGTAGACGCTTAACGACTGAGCCACCCAGGCGCCCCTCCTTGTCTTTTGAGGTAAAAGGATTATCTATAAGCTCCACAACTCTGTCTTCCTTAACTTGAGGAATAACCATTGTTTATGCTTCTGTTAGTATGCTGACCTCAAATCACTGCTCCAAGATGTTTGTAGAAACTCTATAGCACAGTAATTCTAGGTCTGACTCTTTAAGTGTTAAAAAAGCCACATTTAAATCCACTAGAGATGTCAAACCAAATCTTTGGAGCAAAAGACAAGATCCCAAATACAGCCTCCTACTCTGCAAGTATGTTTATAAAATTCATCTTAGTCTTTCTGATTTGCCAGACAATAAAGATACAATCATTATCAGTACTTGCTTCAAAGCTAGTCGTGAATCAATTTAAAACAATCCATCCTTTCAGATGACTATAAGTTAAATGCCTCACACTATGGATTTAATATTCACTCAAGTGGTGTTCGCTATTTGCCTTTGCAAGGTGAAAGAAAGACCCTCCTGGCTATGACTGATTACCTATTCAGAGTTAAAAATTTGACTCCTAAGGTAAGAAAATTCATCCACACAGAAAATGAAAGAAAAGAGACAGAGGACCATATGCCATTGAACTGAATGAACTCCTCATTTAAAATTCTCAGTATTTACCAAAAGAGCTCAAGATTTTTGCTTAGGGAGGGAATTGGGGGGGAGGGGTAAGAATTAATGTGGGTGACATTTCTCCAAGGAAAAAAATCCCATTCATTCATAAACAACTAAGCAGGAATAAAACGTAGGAAACAACTATTTAACTCATATAACTTTGATTCATAGTGGTAATAAATGTCTTCATGGGGCTACAGAAGTTTGCTTCTAACTGCCTTTCCTCTTCTCTAGCCAGACTTAGTCTGGCAATAGGCCTGTTAATTATGTAGTCAGTAGGGAAAGAGAGTAAAGCAAGCCATTCCATGTGAGGAAGAAGTCAATTCAATGAACTTTCCTCCCTGCTAAAGGTACCCAATTGTCTACAAACAATCCAGAAGTTCTTAAGGAGAGAACCTACATATACAAAGGACAAATCTTTACACACAAAAAAAGATGACAGACAATAGACTGGGACTGGAAAGAGGATAGTCATTTCTGTTTGTATTATGGTTCACATTTTTTCCCCACAATTTGAGAAATGTTAAAATAGAAAACCATAAGCCCAAAATGGCATCACTTAGGTTAAGCAAGTCAGTAAACCAAGACTTAATATCTAACCTAACCACAGTTTCAACCACCAAGAAATGTAACCTTTAACTAGTCAACATGGAAATTTCCTGGTCAGCACTAAGATATTTACTAATAGACCCTTTCTGTTCCCCTTGGAGGGTGACCTTGCCTAAAACAGTGGATTCTTTGCTAATAATTTCCTCTTTTCCATTCCTTCTTTACCTTAAAAAACCTTTGCTTTCCTGTAAACCTTCAGAGCTCCCCTCTACTTGCTAGGTGGAACGCTGCCCAATTCATGAAATGATTACTAAGGGCAGTTAGATCTTTAAAATTTACTCGGTTGAATTTTTGTAATTTAACAGGAACTAATTCTGTAGGTAGGAAACAAAAACCAAGAAACAAAAACAAAACGTAAAATTCAAGGAAAGAGGAATAAAAAGCTGAAGAAGAAAATCATTTAGGAAGGAGTAGGAGGCAAGGAATTTCAGGAGGGAATGGACTGGGAGGAAGCCACTCTGCCTTTATATGCTTCAGTTTTCTCATCTCTAAAATGAGCGGACTGAACCCCAGGAGATTTTGTAACTCTAGTACCCTTTGTGTTTTCAGAATGACAGAAAATTTGGATAAATGACTAACAAACTAACAAACATTAGTGGCTTTACACATTTAAGCATTTCCTGAATCTCTGTATACTTCTAAAGAGAGTATCTGGAAATCTGGCTTACTGCCAGTAGATATACATAGGTAATGGTGACTAAAACAAAATCGAACAGCATGATGGGCGGAGCAACTCCACTGTGTCCAAGGGCAGCTCAGCAGCTGCAGCAGCCACTGGAGGAGGGGCCTTCCACAGGTCCCCCCTCCACCCTCCACCCTCCACGCCCGGGATAAAATTTAGCAACAAGAAGGAAGCAGTTCACGTGGTGTCAGTGGACTGAGACTAAACCAAGACCGGGGCCCTACAGCCCTATCCCCATCAGCCCGATAATCCCCAGCATCGCCTACCTCCCTCTGGGTTCCTGGGCCAGCAAGATGCTGGAACAAGATGCAGAGTCTGCCGCTGGGACACCGATCCTAGTCCCACTGGCAAGGAACCAGTAACCAAGGGAGCAGCGCCCCACCAGGGCTCACCGCAGAAGCCCAGCCAGTTGGTTCCAGGGCCTGCCACTTCTGCGGGGGCGCCTTCCCTGGACCACCAGCAGCCCCGGCCCAGCGCCCACACTGCTGCTGTTCCTGTGACAAGGTCTTCTCTTATGGGCCCAAGCTGGCCATGTACCCAGCTGGCACATGGCGGCCTCCCCCCCAATCCATGCCCCAATCACCCCAAGGCCTTCTGCTATCCCTCCAAGCTTGCAGCCCATGGCCACATGCACTGTGCCACCAATGCCCACCCCTCTCCTTGCCCACACTGCCACAAGGCTTTTTCATTCCCCTCCAGACTGGCTGCACAAAGCCTGTGTCACAACCCCCCACGGTGCCAGGCAACCAGGCCACAGCCCACCATCGCTGCTCCAAGCTGAACCTAGGCCTTTGGCCAAAGACCCGTCCTGCTCCTTCATCAACGCAGCTAGGATCAGGCTGACAGCCCAGGGCAGCATGAGTGAGCCCTCCCCTTAGCTCATGGTCCCCTCTGCCACCAGCCTGGGTCAGTAAAGAGGTGGCATTTCTAAGCTGGGCTGGCAAGGAGATTGGCTGCATGCTGGGCTCGAACTTACAAGGCTGAGGAACTCTTTCCTCACCTGTTTTGGGAAGGGGAAGAGATCATCCACAGAGAGTTAGCACTGGGCTCCAAACCATGGACTTGGAACTGTGGTTCCAAAGCAAGTCCTGGCTCTGGTTTTCCTCTCCTATTCATATGGCAAAAGTAAAAAGTCTGCTGCCACTGTGGTTTGGTAAGGAGTGTGGGGAAACAGGGTCTCTCCTTATTGTTTTAAGTTAAATTCGTACCTCCATTTTGGGAAGGACGGAAGGAAGGAAGGAAGGGAGGAAGACAATAAGATTTTACTAGCTTAATTCTACAAAGGGGAGGTCACACAAAAGATCATGAATCAGAATGGCTTTGGCCTTCTCAAGAGCAGCACTGGAAGCTAGAAGACAATGGAGTAATGCCACCAAAATTATGATGGCAAATAACTTCAAGTGTAAAATTCTATACCCAACCAAACTAACAACCAAACGTGAGGGTAGAATAAAGACATTTTTCAGACATATAACGTCTCAAAAAGATTATGTCTCGCATGCCATTTCTTAGAAGAAGCACTCTATCAAAACACAAGGAAAAGCTAGGACAAAGGAAACAGGAGAAACATCACAGAAGTGAGGCAAATCAAATCCCCAGGATGATGGTGATGGGAAATACCAGGGACAGCTATGCATGAGCAGAGAGAGCAATTCATCCATACTAAAGAAGTATGACTCAAGAGAGAGCATACTGAAGGACTGTCATCACCAAGATGGCTTCTGCTATTGTATTGGCCTTTTAACCTGACAATGCTAAGGTAAGTCTTCCCCAAATTCATTTTTGTACAAGATTTGCTTGGCAAGTACCTGCTTTCCCTTCTATGCCCTACTTCCCAGATCAGCCCAAAGACCCTCATTTTAACCCAAAGAAAAACTCTGCTTTGACATATTTCTCAGAGCTGGAGGTTGGTCACACTGAATTTAAAAGCAGAAAATATAGAACAGTTCATCACCTCTAACCATGTTCCTCTTGGATATCCTGTAAGAACCTGGAGCCTACTATAGACCTGACAAATGCCCTGAATATGATAAGCCCTATGTTTCCCAGGATTCACTTGCCCACTGATTTCCCCAAAAGGGGCTCTTATAAACTATCAGGGAAGTTGAAACTAGATTATGATTCTGAAACAATAGCTTTTCTCTTCTAGAAATATTTTATCTAAGAGGGATAATAATGCCCTTTTTTACACAGCCGGGTTTATACTTTGCTCTTCAGCTTTTATATTAGCCACTTTTAATATCACTTTACATATAAATATTTAAATGAATATAAATAAAGCAATTTAATACGTGATTTTGAAAAGTATTATAAAGGAAATAAAACCTACCGACAGGACAAGTATGGATGGCACCACCAATGGTGAAAAGTTATCAATGCAAATGAAAGTTTTTGTAGCAATGTGGGCCCTAGAAGCTCAACTGCAAGTGGAAAAGAATTTCCTCTGCTGAATGTCTAGATGAATGAGCTAGCTTCTCAAAATTTAACTATGTGTGGTTCACAGATATTATTTCCAGTTATATTAAGTAAGTATTCAGTGACTTTACTGACATGCCAAATTCAAACATTCTCAGTTATTCTCAAATCAACCTTGGATTTTTCTTTTCCTTTTCCTTTTTTTTTTTTTGCACCCAGAGTGTAAAAACATTGAACTTTATCTCACTGAGCTTGTACAACATAAAATACTTTTCAGAGTATTTTCCTTGATTCATTGAATAATTTTCTAGCTCACAGCTGCTCAATGTTTTTCACTGTAGTTTTGGAGGTATTGTTTTGTTTTTTAATTACCTTCAGTCTTCCCTTATTAATGGAACTTAGAGGCTTCAGTACAAGTTGGTTTGAGCCTTTAAGGACAAAGATTAAGTCCTTAAAGAACAATATTAACCTAGTGCTGGTAGACATAGTTCTTCTGCTTGAACCAACAGTCACTCACATAGAAGGACAAACTACTATTGCAAACTACTATGTAACTACTAGTATATTCTACAAATAGATTTTATTTAGGCAAAGGGCAATTTCATGTCTTCAAGTTTGCATTATCTAACCCAAATAATCCAATCTATAGAGTCTGCAGTTGTTAAAGGCTGCTGCCCCTAACTTTTCTTAATAAATATAAATTACCTTGGAGAAAGAACCAACAAAACTGACTTTAAATACATTGTATACAAAACTCTCTCCATGACCTGACCCCTGTGTAGCTCTCCAGATTCATCTCTTACTCTGTTCCTCACTTCCTATGTTTAGCCAGGCTCCTAGTTCCTCCAATGCCACTCTCTCAATCCTAGGCCTTTATACAAGCCATTCTCTCTCCACTTCACTTGCCCATTTAATCCGTCAGTTCTCGGCTCAGGCATCACTTCCCCAGAGAAGACTTCCCTGGCCATACCCTGTCATGACATCTTAGATTTCCTTTCATATAACACTCACCACGCTAAACTATAAGTTCCAGAGGGCAGGGACCATGTCTATCTTATCCACAGCCCTATCCATATCATCTAGGATAGCACCTGCAAAGACTTGTTAAACTGGACTAAAGTTTTATCACTAGATTTTAAGCTAAATACTTGTAATTTTCAGTAAATTGGCCTAGGAAATAATTCAAGTTTTCTGAAGTAAATACCTGACTTTTAACCTTTCCTTCCTCCTCCATGTTCTCACACTTACATTTGCTTCTTTCAAAAGTCAACTACTGACTTCCTTTTGGGCTAGAAGAAAATGTCAGATTCATTTAGGGCTGTTTCAAAAATATTGGGACCTTGGGCGCCTGGGTGGCTCAGTCGTTAAGCGTCTGCCTTCGGCTCAGGTCATGATCCCAGGGTCCTGGGATCGAGTCCCACATCGGGCTCCCTGCTCGGCGGGAAGCCTGCTTCTCCCTCTCCCACTCCCCCTGCTTGTGTTCCTGCTCTCGCTGTCTCTCTCTCTGTCAAATAAATAAATAAAATCTTTAAAAAAAAAAAAAAAAAAAAAAATATTGGGACCTTATTCTCTTTTATAACATTACTCTCAAATTATAACTATATATAATTATTGTATAATTATAATATTGATAGATCATCCATTCAACACATATTTACTATGAACCTATTAGATACAATACTAATTGCATAATATATGAAGTTATTGGTATCTACTTGCTAATCAGGACATCATAGCTCTGTATTCCCCTGTCCTTTAAAAAGACAGTACAGTGGATACTTTCTCTCAATGATGAAAGAACACAACAGCAATGGTCTTTTCTTTAAAATGTTCTAGAGGGAAAATCTGAGAAACAAGAATAGGCAAGAATAACTCTTAAGTACACTGTATCTTGGAGAGGCAGGCATAAATACACTCTTAACGACAATAAAAGAATTTAAACAAGTATTTTGACAATCAGTCTCCTCACCTTTGAGGTTGCATTATCCCAAACGGCTAGACCAAAGTAGTCCTCTTCCAAAAGATTGAGGTGCTCACACACTCGTTTAAGCAAATCTTGTCCCTTAGCATGTTTCTGCAAAGACATACATATTTTGAGGTTTCCTCTTATTCCTGTATTTATCACCAAATAAAATAAAATGTCATTCCCAATTTCCTCTTTTATCGGTGGTTACCACCACTTTATGATGGTTTATACAGCGTAAGTAGAGCAATGTGGGTTATAGAAATCCTGTTTCTTAACTTGTCAGTTGTCAGCTTAAATATGCAACACACTTATAGTGGCTTGGAAATAGTGCTAGAATTTAAAGCAAAATTTTACCTTCCCTTCATCAACCATTCCCTACTTCCATCTTAAACATCACATTCTTTATTTTTGGTGTAGTATTTCCTGAAGCTTGCTATGGGCTGCTGTCATCATGACCACCTAGATTCACTGAATCTAATGTCAACATTGACAGTTAATAGTGACTATGGAAACCATTAGACTTGCTACTGTTCTCAGACCAAATGTCCCAAGAGAATGAGCTATGTCTCAACTCCCTCCTGAAAAATGCACAAAGTCTAGATACCCAACAGACATTACCTGTTGCAGTGGCTTTTTCAGTGGTGCTACGAATTGTCTTCTTAGTAAAGAAACACTTCTTAGAAAATCAAACCACTGCCAAATTTGGGTACTAATATTCCTACTTAGCCTAACTTAGAGGATAAGATGTATAGTCAAAAAGTCCTGGCTCCTCTATTTACAAGCAAAACAACCTGGGTCAATTCAATTAATAATTCTGAACATTAGCTTTCTTACATGTAAAATGATAAGAATATTTATATCTATCTTACCTAGCTACTGGAATTGTTGAAAAAAATCAAACATGCTAATGACCTCTGAGAAATATATTTTTTAAATATGTCAAAAAAATTAGAAATCATTTTGACACACACACATGTCCTCTCAATGAACAGTTATTTTTAATGACTGTTAGTAATTCACATAGATGTTAATTCATTTTCAGACTTAACCCATCTATAGTAATCATTTTCTTCATTTTTCCCTCTTATGTTTTCACTCCAAATGACAGAAATGATTTGGGAATTCTTCACGTACAGGTCCCTACTCCCTTATTTATAATTCCAAAATCCAGAAGCTCTAAAAAGTAAAATTTTAGGCTTTTTGGTGGGGGGGGGGATTCCAAAGTTCATTTGAAGGCAAATCCTGACCTGAACTGTTATGAGGCTATTTATGGTCTTCATGTACCTACCTTAGAATGAATCTTGGTACTGCCACACACCCTCCTGGGTGTGTTATGAAATATGCAGCATAAGTACTTACTCCTTTCTAAAACCCAAAATATTCTGAATTCTGAAACATATCTGCCCCCAAATATTTCAGGTATAGAGAACCCAGATCTGGACCTTGGTCTGAATGGGAAGAATGTGCGGAATAGCTTTTCACATCTCTCAGCTAGCTAGTGGTGAGAAGCAGAAAGAGCAGACCATAGGTCTCTGGTAGTTTACCAGGTACAGCAGCTATTTTCAAAGTGCAATAGTGTATTTTTCTTGATTTATTCTTTGAAACTTGGAGAGGGAATGTCTATTAATAGATATAAGGTGATATTTTAGATTATTAGTGCTTTGATATATTTGCATTTGCATATAGGTAATTCAATTCATAATTACATACCTAAAATACAAGTATATGTGAATTATATGTCTTATCAATAAAGGCTATTATTAGTAATAATCACAATTGCTTTATATCAAGCATATCATAATTGATAATTACTGCTCTAGTTAAAAAAAATGGTTAGTAGACTTTTAAGGATTTTAACTTGTCTTGAAGGAGCAAAAGAATAACCAAGTAACTGACATTTTTTATTCAATCCTGACTCACAGAGTATTTTAAAAAATGGCATTACTTGATTTAAATTGTTTATATCCTATTTCATAGGGCTAAAGAAATGCATTGAATAAATCGAGGCTTATTAAGGTTTAGATCTGGGACAGCAGAAATGACCACACTGTAACTTTTTTACAAATATAATTATGGGAATAGCTAGACCTAATATCAGAAACTGAGGCTACCTGGAAAATCTAGTCATGGCAGGTCACTCTATAAATAACAACCAATTGTTTTTAAACAAAATTGTTTTGGATTATAAAAGTAACACATGCTCAATTCACAAGTTTTGGCAGATACAGAAAAAACTGGAGAAGAAAATAAGACTCAGTCATAATCCTTCCAGGCCTCCACTTCCAGAAAATCCCTATTAACATTTCAGCTCACAGAAACAGTCACTGGCACTACTTACTCAACCCTACATGAAACAATCCGTAAGAGTTCTGACTATGGAAATTAAAATGCACTCACCTCCACAACACATTCATAAACTGTGTCATCCAACAAAGAAACCTTGCAATGCATGTTTCTGTGTCTTCTGATTGACTTCTGGGAAGCTTTTAATTCTCTTTCTGCTTTTGAGTCAGGACTTTCTTCTTTTACTTCTATTTTAGAGCAGTCTTCAAGGCCTCCTCCTTCCTTAGTTTCAAAGTCTGGATCCTCTCTGTGTTCTTCCTGAGCAGGCTGCATATCCATGACATCAAGTCAGTAATAAAGACATTTCACAAAATATGCTGTATACATTTTAATAACTATAATAATGCTACCAATAAAGGCAGTGAAGAAGAAAAACAAAACAAATATAAGTGATATTAAGATTAAATAAATTATTAATAAAAGATATTATGATCTCCTAAAAGATCTATACACTCACTATGCTATCCTTAAAACTTCTCAGGTAGAATCCTATCTTTCAAATCAATAAATGAAGGTTTTAGGTAAACTACAGGACACCAATCTGTTGCTCTCAGCATTATGTATTTTTCCTGACTATGCCATTATATATTATTTTTTTCAAGATTTTATTTATTTATTTGTCAGAGAGAGAGAGAGCACAAGCAGGGGGAGCAGCAGAGGCAGAGGGAGAAGCAGGCTCCCTGCTGAGCAGGGAGCCCAATGCGGGACTTGATCCCGGGACCCTGGGATCATGACCTGAGCCGAAGGCAGACACCTAACCAACTGAGCCACCCAGGCATCCCACCATTATACATTATTAAAGTTTATCAAAACCTTACCATCTCTGCCCCATGCTCCTCAATTTTAGCAAGGTAGCTTTATGAATTGCAAAATGAGATGTGATTTATCACATATTCTAAATCTTATGAATGGCTAAGAGGGAGTCTTGGGACCTATTTTAGAGCATAAAGCAACATATAAACTAGGCTAACAACTGTAACTACAAGTTAACTCCTTTCTATCATTTATCTATCATGCTCAATGCAAAGAAGATTCAAAGAAGCAAGAGACATTGAAATCTGAGTTTCCTAGGGTTATCATGAAGTCATCCCAAAGTTATACAGGTAAGTGAAACAACATTTTGGCACATACTTTCTTACTTCCAACATAATAAAACTGCTGAAAGATTCTTAACTAAACTTCACTAATTCTTTTCTTTCAGAATATATGGTTGACATAAAGGGAAAAGGACCTAATTATTTAGCTCCTGAATTAGATATTGGAGGTGGTCTAAAAGGCTCCTTCCCATCCTTTATGACCCTTTTATGTGACCTCTTCAGAGAGGCCTTCAATTGGCTATCCTATCTATCCTATCCCCATTCTGCTATTCATGTCAGTACCCCATTTACTGCCTTCGTAACATTTGTTATAATAAATATTTTGTATTTACTACTATAAAGTCATCAAGAGTAGGGATGTTTGTTTTATAACAACAATACTATATAACAATTAAAATGGATCAGTTACTATTCTAAAAGCATTACTTATATGAACTCACTTTATCCTCATAATAACCCTGTGGGGAGGGGACTATTGTTATTCCCACTTGAGAGATAAGAAACAGAGGCCAGAGTTATAGCAACGTTTTTCTAGATATATCTCCTGAGGCAAAGGAAACAAAAGCAAAAATAAACTATTGGGACTACATCAAAATAAAAACCTTCTGCACAGCAAAGGAAACAATCAACAAAACTAAAAGATGTGGAAAGAGCCAAGATGTCCATCGACAGATGAGTGGATAAAGAAGATGTGGTATATATATACAATGGAATATTATGCAGCCATCAAAAGGAATGAGATCTTGCCATTTGCAACGACATGGATGGAACTGGAGGGTGTTATGCTGAGTGAAATAAGTCAATCAGAGAAAGACATGTATCATATGACCTCACTGATATGAGGAATTCTTAATCTCAGGAAACAAACTGAGGGTTGCTGGAGTGGGGGGTGGGGTGGGAGGGATGGGGGGCTGGGTGATAGACATGGGGAGGGTATGTGCTATGGTGAGCGCTGTGAATTGTGCACGACTGTTGAATCACAGATCTGTACCTCTGAAACAAATAATGCAATATATGTTAAGAAAGAAAAAAAGAAGAAGAAGAATGTAGCAGGAGGGGAAGAATGAAGGGGGGGAAATCGGAGGGGGAGATGAACCATGAGAGACGATGGACTCTGAAAAACAAACTGAGGGTTCTAGAGGGGAGGGTGTGGGAGGATGGGTTAGCCTGGTGATGGGTATTAAAGGGGGCACGTTCTGCATGGAGCACTGGGTGTTATGCACAAACAATGAATCATGGAACACTACATCAAAAACTAATGATGTAATGTATGGTGATTAACATAACAATAAAATTTTTTTTGAACTAAAAGATAAACTACTGAATGGGAGAAGATATTTGCAAATGACATATCCGATAAAAGGTTAGCATCAAAAATATATTTAAGGGGCACGTGGGTGGCTCAGTCAGTTAAGAGTCTGCCTTCTGCTCAAGTAATGATCCTGGGATCCTGGGACTGAGTCCCGCATCAGGCTCCCTGCTCAGTGGGGAGTCTGCTTCTCCCTCTCCCTCTGCCTGCTGCTCTGCCTACTTGTGCTCTCTCTCTCTCTCTGTCAAATAAATAAAATCTTTAAAATATATATATGTATTTAAAAAACTTACATAAAACCAAAACCCACAAATAATCCAATTTAAAAATGGGCAGAAGACATGAACAGACATTTCTCCAAAGAAGACATCCAGATGGCCAACAGACACATGAAAAGATGCTCAACATCACTCATCAGGGAATTGTAAATCAAAACCACAATGAGATATCACCTCGCACCTATCAGAATGGCTAAAATCAAAAACACGGGGTGCCTGGCTGGCTCAGTCGGTGGAGCACTCAACTCTTAATCTTGGGGTTGTGAGTTCAAGCCCCACACTGGGTGTAGAGATTACTTACAAATAAAATCTTTAAAATAAAAAACACAAGAAACAACAAGTGTTGACAAGGACGTGGAGAAAAAGGAACCCTTGTGCAGTGATGGTGGGAATGCAAACTGGTGTAGCCATTGTGGAAAACAAGAGGGAGTTTCCTCAAAAAGTTAAAAATAGAACTATACTATAATCCAGTAATTGCACTACTGGGTATTTACCCAAAGAATATGAACCCCTATGTTTAATGCAGCATTATCTACAACAGCCAAATTATGGAAGCAGCCCAAGTGTCCATCGATAGATGAATGGATACAGAAGATGTGGTATATATCTACAACGGAATAGTATTCAGCCATAAAAAAGAATGAAATTTGCAACAACATGGATGGATCTAGAGAATACAATGTTAAGTAAAGTAAATCAGTCAGAGAAAAACAAATACCATATGATTTCACTCATATGTGGAATTTAAGAAACAAAACAAACAAAGGGAAAAGAAAAAGAGAGACAAGCCAAAAAAACAGACTCTTAACTATAGAGAACAAACAGATGGTTGGTGGGGGTGGGGAATGGTGGAACTAGGAGATGGGGGATTAAGAGCACACTTATCGTGATGAGCACTAACATATGGAATTGCTGAATCATTATATTATACACCTCAAACTAATATAACACTGCATGTTAACTACACTGGAATTAAAATAAAATTTTAAAAAAAGAAATTAAGTTTATGATATGAAAAAAATAAAAATAATCCAATTGCAAAAAAAAAGAATAGGTAAAAGGGATCAAGAACACTTATCATGATGAGCACTAAGTAATGTATAGAACTGTCAATTTACTATATTGTACATTTGAAACTGATATAACACTATATACTGGAATTAAAATTTAAAAAAAAGAAAGAAACTGAAGCCCGAGAAGTTAAAGTAACTCATCCAGCATCATTCAATTAATAAGTTACATACCAGTCTGGCTCCAGAATTCATGATCTTAAACCTCTTTGTCATATTGTACCAATGATATCCAGCCCAGGGCCTGGCACGCATAGTAGGTTTTCAATAAATACTTGTTGAATGAATAAGTAAACATTAAAAACTGATGTATGGCTTCCGAAAAATCCAAGGTACATACATAAAGAATGGTACAGTCCTATGATACAAACTTACTTTTTAAAAAGCCTGGATCGAGGGACGCCTGGGTGGCTCAGTCGGTTAAGCGTCTACCTCCAGCTCAGGTCATGATCCCAGGGTCCTGGGATTGAGTCCCGCACTGGGCTCCTTACTCAGCGGGGAGCCTGCTTCTCCCTCTACCTGCCACTCCCCCTGCTTGTGTGCTCACTCACACAAGCTCTCTCTCTCTCTGACAAATGAATAAAATCTTTAAAAAAATCAAATCAAATAAAATACAAACCTCGATAGAAAAGGACCACTCGAGTGAAACTATCACACATATAGAAAAATGGTCAAATAAACCTTTACCTACAAGGTTCTGATCCACAAGGTTTTGATTATAATTACTAGCTTCTAAAAAGCCCAAAATAGTTTTCTCCTTTAAACAATAGCTCCTTGAAATTTATTAACAGTACTAATTTATTTTCTTTTTCTTTATATATAAACACCTGTATACAATTTATCGCAATTCTGATTTGATAAAGTTTCAATGAATGAGACTTTAGTTAAATCTAAAATTAACTTCGTCCATCATCTGTTTCAACTTCATACAAATGCTATGATCTTTAGATGAAACAGACTAGCCCTGATTCAAATGCTAACTAAAACAAAATATGGGTTTTTCCCTACATAAAGCAGAGGAGAAAAAAGGCAGTTAAAAACTTCCTCAAAGTAAAGCCTTCCTGAAAGGTAATATAATTTAACTCTTTTGGTATTTCTAAAATAAAATTAATGATATTAAGATACATAGGGTTTCTTTGCCTTTACTGTTCATGTTGATTAACTGAGTAATAATAACTAACATTTAATGACTGGCAGGCAATGTCTTAAGAACTTTGCATGTTTATCTTGTTTAATCCTCTAATAGCCAAAGGAGGTGAATTTTATCCTTACTGCACAGAGGAGGAAACTGATAAAGCAAAAGTGTCACTCAGCTTTGATTTTCTAGACTGATTTCATAACCTGCATGTTTATTTATTTATTTTTAAAGATTTTATTTATTTATTTAACAGAGAGAAAGAGCACAATTAGGCAGAGCAGCAGGCAGAGGGAGAGGGAGAAGCAGGCTCCCCGGTAAGCAGAGAACCCAATGGGGGGCTCGATCCCAGGACTCTGGGATCATGACCTAAGCCAAAGGCAGACGCTAACTGACTGAGCCACCCAGGTGCCCCATAGAGCCTGCATGCTAAACTATTACACTATACAGTAAATCTTCTTTTCAACTTTGTTTCACAAACAGCAAGTATGTAATTACAACTTTATCTTAAATTTTACTGTTACCACTTTTAATATACAAGTAATATTTCTAGAAATACATGTAATATTTTTAGAAAAATCTAATAAAACCGTGTAGCCCAAACCTGAGACCTATAACAAAAACATATAGGATTTATACTTTTAACAATGCAAATAATGCGGGGAGCCTAGGTGGCTCAGTCGTTGAGCGTCTGCCTTCGGCTCAGGTCATGATCCCGGGGTCCTGGGATCGAGCCCCTCATTGGGCTCCCTGCTCAGTGGGAAGCCTGCTTCTACCTCTCCCACTCCCCCTGCTTGTGTTCCCTCTCTCGCTGTGTCTCTCTCTGTCAAATAAATAAATAAAATCTTTAAAAAAAAAAAAAAAGCAAATAATGCTCACATGCTTCAGAAATAAAAACACCTTTAAAATAGTTTTTAATTTGTAGGTATTAAGGCTAAAAGCAAATGGGATTCCTAGAAAATAGTTTCAGTTATATATGTTTTTTTGGACAATAAATAAATTCACAACTCATGTTTAGTACATACTATATATGTACTGTTAAATTTTAATGTGCATCAAATTACCCAGAAATCTTTATTAAAATACAGATTCTGATTCAGCAAGTCTGGAGTAGAGCCTGAGATTCTGCATTTCCGACAAGCTCCCAGAGGTTGCCAATGCTGCTAACCCAATGACCACTCTTTGAATAGCAAGGCATAACTGACAGTTAAGGCCCCAGACTACTGTATATTACAAAGGTTATATAAAGAGTTAGCCTTCCTTATCTATAACTTACACTCTGGTAATATGATCTGGTTGGAGAAAACAATAAAAATAAGGCAGGGATGGCTCAAACCTAGCACATACCTCTGGATGGCTTGAATCTAGTACATGGCTTTTTTGAGGATTTTCATAAAAGGACCACGTTTGCAGATAAACTGTCCCATTCCTAATAATTCCAACAAAATGAACTTTAAACCATGTAACTTCCCCCCCGCCATTAAAAATCTTAGACTTTTTCTATTATCACAGCTAACTAATACATAGCCTGAATAAACTCATTTGATAAATACTTTTCTTTCATTTTGTTTTCTTTGATTTATAAAATGTAAATATAAATGTATAGAGTGTATCTTTTAAAAAGTCAAGTTTCCATTGACTACATCAATTTCTTTACAACAGAAATTCCAAAGCTTCATGTTACTTATTCCTATCAATGCCTAAGTCAACTGGTTAGTAAGAAATAACACCAAATGTTATTAAGTGAAAAATAAACTGTATAACTTGTCTTCATTACACACCTCCCACACATTCGCACATCCTTACCTGTGTTTCTGCACTGCTTAATGAATGAAGATCCAAGGATGGGTCTGTTTTGAGTTCAGGTTCAGGAGCTGCAATTGGGGCTTTTAAAATGATCTCTTCATCAAGACTGGGTCCAAATTCTATCTCTTTCTGACCTCCTTCACATTTCTCTTTAGCTGACTCTACGTCTTTGCCTTCTTCCTCAGAAACCTGAGACTTTGGCCTTTTGAGAAATGAGGAGAACAGCCGTGACAGGCCCCTATTTTCTGATGTCCGCTCCTTGTTTCTGGTTAAGTCTTCATGTGTAGGAGTATCTCCATTAGATGTTTTCAGCTTCTGCTCACACTGATTATCACCCTCAGCTGCCTCTTGAGAAGCCTCTTCCAGCTGAGTTTCTTGTTGGCCTGAATTTGTGGCTCCCTCACCTTCTTCCTTCTGTTGTTGGTGCTGTGAATTTTCAGCTTCAGCCACTAAACTCTTCTCTGTTGTCATGATGTTGCTATTAAAAAGACAGAAAAGGGGAGCTCTTATAATCAAAACCAATTACTGTAGGCAAGACCCTAAATCATGTCAAGTGTGCCAAAATTAATATTTGGGTATTTAATCACCAACAGATAGTACTCCAGTCCATTAAGCATGAGACTCTCCATTAAAATACAAAAATATCTCACCTATACATCCTGAATAAATTATTAATGCTTTGACTTGCTAAATATATGCACATGGAGAAATTACCTTACCCCTGAGGCCAACTTAGTGAAATGCATATTTCAAATTCAATGCACTGAACTGTATATAGCAAATACCATTTTATCCTTCCTAAAAAAGATATTATTTGTATACTATGCTTTGAGGGTATCAATCTAATAAAGGTGCAAAGTTTGCAGGAATTATCCTTTGCCAATGTCTCTATACCGCGAGAAATGATGAGATTAAAAGGTCTCCAACTCTTTATTGTTCTTTTTCTTTATATTTCTTAGAATGCATAGACTTCTCTATTAAGAACAGCAAATGCAGAATTCTGATCACTTATCAGACAACAGTGACAAGTATATGATTAAAATAATCACCAAAAAATCCTTAAATTTTCATGTTATAATACTAAATTACAGTCTTTTGCAGAAGTATCTTCCTTTAAGTTCCTTAAGACCTTTTTTCCTTCTGAAAAATATGATTTTCAATGCTCGGCATTTTTAAGTGTAGACAGTGAAGTTATTACAATAGTGAAAAATAGAAAAATAAAGAAACAAAATACAGAAGACAGATTTAGGGGTGCCTGGGTGGCTCATTAGGTTAAGCATCTGCCTTTGGCTCAGGACCCTGATCCCAGAATCCTGGGATCAAGCCCCGCATTGGGCTCCCTGCTCAGCAGGGAGTCTGCTTCTCTCTCTCCTCCCAGCTTGTTCTCTCTCTTGCTATCTCTGTCTCTCTCTCTCTCAGATAAATAAAATCTTAAAAAGAAAATAAAGTTTAGAGAAGACAGATTTAGAAAGCAAATGCTGAGAGCAAAAGTGAGAAGGCAGGCTATAGAGCTCACATATTTCAAAATTGTTGGGTTTCTAGTCTCTTGATCTCAAAATCCCAGTATTATTAGTCAGGTCTCACAATCATAGCCAAAGAAAATTGAAACATCTAGTTTACTAAAGAATAACCAGGGGCGCCTGGGTGGCTCAGTTGGTTAAGCATCAGATCATGATCTCAGAGTCCTAGGATGGAGCCCCGAGTTGGGCTCTGTGCTCAGCATGGAGTCTTCTTGTCCCTCTCCCTCTGCTCCTGCCCCTGCTCATGCTCTCTCTCTCTCTCTAAAGTAAATAAATAAAATCTTAAAAAAAAAAAAAATAACCAACACACAAGAAACTTTTGTCACACCAGAAAATAAAGTTGACTATTGATGATCTCACACTTTGATTCACCGCTATACTTAAAAGCACTCCACTCAAAAAGTAGCATTTACATTCTCTTCACATCTGCTTCACACTATTTAGATGAAGTAATTTTATTTGAATGTTCACAATCCAAATTAATGAACTATATATATTTAGCTCATTCCCTTCTCAGGCTCTTTGCACTTGCTGTTCTCTCTACCTATGATGTATTTCTCCTGGCAACTATTTTAAGCAATAAAAATATTAAAATATTTTAAGCTTTAATAAAAAATTCACCAAAGCACATTTTCTATTCTCATTTAGTAAGTCATAAAAATTACTCTGTGCTAATAAAATATGCAATTCAGTCTTTATAAACACTACTTAAAACATTACTGACAAATCTACATTCTAATTTGTTACCCTTGAGTGAGGTACACTTGTACTTAAATAAAAGAAATAAAATTGTCGTCAGTTCCTCCTCACATTAGGAGTAGCCAACTGACTTTTCCAAAAGTCTTTTTCTTTAATCTCTAAGTAATCAAACAACCAGAAAGAAAACCTAGATATCAAACTACTATTTATTCTAGAAGAGTAATAATTTGATTTGAGAGCATCAGTTTACTTCATACTTCCTTTGCAAAAATAAAGAGAGGACAAGATGAGAACTAAGCATGATTTTCCATGGGTTTCAGATATGACTTTATCATTCACCTATGGAAAATGTACCAAAACCACTTCTGTATTAAAATCTTCCCATACAGGGTGCCTGGGTGGCTCAGTCGTTAAGCGTCTGCCTTCAGCTCAGGTCATGATCCCAGGGTCCTGGGATCGAGCCCCACATCGGGCTCCCTGCGCTGCGGAAAGCCTGCTTCTCCCTCTCCCACTCCCCCTGCTTGTGTTCCTGCTCTCGCTGTCTCTCTCTCTGTCAAATAAATAAAATCTAAGAAAAAAAAAAAAAATTCCCATACAGCAGACTTTGCAGCAAGGTCTCTCATAAAAACCTATTTTTAAAAATTACAAATCTTTTGTGAAAATTTTAGCAGATATGAAAACCACTTAAGCTCCACTTCTAACAGTCTTTTACTTGCATCTTTCTGTAAATGAAGAGTATTTACTTACTCCTGTGTTTTATAATTTTTTCATAGAATTTTAAAAATAGAAAAGATTGTCTAAGGATATTCCTGTAACTGCTTTCACATGAAAGGGAGTCTCTAAGAAAGTAGCTGAATGAGTAAAAGTACTCAATTGTTTTAAACACACACACACACACAGATGGTAACCATCCATACGCTATATATGTACTTGTTAAATTTTAATGTGCATCGAATCACCTAGCAATCCTGATTCTGATTCAGCAAGTCTGGAATGGAGCCTGAGATTCTGCATTTCTAACAAGCTCCCAGATGTTGCCAATGCCGCTGGCCCAATGACCACTCTTTGAGTAGCAAAGCATAAAAAAACACTATTACTTTTGGAACATACTCAAAATGCCTAAGAAATAAAGATGGCAAAATGCTACTTTTAGAAAGTAGAATATGAACAGTGAAAAATACCTGATACAGTAAATGCTCAACAAATGCCTGCTGAATTAATGAATGAAGCAAAGAATGCAACACGTTGTTAAACGTAGAAGCAGAACCATTAACATTTTTCAGAATTCTTTTTGTTGCTTAATCAAAAGGTAACTGAAAATGCTGATTATAGAGCTATGGCAATTCCAAATTGTCCAAGTAGTCATGACACTTGCCCAGAATCAGTGTTCCTGGTATCTCCACTGGTATCATCTCTTTGACACATTTAGGAATAAATGATCAAGGCATATGAATAAAGTGATTCAACAAGTTTATACCTTATGCTATGTTCACCACAAGTGTAGCTATCGTCTGTCCCAATACAGCGCCATTACAATATCATTGACTGTATCCCTTATGCTGTGTCTTTTAATCCCGTGACTTACTTATTCCATAACTGGAAGACTGTATCTCCCACTCCCCTTCACCCATTTTGCCGAACCCTCTAACCTCCTCCCCTCTGGCAACCATTAGTTTGTTCTCTGTATTTATAGGTCTGATTCTGCTTTTTGTTTGTTTATTCATTCATTGTTGTTTTGTTATTGTTTTATATTCCACTTATGAGCGAAGTCATATGGTATTGTCTTTCTCAGTCTGACTTATTTCACTTAGGATAATGCCCTCTAAGTCCATCCGTGTTATCTCAAATGGCACAAGCTCATCCTTTTTATGGCTGTGTAATATTCCATTATATATATTTACCACATCTTCCTTATCCATTTCTCTATTGATGGACATTTAGGTTGTTTCCATATCCTAGTTATTGTAAATAATGGTGCAATAAACATAGGGGTGCATGTATCTTTTCAAATTAGTATTTTCATTTCCTTTGTGTAAACACTAAATAGCGGAATTATTATATAACATTATATGTCAACTATACTCAAATTTTAAAAAATTAGCTACCAAGACATTATCAAATCACCATATTTTAACTCTCTGCATAGCACTTATTGTCTAAAATTACCTTGCTTATTTACTTTTCTTTTTTCTCTTTTATGAATTGTCTGCCCTCCATAATAGAATATATAACACAAGAGGGCAGCGTCTCTGTTTTATTTAGCAGAAGCTCACAAATACGTAGAAATGTCTGATAGGTATTAAGTGCTCAACAAATATTTTTAAATAAAAAAGAGACATGAATAACGAATTAGAGAATAACATCTATCAGTGCAAAACTGACACATTTTGCCACATAATTGGACATATGTAAAAAACTGAATGTAAGTAAAAAATGGATTAGAGCACAGTATAAGGAACAGACATACAAGCAGAAGGGCAAAAGAATTCTATTGGAAGGAACATACTGAAACCAACTTTAGGTAATATCATATATTAAATGCAGGAAAACAATCAGGAAATCAGACAATGTAGTTAGTATTCAGCAGAGATGCTACAATTCAGAGTATACAAAGAAAAATAAAAATAAATTATTAAGGAAAGCTTTCACGCATGTTCTTTCCAGCCATGCACTCATGGGTAGCAACATTATTAGTAAGCGCCACAAAAGCAAAGGGGAATGGGAGTAGAGAGAATATTAAATGCAAACAATAAACCAGGCAAGTATCTCCAGTTAGCTCTGAGGCTGATCAGAATTAAACAAAAACTAACAGAAAGAAAATAACCTATGGACCATTTACTAAAAGCTCAAACTCACCCTGACAAATCTGTTATACCTGCAGCCAAGTTCTTCCTGTTACAAATAATAAGATGGGTAACCAGAGGAAAAGATACAAAGAAACCAAGGAGCAAACAGGATAAATGCTCTACAAACAGGCCCTTCCTGTTTGCAGTAAATGATATTCCTTTCATTCTGGATACAAAATCCAAAAGGAGGTTATCTATTTACTTAATGTCAGAAAGAGGTCTTTTGATTAAAAAATAATAATAATAAGCACTTTAGACAAAGCAATGAGTTCCAATTCCATCTCAATCCTTATCTTCCAAGCCCTTGGAATTACACCCCATCTGGTATAAAACAAGATACACTTGTTTTAGTAGTGTGCATCTGTTGACTTCAGGCAAATCAGATCTTTAAAAATCTGATACTGAGCAGATTTGCAAGGGCCAGACAGTATTTCTCATCTTTTTTATACTTCTCTCTAACATTAGTACAGTCAGTACTCCATTAATACTTCTTGGGTAGAAAACTTTGGAAAAACAACTATAGTTTGGTACCACTAAGGAAATTCCTTATGATCACCATTTATGGATGAAGTATAATGATTTAGGTATCAGCAATAATTTTCAAATTAGCTCTGTGAACATCTATCAAGGTTACTGAGTGCTAATCATGTATAAGGTTTGGGTTTAGCAACTGAAAGGAACCCAAGAAGAATAATACACAATTCTTAGGGAGACAAGACATACAGGTATCCCCCGCTTTTCAAAAGTTCGAGTTATGCCACTTCGCTTATTTAAAAAAGACCTACATTAGTACAGATCTTCCTTCACTTATGATGCAGTTATGTTCTGATAAGCCCATAGTGAATTAAAAATATTGTAAGTTGAGAGTGCACTTGATACACTTAACCCACAGAACATCATTGGTTAGCCTACCTTACACGTACTCAGAACACTTACATCAGCCTACAGTTAGGCAACATCATCTAGGACAAAGCCTACCGCGTTACAAAGTGTTGAATATCTCATGTAATTTATTTAATACTGTACTGAAAGTGAAAAACTGGTTGCAGAATGGTTTTAAGTGTATTGGTTGTTTACCCTCACGCTTGCATGGCTGACTATGAACTGTGGCTGCTTCTCACCATCACAAGAAAAGTATGGTATTACGTATCACCAGCCCAGGAAAATATCAAAATTTAAAATTCAAAGCATAGTTTCTACTGAATGCATAATAGCTTTTGCACTATTGTAAAGTCAGAAAAATTGTAAATCAAGCCATCATGAACTGGGGACCATCTATGCCTATTTTCACTAACTGAAATAAATCTGAAGAGGATTTGCACTTTTACGAAAAAACTGAGAAGCAAAAATGGCATTCAACATTTGTTTGTGGGTTTTCTCCTTTTTTTTTTTTGAGAAGGTAGGCCATTAATTTTTTTTTTTTTTTAAGTAGCCTAGCGTGGAGCCCAGCGTGGGGCTTGAACTCACAACCCTGAGATCAAGACCTGAGCTGAGATCAAGAGTCAGATGCTTAACCACCTGAGCCACCCAGGCACCCTCAGCATCTGTTTGGCAGCAAGCCATTACAGAGGTGGCAAACACCCTGAGCAGCGATAGGGTGACACCGCCAAGCTCCTTCCTGGGAACTACACTCAGCATCTCAGCATCCAGTCACCATAGCTTTGAACTGTGTCTATCAGTATCTGTGCTTTGTCTTGACTTATTTTTGTGCATATTAGCTAGATGTGTCCTAAGATATCAGAAAAGCTTTAAGAGTGGTTATTTTTTTGGGTCTGGGAACACTCAAAAAATTTTCCATATAAATGAATGGTAATTGCTTCTTTGCTTTTCACCATTTTGGCTTACAAAAAGGACAGGGATACTCTACTTTCAGATAGCAGGGGCAACTTATATATATAAATAACTAAAACACCAGACAGTACCTAGTGCTTAATCAGACAAGGCCTCGAGAGTAGAACCAATTAAGCATTAAAAAGTATAAAGTAAGAACTTTTTTTTTAAAGATTTATTTGAGAGAAAGAGAGAGAGCACAAGCAGGGGGGAGGGGCAGAGGAAGAGGGAGAAGCAGGCTCCCTGCTCAGCAAGAAGCCCAATGCAGGGCTCTATCCCAGGACCCCGGGATCATGACCTGAGGTGAAGGCAGATGCTTAACCCACTGAGCCACCCAGGCGCCCCTAAAGTGAGAACTTTCAATTGGAGTGATCACAAAAGGCCATGTGGAAAAGGTGGTTTAGTTTTGTTTTTTCAAGTAGGCTCCATGCTTAGCAGGGAGCCCAACGCAGGGCTCGAACTCATGACTATGAGATCAAGACCTGAGCTGAGATCAAGAGTCAGACACTTAACCAACTGAGCCACCCAGGCACCACAGAAAAGGTGGTTTTTAAGTTATGCTTTGAAGGGTGAGTATAAGATGTCAACGGAAAGAAACCTGAAGTGCAAAGGGCAAATGGAATTGCAGACAAGGGAACTGGCATGACTGAGAATACTGTAACTATTCAGGAACTAGTAAGTAGTCCCTACTGGTTGGAAAAGGGCTACAAAAGGAAAGTAGAAGGAAGTAAGTTTAGAATAGAGTTACCATTGAAAATTAATTCTAGGGCGACTGGGTGGCTCAGTTGGTTAAGCGAATGCCTTCAGCTCAGGTCATGATCCTGGAGTCCCAGGATCGAGTCCCGCATCAGGCTCCCTGCTCAGCGGGGAGCCTGTTTCTCCCTCTGACCCTCCCCCCTCTCATGCTCTCTAACTCTCTCATTCTCTCTCTCAAATAAATAAATAAAATCTTTTCTTTTAATTTTTAAAAAAAGAAAATTAATTCTAATAGAAATAATAGTAGATAACATTTACTGAGTAGCTACTAAATACCACCCACTATCCTACGTACCTTACCATGTTATCTTACAACTACTCTATAAGGTAGGTGTTTTCATTTCCCATATAAATAAACAGGTTCTGGGAGGTTTAAAAATTTGCCTCAGATCATAGACCCAAGCCATGCTTTAATAAAACTATTAATACACAACAGGGTAGTGATTCTATTGTAAATTCCCAGAATAGTATCTGTTTTCTACAACCTGGTACTGCAGATGCTTCTACCTCACTGTTCTCTGCTAAAGAAGCCTCTATCTGTTAATTTATGTACAAGCTATTCAATCTGGCCAAGACCACCTCCATTCCCACCAGTTTCCTGTCCCCCACTCATGTACATATTTCTCTTTATAGAGTGTATGTGAAGAGGGAATGGGGAGAAACTGAAAGAAAAGTTAAGAAGACAGATCATGAAAGACATGAATAACATGTTTAATAGTTCAGACTTTAGGGGCACCTGGGTAGCTCAGTTGGTTAAGTGTCTGCTTTTGGCTCAGGTCATGATCTCAGAGTCCTGGGATTGGGCCCGCCTCAAACCCCCCACCCCAATGGCCCCTGCAAAGGTCCCTGCATCGGGGCTCCGCGCTCAGCAGGGAGTCTGCTTCTCCCTCTCCCTCTGCCCCTTCCCACCGCTCATGCTCTTTCTCTCTGTCAAATAAGAAAATAAAATCTTTAAAAAAAAAATAGTTCAGACTTTATCCTGGCAGTGGAGGTTTTTAAGGAGGGAAGTAGGTAAACAAAGTAGAGGAGAGGCTAGAGGCAGAGAGAAACTCAACACATGATTGGGTAAATTCAGGTTATCAGGGAAAAAATTCACAATGGGGATCCCTAGGGAAGCTGAAACCAATACAGGGCAGAGAAACTTGAAAAGCCTTGCAACCAAAGCTTAAGAACTACCGTCCCCCTTAGTTTTTCTAGCTGATTTCATTAGTATGCTTCTCATTAACCCAGGCAGTCTCCTGTCTCAGTCTGAGGCATTTTTATAACACACCTTCCTTGACCCACTCTGATAAAAGAGGTATAGCAATAGAACCAAAACAGAAGAGAAAGAGAGGTGGCTATCTCATGAGCATCTCAATACAACCTGTCCAAAATTAAACTTTTTTTTTAAGATTTTATTTATTTGACAGAGAGAGAGAGAGCACAAGCAGGGGGAGCAGCAGAGGGAGAAGGAGAAGCAGACTCCTGGGCTCGATCCCAGGACCCTGGGATCATGACCTGAGCTGAAGGCAGATGCTTAACCAACGGAGCCACCCAGGTGCCCCCCCAAAATTAAACTCTTGATTCTTTTTCCTATCTCCAGTAAAGAGCTTAATCCTACCATCTAGTAGCTCAAACCAGAAACCAAAGCACCATCCTTGTGTCAGCCTTGTCCATTTCCCTTCCCAGTTCAATCCATCCGTTATTCTGTAGAGTCTACCTCCAAAATGTATTTAGAATCGGTCCATTTTTCTCCTTCTATACTGCTACCATGTTTGTGCAAGGTTCCTTCACTTCTCACCTGAATTATAGTCCCCTGAATGATCTCAATGACCTCACTTTGTTCCACTTTCCTCCTGTCCTCTATATTCTAGTCACACTAGCCAAGTGCTTTCCTGACTTAAGACATCTGTGCACGCAATTTCCTTAGACTGGAAGACACCCTACCCCCTGCAAAAAGTCTGGTGCCTTCTTATAGTTCAAGTTTCAGCTTAAATAATTCCTCCTCAAAACAACCTTCACTGACTGCTCTAATATCTACAAAGTGTCCCCATAAGTCCCTTCTCCAATTCTCTATCCCAGAGCCTACTTGTTTCCTTCACAGACTCTCTCAATGGATAAGAACATACTGGACATTTACTGTTTAATGTCTGTCTTCCCCACTCCACCATGACCAACTACACTGTAATAACCATGACAACAGGGCTGTTTTCTCTTCCACAGTATACCTAGTACCTAGCACAGAACTTGTGTGACCCAGCACAGAACTTAGTACTTAGCATAGCATTTGTGCTACTTAGCACAGAACACTGTAGGCACTCAACTTTTGTTCAGCAAATGAATAAACATAAGGAAAAAAGAATAACTTAGGTTTAACCATATATTATACAAATACAGGATGGAGGTTATCCAATTTGACAATAGTTCATAAGACAAGGATATTAAGGTCTTGACTGAATGTGCTCCAACAGAGATAAAATTCTAAAATAGCTAATAATCTTTAGCTGCGTTTCTAGATTTACAGTGACCAGAGTACTCATTTAACGCCTCAACATATATTTTCTGAAAACATTACAAGGTTCTGGGCAATATGGTAAGTTGTGGAGCTACAAAGTGAGCGAGACAAACATAGTTGCTGACATCCTAGCATCACTCTCCATGCAGAAGACTATGAAAAGTAACAATCCCTCACTTATCACTACTTATATGACATCTTCAACCTTACATTCAAATCTGGACAGTTTATTTTTTAAAACCAGAATCTGTCTGAAGAAGAGATAGAAGATAATGATGGAATCTGAAACCACGTCATCAGATAAATAATTGAAAGATATTGGAATGGTTGGGAATCCTGGCTGGCTCAGTTGGTAGAGCACGTGACTCTTGATCTTGGGGTCATGAATTCAAGCCCCACACTGGGCACAGAGTTTAGTTAAAAATATATATATATTGGGATGCTTAACCTAGATAAAGAGAATAGAAAGCAGGGAAGTGATTATTGCTCTCATGAATTTCAAGAGCTGCCAAATTCTATGTTATTTCTAATGGCAGAATTCAGATTAATCTTTGCAAATTACAAAGTTTTCATCTCAATAAAGTAAAAGGAATAAATTCCTAATAATTAGAGATATCAATAATTAAATGAGCTGCTTAGGAGTAGTGAGCCTATGATCATTGGAAATATTCCATGAGAAGATGAATGACCATCAATTACGGATGCCAGAGAAAAGGTTCTTCCATCAAGCAGGTGCTTACATTAACTGACCTCTAAGGTTCCACCCAATGCTAAGATTTTACAGATAGGAAGGAAGGTAAGGAAGAAAATAAAAGGGACATTAGAATAGTGATGTAACTGTGTTATTTTTAAAAGGCTATATTATAAAGTCAGAATGACGATTTGGGTTAGAAGGGGAAAAAACAGAAAAATAAAGGATAAAAAGCCTGTTTGCTTCTCTAATCAGACAACAGAATCCAGTGGCATTCTTGTCGATTAAAAGAAAAAATATTCAAGTATTGAAGTTTCAAAAAATATGCAGAAAATAGTTTCCCAATAAAAATTAATCCCTTCAAGACCACAGGAAAGTATCTTTCCTTGATAACTCGTTTAAGTATACTAATTAGTACTTCTAGAAAAATAGGAATAACCACCTATGTGGTTTTCAGATAAAAATGGTAATTTAAAATACACAAAAATTTCTTTGTGATTCTCCCTTCATCCTCCTGAAATTATTTTGACCTTTAACTACTCCTTATGTAGACTTTTAAAGAATACTTGCCATAATGAGTGAGTCAGAAATGTCACTCAGCATGAACATGCTGTTTTCAACCACTTAATTTTTAATTTAAGACATTTCTGTGATGACTAACACCACTGAATCAACTCAAAGACATTTCCAAATAAACAAATTTACTCATCTCCTTCCAAGAAGACCAAAGAAATGTTCTTCACTTCTCCATAGACTTCAAGCTCATACTTAGGCGATGTCTAGACACATTCTCAAAGTATACCACCTGGGCTGTCCCAGAAGGATACACAACCTCCATGATTACTGGGCATCATTGAGGAACTGGTTCTTTTCCAAAGAACTGAGTTTTACTTCCTTTGGGTGTCAAAATGTGTCAGGCTAGCCACTCTGTATGGAAATCTTTATAAGTGGATGTGCTTCCTTGTTTCATCTAAATAACCTACACAACATAATTAAACCTTTCCTGATTTAGTCATCATCATGAGCCTCAATTACTATGCAGTGCTAATGTCCTCAAGGGCTACTAAAGTCTGTGGGGACTGTGAGCTCTGCCATAAGAATATGTGAGCATTGTGGTTTTTTATTTTTTATATCTGCCTTTAATAGTTTTCCTATTCATTTATTTGCAGAATTAACCCAGATTTCCAGGTGGCCTACCAACAAGTAGCTTCAACATCTCTTCTTCTAATCTACCACTGACTAGGAAAGTGAAGATCCAAGTGTATTAAATCATGTCTAAAATAAGAATAAGTGCTAAGGAAGAATAAGACATTAGTCTTAACTTCAACACATGTATCTTATGAAACATATTTTGGCCCTTCAAGTACCATATAAGCCTACTATGAGGTTCCCATTATATTGTGACTAGTAAGTAGATGCTGTGAATAAACTACACCAATATAAAGACCACTGTCTTTCTTTATAAGTAGAGACCAAAAGTCTTTAATGCTGTTATTTATATAAGGCGTTGTATTCATATACACTCTTCTGGAAAACCAAAAACAAAGTAATGGTTTAGTTTGAAAGTATAATGGAAAGGAAGAACTTCTTAAAAGCTCAAAAATCTCAAGGTAAATGCAAACAAAACCTGAAAATTTCTAGCTGCAAAGTGGTTTTACCTAAGACTTATGGAACTTTTCTTACACTCTGATTGTCATTTTATCATCTTAGAGCCAATCCAACCTAGCAATACTTAACTAATTTCTAAACTCAAGAAATTCTCTAAGATTTATTATATGAGTAAAATTTCACTTTGACCCAAAGACTACAGTAAATTAACTGAACATCAAATATCATCTGATTAGTATGCAAGTATGAATCAGAAACTTGCACTGGATCACGGCTTGTTTTAGCAAACATTCTAAGATTGGAACAGATGCTATGGTTGTCTCCCACCACGGATCATGTGAAAAATATACTACAGACTACCAGAAGATAAAATGCTTTCTTACACAATTTTAACACTGGCACAGAGACAAGATTTAATAACAGTGGAGTATTTCAGGGAGGTGGGAGGAGGGATGGGTGAAATAGGTGATGGGGATTAAGGAGTGCACTTGTTGTGATGAGCAGCAGGTGATGTATGAAAGTGTTGAATCACTATATTGTACACTGAAACTAATGTTACACTGTATGTTAACCAACTGGAATCTAAATAAAAACTTAAAATTTTTTATTAAAAATAAATATTCTACAGCTGTAAATCCAAAGAGGTTATGATTTGTTATCCAATGAAGAATGAATGTCTTCTGTTCTGTTTTTCAACAGCAACATACAGAAGTACAAGTTTTCATAATAACAAATAAAAGTCCAATAAACTACTTCATCTTTAAAATAATAATAATAATGGTAGAGTATTTCAGATAACCTACTATTTGCTAAAAGAATTCAATGAAAGTATTGACTAAGCTTGATGACATCTCTCTCTCTTAAAAGAGAAGAGCCCTATTATTTTTTTTTTAAAGATTTTATTTATTTATTTGACAGAGAGAGAGGGAGAGAGCATACAAGCAGTGGGGAGTGGCAGGCAGAGGGAGAAGCAGACTCCCTGCTGAGCAGGGAGCCCGATGTGGGGCCCGATCCCAGGACCCTGGGATCATGACCTGAGCTGAAGGCAGACACTTAACCTACTGAGCCACCCAGGCGCCCAGAGAAGAGCGCTACTATTGTGTACCTAATTCTGAGCAATAAATTTGTTGGTAACATGATATCCAGAAACTTGGCAGAAAATAGCAATTTCACAAAGTTTTTTTTTAAAGATTTATTTATTTATTTGAGAGAGAGAGAGAGAATGCAGAGGGCAGGGACAGAGGGAGAGAGAATCTTAAGCAGACTCTGCACTGAGCATGGAGCCCGTCTCGGGGCTCGATCTCACAACCCTGAGATCATAACCTGAGCCAAAACCAAGAGTTGGATGCTTAACTGACTGTGTCACCAGGCACCCTGCACAAAGTTTTTATACTGAGAAAAGAGGTAGGTCAGTCAAATGTATAAGCTTATTATAAACAAATTTTAAAACATATGAAAGAAAAGGCATGATGACATGGCCAAAGATTCTACAAAAATACAGAACTTGTAAGGACAAGGCAATTCTAGAAAGTGAAGTTCATTCACTATAGTTCACAGAATAATTAAGGGCCAGGTTCTTTTCTAGGCCCTGGGGATATGGCAGTGAAACTGTCTTTATACAATCAGAAATTTTTAGAAAAACATGAAGAAAGTATTAAAGACACAGTCATGAACAGCATGGAGATTACAGGGATATATGTACAATAATGAAGTTTTTAAAAATAGCATTGCAAAGGAATACTTATAAAAATAATGGTCAAAAGGTTAAGGCCACTAAAGGACAGAGCTTTCAAAAAAAAAAAAAAAAACCTTCTAAAAATGGCAAGAAAGGGTGGGAAGGAGGGAGAAGGAAAGGAAAGTCAAATTGAAACTATAGCTTGAAAAAAAAGAAACTGAATAGTGTTGACATATGTCAGGGACAAAACTACCTATGTTATTTAAAACTAAACAATATAAAAGAAGAACTTACCGTCAAAGACAGTTTATGCTAGTATAAGTAACCTTATACATTAAATTTGTTATGTTCTCCAGTCCTAGAAAAGTTGTATTGCAAAGTTCAGAAGTTAACTTGCAAATTTAATCTCAGATTCACTAATATACCATGGGTCCGTACCAAATTTGCAGCTGTATGATTGGATCATAATTCAAAACTATCTCAAGATGGAGAGACCAAAACCAACAAGGTGGCATTTTAAAGAAATGTAAGGTTTCTGTATTGAGGTTTGAAAAATAATTACAAAGAAAAAAAAAGTGGAAATAAATGTTCATCAATCAGAGAACAGATGAATAAATTAACTGTGAATTAACAGGATGAAAACTACAGCAGTGAAAATGACCTAGAACTACACATATCAACATAGATGAATCTCACGTTTGATGAAAAAAGCAGACTGAAGTATTACATACTTCATTTAATACTGTTTATATAAAATGAAAAACAAGCAATACAATTATATATATATAATTAGAAACAGGAATACTAACTAGACTCAGACTCTAATTTAGACTTAGAAATACATATATAATGAAAGTATAAAGAAATGTATAATCTCAAAATTTAGAATAGTGGTTACCTCCAGAGACAGTGAGGGAAATGAGATTGGGGAGGTACCAGAAGGACTCTCTGCTATATCAGTAATGTTCAGTTTTGTAAATTGGGTAATGTTTATCTTTTTCTGTTCCTTAAATATTTTACAATTTTAAAGAACTGCATAATTATATTATGAGGAAGACTTAACTTGGTAACATTATTTTTCAAAGATTCATGTGAGCCAAAACTGAAATGTGGTTTCTAAAAAGATTAACATAATCTTAACAGAAGTGTGGTATCCAGATTATAGGAAATAACTGAGCCACTATATTCTTTCTAGTTAACCACAGAATACTGTTTCATTCTGGCACTACATTTTAAGCAGGACATTAACAAAACAGTATATTCAATGACTAGAATGATAGGAGTCTAGAGACCATGATCTCAGATAATCCATCAAAAGAAGTGAGGACAGCAAGGATAGAAGAAGGATAGTTAAGACTAAAGGGAGAAATCATATAGTTGTCTAAATATAAAAGCAAGAATAAGATGAATGGATAAAATGTGGAATATATATATGCAATGGAATATATTCAGCCTTAAAAAAGAATGAAATTCTGATACGTACTACAACATGGATGAATCTTAAAAACATTATGCTAAGTGAAAGCATTATGCTAAGGCAGACACCAAAGGACAGATATTTTATGATCCCACTTATGAGGTACCTAGAATAGTCAAATTCCTAGAGACAGCAAATAGAGTAGTAGTAATTCATAGTGCGACACGGGGCTGGGAAAAGGGGAGAATAGGGAGTCATTGTTCATTGGGTAGAGTTTCAGTTTGGGGTGGTAAGAAAGATCTGGAGATGGATAGTGGTAATAGTTGCCAAACAATGTGGATATACTTAATGTCACTGAACATTTAACATGGTTAAGACAGTAAATATTATGGTGCGTATATGTTACCACAATTTTTTTAAAAAAAGGAAAAAGTAAGTTTTCTCTGACATTCCAAATCCTTGTTAAGTATCCCTCCTATTACCCCTATAGTTCTGGCATTTTCGTATTTATTACATTGTACTATATTGTAATTGCTTGCTTAAAATGTTCCACAAAGGGCACCTGGGTGGCTCAGTCATTAAGCGTCTGCCTTTGGCTCAGGTCATGATCCCAGGGTGCTGGGATGGAGCCCCCCATCGGGCTCCCTGCTCAGTGGGAAGCCCGCTTCTCCCTCTCCCACTCCCCCTGCTTGTGTTCCCTCTCTCACTGTGTCTCTCTCATCAAATAAATAAAATCTTTAAAATAAATAAATAAATAAATAAAAATAAAATGTTCCACAAAGGCAGCAACTCTGTCTTACTAATCTTCACATCTTTTGCATGTATCACAATGGTTGACACTCAAGTATTTGATGAATAAATAAAAACATTTTCTAGATACTTCAAGGGATACAAAAATGAGTAAGACGTAAGTCCTACCTTCGATAAGCTT
Source organism: Halichoerus grypus (assembly GCF_964656455.1). NCBI lineage: Eukaryota > Metazoa > Chordata > Mammalia > Carnivora > Phocidae > Halichoerus > Halichoerus grypus. The sequence goes on from NC_135716.1 coordinate 166,001,538, forward strand.
ACAATTCAGTATAGAAATATACTTTTTGTTTTCTGACTTGGTAACCTAGTGTTAAAATGGCTATCCCTTCATTCTAATTTGGTATCATTGTTAAAATCATGTAAATCTACAACTGAAAAAGCCCTTAACTATCAACTAATTCGTTCAAATATGAAGTCACTAAGAGAAAATAAGTAAAGTTGTTTACCTAAGATCACTCAGCTAATAGTGACCTTAATAACCAATAACTTAAGAACTATTAATTTAGCTCATAACTAAGCCAGCGATGGTAGGAACACAAGCATTACGACCCTCAGGCCATTGCTATTCCCATTACAACATCATAAAGCCTTATCCCTACGGACCAAATCAGAATTCCACTGGAAGGGGGGTTAACAGTGCACAAGACAGAGTTAAGGAAGATGAGTCTCCTTTTAGCTACAGTGATCTCAAGCTAATACCAAATGCCCTAAAAGATGCTTCTAATTCAAAAGCCTATCCAAATGAAATGGGAAATCCTAGCCATAGGTCCCATCCTTTTAAATGTCCCACTAATCCAATCCTCCAAGCACCATCCAATTAATTATTACAGCCAAGTTGGGCTGTCAAGTACACCATATGTAACAATTGTCCTCTGCAACTTATCCTGCTGAACTGAAAGCTTTTAATACATAATTGTCTATATTTGAAAGGAAAATTGCGAGTGGGTGTACATATCTGTAATAAGATATTTATAACACTCTAACATCCTGACAGTTGGCATCATATAAATCAGCTCTAATCCTAAGAACTTAGAATCCTGGAAACTTAAGCATTTTCCACGAAGCATGCATACATATGCATGTGCATAAACACACACACAACCAACTGATATTTCAATATGATCTCCAAGCATCTTTCTTTCTCCCTTCCCAATGAGGCAATATGTGGGAACCTGGCAGCACAAAAAAGCTGAAGATATAAAAATTCACTCTAACAATGGGTGTTCAAAATTACTGGAACTTGGGGTGCCTGGGTGGCTCAGCTGGTTGGCGTCTGCATTTGGTTCAGGTCACGATCCCAGGGTCCTGGGATGGAGCCCACATCAGGCTCCCTGCTCAGCTGGGAGCCTGCTTCTCCCTCTCCCTTTGCCTGCAGCTCCCCCTACTTGTGCTCTCTCTCTCTCTCTCTTGCTCTCTCTCTCTCTCTGTGTCAAACAAATAAAATCTTTAAAAAATAATAATAAAAACAAAATTACTGGAACTTGCTTTCTTCCAAGCAACTTACAGGACTCCATAAGGATTCCCCAACATAGAACTATAGGAACTATGTAAATGACTTCCACAGAATCTTTATAGGTCTAAAATACAAGAGTAAATTAGAAAAATCTACTCTGAGTTCTTTGAATTATATCCCTTAGTCATGAGGGGTTTCATTTGAAATGGTTATATCCTCCATTTATCAATTCCCAGTGTATTCATTATATTGCCCAGACACAATTTTCCACACCAGTGTCTCCAAATCAGTTTGTATAAATAGAAAGAGATGACTTAATCCTTGTTCTAGAAATACATAATAAGTCCATACTTCCTACGTCATGGGATATGGGTGAAAGAGAAATTATCGAGTTTATTTCTAAAGATGTAAATCTATCGCCCTGAGTCCAACACTGAAACACAACTAGGAAATAAAACATGACCCCACATTTCAGCATGTCTAAAAATATCCTGTTCCTTTTAGGGGAGGGGCAAAAAAAATCTCTTCATTCCTTTTTTCTCTATATCCTTTAAATATAATTCTTCCTGCAGATACTGTTTTCTAGCACAATATCATGAAATCCCAGACCAACATAATGACCTATTTATCTAGTAGCCGTCATGAGGGAGGAATATAAGTTACAACGCTGCTTATATTAAAAATATGAGAAAACATAGTTTTCAAGTATAGAAATCAGAGCAGTGGAAACAATAGATAATGTGGTATGAGAAAGATATACTTGAAAACAAAGGACCTGAAATTGTCTATAAATGTAATTCAATCATCTGTACTCTGTGCAGATAAAGATCACATACTATAAAAATCAAGTTCAAATCATTTTTAAATTGTTTATAAACAGAAACGAAAGCATTTGTGTTTAAAATAACAATTTTCCTACAGTAACAGGAACAGCTCTTTAAGGAAGCAGAATAGCTAAACAATTTTTATACCAAATATCCATTATACCTTCAATTTATAGCAAGATGGGGGAGGAGCAATTCTCCAAAAACATTACTCCTTCAGTGAAGAAAAAAAAAAACAAAAACAGCTTTGAGTTAAAAATCTCAATCCTTTTCATGATCACAAGTAAAAAGCTTTATTTTTGTTCATATTACATAAAGATTATAGACTCTTAACATGGAAAGGACTTTAGTAAGTTACCTACTCTAACTTTTCATTCAGTGCAGGAACCCTTTCTGACCTATTGCTAACCAGAGGCAAGCAATCTAGCTCTCATTTAAACACTTCTTTTTTTCTTTTTTTAAGATTTTATTTATTTATTTGAGAGAGAGCAGGGGGAGGGGCTAAGGGAGAGGGAGAAACAGACTCCCCTCTGAGCAGGGAGCTGGTCACGGGGCTCAATCCCAAGACCCTGGGATCATGACCTGAGCAGAAGGCAGACGCTTAACCAGCTGAGCCACCCAGGCGCCCCTCATTTAAGCACTTCTGATGGCAGGGACGCTGACTTTACATATTCCACTATTAGGTAATTCGCTCTAGAAAGATCTTCTCTTACATTGAACCCAGATCTGCCTCTCTATAATACGCACACATTAGTCCTAATTTGAGCCACTAGATCATCCAAAATAAGCCTACTTCTGATTCCATTCCAGTTTTTCAAATCTTTGAAGACAGTATTAGTTTGAACCAGATGAAATTATCAATATTCAACTTTTTTTACCTTAAAAAAAAAACAAACAGCAATTTCATATAGTTCAACCCAATATATTGTTTTTTACCCCTCACACTGCTCCCCTCTGCTTGGTCTTCTCTTTCTAAGGCTAAATATCCCCAGATCCTTAAACTGTTCCTCATATCTGTCTGTATCTGAGGATATTTAGTTCCTCATTATCCTGGCCAACTTCCTCCAAATAGTTTCCACAGTATCAGTATCTTTCTTTCAAATGTGGTACTCAGAACTACACGTTTTTCTAAATGACTGAAATCAGAAAAGTTCTAATACGAATCCTATTTTATAACCTGCTGCTGAACTGAAAACTGAACAGCAAACTCTCAAAAGGAGCAAAAATGATCCTGCTAAATTTTATTTTTAATTTTATTATAAAATCTGTGGGTTGTTTTGTTTTTTTTTTTAATTTTTATTAAGTAGGCTCCACATTGGGCCTGGAGCCTACTCAATAAAAATTAAAAAAACACAAAAAACTCAGGACCCTGAGATCAAGAGTTGGATACTCTACCGACTGAGACACCCAAGCGCCCCTCTCCTCACTGCTCTTTAAACATGCTAAGCACACTCTATCTGGGCCTTCAAATCTGCTGCTTCCTCTGCCTGGAAAGCGCTTCCCAGATAGCCACAAGGCTTACTCCCTTTGGGTCTTTACTCATATATCACTTTCTCAGTGAGGCTTTCCTCGGCCACCCTACCTAAAATTAGAGGCCCCACTGCACTTCTTTTCTTTTTCCTTTCCTGCTTTAGTTTTCTCTGTAGCACTTATTACTCTTTAGTGACATACTGTATAGTTTTTGCTTATTTTGTTTACTGTCTCTCTACCGCGCCAGAACGTAAGCTCCTTTGGAATAAAGGATATTACCTGTTTTGTTCATTGCTGCATCCCTAGTACTTACAAGTCTGCACCAATAAGTATCAGTTGAACAAATAAATGAGCAAATAAATGAAAGAAACTGATCTTGATACCCACAAAGGCCAAAAACTATTTTCCTCATGATAAAAGATGTACATGAGTCATTTGGTGAAGGGTAAAGAAATAAACAGACTCCAGACATATTCAAGAGGAATACAAAAGGTTTATTTACATATCCAAGGTACTCAAATACTTCAGATCTGGAGAGGCTGACTCTTTCTTTTAGAATAAATTGATGATGGGCAATAATATCAGAAACTTTGTATTACTCTTCTAAAGACTTTTTTTAACTTACACAATAAATACTAGTTTTTTTAAAGATTTATTTATTTGAGACGGCGGGGGGGGAGGGAGAGAGAGAATCCTCAAGCAGACTTCCCACTGGGCGCAGAGCCCATGCAGGGCCCGATCTTACGACCCCGAGATCATGACCTTGAGATCATGACCTGAGCCAAAACCAAGAGTCGATGTTTAACTGACTGTGTCACCCAGGCACCCCACAGTAAATACTATTTTAAAGAAAACATTCACTCACAGAAGAATGCTTTTGCAATTTTTTTTTAAGATTTTATTTATCCGAGGGAGTACAAGCAGAGGGAGCAGCAGAGGGAGAAGGAGAAGCAGGCTCCCCACCGAGCAGGGAGCCCGATGCGGGGCTCAATCCCAGGACCCTGGGACCATGACCCTAGCTGAAGGCAGATGCTCAACCTACTGAGCCACCCAGGCACCCCTGCTTTTGCAATTTAATTACAAAACAATTAAATTATTGTGTTGCCTACCAGCAAAGGAAATTAAAATGCCAAGACCTTGAAACTGCTCAAGTCTATTCCAAATATTTTCTTGTGTAGTCCAGATAGTCTCTAAAAAAGGTAACACTAAAAGGAAATCAGAGTAATGAGCATCAACGCCAAGTGGCAATGACCTCGGATTCCCTAAGGGTATATAGTTCTGGGTCAGCCCCCAGGAGTCTGAGTCCAGACAGAAGCTGGGTAGTCATTACTACTTAACCTCTAGGTCATTCTTCATTTACATGCATTCCGGAAAAAATGAGGTTTTGTTTCAGTGCTGCCTAGAGGTATCCAGAAATGTCATTAACTCATTTTGTATCTCTACAGGTTCCATCTGACTAACACCTATTCTCTTAAGTAATGTTACCCTGTCAGAAACCCTATCAGGAAGTAACTTTCAAAAAATTCTTAAAAAGTTATTATAAAATACTTTCCTGGATTATTTAGGTTCTATGGAAAATTTGAAACGATGTAATAAAATTCTCATTGAAGGCCAATGAGAATTACAATATCAAAAAAAGATTTTTTTCCATATTTAAACAACTACATATTTTTTCTTTTTTCTCCTTTGGGGAAAAATAAAATTAAAGTTTTACCATAATTACAAGTAATATTTTAAAAATTCACTAATTCAAGTAAACCTATGCACTAATTCAATAAACATTTACTGAACATATCCTAATATTCTAGGCACCATGCTGAGAGCCAAGATGTGACTTCTACCCTCAAAGAGTATACAGTCTATTAAAAATACAGGCAAAAGCAAGCTATAATGTAGTAATATATGCAGAAAGTAAGCAGTGCGCAGAGAAAAAGCATCTAAACCAACCATCAGGAAAGTCCCTTTAGACACAACCTGAGCTAAGCTGTAAAGGATGAGTAGAAGTGAGTTTATTTTTTTTTTAACATAGGCTCCATGCCCCATGTGGGGCTTGAACTCACAACCCTGAGATCAAGAGTAGCATGCTCTACTGACTGAGCCAGCCAGGCACCCCAAGAGTGAGCTTAGATGAAGGAAAGAGCATAATCACCTGGATAAGCAGTAAAAGCGTATGAACAGTTGAATGGGAAATGACAAGCAGTTCCCCACAGTTAGAGTAAAAATATAGGATGACAGAAAATAATAAAGGATGAGACAGGTTTGGGACTAGGTAGAGGCAGATTAAGGAAGACCTTCCTTTGCAACATTCAAAAATTTATACCTTACCCTCTGTAAAATGGGGAGCCATTAAAAGATTTTAAATATGGTATTGCCACAGTAAAATCTGCTTTTAAGAGAATTTTCTTTGGTGAGTGAGTATAAGAGATGGGAGAATATGGAAACAAAGAGACTAGTAGGAAGGTCTCGTAACAGGCTTGATGAAAGACCACTGGAGCCTGAACCAGAGTTGTTGAGACTGAAAAAAAGGATTGGATTAAAAAACTGAGGAGGGGCACCAGGGTGGCTCAGTCGGTTGAGCGTCTGCCTTCAGCTCAGGTCATGATCCCAGGGTCCTGGGATCGAGCCCCACATTGGACTCCCTGCTCAGTGGGGAGCCTACTTCTCCCTCTCCTCCCCACTTGTACTCTCTCTCACTCTCTCTCTCAAATAAATAAATAAAGTCTTAAAAAAAAAAAACTACTGAGGAAAGACAGTATAACAGAGTAGATTGCAATACCAGCTTCAGGACAAGAAAAACCACTTACTAGATAGGACCTTTGGCAAGTTCCTTAACTTTTCTAAGCCTCAGTTTCTCCTTATGTAAAATCTTCCCTATTTCCCAGGGTTTTGAAGGATAAAATGAGAAATGTAAATCACTTAGGTCAGTAATTGGCACTTGATAAATACTCATTTTATGGCAGCAATTATTATTCATAAGATAAAGTGACGAGGCCCTAGTGATTGAATGGAAGTCATGAGAGAAAAGAAATCAGGATTGACATGCAGGTTTTTACTAAAGTGATAAATGGATAAGTGCAAATATAAAAGAAGAAATAGGTTTAAAATGGAAGGTGATTATTTTGGTTTTTGACATGTCAAGGAGTCTACAGGATACCCAAAATAGTTTAAATGTGCTAGCAATCATTCTGAGTTTTCAGAAACAATGCTGAGTGTAAACACAACAGGTTTACATAACCCTGTACGTGTAAACTCACCTAACCAGGATTATAATAAAGCATCAGAGAATGTTAAACCTCAACCAGAACTCATAAATCATCTAGTTGAGTGGTTCTTCATCTTTTTGTTGTCATGAACCATCCAAGAATCCGATGAAAGCTATAGACCTTCTCCTCAGAAATCTTCAAAAACAAAATTTTGCAACAATGGTTTGAAAACCCCTGGATCCATCCCCCTCAAGAGGCACTGAGATATAATTAGGCTGAGTTACTGCTAATTAGAAGCAAAGCCAAAATCAAAACCCAGGCTCTCAATTCATGTTTTTTCTCCATTATTACCAGCAACTTGAAATGATTCTTTCAAATTTACATTTAGTCATTCACGCAAGGTGAAAATCACACACACACACACACACACACACACACACACACACACACACAGGATTCAGACTACTGAGGGCAGCTCTAAGCCATCATCAGGCTTTCTTGATCCAGTAGCATTTCCCAAAAGTCAACTGTGTCCCATTTATGCAAACAGAATTGGCATTCAAAATAAGTAGAAGCATTGGTTGTAAGGTCTTTTCATTTCTTTGTTTTTGGTTTTTCTCTTTTTTTTTCAAAGGTTTTATTTATTTATTTGTCAGAGAGAGAGAGACAGAGACAGAGAGAGCACAAGCAGGGGGAGGGGCAGAGGGAGAAGCAGGCTCCCCACAGAGCAAGGATCCCGACACGGGACTCGATCCCAGGACCCCAGGACCACGACCGAGCTGAAGGCAGACACCCAACCAACTGAGCTACCCAGTGTCCTGGTTTTTCTCTTTTTTAAAAATAAAAAGGTACTTTAGTTTTTAAAAACTTTCCTTCCTAATGGGAACTGGTTTCTTTTCTTTTTTTTTTTTTTAAGATTTTATTTATTTGACAGAGAGAGACACAGCGAGAGAGGGAACACAAGCAGGGAGAGTGGGAGAGGGAGAAGCAGGCTTCCCGCCGAGCAGGGAGCCCGATGCGGGGCTCGATCCCAGGACCCCAGGATCACGACCTGAGCCGAAGGCAGACGCTTAACGACTGAGCCACCCAGGCGCCCCGGGAACTGGTTTCTTTAAATAGAAAAAATGCTATTACAATTTAATTCAATAAGTGCTATTGTCACCTACTATGTACAAGGCCCTAAAGATGCAAATATACCTAAGAATCCCAAGGTCATCTATTAAAAGTAAAACAAATAAATGCCTAAAAGTTTAAGCAAAGGAATAGAGAACACCTCTGGGCCAACACTCATTTAAAATGCCTAATTAGGGACAATCTTTTTTAAAAAATGCATCAAATCCTAACACGGAAACTAAAACTATAAAATTCTTAGAAGAAAACATAGGTGTAAATATTCATGACCTTGGATTAGGCAAGGGTTTCTTAGATAAGACACCTAAAGCACAAGCAACCAAGGAGAAAATAGATATAGAGACGTCTTCAAAATTTTTACTTTTGTGCTTCCAAGGCCACCATCTAGAAAGTGAAAAGATAATCCACAGAATGGGAGAAAATATTTGCAAATTACTTATCTGATAAGGGTCTAGTATCCAGAATATATAAAGAAATCTTACAATTCAACCATGAAAAGACAAATAACCTAATTTTATAAAATGAGCATGGGCCTCCTGGGTGGCTCAGTCGTTTGAGTGTCTGCCTTCGGCTCTGGTCATGATCTCAGGATCCTGGGATCGAGCCCCATGTTGCGCTCCCTGCTCAGTGGGGAGCCTGCTTCTCCCTCTCTCTCAAATAAATAAATACAATTTAAAAAAAAATAAAATAAAATGGGCAAAGGATTTGACACTTCTCCAAAGAAAATATACAAATGGCCAATAAACACATGAAAAGATCCTCAACATCATTATTCATTAAAGAAATGAAAACTCAAAACTACAGTGAGATACTGAGACAGGGAAACTAAAGGGACCCCACAAAAAACTGCTTTTTTGCTCTTTTTCCTGCTTCTATTCTTGCTAGGACCTCCACACCTGCCTTATAGATGCCTTAGAGAACAGATAATGTAAAGGTCAAGGATTTAATGATTTCTTTGGAGTCTTCTAGCACAACAGATAACATCTAAGGAATGACTGGGTGGGTTCATCATGAAGTTTTCCAAGACCACTGACTCATCAAGATTCGTGGCTCCAGGTCATAAGTGACTTATGGAGAAACAGCTAAACACTTTGTTCCTGGATTACTGAGAAGACAAGGGCACCAGACCACCCACCTCAATAAAAACTCCAGGCCCCAAGCAAAGAGGAGACTCACTCTTTCCCTTCGGAGTCTCCTGGGTATTCTGTCCATATCTACACTATCTCTGTAACTTTTTTTTTTTTTAAAGATTTTATTTATTTATTTGAGAGAGAGAGAGAAAGAAAGCACATGAGAGGGGGGAGGGTCAGAGGGAGAAGCAGACTCCCTGTCGAGCAGGGAGCCCGATGCGGGACTCGATCCCGGGACTCCGGGATCATGACCTGAGCCGAAGGCAGTCGCTTAACCAACTGAGCCACCCAGGTGCCCCTCTGTATCTTTAGTAAACCCTGCTCTCACTTCCACTCAGCTTCTGTTTGATTTCTATTCTGCACAAAGCCAAAGACCCTCTTGCCTGGTCCTGTAGGTCACCCCCCACCCCACCCCCGCCCCCGCCAGGTCCCTGGACCCAGCCAGCCTGCATCAATACCACTTCACACCTACTAGGATGGCTATAATATAAACAACAACAACAAAAACCCAGAAAATAACAAGTGCTGAGGATGTGGAAAAATGTACCCTCATAATTTGCCGGTAGGAATGTAAAATGGTCCAACCATTCTTGGGGTGATGAAAATGGGCTGAAATTAGACAGTAGTGACGGCTGCACAACTTTTGAACATACTAAAACCCACGAATTATACCCATTAGTATGCAATCAGTGTATAATTTATGATATGTGAATTATAGCTCAATTAAAAAAAAAAACAGAAACAAACAGAAAACCCCCACTATTATCAACTAGAGAAATCTACTTAAGAGTAAGAGCAAAACCAACTTAAAAATTATCTGTAGGTCTGGGAACTACAACAACATGTTTCCTGAAATCACCAATGCCAAAAAAGCTATAAACCCATGATGGGTTCCATACAGAAGTGGAACCTGTCTGCTCTCCTCCAAAAGAAGAGCAAACTGATCAGAGTTCCTTCTAAAGATTTAAAATGCACTCTAAAGCTGTATAGGACTCCTGGATCTGGATCTGGAAAGGGAGAATCAAGCTTGAGTTATGACAGTAAAATGCATTAAAACGGAATTTTTTAGTTTTCCTTTGTGAGAGTATGAGAATCTTGAGGTAAGTGTTAATATACTTATTCCTGAGAAATGTATTACATATTAATGCATACATGGAAGGACAATTTGGTCAACAATGTTACCTCACTTTATCTCTGTGACATAGATAGAACAAGTATTATCTCCATTTTATCAAAAAAAAGATAATCTCAGAGCAGTAACATGACCTATTCAAGGTCCTAAGGATGGCTGAGCTGGATGGACTCTAAACTGGGTGTTCTGACTCCCAGTCTAGTTTATTTTCACTAAATTAAAGTTCTCTAGTTTTAGTGTGCTATTTCCTCTTTCATTCAACAAGTCTGTCCCTCAAACACTTTAATACATTGTTTGTAGGAAAAACAAAACAATCTCCAAGTTATAGCGTTATCAATTCTTATTATAGTATATAGTATTTATAAACCAAGATAATCTGAAAATATAGAAAATAAAGCACACTTATTAGGAATAAAACACCTTATTCATCTAAGACCTTAGACCTTAAAATCTTAAATGTCACAGGAGTTCAAATAAACAGCACTAGAAGGGTGCCTGGGTGGCTCAGTTGGTTGAGCATCTGACTCTCGGTTTTGGCTCAGGTCATGATCTCAGGTTCGTGAGATCGAACCCCACATTGGGCTCCATGCTCAGCGGGGAGTCTGGGACTCTTTCTCTCCTTCTCCCTCTCTCTGCCCCTCATGCTCATGCTCTCTCTCTCAAAATAAATAAATCTTTTAAAAAGATAAATAAACAACACTGTAAAACACACACTTATTACATAGGAAAGCTCCTTTGGGCCATCACTCAGAGTCCATTTACTTTTGTATTAAGCCTAATTCTAACAAGCTTATTTGCCAACAGATAAAAGTAGAAGCAGTTCTGATTCTATTAGATATACACACTGAAAGTAAAGTAACAGCATACAAGGAAAGAAACACAAAAATCCAAAGGTATAGCAATCTTGACCATTTATTGTAGGGGCAATAAATCCTACATCGTTCAAGGTCTTTATTATTGTTCATAATAATCCATAATCATCAATAAAAGAATGACCCAATTCCACATATTTTATTAAAGACGGCAGGGAAGAATGTAACTCCTGTTTTCTCAAACTCGAACCCCGGATTCTTCTATTCCCCTTTTTGTTTCCAATTAGTTAAATCCAATCAGTTGCCAAATCCTACTGATCCTAAGTCCAACTATACATTACTTGTTTCCAATTTACTTTTCCTGCTCTAATGCACTGAAGAATACTACAAATAATCTGCCACTATTTCCAGTCCCTCCTACCATAAAAGTTAAATTCCTAAAATAAAGATTTAGTTATGTCCCTCTAATTCATTCAGTTAAGAAATATTTATTGAAAGATCAACTTATAAAGGCTCTGTAGTTGTTACAGTACAAAATCCAAACTGCTGTTCCCCAGCACCTCAGCCTGGCTCTGATCTGTCCTCTCCCTACCATTCTAGTCTCTGTGGGGTGGCCCTATTGGGGGGGGGGACACCAAATGTGGGATGCTCTGATAGCGTGGAGGCCAAGCGCTTGGGTGGCGAAAGAGTTCAGCCAAGGCAGAACAAAAGAGAAGTTTTCTGAATACACCACAGGAGAGCAGCAGGCAGGACATCAAAGGAGAGACGGTCTGCAAGGAAGTGAGGAAGCGAAGGTGAGGAGCCACAGCTGTTGGGTGGAGGGAGGGAGTACAGATGGGGATGTATGGAAGTTTCCTTTTGGTAACTGTGCCTGGTTGTAAGTAGCCCATTGGTTAGTTAGGGCCTATGGCTATTTTGAAGGGGATCGCTTAATAAGCCTACCTGCATTCAGCTCGGTAGAGAGCGATAGGCCCTTTTACCTTACTCCAGTTTCTACTGCTCAACCTTGTTGCCTAAAAGCAGCCTCTACAGGCTCTTTTCCCACTGGTCCCACCTGGAACCACTTGCTGTTTCCTAAAACAGCCTGCACCTCCCTGATTCTGCCCCTCTGCTTTCTGTAATCCACTATGCCTGCATCCCCTACCTACTGAAATTCTAACCTTCCTTCAAGGCCCAGTTCCAATACCATGTTTTCCAGAAAAACTTCTCTAATCCTTCCAGCCAGAATGAATCCCTCCATCTAAGCTTATTTATTTACTTAAGATATACTGGACATTTTTCCAAAAATATTCAGCTCATTATTTTTAATAGTTGCACAGTATTCCACTGTAGAAGTGCCACAGGTTTTACTCAAAGGCATACAATTCTTTAAAGCATTGATTTTTTAATGTAAAGAACATAAAAATAATCCTGTCATTCCACTGATCAGTTAATACCGGTTGACACTTTAAAAAATAAATAAATAAAAGTAATATATTCTCAGGGCACCTGGCTGGTTCAGTAGGAGTGTGTGGCTCTTAATCTCGGGGTCATGAGTTTGAGCCCCACAGTTGGGTGTAGAGATCACTTACATAAACAAACAAATTAAAAAAAAAAAAAAAAAAGGAAATGCATGCTCCTAGTTAGAAAATTCAAACAGTACAGAAAAGTATTTGCTAGAAATTCTAATAGTGGCTTCAACTAAGTAAAAGGTGAAGAGAGGGGCGCCTGGGTAGCTCGGTGGATTAAGCGTCTGCCTTTGGCTCGGGTCGTGATCCCAGGGTCCTGGGATCGAGCCCCGCATCCGGCTCCCTGTTCCACGGGAGGCCTGCATCTCCCTCTCCCTCCCCTGCTCCCCCTGCTTGTGCTCTCTCTCTAATAAATAAACAAAAATATTTTTAAAAAAATAAAAGGTGAACAGAATCAAATTAGAGGAGTATGAAGAGGGTCTGAGGAACTGAGGGAGCAGCACAAGTTCAGCTAACTGTAAACACTTAATTGAAATTTATTCTTATCTCCCCATTTTGCAAAATGGGCCATTTTAAAGACCCATTCTTAAAACAACGGCTGGAAGGGACGCCTGGGTGGCTCAGTCTTTAAGCGTCTGCCTTCAGCTCAGGTCATGATCCCAGGGTCCTGGGATGGAGTCCTGCACCTGCTTCTCCCTCTGCCTGCCACTCCCCCTACTTGTGCTCTTCTGATGATAAGTAAGTAAGTAAGTAAGTAAGTAAGTAAGTAAATAAATAAATAAATAAATAAATAAATAAAACGGCTGGTTATAAAAATGTTCTCAGACAAAATGAGTGTTTTCTTTCTTCCTTCCTTTCTTTTTATTTTGATAGTCTTTCCATATAGGGGAGGGGAAAATGGTTATCCAGAAGCAATCAGTCATTAGCAAAACCAATGTACATATCCATGAAGATGTCTAAAAAGTATTTCAAATGTGCTCTAACATCCCCTACGTAGTATCCCTCGAAGAAAAGGCTTTTACTACATAGTGTGGTTCTATCCTGTCACAACCAGATGACAGATGTAAGCCGTACCTATAGGATACACTGCTTACGCCAACCCAAGCTTTAAAGCAAAAGCCTCTGAACAGGGCTGACTTACTCCAGATTCAACCGCATTCCTATCCATTCTTCACATTACAATCTAGCCTTTTTAAGCAATGCTTTTTTCATGTCTTGCCTATAGAATTCTTATTGCTATTTCAAGGCCAAGCTCAAGTTGCAGCCCTTCCAGGAAGCCTTCTTCCCCTCCTTGGAATTGAGAGAGCTTGTTTATACATTATCCAGCGTTTCAAATTCTACTTTGTCTTCTATTATTTCACATATACTACTTGACCGCGAGCTCCTTGAAGGCAAGGCTTATATCCTAAATGCCCATTTATCCTATAATACCTATTGAGAGGAACTGAATAGTAAGTGCTCAATAAATAGTATTTTTAGATGACTCTTACTGTGAAGTATCTTATAGTAATGTTAGTATTAAATCTTCAAACTTAATTCTCTAATCATGGAATTCCTAAAGTCTATTTGTAGTTATGTGTTACATAAAGGCAATATTGATAATACTGACTACAACCCAACACAAAAAGACTAATTTGTCAAGCAACTTTCCAAGAGATAAATAGCTTAATCTGTGACAGTTCTCTAGTTTCAAAACAAAGTTCTTGTTCTTATAAACCTGTATAGTAGATCTGCTGAATGAACCAGCAGTTATTTACTTTCAATTCTTCAAAACTAATTTTTCCATACAGCTGTGTTTACTCACACCATGTCTCATTTATGCGAGAGGTGTAAAATAGCGAAGCCCAGATCTCTTCCTCTCTCCTCTTTATATTTTCTCTTGCCTTTGTTATTTGCCTTTCTGCAGCTTGCTAGCCAAAGCTGCAATTAGTACCCCACCGGGATCTATACTTTTCTAATAAAGAACAGCCTACAGCACAATGACATGTATACACACACAGCCACGTGTGTTCCTAACAAATAAGCAATATTTTACACATGCAAGCCTTCAACAGCTGAACGGGAGCATTTTACATAGCAGCTGAAACTGACTCACAACACTGACTGCAGATTGATTCATCCCTTTCTCTGACTGCACACACACCTAATTTCAAGGGAAACAATCCAAGACTGAGTAAAATTATGAATGCAAGTCCTAAAGCAAACCTTAGCAGGTAAACCACAATTGCCAAGGCAATATTTTTTTTCAAATACTACTAAATTTGTGGTGTTTGTTAGGTAACAGCTTACTGTGACTTTTCTGTACACAGTTTTCAGTCAAATTGAATAATTAGTGCTTTAGACAGTTAGACAATTTATATATGTAGGCTCGGGATCCTGTTCTACATTCCCTTCACCATCCAGTCTCCTGACTCCCATCCAGCATCACCTTGCACTCAATCTTCTTCACAGCTTCTCATTAACCTTGTCAAGTTCCCACCCACACCCATTCAGTAAAGGGAGGGTCAAGTAGAAGAATAAATCATCATACTGTAAAGATAAAACCAACAACTCATTTCTTAAACATTTAAATTTACAAGCATAATTCAAATACGAAGAAAAGATTTACCCCTTCCCCACTGTAGCGATATGAATGAAAATTACTTCACGTACTTGCATTAGCAAGTGCTCTTACTAGGAACAAAAATAACCAACTTACTTCACTGAAAGTTAAGGCCATGGACCCTTAAGAGCTTTGGAATTTGTAACAAGGGGTTCAAAAAGCTGTATGCACCAATATCGCCCATAGAGTAAATAATAGCTTTCATATAGACTACCATTTCTCAATATACAGACGCTGTTATGATTAATAAAATCAAATATATTTAAAAGATTTACTGATTGATAAGTTTTTTCATGTATTTTGTTAATCAAGAATTACTAAAATTAGTTACTATTACATGAAATCTACTAAAATGTTTTACCTAAAATGTCTACATAATTAATGGTTATTAACTGACATTGAAGGGCGCCTGGGTGGCTCAGATGGTTAAGCATCTGCCTTCGGCTTAGGTCATGATCCCAGGGATCGAGTCCCTCATCAGGCTCCCTGCTCAGCAGGGGCCCTGCTTCTTCCTCTCCCTCTGCTGCTCCCCCCGCTTGTGTTCTCCTGTCAAATAAATAAACAAAATCTTTAAAAAAAAAAAAAAATTGACATTGAAAAGGAAGGTTGAAAATCTTAACTTTTAAGGTTGAAAATCACTTCATGAGACTGGACTCCTTGAACTGGAACTGTGTATAACTTAGCATTGTTGCCAGTGACACACACCAGTTATTTAATACCTGTGCTTAAACGTGGGGACTCTGAATCACCTTTCTGCATGTTTTTTCAAGTTGGTAAAAGATTTTTAAACCTTAAAACTGGGAAATCTGTGAAGTATAAAGCAAAAATATTAATATATCGCATAAAGTAAGACACTTTCCTTAGAAAATGTTACTCAAGAGCTAACAATTTCTTACCACACTAACTGGCATGTCTAATATATAAGATTCTACTGTAAACGTGGTTGAAATGTCATCACTCATCACTGACTCACACAACACATTGGTTAATGAAAAGTTCAGGATCTAATGCTAACCAAAGGGGTTCCCTGCTTTGAGGTCCCTCAGACCACACTATTTTCAATCTCCCTTTGGGAAATACTAATAATCTTGAAACAGCACAGATATGCTTTGCAGCAAGCAAGAGCATTAATATTGATTTATTGAGGACAGGTGCCAACAGCTCTTTGTTGGTTAGTACTTTGCCTTCTAGATAATAAATAGCACAGTATGAAACATTTGCCTCATTCATGACAATATCAAAAGTTTGTAACATTTTAAAATGTAAAATGAATGCACATTTCTTGGAAAACAATAGAAAATATGGAGGTATAAACTATAAATAATTACAGCAGCAGTTCTCAATCTGGGGTGCACATCAGAATTGTTGTGAAATGTTAAAAAATATAGATGCCCAGACTCCAGCCTAGCATCTTCAAGAGTGTCTTGTTTGTTTGTTTTTAAAGCTCCAAAGGTGTTCTAATGCAGACCCTTGGTTAAACTTGAGCACCTAAGAGGTTCTCAAAGTGTGAGAACTGACCAGTAGCATCAACATCACCTGGTAACTTGTTAGAAATGCAATTCTCACACTCCACCCTGACATACTGAATCAGAAACTCTGGGGATGATGCCCAGCAATCTGTTTTCACAACACCCCCAAGTGATTGTGATGCATGCTAAAGTTTGAGAACCTTTCCTTTAGACTATGGTGTCCATCCATTCTTCACTAACTCTTTAAGATGAAAATGAGATTTAATTAATACAAATATACTTAAGGCATTTTTTTTTTCTAATTGAAAAACATTTTTAGCTTTGTCTTAACAAATCATCAAATTAACACTAATGTGACCTCTATTGAAAAAGGTTCAATTCATCAAGTTCTTGGATCAGGCTTCCTTTTTAAACACAAATGCGCCCAGCATTAGACAAGAGATCCAAAGTTACCACGCCATTTGGTCTATTCATCTGGTCCCTGGGCAGCAGGAGTTTCTCAAGCCAGCTGATTAATTGCAACACTTGAGTGGGGGGAGGGACAGACCCTACAGGGCTTTTCCTTCTTGATTTTTAAGAGTAACTGAAGTCTCGTTTTAGCTATCAATTTATAGGAAATACAAAGAACAAAGAAACCTGTTAAGCCGTACCATAAAATTGAAATTGGCAAAATCCAGACTGTGGAGAAATTCTACAGGATAAAAAAAAAAAAAAAAAGAAAATTCTACAGGATAAATCACCTAATTTCTTACACACACACACACACACACACACACACACACTACAAGAAAGAGAGATAAGGAAGAACTACAGATTAAATAAATTTAAGAGACATATCAATTCCCTGCAACAGATTCTAACTCAAACAAATTACCAAAAAATTATATTTCAGACCATGGGAAATTTGAACACTGGGTGGATATTTGCTATTAAATAATTATTGCTCATTTTTTAGGTATAATAATAGTATGGTTATTTTTTAAAGTGTACTTATCTTTAAAGAAATACCAAATAATCACAGATAAAATCGTATGTCTTGGATTTGCTTCAGAATAACACAGGAGGAAGAAAAGCAGGTAAATGATAAAGATGAAACAAGGGCGGCCATGCATTGATAATGGCTGAAGATGGGTGATGGGTACCTGGGTTCATTATAGTATACTGTCAACTATTCTATGTTTAAAATTATCCAACATTTTTTTAGTTTTAAACTAAATGAAGCTAAGAGATTGGCAAAGCTATAACAGCAACATTTGTCCCATGTATTATCTAAAATACTGACATCAGGAAAAGATTCAAAAATAAATCTATTTAGGACTTTTAGAACTTAAATACACAAATCTAAACACTGTACTTTGCAATTTAAGGAAAGAGACCCCTCAAGAACATTCTTGTGAGCTACTCAGCTTTCCTAAGTTTTTTTTAATTCTCTAGGAAAACAACTATATGACCAGTATTTTACCATCCCAGTTTCTAGGTCCATACAAATAATTATGTTGATGACCTCAGCTGCCCAAGGCGTTATTAAATGGTTATAGTGTGTATACATATGCTCATTCTTCCCTCAGGCCATTCTATCAACTTCTTCCTAAATGGGGTAATGGTGAAATCACAGCTGAGGTCCTGAATGAAATCTGTCACAGTTTCCAGAAAAGACAAGTTAAATCTTTATCTTCATCCTAATTTACACAAGAAATGTATTTAAAAAAAAAAAAGAAATGGGCAAAAAAAGAGAAAAACTTCTAGATAGCAGCCCTTGTCTGGAAATATTTATCTTCCAAAATTTACATAATATACATAATTGATAATCTAACACCATCATTATGGATATAGTATGCCTAAAATTATACTATTGAAGAAATATACCAAAGATAACAGTGGTTATTTTCCTATGGAGGGATGTTTTCCTTTCCCCTTTTCTGTATTTTCCAGAATTACTACAATGAGCACGTATCACTTGGATAACTGGAAGAAAAAAAAAAAGTGTCCCTCTACTCCAGGGCAGAAGAAAATTTATTTTACCACATTATGTAGTAAAAGTCCCACTACACAATTCAATTTGGCCCAATTTAATACAAGCTATATATTTTTTTCTTCTAGTACTCTTGCTCATATCCCCAATATGAAGTAGATATCTTTCTTCAGTCCTCTTTAGGAGTGAAGAGACAAGGTCATTCCGTTTGTTTCTCCATAGGTTGACTTCAAAGGGTAGAAAACACTGATCAAGCCACTTTCTAGTTTCTTAAATATAATATCCTCTAGATCTGATTTCAAGAAATATTTATAAACCAGTATCTTTTTCCTAGACAACTTCTGTCTGCCTCGGCCAAATTCCCTTAGTAGCTATCCCCTTATTTCAAGTCTTTTCTAACTGATTTGTTTTTGCTCCATTATTATACTCCTTTCAGTCTTCTGCTTCATTTCCTCCAACATAAATCAAGTCACTTCATTTTTTTATATCTTTTTTGTTCAATCCTTGCCCTACTTCCAGGCACCAATACATTGAGATAATGTGAAAATAAAGTAAAATTACATGTGGTTCAACCTAATGTTCAACCTGATTATTAATCACATATCAAGGTAGATTTTCATAAATACATTTTCTCAGTAACTGAAAACGAACAACTATAATACCATCCTTAGTTAATTGAAGAGGGTTGTATTTCTCCACTTGGCCTTGATATACATGTGCAGAAACTACTAGGTGCCTGTCCAAGATCTCTCTTTTTCTTAGTAAGAAAATTCCCATATAATTAAGGGCAGAATGTGCCCAACTGAAAGGCTACTTTTCCCAGCTCTCCTTACAGCTAGAGGCAGCCAGTAACATACAAATGGAAGTCATTGCCCTTTCGCCTTCTACCCTTCCCCCTACTCTGCCTTCCTGCCTAGATCACAGATGGCTGAATGGGGTATAGGCAGACATCTCATGACCTTCAGAAGAAAAGCCATATGTTAAGGTTGGCCAAGCACAAATTTAGAAGGAGACTAGGTCCCAACTTCATGGGACCAAGAAAGTTTTTGTTTATTAATATAAACAAATTTTATTCTCTAAAATAGATCTTAACTTAAACATTCACACTAAAAAGCATCTCAGTTATACCAGATCTAAAACCTGGTTAGGAACACTTACCAGAGAGCAGCAAAACACTTCACTGATGAAGAGTCTGGTTCAAAAGTTAGATAAACATGGGTCTGAACTTGTTCAGCCACTTGCTACCTATATGGCTTCTTAGATACCTCTAAATCAGTTTCTTTATTAAACTGTTGATAATTGCGAGTTGTTCTGATTATTAAATTAAATATTAATGCTTAGTTCCATGCCTGGTATTCTATTCTAAGGCTGAACATGTACACTCTATGACCCAGCAATCCTCTCCTAAGTATCTACCCTAGAACAACTCTGAGGTGGTTATACATGCCTACACATCAAACACACACATACATACAAGTAGACATGTACAAGAATGTTCACTGCAGCATTAAAAGTCTATCACCAGGAAAATAGACTAATTAGTCGTGGAATAATGACTCCATGGAATACTATACCCCAGTAAAAGTAAATCAACTACTACTATATAAAGTAACAAATGAATTTCTTAAAAACGTAGAACAGAAAAAGCAAATAGCAGAATTCAAAATATGCCATTTTCATAAAGCTCAAAAACAAAAGTAAATACTATATTTTTAAGGATATATATATATATGCACATATATATATTTTTTAAAGATTTTATTTTTAAGTAATCTCTACATCCAACATGGGGCTTGAACTCATAACCCCAAGATCAAGAGTCGCATGCTCTTCCCACTGAGCCAGCCAGGCGCCCCCACATATATATCTTTTAAATAGATGTAAAAAACAGAGATAACAGCAGTTATCTCTAAGGGAAGGCAGGGGAAAGGACAGGAGAGGGGAACACTGGTAGATTTAATACTACTGGTAATATTCTAGTTTTTAAGTTGGATAATAGTTTTATAGATACTTTTTATTATTACCTACATTGCATTTTACGTTTCATGTATTCTTTTAATATATCAAATGCCACATGATAAGCATATAAAAATAGTGTGAAAGGATACCAAGTGTTGATTTAAATCATTCAAAGGCATTCCATTCTTGCTGCACTTAAATAGTTCTGGCTTAAGAGTTGCAATAACCAATCTCACCACTTAGCGCAAGTAAATATAGTACTGTCCTTAGCAGTTTTCCAAGAACTGCTGATTTGCTTTGTTTTCTCTCAGAGTATGTGTCAAATTTCTCTTGAAGAAACAAAATTTCCACATGATTTGAGATATATAAAATAAAATTTCTACAGCATGAATAGTATAAAGGCTAAGCTGTGGTAATTTCCACAAGTATTTTTGTAACAAATCAAAAGGATGTTTTAAGAAAACATGAAAAACCACATATGTAATTACTAAATAACTTCAATTTGTAGCAAATCAAATTGCATTCTAATCAGTGGACTAAAATAACTGAAACAATTTAGCTAATTAAGATTAATATGAAATACCCTAAAATTAAATACTAATATGTCCAACCTATTCTGTGGCATATCCAAAATAACTATATTTTTAATGGCATCCAAACACTGGAAGAGTCCCTAGCTGCATCTAAGAAAAATAAATCCATTCATCCTTGAGGGATTAAGAGGCCTATTTAAGATTCATAATTAAGCAAAGAATTTAAAGTTACACTTACCAATTTATCTGGCCTTCCCATTTGTATATACCCACAGCTGCTCCATTCCCATTCCTGAATAATCACTCTCCCTTGCCTCACATTTTGTTGTCCTACCATACTCTGCATACTCTCTCCATACACAGGATCTTTCAACAGTGATGTAGGCTTCTCTGCCTCTCCTTTTGTATGAGTTGACTAATCATTCCACATTAAAAACATAGAATACTTGAAGTAGTCCCTACACTCTGTTTGCCCTTGTAAATGTCTTTAACACATCAAAGAGCATGAAGTAGGCCAGCAAACCTAGAACAGCCCTTTGAGATTTAAACCAGCTAGCCATCTTCTTCATTACTTGATTTTTATTGGTCTAAGTTATGAATATTGGAGAGAGAGAGGAGGGAGTATAGGCATGAAACAAAATGCAGTTGCTACCTTAATGAGATGATAAATGGAGTCACTACTGCAAGTAAAATTCTAATCAAGAATTTATTAGTCAAGTTGCAATTATTTACACATTACACAAATCCCAAAATTTCATCTAGTGTAAATCAACAAACCAAAATAAAAGTGGGCTCTAAAATATCAAATATCAGGGCGCGTGGGTGGCTCAGTCAGTGGCTAAGTCTGCTTTCGGCTCAGGTCATGATCCCAGGCTTCTGGGATCGAGCCCGCATTGGGCTCCCTGCTCAGAAGAGAGCCTGCTTCTCCCTCTCCCTCTGCCACTCCCCTTACTTGTGCTCTCTCGCTCTATCAAATAAATAAATAAAATCTTTAAAAAAAATAAAATATCAAATATCCAAAATTTTCACATCATGCTTAGTTATCCTGAATTGTTTATGGCCACATTTTGCCAAGTGGCAAAATGAACAGGTGAGATAGCAGAGGAGATTGCTATTTTGAATAAGAAGTTGAAATAGATAAATTTTAAGATTCTTTTCAATCATGAAAGTATTAAAACTATTAGTAAAAAACAACAAACATTTACTAAAGGAATAAAATATTACCCATTATCAACAACCCAAATCTGTGTCAGTGCCATATTTATTCTTACATTCATTCACAATATCTAGTTGAAAGATATAAACTCATCTTCTTCGAAAAGATTTTCCAAAGTGTGCATTTATTAAGCATTTGATTTTCTTTTTTCTTTTTTTAAAGATTTTATTTATTTATTTGACAGAGAGAGACACAGCGAGAGAGGGAACACAAGCAGGGGGAATGGGAGAGGGAGAAGCAGGCTTCCTGCTGAGCAGGGAGCCCGATGCGGGGCTCGATCCCAGGACCCTGGGATCATGACCTGAGCCGAAGGCAGACGCTTAACAACTGAGCCACCCAGGTGCCCCAAGCATTTGATTTTCTGTGTCCTTAAGTACTGCCTAAAGATAAAGCAAATTTTAAACTGGCAATTATAAAAAAGAACTATTTTAGCTCTTAAGAATTTAGTAGATTTTGTTAGATTAGGGAGGCCTTACAGACTGATTTGACTTATAGAGGATGCATCACTCACTGTCAGTGTGGTGTGGGCTTTATTTGATTAATACCTTCATTTGTATAGTATGTCTCACTTGAAATTGCTTTGTATACATTTAGTAAAATGTTTTGTAAAAAAAAAAAAAAAGATTTTCCATATACCATACGATGTCCATTCTCCTGTCACAGTCAGGGCATTCTGACTGATTCACAAGTATAACAGCAGCCTGAGGCTATCTTGCAAAATTAGATTACATTAAGTAGTACTACTATAATATTTTTGGCAAATCTTGACTAATTTTAGTTGTCAATCTAATTTAGCCTGCCCAACAAGATTTGTATCATTGAAATTAAATTTATTTTCTAAATTTGTTGCCAAATCTACTTAAGGAACCTCACTGAAACAGACAATTTTTAAAATGGGTGATATTCTGCTGTTAACATATAGTATTCTAATGATAACTTCACAATGCACAACAATCCAATAGCTTTAGCTCATTTTCTAACTTAAAGAAAACAAAAGAAAAAAAAGAAACACTAAATATCTATACTTAATACATTCTACTGGTCCACAATACCTTTCTTCTTTCAGAGTTACAAAAGTCCTTTTCTTCCTTTAAAGTGATGGTATGTCACAGTGTAAAAGATACCTTCTCAGATCTACTCTCATTAACAATATTTTGGGTTGGAGATATAGCCCCTTTAAAAATCATCAGCTTAGGGGTGCCTGGGTGGCTCAGTTGTTAAGCATCTGCCTTCGGCTCGGGTCATGATCCCAGAGTCCTGGGATCGAGCCCTGCATCGGGCTCCCCGCTCAGCGGGAAGCCTGCTTCTCCCTCTCCCACTCCCCCTGCTTGTGTTCCCGCTCTTGCTGTCTCTCTCTCTGTCAAATAAATAAAATCTTTTAAAAAATAATAATAAAATAAAATAAAATTTTAAATTTAAAAAATAAGTCTTATGTCCCAGGTGCAATTCTCTTCAGGAACACATATTATCCAAGAATTGTCTGAATGTGATGATCACAAGATAACTAACCAAGTAACTAGAGAGACAGTGTGGTCAATTAAGTCAATTAGAGCATAATCAGACCCAATTTAATTCATATCATCACTAGCAAGAACTATTTTTTATTACCTCCAAATTTATAGATTTATAAATAAAACTGTATTCTGGTTTTTCAAATTAGTTTTGAAATCTTTCCTTAGACTCAAAGAAACTTATTATTGAAAGCTTTTGCCAAACGAACATCAGATTTCATTTGTTTGTTTGTTCCAATGACCAGGGTTAAAACCCATACTCCTAGTATGCAAGTAGAAGAGGAACTTTTTTTCTCTTTTCTTCCAATAAACTGAGTTTCCTATTGTCTAGTTCCTATTAGAACTAGAAGAACAAAGTAAGATTTCCCAATAAAATCAGAGGGAGGAGTCGGAGCTATGAAATCCATAAAGCTTCATATTACCTCATCAAATGAAAAATATAAAAGGTCAGAGAGAAATACTACCAAAATGTTTATAGTATTATCATTATTTAATAAGATTATGGGTAATTTTTAGTTCTGTCTTTATACTTTCCCAAGTTTTCTAAAACTCCACAATTATTACTTTTAAAATGAGGAGGAAAAGGCATTTTAAGTCATTTATTTCTATGGATCTTCTTTGCAGAAAAACTCTGCTGATAAATTAATACCACAGCTTAGGTAATTTTTGACAAGCAGTTCTTATAACTCAGTATAGACTCATTTAAAACAGTTCCTCCAAAGAACACTCATCTAATAAAATCTGCCTATAACTACCTACAACTCATTCTTCCTCACTATTTGACTCCACACTAAATGTTATGATAATCTGGTCAAATACTGCAAAATACATACTGAAGGCCAAAATCACCACCTAGTGATCTTCTATGAGCTTTTCATATCCCATACCTCAGGGTAATGAGTAACTGATTAAAACCTGCAGACATGAAAAGTCCCCAGTAAGAAAAGTAAAAGTCATGCTTTCATTTTCTTATCAAGCAACACATTGAATATCCTAATACGTATTTCCTGGCATAACACATGTCAGACAGTTGTAAACATTTTCTTTGGTTATACAACGTGCAGCCAGTCTCTGGATATTTTGGTTTCCCAACTTAAGACTAGAAAAACTCGGGGCGCCTGGGTGGCTCAGTCGTTAAGCGTCTGCCTTCGGCTCAGGTCATGATCCCAGGGTCTTGGGATCGAGCCCCACGTCGGGCTCCCTGCTCAGAGGGAAGCCTGCTTCTCCCTCTCCCACTCCCCCTGCTTGTGTTCCTGCTGCCGCTCTTTCACTGTCAGATAAATAAATAAAATCTTAAAAAAAAAAAAAAGACTAGAAAAACTCATCTCAAAATCAGACATAATTGTAACCAGACTAGAACAATAGACTTGATTTTCAAAAAATAATAATAATAATAATCTTTTTTTTTAAAGATTTTATTTATTTGTCAGAGAGGGAGAGAGAGCACAAGCAGGGGAAGCAGCAGCCAGAGGGAGAAGCAGGCTCCCCGCTGAGCAAGGAGCCGATGTGGGACTTGATTCCAGGACCCCAGGATCGTGACCTGAGCTGAAGGCAGACACTTTACCAAATGAGCCACCCAGGCGTCCCCCAAAAAAACACTAATCTTTGAACCAACCAAACATAACATCAAAACTAGTTATTTCAGTCATTTCCCAGATGATATATTTTAATGTCAGTTGCCTAAGTTTCATCAGGGTGCTTCCAATAATTATTCTGAAAGTAACATCCAAAACAGAAAATAGCAGTTTAAATTCACGATTAAAATTCTCCACCTAATTTAACATTTATTTAAGAGCTATGGTAATTGGGCTACAAAGATAGCCACCAACAATTCCTCCTACAAAATGTTAAAGTCACAAAATGAGGCCCAGTCTTCCCAGCCAGCCTCTGAATGATTCAACTATCCCAGTTGTACCACCAGACATGAAGGTAAGGCCGTCTTCATCCTTCACCTCCGGCCCAGCCACAGTAACTTACACCACATGAAGTAGTGGAAAGCTTGCACTAGCCCATACCATATGGAGCAGAAACAAGCCATTGTCACAGAGCCTTGCCCAAATTCCTGGCCCACAGAATCATGAACAGTAAAACAGTTACTATTTTAAGTCACTAAGTTTTGGGGCAATTAATTGTATAACAATAGATAACTGATATGAGGCCTTTTGATTCAAAAATACAAGAAAAATATTAAGGTCTTAAAAAGCATTTATAGCACAATCTCTGAAAGAAAGAACAGATAAGCCAGATTTCATTAAAATTAAAATTTTCTGCTCTATGAAAAACACTATCAAGAAAATGAAAAGACAAGCCACAGGTTGAGAGAAAATATTTGCAAAAGACCTATCTGATAAAGGACTGTCATCCAAAATACAGAAAGAACTCTTAAAACTCAACAATAAAAAAAACAATCCAATTAAAACATAAGTAGAAGAGGGGTGCCTGTGTGGCTCTTGATCTCCAGGTAGTGAATTCAAGCCCCACACTGGGCATAGAGCTTACTTAAAAAATAAATTTAAAAAATAAGCAGAAGGCCCTAATACATAACCTAACCAAAGAAGATACATAGATGGCAAGTAAGCAAATGAAAAGATGGTCCACATCATGACACCAGGGAAATACAAATTAAAACAATAATGAGATGCCGCTACCTACCTATTAGAATGGCCAAAATCCAGAACACTAACAGTACTAAATACTGGGGATAATGTGGAACAACAGGAAGTTTTGGCTCAGGTCTTGATCTCAGATTCGTAAGATCGAGCCCCACATCAGGCTCCATGCTCAGCAGGGAGTCTGCTTCTCTCCCTCTCCCTCTGCCCCTCCCCATGCTCATGTTCTCTCTCTCTCTCTCTCTCTAAAATAAATAAGTAAATCTTAAAAAAAAAAAATTAGTTGTATTGGGGGGCCTGGCTGGCTCAGTCAGTAGAGCATGAGACGCTTGATCTCGGGGGTCGTGAGTTCAAGTCCCACATTGGGTGTAGAGCTTACCTAAAAAAAAAAAAATCAACGTATTTCTATACATCAGCAATAAACAATCTGAAAATTAAATTAGGAAAATAATTCCATTTATAATAGCATCAAGAAGAATGAAATACTTAGGAATAAATTTAACCAAAAAAGTCTAAGACTTGTACTAAAAACTACAACACATCAATGAAAGAATTAGAGACCTAAATAAATGGTAAGGCATCCCATGTTCATGGATTACAAATAAAGAGTGTTAAGATGGCAATATTCCCTAAAATGATCTATGGGTTCAATACAGTTGCTATCAAAATCCCAACTTCCTTGGGGCGCCTGGGTGGCTCAGATGGTTAAGCATCTGCCTTAGGCTCAGGTCATGATCCCAGGGTCCCAGGATCGAGCCCCACGTCTGGCTCCTGACTCGGCGGGGAGCCTGCTTCTCCCTCGCCCTCTGCCTCTCCCCTGCTCATGCTCTCGCTCTATCTCTGTTTCAAATGAATAAATAAAATCTTTAAAAAAAAAAAAAATCCCAACTTCCTTTTTCGCAGAAATGGACAAGCTGATCCTAAAATTCATATGGAAATGCAAGGGACAGCAAAAACAATCTTGAAAAGTAAGGGACTCATAGCTTACTACAAAGCTACAGTAATCAAGACACTGTGGTACTGGCATAAGGACACACTTGTAGATCAATGGAATAAAATGGAGAGTCCATAAATAAACCCATACACCTATGCCAAATTGGTTTTCAACAAGGGTGCCAAGATAATTCAGTGAAGGAAAGAAAAGTCCTTACAACAAATGATGCTGGGACAACTGGATAGCCACATGCAAAAGAATGAATTTGGACCCCAGCCTCATACCATATAAAATATTAACTCAACGTGGATCAAAGATATGAATATTAGAGCTATACCTATAAAACTCTTAGAAGAAATCATAAGAATAAATATTCATAACCTTAGATAAAGCAACCGTTTCTTAGTTTTGTCACCAAAAGCACAAGCAACCTAAAAAATTCTGATAAATTGAAATTCACCAAAATTAAAAACTTTTGTGCTTTCTAGGACACCATCAAGTAAGTGAAAAGACAACTCACAGAATGGGAGAAAATATTTGCAAATCATATCTGATAATGGTCTGGTCTACTGGATATATAAAGAACTCTTATAACTCAATAATAAAAAGACAATCCAATTAAAAAATAGGCAAAGGACTTGAAAAGACATTTCAACAGAGGATATACAAATAGCTAATAAGTACACTAGAAGATGTTCAACATCACTAGTCATTAGGAAAATGCAAATCAAAACCACAATGATATAGCATTCCATACCCACTAAGATGGCTTTAATTTTTTTTTTAAAGAAAAATAACAACTGTTGGTGTAAAAAATTGGTACCCTCATACACTGCGGGTACAAATGTAAAATGGTGTAGCCACTGTGAAAAACAGTATAGCAATTCTTCAAAAAGTTAAACATAGAATTACTATATGACCCAGCAATTTCACTCCTAGGTATATACCCAAGAGAACTGAAAACAGGTTTTCAAACAAAAACTTGTATATCAATATTCATAGCAGCATTATTCATAATAGAAAGTACAAGCAAGACACTATCCATCGACGAATGGATAAACAAAATGTAGTATGCCCATATGATGGACTATTACTCAGCAATAAAAAGGAATGAAGTACTGACACAAATACCACATGGATGAACCCTGAAAACATTATGCTAAGTAAAAGACACAAAAGCCACATATTATATGATTCCACTTATACAAGGCATCCAGAATATGCAAATCCAAAGAGAGAGAAAGTAAAATAATGGTTGCCAAAGGCTGGGGGTGAGGGAAATAGGGAGTGACTATTAATGTGTAAGAGTTTTCTTGTTGGGGTAATGAAAATATTTTGGAATTAAATAATAATGATATGAATACTAAAATGTACTAAATTATACATTTTTTTGAATTATACATTTTAAATGGTAAATTGTATGGTACGTAAATTATATCTCAATTTTTTAAAAACAGGATACAGAAATGGGAGAAGCAGTTGCACATGGTGAAAAGAATACTGTACAAAGTGAGAAAAAGCCAAGGATCAAGTTCTATCTCTGCCATGAAGTGTTCAAAGTCACTCCAGGTTTGGGGGCCACACTTTCCTTATCTCTAAATGAAAAGGTGGGCCAAGTGATGTCTGGAGCTTCTTCCGGAGATTTGACTTCTAATTTTGACTATTAATTATCAGATATGATAAACATACAAGTCTAACCATTCATAAACCTAAAGAACCCAAAGAGAAGAATAAGGAAAGTGGGAATTAGACTTGAAGGGTTAGAGAAGAAAAGCAAATCATGCCAAGGCTAGAACAGCGTAAGAAGGAAATGAGAGATAAACAATTTAACAATGAGAGAAATTAGGTAAGGCCATAAAAGATAAACTAAGGATATCTGATTAGATAAGCAGTACTGAGCTACAGTAACTCTTAAGGAGAGAAATTATGCCACTGAACCTCTATCAGAGGAAGATAAATATGGCAGGACAAATTGCGAAGGAAAAAGACTAAAGGCAATAAGATCAACTAAACTGTTAATGTACAGATCTTGGTTCTAACACTACTCTCCAATAAAAGGAACCAGGGCTCCTTGGAGAAATTACTGATTCCAAAACTGGGACAGGAAATATGCTACATAAACATGGAAGACCCTATAATGCCGGAAAGTAAGAAAGTGTTAAAACTTGCTTGCTCTCTCCCTCTCTCTCACTCCCACGCAACCCTCCCAACCCCCAAGAGTATCTCAAAGAAACCTAGAGGCTAACTGGAAGAACTCTCAATGGCCAAAGCTGGAATAATTAAACAACAAAATAAAGTAGTATTAAATTATAACCCAAAATATAAATAAGTACCCACATCAGTACAAATATATTTATACAATATAAATACATGGTTGAATAGATAACTGGAGGAGAACAGAAGTAACTGCGGTAGATACTTTGCCCCCAAGGAGGAAGAGCATAACTTTTCACTCCCTAAGTGTAGGCTGTGCATTGTGACTTTCTTTCAAACACTGCAGTATGGAAAGGAAGGGTTCGAAAGAAAGAGAAATTTTATAGTGGAGAAACCTGACAAACTACCTCAAGTCAAAATCAAGTTTAACATCAACAGAGAAAAGTCATGTGATAGTACATATCCTTGTTAGAATGCAATGAGAAGGCACCTTACCTCTGCGGTTTCTTCTGAAAACCACATTATCCAAGTCCAGTTATGAGAAAAACATAGACAAATCCCAACGGAGGTACATTCTGCAAAATATCTGACCAGTAATCCCCAGAACTGTCAAGGTCATCAAAAATAAGAAAAGTCTGAGAAACTGTCACAACCAAGAGGAGGAGCCTAAGGAGACATGGCTGGCTACTAAATGCAATGAGTTATCTTGGGTGGATCCTAGAACAGAAAGAAGGACATTCAGAAAAAACTGGAGAAATCTGAATAAAGTTGGACTTTAGTTA
Source organism: Halichoerus grypus (assembly GCF_964656455.1). Taxonomy (NCBI): domain Eukaryota; kingdom Metazoa; phylum Chordata; class Mammalia; order Carnivora; family Phocidae; genus Halichoerus; species Halichoerus grypus. The sequence goes on from NC_135716.1 coordinate 166,031,623, forward strand.
ATAATAATGTATCGGCGCACCTGGGTGGCTCAGTGGGTTAAGTGGTGACTCTTGATTTCAGCTCAGGTCGTGATCTCAGGCTCGTGACATTGAGACCCACGTTCAGCTCCGCACTTAGTGCAGTCTGCTTGAGATTCTCTCTCTCTCTCTCCCTCTGCCCCTCCCCCCCGACCCGTGCATGCTCTTTCTAAAATAATAAATAAATCAATATTTTAAAAAAAATTGGGAGCACCTGGGTGGCTCAGTTGGTTAAGCGACCGACTCTTGGTTCCAGCTCAGGTCATGTTGTGAGAGGGAGCCCCCAGTTGGGCTCTGCACTCAGCACAGAGTCTGCTTGAGATTCTTTCCCCCTCCCTCTCCCTCCCCCTTTGTTCCCCCCACACACACACACTCATGCTCTCTCTCTCAAATAAATAAATAAAATCTTTAAAAAATAATACTAATGTATCAATACTGGTTTAATAATTTTAACAAATGTACCATACTAAGTTATTAATAAGTAAAACTAGGTATTGGGTATAGGAACACTGTACAATCTTCACAATAATCCTGTAAATCTAAAACTGTCCTAAAATATAAGTTTATATATAAAAAGAAGTTAATGCACCAATTTAGCCCTGGTCTGGGTTAGTGCTCTGTCAGCAAGAATGAAAATGAAAGGACAAACCCAAGACATATTAAAATGAAAGACATAACAGAACTTGATGACAAAAAAGAGTATGATGGATGAAGGATATTAAAAAGTAAAATATTAAGTCTGGGAAAGGGAAGAATATCATTGCCATTATAAAAACAAGTGAAACAGGAAAGACAAGACTGGAGAAGTGATGCTGGCCTTAGAAATGCCTACTGACTATCTCCCCTTAATCTTCCCCTCCTTGTTTTCCAAAAAGGAATACTTTTTTGATAAGAATCAATTCTCCTTATATTTATCTTTTTTAAAATTTGAATTTTCCTAAGTAGAGCTTTCCTAAATAGATTCAGTATGTTTATAATGTAATTACATAAAAATCAGAATAGTGGTTGCTCCTGAAGGCTGAGTAGGCAGGAATTAACTGGGAAAGGATGCGAGGAAACTCCCTGAGATTAAGATAACATTCTAATCAGTGGTTCCCAAATCCCCAGTCCAGCATCATTGGCATCACTGGGGACTTGTTAGAAATGCATTCTCAGGCCCCATTTAAGATCTACTAAATTAGAAATTCTGGGGATAAAGCCCAGTAATTGGTTTTGTGTTTGTTTGTTTTAAGATTTATTTATTTGAGGGGCACCTGGGTGGCTCAGTTGGTTAAGTGACTGCCTTCAGCTCAGGTCATGATCCAAGGGTCCTGGGATTGAGCCCCGCATCGGGCTCCCTGCTCCGCCGGAAGCCTGCTTCTTCCTCTCCCATTCCCCCTGCCTGTGTTCCCTCTCACGCTGTCTCTCTCTCTCTCTCCCCCTGTCAATTAAATAAATAAATAAAATCTTTAAAAAAAAAAAAGATTTATTTATTTGAGAGAGCGCATGCTTGCAAGAAGGGGAAGGACTAGGGGAGAGGGAGAAAGAGAATCCCAAGCCTACTTCATGCTGGATGCAGAGCCCCGTGTGGGACTCAACCCCAGGACCCTGAGATCATGACCTGAGCCAAAACCAGCATCAGATGCCTAACGGACTGAGCCACTCAGGAGCTCCCCAGTAATTGGTTTTAAAAAGCCCTCCAAAAATAGAAAATCATCATTAGAACACCATAATAATAACTACTTCAGGCAAGATCCCTGACAAAGATAAAAATCAATCTGTGGAAAAAAAAAAAAGAGAGAAAAATCAATCTGTGGAAACTTTAAGAAGAAACATGAAATTTGCATAGCTTCAAAGTATTTCCCCCAAAATACTTATTAATTACTGTGGTGGTTTTAACATATATCCATAAATTCTTGCATACTCTCCCCTCCAGGAGATGGGGTTTGATTCCCTCCACCTTGAATGTAGGCTGGACTTAGTGACTTGCTTCTTAGAATATGGAAAGCAAAAAAATAGTAACTTTACAGTGGAGAAATCTGGCAGATATTACCTTAACCAGTAATAATTGATATAACCAATAATAATAATTATTGATATCATACATCCCCTGACATATGATGAGGACACATCACCGGACTCGTGGGACTGCTGTATGAATACCAAGTGAAGGGGTGCCTGGGTGGCTCAGTTGGTTGAGTTTGCCTTCCACTCAGGTCATGATCCCAGGATCCTGGGATCGAGCTCATGGGACTGTGAAGTACTTAGCGCAAGTATACGCAATTAATCTTCTTTCTTTCCCTCTTCCCTTTCTGTTTTTTGAACAGAACAAGACAGACTCAAAGACAAATGTTGCCATCTATTCAACATCAAAATACCATGAATACAGCAAATATGTTTTGATCCCAAATGCTTTCCTGATGTTGCTTTTTATTGATTCAAGCTCAAATGTAAAAAAAAAAAAAATAATATATATATATATATATGAAAGACAAAACAAAGTTCAAATATTCACTGGGACACATTATCAGACACTTTTTTTTTTTTTTTAAAGATTTATTTATTTCTTTGACAGAGACACAGCGAGAGAGGGAACACAAGCAGGGGGAGTGGGAGAGGGAGAAGCAGGCTTCCCGTGGAGCAGGGAGCCCGATGCAGGGCTCGATCCCAGGACCCTGGGATCATGACCTGAGCCGAAGGCAGACGCTTAACGACTGAGCCACCCAGGCGCCCCTATCAGACACTTTTCAATATGATTTGGAAATCATTTTCTTTTTTGAAATATTAAACTGAATGTTTAAAATACAGTATAGTATGCAAAATAATGCACTAAGAAGTAAATTATCAGACCATAATTAAATTTGGATTAGAAGACGTAGTGGTGCTTCAAAACTTAAATATACAAATAAATACACAACTATATACAAACTAAATATACAATATATTCTCAGCTCAAAATCTAACCGTATGGGGCGCCTGGGTGGCTCAGTCGTTAAGCGTCTGCCTTCGGCTCAGGTCAGGATCCCAGGGCCCTGGGATCGAGCCCCACATCGGGCTCCCTGCTCTGCGGGAAGCCTGCTTCTCCCTCTCCCACTCTCCCTGCTTGGGTTCCCTCTCTCACTGTGTTTCTCTCTGTCAAATAAATAAATAAAATCTTTAAAAAAAAATCTAACCGTATGCTAAGCAAAATAAGTCAGTCAGAAAAAGACAAATGCCATATGATTTCACTCACATGTGGAATTTAAGAAACAAAACAGATGAACATAGGGGAAGGGGAAAAAAAGAGAGGGAGGCAAACCTTAAGAGACTCTTAACTATAGAGAACAAACAGGGTTGCTGGAGGGGAGGTGGGCAGAGAATGGACTAATAAATGGGTGATAGGTATTAAGGAGTACACTTGTGATGAGCACTGGGTTTTACATATAAGTGATGAATCACTAAATTCTATTCCTGAAACCAATATTACATTATATGTTAACTAACTAGAATTTAAATAAAAACTTTTGAAAAAATCTAACAGTATTATGCTCTCAATATTTATTTTTTACTGAATTACAATTGACATACAATATCCTATTAGTTTCAGATGTGCAACACAATGATTTGATATTTTTACACATTACAAAATGATCCCCACAATAAGTCTAGTTAACATGTATCACAATACAAAGTTATTATTATTGACCATATACCTATGTGTACCCATATTTAAATTATCAATTGAGATATTAAAAATCAAACAAAATGTTTAAACTTTTATGTATAAAACAAGAGTATGTGCCTTGGAAAAAAAGCATTAGTTCTTCTACTGTACTAACTTTTCATATTTGTCTGTGCTATTTGTAAACCACTGCCCTCCAGAAAGTCACTCCAAAAACTTAAATGGCCAAAAATATTAATGACAATAAGGTTATACTGTCATGGAGCAAGTTTACTTCTAAGTGACTTGCAGAGTATAGAGTCTTTTAATACTGTAGTTGATCTGCACTAATACCAAAAGAAGAGATAAATAAGATTAAAGTTGACATGAAAGAGTAAATGTACCGAGGGCCTGAAAAAATAGACTATTTAGTCTGAAACTGAACAGAAGAGACATCTCAGGCTGAAAATTATATGGCTATATCAAACTCAGGCTTGGTTTGTTTTTTATCCCCACACTAATACTAACAAACTTTTTGGGAAAGAAAGATACCTGCATTTGGGGTAGGAGGGAGGTGTTTAAAAAAAAAAAAAGCCTTTTGCAATCAAAGATGACTAATTAGTACTGCACACTCCTGAAAGATATAGAAATGTACACATAAAAAAAGTATAATTGAACATTAAGTCCAAAAAACAATGATTCACAAGTAATTTATAAGAAACAACTGCAATCAATGATTAGAACACAGAAAAGGCATATTTCAACCTCTTGGTTAATACCTTAATATTACTTATTATGCAGAGCGAGATTTACCGTAAAAGTAAAGAAGCTTAAGCTTCAGGGCCCTCATTTAAACTGGCCCCTGCCAAGACCAAGTGATATTTCAAAGCCATAATATGAAAATCTCTAGAGGAGTGTGAAGCCAAAAACATAGGAAAAAATTAAAAATGTTATGCTATTTTTCTGAATTTTGTGACATTTGTGCTATTTTTCAACTTTTAAAAATATGTCATTTGTTGTAATTTATTTTCTCTATTTGTTTTCATCTCTAATTTTGTATTCATAATTTTATATTCTTTTTCTTTAAAAAGCCCCTGTTGTGGGGCACCAGGGTGGCTCAGTCAGTTAGATGTTTGCCTTTGGCTCAGGTCATGATCCCAGGGTCCTGCGTTGGGCTCCCTGCTCAGCAAGGAGGTATGCTTCTCTTCCTCTCCCTCTGCCCCTGCTCATGTGTTGTCTCTCTCACTCACTCTCAAATAAATAATCTTAAAAAAAAAAAAAGTGCCCCTGTTGTTAAGCATTTCAAGTACCAATGAATAATTTAGCCTGCCTCATACTTTTAGTACCACTGTATTAAAGACCTGTTTGAAGATCTCTCCTCTTATCACAGATTTTGAGTTTTCATCACCAGGTATAACAAACCAAGGCATGAGTCAAATTTCAGTGGAATTTTATTTGAACTTTTATCTCTTAAAACCATTTTCGGGGCGCCTGGGTATAAGCATCTGCTTTCGGCTCAGGTCATGATCCCAGGGTCCTGGGATCGAGCCCCACATCGGGCTCCCTGCTCAGCAGGAAGCCTGCTTCTCCCTCTCCCACTCCCCCCTGCTTGTGTTCCCTCTCTCACTGTGTCTCTCTCCATCAAATAAATAAATAAAATCTTTAAAACAACAACAACAACAACAACCATTTTCAAGGGGCGCCTGGGTGGCTCAGTCATTAAGCGTCTGCCTTTGGCTCAGGTCATGATCCCAGGGTCCTGGAATCAAGCCCCACATCGGGCTTCCTGCTCGGCGGGAAGCCTGCTTCTCCTTCTCCCACTCCCCCTGCTTGTGTTCCCTCTCTCACTGTCTCTCTCTCTCCCTGTCAAATAATAAATAAATAAAAATCTTAAAAAAAAAATTTTCAATCAGAGAGAAATAACAGATTAAAAAAAAGTGATGAAATGGAAAAGAACATCTCATGGATAGGTGATATATGTATAAAAAAACAGATTCATTTGCAATGACATTATCTCTTTAAGCAAGATGGGATACGGCTAAACAGTAAGAATGTAATCAAAAATAATTCAGCAAGGGGCGCCTGGGTGGCTCAGTCATTAAGTGTCTGCCTTCGGCTCGGGTCATGATCCCAGGGTCCTGGGATTGAGCCCTGCATCGGGCTCCCTGCTCCGCGGGAAGCCTGCTTCTCCCTCTCCCACTCCCCCTGTTTGTGTGCCCTCTCTCACTGTGTCTCTGTCAAATAAATAAAATCTTTAAAAAAAAAAAAAAATAGTTGAGCAAGCTACTGGTAACTAAGAGTGAAGAAGGGTGACAGAAAACAGGAAACTATGAAATCAAAGAGAAGAGTGGTTAAAAAACATCCAAGGAGACAGTTCTTCAAAATGTTAACATAGAACTACCATATGACCAGCAATTTCACTCCTAGGTATATACCCAGGAAAAATGAAGACGTATGTTCACAGCAGCATTATTCATAACAGTCAAAAAGTGAAAGCCACACAAATGTCTATCAGTTGATGAATGAATAAATAAAATGAGGGGGAGTGAAACAGATAAAAATTAAGAGGCACAAACTTCCAGCTATAAAATAAGTCATGGAGATGAAAAGTACAGCATAAGTAATCAATAATATTACAATAACATTGTATGATGACAAATGGTAATTATACTTATCATGGGGAGCAGAGTATTGCATAGAATTTTTGAATAAATATGTTGTACACCTGAAACTAATATAGCATTGTATGTTAATTTTTTTTTTTTTTTTTTTTTAAAGATTTTATTTATTTGACAGAGAGAGACACAGCCAGAGAGGGAACACAAGCAGGGGGAGCGGGAGAGGGAGAAGCAGGCTTCCCGCGGAGCAGAGAGCCTGATGTGGGGCTCGATCCCAGGACCCTGGGATCATGACCTGAGTCGAAGGCAGACGCTTAACGACTGAGCCACCCAGGCGCCCCGCATTGTATGTTAATTTTACTTCAATTTTTAAAAATTGAATAGAAATTATGGGGCGCCTGGGTGGCTCGGTCATTAAGCATCTGCCTTCGGCTCAGGTCATGATCCCAGGGTCCCGGGATCAAGTCCCGCATTGGGCTCCCCCCTCGGCGGGAAGCCTGCTTCTTCTCCCTGTCCTACTCCCCCTGCTTGTGTTCCCTCCTCTCACTATCTCTCTCTGTCAAATAAATAAATAAAATCTTTTAAAAAAAATTGAATAGAAATTAAAAATAAAATGTGGTATATCCATACAATGTAATATTATTCAGCAAAAAAGGGAATGAGCTATTGATACATGCTACCATGTGGATAAATCCTGAAAATTCTATGCTAAGTGAAAGAAGCCAGTCACAAAAGGCCACATATTGTATGATTCTATTTATATAAAATGCCCAGAACAGGCCAATCAATAGAAACATAGTTAGTGGTTGCCTAGTGCTAGGGTTGCAGAGTAGGGAATGGGGATTGACTGCTAATGGGCTTGGGGTTTCTTTTTGGAGAGACAAGAATGTTCTAAAATTATATTGAGATGATGGCTCCAAAACCCTGTGAACATACTAGGAAACACTGAATTATACTAGAAATGTATGGTATATACATTTATACCATGAATTGTATGGTATGTAAATTATACCTCAATAAACCTGTCCAAAAAAATAAATAAAAGCCAAGGTCACAACATATATGTCAAAGTACAAGCTGGATTAAAGGAATGTCATTTAAAATAATAATAATAATAATTAGTTTCTACTTGTTAAGTGCCCACTGTGTGCTAGGTACTATGTTAAGCATATTACGTTTTACAGTTGACTCTTAAACAACATGGGTTTGAACTACACAGGTCCACTTATATGTGGATTTTTTTGATAGAGTATTGTAAGTATATTTTCCCTTCCTTATGATTTTCTTAATAACATTTTCTTTTCTCTAGTTTACTTTATTATAAGAATTCATATATAATACATATAATATACAAAATACGTGTTAATCTACCATGTATCGGTAATGCTTTTGGTCAACAGTAGGCTATTAGTAATAGCCAATTCCATTTTTAAAAATTGAATAAAAATTAAAAATAAATTGGTAATTAGATATTCTATGAGTAACTGTGGTCTCTCCTAAGGGCTGTAGTTAAGTTTTGGAGAGTCAAAAGTTATACATGGATTTTTGACCATGCAGGGGGTCAGTGTCCCTAACCCCCAGTTTGTTCAAGGGTCAACTATTTCTAATCTTTTCAGTAGTTCTAAAAAGTAGGTTTATAATGTTAAATGTTGTATAAATTTAACAGATGAAGAAACTGAGAAACAGGAAGGATAACTTGCCCAATTACACACAGCTAATCAATATCAGAGCCAGGATTCTAAACCAGGTCTGTGAATCCAAAGGTCTTTGGCCCTAATGCTCTGGCTATCTTAGAAATAAACTCAGGAACCTTGTATCAATAGCCTAGTTCCATATCCTCTTCCAGAATTAATAGTCTGTGATACAAAGGCCACCTCCTTTAACATTTAAACTCAGCCTGCTCGGGGCACCAGGTGTTCCTCCTGATCACACCAAGCTATGTTTATCACCACTGTTCTCAGCCAAACTTTGGACCTGATTAAGTACCAGAATCTCCTCAAGCAAAACTCTGAGATAAAATTACAACAAACGAAAAGGTATCTCCTTGGGTATCACGTGGTGTTAAGAATTAAGGAATGGGAAGGGAATATTCAGAGAGCTATTTTGTGCCAAATTACTAAACTATGATCAGAGATTATGAAACCCCCCTCCCGCCTTTACCCCCAAATCCCTCTACTGTTTGTGTTTCTCTTCGGTGATTGGTTTTTAGATATTCTATGAGTACCTGTGGTCTCTTCTAAGGGCTGTATAGACCTGTTATTGATCACAAGCAAGAAATGGGTCTTCTCTCAGATATAACCATAGGCTGGCAAGATAGAGAATCCCTTTGTCCCCTGAGCCTTCTCCCGTGGCTTTAGAGCAATCTGGATATGTTGCTGGTGGCACTCCCAGGTTGAAGAGTTAGAGATGGCTTCTGCCACTAGAAGATAGGTATATGTGTTAGAGTCAAGAAGGAAGGTATCCCAATAAAAGACCACAAATTGAAAAGGAGTTTTATCTTGTGAGCCAGATTATATCAAAGCATACTAGTAAATTGTGTTTATTTCCCTTTTGTATCTCCTAGCCTTTAGTAAAGTACTAAATGTTCCAGCCTGGTCTCAGCTGTGTGCTTCAGGAGTATTAAGAGAAGACTCACCTCCGGGGCAGAAAATTAAAGAGAAAGCAGTACTCCCTGAGGTCAGCAAGGCATTCCTCAGAAGGTCAATCTTCGGGAACAAAAGTCCTTGCTGTGAGCTCCAATTATTCCACCCCATGTGCAAAAGCTCCTTCTAAAGCCAACTTTGGAGGTTCCTGACTTTTATTTATTAAAATAGAAAGCAGTTTTTTCCCTGTCAAAAACAACCTTACTGTAAACCCAGGTCTATCTGATTCCAAAACTCCTCTCTTTATTGGCTGCTACATCACACTGCCTCCGAAATACTATTAATAGAAAACTGTTCAGCAAGAGTATGGGAGAGAATCATTTAAGAAAGGAGGAGGAAGGAAGAAAGGGAGGGTAGAAGAGGGAAGGAGAAAAAGGGAAAGAGGAAGGGATTTCACCAAAGCAATAAAAACTCATTGTGAATTGAATGTCAAAGATGGAAAATTTACATTTAATATATGCACTTAGTCAGCATATATGGACAGTAGTACCTGATCTATAGCTAGCATTTGATATGTGTTAATTCCCTTCCTTAGGAACAAAGACAAGAGCTAACTAGAAAAATGCTGTTTTAAGTTTTGGCTTTTGAAGAAGTTCAAAGCAATGATACTAAGAACAGATACCCAACAAAAACAAAAAACTCTGTATTTCCTTACTGAAAAATTATTCCATAGCTAAAAAGAACCCAGAATTGGGGTGACTCTAAAGTTATACATCAGTTTGCTGTTCAAACAAAAAGAGGAATGCACTCTTTCACTTCTCCAATGTTTAAATGCAGAAATATATGCAAATTCATGAATTCGTTAAACTGCACAATCATTTGCTTTTTTATTACATTACGACAATAAGGTGTTTCTTCTTGTATCTGCTAAAAGTCACAAAGATTCAAGGCACTTCAGATTTCAGGTGGCTTGTGTACAAGCTCCCCTGCAAAAATACCCTCCCAACGAACATCAGCCAAACCCCTTCCTGTTTTTCAACCTCGTATGTTTACTTTCATATCTGCTGCAAAAGATAAAAGCAACAATGGGGACATCAACCACATGATCGTGTCCTACCAAACCGGAAACGAAGCTATGAAACCAGAGTTGCTGTGAAATGGGTCTTTAGAAAACTCACACACAGGCTTAAAAATATTACAGTATAAGTCTGAATCAAATCCAAAGATCATCACCAGACAAAACCATATTTATTTCTGTATAGCTATATTCATTTACATCTAATAATCATATAGACACATAGATACACAATTTAAGTAGAAAAAATATATGGGTCAAGATGCAAAAATTATTTTTCTTACCCATAGATTATTTCCCATCTCCATGAGGCCATATTTTATCAAGGGGAAAAGGGACCTAACACTGAGTATCTGCAGGTAACAGGCACACCATAAAGTTTGTTTTTCTTTGTCATTACTATGTATTCTGTATAATGTAGGTATGATCCTCATTTTACAGAAGAGGGGAAACTAAGGCATGGATAAGTACTTTCACAAGAGCACAATCATTAAGAAATCATTAGCTTTGGGTGCCTGGGTGGCTCAGTCGTTAAGCGTCTGCCTTCGGCTCAGGTCATAATCCCAGGGAACTGGGATCGCGCCCCGCATCAGGCTCCCTGCTCGGCGGGAAGCCTGCTTCTCTCTCTCCCACTCCCCCTGCTTGTGTTCCCTGTCTCGCTATGTCTCTCTCTGTCAAATAAATAAAATCTTAAAAAAAAAAAAAAATCATTAGCTTTAACAGAAGGCCTGTATCCAAATCCCTCCTTCCCCACTTGCTCATGGACACACTGAGTAAGCAAAGGTGCAGCCATAAAGAATGTGGCTTTGAAGACAATTTTCACTTGCTAGTTGTGCGCTTTTGTACAAGTTACTTTTTAACCTGCTACCTGAAATGTAAAATAGGATTAATCACACCTGCTGCATGGGTGTTGCGGTGAGGTCTAAATGCAAAAATAATGGCTAACATTTGTCTAGTGCCAATGTTCTGACTACTTTACATATATTAGCTCATTTAATCATTATAACAACCTTAAAAGGTACAAATATTTTTATCATCTCCACGTTATATAATAAACACTGAGGTACAGAAATTAAGTAATTTGCCCAAGGTCACCAGCTAAAGAGTGACACAACTAGAATTTAAAATCAGGCATTCTAGCCCTGGAGCTCATACTCTTTAACACCTATGTCATTATCTATAAACCACACAGCACAGAGCTCAGCTCATAATAGGTCATCAATAAATACTAGCATTATTATTTTATCTCCCATATAATACCACCCAGTAAATAGTCACTGAAATGTATTAAATCAAGTAGAAGAGGCAGAATTTTAATCTAGGTTTTGCCCTGTGCTTTTCCCCATAACTACATGTCTTTCCACAACACAGTGCCTCTAAAATTTTTTGTGCATGCCCAGTCATTTCTACTAATACTAGATCATTAAACTTTCTTAGGACAGGGGTCACGTCTTTACATTATTGTGATCACATACACCCACAAGGTCCTGCTCATTGTGAATAATCAATTAATATGCATGAAATGAATGAACATGCCATTCCTCTGCTCAAAATGCTCCCAAGAACTCCTGTCTCAGAAAAAAATGCAAAGTCTATAGCATAGCCAATAAGGCACTACATGAAACGCTCCTTCTCCTGCCTCAACCTTTCTGAATTCCATTTTCCCCTAGATCATTTTGATCCCACCACACTGGCTTACTTAATGTTTCTCAAACACACCAAATATGCTTAACCTTTGTGCTGATTGTTCTTCTGCCTGGAATGCTCTTCTCTAGATAGCATTCAGGACTCCGCTCAAAAGTCACCTTACCCGAGAGGTTGTCTCTGACCACTCCCTACTATCTAAAGTATCCACCCCACCTCCCTCACTCTTTGTCCCCTTATCCTACTTGGCCTGATCCTCAGGGAAATCTAATTTTACTTTACCCCTGATTTGTATACATGTTTATTATCTGTTCTCTCTAACTAAAATGTAAGCTCCAGAAGAACAGACACTTCTTCTACTCTACTCTATTCACTGTGTGTCCCAGTGCAATTAGGACAGTGCTTGGTAAATAGCAGATGATCGGGGCGCCTGGGTGGCTCAGTCGGTTGGTTGACTGACTCTTGATTTTGGCTCAGGTCATGATCTCAGGATCCTGGGATGGAGCCTCACATCAGGCTCTGCACTCAGTGGGGAGTCTGCTTGAGGATGCTCTCTCTCCTTCTCCCTCTCCCCCTCCCCCCCCTAAAATAAATAAATAAATCTTTAAAAAAATAGATGAGTGTTATGATGAGCGCTGGGTGTTATATGCAACTAATGAATCACTGAACACTACATCAAAAACTAATGATGTACTACTATATGTTGGCTAATTGAACATAATAATAAAAAATTTTTAGAAATAGATGATCAATATTTATTAAATTAATAAATGGTAGATGCATTAGCTATCTATTGTTATACTACAAATTACCCCCAAAACGGGGCACCTGGCTGGCTCAGTCGGTGAAACATGCAGCTCTTGATCTTGGGGTTGTAAATTCGAGCCCCACATTGGGTATAGAGATTACTTAAAAATAAAATCTCAAAAACAAAAAAATTACCCCCAAAACTTGGTGGCTTAAAACAACAAACATTTATTATTTCAATTTCTGTGGATCAAGAATTCAAGCATGACTTAGCTGGATGCCTTTGGCTCAGGGTCTCAACATTTATTATTTCAATTTCTGTGGATCAAGAATTCAAGCATGACTTAGCTGGATGCCTTTGGCTCAGGGTCTCTCATGACGTTGCAGTCAAGTGTCAACCACGTTTGCATTCAACTCAAGGCTCAAGTCTGCCTGAAGAATCTACTTCCCAGCTCACTCACATGGCTGTTATCAGACCTCAGAAGATCTGCTTCCAAGCTCACTTACATTGCTGCTGACAGACTTGGTTTCTCACCACGTGGGCCTCTTTATAGGCTGCCTGTACATTCTTAGGCTATGGCAGCTGGTGATCCGAGTGACAGGAAAAGAGCCAGAAAGTGCCCAAGAGGAGAGGGACAAAGACAAAAGCCACAGCCTTTTGTAACCTAATCTTGGAAGTAACATCCCACTACTTGTGCTGTATTCTATTCATTAGAAGTTAAGTCACCAGGTCCAGGTCACACTCAAGGGGAAGAGATTACACAAGGGCATGAATACCAGGAGGCAGGAATCACTGGGGACCATCTTAAAGGCTGCCTACCACAATAGGCATAATAAAAGTCTAAAAACCAAACAAAACAGGAATACCTTGCCCTTTGGCCACCTGATATATTCTTTAGTATATTTATTTATAAATGATGCTATGATCACTATGCAATCATTTACCCCAGTACTAGTCTTTTCAGTCCTACAAACACCAGAGTTCATTAATGGTCATATTAGAGACAAACAACTAGCAAGAATAAGAATAAGTCAACAAAAATAGCATCTGGAAAACAGGAATTACTGGATGAATCTTGCTAAGTAGAGGACAATAATCTCTTAAAACAGGGATTGGATACTGGGGTGCCTCGGTGGCTTAGTGAGTTGAGCGTCCAACACTTGATCTCAGCTCAGGTCTGGATCTCAGGGTTATGAGTTCAAGCCCTACGTTGGGCTCCATGCCACATACACACACACACATACACACATACACACATACTGTCAATCAATATAATAAAATATATATAATTATATATCAATATATATAATATCTACCAATACACAATCCATATATATGGTTGCTATTATGGAAATATTGTTAATTTTCTTAGGCATAATAATGGTATTGTAGTTATGTAGGATAATGTCTTTGTTTGTAGGATATGCATACCAAAACGTTTTAGGAGTAAAGTGTCATGATATCTGTGACTTACTTTCCAAAAAAATATGACACACACACACACATACACAGAGAGGGAATCAGAAGCAATCAGAATTACAACCCAGGTCGTAAATCTTAATTATCCTGGGAAATCATATTCTCACTATACTTCTGTATGACTAGTGTGTCCCCTATGTTATGTATCTAGCTACTGTTCTATACAATATCTGTGTTTGGGGGATGAGGATGAAATGAAAGACATGATATTGACCCTCTGCCCCCCAGAAGCTGGCAATCTCATTGGGGAATAGCAGTTTCATATACAATATAAAACAACACACAACAGGGCACCTGGGAGGCTCAGTCGGTTAAGCGTCCGGATTGGGCTCCCTGCTACGCAGGGAGTCTGCTTCTCCCTCTGCCCCACCTCCCACTCATTTCTCTCAATCTCTCTCTCTCAAATAAATAAAATCTTTTTTTAAAAATTTTAAAAACCACACAATAAATCTGATATATAACAAATAAATACTGCAAGAGTTCAGAAAAGGATACCAACAAACCTTCAGAGAATAAATATCTTTGAAACCTCTTTCCTCTAACAGGTTTCTTATTGTTGGCATCCTTTCCCTTAAGTACTTCTCCTTTACTTTATCTACTTGGCAACAACTGACTACTATTTCCTACCTTTTAACAAAATTATCTGGAGACCATCTAAAAATAAAATACATGTTTTGCCCGTTTAGAACACAGGATATGATTTTTAAATACTATTTACATTTTCACTGGAAAAAAAACACTAAATATACTATGTGGATTTTCTGGCCTTCAAAAGCAACTATGTTATTTCAAGAGTTGAGGATGCCAGAAAGCTTGAAGATTTAAAAATAACCTCACAAAGAGCTCATTTCCAACACCAGATGGAAAGAAATTACTCTAAAGACACACGTGTGGGAGGACATATATACAACATCATATGACACCATGCGAAAGGTTTATATAATTACATAATACCGTCAAAATTAGCAGGACTCTCAGGTAGTAAGTTAGCAACAGTGTCAATTCTCTGAATCATTAAAAAAGATAAAGGGCAAGAAACAGCGAGTGGGTGGTAGCAAAAAAAAAAAAAAAAAAAAAAGCCTTCTCTTTAAGATGGTTGACAGGTAAAATTTGAGGGCTTGGGGTGTCTGTCTGGCTCAGTCGGTGGAGCATGAAACGCTTGATCTCAGGGGCTGTGGGTTCGAGCCCCATGTTGGGTGTAGAGATTACTTAAAAATAAAATCTCTTTTAAAAATAAATAAACAAAAATTAAAAATAAATGAGTAAATAAAATTTGAGGGCTTAAATCCTTGGAGCTCTTGACAGTTCTGCCTATGTCTATATGGTCAAAACTAGACGGAAACATTTATTTTGATAACCTGTCCCAAACGTATCATCGAAGTGAAACACTTCTCACTTTAATATATGTAGAACTTAGAATTGGTAAATGAAAATACTTGACATATAGGGGCACCGGGTGGCTCAGTCGTTAGGCATCTGCCTTTGGCTCAGGTCATGATCCCAGGGTCCTGGGATTGAGCCCCGCCATCAGGCTCCCCCGCTTGGCACCATCAGGCTCCCTGCTTGGCACCATCAGGCTCCCCGCTTGGCGAGGAGCCGGCTTCTCCCTCTCCCTCTGTCTGCTGCTCCCCCTATTTGTGCTCTCTCTCTCTCTCTCTCTGTGTCAAATAAATAAGTAAAATCTTAAAAAAAAAACAAAACTTGACATATACATTAAAATGGCAATTCTTTGTAAGATGATGTATTCAAAGATACACTGTTAAGATCTCATTGTGTTGGGGCACCTGGGTGGCTCAGTCACTAAGCATCTGCCTTCGGCTCAGGTCATGATCCCAGCATCCTGGGATCGAGCCCCGCATTGGGCTCCCTGGTTGGGGGGAAGCCTGCTTCTCCCTCTCCCACTCCCCCTGCTTGTGTTCCCTCTTTCGCTGTGTCTCTCTCTGTCAAATAAATAAATACAATATTAAAAAAAAAAAAACTCATTGTGCTAAAATGATTTTAATAGGGCTATTTAATTTATATAAGCATTTAAGTAATAGCTGAATAGCAATCACAACTCAACCTTGACATAGTACTATATATTCATAAATTACCAAGAGTATACATTTCTACTTTACTTAATGGTCACAGGCTTAAATTTAACCAATTCAAAATAATCCTATGCTTTAATGTTGTTAAATCACTGAGAATTATTCATAACTCTTATAACATAACTTTTTTATGACTTAATGCAGATATTATCAAAATAGAATATAAAAGTTTTCTGAATGAATATTAATGTAGAAAGTATTTAAACCTCAGTCTGTGTTGTATCCAGTGGTACAATTCAGACATTTAGAGTGCCTACCAAAAGTTGGTTGGGATTAGGATACTTTTTGCAGAGGATGGAAGGCACAAGAAGCAGACAAGCTTCATTTATAAATCAAAATTAACTTCAGGAGTAAATATTATATCCTATTTTATTTTATCTTATTATTTCCACCTATTTCCAAAAATAATTGAGGTGTTCCTGTTCCTATTATTAGATAATATTATTAGATAACAGAATTATACATATACATTGAATATATTGAAAAAATTAGATAATATTAATAGAGCATCTACTGCTTCTTCCAATCTTATTTATCAATATAAATATTTAGTCATAGTTCCTACCTATTCCATCAGACAGTTTTGCCTCTTCCTACCCACTCTGCCAAGATTACTTTAACCCTACCCAAGGCTCCACTCCACATAGCTCTGAAACAATTTTAATTTCTACAAACAGAGATTCTCTTGAGAATTGAATGATAGAAGAGGGCCCAGATTAGTTCAGTGGCAGTGACCCAAAGAACCCTCAGCCATGAAAGGGAGACGGCAATAAATAATCACAGTTTAATCCATATGGATTTATCCTGGAGATAATCAAGAGATAACTGCAATAGGAGAATTGGTCTTAGTAAGTACAATAACAAAATAAGAAAATAAACATGATGCCAGACCGGCTCTGGAATTTCATATACAAGGGACCTTTAGGGATAGCATATTTATTTAGGGTGACTTTGGAGGAAGCTGATAAAGATTAGGGGGTAGGGTATATTAAAGTCTTTCCAAATCATTCCTTGAATTGTATTGACCACACCCAGTATTGGTATTTTGCTTTTCTTTAAGGTCCAAAGAGCTAGCCAATTTATTTTCAAATACTTCAAGGTGGATACAATCCCATTTAAATAAAAAATAATTAACAAAAATAAGTATAAACAGACTTTCATCATAATCAGATTCTCTCACTAAACTTTCCTAAAACCAACATGTGAAGTACTGTCAGTGAGGCAGTTAATTCTAAATAAGATCCGCACTCAAAATAAAATATCAAAGTTCTCCTTCCTAATGCCTTCAGTTTCTGAATACTATATATTGCTATAGCTCCGTTAATCTTTCTCACTGTGTATTCATTAACTAGCAGCAGAGTAAATCAAAATACTAATTTAACTCAGTGTGTACACCAGAGTATTTGTTACACTGCATTTTACTGAACATACCATGAATCTACTCATAAAAAGGACACACAGTAAGCCACCAGTGACATAACAAACATAAATAAAAAGCAAAAATTAACACATATATTTAGAATCTGGCTCTTCTCTACCTAAAAGCTCTTATAAATACAACGAATCGACTACCTTCCAAAAATTCTAGATTCTCTACATAAATAAGGCCCATAACTGGTAAATTCAGAGGCCTCTTTTAAAAGTTTTAAGTTTCATCATTGGGGTATTAGAGAAAAAAACAAAGTTGTTCATAAGAAAAAAGTTCTTAAAATTATTATTGCTTAGCTCACAAATAAAATAAGGTGATTCCATTCTGAAGCAATAGAGGAAAAAACAAGTTCTTTAGAGGTAGGGATGAATCTGCATCTGAACATGCCATGTGACCAATCAGGAATCTGATAAGACTCTTGGAAAAATACACCGGCAGTACTTGAGCTGGCCAGCTCCTTAGATAACAGGGAAACAGAACTGTGGTCTAAACATGTGCTCCTCTTGATTTCAGAACCAAATTCAGCACCCCCCTCCCCATGGCCATTGAGATACTAAAGTTATAAAATCAGATCACCAATATTAAACTGGATTTGGACATTCAGAAAACAATATATGCAAGCCCTATCACTCACATCACAAATTATAGACCATATATTTTAAAATCACAATCTATGGATGTGCATATCAAAATACCTGCAGAGAATTCAAGAATCCTGTGACTTTTATTTTTTTTTTTTTTAAAGATTTTTATTTATTCATTTGAGACACAGAGATACAGAGAGAGAAAGAGCATGAGCAGGGGGAGAGGCAGAGGGAGAGGGAGAAGCAGGCTCCCCGCTGAGCCAGGAGCCTGACGTGGGGCTCAATCCCAGGACCCTGAGATCATGACCTGAGCTGAAGGCAGACGCTTAACCATCCGAGCCACCCAGGCGCCCCAAGAATCCTGTGACTTTTAGCCAACACTTCTGACAGACTTAACTCTGAAGCTTTCTTAGCAAAAGTAGGAAGGAAACCAAATAACACTATAAGCACACCATCTCCCATAATATGAATTTGTTTAAAATTAAGACCATAAAAACTGAAGAATGAGATGGAAGTCTAGCTCTGTAATTTCCAAAAATGTTAAACTCAAGCTGCACACAAGAAAACATCACACTGGTGAACTCTAAATGTAGGGCACAAACCTGACAAAAAAAATAACAGGAAAAAATATATAGGTCATACCTCAACAAATGCCATGACCATTTTTTTTCAGAGGAGACAGGAATCACTTAAAATCATTTGTTAATTTAGGGGTCCTTGGGTGGCTCAGTTGGTTGTGTCGGACTCCTGATTTCAGCTCAGGTCATGATGTCAGGGTTGTGAGATCAAGGCCCCGAGTGGGGCTCTACACTCAGTGCAGAGTCCGCTAAAGATTCTCCCTCACCCTCTCCCTCTGCCCCTGCTCTCTCTCTCTAAAATAAAGAAATAAAATCTTCAAAAAAATAAAATCATGTGTTAATTTAGATATTAGCTTAAAAGAGAGAGCGCGCACACAGAAGCGCACAAGCAGGGGGAGCGGCAGGCAGAGGGAGAAGCAGGCTTCCCACTGAGCAAGGAGCCCGATGTGGGGCTTGATCCCAGGACCCTGGGATCATGACCTGAGCCAAAGGTAGACGCTTAACCAACTGAGCCACCCAGGCGTCCCAGCTTAGAAGTGTTTCATAAGGAAAAAAGAAAGAAGATAAGATAAAAGCACTTTTAAATATGCCAAGAGGAAAATTTGTGCATTACTTTGCTAATATATAAATTATTATATTATGTTATTTTATATTTTATATTGAGTATAAGCCTAGTTTAAAACAGGTTTGTTCAACATATCTACTACTTGAAAACAACAAATATGATTTGAGTGTTTAATAAACATTAAGTAAATGTTGACCCTTAGACCACCAAGAGAAGAGAAGAGATACATAAAGCAAGCAAGAGACTGACCTAAAAGATGGGTCTGTTAGCTTAGTCTATTTCTTTTTTATTTATTTATTTATTTGAGAGAGAGAGAGCGTGCGAGAAAACAAGCAGAGGGAGCTGCAGAGGGAGAGGGAGAGGGAGAAGCAGGCTCCCCGCTGAGCGGGAGCCCGATGCGGGGCTCCAACCCAGGACCCTGAGATCACTACCCAAGCCAAAGGCAGATGCTTAACCGACTGAGCCACCCAGGTGCCCCTAGCTTAGTCTCTTTCTATTAGCTTAGCCTATTTGCTGACAGCCAGAGTTTCCAAGCATTAAACTTAAACTCATCGACTGGTAGAGAGCTCTTAGCTCTGAGTAGAATGGAAGCCCTAAGTAGTTTTCTTAATGCACCATCGGCCATCATCTACGACTAAGGGCTACACATATCGATGGGACACTTAGGACCTAAATCCTTTTAATAAACAGCAGCTAAAGAAAACTGAACTAGCTGGCCATACAAATGAATCTCTTAAGAAAATTCAAAACAAAACAAAAAATTCCATCAAGTTCCTTCCACATATGGAACTTTTCCCCATACTTCAAATTACTAATATGGAGCATTTTTAAGGTAAAAGACCTGAAAACAGTCAGGAAGAACATATATGGAACTGCATAGCCAAAGACACACGGATGGGAAAGCACGAGTTATTACTGAACAGTTCTTCTTGGTTGAAAAATACAAGTAATAAGGAGAATAAAGGTAGAAAGGTAGATTGGGGACTTATCTATAAGATATTTGGTATATTTGGTATAAAACACGAGTATAAATGTCGGGAGAAATTTGGTGAGGCCTAAAAATTAAAAACATTTATTTCCAAGCCTGAATTCAATTATATAAGGGGAAAAAGTGTGATTTTGTTACTAGAAGAAAGAGAAATCAGAAGGTTAGCACACTGTGCTTGGGTCTGCCAGTGAGTTCACTTTTAATAGTGGCAAAGAAATACCCTACTTCAGTTTCCCCCAGAGAAATGAATAACTCCTGTGTTTACCTTAATTATAACCTTCTTGTAGAAAGCACTTTGAATTAGCACCTTGATTCCAAGGCAATCTGTTATAACCATTCAGTTATAACCATTCTTTTATCTGTCATTTATTGAGTGCTGACTGTGTGCCTGATACCCTGCTACTTACTCCACATGGATTATATTAATAACACCCCAAGAAACTATTCACAAAACCAAAAATTATACAGCTGGCAAAGAACTTATGATGTTTCCAACTTACAGAAAAGGGAAATGAAGAGTACATCAAGTTTCCACAAAAAGTAAGGGGGATATGTGTATCAACTGCTTGATTAAAAGCATAAGCCAGGGACGCCTGGGTGGCTCAGTTGGTTAAGCGTCTGCCTTCCGCTCAGGTCATGATCCCAGGGTCCTGGGATGATCCAGGCCCACGTAGGGCTCCCTGCTCAGCAGGGAGCCTGCTTCTCCCTCTGCCTACTCTCCCCCTGCTTGTGCGCTCTCTCTCTCTCTGTCCAATAAATAAATAAAATCTTTTTAAAAAAATAAAAATAAATAAAAGCGTAAACCAACTAAAATCTTTGCCAGGACGGAGAATACAGAAAACAGTAGTGAGCAACAGCATATACAGTGTATCCTCAAGACAGCATAAATCCACTATAATAATATCCAAGACACTAGATATAACCATTTCTTGCAATTTTCCCCTAAAAACAGAAAGAACAAAATAGCAGCTGTGAAATCACCCAGACTACTAAAAAAAGGGGCTCGGCACCTCTTAAAAAAACAAAACAAAACACCTATCTCCTAATCAGCAGTACGTGCCAGAAAAAGACAAGTCCCCACAGACTAGCATTCATGGTAGGGCACAGTTAGAGGGACAACAGGATGACAGTGGCTATCATGTGGCCAGAAACCAATCCGTCAGCAATTTGTTGCACGTGAGATCACTTTCTCTCCAGAGAAGGCGCGTTCCTGGGGCGGATGGACCTGGTCTGGCAAGCCCCCACCCGGAACAATCGCCGGGTGGTGCCTCTCGCAGGGCGAGTCTACATCCAGCCCCCCCACAGGTAGAAGCAGCCCAGCAAGCCGGAGGAAATACTTCCAAGCCGACAGATGCAGGAACTGAAAAAGGAGGTCACGATGCTGAGAGAATAGATTTAACCCTTTGGTCACTGGGAACCGCGAAGACTAAGGGGAGCGCGGCAGAGCCCTCGGGGTCGGGGGAATTCTTTCAGCGGGGCGGGTGTCTCGGGCGGGAAGGCCTCACAGTCCTTCCAGGGCCCCCTCCAGCCCTCAGATCGTGCCAGACTTCTCCAGACAGCCCAGCCACCTCGCCACGAAGAAACTGCTCTGCGGCTGCACCCAACACCTTCGCCGCCCGGAACCCGCAATCCTCCTCGATTTGGTTTCCTTCCAAGACTCCTGCCGGTGGACAGTGATTGGCAGACCTCGTCAAAAACAGACCCCAAGCCCAACTTTGCAACGCTCCCTCGGCGCAGCCCCCGCCTCTTTCTGCTCGGGCCAGCCGCGTCCCGGCTGCAGCCCCTCAGCCTCCGGCGCGCAGAGGCCCCGGAGCCCGCGCCCCCGGCCCGGGGCCTGCGGGGGGCTGCAGACAAAGAGGCTGCGGCGCCGCCGCGGCCGCCAGGACCGTCCCCTCGGGGACAGCTCCGCGCCCCCCCCCCCCCCCGCCCAACCCCGCTCGCGCGCCGCAGCCGCCTCGCCTCACCAGTGGTCCCCGGGGCCGGGGCTCCCGAGCCCGCCGCTGCAGAAGCCCGACGAACAATGGCAGGAGAAGGCGCCGGCGCCGAGACTCGGGCCCTCTGCGGCTCGCGGGCCCGCCGGCTGCTGGCGGACTGACTGACTGACTAACCCACCGGCGGAGGGAGGGAGCGAGCGAGCGAGTGAGCGAGCGAGCAGTCGGCCCCGGCGCGCGCCCTCCCGCCTTCCCTCTGTGAGGCGAGGCCGCCCGGCCCGCAGCCAGCCAGCCCGCGCGCGCCCCTCCCCCTCCGTTCGCCACAACATTGTAGTAAATTTCTATTGGACGGCGCCTGAGGGAGGGAGGGGGCCGGGCCCGCGGCCCGTCAGCCCATTGGCTGAGGACAAGTTCTGGGCTCCTCTAGTTTCCCCCCTCCACTAGGCGGGTAAGGGCCGGGGAGGGGAAGGAAAAAGGGGAAAAGGCAAGGGGCTGGCCGCGTGTGCGCAAGCGCATCGAACTCGCCCTGGAGTCCGGGTGTTCCCGGCCCCTGCAGCACCCACGTGGGGAATGAGGCAGCTAGTGCCCGGGACCGAGGTGAGGCCCTTTCCGCCGGGAGGAGGCCCAGGTAAGAGGCCGAGATTTGAAAGCCTCAAGGAAAGCCCAGGGCTGATTGCCCACTAATGCACCTCATGACCTTGGGTAAGTCACTCAGGTTCTCTGGGCCTCAGTTTCCCCATCTACTAACTTGATGGTGTCTAGGCGCCATTCACACCTTGACATTCGTGGAGGCCTTACCTTTCCTGGCAGCTGTGTAAGGCCCAACACGGAAGCTGAATGTCGTGGCCACGCCAAGATTTCACCTGTCTTTTGCATTTAAGGGTCTCCTTATTCCACCTTGGCACCCTCAAAATCATAAAGACCTAGCTTCCGAGGTCTGTACTCCAGCTGAACTTAAGGTTGCTCTGACAGCCTGATGTGCCTTTATTTCCTTTCAGAAGTTTCAGAGGCCCCTTGACCCTTCACACTCCCTGCCAGGCTAGACTCTGAAAATCAGGCTGGGACCCCACAGAACAGAATGAAGGCTCATGTTTTAAGCAAGGTCCCTATAAGGTAAGATAGGTTCTGGTATTCCCATTCTAGAGATGAAGACACTGAGGCAGAGAGGCTTAGACCTCTGACCTGCCAGGATAAGAAGCCAGGCCATCTGACATCAGAACCTGCCTATGCAAGCTTCACCGTCTCCGGGTATCTGATCACAGCCCCCTCCCATCAGCAGCTCAGCCTCTAGAAACAGACACGTGGGTTCAATTCCCAGCCTCCAGCCCTCCCTCATTGTTTGGACTTCTCTGTGTCTGTTTCTAGCCTCATAAAAGGGGATAATGATAGTTCTACCTCATAAGAGTTATTGTAAGAATTAAATCAGTTAAAATATGTAAAGGGCTTAGAACAGTACCTAGCTCATAGTAAGATCTACATAAGTGTTCATTATTACTGCTATTCAGAGACTAAGATATGGACTGAGAGGTGTGGAGCAGGCTGACATAATAATATGTTTGTTAAGCTCTCAATCGTTGTCAGCACTGAGCTGAGCACATTGCATGAATTATCTGTTTGAAACATCCTAAGTGAACCACTTGAGGACTACCTGACTACTCTATCTAAAACAGCCTCCACCCACACACCCTTGCCCTGCTTTTTTTTTTTTAAGATTTTATTTTTAAGTAATCTGTACACCCAACATGGGGCTCGAACTCACAACCCCGAGAACAAGAGTCACATGCTCTACAAACTGAGCCAGACAGGCACCACCACCCCCTTTTATTTTAAGATTTTATTTTCACCTTGCCCTGCTTTAATATGCTTCATAGTCCTTACTTCTACCTGACTTTCTATATATTTAATTATTTGTTGCTCCTCTAAATACATTTTTGCAGTTTAGATCCACTAAATGACAAGAGGAGAGGGATTTTGCCCCTCTTACTCATTTTCCAGAACAGTGCATACTCAATATTTGTTGAACAAGTGAACAAAATTATCCCCATTTTATAGATAGGACGCTGAAGCCTAGTAAGGACAGGTGACTTGGCTAGGGTCATTCTGTGTACTTGAGGCGAAGCACCTATTCTTGAATATTCTGGTCCCCTGCCTCAGGTTCTCAGGTTAAGCCATACTTTTGATTCAGGGAACTCTACCCTACCATGTCTGTGCCTAAGAGGCTTCCTCCATATCAGACCTGGAAATCTGGTACCAAGAAGGATAAATCCTGAAAATCAATCACCAGATGGCTCGGCATGACCACTATGTTATCCAGCAAATTCAGATTCATAAAAACCAATAGTCTCTATGCTATGAAGTGCTAGCCAATGACACATCATATTTAAAAAGGCTTGTTTGGATGAATGGAGTATGTAGTACTTAGCAATCATCACCCTGAAAAAAAGTAGGGGTCTCAGGCTAAGAAAAAAATAGCTAGACTAAGGCAGGTATAAACCACTCATATTCAGAGTGCTCTGCAACACCACACCAAAAACTGTTGGCATAGGCTTTAGAATCACAAAGACCTGAATTCCAGTCTTCACTTTCAGTTCTTAGCCTGGAGATGAAAGGGCTTTGTCTAAAGTATTATGCATACATGACTGGTTTTGTTATTAATTAGGTTATATACCATCACCTATTAGGCGAAGTGCTCAACCCCTGAGTGTAGCTGGGCCCACCACACAGTAGGGAGTGGGGGGATAAGTAATGCCCAGTCTGAAGGCAGAGAAACTACCCAAACTACCCGTAGTCATGTGCCCAGCTGCCCTCTCAGAAGAGGCCTCTGCAAACCCGACATCCAGTTCCAGTTCACCCTGCAGAGGCAGCCCCTGGGTCCCAAGGGTAAAGGTCCCAAGCACCATCCCTGAGGCTGATTTTCCAGGCAGAAACTCAGCTCCCTGCCTGCCTGCGTCATGCTCACATCTGGGTGGCGGTTGCGCCATACTCCAAACCCCAGGTTGGGGTCTTTAGGGGCCATCTCCATCCCGCCTGCCAGCTGAGCCCACCACTGCCTCCTCCACCACCCCTCCTGTTCCTTCCTAGGGAATACAAGCCCTGCTAGCTGCCTGTCAGCCCCTGGAGCGGTCAAGGGCACTAAGAAAAAAAAAAAGAAAGGAAGAAAAAAGATGGTTTGAAAGGGTCGTAATCCTTTCCCATTGCAAACTGAGCTCAAACACCAGCTACACAGAAGAGGGTGAAATTAGGTGGTGACCAGTGGGGAAGGCCAGGGATGGTAGCTGGGGCCTCCAATGACCTGGAAGAGATGAGGTTGGGAGAGAGTGGGGGCAGAGTGGGGGAAACAGTTGGGAGTCTGAACCATTCCCAAATCTGGGACGTGGGCGGATTAGGGACACAGCTAGCCTTACGCCCCAGTGACAGGGCTCATGGAAAACATTTGTCTGTTGTGCAGGGTGGCAAGAGATGAAGAGGGTTTTGAAAAGCTGGGCCTGCCAACAAAGTGTTCTGAACAGTCACTAGTGAATAAAAACCAATCCTCGTAACAAAAGTACATGAAGTAGCGTTGTCTTTCCATCCTGCCCATGGTCATAAAATTGCAGTCATTTTAGACCTTTTAAATACAAATGATAAACAGGCTATGATAAGGAAAATTACTGTTCATACAGTGGTATGCCTTTCTAGGCAATTATTTTTAGTAGTAGTACTTGAATTATTCATAGAAAATATAGTTAAATAAGGGGCTCCACTCAGTCAGTGGAGCGTGTGACTCTTGGTCTCAGGGTTGTGAGTTGGAGCCCCAGGTTGGGTGTAGAGATTGCTTAAAAATGAAATCTTTATTTAAAAAAAAAGAAAAAAAGGAAGGAAGAAAATACAGTTAAATAAGAAGAAAAAAATTTATATCACCACAAAATCATCAACCAGAAATAACTACCATCAATATTTTGGTGGGGGACTTCCCTTCTAGTACCTTATCTTACATGAATACTTTTTCTGTATATTAAATTAAGTCATATGAAATTGCTGATTGTATAAGTTAAAAATGGTCAAGCAGCAGCCACTGTGTATAGTTCAACCTAATGCTTTTTTCAAATTTAAATCATACTGTTTTGGGACTGAGTTTTCCCACCTAATAATATACTGTGACATTTGCATCACCATTTTTAACAGTGCCCTCAAGTGGATATACCATAATTTAGTTAACCCAGATGTCCAACATTTAGGTTTATTGCCCATCTTTATCTCTTTTACTCCACAAACATCCTTTTATCTAAGCATACGTATGATTATTTTTTTTAGGATGCATAGACTGCAGGCTTTTTTTTTTTTAATTATTGCATACAAGGCTGCCTGTTCTGGTCATTTTTGAGATAAAGGCCAAAGAAATCAGCATATGCAGTAATTTTATACAATACCTTGTCTTTTGTATTTGAAAACACAGAGCAGGGTGCCTGGGTGGCTCAGTCGTTAAGTGTCTGCCTTCGGCTCAGGTCATGATCCCAGGATCCTGGGATCGAGCCCCTTATCGGGCTCCCTGCTCAGCGGGAAGCCTGCTTCTCCCTCTCCCTCTCCCCCTTCTTGTGTTCCCTCTCTCGCTGTCTCTCTCTCTCTGTCAAATAAATAAATAAAATCTTTTTAAAAAAAAAAAGAAAGAAAGAAAACACAGAGCATGCTTTGACCTCTATGACACAATGTACTTTGCTTGCAAAAATTGCATTAAGCTTGGTCCTAAAGCACATTAAGAACAAAAAATGTGACTGAAATACATACATTGGAGTTGGCGAGTTATGTCCTTTCTGCTGTGAAGACACTCCAAGAAACAAGGGGCAGAAGGGAAGGAAGTTGAAAGTATAAGAGGACCCAGTAGACGGTAGCTAAGACACTCCTCTAGGCTTCTCAATTCACAAAATGTTAGAATTGGCTAGGCCCTTAGAGATCATCAAGCCCAAGCTGCTAACTTTTAAACAGATTGGGAAGTGGGTGCAGAACTGGAAGGGACTTGTTCGAAGTCACACATCAGAGAGTAGCGAGCCCAGACTTGAGCACAAGTCTTCTGACCCTTACTACAGGATTCTGTTCCCTGCCTTCTTCTGAGCCCACCTACATTTCCCTTCCAAAGCTGCAGGCCAAACTAAATTCTACAACCATAAAAACCTAGGAATGTCTGAGCTGGAAGGGCCCTTAGAGATAACTTATTAATAAGAATAATGACAACTGCATTTATTAGGTATTTACTGAGTGCAGGGCACATTCTAAGTACTTTATATGCATTCATCGCGTTAAGCCTCATAGCGATCCTACAAAGTAATGTTACCCTCAACTGCAGTTGAAAAACCACAGCCCAGAAATGTGAGGTGATTTGCCCAACATCACACAGCTTAAACCAGGTCTGTCTGATACCACTGTCCTCTGCTGCTTCCATATCACTCTCAGAAAAGCAGTTTGGAAATGTTATGAATGAGCAACCCCAACCTCTGTCCCAAGACCCCAGGGAAAGGGTGTTGTGGCTGCTTCTGACTATAGCCCTAGGACATTCAAGGAGAGGACACAAGGATCTGGCCTCCCTGACCCTCCCCAACCCCCTTCTCTCGCCAGCTGGAGTGAGCCTAATGACCCTGATCCAGCAAAGCCTCCGGCTCACTCAAGCTTAACCCATTAATTCTCTCTCCCCAGGGCCAGGTATCCTCTAGGTCTAGAGGGTTTCCCAAGAAACAAGGGGAGAGACTCAGTGCCACCAGCTAGCTGAGCCCCTTCTAAAACGGGTAAAGTCAGCGTGGCCCAACCCTCACCGAGGAGAGGGCAGAGGAGGAACCACAGGGAAGCAGGCAGGACTGAGCACCTCCTTCCTATAGGCACTGGGGGTCGCAGAATGAACGAGATGAGTCCCGAACAATAAGAACAGTCACCATTACCGTCATCCCATAAATGGGTGATGGCAAGAAGAGGTAAAAGGAATGTGGGCTGTTGAGGCAGGCAGATCTGGGTTCAAATCAAAGTCCCACCACTGAGATGCCAAGTTGAGTCTACGAAAGTCCCTTCTCTTCTCTTCCTCATCTATAATATGCAGAAAACATGTGCCAAACACTGTGTACCAAGTACTTTTTATATACAGTACGTCAGTGAACCTTCACAATAGTCCCTTGAGGAAGGCATGACTATAATTTCCATTTTACAGATGAGGAAGCAAAACACTTATCCAAGATCACCAGCTAATAAGTGTCCAAGACTGGATTCAAATCCACATCTGCCTGGCTTTATTGCTAGCACTCTTCTTACGGTTTACAGATTGCCTGCATTTCCACAATGGTCATTGTACTAATACCAGCAAAGATGTACAGTGTAGGGGTGCCTGGGTGGCTCAGTCATTAAGCATCTGCCTTCGGCTTAGGTCATGATCCCAGGATCCTGGGATCGAGTCCCACATCGGGCTCCCTGCTCAGCGGGAAGCCTGCTTCTCCCACTGCCTGCCGCTCCCCCTGCTTGTGTTCCCTCTCTCACTGTGTCTCTCTCTGTCAAATAAATAAATAAAATCTTAAAAAAAAAAAAGATGTACAGTGTACTCGCTAGGTGCCTCAGTACTTACCTGCCTTCTCTTATTTAATTTTCACAACAACCCTGTGGAGTGGGTACTATTTTAACACCATCTTATAGCTTTGGAACTGAAGTCAGAGAGATGAGGCAGGTTGCCCAGTGTCACGTAGCTAGGGAGGGGCATAGTTGGGAAGCCAAGTTCGTCTGACTCCAGAACCCTATCCTTTGCCCACTACACTATCCCGCTCTTTCCAGTGAGGCCAGGTAGGTATCTCTATCTCTGACAGATGAGAAAGGTGAGGCCTTGCAAGAGATAGCGAGTTGTCTATGGTGACCCAACAACCAAGCAACTAAGCAGGGACTTAAACCCAGGGTTACTTCCCTCACCCATAATACTGAATTCTGAGCATCAGAAAATGCCCCTGTCCACTAGATATTTAGAAACCTTATACATAGCTCCCCCAGGGAAATTGGGGAACCACCTCCCCCTTCTATACCAGGCAGAGAGAGCTGAGGGTGTAGAAGAGAAACTTTGCAGGATACTACCAAGGGAAGACAGTGGTAAGCTGGTTACCCAGGTGCCCAGAGCTTTGGACACCTCTCTCTTGGTCTGCCTAAGCCATGCACCCCTGGCTGGGAAGGGGGTAGTTACAGAGGAAGCTGCACGAGGCCTGGGCTTCCCCGGCTGGCACAGCTCTCTGCTGTGATTTCTGCTGAAAAACAAAAAGCTCAATCCTCTGGGCCTACGTGCTAATTACCAATAATGACATAATAACCATTGTGGGCCCAACAGCCAAACAGCCCCAACTAGAAATTCTGCATAGCTCAGGCTCAGGAACAAAAGATTTGGGCACTCCAACTGAAACTGATGCCCTGGCAGAAAATGTCAGAAGCAAAAGGGCTTTAGTGTTGACCCAGCCAAAGTATTATCTGACAAATGGAGAGGATGATGGCTACTCATACAATTACTTATTGAGAATTATTTATCTGCATAGCATAGTGCCAGACCCAGAGAGAAGAGGCTTCATTTATTCATTAATTCACTCCACAAATATTTATTTAGCACCTACTATGAGCCAAGCACTCTTCTAGGTACAGGGGTATAACACTGAACCAGACAGACAAAAATCACTGTCACCACTGAGCTTACCATTCCAATGGTGGGGGAGAGAGACAAACAATAAACAAATGTTCACTAAAATACAGTATGTCAAAGAATGATAAGTGCTATGGAGAGAAAAAAATAGGCCTGGAGGGAAGACAGAGAATGTTCATGTTGTGGCAGGAAAGGGTCTTACCATTTTAAATAAGATAGGAAGGGCCTTACTGAGAAGGTGACATTTAAACAACAAAAAAAATTAAGGACATGAGAGAGCAAGTCATGAAAGTATTTGGGGGTAGAGAGTTCCAAGCTGAGTGAACAGCAAGTACAAGGGCCCTGGGGTGGAAGTGTGCCCAGTGTATTTAAGGACTTGCCTGAGATCGTAGACCCAGTCGTTAACAGAGCTGGGAGAGGAAAGGAATCATACACAGACTGATCACCCACTGTGTACTTGAACTCTCTTAAGCCTTACGACAACTCTGGAGGCAAAGATTAGGTTCACCATCTCACCATTTCCCAGATAAGGGAGTGAGACCCAAAGAAGAGAAGTAATTGATCCACATCACACAGCTAGAATGGGCAGGTCTGTTTGACCCCAGCCTGCTGGCGCCTCCCTGTTTCTCTTCTCTGTGTCCTCCCCATGCAAATCCTAAGTATCTGTTGAGTGAGTGAATGAATGAATGAATGAATGAACGAATGAATTTCTCAAGCCCTGCCCTCTCAATGAACTGTTTGCAGACCGGCCTTCTTGTCTCTACTAATCATAGAATAACAACAACAACAGTAATTCCAATGTGCCAGCTGTGGACTGAGTATTTACCTGAATTTCCTAATTTAGCCCCAAAAGCCCCCCTTAGGTAATCTTAAGAGAAGGTGCTAATATTTTTCCCATGTTATTAGTGAGAAAACTAACGCTCTTGGAGGTAGAACTCCCTCGAGGTCCCACAGTTGGTAAGTGGTAAAGCTGGGATTTAAACCGAGGTCTGTCGGCTCCCAAATCCCTTCTTTTAATCCTATAATATTAGTAGAAACCTCTGACATCAATCCATTGCCTTCTTTTTATAAACCAGCAAACAAAGGCTCAGCGAGGGCAGGTGAAGAGCTGGGGGAGGGGTGCGGCCCACCAGCCCCCAGTCTAGCAGCCCTTCTATTCCACCACATGTGGGCTGTGGACCAGGTTTTTTCTTCTTTGCCTACCCATTTCCCCACCTCTGCAGAAGTCTTCGTGTCGCCCCAGCTCCCGGAGGACAGTTCCAGGGAGCTCACCCTCCACCTCAGCCCCCTCAGCCTCGGCCTGGGTCAGGCAAGACCCTTCCTACTCTGCTTTCCCAAAGTGCTCGCAGTGGCATTACCCAGAGGCAGGGCAGAAGGAAACTGTCCTCATGTGGCTCCTGGAAGAGAGACGATGCAGGCTAGGTGCCAGGAGGGCAGGATGGGCTGGGGGCAGGGGCCAAAACCAGGCCGAGGGTGAGGCTAGAGTGTTCCAGCCAACCAGAAGAGGGGGAGCGGGGGAGGAGGGTAAAAGATGCTAAGCCTCTGGCTTTGAAACCGGTTCACTGGGTGTCATTTGTTCAACAAGAAACTGTCTGAAGTCCCTAGACTGGGAAGAGGCAGGAAGAAGAAGGCTCTTAGAGGCAGCATTTATAATAGCATCAACACTACGGACCGACCACTGAAGCCTCACAGCGCTCGGCACTGGACTAAGAGCTTTATCTACGTCATTGCCAATCCTCACAGTAAAATCAGCCCCATTTTACAGCAGAGGAAACTGAGGCTCAGAAAAGTGAAGTGACAGCCAAGGTCCCCACATCACACCCGTTCGTAGGGTAGCACAAAAAGGGTCTCAAGACCTGGGTCCCTGTTGCGTGACCTTGCACCATCAGCCACCCACTCGGATTTGGGGTTCCTGCATCTGCACCAACAAGGACTTGGTCAGCAGCCTCTACTGTAAACTCCAGGAGGCTCAGGTCCAGTTCTGCCCAGACTTTAGGGCCTCCCACAGATACGGGACACCACACTTACTCTTCTCCCCGTCACCCAGAAAAAAAAAAGGGCCTGGTTATCAGCTTCCAGGGGAAAAAAAATAAAGCCACAGATTTTCAAAATATTTGTCCCTGTTTCAAGGCTGCTGCTGGCTTTGGCCTCCAGCCAGGAAGGGGCCCCTGGGGTGGGGAGTTGGGGGGAGCCCAGGTCTCAAGACTGAGAGTCCTTGGGCCTGAGGCCAAGGGGGGCAAGGGGCAGATGGGGGCGAGCTGGGCAGTGAGCCAGGACCCCTCTGGAGATTTGGGCTTGTTTCTTAATCCTTTCCTCCCTTTGTTGGCCAGAGCCGGCTGCCAGGAGAGGCGGGGGAAGCAAGCGGGTGGGACCAAAGAGATTGAGGAATCCAAATACTGAGGACTGAACTGGAGCCCCTTTTTGTGGTTGTCTATTACATGGAGACACTGTGCAAGGCCACCGGTGAGGATTATCTCACTGAAGCCACCGCCCCTCCCCATGAGGAGGGCCTGCTGTCCCCATTTTACTGAGGTGAAAAGTGGTGCAGACAGGGCAGGTGACAAGGGCCGGCCACACAGCTCATCAGCGGCAGAGCCGGCAGGGAGCCCAGGTTGTTGACTCCCCAGTGAGGCAGCCACTGGGACTGACTGGGGTTGGGGAGAGATGGGGAGATGAGGGGAGTAGGGTGGAAAGGGCCCTAGCAGTCCCAGGAGAGCAGGCAGTTCTGAGCATGATCACCTCCAAAGTGACCGTCCCCAAAGCCCTGCATGATCTGGGCCCTGCTCCCCTGCCCAGCCTCCTCTCCCATCACGGCATCACCTCACCCTTTCTGTTCCAGCCATACCAAACTACGTTACATACGGACATTGCCTGAGCACATAATGTGGATTTAAGCCTTCACACATGCTGTTCCCCATGCTTACAAAGTTGTTCCCTCCACTGCCCGCCTAGAGAGCTCTTATTCGCCCTTCAAATCCCAGCTCAGATACCCGATGCCCACTCAGCTGGGCCCACGCAGAAGCTGGGCTCACAGCAGGAACCCCCTCAGAACCCAGCACGAAGTCAGTGCTCAATAAATATTTGTTGTCTCTAGACATTGCATTTTATCACTGAATCTGTGAGGCAGGCAAAACAGGTTTTCTTGTCCTCTCGAGGCGCAGAAAAGGAGGGCAAGAGAGAGGGAGTGACTTCCAGAAGTCACGCATTCAGTGACACTGGTAGAGCTAGAAGCCAGGCCTTCTCTGCACCACATGGCCCCTGGCTGGCCCCCACCCCCAAAGAGCTCTCCCATCCCTGCCAGACCAGCCAGGGTCACCAGAAGTGACCCCCAAGGCAGGAGTGGGGGGCATGGGCCCCGATGGCCTGAGGTCTTGCCCTAGTGTGCAGCTCAGACATTACTGCTGCCTGGGGGAACTGAGGCAGAAGGTGACAAAAACAGACAAGCAGCTTTACCCCCCAATCCAGGTCTGGCTCCTCCTCCTGGACATGTGCCTCAGCCAGAGACCCCAGCAGGCCCCGTCACCCCACAGACACTAGGACCTCACTCTCACCTCTTGCCTCTCCTGCCTGCCCACTGCAATCCATGATCACATCCTGCTGGCTCGGGTCCTAAACAGACCTCACATCCACCCACCGCTCCCCATCTCATGGCTCAGTCCCAGGCTGCATCTCAGTGCCCTTCACCTGCGGAGTTGCCCTGCCTCTCCCCTCCCATTCATCGTCCATATCAAGCAATCCTCCCAAAATATAAGCCTGACCATGTCGTTCCCCTGTTTCACATCCGATGGCTCCCCACGGGCTCTGGGACAAGTCCCCCTAGCTCTCCTAAGCCTGTCTCTCTAGCTGCATTCCAAGTGCAGGTCATGACTATACCCAAAACAGTTCCTTCCACTAGGGATGCCCTTTCTCCTGATCTTTGCCTGAGGAGATAGTCACAGTTCACACTTCAGTGCATCGATCAGAGGTGGAGGTGGTAGTTCTGGGTCCTTCTCCCAAGCTAGACTCTGAGCTGGGGCAGGATGGGGAGGCAGAGACCTCACAGATTCATCTCGGTGCCCCATGCCCAGCACAGGGCCTGGCACAGAGGCGTATGAGGGAAAGCAGATGGCTAGGAAAGGGAGGTACATTCTTATTTCCAAGAGGCCTCCTCCATCCCTTAACCCTACTGGTGTCTTTCAGAACCTGTCAGACTAGCTTGCTACCTGCCTGTCCCCAGCAGGCCCCTCCCAGACCCAGTGTCCACTGTCCCAAGAGGGCTATCTTTGTAATCCTAAAATAACACTCAAAGCTATAATAATAACAATAATTACTATCATCGGGTACTCACCTTGTACTTCATTGTATTATTTAATCCTCATAAGAACTCTAGGAGGTACATAGGTTCTTTTATTATTCCTATTTTATAGATAAGGAAGCTAAGACTCCAAGAGGTTAAATGTCTTGCCCAAGATCACACAACTAGTAAGCAATAGATAGGGAATTCTAAGCCAGGTCTGACTCTCCACCAGTATGCTATCAGGCCTTCTCCTGCTTCCTGTTGTCCCCTCTCTGTGAGCACCGGCCTGAGTGGGGGTATGGTGTGTGTGTGTGTGTGTGTGTGTGTGTGTGTGTGTGTGTGTGTGTGTGTGTTCAGGAAACAGTCCTGTAGCCCTCACCAGCCCTTTGCTGAGCACTGAAGGTAGAGCAGACTCAGGCACAGTCTCTGCCCCCTAGGGGAAGGTAAGAGAGTTTTACACTAAGAATTAGGGCCTTGGGGTGAGCAGACTTGGGTCTGAACTCCAGGTCTACCCCTAAACAACTATGTGACTCTGGGTAACTCACTTGATTTACTCAGTACCAGTTCCCACACCCGTAAAGTGGGGACCATAATGCCTGGATTACCAGGAGGACTAGATGAGATAATGCATCTGAAATAGCATGTAACAACCCACCCAGCATATAAGAAACATCCGATGACAATAATACATACGATGACTACAGACTCCCGGGATCCCGAGGCCAAGAGGAGATGTGATTCTCCAGGGCCTTCCCTTGGAGCCTCCTCAGCCAGACCCAAAAGTAATAGTGATAATAATGCCTGATCCACCCATTTGCTCATTAAATAATCCTTCAAGGGAAGTGTCCTTTAGTAACCCTATGTTGGAGGTGAGGCAACAGAGGCCCAGAGAAGGTAGGCTACTGAATCAAGTCCCGCAGCCAAAGACTGGGACCTCCACTCAGCTGCATCCACACTGGGTAGAGCCCAGCCCTTAGCCCAGGGCCCTGGCCAGGCTGCTGGAGAGTCTGGGGCTCCTGACTACTGGATTGTAGTCCCAATTGGGTGGGAAGTTAAAATAAGTGAAAGGAGCCAAAAAGAGGGATACTTGACTTGGCCCCCTCCCAGAACAAGCTCAGCACTGGGAGGAAACCAACAATTACCAAGCAGGGCCCTGTGCTGGGCACTTCTCACTGGCTCCTTCGCACACCCATGTCGGGGAGGTGTTATGATATGCACGTGGCAGACGAGGTCTCCAAGACAAAGAAGCAGTGACTTGTCCAAGGTCACACAGGGAGGAAAGTGGCAGACTGGGAAGCAGAGTCCCTCTTAACCCTTCCCACCTTCAGTCCCAGACCTCCCCAGCTGCCCCTCTCTCCTGGGGAAACCTAGAGGCTCCATCACTCCTAAGCAGAGGCCTGGAGTCTAGTTGCTCAGGCCCTCTCTCTGCTGATTGATGGGTGTGGTACTTGGCCCCACCTTCAGTTCAGAGCACCCAGAGCTCACTTAACAGAGCCCTCACCCTTGGGCACCCGGGTGGCTCAGTCGTTAAGCGTCGGCCTCCGGCTCAGGTCATGGTCCCAGGGTCCTGGGATGGAGCCAGGCATTGGGGTCCCTGCTCCGCGGGAAGCCTGCTTCTCCCTCTCCCACTCCCCCTGCTTGTGTTCCCTCTCTCGCTGTGTCTCTGTCAATTAAATAAATAAATTCTTTAAAAAAAAAAGAATCACACCCAGTGTGCTAAGTATCTGGAGAGAAGTCAGCTGGTTGTGGTAGGATCCAAACGTCACAGAATGCCCTCCCTCAGTCCCCCTCCCCCCGCCCCACCGCTAGGCTCCTGGACACCTCCCAGTGGCCTCAGTGCTGCAGGACACGCATTAGAATCAAGCCCGAGAGGTAGTCTTTAGGCAAACCAGGACTCACCCAGCAGCAGCCGGTGGGGTCGCGCAGCCCGTCGGGGAGAAGCCGGGAGAAGCCGGGGAGCCATCACCATGACCGCAGGGGCACACGGAAACAAAGAACAGCAGTGAGACACAGGCAACAAAGACACTCTTTGGGGCCCCTCTTCGTCCTGGGCTGGGGGAACATCCTGCCCAGCTGCTAGGGCAGACACCCCCTTAGTGGGCAATCTGATCACCTGATAGCATATCCAGAGCTCCTCCCAGCCCCAGCCCACGGGAGGCAGCAGGATCCCTGTAGACAAATACTCACTGAGCGCCCACTGTGTGCTGGGTATTGGGGATACAGGCTGAAGAAGACAGACGTGGCCTCTGCGCGCATAGAGCATACAGTGCAGGGAGGGGGCAGGCGTGTGACTCCTGAATGAGTTACAACGGTGATGAGTGCCTCAACGGGGAAGCTTACGAACCCGGGTTCAAACCCTGGCTCTCGCTCACTAGCTTTGTGACGTGGGGCCTGTCTTCTTCACTTCTCTGTGCCTCAATGAGTCATCTGTAAAATGGAGATAGCATTAGTGCCCACCTCCAGGGTTGTTGTGAGGATTGAGTTAATACGTAGAAAACATTTTGCACAATGCTTGGCACGCGGTAAACTGTTCATAACTGGTAGCTACTGTCATTCCAGGGAGCTGTAGGCCTGGGTTTTGGAGGGACCTAGTATGGGTCAGGCCACCACCTACCTGACAAGGTAGGGATTAAAAGAGACAGTAGAAGTGAAGCTCTGGCCCCGGTGCCTGGCACATGGCAACCAGTTGGTAAGCGGTGGTGCTATCTTTAGGGCTGTTCTCCAGCAGGTCCCCGGGGTGCAGCAGAGGGGAGGTCAGAAATGCCCTCTCCCCAAAACATGCACCCAGAACTGCAACTTTGGACTGAAAAATAAACAGCACTCTCACCCAATGCTACAAATATCTCATCTCCTTTGACCTTCACAATGACCCAGGAAGTGGACATAAGCAAAATTCTTACTATTCCCATTTTACAGATGAGGACAGTGAGGTGAAGGGACTCCTCTCTGCGTGCGCTTGGGTGTGTCCCTTCATAGCTCCAAGCCTAGTTAAGTGGTGGAGCCAGGATTCCAACAGGCATCTGCCTGGATTTTGTTCTCCCGGCCTTCCCTTGGTTTTTTTTCCCCCCGGGGTCTGTAATACAAGCTGCGCAGCCCCAGACAAGACTCTGAACCTCTCCAACGCCAGTCCTTTCATCTGAAATACTTACCAAATGGCCAGCCCAGGATCCGAGCTGTTCCTGACCCAAACTCTTCTTCCACAGGCTCAGCCACTGCTACCCTGCCCCTCCCTCTCACCTTTTACCCCATTACCAACTTCAGCCACAAACCCATGAGCCAAGGAATGTCTGCACTCAACTACTAAAACCCATGTTTTATAGATGGAGAAACTGAGGTCCAAAGGTGGGCCAAGGTCGCTTTTCAGTGCCCAGCTCTTTTACCCGGGCAGACGCCAGGTGGGGCTGGCCCTCTGAGGAAACCCCAGTAGGGCCCTGACCTGCAGGTTGCTCCCTCTGCTCTTCTCCCCAACCCACACTGGGCCTGGTGGGCACCTGCGCAGCCTGTCCCCCCGCTCCCCAGAATAAATATCCCAGAGCTCCAAGCTCACCCAGTAAGGGTCAGGCAGGTTCCAGAGGTAAAGGCTAGGCATTGTGGGAGTCTTGGGACCTGCCACATGGCGGCTTCCCCTTTCAGTTGAGTCTGAGCTTTGGGGTCAGACAGACCTTGGTTCAAATCCCAGCCCAGCCACTTCCCAGCTGTGTGACTTTGGTCAAGTAGGTTCACCTCCCTAAACTCCTGAGAAATAGGAATAATACCTATTCCCTCGTGGGATTATAAGGATATTAGTTAATGCTGCATATTAAAGGCTTAGCACAGTGCACAGTAAACGTGGCTGTAATGATCAGAGAACACAGGCCAAGAACAGGACATGAGGGCCCATCACACTCCACCTTGTCCTTGCCCCATTCTTCCCCTCCCCTTCATGTGGGGTAAACCAGGTCCTGGAGGTTATAATAATGGGGGCTGAAAGACCCTTCGAGGCTCTAGGCTCATCTCACCTTCTCATTTCACAGAAAGAGAAACTGAGACCCAGGGAGAAAAGAGATGGGCCCACAGACTATAGGGGAGTAGAATCCTGCCCCCTTTACTAAACAACAGAATCCCAGGCCCCAAGAAAAATCCAAATGCCCCACCCCCACCAGGGGACTATCATAAAGATCCATTCTGCAAGCCCCCAACAAATATCAGGCCACCATGACATTTATGGGGAGCCCTTTGTGGGTATCCTGTTTAGCTCTGTGGCTAGCAGAC
Organism: Halichoerus grypus; assembly: GCF_964656455.1. NCBI lineage: Eukaryota > Metazoa > Chordata > Mammalia > Carnivora > Phocidae > Halichoerus > Halichoerus grypus. The sequence continues at coordinate 166,069,719 of NC_135716.1, forward strand.
CTATATGTGGTACTCAGGAAGGGCTTAGGGACAAACCCATGCAGTTCCTCTTTGGCTCCACAGAGAAGCTCTGCTCAGGCTCCCCCTCCAGAGGTGTCTCCTTGCATCTCCCTTCCTCACTGCCACCCTGGCCTCTGTCTCACCCTGTAGTCTGGGTCCCATCAGCTGGGCACAACCCCAGCCAGCAGAGCTCTGGGCCTCCAGAGGCCTATACAGCATCAGCAACTTCCCAGCCAGGCTGGGATATTCCTGCCCAGCACAGCCAGCCAGGCTCCTGGCCAGGGTCCACTCTGCAGAGGGGGTGCTGGCCCTGCCCTACCAGGAACCCCATCCACCCCCACCGGTCTAGCAGGTGCAGCAGCCTGGGAGCCCTGGGAGCTTCTATTGGCACCTGCAACCTACAGGAGGGAGGCCAGCCTAGTCTAGGCCGTGCAGGGGTGGGTTGATCTGGAGACAGACGGGTGTGGCACTTCTTTACCTCACTGAGTATCACCCCCTCATGCAGATGCTCCAGCTGCCTCACACATTGCTGGGACCTGGCAGGCCCTGCCTGACTCCTAATACACAGAGGAAACCTCAGGACCTCCTCACTCCGTTCCCTTCTTAAAACACCCCCACTGGCCTACTCCCAGACCAGGTATCATTCTGGTCACTGCACACTTATTACCTCACTTGATTCTGCTAATGCCTGTGAGGTCTGGATTATTGACTAAGGAAGAACCTGGGACTCAGAGTGGGGAAGTGACTCATGCAAGGTCACACAGCAAAGTGGCAGGGCCAGAAACCCAGTTCTGCTGCATGCAAAGCCTGCAGGGCACCTGATGTCCCCTTTCCTCCCACCTCTCTGCTCCCTAAAGCTTCTGGATCCCCTTCTTCCCAAACCTTCCACCCTTCTCTGCAAAGTCTCTCCTTCCACAATCCCAGTCAGAATTAATCTTTCCCACCTCATGGCTGCTATAACAGCTTGTTTACACGCACCCAACAGCAGCAGGGTCCAGGAGTTATTTCTGAGGTGTCTGCCTAACTGAAGGCAGGGGGTGACCCCAGTACATGCTCCTCAGACCTGACAGTCTGTCACCTCTATCTCCATGCTTCCCCTACCCCCATGCAAAAGTCCTCTGACCTCCTCCCGTTGATCCCCTCCCCACTCCCTGCCTCCTGCCCACGCCTGTAACTGGGGTGAAGGTAGGGAGCTTGCTGAAACCTCAGGGGCTCTGTGCCAGTGCTCTGGCCCTCCCTCTCCCTTTCAGTAGCTGAGGATCTGACCCAGACCTGACACCAGGCAGCTCTCACAGGGACTCCCAGCTGCCCTAAGCACCAGGCCTGGCCAGGCATTGCCTCCTCCTTCGGGAGAAAAGTGCTCCAGAAGCAGAGAAGGGGCTGCCTTCAGCCCTAGTCCGTGAACTTGAGGGGTCACATTCAGCCACTCCCACCCCGGGGAAAGCTGTGGGCCTTGAAATACCCACCCCAACCACCACCACCAACCCTACAGGAACAGTCCTACCCCCCCCCCCCTCCGCTTCTGGGGCAATTGGGCTGGGGTCTGTGTGGACAAGTCCCCACCTCCTATTTGCTGGAGGGGAGAACTCTAGTTCTACCAAAAAGAGGTGGGGTCTGCCGGAAAGTGTACATTAAGATGAGAAAACTCCCGGGGAAAGACTGAGGATAGGGACAGGACAGCAGAGAGAGGAGAGATGAGGGACACGGGGAATCGGGGGATGAGAGCAAGCAGGAACCTGAGAGCGACAGAGAGACTGGGGAGACCAGAGACCGAGGAAAGTCCCCGAGACCAAGCCTGGAAGGGAGCGTGCGGGGCCGGGGCGGCGACAGGAGGGCCATCCTGGCTGGCACAGCTGGCATCCCAGCTCACAGGTCCCTCAGTCCGGAAACTCAAAGTCAGTTACGTAAGGGCCGGGGCCGGGAGCGGGGTTCCAGGCCCGGGGGGGCCCCCTCCCGCTGCGCGCCGCCCGCCCTCCCGCTCCGGCCAGCGCTGCGGCGGGCCCGGCAGGAGCAAGCGGGCCGGACAGGGCGGGGCTGGGGGGGGGGGGACCTGGGGCCGCAGCACTCTGCAGAGACCCGCCCGCGGAGACCTAACCCGGGGCCCCCCGCCCCAGGCAGGCCGGGACCGCCCGGACCGCCAACCGCAAGCGTCCAGCCCGGGACCGAGCTCCCGGACCCCTCTCCTCTCGCCCGCGCCCCTCCCCGCACCCCGAACTTCGAGACGTCCAGGCCCCTTTGGACCCCAGTTCTAGGGCAGGGTCCCCTAGAGCCCTCCTCCCCTGACCTTTAGACCGTGGTCTCGCCCCTACCGGGACGGCACGGGCCCTTGGGAATGGGTCCATCTGTCCCTCACCCCGTCCCTCCCGGGGACCCGGGATCGCCCCCGGACAGTCCAGGCTCACCTGGGCCGGACGGGGCGGGGACCTGGCCGCGCCGGGCCGGGCCGCGTTCTCGCTCTCCGCCGCTCTCGCCCTTTAAGAGGTTCCTGCCACTTTGCCCCGCCGGGGGCCTCCACCTGCACTGACAGGGCAACTCTGGAGTGAGGCCCCGCCCCCGACCCGGGAGACCTCCTGATTGGCGCAGGCAACTGCCAATCGGCGGGGCGGTGAAGAGACGGTGCCGAGAAGTGCGAGCGTCGCAACCGGGAAAGGGCTGGGGCTGCAGGTGCGGTCTGATGCGGACGCCGATCTCTGAGCGGCCCCGTGTTGACCCGAGGGTCAGGGGAGGATTGGGTAGGGAGCTCCTGGATTGGGTGGTGTGGTGTCTGACGTCGTACGGCAAAAGTATGATGCAATTTGCCACGTAGTGCTGCCCCTAACCTAAGGGCTGGAAGGGTGGTAGGAAGGGAGTTGGTCCTAGGGAACCTAGGGAAGTGACCCTGGTGAGACTCACCTGGATCACCTGTCCCCCCATTTAGTCTTGTGTGACCTTGAGCAAGTCACTTCTCTGAATCTGAGTTTCCTCAACTATAAATCTTACAATACTTTTCTGAGAATTAGTGATATATGTTAAGTGCCAGGCACAGGTTTGGCACATAATAGGTGGTGTTCAGTAAATATGGTTCTTGTTCCCCTCATCCCTTTCTTGCCACTCTTGTCAGAGACCTTCCCCCTCCTTAGGGTCCATCAGCACCGGAAGGGGCTTACATAGTCACTGGTCCAAGTCCCCTCCCCTCGCTACCTCATTTTTGGGCAAATGGGGGAAACTGAGGCCCAGTAAAGGCAAGTGACTTCCTGGGAGTTCAGTGGTCTTCCTATTAGATGGGCCCTGGAATCAAACTGCCTAGGTCTCAATCCCCAGCGCTGCCCTTGATTTGGACAAGCTACTAACCCTCCAAGCCAGTTTCCTCCACTGTAAAATGGAGTTAATAAAAGTACTTTACTCGTGGCGCCTGGGTGGTTCAGTCGGTTCAGTGTCTGATTCTTGGTTGCTGCAGAGTCGTGGGTTTGAGGCCCGCGTGGAGCCCTCTGTGGGGCTCCCTGCTCCAGGGGAGTCTGCTTGAGATTCTCTCCCTTGCACTCTTCCCCTCCCCCTGCTCGTGCTGGCGCACCACACGCTCTCTCTCGCTCTCTCTGAAATAAATAAATCTTTTTTTTTTAAGTATTTTCCTCAAGGATTGTTATGAGAATTAAATGAAATGATCCATGTAAAGTATTAAGAACAGTGCCAGTCTCATAAGCCTCCAAAAATTGCTAGCACTTATTATGATTATTGATGTTAATATTATATCAAGGTCGTAAATTAATGTATTGCCCCCACCAAATTCACTGCAGCCTCCAAGTCAGGTCTTGTTTTAGGCTTCAGGGCCCTGGTCCCTGCCTTCAAGAAACTCAGTCTAGCTGAGGGTCTGCCTGAGCCCCTAGATCTAGGGGATGCTTTCTGATATAGGTGGGTGGGCTCCAAAGCACCGAAGAAGCTTTAGTTCCTTTAACCAGAAATCGAGACACTTGAGACCCTTCAGTCCCTAGCCCTGTAGAACGCATGGGGAAAGCTGACACACACATGCAGGCTCCCAAGCATATTGACACACCTTTCACCTGCTTACAGTTTCACCTGCCCACCAGGTAATAATGCCCAGTGGCTTAAGTTCTCAGGCTTTGGAAGCAGTTGAGTCTGGGCCCTGCGTTTTACCACTTTGTGCCTTTGGGCAAGTCGCTTTCCCTCGGGGGGTAAAATGGGATTAATAACAGCCCAAACTTTATATAGAGCTCTGGCAAAAATTAAATGAGAGAATGAAAATACATATGCAAATACCCAGTAATGCATCCAGTATTATTTTTTAATTGCCCCCACATGTATTCCGGCAACCCCGGGGAGAGCAGGCTGTGAATGCCTAGATTCAGTCACCGCAAAGGGGTTTCCTCTCTCTCGCTCCCCGCGCTCTGACGCTCCGCCTCCGCCCAGGGGGCGGGGCGAGGAGAATGCCCGCAGAGCCGCCCGAGGCTCCAGCGCAGCCCGGCCGCAGGCCCCGCCCCTCCCCGCCTGGGGCGGGCTCGCGGCTCCGGCTCCCAGGGCCGAGCTGTCGTGCGGGTGACTCAGCAGCGCCAGCGCGTGCCCCGGCCTGATAAGTGTGTGTGTGTGCCGGGGAATGTGTGTGTTGGGGTGGCCGGGGAGGGCTCTGTGTTTCCGAGTTTGTGCGTGGGGAGTACATGTGGGGTTGTGTTTGTGATCTTGATTTTGTGTGTGGCTCTCTTCTCTGTGTATTTGTATGTGTGGGGGGGGTCGGGGGGGTGCATCTGTGTCACGGTGTGTCCCTGTTGGTGAGTTTGCGTAAAGGGTGTGACTCTGTGTGACCCTCTCTCTTTGTGTCTTATAAACATGTCCCCGTCCTCCCCTCTCTCTGCCCACGCCCACCCCCCCCAACCCCAGGCCCTGGGGACCTAGAGAGCTCTGCCCTGCTCCAGGGGCCTGTCTGCTTAGGCAGTCTGTTTCTTGTTGAGGTGACTTCTGCACTTGTATGGGTCAACGTGGCCTTGTCGGTCACGAGGGGGGGGATGGGAGAAGGGGGTCGGGGTGCTGTCACTGCCTGGACTTCAGGGTCCCCCTGCCCCAGTACCTCTGCCTGTGAAGCGTCCCCTCCCTTCCCAGACTGTAGGGAGCAGTTACCTGAGCTGCTCCCTGTGGGGGAGACCTCCAGAGGAGACCACTCCCATTTAGTGATTGCTGTTATTTTATTCTCCCATTTGATCTCGCTGAATCCTTACGGCTGAGTGTTCTAAAAAGGATCTGAGACTTGAGAGAGTTGGAAGTGACAACCCAAGGTCATGCAGTTGAAAAGCAATGGAGGGCGTGAAGGTGACAGGCCGAGGGCAGATCTCCTCCCCAAGCTGAGCGCCCAGTTTGCCTGGAGCCTGTGGGGCGCTGATAAGCTTCTGGGGCAGGGGAAGGAACCTGTTTGTGTCCCCCCTCCTCCTCTGAGTTTCCTGGGCCTCCAGCCAACTCCTTATCCTGCCAGTGCCTGAGCAGGGCCACCAGCTTGGATTGGGTGATTGGGTCTTGAGTTGGGTGATAAAGAGGCCAGGGGATGGGCTAGGGGCTAGGGCGAGGGGCCAGGGCCAATATGGGAGCATCTGTTACTTCAACAAAATTTTACTGAGCACCTTATTAAAAACAGGCCAATACCCTGCTCTGTCTAAAAGGGGAAGAGAGTCACAAGACCAGGGCACAAGGAATGGTGGAGACGGGCAAGCTCAGGCTTGAGGCAGGGGGTGTGGCTGGGATCTGTTGCCGCTTTCAGTCCTGACTCCACCATGTAAGGGAGGGCGTGGGACCTAGCCAGTCATATTTCTCTCCTGCCTGTCAGTCAAATGAGGTAATGGCGCAACCCTGCTGCCTTGCCGGGCTCCAAGACGCTAAAAGGGGAAGCCATTTGTAAACAGAGTTGCACTCCAAACATAATGGACTGTCCTGTTGTGATTCATGGCCTCCTATGAGAAAGGCCTTAAAGAAACAGTATACAGGAGCCCAGAGAGGAGAAGGGGTCCCAACTGGGGGATTAGGGAAGGCTGCTTGGAGGAGGTGGCCCACCAGCTAGATTTTTAAGGATGAGTTTACTATATGGAAATGGACAAGGGTGTTCCAGGTGGAGGAACAGCCTGCATAAGGGCCTGGATGGTGAAGTGCACTGGGAACAAAAGCTGGTTTGGTGTATTTGGCCCAGAGTGAATGCCAGGTTTAGACGGGGACAGCTTGGGGGGGGGCGGGGTAGCAGACTTGGGGATAGCCAGGAGGTCTCTGAGGTAAAGACAACCATGTCCTGGCTGGGTGCGGCAGTCCTTTGGGGAGGGCTGAGAGGAGAGGGAGAATTGACAGGCATTGGTTCAAGGACCCCCACCCCCACCCCAGGACAACCCATCTGAAGCCTGGGACAGATCCCCAGGATGATGTCGAGGTGGACACGAGGCTGCAGAGCTCCCTCCAAGAGAAGGATGGCGGAAAAGCCAAGTCAGATGCCCTGGTCCGGGGAGGGACCCAGGCATGGACGCAGAGGGTGCCCCACCAATGAACATGTAAGGGCTCTGGAAGGCCCTGCAGCCTAGGAGTTCCTCTGGGTATGCTCGAGTGTGGGGAGGGGGCCACTCCCGCCAGGAGAACTCCTTCTCAGGGAAGCCTCCAGCTCCAGAAGCCCCTATTGAACCAGCAGCGGTTGCTGATGATTAGCTTATTATATATCTGCCAGGTGCTTCACTAACCTGTTCCCACAAGATATCCCTAGTATATGGTTGAGTGAAACGAAGCTTCGAGAGGTGAAGTGTTCGCTCACGAGCACACAGCCAATAAGTGGCCAGGCCAGGACTCCCTGTTTCCTGAGATGGCAGGAAAGAGCTGAAGGAGGCGTTTGGGACCTGCTAAAATTCTGGCTCTGTGGGCCCGGGGAGCTGTGGTGGAACGGGCTCCGGGGAGAAGGAAACACGGTGTCTGCTGCCACCTCGTGGTCTTAGAGCCACTGGGGCGGAGGCACAGAGCCCTGCTCTCCGGGCCTCCTCAGAGGGTGGCCGCTCTGGGTGGCACAGGGTCAGGAGGGGGTTCTTGAAACAGGGGGCGCTCGGGTGGGACTCTCCTGGATCGTGAGACCCTAGACAAGTCTCTCCTCTTTGCTCCTCAATTCTCAGTGCCTTCAGGAGGACTCAGGGAGATCATCTTTACTCCTATGGAGACCTTCCACAGCCTTTGCTCTCTTTGCAACTGGGAAAATGGAGAACCCCTGTGGATCCAGGATTGTGGAGCCTGAAGCTTATCTGGGGGCCTCTTTAAGAAAAAGAATGAAGGGGCACCTGGCTGACTCAGTCAGTAGAGCATGCAACTCTTGAACTCAGGGTTGTGAGTTCAAGCCCCACATTGGGCGTGGAGCCTACTTAGGAAAAAAAAAAAGAATGAAAGGTTAAGAATAGAAAATGCCTGTAGCCATTCAAGGCTGTAGGACACAGGTGGGAAGGAAGGGAAGTCAGGGTGGAAAGATCTCAGCCAGTGCAAGTTAATATATTTTACTTTTGCAAATTTTACAGAAATATATGACCTTGTGAACCCAAAGTCAGGATCCCCTCTAGGGCGTCTTGACTCAGGCCTAAGCCTCCCAGTGGGTCCCATATGAGGTCCCCCATGGAAGATTTGGGGATTCTGAAGCCAGAGCAGGATCTGGGTTCATGTCTCCCTCCCATCCCCATACCGCCCCAGGCAGGCCTTTCACCAGGATCTTCCAGAGCTTCTACCTGAAAGTGAGTCCACACTCACCTCACCTTCTCTGTGGCCACATCCTAACAGCTGGGTTGCTCCAGCCAGGACTTCTCAGGGGTCCTCTGCTCCACCGAGTTGAACCCTGCTTTGCTTTCTAGGCATGGATGTCCAACCCCTAAGCCCCAGGCAGCCTTCCCTGCCTGCCCTTACCTCCTTGGGCAGTACCAGCACTGTGTGTGGTCAGTACCGAGCTGTTGGCTGAGTCCCTGCCGTGCCATCAGTCTGATGTCACCCATATGTGGTCACCGGGTGGACACATCCTGAGCCCCTCCTCTTGTAGCCAGGCCTGTGGGATGGGGGTGGGGAGACAGCAAGAGGACTCAGACCTAGTCTCAGCCCTCCTCTAGCTCATCATCTGGGGATCAAGTAAGACATGGACTGAGTCTTAAAACTTTTAGACCTAACAATAACTTAGAGATCAACTAGTCCAAGTGATTGTCAAACTCACTTAGCCACAGAAGCCCCAAGTGGGAAACAGAGGGAAGCAGAGCTGTTCTAAGTAAAGCAGTGGGAGTTAGGGGATATGTGGGGTCCCATTTGCTTGGCCTCCCCCTGGCCTTCCCCTGTTTGGCCTCTACCAGCCCTTCTAGGGAACCCTGAGTTGGAACCACTGTTGACATTCAAGCTCTTTGCTTTAACCGAGGCGCAAGAGTAAGAGATTTGACTGAGGTTACACAACAAGTTCATGGCCGAGTCTCGATTCAGACGTAGGTCTGCCCGACTGCAGGTCTAAGGCTCCCATCTCAATACTGGACAGTTAGGGTGAACCATCCCTTCCCACCTGGACCCACATCTCCCTGCTGTCACTCTGGATCCCCCATCCACTCAGCACAGCCGACAAAGAGAAGTTCAGAGGGGTCCCAGGGGCCCTGGGGGTGGGAGAGCAAGGAGGGGGCCCTTTTGGAGCTGCCACACCGGAATGAGGGCAGAGACTAGACTTTCCTCTGTTTGTGCGCTGCTCGTCCTCAGTCTGAGCCCAGAGCCTGCCACACGGTAAATAAATATTAGTTGAATGAATGCATTTGAAGCAATAGCTCAGGGTAGGGGAACCTTCCTGAGTAGAGAAACCATCCCTCCAGGTCGACCTCATCCACCTCTGGGCACTTCTCCTGGTCCCCTGGGGGCAGGGTCTGAGCTGGGTCTCTCCAGCTTAGTAAAGATTTTCAGCTTTGCTCTATCTTCCTTTTCTTTCTCTTCAGAGCAACAGAGGAAGTTGTTGTGTGACTTTGGGCAAGTCATTTGCCCTGGGCCTCCATCTCCTTAATTTGTTAAAAATACCTTACATTAAACAGCCTCCCCTGGAAAAACAAACAAACAAACAAACCTTCATGTCTTGAATTATTCACTAGAAATAGTTGTTATGACTTTGCACGTGCCAGGCTCTGCGTAAGGCACGTGGGATTGAGAAAAGAGGTAATAGTGGTAAAGGACGGCACTGCCTGACACATAATGGGTGGCCAGGGGTAGTTTCCCGCCGGCCCACACTCACCCTGCGTCTTCCAACAGAATGCCTCCCTCCTTCAAGGGCCTCTTTCAGGAACCAGTTCCAGTCCGCAGCTTCCAGGGATATGGAGGGGGCTTGCGGAGGGGGATGAACCCACAGCCGGCAGTCCAGGAAAAGGGGTGAAACTAAATAAGGGTGCTGGTGCCAGGCGCGGCCAGTAGGTGGCAGGAGCGTCCGTGAAATGAGCCTGTCCTGCCGCCTTCCCTGGATTTCTCCCGCGATAAGCCGTCGGGCTGTCTTCCTGTGTGCCAACACAGGTGTATAAATGAGTGTGTGCCCCGGTGGGAGGTGTGTGTACAAAGAAGGGTGCGCGTGCGTGTGTCTGTGAGCAATATGTACGTAAATGCCAGGAGGGGGTCTGTGTGAGAGAAGGAGCGTGTGTACGCGAAGGATGTTTGTGCAGTCAGGTGTGTACGTGTGGCCTCCTGGTCTGTGGGTCTGTTTGCACGTGACTGTGACACACGGGGCATACGCCATTTCAGAGAGCTCTGGGGTCACCTGTGGACCTCCCCCCACCCCTGCCTGGGGCTTCCCCTGGGTAAGGAAGAACATTCACATGTCAATAGAATGGGGAACCATGGATGATGTTTTTACCTATTCTTTCCAAACTTACCAGGGTTCTCAGTTTTTATCATGAGCATTCTGTAATAACCATAAACATTATTGGGGAAAAACACCTGTGTTCCTTTTCGTGGGCCTTTCCTTTCCCCTTAGGGAGCGGCAGGGTTCGCATACGTCTGACAATGCTGTGGGGGGCCAGCAGCCTGCAGAGGGTGCCCAGATAGCAGCTGTGGGAGGTCGAAACAGGGCAAAGGGGCAGTACAGAGCAATCAGAGAAGGCTTCCTGGAGGCAGAGGGAATGGAGCTGACCTGGAAGGGTGACGAAGCTGGCACATGGCCGCAGTCTGCCGTGCCTGCTGCACTTCCCTGAGAACTGCCCGCCCTTGGGCTGGGCCTCAGCAGTCTTCTTCCTGAAGTGCATCCTTGTCGACTCCCTCTGAGGGAATTTGAGGTTGCAGGCAGGCAAGATTGAACTTGGATTCCTAGAATCCCCCATTGGAAAGGGGCATGAGAGGTCATCGGGATTTTTCTAGCAACTGGGAGCTATTGAAGGTTAAAGGCAGACTGTGTTTCCCCATCAATAATACTGTGCCCTGCTTACCAGGTACAGCCGTTGTCTCACTGGTCCTCAGAAGAGTCCTGGTAAGTTAGCTACAATAATCACACTGTTTTACAAAAGAGAAAATGATGCCCAGAGTGGTCAGGCAGATATGCTTTTCTTCAGGGCAGACACAAAGGTGAATAAAAATCTCCACGGGGCACACTTACATAAACACCGAGGTGCTCTCACACATGCTGTGCAATCTCTCAATCACACACACACACACACACACACACACACACACACACACCCCCTTCGGAGCTGTTCTTCCCAGCCTCAGGGGGAGTAAGCTCTGGGCAGAGCTGCCAGACCTCTGGGAAGTCTTCACCTGAGCCCCTCGCTGTGAGTAAGGTGAGGCCAGGCAGTCAAGCCCCCTGCCCATGCTCCCGCCCAAACAGTCTGCAGCTGAGGGGGGTTGAGATCTCAGTCCGGGTCAGGGCAGCCCACCCGCATTGGTGCTCAGTACCTTGACACAGCCGGCCCCAGGGTGGGCAGCCCCGGCCGGGAGAGGCTAAGGGTCTCTGAAGGGAGGTTGCGTCAGAAGGGGAAGAGGGGCTCCAGGCCCTGATGCCCTCTTAAAGACCTGGTCACAGCTGGTGGGGAGGCAGATCCTGGGTCAGGAACTTCCCTTCCAGAGAATTACTTATTAACCATGAGGACCAGCAACCACTGAGGAGGGGAACCCAGAGGGGGTGGAGGTCTCTTGGGGCATCCAACCCCACACCCAGGGCTTCCCTCAATGCACCCAGAGGAGGTCTGGGGCTTCAATCACCAAAAGAAGGGCCACTGTGGGGCAGGAGCATGGAACGGAGGTGGGAGTAGGGTGGAGGGGAAAAGGAGGGGGGAGTTAGTGGGAGCCCCAAGAGGCACATGGGGTGGGCAGGGCTCTGGAGGACAAGGGACTGAGATTGGGGGTGGGCCACAGAGAAGGAGGAGCCAATTTGGAGGGTTGGGTGAGGGGGGCTTCTAGAAGCCAGCTTTGGTTTGGGGCATGCTCTAGGAAGTGGCTACAGCTGCCTTGTGTGTGTCTCCCGTCAGATGGGTTTGTTTTTTAAGATTTTATTTTTAAGTAATCTCTACACCCAACTCAGGGCCCAAATTTACAGCCCTGAGATCAAGAATTGCCTGCTCTACCGACTGAGCCATCCGGGCGCCCCAGAAAGGGTTCTTAAGGACAGGATTGCATCTCCCTCTGAGACAGTCCCAAAGGTGGGGCTAGACTACCCATCCAGTGCGAGCAGCCAGGTCTGTCTTACCCCCCGACTAGGCCCCCCTCCCCCATGAGGAGACCACAGAAGGTAAGCAAAGGAAACAGCAGAGATGTGGACACCGAGAATAGTGTTTTTCTTTATTGGGAAATCAGAAGGTTGGTCCTTGGTACCAAGATAGGACCTGGGATAGGCAAAAAGCCAGGTGTTTGAGTCAAGTTTCATTTTGACATGCTTGCCTCCCTCATCCCCAAAGTAGGACAGCTCCAATTACAAATACCAGACCCCCAGGCACCCTTTCCTCTGCCTCTGGGCAAATGCCCAGTGGGTCTTACCAGTAGGTGTCTGTTTCTGGGATCAAGGAACATGAGGGAAACATCTGTGTTCTCTCCCAGGATGGCAGAACCTTCAGAACCCATCAACTCCAACCTCTGTCCCTCCATTGTGCAGAGGCCCAGAGAGGGACAGAGACCTGCCCAAAGTCACAAAGCAAGGAAGTGGAGGACAGAGTCAAACCCATATTCCATCTCCTGGCTTGGGACTTATTCATTCCCAAGGGGAGATTCTGGAAGATGAGCCCCATCAGGTGGATGTCACCTGCATCGACACCTGCCAAGGGACTCCATCCCCATGACTCAAATGTTCTGGCCAGAAGGCCCAGGCCAGTGCCACCCAGGGATCATTCTTTCCTTCCGGACTGGGCCCCTCTCTTGGGTGCCAGGGAGAGCAGGCTTGGTGAGGACAAAAGGGGAAAGCTATGTATAAAGTACTTGGGAGAGAAGACGTCCTCTTGAAAATTCCTTCTCCAACGCATGCTGTCCCATCTTCTGAAACTCAAGGAGATGTTAAAAGGCAAAGTCCCTGGCTCCTGACCCACCTACAGCAGTAAGAGATGTGGGTCAGAGCAGGTATAACCTCAAACGTTCGATCACATTAGAAGCCCCACGTTCCGAGCATTTACTATGCACCAGGCATGTCATCCATCCACTCGGTGGAGTAAGTGTGTGCCAGCTGCAGTGCCATTTGCTGGGAACATTTGTGTGACCAAACCAGACAAGCCTTTTTGTGAATCGCCACGACTTCTTGTAAGTGGTGTCATCCACGACTGAGAAAAGGGGCTCCAAGAGTGAAGTGACTCGCCCAAGGTCCTAGCAGGCAGCTGAAAAATGATAGAACAAGCAAGCCTTCCGAGGCAGGGAGGGAGCGGATGGCGAGAGGGACCCGCCAAGGTCACGGCAGTTTCTTGGGAGGCGGGCACGCGCCTGGCACAGAACCCAGCACCGGGGAGGCTCCGTCCGGGACTACGAGCTGGGTGCAAGTCTCCCCGGTGCCCTCTGTGTCCTCAGTTCCCTCGTGGGAGCAGGAGGAGGAGAGCAGAGGAAGTGGACTTGACAGATCTAAGATGGGCTCCTGGCTGGTGCAGCCATGGACAAGCTGTCTGGCCTTGGGCAGGCCGTTCCCCTGAGCCTCGGGTTCCTCATCTATAAAGTGGGGGTAATAATTATTGTAGTGCCTGCCTCATAGTCGTGCTGTGAAGATTAAGTGAATTACCCATGTCAAGTGCTTCGAACAAAGAGGGCTGCTGTGTATCACGGACTAGTATTACCACACTGGCCTCTCACCGAGGGTGGCAGGAGAGCACCCTGCACCAGGTGGGGCTCATGGCCAGCGCCAGGGATGGGGTTGGCAGCTGGGCCACCCCCCGGCCCAGTGATCTGCCACGTCAGCATCAGGGAAGGCTCTCCCCAGCCCCTCCGGGCCCCATTTTGAACTCCCCAGCTGCCTGCCGCCAGAACCACACGCCAGTCTCCTCCGGACTCCCAGCATCTGTAAGCTCGGAGCTGGGCTCCCTTCCCGGAGCTGCCCGCACTATGTGCTCAGCGCCCAGGAATGAAATAAAGGAATATGTAATAATAAATAAGTGATAAAAGAAATATGCATGTAGTGTTTTGTGTGTGAGCGCCGGGACCATGACCTGGGGGGTGGGGGGGTGCGGCGGGGGTTACTTCCCAGGGGCTCTGAAGCCTCTGAGCTGGTTCCCAGCCTGGATCTGCAGTAGGTCCAGCTGCGGAAGGCAGCCGGAGGCCAGGCTAAGGATCTGCCGCTGAAAATAGAGGGGCTGGTCTTTGGGCAGAGGCCTAGTGGGGGCCTAGCCTGGACTGTGGCTCTTCCAAGTCCTCTCCAGACGCTGGTGGCTTCCTCCACCTTGAGGAGCATTTCAAATTTCAAGCTAAGCAAGCCTCCTTAGACCGCTGCCTCTCACTCCTCACTATTGGCACAGAATAATTCTGGACTGGGGGCCTACTATGTGCCAGGCACTTTGGTAGGCACCTCACTTGCCATATCTCTAGCCTTCAGATGGGATTCTTGGAGGTGAAGTGACCTGCCTAAGATCTCACTGCAAGCAAGCGGCCAAGAACCCAGCAGAATCAGGACTCTTTATTAGAGACAAAACATCAGAGACTGACCCATTCCCTTGTCTTAGATCTAAGAGAAAACAGAAGCTCAGAGAGGGCAACTGCCTCGCCTGGGTCACCCAGCCACTTAGCTTCAGCGCTGAGATTTGAATCCAGATTTGGGGCTTCCCAAGCCATATAGGAAACTGAACTTGAAGACTGCTTTATTCCCATCACCCTCCTGCCCTCCCCACCTCCAACCTCTCTTATATGACACTTGACATTATCCATCACTCCCTCCCCCTGGCAACGCCCTCCTCCTCCAGTTTCTATGGCAGCACATTCTCCCCATCCTCCTCTTGCTTCTCCAGCAGCTTCTCACTCTCTGCGCCTCGCCGTGGCTCCTGAGCCTAGAAAGCAGGGGGGATCCCCAGGCTGGGTCCCCGGTCTCTTCTCTCTGCATTGCTGCCCCTGAAAGCTCATCTGCTTTTCCGACCTTGCGCTGCAGCACCACTCCTGAGTAATGGCAACTACTTGCCGTGTGCTAAGAGATTACCTATGATCAGGACCCTGTACATTAACTCATTAAGTCCTCACAGCAGCCCCATGAAGGAAGTCTGTTCTACAGATGAGGAAACGGAGGCATCGCGAGGGAAAGCCAAAATCTGACTCCAACTTTCACCGCTACCTCTGTCACCACAAGAAAAGATAGGAAATTGTAGGACATTTTGAAACCGGAGGCAAAAACTTGCCTCCACCTCCTGAAGATAGAGGAGTGGAAACCTGGGCGGGGGGGAATCAGACCTACTTCACAGTTTTGAGAGCCCTGTGATGATCTAGAATTATACTGTCAATTTGGAGCTTTAAAATGCATCGTGCACAGTACCTTTTGAAATGTGAAGGTTTGGAGAGCTTCAGGAGGAACAAAAGTTCATGGAAAATTGCCCTTTTCCTTCAGAGTTTTCCATTTGGTTTTAAGTCTTCAGAAATCCTCATTCCGGGGTTCCAGCAACTAAGGCTCTTCTATATCACTGATGCCCAGAATTCACCAGAAACTCGGACCCTGGAGTCCTACTGACCTGAGTTCTGCTGCCACCAACAGGCTCTGTGACTTAGGAATGAGTGACTTGACCTCTGAGCCTGTTGTCTAAAATAAAGGTAACAGTACCTCTCCTGGGCTGTCATGAGGCTCAGATGGGATGATGTGTGTGAAGCGCTTGGCACAGAGTCTGGCACTCGGAAGTGCTCAGTTAAGCCCCATACTCAAGATGCACACAGCTTTTCTCGGGTTTGCCAAACACCTCAACATTTCCATGCTTTTGCACACGCTGTTCCCTCTTCTTGGTGGCCAACTCCTACACGTCCTTTAAGGCCCTCTGATGCTTTTCCAACTCTTCTAGAATTGCTACAAATGTGTTTTAGTAAAAAGCTAGAAAAGACACTTCCCCATGACACTGAGATGTAATGCTCTGTTGATGCCTTGTCTCCCAGCCTGGGCTTGAACTTTCTGAGGGCCAGGCTGTATCTGACTTATATCCAAGTCCCAATCCCTGGGGTGCACAGCCTGGCATCAAGCTGATTTAGGTACAAGTTTGCTTTACCTTAAATGCACATGGTCTGGACCCAGCCTCTGCAGACCCCAGGACACATTTATGTATGAGAAGTAGTAAAAAAGCAGCCAGATCTGTTATAGCCATGGGAAATGGCAGTGAGCAAACCCAGAGCAGCCTTGAGAGAGTTGAAGGGGACACAGTTCTTGCGGGGAGAATCAACAGCTCTGGGTCCAATGTCACCTTCTTCAGAAGTCTCCCCACCCCCCCATCCCTAAATTGTCTCCTTTCTCTGACATCTCTCCAAGGCATTAGCAGGAGGGGTCCCACGTGATCAGGAGTGTCCAGGAGGGTCCCCGCCTTGCTGACACACTCCCCTCCCATTCAGACACAGAAGTCTCTAGGGGCACGGGGCACTGCTCTGCATCTTCCAAAGTGCTACTGAAGCCATTTCCTGGAGGAAGAAAATTCCTAGGTCTGGAGCTTCTGGGGTCCATACCCTGAGAAGGGGGCTGTGCTTTGTCAACTAAGGGTATCCCTACCCTTAATGTGCCCAACGCCCATCCTGGTGCCTAAGCCCCCAACCTCCTGAATGCTAGTTCAGCCCCTGCTGGAGTGACAGTCTCCCCGACAAGGGAACGGCTTTTGTTCCAAGGAAGTGACTGTCAAAGGGAGAAGAGGTATCTTTTTTTTTTTTTGGTTTGAGACAAAGACGTCAGTTTCTCTCCATCTGTCCCAAAAAGGGAAGAAAATTAATTTGTTTCTACAAGGATGTCAGCTCACTGCTTCAATAGGGAGTCAGGGGTGTGGGACTGAGGCAGTGTCTGTGGGGGGAAGGGGCGGGGAGAGCAGGTGAAGCACGGGGGAGGCACAGGGAACAAGGACAGACCCTGATAGGAAAGCAACGATCTGGGAATGCCTGAATAAAATGCCAAACACATGAAGAGAGAAACTCCTATGCCTCGCTCTGGGACGACCTGCCCTCAGCAGCTGGAAGGGGGCAGCAGGGCAGTGGGGCCTGAGGGGCACACATGGACGCTAGCACTGCAGTTAGGAAAGCCTTCTTCCTCCCAGTTCCATCAGAGACAGGCCCCTGTGTGGGCAGTTCCAGCTGCTTGGAAACACCGGATACACTGGGCGCAGCCACGTGTTGGGAGAAGGAAGAGGATTTCCTAGAGGTTCTTATCAGAGACCCAAGATGGGCAGGAGGAAAAGTCCACACTGGTCCTTCAGATGCCCCCACCCAGTCCCAGTTGCCACTTACCATCCATGGGGCTCCCACTAGCATGGTCCTCTGTCCTCCAGTACCTGGGCAGTTAAGTCGGGACCCCCAAAAGCATCCGCCCTCTGGCTCGAGGACCTAATGTCTAAGCAGAAGTTCCCCAGCCTCGCCTCTGCCTCTGCCCACCCACCATCCTCGGCACAGAGGCCGACTGGCACCTCCTCCTTCTGAGCCCCACAGAACCCCTACCCCAACTGAGATCCTGTCCTGCTACCCTCGCCTGAAGACACTGGCCCTGCTCCACTCTCCTGTCCCAAGCCCCACTGACAAAGTGCTGGGGACACTACATCGATGCTGAGGCCATTCCAAGAAAATGACTGTCAAGGACAGAAAAGGTATATTGTTTCTCTCTCCCTCTGGATTTTTTTTCTCTTTATTTATAACGACAGTCCAGTTGGACCTTGGACCTCAGCAACCTCGCCTCTTGCTAGAACTCGGGGCTGGGACTCTACCCCAAGGTTGAGGCCACCATCCCCTGTCCTTCTCTTTTGCCCCCAGAAGAGGCCTCTCCCCACCACACAGAGACCCAGTCTTGCAGCCCTGTTCTCAAGCCTCGGCCTCCACCAAGGCCCCCTGGGTCCAGCAAGGCCGGCTCTGGCTAGAACCCGAGGCTGTCCCAAGGTTGAGGCCCGCCGCAGAGGTCCCTTTCAGCGGCCCGGTCCCAGAGCCCCAGGCCTCACTCCCCGAGAGTCGCTAGCTCCCCGCACCCGACCCAAAGCCGCCGACCGCGCCCTCAGCCCAGAGGCCCCGCCCCCGGCCCGCCCCGCGCCCCGCCCCAGACCAGGGGCCCCGCCTCTCGGCCCCCGCCTCGGCTCCAGCCCGACCCCCTTCTCCAAGCCAGAGGCCCCTTCGGCCCCGTTCCGCGTCGCGGCCCCGCCCCCTGCGGGCCCGGGTGACGGCCAGGTCACCCCGGAGGAGCGCGCGGCGGGCCGGGCCGGCGCGGTTTAGGCGGCGGCCCCCCCGCCGGGACCGTCGGACGGGGTGCAGGCGGTGACCCGTTCGCGGGCCGTGGTCTCGCGGGCGCGGCTGAAGCTGCCGGGCTCCGGGCGGCCGCAGGGCGTGCGGCAGAGCTGGCGGAAGCAGCGCTTGAAGTTCTCGTCGAGGAAGGCGTAGAGCACGGGGTTGAGGCTGCTGTTGGCGTAGCCGAGCGCGATGCACAGGTGCAGCGCGGCCACCACGAGCGGGTCGCGGCGGTCGATGTCCACCAGCGTCCAGACGATGACGAAGATGTGGATGGGCGCCCAGCACACCACGAAGGCGCCCACCACCACCAGCACCATGCGCGTGATGCGCCGCAGGCTGCGGTCCTTCTCCTTGGAGCCCGACAGCAGGCGCACGCTGCGCAGGCGCAGCAGCATCAGGCCGTAGCACACGGTGATGATGAGAATGGGCACGACGAAGGCGAAGAGGAACACGCAGATCTTGGTCACCGTATCCCAGTACCAGCTAGGGCTGGGGAACTGGAGCATGCACACCACTGCCCCGTCTGCCGGGGAAACAAGGAGAGACAGCAGGTGAGGAGCGTGTGGACCTAAGTGACCCTGCCTGCTCACCACCCTTCTTGGCTTGGTCAGGTACCACACCTCCTCCTGGCCTTTGTTCAAGGTGATTCTTCTGCCCAGAATGTCCTCCTACACTTCTGTACTTGGTGAACTCCTACTCATCCTTAAAGACCGCAGCAGGATTGGCCCTAATCCAGGAGGTCTCCTTTCTATATTTTCTTCCAGTCCCCTTAGAAGCCTCTATATCCATGGACAGCAGTAATGATATAATTTAGCCCAAGCCCACCAAATGCCAGTCATTGTGAGAACTCAAAACACCCTACCCATGTCCAGACTAGCTCCAATGAGGACAACACTGCTGAGACAGATCTAGAAAGCATGATGAGTTAAGAGCAGAACTTGGGCCCTGCTAACTGTGTGGTGTGACCCTGGGCAAATTATTCAGCCTCCAGGAGAACTTCCATTAAGTGGGACTAATAACAGTACCTAAACCTCACAGGGTTGTGAGGATTCAATGGGCTAAGGCATGTGAAACACTTAGCACAGGGGGGTTCAAGCTCTTGGTGCACTCACAGGGCAGAGAGGCAGATACATTTAGGAGTCCAAAAGTCAGGGCTAGGGTCAGGGAGACGGATCTCAGCTTAATGGCAAGAAGAACTTCCTGACTGCCAGATTTGTCCAGAGGTGCACCCAGGATGGAATGAGTTCCCTGTTCCTGGAGTATGGGTGTGGGCTGGATGAGCACCTTAGGGATGTTTTGGGATTCAGACACAGACCTGCAACTGACCTGGGGAACTCCAAAGATCTCTTGGAACTTCGGGTTTTGAGGGAGCCACACAGTGGACTTGGAGCCTGAGAGTTGTAGGAAGGGTACTGGGGATCCACAGAGTGGGTCCACCAGACAGCAGGATGGCAGGACCCCCAGGGCTGAGTCCAAGGACTTCATTGTGCAGATGCCAGAACAAGGCTCAAGAGAGGACCAGCATTTGTCCAAGGTCACATGGCAAGTTACATACAGAACCAACAAGTGCTGAGTGGGGGAGTGTGTATAGGGGATGGAGTGTGGAGTGAGGAGGCCCATCTGGTCTGGGCCCCAGCAGGGCTGCAGTTAATGGCCCAAAAACTGAAGGCTGACAGTGAGGAATGGGGCCCAGTTGCTGAGTCAAGACCAATTGCACAGAAGCTATATGAGAGCACAGGCGCTCTACCTCTGTGGGGGTTAAGGGTGGTCAAAAGGCCTCCCACCAAGCCTATTCCCCTTCAACCCACAGCACCGACCCTCTGCAAACCTCCTCCTCAGGGGCCAATAGGAGTAACAGACATGAGGGCAGGAGCCTTGGGTTGTAGGCCAAATTCCGCCAATGCCTGCCACGTGACCCTAAGTAAACCGCCTGACCTCTCTGATTCTGGATGTTCTTACGGTCAAATAGAGGTAGGCATCCCTGCCTTGTCCTAAGTATTTTACACATTTAGCCTCCTATAAACTTCTCAATGCCCCATGATACACTGTGGCTCAGAGAGTGTCATTGGCACCCTGCTAAACTCCCTGTCCCACTTCCTTATGTCAAGGTGGGGCCATGTAACCAGTTATCACTAGGAAGGGATGGGCCATAACATTTCAAAGTTGGTCATGCTCTCTCATCACTCCTTCTCCGTATTCATCTGCTGGCCAAATGCCAGCGGTGGAAGATTCCAAAACCATCGTTTGGCACCCGGGTCCCTGAAGAACTGTGGAATCGAGCTTCTCCTCTGACTCACGTTAGACTGTGAGTGAGAAATAAACCTCTATACTGTTCAGCACTGAACTCTGGAGATTGCTTGTTACAGCTGCTACCCTGACTGATACAGGTAGCTACTATATTAACGACCATTCTTACTCTGAGCAAATGCACCTGTCATCCTCCACAGGATATTCTCTAAGGCTTGCCTTGGTCATCTGGGCCAGTGGTTTTTACACTGGGGTGGAAGGGCATTTGGGATGAGACTGCAGCTCTTATGGCCTCCATGACTCACTGGTCAGTGACACCCTCGCCCCACTGGCCATCCATCTATATCCCCTTGAGTCAGTCATCCACAAACTCCTGGCCAGCAGCTACGCCCACAGCCCAACCCTCCACAATCTCATTCATACATTTCCTTTGGCCAGCAACCCATCTGACCACTGATGAATCATTCATCCTCACAACAGTCAACCATTCACATTCCATTGGCTGACTCCCCACACTCTCACTTTTCATTGATCAGGAATCCACACCTCTACCAGTGTGGACCACCCACACCTACTCTAGCAAGTGGCCTACAAACCCACAGGGGCCCCCATGCTGCCTCCTGTGGTCAGTGGCCCTGGACCACAACTTCCGCACTCACTCACCCCGGGGGCGGGTCACAGCCATGACCATGATGGGGACACCCACACCCGAGGCCAGGACCCAGATGCAGATGTTGATCAGCTTGGCCTTGGCGGGTGTGCGGAAGTCCAGGGCCTTGACGGGGTGGCAGACGGCAATATAGCGGTCAACACTCATCATGGTGAGGGTGAAGATGCTGGTGAACATATTGTAGTAGTCAATGGAGAGCACAGCCTTGCAGAGCAGTTCCCCGAAGGGCCATGTCTCCATCAGGTACTTGGCACTCTGGAAGGGCAGCGTGCTGGTGGCCAGTGCATCTGCCAAGGCCAGGTTGAAGATGTAGATGTTGGTGGCTGTCTTCATCTTAGTGTACCTTCAAAACAAGTGTGTGTGTAATTGTTCCCATTTCACAGATTTCAGTTTCACTTAAGACTCAGAGAGGGAAATGATTTGCCCAAGGTCATGCAAAAGGTCAGGGGCAGAGGTGGGAGTAGAACCCTGAACCACCTGACTCAGCATCACCCCTTTTCACTACAGCAGATGCAAAAGGATTTCTCTGGCTGTGGCTGACTTTGGCAGAAGGTATTTTAGGAAAAGCCCTTCATCTTCTGAGGGGTACTAAGTAACATGGTTAAAAATAAAACTGGGCTCCAGAGGAGAACAGGTCTAGGTTCTAACCCCACTTCTACTATTTATTAACTGAAGGACTCTGGGCTAGTAACGTGAACTCTCTAAGCCTCTGTGCCTGTAACTGTAAAAAAAGGGGGGGGGGTGAGTGATGTTTTACTAACCTCGTATGGTTGTTGTGAAATGTAATGGGATGATATAGCACTTAGCCCTGAGCTCAAAGCACGGCAAGTGTTCAGTATATGATAGTTATTCTTCATCTATGAAGGATGAAGCTGGGGACTAGACGAGAGTGACCTGACCCTCTGGCTTCTGCCACTGACCTTTTGGAAATATGACTGGCCAGCTCTGAGGAAGGGGCTCTGCCTAGCAGACTGGCTGGGGCCTTACACCTCCTGGGGTGCCCTCTGCGGTGGACCGGGACTCCCAGTCCTTCCTGTGGTCCCATCCAGACCTTCTTATCCCCAAGCAGCTGGACCCACCCATACATCCAACCCAGGGCATGAGCCCAGGTATCCAAGCCAGAGGTCTGCAACTGAGCCCTCCGGCACCTGAAACACCCCTCCATGCTCGACACTGCTCTGTGGCCACCTGCACCACACGGGCCCCTTGTTCGGCCACCATTTCCATCATGGCCCCCTTTGTACCAGGGCCTGTGCTGGGCAGCGGACAGCCTGGAGGAGGCTGCATACACTGGGACACAGTGTCCCAGTGCAGCGTGATCACTGCAGAAACACACAGGTACACCAAGGCAGGGATAAGGACTTCTTTCATGCCCCTAGAATGATGCGAGAAACCCAGAGAAAGAAGGGTTGCATTAGCGACTCCTCAAATTTCAGAGCAGAAGGAGCCCTGAGAGATTGAGGGAAAGTGATTTTATGGAAGTGTGGTCCAAGGACTCCCTTCAGAACTCCTAGAACAGCAGATTCTTAGACCCCACCCCAGACCTACTAAATCTTAATCTTTGGCAACCAGGCCTGGGAATCGTCGTTTTTTTTTGGTTTTTTTTTGTAGTAAGCTCAAGGCCCAACATGGGGCTTGAACTCATGACCCTGAGATCAAGAGTCGCATGCTCTACCGACTGAGCCATCCAGGTGCCCTAGAAATCTTCATCTTTAACAAGCACTACCCCCAAATGATTCTTATGGGCTCTAAAGTTTGAGAAACACTATGTGGCCTAAAGCCCATATTGAGAAAAGACAGGAAAACTGAAGCCCAGGGAGGTGGCATGACTCACCCAAGGTCACACGGCGACAGCGGCAGAGCCAAGGCAAGAACTTAGACCTCCTGACTCCCAGACCAGTGCTCTCTCTCCACTCTACCCCCCAGGGTGGAACCACACTGCATGCCTCTACCCCTCTAGCAACCCCCTGCTACCACACCCAGCCCTGGGCACCCGGGATGTGCGGTGTTGCCCATGAGAGCTGATGAATGCACACTGAGTGCCCTCAATGTGTTTTGAATGACTGAATGAACTCATACCAGCTAAGGCTATTCCTTCATGAAGGGAAGTTTTTTGGGTTTTTTGGTTTTTTGGTGTTTTTTTTTTTTGGTCTGACTCACTCATTGTCCTCCAGTGCCAGCATCTGTCTCACTCCCTCCCCAAATAGCTGTCATTGGTCCTGGGGCTGGAGAAGCAAGAAGTTTTGCTCGGAGACAGCAGAATTTCAAGTCTCGGGAAGTCTGTCTTCAGCGGGGTGCGGGATCACAGCTGTGTGGGAGGCGGTCTCAACCCCACAGCTGACTCGTCTAATTTCGCTTCTTTTACGCAGAACAATTAGAGGCTGTTCTTTGCCTGCTATTTTGATTTGTGAGGATCCTTCAATTCCCAGAGGGGGCTGGGTTGCTGGGAAGTGGGTGATGAAGCTGCTGTCGCTGGTCCAGGCGGGCTGAGAGGCACCGCACTGACTGCTGGGCAGAGCCGCAGAGGCTCCAGTCCTAATAAACCGGCCCACCGCCCCCCCTACCCACCCCCAGCTAAACCGCTGCCAAGCCTGGCCAAATCAGACAAATCATGCCGCTCTCCTGCTTTCAACCCACTAGTGGCTCCCTGAGGTTCTCTCCGTATTCCATGAATTGGTCCCAGAACTTTCCCCTTGACGGATGGGCCTCGCCAGCGTGCCCCACCACTGGCCTTTTTGCTGTGCCTTGGACATATCAAGCCCATTCCCACCTCAGGTCCTCCAGACTGCTATTCCTTCTGCCTGGAACCCCACACTTTGCATGGCTTGTTCCTTCCCTTAATTCAGGACTCTATTCAAATGTCACCTCCTCAGGGAGGCCACGCCTAGCCACCCTATCTAAAGTACCCCTCTCCCCACCATCTGTCTGTCTCCTTAAGTTGCTTCATTTTTCTTTATAGTATGAACCACCTCCTGACTTATACTTTTTTTCTCTCCATTTGCCTCTCTCGCCCATGTATGCTCCCCAAAGGCAGGGGGCTCTGTCCATCTTGTTCCCTGCTCTGTGGCTGGGCATACCAGGAGTGCCTGGCAAACAACAGGCCCTTGATAGACACTTGTTGTATGCAGGTCTTAGTCCAGGTCTCATCAGCTCTCACGGAGACCACACAGCTCCCCCCCCCAACAATTCATCATCCAGGTAAGTCAGGTGCTCACTACAAAAGTAGATTGCTCAGGATACTCTACTGCTTACAATTCTTCCATGGCTCCCCATTGCCATCTGATTGGAAATCAAACTCCTCAGACTGGCATTCCATTGGGGTGGCCTCCATTCCCACAGTACCTTCCATGTCCAGCCACACCCGTAGTTCCTCAGATGTCCAGTCTAGCATGCCCTCCCTGCTATGGACACCCACTGCAGTGGTTTGGTGGGAATCCTTTCAACACACACACACACACACACACACACACACACACAGAGCTGCCTTTTTTTTTTTTTTTGACAGAGAGAGAGACACAGCGAGAGAGGGAACCCAAGCAGGGGGAGCGGGGGAGGGAGAAGAAGGCTTCCCGCAGAGCAGGGAGCCCGATGTGGGGCTCAATCCCAGGACCCTGGGATCATGACCTGAGCCGAAGGCAGACGCTTAACGACTGAGCCACTCAGGCACCCCACACACAGCTTTTTATAAAATTTTACTTCTGCCAATGTAATACAATTACATTGTGTAAAAAAGTAATGTAGTACTATAATGAAAACAGGTTCCTCACTCCTCTTTCCTGCTCCCCAGAGGCAACCACTTTTAATATTTTTATTCTTCTGGCGATTGTCTCCATAATTCTAAATAATGTGCTTAAATGGCCATTTCCTAATTTATCAGTTTTACACAGTACGTGTTGAAGTTTGTATCAGTTAAGCCAGGCTACACAGCAGTAACAAATAATCCCAAAATCTCAGTGGCTTCACACGATAAAGGTTTATTTCTCATCCTTGCAGAGTCCATGCAGTGTCTCTAGGACTATATCCCATGAGGCAATGCCAGCCTGTTTCAATCTTGTGGTTCTGCCGTCTTAACCCAAGACCTCCTTGATCACCACAGAGGGAGAAGAGACAGCTGCAGGATCATCTAAGCTTCATTCTAGCAGCAACACAGCATTTCCACCTGAAGCTGAGTGACTGGACTGGTCATGTGGCCCCACCCAACTACAAGGGGTTGAGAAATACAGTCTTCTATGTGCCCAGAAGCAAGAAGAACCAGATATTAGTGAACACTAGTTAATGTCTTCCACAACCACTAATACAGTAGATGAGTATTAACTCTTACACTACCCAGCTCCACTTCCTTTCTCCATCCTTTCATATAGTTTTATTGCAACTTCTAAATTCTTAAATTAAAATTTGGGGGTTACATTCTTTCTTTTAGGGTATACACTCTTATGACTTTATATTGTCCATTGCTGAACCAAATGGTATACTATAATTACATTTATTTTCTGTACATATTTTTGTTTTTCCTGGAGTTAATAATTGCCTCTTTTTCCCTCAATTCTATGTACATATTGTTAAATCTCCTCAAACATTCTAGCAGATCTGTAAAATGCTTTGTCCACATAGTCATGTAAGCTATCAGCTACTTTTGTTTTCCTAGTGATCCACCTCCTGGAGCCTTTCCTCCTCCCTTTCAATTTGGGACTGGTTGCTTTCTAGACCAGCTGCATACCTGTCCTACTATGTTGAAGAACCTGCTTCCTGGTTTGCAATTCTTTTCTATCTTGGTCTATGACCTCATTTTGGTGAAACACATCTTCTAGTCACTTCCTAAAAAAGGGCACATAGGAAGTAAAATTTTTAAATCTTTGCATGTCTGAGAATGTCTTTATTCTATGCCCCCTTCTAATTTCCTTGACTATATATGGAATAGTAGGTTGGAAATAATTTTCCACCAGAATTTTGAAGGCATGGCTCCCTCATCTTCTAGCTTCCAGTGCTGCCACTGAGGTATCTGAAACCATTCTGATTCCTGATGATGTGTATATAATCTGTTCTCCCCACCTCCAAAACTTTTAGGATCTTCTCTTTATCCCTGGTATTCTGATATTTTGTGATGATATGCCTTAGGGTGGTTCTTTTTCATTTGTATTGGGCCCTCTCATTCTGAAGATTCATGTCCTTCAGTGTGAAATATCCTCACTTCATTTCTTTGATAATTAACTCCCCTCTGCTTTCTCTGGAATCCCTAGAAAATTGTCAGTCAGATATTGGGCCTCTTGATTGATCCTTTAATTTTCTTATCTTTTCCATTTTCCATCTCTTTGTCTTTTTGGTACATCCTCTGGGAAATTTCCTTTTCATACCTCTCAACCCTTCTATTGACTTTTTTATTTTGGCTCTCATGTTTTATTTTCCCAGTGTCATTTCTTTTTCTTTTATTATTTCTTCTTTATATATCATTTATAGCATCTTATTTCATGGATACAATATCTTCTCTTATTTCTCTGAGGATACTAATAATTTTTGTTTTGTATTTTCTTCTGCTTACTGCATTGTCTATTTGCTTCAAACATTGTTTGTCTACTTGCCCTCCCTCTTTTATCCTAGAGACTTCCTTCAAATATCTAGTGATATGTGACTAAAGGTTGATCTTTTTTTTTAAGACTTCATTTATTTATTTGAGAGAGTGAGAGAAAGAGAGAGCATGAGAAGGGGGAGGGTCAGAGGGAGAAGCAGACTCCCCGCTGAGCAGGGGGCCTGTTGCAAGGCTCAATCCCAGGACCCTGGGATCATGACCTGAGCTGAAGGCAGATGCTTAACTGACTGAGCTACCCAAGTGCCCTGAAAAGGTTGATCTTTGAGTAAAGTACTAAATAACTAATTGGCAGCCCTGTGTGTGTGTGTGTGCGTGCGCACACACGTGTGTACACATCACTGTGGGGGTCCTGTCAACTGGGCAAAAACTAAGCTTTTATATTGGGGAATATCTAAATATCAGTGTCAGCATGTGTTTTCTCTGGGGCCTTGAGAAAAGAATCCTCCAACCTCCTGCTTGGGGAGCATACTTCTGGCTGTCAGGATTATGGTAGCAGAGCTGGAGGAGGGGTCTGTGGACCTCCTCCCCACTTTCCATTTGGTATCTCACTCTGACCCTTTCTGTGTCTGCTGGCCCCAAGTTCAGAGTTCTTCCAGGTTAACTTCTCAAGGGAAAAACCCTCAACCTCTTGCAGAGTGGAGGGTTACTCACCTGATTGTGCAGCATACTGGGGGGGGAGGCGGCTAAGGGTCTCAATGCTCCCTCTATAGATAATCCATCTTCTGCCCCTGTTTTCAGTCCCACACCTCACCCCTGCTCAGCCTGTTACTCCCCTTCAAATTGCTTTTCATCATCCAAATATGTGTTGATATCTCTTAAGGAACATAAACTCAGGCACAAGAGATGAAGTAATTTGCCCAAGGTCACACGACCAGTAAGTAGCAGAGCTGGTATTTAATTCAGGCTGTCTAGTGCCAACATGTGGTAATGACTTTGCTACACTGCCCCTCAGTGCATGTTACCTTCCTTCCTGTCCCCAGCCCATCCCATAGTTAGTGAAAAAGTCAAGGAATGTGAATTTACTATAGGCTGAGGTTTGTTCACTCTTCCAACAGGTATTAATCAAGTATCTGGTATGTGCCAGGCACTAAGTAAGGAATATAGGAGTAGAGATGACAGTCTAGTTTCTTAAAATTTATGGTCTTAGGGAGGGACCAGACATTGAACAAACTGCTACACTAATTAATATATAGTTACCCACTATTACTGCTCTACCATGAATGATAAGAACAGGGTGTAGTGATGGACACTACCCAGCAGGAGTGTGAGGGAGGTTTGTGGAAGGAATCTGGCTTATATCGGAAGGTCAACAATGGCTTCTCTGAGCATGTGAGCTATGAACTGAGTTATAAGAAGAGACATCCAGAAGGTTGCTCCTCTCTCTCCCTTTCCCTCCCCCTCTCTCTCCTTGCCAAGTGAAGACACAGCAAGAAAGTGGCCATCTAGAAGCCCGAAAGAGAACTCTCATCAGAAATTGACCATGCTGGCACCTTAATCTGCCATTTTTAGCCTCCAGAACTGTGAGAAAATAAATTTCTATTGTTTAAGCTACTCAATGTATGGTATTTTGTTATGGTAGACAAGGTGACATTTCTACCAGGTTGGAAAGAATGAGAAGGAGTCAGCCAGGTGAAGATAAGGAGGTAGATTGTTTCAAGCAGAAAGAACAGCATGTGCAAAGACCCTGTGACAGGAAAGAGCTTAATGAGCTGCAGGAATGGTCAGACATTAAGTGTGACTAAATGGCAGTAAGCCCGAGAAGAAGCAACAGAAGATTCAGCAGGGAAAAGTCAGCAGGGGTCAAATCATGCACAACAAAAAGTTTGGGTT
Organism: Halichoerus grypus; assembly: GCF_964656455.1. NCBI lineage: Eukaryota > Metazoa > Chordata > Mammalia > Carnivora > Phocidae > Halichoerus > Halichoerus grypus. The sequence goes on from NC_135716.1 coordinate 166,097,849, forward strand.
TTATTCTGAGTGCAGCGGGAAGCCACTGGAGATTTTAAGCAAGGGAGTGATGTGGTTTGATTTATGTGTGTTTCTTAGAAGATCACTTTGACTACTGTATAGAAGCTGATGAAGGGAAGAACAAGACTGGGTGAGAGACTGAACTTTCTGGAAAAATAAATCATTAACTGCCCCACCCCTCAAAACTCTACTGTTGGCCTCTATTTTTTTTCTATTTCAAAAAGTTGTAGATATGACATTAGACCCTTACCTTATACCATATAAAAAATTAACTCAAAATGGGGGCGCCTGGGTGGCTCAGTTGTTAAGCGTCTGCCTTCAGCTCAGGTCATGATCCCAGGGTCCTGGGATCGAGCCCCACATCAGGCTCCCTGCTCAGCGGGAAGCCTGCTTCTCCCTCTCCCACTCCCCCTGCTTGTGTTCCCTCTCTCGCTGTGTCTCTCTATAAAATAAATAAATAAAATCTTTAAAAAAAATTAACTCAAAATAAATGAAAGACCTAAATGTAAAACTATAATGCTCATAGAAGAAAACAAAGGAGGAAAAGCTACATGACACTGGATTTGGCAATGATTTCTTGGATATGACACCAAAAGCACAAAAGAAAAACAGATAAACTGGACTATATCAAAATGAAACAATTTGGTGTGGTGCCTGGGTGGCTCAGCTGGGTTGAGCAACCGACTCTTGATTTCAACGCAGGTCATGATCCCGGGATCCTGGGATTGAGCCCTGCATCAGGCTCCATGCTCAGTAGGGAGACTGCTTCCGGATTCTCCCTCTCCCTCTGCTCCTCCCCACCTCTAAAATAAATAAATAAATCTCAACACTTTGGTGCATCAAAGGACACTATCAACAGAGTAAAAAGGCCACACAGAATGGGAGAAAATATTTGCAAATCACATACCCAATAAGGGGTTAATATGCAGCATAGATAAAGAACTTCTACAAATCAATACTAAAAAAAAAGCAAACAACTGGATGTAAAAATGGGCAAAGGACTTGAACATACATCTCCCTGAAGATATAAAAATGGCCAATAAGCATATAAAGAGATGCCCAACATCATTAGTCATCAGGAAAATCAAAGCCACAATGAGATACCACTTGACACCTACTAGGATGACTACTATCAACAAAACAGAGGGGCACCTGGGTGGCTCAGTTGGTTAAGCGTCCAACTCTTGATTTTGGCTCAGGGTGGTGGGATTGAGCCCTTCATCAGGTTCCACATTCAGTGGGGAGTCTGCTTGGGATTATCCCTCTCCCTCTGCTCCCTTCATGCTCTCATGTTAGCGTGATGCTTGCTCTAATAAATAAATAAATATTAAAAAAAAAAAAAAACAACAGAAAATAACAAGTATTGACAAGGATGTGGAGAAATTGGTGCACTTTTGGTGGGAATATGATATGGTGCAGCCACTGTGGAAAACAGTATGGCGATTCCTCAAAAAACTGAAAACAGAATGCCATATGGTCCAACAATTCCACTTCTGAGTACATACCCAAAAGCATGAAGAGCAGGGTCTCAAAGAGGTATCTGTATGCATTCAAACAAGCACTTTTCATAATAGCCAAAAGGTGGAAGCAACCCAAGTGTCTACTTACAAATGAATGGATAAACAAGATGTGGTCTATACATACAAAAGAACATTATTCAGCCTTAAAAAGGAAGGAAATTCTGACACACGCTATGACATGCATGAGCCTGGAGGACACTGTACCACATGAAGTAAGCCAGTGACAAAAGGCCAAAAACCTCTATGATTCCACCGATAATGAGGTACTTAGAGTAGTCCAATTCACAGAGGCAGAAAGTAGAATGGGGATTATCAGGAGCTGGGGGAAGACAGAATGGGGAATTATTATTTAATGGGGACAGAGTTTCAGTTGGGGAAGATGAAGAAAGTTCTAGAGATGGGTGGTGGTGATGGCTGCATAACAGTGTGAATGTGCTTCATGTACCTAAAAATGGTGAAAATGGTAAATTTTATGTTATGTGTATTTTACCACAATAAAAAAAAAGGACGTGACTAACGTGCCGTCACTGTGTGTTCCCTAAGTTGAAGAGTGTGGTGCGGGAATCCTTTAGAGCCCTTCAGATCTTGGCTCCACAACATACAGGACTGTGTGATCTTGGGTAAATCACTTCACCTCTCTGAATCTGTTTCCTCGTTGGCAATTTCAGTGTAATTGGCTTTTTAGGAGCAACACATGTGAAAGTATCTAGCTTACTGGCCAGCATGTAGACAAGAACAGGCAGCCCTTTTGGGTTTTTTCCCCTGATATCAGTCTGCTTTTTTCTCATAGGGTTCCCATTGGATCCAACCCTGAGGGTGAGGACAGTAAGCCTGGTGAACCTCTATTGACTCTGAGATGCCTTGGGAAATCCTTTGCTTTCTTCCTAAGTCGAAATCCTCCATTAGGTCATCTTGAATTATGTAGCTGCTAGGGAATGTGCTCCCAGCCACGTGTCTCAGTCCTCAGGGAGGCTTCCTTCAGAAGAAGCACCAAGTGGCCGACCATGTTCATGTCACAGCTTTACGCCCATCCCATCGTGTCGGACAAGCCCCACTGGCAGGGAAGATCATCCCCACCTCAGTCTGACAGAGACAGGGCGTGCTCTGTGTCTGAAGCACGTCAAGTCCACATGTGCTCCTGGGCCTCCGGAGAGCTGTGCTTCTCAGCTGACAAGTAAGCCCCTGGTAAGAATTTTCTTCCCCAAGCAAAGCCAGGGCCCTTGGTTAGAGCGGCCGAGTGGCAGGTGCTCAGAAGGCTAAACCGTTCCCTCCTTCATGCAAGGCCTGCCTGGGACCGGTCTGACAGCTTTGGGTGGGTTGTTTGTGTTCTGTAAGCAATATTCTCTGAATATCTTTTCTTCCATGGGCCAGGCACTGTGCCAAAAACAGTGAGTGCACGATTTTATTTCATCCCCACTGCAAGCCTGAGTGCTAACACCGCCCTCATCCCACAGAGGAGCTAAGGTAGATGGCGCACCCAAATTCACGCGGCTGGGAACACCAACTCAGATCTGGTCTCCAGAGCCCACGCCTCCCTGTCACCTGCACTAGCTCGCAAACCGTGGCTGTGCGGAGGGGCCCGGTCTGGATGCCAAGACCAAGTGGGGCAAACGTCTGGACGGGCGCTGGCTCCACAGCGTTCTTCTGTTCCTCACACCTTCCTCCACCCTGCTACAGTCCGGGGGGGTTGGAGACAATCTGCTCACAGTCCAGGTGGGGCTGGGGAGAGACAGACCTACAAACATCAGAAAAATGTCACAGGCACCGTGACGAGGCCTGAGGAAAAGAGGTGCATTCAGAACAAAACGTACACCTCTGGTCACAAGGGGTTGGCAACCGATATTTATGGGCAACAACTCTGTGCCAGGTCTTTCCCAGGCATGAGTTCATGTACTCCTTATATCTAAGACGTGCCCAGCACAGGGACAACATGTTCCTTCATTTATTCCTCCCAGCACCTCCCAGGGTAGAGAGAATTTATGATTCCCCAGGAACAAGGAGCAGTAAAGGGACTTGCCCAAGGCTGCGGAGTCGGAAAGAGGCTGAGGGGAGATTCAAACAGAGTGCTTCTCCCCAGAACCCAGCTCCTTCCCCTTGACTTCCGTTTCAAGCTTCTCCCCTGTGCACCCCTCACAGACTCTCTTTGACAGTTAAAATATAAGCTCTCCAAAGGCCTGGCCTTTGTCTTGCTCCCTGGCTCCCCACTAGGCACCTAGAACCTACAGCAGTCCCTGCACAAATAATAACGTGTTCAACACACATTTGGGAAATGAGTAAGTGTCCCGTGCGTCTTCCACACGAGACTGGGACATGCTTCGGGGAGGAACCGTGTCCCCTCCATGCTGTATCCCAGGATCAGCCCAAGGCCAGGTCAGAGGGGACACGGTTTACTGGAGGACGCCCAGTGGGACAGAGGAGTCCAGGTGCCTGAGCCTTTAAAGTAACCAGCCACAGACTGAAGAGCTCAGACTAGGACAATTCTTCCTCCCCACTCCCCTCCTCCCTTCCATCCTCAACCCAGAACAACACAGGTCCCCTGAAGGACACCTGAGCCTGACCCTGCTCGCCCTGAATCCAAAGCAGCTCAGTTCTGCCGTGGCCGAAGGAAATGTCAAATCATTTCTCCAAAGTAGCTCATTTGTTTCTAACTAAGCTGAGGGGCATGTTTTCCACTCAGACACCACAGCCCATGAGGATCAAAGTAGGGACAAGAGACCTGAAAACAAAACCAATAACAGCAGCAAGGTAAGAGCACCAACCCTCAGTCAGACTGACCTTGTGGCACCTCAGGGACAAATCGAACAAAATGGCTTCAGGGTCGATCAAAACTCATTTGGTTCCAAACAGCATGGATTGCTGGCGTATTTCGAATTAACTTGGTTCCAAACCCTTTTTGAGATCTCAAAAATAATAGCTGCTCACTATGAAATGTTCAAACAACATAGAATCATTTAATAAAGAAAATTTAAAACCACTATTAATATTCCAGACCACTGTTACAGATAACATACACTCATACCCTGTTTTATATAAACGGGATCTTGCTTTAATACTGTTATATAACCTGTTTCTTTCTCTCAAAACTATGCTGTGACCATCTCTCTATGTCCATAGATACAAATTGATATAATTTTTGGTGACTGCCTGTGATTCTAATCCAGAGGTCAACAGGCTTTTTCTGTAAAGGGCCAGAGGGTAAATATTTTAGGCTTTCAGGCCACAGAGGATCTCTGTTACACATTCTTGTTTTCTCTTTTACAACCCTTTCAAAGTACAAAAACTATTTATAGCTCAAGGATCACACAACAACAGACCGCAGGCCAGATCTAGTCTCACTTGTGGACACTGAAGCTCCTGCATGAAATTACTTAACAAATCCCCTATTGAAAGATATGTAGGTTGTTTCCACTTTTTCGCTATTATAAATAACACTGTGATAAACACCTTTGTGCACACAGATATCTGTTGATCTCCTGGGGAAAAATTCCTGTAATCTCAGAGCTAGAATGCAACTTCACAGTGAGGGCATTCCCTCTAAGGCCCTCCAAACAAATGGCTATGCAGTTTCTGCTTGAGTATGTCCAGAGACGGGGGACTCACCACCACCTGCAGGCACAATCCACCCTGTTATTGGGACCACATGCAGAGTAAGGAAGTTCTCTCTCTTTTTTCGAGCCAAGGGCTGCCTCTTTCTCAGCTGGCACAATTTTCCCTGGTTCTGCTCACGGAATCACAGTCTAAAACTAACCCTTCTGCCTTCCACATGTTGGAAAATGGCAGGGGTTAAAGTCCACGCATGCCTCATCCAGCTGTGCTGAGACCAGAGTGAATACAAGGAAGTGCTCAGTGCACTTTGGCCATTATGGCTGCTTGGGTTAGCTGCCTGCTCAGCACCATGTGGCCATTCCTCGGCGCCCTCAACTTGGGTTGTTCTGGCACACTCCTGGGTGTGATCATCTGAGGACAGAGGATACCACCCTCTTGGGTTAATGGAGGGCCAAAGATGATGCAGGTCAACTATGTGGTAGGCACACAGAAAGTGCTCAGGCCTGGCCTTCTCCCATCTCCCCAGGCAAATAAGAGAGGCCAACGCCATCTTCTGTGGGAGCTAGAACCTCAAATCCTTTCACGTGGACATATGCCCCAGCCAGCAGGGCCGGCCCCTGTGGACAGGTGTCCAGGTTTGTGTCCCATGGCTGGCCCCATCTGCCCACATCCAGATGCGCTCTTCAGTGTTTCCGAGCTCACCACTCACTGCCGGTGCAAATACCAGATTAAACTGCACCCCCCTGTCACACAAGTCCCCAAACTGGCCTCCTCAGCTCACAACTGTGTTCATCTTCTCCTTCTAAACTGCTCCAGAAATTCCCTGCCCCCCTGCACATCTACACTGCGGGCCAGGGATTTGGCAGATACCATCACCACCAAGTCTTTCATAACCGTGGTGGGTTGGATGGTGGCCCTGAGAAGGACAAGTCCACGTCCCAACCCCTAGTGCCTGTATGTACTGACTTTACTTGGGAAAAGGGTCTTTGCAGACGTGTTTAAGTTAAGGATTTTAAGATGAGACCATCCTGGATTGTCTGGGTGGGCTCTAACACCAGGGACAGGGGTCCTTGTAAAAGACACACAGGCAGAGGAGGAGACAAGGAGCTGACCAGGTGAAGACAGAGGCACAGACTGGAGGGGCGCAGCTACGCGGAGCTGCCAGAAGCTGGAGGAGTCAAGGACGGCCTCTGCCCACGCACCTGCAGAGGGAGCATGGCCCTGCAGACACTCTGTGGACTTCTGGCCTCCAGAACTGTGACAGAATACATCTCTGTGACATTAAGTTCACGCTAATGTGTTAGGGCAGCCCTAGGAAACTAGCACAGTAAAGGTGCAGCCCAGACAGAGGCATGGCCTTTGGCACCAGATACACCCAGATTTAAGCCCCAGCCCTGTCTCTAACCAACTGTACAAACTTGGGCAAGTTCTAACTTCTCCCAAGCCTCAGTCTGCTCCTCTGTGAACTGGGTATAAAGATCCTACCACATGACGGTGTGGCGAGAACAAAATGAACTCCTGCCTATGATGTCCCTAGCACGCTGCTCATATCAGAGTGGCTTCTCTTGTCCAGAGGAGGAAAAAGGGCCCAGAATGACACCTGCTTCAGCCATCCTGGCAGTCCCCGGCTCCATCCTGACTCCTGTGCTGGCCTTTGGTAACCTGCCACCATTGCAGTGGGACCCAGAGCCCTGTGCTGGAACCTGAGCACTGGAAGAAGCTCTGATCCATAACACTGAGTTCCAACCTCCTCTCCCACTTTACAGATTGGGAAACTGAGGCCCGGACAGGGAAGGACAGCTGCACGAGGTGACACCAGGTGTCAGTTCCCTGACTCCTGAGAGGCCAAGTTCTTTCTTCTCTACCAAGCTGTCCTTCTTTTATTTATTTATTTATTTACTGACAGAGACACAGCGACAGAGGGAACACAAGCAGGGGGAGTGGGAGAGGGAGAAGCAGGCTTCCCACCAAGCAGGGAGCCCAATGAGGGGCTCGATCCTAGGACCCTGGGATCATGACCTGAGCTGAAGGCAGATGCTTAGCGACTGAGCCACCCAGGCGCCCCCAAGCTGTCCTCCTAGGAACTAAAAATCTCAGATGAGGGCTCAAGGCGGTTGAGGCCAAAGGGAACAGGGCAGGCTCCTGTCCAAGGCTTCAGAATTCCTGATGAGGGCCTGGGCTCTTAGTAGATGCCTACATTCTAGGTCCCTGCATCCAGCAATTAACCAATGTAGGGTAGGTCCACGGATAGAGCCGTCCCCGTCGCCGTCATCATCTTCACTATCTCTATCTCGGCAGCTATGCTGACTCAGTGCTTACACGGGCCTGACGTCCTCTACTGAATTCTACCGTGGCGTTCACATAGATTAGCTCACATTCATATAGATTAACTCCAACGACCCTACGAAATCGCTACTATTATTATCGTCCTTATACAGAAGAGGGAAGTGAGACTTGGGGAGTGTACTGGGTTGAATAGGTGCCCCCAAAATTCATATCGACCTGGAACCTGTGATGTGACCTTTTCTGGAAATAGGGTCTTTGCCGACATAATTAAGATGAGGTCATACTAGATCAGGGTGGGCCCTAACTCCACGATGACTGGTGTCCCTATAAGAGGAAATGCAGAGACACACACAGAGGGAACACGGCCATGGGAAGACAGGGGCGACAATTGGAGAGATGCATTTGCAAGCCCGAGGGACACTAGGGTCTGCTGGCACCCACCAGAAGCGAGGCGAGGAAGGAGTGTTCCCGAGAGCCTTCGCAGGGAGCCTGCCATGCTTGATTTCACACTTCTGGCCTCCTGAACTGTGAAGGATACATTTCTGTTGTTGTAAGCCACCCAGTTCACGGTCATTTGGACGGCAGCCCTAAGACACGAATACAGAGGGGCGAAGCATCTTGCCAGCCGTGGCCTCAAACACAGAAGCGATCTAGGTCTGTTCAAATCGCTCCACTCCCCAATTCTCCCAACAAAAGGACTTTCTCTTCCATCAGGAATACAGAATGTGAGCACTGAAAGGAAAGGTGGTGGGTGAGAGTGTTTACCGAGCACTTACTCTGTTACACTTACACTTACACTTAGCTGTGCCGCTAACTGAGCACCACGAGTGTGTATCCCACCGGGTCTGCACGGGACGTGAGCTTTCGCCTCATTCTACAGGTGAGGAATCCCAGGCTCAGAGGGCAGAAGTAAGTCACCAAAAGTCCCACGGCTAGGAGTGGCGGGGCTGGGCCTTGGGTCCCTCGGACTCCAGAACCTAACCTCTACCCCGTCTTCTTCTCCCTGTGCATCGAGCTCAATCCCTTTGTTTCACAAAGGAGGAGGACAAGGCACTGCAAGAGCAGTGATCACAGAGGCTCTGCCCACAGTGGGGAACAAACAGCTTAAACAAAGCATCTGCCCGCCAGCCAGCCAAGGTCCGGCTGGGGCTCCCTCTATTTGTACACAAAGGGTGGTTGCTCTTCCCACTGGCAAAACAAGCCCGCTGGGCAGCAAGGGCTACAAGCTGTCCCTGCCCACCATTTAACAGGAGTGGCAAGTTGCCAGAAATTAATTAGCTGTCTCAGTTTTGGCACAGCCTGAGGAAGGAAAGTGGTTAATTATAACAAGGCATGTCACAGGAGAAGTTTAAAGGCTGGAACATGGAAATAAAGAGCCCTGAGTTGAACATGAGTGGGGGCCAGGGTGGCCAGGTCACGCTCAGCAATAAACAGGGCAGAGGCTTGTGCCGTTCAGCTCAAGAACCACAACCCGCGCATGGAAGCCAGCTAGAAGCTCTTCTCCATCACCCTGGCTCTGCTTCTGGCTTAAGGGTGGCTGGGCCAGGGAATGGGGCAGCCAGACACAACAGAGGCCCCAAGAAAGCAGAGTTCCTCAAGTGTAGCATGTCAGCCCACGGTCTCTGGAAATAGGACATGCCCCTCCTACAAACACCTACTGACCTGCTGTCTGAATGTCAGACCCAAGGCTGGGGCTCCAGCTGTGAGCGAAGGCTACCCCCGCCCCCCCCACACACACACCTGCTCCTCTGAAGAGAGAGGGAGAGATGAGCAATCAAGTGCTTGAAAAACTATGTGTGAATGGGGAACACAGAGGACACTGTGGCAACACAGAGGAGGGGGGAGTCTCTTGGCCTGGGGGCATTAGAGAAGGCTCCCCGGAGGAGGGATTTACGAAGCCGAGAAGCAAAGCGTTACTCTAGAGAGAAGAGAGGCCTGAGGCTCCCGCACATCTTCCCCCTTGTCTTGCGGTTGGAGGATTTTTATCATAGATCCCAAGTACTCCACAGAGAGAACCTCATTAACGAAGTGTCAACTAGATATTTAGGAAATAGTGATGTTTCCTTCAGGTCAGGGATGGAGCTAGGAAATAGTATAGAAGATGAATGGGACACAGATCCCACCCTCCAGGAGCGACCAGTTGGAAAGGGAAGGCAAACACTGGAACGAGCAATTACGTTACAACTAGAAAACACGGATTCATGACCATCTACTTGTGTGTAGCTCCCCTCATTCTATGCGAGGCAGGGACAAAGACACTTGATTTACATCGTTGCATTTCATCCTCACAACAAATGACTGTGGTAAGTAAGCATCATCACCACATTTGGCAGATGAGAGGACTGAGGCTCAGAAAGGCAGAGAAACTTGCCCAAGGTCACACAGCCTATAAGCTCTAGTACCAGGACTCAAGCCTGGCTCTGTCTGATTCTGTGATGATTAGTTTTATGCGTCAACCTGGCTGGGCTCCAATATCCAGTTATTTAATCAAACACCAATCAATCTAGTTGTTGCTGTGAAGGTATTTTGTAGATGTGGTTAATATATGCCATCAGTTGACTTTAAGGAAGTTATCCTTGGTAATGAGGCTCAACCTTAAGAGCAAAACTGAGGGGAAGAAGAAATTCTGTCAGTTGACTACATCATCCGCTGTTGCCCGAGAGTTTCCAGCCAACCAGCCTCGCTAGACCCCACAACTGCATAAGCCGATGCCTTGAAATATATCCTTCTGGTTCTTTTTTTCTGGTAGGACCCTGTCTGATACAGACCTGAAAGGCCATGCTCTAGGCTAAGGTGGATGCCAGGGAGCCACACACTCTCCGCACCAGAGAAGGGGCAAAGACACCAGCCCCCAGGGAAGCATTGTAGAGATTGAGAGGTTCCAAGCAAGGTCCCCTGTAGGAAGCCTTATAATATTGCCAAAGTACACGCTCATTTTTGCCATAGTTGGATTTGATGGATTCTTGATAATTCGGAGTCCTTACCATCGCCAAGTAAATGTCCCACAATTCCATGTAAAAATACTGCGTGCAAGTTTGTCATTCTTAGTGACCACAGTGTGGGTAATACGGGGACGATACAGTTTGCCTCACCTGTCCCCAGCCCCCAAGGGATACTCCTTGAGGACAATGGGCAAGGCCGGCCCCGTGCAGAGCACCTCACATCCATTCTCTCCTTTGACTCACACCCACCATGGGAAGTGGATGCCTATGTACTCCCATTTTGCTCACAGAAGGAAACTGACCCACAGGGCAGAGGTGTTTGCCTAGGAGTACCGAGTGGACAGAACGAGGATCCAAAGTCAGATAGTCCAAAAAACCCAGGTTTCTCCCCTCTAGGCCTTTGGCCATGCTGGGCCTTACTTATCACATATCCCTCTGCCTGACACACAAGAGTTTCACTTTTGTTTTATTTATTAACAATTTATTATTTTAATAACTTTACAACTCAGTCTACCCTGCTCCACGGCCTCTCCTGATCCCGGCTGCTATAAAAAAGTCATTTTTCACAGTTGGAATCAGAGGGTGTCATGAATTCCACTTTCTCAGCCACTGCTTCACAATCTCTTGGCACATACAGGCTCTGGGAGTCAGGGGGCCTTGGTTCATGGGCTGACTGGCCCCGGGCAAGTGAATTAGCTTCTCTGAGCCTCAGTGTCCTCATCTGTCAAATGGAGAGAAACGTGCTACCAGCCTCAGAGCGTTGGGAGAATTAAATGAGATAATACGTGGAAGGCGCTTGGCACAGAGCTGACCACCCTGTCAGCACTCGAGAAAGGTCAGCAGCGCTATTTTTGGTGTGAAGTCCTGTGGAGTCAATATGCCATGCTTTGCTGGGATGACAGGGCCTTAGCAGGTAAAGGAAGTGTCTTAGGGCTACCCGCCCCTCCCACAGAACAGCCCTCAGGCCACAGGCTGGGCTCCACTTCCCTGCCCCACTGCTCCCCAGGGAGGAACGGAAAATCACTAGATGGGGGGCCCTTCCTAGCACTTCAGGAGCATGAGTTTTTGTAACCGAGGGAAACAGTTTATCTCCATCTGTCCTGCAGGGGCGTCTGGGCTGGCCTGGAGAAGCGGTTTTTTTCCCTTAGCTTAATCCTGTCCCAGGTTCCCGAGTGCTGGGAAACCAGCCAGAAAGCATCATTATCACCAACAACTTCCTGTTCCGGGCCAGGCCCTGAGCTAGGGCCATACATCTCCCTTCACCTTCACCTTCACCTTCACCATTCCCTCTGCCTAAAACACTTCCTCTCAGAGGCAGGCCTCTGCTTGGTTGTCTCCTCGTCCCCGACGTCACCATATATAACTGCACTCTCTCTCATGGTCAACTGTAACCTTGGCCTTACATCTACTTGTTTACTGTCTATCTTTTCCCCACTAGAATGTTGGCTTCATGAGGGCAGGGACTGTGTCTTGATCACTGTTACATGCCTAGCCCCCAGAACCATGGCTGGTATTAGGAGGGGCTGCGGAATGTATGTTTGCCACAACCCTGTGAGGTAGGTGATTTTCTATCATCCCCATTTTACAGGTGAGATGAGCCCAAGGCTGGAGGCCAGCGAGAAGCTGACCTGGGTTTGAACCCCCATCTCTCTGCAACGTTCGGGGTTCAAATCCCTGGCTCTGCCCCGGGAATCTTGGACTTCTCTGGGCCCGTGAGACATCAGTGGCCCCCAGGCCGGGTTGCCCTGTACAAGAACCCACTCCCCATGCTCCTGGGTACGACTATTTCTAGCTACCCTTTGGCTCTCCCTTAGCCCAGGTAATCCAAAGAATGGAAAGAGAAGCAAGGGGGGACAAGGGGTTAGGAAAGGCAAGTTCCAGTCCTGCCTTGGCCACTAACTCAAGAGACACTGAACCTCTCCAGGCCTCGGTTCCCTCATTTTTCAATCAGAAGGGCTGAACTTGACATACAGGTGGCAAAAGACAGGGCAATGGCTAAGAGGGTGGGCTCTGAGATCAGAGTGACCCGATTTCAATCTGACTCCGGGACTTGGAGCATGTAACAGGACTTCTCTGTGCCTCAAGGCTCCTCACCCATAAAAGAGGGCAACAAACTCACCTCATATGGGTCTGTGAGGATGAAATGGGATAATATCTATATCTCTCTAAGCAGACTGCCTGGCCCAAAATGAGTGTTTAGTAAAGAGAATCTTCATCCACGATTCACAGCCCTATGCCTTGGTGAAAAGGTCACCTCGGCAGGGGAGAAGAGTGAGGCCATTTCCGCCTCTCCCTGTGTTGTTCACTGGATGGGGCTTTTTGACCTCACAGGACTTTGAAGTTTGAGTTCTTTCAATTTATCAAGACTCAGAAAGCTACAGAAGACAAGATTCTTCCCGTACACACCCACCCTGGCCAGAGACAAAGCTGTTGATTTCTGCAGCTGCTCTGGGAGCTATAAATCAAAAGAACCCAACCCAGACACCCCACCCCACCCCATATCCCCCAGCTGGTAATAGGGCCACTGCAGCCTGCATGATGGTAAATTGCTAATTTAAGCCAGGCTTTCTGCTCAAGCCCACGATTATCCCTCTTCCTGTGCATGTTATGATGTTCTGGGTAGCCAATTGGATTTAGAGGTCCCAGGACTCTGAGGTTAATGAAATCATGCCTTGCCCTTTGCATAGCCTCCAGACAGGCATCATCTGCCAGGAAGGGGAAAAGGGGAATCTGAGATCACAGCATCTCTGAATCTCAGTGGTGGGGAGGGGAGCCTACAATCATGTTTATCTTTTCTCCACCCAAATCTCCAGTGCTGTGCCTCCACCCAGTGGTTTTCCAGTGTCCTCTTGCATACCTTCAGAGATGGGAAGCTCCCTACATTACACAGCAGCCCATACCTATTTGGAGAGTTTTCTAAAGATTTATTTATTTATTTGAGAGAGAGAGAGAGATAGCATGTGTGGGAGCACGAGTAGGGGGGAGGGCAAAAGGAGAGGGAGAGAGAAATTTAAGCAGACTCCGTGCTGAGCACGGAGCCCAACACGGGGCCTGATCTCACAACCCTGAGATCACGACCTGAACTGAAACCAGGAGTCAGATGTCCAACCAACTGCACCACCCAGGCGCCCCTGGAGAGCTTTGACTGTTAGAAATTTCCTTGTATAAATAATAAGAGGTGTACACAAATATACGTGTTCAAGAATGTCCACAGATGAATTGTTTAGATTGGCATAATATTGAAAATAACGTAAGTCCCCCCCAATAGAACACATTCATACAATGCAGCCATCAAAAAATCATGTTTTTAAAGAATGTTTGATAACATGACAACACACTCATGATATGATGTCAGGTGAAAAGCAGCTTACAAAGTATTATATATAACATGATCACTATTCCAATACTGTGATCCTGATATCATTAAGACACACACACACACAGAGGCAAAAAGAGAGAGAGAGATGAGAAGGAAATACACCAAAATGACAAAGCTTTTTCTCTTTGTAGTGAGATTATGGGTAATGTATGTCTCTAGTTAAACTTCTCCATATTTTCTGAAATAACGGTGTTACCTTTACAGCAAAAGAAAATTTTTAATATTGAGCTGATAAAACTTCCCTCTACATCTACCCAATAATTCCAGTTCCTCTGGGGCTCAATAAATACTGATCGATGGGGCGCCTGGGTGGCTCAGTCGTTAAGCGTCTGCCTTCAGCTCAGGTCATGATCCCAGGGTCCTAGAATCGAGCCCCGTGTGGTGTTGGGCTCCCTGTTCAGCAGGGAGTCTGCTTGTCCCTCTCCTTCTGCTCCCCCACCGCCCCACCGGCCCCCAACTCATGCTCTCTCAAATCAATAAATAAAATCTTTAAAAAAATAAAAATAAATGCTAATCGAAAGAATGAGAAACAAGCCTTTGAAACAAACATGATAGAAAATGTTTACTGAGGGGTGCCTGGGTGGCTCAGTCGGTTAAGCATCTGCCTTCGGCTCAGGTCATGATCCCGCAGTCCTGGAATCAAGTCCTGCATTGGGCTCCCTGCTCGGCAGGGAGTCTGCTTCTCCCTCTATCCCTTCCCCCTGCTTGTGCTCATTCTCTCTCTGTCAAATAAATAAAATCTTTAAAAAAAAAAAATGTTCACTGAAAACTTGCCAAATGCCTGCTTCTGTGCTGAACTCCTTCACATCATGCCTCATAAACTTCTCAAAACCACCCTATGGAGCTCTAATGCTACTCCCATTTCACAGATGAGAAAACTGAGGCTCAGAGAGGTTGTGAATGGCTGAGGCGCGCTCTCTCAGTAAACGGCACGGCTGGGCCTGATCCCAGGTCAGTCTGGCTCCCACATCTGGGCTGTCAACTGCTGTCAGCCACGCAGAGGCCTCGGAGGTCTGCAGACTGCAATCTGCCCGCTCCCCCCTTCCTCTAACTAGATGTCACTAGCTCTCGCTCCACATGTCTCGTGGACAACAGTGGCAGAGTGGACACGGAGTGGGTTTGGAGTCAGAAAGATCTGAGTTTGCACCTTTTGGACCGTGGGAGGCGGCTGCTCCCTCTGAGCCTTCCCGCCCTCATCTATCCATAAGAGTCCACAGCCACCATTGCGGGGCCGTCGTGAGGGATGGAGAAGCGGCGGCTCAGGAGACGCTGCCTGGTGCCCTTGGTGACTCTGGGCTCACCCCAGTGTGTCTGTGAGTCACACACACTCCCCAGGGAATGAACCCAAGAACTGGAAAGCAGCAGGCGGTGGGCAAGGCCAGGAGGTACCACGGGGACACCAGGTGGGGCTGCTTGCTCTCCCTGCTCAGCCTCGGGCATGGGGCGGGTCATGTGGCCCAGCCTCCTGCCTTCTGGAAGGTCGCACAGCACTCCACTGTATGTATGTATTTATTTATTTTTAAAAAGGACATTAGGTTTTCTTTGTTTTTAGAGAAGGAAGGGGAAAGGGGCAGAGGGAGAGGGAGGCAGAGAGAATCCTAAGCAGGCTCCACGCCCAGCACGGAGCCCAACGTGGGGCTCGATCTCATGACCCTGAGATCGTGACCTGAGCCAACATCAAGAGTCGGACGCTTAACCGACTGAGCCACCCAGGTGCCCCAGCACTCCATTTTAGAAAGGGGACAAGTGAGGCCAGGGTTTCACTGACGCATCCAAAGTGGCACAGCTCTCTTCCATTGCCCTAAGCCAGCCTCTTGGGTTTCCCCGCATTGAGGCGCTCCCCCTCTGTCCCACCCCATGCCCACCCACTCAATTCATCCTCAATTCATCCTCTTGAACACCATTCTGCACAGATCGCTCCGAGTCCTCTTCCCCATGGCCTGTGGCTCAAAGCTCCCTCATTTCCCGGTACAGTCACCTTAGCTCCCCGAGAGCCCGCCCAGCCTTGGCTCCCACTGCCCAGACCTGCAACTCCTGCCCCAGGGCAGCCTCTGGCCCCTGACACCACCGTGCCGGCCGGTCTCTGGGCCTCTCCTCCATCCCCGGCCCCTCTCCCTGCCAGAGCAGTCCAGCCAAAGCTCAGCGCACAGCGGACGCTCCTGACAACCATACCAGGCCGAGGAGGACACCTACTTGCGAGGGCGGGTCCACCTTCATAGCCACCCCGGCCCCTGGCACTCACTCAGCTCCGCCCCGGGGTGAAATTCCCCGCCCTCCGCAGCTCTCCGTGATCCTGGGAACCTCGCTTTGCTCGCGCTGTTCCCTCTGCCAGGAATGTTCCGCCCCTCTCCAAGTAGCCAACTGCTCCTGCCCCTTCACGAGGCAGCACAGGCAGGACCTCCTCTGGCTGGGTCGGGGGCTTGCCCTGGCCTCCCACAGCTCCAGGAAGCTGGAGGACCGGGCGGTGTGAGAAGCCGGGGGCCGTGTGGAAGCTTCAGCTGCGGGTCTGGGCCATGGGAGCCGAGGCTGGATGGGCTGGCAGGGGTCGGCATCAGCAAATGCTTGTTGGGTAAGTAGATGTGCAGACAGTTCAGGAAGCAGGCAAGGGGCAAAGATGGAACGTAAACAGTGAGGCCCCAGAGCCGAGCTGCCTGCCTGGAGCAGTTAATCACAGCACCTGGCACGCGCTGAGGGCCTACTGTGTGCTTGGTGCTGGGCCCCAGCCTCTACACACATGAGCTCATCTGATCCTCTCCCGAATCTACCCGGATCACCCCAATTTTACAGATGTAGAAACGAGGCTCAGGGAGGGCAAGCTGTTTTCCCAAAGCCACACCGCTAGGACATGGTCGAGCTGAGATTAAGACCTCACTGGGCTCTCACCTGGCCTGGGGGCCCTGGGTCCACGGACTCCAACCCAGGTAAGAGAGGGGAGGGAGACACAAGGCAAGGGGCTCATTCTGGGCCTCCAAAAAAACAAGGTGGGGACTCAGAGCTCCCAATCCTGCAAAGTTGACCCCTGAGCACCTGTCCCAGCAACTCCTGGCACCTCGGTAGTAGCGAAAGGGGACGGCCAGAACTCCTCATTCATCTGTCATGACACCGCCCCAGCCCAGGCGCCCCGGCCCAACCTCCCTTCCCGGCTCTGTGCGGCAGGCACTCGGGATGGGAGGGAAAACATGCTGCTTTACCAATGTCGGCCTGTCGTCCTTAGGACAAAGATGTGTCTGAGTCAGGTACTATGATCCACACTTCATAAATGAAGAAACTGAGGTGCAGGGTGGCAGTCCAACTCACTAAAGGTCTTAGGAGGTAGCAGAGCCACACTTGATCTGAGGAGAAGTCAGAAGAGACAGGGGCCAAGGGAGAGACCAAGGGGCAGAGAAGCGCGGGGCCTGAAATAGTCATGAAGAGGCAGCCTAAGGCTGGTTACATGCAGGGGACAGGGTGGGGGAGGGAGAGCTGGTCAGAGACACAGCAGGGTACGAGCCTGCTGAAACCAGGACCGGGGAGAGCTGCAGGCAGGGAGACAGGGCAGGCTAGGGAACAGACAGGAGGCCGTGTGGAAGAGCATCGACTCCATTCTCCTGCCTGGATTCTGGGACAGGCAAACGAGGAAGCCCTGGGCCATGCAGAGGGAAGATATGCAGGGTCACCTGTCAAAGATGGGGGTCTGCTAAGCCCTTCACACCCTGCCCTACCCAGTGGGCCACCAATGGGAACTCTGAGATGCCAACCCTGCTCAGGGCACTGCCCACCCAGAAAGAGGGGCTGTCGGGCTTCTGCTCTGAGGACCCACAGGGTCACCACACTGGCTGAACTCACACTGTGGGACTAACGGGTGATGCTCTGCCTGGGGACCAGACGTCCCCAAAATCCTGCTCATACTTCACAGAAGCCTCGGGAACCATAGACTGTTTGCTAAAAAGCACAATTCCCAGAGGCCCCTCTTGGGCATCCAAAAGGATGAGTGGGCTTCTCAAGTGGGTCCGTGAAGGAGGGAGAGGGCCAGAGTGTGAGGGAGGCAGGAATGGAGGGTGCTTCATGATGTGGGATTCTGAGGTTCTTTTTTCTCAGCCCCTCATCCAGGTCAGGCTCTTCCCTCAGCCTCTTAGTTAGCTACCCACTCCTCATCCTTCAGCTTCTCAGAGGTCTTCTCTGAACTCCCTGACTAGGTGAGACCCCACACACATTGTGGGCTCCCAAAGCCCCCACCTACTCTTCCATCACCCTCAGCACAAACACAAGTTTGTTAGATGACTAGCTGATGTTTGTCAGTTCTCCCACCAGGAGGTCAGAGACAGTGTATTTTTTTCCTCACCATTGTATCTCAGCATCTAGCCCAGTGTATCCATAGAATTTTCTTGAATGAGTTAATTCTTTTCATTCCTTCACAGACAGCCAATCCCTTTTCTCAAAGCGGGTAAATGGCTCAGCTACAACACTGTTAATCCTCACCACAGGCCCGGACACACTGTTGCTATTCCCACTTTACAGGGGAAGAAATAAACCTCAGAGAGGTAAAGTCGCTACCCCAAACACACGGCAACAAAGTGGCTTTGAACTCAGGATTTAAACCTAGATATGTCTGGCTTCAGAGCCCCAGCTCTGCCACTACATACCACCCCACTTGCACACCCCAAGGGTTTCTCTGGATCTTCCCTTGGAAACCTGCCCCTGCCCCCAACTGTCCGAGCTCAGGACTGACAGGCAGAATTCATTCCTTCAACCATTCATTCATTCAACCAATCAACTGACCCACCAAGTCCTGCATGGGGTTGTGCCAAGTCCTGCATGGGGTGCCAGGAAACCAGGTAGATCAGGGGCTTCTCTCCATCCTGGGCTCCCCTCTTTCCACTGCTCTTGGGACTTTGCCAGCAGAAGCAGAGCACCAGGCAGCTGCCCTATCCTTAGCCTCGCTGTCAGTGGGGAAGAATTCAATGCCAGCCCCATCATTACCCCTCCCCCCAGGACGGCAGCCTAAAATACTTGGGCCAAATAATGTGTAGGTTCACAATCCTTTTGTCTCCATTGTTCTCAGATGACCTAGGACATGAGGAGGGACAGAATTCTGCCCCCTCCTCCCATGCAATTCTTTGACTATCCCCTACCCCAGGCAGCTCTGGAAAAAGTTCTAGACTTGAAGTCACAAGACCAGGGTTTTAGCTCCAGGTCTGGAGCTAGCTGTGGGACCTCTGGAGAACAAGTCACCCTGCCTCTCTCTGAACCACAGATTCCATATCTGCAAAATGGAGGTGATCATATTGAGGATTCTAATGCCCATCCCACAGGCTTGTAGGTGAGGATTAAATCATTCAGACCCAGAGAGACAGTTATCACATACATGATTGGCCCGGGAAACGTCTTAGCAACACGGGAACCTCTGGGGGCCAGCTATGTTGCTTGCAAGATGTGTTTGATAATGGGATTTGGGGAAGGTTGGTTGGGAGCAGTTCCAGCAAGCTGAGCTCAGAGCATTCCTCTAGTGGATCCTCAGAAGTGAGGGGCCTTCCCCTGGCTCACTGGGAGTGGGGGAGCTGTGCTCATCAGCCCAACAGCCAGAGTCCCTGGAGAAGAGGCTGGGAATGGGACTGAACACACTGACACAGCTCTCCCCACTCTTCAGCACCTAGAGCTCCCCAGAGAGGGTACGTGGGCAGAACCTGGAACTCTGAATCTTAGCTATCCTCAGGCCCACTTAGGACAAGTGCCTCTTTCACCCTCCCTTCTTTAAACGGCACTAGATTCTAAGGGATCTGGAAAATTCCTCCTCTTCATCACACAGACAGCTTCCATTTGGTGGGTCCAGGCACCAGGCCAGCTGCATTTTATATGTTTGTTCAATGTCACTTCACAAAAACCCTGTTGAAGATGGTTCTATTATTACCCCATTCTATAGATGAAGAAACTGAGGCTCAAAGAGTCAGTTATGTACCCAAGTCACAGAGCCAGTTCATGGCAGGGCTGGGATTCATACTTAGGTTGGCCCCACTCTGAAGCCTGAACTACCTTCAAAGACGAAGTGGGGAGAATCAGTGACAAAACACACAGCAAAGATCAATCCTGCCTGTGCTTGGGGGAATTTTCCCACTGTAGCTGGTAATGAGTCACTGAAAGCACAGGAAATTCTTGTGCCCTCCACTCTTCCTGGGGGAGCAAAGATGCCAAAGCCCCCTCAACACCCACACACCCCTCCAATGCTCCAATGCACGACACTCTGTCCTGCAGAGATCCCAGACTCTGGACTTCAGACTCCCACCTGAGGAGACTGGGTCTCTATTCTTCAGACAGGGAAACTGAGACAGATGCAGCAGATGGTGGGACAGGGGGACTGGGGTGCCCACTGTGATGGGCATCAGTGACTGGGCGGAGACCACAGTTCATATCTGAGTCCAACTTCCGAGTCCACAATCTGCCCTCTGCCCTGCTGGGTGGCACCACAGCCCAGAGAGGTTTGGGGCTGTGCCCTTGGTCAACCAGCACGGATGACCCTTTTCCAAGTATCAGTAAATACAAGGGCATCTTTGTCGTTATATGGATAGGAGTTTCCTTTCGATCCTTCTTGCCCATGTCTGAGCTGGCAGAACTGGGTCAGGAGGCTGCTTCCAGGCAAGCTGATGATGTTTTAGATTCTCTGAGAAAGTCCCAGCCCTCTACATAGATACCGAGAAGAGAATTCCGCTTCCTGAGGTGAAAGCACAAACTCCACTCCCGCCCCAAACAAACCAGTGCTGCCTCTAGCAGAAAGAAAAGCCTGCTCGAGAAGAGGAGAGAGTGAGACGGGGCATTTGTGAGGGGCTGAGGCTTCGCTGAATCACTTCCAGAGCTTGAGACCAGATGGCCACCGAGGAGGGAAGCAGATGACTGACTGGCTGGCCCACAGCCCTTGCCCGCTGTACCCAGGAGCCGTGGGCTCTCCCTCAGCAAACGCACACACAGGTGCACAAACACAGGGCTCCAGACCCACTCCAGGAGCTCTCGTCCCCCGCGGGTTTCAGGGACTTGACAAGAAACAACACAGTCATACAGTCACAGTCTCATACAGAGAGACTCACCCACTGACAGTGTGGGACACGCACACACCAACACAGGAACCCCAAGAGATGGTCATCAAATGGGACTTGGTAAATGTCCCCACAGCATGGTGCAGACGCCCAAGCGCTCTCCCGTCCCCCCACCCGCACGGAGAGCCGGCTCCCCAGAAGCCCACTCCCAGGAGGTTTTTAGAGGTCCAAACACTCAATACATTTGTACTGTCACCAACACAAAACCACCCCCTCACAAACTGTAACAGACACACTAACTGTCGCCAAACTATCCCACACAGCCTCATGCAGAAGAAAGGGGATGCGAACAAACGATCAAATGTCATTTAGTCTCACACACACACACACACACACTCACTCTCTCTCTCTCTCTCTCTTTCTCTCTCTCTCTCTCCCTCTCCAGCGTTCTTCCCTCAATGAAAGTGGTCTCCTCGCTGGGCTCCAGGCTCCCCCTGCAGGAAGTGCGGAGGCGCGGGGAGCCCGGGGTCCGAGCTCAGGGTCCCTGGTCCGAGGTCCCCACTCTCACCCGGGGTGGGGAGCGGGGGGACAGGCCGCGGAGGACTCACCGGACGATGCCGAACATGACGAGCACGTTGCCCAGCAGCCCCACGGCGCACACGGCCGAGTAGAGCGCGGTGATGGCGATAGCCAGGGCGAGGGACGAGGCGCTGCGGGCGGCCGGCGGCCCCGACGCATTGGCGCCCTCGCTGGGGAAGGCGCTGGGGAAGGCGTCCGAAGTGTTGGCGAGGAGCGGGGGCTGCAGCGCGGCGTCGGCGGAGGGGGCCGGCTCCATGGCGGCCGGGCGGCGGGCGCCGCGTCCCTCCCCGCCGTGCGCCCTGGGCGCAGAGACCCGGTGCGAGCGACGCGCGAGGGCCCGAGGCCGCCGCCCCGACGCCACGGGCTGCAGCGCCCCGGCCACCCGGCCGGCCCCGCGCCGCCCTCCGCGCCTGGCCGCCCGCCCCGCCTGCGCCCCCCCCCAACCCCAGCGGCCGCCCGCTCTCCCGGCCCCGAGCGCTCTGAGCCGGAGCCGCTGCGGGCTCCTCGGACGCGCCCGCCGCGCGCACCACGTGGCCCAGAGGAGGCCGCCAGTCTGCGCCCGCGACCAGGGGCGGGCGCTGCACCACCGGCTTGGAGCTGGGCCGGGGAAGCTTCCCACTCCTCCCTAGGGATGCTCCGCGGGCTCGGGTGCACCCCGACCCCGGCCAGGGGTCACCTCCTCACCCTTTGCCGCTTTGGAGTCAGAAGGAACTGGATGTAAATTCCGCGTTTCGCCCCTACTCTAAGGAACAGAGTGACCTTGAGCAAGTCACTTAAGCTCTCTCAACCTCATTTTCCTCTGCTGTAAAATGGGGATCCTCGCACCTCCTCACTCTGAGTGTTGTGGAGATGAAGATGACCCGAGTAAAGAACTCAGCTCGGTGCCAGGCACACAGTTAGGTGCTCCATAAGTAACATTATCAGCCCTGATTTTCCTGCACCCTATTCATTTGCTCAACAGATGTTTTTGGGTGCCGAATATAAGAGCCGGGTACTATTGGGGAATCCATCCATTAGTGAACAAACCCAGATGCGGAGCCCACCTCCTGGGGTTTACAGCCCTGTGGCCAATCAATCCTAAGATCACACTACTGAAGACAAAGTGAAGGAAAGCAAGGCAAGGCATTCCTGTGGTAGGGCCAGGAAAACCCAGAGGTCAGCATGTGAAGTTTGGGGAGGAGCTAACTTAGTGAAGAAACAAGTAAAGGGCGTTGTAGACAAAGGAACCACATGTAGCAAAGACCTTGTGGTCAGAGAAACTAAAAGGAGGTCAGGAAGAAGAGAAAGCAGGGAGCAAGTGTGGGGAGAATGGGATGATGTAGTAGGCAGGGTCTCAAAGACTATCTTAAGGATCACTCGGCTGCTGTAGGAGCACAGGAAAGGGGGGGGCACTTCCCACACCCTTGCCCTAACCTGACCAGCCCAGACCCAGAGCCATCCTCCTTTTGGGGGCTCCTGTCCTTCCCAGAACATTCTCTCTCTACCAACGATTACTCTGTTCCAGGCCCTCTCTCTACCAACCATTACTCTGTTCCAGTCACTGTGATAAGCACTTTACTCATGCATCAACACTTTGGAATAGATTCTATTATTAGTGTGCCCATTTTACAGTTGAGAAGACTAGGCTAGGTACTATTTTACCCCTTATGATAATTATTTCTATCTGAGCTTGTTTCCTCCTTGGGAAGACCAGACCTGATCTATCCCTACACCCAGTAGAGGGCCAGGGTCACAGTGGGTATTCAGGAAATACTGGTTAAATGAACAAAAGTCCCAAGCGGGAATGGAATGGGACAACATTGGGGTTCCCAAGCTCTAGATTCTGGGGAGATGCTCTTGGCCTGTGAGTAGCTGAGTAGGGACCTTCACTCACATCACTCTCCAGCTTGAGTCATCCATCTATGTGCAAGGCTCTTACCCTTTCCTAGAAAGAACAAAGCCAGAATTCCCAATTTCACCCTCCTCTTCTTTCTCTTTGCCTCTCCCAGCTGCTGTCCAAGCCCCTCTACCAGCCACAGCAGACTCCCACCCCAAGGCTTTCCCCTTTTTCAACTATCTAAGGACTCATCAGATAGGCCATTTTTTAAGGTTACTTTATTTTTTTTTTTAAGTAAACTCTACACCAACATGGGGCTTGAACTCATGACCCCAAGATCAAGAGTCGCATGCTCCACTAACTGAGCCAGCCAAGAGCTCCCAGATAGGCAATTTTTGCTCTGTGGTCACAAGGGCTGCCAAAACTCTTCCTTGTCCCAAAGGGCCTGGTACTCTGGTGCTAAGGGGGAGAAACTGGGACAAGGAGGAGGACTACTTTTTGGAGTTGTGTCCCCCTCCCTACCTCTCCAACAAGCCAAATTTTTTCCTACCTCAGGACTTCTGCACACTCTATTTCTTCCACTTGGAAGTCTCAGCCAATTCTCCAGGCTAAATGCTATCCATCCTTCAAGTTTCAGCTTAAATATTACTTCCTCCACGAAACCTTCACTGACTGCCCCTCCCAACTAGAGTAAGTGCCCCTGATAATTTTTCTCGTGGCATCATGTACCTCTTCTTTACAGAATTTCCACATATTTATTTGTGTAATCATTGGATTTTTGTGTATCACCTTTACAAGAGGTCTTGTGCATTTCTGTACCCCCATCTTAGTACAGTCCCTGGTGCTGGATGAGTAACTGAATAGGAAGTTCAAGTCCAACTTTGGTGAGCTCCCATTTTGATGAGGAAGACAGATATCACTTAACATAGGGCCTAGGAATCCTTTTAAGCAACTATCACCCTTTGCATAAATTCTGCAACCACATCTTGTTTGGAACTGAAATACTAGTTGCCAACTCCACCCCCCCGCCTTGGCTTTTGGCTAAGTCTACCCAACTCCTTGACATTGCACTCGGGGCCCTCCCAAGTCTGGTCCCAATCAGGGCATACTATTTCCCTCTGCTAACTCCATCCCTATCCCCACCCCAATGGTGTGCTCCAGCCATACTGGGCTGAAGGGAATTTTTAAAAACTGCATCCCGCAATGTTTTTTTTTTTAGTTCCTCCCAGGTACAGAAATGCTATGGTGGAAAGCTGCAGCTATGGTGGAGGCAAAAGACAGAAAAAGAGTCCCCTTGGGGCGCCTGGGTGGCACAGTCGGTTCAGTGTCCGACTCTTGGTTTGGGTTCAGGTCATGATCTCGGGGTCCTGGGATTGAGCCCCAAGTCGGGCTCTGTGCTCAGCAGGGAGTCTGCTTGGGATTTTCTCTCTCTCTCTCTCCCTCCGTCTGCCCCTCCCCTGCTCCTGCTCTCTCTCTCTCTCAAATAAATAAATCTTTTAAAAAAAGAGTCCCCTTAACCTCTCCGAGCCTTACTTTTCTCATCTATAAAGTAGAGGTACAGGATTGGGGTGAGGGTTTGGCCAAACGGCAGAGGCTCTGCCGACCAAGAAAGGCTCTGTGAGCATGAGCTACTATGTGGGGATGAGTAAGACCATCGCTCTCTTAAAGAGCTCACAATCGAGAAGCTGGGAAAGATATGTAAATGACCAAGTGCATGAGCAAAATAATTGCTAGGAAAACACGCGTGCTGCTACGGACTGCCCACTTTAAGAGTTTGCTTGCTGTCTCTGCTCTCTCATGGGAGAATACAAGTCAGCGGTCTGTAACCCAGGAGAGGGTTCTCACCAGGACCCAACCATGCTGACACCCTGATCTCCGACTTCCAGCCTCCCGAACTGTGAGAAATAAATCCCTGTTGTTTATAAGCCTCTCTGTCTAGGGTGTTTTGTCAGAGCAGAGCCCAAACTGACTAAGACACATGCCAGGTGCACATGAATTGCCCCCATTGAGGACATTGAAAAAAGCATGGAAACTTGAAAGGCATCTAAAGGGGTGTCCCCAGTGGCCTCTCTGAGTGGTTTGAAGAGATCAACTCTCACTTGAATGTGAGCATTCTGGTCTATCTATCTTTAACCGGCAGTCTCATTTCCATGGTCACAACTCATAAATAATCCTATTGGCTACCATTTATAGAGAGCTTGCTATGTGCCAGGCACTGGGCCCAGTGCTTTGAGGAGTATCTCATTTAATCTTCAACAGCCCTCTAGGCGTGAGGTTCTACCATTAGTATTCCATTTGCCAGAGACTAGGTTAGCTGCCCAAGCCAGAGCTGGGATGCCAAGCCAGGTCTGTGTGACTCCAAAAGCCAGTCCCCTGACTACCGCCCTACGCTGCCTTTCAGAGCGAAAACTAGAAAGTCACCCCCCAAAACACAAGAACCCATCACTCCTGTCTCTGCTTAGCAGAATTTCTCCACTGTGGAGGGTGATGAGTCACTTGGAGCCCAGGAGATTCTTGAATCCGACCCTGCTCTTGGAGCAGAGTAGACATAGTCCTCCACGCCTGGGTCACCGAAGGGTTTGGCTCTCCTTGGGGCTTGTCACCATCCTTGACATCAAGGGAAAAAAAAACAAAACAAAAATGGATGGGAAATCCTAGGCCAATCTAGGGCATCAGCAGGCGTTAGCAGTGGAGAAACAGAAATCACTGAAGGAGTCAGAGCAGAAAGGAACTCCCTGGGGAAGCTATTAACAATTTAGTATGTGGGAATGTGGCTCCCACCTGCCAAAGAGACAGATCTGCCTGATGGAAAATACTGTGAGTGAGCGAGTGAGCGGGCAGCTCCCCTGGGCTGCCTTTCAGTCTGGCTTCATCTGCAAGCCCCAGGAGGGCAATGACCTTAACCATAAACATAAAATAATAACCACTTGCATTTGCAAAGCACTTCTGACTTTCCAAAGCACTTCCAGGTTGATGACTTCATCTTATCTTGACACCATCCAATTATAAGGGGAGGTCAGGTTTCATTATCTTCTGTTTCTAGCTAGGAAGACAGACATCTAGAAAGCCTGGGTGAGATGCCCAAGGATACACAGAAGATCAGTGAAGGAAACAGGGTTGGCACTTTTCCATCCAGTTACCCAAGCCAGAAATCTGTGAATCCTTGACTCCTCTCTCTCCTCCCATCAGAACCTCACCTCTAAGCAATCACCAAGTCCTGTCCATTCTTCCCAGATAACGCATGGAGCCTGCCACTGATCTTCATCCTTACTAGCATCTTCCCAGTCTGACATGCCGAAATCGCTTCTGAAACAGCCTCCCTGTATCCAGGCAGTACTGTGGTCGTAAGCACTCCATGCCTTCACCTCTCTCTCTCTCACCAGCCCCTTGTGCCACCTTCCCCTTCACGTGCCATCCTCCAGCCAAAATAAGCTGCTGGTGGTT
Organism: Halichoerus grypus; assembly: GCF_964656455.1. Taxonomy (NCBI): domain Eukaryota; kingdom Metazoa; phylum Chordata; class Mammalia; order Carnivora; family Phocidae; genus Halichoerus; species Halichoerus grypus. The sequence continues at coordinate 166,124,365 of NC_135716.1, forward strand.
CTCCAAATAACCTGCTTCTCCCACCTCCAGGTTCATCTACGTGGTTAAGCAGAGGGGGGTGGTTTGGGGTCAGACTGGTTGAAATCCCAGCTCAGCCACTTACTAGTTGTATGACCTTGGGTGAGTCATTTAACTTCTTCCATAAGCTTCATAAAATGGGGACAACAAAAGCACCTGCTTTACAGCACCCAGCATGTAGGCAGGGCTCAATATGTGTTAGCTACTTCTGTGACCATGGTTCCTCTGCCTGGAACATTCTACCGCAGGCTCCCCAGTCCCTTTGTCACCAAACCCCCTCCTACACCCCCATCACATCTCAGCTGAGATGTCATTCCCTTCCCTGCTCCTCCAGATTAGTTTCTATCACACATTGTCTGTTCCCTGGAGGCACATCTCCCTCCAGGGAGCACAGTCAGGTCCTGGGTTCCTAGAAGACCATCCCACCCAGACGTTGCTGGGGAGGCTTGGGTCTGTCCAGAGGAAGAGGGAATGGAGTGGAAGAGGGAGGGTGGCCATAGCAGGAGAGGACTGGACTCCCTGAGAAGGAGAGGACAGAGGAGGTTGTAGGTTTCCTGAGTGAGGACTTTGATGAGTCGTAAGTAAGAGCCTGGAAAATTTCTGCAACAAGTTCAGAGTCAAGGGAGGAGAGATAAAGTCTCCTGCTTTCAAGTGGACCCTGAGGTCTTAAACAAAAGCATCTCAGAGGTGACTTGGATGGATAGAATGCCAAAGGTCTTTGCCTCATGTTTCCTGGATCCTGCAAACCTCAAGGAAGGAGAAGGAAGGCTTAAACTATCCCCCTACCAGGCCCTCTCCTCTCTGACACTGGATTTTCCCACAACCTTGGTGGATGGGGGCAGGGGGTGGAGTTTGTTTTATTTATTTATTTTTAAAATTGTTTTTGTAGCACTGAATGCTAAGGAGGAAAAGCACATACCTGTTAGAGGAAACATCATGAGGCCCAGACCAGGCATCGACAAAAGACAGATGAAAATCACTGTCTTCGGAAGAAGGAAGGTGACAGGGAGAAACTGAAGCTGCAAAATCTCCTGCCACCTCCTTGCACCCGGGATTAGACCCCTGTCTGGACACTGCCACCCACCTGCCCAAGAACCATGTCTTCTCCTTATTCTCTGCAACTGAACTCTGATCAGGGGTAGGGGTGTTCCCTAGATTTTGGGAAAGGGAGCTCCTTCCCCGCCTCAGGGGGTGAACTAACCTAAACAAAATATGTAAATTATGGCAGTCTTTAGTAGATTGCAAAATGGTCACAATTCTTCATTCCTCTTTGTGTCTATACTCTTGGCCATGGGAGCTTATGGCTCTTCCGATCAAGCAGTGGAGTCCATTTCCTACCCCTGTACCTGGGTCAGCTTTGTGACTTGCTTTGCCCAAAAGATGGGATGGAAATGACAGCATGCCAGCTCAGAGTCTAGGATCTCAAGAGGCCTTGCATCCTTCCATCCCATCTCTTGGAACTCTAATGCTGCCATGGAAACAAGCTTGGGCTACCTCTCTGGATAAGAGACTCATCACCCCATCACCCCCATCTGACAACCAGCCAACACTAGGCATGTGAGTAAGACCATTGTAGACCAGGCAACCCACAACCGACCCTACAGTTGACCACAGGCACAACAAGACCAGCCGAGATCAGCTGAGATCAGCCCGGGCTGACTCAGATCACAGAACTACTCAGCTATACACAGACAGCTGATGGACAATAAGTGGTTGTGGTTTCAAGCCACTAGGTTTGGGGATGATTTGTTAAGCAGGAGCCATCATAATACATACTTCCCTACATCATCCTGCATCCTACGGGTGGATATGCAACCAACGAGATGTAAAAACAAATCTGCTGACAGGCTTTCTTTTCCCAGAATGAAAAGCAAAGGCCCATCAGAAGAAAACTGTTTGCCCAAACCACCTTGGGATGCTGATATGATGCCTGGAGCTGTAGCAGCCATCCTGCAATCATGCAGTAAACATGACAATGAAAAGCCAGTATGGTGAGGTTGTCAGTGGAAAGATGGAACAAGCCTGGGTCTTTGGTAATGCTGTTGAGTTCTAAGTACACCAGCTCTGGACTGCTTGTGTCAAGACCTCTGGTGTAAGCTACTCCTAGTCATGGCCTTTTGTTACTTGCAGCTTAAAGCTTTCCTGAAGGATGCATCCATGCATGGGTAATATCCCAAGAAGAGTGACACTGAAATAAATGAACATGGTTTCCTGGCATGAATGCATATTTGTTTTGAAACTGGGAGGTGGAAATCTGTGATTAAGAGTATGGACTCTGCATTTGAACACTGGGTCTGCCACATGCTAGTTAGGTGACTCTGGATAAGTTTACCAGATTCACTAAGTCTCCATTTCTTCATCTATTAAGAGGAACTGCTAATAACACATATTTGATAGGATTATGAAGGAGATAAATGGGGCATTGCAAACACAGAGCTTGCTGCAGTTCCTGACACAATGGAAACATTTGATAAGCTCCCATCCTGGCTAGTACTGTTATTACAATAACCTTCCTTTCTCAATGTGAGGCAAAGTGATTCCCAGACCAAGACGGAGCCATCCCTGGGATCTGGCCAGTGTTGGGTCCATGTACTGAACGGTGAGCTGGGTCCTGCCTAGAGTTAATTCACAAGCGTCAAACTGCAGGATTTGCTTGTTTAGGGGGTGGTGGGGGTGGATGCTGAGGGGCAGGGTAGAAGGGACTTGAGTGAGAGCAGCAGGGAAGGGACAGTGGCTGGGAGGACAGTGTGCGACAGGCTGAGTTCCCCAGCCCAGAGCCAACTAGAGCTGCATGAATAGAGGCCGAGGTGTTACACAAAACAATGGGCCTCTGAGGCGTGGGACTCCAGCAACCCAGGCAGTTGAGTGTGACCTTGTGGGGAGAAGGGCCTTCTGGGGACTTCTACTCGGAGAACATGCACAGTGCCTCAGCTGCCTGCCTCCTGGGGGACAGTGAAGGAGGCACAGGATGGCAGAATGAACACGCTCTGTCTCCTGTTTTTTCTATCAAGCTGTTATTTTCCTTAGACAACAAATCAGCTCTTGCTTTGCCTTTCTCCACTTTGTTTTCTCTGCTCATTCCCTTCAGCTTCCCACCTCATCCCCAGCCTTCTCCTCCCTCCATCTGGAGTTCTCATTCCCTCGGCTGGAATCCCTAATGCTACCCCCTGCCTTCCGTCCTCCTCCTCCATCCTCGGTAATTACTCTCTGGAGCATGGGAGCTGCCCATCTATCATCTGCACACTCTGATGCTGAGTATTAATAACTGCTTTCAGTTGACCTTGTCAGATGGGTACTCCCTCCTGGCAAGTCCTACTCTGCCTCTTCCAAGGTATCCTTCTCCACCTCCCATCCCTGTCCTCCCCTCCCCAGCCTCTCCCCACAAAGCCTGGGCAAAACCCTGAACCAGAGCTGGGGAGCCAGATGAGTGTCCACAGCCCCAGCCGTCATGGAAAGTTCCTATCCTCAGAGGCATCTCTCTCTCCTTAAAGGGCCCTCAGGCTCGGGGTGCTGGCCTCCTGGCTGGGCCCCAGGGCCATCTGGTAGCGAGGCAGGGAGGTGTGGTGAAACAGACAGATTTAGGGGCCCTGGGACTAGCATTCCGTCACCAGATGCACAGAACTGTAGAACTGGAAAAAAAGCTTAGGCATCGTCTAGTCCAATCCTCCTTCGGTTTACAGAGAAAGATGCTGAGGTGCAAAGCAGTATAAAGGGACTGACACACAGCAAGTTAGTAGCAGAATCAAGATCAGAACCCACGTCTCCTGAATCCAGTAACAATGCCCCTTCTCCCACCTTGGGCAGGGTGACCTTGGGCAACGGCCTCATTCATATGCCAGGCACTGTGTAAAGCACTTTTATGTATATGATTTGATTTAATCCTTCACATAACTCTTTCAGGGGAGGAGGGGCACGATCCCCAGTTTACAGATGAGGAATCCAGAGCTCAGAGCAGTTTGGGAGGTTGCTCAATGTCATGTAGGGGCTGGATAGGAACCCAGGTCTCTCTGAGTCCATAGACCCTCCTGGCCAAGGCACAAAATCTCTCTGTGAAACTCTAAGCACTCCAGGCCTCAGTTTCCTCACCTGTGAAATGGAGCGATTAGACTCCATGGCCCCAGACCCACCTGAAAGAAATTTTGAGGAGAGGCAGCCTGTTTGCTAGTTGTCCGCATTAGTGGGAAAATTTGTTTTCCCCATTTGCTTCAAAACAGCTCGCCCCCAGGTTTACACTGAGAGGAGCCTAGGGAAGGTGCCATGGCAACCACAGAGGCTCCTGAGAGCCGAATTCGCCTGAGTTGGCCAGACTGGCAAACTGAGTGACCTGAGTCCTACAGCACCCCAGGGCGTCAGGGCAGAGCCGGCAGGAGGGGCTGAGCAGCCTGAGATCCTGGCTGGGCAGAGAGAATATGGGTCTGCAGCCTGAACACAAGGCTCCGTGGTCGGATCTGTGACATAGAAAGTTGGGGATCCTGAGCCAATCTCTTCCTCTCTCTGAGCCTCAAGGTATTTTTTTGTCCGTTAGCCCACAGAATATACTCAAAATAAATAGCAGCTGCTATTATTATTATCAATATCCAAATTTTTAAAAAAGATTTTATTTGAGAGAGAGAGAGAGCATGAGCAGGAGGGGTTGCAGAAGGAGAAGGAGAAGCAGACTCCCCGAGGAGCAGGGAGCCCGACATGGGGCTCGATTCCAGAAGCCTCCAATCATGACCTGAGCCGAAGGCAGACGCTTAATCGACTGAGCCACCCAGGCGTCCCTAATATCCAAATTTTGAAGAGTTGGATGCCCGTCAGTTAATGAACTTGAAAATGCTTTATAGACGGCAGCACCACACAAGTGCAAGAGATTATCATCACTCAGGGAGAATATTCACACTCCCCTGGCTGTGTAGAACCCCTTACTTGCATATAATAATTGAACCGAGCACTTTCTATACAAAAGACAGGCTAGACACTACGTTTGGGGAGAAGTGCAAAGATGGATCATACGCGGATTTTTACACTCTAGAAGGTGACATGTAAGGAAGGGAGGCGGCGGTAAGTGGTGTGAGAGAGGGTCAAACAAAGTCGTCGGGAGCTCAGAGAGACCCCCAGAAGCCCCAGCACACCGGCCTCCCGGGCTGCTCCGGCCACGGGGACGGGCGGACCACCCCGCAGCCCCGAAATTCTCAGGTTCAACACTCAGCCCGGCGCACAGCGGACAGGGTGACCGACGGTGCCGGTTGGCCTGCCACTCTCCTGGTTTTTCCACAGAAACCTCTCAGTCCCGGGGAAACCGGCACGGCCCGTCACCCTCACCGCAGCGGCCAGAGGCCGCTTTACGGAGCTAAAAAGTGTTCTAGTGCCAGCCACACGCTGGGGTAGCGCCTGAGGCCCCACCCCGCGGTCCTGGGAGGAGGAAGCCTGATTGGACCTGCTGAGGTCAGGTGATCACTCAGGGCCAATCAGCCGTGGCCGCCGCAGGACGGGCTCCCGCACCGAACATGGCCGCGAGTGGCCCGCAGCGCCGGGTGGGGTAAGGAGCGGGCGGGGTCGTTGACTCATGGTCCAGGCACATCCCCCAAAAGGTGTCAGCTATGATTTCTGCCTCCCCGCCAAAATAACGAACTCTTCGGAGAAAGGCCCAAGCCCTGCGGCGCCTGGGTGGCTCAGTCTTTAAGCGTCTGCCTTCGGCTCAGGTCATGAGTCCAGGGTCCTGGGATCGAGCCCCGCATCGGGCTCCCTGCTCAGCAGGGAGCCTGCTTCTCCCTCTCCCACTCCCCCTGCTTGTGTTCCCTCTCTTGCTGTGTCTCTCTCTGTCAAATAAATGAAATCTTAAAAAAAAAAGAAAAGAAAGGCCAAGCCCTATTTATCCTTATATGCACAGAACCTAGCACATGCCTGACAAAGTATGCAATACACATTTGTTTGGTTGTTTTTGGTTTTTTTTCTCTGTTCTTCTAACCCATCAAGCTTGCTCAGCCCTATGCCTTGGCACTTGCCTCTACCTCAAACGTTCTCCGCTCAGCCGCCAGGTGGCTGGGGTCTCTCCTCAAACACCAGCCCTGAGCTCCAATCTACAAGACATCTCTCCCCCACCCTGGCACTATCTTCCCATCAGCTTGTTGCAACCTGTTATTACTTCCTGGCTTTCTTCCCAGCGCTAATCACCACCTGGAATCATCTTGTTCATTTACTGGTTTGAATTGTCTGTTTTCCCAATACTAGAACGTGAGCTCTGGAAGGGCAGACACCTTATCTCTCTTGCTCATCACTGTGTGCCCAGCGCAGAGATAGCACCTGCCCCATTTAGGTGCTTAAGAAATATTTATTGAATGAATAAATAAATGGATGAAATGTAGGGGGCGGTGCATTCTAGCTGTGGTAACAGCACCAGGTGAAACAGGGAGGAGGGAATTAATTCATGGTCTGCACAGGGAACAGGAAGTTGCTTAATTTGGTTGGAAGGCGGAGAGCACAAAGGGAAGTGGGCAACAATTTGTTGGGTAGGTTAGTGGGTTAGGGCCAGATCGCCACACCACAGTGCCTAGCTCTTTGCTTATCCACGCCTGCAGGAGATTTTAAGTGAGGCTTTCCTTTTTGTAAAATAATAATTTTTTAATTACTTCAGGTAACACAGGTGAGCATTTCTATCAAAAGGCCTACTTGGTAATAATTCTAGACAGGAGTGCTTTGTAATGATGCCAGACATGAACATAAACCTTTGTGGAATGTCAAGAGCTTGCAGGAGAAAGTCTTCTGTGCTCTGACAACAGCCCCAGGAACCACACAAGGCTAGCTCTGGTCACTGTTCAGAGAAGCCTTGGGGAGGGGTGGCGAGAACAGCAGCCTGCAAGTTCAGAAGACCTGCACCTTCTTTTTGCCAGCTGTGTGACCCAGGCAGGACTCTCACCCTCCTTAAGTTCATTCATTCGTGTATTTATTCACTCAGCCACTCATTCAACAAATAGTTATTATGTGCCTATTGTGATAGTTAATTTTATATGTCAACTTGGCTGGCCCACATTGCAAAAACATTTGGTCAAACATTATTCCAGACATTTATATGGGGGTGTTTTGGATGAATTGATATATTTTTTTAAAGATTTTATTTATTTATTTAATTGAGAGGAAGGGAGAGTGAGAGACAGAACACGATCAGGGGGAAGGGTAGAGGGAGAAGCAGACTCCCCACTGAGCAGGGAGCCCAACATGGGACTTGATCCCAGGACCCTGGGATCATGACCTGAGCCAAAGGCAAACACTTAACTGGCTGAGCCACCCAGGCACCCAAGGGATGAATTAATATTTAAACTGTTGGACTTTGGGTAAAGCAGATTGCCCTCCAAAATGTGGGTGGGCCTTGTCCAATCAGTTAAAGACCCACTTAGAACAAAAGACTTGACCTGCCATGAGCAAGCGGGGATTCTCCAGCCTGACAGCCTTCAGACTTGAACCAAAACATCAGCTCTTCCCTGAGTATCTAGCCTCCCAGCCCACCCTGCAGACTCTGGACTGCCAACCTCCATAATCACATGAGTTAATTCCTTAAAATGAGTCCTTCTCTCTATATATACACATCCTAATGACTCTGTTTCTTTGGAGAACCCTGAATAATACAGTCTACGAAGTGATTAATTCCGAAGATGGAGCAATGAAAAAAATGGACCCAGTCTGTGACCTCACTGAATTTACATTCTAAGAGAATGTAAGAGAAGAGTAAACAATAAATAAGAAATACAACATTAAACACACCATTTAGAGGTGTTTACGAGTTGTGGAACCCCAGGGCACAGATCTGGCTGGCTGGAAGAACTAGCTGGGTAAAGATCTGAGCAGAGAGGCTTTTAGGCAAGAGTCAAGGTTTCATTTCAGATCCTCTTTTGTGAAATGGAGAAAAGATCAGCTCTGTTGTCATAGAGAATGTTTAGAATGAGCTCATTTTGGGGTGCCTGGGTGGCTCAGTCGTTAAGTGTCTGCCTTCGGCTCAGGTCATGATCTCAGGGTCCTGGGATCGAACCCCACATTGGGCTCCTGCTCAGCAGGAAGCCTGCTTCTGCCTCTCCCACTCTCCCTGCTTGTGTTCCCTCTCTCACTGTGTCTCTCTCTGTCAAATAAATAAATACAATCTTTAAAAAAAAAAAAGAATGAGCTCATTTTTGTTTAAAAAAAAAAAAGACACGTCTAGCAGGAGAGAAGGAGTTGTTGCCTTAGCAGATGGCAGCAGGCTCCTTAGAGAAAGAATTGTCTCTCCTTAGGGTAACACTTTGATAAGCCACTTGAGGGGGGAAGTGCTATGCACCCAAGGATACCAGCTCTCAGCCCAGCCTAGAAGAGACATACACCAGGAACCACATGCGGGATCTGAAAGGAGGAGCCCAAAGAAGGAGGGAGGTGGCACAGGCCCTGACAGAGGACCTGAGGACTTTATCAACAGCAGGTCAACCTCAATTTTATTTTCTTTTTTTATGTAAAGTTTTATTTATTTACGTAATCTCTACACCCAACATGGGACTCGAACTCACGACCCCAAGATCAAGAGTCACATACTCCATTGACTGAGCCAGCCAGGCATCCCAGGTCAACCTCAATTTTATTTATTTTTTTAAAGATTTTATTTATTTATTTGAGAGAGAGAGTGAGCAAGAGAGAGCATGAATGGGCAGAGGGAGAGGGAGAAGCAGACTCCCCACTGAGCAGGGAGCCTGATGCGGGCCTCGATCCCAGGATGCCGGGATCATGACCTGAGCCAAAGGCAGACACTTAACCAACTGAGCCACCCAGGTGCCCCTCAACCTCAATTTTAAATGGTTTGTGCTCTTGAGACATAACCTCACTCTTTGTCCCTCTGACCTTAAGAATGTCTTTGATACCCACATGTGCCCCCAGAGAAGCTCAGTTTTGAGGAGGGAGTGGAATTTCCATGGGGTACAGAATAAAGAGTTCAAGCCCATCTTATCTCAATCTTAAGAGCCCAGCTGACTTCTGGGTCACGAATGCATAAGAATGTATAAGAAAACAAAGTGTGGGAAGCTTGACTCCAGAGGCTTACATGTTCTATCTCTGGGTGATGGAATGACGTGATTTTGTTATATATGTGCAACTATCTAAACCTTTTACAATAAGCAGAAAATATCCAAAGCCATCTTCATTTTTTTACAAATTAATAAATCTCCTCCTGCTGCCAATCCTGCCCAAGTGGACAAGACAGCGGGTCTCTCCTCACCAGGAGGGGACCAGGAGAGAGGCTGGGTCTCCTTCCTCCACTGCATTTGGAAACATGACTCATCCCACTCTTCAGCCTCCTATGGAAGTGAAAAGAGCTCCGAGGGAGACTTGCAAATTGCTCCTCTCTCTCCTCTCTTTCCACAGTGAAAGTGAGAGGAACCCAACCGTCCTGCTCTTCTCTCTAGACAGCTAACTCCTGGCCATTTGCCTGCCAGGCCAAGCCGCCTCCCCCTAGCCCTCAAGGCCAGGCAAGTTAATGAGGTGGGAGTTCCTTTGCATTATTTTTCAGCTCTGTAGCCAGGCCTGGGTTCCAGAGAAAGCCTCCAGCACCTTCCCGAAGGCCCCCAGAACGTTGCTGGCCCTCCGGCCCTGATGTCGGACAGAGCCACAGGGCTCAGAGGAAGCCAGGTCTCCTACCTTCCACCTCCTTCCTGGGGACTCCACCCCGACCCTGGTGACAGTCCCTTTTCTCCCAAAGCCCAGGTTACATAAGATTCCTCCTCACCTGCTGCCATGGAACAGCCTCCTCCTCAAATTATGGTCCAGGTAAAATTTGGTTACAAAGGGCATTTGGGGGAAATGCCCTAGCTAGCTCATTCAGTAGAGCATGCAACTCTTTTTTTAAAGATTTATTTTATTTTATTTTATTTTATTTTATTTTATTTTATTTATTTGACAGAGAGAGAGACATCGAGAGAGGGAACACAAGCAGGGGGAGTGGGAGAGGAAGAAGCAGGCTTCCCGCTGAGCAGGGAGTCTGACGCGAGGCTCGATCCCAGGACCCTGGGATCATGACTTGAGCTGAAGGCAGACGCTTAATGACTGAGCCACCCAGGCGCCCCTAAGATTTTATTTATTTATTTGAGAGAGAGAGGATGAGCAGGGAGCAGGGGGAGGGGCAGAGGGAGAGGGAGAGAAGTAGACTCCCCGCTGAGCACAGAACCGATGGGGCTCAATCCCAGGACCCTGAGATCATGACCTGAGCCAAAGTCAGACATGTAACTGACTGAGCCACCTAGATACCTGAGCGTGCAACTCTTGATGTTGGGTTCATGAGTTCAAGCCCCATGTTGGGTGTAGGGCTTACTCAAAAAAAAAAAAAAAAAAGACATCCTAAGGCTCCTCGTCCTCCCCCACTCCCTGCCACGTTAGTGGGGCCCTTTCCCGCTCAGATCAAAGTCCTCTGTCCCTGACCTATCTTCTCCGTGTCCAAACCCATTTCCTGGATCCTCCGAGGAAGGAAACAAGAACAGCATTAATGACCAAACAGAAGCAACAACCTAACCGCCTCCCCCCACTGCCCAACCTCAGGATGCAAAGAGCTCAGCTGTCTCTTTTGGTCTCAGCTTCTCCCTCCACATTCATTCCAAAACCTGCTTTGCATAACTGAAAGGCCAAGTAGGTATGTTGTCCCAAAAAAAGGCGGTCTTCCACCAAGATGAAGTCTGACTTAGTCTAGAAAATGCTTCCAAGCAGCTTTTCTTTTTTTTTTGTAGTTAAATATACATAACAAAATTTACCATTCCAGGCAGCTTTTTTTTTTTCAAGATTTTATTTATTTGAGAGAGAGAGAGCAGAAGCAGGGGGAGCGGCAGAGGGAGAAGCAGGCTCTCCACTGAGCAGGGAGCCAGACGTGGGGCTAGATCCCAGGACTCTGGGATCATGACCTGAGCCAAAGGCAGATGCTTAACCGATTGAGCCACCCAGGCAACCCTCTAGGCAGTTTTTTAAAATAACATTTTTCAGGGCACCTGGGACTCAGTCGGTTGGGTGGCCAACTCTTGATTTCTGCCCAGGTCTCGGTCTCTGGGTCGTGAGTTCAATCCCTGAGTTGGGCTCCACGCTGGGCATGGAGCCGGCTTAAAAATAAATTAATAAATAAAATAGCATTTTTCTTCTTCCCTGCGATGTTATGAATAAAATGGGCAAATGAAGTCTGAGAAGAACATGAGTGACGGGGTGGGGAGGGGTTATCATTTGGCCAGGCAAGGGGCCCCAAGTGCCCAGCAGGTGACCTGCACTTCCCCCTGGGGCCCCCTGAGTCACTGCCTGCCTGCCCAGCGGCCTCCCTGCTAAGAGTGGCCAGTAAGGAGACTGCAAAGTTGGGTTGAAGCCCTGCTGTCGAGGCCTGAAATGCTACATTTTTATCCATGGGGAGCCTCTGAAGGTTCTTGAGCATGATCAGAGCCACACTTGACTAAGATTCATCTAGAGTGAGGGTGAAGAAAAGCAAGGGGTGTGGGGGGAGCAGGGGGGCGCCTGGCTGGCTCAGTCAGTAGAGCGTGAGACTCTTGATCTCAGGGTCATGAGTTTGGGCCCTACGTTGGGCATAGAACTTACTTAAAGAAAAGAATAGGGCGCCTGGGTGGCTCAGTTGGTTAAGCGACTGCCTTCGGCTCAGGTCATGATCCTGGAGTCCCTGGATCGAGTCCCGCATCAGGCTCCCTGCTCGGCAGGGAGTCTGCTTCTCCCTCTGACCCTCCCCACTCTCATGTGCTCTCTCTCATTCTCTCTCTCTCAAATAAATAAATAAAATCTTTAAAAAAAAAAAAAAAAAAAAGAATGTTTCCTCTCCCTTCTCATGCTCTCTCTCACTCTCTCTCTCTCTCAAATAAATAAATAAAATATTTAAAAAAAAAAAAAAAAAAAAAGGGCGCCTGGGTGGCTCAGTTGGTTAAGCGACTGCCTTCGGCTCAGGTCATGATCCTGGAGTCCCAGGATCGAGTCCCGCATCGGGCTCCCTGCTCAGTGGGGAGTCTGCTTCTCCCTCTGACCCTCTCCCTTCTCATGCTCTCTCTCACTCTCTCTCTCTCTCAAATAAATAAATAAAATATTTAAAAAAAAAAAAAAAAAAAAGAATATCAGGGGAAGATTCCCAGGGTGGGGAGATGGGTCAGGCAAAGGGGTGGTGGGTCCAGGTTCTGGGAGTATAGGGTAAGGAGATAGAACTGACACCCTCCGATAAACCGGGACCCTCAAAGGACGATCCCCTCCATGAAGGCGCAGACGAGAGAAACCAGGACACTTGCACGTCTCAGCCTGAGTTGGAGTGGGAGGGTGGGTATGTCCTGGGGAATTTATAATCAAAGCTCAGGTTTAGACTTGGACCGTACGCCACTCACAGGTCTTGAATCACAACAGAAGAGTGAATGTAACATGTGTCCCGGACCACAAGCCTGGTCCTGAGAAACTCCTGTTCAAGCCAGGCCTGTAGAGACCGGAGGCAGGGCTTGAACCCTCCTCAGAGGTGAAGGGATTCCCTAGAGGGACTTCCCAGGAGCAAAAAGCCGGCTCACTGCCCTCTGTCTCAGTCCTTCCTCCCGTTTCCGCGGTTTCCTACCAGCACTGCCTCTGGGGCTGGGACTGCACTCGGCCCCCTCCTGGCAGAACCCAGACTTCTCTGGGCTCCTGATTTCCGTGATGCAGCCTTGTGCAGAGCCCTGGACCCGCTTCTGGAAGAGATGCCAAGGACAAGCAATAGGTCTCATTGGAAAACAACGCCAAATGAGGACTGTGAAGTCACAACGCAATACAAACTGGGTGCATGCAAACCACGGGGCTACAAAGTAAACCAATGAAGGGGCGCAGTCGGGGACGGCTTCTCAGAAGAGACAGGGTGGGAGAGAAGAGCCCTGGCTGGGGCAGATGAGACGGACTTTGGCTATTGGCTCTGCCTCCTCCTGGCTGTGTCCTTGGCAAGCCCCTGCCCCTTCCCAAGCCTCAGCCTTCCCATCCGAGGTCTCCTCAGAGGCTAAGATGCTTTGTCCTGCTGGGGGAACAGAAGAGAGGAGAGTTCCAGAGGGAAAGCTCAGCTCTGAGGCTGGGGGTAGCTAAGGAAGGGGATGGGGACCCAGAAGCAGCTGAAGGCAGTGACAGGCTGGGGCAGGAGGTGGAGAGCTTGGACTGGAGCCCCTGGTTCTCATCCCCCTGAGACGCCACGTCATCAGCACCCACTGAGTCCCTAGCTCCCTGCAAACCGGCCTGGCCCCAGAATGCTCCAGAAACTGCTTTCCTCGTGCTTGCCAGAGACCCAGGCCCAAAGCCCTCTCTTGGTCCTCCTCCTCAGTCTCTCAGGAGCCATTGACACCGGGGCTCACTGTGCCCGCTGGCCATGGTCCAGGCTTCCTGCTCCACACAGTCCCCTTGTGGGTACCAGGTTATTCTTCCTGAAGGACAAATAGAAAACCTCATCCCATCACTCGAAAACCTACTTAGACCAGTGGGTCCTTTTTCCCACTGGTCTAAGTACAAACTCATCACCCAGGCATGCAAAGCTCTCCACCATACCTCACCCTGCCCTCCCAGCTTTACCCCTCCCCGCTCCTGCCCACAAGCCGCCCGCACCATCCTTTCCTACCTCCCTGACTTTGCAGTTGTTCGCTCCTGGACTCTCCTTTCTCTGCTGGTCAAACTACCTCCTTCCATCCCTGTCCATGCCCCTGCTTTCTGGAAAATCTGTCTTGAACATTCCCAAATGTGAACTGTAACAGCTAAGCGGCTGACACAAAAGCTCCCTAAAATACACGGGTTCGAGTAAGCCCTCCCTGATTCCTGCCTGTTTTCTCACCCTCGTTCTCCAGTTTTTCTTTTGATTATCTGAGCTATTTGATAACCTCCCAATACATTCCTTCTCTGCTTAAGCTATTCAGGATTGGTTTCTGTTGCTTGCAGTCAATGACCATGACTGATACCCCTCTCTCCCTCCTGGACTGCTGTCGGTTGAGATGCTGTGTACACAGGTGCTTTGCCAAGAGGAGAGCCCAGCAGAACTTCGACTGATCACCCCACTCTGTATTCCCCATCCGTGGCCTCCCATCATCCAGCCGCCTCCGACAGAAGAGAACCAGAAAAACAACTCGCAATCACATTAGCCAAAGGGAATGAAGGGCCAGAAGAGCTAGCAATGAATCCCCAAAATAGAACACTCATGTTACACTTGATAATTACCTCCCTGAATATGACTTTTGCAATTATATAATCTTAAACTTTTTTTTTTTTTGCATTGTAAACAACGAATAATCTCCAAAACCACCTACTGATGATTCCTGACTCCATTAAGGTAAGTTGAAGTGCTTTGTTTAGATCTTCTGTGACTGAGCCACTGAGAGAAAGAGAGAGAGAGAGAGAGAGAGGCCATTTCTTCCTTGCACTTAAGTCCACTTAAGCTAGAAGAAATTGCTCCCTTTTCTAAACTCCTCTGGCACAATTTTTTTTTCAATTATCATTTATATACAGTAAAGTGCACAAACCTTAAGTGTACCTTCGGTTGAATTTTTACATATTTTGCTTATGCCCAGGGTTCCACTACCCAGATGAAAACACAGAACATTTCCAGAAAGTTCCCTCATACTTCCTCCCAGACAGTACCCTAATAGGAACCCCTCTGCTGACCTCCATCACCACAGATTGTTTTGCCAGTTCTAGAACTTCATAAAAATGGAATCATGTAATATATACTCTTTTACTTCTAGCTTCTTTCATTCAATAAGCTTTTAAGTCTTCTGGCTTTTTTTTTTTTTAATAAAATGTCTCACTTGGCACATGAAATCCTCCTTAATTATAGACATGTTTTCTCTCCTCTACTAGACTTGGGAATGTGATCCATACCCAATGCACCTCCCTCAGGACCCTCCACAAATTAGATGATAATAGTTCCCAAATGAATTCACCGGTGAAGATCAGAACCGTGGACCCCATTTCTCTGTCCCCCTTACATCTCTGTCATGATACTATGCACATACATTGCGTATTTACCATATGCCAGGCTCTGGGCTGAGTCCTCTGTACACATTAACTTCATATAAGTGCCCACCACAACCCTAGATGCAGGTGTGACTCTGTCCCCATTTTCTACATTAGGAAACTGAGGCTCAGATGTTATGTTACTTCCCCCATGGTCAGCTTACTATGAAGTGACAGAGCCAAGACCCAGACCCTGGTGTCTCTGACCCACTAGCCAGACGGCTAACCAAGAACACGCATGGCCTTGTGGTTAGGAGAAAAGCTAACAAGAGTAGTCCCCTCCCATCAGCCCAGCAATGCATGGATTATGATGCCCGTCTTCACAGGGAGGAAGGCTGAGGGTCAGAAACGTTGAATGACCTGTTCATATAACTAACAAGTGGCCAAGGCTGGAGATGAGAATCCCTCTCAAGGTGAGGCCTGTGTTCTTTGATCCATGAGCCACCTTTCTGTGGGACAAGCTGACTGAGCGAAAGGGCTTTAGGGGCAAATCTCTGTGCAGGCTGAGTGTTCGCTTTCTTGACCCAGGGAAATGTCAGGATCAATAGTCTCCTTCAAAGCACAGCATTGGGCACAAGGCAGACGTGACTACACAAGGCTGAGTAGCGGGGCTGTGTCTGTGGTAACATTTAAGATGTCATCCTCAAATATTTTGAAAAAGCAGATCCAAATGATAAGGACATGTGCTTTCATTCAAGCAGTAGGTACGGAGTTCGTGATAGGAGCCCAGCAGAGTGCCTGGTACCAGTGAGCGCAGCAGGCCTGGTTCTCCGTCTCTTAGAGCCTCTGGTCCTGCAGGGAAAACAGACATGAGTAATGAAGGACAAGTTCAGGACCGTGGGAATCTACAACAGGGGTTCCTGACTGAGCCGGAGAGGTCTGGGAAAGCTTCGGAGAGGAAATGGCACTTAATTTTGGCCTGAATGATGAACTGGAGCTAGAAGGTTAAGGGGAGTAAAGTGTGTATGTTGGAGGAGGGAGTTCAGGCAGAGGGAACCACATGTGAGAAGAGCCCGAAGCAGGAAGAGAAAACACGATGCTCCATGAGGACAAAGCCATTCGCCTTGTTCACACCCAAGTACCTAGGACCACATCTGGCACAGATATTGGTTGCCTGAATGAATGAATGAATGAATGAATGAATACTTAAAAGGAAGTATAAATACCTGGTAGCATGAATGAATGAATGAACGAATGAATGCTTAAATGGAAGTATAAATACCTGGTAGAATGAATGAATGAATGAATGAATGCTTAAGTGAAATTCAATCTGGTTGAAGTAGCATGGAGAAAAGAGCAGCATGAGATGAAGCCTGAAATGTGGGCATTAGCCAGATCATACAGGGTCTTGAAGGTCATGGTTAAAGGTCTTGGATTTCATATAAGGGAAATGGGAGGGTATTTGAAGAATTTTGATACATAACATGATCTCATTTGCATTTCTAAAAAGTCACTTGGCTACTGAGGAGAGAATGGCCCCCAGAAGGGCAGCTCTAGATAATGGCAGTGCTGGGGATGGAGAGCAGTGGAAGGTCTCGGGAGATATTGAGGGGGTGGGAGGATCAGGACTTGAGTCAAGGATGACTCACACAGGCTTCCGGACGCAGGCACGGGCTGCGTGATGCAGCCGTGCACCATGATAGGGACCCCAGAGGGGGAGCAGGTGGGGAAGATGAGGCGTTCTTAAACATGTTGAGATTAAGATGCCTAAGAAACACCCAAGTGAAAAAGTCAAGTTGGCTGTTGGATGTGTGGGCTGATGCTCCAAGAGAGGTCTCGGGAGAGAGCTGAGGAGTGTTGACATCTAGATGGTAATTGAAACCTCGGGAAGAATGAGCTCATCCAGGGAAAGGATAAAGCAGAGGAGGCTAGGGCCCAGAACTCAACCTTTAATGGCTACAGAGAGGAGCCAGAGAAGCTGGCAGATGAAACCAAGAAGAGGAGTGAGGCAGGTGGCAAACTGGAGAGCACGGGTCACACAGGTAGGAAGGAGAGTGTCTGGAGAAAGCAGCAGTCCTCCAAATTACGTAAAAATGAGGACGGAAATGTGTCCAGTTGATTTAGCAAGACGGAGGTGATGGATAACATCAGGTATAAAAATATAACTGATGATTACTGTTATCTAGTCCAAAGGAAGGAGACTATGTTCTAGGGACAGCACTTGGGAATTCTCTATAAGGCTGTGGATGCCAGGGAGCTCACAGGTTATTGCAACCCTTTCCCCTTGGGGTCAGGGTTTCTTGTCTTTGGCAGAGAGAAATGCTGCCTGTGAAGAGCGTTGGACACAGAGGGGAAGAATCTTGGAAAACAAGGTCTTAAAGCATCAGCAAGGACATGTGATTTAGCAAAGAAACCACCCAAAGTTCCATGATTCATTCATTCAGCATGTTTGTTGAGCCTCTACTATTTACCTGACACATAAATCTCAATCCATTGACTATTTCTTGAGCCCCTACTGTATGCATTGCATTAGTTAATCTCCTAAGTCTTTTGTTCTTTAATCAAAAATGTAAACTCTTGGGACTCCTGGCTGGCTCAGTCAGTAGAGCATGTGACTATTGATTTCGGGCCAAGAGTTTGAGCCCCATGCTGGGCGTAGAGTTTACTTAAAAAAAAAATGTAAACCCTCAGAGCAGAATTTTGTCTTTACCCTTTTATCTCCCAGCAAACTGGGAAAACCCAGCCATCCTTGTCAATTCGCTATTCTCCCAATTTCCCATGAGTCTATTGCCTCCACTTAGAATGTCTTCCAACCGCATAAATCCTCCTCACTTTCTTTTTTTTTAAATATTTTATTTATTTATTTGAGAGAGAGAGAGAGCGTGTGTGAGTGAGGTGAGGGGTGAAGGGTGAGGGGCAGAGGAAGGGGCAGAGGCAGAGAATCTCAAGCAGACTCTGCGCTGAGCACTGATGCCGGGCTCGATCATACCACCCTGAGATCATGACCTGAGCTGAAACCAAGAGTGGGACACTTAACCGACTGAGCCACCCAGGCGCCCCAATACTCCTCACTTTCAAGGCCCACTTCAGATGTCACTTCCTCTGTGAACTTTCCCCAAATGCCTCAAACAAATTTAAAACATCCTTGTCAGGGCTGAGGGTCAGAATAGCACTTGTCTTCCTATGTAGTGTTGATTTCTTTCTTTCTTTTTCTTTTCTTTTCTTTTTTTTTTGGTGGGCAGCAAAGCAAGGTTTATTGAGTGATAGTAAAGCAAAGTTTGTTGAGTGATAATACAAAGCTCCGGAGGAGGATGGGGACCCAAGAGGGTTGCCCTGTAGTGTTGATTTCTATGCAGGGCTTCTAGCTCCCTGTTCCAGGTCTGCCTCTTCTTACAGTCCCTGATGCCAACTGGAGGACTTAGTAAATTTGTCAAAAATCAGCTACTCCTTCTCTTGGTCAAAATAGGGCTGTGTGTTCCACGCTGAAAGGCTCAGGCTGGGGCACCCGAGTGGTTCAGTCGGTTAAGCGTCCAACTCTTGGTTTCGGCTGCGGTGGTGATCTCCAGGTCCTGAGATAGAGCCCCACGTCAGGCTCCGTGTGAGGGTGGAACCTGCTTGGGATTCTCTCTCCTTCTCCCTCTGCCCCTCCCTGCTCCTGCTCTCCCTCTAAAATAAATAAAAATTAAAAAAAAAGAAGAAGAAGAAGAAAGAAAAGAAGAAGAAGAAGAAGAAGAAGAAGAAAGAAGAAGAAGAAGAAGAAAGAAGAAGAAGAAGAAAGAAGAAGAAGAAGAAGAAGAAGAAGAAGAAGAAGAAGAAGAAGAAGAAGAAGAAGAAGGAAGAAGAAGAAGAAGAAGAAGAAAGAAGAAGAAGAAAAGAGGGACGCCTGAGTGGCTCAGTTGGTTAAGGGTCTTCAGCTCAGGTCATGATCCCATAATCCTGGGATCGAGTCCCACATCGGGCTCCCTCCTCCGCGGGAAGTCTGCTTCTCCCTCTGCCTGCCACTCCTCCTGCTTATGCTCTCGCGCTCTCTGACAAATAAATAAAATATTAAAAGGAAGGAAGGAAGAGAATAAAAGAGAGAGAGAAAGAAGGAAAGAAGGAAAGAGAGCGAGCCTGAGACAACTCAAAAACGTTCCTGTAGTGCCACCTGCTGGCTACCTTAGGTATGACAGCTCCTGATTCCAGGCTTTCTCTCCTTGTTCTTCGAGTTCTCTCATTCAATATTTAATCTTTCATTCATTCTTTCTTTTGTTCATTCTATGCCAGGCTCTGAGTATACTGGCGAGCAAGACAAAGTCAGTTCCTGAGCTCAGGGAGTTTAGAATCTAGTGCAGAAGACAGTCTCATAACTGGAGTGTGCTAGGAGCTGTGATCCTGAATGTTTTGAGGTGGCGGGAAAGGGCCTCTTTAGCTTGTCCCTGAGGCTGCCAACCCCCGAGGCCAAGACTGGGGCATGAGCTTAGCAGGACATTGCCCTCTTGTGGCTACTTGGGCTCTCACTTGGAAGCACATCTGTGCCAGGCAGGTCCTCCACATCCCACCTCCACACACTCCCGGTCACTTTTTTTTTTTAAAGCTTATTGATCACAACAAAGAAAAACAGGACAGCACACCACAGAAGAAACCAGTGTCTCTCTCGGTGCCTCTGAATGGCTGAGTCCTGGAATCCATGTCTTATATTCTTGAAGCCCTAAGGTTGAAACCAGGATGTTAGAGCTGGGAGAGACCTTCATTCTTTCATTCATTCATCTGTACTTAGCACTAGTAGGTGCCAGGCATGGTTTTAAGTGCTGAGGACATAATAGGGAACACGAAAGGCCATGGTATACACTCTCAGGACGTTTATATTCTCCTTAGGGAGATAGGAAACAGAGCAAGTACACAACCTTTAAACACTCAATTTTAATAGGTAGTACTTTATGTGATTCCAAATACAAAAAGATACACAGTGAAAAGCCTCCCACTCCTCTAGTCCCCTCCGCAGAGGCAAAAGCAATGTTATCGGTTTCTTCCGCACCCACCCAGAGATAACCTATGTATATACAAGCAAATACATCCTCCCCCTGCCTTATCACACAAATGGTGGTATTCGACACACTGTACTGCGCTTTGGGTTTTTTTCACTTAACAATTTATCTTAAGACCTCATTCTACATCAATACATAGATTTCTATCTTTTCTCAGTGGTATGGGATCCCACTCTGTGAGTATTGCCTGACTGAAAATAATGTTGCGTTGTGAGAAATGTTAAGATGCAAACAGAAAATAAGTAGTGAGCTGAATTTTAAAGTAACAAGGGAGATCTGGCTTTAGATAAGATGGTCAGGAAAGGAAGTTCGCACTTAGGAAATGACACTGAGGCTGAGTCCTTAAATATAAGAGGGAATCCACCAGGGGAACACGAGGGAGGAGGAAGAACGTGCACGCAAAACAGGATTGTCCAGGCGGGAGTGAGCTCGGTTATTGGAGCGGCTGGAAACCACGGTGGCTGCAACAAGCTGAGGTAGAGGAAGCACAGAACCAGAGGGGCCACGGCCTCGTAAGCCCGAGTAAGGAGCATGGGGTGGGGGGATTCCAGGTGCAATGGGAAAGCCAGTGGAGGGCTCAAGAGAGAAATGGGCATTTATATTTGCAATAACACTTCACTTAGGCAGTGATGTGAAAAGTATGGATTAGAGGGCAAGAGCGAACAGGGAAGATCAGTAAGGAGGCTGAGGCGGTAGCCTGGGCAGGGGAGAGCGACAGCCTTGGGGGGGGGGGGGCATGAGAAACAGCGACAGCGCTGGGCTTATCTTGGCGTAGAGTTCACAGGATTGGAGGTGGGTGGGTGAACCTCCTAAGTCACTGGGCCCAGCTCCCTCTCTTTTCCAAGCTGACCAAGCCTAATGCCTGGCTTGCCACAGGTCACCGCGCTCCTTAGTGACAGGTCCAGGCCGAGATTCCAAGGTTTCTGGCTCCCTGGTCAGTGCTCCTATCACTCTAGGAAAGCAGGAGTTGGAATTTAAAGATAGAAATTGTATCTTAAAAATTCTGTTAACCTGAAATTACTGATACAATTTTTAAAACTGCTTGACAACTTTTTATCAGCTTGCCTTTCCTCCTTTCTTTTTCTTTCTTCTTTCTTCTTTCTTCCCTTCCTTCCTTCCCTCTTTCTCTCTTTCTTCTTTCTTTTTTCTTTCTTCTTTCTTTCTCTTTTTCTCTTTCTTCTTTCTTTCTTTCCTTCCTTCCTTCCCTCTTTCTTTCTTTTTCTTTCTTCTTTCTTTTCTTTCTTTCTTTCTTTTAGCTTTCTTGACTCCCCACCTCAGAATGGCAAGAGACAGACTGGGGTGGGTGTAATTTCAGGCCCACGGCTGCCTACTGTAAGGCTGGAGCAAGGGAGACAGGCAGTGTGGGAGACGGGCATAGCGCATGTAAACAGGGTAGTCGGGAGAGACCTCATGAATAAGACAACCCTGCTGAGGAACCTGAAGGAGGTGAAGGAGTGAGTGGGCCTTGCAGATGTATGAAGAAAAGTGTTGTTCTAGGTGGAAGACACAGCTGGGCGAAGCCCCTCTGACAGGAACCTGACATGTTTGAAGGGTCTCGGGGAGGCCAGGGTGAGTGGAACAGATGAGAAGAGTGCAGATGTAAGCCCGGAGAACAGTGAGATGAATGTGGGAATGGAGGTCAGATGGCATAGGCTTTGTGAGCCCCAGAAGGCTCTGGCCTTTACTCTGAGTGACATGGGAGCTCTGAGAGGGTGTAAGCTGAGAAGTGGGGTGATCTGTGCTGCTGTGGGAGGACAGAGTGTGGGAAGCAAAAGTGGAAGTGAGACCCGCTTCAAGATTGTGGCAATCAAGGTGAGAGAGGATAGTGACTTGGCCCATAGATGTGGCAAGAAGTGTTCAACCAATAAGACTTGCTGACAAATATGATACAGGATGTGAGAAAGGGCATCAAACATTACTCCCAGGATTTGGACTTAGAAATGGAAGGGATGAATTTTTTACTAAAGGAGATGGGGTAGATGAGGAAGGAAGGGGTTTGGGTTTGGAAGTGCTGGGTTTGAACTGCTGGTGAGACATCCAGTGGACAGGCCGAGCTGGCAGTCGAATATACCAGAGTTCAGGAGACATATTTGAACTGATTCTAGTTGGGAATTGTGGGCACATGAATGGTGTTCAGGGCCACAGGATTGGATGAAATCTAGTGAGTGTAGAGGGTCAAGAACGGAGCCCTGGGTTACTCTGGTATGGAGAGGACACAAAGCAGAAGAGGAACCAGTCAAGGAGACTAAGTAGGAACACCCAGTGAAACGAGGAAAATCAGAGGAGGTACTCTGTGCTAGAATCCAAGTGAAGAAAGGGTATCAAGGAGGAAACAATGCCACATGCTGTTTATAGGTCACGAGGACTGAAAATTAACAACCTGATGTCACTTATGACCTTGACAAGACCAGTTCAATGGGATGAAGAGGATGAAAGCCTGATTGGAGTGGATTAGAGAGAATGAATGGAGAAATGGAGCCAGTGAGTAACAGCTTCCTCTTTGGGGTTTTGCTGCAAAGAATAGAGAAATGGGCGGTCACTGGCCGAAGAAACAGGAGAAACAACAGCATGTTTGTATGCTGACAGGAATGATCCGATAGAAAGAAGTAAAATTGGGATATGGAAGAGGGGAGATTTGATGGAGCCATGTTGTTGAGTTGGTGAGAGATGAAGGTCTGGTGCACAGCTGGAGGGATTTTCTAGACAGAAACATGCATAGTCCAAGGGCATGGTTCTCAAAACTAGAAGGTTCATCAGAATCATCTGGAGCACAGATTAAAGCACAGCTTGCTGGGCCCCACCCCTTGAACTTGTGATTTAGTAGGTCTGAGGTGGGGCCCAATAATTTGCCTTTCTGACAAGCTCCCCAGGGTGCTGATGCTGCTGGCCCGGAGACCAGGCTTCAAGAAACACTGATCTACAATGTTGCGTGAGTAAATGTAGTGGAGGGAGTCTGTGATGTTTCATTCTGATTGCTTCAGCTTCCTCAGTCAAGTAGGAAGTAAAGTCTTAACTGAGAGTAAATGTAGGATCTGAGGTGCTAGAGGTTTCAGGAAAGGGAGAAGGTATGAAATGATTAATCTCGTGAGTAGGAAAGTGAATAGAGGGGGAAATGTTGGTGATTCCCCTCCTGAGACTGATGATCATGAATTTAAAATAGGACCCTCGTTGCATGTTTCTCTCCAACCACTCTGAATGGCACAGGAACAGGTAGTGAAAGAGTTGCATGTAACCTGGACTGTGGTTTGTCAGTTAAAATGGATGAAGTGAGAGAAAGGGGCAAGGAAGTTGATGGTGAGTACAAGGTGGGAGGCGGATTATGGTCAAGAAATGGAATGGGAGGCATGGTGAGATAGAATGAAAAGTGGATCCACTTTTGTCAAAAGTGGGTGATTTCTTCTCAAAGTCTTACCCAACTTGTTTTTCCCTCTCACTTCTCTGGACTTCTGCTGGCATGTTCTTCCAGCCTCAGACGCTTATCTTGTGTTATTTTCTCTGAAGCACTCATCATCACCTGACAAATTTGTCTCTCCACCAGAATTAAAGTCCCACTGAAAGCAGGAGCTTTTCATTTTCTGTGTCCCCCCAGGTGCCTAGAACTCTGCCTGGCATATAGCAGCAGCCTTCCCCACACTACCCTCCCTATCCAGTCCTGGCTGGCTTACTCTTCACCCACCTGACCAATCATGCCCTATACTTCCGTTGATTTGGAATGCCATTCATGTAAAAATGGAGTGTCTAACTTCAAGCTGAAAGGCTTTGGGGAAGAAGAAATCTGGAAAAGTTTGGATTCCAGAGGAACAAGTTTAGGACAGGCTTCTGCCAAGTTGCTTTTGATGACAGAGGTGTAGGCCCTTGGGCTGCTGCTCACCTCAGGATGCTAAAAGGACATTCATATTAGATTGTCATAGAAGACCTGTGTCCTTCTTTAGCAAACCAAAATAGGAAATTCATGGAATTGTGATTGCGGGGGGGTGGGAGGGGTAAAGGAGGACACTGCAGATGGTTTGGTATTATTCCATTTTTGTAAAATAATTTAAAATTATGGGATTATATATATTTAGGAATACACACATGCTACATATAGTTTTTATATGTCATAAAGCAAAAAAATTTTTTTAAAGTTTAGAAGAGTAAATAGCAAACCGCTATACCAAGATATACACCTTTTTATGCTATATATGTAACTATCTGGTTTATTTCGTTTCTTTCATCAGAAAAGCGCTACTAGTTAAAATGAATTTAAATCCCTGCAAAAATCATACATCAACTAGCTTCCTCTTTCCAAAGAGGAAATTTGCAGAGCGATTCGCTGACTCGCCAAACATCCCAGAGCTCACTAATGCTGGAGCAGTGGCGTGCCTCCGAGTGAGAGCGGCCGCTGTGAAGCAAGATGAAGAGGCAAGGGGCTTGTGTGGTTTCCACCGAGTAAGAAAAAGGAAAGAAAGAAAATCCAATACAGAAAGGGCAATCTTCTGGGTAGATGCCCCTCTTCTCTTCTTGAAGCACCCCCTATCTCCCACAACTCCAAACAGTATTACAGTGTAATCCTTAAACTGAATTCTGAGAGGACAAGAATCTTACTCATTTCCCTTTCCCGGGTGCCCAACAATAGCAGCCCACAGGGGCTCACAAAATCCAGGCTGAAGAAATGGAAAACACAGAGGAGTACACGCAGGCGAAACCCTGGACAAAGCAGCAAAATTCATACTTTCTTCAAGGAGCTTCCCCTTAAAGGGCAATTCTTTTGGGCGGTGGAGGGCAATTCTTAACTTTTTTCTTTTTTGAGCAGGGGAACAGCGCTCATGGCCAGCAGGTGGGTCCAGAGTAATAGCTTTCCAACCTTCTGCCAGCCAGTCACACGTTTGAGGATTATTTTAAAAGGTAAAAGCAAACAATAAACCATGCGTGACACTGAAGTCACCTTTGCGCTGTTAGCAGGGTGCGCTAAATCCCATTTCCCCGTCCCTCGGGCTACCTCGCTCACCGGTGAAGGTAAGGGGTTTAGCTCAGGGGGACCAACCCCATCTTAAACCGTTTCTGGCGGTAAAATAGCCCTTCGGTCAGGGCAGGGGAAGAGCGTACAAAAACGAGGGTATGCAGAGCGGGCCCTCGGGCCGCAGCGGGCTAGAGCTAGTGGGGTCGCGGGAACACGGAGAATCAGGTTAGCAGGACCTAGGTTGGCCCTCCTGCAGGCCACCAGGCCGGGGCCGACGACGCGGCGGCGGGCGCTGCGCACGCGCCGTCCAGTGTCCTAACCCAGCGGCCGGGTGGGGCGCAGCGGGGAGGTCGGGTCCTAAGCTCACCCCGCAGGCCGGGCTGCAGAGCCAGTCCCGGGCACCTGGAAGCAGAGTCATGCAGATTTGTGAGACCTTCTCCAATCCACTTAATCTCGCTGTGGATACCTTACCCCACAACCACATCAGGTTTCCCCACATGCAAGCCCAGCAGATATAATAAATATTAAGAATTCTAAAGACTTCTTAAAGGTAAGGAGCGTCACCAGCTGCCCAGAAACCACTAACGATAAGTGACACACACAGTCGTACGGGGCATTACTTCCGGGGGCGGGGGAGGGGGGATCAGTTGTAAACAATCAAATTGTAAAAAAAAAAAAAAAAAAAGAATGAATCCTACAAGACACTATTACTCTTTATCAGAAGGGTCCTACATTTATCACACAAACCACATTTCAAATACATATCTTCGACTTAAGATGGGGTTGGGTCCTGACAAAAGCTGGCTCAGGCTGTAGAACATGCAACTCTTGATCTTGGGATTGTTGAGTTCAAGCCCCACCTTGGACGTACAGATTACTTAAAAAAAAAAAAAAACTTTAAAAAAATATATACACATAACCTACCAAACATCATAGTTTTGCCTAGCCTATCTTAAATGTGCTCAGAATTAGCCTACAGTTGCGCAAAATCATCTAACATAAAGCCTATTATATAATAAAGTGATGGATAACTCGTAATTTATTGAATACCTTACTGAAAGTGAGAAACAAAATGGTTGTGTGGGCACTAAATGGTTGTAAGTGTTATCTGTTTACCCTCCTGATCATGTGATGGGACTGACGGCAGCAGCCCTGCCCAGCAACATGAGAAAATATCTTCGGGCATATTGCTAGCCTGGAAAAAGATCAAAATTCCAAGTTCGGTTTCTACCAAATGCCTATCACTTGCGCACCAGCATAAAGTTGAAAAATTTTAATTCGAACCATCATAAATCAGGAACTGTCTGTAAATCATTTTTCAAATAAAAGTCAAAATAACTGGCAATATCCAAGTTCATATTAACTCTAATGAAAAACTGAAAACTTTAGTATATGACCATTTATTTTCTTGCAGGTAGAAATACCTCTGAACCTCTCAAATAGTTTAGGTGGGGTGGAAACCAGATCTTCCAACATTTTGGGTCTCTATTAGATTAAAGAAATTATGGAAGGGCACAAGCCAACCCACATTCATTGGGCCTTTCCATAACTCCAGAAGATTCATATATATACAGTGCTTTGAGACGAGTAGAAGAAATGAAGTGATTAGGTGTTTGTTAGGCTACATCATTTTCCACCTACATCAGTAAGATAAACTCTAATAATCTTGTACAATTTAAAGAATTGCTTTAAAAAAAAAATCAAGGGATGGTTTCTAAATTTCCCCAATAAAAGGAACCTTTATTCCTTGGAAAAATGGAGCTGGGGCAGAGAAAATACAAGACCAGCTGGGGAACATCTATCTAGATACACTGTATCAGAAAGTAAGGAAGGGCTCCAAAAAAACATTGAGGACATGTGAAAAAGACACAAGAGCCAACTTAAAGGAGCTCCCAATTGCCAAAGCTGGGACAATTTGAGCAACAAAAAATAAATGACAGCATTGACCCACGGAATTAAATATACCTGAGTCAACACTGATACAAATTTTTTTTTTTTTTTTTTTTTTTTTTTTTTAAGATTTTATTTATTTATTTGAGAGAGAGAATGAGATAGAGAGAGAGAGAGAGCATGAGACAGGGGAGGGTCAGAGGGAGAAGCAGACTCCCTGCCGAGCAGGGAGCCCGATGTGGGACTCGATCCTGGGACTCCAGGATCATGACCTGAGCCGAAGGCAGTCACTTAACCAACTGAGCCACCCAGGCGCCCCAACACTGATACAAATTTTTTAAAAATGGGGAGAAAGCACAGCTCCTCCTTACAGTAGGATTCTAATTAGCATAAATGTAGAGTAGATCTAGCAAATAAACATTTGGCAAACGCCACAGTAATGTTTGTTGTAGGCAGTAACAATCCAGATGTCAAAATTAGCGAACCAGAGATTGATAGTTTTAAAGTATACCCCTCCACGAGTTACTTATTAATTACAAAGGGAAAATCAATTAACTATACAATGGAGAAACCTGGCAGACACCACCTTAACACCACGTGATCAAAGTCAGCATCACCAGTAGTTAAGACATATGAACATTATGTATCCTGATATAATGCAGTGAGAAGGGCCCGGGACTCTTGTGGTATTTTTACCAAAAAATAACTTCAATCTAATATTGAGAAAATATGAGGGGCGCCTGGGTGGCTCAGTCGTTAAGCGTCTGCCTTCGGCTCAGGTCATGATCCCAGGATCCTGGAATCGAGCCCCGCATCGGGCTCCCTGCTCGGCGGGAAGCCTGCTTCTCCCTCTCCCACTCCCCCTGCTTGTGTTCCCTCTCTTGCTATCTGTCAAATAAATAAAATCTTTAAAAAAAAAAAATGAGACAAATCCAATTCAAGGAGCATTCTATAAAATACTTGGCCAGTACTCTCCAAAAGTGTTAATCATAAAAAGTGAAGACTGAAGAACTCACAGGCTGGAGGCCTAAAGACAACTAAATGCAAGATGGGATCCTGGATTGGATACAGAGCCAGAGAAAAAAGGGTATTCCTTGAACAACCGGCACAATCCATAGATTAGTTAATAGTACTATGGTTATGTAAAATGTTGACATTTGGGGAAAGCGAAGTGAACCGGTGTATGAGACAACTCTCTGTATTATTTTCACAAAAGTCTAAAATTATTCCAATACAAGTTTTTTAAAAAATGGAACATGCAAAAAAAAAAAACAACAAAAAACAAAAGAAACATATTAGGGGGAAATAGCCAATCAAATGTGACTAAGATTAAACTGAATGAGGGGCGCCTGGGTGGCTCAGTCGTTAAGCGTCTGCCTTCGGCTCAGGTCATGATCTCAGGGTCCTGGGATCGAGCCCCGCATCGGGCTCCCTGCTCAGCGGGAAGCCTGCTTCTCCCTCTCCCACTCCCCCTGCTCGTGTTCCCTCTCTCGCTTTGTCTCTCTGTCATATAAATAAATTAAAAAAAAAAAAAAATTGAATGAATTTAAGATTTACACATTTTACTCATCTTAAAGGTTTAGAATGCTTTGAATTGACACTGGTATGTTGAGATTGTTCAGTTTTCCCTCAGCAAAGGAAAAAAGTACACAAACATGGCTATCCAAAGTCTTACATTCACAAATGATAGAACAAAAGTACAGAGGGCAAATAATCAAAAGTCAACAATTTCCGCTGGCAAAGCTGTCATTGGCAAATAAGAGAACTAGTTTTAGCTGCATTGGGAGATCTTCACCAAACCAACTTCTGGACCAAACTCTTAGGGAGAACATAATCTAATTTTTTATACTACAAAAATGCTTCTGTGTATTTTTAATACAGAAATCCTGGGGCACCTGGGTGGCTAACTCAGTTTAAGCATCTGCCTTCGGCTCACGTCATGATCCCAGGGTCCTGGGATCAAGCCCCACATCGGGCTCCCTGCTCAGCAAGGAGCCTGCCTCTCCCTTTCCCTTTGTCTGCCACATCCCCTGCTTAAGTGTTCTCTCCCTTTCTCTGTCAAATAAAATCTTTAAAAAATAGTAATAATAATACAGAAATCCAACATCCTGACCCCCTCAACACTCAGGGAGAGCTAGGAGAACAGCCTTGTTAGGGACTCCAAATTCCTTTCAATTTGCCCCCAAAGCCATACCAGTATTTTCTGTGATGTGAAAAGAAAAACTGGGAAGCACTGGCTTAAACTAAACTAACATTTCAAATAGCAAAAAAAAATGCACCTTGAATCATCTTATATCCAACTTGAATACAAGGTGGAAAAATCTAGGAAAAATTGCTTTTGAATTTGCTTTTCTCAGGATGTTTTCCCTTTTGAAGGTGAAATACTGGACAATCAAGCTCATGGGAGCCTGGGAAGTCTACAGGCTCTGTAAGTCACAGAAGTTTGACTAATACTGAAAACAGTGAATGTTACATTTCTAATTCAGAAGTTGAGCATCTTCAAACTGATTAAAGTGCAAAGGACTCCCAATTTGGGGAGAAAAGTATTTCAAAATGAGCTTGGCAAATAGGAATATCTAGGTATATTACACTGTGCCTCAGGTAGAGAAAAGTTCTCAACTTGAAGTGACAGCTACAATGTTAACCACAAATCAGCAGTATTTGATTCAGTAGCCTGGGCTATGTAGAATAGCCGAATGAGTAAGTCATTTGAGGACAAAACATCATTAAAACCCATTTTCAAAACCCTTTCTTATAGAAGTTTTCACATATTTAACTAACTCTACAAAATTGGGACATCTTAACTAAAAATCTTTTTATTTATCTTTTTTTTTTTTTTTTAAAGTAATCTCTACACCCAACAGGGGGCTCGGACTTACAACCTTGAGATCAAGAGTCCTATCCTTGGGGCACCTGGGTGGCTCAGTCAGTTGGCACTTGCCTTGTGATTTCGGTTCAGGTCATGATCTCAGAGTTGTGAGACTGAGCCCCACGTCAGGCTCCACGCTGGGTGTGGAACCTGCTTAAGATTCTGTCTCCCTCTGTGCCTCCCGTCCCCCCTTAAAAAAAAAAAGGAGTCCCATGCTCTACTAAGCCAGCCAGGCACCCCAAGGGCTAAAAATCTTTAAGGCAGAGAAGCCCCAAACCTTGAGAAATAAACAAGGGTAAAACAAATACCATTATGGTTATA
The DNA here is from genome assembly GCF_964656455.1 of Halichoerus grypus. NCBI lineage: Eukaryota > Metazoa > Chordata > Mammalia > Carnivora > Phocidae > Halichoerus > Halichoerus grypus. Next base: position 166,154,324 of record NC_135716.1, read on the forward strand.
TGGTTCACAAAGACCCAAGCCCCACTCCAATTTATTTTTAGCCTGCACCCACATGGAATATTCTCTAGATAAGCGGTATTTCAAATTAAACACTTACATCCTTGATATTGGGCTCTACCTACTTTGCAAGTAAAATTATGCACTATCTGGCCAGGTTTCTAAAGGGTTAGCACAGTGGCTGGCACCTAATAAGCCCTCATAATCAAGTATTTGCTGAATAAGGGGCGCCTGGGTGGCTCAGTCGTTAAGTGTCTGCTTTTGGCTCAGGTCATGATCCCAGGGTCCTGGGATCAAGCCCCACATCGGGCTCCCTGCTCCGCGGGAAGCCTGCTTCTCCTTCTCCCACTCCCCCTGTTCCCTCCCTCGCTGTGTCTCTGTCAAATAAATAAAATCTTTAAAAATATATATATATTTGCTGAATGATTTAATAGTGGCTCGACCTTCGCTGGGAAGCATTATGAATTCTGACCCACCTTTTTCTTTACAGAGGTCACGGTTGTCCAGCCCTGGATACAAAAGCAAGCCTGAACTATTTCATTTCAGCAAACTTTCTAAAACCAGTTGCCATCTCATCTCGTACAACTCCTTACACTCCGAATCTTTCATAAAACGTAGGAGACTCAAATCATACTAATAAATAGTACTAGAAGTGATGCTCAACAGGATCTCACGTTTATTGAGAAGTGATTAATGGTAAAAAGAAAGGCAATGCCCTTTCCTCATTGGCTGAACAATAAACTGAAGAAACATTCACTACACGTTTTACAATATTTTTCTCTTCCAAAATGCATTTCTGTAAACAAGTTTTTACCACTGTTCTTAGCTTTGAAATCAAATTAATCCTGACTTAATCAGTATAATGTACAAGAACAGAAAATTTCTTAGGACTCCTAGTACTTTACTTTGAGTAACAAAGGGTCAGAGAAAATGAACCACCCTTAAAGACACAACCTTGGGTAACACTGTTAAATTCTCCAAGACAAAAATTCTTCATAAAAATGTTCTTCCAGTTCGGAAGGGAAAAACCAAATTCCCACTTTCTGGGGTGGAGGCCCAAAATCTTCGAAACTCAAGTGTTCTCCAAGTGCAAATGTCAAAATGGGGAGAGGAAAGGGTTTAAAAATTAGAGAAAACTGTATGCACTTACGGACTTTAAAATCCGGAAAACATAGTAAAAAGACAAAAAAACAAAGCATTATGCTCTGAAATCACAACCAAAGCCAAAATAAAAGGGACATTTTTCACCTAAACTACCTAGAGGGATTTTTTGTTTAGTTTTCTCTTTTTCTTTTTTTTTTCATTTTCCAGTTAAGTCCTATGTCTTTTGTGAAATTCCAATACTTAAACTGCAAGTCTGCAATCGTCTCTGAAGTCAATGAAATTAAGAAAAAAGTCCTAATTCTCTTGAAGGTCATTTTTTTCCTCGTAGGATACGCAGATGCAACCGTTGCTGCAGTCTGTGCAGAACTGCCTTTTATTTGCCACGACCTTGACGTTCCTACAGAGGTTAAAAAAAAAAATTGAAATGGTTAGTTAAAACTTATCTGAACATGCTAAAGAATTAAAACTTTATAAATAACTCAAAAGAAATTTAGTTATTTGTGCTAAATAGAATATACCTCACAAATAAAAGCTTTTACTTCCTGTATTTTAAACCAAAGTAGTAAACACTCAATCATCCCAATTAATACAAAATTATTTTTCTTTGACATTAAAATTTCTTACATTACTTACAACAGATGTTTTCCAATTACAGTTGGCTTAAGCTAATACTTGTCAATCCCCCAAAATATGGGCCTAATGGAAGTAACTCAAACATGCCTCAAAAGCCTAAAGAAAGGAAGCAGCATATAAAGTATACTAAAAAAACTCTAACAGTACTAGAGTCATCCCGTACTAGTCCTAAGGCCTTAAGCATATTCATAGGCCTCAAATTTCCTTTTTTGTGAAGTAAGGAGACCTATTTCACAGGGCTGTATGAAAATTAATGGGCTGACATATAGAAAGCTCTTAATCTATAGCAAAAAAGAAAATTATCCTCTTCCCCTAGGGACAGTTTTTTTTTTTAATTTAAAGATTTTATTTATTTGACATAGAGAGACACAGCGAGAGAGGGAACACAAGCAGGGGGAGTGGGAGGAGAAGCAGGCTTCCCACAGAGCAGGGAGCCCAGTGTGGGGCTAGATCCCAGGACCCTGGGATCATGACCTGAGCTGAAGGCAGACGCTTAACGACTGAGCCACCCAGGCGCCCCCCTAGGGACAGTTTAAAATCCACTTAGAGATGGATTTTGAAAACTGACTTCCATACTTAAGTTTTCCCTGAAATAAATCTAAATGCTCATTTCTTAGTAAAAATCATTCTTCATGTACCTTTCGTAAGTTTATCCTCAACAGCCTTAGTATCTTTTAAACTATGACCCAATCCATTTGTCTTTTTTTTTTTAAGAGAAGGAGGGAATGAGGGAGGGGGAGAGGGAGAGAATCTTTTTTATTTATTTTTTTAAATTTTATTTTAGGGGCGCCTGGGTGGCTCAGTTGGTTAAGTGACTGCCTTCGGCTCACGTCATGGTTCCAGGGTCCTGGGATCAAGCCCCGCATCGGGCTCCCTGCTTGGCAGGAAGCCTGCTTTTCCTTCTCCCACGCCCCCTGCTTGTGTTCCCTCTCTCACTGCCTCTCTCTCTCTCGTTGTTAAATAAAATCTTTAAAAAATAAATAAATTTTATTATGTTAATCACCATACACTACATCATTAGTTTTTGATGTAGTGTTCCATGATTCATTGTTTGCGTATAACACCCACTGCTCCATTCAATACGTGCCCTCTTTAATACCCATCACCAGGCTAACCCATTCTCCCACCCCCCTCCCCTCCAGAACCCTCAGTTTGTTTTTCAGAGTCCATACTCTCTCATGGTTCGTCTCCCCCTCCGATTCCCCCCCCTTCATTTTTCAGAGGGAGAGAATCTTAAGCAGGCTCCATGCCCGTGCAGAACCCAACGCAGGACTCCATCTCATGACCCTGAGATCATGACCTGACCAAAAATCAAAAGTCAAGCTGCTTAACCGACCCAGGCGTCCCTCAATCCACATGCCTTTTAAAAGCAAAAACAGTAAGTGGTTAGGAGCACACAGGCCTGAACTTATACTTGATTCATCAATCTGCTTGAGTAGAATCATCTGCTCCCATTTACCCAAAGTAAAATATGATTCCTACTAAAAAGAATAGCCACTACCACTTAATGGGTTTCCATGTTCCAGATACTGTAAATAATAATGATCTTCATAACCATGCTGCAGGGACTGTATTATTCCTAAGAAAACGAAAGCTCAAAAAAGTTCCTTGACCAGTATTACCTAATAAGAACCAGAATTCAAACCTAGGGCCATATACTATATAGGCTCTTTCTTAACACCGTATTATTAACAAATACTTATGTAAAAGTCAACAAAGTGAAATTTTGTGATGAACTGACTATCCCCGAATAAATTAACTCATAGATATAAAAATAGTATTCAGAAAGAGCAGTTATCTTTTTCTTTTTTAAAAGATTTTATTTGAGAGAGAAAGTGCGTGGACACACTCTTGAGTGGGGGAAGGAGCAGAGGGGGAGGGAGAGGGACCAGCACACTCTGTTCTGAGTGCAGAGCCCCACAAAGGGCTCAATCCCACAGATCAATCCCACGACCCTGAGGACCCTGAGATCACGACCCAACCCAAGCCAAAACCAAGAGTTGGACACTCAATTGACTGAGCCACCCAGGTGACCCAAGCAGCTGTCTTTTTCTGATGTCCCATTTCACGTATCTGGAATTCAGGGATAAATTCACCAACTTACCAACATCTGGGGTATTATTTAAGTCGTTTTGAAATTTCAAATTTAATAAAATAACTCACCATACACTCCTATCTCTTGAAATCAAACTCAATTCAAGAACAAGAGATTCAATCCAACATAAAAAAGACCTCAAAAGTTTTGAATCCCCTCACTTTGCCTTTCCTATATACTCTTCCAAAGTTTTGATAATAAACATCCTGCTTATAAAAGGAAAATTGCAATTAAAACAAAATCTCTGCAGTTGATCAAAGTCAAACTTTAAACAGCACCTTGCTTCTCATCAATTTTAAACTCATCTACACCTGTTTTGTCTTTCGTAATTTGGATGAATACCATTTACCTAACCTCTCATCTATTATGGAACAAAATAATCTACACTTGGCTTCAGAAAATCTGGACTCTTCAGTGTTTCTTGACTCAATGTCAGTCCCATGCTTTTATTATTCTTTAAGCCAGGAACATCTGGCCTTCTGCCCCTCGGGGTATACCCCTTCCTTCTTTGAGACTTCCTTAACCACCACAGTTTCAATGTCTTTCTAAACCTGCATCCACAATTAAAAATTAAATTGCATTGTCCTGTTTTATGTAAATTAGTCCCAACTCAATCAAAAAGCTCCTAGAAAGCAAACACTAGGTCTTCAACTAACCTCACTCACAAGCTACTTACGAGTTTAGCAGTAGGTAACATGCTACAACTGACTTTTAAATAAAATTCTGTTTTTTTTTTTTAAGTTTTATTTAAGTAGTCTCTACACCCAACATGGAGTTCCAACTCACAACCCCAATATCAAGAGTCGTTGAGTGCTCTTCTGACTGAGCCAGCCAGGCGCCCCATAGGTTTATTTTAAATTATGCAAATTACATACAAATAAATGGCATTAGCAGTCTTAATCTCCTGATCAACATCAAGAAAACAACACACTGATACAATTCAGGCAAGCTTGATTAATTGCTGTGCTATTTCCAAATCATTTTGATGTATGCACAAAAATAATCTTATATAATTACAAATAATAAAGATAACATCCATCTTCTCAGAGATTATAAAGATATTTACGCATTCACATACTATCTTGAAAAGTAAAATAGATTTTGCACCAATGAAAATAACAATTCACCAGATTTTTTTTTTTTAAGTAGGAAAGGAAAAGAGCTTTACAATGGAGAACTTGGTGAACACTTTAAGTGATCAAAATAACATTCCCAATAATGACATAAACAGCCTCCTATTGTGAGGCACTGAGGACACAAAGTCGCTTAGGTAGTATTCCTGCCGGAGAAACACAATCAGAATGTACACAATGAGGAAACCTTAGACAAACTGAGGCGTATTCTACAAAAATAAACAGCATATACTCTTCAGAAAGGCAATGTCATAAACAAAGCAGCTGGGTGGGTGGGGTGTGGTATGCATATGTAACCACTGCAGATTAAAAAAGACCCTAAAGATGAAAACTAAAAGATCCTGGATTGGAACCTGGATCATTAAAAAATGGCTACCAAGGGGCGCCTGGGTGGCTCAGTCGTTAAGCGTCTGCCTTCAGCTCAGGTCACGATCCCAGGGTCCTGGGATCAAGCCCTGCATCAGGCTCCCTGCTCCAAGGGAAGCCTGCTTCTCCCTCTCCCACTCGACCTGCTTGTGTTCCCTCTCCCGCTGTGTCCGTCAAATAAATAAATGAAATCTTAAAAAAAAAAAATGGCTATCAAGGATATTAAGACCTACTGGTAAAATACAAATAAGATTTGTAGATAATAGTATTGTGTGTCAATGTTAAATATCCTGATGTTGATAACTGCACTGTGGCTGTAAGTGCATGTTCTTATTTTTAGGAATTAACAGCAAAATACTGAGAAGAAAAGGAGCTATCTGAAACTTACTTTCAAATGGTCAGAAAATTACACATCTCCAAGGAGAACAATAAAGTAAATGTGGCAAAATAGTACAGTGGCAAATCTGGGTGAAAAGTATATAGGCATTCTGTGTACTATTCTTGAAATTTCTCTAAGTATGAAATTATTTCAAAATAAAGTTAATAAAATGGGGAGAAAATTACAGTTTTCATTTAATTCTGCAAATACTGGCTACACTAAAAGTCATGTGCAACAATTCATAAAACTTTGAAATGAGTTTATTTCAGGGGCACCTCGGTGGCTCAGTCGGTTAAGTGTCTGACTCTTGATTTTAGCTCAGGTCTTGATCTCAAGAGTTATGAGATCGAGCCCCATGCTCAGCAGGCAGTCTGCTGGAGATTCTCTCTCCCTCTACCCCTCCTCCCTCTCTAAAAAAAATAAATTAAATAATGAGCGTATTTCCTCAGACCTATACTAAAAGTCCTTAAACAGAGTACTTTTCTAAAAGATTTTATTTATTTGAGAGAGCGAACAAGCGGAGGGGTGGGGGAGAGGGAGAAGCAGGCTCCCCGCTGAGCAGGGAGCTAGACATGGGACTCAATCCTAGGACCCTGAGATCATGACCTGAGCCTAAGGTAGATGCTTAACTGACTGAGCCACCCAGGTGCCCCCAAATACGGAGTATTTTAGCAAAAAAGAAAATAGGGGCCCCTGGCTGGCTAAGTTGGTAGAGTGTGCAACTCTTGATCTCTGGGTTGTAAATTCAAGCCCCATACTGGGTGCAGAGATTACTCAAAAATAAAATTTTTAAGTGTAAAAAACAAAAAAAGAAGTTACCCAGCAGCTTTTTACAAGTGTCTTAGAATGAGAAAAGATGACAAAGAGAATGTTCTAACACAAGGACCATTATTTTTATACACTTTTGGTCATTAAAACCTTTAGGTTTCTATAAAAGACTTCTCCTTACAGCAGCTTTCTTTCACTTTTGTGACTACTTCCTATTACCACTGAGAACAATTCCACTAAATGCTTTGACAATTTATGGCCAAAGGGCTTCACTTGTAGATCAGCTGTATTTGCTGACATTACTAATCAACCAGTCCTACCCTAGTAATATTTAATAAATAAAAAGTAAGGAAGTGGGGGGAACCAGGAGAATGATGATGGATATATAATAAAGGGAAGAGAGAAGAGCACAAGAAAGCAAAATTGGATCTCCAATGGGTCCAAGTCCCAACCAGAACTGCCATGAGCAAAACACACATTTATGTCTTGTTGAACACTCCAGCTTTTATACATGAAAATGCTACTGACTCATCATAGCAGGGCAAGTGGTATGTCAAACTGTTTTACCCCATGCTGTCATGTGGAACTGGCCTACCCCTTTTTTAAATCTAGTGCTTCTAGAGCCACAGGCTAGACAGTTACAGTGAGATCCGTGGTAAGAACAGGCTGAAGTGGTGAGTCAAGGTTAAGCTCCTGCCATGGATTTGCTTTCTGAAATAAGGTAAACATAAGATCCTCAAGCACAAAGACAAAATAAATTATAAAGTCCCAGTTAGCCAGAAGACAATGCTAGAAGGGAAGATGCATGCATTCCTAGAGCTTAAGGATCTTGTACTGGTAATAAACAAAGAACAGAGGAAAATCATAGCCAAGATCTTACTGAATTCACACCCTATCCCCAAATTTCCCATTAGGACACATTCAACCTAATCTTGAAATCAATCCACAATCTCAACAAGAACAATAACGAGATTAAAGAAACAATCTTAAGAAATAAAGATAAATTTAAAGATATTAAGAAAGTGTAAATCAAGGGAAGAAGTTTCTAGCCCTCAGCATCTGGTCTGCCACTTAAATAACTAGAGGTAATACCCATACTAATCACCCATCCCACCTGAGCCCCTCCCCAGTTTACATCTACAATTATAAAATACAAAACTTCATCTCTAGGAAATATCCTAAAATCCACAAGGTGGCAATGTTACCTAAAATCCGCACATTTGAAACCTCTTCCTGTAATACGAATAGATCTGTGGATTTATTTTTCCTCTATTTAGCTTAATATCCTCGTTTCTAATACCATCCCACTCCCTCCACTTTTAAGAAGCCCTTAAACACAACTGAAACATGTATTTATTTGCTGGCTATAATTTTATTAACCTTAAAAAGTGATATTCACCCCTAAAATTAAGTTTACTTACATAGCCCTCAACTAATTTTTCCTATGTCCCCATGGGCCTTGAGAAAAAGGAACAGAAATTTCAGTGTCCCTGGCTGAAAGTAAGAGAATGCTGAGATGGGCTAACATGAAAAAATGTGATTATACTAAAATCACTTCCACGGAGACATATGCCATATGATTTCACTTATATGTGAAATCTAAAAAACAAATGAATAAACAAAGCAGAAACAGACCCATAAATACAGAGAAAAAACTGATGGTTGCCAGAGGGGAGTTGGGAGGGATAGGAAAATGGGTGAAGGAGAGTGGGAGATACAGTCTTCCAGGTATGGAATGAGTAAGAGGATAAAATGTACAGCAAAGGGAATACAGTCAATGATATTGCATGGTGACATAGCCTTATATGGTGACAGATTGGTAGCTACATTTGTGGTGAGCAGAGTGTAACATATAAACTTGTCCAGTCATTATCACTATGCTGTACTTGGGCACCTGCGTGGCTCAGTCAGTTGGGGGTCCGACTCTTGATTTCAGCTTGAGTCATGGTCTCAGGATCATGGAATTGAGCCCCACATGGGGCTCTCTACTCAGCGTGGAGTCTGCTTAAGACTCTCTCTCACCCTTCCCTTTGCCTCTCCCCACCCTTCCCTCTCTAAAATAAATACATCTTAAAAATACATATATATCTTTGGGGCACCTGGGTGGCTCAGTCCGTTAAGTGTCTGACTTCAGCTAAGGTCATGATCTCAGGTTCCTGAGATGGAGCCCCATGTCAGGCTCCCCACTCAGCAGGGAGTCTGCTTTTCCCTCTTCCTCTGCCCCTCCCCCCTTTCATGCTCTGTCTCTCCCTCAAATAAATAAATAAAATCTTTAAAAAAAAAAAAATCTTCTAGGGACACCTGGGTGGCTCAGTCTGTTAAGCCCCTGCCTTCGGCTCAGGTCATGATCCCAGGGTCCTGGGATCGAGTCCCACATCGGGCTCCTTGCTCAGTGGGGAGCCTGCTTCTCCCTCTGCCTGATCTGCCTGCTGCTCTCTGCTTGTACGCACTCTTTGACAAATAAATAAATTAAAAAAAAAAAAAAAATCTTCTACCTTCTCATCCCCTTTTAAGTTTTTCTAGGTGCAGAAATGGCTATTTAGTTGGAATGAATTTGTGGGAACTGAAGGAGGAGCAACAAGATGAAGTTAATGCATTAAATAACATTTCCTACCATCAAATTCTTTCCAAGACTGCTAATTACAAGCTGAACTCCTATACACATTTTACCAAAAGGGTTAGAAGTAAAAAGCCTAGATAATCTACTATTTTCAGTACCTGAATAATAAATCTGACTAGTAACAGAACAAGAGTAAGATAAATCATACATTAACATTTTTTTTAGCTTAACTAAAATAATGAGAAAACACTAGCTCCAAATCAAATGAAATGGCCTGACAGTCTTGACTATTCTCTAAATCACTCCTTGGTTTTCCAGTAAAAACTACATTTGAACCAAAACTAATTTCACAATAAAACCAATTTCTCAAAACATTTCAGAATACAATTTAACAAATAAGGTTGTTTTGGGTTTTTTTTTAGATTTTATTTATTTATTTGACAGAGACAGCGAGAGAGGGAACACAAGCGGGGGCAGTGGGAGAGGGAGAAGCAGGCTTCCCGCTGAGCAGGGAGCCCAATGCGGGACTCCATCCCAGGACCCTGGGATCATGACCTGAGCCGAAGGCAGACGCTTAACGACTGAGCCACCCAGGCGCCCCACAAATAAGGTTTTTAATAGCTTCTCAAATCCCCTCCATTCCCAGTACAAGCATATTTTGCATTTGACAGATAAATTCAGAATGAAGTAATCATCAGAATATACTTTCCAGTCATCTGATGAGATGCTCCAGCTCTACCTCCAAAAAATATTAACTCCAGGAATGCCTGGGTGGCTCAGTCGTTAAGCGTCTGCCTTCGGCTCAGGTCATGATCCCAGGGTCCTGGGATCGAGCCCCGCATCGGGCTCCCTGCTTGGTGGGAAGCCTGCTTCTCCCTCTCCCTCTGCTGCTCCCCCTGCTTGTGTTCTCTCTCTCTGACAAATAAATAAAAATCTTAAAAAAAAAAAAAAAATTAACAACTCCATTAATACCTCTCTAGTCCAAGCTACTGTCATCTCTCACCTGGAATGTGCCAGACTCTTAAATGACCTCCCTTTCACTCTTGTGCCCTCTTCAGTGTATTCCAAGGGCTGGACCCCAAAATGGAAACTCAGTAGCACTATTAGGTACCATGCCAAAAGTTACTGAAGAATCTGATGATTCAAAATAAACAAGTTTATATTTATGTGTGTACATAAATATGCCTAATCTCACAGATCACAATCATTCATAAAAGACCTGTACGTGAAGAATTTATATATAATTTAATTCTAACACCCACAATAAGGTATTTTTCTGATTAAAAAAAAATACTAAAGCGGGGCGCCTGGGTGGCTCAGTCAGTTGGGCATCTGCCTTTGGCTCAGGTCGTGATCCCAGGGTCCTGGGATCGAGCCCCCAGTCGGGCTCCTTGCTCAGTGCGTAGGTTACTTCTCCCTCTCCCTGCAGCTCCCCCTGCTTGTGCTATCTAAAACCTTAAGGGCGCCTGGGTGGCTCAGTTGGTTAAGCGACTGCCTTCGGCTCAGGTCATGATCCTGGAGTCCCTGGATCGAGTCCCGCATCGGGCTCCCTGCTCGGCAGGGAGCCTGCTTCTCCCTCTGACCCTCCCCCATCTCATGTGCTCTCTCTCTCTCATTCTCTCTGTCTCAAATAAATAAATAAAATCTTTAAAAAAATAAAAAATAAATAAAAAATAAAACCTTAAAAAAACAAAACAACAAAAAAACTAAAGCTCAGAGAAGTTTACTTGCTCTAATCATAGTGGTAGATAGGATTTTAGGTCTTCTAGAGCCCTTAGCCTTTCTGCTACTATAAATATATGTTAACAAGACCACAGACTCTAGGGGCGCCTGGGTGGCTCAGTTGGTTAAGCGACTGCCTTCGGCTCAGGTCATGATCCTGGAGTCCCTGGATCGAGTCCCACATCAGGCTCCCTGCTGAGCAGGGAGCCTGCTTCTCCCTCTGACCTTCCCCCCTCTCATGTGCGCTCTCTCTCTCTCTCTCTCTCATTCTGTCTCAAATAAATAAAATCTTTAAAAAAAAAAAAAGACCACAGACTCTAGAATTCATGCTCTCTATAAGTAATATCAACCAGATACATAAATAAATAAAGGCCCATCATATGTAACATACTTTATAGAATCCTTTCCCCCATCCAAAAAACGGATTACCTTTAAAAAATCAGCCTTTAAACATCTTAGTTTGGGCAACTTCAAGATGGCTAGTGGCCACTAAATATTACAGCTTAAAATTAACAACTCTCTAAAAAATTAACATGCTCTAAGAAAGGAAGATACAATAAAAGGAACATTAAATAATGCAAAACTTAGGGGCACCTGGGTGGCACAGTTGGTTAAGCATCTGATTCTTGGTTTCGGCTCAGGTCATGATCTCAGGGTCCTGGGATGGAGACCCGCGTAGGGCTCTGCTGAGCAAGGAGTCTGCTTGATCTCTCTCCCTCTCCCTCTGCCCTTTCCACTTGTGCTCTCTCTCTCCCCCTCTAAAATAAATAAATCTTTAAATAATGTAAAACTTAAAAACATTAGTGTCTCTTAGAAACAGCCACAATGTCTCTAAAAAGCAGATTATAACATCAAGTTACAGGGGCACCTGGGTGGCTTGGTCAGTTAAGCCTCCGACTCTTGATTTCAGCTGAGGTAATGATCTCAGGGTCATGAGATCAGCCCCATGTTGGGTTCCACAATGGGCATGGAGCCTGCTTAAGACTGTCTCTCGCCTTTTGGCCCTCCCCTCACTTAAAAAAAAATTCTTTTAAATAAATAAATAACATCAAGTTACAGATGTAGGATATTAAGCCAAAGAGACTGCCACCTTTTAATGGAAAAGTATGGCAACTCATTAGAGACTCATAATACTGACAGATGATTAAAAATGGGCAAACTGCTGAAAATACCACAGTACTGAAAGGTTTAGCAAAATCGGCCAGGTTTATCAAACACATGTGAATTCTAACACTGCTTTTAAAGATGAAGTCTTGACACAAACAGGTAAGAGACTTTTGGGGGGAAGACAGGACTACAGTACAAAGAAAGAAACTTAGGAACCAAACTTGCAGGAAAAATAAGCATGAGGAATTTGAGGTAAGAGGCATACAAAACACTTACTAATGACATACATAATCCAGGAGTTCTCAAACTTGAAAAATACAAGAGTCACCTATAGATAAGGGCTGATAAAATGCAGATTCCAAGGCCTTGCCTCCACAGATGCTCCTTCAGTAGGTGAGAAAGGACAAGAATCTGCAGTTTAAGTACTCACAGATGATAATTTATGTAAACTGATAAACTTCTCAATCAACTTCTAATCCCATAAAAAAAATGCCTAGGGAGCTCACTAAATTAAATTTTTACTTTAATAAGTCTGTGTGTAGAGCCTAGTTACCAGTATTTCTGTAAATACTTTCCAGATGACTCAAAGTTTATTTTATATCATTGTTACCATCTTTTTGTTTATACTCTGAAACACTCACCTAGGTCCACCCTGCTCCCCTCCCCATCCTTTCTGCAAGCTTACGGATTCCAAGTAAATTAACATTTGCCATAAATGATTTGAATTACCCAAGAACTTGTCTGGGTTCTAGTTCTGGCTCTGCCACTAAACAGAATCTTTTTTTTTTTAATTTTTATTTATTTGAGAGAGAGAGAGAGAGAGAGAGGGAGAGAGAGCACAAGCAGGGGGAGGGGCAGAGGGAGAGAGAAGCAGACTCCCCCACTGAGCAGGGAGCCCAATGCGGGGCTCGATCCCAGGACCCTGGGATCATGACCTGAGCCAAAGGCAGACTCCCATCCAACTGAGCCACCCAACTGTTTAGGTGCCCCTAAACAGAAGTAATCTTGCAAATTTGTGTAAAAAATGAGAGTGAGATAAGACTAAAACCTTCCCAATTTTATAACCTTTTCAGAGTACATTATGTCCAGAGCCATTTGTGTTCCCCCTTATTCCTGCTGCCTGTCATTAGCAGCAACTTTCACAAGCTTAGGCAGAGTAGATCCAATTAGCTCCATTTTGATGCTTGTGATGAGGGAAGTATAAACCTGAGTGCTTAAACAAAGGTTTAAAATTTCAATTAATTATGCTCTCCTCATATACCCTCAAAGAGGTGAATGGCATCAGTAGATAACAGAACATTGTTGTTAACTGTTTTGAATGATAAATGTGGGGGCGCCTGGCTGGCTCAGTCGGTACAGCATGTGACTCAATCTCAGGGTTGTGAGCTGGAGCCCACACTGGGTGTAGAGATTACTTAAAGTTAAATCTTAAAAAAAAAAAAAAGAAAGAAAGAAAGATAAATGTGAAGATGCAGCAAAGCGTAAGAACAAAAAAAGCTTTGAGGCAAAACAAATTCCAGCTCATCTACAACTTAGATCTTAGTGATCATGAGGAAGTTATACCTTCTAAATCACAGTTCCCTAACTGTAAAATGAAGATAATCTTATAAAGACTACAAAAAGGGGGGGGGGGTGCCTGGGTGGCTCAGTCGATTAAGCATCTGTCTTCGGCTCAGGTCATGATTCCAGGGTCCTGGGATGGAGCCCCGCATCAGACTCCCTACTCAGTGGGGACCCTGCTTCTCCCTCTCCCGTTCCCCCTGCTTGTGCTCGCACTTTCTCTGTCAAATAAATAAAATCTTCAAACAAACAAAAAGACTATTAAAAGGGATCAGAGACAAGATACGAAAAGTGCCTAATATACAGATGCCCCAAAAATGGCTAAATATGGGTATATACCTAAAGTACTAAGCGGAAAAAGCAGGACAAAATACTACATAGAACATGATTATTACTGTATAAACCACTTGCATAAGAAAAGACAAGCAAAATGCCAAAACAATGAGTGGTTTTGTCAGAGTAAAGAAATTATGGGTGACTTTTTTCATTTTCTATATTTTTTATAATTTGATTTTACAATGAAAAATGCAAAGACAAAATTTGCAAATACTACTATAAAATTTGCACACTGGAAATTTTTCACATGCAAACACTTTAAAATTCTATAAGCTATCCACACCCTGATTACCAAAAAAGTTCACATAAAGTCAAAAGTTTATATAAATCTACCTTTTCTAAATGGTTTCCTGTATTACATAAGTGATATGGCCAAATTTTTAACTTTGACATATATAGCAAAGTACTAAATATCTCATAAGAACCACCAGATCTTTTAATAGCAGTGCAAAAGAGTTGGAAAGATTAGCTGCCTGCCTCTTCCTTCCCCCCTCCCCCATATCTAACAGCTCAAACTTGGGGGTTTAGCCATTTTCTTCCTTCATCTTTCCACTATTTTTCCTATCCATCCTTCCAGACCCAACTCAAATACAATCCTCCATTAATATGTCTTGACTCTAGCCCTAACTGGTCTTGCTATTCTTTTCTTGTACACTTAGTCTCATACTGTAAAATTAGCATTTTAATATACACTGTCCTATACTGTTTCATTTATTGATATCTTCTCCCTATGATTAACTGGAGTTAAATCAGTTCAATCAGGAATTGTTTATTCAGCAAGAGATGAAAAGCATAAGGGCACTATTTACTGAGCTAGTTGTTATACTAGAAGAATCTGGTCCAGAGAAGGTGGCAGCATGCAAATTTAAACTGAATTACTTGCTTCTGTGGAGGAGAAAGGCAGAGGGACGATATGAGTTACCATACTCAGAGCTTTTCTCCTTGGTCATTTGCAGACTTGCAGGATTCAACGGTGAAGAAAGAGATTATTTTTGTTTGCCCTAATTCAGGAACAGAGCAATTTCCTCCTCTACTCTACATGAAACTCCTGAACAGCTACAACCAGCAGTCCTTTGTCACACTAGGGTAGTCAAAACCAATGCTGTGGGCTCCCCACCTTTTATGAGATGGTCTTCCTCATATCCCCATCCCCGCAGACCAAATAAACCAACACACCTAGATGAGATGCTGAAGCTGCAGAAGCTTACACTTCTTCAATTACAAAATAGACCCACCCCAACTTCCATGTACCATTCCTCCATTTTAAAAAATTCACATCATCCAATGGGTTCCAAATTATGCTTCAGAGGGGAGAGGCTTTGGGGATCTCCCGGGGCGGGGGTGGGAGCGCCTAGCACCTAAGGTTAGCAATTCATGGGGTTCTGAGTAAGGTTTTGTTTGGGAGGAAAAGAATTCACTCCTAAAAAGCTTGAAAACGGTTATAGGACTAATCTTTACTTCTGGCAGGTAAGCACAAAGGCTCACATCTGAGTAATTCTTGTTTTAAACTATTCAGAGTAGAGAGTAAATGATTCTAGAGTTGCTAACTATCCTTATCCCAAAATGGTGATGTTTGGAAAAACAGCAGTCCCCTCTGGATCAATCTTTAGCCAAATCAAAAAAACAAAATACTGCAATTTTGTAATACCCATTGTATTTCAGACATTTTTATATGGTCTCATTTACCAAAACAGCCCATACTAACTAGATAAAAACTGGTCTTACTTCCAGCAGCTCAAACTTTACTGAATCTCTTTAAGGCTTGGAACACCTTGTGGGTGAGGAAGAGTTGAAACAATATAGAAAAAAAAATAAATGCAGAGTCTGTTGAGTAATGTATGGACACCAAAACCTTCAAATACCTAACAACAAAGCCCTCTCATGTTACTTTTATTCAACAGATAGCCATTGGCATTTCCAATCATCAGCTACCTCTCTGCAACCTCTGAATAAGTTGATTATACTCCACTGCTCCCTCTTTAACCCATCCTTTAAATTGTGTTACAGGGGTTCTTCCTTTGACCCTCTTCTCTTACTGTGTGTTGGCTCTAGAACCCCACCGCAGAAACAGGTACACCAGCTCTCCTTTCTCAGTTTATGTGACTTCACAAAATTATTCTTTTTTGTGCTTCAGTGTCTTTATCTGTAGAATTAGACAGTTGCACCTACCTAACAATAATATAAGAATTAAATGAAAACTAACAAATATGTATTCAGGACAGATGTGTGGTAGATACTATACAGTGTTCAATAATTTCAGCCATTATTTTTATGACCAATATTCTTGACATCTTATACCTTCATGCCTTTGCCTCTACTGAAGTCTAAAAAAAACTCTTTCTTTCTTGAGCTCCAGACCCTACTATCACCCTACTGTCCCCCATAGGTACCCCTAACACTATCTCTAAAAGACAACACATCTCCAAACCCCCTAAGTTTAACCTGCTGCTCATCCATTTTTTTTTTTTTTTTTTTAACAGTAACTAGTCAGGAAATATGTACATTCTTCAAATCCACCTTTCCCATCATTGTTTTGGTTCAGGTCTCATGGTCTTTTTCTTCCAAACCTGTTAAAGCCTCTGATTTGGTCTTTGAGCCACCTACACCTGTCATTTACTAGATGAGCTTAGCTAAGTTGCTAACCTGAGTTTCCATTTTCCTATCAGTAACTATGAGACATGGCCTTCCAAGGTTGGTATGGGGATTAAAGGAAGACTATGAAAGTGGCTAACAAATCAGTGCTCAGTAAGCATTTCACCCTTCCCATCCTCCACACTGTCATTCCACATAATTCCCTTACAATCCAACTAAAACAGAAGTATATAATAAAATGCAAAGCCCCAGAGTGCCTAGGTGGCTCAGCTGGTTAAGCATCTGCCTTCGGCTCAGGTCATGATCCTAGGGTCCTAGGAGCCTGCTTCTCCCTCTCCCACTGTCCCTCTCCCTGCTCATGCACACTGGCTCGCTCTCCCTCAAATAAAATCTTAAAAAAAAAAAAATTGCAAAGCCCCGGAGCACCTGGGTGGCTCAGTCGGTTAAGCATGTGACTCTTGATTTCAGCCCCTGAGATGGAGCCCTCCACTGGGCTCCACACTGGGTGCGGAGCCTACTTTAAAAAAAAAAAAAAGTGGGGGAAAAAAACAAAGCCCTTCATATACTGCTGGGCCCAACCAACCTCTCCAGCTTTACCAATTACCATTCTTTTCCACTTCTCATTATTCTGAAAACATAACCTAAGCATTCATGAGATCATGTTTATGAACATGCTGTCTCCTCTTCCTAGAATGCCCTCCCCACTTTTCTATCTGGCAAACTCCACGTAATGGTCCATGGGCTTTGGGACCTGAGAGAGTTCTGTATCTATTCAGATGTAGTTCCAACATATTTTCATTTATCATTTATTAAGACAAAAGTGAAACGAAAACATGTCAGAACTTCACTAGTTCATCTATAATTTGAGCAACTTCTCTGCTAAACCGGATAATAATTTTCGAATTCTGGAAGACTATTTTCTCAAATTTTTGTGCTATTCAAAATATGCAGAGCTACAGACATGACACACTTAAATTTTAATCTGCATTAATATTTTCTCTATCACTTTAAGGCAGACAATTAACAAAAACCAAGTCCTGATTTGTATACATAGCATTTGTCAATTTTTTTTTTTTTTAAGATTTTGGGTGCCTGGGTGGCTCAGTTGGTTAAGCGACTGCCTTCGGCTCAGGTCATGATCCTGGAGTCCCTGGATCGAGTCCCGCATCGGGCTCCCTGCTCGGCAGGGAGTCTGCTTCTCCCTCTGACCCTACCCCCTCTTATGTGCTCTCTTTCTCTAATAAATAAAATCTTAAAAAAAAAAAAAAAGATTAGCTTTTTTTTAAGATTTTATTTATTTGTCAGAGTGAGAGAGCAAGAGCAAGAAAGCACTCTAGTGCACAAGCAGGGGGAGTGGCAGGCAGAGGGAGAAGCAGGCTCCCCGCTGAGCATGGAGCCCGATGTGGGACTCGATTCCAGGACCCCGGGATCATGATCTGAGCTGAAGGCAGATGCTTAACTGACTGAGCCACCCAGGCATCCCAGCATTTGTCAATTTTCATGGTGTAAATAACATGGCAGAGCTATGTATTATATATTATTTATATACAATATTATATATCGATACAATAGATACAAATAATCTCAAGAGTAATAAATTTGAGTATTTATTATGGTTTAACGGTAACAGTAACTGTATAGTAAGTTTATGTAGTTTAATTGTAATTTTATAATGTATTTTTTTTTCTAATCTTTTTTTTAAAATTTTTTATTGTTATGTTAATCCCCATACATTACATCATTAGTTTTAGATATAGTGTTCCATGATTCATTGTTTGTGCATAACACCCAGTGCTCCATGCAGAACGTGCCCTCCTCAATACCCATCACCAGGCTAACCCATCCTTATAATGTATTTTTTTTTTAAAGATTTTATTTATTTATCTGACAGAGAGCGAGAGAGACAGCTAGAGAGGGAACACAAGCAGGGGGAGTGGGAGAGGGAGAAGCAGGCTTCCCGCTGAGCAGGGAGCCCCATGTGGAACTCGATCCCAGGACCCTGGGATGATGACCTGAGCCAAAGGCAGACACTTAATGATTGAGCCATCCAGGCGCCCCTATAATGTATTTAAAAATACTTTTAATACAATGAATTTAATTTTATGTCATTTAATAATGATTTTTTTTTAAGATTTTATTTATTTGACAGAGAAAGAAAGAGCGAGAGAGGGAACACAAGCAGGGGGAGTGGGAGAGGGAGAAGCAGGCTCCCCGCTGAGCAAGGAGACCGATGCAGGACTCAATCCCAGGACCCTGGGATCATGACCTGAGACGAAGGCAGCCGCCTAACGACTGAGCCACCCAAGAGCCCCTGTTTAACAGCCAGCTTGCTAAAATTTTTTTTTTTTTTTTAGATTTTATTATTTGAGAGAGAGAGAGAGCACAAGCTGGGGAAGTGGCAGAGGGGGAGGGAGAAGCAGGCTCCCTGCCTAGCAGGGAGCCCGATTTGGGGCTAGATCCCAGGACCCTGGGATCATGACCTGAGCCAACTGAGCCACCCAGACGCCCCGCTAAAAATTCTTAAAAGCTAACAGCTCACAATTAGCCAGCTACACATAATTGACATAACTGAAATACCAAACCACCACTTATTAAGCAATAAGAACTTACACAAATAACCTCTTTGAGGCTGCTGCTTCTTATAAAATGAGAATATACTAAACTTTTATATGCACTATGTGCCAAGCACTGTGCTATCACCTGAGTGCTTATTACTCATTCTATCTGACATGGTTCAAATGTTATTTCCTCCATGAAGCCTTCCTTAATTTCCCCAAATTTATCACTCTTGTTCAGAAAAACCATTTCTTCATTCCTCTATTACAGCTATTATCCCGTATTTTACCATTTTATTGTCCTCTTTGCCTTCCTAAGGCAAAGATGGTACCTCGTTTATCAATTAACACAAACATTTGTTCAAAGATGAATACAAACAAAGGGCATGGTTCAAGGAGATCCAAATTCAGTGTCATCTATTCTCTTCTAGTCCTCCTTTAAGGAGGCTGCAGAAAGGCATTTTATTTTATCTATCCACAAAACAAGGAAGGTGATGAGTAACACAAATAGAATTTCCTTAACCCTTTTGTCAGAGAGACAAGTAAACTTATCTGCAAGACAGAAGTAGACATAAACAGCCTTAGAATTTTACAAAAAGTTCAGGTTTGCCATCTCAATTAAAACAGGATACCCAGGGACGCCTGGGTGGCTCAGTCGGTTAAGTGGCTGCCTTCGGCTCAGGTCATGATCCCAGGGTAGTGGGATCGAATCGCATATCGGGCTCCCTTCTCCCCTCTGCCTGCCACACTCCCCCTGCTTGTACTCTCACTCTCTCTCCAGCAAATAAATAAATAAATAATTTTTTAAAAACAACAACAAAAAAACCCAGGATACCCAGCGTTCCATTAGTTCTGAAGAGGCAACTTAAACCAGTGGTGGGGGGGAGAAATACTAAATGGAAAGGAACAATATGCCATGGTTATTTATTCTCTAAGAATTTAATAAGAAAACGTATTTGGCTAAAGTGATGTTTTCTTTCTAACTTTTGTATCACAAATTTTACTTGGATGTTTTTCATTTTTTTCTCAAGTTGAAAATAGAGCAGGGGTGCCTGGCTGGCTCAGTCAGTGGAACATGTGACTCTTGATTTCGGGCTCATGAGTTAAAAGCCCCACATTGGGCACAGAACTTACTCAAAAAAGAAAAAGAAAATGGAGCCAAGGTCGACAGCTTCAAATATTTCCCAACAGGGGAGGGGAGTAAATGCCCAAATCAAAGGGTTAGGAGGAAGATGGCCATAAAGAAGAAAACAAACCCAAAAAACTTCCTTATAAAGAGAAACATTGGGGCACCTAGGTGGCTCAGTCAGTTAAGTGTCCAACTCTTCGATTCTGGCTCAGGTAAGGATCTCAGGGTCATGAGATCTCTCCTGCTTAAGATCCTCCCTTCTCCCTCTGCCCCTCCCCCTCCTTTCTCTTAAAAAAAAAAAGAGAGAAAGAAACATTACTTGCACCAACACCATAGGAAAACTGGATTTTAAGAAAAAGGAAACACTTCTCTTAATCATTTTTTATATTTTTTAAGCTTTTATTTATTTGAGAGAGAGAAAGAATGAGTGAGCGTGTGAGCACAAGACGGGGGAGGAGCAGAGAGAGAGGGAGAAGCA
Source organism: Halichoerus grypus (assembly GCF_964656455.1). Classification (NCBI taxonomy): domain Eukaryota; kingdom Metazoa; phylum Chordata; class Mammalia; order Carnivora; family Phocidae; genus Halichoerus; species Halichoerus grypus. The sequence continues at coordinate 166,174,838 of NC_135716.1, forward strand.
GACTCCCTGATGAGCAGGGAGCCCAAAGTAGGGCTGGATCCCAGGACCCCGGGATCATGACCTGAGCCAAGGCAGGTGCTTAAGCGACTGAGCCACCCAGGCACCCCCTCCTCTTCAGTATGTTTAAGATAACAATTTTTTCATTAATACTAATGCAGTAAATATTTTAAAAAATAACTATCCATATACTTTATCTGTACTAAGGTTTACTGGGAATGTATCAATCCTTTCTGTCATCCATGTCCTTCTAGCCTCAAGTCCTTTATTTTTTATATGTAATAATTAGGTCAAAAATTACAAAACAGAAATAACCTTCCTAAAAAGACCTTAGTTTAGTAGCATCCATTCCTCTCTCCATGAATTTCAAATGTTATCTTGGGCTGGCTAACCCTCTTATTCTTGGTTCTCTGGTCTAGACTATTCCACATATAAATCTTCTCCAGAACATATCTAATAAAAGTTCTTTTGGTCTCTTCTTGAAACCCTCCTGTGACTAAGAACTCCATTTTTAGAAAGTTCTCCCTTCTATTTACAAAAATCTTCCTCCCTATAACCTCGATCCACTGGTTCTGGTGCTGTCTTCTGGCACGGAGAATAAACCTACCAGTCTTTTTTTTTTTTTTTTTTTAAGTGAGATCTATGCCCAACATGGGGCTTGAATTCGTGATCCTGAAATCCGGACGTCACGTGCTCTGCCAATTGAGCCAGCCTGACACCCCTAAACCTACCAGTCTTAAAGGCATTTGATAACGGCTATCATATTCCCCTTCCAAATCATCTCTTCTAAGCTAACCATTCTGATAAACACTAACGGATATGATGAGAAACAAAATAATGTGTATGAAACACATCACTGGAAGAAGTGAGCTCGGGGTGCCTGGGTGGCTCAGTCGTTAAGCGTCTGCCTTCGGCTCAGGTCATGATCTCAGGATCCTGGGATCGAGCCCCACATCGGGCTCCCTGCTCCGCCAGAAGCCTGCTTCTCCCTCACCCACTCCCCCTGCTTATATTCCCTCTCTCGCTGTGTCTCTGTCAAATAAATAAATAAAATCTTTTAAAAAAAAAAAAAAAAAAAAAAAGAAGTGAGCTGTTACGTATTCAGCAATGGTATCTCTTATTACCATATACTGGTTCACCTTTACTTCTACATGCTTCCCATTGCCTTCCACGCAAAGATAACAACAAAGAGAGCACTGGATGATTTATGGAATTGTTGAATCACCGCTATATTGTACACCTGAAACTAATCTAACACTGTATGTTAACTAACTGGAATTAAAATAAAAACTTAAGAAAATGTAACATTAAGGGCGCCTGGGTGGCTCAGTCGTCAAGCGTCTGCCTTCGGCTCAGGTCGTGGTCCCAGGGTCCTGGGATCGAGCCCCACATCAGGCTCCCTGCTCCGCGGGAAGCCTGCTTCTTCTCCCTCTCCCACTCCCCCTGCTTGTGTTCCCTCTCTCACTGTGTCTCTGTCAAATAAATAAATAAAATCTTAAAAAAAAAAAAAAGGTAACATCAAGAAGCTCCTCCATCCTGATTCAAATTAAATCTTACTCTATTAAACTCTAGAATTTTTTAAAACCAACTTTGTGCCTTTCTCAGTTTCCTTCTTTATCAAACTAACTGCATAAATATTTCATTCAATGGGTGCCTGGGTGGCTCAGTTGGTTAAGCGACTGCCTTCGGCTCAGGTCATGATCCCAGAGTCCTGAGATCGAGTCCCACATCAGGCTCTCGGCTCAGCGGGGAGCCTGCTTCTCCCTCTGACCCTCTCCCCTCATGCTGTTTCTCTCTCGCTCGCTCTCTAATAAAGTTAAAAAAATTTTTTTCATTCAACTCCCTTTTCCTAATCTTATCTCCAACAAGCTTCCACTGTGGAGAAACCCACTCCACAAATACCAATTAGACTTGCTCTTAAATTGTACAGGACTTCTTGCTCCAAATTATTATCTATACAGTATCACAGATGTGGGCTGTCCTGAATCTATGTTCATTCTTCCCCAAACACCTTTGGCTACCTTCTACACATCTTTCAAGGCTCAGCTCAAAGATCACCTCTTCCAGGATTTCTTCTGTGACCAATTCACCCACACCCCAGGCTGGGTTAGGCAGTCCTCACTTCCAAACTGGCACCCTGTACATATCTTGAGAAAATACTTTGTTTTGTATGCTGACCTGTCACTAATGTAAGGCTCCCTGACAATACACTCCAGATTTCTCGGTGGTATCTAGCACACAGTAAAGAAAAGATATATAGCTTCTTCTCAATTCTTAAGCAGCATAATAAATCTTAAGTTTATCCAAACATACTCCAAGTCACTATTTTCAAGTCTTCTGCTTGAAAATAGAGGAGTACTTCTAGAGGTATTTAAGAAATACTGCTATTTAAGAAATACTGCTATTTTCACTTAATAGCAATAACATTTTAAAAAATATACACCTTGAGCCATTATCACAATAATCACATCTTCTCTAGATCTTTCTCTCTCCCATTAGCTTTCCAGTTATTCAGAAAAATCATTTATCCAACTGCCTGAGACTGAGTCTAACATTGGGCTGGGCTTTAAGAAAATTAGGCAGTCTTTGGTCCCCTCTACTATTCTTATTTTTACCTACAGTTAAAAGGCTGGAAATATAAAACAAAAATTAAACCAACTATTACGAAGTTTATAAAAACATACTGCATCATTTATGCAGGAAATAACTCTCCCTTTATGTGAGGCTATTCTCAAGTTGAAACAAAGAGGTTAACTCACTCTTGTCTTCTTTTGACAATAATTCTTTCAAAAAAATCTTTCAGAAACAAAAAGGCCCATATGGTAATATACAGCACAGCCAAGACCTTCAAAAAGCACAGACCCTTTGAGCCAGCAATAACACTGAAGGACAGATGTGAATCAGTATTTTTATCAATGGATGTTCACTGCAGTGTTATTTTAGCTGGAAAAAAATATAAAGCTGACAAATCTAACAATTAAGGATTGGTAAATTATAATAAATCTATGCTAGAATAGTAGGAAGCCATCAAAAGTGATGTCATAGTAGAAATATTTAACGATTAGGGAAAGGTTCTAAATAAACGCAGAACGCAGGTTACAAAATATTACCTGAAGTATACAACAGAGTAAACCACATATGGAAGATATCCCTAAAATCTGCTGAAGTTTCAAGCTGGAGAGATCCAATGCTTGAAGGTTCTAGGATACTGAATAACAACATGGAACAGAACAAGTCAGTAACAGTAGCCAAAAATGGCTATAGTTCTGCTTCAGTGTGTTCCGCCAAGACACATGCCCAATCATGGAACTTTAGAATAGCTGTGACATCATTTTCAGGATGAAGCTTAATTATTTCCCCACTTACTGAGTTACCATGCCCATCTGGCACCATTTTTTGCAATTTTGTAAATAATACAAAAGTGCACAAACACCCCACCTAAAGAAGTCTACTGCCTCAATGAGCTAACAGTTTGACTCTCACGAAACTTGTCTTGGAAGCCTAATAAAGACTGGCTGTACATCAGTTATGTAAGAATGTTAAGGATAACAGTGGGCAAGAGAAGTAAGGCAATACTGACTGAAATGGTAACTGGGTTTAGAAGCAATTATAGGGACCTTCCTGAAACCCCAGCAATCTCTTCTCACAGAAGGTAAACTAAAAAGTAATCTGATACAAGTATAATCGAGGCTTTATTTTTTTTATTTTTGGTGGTTTGTTCACCAGCCTGAGAACAATTAGTATACTCATTCATCAAAAGTCCTTATGGAATGGCTTTAAGAAAGATCCATTAGTTGGCTTAACAAAGACCCTAAACCTTGATTATTACTACTCACTATGAAAACATCACAAAGCTGGTCAATTCCAACATGTGAAATCTTACACCTCCTCATGAAGTTGAATTAATATTCGCTGAACCACTCAAGTGAATTTAATACAAACATAAACTTGATTAAAAGTCTACATAAATTAACAGCCCTGGGGCGTCTGCCTTCGGCTCAGGTCATGATCCCAGCGTCCTGGGATTGAGCCCCACGTTGGGCTCCCTGCTCAGCGGGAAGCCTGCTTCTCCCTCTCCCACTCCCCCGCTTGTGTTCCCTCTCTCGCTGTGTCTCTCTCTGTCAAATAAATAAATAAAATCTTTAAAAAAAATAAATCAACAGCCCTCAAATTTGCTACTTCATTTTTAATTCCAAGTTTCCCCACAAGTTCTAACACATACAAGTTGATCATTTATGCTGTACATTCCTGAAAACACATTCCTATCTTTGTCAGGAATTCCTATTTTTATTTTTCTGCCTTCCTATTTTTAATCACAAGATGTAGGACAGAACTTTGCAGATGAAAGCAAGCAGATGCATAATATGGGACTGATATTATGCATGTTTCAAGTGGTTAAACTAAGCACCTGGATGCCCCTCATACACATTAATAATCTGCTATGAAACTACATGATGCTTAAAAGGTCCCATCCTTGAGTTCCTCTAGATAAAGGAGCCTGTTAAAACATCTTTAGAGCTTTTCAGATGTCTGGTGAAAATAATCAGTAAACAATTTTCCTCAAGATTATGGCACATTTTAAGTTAAACTGTTCAACTTTGGGGAATGGAAAAGAAGAATTTAAAGGACAAAAAAGAGTTTTTTCTGAACTTTTCAGTAATGTGGCTCTATACTTCTAGCATCACTGACACACACATCTCCATTTTTTATTCATCTGCACACACTAGAAGGTAAAATGGCAACCATCCTGCTTTAATTGGAAGACTATGCACCTCTGATTCTGTGTTATAGAGGTGGAGAATCTAACCAAAGAGCCCTCCTTCTTCTGCTCAAAAAATAAGCTTTTACAGAGGCATAACAAGTGCCTCAGAGCCTAGATCAAATATATAAAATCTCTATGAATTCATGATAAATATAAGAAAAATATATTTAGGGGCTCCCGGGTGGCTCAGTTGGTTAAGCATCTGCCTCTGGCTCAGGTCGTGATCCCAAAGTCCTGGGATGGAGCCCCGCATAGGGCTCCCTGCTTAGCAGAAAGCCTGCTTCTCCCTCGCCCTTTGCCTGACACTCCCCCTGCTTGTGCGCGCGCGCTGTCAAATAAAAAAATCTTTAAAAAAAAAAAAAAAAAAAGAAAAACATATTTACATAAGCTTAATAGGCTTTATTTTACATTTGAAGCTAACCACTTAGGATTCTCTCAATCATTAATATATAATCTTTAAAAAAAAATCTCCTTGCCCATAATAATCTTTTCACCTACTTCCTACATTTAAATGTATCTAAGTCTTAGATAACACATGCTCTGCACCAACCAGTATTTCACCATTCTCTATGGTCTTAAAGTTTACATTCACTCAATACACACAGACCAAGCATTACCAACACTTTCCAATAAATTCCAACTCTTTAGTTTGGACCTATTCTCCATCCCTCTGCCCAAGACTGTCATTTGTTACAGAAGGGAAACAAGAGAAGGTTACTCTTCAGGAATACAACAGAATTTTAAAAGCAAGAGATCAGCTTTTTCTGATTATCTGTTTTCCAAATTTTATATAATACACACTACCTTTTCAAATGGGAAAAGGGTTTTGGAAAAAGTAATTAAGCAGAACACTAAGAAGGACAGGAACAAGGAAAAAGTTCTGAAAAATACCCTAATACTGCCCATAGCCAGAGGCAAGCAGAAAGCGATGTCAGGGCTTGGTGACACACCAACTCCTGACTTAACCACCTTATCTGAGTTAGGCCAAAAGTTAATTATAACAGAACTTTTACCTTTTCTCTGCCATATTACAGCCTCAATCCTTTCCTACTTGAATTTCCATGGTTCTATCACTTCAATTAGTCCTTTTGCATTTCTTCTGGCCTTGTTCTTCACCTCTTTTGCATCATTTAAATTCAGTTTCTCTACAGTTTGTGCTTTCCATTAATTTAAGCTCACATTTCTACAAACTAAGTCAAACAGTAACACCAATTATACTTCCATAAAGGCTTGAACTGTTAAGTGATACGTTTGTTATTTACAGAGCTTTTATTAACCATTCAGAAGAACACCTCTCCTGTTCTCTCTAGTTCTTTCTCCTTCCCTGAAAGTCTTAAGAATGGTAAACTAGTTACCTTTTTAACACTTTCTTCTTCCTCCTGGCGTTTCTCATAGTGTGAGAAGTCATCAAAAATCGAAGTGGTGTGCTTGTAGCTGGCTATGATTTTCAACACCTGCTTAGCCTTTTCCAGAGGCACTTCCTGAGTGTCCCTGGAGTTGGTCACTGGTTTATTCTCGTTGTTCTCTAGGCGAATGTGTCGCAGCTGGCTATTGGGAACGTCCTTCACAAAAATCCACCTGACATCAAAACGACCCTTCCATTTGTCCTGGGACCACACACCTGCACATGTGTTGTAGTCCACAGCAGATTTCATTTCTGCAACGCCACAGAAGTGTCCACTGCCGTTGACACTGAAAAGTAAGTAAACGGGGCCTTTCCCGTTCATGGAGCGATAAGCAGCATCCAGTCTCTTGTTACCGTGCTCTGTGCTGCACCAGATATTATACTTAATGGAACGGTGGATATCGTCCTCAGAGTAGCTCTTAATGATGAAAACCCGGCCATGTTTCAGATTCCAGTCAAAATCCTTGGGGTTATAGTTATTAATGGACCGCAGCTTCTCCAACACTGGGTGAGGTTCTGAAGGAGTAGATCCAGATCCAGCCTGAGACTGTCCTACTCCATTACCATCCACCCCATTATGACCGAACCCACTGCCACGGTTCCGAGGTGCTACCCAGCGGGTTGGCTGAGTTGCCTGTTGCTGGACTGAGAGCTGGGCAGGCTGTGGTGGAGGTGGGGGCAATGGCTGTGTCTGTTGCCCCACTGATGCCTGAGCCACTGGTGGGCTATTGTTAGCCTGCTGACCTACAGGCTGAGGAGACCCCTGGGTTGGCTGCTGACCTATATTCTGAACCAAAGCCTGTGAGGGGGCTTTTGCCACAGGACCCTTATTATCCCAAGTTCCAATATCCATGTTATGCTTTATTGGGGGTGGTGGAAGACTTGACCCTGCAATGCCATTCTTGGTCTTCAACTTAGGTTGCTGTTTCGCAGGCTTGCTAGCAATATCAGCCCAAGATGCTGGTTTTGGAGGAGCAATGGTAGCTGGAGGCAAACTATTGGAAGCCACGATGTTACCAGTAATGGACCCACTACCAACTGCAGAACCTACAACTTTTGGAACATTGCTTGCAACTTCTGTGCTACCCAACTTCAGTGCTGCCATCCCTTGGTCTATAGTATTCATGCCAGGAGCCTTATTGAGGGTCTCATTGGCAAAAGCTGACTGTCCATCAATCATGGCTCCACCTAAGGAGCTAGGTGCATAAGCATAATTGCTACTATATCCAGAGCTCTGAGTAGACTGTCCCTGAGAACTGTTATTTCCCCAAGCTGAGAAGTCAATCCCACTGGGAAAGAAATTAAAACCATGCTGACCAAGAAATGGAGTGCTACCTAGGGCTCCTGGTTGTCCAAACATTGCATCTGGTAGGAAGTGAGGCTCTCCGTTGCTCAGCTGTCCATAAGAAGTTAGATAGGGCATGGCTGTATCACCCCCAGTAGACCAAGCGGCTTCACCCAAAGAATAGGAGAAGCCAATGGAGGGACTGTAGTAACTGGGTAAATAGGAATCTGACATGGCAGTATATGCATTATTCTGTGGAAAGAAAAAAAAAAAGGCAAATCAAAACAAAACACAAAAATTAATAAAACAACAATCATGACATTTCCTCTCCCAACTACTCATCCAATTCAAATTCAACTAAAAAAGCAAGTGACCATTTCAGGTACTCTCTTCCCATAAACTTGCTGGAATTCTTATAATGTAAGAGATTTTGGTTTCACAATTGAAAAGTTTAAACATTTCGAGTTAAACTGACATACAGTTTAGGCCTTAACTTAAGCACTATACAGTTGAGGACATACTTATAGGCCTTAACTTTAGCACTAACATCTCACCAACAGAAGTGTTGAGATGATGCTTTTATTAAAACCAGTTCTCTCTGGATTTAAGGAGTGCGAATTTTGGCAGATCAGAGGAGTGTTCCTAAGAGTTTCCTATCAAAACCATACTACTCTAACAGATAAAACAACACAAAAAGAACTGGAAATTTCAAGTTCTATCCCAAAAATCTGTGCAGCCTTCCTCAACTATAAACCAAGGTTCATTACACCTAGTTTACATTGTTAGCCTCTTGGCAAACCATTTGGGAACATCAATAGATGCCACTATTTAATTATAACCTGGAAAGGAAATGCACAAGAGCTTCCAGAGTTTAAAACTAGAAAAATGTTGCTACCTGTTCTACTTCACCTAAAATGGCTCTAAGTTCAAATGTACACCTGACTTTTCCATTAAAAGTAGGAGAATTCCAAAAACATTGTAAAGTCTGTATCTTTAAGAATTAGTCTAAGGAATAACCAAAAACATAAACTCATACTCAACTAGTCAACACATTAGAAGACTGCACTGCAAAAACCTCAATCATTCTTGACCTAAGTTTGCGAACAGTATTTTAACTTTTTTATAAATGCTGTAACTCACAGAATAGTCCCTTAAGTGAGAAGCTGGAGATATAAAAAGATTGGTCTGTACAGGTATGGATACAGCTCAACTCAAAATAGACTACTCTAACTTCAAAATAGCTCTGGTACAAGAGTACACTTATCTTGATGAGCACTGAGTAATATATGAAATTGTTGAATCACTTTATTGCACTCCTGAAACTAATATAACACTATATTAACTACACTGGAATTAAAATAATAGCTCTGGTACGTAAGAATCCATTAACTAGCGAATAAAGAATTTTGTTCTTAAGAAGCTTGGATGACCATAAGTATGTCAGGCCTTAAATCTGTATTACCAAAGCCAACAGTACTTCTCCGTAGCCAAACACAGCTCTTGAAAATTAAATGTTTCAACTAATGTGGTTTGATAAAATGGTGCTTTTCTCTGCCAAATTCTCCTTACCAAAAAAAAAACAAAAACAAAAAAACCCTAAGTCTTTCACACATACCCTCAAGTGTAAGAGAAGTCTATTTCTTGAAGATAGTGTTAAAATTTTAATAGACTCAAATCCATTATGAATAAGAAATTCAGTCTATAATCAATGGATTAAGCCTGAAGGATTATATATAAGGTGATGAATAATGGTTAAAAAGTACATGAATTACTCTTGACAAACTACAAAGGACAAAGATTCTGAAGGTATCCGTCTATTCAACCATGATTTCTACTCCCACCACCCCCAGCCCCGAATTTTTTAAAGACATTTAAGCTTTAGCTTACTTGAGAAATAAAAACATGCACTTAATATCACAGGTTATACCATTATATAGCTGAATGCCTACACCTGAACTGGCAGGTTCCCACATGCCCCTGAACTCAAAAATCTGAATTACACAATGTTTCACAAGAACTACCTAGAATTATGTTTCAAATGCTCCCACTCTCCCTGTTATAATGATTATGTAAGCAAACTACTTCAATAGCAGGAACCTATAAATAGTTCATTCCTCTACTTCCTTCCTACTTTTCCTGATTAACTGGTTGACTTTTCTGAAAACTTTTCCCAATCACTTGCTTAAGTGGTTTCTATACTCTCAGTGGAGAAAATTTTACATGAGGGATCTAAAAGTTTTATGCAAGAATTAGGTCCAAATATGGGCATGCACCAATATGTCAAGTTTTCAAAACTATTATATCTGTCGCATGGCATCCACTCAGAATTTATATAAATGTCTCATAAGCTTTTTCATTTTTTAGGGTATCTTAGGTGAGTTACTATAAGTTTTCCTTTTGGTTTATTAATCTGTGGGTTTATATTTATTAGCTACAACCTTGTGATTTTTATCTTTGGGACCCATGATATTAATACAAAAGAACTGACAAATCAAAGTAGTTTCTACATACACAGAACATGTTAATATATGAACCTATATAGACCTAAAAGAAATTAGAAGAAAAGGTTACATGGCAAAAACCTCAATCATTCTTGATCTTCATTTGTGCTAAACAGTATTTTATCTTTCTTTAACTCCATTTTATATATCCTGTAGTTCCTATAAGAAACCGGAGGTGTACAAAGTTGGTCTCTAAAGATAGAGATACATCTCAACTTGAAAAAGGAATACCTAGGTCCAAAAGTTAGGATAACCTAACAACCCACTAACTAGTGACCAGATGAAAAGGAAGATTCCAGTTTCTGCAGCACTGAATAAAGTTCAGGTGATTTTTTATTAGTTTTTTCCCCATCACATATACATCCAGTTTTCCTAAAAGAAAAAGGTTTGGGGTGAAAAGTCAGAATACTTAAACTGGAAAGTATTCTTCAGTTTTGCACTGTTACATTCTTGCTAAGGAAAATTACTAACAGGTGCTGTTAGTATACTCTAAGATGCTATCACTTCTAATCTCAGAATATGCTTGCTGTCAACAAAGATGGAAATCTTATCAGTCTATAACATTTCAGTAACTCCGTTTACAACACATGGACGGGTATTAAGTCACCCCCTGAAAATGAAATTCATTGATAAGGCAGAGAAAAAATACGGTATATTACACTCTTTGATCAGGCATGTAAATGGTTAACTACTCACGGGCCTTGCCTGTGGACTCAAGTAAGGTTCAAAATCATCATCATTTAATCCATCCTTTTGATGTACAGATCCATTTTGTACTGAAGGGAAAAAATTCAAATAAATTAGGAGTGTCTCAATCGTACAATCTACCTCCCAAATTAAGCAAATATACTCTAACCAAGAAAAACCTTACTAAACAGAGCAAATAAGTTTGAATTTCAGAAAAACAGATAAAGAGAAGAGTGAATGCTGAACAATATTCGTCAATGAAAATGTCTCCCTCCACCCCGAGCAAGTTGATCTAAAAAGGTCATTTTATTGGCTCCTCTAGATTTCAATTCCCTCCCGCTTCCCCTCCCCCATCACATGTGAGTACTTCCAGAGTGTGATCCACGAGGATGAAAAACAAAGGCCTTCTAAGACCTACAGGAAACTAAGGACCTGGGACATTTCAAAACCGAATCCACCCCCACCCTTAATGAATTACTCCTTGTTCACTGAAAAGCTGTTCGCCAGCTGCAAGAACACACCAAAAGGGTCAAATACTTAAGTGTGAGGCACCTGCGAACTAAGCGGCTTCCGAAAGGTCCTCTCCCCGGGGCGCTTCCCGGAGACCCCGCCCCCACTACTCGGCGTCCCCCTCCCGGCCCAGGGCCACCGGCGGAGCTGGGCTCACCTTTGTTTCCTTGACCTTTTGGTCTCTGCGGGCGAAGAAAACGTCGCCGAGCAGCAAGTCGTCCGAGGAAGAAACGGAAAAGGAAAGACAAATTAAAGCCGGGCCCGGGAAGGGAATAAAGGAGCAGGCCTGAGGGGAGGCGTCAGGAATGATGGTGAGGGGGAGGCTGAAAATGGGAGGCGGGGAAAAGCGCAGGCCGGCGGGGCCCGCGGAGAAAAAGCGGGGGACGCGCCAGAAACAACGCGAGGGGACCAGGGCTTCAAGGAAGGGGAAGGAAACAAGGAAGAAAACGAGGCCCGCTGAGAAGAGGGGGCGCGGCGCGGCCGGTGGGCTCCGAGGCCCGGGGAGAAGCGCGGAGAGCGGGCTGAGGGCGAGGCGCTGGGCGCGGCCGGCCTGAGAGGCCCGAAACCCGGCCCGCAAGAGGCGCCGCCTCGGCTCGGCCCGACCGGGGGCGGCGGGCCCGGGCCTAGTCGGGCTCCCTCTCGCCTCACACAATGGCCGAGGCATGCGGGCCGGGCCTGTACCTGCTCCAAGAGGCTGCTAGCCGACATGGCTCTCGGATCCTCGCGGGTGGCGACAGCGGTAGACTCTCGTCAGGGCGGCGGCGACGGCGGATGAGCCCTGGCGGCGGGAGCAGGCGGCGCGGTGGCGGCTTTTGTCCCTGACACTCGGGGGCCTCGGCGGACGCAGCGGAGACACAGCGCGCGGCTCGGGCTCCGGCTCCGACTCGGCGACGCTCTAGCCCGAGAGCTCAACGCCCGTCTCTATGCCTTTACGCGCGCTCCCGCCCCTCGCAGCCGAAATAAGGGCGCCGAGCGGCGGAGGCGGACGGCGCGCGCGGCGCGACGCTGACTCTCACATTCACTCACCCACGCGGAAGGGGCCCGGCGCGAAGCACTCCGGGAAGGAAGGAACGAGGCCGCAGTGCCCTCTGGTGGGCTGGAGGAGCGGAAGCGGCGAGTGCGGCCTCCCCGCCCCCACCGCCTCCGGATTGGGGCCTATAGGAAGGTGGGGGCGGCCAGGGTCGCGCCACGAGGTTTTGAATAACACACCTGGAGAGAGTAGCTTTAGCTTGAGAAAACCCACAAAAGCCGGTGTCTCAATGAAGAAGCGACCCCCGGAGCGCGAGAGACCTCAAGATAAACCTGCCTCCCAGCTGCAAATGGTACCCCACCCCCATGGGGGGGGACCCTGAGAGGGGTCGCAGCCCCCAGGGAAACTTCATGGGGGCCCTGCCCCGAGAAATTCACACCACCGCCACTGCCAGCAGGAACCTGGTTATCCTCCTCTGTTGGACTGCAAAAGAGTGCCCAGAGAACAAAAACATCCACAAAAAAATCTGGTACCCTGCAAAAGAGATTTGAATAACACACCTGGAGAGAGTAGCAGGGAGGACAATCTACAGCTCTTTTTTTAGGGAAGTCGTTGGCCACCGCGATAATCTGTTAAACTGTGGCCTTTATTTCGAAGAAAAACACACCTCATACATCTACACAAAATGTTCCGTGTACTTTCAACAAGTCCCAAGAATCTATAAATCTATGGACTTCAAGAGAGAATGTCCTTATCTGGGGAAGGAGAGAAATTAACTCTATTTGAATACCTGCTGTGGGTTAGGTTTTGTTGATAGGTGCTTTCAAACATTTCAAAGGTAGCAGCACCTTCCAAATAATCTTCAGTCTCTCTGTTTGACAACTGGGGAAACAGAGAGGTCAAGCAATGTGCCCAAGGTCACAAAGCTATTAAATAGTCATGTGTACCTGACACTAAGAGAAACATAATAGTGTCCCTCCACCCCCCACAAGAAATCCTGTATTCAGGAATCAAAATCCAGAGGAGATCCATAATATGGGCAAAAGCATTTTTAATCAGCAGCAAACCCAAACTCATGCAGGGATATTTGATCCTAGGACAGCCCATCTCCTAATAGCTTTTATTATTGCAAATAATAGTAAACAGATAAATAATGCACTATTAAGGGTCAACCTGATACTATTCACTCTCTGGAAACAGGAGGCTTTGGTGGACTCTAGTAAAATAAATGATAACACAGGATCTTGGATTTTGCATTATGATTTTGCTCAAAGTGCTCAAAGCATTTTTTCTGCCCATAATCATATTTATAGTTGGAAAGAATAAGGTCAGGCACCAATATGTGATGGACTTCTGGTAGAGACAGTAAAATGTCAAGTATCAGAGCATAGATCCCAGAAAGGCAATAAAAGAAACCCAGTAATCCTTTTTTTTTTTTTTTTTAAGATACTCAGCCAGTTAACCCCATAGCCCAGATTTTTGTATAAACTGTAAGCAGTTGCTTACACTTACCCTCGAAAGCGGTATGATACGATGAAAAGAGGGTTGACCAAGAATCATGTCCTGGGAAGGGGAGGGACTAAATACTGGCCTCACCACCAGATTTGTAACATTAGGTAAATTACTAGACCTTTCAGAGATTCCCTCATTTGATAAAGGTAAAATAATATCTACCTAACAGTTTTGTTGTAAAGAAAAGGTTTAAAAAAACGACAACACAGAAACAAGTCTGGTACACTGCAGATTCCTTTCCTATAATCCATTAAGGGATAATAGTGAAAATTCCCTCCTTCCAATGACATTTCTAGTGCCTGAAATTTTTCTTACAGTAGTTCCCCCTTATCTGAGGTTTCACTTTCTATGGTTTCAGTTACCCATGGTCAACTGTGGTCCAGGTCAGATGATTCTTCGGACGTGTGGTCAGAAGATCAACAGTAGGCTAATGCTAGGTTACAATACCTACATTGTTCACCTCACATCATCTCATCACATAGGCATTTTGTCATCTCACATCATCACAAGAAGGGTGAGTATATTACAATATTTTGGGGGGTTACTATTTATTTATGACAAATATCCCACATCCATAATCCTCTCCTGTCAGAAGTTCTTTGAAATGATGCCATCAGCCTCGGCCAGTCAGAGGATGGAGTCATCTGACTCACCTAACCTGTGAATGGCCTTCCAGGTAGCATAGGTTTTTAACTGGCCAATTTTGGCACGCCCGGGTGGCTCAGTCGGTTAAGCGGCTGCCTTCGGCACAGGTCATGATCTCAGGGTCCTGGGATCGAGCCCTGCATCAGGCTCCCTGCTCAGTGGAGAGCCTGCTTCTCCCTCTCCCTCTGCTCCTCCCCACTGCTCGTGTTCTCTCTCTCAAGTAAATAAAATAAAGTCTTTAAAAAATATAAAATAACTGGCCGTTTGAAACTGCCTGTCACCTTGTTAACCTCAGCCACGTTCATCTGGATGGACGTGTGCTCCTCAACGCTGATGACACAGTAGCTGGCAGAGCATTTCTGCAACAGGTACAGGTCCACAAACTTGCTGGCATCCTACTGCGTGTCCGAGATGTGCCTGCTGCCACCACCACGACCGCCAGTGCAGAAAGCTACAATTAGATATTTTTGAGAGACCACCTTCACATAACTTTTATTACAGGATATTATTATACTTGTTTTATTATTGTTGTTAATCTCTTGTGCCTAATTTATGAATTAAACTTTATCATTAAATAAATAAATAAACTTTATCATAGGTATGTATAAATAGAAAAAAAACAGTATATATAGGGTTCAGTACTGTCTGTAGTTTCAGGCATCCACTGGGAGATCTTGGAACATATGCCCTGTGGACAAAAGAGGACTACTATAGTTCCTTTGCGGTTACTTTCTGTCCTCCAGGAGTTCCCAGGAGTTAAAATGCAAATATCCTTGAAGCAACGGTAATCTCTAAACCTGTATTACTTCTCCCGATTGGCTGTAACAGGCCCCTGAAGAGAACACACAAGACCGATCATTTAATCACTGAGAAAAGGGTAAGGAAGTCTGGAGTGTGGGGTCATCTTACTGGGATAGACCCCTCATGGTTTCAGAAAAGAAAACTGTCCTGGAAATGGGCCTGGGTTCTAGCCTCAGCTCTGCCACTGGGTGGATAAAACCCTCAATACCTCTTTTAACAAGTATTTATTGAGGGCCAGGCAATGTGCTGGAGAGAAAGTCTTTTTTTTTTTTAAGATTTTATTATTATTATTATTGTTGTTTATTTGACAGAGAGAGGCACAGCAAGAGAAGGAACACAAGCAGGTGGAGTGGGAGAGGGAGAGGCGGGCTTCCCGCTGAGCAGGAAGCCCGATGCGGGGCTCGATCCCAGGACCCTGGGATCATGACCCGAGCCACAGTCAGACGCTTAACAACTGAGCCACCCTTGTGCTCCTGGAGAGACAGTCTTAAGAGTTCACTTACCCCCAAAGCTTATAGACCAGGGAAAATGACAGTAAACAAAGAGTTATTCAATTACAGTTGTGCAAAGTGCAACGAGAAAGCACCAATGGAGCTATCCTAGGCGGGGGTGGGGGTGGGGGTGGCAAGGATGACCAGAAATTAACCAGACAAGGAGGGAAGGGAAGTGTGGGAACCCTGTGTGCCAAGGCCCTATGTGGGAAGGAGCTTGGCACTGATGAGCAGAAAGAAGGCCAGCATGACTGGCACATAATGAGAGAGAGGGTGGCAGCAGATGAGACTGGAGAAAGAAGAAAAACAGGGACTTTAGTCATTAGCTGCAAATGATGATCAGCTAGGAGAGAGTTAATAGAAATATAGCAGTCTCAGGTTTATGTTTTAAGAAGTTCCTTCTGGTTACAGTGTGGGAAATAGATCTAGGGAGAAGAGAGTAGATTAGGAGTTAGAAGAGGATTGTAGGAAGTCCAGGCAAAAGGTAATCTTCTAATATAGTGGCAGTGAATACAGTTAGAAATGGACAAAATGGACATTTTTAGGAGGTAAAATGAGAGGTCTTGGTGATGGATTAGACTGGGAGAAGGGCACTAAAGGAGAAAGAGTTATCAAGGATGATACCTGATTTGATTTGAGCAATTGGGTGGATGAGGTGGCATTTTTTAATGTGGGGAGATTTATGGGAGTGGAGAAAGATCATAAATTGATCTTTGGACATGCTGGGTTTCAGGAGAACATAAAGTGTCAGATAGAAATATTCTGTAAACAAAGGGAAGGGGACACAGAGAGAAAAACATAGCTGGGAATACAACTCTTGGAATCTGTGGTGTAGAGATATGAGTGGAAGTGAAAGGAATCCATGCAATTTCCTCAGAAGGGAGGGAGAACAACAAAAGGTCCCACAGCAAACCAGAGAGATAGAAGGGGAGACAAGGAGAGTAAATCATTCCCTCACTCAGAACGTATTTCCAAGGCTGTAAAATAAGGATGTTGGATCAAAATAAATTCTAAGGTCCCTTCTGGTTCCGTTGTTTTAGACTTCTGGAAGGTAGAAACCAAAGTAGTCCTTCCAGATACATGAAATGAGGAGTGGGGATAAGAGAGAGAAAAAGAAGCAGCAAAGAGGACAGATTTTACATACTCTTCAGAATTGTGCTGGGCTGGGGCTGGGTCCTTGAGCTCTGGTTCTCAAACCTTTCCAGCCTTCAGGAATAATAGACCTCACAGCCCAAGTCACCCCCTTAGTAAGGCGGGAAGAGAGAAATGTTTATATCCTTCACACAACTGACAGGGTAAAACCCCATTTTTAAAGATTTCTGCTGGTTCTCTGTAGTCTACATAACACACAAAGTTTGCCACTCCCTGGCCCTATGTATTTCTCACCATGTACTTATGCCCCAGCCACACTGAACTTTTTCCCAAATACATGTTTTTTCTGGAACCCAGGGCTCTGCACACGCAGTTCTTTCTGCCTCAAATGCCCTTGTCATCTTGCCTACCAGCTCCTATCTCTCTTTGAGACCCTCATCAAATGATGCCTTATTTCTTCCCCCAAGCAGAAAGGTGCTCTATTCTTTGTTCACCTGTAATATTAGTCATATTTCCTTATTGTAACATTTTAGTGTATTAAAACTATCTGTTTACATCAATATTTATTTTTCTTTTGGAAGTTTTGGATTCAGTTGAGAATCTAATGGGAGTGATGAATTTTGTTCTTAGAAAAAGGTACATGCACCCAGATTTTTGCCAACAATCTCATTGAGCAGCCCCTTCCCCAAGCCCATCTATCCCATGGACCCCAGGTTAAGAGAGCCAAGCCTTGGGCTTATATATTGTTTCTCCAGTAAATCTAGGACTGCTTATAGGACAAGGAACATTTTTATGATTGATCTTTATATTCCAAAGCGAAGTAAATACTTGTTGAATTAATTTGTTACCTCGTTCATTTTCGAAATTCTCCCTAGTACTGTCAATCCCCATTTTATTAATGAAAATCTGGTAAGGCCAACATATATGTTAAAAAGTTAAGTGTGCAGGGGCACCTGGCTGGCTCAGTCAGAAGAGTATGTGACTCTTGATCTCCTGGTCATGAGTTCAAGCACTACACTAGGTGTAGAGATTACTAAAAATATAAACTTAAAAAAAAAAGTTAAATATGCAGAGACTTAACTAGCTTAATTGAATGTTAAAAGAAAGGCACTGTGGGAATCCCAAGGTAGGTGGATGATTGGCTTTGTAATGTGCAGGTGTGTTTTATGACGGGTTGAATGGAAGCATGAAAAGAGCAATGTGAGAACAAGGCTAAAGGAAGAAAAGACTTGCAGCTGGGCCAGGTGGCCTTTGGACACTAGTAATTCACAGCTGTACAAATCCAAAAGCAGCAGCTGTTAGAGACCTCAAGGGCAGAGAAGAACAGTACCAAGAAAGGGCCTTGAAGATTCAACTCCAAGTCTAGAGGTAAGAGTTTCACCAGTTCTGCAGGAAAGGTAATGATAATATAATGAGCTTTTCATAAAGCTAAATGTAGTCACTGTAAAAGGCTGTTCTTTATTCTGAAGTTATTTCTCTCCTATCTTTTTTTTAAGTCAATAAATTTTTATTTAAGGAATTTTACATGTGATTCCTTCCGCTGCCAATCACCGTAGTTCCTGCAAAGTCAGAATCAGAATCTTCAAAATAGCCCTTTTAAAAAGAACTTGTTCAATCCACAGTTGTCACTGTCAGTCCCAAGTTATTTTAGCTGGGCTTCTTCGATCTCCACTTGAATATGGACATACTTCAAAAACTCCCCACCTGTAATCTTTGGGATCCAATGTCTTTACTTCAGGGTCCCGTTTCTCCTATCTTTTTGATGTAAAAATGCCCTTTCTTTTCAAATGATGCCAATAAGAGTTAGCCATTTAAAAAAATCCTTATTCGGTAAAATATAATGTCGGGAACCCCATGTTGATTCCTAAGATTTTTTTTTCTCTTTTATTGATACATGGGATCTAAAAGTCCAAGTAGCAGTGTGCTAAGGCACAGCTTAAGGTCTCAACGTAAGACGATCAGACAGAGAGAAAAATGGAGAGCAAACAAAATTTCTGGAGATAATGCCAAGGGGAAATGAAGCCAGGGAACCTTTGGAAGGGCTGGTTCAATTTTAGGTTTGTACCGAGAGAGAATAACTAAACCAATGAATGTGGGTCTGAACTATTTGTGACAACGCTTTACAGATAAATCCTTCCCTGGTCCTTGGGTGGGAACTACAGAGAACTTAAACAAGGCAAGTAAATGAGAAGTTGTGTCCAATTTGCTCAGAAATGCTAACCAGAGTGCCTCAGTCAATGGCAGAGTGAATTTAGCATTTCTGTAGCAAAGTAGTTCCTGGAGCAAGGGAGTATTAGCTTTTTGCTCAGTTAGCAAAGGCTTTACAGTGCTATCAATGTTCTATGGAGTGCGGTCCCTGTGTAACAACTGGCACATGGACTTGGGTTCTGTACCATAGGACCTTTACAAAGAAGTGAAGGCGTTCTGGGACGCCTGAGTGGCTCAGTCGGTTAAGCATCTGCCTTTGGCTCAGGTCATGGTCCCAGGGTCCTGGGATCGAGTCCCACATCAGGCTCCTTGCTCAGCGGGGAGCCTGCTTCTCCTTCTGCCTGCCGTTCCTCCTGCTTGTGCTCTCTCTCTCTGACAAATAAATAAAATCTTAAAAAAAGAAAAAAGAAATGAAGCTCTAAGCAAGGACCCTGACACCAGCATCATTTCAAACAGGGCCATTAACAAAGTGATAAATCAGAGGCACCTGGTTGGCTCTGTCAGTAGAGTGTGCAACTCAGTCTCGGGGTTGTGAGTTTGAGTTCCATATTGGGCATAGAGATTACTTAAAAAAAAAAAAAGTGCTAAGTCAGTACTTCCTGTGATGGACAGATGATCTGGGTTCTAAAATCCTTCAGTAAATAAACTTTCCCTTCCTCCAGTACTTCCTCTTGGGAACCCTGGCGAGATGGGGGAATGGGACTTGCTGCCCAGCACAGATCACAAAATCTTATAAGCTACCACTGCTCCAGATCTCCGCAGTCCTATCTAAGCTGCAGCCTGATCAAGGCCCAGTCCTACAACTGAAAATTTTAACTTTAGTAACTAAACATGTTATCAAATAAAACACCGTTATTATATGATTCATTGAAGGGCTCCTTTTAGATATTAAGTTTCTCTAGTAGTTTAAAGACTGTTTAATAAATTTAATGAGTTACAATTATTCAAATGTATCTATTGTTTAGGGTAGAATATAAATATGTTTCTTCATTGTAAAATGAAGTAAATAATGCAATCCACCACATAGGATTGTTGTGAGGATCAAATGGGTTAACATATGTAAAGTACTTAGAACAATGCTTGATACATTGTTCCCCTTCAGTGAGTATTGGCTATTTAGTATTCATACATCAAATACTTGTTCAGCTTCTACTACAAGTCAGGCACTGTTCTAGGGCCTGTAGAAACAGCAGTGACAAAGAGACAAGAAAGATTCCCTGCTCTCATGGAGCTTCCATTCTAGCTTGGGGAGCAAAAAAAAAAGTATGTCAGATACATAAGACAGGGTAAAGAAAACTAGAAAGCATAGTGCAGGGGAAGTTGCCATTTTTCATAGTGTGGGTGGTCAGGGAAGTCCTCTCTGATAAGGTAACATGTGACCAGAGACCTGAAGGAAGTGAGGAAATAAGCTTTGCAGTTATCTGGAGGAAGAGTGTTCTAAGAGATTACTGAATCAAAAAAAAAAAAAAAAAAAAAAAAAAAAAGGCTATCAAATAAGAGGGTCTAAGTCTATAATAGGGAGTGACAGGGTCACATTGTGTAGAAACCATGCCCCACCAGAGACAGGCCTCAGTTCCAGACAAGGGCTGCTATGAGGAAATGTGGACCCAGTGTTGTCAGATCTTCTAGGTTTTTTGTTTTTTAAGAAAAACTGTATCTTGAATTTTTCATGTGAACTGTTGTAATGTTTGAAAGGCATAAATGCATTTATATGTTCATCAAAAGTCATGGACAAGAATGTTCAGAGGCACTATTTATAATAGCCCCAAACTGGAAACCCCCCAAGCAACCATCATTAGAATGGATCAGCTATGGCACAGTTACAGTTTCTGCACAGCAGTGAGAAGGAACCAGCTACAACTTCACACAACATCCTGGGTGAATATCACAACATAACATTGAATGAGAAAATGTTCGGGGCGCCTGGGTGGCTCAGTCAGTTAAGTGTCCGACTCTTGATTTTGGCTCGGGTCATGATCTCAGGGTCGTGAGGTCGAGCCCCCTGTCAGCCCAGCATGGAGCCTGCTTGAGATTCTCTTTTCCCTTTCCCTCTCCCTATGCCCCTCCCCGCCCCCACGTGTGTGTGTGTGTGTGTGTGTGTGTGTTTGTGTGTGTGTGTGAGAGAGAGAGAGAGAGAGAGAGAGAGCGCACATGCTATCTCTAGCTCTCTGAAAGAAAATAAGAAAGGATGAAAGGAAGAAGGAAGGAAGGAAGGAAAAGAAAAAGAAGGGAAGGGAAGGGAAGGGAAGGGAAGGAAAAAGAAAAGGCCAGTCACAGAACAGTTCAAAAACAGGTAAAACCGAGCTATGGTGTTAGAGAGCTAGATGGTGGTTATCCTGGTTGGGTGAGGTGCTGCTAACTTTTTTTTTTTCTTAATCTGGTAGCTGATTTAATGGGTATGTTCAGTTTAATTTTATCAAATTGTACAGTCATCTGTGCACTTTCCTCTATACATTTATATTTCATAAAAAGTTAACAAAAACGTGGGCCAAAGTCTCAGGAGAATCAGGGCTCTGGGCTTCCAGTTTGCTCTGTAATACATAGATTTCTTTAGAGGGAACAGCAGAGTAGCTTTTAAAAAAACAAACTTATACTTCAGAATGCAAGTAAACCCTCTCTGTATTTGCTTTCTTTAGAAGCTCCTACAAAGTCCATTGAGGAACTTGTCTTTCCTTCTGGGTCATTACCCACCCTCACATTTACCCTTAGATGTGATCCAATACTATTGTTCATTCTTGTTCTCAAACTAGAAAAATAAATTCCTGTATACCATATTACTAGCCATAACTATCAGTAAAAGTACAGAATTGGAAACCATAGATGCAAGAGGAGAACCCAGAGGAAATTTCCAAGTAGGCTGTAGTCTACTATAGGCTGAGAGGCTCATAAAACATAACAGAAATTTCAGGTAGTTGTGAAGAGGCAGTAGGAATCATACTGGGCTGAAATAATCTATCCAGGAAACAGGCATGTCTTAGCCTGGGCCATGGGTCATAGGTAGAGAATCAGTTGGATATAAAAGATAGGCTTTAGGGGCACCTGGTTGGCTTATTTGGTGGAGCATGCAACTCTTGATCTCAGGGTTGTGGGTTCAAGACCCACAACCGATGTAGAGATTACTTAAAATCTTATTTTTTTAAAGATTTTATTTGAGAGAGAGAGAATACGAGTTGGGGGGAGGGGCAGAGGGAGAGGGAGAAGCAGGCTCCTCACTGAGCAGGGAGCCCAATGCAGGCCTTGATCCCAGGACCCTGGGATCATGACCTGAGCCGAAGGCAGATGCTTAACCTACTGAGCCACCCAGGTGCCTCCCCTCCCCCAAAAAACACAGGTTTTAGATAGTCACTGCACAAACACATCCCAAAGGTGCTTCAATTCAGGTGATTGATGGAGTTGAGGAAGCTGTTTTAGGTAATGAAGACTGCAGACTATGGATGTATGCTGAGGTTTGGGTCTTGGGGGGTTCCTTGAGAAAAATGATTGTCTCAAGAGTTATTGACATGGTAGAAAGAATCACTGACATGGCAGAATTTAAGAACCAAATCAACTTTGGCTCCCAAAAGCTAGGGCTAGGGAAGTAGGAGTATGGATAAAGAAGTTAGAGGAAAGTAGAACCTTCTAGAGGAAGTCAAATTGTATGTATCAGGACTAAGAAAGTTGTTCCTGGATTGGGAAGGAATCCTGGAAAGGACTCAATTAGGGCTCCCTAAGAGAAATTCCAGGGGCAGAGTCTAAATCTAACAGAACTGATACCTTGTCTAGCGCAACAACCTTGGTTGTTATTGTTATAAATTAGACCATGCAAGAATTTCCCCAAGAGGTATCCTAGGGGTGAGGGAATCTGTGATCAACTGTACTGGGTAAGTTGTCTGAAAATGCAGGGACTAGCCTAGTTTCTGACTTTCTTCTCAGAGAGGACTCTTTGCTCAGGAGCATTGCCCAAAGTGAATCACAACCTCATGCCTATTTTCACAATTCAACCTTTCGTTTATCCTTTCCACCTCCTAATGGTACTAAAACCTGGACCAATTATAATTCAGTGAACTAGTAATTACATAGTTCATGCTTGATTATACTATCTTTATAATCAGATGTTACCAATACCAGTATTTCCCACCACACTTACCTTAGTGCCTTTCATGAAATGGGATAAAATGCCACCACTAAAAAGAGTCAGACCACCTGAACTGAATATCAATTTCCAAGGTATGTGTATTAACATTGGTCTTCCTTCCCTAATGTGGACAGATGTATGAAAGAAACTTCACGTGAAGTGGCTTTGAATCTTGAAAATTCAAGTATATTGTACATTTTTACTTTAGAATAACTGGGAGCTGTTTTGTTTTAGGGGTGGGAGCAGGGAAGGCGCCTGAAAATTGAAAGGAGGAAAAGAACGAGGCAGGGACAGAACCAAGGTGAGACGGTTGCACATTGACTCCAAGGCCTTTATGGAAACCACATGGCAGGAAGGCTGGGGGCATTTACCTTCTATCAGCTAAACTCCAGTCAGGCACTGGATTCCTGTGATGGAAACTCAGAGAAGCTAACGCATGACTTGGCTTTTTCCAGTGGGGTACTCTCTGGACACTGCCCATGCTGCTGACTCCGCCTAGCTCTGGAGGCAGAAGCAGCAAGAGACTAAGGATTTTTTCCCCCTCTTATATAAGTAAGCCCCACCACTTGAAAATGGAGTACCAAAAAAACTAGCCAAAATGATCTCTCCTAAACTAGCTCAAGTGTACACCTTCTCCAGGAAGTACTCCCGTCACCCACCCCCTCCCCAGGTCAGATTAGGTGCCTGATCCTTTGTTCTCTCAGCTCCCGGCCAGTAGCTCCGTGGCTGCACTAACCCCAATATGATGATGCTTCAGTATCTCACTAGAAAAGGCTTAACTTTTTTGCGTCTTCTGTAGTCTGCTGAAACCTATGGACCAATTTTCAGAGTAATGTTTTTCAATGCACGAAATAAAATACATAGGGTTACAAAAGAAAACAATTATATTGAAATATAGTTCTTAACTCCAGACAACTTCTGAAGTATGAAGTCCTTGAGTGCAGGAACTCTGTCTTCATCTCCGTACTGCTAGTGCCCAGCACAAAGCCTGGCACGTAGATGGTACTTATAAATGTTTATTTAATGAATGAACAGAAAGATAGATGGCTCCTGCCAAGTCAGCCTGAGGAATGATTCACTGCAACTGCTTGTGCACATACCAACAGCTTGCATATTTTTCCCACTGTCTGAGATCATTTAGACCAGGGCTCTGAGGACACCCCCACTCAACAATGGGTAGCACAGCAGTGAGCAATAATGACAGGCTATTGGAAGACCAGGAAAACAACAAAGCTCATGTATTTCCACAAGCCAGAATATTCAGATAGTGAAAGTAAACAGGTTCTGTCTTCAGGAGGAGGAGATCTCTTGACCTTGGAAGCATGATGCTCACACTGCTTTAAAACACTACAGACAGCTGAAGGAGGAAAG
This sequence comes from Halichoerus grypus, assembly GCF_964656455.1. Taxonomy (NCBI): domain Eukaryota; kingdom Metazoa; phylum Chordata; class Mammalia; order Carnivora; family Phocidae; genus Halichoerus; species Halichoerus grypus. The sequence goes on from NC_135716.1 coordinate 166,199,189, forward strand.
AAAGGAACCTGAGCTAGTGTGTGGTGTTCTCCAGAGCGCCTCCTCTGTCCTGAATTGGACCACCCATCTCTGGGAAAGCGGAAAGTATCCCTAAAAACCAAGACAGGCACATGGCATGTGCCTTTCTAGGTTCGAGTAGCAGTTTTAGGCTTAGATAGAAATTCTGTTTTTGTTTATGTACCATCAGAAAACCTAAAGAGGCAACAATAAAAGCCAGTTCCCTCACTAAAGGGCCAAAGGTTTGTTCTAAGCTGATTGCTACATCTATTAAACATTTTGAAGAGAAAAGTAAAACCCCAGACAATTTTAGAGCTGAAAGCCACAACTATATGGGGTTCAGAAATTTCACCCTTAAGGCTTTTAAGATTGACCCTCCCAAGTTAGAGGGCTTCTCTAGCTATTAAAGCCATCTGAGGGATGGCAGAACGGTTTTCACTTGCTTGACAACAGGGTTTCCAACATCTGTTGGAAGAAACATGGCTTCAGGTGGGTGCCTTCTCTAAAAAAAAGGCGGGGGGGGGGAACTATAGGTCAAAGTTTTTAATTAAAAGGTTTTAATTAAAAAACAAAAAACAAAAAACCTCCCATTCCTAAGGTGTGTGCTATCTTTTTTGACCTCATTTTCCTTTAAATTGTCTGCAGTTTCCCTATATTTGTCCTAGTGCAGTAAACAATGCAATCAAAGAAATAAAAACCAGGATCCACTCTTGCCCCAAACACTGAAGATGGTCAAAGAGCAGGAATCACAGCACGGAAAATGGCCCAGCTCTAAATATACAAACAACATTAAACAAAAAACAAAACAAAACAAAAAACCCCAAGATATTATTATTGACATTCCTGGTACATTTCCTATAATATAATGTTGCAGACAATGCTTCTTTCCCAGGGAGTCCAGCTCGCTCAGGAGGAGACATCTACTCAGTGCCTCAGGATAGGCTGGGGCTGTTGAGTCTTCCCTGCCAAGCCTAAGGTTTTTTTATGAGCTTAATATCTTACAGAAACATCTGTGGTATAAATGGTATAAATGAATCTAAAAGAGGATGAAGGCAGGCAGGCACCTGTCACTGTTCTCCAAATCAGCCAAAAAGCTGAAGAGCGTGGGATCCAGGAGACAGATGCCATTAACAATTGAGGGATGGAGGGTAGAACAAGAGGAAGCACCAAATGAGTGGCTGCTTTTGGTTCCAAAGCCAAAAAAGGGCCCCACCAAAAAGGGCAGCTGGTCTAGATGAGGAATTCCCCTGCGCCTGGAGTCATGCAATAAAAATGATGGCCTTGGAGCCCCACCCCCACGACAGCCACAGTCCAAGAACCAGAGAAATTTACACCACATCACATAGTTTGCAAATGAATGGACTGATCCTAGTTTAGGAGGGTTAAGTGCTTTGACAAAGTTGGGGAAGGGAGGGAAGGTGAGCTTGAATCACAAAGCCTAGCTGTGACAACCGGGGATTTCTATTTCTACAAAGCCACGGCCTCTAGGCCCCTGATGCCACTTGGTCCATGGAGATGTACCCTTCCACTTATTACTGGCCTCTCCTAAAAATGGCACCCATGGTAATAACCCTTAGAGATATCAAGAGGCATCAGTTGCACTTCTGGAGCTAAGATAATTTCCTTGCCCCATCCTGGCCAAAGCACTTCCCTTTTTAAGCTGCTGCTGGCATATGCCACCTTCCCCTCCAAGCATAGGTCAACTTTCTTTCCTTTCAGAGTTTCGCACCGGCCTCTGAGGGCTCTTTCCAGGATACAAAATAAAGTATCTTTCTGCTTCCATGTGTGGGTGGGTTGCCTTCCAGTGTCAGATCTGCCTTCCAGAGTTTGGTCAGTGCACCTTTACAAAAATAAAACCACATGCGTGCACAGACAGACTAGCCTGGAAAGGGCTTTCTGGACACGGTTTCTGATTATCTTGATGCCTCCCTTAAAAGAAATAACTTTCTTGGTGTAAAAGGATTAGGACATTGAGTGACCTACTCTCAACTTCTGGAAGGACAGCTTGTTTTTGTCCATTTTTCAATAAGGGGGTGGGAGGAACCCAACATTTTCAGTTACAACAATGAGATTTTGTTTAAAAAAAAAGGATCCTATGTGGAAATGAGTGGGACAATGATAAAAATAAACAAATAATTAAAATTCCAAACCAAAACATATCTCCTGGCCCCGACATCCCCAGTTAATCCTCTAAGACCACAATTTCCACATTGTGGACTTGATGCTGGTGGTCTTCCATCTCAGCCACAACTTTCTCCTCAGTCCTCAGCTCTGTCTCCAGAATGACTGCTTTGCCCTCAGTATCCTCAGCCTCTGGGTCTGGGGCTGGGTCAATCTCAATGATGGTCTGCCCATCCTCCGAGGTGCTTTCAACAGCCTGGATTGCTGAGGTCAGGCCGGACTCCATGGCCACCAGCTCCACGGGGCTCACCATGGTGGTCATGTTGCCCAGGGTACTCCCATCCTGCATGGCGGTGGAGCTTAGCAGTGCCAAGCTAGATGAAGGGTGGATGGTCACTGTGTCTGGTGAGCTGCTCTTGGCAGAGGAGACCACTGTGGCATAGCGGAAGAGCTGAGGGCCAGAAGGCAGTGTGTGAACAGTCACAGGACTGGAGCCCTGGCTGAGGGTGGCCACTGGAATATTGCCCATGGAAAATGACTGGCCCACTGGGGTGATGGTGATGGGCGAGATGACTGTGAACTGAGGCTGCTGGACCGGAGGAGAAGGGCTCAGGACTGTGGTGGAAGCTGGCCGCTGGAGTCGGGGCCTTTTTGGAGGCTTAGGAGTGCTCACAGGCATCAGTACCACATTTTGAACCGTCTGGGATTTCAGCCTGTGATCCTGAGCTTGCTTCTTCTGCTCTTCCAACTGGCGTTCCAACTCTGTGGAAAAAAAAAGACAGACTTTGTGTGGAGAGAAGTATATTCTTGGGAACAGTGAATGGAGTCAGGAAACCTGAGGTCTTGTCCTGGTTTTGCCACTATATAGCTTCATTGTTTTCTTTCTTTTTTTTTTTTTAAGATTTTATTTTATTTATTTGACAGAGAGAGAGACAGCAAGAGAGGGAACACAAGCAGGGGGAGTGGGAAAGGGAGAAGCAGGCTTCCCACGGAGCAGGGAGCCCGATATGGGGCTCGATCAACCCGAGCCGAAGGCAGACGCTCAATGACTGAGCTACCCAGGCGCCCCTAGCTTCATTGTTTTTCAAAACAAGAAACAAAACTGGATGATTTTTAAAATCCCTCCAGCAATTACATTTCATTGTGTGATTATAGGCAGGGCAACAATTCAGAATCATTTTCAGGCTGTGATTCTATTACTATAGCTCAACCCTAGAAGCTCCTGTGGCATTTTGTCACCTATCACCAAAATGCAAACCAAAGAAGCCTGCAGTTGATCACGCAGCTTACAGATGCCTTCCCTGGATCTACGGATGAAAATAAGGAATATTTGCACAATCCCTTTGGAACTAACATGGACTACAGAGGAGCTACAGTGGCTGCTCCAAAAAACAGTGATTCCCAAACTGTTCTTCAAGGCAGGATCACCTGCTGGTGACCTTAGTCTACCAAATGGCCTTAGTCTACCATTAGCACCCAGAGAAGTCTACAGAAAGTTACAGAGGAAGTCCCTAAGAATTACAGAACTAAAAGAGGTCTTAAGAGTTCTAACACATTCATTTTAACTGGTACCCAGAGAGGTAGTGACTTACTTAAAGTCTCAAAGCTTGGGCCAAAACAAAAGTCTTCTGATGGCCAACTTGATGGCTTTTCCACCACAATACGTCTATCACTATCCCTCTCCCAATGTACAATCCAACCCTGGTGACCACTGGTGAGTCTGGTTCTACACCAGAACTTCTTCTATTGCTTAGAACCTGAGAAGCATTCAATAAATAATCAGTTACATCTGGAGAGCACTTTGCTCCTATGGAACACCAAGAGCAAATCAATTCCTTGCTTGGAATAAAAGGAGTAGGTAGGGATCAAGAACACATTAAAAAAAATTTTTTTTTCATTCAAAAATTTTTAAATACTGCCTCATAAGTTACAAAATACTGCATTTTTTTCCATTTCCAGTAGTAACCAAAGAAATATAAACCTCAAGACTGGGTGGCTCAGTTAGTTAAGTGTCTGCCTTCAGGGGCGCCTGGGTGGCTCAGTCATTAAGCATCTGCCTTTGGCTCAGGTCATGATCCCAGCATCCTGGGATCAAGCCCCGTGTCAGGCTCCCTGCTCAGCGGGGAGCCTGCTTCTCCCTCTCCCACTCCCCCTGCTTGTGTTCCCTCTCTCACCGTTTCTCTCTGTCAAATAAATAATTAAATCCTTAATTTAAAAAAAAAGTGTCTGCCTTTTGCTCAGGTCATGATCTCAGGGTCCTGGGATCGAGTCCTGCATCAGGCTCCCTGCTCAGCTGGGAATCTGTTTCTCCCTTTGCCCCCCCCCCCCGCTCATGCTCTCATGCGCACACTCTCTCTCTCATAAATAAATAAAATCTTTGAAGAAGATAACAATTACATCTATAATTTTTTAAAAAGTTAAATCAGAGAATATTATAAATAATAACATCCAATGTTGGTGTGTTCAAAATGGTGACATAATCTTGGAAATTTGGCAACAGGTCATAAAAATCCATAAAACAATTTTCAATACCATTTAACTTGAAGCTTAGTTCTGGGAAGTAGTTTAAAAGGACATAAAAAGAGAAAGTCATATTCATACAAGTTCACTGCAACAAAATAAGCTACCGAAGAAAAGTTTGAAAATTTAAATGTCATCCCTAGAAGAATGTCTAAGTAAAGCACTGTGTAGCAACTTGGGAAAATAGTAATATGTCACAGTAAAAAAAGCAGAAAACAAAACTTTATGTATACTATGATTAAACCTATCTAAAAAAAATAATATGGACAAAGAACCAGAAGCCCACATTCTTAACAAAAACCATTTTTTGGATGGTGTGAAGTTTCAAGGTGAAAGCACTGGATTAGGAGTAAGAAAGCCAAGTTCTATTCCAGGCTTCATTGCCAAGTACTGATGTGGCCCCAAGGCAAATCATTTATACTCTTTGTGACTCCGGTTCATCTATAAAATAGGGATAATAGCCTCTAACATTCTTTTTTTTTTTCTTTTAAAGATTTTATTTATTTATTTGAGAGGGAGAGCACATGAGAGGGGGGAGGGTCAGAGGGAGAAGCAGACTCCCTGCTGAGCAGGGAGCCCGATGCGGGACTCGATCCTGGGACTCTAGGATCATGACCTGAGCCGAAGGCAGTCGCTTAACTAACTGAGCCACCCAGGCGCCCTCTTTTTTTTTTTTTTTTTAATATTTTACTCATTTATTTGACACAGAGAGAAAGAGTACAAATAGGCAGAGTGGCAGGCAGAGGGAGACAGAGAAGCAGGCCTCCCGACGAGCAGGGAGCCCGATGCAGGGCTCAATCCCAGGACCCCGGGACCACGACCCGAGCCAAAGGCAGAGGTTTAACCAACTGAGCCACCCAGGCGCCCCAGCGTCTAACATTCTTAGGAGGATCAAATGAAAATGGTCTCAGGGTACTCAGTAAATGAGTTTTTTTTTTTTTTAAGATTTTATTTATTTATTTGAGAGAGAGAGAATGAGAGAGAGAGAGAGCATGAGGGGGGGAGGGTCAGAGGGAGAAGCAGACTCCTCGCTGAGCAGGGAGCCCAATGCGGGACTTGATCCCGGGACTCCAGGATCATGACCTGAGCTGAAGGCAGTTGCTTAACCAACTGAGCCACCCAGGCGCCCCTGAGTTTAAAATATATACTGGGTATAAAAGTAAGTTTAAGACAACATAAATTGTTCTTCTCTTACCAAATAATCTTGCCTTTTGACTTCATGACTAACTATGATATATTCTATATCATTCAAAGCTGATAATCCATGCCTCTGACTTATTTTATATTTTTCACCTGCTTTACCCAAAACCTTTTCTTGATTCTCTCTGGGTATAAGTGACAACTCTCTTTGTTCTTCCACCATACCCGCCTCAGTTACAAAGCTGAGTACTTTTGCACTTATTTCTATGTCTGCTTTCCCTTGAGTTCCTTAAAGACCATGTAGAGAGTGAGGCTGTCTTAGTCAACATTATATTTTTACAACCTAGTTTGGAGACAGTGAAAATTTTTTTTTAAGATTTTATTTATTTATTTGTCAGCAAGAGAGAGAGCACAAGCAGGGGGAGCAGGAGAGGGAGAGGGAGAAGCAGGCTCCCTGCTGAGCAAGGAGCCTGATGCGGGACTTGATCCCAGGACACTGGGATCATAGCCTGAGCCGAAGGCAGACGCCCAACCGACTGAGCCACCCAGGCATCCCAGAGACAGTGCAAATTTAGTACTTGATAAAAAGAGTTAAATTATTCATGGGCTCATAATTTCTGATTACCACAAATAATGGAGAAGGTGATAACTTAATAGTTATCAAAAGATCCAGGGGTGCCTGAGTGGCTCAGTCGTTAAGCGTTTGCCTTCAGCTCAGGTCATGATCCCAAGGTCTTGGGATCGAGCCCCGCGTCGGGCTCCCTGCTCAGTGGGAAGCCAGCTTCTCCCTCTCACGCTCCCTCTGCTTGTGTTCCCTCTCTCACTGTCTCTCTCTCTGTCAAATAAATAAATAAAATCTTAAAAAAAAAAAAAAGATGCAATATCAATAATGTAACAAAAACAAAGGCCAATTTGTCTCTTCTGCCACTAATATTACTGGATTAATGGAGAAATTGAGCAGATATCTTAATCCTCCAAAAGATACAGAAGGACCATGATGAGGAAGGAAGGAAGGAAGGAAGCCAGTCCCAACAGAAGTCCACAAAGAAATGGCAAGACTCAAGGATATTAGTATAATATCACCTAAGAAGAAACAAGTTATACGCACCTGTCAGAGTATAGAGAAACTGCTCTTCTCCCTGCTCTACTTGGTTCCTTCTGTTGTCCAAAACCTTCTTCACTGTGTCCATTAGGCCAAATGTATGTGCTACATTGTTGAGAACAGCAGCATCTATTTAAAACAAAGACATGCCCGTCAAGTTAAAACAGAAGTGTTTCCCTAGCTCTCTGTTGTACTGTGTATAAATATGAGACAACCCAGAAATGATGGTACTATTCTAATTGCATTTTTAAAAATTTTGGCAAAGATAAAAAAAAATTTTTTTTGGCAAAGATTTATCACATGCATAAATTAACTTTGTTATAACTTTATACATCTTTCCATATAAATAAATATAAAAATAAAAAAATCTTGCATCTGGTTGTAAGTTCTGACTTCTGGTTTAGAAAACATGGTCACTGTGTTAGATAGAGCTAAGTTTGAATCTAAGTTTTATGGTTTCCTCCTATCTGTGTGAATCTGGATAAGTCATTTCACTCCTCAGTTTTCTCATCTGAAACAAAAGGGCCTAATAATACTTATCCGGCAAGACAGACACAAAGACTAGAAATATCATATTTTAGGGGCACCTGAGTGGCTCAGTTGGTTAAGTGTCTGACTCTTGATTTCAGCTCAGGTCATGATCTCAGGGTTGTGAGATCGAGCCCCACATCGGGCTCTGCCCTCGGCGTGAAGTCTGCTTGTCCCTCTCCCTCTCCTCCTCCCCGTGCTTGCTCTCTCTCTCTCAAATAAATAAGTAAAATATTAAAAAGAAATAGCATATTTTAGGGGCGCCTGGGTGGCTCAGTTGCTTAAGTGATTGCCTTTGGCTCAGGTCACGATCCTGGAGTCCCGGGATTGAGTCCCGCATCGGGCTCCCTGCTCAGCGGGGAGTCTGCTTCTCCCTCTGACCCTCCCCCCCCATGTGGTCTCTCTCTCTCTCTCTCAAATAAATAAATAAATAAAATCTTTAAAAAAAATAGCATATTTTAAGTGTCAAACATGGGAACTGGCATGCAATGTTATTCATAGTGTTATCTCTGTTCCTCTTTATACAAAACTTCTTGAAAGCATTGTCAGTAGTTGTGGTCATTACTTCCTTAACTCAGACAACTTCTCCACCTACAATTCTCTTCCACAGTCATCTCATCCAGTTTCATGCTTTTAAATAACATGTACATGCTGAGAACTCCCAGATGCAGATCTCCAGCCCTCACCTCTTTTCTGCGTGCCAGATTCATACTTCCATCTAGCTGAGTGACATCTCCATTTGAAGGCCTCATAATCATTTAGCAAGTCAAAACTAACTTTTTTCTTTCTTTCTTTTTTAAGTAAGCTCTACGCCTAACATGGGGCTTGAACTCATGACCCTGAAATCACGAGTCACATGCTCCACCCACTGAGCCAGCCAGGTGCCCCAAGTCAAAACTAACTTTGAGGGGTGCCTGGCTGGCTCAGTCACAAGAGTATGTGACTCCAGGGCGCCTGGGTGGCTCAGTCGGTTAAGCGCCTGCCTTTGGCTTAGGTCATGATCCCAGGGTCCTGGGATCGAGTCCCACATCGGGCTCCTTGCTTAGCGGGGAGCCTGCTTCTCCCTCTGCCTCTTCTGCTCCCCCTGCTTGTGCTCTCTCTCTGTCAAATAAGTAAATAAATTCTAAATAAATAAATAGATAATAAATAAAATAAATAAATAAAAGATAAATTTAAAAAACCAGTATGTGACTCCTGATCTCAGGGTTGTGAGTTCCAGCCCTACACTGGCCATGAAGCCTACTTTAAAAAAAAGCACAAACAGGGCGCCTGGGTGGCTCAGTTGGTTAAGCGACTGCCTTCGGCTCAGGTCATGATCCTGGAGTCCCTGGATCGAGTCCCGCATCGGGCTCCCTGCTCGGCGGGGAGTCTGCTTCTCTCTCTGACCCTAACCCCTCTCATGTGCTCTCTCTCATTCTCTCTCTCTCAAATAAATAAATAAAAAAAATCTTTAAAAAAAAAAAATAAAAAATAAAAAAAAGCACAAACAAACAACTACTAACTGTACTAACTACAACTCTCTCGGTGATCTTCATCTCAGGAAATGGTGTCACCATTCATGGCTCAGGCCAAAAATGTATGAGTCATCCTGGATTTCTGTCTTTCTCTTTTACCCTACATCCAATCCATCAGCAAAACTTGTTCTGTTCCACACTCAAAATATATCCCCAATATGATCACTTCTTTCCAGGTCTACCACTATCTACTCTAATCCATGCCACCATCATCTCTTGTCTGGAGTAGTTCCTTCAGGAGTCTCCCAACTGATTTCTTTTCTTTTCTTTTTTTTTTAAGTAGGCTCCATGCCCAATTGAATTGGGCTTGAATTCATAACCCTAAGATCAAGAGTTGCACTCTCCAACAACTGAGCTAGCCAGGCACCCCTCCCAACTGATTTCTTGCCCCATACAGTCCACTCTCCATATAGCAACCAAAGTGATCTTTTAAAAATATAAAAAAATACACAATTATATTAAAAATATAAAAATATAAATAAATCCTTATCACTTCACTCCCCTGCTCAAAATCACTATGATGGCTTACTGTCACCTTAAAATAAAACCAAAGTTCTAACCAAAGCTTATCTAAACTGTCTTCTCGGGTGGCTCAGTCAGTTAAGTATCTGCCTTCGGCTTGGGTCATGGTCCCAGGGTCCTGGAATCGAGCCCCACATCAGGCTCCCAGCTCAGCAGGGAGCCTGCTTCTCCCTCTCCCCCCTGCTCCTGCTTTCTCTCTCTCTCTCTCAGATAAATAAATAAAATCTTAAAAAAAAAAAAAATACTAAATAAACTGTCCTCTTTATTCCTCTCCAACCTTATATCACCTATCACTCTCCTATACCCTAATACACTGTGGCTGCCTCAGAGCTTCTATAATTCTTTGAACCTATGAGGCCCATTGCAACTTCAAGGTTTTTGTTCCTTCCGCCTGAAATGTTCCTTCTCCCAGCTCATCACATGGCTAGCTTCTTCAATTCAGGTCTCTGCTTAAATGCCACCTCCTTAGGGAGGCCTTCCTTGATCATCCTATCTAAAAGAGTCATCCTTGCTTTCTATATTATTTGCCTATTTTTTCCTCCAAGAATATAAAAAAAAGATTCTACTATAAAGTTTAAGTGTATTTATATAATGTATGAATTATAAAGAGGTAATAAGACACAAATAACAAATCTAGGAACTCACACACAAGCTTATGAGATACTATTATGACTTGTCTTTTTTTTTTAAGATTTTATTTATTTATTTGATACAGAGAGACACAGCGAGAGAAGGAATACAAGCAGCGGGGGCGGGAGAGGGAGAAGCAGGCTTCCTGCAAAGCAGGGAGCCTGATGTGGGGCTCGATCCCAGGACGCTGGGATCATGACCTGAGCTGAAGGCAGATGCTTATTATGATTCTTTTTTTAAGTAAACTCTACCCCCAACGTGGAGCTCAAACTCTGACCCCAAGATTAAGAGTCACATGCTCCACCAACTGAGCTAGCCAGAAACCCATCATCACAACCCTTTTGCATCAGATGATTAGAACATCCTTTTACATTATGCACAGCAGCAAGTACCCTATGGGTATTCAGAAACAGCTGTAAGTGCACACAATAGTTCTGGAAACCTTAAACTGATAGAATATGAGACTTGTCTAAAACCAGGTAACTTTCTCCAATTTTCAGACTCTATCTATCTATATGTAATAGAGAGAGAGCCTGCTTTCTGGCACCATTTATAAAGGCAAAAATTACCTGTGGAAAAGCATGACCAGACCTGAGTTCAAAACCTTATTATGAACTATGGACACGTAACTTAACTTTTATAAGCCTTAGTTTCCTAATCTGTAAAATGGGGATAATAATACTTATACCCCAGTGTTTTCATGACACTAACAGGATCTGCCTACAGTTGTTAGTGTTCAGTAAAATAACCACTGTTGTTAAAATTAGTGCACTTACCTGTGACCTGGAAGGGAGCCTGAATGAGCCGCTGCTGAACTCCCCTGAGTAGCTCCTCTATTTCCTTCTGTATATTGCAGACAACCTCTTCCATCAGCCCTACATCAGCTATTCCTTTCCAGAACATCAAAGTGTCCTCTGACACAAGAGGGATAAGACAGAAGATAAACAAGGGATGCTACACATACTTAGGCAAATCTCTACAAGTTAAACTCAAAATTATTTCAATTTGAAATGATTTCTTGTTGGGCCATTTCTGGGAAAAAGGAAGAAGTTTTTGGAATATTAGCTGCCCCCCTGAGTTGGTACCCAATTATTTGCCCTCTTCAGCAACATAGGGACTTGAGATAATTGCCTCAATTTGTCATGGCTCTGGCTATAGGGAGCAGGTCATCTTCCTCTAATAAAGATATTAAATAAATATTAAATATTATTTATTTAAATAATTTAATTTAAAATTAAATAGTATTTAATATCTTAAAAGTTAAATAAAGATATTAAATTAAAGATATACAGGCGAGCCTTGTACAACATGGTGTGAACTGTGAGGGTCCACTTATATACAGATTTTTTTCAATAAATACAGTACAGTGATGTACTGTATTTTTTAAATTAAAAAAATTTTTTCTTATGATTTTCTTAATAACATTTTCTTTTCTCTAGTTTACTTCATTGTAAGAATACAGTATATAATACAGATAATATATAAAATATGTTAATCAACTATGTTATTGATAAGGCTTATAGTTAAGTTGGGGGGGGCAGGGGAGTCAAGTTACACAGGGGTTTTCCCCTGCACAGGAGGTTGGTGCCCCAAACCGCCACGTTGTTCAAGGGTCAACTATACTCCCTCTAGTCCTATACTTACAAAATAAAATAAAACAGCTGAATAGGTGGGATGATAAGCTCTCTGAGGGCAGAGGCTTTGTCTTTTCATCTATGTTGGCAACAGTGCTAACTAAAAATAGGCAGCAATAAATATTTTTCAAGTGAATTAATGAATGGAGGATGATGTGAAACCCCCCTGGTCCCCTCTAAGTGAATCATCATTAGTCACCATCCTCTACACCACCTGCTACCTAATTTTTCCTTCTAACATTTTGCAGCCTGGTTTGTCTAAGAAACGTTCCAAAGTTGGGGGCAGTTTGACAGAATGAAAAGCACTGACTACAGAGTCAAACGGCTGAATTCGGCTCTGACATTATTGGCTGTGTGGCTGGTCTGAGGCAAGCTGCTGCATCTTTTTGAATCTCAATTTCTTCCTATGCAAAATGTGACTGTGCATGGCTGTTGTTGCATGGATGAAAATAAAATGTTTGCAGCTACAATTATTATTAACATGCATGAGAAAAACCAGCAAAAGTAAGTAAGAGACCTTCTGTGTCCATAATCATAACAGTGAGAAGGGTCACAAGACCCTGCAAGATATCTGAGCCTCATAGAAAAGTACCTGAAATTTCCTCTGAGTCTTTCTTCACACCCTCCTCTGTAGCCATGGTGACAGCAGCAGTGAGAGCGGAGTTCCATTCCAGCCCTGCCTCTTCCATGCTCTCTTCTGAGATGGCAATCTGTGTGATGCTACCTAAAAGCGGTCCATTAGAGGTAAAGCCGGTGAATTCCATGAAAAAGTCATAGCTATCCTTTATCTCATACAGCCAAAGAGACCCTGTTATTTTAAGGTCCATATAGTAAAAACTAGAATCCTTGGTAAGCCAGGATGAATACTGGATTTTCTAAAGAAAACCTGCCTTTCAAAAGAAAATGTTTTCTTCTTACTCTGAATAGAAAGGGAAAGATAACTTATAAAATCACAAAAAAGCAATCTGCTTCCTAAGCAGGTATGTTTTTTAAAAAGACTGAAGGTGAGCATGATTGCCGGGGTATCTGCCCCAGACTTAGCGAGGAGGACCTGAAATAATTTAAGAGAAAAGTATGGTGCTTAGCCAAGAGCCCTACTACAAGCATATTTGATACTAACCATCTAGAATATCACAAGTTGCTATAGCTTATTTATCAGGCTATGTAAGAGAAAGCAAGAGAAATGAGACCAAAAAAATCAGATAAGAGATCCATGAATAGCAGATTCACAGAGGGAAAGAACATTTGCTATTAACATTGTATATTAAGATTTGATTTGATTTTTTTTAAGTAATCTCTCCACCCAACATGGGGCTCAAACTCACGACCCCGAGATCAGAAGTCACATGCTCTTTGTCTGAACCAGCCAGGAACCCCTCGTATATTAAGATTTTAAACAGGGGCGCCTGGGTGGCTCAGTTGGTTAAGCGTCTGCCTTTGGCTTAGGTCACGATCCCAGGGTCCTGGGATTGAGTCCCACATTGGTCTCCCTGCTCAGCAGAAAGCCTGCTTCTCCCTCTGCCTCTGCCTGCCAGTCCCCCTGCTGTGCTCTCTCTCTCTCTCTGTCAAATAAATAAAATCTTTGGTGGGAGGGGGGGTGCGGGGGGGGAAGATCCTAAACAAAGAAAATGGGAGAAAAATCAAACTGATCCAGACAGATATATAGACAAGTATGGACTCCACATGCTGGAGGATATTAATAATCAAGCAAAAAAGTAATATTGATATGGATAATCAACTAAAGGAGTTTTGGCCAAATAAAAAGTAAATAATTTTATAGCATTTTTTCCTTTTCAAGTGAAAGACTCACATGACCAAAAACCAAAAATTCAAACTGCTAGATATTTTATACTTTCCTGAAGGGAACTTAGGTTCTAAGAGATTTGACTTCTACTTACCCAGTGGTTACTCACAGAATAGTAGGGCTGACCAAAAGAAACCTTGAGAGGTCATTTTTAAAACATGGTACTTCCCTTACATCCGTTAGTATCCTTGTAATTCTGTCAGGCATATTTTTAAGTCTTCTGGAAGTAGTTGAGACAAGAATCTTAACTGGACTAACTGAATCTTTTTTTTTTTTTAATTTTGTTTGTTTGTTTGTTTAAGTAATCTCTACACCCAGTGTGGGGCTTGAACTCATGACCTCAAGATCAAGAGTCACATGCTCTTCCAACTGAGCTAGCCAGGTTCCCCTGGACTAACTGAATCCTTAATAATCATCTCACCTGGCTCCATCTTTCCTAGAGAAGAGCAAAGAGCTCTAGTCCCGAGGTCAACAATACAAGTTAAGCATATGCCCATCCTTCCTCATTGGTGAGGAAGCCTCAACTTGGTTATGTGGATCCCTTCCAGGCAGGGCTCTTTGATCCTTACAGCAGCAGAGTTTCCAGAGCCCAGTCCAGCCAACCATACATTATCTTTGGTACATCTCAGCTCAACAGTTGAAAACCATTCACCATTCTACTTCCTGCCTGACCACCAGTAGAGCAAAGGATTTTTCAAAACAATCTAATTTCAAAGATATGCCAAGTGGCACCAAAGTGAGACCACTGAATAAACATAATAACCACTGACTCTTCTTTCTTTCTTTCTCTTTCTTTCCTTCCTTCCCTCCTTTCTTCTTTCCTTTCCTTTCCTTTATTGAGAGAGAAAGAGAGAGTGTGCATGGGGGGGGGGGCGCAGAGGGAAAGGTGGAGAGAGAATCTTAAGCAGACTCCACACCCAGCATGGGGCCTGACGTGGGGCTCGATCTCACGACCCTGAGAGGGTGACCTGAGTCGAAATCAAGAGTGGGACGCTTAACTGAGTGAGCCACCCAGGCGCCCCTGAACCATCTTTCTAATGTTTCTCATGCATACTTAGAAAGAAACAAGGAAAGAGGTATGGCCAATAGGAATCATCTGGGAGAAAACAAAGATCTGTTTCTAAAGTACGGAATCGCACCCAAGATTAGCATACCTTACAGGGACATCAATGCTCATGAGAATTAAAATTAAGAAACACAAAAGAGAAGTAAGGGGAAAAGTGTTACTAAAAAACACTGGTTTTTCAGGTGGTTTCCTACCCCCTACCATCGGCCGAAGTGGGTGTCTGCACCACACTTGTCTGCTGTCCTGGCACTGGAGCTCTTGCACTGCTGATCAGAAGATCAAATTTGGTGCTTCTGCAGGTATTGGAGCAAACCTTGTCATGTTGGTAAAAATCAATCTGTCCAGAGTCCATCATTTTCCTGTGTAAAGGGAGACAAGAAGTACCAGTTCAGCCTGCACTACATCTAGATGGAACTAGGCCTCTGGGACAAACAGAAACAAAGTTGCTGTACCTACTCCATAGATTAGTGAAACCTAATAGCATTTAAAGTCATTAGGTTGCAAAAGTTCTAACTGGGATTACAAAATTTTCATTGGCCCTGCCCACATTTACAAGTACTCCTATTCCCTCCTCAGTCTGCTCATTATGAGTATACTCTCATTTCCCGTTATCACCAAGCTTTAGCTAGGGATATACTCCTGACGACATCTGAGTATCCCCATAGAATCTCATTGAAACTAAACCCAAAAGGGGTAAAGACTAGTTCATATATCCCAGCACAACTGAGAAATGCTATAGGGAATAAGAATTTTAGGATGAGATTCTGATGTATTAGTATTCCTAGACCAGCAAGATCTGTTGCCACTTTTGGAGACATAAAACTTCAGCACATTTCTTTCCTTAAAAAAAAAAAAAGTATAACAACTCTCCTATAAATACAGTGCAAAGTTGATTATACTAAACCCCCACTATAAAATGCCCTTCTAACTGGATTCACAAGACATTGTTATTACAGGCCATAAGCAAAATCATGGGGTATTTTAATTATAGTAAACTCTATGTTATAACGTTACTTGGCTTTCACTGAAGATCTTTTAGGCATTCTGATTCCTTCTTACATTTGAGGAAAGTTGGCATGTGCTTGTTTTTCTGGGCAAAAAGGACAGGCCAAGAACAACAATAATGGAAGTTAAAAGTATTCCTTCCCAATTTTATTTAACTACTGATTTCTGCATACAAATCATCTGGAATAATTTCTTTTTTTAAATGTGTCTCTCTATTAAAATAATATGTGAAGAAAAAATTAATATTTTCTGTGGAAAATACAGAAAACTATAAAGAAAACAACTGCTTTTTAAAAAATCCAACAGGGGCACCTGGGTGGCTCACTCATTAAGTGTCTGCCTTCAACTTAGGTCATGATCCCAGGGTCCTGGGATCGAGCCCCACGTCAGGCTCCCTGCTCTGCGGAAGCCTGCTTCTCCCTCTCCCACTCCCCCTGCTTGTGTTCCCTCTCTCGCTGTCTCTGTCTGTCAAATAAATAAATAAAATCTTAAAATAAAATAAAAAATAAAAAATCCAACAACACAAAGATAGCATTGACATTTTGGGATATTTTCTTCTATTAAATTTTGTGTACATATGTGTGTGTCTGTTTTTTACACAACTAAAATCACACTGTGTGTGTGTGTGTGTGTGTGTATATATTTTTTTAGTAGGCTCCACGCCCAGCACAGAGGCCAGTGCAGGGCCTGAACTCACAACCCTGAAATCAAGATCTGAGCTGAAATCAAGAGTCAGACGTTTTTTATATATATATATATATATATATTTATTTATTTATTTATATACACCCCTCCTACTTGGGTTCTCCTGCTCTCTATCAAATAAATAAAATCTTAGGAAAAAAAAACATGTTCTCACTAATCAAACTTCAAAACAACATATTTTTTTAAAAAAAATTTTATTTATTTATTTGAGAGACAGAGAGCAAGCACAAATGGGGGCAGGGGCAGAGGGAGAGGGAGAAGCAGGCTCCTCACTGAGAAGGGAGCCCGATGCCCTGGGATCAGGACCTGAGCTGAATGCAGATGCTTAACTGACTCAGCCACCCAGGTGCCCCTAAAGCTGACTATAATTTTCAACAATGTTGCAATAAACATCTTTATGCCTGAATCTCTACAAGCACTATAGATTTTTCTTAGGACAGATTCCTTAAAAAGCATTAAAGACAATGGGTAAGGTGTTCTTAAGGCTGTTGATACATGTTCTGTGAGGAACTTTCCATTCCTGAGCACATTTTAAAATCCATCAATAGGTGAGTGCTCAAGAAATACCAATTAATGTTAATCTTCACCAGGGCCGGGGGGGGGGGGGTGTGTGGAATTACAATAATAAGCTTGCTGCATAAAGATGGGGGTGAGGGTATTATACATTCTGAAGTTTATTTCTGTGGTACAGTGATGGCAAGGATTGCATTCACTGAGTATGATTGTTACTTATCAACAGCAGCCTCTATTTTACCAGATAATCACAGAACTTGTCAGTAGCCTACACTTCTCCGAGGTCGGCACGCTTCCTCAGCACCAGGCTTAGCCCTGCCTGTGCTTGGCGATCTCAAGTACGATTGTCATCTACTCCTGAGCTTCTCTGCTCAGAAAGGATCCTAATATCCTGACATCAGAAAAAACTTGCTCTAGATGCTGAGAAGAGTTAATTTAGACTCTTGGTTTCAGCTTGATTTTGGCTCAGGTCATGATTTCAGGGCTGTGAGATCGAGCCCCACAGCCGGTTCCACACTCCTTGCAGAGTCTGCTTAAGGTTCTCTTTCCAGGGGTGCCCGGGTGGTAAAGTTGGTTAAGCATCTGACTCTTGGTTTCAGCTCAGGTCGTGACCTCAGGATCATGAGACCAAACCCCTCAAGAGGCTCCTTCCTCAGCACAGAGTCTGGCTGAGATTCTCTCTCCCTCTGCCTCTGCCCCTCCTGCTCGTGCTCTCTCTCTCTCTAAAATAAACAAGTAAATCTTAAAAAAAAAAAAAAAAAGACGTCCTTCCCTCCCCCACCCCACACTCTCTAAAATAAATAAATAAATCTTTAAAAAACAAAACAGAACAAAAGGTATGTGCTTGTTTTCTTTTTCTTTCTTTCTTTTTTTTTTTTTTTTTAGTAATCTCTACATTCAATGTGGGGCTCTGAGATCAAGAGTCGCATGCTCTTCCAACTGAGCCCTGGTATGTGCTTGTTATTAAAGCTCACCTGAGCATGATTCCACCCAGACGAATGGCTCTCTTCCAGTCCTTTAGGGTGGACTTGCCAGCCAGATGAACAAAATGCTTGGGGCTGATCAACTGATCATTGAACTAAAGTAAAAAGAAAAGTCCAAAATCACTCAAGGTCAGCTTAGGCAGGCCAAGAGAGACAAAAAGGTAACTCTACTTGTTATAGATGAAAAAATACCCAGATGGCATCTTAAGTCATAGCCTTGTATCTTCCAACCTCCTGCCCTGCTGTGCCAGAGAAGATGATCCTTCTCTGGGCACAGTGCCCTGTCCTGGTACAGAGTTACAGAAGACAGGAGGAGGATAGAGATTAATATACTGATTAGCACCTGAAATCCATTTATGCCCTAAATCAGGAATAATATGTGGGTCCAATGTTGCAAAGACTGTTTAAATAAACTGAAGTAACCTACCCAGCCCTAATGACAAGATTCAGGATGTGGTGGAAAGAATAAGTACCATAGAAACCACTGTCACTGCAGAACCTCAAAACTCTGTAATCCTTCATGATTCTAGGATGATGCCACGGATGGTGACTACTATCTATGGGTACAGCTGTGGCTACCAATGGAGACAGAAGCTTAAGCAATTATTTCCACTTTGTGCTCTCATGAGAATTTATTTTTATCAGTAATAATTTTCAATAAACTACTATAATGCACACTTCTATAAGGCATTTTACATATATTATCTCATTTTATCTGCTAGCAACCTGACAGTGTATGTGATTATTCATATTTTAACATATGAGCCTCTGCAATATTAATTTGTTCAAGGTCACCCAGTCATAGAGATGGGACTCTATTCATTCATTCAACAAACATTTATAGATAAATATGCCAAGCATCATTCTAGGTGTTGGGGATACACTGGTGAACAAGAAAACAAGTTCTCAGCTCTCCTAGAACTTGTATTCTGCGTGGGACTTGAATCCAGGCCAATTTCACTCCAAAGTCCTTATTTTTTTTCTGTGACACCATAGGGACTATAGCCACAATATTGAAAACATTGATATGGTAGATAAGAGAGAAGAGGCACTGAAACTATACTCTTTGAAAACAAGGAGCCCCCAAACAGGCCCCAGTAAGGAGAAAAGACAATTACCTTGACACACTTCACATTTATTCCTGGACATACAAACTTCTTCCAGAGGAGAATGGCTTTGCTCTCCCCACAAGTTATGGGGTAAGCAATTTCCATATCCTCATTTGCTTCTATAGTGCTTGCATCTGAAAATGGAAAACATATCAGTTATTTATTGAACACTTTTCCCCAAAAGCTTAATTCAAAATCTCTAGTCTCTTGGTTCCTCTGAGTAGCTAACAGTTCACATTGGCTGGTATTGTTTTGGAGTCTTCTGGAAGAAGTTTGGCATAACAGCTCTCTTATCAAGCCCACACTATGTGCCAGACACTGTCTATGTGCTTTTCCATGCTTAATCTTATTTAGTTCTTACAACAATCCTGTGAGGCAATGATTGTTTCTGATGTATGTAGGTGGGACTCGGAAAGGTGAAGTGACTTTCCCAAGGACACACAGCTAAGAAGTGAGAAAGGAGGATTTAAACTCAGGTTTGTCTAACTTCAAACTTTTTTTTTCAATTTCTTTCCACTGACTGCCTTCCAATCAACACCTCATAAGTCCTAATCAGCAACTTCCCTAATGACAGGATCAACCTTGAGGCTCTAATTTCTTTGGGGAATTTTTGTAGGTGAAAAATCTTTTCAGTACCCTAGCAAACTGATGTTAAATAATCAACTGATGGGCCTAGCATTTGTCAGTGGTGTCTCTAGATGCACCACCATCAAACTGATGGCTGCAGCATTGGTAGGGCACATTGCATAGGGGGGAAAATATAAGGCACAAAAGGCAAGAAATCTCAACCAAGGAAGCTAAGGTCAAAGATACTAGAATAACAAAAAGACTTACCAATCCCTTCTTCAATTTTGTGAATTGTGTGAGTTTCTACTGCCACAACTGCCGTGTTGTTCTCGGACCCGGGTTCATAAATCCTGTTGTAAAAGTGTCCATCGATAAACAAACTACATAAATCATGAAAAAATTAATATTCACAGCATGGGGTTAAGAAATTTGTTATAATCTATCTCAAAAGGAATAAAATAAATATACTTTACAACTCTATGTTAGTGCTCTGACTAGTTCCCCATTGTATTTAAACTCCAAGCTGCCCAGGACTGCTTAGCAGCTACTACCATGGACATGAATCAACAACTTTCCTCACCTCCAAGGAAAGTTCCTCTTGCTACTGTCTTTACATCACCACTTGTTACTGTTTCACACCAGACTTTTCCCTTCATAACTTTAAATGCTTATGACATAAAATGTTGCTTCAAGTATAAGATTAAATTATAGAATTATCCTAAGAAGACTAAAAAGTAATACTGTTGTACAATTCAAGATCGGGGCACCTGGGTGGCTCAGTCGGTTAAGCATCTGTCTTCTACTCAGGTCATGATCCCAGGACCCTGGGATCGAGCCCTGAGTGGGGCTCCTTGCTCAGCAGGGAGCCTGCTTCTCCCTCTCCCTCTGCCTGCTGCTTCCCCTGCTTATGCGCGCACGTGTGCTCTCTCTCTCGCTGTCAAATAAATAATAAATAAAATCTTAAAAAAAAAAAAAAAAGACCATTGACCATAGAAGCTGATATCCTTTGTTGGAATCTAGATACTTTAGTCTTTTTTAGCACTTTAGCATTTTTCAAAGCGTCATATAACCAAACTATTGACATGAGCAGAGCCTAGTAAAAAAAAAAAAGAGAGAGAGAGAGAGAGAGACTATGCCCAAAGTAACTAGCATTAACTAGAAGTATCACTTAGGGAAAGTCTCTCTAAAATGTTTCTACCTTCTGTGGTGCCTGGGTGGCTTAGTCGGTTAAGCATCAGATTCTTGATTTCGGTTCAGGTCACGATCTCAGGGTCCTGAGATTGAGCCCTGTGTCAGCTCTGCACTGGGTGTGGAGCCTGCTTAAGAATCTCTCACTCTCGGGGCGCCTGGGTGGCTCAGTCATTAAGCGTCTGCCTTCGGCTCAGGTCATGATCCCAGGGTCCTGGGATCGAGCCCCGCATCGGGCTCCCTGCTCGGCGGAAAGCCTGCTTCTCCCTCTCCCACTCCCCCCGCTGGTGTTCCCTCTCTCACTGTCTCTCTTTCTGTCAAATAAATAAAATCTTAAAAAAAAAAAAAAAGAATCTCTCATTCTCCTGTTCTCCATCCCCCCTCCATCTCAAAAAAATTAAATAAATAAAATGTTCCTACCTTCCAAGAAATGGGCTCAGATAAAATATACCAGCAACCTTTAATTTCTATAATAAACATAATGTATTAACTATTGCATCTTTTTTTAAAAGATTTTATTCATTTATTTGAGAGAGAGAGACAGAGCACAGAGGGAGAGGGAGAGGGAGAAGCAGACTCCCCACCGAGCAGAAAGCCCAGTGTGGGGCTCCATCCCAGAACCCTGGCATCATGACCTGAGCCCAAGGCAGATGCTTAACCGACTGAGCCACCCAGGCACCCCTATATCTTATTTGAAAGCACTGCTTGAATAATATCCCTTGTATCACCCACCCCCAGGGTGACACCGCTAGCACAGACCTCTCCTCTGAATTTCACACCAGGATACAGTTAACTTGCTAAATGAATAAATGCATTTGGATGTCCCATAGGACTTTGTTGAATTCATTATGTCTAAAATAACCAAGTTCTCTTCCCTCTCCCAACCACTCTTCTTATATTTCCTATCCTTGTTAATGGCACCACTAGCACTCTACAGCCTAAGACAGAAGCCTGGGAATTACATCAGATTTCTCCCTCTTCCTCCTCCTCAACTCCCACATACTCAGCCACCAAATCCTACCAGATGTATCTCCTTAACACGAGCCAGCCTCCCTGTCTCTTTTTCCACTGCTACTGCCTTAATTCAGGCTGTTATCATCTCTAGTCTGAACTAGTCTCCTTGCATCTACCTGATCTTCTATATTCCTACTGGAGTGATCACGTAAACCCCTCCTTAAAACCCTTCAAGAACCCTCTACTTATTGTTACAATAAAGCCCCCAAATCCTTAATAGGATATATTTAAGTTGCTCCAAGATCTGGCCCCTGGTTTCAACTCTCCCTAAACCTCACCTTATAATCCAAGCCCTAGTCCTACCAAATTATTTGTGGTTCCCAGAACTGACATCTTCTTTTATACTTTCCCTCTTCGCTCTTACTTCCCCCTTCCCCAGAACATCCTTCTCCATCTGGTTGTTTTTTAAAGATATTATTTATTTATTTGAGAGAGAGCATGCTAGAGAGAGAAAGAGAGAGCGCGCGAGAGCAAGCGCGCACACAAGCACAAGGTGGGGGGGTGGGAGGGGCAGAGGGAGAGGGAGAAGCAGGAGCCCAATGCGGTGCTCGATGCAGGACTCGATCCCAGGACCCCGGGATCATGACCTGAGCCAAAGACAGACGACTAACCGACTGAGCCACCCAGGCGCCCCTGTTTGTTTGTTCTTAAGATTTTATTTTTAAGTAATCTCTACACCCAACATGGAGCTTGAATTTACAATCCCAGGATCAAGAGTTGCACGCTCTACTGACTAAGCCAATCAGGTGCCCCTCTATTTGTTTTTTAATAAAGAGTAGCCTCTATGATGCTTTTCCGTCCACACCAATCCCTCCAGTATAATCATCTACTTCCTCCTTTGTGACCCAACTGTACTTTAGGCTTTTGTCACAACAAATATAACACTTAATATTATACGTTTGTTTAGCTGTCTGCCTCCCCTTGGGCACAGTCCAAGAGGTTCCTGAGAACAGAGATTATGTCCTATTTATTTATTCAATTTTGTATGTCTAGTGTGTCGAATACTAACTAGAACATGGCAAAGTACCCAATAAGTTGTTGGTCAGTGCATGAGGATTATGATAAACATGAGAAACCACTGGTTCAAGTAAGTTCAGTAAACTCATTCTAAATTGACCAATATATGCAAAATCGCTTAAAAGAAGAAATTCTTATTTATACATAATTTCAACAACCAGTAAATTGCAATTGCAGTGGGAAGTAGGGGCACAGTCTATAAACAAGGTTTTATCAAGAAAAAATTTCCTGGGGTGCCAGGGTGGCTCAGTCAGTTACGTGTCTGACTCTTGATTTCAGTTCAGGTCATGATCTCAGGGTCATGAGACTGAGCCCCATGTCAGGCTCCATGCTGAGTTTGCAGCCTGTTTGGGATTCTCTCTTTCTCTTCCTCTGCCCCTCCCCCCTGAACATACGCTCCCTCTCTAAATAAATAAATAAATAAATAAATAAATAAATAAATAATTTTAAAAAATAAATAAAATACAACTAGAGAAATCGACTGAGCACTGATTGGCAGATATCTCAGAATTCAGTACCTGAAAATGTATTCACTAGCTTATATGGCAAATTCAATGTAAACAGTAGGTTGGGGAGTCAATGTACAAAGATGCCTATAATTTATTTATTTATTTTTTTTTTTTTTTTTTTAAGATTTTATTTATTTATTTGAGACAGAGAGAATGAGAGAGAGAGAGCACATGAGATGGGGGAGGGTCAGAGGGAGAAGCAGGCTCCCCGCCGAGCAGGGAGCCCGATGCGGGACTCGATCCAGGGACTCCAGGATCATGACCTGAGCCGAAGGCAGTCGCCCAACCAACTGAGCCACCCAGGCGCCCAAAGATGCCTATAATTTAATCAAGCAATGAGAGGTTTCCAGAAAAAGCAATGTCATTTGGAAAATAAAAAAAGACACACACACAAAATAAGTGGAACTAATCTTCAAAATAATTAAGTCTCTAAGTAGTTGAGAAGTGTTTTCTGTCTCTAGGAGGGATAGGATAAGTGACAATTGGAGCACTTTAGGAAAGATAGAAGAAACAATGATTCCAAGAGAAAATAAAGCTGCCATGCACCAAAGAATCTACTCTTTAATTCTTCCTCATTACCCTTCCTCAATGGGTAATAACTGCAAGTATGTGTGTATGTAACAAATGAAGTTCCCAAACAAGTAAATTTGAATAAACAAGCATAAACTTTTGGGGCAAATAAAAATTCTAATCACTCTATCCACTATATGTCAGTAATTATTTTGTCTTAAGATCTTATTATTTTTTTAAGTAATCTCTACACCCAACATGGGGCTCGAACTCACAACCCCAAGATCAAGTGTCACACAATCCAACTGAGCCAGCCAGGCACCCCGTCAGTACTTTTATTAACTTTCCTTTACAGATCTTATTTTTTTAAATAGATTTTTTTTTTTAAGATTATTTATTTATTTATTTGACAGAGAGAGAGATAGCGAGAGCAGGAACATAAGCAGGGGGAGTGGGAGAGGGAGAAGCAGGCTTCCTGCTGAGCAGGGAGCCCGAAGTGGGGCTCGATCCCAGGACCCCGGGATCATGACCTGAGCCGAAGGCAGACGCTTAACGACTGAGCCACCTAGGTGCCGCTATATATTTTTAAAGATTTTATTTATTTATTTGACAGAGAGACAGTGAGAGAGGGAACACAAGCAAGGGGAGTGTGAGAGGGAGAAACAGACTCCCGTTGAGCAGGGAGCCCGATATGGGGCTCAATCCCAAGACCCTGGGTTCACAACCCAAGCCAAAGACAAATGCTTAACAGCTGAGCCACCCAGGCGCCCCTCCCTTACAGATCTTAAAATATTTCCTTCAATATTCAGAAATGTCAGCAAACTATGGTTATATTTTAAAAACTAAAAAGTCCTTACTTTTACAAGATACATACTAATGTCTGGGATTTGCTTCAAAAAATTCAGGAGTGGGTGGATGTAAAGATGAAATAAGACTGGCCATGTGTTGATAATTGTTGAAGTTGGGTGATGGGTCTGTACAGGGGGGTTCATTATAGTATTTTTTTAAAATCTGGGGGTATATTTGAAATTTCCTATACTAAAAAGTTTAAGTTACCAAGAGAGGTTGACTGTCTTTCTCCATAAGTGTTTAAGACAAGGTATGTTACTTAGTAGATTGAGAATGGATTATGTGTTTGCCCAAGAACATTTTTTTTTCTTTCTCTCTCTTTTTTTTTTTAAGTAGGCTCCCCGCTGGGTGTGGAGCCCAATGTGGGGCTTAAACTCACAACCCTGAGATCAAGACCTGAGCTGAAATCAAGAGCTGGATGCTTAACCGACTGAACCACCCAGGCACCCCCTTTGTTTCTTTAAGTAATTTCTACACCCAACATGGGGCCCAAACTCACAACCCTGAGATCAAGAGTCACATGCTCCACTGAGTCAGCCAGATGCCCCAAGAACATTTCTAATCTTATGAAGAATCTTTTACACATTCCTCAAGATAAAATAACTACCCCCTCCTTCTCTCTGTAGATGTCTTATTTAAACTTCAAGACCAATTTAAAAATCTTATTTCTTCTTTCAAATTCATAGTGATCCTCTGAATTCAAGCTACTTCCTAACCACGACACTCAGTACTTCTTAGATTTTGCCATGTAAGTGACCTCTTTATTTACATATATGTATTTTTGGTTTGCACAACCAGACTGCAAGCTCCATGATGGTGGGAACCATCTGCTATATTTCTTCCAACACTTTGTAATACATTATAAAATAGTAGGTTGTTGATATGTATTTTTTTATAAACTAAGCTTGATTAATTTGCCCATCCCTTAGGGTCCCGACCACTTCTGGCAGGAAAACTTTCGTAGTTTCCCTTACCTAATCTCCTCTGACTCTAACTACACTGTCTTTCAGTAAACATGTACCAAGGCCCTGTGCTAAACAGTGTGGATCAATAAGAGGAGGGAGCCATGTAACTTACCCTCAAAGAGCTTACAGTGAAGAGGGAAAGAGACAAGGACACAGTTAACTGCTGTAATAAGTATTACGATGACGAATATAGCACACAATACTTTATAAAGATGAAAACCTAGCCAGCTCTGAGAGATTGATGGTGAATGTTCCCTTGTGCTAAGCATACAGTTATAATTTCCCCACTCTTTAAACCTCCCCAATTTTTCAGAAGATCCAAATCTCTAGTCACTTACCCTTGTTGCACAGGCTGTAACTGCAAGATCACTTGGGTTTTAGTGTCTTCAGGGTTCTCCCCTTCATTTCCTTCAGTGGGTACCACAACCACATCCCCCACTGGAACACTCACTTCTGCATTAGCCATCTTTCACATGAAGTCAGATAGCTGGGCTGCTGTCAGAAACAAGAAGCACCAGTGACTTGGTCTGTTTTGAAAAGACGGCAATCATAGGAAAGGAACACCAAGATAATTATGACTACCAATTCCAAGATCGTGGTCCTCTGAAAAGGATAGGAACTGTGGGAAAGGGCTGACCTAGGCTCTGATCTTTCCAGAAATGCCTTAGGACTCACTTGCTGATTTAGGCTTTCTTAGGATATGTGATTCACCCAGTGCTGTACTGGACCCTGGGATCATGACCTGAGCCGAAGGCAGACACTTAACCAACTGAGCCACCCAGGTGCCTTGGAGCCTGCTCTTGAAAACCAATTGTGCACATCTCTTCCCAACTCTGAGTTTAGTGACATCAAATTGTTAGCTTGAAATCAATGATGCTGGGAGTATATACACCACAGAAACTGGCAAGCACTAGAGGTCAGGATATTTTTTTTTTCCTGGAGAACTGATTTACAGCACACCACTAGTTCCATCCCAAACAAACAGTAAGCTCCTAGAAAGTAGGAATCATCTCTTTTCTTTGCAACCAGCCATTGCACCTCACCAAGTGCTCTGTCCTTTGTGAATTACTTAATAAGTATCCACTAAATGAAATAAACTGGATAGGAAGAAAAGTGATTTGCATTGTGTGGTTGTTTAATAAATACTGAATCCAACTGTATGATCTCTAGGAACTTCTTACTACCTCTTTGCCTCAGACTGAATGGAGAGATGATCTTGCCTGACATCTCCCTTGCAGACTTGTTGGGGAAACCAGTGTCCAGCACCATGTGCTCCTTGACTCTAACAAAGCATCATCCCAATTTTAATGAAAACTCTGAGGGCCCCAGGATATTCTGCAGTGGTTAGTTCTCACAGTTGCAAAGAAAGGAGTCACTTAGGAGAGTGTAGGTAAGAGCACTGTGTTTACTTAGATATGTGAGATGAGGGGCGCCTGGGTGGCTCAGTTGGTTAAGCGACTGCCTTCGGCTCGGGTCATGATCCTGGAGTCCCTGGATCGAGTCCCGCATTGGGCTCCCTGCTCGGCCGGAGGCCTGCTTCTCCCTCTCCCACTCCCCCTGCTTGTGTTCCCTCTCACGCAGTCTCTCTCTCTCTGTGTCAATTAAATAAATAAATAAAATCTTAAAAAAAAAAAAAAGATATGTGAGATGATTAGGACATGCTGATAAGAGTAGGGACATGGTAGATGCATGTTTGAATATGTGACTGGTAGTCAGACAACAGAATCCACACCTCAGCTCTGCCACAGCATCTGTTTGCATATAATATGCATACTTAAGCACGGCACTCAAGGTCTCCATCATCTGGCCCCCAAATACTTTTCCAGTTTCATCTGCAACTGTAATTCCCCAAGAACCTTAAGTGCGAGCCACACCAGCTTCCCCCTGTACTCTGAAAATACAATATGTACCTTCAGGTTTCTATACCTTTGCTATTTCTTAAGCCCAAACTCTCTTTTCCCTCATCAACTTTTCCCTCCAAGGCCCCAGTTCAAAGCCCACTCCTCCACAAAGCCCCTGCCAAACCATTTTCTTTTCTACAGTCCCCCAATACTTGGTTTGTAGCTCTCCTCTAACGATTATCACACTGTGCTTTGTATTGTAGTTAACTGAACAGACCTCTATTTCCATAACTGAACTATACTATGAGGTGCTGCTTCTTTTTCTATTTTTTCCTATTTTTGGTATTTTTAATTCTATGAGGGCAGGTGTTGCTTCTTTAAAAAGCCTGTCTCCCACAGCCCTGTTCTTCATGGCACTCACACATTGGTTCAATCAATTTTTGTTTGTATTTGACCTAGTTAAAATTCCATATATCAGACTTATGCCTTTTATGATTCTCACATTCAAACTTTTTTCCTGAATGCTATACCTCTTGTACCCAAAAGCCTCTTAAAATTCATCTTGTAGAAACCTTAAACTGAACTCATATTCTCTCATAAACCTGTTCCTGTTTCCTGCCTCTGTAAATGGCACTATCCTATACCTATTTTCTCAAGCCAAAAACTTCGGAGTTATTTTTCATCCTTCTCTTTCTAAATCCAATCAACCACCAAATCCTATCCATTCTATCATCTATATTTCTCTTTTAACCATCCCCCATTCTCCATCTGTGCTGCCACCACCATATTCTAAGCTGCCACACTGTTACCTGAATTTTTCCAGCTGCTTCTCATCAGTATCCTAATCTCTGGTCTTGCTCTCCACCCCATTATCTACAGAGCTGACAAAGTAATCTTACTGAAGGCCACAGGCCATTTCTCCATTTCAGGATCCTTCAGTGGATTCCCTTTGCTATTCAAGTGCAAGCATCTTAACAGTGCTCATAGAATCCTCCAAATCTGTCCCCTCTCCTAGCCTCATTTCTCATAGTTCTTCCTCTCATGTTGTGGGCTCCTGTTGCGGAATTTTTTCGATTTCTCAAACATGCCATATTTCCTCACCTGAGCCTTCACACTTGTTTCCTCTACCTAGAATTCTCTTTTCCTTTCTTTTTGGCTAGTCACTGCTAAACTTTTATAACTTATTTAAAACATCACTTCCTGGGATGCCTGGATGGCTCAGTCAGTACAGCATGCGACTCCTGATCTCAGGGTTATGAGTTCAAGCCCCATGTTGGGCACAGAGTTTACTTAAAAAAATAAATAAATAAAAATTTTTAAAAATCTAAAAAAATAGGGGCGCCTGGGTGGCTCAGTCGTTAAGCGTCTGCCTTCGGCTCAGGTCATGATCCCAGGGTCCTGGGATCGAGCCCCGCATCGGGCTCCCTGCTCCGCGGGAAGCCTGCTTCTCCCTCTCCAACTCCCCCTGCTTGTGTTCCCTCTCTCGCTGTCTCTCCCTCTGTCGAATAAATAAATAAAATCTTTAAAAAAAAAAAAAAAATCTAAAAAAATACACACACACACATGTTCATTCACAGAGAGGCCTGTGATTTCCCTGACTAGATGTAAGCTTGTGTTCTTGCTCCCTTAGAACCTGCTGCAGCACCCCTGTCATAACCATTACCCCACTTTGTCAACCTCTCCTCACCAGACTATATCCTGGGAGAGCAAAGATTGCTTTTCTTTTTCAACAGTTCCCCTATGCTAGCTCAATACCCAGGACACAGGAGTAAGTAAATAGTGTTCAAATATCAGACTTCTATTTACAAAACTGCCTAGCTAAAACTTTCTGAGGAAATGTGGCACATAACAGGTATGCAATATATTTTTGTGCAGTGAATGACTCGCCTCGCCCTAAAAGACTTCTAGAATTTTCTACTTTTCTAAATTAGGGGATATAAATTTGTTTAGGCAGCTAGGCTAAACTTATTGTCTGTCATTATGGCCAGTTCAACAAATATTTACTGAGTCTCTACTCCACATCAGGCACAGAGTTAGGCTTGTTAAATATGAAAAGGGACAGTATCTGCTCTTAAGGAACTAAAGAAGGAAAAGAGATGCATGACATTGTCCTATACTAGAGAAAAAAATTAATTGTAAGATATTACAGTACACTATCTGAACTTCTGTAAATCAAAGGCTTAAAACTAGGAATAGGGGCACTTGGGTGACTCAGTCGGTTAAGCGGCCCCCTCTTGATTTCAGCTCAGGTCATGATCTCAGGGTCCTGGGATTGAGCCCTGCAATGCTCCAAGCTCAGTGGGGAATCTGCTTCAGAATTCCCTCTCCCTCTGCCCCACCCTGCCTCAAATAAATAAATAAACCTTAAAAAAAAAAAAAAAAAAACTAGGGATAAAAAAGAGAATCAATGGATTCGTTCAGCTGGCTGCCAGCAACAGAACCAAAACAATTAGGAACTCAGAGTCTAGAAAAAGACAAAAAGGGATATGACAAAGCATACAAATGCTATCAAATCCTAGAATAATTGAACCAATAGATATCTTCAAAGCTTGAACCATAAAAATGTAGCTTGAATGAAAAGAATCACAGCTAACATTTGTTGGACACTTATTGTCAAGCACTATTCTGTTACTATTACATATTTAATGAATTTAAAAGATGTAAACTTTAGTATGTAACAAACTTATGTAATTTATTATTTACTTTTAGCATGTAACAAACTTATGTAATTTATTATTTTAAAACAGTGGTTTACAATTTTAAAAATAGCTTAAGTAAATTAATGGGTTAGAGGAGGAGAATTAGAAGGATGCTTCTAGTTTTAACCTTCTACCCTAAGGTTGAGTCCTCTCTACAACACTCTGAATAAGTGGTTGACTAACTACTTGATTAATAGTTTCCTCAATGGGAACTCGTATTTTACTCCTTAGCCCTCCCACACCTTGAAACCCAAGAGGAATGTTCTCTAACCTTCTGAGTTTATCCAAGAAGGTAATTATAATCATCCACAATATGTCTCTCAGTGTCAGTAAGAGACACAAGGTCTGATCCAACACGGCAATTCTTACATTCTTTAGAGAAGCAAGTTTAGGTTGAGTATCTCTTATTACCCTAAATACCACATTCCTAACAAGTAACCCGAAACCAGCTCTACAGACTACACTGGCTAACTGCAAGGTCATCTCTTTGAGGTGAGTATAAACTAAAAAGTAGCTCTTGTTTATAGCAACAAAAACTCCTGAGGCAAGATGACTGAGTTGCTCCTTTGGGTATTTCAGGGAAAGGGCCTGAGAGTATTCATTGTGTAATCACGCAACACTCTGTAAGTCTACGGGAACACACATAAAGGAAAGATGTCAAATTTATGTGAAAAGAATTATTTTGTAGTTATTTTCAAAGACAAAAAAGATACCTTGAAAGTAGGCACATGAATACTCACATAAGCTACAAAATAACTAAATAAATGACATCTGACCTACTCTGGATTAAATTCATTTTTTTGAGTTCTGACAACTAATGTTTCTTTTTGTTGTTGGTTTTTTTTTTTTTTTTTTTAAAGTAATCTCTGTGCCCAACATGAGGCTCAAACTCACAACCCCCAAATCAAGAGTCACACGCTTCATCGACTAAGCCAGCCAGGCACTCCTGAAAACTAATGTTTAAAACGAGGCAGGATTATGAGTGTCACATGACTGTAGGAACATCAAGAGTTGGTAGTTGAAAAGGAATAAAATAGCAGATACCCTGAAGTTTTCTAACCCCAAAATGTATTTATTTATTCCATACTGTATTGTAATTTTCATAGACTGTGTAGCTTATTCTTTTTTTACTTTTTAAACATCTTATTTGACAGAGAGAGCGCACGCATGAGTGGGGGTTGGGATGGAGGTAGAGGAAGGAGACTCCCTGCTAAGCAGGGAGTCAGACCTGGGGGCAGGGAGGGCGGGAGGGGGGTGCTCAATCCCAGAACCCTGACACCATGACCTGAGCCAAAGTCAAGATGCTTAATGGACTGAGTTACCCAGGGGGCCCCAACTGTGTAGTCTATTCTTAAGAAATTTCCAAGTTAGGGACACCTGGGTGGCTCAGTCCGTTAAGCGGCTGCCTTTGGCTTGGGTCATGATCCCAGGGTCCTGGGATCGAGTCCCATATTGGGCTCCCTGCTCAGCGGGGAGCCTGCTTCTCCCTCTGCCTCTGCTCCCCCTGTTTGTGCTCTCTCTCTCTCTGACAAATAAATAAAGTCTTTAAAAAAATTTTTTTTTCAAGTTAAAACTTTATTATTACTTGAGGCCAAAACTTTTTTTTTTTTTTCATTCCTTCTCATGCATTCAGTAAGTGATCCAGGGCACTATCAAATGTAGTAAAGCCAACAAGAAGGCTACACAGGACCACTGTGAGGGACACAGTCAAAATAAATGAAGTTTGGGATAAGTCACATATTGGAGACTACTATATAGGTGTTTGGGGAAGCAATGAGATAAAAGTGTTCTTTGAAGGATCATCGCACTAGAGTCTAGGAGACTTCTGCTTAGGACAAGACCAATCCAGGGCCCAAGCTAACCCAATGAAGTTGAGTACAAATTAGCTTTTTAATATGTTTGTTGAAGTAAATATGAATAAATGGTTGGCTAATGACTAATAAAAAAGTCATCAAGTCGGTAGATCTTAAGTATCCATAGTTGATAAAAGGCCGATAAATTAGGGAAGACAGTTCAAACATTTAATGAAAAAGTCCTCCAAAAGCACTCTGGTAACCATTAGCAGAAGCAAGGGAGAAGAAAAGAATCCCTCCGTGAGTCTAGAATGACCCGATCCTCCCTCTCCCTCATCCTCCAGGTTAAGGAGGAATCACATTTCTTGGTTCTCTTAAACAGACACCAAACAAGGCCCCTTCTGTGTCTGGTAGCAAGTACT
Organism: Halichoerus grypus; assembly: GCF_964656455.1. NCBI lineage: Eukaryota > Metazoa > Chordata > Mammalia > Carnivora > Phocidae > Halichoerus > Halichoerus grypus. Next base: position 166,231,456 of record NC_135716.1, read on the forward strand.
TTTGAGATTTCTCTCATTTTAAGAGAATTCGGACTCCTCCTGTTCCTTGGACAGTCAAGCCTTCCCCGGATCTGTAGGTCAAGGCTTGACATGCCTAAGTCTGGTGGGTCACTCTCCAGGACCCTCAGATAAGATTCTGCTGTCATCGTTCCTGCCCCTCAGGAGACACCTGGCCAATTCCCCTGTCATTTCTGAAAATAGGGGTACTCAAGCTTCTTCCCCTCAACTATCTTCTCTCCGGTCCTCAAAAACATAACGGGTTTTCCCATCCCCTAACACACCAGATCGTCCTGTTCTCTACCTATATATCAGAAGGTACTCAATCTCTCACACCCTCACAGGTTTGCACCCTTCCCATTCCTACTTGAGGAGGCTCTGAGGCGTCTTCCTACTGCCCCCTCACCTCCGGGAAGGCAGAGGCCTGCTCACTTTCCCTGGAGCTCTTCCTCGTCCCCTGCTCCCACTACCCACCGTGTCGCCACGCCTTCGGAACAGCACCTGCCTTTTTTCCCCTGGACTGAATGGCCGAGGCCTCTAACGCGCCCCTTGGGTGAAGCTTAGGCCTCCTTCCCTCAGCAGAACCCACTCTTTGCTCTCGCTCCCCCGCCAAGCTTCCGAGGGTCTCCTCCCGGGCGGAACCCAGGATTCCTTCACCTTTCGTCCCACCCCCACCCTCTCGTCCCCCACCCCCCCCCCCGCCCGAGCGCAACCCAGGCCCCTCCCCAGCTCCGCGTCGACGGGCCTGCTGCTCCCCGGGCCCCGCCTCTGGGGATACCCTGGGGTCCCCGGACCCCTCCCCGGGGTCCTGGGCGTCCGGGCCTCTCAGTCCGGAGTCGCTCCGGCCCCTCCGGGCCCCTCAGCCTAGGACTTCCGGGGCCCTCGGTCTGGGGGCGCAGGGCCCCCGGGCGCCCCGCTCGCCGGCGCCCGCCGCCCTCGGCCAGGGGCCGAGCCCGGGCGGCGCGGCCGGCCGCGCTGGGGGCGGCCCGGCTGCTCGGGCGGACCCAGCGGCAGCGTCCCCCCACCCCCCCGCGGCGCCGCGACGTCCGCTCGCTCCCCGGCGGCGGCGGCGGCACGCACAGGGCGTGGGGAGGCGCCCGCGGAGGCAGCAGCCCCCCGCCCCCTGCGCGCCCGCCCGCCCTCGCCGGCCGCCGCGCGGCCCCCGCTCCCGCCCCCCCGCCCCCACCCCACCCCGCGCCCGCGCCCGCGCGCCCACCCCTCCCCCTCCTCACCGTCTCCGTCGGGCGGGCGGGCGGCGAGCGGCCAGGGCGGGCGGGCGACGGAGCATGCGCAGAGGCCGCCACGGCCGCTACTGCCACCGCCGCCGCCAGGCCGGGCTTCAACACTTCCGGCCGCCGCCGCCGGCGAGCTGGCGCCTTAAAGGGGACGCGTCCCTATTGCGGGCCCCGCGGAGGATGAACCTCAGCCGGAGGGATTTGAGTGAGCCTTTACCTGAGCAAGGGTTTTCTGCTCTGGAGAGTCAGTATTGGAAAGGGCTCTGGGGACCCTAATAATTCTTCTTCCCCCACTTCACGGTAAGGAAAAAGAGGTCTAAATTAAAGACTCACCTCATCTACAATCAGGGGCAGAAGCCGGTCTCTCGACTCCTCTGGAGGACTGCCCATTTCACCTCCCCAGATCCAGTTTTATGGAGCTTACGTGTTACAGACCTTCAGAAGTTATGCCCAACTATCAATTCGGAATCAAAAATCTGGTTGAGTATAGAGAGTCAGTAACTGGTCACGAGTCCATGAGCAAGCTGCTTGCAGTCTCTGAACCACGCGTGTTTGCCAAGCCTTGCCTGGTTGTGAGGTTATGGGTTCAAGTCTTGACTTCTTCAGGGGCGTTATTAACAGCTCCAAGCCTGTATGTCGCCTAAGGCATAAGGTTGTTGTCTTACAAGAGGTGATACTTGAAAAGTGCTTAGGAAAATTTCTGGGGCCAGTAATTGTAATTAGCAAGTATTAAGACCTTTCTATATAGCTAAGCGTTGCGGAAGATGCTTTGTCTCCTGTAGTATTCCCCGGCAACCCTAACTGAGTAACTTTTTCTCACTCCCGTTTTACAGATTAAAAATAAAAACAAAGCAAACCAACACCAAAACAAACAAAACGGGGGGGGGGGGGCAAGAGAAGTTAACTAATTCCTCAAGGTCACATAACCTGTAAATGGTTGGTAGAGATGGGCAGGATTTCAATTCAGTCCCTCTTTCTCCAGGGTCCAAGGCTATAACCGCTGAGATGGTTGCTTTCCTAATTAGGAACAAATGAGGTGGTGATGTGGGGCAGTTTTTTAAGGGGGAAGGAGAATTGCTTCCCCATCTTGCCTCCTGTGAGTCATCTCTGCTGATGTCCCCTCCACCATGAAGAGGTGACAGGAAGTCTTACAAGTTCTTGATTCAAGGACAGGCGAGGAGACCCAGGAGTCAACAATAGAACTGAATTTGGGGGCTCAGGGACATTGGCGAGTCTCATCTTCCTTAAGCCTTGATTTACTCATCCGTAAAATAGAGATGATTTTCCCACTGTACCCACCTCTCAGGGCTGTTTCCAGGATCAAATGAGGAGATGTAATATCCACATTAGTATCTGTTCTTATGATCAAGGACTTACACATTATCAGGTGATTTTGAATATAACAGGGGTGACTGGAGTCTTGACCTATGTGAACTGTTCCATAGCGGGACCATCAATATCTTTTGATCATGCATTGAACCCTCACTGTACATTTACCAAAAGCCTGTCCTTGCTTTCCAGAAGCTCTTGGTCCACTTTCTTCAGACATAGAATTGTAAACATACAGGATGGTACAGTGTGATAGATATTATCATAGAGATATAAACTGAGCACTGAAAAAGTTCAAAGGGCTCTCCCTGGAGAATTCCTGAAAAGCTTTATTTTTTTAAAAAAAGATTTTATTTATTTATTTGAGAGAGAGAATGAGAGACAGCATGAGAGGGAGGATGGTCAGAGGGAGAAGCAGACTCCCCGCTGAGCAGGGAGCCCGATACGGGGACTCGATCCCGGGACTCAGTCCCAGGACTCCACGATCATGACCTGAGCCAAAGGCAGTTGCTTAACCAACTGAGCCACCCAGGCACCCCCTGAAAAGCTTTAGAGAGGAGGGGGTATTTGAGCCTGGTCTCAGGGATAAATCAAAGGGAAAATGGGTAAGAACATTCCAAAAAGTACAACATTTGCAAAGACAAAGAAGAAATGATGGGAGATGGGCTGAAGAGGGAGGCTAGAACCAAATGGTTGTCCTAAGGAGTATGGAACTAGCCTGTAAGGGTTGAGGACCCAGGGAAGGTTTAAGTCCTCTCCATCTGCACTGCTAACACCCAGCCCAGCCCACAGGACTTGCCTGGACCACTGCAGTTAATTTCCTAGCACTCAGCCACACTATCCACCTCACCCCCAGATGCTCTCCACCCTACACACCTAGAGGGAGAAATCTTTTGAAGAGATAAAGTCAAATATGACTTTCCTGTGAAAAACTCTTTCAGTAGCCTCCCATTGCACTTAGAATAAAACCCAGTCCCGTCCCCCCCACCCCCCGCCCCCCAGCACCACCACCAGGGCCACCAGGTATGATCTTCCTGCCCTCCTCTTTCTGCTCCTAACTCACTGTGCTTCAAACATCCTGAGCTCCTTTGTGTGCTGGGAACCCCCTTAGGGCCTTGTCACTAGCTCTTCCCTCTACCTGGAAAGCACCTCCCACAGGTCTTCAGAGCTCATTCTCATCCTTCATTCCTCACAGGCCTTCCCTGGCTCCCAACCTAACGTGGGGTCCCCAGCCACATTCTTTTCTATCATTGCTGCCCCCCAGTTCCATCAGGACAACTGTCATGTTCATCTGGGGGATCATTCCAGGGCAAAGACCACCTCTGAAAGAAATCCCGTTCCCATGCCCTACTTTCTCTCAATCCCCCTGCTTACTTTGATAGCAATCCCCACAATTCGAAATCCCCTAGATTATTTATTTACCTATTTTGGGTAAATCTGTATCATTCACCTCTCATAGTATTAGGAGCAGAGTTTGTGCATGGCAAATGTTTGTTGACTGACTAAAGGAATGAATAATCAGAAAAATTAGAAGGTATGGACTGGGGAGGAGAAAGACCAGGAAAAGCAAGCTATGTTGGTGAGACTGCTGTGATCATCCAAGCAAGAGAGAGAGGGGGCCTCCTGCAGGGCAGAGCCAGAACACATCCTCAGGGAGCTGATGTGTTCCAGACAGTTTCAAATTGGAACCAACTAGATGTGAGGGGTGAGGGAAAGAATGAGACAATGACGATTTCCCAGGGGAGGAACAAAGCAGGAAGAGTTCATTGGGGTTGAGGGAAAGTAGAAATGATGAGTTGGTTTGGACTTCTTGAGTGTAAGGTGTTTGAGGGACATCCAAATGAAGGTGTTCAGAAGGAATTTGGATTGACTTGTCCCAGGCAAGAGGCCAGGGCTGGGATCTAGGAGCTGTCACGTGGATGGGATCATACAGATCAAGAGTGGATGAGGCCACCCAGGAAGAGTGTGCAGAGAGGGAGGGGGCTAGATGCCCAAACCTAGGGAACATTAAGCTGAGGGGAACCTGCCAGGACCAACCAGAGGTGGTCAGAAAAGTTAGGTTCCTGGACAGAGGGGAGCGAGAAAGCTCAAAGGGCAGGCAGGGAGCTTACAGAAAGGGGAAAGCACCAACCATGTCTGATACTGCAGAAAGCTCTGGCAGGGAAAAAGGAGAAGCCACTGGATTTGGCAACTTAAGACTTCATTGCTGATCCTTCCAGGGTGGGGTCACCTCTGAGGTTGGGGAGGAGGCCAAATTGTCATGGATCAAGTAGTAAATGGGAGGAGAAGTGACAGAACCAGCCAGAGGAGACAACTCTTCAAAATTTTTCTATAGGGGCAAATCCTTGAGAACACAGGCAGCAATCTCTTTGACCTCAGCCGCAGCAACTTCTTCCTAGAAACATCACCAAAGGCAAGGGAAGCAAGGACAAAAATGAACTATTGGGACTTCATCAAGATAAAAAGCTTTTGCACAGCAAAGGAAACAATCAACAAAACCAAAAGACAACCGATAGAATGGGAGAAGATATTTGCAAATGACATATCAGATAAAGGGCTAGTATCCAAAATCTATAAAGAACTTATCAAACTCAACACCCAAAGAACAACTAATCCAATCAAGAAATGGGCAGAAGACATGAAGAGACATTTCTGCAAAGAAGACATCCAAATGTCCAACAGACACATGAAAAAGTGCTCAACATCACTCAGCATCAGGGAAATCCAAATCAAAACCTCAATGAGATACCACCTCACACCAGTCAGAATGGCTAAAATTAAAAAGTCAGGAAACAATGGATGTTGGCGAGGATGCGGAGAAAGGGGAACCCTCACACTATTGGTGGAAATGCAAGCTGGTGCAGCCACTCTGGAAAACAGTATGGAAGTTCCTCAAAAAGTTGAAAATAGAGCTACCCTATGACCCAGCAATTGCACTACTAGGTATTTACCCCAAAGATACAAATGTAGTGATCCGAAGGGGCACATGCACCCCAATGTTTATAACAGCAATGTCCACAATAGCCAAACTATGGTAAGAGTCTAGATGTCCATCAACAGATGAATGGATAAAGAAGATGTGATACACACACACACACACACACACACACACAATGGAATTTTTTTTTTAAAGGTTTTATTTATTTGACAGAAAGACAGCCAGAGAGGGAACACAAGCAGGGGGAGTGGGAGAGGGAGAAGCAGGCTACCTGCAGAGCAGGGAGCCCGATGCGGGGCTCAATCCCAGGCCCCTGGGATCATGACCCAAGCCAAAGGCCGATGCTTAATGACTGAGCCACCCGGGCGCCCCACACACAATGGAATATTATGCAACCATCAAAAAATGAAATCTTGCCATTTGCAACAATGTGGATGGAATTAGAGAGTATTATGCTAAGCGAAATAAGTCAATCAGAGAAAGATAAGTATCATATGATCTCACTGATATGAGGATTTTGAGAAACAAGACAGAGGATCATAGGGGAAGGGAGGGAAAAATGAAACAAGACGAAACCAGAGAGGGAGACAAACCATAAGAGACTCTTATCTCAGGAAACAAACTGAGGGTTCCTGGAATGGAGGGGGGTAGGAGGGATGGGGTGGCTGGGTGATGGACATTGGGGAGGGTATGTGCTATGGTGAGTGCTGTGAATTGTGTAAGACTGATGCATCACAGACCTGTACCCCTGAAACAAATAATACATTATATGTTAATAAAAAATTTAAAAATACATATATTAAAAAAAATATTTTTTCTATAGGGGCGCCTTGGTGGTGTAGTCAGTTAAGCAAACAACTCTTGGTTTCAGCTCAGGATATGATCTCAGGGTCCTGAGATCAAGCCCTGAGTCAGACTCCACACTCAGTGTGGAATCTGCTTGAGACTGACTACATCTCCTGGGGCGCCTGGGTGGCTCAGTTGGTTAAGCCTCTGCCTTTGTCTTGGGTCGTGATCCCAGGGTCCTGGGATCAAGCCCCGTGTTGGGCTCCTTGCTTGGCGGGGAGCTTGCTTCTCCCTCTCCCTCTGCCTGCCGCTCCCCATACATATGCTCTCTCTCTCTCTGTCAAATAAATAAATAAAATCTTAAAAAAAAAAAAAAAAAGAGGGCGCCTGGGTGGCTCAGATGGTTGAACGTCTGCCTTCGGCTCAGGTCATGATCCCGGGTTCCTGGGATCGAGTCCCGCATTGGGCTCCCTGCTAGGCGGGGAGCCTGCTTCTCCCTCTGCCTCTGCCTCTCTCTCTCTCTCTCTCTGACTCTCATGAATAAATAAATAAAACATTAAAAAAAAAAAAAAAAGACTATGTCTCCCTCTCCCCACGCCCCTTGCTCTCTCTCTCTAAACTAAATAAACAAATATTTAAATAAATAAAATAAAATAAAATAAAATATGGGCGCCTGGGTGGCTCAGTCGTTAAGCGTCTGCCTTCGGCTTAGGTCATGATCCCAGGGTCCTGGGATCGAGTCCCACATCGGGCTCCCTGCTCAGCGGGAAGCCTGCTTCTCCCTCTCCCACTCCCCCTGCTTGTGTTCCCTCTCTCACTGTCTCTCTCTCTGTCAAAAAATAAATAAAATCTTAAAAAAAAAAAAGCAGAGGAAAAAACTTTTATTTAACATATAGCATATTTCCTTTTGATATTTTTTCTATGCATTTTTTCCTTTACCTGGATGAATTATCTTTTTTTTTAAGATTTTTTTATTTTTTATTTTATTTATTTGACAGAGAGAGAGATAGCGAGAGCAGGAACACAAGCAGGGGGAGTGGGAGAGGGAGAAGCAGGCTTCCTGCTGAGCAGGGAGCCCGATGTGGGGCTCGATCCCAGGACCCTGGGATCATGACCTGAGCCGAAGGCAGACGCTTAACGACTGAGCCACCCAGGCACCCTGGATGAATTACCTTGAATGTACAATTCTGTGTTATAGTTTTTTCCCCCCACTAAACACTGTTTCCTAAGCATTGAAAGGGATTTTTCTTCTCTTTCTCCCTCTTCTCCTTCTTATTCTTTAATATGAGAGACACTTGAATGGCCAGTCAGCTTCTGTCCTCCCCTCCCCTTGGGGTCTCTCTGATTTTTGAGCAGACAATTTTGTTTGGGAGATAATTCTGTTCATTGTGGGTGAATAAAAAAAGCTGAACAATAGAAGGATCAAAAATAACTTTGGGGGCAGCTAGCAGAGTTAGGAAAGGGATGTTCAAGGCATCCAGGCCCCCTTGGGGAGACTGTGTGAGCTGGTTGCAGCCCTGCAGTGGCTGCAGTTTGGAAAGAGCAGGGGATGGGGAGGTAGGTGGAGTGATGGGGTAACTGGGTGATGGGCATTAAGGAGGGCACTTGATGCAATGAGCACTGGGTGTTATATGCAACTGATGAATCACTAAACTCTACCTCTGAAACTAATAATACTCTATATGTTAATTAATTAAATTTAAATTTAAAAAAATAAAAGTAAAACAAAAGAAATAGGGGAACTGAGGGGCGCTGATGGGCCTGCTAGCTGCCACAGACTGCGCTAACCATTTGAGATCTATACAACCTCCCAGGTCCTTTTACTGACCACTTTAACATGAGAGGTTATTCTCCATCTCATTCTCCCTCTGTTCTCTCCCTCTCTCTCTCTCTCTCTCAAGTAAATAAATAAAATCTTTAAAAAAAATAAAAAGGGGCGCCTGGGTGGCTCAGCCGTTTAGCGTCTGCCTTCGGCTCGGGTCGCGATCCCGGGGTCCTGGGATCGAGTCACACATTGGCTCTCTGCTCAGTGGGGAGTCTGCTTCTCCCTCTCATTGTCCCTCTGTTCTCTCCCTCCTTCTCTTTCTCTCTCAGTAAATAAATAAAATCTTAAAAAAAAAAAATAACGTGAGGTTAAGAACTTGCCCACATTCATACATCTGTTTATTGGCTCAGCTGGATTTGAACATAGGCAATTGTGCTCCAGAGCCCATGTTCTTAATTTTCCCTCTACTGTAGAGCTCCTATTCCTGGCTGTACATAGAATTACTTGAGATTTGGGGTGCCTGGGTGGCTCAGTCATTAAGCGTCGGCCTTCGGCTCGGGTCATGATCCCAGGGTTCTGGGATCAAGCCCCGCCATCGGGCTCCCTGCTCAGCGGAGAGCCTGCTTCTCCCTCTCCCACTCCCCCTGCTTGTGTTCCCTGTCTCGCTGTGTCTCTCTCTGTCAAATAAATAAACAAAATCTTAAAAAAAAAGAAAAAGAAAAAGAATTACTTGAGATTTTATAAAATACCCATACCAGGGCCCCACCCCAAATGAATTCAGACAAGATCTCTGAGGATAGAGCCCAGACATGAATATTTTCTAAAATGTCCCTAGAAGGGGTGCCTGGGTCATGCAGTCAGTTAAACATCAAGCTTAGTTTCGGCTCAGGTCTTGATCTCAGGGTCATGGGATTGAGCCCTGCATCCAGCCCTGCCTCAGGCTCTGCACTCACTGCAGAGTCTGCTTCAGATTCTCTCTCTCTCTCCCTTTCCCCATCCCGCTAGTGCTCTCACTCTCTCTCTAAAATAAATAAATCTTTAAAAAAAAAAAAAAATGTCCCTAGAAGACTCTAATGGCCAACCAGGTGTAAAAGCCAATCTAATCCTTACTCAGTGCCATACCATTTTAAATACTTTATATTAACTTATTTAATTCCTGCTAGGTTGATATGAGTAGTGTCCCCATCCTACAGATAGGAAAACTGAGGTTGCATAGTTGGCAAGTGGTAGAGCCAGAATCTGGACTCTTTACTTCAACCTGTGCTATGGCCTAATCATTCTGATTTCCTGAGACTAGCTGTTGATCGGATTGAAAGGGAAAGAAACAAACTGCTTGAGACCCTTCTCTGTGTCTGCCACTGTGTTAGGAGATTTCCTATAGATGAAATTCCAGATAAGGAGTGTTATCCTCATTTTCCAGAAAAGGCAAGACAGGCTCAGTGAAATTAAGTGGCACACTCTGGGTTGCAAGGCTGAGAAGCAGCTGAACTGCCACTTCTAATGGGCCCATCCAAAGTCCAGGCTCTGTCCCAGGACAACTTTTTCCCTTTCTTTTTTTTTTTTTTTTTTTTAAAGATTTTTATTTATTTATTTAACAGGGATAGAGAGAGCACAAGTAGGCAGAGCAGCAGACAGAGGGAGAGGGAGAAGCAGGCTCTCCGCCGAGCAGGGAACCCGATGTGGGGCTCGATCCCAGGGCCCTGGGATCATGACCTGAGCCGAAGGCAGCCGCTTAACCAACTGAGCCACCCAGGCGCCCCAACTTTTTCCCTTTCTACGGTATCACCTCCTACCCATGTCAGAGGTTGAAATCAGTGCCACCAGAACCAGGCATTGAGCAGACCTACTGGGGTTAGACCAGCTGGAGAGTTTGTGCCTTATTTGGAGGGGCCGCAGCTCCTCTACCAGTCTGCCATGGAACCAGAATGTGGGCCCACTGTGGCTAGAACATCCAGTTTGGAAGAGGAAGTGGAAATCCTGAGTTTTATTTGATATCTCTGGATTTTTTTAAAGACTTTATTTATTTGAGAGAGAGTGAGTGAGAGAGCATGGGCAGGGAGAGAGGCAGAGAGAGATCAAGAAGCAGACTCTCCACTGAGCAGGGAGCCTGATGTGGGGCTTGACCCCACACACCTACTTCCAGCCTGGAACAGTGTCTTCAGCTGCCTGACCAGCCACTGATTCTGCAAAGTCAGTATGTCCACACCGAATTCATGATTTCTATCTCCACCTCACCTTAGATCCCCCCTTCTCCCACCTCTTACCTCCTCCACCTCAGAGATTGGTAGCTCCTTCACTCAGTCACCTCCCAAAGACCCCTCTAATACTGCCTCCTCTCTGAATCCCACCTGGTCCACACCACCATCACCCGCCTCTGCTGCCTTACAGCCAGAACCTCCTGATCGGTCTCCTCACTTTCTGCCATGCTGCCTCCCAGGCTCCACTGTTACCTCCTCCAATGGCCTCTCTTCCCCTTAGAATTAACCTTGAACTCCTCATCATGGTCTACAAGACTTTGCATGAGCTGGCACTGGGATCTCCTCCTGACTCCTTTTCTGTGACCCTGCTCCAGCCTCCCTGGCCTTCTCCAAGTTCCTCCAACACATGGATTTCATGACCTTTGCCTGTGCTGTTTCCCCACAGGATCCTGTAATGTTCTTTTTTTTTTTTTTTTTAAAGATTTTATTTATTTATTTGAGAGAGAGGGAAACAATGAGAGAAAGAGCACAAGCAGGGGGAGCAGCAGAGGGAGAGGGAGAAGCAGACTCCCTGCCGAGCAGGGAGCCCGACGTGGGGCTCGATCCCAGGACCCTGGGATCATGACCCGAGCCAAAGGCAGACGCTCAACCGACTGAGCCACCCAGGCGTCCCTCCTGTAATGTTCTTCTCCCACATCTTCAGCTGGCTCCTTTCCATGCTCCAGGTCTCACCTCAGCTCCTGATCCAGGCCTGCCCTGTTCTCACTGTCTCTAGTTGCCTTGCTCTCCAGGCACTCTCTCTCACATCTCCTTTATAGCCCTTCCTGCCACTGGCCACATCTTCCTGGTCTGTATCCACTTCCCTCCCCCTCCCCCACTTCCCTTTCTGCTCCATCCCCCTCTCTAGCCCTAACCTGCCACTCACATGCATATATACCCTGTAATGAAATCCCCTTGAGAGTAGGGACAAGGTCTATTGTATTCAACCTCCAGAACATTGCCTGGTACATAGAGAGCTCTCAAAAAATATTAAGGACTGCCTACACTTTTGTGTCTACCTCTCCACCCCCACAGCCTACCCTACCCTCTGCATCACATTCTCAGAAGCCGGAGCCCACTAACAGATGGGGAGTGAATCAGGAAAAGAAGCAGAGAGAGATAAGGAGGAAGTTCTGCCAGTGGGTGGAAAAAAAAAAAAAAAAAGAAAGAAAGAAAAATCTGGGTTGAACCTAGATTCAGTCAAATGAATCACTTACTCCACCACCTCACACCCACCTACACCCACTGTCCGCCACTAAGAGCAAACCAAAAGGCTGGATTTCTGGTTTTGGAGACAAAGAGGACAAGATTCAAGTTGTGCTGGTTCCTTGAACTTGGATCAGTCTCTGTCTCGGCCTCAGTTTCCTCATCTGTAAAAGGGCGATGGTAATGGTACCTCAATCACAGAGGGGTTATGAAGAGTAAATTAGATCAAAAAGACTAAGAATAATGTCTGGAATGTATTAAGCACTCAAGAAATACCAGCTGGTATTACTATTAATACTCCAACTGGCACCACCCACCTGCCTAACAGAACTTGGAGCCCAGTCAGTTGCCTCCATTGGCTACAGGACCTCCCTGGGCCTCAGTCTCCTTATCTGTTATGAGGACCATCAGCAGCTACATTTCCAAGCACAGGCTGTATACCAGGCACTTGGCTTACACGCTGTTTTGCCGACTAGAGTAAGTCCCTGAGCTGTGATCGGCTTCCAGCCTGTGCTGGAGACACTTTTTTTAGAGATTTTATTTTATTTTTTTCATAATTAGTCTTTTTATTTCATTTATGTGTTTTTTTTTTATGTCTCAAACAAATAGCATTTTCTTGATCACAGCAAATGGTACAATATCAACATCAGTCTTTGGAAAGCCTTATTTAGGCTTATTTTTATATTTCAAACAAACCCTAACACCATCCCTCTCATAGATCTATCCTTTATTGTATTTATAAGTGTGCTTCCAGTGTACTTTTCTTATATTTACTGGGATATATGGACATCCTGATATGTATGTATGTATATATGAATAGGTGTATGTATGTGTATAAATATATATCATTTTCTCTGTTTAGCTTATACAAATGGTTTTAAGCTTTAAATTTCATTGTTTTCTTTTTCTTATTTTTCCCTACTTAAGATTTTATTTTTAAGTAACGTCTACACCCAGCGTAGGGCTTGAACCTACAACCCCAAGATCAAGAGTCACACGCTCTACCAACTGAGCCAGCCAGGCACCCTGGTGCTGGAGATATCTTAGGTACATCCAAAACCTTGCTCTTCACCATCTTTTCTTTTCCTTAAATTTTTAATTTTAATTTATTCATTTTTAATTTTTAAAATTTAGCATTTTAACCATTTAACCATTTCTAAGTGTACACTTCAGTAGCATTAAGTACATTCACACTGTTGTGTAGCCATCACCACCGTCCATCTCCAGAACGTCCTCATCCTCCTCAGCTGAAATTCTGTGCCCATTAAACAATAACTTCTCATACCCCACCCCCACTGCAGCCCCTGGTAACCATTCTCCAACTTTCTGTCTCTGTGAATTTGACCATTAAAAGTACCTCCAGTATATTTACCCCAAAGATACAAACGTAGGGACCCGAAGGGGTGCGTGCACCCCAATGTTTATAGCAGCAATGTCCACAATAGCCAAACTGTGGAAAGAGCCAAGATGTCCATCAACAGATGAATGGGTAAAGAAGATGTGGTATATATATACAATGGAATATTATGGAGCCATCAAAAATAATGAGATCTTGCCATTTGCAACAATGTGGATTGAACTGGAGGGTGTTATGCTGAGCAAAATAAGTCAATCAGAGAAAGACATGTATCATATGACCTCACTGATATGAGGAACTCTTAATCTCAGGAAACAAACTGAGGGTTGCTGGAGTGGGGATTGGGGTGGGAGGGATGGGGTGGCTGGGTGATAGACACTGGGGAGGGTATGTGCTATGGTGAGCGCTGTGAATTGTGCAAGACTGTTGAATCACAGATCTGTACCTCTGAAACAAATAATACATTATATGTTAAGAAAAAAAAAAAAGAAGAAGATAGCAGGAGGGGAAGAATGAAGGGAGGGAAATTGGAAGAGGAGACGAACCATGAGAGACGATGGACTCTGAAAAACAAACTGAAGGTTCTAGAGGGGTGGGAGGATGGGTTAGCCTGGTGATGGGTATTAAAGAGGGCACGTTCTGCATGGAGCACTGGGTGTTATGCACAAACAATGAATCATGGAACACTACATCAAAAACTAATGATGTAATGTATGGTGATTAACATAACAACAAAAAATTTTTAAAAAATAACAACATTTTTTAAAAAATGACACACACACACAAAAACTACCTCCAGTAAGTGGAATCACATGATATTTGTCCATGTGAGTCCGGTTTATTTCACTTAGCATAATGTCTTCAAGGTTCATCCATGTTGTAGCTGGTAATTCATTCCTTTTAACGGCCAAATAGTATTCCATTGTGTGCATATTTATTGATTTTGTTTATCCATTTATCCTTTGATGGACATTTGGATTGTTTCCACCTTTCGGCTATTGTGAATAATGCTGCCATGAATATGGGTGTACAAATATATCTTTGAGGAGCGCCCGGGTGGCTCAGTCAGTTAAGCGTCTGCCTTCCATTCAGGTCATGATCTTGGGATCCTGGGATCGAGCCCCACATTGGGCTCCCTGCTCAGCAGGGAGCCTGTTTCTCCCTCTCCCTCTGCTCTACTCGTGCTCTCTCTCGCCCTCCCTCTCTCTCAAATAAATAAATAAGGCAACCCTGTCGGGACTTCTCTCACTCTTGAGAGCTTTTTCTGTATCTTCACTTAAGAAACTATCATTTTGGGGCGCCTTCAGCTCAGGTTGTGTTCCCAAGGTCCTGGGATCGAGCCCCACATCTGGCTCCTTGCTCACTGGGGAGCCTCCTTCTCCCTCTCCCTCTACCTGCTACTCCACCTGCTTGTGCTCTCTCTCTGTCAAATAAATAAATAAAAATTCTTAAAAAAAAAAAAGAAACTATCGTTTTACTCACAAATAAATAAATAATAAATAAATAAAGCCTTTAAACAACAACAACAACAACAAAAACCCCACACAAATATATCTTTGAGACTCTGCTTTCAATTCTTTGGGGTATATACCCAGAAGAGGAATTGCTCGATCACATGACAATTCTATTTTCAGTTTTGTGCAGAATCGCCATACTGTTTTCCACAGCTGCTGTACCATTTTACATTCCCACCAACAGTGCACAAAAATTCCAATTTCTCCACATTCCTTGCCAACACATTTTAAAAGTTTGTTTATTTAAGTAATCTCTACACCCAACATGGGGCTTGAACTCACAACCCTGAGATCGAGAGTTGCACACTCTTCGGAGCCACACAGGTGCCCTGCCAACATTCGTTTTTTGTTTGTTCATTTGTTTGTTTTTAATAGTAGCCATCCTGATAGGTATGAAATGGTAGCTCACTGTGATTTTGATTTGCATTTCCCTAATGACTAATGTGGAGCATCTTTTCATGCGCTTATTGGCCATTTGTAGATCTTTAGAGAGATGTCTATTTAAATCCTTTGCCCATTGTTGAATTGAGTTTGCTTTTTATTGTTGAGTTATAGGAGTTCTTTGTATGGTCTGGATGGCAGCACTTATCAGATATGTAATTTGCAAATATTTTCTTCCATTCTGTGGGTTGTTTTTCACTGTCTTGTTAGTGGCCTTCAATGCATAAAAGTTTCAAATTTTGATGAATTCCAATTTACTTATTTTTTTTTCTTTTTGTTATCTTGCTTTGGTATCATATTTAAGAAATCATTACTGAATCCAATATCATGACGATTTCCCCGTTTTCTTCTTAGAGCTTTTTATAGCTTTAGCTCTTACGTTTAGACTTTTGATACATTTTGAGATATTTTTTGGATGTGGTATAAGAGTTCAAATTCAGGGGCGCCTGGGTGGTTCAGTCATTACGTGTCTGCTTTCGGCTCAGGTCATGATCCCAGGGTCCTGGGATCGAGCCCCACATCGGGCTCCCTGCTTCGCAGGAAGCCTGCTTTTCCCTCTCCCACTCCCCCTGCTTGTGTTCCCTCTCTCGCTGTGTCTCTCTCTGTCAAATAAATACATAAAATCTTAAAAAAAAAGAGAGTTCAAATTCATTCTATTGCATATGAATATCCATTTTTCCCAGCACCATTTGCTGAAAGACTGTTTTTCCCCTACCGAATGGAAAATGGCCTTGTCACTCTTACCAAAAATCATTTGAAAAAAAATAATCTGGGGGCGCCTGGGTGGCTCAGTCGGTTAAGCGGCTGCCTTCAGCTCGGGTCATGATCCCAGGGTCCTGGGATCGAGCCCCGCTTCGGGCTCCCTGCTCAGCGGGGAGCCTGCTTCTCCCTCTCCCTCTGCCTGCCTCTCTGCATACTTGTTCTCTCTCTCTATCTCTCTGTCAAATAAATAAATAAAATCTTTAAAAAAAAAAATCTGGGGCGCCTGGGTGGCTCAGTCGTTAAGCGTCTGCCTTCAGCTCGGGTCATGATCCCAGGGTCCTGGGATCGAGTCCCACATCGGGCTCCCTGCTCTGCGGGAGGCCTGCTTCTCCCTCTTCCACTCCCCCGGCTTGTGTTCCTGCTCTCGCTGTGTCCCTCTCTGTCAAATAAATAAATAAAATCTTAAAAAAAATAAAAAAAATAAAAATAAAATAAAATAAAATAAAAAATCTGATACCAGGATTTGATACTAGGACTCTCTATTCTATTCTCTATTCTATTCCATTGATCTATATGTATGTCTATACCACGCTATTTTACTTACTGTAGCTTTGTAGGGAGTTTCGAAATTAGGAAGTGTAGTCTTCCAACTTTGTCCTTTTATGAGAGTATTTTGGCTATTTGGGGTCTTTTGAGATTCCATCTGAATTTTAAGATGGATTTTTCAATTTCTGCAAAAAAATGTTAGGATTTTTATAGGGATTACATTGAATCCATAGATCAGTTTGGCTAGTATTGACATCTTAACAATAATATTAAATCTTCCAGTCTATGAACATGGTATATCTTTCCATTTATTTATGTCTTCTTTAATTCCTTTCAGCAATGTTTTGTAGTTTTTTGTGTACAAGTTACACTCCTCCTTGGTTAAGTTTTACCTCCTTGGTTAAATTTATTCCTAAGTATTTTATTCCTTTTGATGTTATTGTAAATGGAATTGTTTTCTTAATTTTCTTTTTGGATTGTTAGTGTATAGAAACACAATTTTTGTGTGACCATCGTTTCTTATCAGTGTCACTTATCCCAACATTGCATATATGGACCAAGGGGAGTCAGAGGATCAGGTTTGTTTTTTAAAGATTTTATTTATTTGACAGAGAGAGACACAGCGAGAAAGGGAATACAAGCAGGGGGACTGGGAGAGGGAGAAGCAGGCTTCCCGCCAAGCAGGGAGCCTGATGTGGGGCTCGATCCCAGGACCCTGGGATCATGACCTGAGCCAAAGGCAGACGCTTAACGACTGAGCCACCCAGGCGCCCCCAGGTTTTTTGTTTTGTTTTGTTTTTTTAAGTAAGCTCTACACCCAGCATGGGGCTTGAACTCATGACCTTGAGATTAAAAGTGGCATATTCTACTGACTGAGCCAGCCAGGTGCCCGCAGGTTTGGTTGGTTTTAAGAAAGGAGCCATGGGGGGACTCTTGGTTTCCACTCAGGTCATTATCTTGGGGTCATGGGATTGAACCCTGAGTTGGGTTCCATGCTCAGTGGGGAATCTGTTTGAGATTCTCTCTCTTTCTCCCCCTGCTCCCCATACTCTCTCTCTCAAATAAATAAATAAAAACTTAAAAAAAAATCCATCTCCCTGCCCCTACCCACCTGGAGTAAATCCACCCTATTGGGAGACTATGACCTGATTAGAAGGAGTTCCATTTTAGTTACAGAAGGTTCTGTGACTTCCTTACACGTGGTGTAGGCTTAGACTACCTGTAAAATGGGAAGACTGTTCTTGTCCTACTTAGGAGAATGGACAGGAGCAGACTGTCTTGTATACACCTGTATCCTAGGACATAGTAGGTGCTTAATAAATAGCAGTGAATATACTTGTATATTCACAAGTACTTCATGGATTATGAAGAGCTCTATAAATACATATTGAATGCCTACTAAAGTGCCAGGTACTACACCAGACCCAAGAATGCAAGTGGTACAAACAATGAATCATGGAACACTACATCAAAAACCAATGATGTAGAGGCACCTGGGTGGCTCAATCATTAAGTGTCTGCCTTCGGCTCAGGTCATGATCGCAGGGTCCTGGGATCGAGCCCCACATCAGGCTCCCTGCTCCGTGGGAAGCCTGCTTCTCCCTCTCCCACTCCCCCTGCTTGTGTTCCCTCTCTCACTGTCTCTCTCTCTGTCAAAAAATAAATAAAAAATCTTAAAAAAAAACAACAACAACAATTGTGATAATGTTCTGCTGAGAAGTACGTAGTGCCATGAAAGAGTAACAGAGTGTGGGGGAGCTAACCTAGTAAGGGGTGGGGAATCAAGGAAGGCCTCGCTGAGGAAGTGACGTTTGAGCTAAGATACAGAAGAGTAAGGGAGGAGTTAGCCATGATGGGAAAGGGAGGGAGAGGGAGGACCTGTTGAGAAAGAGCATTTCCAGCTAGAAGAAAAAACTTTCTAGAGAGTAGTGGCTTGAGAGATACACAGAGAAGACCAGTATGGCTGGAGCCCTGAGAACAAAGAGGGTGGTGAGTCATGGAAAGTAACAGGATGTTAAACCAAACTAGTTAGGCGCCACGGAAGGGTCTTTAATTCCGGGGGAGCGGGGGGGCGGGTGGCGTGCGGAGTGTCATAATCAGCTGACAGAAACTCAGCATGCAGGAAATCCACTAAGGTCAAATTTCTACATTATTATTCCATAAACTGATTACAGATTCTCAGGCTCCTAGCTGGGTATACTCTCCTTCCAGCCCTTGAATTTTTTTTAACACCCTTTTTCAAGTATAATTTACATACCACAAGACTCATCCATTTTAAATGTACAATTCAAATGATTTTTAGTAAATTTATAGAGGTGGACACCTCTGATCATAATGTAGTTTTAGGACATTTCCTATTACCCCCAGAAAATCCCTCATGCCCATTAGTAGTCAATCCCTGCTCCCACTCCACAGACAGCCCCTAATCTGCTTTCTGTCTCCTATATTTGCCTTTTCTGGACATTTTGTATAAAAGGAATCATATAATATGTGGTTTTCTGGGACTGGCTACTTTGTGGTCTGATTTTGTCGTCAGTTATATTCCAGTGACTGTGTGTCTCCATTATTTCTCTAACCTTTTCATGTGCTCTGTACTTTCATAGGAAATAGGAAAACATGAGGGCGCCAGGCTGGCTCAGTCAGAAGAGTGTAGGACTCTTGATCTCGGGGTCATGAGTTCGAGCCCCATGATGGGTATAGAGATTACTTAAATAAATAAAACATAAAAAAGAAAAAGGAAATAGGGAAATTTGGGTAAACAAAAGGAGAAAAAAAAAAAGCTTCACTTTCCCAATAAATCTTTCCTAACAGATTCTGCTATAGTTGACATTCTCCTGGACCATTCTGTGCAAAGCACCTGATTCCTGTCAGAAGACCTGAACTCAAAAAGAAAAAAAGAAAGAAAGAAGACCTGAGCTCACCTCTTGCCTCTGCTACTTTCTAGCTATGTGATCTGGGCCTCTTGGAGTTTCTGTTTTCTAATCTGTAAAATGAGCAAAATAATACTACCTACCTCACTGGTTTATGTTATGAGGAACAGGAGCTAATGCATACGAAGTCCTTAATATAGGGCCCGGCACTTGATTAGTGCTCCATAGAGGTGAACCATTATCATAAATGTTCTTATGCAACATTTTTTTTTAAAGATTTTATTTTTATTTATTTGAGAGAGAGAGAGCCTGAGCACGAACAGGGGGAAGGGCAGAGGGAGAAGGAGAAACAGACTCCCCGCTGAGCAGGGAGCTCAATGCAGGGCTTGATCCCAGGACCCTAAGATCATGACCTGAGCGGAAGGCAGACACTTAACGGACTAAGCTACCCAGGCATCCCACAACATTTTATTTTTATTTATTATTATTATTATTTTTTAAAGATTTTATTTATTCATTTGAGACACAGAGATACAGAGAGAGAGAGAGCATGAGCAGGGGGAGAGGCAGAGGGAGAGGGAGAAGCAGGCCTCCCGCTGAGCCAGAAGCCTGATGTGAGGCTTGATCCCAGCACCCTGGGATCATGACCTGAGCCGAAGGCAGATGCTTAACCATCTGAGCCACCCAGGCGCCCTATTATTATTATTATTTTTAATTAAGCTCTGTGCCCAACGTGGGGTTTGAACTCACAGCCCCGAGATGAAGGGACATAGGCTCTACTGACTAAGCCAGCCAGGTGCCCTTCTGTGCAACATTGTAATGAGTACATGGTATTCCATTTGCGGCTATCCCTTAGTTGGTTTGACTGCTGTTCTTGAACATGTAGGCCAAGGGCCAGTTAACTACAGCTCCCCAGCTGTGGCCTGGGAGTCTAAGAATGGTTTTCACATTTTTAAATGGCTGGCAGGGTTAAAAAAAAAAAAAAATCAAAATAATACTATTTCATGACATGTGAAAGTTGTATGAAATTCAAATTTCAGTGTCTATGAGTAAAACTTTATTGGAACACTGCTACACTCTCTTGTTTATATATTGTCTGTTACTGCTTTGCAACAGCAGAGTTGAGTGGTTAGCAGAGACCGTATGACCACAAAAACCTAAAATACGCACCATCTGGCCTCTTTACAGAAAAAGTTGGCTGAGGGGCGCCTGGGTGGCTCAGTCGTTAAGCGTCTGCCTTCGGCTCAGGTCATGATCCCATGATTCTGGGACCGAGTCCCACATTGGGCTCCCTGCTCGGCGGGAAGCCTGCTTCTCCCTCTCCCACTCCCCCTGCTTGTGTTCCCTCTCTCGCTGTGCCTCTCTCTGTCAAATAAATAAAATCTTAAAAAATAAAAATAAAAATAAAATAAAAAGTTGGCTGAGACATGGTATAGGTAACTCTTCATTTCTTATGCTTTATAAAAAATACTGCAAGGAACTTCCATAGGCCCGTGAGACCAGGCCTCAGTGGTCTCTTCAGGCTTTCCTGTGTGCTGCCACCTGGCTGGTTTCCTTCTGGCCATTCTGGTCTTTCAGCTCTGGGATTGCAGCCCATTGACTCCACCCTCAAGGCTTTGCCTCTACTTAACAGCCCTTCCTCCTACGACTTTGGTGGTCTTCTATTTCTTCTTCAGGTTTCAGCTTCAAAGTCTTTGCTTTAGGAAAACTTTCCAGATCTCCCCCTCCCAGCCAAATTCAGCATAGTACTCAGTTTGCTATTCTCTCCCCTCACTAAGCCTTGTGAAGTCAGGCACTGGGTCTATCACTACTACACTTGACCCTTGAACAATGCAGAGGTTAGAGGTGCCAACCCTCACCCCCCCACACACACCACACACACTCCCCCTGCTGTAAAAAATACCATTATAGGGGCGCCTGGGTGGCTCAGTTGGTTGAGCATCAGACACTTGATTTCGGCTTAGGTCATGGGCTTGGGGTTGTGGGATAGAGCCCCACTTCAAGCCCCAGTTGGGCTCCAGGCTCAGTGCAGTCTGCTTATCCCTCTCCCTCCCCCTCTGCCCCTCATCCTGCTCTCGCTCACATCCACTCCCTCTCTCTCTCTAAAATAAATAAGTCTCAGGCACCTGGGTGGCTCCGTTGGTTAAGCATCTGACTTCAGCTCAGGTCATGATCCCAGGGTCCCAGGATGGAGCCCTGTGACCGGCTCCCTGCTCAGCAAGGAGTCTGCTTCTGCTTTTTCCTCTCCCTCTGCTCCTCCCCTCACTCGTGCTCTCGATCTCTCTCAAATAAATAAAATCTTTAAAAAATAAAGATTTAAATAAATAAGTCTTAAAAAAATCCAAGTATAACTCCCCATTGAGTATAGCTTTTGACTCCCCCAAAGCTACCTTCTGTTGACTAGAAGCCTGATAACATAAATAGTTGATTAACATATATTTTTTGTATTATGTGTATTATATACATTATATATATATAATATGTATATAAAATATATAAAATATACATATTATATACAGTCTTATAATAATAAGTTAAACTAGAAAAAAGAGGGCGCCTGGGTGGCTCAGTCGTTAAACGTCTGCCTTCGGCTCAGGTCATGATCCCAGGGTCCTGAAAATATTTTCAATTATGCAAGTAATAAAATTACACAATAATGAAATAGCTCATTATGCTTTTTAAAATAATTACAATATTAAAGGTAAGTCTGATTTTCCCTGCTCAGTGGGAAGCCTGCTTCTCCCTCTCCCGCTCCCCCTGCTTGTGTTCCCTCTCTCGCTGTGTCTCTCTGTCAAACAAATAAATAAAATATTTTAAAAAATAAAAATAAACTAGAAAAAAGAAAATGGTATTAAGAAAATCATCAGGGAGGGGTGCCTGGCTGGCTCAGTCAGTGGAGCATGCAACTCTTGATCTTGGGTCATAAGTTCAAGACCCACCTTGGGCATAGAGCTTACTTGAAAAAAAAATCATATGGAAGAGAAAATACATATCCAGTACCATGAGTGGACAAAGGCTATAGAAAGAACATTAACACAGCTTTAGAAAGGGATATATAGGGCGCCTGGGAGGCTCAGATGGTTGAGCGACTGCCTTCAGTTCAGGTCATGATCTCTCCAGGTCCTGGCTGGGATCAAGCCCCACGTGGTACTCCCTGCTCAGTAGGGAGTCTGCTTCTCCTTCTCTCCTCACTCGTGCTCTCTCTCTCAAATGAATACAGTCTTTTTTTTTTTTTAAGATTTTATTTATTTGACAGAGAGAGATACAGCGAGAGAGGGAACACAAGCAGGGGGAGTGGGAGAGGGAGAAGCAGGCTTCCCGCCGAGCAGGGAGCCTGACGTGGGGCTCGATTCCAGGACCCTGGGATCATGACCTGAGCCGAAGGCAGACGCTTAACGACTGAGCCACCCAGGCGCCCCTCAAATGAATAAAGTCTTAAGAAAAAAAAAAGAAAGGGATATATACGCCTGGTTAAAGGGGAAGAATTTTTACAAGATCAAAGTTATGCATGGTGATTCAATCACCCCTGCAAGAGGACACCTACGAGGAGTCCCGATATTCCCACTGGGGGCATAATTCAGAGTGCACTTGCGTAAACGTATAACTTACTTTCCTTACACCTGTGAAATGGAAATGGAAAAATAGCTTCTCTTTCTATGTCAGCAATCACCTGGCTCGATTGTGAAAAACCAGTTTGTACCCACCACTTTGTGGGGTTTTTTTGTGGCGCTTCTTATAAATAGTTGACTTATCTTACCTAGCCATTTCATTGTCAAGACCTCCTAAGTAAAATAACTTACACTCAGTTTACTAATGAAACATCAAACTGCTTAACTAAACCCCATCTACACTCGGTACACCTAATAACTAAACCTCAAACCTCGTCTGCTTACCAGAGAAAGAAAAACCCAATAATAAACCAGAAAATCAAGGAATAAAAAAAAAACACTACTTTTTTCATTACTAAAAACGGGGGCGCCGGGACCAACGATCACCAGCTGCCCAAGTACCAAAAAATTATGCTTCCGAAATCTCTTGATGTCGATTCCGCACGAAGAGCAATGGAGCTGCCCTACGTGTGCCACTCACGACAGAAGCCCTTTTTGCCTGCTTAGACACGAAAACAGTGAGGCAGTGCTGGCGAATCCCTTTTTCGGTAAAGGTGAAAACAAACTGGAAGCAATTTCTTATCCTTACTCCTCAGGTTGAAGGGGGAACTTCAAGACATGCTGAGCCGTAGAGCAATATTCACAAGAAGACTTTATGATTTGTCTTTCGATTTTTATATAGAAGTAAGGGCAAGGACGTAAATTGATATGCAAATATGCGCGGTGCTTGCTGGGAAGGGGCCGGCGGGCGCTGAGGGAGTGGCAAGGAAGAGCGGTTGTAGGAGCGAGCTGGGAAGCTGTCGCCAGCTGCAGTGGGCGTCAGGTCGCACCTTTTGTACGTTACGCGGGATACCCGCTTCTCGGCGGCTGTGGGTACCTATCTGGGGAAGACACGAATCCCACCCTATTAAAATGGAAAATGCACAAACTTGTACCACCCGTGGCCATCCAACCTGAAGCGGCCCCACCATGGGAAAACTGGAGGCACAGGGAGAGAAGGACTGGGACCAACCTAATCTTCTGCTAATGATTAGCAGAACGTAGTGTGTTCATAAAGTGGAATGAATGCTATCTACTGTGCTGCCAAGGAGTGAATTAAACACCAAAAAGCACTGAGTGATAAGAGTTGCCGAATAAGGTACAGCATGATGACCATTAACGTGAGGGGAAAAAAGCAATACCAAATTTGGATTGGTTAAAGTAGATCTTTATCAATAGATATAAAAAAAATTGAGTGAAGGTGTTGAATAGGGTACCACATGTCGTTAACGTAATAAAGAACATACACGTGTGCACATAAAACCCAGTGCTATATATTTTCTAATGCCACATACTTTATTAACTTTTTAAAAAAAGATTTGCAAAAACACATCACTGATTACCTCTGGGAAGGAGGGAAGGATGGGGACCATGACACACAAGAAATCAGACTTACCTTTAATATTGTAATTATTTTAAAAAGCATAATGAGCTATTTCATTATTGTGTAATTTTATTACTTGCATAATTGAAAATATTTTTTAACTTGTCCTTGCTTTCTATATTTTCCCTATTTCATTATTTTTTTTTAAGATTTTAAGTAATCGCTGCACCTAATGTGCAGCTGGAACTCACAACCCCAAGATCAAAAGTCACACGTTCTGACTAAGCCAATCAGGCTCCCCCCATATTTCATTTTTTAAAGTCAGGTTTGTTGATATATAATTTACATATAGTAAGTTCACCTTTTTTACCATATGGTTTAACAAACTCATATAGACATGTATCTGCTACCACAATCAATCAAATATCACACATTTATATCACCCCCAAAAGTTCCTTGGTCTCCTTTTCTAGTCAACCCTTACCCCTAGTCCCAATCCTGGTAATCAGTGTTCTTCTCTGGCCCTGTAGTTTTGCCTTTTCCAGAATGGCATAAAAATGGAATCACTCACATATACTTCATTTTTAATATAAAAACAACATGTGCTAATTGTAAAAAAAATTGAAACAGTACAGAAACGTGAGAATGTTTTCCCCAAACTACTATTAACAGTTTAGTGTTTCTCTTGCCAGACTGTTTTCTATGTACATATACATACATTTTTTTTTTTAAACGAAAAATATAGACTCAGGCATTTCACTTTCCTTGATGTATTTTAATAATACATAGAGGTACCTGACCTCTACAAAGGAGAAGCTGAAGGGAGTCACATAAACAGCTCTTATACTATAATAGGATACAGACTTGTAGTATAAACCGGTGGAAAGCCTAGATGTGGGTTCTGTCAATTGTTTGTTGGGGGCTCTTCCTATAATCCACCAGTCATCTCTTCAAAACAAATCATTATTTCACTCCTCTATTCAACACTCCAATGCCTTCCCATTGCACAATAAATAAACCCCATGTCCTAGCCATAGCCTACAAGGTCCAGCCTGAGCTGAACCCTGCCTACCTCTCCAAACTCTTTACCCTCCACTGTATCACCTATTAAGCTCCAGCCACCTTGGCCATCGTGGCCATCTTGATCCTTGAATAAGCTTTTCTAGCTCAGGGTCCTCCATCACCCAGCTAGACAAATCTGGTATTTATGTATTTATTTTATTCTGGCATTCTCTCTTCTTACACTTTTGTGTACTTTCTGATGGTCTGTTTTTCCACTCCAGATTGTAAAGTAAGGACAAGGATATTTATTGTCTGTGGTTATCTACTGGTACATACCCAAGCACCTAGCAAAAGGCTTGGCACACAACCAGCACTCTATTTGTTGAATGAAGAATGTATATTTAAACTGGTCTTTAAAAAGATGGGGAGGGGGGGAGGTGTTCCAGATCCTTAGGAGAATGAAGAGAGCAGTATCAGGGAAATTAGGCTAAGGAAGACTGCTTGAAGCCTAATGGTGGAAGGGGCCTTGAATCTAAGAATTCAGATATGGTGGCAGTGTAGATGGTGATTGGGAGTTTGGTAGGATGAGGATTGTAAGATATAAAGACAAGGAGGGCACTGGGGGACCTGCTGGCTCAGTCAAAGAGCGTGCAACTCTTGATCTCAGGGTTGGGTTTGAGCCCCATGTTGAATGTAGAGATTCCTAAGAAAAAAGACAGGAAGGTCAGGTTACTGCACCAATACAGTTGGGAGACACCTCTTCCTGATTCCTGTGGGCAGTTACCAGGGCTCACGTTGGGCTGTCACAACCCTTTGTACATTCCTGCCACATTGGCTAGGACTGGGTCTTAGATGCCTATCACCTGGCATAGGGTAAAAAATAAAGTTATCCCAAAGCGTTTGATGGAAAAACCAAAATCATCAGTTTAATGGTTACATACAGGACAGTACTGGGCTTTACAGTGAGACTTCTGAGTTCAAGTTGAGACTGCACTTATTAGCTAGAACCTTACTTCATCCCTCACGGGTTTTCTTTAAAAGATTAAACGATATATCGGAATTAAGCGGCTTAGGAAACTTCCTGGATGACAGTAAACGCTCAATTGATATTATTAGTTGCCAATCCACAGGTACAAACGGTCTCTCGTCTCCAGGTTCTTGTGTTGCCAACTCCCTTGTTAAGAGTTCAACAGAATTACCTACTGGGTGCTGCGGTCCCAGGTGGGTTTCTCCGTCCCGATAACAAGATAAAAGGCACCAACTAAAAATGGCGACCTCTAAACCATCCGAGGGCGTCAATTACCGGTAGTGCTAGCGATATATACGACAGGCGGAGACGGAAAGAAACAGCAAGGGCAGCGTTCGTAACACCTGGGTAGAAGGCGAAGGGCTCGCCCACGCTGCCAGTCAACCACAAGCAAGAAAAACCACAACGCCCGGAGCGGAGCAACAGCCTAGGACCCCCGACCACGTGTCAGAGGGCAGTCTGCGCCTGCGCAAGCCAGGCGCGCGCCCGCCGGCCGGAAGAGCCGCGCGTTTCCGGGTTGGAGGCGGGGAGCGGTGCCGGAAGTACTCGGGGAGGGCCGAGCAGTCGGACCGGCTGCTGAGACGAACGCTTCACTGGGGCAGTCTCCGCATATCATGGGGAGATAGACGCTGCTGCCTGTGAGTCTTGGGCCCTGGCAGTTGAGGAAGAAGAGCGGGAGGAGGGAGTCAGGACCCAGACCCACAGTGGGTCAGTGTTTGAAGAACTAGGTTGTGGAGGAGACCGGGTTGTGCGAGGAATCAGGCTGTTGGGACGGGACTGAGGGGATCGGGGCTCGGAGAAGACGCGGCTGTGGGGACCCGGGCTGTAGACGGGACTTAGGGAACGGGGACGGATGTGAGTTCTCCGGCACCTGAGGGAAAGCGGTGTGAGAGGGACAGGATTGTGAAGACCCATGCTCCTAAGAGGAGAGGGTCGGAAGGGAAAGGGGCGTGAAGACACGGGCTTCGGAAAGGTAAAAGCGGAGCTGTGAGGACTTGGGCTCCTAAGAGACAGAAGCGGGACAGTGAAGATCCAGGCTCCTAAGGAGTCAGAAACAGGGCAGCGAAGACTTAGGTTCCTGAGGGGCAGGAGCACTCAGAGAACACTTGGGTTTGGAAGGAACAGCAGCGGGCAATGAAGACGGGCTTCTGTGGGGACGGGATCTGGGCTTGGAGACTCCGAAGTACCTGAGGGAACAGGGCTGCGAAGACCCGAGCTCCCCAAAGCGGAGAGTATAAGGGGCCATGGCTGCGAGATCAGACTCCAAGGGAAAGGGAGAGAGTTGGGAAAAGATCTAGTGATCTATTTTTTCCTCATATACTCTGAATCCAGAGTGGTAAAGGATGTATTCAGGGGAAGAAGACCTTTCCTTCCCGCTGCCTGCTTGGCTTTTGGCAGGCTTTTCTTGTGCCAGATACTTTCTCTAGGAAAGCCCCATGCAAGCATCTTCGTTTTCTGCTTCATTCTTACGAAGCTCTGATGTGAAGTCGAAGCCGTTTGAACTCAGTTATATACTTGATAAGTGCTTTAAATACCATTCCACTCGACCCTGATTGAGCACAGATCTCTGCATCTCAAATCAAAGAATGTTAGAGATGGGAGGACAGGATGGCCCAGAAAGATAATCTTTTTTAAACTCCTGTTTTATATGTAAAGAGGCTGAGGTCCAAAGAAGGTATAGGATCACAATGAGGTAATGATTGATTAGATCATAATTTTGATATAGTACCCTACTGTGCCTAGCAAATAGGAAATACTTGGCTAATATCCTTGAAAACATGCTTCTAGAATCTTTGCTTTAACTTCTAACGCAAGAGGGAAATTTTTTACAAATTTAGTACTTCATTTTGAGGCTTGTTACTGTATTGACATCAATACAGCGAATGTCACTTAACCAGTTAGGGAACCTTTAAACGAAGCCCCCTCCCCCCCAAAAATATAGTAAGCAGTTTAGAAAGTTGTAGATAAGTAAGTTGTATCCTATATTTTTAGTATAGGCATTTACTGGAGATGGCTGCTTTTATTTTATTTTTTATTTATTTTATTTTTTAAAGATTTTTTATTTATTTGAGAGAGAGAGTGAGCACAAGCAGGGGGAGGGGCAGAGGGAGCAGGAGAAGCAGGCTCCCCACTGAGCGGGGAGCCCGACCCTGAACTCTGACCCTGACTCCGACTCCTACTCCATCCCAGGACCCTGGGATCATGACCTGAGCCGAAGGCAGATGCTTTAACCCACTGAGCCACCCAGGCGCCCCAGATGGCTGCTTTTAGATAAGAATGTCAAGGATACTTGGACGAGTTACTTCCCTTCAATAATATCTTTTACTGAAACCTACTCAGACTGATCAGGCACCATCATAAGCACTTTTAAATATTTAATTATCACTTACAGCCCCACAAGTTAGATATTGTTAGTACCAGTTGGTTCAGAGAGGTTAAGTACCTTGCCAGAAAACATGGTACTAAACCCATGTTAGGTGTTTGACTAACTTTTTTCTACTTTTCTAAGTAAATTCCTCTCCATATATCAGTTTGCCCATCAACAAAATAGAAATAACACTTATATAAAAAATATCATTGAATGAAGGCACCCGGGGCGCCTGGGCGGCTCAGTGGTTTAAGGCGACTGCCTTCCGGCTCAGGTCATGATCCCAGGGTCCTGGGATCGAGCCCCGCATCGGGTTCCCTGCTCCACGGGAAGCCTGCTTCTCCCTCTCCCACTCCCCCTGCTTGTGTTCCCTCTCACGCTGTCTCTCTCTCTCTGTCAATTAAATAAATAAAATCTTTAAAAAAAAAAAAATAAAAGCACCCCCCTCCTCCTTAAGACTTTTCTTTATGTCAAGTACTATAACTTGTTAGGGTTCTTATATAGTGTAGTATTTGAGGAGAACTAAATTTCTGTGCTTTTAAATAAGAATAGATATTTAAGATAGGAGAATAGGACCTGAATAGAACTTTTCCTCACAATGGACTAAGATATATTTAATTTGAAATTTAAGAGGCCAAGAAAGACCAACTTGAAGAACAAGGAGCTAAATTGGATTAACTTTACAATTAATTGTAACATGAACTAGATGATCAGGGAAATTGGGCTAACTAGTTGAAACTACTGTTTTTTCCCAGAGGGTTAGCTTATACTATTTGCAAGTGCCTCTACTGTTTGCAAGTGATCAAAACTTACACCAAATTGTGAAATAAAGCATGCCCATGCCACCATTTCAAAGTACTTGATGGTTTAATTAATGATAACTTATTCCTGAATTAACATCCTCTTCTACATTTGCAAAATGTACTTATTTCACTCATTTGTGGTTCTAGCACTGAGTTATTATAATAGTATTTCAAAGTACCTGATCAGAAAATCATTGTGTTAGAGTAGATATGAACATAGAACATATTACTTTTTTTTTTTTTTTTAAGATTTTATTTATTTATTTGACAGAGAGAGACACAGCGAGAGAGGGAACACAAGCAGGGGGAGTGGGAGAGGGAGAAGCAGGCCTCCCGGGGAGCAGGGAGCCCGATGTGGGGCTCGATCCCAGGACCCTGGGATCATGACCTGAGCCGAAGGCAGACGCTTAATGACTGAGCCACCCAGGCATCCCAGAACATATTACTTTTGATCTGCAGTCTTCATGGAAAGCCCCAGAATACTTTGGAGACAATATACCAGCAGTGTTTAGAGTCTGTACTGTGAAACAGGTGTGCTGGATGCAGAAGACAAACTGAAATCAGTACATATGGACCTAATCTAAAATCTTACACTGTTTCTTAGAGCTGGAAGGGACTTTAAAATCTGTCTGATCCTACGCTTAATTGTAGATGTAGAAACTGGTCAAAGGGAGCTCACATAATTCAGTGCCAGAAGTGGATGATACCCAACCCTCCTGACTTGGGTCTTCCTTGTGCCATAGTACTCCTCATCAGCCTCCTGTTGATCATTTACCGCTACCATTTTTTTTTTCAGTCACTATTGTTTTTTTTAATATCTGAAGTCATAAAAATGGTTTTAGGATGGCACCAACACATACTACAATGGGGAAACCTTTTAGTTCTAATACACTGATTTTTATAACTAAGATTTAGAAGAGGAGAGCATATATATTATATAATATTAGCGAACACATTTATTTGTACTTTCCATGTGCCAGGCACTCTTCTAAGTGCTTTAGATATATAAACTCAATGTATTGTCACAACAATCCCATGAGATACACTTTATGATTAACTCAGTTTTTCAGATGAGGAAATTGAGGCATAAAGAGATTAGATAACTTGCTCAGGGACATAAAGCTAATTAATAAGTGGCAGAGTTGGTACTTGAACCCAGACACTGCCCCCAGAGTCCATGCCCTCAACCACTGTAGTATACTGCTTTTCTGTTAAGTCAAAACCACCTAAATAGGACTAAACTAGTCAAAAAAACTAGTGGGGAAAAAAATCCCATGTTTCTGTTGTTCTCAAGTCTCACAGAATGCAATTAATTGATTCTTTCTGTTTTTTTAGGCTGGGAAATATGAGTTGATTTAGATACATCTAGAAGCCAGTGAGGAGAGAAACAGGTAGAAAACCCAGTTAGTAAGTTAAGTCATGCACCATAGTGATAGGGCTTTTATGCCATCAGCCTAGCAGTCCCCTTCATTCCAGTATTTTGTTTAAATAATTCCTAAACATTTCAGAAGTGAAAGGGTTTTAAAGACAATCTGGTCTTCTACTCCCCTATTCTCTCCACTTAAAAAAAGTCTTGTGGGGGTGGATATATGTGGGGCACTTGGCTTGCTCAGTCAGAAGAGCATGCGACTCTTGATCTCTGGTTTTTAAGTTCAAGCCCCAACATTGGGTGTAGAGTATATTTAGAAATAAAATCTTAAAAAAAAAATCTGTTAATGGAACAGATGTCTAGAAAAGGCCATAGTCTTATAACTACTACAAGGTATCCCCCCATCTCCTACCCTCTGAAAAATCAGATCCTCTTAATACAGTAATAGGGTTGCAACTGGATTTCTGTTTGAGGTACAAGCTGTTAAAAGGAAAAGCAGCTGGGGCTTGTTATCCTCAGCCTATCAACCAGAGTTTAAATGTAGCTGGTAAGGGGGAGGGAGGATAGGCTTGGTATTTAATTGAACTCCCAGCCACACAATCTTGTTTTGATAAAATTACTAAATAACTTTTACTGTAGATCACTGGGGCATGGGCTTTCTGGAATTATTTTGTAAATCCCATAGCGTGTGATTTCCACATAGTAGGTGCTAATAAGGGTTTACTATTATGTGTTCTCCCAAACTGTCCCACGGTTAATGCCTGTTTTTACACAGCAATACTTCCTATTTCTTGGCATTCCAAGTAACTGAGAATTAGAAACTTGAGTAGCCCAAAGGCAACCATGGTATATTATGTAATGGGATTCAGGTTATTTAACAGTCACTTCATTCCATTGTGCTTGGTCAGCATCATCCACAGTTGGACTTGATGAAAGTTGTCAGTAAACAGGTAATTTGGATGTGGAGGCATTGACCATTTCAGAATGGTTGTGATGTTTTGTTTTTAAATTTACAGACCAAAAAATCCACCCTTTTGGGAGTACAGTTCTATGAGTTGTGACAAATGCATACTGTCATGTAAGCACCATCACACTGCTACCTAACAGTCCCACCACCCCCAGAATTTTCTTCATGCTGCTCCTTTGTAGTCCAGCCCTGGCCCACTCCAAGCCACTGGCAACCACTGATCTATTTCCTCCATCCATATAGCTTTGCCTTTTCCAGAGTGTCATATAAATGGAATCATACAGTAAGTAGCCTTTGAGTCTTGCCTCTTTCACCTAGCATACGCATTCGAGATTATCCACGTTGTTGCATGTATCAGTAGTTCTTCCTTCCTATTGCTGAGTAGTATTCCATTGTATGAATATATATTCATAGTTTATCCATTCACCAGTTGAAGGAAATCTGGATTGTTTCCAGTTTTTGGCAGTTATTAATAATGTTGCTACAGGGGCGCCTGGGTGGCTCAGTCGGTTAAATGTCTGCCTTCGGCTCAGGTCATGATCACAGGGTCCTGGGATCGAGCCCCGCATCGGGCTCCCTGCTCAGCGGGAAGCCTGCTTCTCTCTCCCACTCCCCCTGCTTGCTCTCTCTCTCTCTCTCTCAATTAAATAAATAAAATCTTAAAAAAAAAAAAAATAATGTTGCTATAAATATTCACGTACCAATTTTTGTGTGAATATAAGTTTTCATTTCTTTAGGGTAAATACCTAGGAGTGGGATTGCCAGGTTATATGATAAATATATATTTAATGTTATAAGAAACTGCCAAACTGGGGCACCTGGCTGGCTCAGTTAAATGTCTGCCTTCAACTCAGGCCATGATCCCAGGATCCTGCTCAGCAGGGAGTCCACTTCTCCCTCTGCCCCTCTACCTGACTTGTGCTCTCTCTATCACTCTGTCTCTCTCAAGTAAATAAATAAGATCTTTAAAAAACAAACAAACAAAAAACCTGCCAAACTGTTTTCCAAAGAGATTGCACTGTTTTATACATTCACACAGAAATGTATGATGGTTTCAGTTGTTCAACATCCTCTCCAGCACTTTTATTTTTTAAAAAATTTTTAATTATTCTAATAGTATTTAGTATTCATTTCCCTAATTGCATTTCCCAGATGACTAATGATATTG
The DNA here is from genome assembly GCF_964656455.1 of Halichoerus grypus. Classification (NCBI taxonomy): domain Eukaryota; kingdom Metazoa; phylum Chordata; class Mammalia; order Carnivora; family Phocidae; genus Halichoerus; species Halichoerus grypus. The sequence goes on from NC_135716.1 coordinate 166,264,054, forward strand.
AGTATCTTTTCATGTGTTTATTTGCCATCTGTATATCTTAGGTGAAGGATCTGTTCAGATTTTTTTGCCCATTTTTTAAATTGGTCTGTTTATTTTCTTATTGTTGAATTTTGAGAGTTCTTTATATATCCTGGATACAAGTTGTTTGTCAGATACGTGATTTGTAAATATTTTCTCTTAGTCTATGACTTGTCTTTATTTTCTTTTGTGGAGCAGGAGTTTACATTTTGATTAAGTCCATTTTATCAGTTTCTTTTGTGGATTGTGCTTTTGGTGTTGTATCTAAGATTCCTGCCCTGACCCAAAGTTACGAAGATTTTTTTCCCTACGCTTTCTTGTAAAAGTTTTATAGTTTTTACATTTTTAATTTTACATCTGTAATCAGTTTTGAGTTTGTTTTTGTATAAGGTCTGAGATATAGATCAAGGTTCATTTTTGTTGCTACTGCTATATATTTTTTTTAAGATTTATTATTTTAGGGAGAGAGAGAGTCTGCACCCATGTATGCGATGTGGGCGAGAGGCAGAGGGAGAGGGAGAGAAAGAATCTCAAACAGACTCCATACTGACTGCGGAGCCCAATGTGAGGCATGATCCCTTGACCCTGAGATCATGACCTGAGCTGAAATCAACAGTCTATCACTTAAGTGACTGAGCCATCCAGGTGCCCTTATTTTTTGTTATATTTTAAAAACAGTTGTCAGAATTACCTGTTTTTTCAGAGGAAACAAACCAAACAGTACTTTCTTTTTTCATAGATAACATGCACATGGGACAGAATTTGGGTATACAATGAAAAGTAAATCTTCTTCCACCTTGGTCCCATAGGCCACCCAGATACTACCATTACCCTCCCCACTAAGATAACTGCTGTTATCAGTTTGTTATGTATCTTTCCAGGAATAATTTATGCATTTACAATTATATGTCTTTTAATGAATGATAACAAATTATGCTCACTCTTCTGTACCTTGCATTTTCAATGAACAGTGTATTTTAGAGGTCATTTCATAAGCTTCTTTGTTTCATTCTTTGTTTTTTTAAGGATTCCACCTATCCATTTGAGAGAGAGAGTGAGCCAGAGAGAGAGAGAGAGAGAGAGAGAGAGAGAGCATGAGCGGGGGAAGGGAAAGGGAGAAGCAGACTTCCCTGCGAGCATGGGGCTTGATCCCAGGACCCCAGGATCATGACCTGAGCCAAGGCAGATGCTTAACTGAGTTGAGCCACCCAGGCGTCCTCTTCCTTGTTATTTATTATTATTATTTTTAAAGATTTTATTTATTTATTTGACAGAGACAGTGAGAGAGGGAACACAAGCAGGGGGAGTGGGAGAGGGAGAAGCAGACTCCCTGCTGAGCAGGGAGTCTGATGCGGGGCTTGATCCCAGGACCCTGGGACCATGACCTGAGCTGAAGGCAGACGCTTAATGACTGAGCCACCCAGGCGCCCCCTGTTTTTTAAATTTTTTAAAAAGTTTTATTTATTTAAGTAATCTGTACACCCAGCATGGGGCTCGAACTCACAACCCCGAGATCAAGAGTTGCATGCTCTTCCAGCTGAGCCAGCCAGGCACCCCTGGATTCTTTCATTCAGCTTAATATTTTCTTTTTTTTAATTTATTTTATTTTTTTAAAAAGACTTTATTTATGTATTTGACAGAGAGAGAGAGCACAAGCAGGGGAAGTGGCAGACAGAGGGAGAAGCAGGCTCCCTGCAGAGCAGGGGGAGCCTAATGCGGGACTTGATCCCAGGACCCTGGGATCATGACCTGAGCTGAAGGCAGTCACTTAACCAACTGAGCCACCCAGGTGCCCCAGCTTAATATTTTCATGAGTCTTATTCTTTTTCAATGTATTTCATTTTGTGGTTATACCTTAATTTATTTAACTATATCACTTTTGTTGGACATTTAGGTTCATATTCCTCGTATGTGTAGTTTTCTATTTACATAGATATCCAACTATAACATAAATTGCTAAAGATGGAACTATGGGATCAAAACAATATATGCTTTTCTTTTTTTTAGAGAGAGAACGCGTGTGTGAATGGTGGGGAGAGGCAGAGGAAGAATGAGAGACAATCTTAAGCAGGCTCTATGCAACGCAGGGCTTGATCTCAAGACCCTGAGATCATGACTTGAGCCAAAATCAAGAGTTGGATGCTCAACCAACTGAGCCACCCAGGTGCCCCAATACATGCTTTTTTAATAGCATGTAGTGCCAAGTAGCCCTTTGTAGAGACCTAACTAATTTATATCCTCCACCCCTCTTCCAACTCCAACAACGTGTGAAATGATTATTTCTCTATAAAACTTTCAAACAGTATGTATAGAACTTTTTCATCATTGCCAAAGGAGGAATAAATAGTTTTAATTTGCATTTTTATTATCAATGAGAATAAGAATCATTTCATTACTTTTTTTTTAAGGATCGTTTCATTACTTTAAGAGCTATTTGAATTTCTTGTACTGTCGTTTTTGTTGTTTTTGCAATTTTTCTTTTAGGTGGTTGGGTGCTTATTGATGCATTGGTATTTTTTATATGTAAAAGAAATTAGTCCTTTGTCTTTGATACATATTGCATATATTTTTGCTAGTTTGTCTTTTGTCCTTTAATTTTATTATGTTTGTTGTCATGCAGACATTTTTATTTTTACTTAAAAATTTATTTATTTTTCAGACATCTTTATTTGTATGTAATTGAACACGTCAGTCTTTTATGACTCCTGAGCTTTGGGTCATCTTTAGAAGGGCTTTTCTTTTTTAAGATTTATTTATTTATCTTAGAGAATAAGACCAAGCGAGCATGAGTTGAGGGGAGAGGGGCAGAGGGAGAGGGAGAAAGAGAAACCTAAGCGGACTCCACTTGGAACCTGATACGAGACTCGATCCCACAACCTCGAGCTCATGACCTGAGCCAAAATCAAGAGTCAGATGATTAACTGACAGCCACCTAGGTACCCCAGAAGTGCTTCTCACTTACTGCTGAGAATAATTTTTTTTCAATTTTTAAATATTGAGATAATTATAGATTTATGCGTAGTTATGGGAAATAATGCAGAGAGATCTCTTGTATACTTTGCTCAGTTTTCCCCAGTGGTACATTTTGCAAAATTGCTGTCTATTATGACAATCAGGATATTGACATTGATATAATCTACCAGCCTTATTCAGATTTACCAGTTTTACTTGTATCTGTTTACTTGTGTTCAGTTGTGGGTGTATGTGGATTAAGTCCTATACAACTTAGTCACTTTTATAGGTTCTTTTATCCATCATCACAGTCAAGACACTGAATGATTCCATCACAAAGGTCCCTCATTTTGCCCTTTTATAACCACATCTGCTTCCCTGCCACCCAGTCCCTGACAATCTCACTAATCTGTCCTCTGTTCCTAAAATTTTATCATTTTAAAGATGTTATATAAATGTACTCCTTATTTATTTTTTAAGATTTTATTTATTTATTTGACAGAGTGACAGAGAGAGGGAACACAAGCTGGGGGAGAGGGAGAAACAGGCTTCCCGCTGAGCAGGGAGCCCAATGCGGGACTCGATCCCAGGACCCTGAGATCATGACCTGAGCCGAAGGCAGATGCTTAACAACTGAGCCACCCAGGCACCCTAAATGTACTCTTTAAAAAAAAAAAAAAGATTTTATTTATTAGAGAGAGCAGAAGGGGAGGAGAGGCGATGCAGTGCTTGATCCCAGGATCCCGAGATCATGACCTGAGCTGAAGGCAGATGCTTGACTGACAGCCACCCAGGCGCCCAAGTATACTCTTTTCGTATTGTCTTTTTTTTTTTTAAGGTGCCAAGATTATAATAAGGAATAAAATCAGATTTATTGTCCTACAGGAGTTTAAAAAGTCAAGTAGCAACTAACAACAGTGGTGAGACATAGAACATATAGAAGTTCCAGGCGCCAGGACGCCTGGGTGGCTCAGTCGGTTAAGCAGCTGCCTTCGGCTCAGGTCATGATCCTGGGGTCCTGGGATCAAGCCCTGCATGGGGCTCCTTGCTCAGTGGGGAGCCTGCTTCTCCTTCTCCCTCTTCCATTCCCCCTGCTTGTGCTCTCTGGCTCTCTCTATCTCTCTGTCAAATAGATATATATTTAAACAATTTTTTTTTAAGATTTTATTTATTTGACAGAGAGAGACACAGCGAGAGAGGGAACACAAGCAAGGGGAGTGGGAGAGGGAGAAGCAGGCTTCCCGCCGAGCAGGGAGCCCAATGTGGGGCTCGATCCCAGGACTCTGGGATCATGACCTGAGCTAAAGGCAGACGCTTAACGACTGAGCCACCCAGGCGCCCCAAATAAAATCTTTTTAAAAAAGTGGAATAGAGGAATATATGAAGGGAGGAATATATATAACCCTCTCATTCCAGGTGGATCAAATATTTAAATTTTAAACATGAAACCACATATTTTCCAGATGTACTCATATACCATCATTTATTCAATGATCTGTCTTTTCCCTATTGATAAATGCTATGAACATTAGCATATAGGTTTGCATGGGAGCACAGGTTTTCATTTTTCTGGGATAATTGCCTGAGAGTGCAGTCCTTTACTTATTTGGGTGGGGGGGGGGCAAGAGATTTGATTTATTGTCCTTAATTGTGGTATAATTTATATACAGTAAAATGCACAGATCTTAAATATTCAGTGTGATGAATTTGACATTGTATAAACCCATGTAATCATCACCCCTACGAATACGGTGTTTTAAATCCAACCAAATAAAGGAACAGTCTAGGAAACTAAGGGCAGTGTCAGTCTGGTAATGAGTGTCTGGTTATCATCTGCTTTGTTTTGTTTTAATGGAAGAAGTAGATCACTTTCCCAGAATTACTGAAAATGCAGAAGTATTGTTTGCTTCTCAACAAAACAGTACAGTAAAGTACAGTCTAGTTTCTGAGAGAGAAACTTTGATTTTTCTTACAATGTACAGATTCCCCTTATTTCATTAATAGCCACTGGAGCTATTCCTTAAGGTTAATTCCTAATTTGATAAATGATTATTCATTTTTGGTGCTGTGTAGATAGGCTATATTTTTGTCTACAGGTCTTATTATAGAAATTCCCATTATACAGAAATCTCTGTTACAAAAAAAGTCTTCTACTTATTTTGAGCAATACCCAGTACTATTTGGGAAGCCCCTTGAAGATCGTGCGAATGTTATTTGAAAGGTATAATGTTCAGTGTGGTGAACATACTGATAATCTTTAATAAGGCTCTTTCATAACTTGCTGTGGGGGAATACTTTGTTAACTATTACCATGTTAACAATCTTTCCCTATCCTGATTCTTCCGGTGGTAACATTTGTGGGTAAGGGAAAAGGAGGCATATGGTTAAAAAACAAACACGTGATCCTGATGCTCTCCTATCTCCTCAGCTGACTCTTGGCCAACAAGTTTTCTCTTGGTCACTTAACCAGTACATAGTTAGTTGCCTTTATTTATTTATTTTTAAAGATTTTATTTATTTATTTGAGAGAGAGAGAGAGCATAAGCTGGGGGAGGGGCAGAGGGAGAAGGAGACTCTCCACTGAGCAGGGAGCCCGACACAGGGCTCGATCCCAGGACCTTGGGATCATGACCCGAGCCGAAGGCAGACGCTTAATGGACTGAGCCACCCAGGTGCCCCGTCAGTTGCTTTTGTTAAGGGCAAACCAGGAAAGGTCATTTCTCATATTAGAGAGTTAGACAATTTGTTGGGGGAGGAATGCAGCAGTACGGGGCAAGAGTTGACAGGGCAGATACTCACTTAGGTTGCTAAGCTTCACCAAGTTCTGAAAACCACTGCCTTGATTCCTGCAGGTTCATTTCACAGTTCTGGCCAATGTTTTCATATGCTGCTAGCTTATCCCTAACAATAGAACTCTGTTTTATTGGAAGAGAATCTATATTACTATAATCATCATGAATTAATTTTAAAAGTTGTGTATGAAAGAGATGGAGATGTTTTCCTCGGTGCCCAGTATGAATAAGGAGACAAGAATAAGGATGTGTTTCTCCACATCTGGTTTGCTTGGATCCTGGTCAGTGAAGATGTGCCAGGCCATGCAATTAAAATGGTGCTGTGGCAAGGATGGTGCTTGATGCCAGTTGTTCATTTACAGGTAGCTTTTGAAAATGGCTGCCTCTCATTTCACCGGGCTCACAGCCGTTGCTGATGTAATTAAAGATCTAGACACTCAGATAGCTGTAAGTAAGCGCACTGAGGCCGCTGTTGGCGGAACTTGGTAAATGTGCTTCTGGTCTTGATGACACCAAAGCTGCTGTCCACAGTGTCTACCTCATGGCTTTACAATTGAGGAGTCTTGGCTACTCCAGGCTAGGGACCCTGCATGTACTTAAAGATTGCTAACACTCAGAAAAGTTGCTCTTGATGACAAGGAACAGCTTACTTTTAACAGTTGCTAAAAATTGTGTTTATTAGACATAGACCTGACATAGACTTAAGCATGTTTTGAAGTGCCAAAATGAACTAATCTGTTTTCTTAAGTTTTGTGGCTGAGTTTTAAATATGTGATTGTGCCATGATTTATTTGAATTTAACATTATTTGCTGTTCAAAAATAATGCATGTAGTACTTAACCTATTCTGTTTTTACAAAGTCTTCAAAAATGTCTTATTCTAGTTTATTTTTGTACGTAAGGTTTCTTATTTCATTTACTTTCTTCCTTATTTAATTTTGTGGACTATTTCATTTAGCCTTTGGAGAAGAGATGGTTTCTAAATATGAGGTGAGAGCAATGAACATTCTTCCTTCCCTCTTTTTAATGTGCAGGTATCAAATGGTCACTATCCCAGATATCCTGAAGACTCTTCAAGTCTGACAGACGTTATGCAATTTTACTTTCAAACCTTATCCTTTATTAAAGGTGTTTCTGGAGCTAGTTCTCTTGTTTTCCTTCTACAGTTGATTGGCCTTGGTCCTCACAGCTCCAAAAAGAAACAGGATCTCGATAAGCTCTATGAGCTGAAGTCCAAAGCTCGGCAGATTATGAACCAGTTTGGCCCCTCAGCCCTAATCAACCTCTCCAATTTCTCATCCATAAAACCGGAACCAGCCAGCACCCCTCCACAAGGCTCCATGGCCAATAGCACTACAGTGGTAAAGATACCGGGTCCTCCTGGGACGGGAGGGCGTCTCAGCCCTGAAAACAATCAGGTATCATCTCTTACTTTTTGCTCTCCCTAGGCATCTCTTATTTGTTATTTGAACCAATAATGCTTTGAGAGATGTCTGTCTCAGATGCTGCCTCTTCCTCTCGGCTGAAAAAGAGTCTTTTCCCTCCTTTGGACTTCTAAAGTTCTTTATCAAATTATCATGTACAACGTTTATCAGTGTTTACTCTGTGGTGTTTATGTGTGCGTATGTATACGTACATACATTCATACACACACACTAACACTGTTGCCTATGACAGGTTTTTATATATGTATATATAAATATATATACACTATAAAATTGTTAAATAAAATAGTTAAATAAAATAATAAAATAACTAATGGATTAATTATTCATTATTCCTGTAATAAAAGCATTATTGCCTCCGGTCTTTTCTCCTTCTAGTTCAGCCAGCTGCTCCATTATTAACTTTCTGCACTGATTCTAAAATCTGCCCCCCCCAATGCCCTCTCTCCCCCACTTTCTGCCCATGATTCTGATTCTGCCCTCCAGAGCCACAAGAGATAAAAAATAAGTATAATCTCTTGTCTTGGGCCTTGTAGGCTGGATAGAGTAGGAGGGAGAGACATTTCAAGGGAATGGGAGGAGGGACTAGCAAAGGCGAATGGGGAGGGTTGGGCAGATAGTCAGGAAGCCAACCTGTGTTGAATGTGGAGTCCGTTAAAGAAGAACAGGAGGTAAAATTATATAGGCAGGAATATGGCAGAATATACTGGGCATATATGAGTCTGTCTCTTTTGAAACTCTTAGTCATTAGACAATCTTTGCAAATATTTAATAGAGGAGTAAGTAACATAATAAAAGTCGTATGTCTTAGGAGGATTAACTTGGCAGTAAGTGGACAAGAAAGGTAGGAAAGGGGTGGACTGAGAGGAAGACCAAGTCTAAGACTTTTGCAGTAAATCAAGACATGGAGTGAAAGCTTGCCTTAAGTGGTAATGGTAGAATGGATAGATCTGACACATAATTAACAAATAATTTATTTAGAAAATTCATCTCTTCTTTTTTTCCAAGATTATACATGCTTATCACAGAAACTTTAGAAATACAGAATAAAGAGCCCATAATTCTACCACCACCCCAAAAAAACTATGCTTAGCATTTTAATGTGTGTCTTTTGATTATTGTTTAATGGCATGTGTATGTGACATGACATTTCAGTGAAAGAGGAATCACAGTTGTACACACTTATGCAAATATTATACAGAGATGAAGACATGTTCCCTGCCATCAGAGAGCTTTCAGCCTATTAAGTCAGAAACAGGCAAGTTTATAAATATATGCAGTGACGGAAGGGTGCACGGGGTGCAGTAGAGGCCAAAGGAGGAAGTGGTTCCTTTTACCTAGGTGGGCTAGGAAGGGCAGAAAGGAGGCACCATGGACTGAGCAGATAGGAAGAAGGGTGGAAGAACATGTCCAAAGGCAACAGAGGTGCAGTACCGGTTTTGGTGGTCAGAAAATTGCAAATTACTTAATGTAGAGGAAAGGTAAGGCACAGTGAGCTCAAGAGGCAGAAATAAACTGACAGGTGTTGGCCTCTTCCACACTGCTCTTTTAGCCTTTCCCTAGGCCGCTTCTGTCTTGGGAGTGTAGTCTTGGAGCAGACTACCAGGTAGGCCAGACTGTTAACTTTTGGAAGGTAGAAACTAAACCCAACAAATTGACAGCATTTCTTCATTAGAGGGTAATGAAGTGTTCTGTTTCCTTAATACTTGGCTGAAAAATCTTCTCCCAATTAACTTTAGGTATTGACCAAGAAGAAATTACAAGACTTAGTAAGAGAAGTGGATCCTAATGAGCAACTGGATGAAGATGTGGAGGAGGTAAGATGGAGTTGGGCATGATGAGTCTGGGTCCCTGAGAGCTAATACATAATAGCGGTTAAGAGCACAGACTTCAGAGGCAGACACATCTGAATTTGAATCTTGGCTCTGCCACTTACCAGCTTTGTAGCTGTGGACATGTCACTGAAGCTTTTTGAGACTCAGCTTCCTCTTGTGTTGGTAGGGTGTGGTATTATTTACCGACAGGGTTATTGTGAGGGTCCCGTGGAATGACTTCTACAAATCACCTGGGAGAATGCCTACACTTTATACCTAGCCGCTGCTGCTACTTTTGCTTGGTGGAAAGGGCTTAGTTTGCTGCTCATAGGCAATCACTTTCAACAGTTGTAGTTGTTTCTATCATACTCCTCCATATTTCTAAGTAATACACTTAAACAGATACTCTTTGGTTTCTATTGACTTCCTGTAGATGACGATTTTCTTAAGCCACACACATGTCCATCCATGCTTTCCTTTCTCTCATTTTTCTAAGGATATTATTTATTTATTTATTTGACAGAGAGTAGAGAGCACAAGTAGGCAGAGTGGCAGGCAGAGGGAGAGGGAGAAGCAGGCTCTCGCTGAGCAGGGAGCCTGATGCGGGGCTTGATCCCAGGACCCTGGGATCATGACCTGAGCCGAAGGCAGCCGCTTAACCGACTGAGCCACCCAGGCGCCCCTCCCTCATTTTTCTAATATAGTTTCTGATTAATATATATATTTTAAGGATTTTATTTATTTATTTGTCAGAGAGAGAGAGAGAGAGAACAAGCAGGGGGAGTGGCAGGCAGAGGGAGAAGCAGGCTCCCCACCGAGCAAGGAGCCTGATACGGGACTTGATCCCAGGACCCCAGGATCATGGCCTGAGCTGAAGGCAGTCACTTAACCAACTGAGCCACCCAGGCGTCCCTTCAATATAGTTTTGTCACAACTTTTATTTTTTTATTTTTTTTATTTTTTTATTAAAATATTTTATTTATTTATTTGAGACAGAGAGAATGAGAGAGACAGAGCACATGAGAGGGGGGAGGGTCAGAGGGAGAAGCAGGCTCCCTGCCGAGCAGGGAGCCCGATGCGGGACTCGATCCAGGGACTCCAGGATCATGACCTGAGCCGAAGGCAGTCGCCCAACCAACTGAGCCACCCAGGCGCCCTTGTCACAACTTTTAAATAACTCAGAAATCAGTATTGACATTATTCTGATCAAGTACATATTGTTCACCACTGAACCAAGTCCTGTTTTGTACTACCTACTGAAGGTGATAATTGACTTTTTTTTAAGGTTTTATTTTATTTTATTATTATTATTTTTTAAAGATTTTATTTATTTGACAGAGAGAGACACAGCGAGAGAGGGAACACAAGCATGGGGAGTGGGAGAGGGAGAAGCAGGCTTCCCGCGGAGCAGGGAGCCCGATGTGGGGCTCAATCCCAGGACTCTGGGATCATGACCTCAGTCGAAGGCAGATGCTTAATGACTGAGCCACCCAGGCGCCCCAAAGATTTTATTTTTTAAGTAATCTCTATACCCAACATGGGACTTGAACTTACAACCCTGAGATCAAGAGTCGCACACTGTACTGACTGAGCTAGCCAGATGCCCCTATAATTGACTTATTTTTATTTAGTTTTCTTTGTGCCATTTTTATTCTGGTTCTGCTATCAGCTCTGGTATACACCTATCAAAATTGTTTTCCAAATGGAAAAATAATCTACAGATCTGGGTCCTCCCCCGACTCAGATTTCACTCTCAGAAACCTCCATCCTTTAAGGAGGGCCCGTGATGTGACGAGCACTGGGTGTTATATGCAACTGATGAATCACTGAACACTACATCTGAAACTAATGATGTACTGTATGTTGGCTAATCAAATTTAAATAATAATAATAAAAAAAAGAACCCTCCATCTTCTTCTGGTCTAATTAATTTTAGGCCCCTTGAACAAATCCCTCTTGGGTCTTCCTTTTGCTATTTTTTTCCTCTTTGGCTCCCTTGTTTCCTAGATCCCACATCCTCTTCTTTTTTTTTTTTTTTTTTTTTTAAAGATTTTTATTTATTTGAGAGAGAGAGAATGAGAGAGAGCGAGCACATGAGAGGGGGGAGGGTTAGAGGGAGAAGCAGACTCCCTGCCGAGCAGGGAGCCCGATGCGGGACTCGATCCAGGGACTCCAGGATCATGACCTGAGCCGAAGGCAGTCGCTTAACCAACTGAGCCACCCAGGCGCCCCCTTTTTTTTTTTAATTTGACAGAGACATAGCGAGAGAGGGAACACAAGCAGGGGGAGTGGGAGAGGGAGAAGCAGGCTTCCTGTGGAGCAAGGAGCCTGATGTGGGGCTTGATCCCAGAACCCTAGGATCATGACCTGAGCCGAAGGCAGACGCTTAACAACTGAGCCACCCAGGCGCCCCCCACATCCTCTTATTTACTCTCTTTTTCTGTTAGAGCACATTTTTTTTTGCTGTTGTTACTGCCTGCAAAGGGATAGATGAGAAGCAAATGTTTGAAAGTATCTTACATTCTAACCTCACAATTTTTAGTTTGCGTGAGTTTAGAATTAGATTATGAAAAGATATATATTTTCATGGAGCCCCACGTTCGGCATGGAACCTGCTTAAAAATGAAAGAAATCTCATGCTATTCTTTTTTTTTTTTTTTTTAAGATTTTATTTATTTATTTGACAGAGAGAGACACAGCGAGAGAGGGAACACAAGCAGGGGGAGTGGGAGAGGGAGAAGCAGGCTTCCCACTGAGCAGGGAGCCCAATGCGGGGCTCGATCCCAGGACCCTGGGATCATGACCTGAGCTGAAGGCAGAGGCTTAACCGACTGAGCCACCCAGGCGCCCCAAATCTCATGCTATTCTAATCCCAATTTTTTTAGAGTCTTCCTTTAATTCTGAATTTTCATATGAGTCTTAGTATGTATATTTTTTCATTTGTTGTGCTGGGTTCCTGGAGCCTGCTTTAATTTTGGGGACTCGAGTGCCTCAATTCTGGGATGATTTTGTATATTTTAGGGTTGGGAGTTTCTTATTGTTGTCTGTTTTGCCTTTGCTGAGGAATATGTAATGACAGGGAAAAGAAATACAGGTTACAAAAATAGTATAACTTCATTTTTATTTTTATTTTTTTAACCAGAGGGAAAATATTTGCTCTCTTTGTGTGTGTATGTGTAGGGGGGTGTTTGAGGCAGCAGTTTTTTTTGAGATATAATTCATATACCATAAAATTCACTCATTTGAAATCTACAGCTTAGTGGTTGTTAGTCTCTTCACAGAACTGTGCAGCTCTCAACACATTTTTTTTTAACATATAATATATTATTAGTTTCAGAGGTAGAATTTGGTGATTCATCAGTTGCATATAATAACCAATGCTCGTTACATCACGTGCCCTCCTTAATGTCCATCACCCAGTTACCCATCCCCCCACCCACCTCCCCTCCAGCAACCCTCAGTTTGTTTCCTATAGTTAAGAGTCTCTTAGGGTTGGGGCGCCTGGGTGGCTCACTCTTTAGGCGTCTGCCTTCGGCTCAGGTCATGATCCCGGAGTCCTGAGATCGAGCCCCGCCTTGGGCTCCCTGCTCCTCGGGAAGCCTGCTTCTCCTTTTCCCACTCCCCCTGCTTGTGTTCCCTCTCTCGCTGTGTCTCTCTCTCTGTCAAATAAATAAATAAATAAATAAATAAATTTTTTAAAAAGATTTTATTTATTTGTCAGAGAGAGAGATCATGAGCAGGAGGAGGGGAAGAGGGAGAAGCAGGCTCCCTGCTGGGCAAGGAGCCCGATGTGGGACTTGATCCCAGGACCCTGGGATCATGACCTGAGCTGAAGGCAGAGGCTTAACCCACGAGCCACCCAGGTGTCCCAAATAAATAAAGAAAATCTTAAAAAAAAAAAAAAAAGAGTCTCTTAGGGTTTAACACAAGTCATTTTTATTTATTTATTTTTTAAAGATTTTATTTATTCATTTGAGATACAGAGATACAGAGAGAGAGAGAGAGAGCATGAGCAGTGGGAGAGGCAGAGGCAGAGGGAGAGGAAGAAGCAGACTCCCTGCTGAGTCAGGAGCCCGATGTGGGGCTCGATCCCAGGACCCCGGGATCATGACCCGAGCTGAAGGCAGACGCTTAACCATCTGAGCCACCCAGGCGCCCCAACACAAGTCATTTTTAGAACATTTTCCTCACCCCTGAAAGAAACCCATACCTATTAGCCATCACTCCCATTTTTTCCCAACCCCCAGTCCTTAAGCAACTGACTAGTAATTTACTTTCCTTCTTTATAGCTTGGCCTATTCTGGACATTTCAGATAAATAGAGTCATGATATGTGATGTTTGTGACTGCCTTCTTTCACTTCGTATAATGTTTTTAAAGCTCCTGTTGCTGGGGCGCCTGGGTGGCTCAGTCGTTAAGCGTATGCCTTCGGCTCAGGTCATAATCCCCGGGTTCTGGGATCGAGCCCCACATCGGGCTCCCTGCTCGGCCAGAAGCCTGCTTCTCCCTTTCCCACTCCCCCTGCTTGTGTTGTCTTTCTCTCTCCGTGTCAAATAAAATCTTTTAAATAAATAAATAAATAAAGTTCCTGTTGTAGGGGGTATGAGTATCTCATTTCTTTTTTTTTTTTTTTTTAAAGATTTTATTTATTTATTTGAGAGAGAGAATGAGAGAGAGCACATGAGAGGGGGGGAGGGTCAGAGGGAGAAGCAGACTCCCTGCCGAGCAGGGAGCCCGATGCGGGACTCGATCCAGGGACTCCAGGATCATGACCTGAGCCGAAGGCAGTCGCTTAACCAACTGAGCCACCCAGGCGCCCTCTCATTTCTTTTTATGGCAGAATATTCTTCCATTGTATGGACATACTATATTTTGTTTAACCATTCATCAGTTGATGGGTTGTATCCACTTTTTGGTTATTATGAATGATATTGCTTGAACATTCACGTGTAAATTTTATTTGTGTCTTTTTTTTAATTCATGTATAAATTTTTGTGTGGAAATATGTTTTCATCTTTCTTGGTAATATACTTCGGAGTAGAAGTGCGGAGTCATGTGGTAACTATGTTTTTCCTTTGAGGAACTGCCCATTTTTTCCAAAGTGCCGCACCCTTTTACATTCCTACCAGCAGTGTGTGCGATTTCCATTTTCTTATATTAGTTTTTTTTTTTTTTAAGATTTTATTTATTTATTTGACAGAGACACAGCGAGAGAGGGAACACAAGCAGGGGGAGTGGGAGAGGGAGAAACAGGCTTCCCGCTGAGCAGGAAGCCCGATATGGGGCTAGATCCCAGGACCCTGGGATCATGACCTGAGCTGAAGGGAGATGCTTATTGAGTGAGCCACCCAGGCGCCCTCTTATATTAGTTTTTTGATAATTTCTTCTCTGTTTTTGCTGTTTCATTCTTTTTTATTTTTATTTTTTTAAGATTTTATTTATTTATTTGACGGAAAGAGGGAACACAAGCAGGGGGAATGGGAGAGGGAGAAGCAGGCTTCCCGCTGAGCAGGGAGCCCGATGATGTGGGGTGGATCCCAGGACCCTGGGATCATGACCCCAGCTGAAGGCAGACACTTAACGACTGAGCCACCCAGGTGCCCTCTTTTTTTTTTTTTTTAAGATTTATTTATTTATTTGAGAGAGAGAGCACGCATGAGCAGGGGGAAGGGGCACAGGGAGAAAATATCCAAGCAGATTCCCGCTGAGCACAGAGCCCGATGCAGGGCTCAATCATGAGATCAGGACCTGAGCCAAACGAATCCAAGAGTTGGACTCTTAACCAACTGAGCCACCCAGATGCCCCATCTCTTTCATTTTGTAATGACGGTTGAATATTGAACCTTCTGTATTGATCCTCTTAGGTTTTTTTGTCTTTGCTTTCCTATTTTTCATTTCTTTGAAATTCTTTTTTTGTTGTTAAGATTTTATTTATTTATTTGTCAGAGAGAGAGAGAGCACAAGCAGGGAGAGCGGCAGGCAGAGGGAGAAGCAGGCTCCCCGCTGAGCAAGGAGCCTGATGTGGGACTTGATCCCTGGGATCATGACTGAGCTGAAGGCAGATGTTTAACCGACTGAGCCACCCAGGTGTCCCTCATTACTTTGAAATTCTAAGTTCTATTTGCTAGGGAGATTTTCCTTAGTTTATCTTCTAAACCTATTTTAAGGTTTTTTGGGTTTTTTTTTTTGGCATAAAAATTTTAATGCCCATGAGGTTTTCTTGTTGACTAGTTTGTCCTTTTTTTTTTTTTTTAAGATTTGATTTTGTAAGTAATCTCTACACCCAGCGTGGGGCTCAAACTCACAACCCGAGATCAAGAATTGCACACGGTACTGACTGAGCCAGCCAGGTGCCCCTAATTGGTCCGTTTTATCCCTAAGCCACTCTGTTATTATTTTATGCTTACAATATCTTTTCTTACCTTTCTCTCTGAGGAATTACATTTTTTGACATTTTCTTCTTTTCCCTGCATTATCTTAGTGTCTTCTGGGTCCCTTTTTTCTCCTTTGGTTTGTTTATTTTCTTTTTAGTGTTGGAGATTTTCTTCACATGTTTGGTGTTCTTGACTATCTGTTCTTAAAGACTGAGCCACTAGAAAACTGATTTGAGGGGCGCCTGGGTGGCTCAGTCATTAAGTGACTGCCTTTGGCTTGGGTCATGATCCCAGGGTCCTGGGATCGAGCCCTGTGTCGGGCTCCCTGCTCAGCAGGTAGCCTGCTTCCCCTTCTCCCACTCCCCTTCCCCCACTCCCCCTCTCGCTGTGTCTCTCTCTGTCAAATAAATAAATAAAACCTTAAAAAAAATCTTTATTGTTAAAATAAACAAATAAATAACTGATTTCAAGCAGAACTTACTGATGGGCTTCATTCAGTAATGTACTGGTAAATGTTTAGCAACCAACTCTGTGGAGAGAAAGACCCTAATTTTTAACATTTCATAATTTCTATGGTGTAAATATTCCCAATATGCCCTGTTTTAAGCTATCCACATGTTAGTGACTTTAAGATTGTGAAGAAATGCATATAATCAATTGGCTTTTATGAGCTCCACTCAGCCAGTTTTAGCAAACCACTGGCTTCACTTCAGAATAATTTGTCCACAAGTCAGCCTTCTTATAGGGGATTCTCTACATGTCAGCATCTGTAAGTCTTTTCTCTGGAGTTGTTTAGGATCTCCAGAGAAAAATCCTCCAGGCTCCTATCTGGAGGGTTTATCTCTAGCTTCTGACATTCTGGGAGAAAGGCAAGAGAGGGAGGCTGTGTCTGTCCCCTCCCTCTGCTGTGTCTGGTGTATTTTAATCCAGAGCCATGCCTATTCAGTTCTCGAGGGAATAAACCTACTGTGTTCTGGGTCAGGTATGTGTGGGGAGGTCACTTGGCTGCTTTTGGAGTGTGGGGGCATGGGAGACTAGTCTGTATATAGACATGTAGTAATTTCTCAGTCTTTAGTTCCATGCCTCAGCCCAATATTCTGTGATAAATGGCACTTCCAGAACCTGGATCTTCTAGGAGTTGCAGGGGGTAAATCAGGTCAATTCTCATTGGTGTCCTTTCGATGGGCACTTATGTTGTGCCTTCCGTCTGCTATATCAGATCCCACTTTTCCTCTGTTATCTCTTTGGCAAAAATTTACTTTAGGGGAGCCTGGGTGGCTCAGTCGGTTAAGCGTCTGCCTTTTGCTCAGGTCTTGATCCCAGGGTCCTGAGATCGAGCCCCGCATCGGGCTCCCTGCTCTGCGGGAAGCCTGCTTCTCCCTCTCCTGCTCCCCCTGCTTGTGTGTGCTCTCTCTCCCTCTCTGTCAAATAAATAAATAAAATCTTTAAAAAAAATTTTACTTTAAAATTGGATTCTCTTAAGTTTTTCTCTTCTGTTCTTATTGTCTTTGTGGATTTATATGTCTTTTTTTCCTTTACTGTTATTTTAGTGCATTTAAGGAAGGAGAGGAGGTCATTTTTGGAATTGATCTGCCATGTTTAATCAGAAATCTCTCCATTAGGGGGTGCTTGGCTGACTGAGTTGGTAGAGCGTGCAACTCTTGGTCTTGGGGTGGTGAATTCAAGCCCCACGTTGGGCATAGACCTTACTTTTTCTTTATTTTTAAGGTTTTATTCATTTATTTAAGAGAGATAGAGTGTGAGAGAGAGAGAGAGCATAGGCAGGGAGGAGGGGCAGAGGAGATGGAGAAGCACGGAGCCGGATGCGGGGCTCAATCCCTGGACCCTGGGATCACGACCTGAGCCAAAGGCAGACGCCCAACCAACTGAGCCACCCAGGCGCCCCAAGAGCTTACTTTAAAAAGAAAGAGAGAGGGAGGGAGGGAGGGAGGGTCGGTCTCTCCATTAGATGGTATCCATTTGGTTTCATAGGAAAGATGACAATGCAATAATGGTCTAGCAGAATAAGTAATGTCTATCCATGGTTGTAATTTTATTTTATTTTTGGTCAGCAGAGGAAGCCATGGGGAACGAACTGACTGACGAAAATTCCAATTTTTTTCACGTAGATTTTTAGCTTCAGAATTCTGACTTTACTCTTCACATAGTCCAGGATAATTGATAATGAAGTGGAAAGAACCCAGGTTTTGGACATGGAACCTCAAAGTCAAATCCTGGGTCCACTGCTTAGCAGTTGCATGGCCGTGAGTCAGCACCCTTCTGCATAGAAGGAGGATAAAATCCCTGCCCCACTTTTTTCGCAGGATTAGTATAAGGACTCGGTGAGATTAATGGAAATAAAAATGCTTTAGGAGACTGTGAATGAGGAAGTATAATGATTCACTTTTGTTTTCCCACTTAATTCTGAAGAAAATATGAGGGTGAGGGATTGGGCTGGTTGATCCCTCTAGGTAGAAAGTACAGAGAATAACGTCCTCAGAAACGTGTGAGTTGCACTCAACCTGCGTAATGAGTTGATGTGTTTCTAGTGTTGTCCTCACTCCTCCTCATCTTCACCGTAGTCCAAATGCTGATTCCAGGCCTTCTAATAGAAAGCCTAACTAAATATGTGATTCAAGCAGACACAGTTGTCCCAGCAACAGGAGCCTGTTCTGCCAATGTCATGGTTACTCTTCCCCACTTTTGTCTCCCAGATGCTGCTGCAGATTGCTGATGATTTTATTGAGAGTGTGGTGACAGCGGCCTGCCAGCTTGCTCGGCATCGCAAGTCCAGCACCCTGGAGGTGAAAGATGTCCAGCTGCATCTAGGTATGTTGTCTCGTTTCTCCCTGAGGCATCCACACTGTTGCTCCTTCAGGACCACCAGGAACGTGTAGTCAGAGGAACTTTCATGTCAGGATTAGACTTTTGGGCTCCGGGATAGATGTATTCATTCAATTAGCATCACATAGAGAAGAGAAATCCATCCATGGTCAGGAGAATAAGCCCAGGCATTGGATTTGCCACTTTCTATCTGTATCACCTTGTCCTTCCTCCTTACTTTCTCTTAGAGCCTGTTTTCTCATTTGTAAAGTAGAGATCATAATATCATCCTTACAGGGTGATCGTGAGAATTATGGGTTATATTTGTCAGGTGACTCGGGGCCTGGCACAAAGTAAGAGTTTTGTAAATGTAGCTATTATGTTTCCACCATTTAAATAATGGTGTTTCTCTTCCAGTTTTTAGCCTATTTATCCATTCCCCCCCAAAAAATTATAATCATAATGTACATATAATTTTGTATTCCATTTTTCTACTTACCAGACACTAAATTCAAGCTTGGGTTTTTCTGAGAGATACTCGCTAACATTGCTAACATCATCACTTGGGAAATGAATAAGCCCCCTTCTGCACTGGTTACAGTGTGCTCAAAAGAAAGTGAACAATCTTGTGAGTACAAAGATAATCAGGCCAACTGAATGAGGCAGAAGAAATTAAGGGATTCAGTATAGATCAACCCATGAGTAATTACTGAAAGGCTTCCTTCCCGGTGACAGGAAGATACAGCTTGGGGAAGTGCTGGTAATCTTGGTGGAATAAGTAACATACTTCTGGTTCATATTGCTGGTTTTAATAACAGAAGACAGATATTCCAATTATCTATTATTAGGTAACAAACTTAAAATGATAACAGTGGCTTAAAACAGTAACAATTGTTTATTTTGTTCATATGTCTGGGGGTTGACTGGGCTTAGCTAGGCAGTTTTGCTGAGGGTCTCTCATGTAATTAAAGTCAGGTGGTACCTAGGGCTGAGATTGTTTTGAAGGAAGATGTATTAGTCTCCTAGGGCTACTGTAACAAAGTGCCACAAACTAGGTAGCTTAAAACAACAAAATTTATTCTCTCACATTTCTGGAGGCCAAAAACCTAAAATCAAGGTATCAGGAGGGCCGTGATCCCTCAATGCTTCTGTGAAGAATCCTTCCTCACCTTTTCCTAGCTGCTGGGTGGCTAGCAATCCTTGGCATCCCCTGCGTATAGTTGCGTCACTCTGTCTATGCCTCGGTCTTCACGTGGCCTTCTCCCTTGTGTGTGTCCCTCTCTCTGTCTCTTCTCCTCTCGTGGGATGCCAGTCATACAGGATTAAGGGCCCACCCTACTCCTGTACGACCTCATCTTAATTAATCGTATCTGCAATAACCCTATTTCCAGTATATTCTGAGGTACTGGGGGTTAGGACTTAAACATGTCTTTTTTGAGGGACACAATTCGACCCATAACAGAGTTTCATCATGTCCAAGTCTGATATTGGGGCTAGAAACTCTCAAAATGCTGGGATTCCAGGGGCGCCTGGGTGGCACAGTCAGTTAAGTGTCAAAATCTTGGTTCTGGCTCAGGTTGTGATCTCAGGGTTGTGAGATTGAGCCCTGAGTCAGGCTCAGTGAGGAGTCTGCTTGAGATTCTTGCTCCCTCTCCCCCTGCCCCTCCTGCTCGTGCTCTCTCTCTTTCTCTCTCTAAAATAAATGAATCTTAAAAAAAAAAAGAACAACCTGGGACTCCACAGGTCTCCCTCTCTCTGCAGTCTCTCAACACGGTCTCATCCTGTGCAGTCCCAGGATAGGTGGACTTCTTACATGGTAGCTGAAGGCTCCCAGGATGTGTGTCCCATAACCACCTGGCAGAAATTGCACGGCCTTTACTAATGTAGTGTCTGAAGTCACACAGCATCATTCCTACTGAATTCTATTTTTTTTCCTAAAGATAGATTTATGTATGTATGGATTTATTTATTTATTTATTTATTTATTTATTTATTTATTGGGGGGGGGCATGCAAGCAGGGGGAGGGGCAGGGGGAGAGGGAGAAGGAGAGCAGCAGACTCCCGGCTGAGCTCGGAGCCAACAATGCAGGGCTCGATCTCAAGACCCTGAGATCATGACCTGAGCCAAAATCAAGAGTCAGATGCTTTACCGACTGAACCACCCAGGCACTCCCTAAATTCTATTCTTTGAGGCTATCACAAAGATATGGCCAGGTTCAAGGGGAAGGAACATAGCCTCCACTTCTTCTTCTTCTTTTTTTTTTTAAGATTTTATTTATTTATTTGACAGAGAGAGAGAGAGCGAGAGCAGGAACACAAGCAGGGGGAGTGGGAGAGGGAGAAACAGGCTTCCCACCGAGCAGGGAGCCCGATGTGGGGCTCAATCCCAGGACCCTGGGATCATGACCTGAGCTGAAGTCAGACGCTTAACCACTGAGCCACCCAGACATCCCTAGGCTGCACTTCTTGATGGGAGGCATGTAACAGAATTTGCAGACATGTTTTAAAACCATCACAACGCAAATTGATAGCGACAGAAAGTAGAATGGTGGTGACAAGGGGCTGTGGGAGGGGAAATGGGGACTTATTTAATATGTACAGAGTTTTAATTTGAGATGATGAAAACGTTTTGGAAATGGATAATGGTAATGGTTGCACAACAGTGTGAATGTGCTGAATGCCACCAAACTGTATACTAAAAAATGGTTAAAATGGTAAATTTTATGTATATCTTGCCTCAAAAACCCCACGCACAACAGATTATATTACTTTGAGAGTTTGGCATTCCTATTTTTAAATATTTTGTATTTTAATTATTGATAATACAATTAGAATATTAGGTTATTCATTAAGGGTGAGAAGTAATTATCACAGCAACAAGAATACTCACAATTCTGCATGGCCAGAACAGCTTCTGTAGCAGGCCTAATGGAGGCTGAATCATAATCAGAAGATTGCTTAGGGGGTATGGGATCGGAGCGTGGGGAATTAGGGAACCTGGTATTGAATGGCACCAGACCACCTAGGTCTGCTGCACACCACTACCCCAACAAAGATAAGCTTGCCAATGGAGCTGTAAACTCTGGACACCACCTCTCTCCTGACAGACTGGGATGGGCAGAGCTGGGTTTGCTTCTGACCCGATTTCCTATACTTGCATAATTGACTAACCTCCCCTTCTGATGGATAAAGTCTTGAGAAATATGAAAGTTCAATGACATAATGTACATGGAATGCTTTGTACAATGTTGCTTTATGCCACACATTTTTTTTTTTTTAAAGATTTTATTTATTTATTTGAGAGAGAGAGAATGAGAGACAGAGAGCATGAGAGGGAGGAGGGTCAGAGGGAGAAGCAGACTCCCTGCCGAGCAGGGAGCCCGATGCGGGACTCGATCCTGGGACTCCAGGATCATGACCTGAGCCGAAGGCAGTCGCTTAACCAACTGAGCCACCCAGGCGCCCTATGCCACACATTTTTTTTAAAAGATTTTATTTATTTATTTGACAGAGAGAGACAGCGAGAGAGGGAACACAAGCGGGGGAGTGGGAGAGGGAGAAGCAGGCTTCCTGTGGAGCAGGGAGCCTGATGGAAGGCTTGATCCCAGGACCCTGGGATCATGACCTGAGCCGAAGGCAGACACTTAACGACTGAGCCACCCAGGCACCCCTATGCCACACATTTTTACTATACCTTTTAGTCACTAAATGATTGTTGTTGCTATTACATTAATATTATATAAAATATAAATGCATGCACATTTAGGGACACCTGGGTGGCTCAGTCAAGTTAAGTGTCTGCCTTCGGCTCAGGTTGTGATCCTGGGGTCCTGGGATTGAGCCCTGCTTCTCCTCTCCTGCTGCCCCTCCCCCCAGCTTATGCTTTCTGTCAAATAAATAAAATCTTAAAAAATAAATGCATATTTAAATATTTTGCTACACATATTTAATGTGTGTGCATTCTTGCCTGGTAGCTTTTTTTTCAGATTTAAAAAAAATTTTTTTTAAAGATTTATTTATTTTAATTTTTTAAAAGATTTTATTCATTTATTTTGGAGCGAGAACAAGCAGGGAGAGGGAAAGGGAGAGACTCTCAAGCAGACCCCATGCTGAGTGAGGAGCCAGATGGGGGCTCAGTCCCTTGACGCTGAGATCATGATCTCAGCTGAAACCAAGAGTTGGACACCTAACTAACTGAGCTACCCAGCGATCCGGGATTTATTTATTTATTTGAGAGAGAGAGAGCCAGGGGGAGGGGTAGAGAGAGAGGGAGAGAAAGTCTTAAGTACACTCCCTGCTAAGTTCGGAGCCCAAGTCGGGGCTCAGTCCCACGACCTCGAGATCAGGACCTGACCTGAAACCAAGAGATGGTTGCTCACCCGACTGCACCACTCAGGTGCCCCTAAGATTTTATTTTTTTATGTAATCTCTACACCTAATGTGGGGCTTGAACTCAAAACCCTGAGATCAAGAGTCGCATGCTCCACCAAGTGAGTCAGCCATGCGCACCACTACTCTTTCTTTAAAGAGACTTTGCAGATCCATATCCTGATCCACTTTGTGTGGATTGTAAAGTTTAATTCCCAAAGAATGATCTCAGTGTCACTTTCAAGTACTGACAACAGATATTATTAGCAGAAGCCTTCAGCATTTTTATTTTCAAAGAAATATTGGAGGAGGGACGCCTAGGTGGCTCAGTTGGTTGGGCGTCTGCCTTCTGCTCAGGTCATAATCCCGGGATCCTGGGATCAAGTCCCGCATTGGGCTCCTTGCTCAGTGGGGAGCCTGCTTCTCCCTCTGCCTGCCACTCTCCCTGCTTGTGCTCTCTCTCTCTCTCTGACAAATAAATAAAATCTTTTTTTTTTAAGATTTTATTTATTTATTTGACAGAGAGAGAGACAGCGAGAGAGGGAACACAAGCAGGGGAGTGGGAGAGGGAGAAGCAGGCCCCCCGCCGAGCAGGAAGCCTGATGCGGGGCTCGATCCCAGGACCCTGGGATCATGACCTGAGCCGAAGGCAGGCACCTAATGACTGAGCCACCCAGGCACCTCTAAATAAAATCTTTAAAAAAAAAAAAAAAGACAAGGTGCCTGGATGGCTCAGTCGTTAAGCGTCTGCTTTCGCCTCAGGTCATGATCCCAGGGTCCTGGGATCGAGCCCCGCATCGGGCTCCCCCGCTTGACGGGAAGCCTGCTTCTCCCTCTCCCACTCCTCCTGCTTGTGTTCCCTCTCTTGCTGTGTCTCTCCCTGTCAAAAAAAATAAATAAAATCTTTAAAAAAAAAATATTGGAGGAGAGCTATATATAAAATTCTTCTAGAACCAAACATGAATCATTCATGCACCCAGTAGTTACTGTACGTTAGACACAAAGTATAACTATAAAACCACTAATATTCAATTTAAGTAAGTGCTGTGCGTGGGGCAAAACAGATTTGTAAGTCTGTTTTTACTGCTTTCGGGGAGTATGATAAAGTATGTAACTCCTTTTGAGTAGACTTATTCCCTAAATAATCTTGTGTAAGTATAATTTTTTATACTGGGTATACTTAAAGTGCAACACGCTTTTATTTGTGGCTTTGGGCCCCTGTCGCTATGCCAGTTACTGACACAGTCTAATAAATGGAATCTGCCCTGTTGGAACTTCTGGTGACACTCTCACAGGGATGACATATCCACTGGCACCGGGACACAGGGCTGTGGTATGGACTTACCCATGTCTCTGTGCATTTATCCCAGGCTCTGGGATTGCACTGTGCCCTTGAATGCTCTCAACCGCCCTATGAGGTGGTTATTACAGTTGTTACTACCATGTAAAAGATGAAGAAACTGAGACCCAGCGTCATCCAGCTCCACAGTGAAGCAGCAGAGCTGGAACTCAGCTCTTAACTCCTGAACACTAGGAATGCCTGTCTGCTCCTCCTCTTCCTTTGGGTTTGAGAGGGGTGACTTTGAACATAGGAGTAAGACAACTGAAGGGGCACCTGGCTGACTCAGTCAGTGGAGTGTGCGACTCTTGATCTCGGCATCATGAGTTCGAGCCCCACATTGGGCATGGAGCCTACTTAAAAAAAAGAAAGAAAAGGGGCGCCTGGGTGGCTCAGTCGTTAAGCGTCTGCCTTCGGCTCAGGTCATGATCCTAGTGTCCTGGGATCGAGCCCCGCATCGGGCTCCCTGCTCGGCGGGAAGCCTGCTTCTCCCTCTCCCACTCCCCCTGCTTGTGTTCCCTCTCTCGCTGTGTCTCTCTCTGTCAAACAAATAAAATCTTTAAAAAAAAAAAAAAAAAAAAAAAAAAAAAAAAAGAAAGAAAGACAACTGAAGAACAAAGGAATTTCCTCTTCTGTGGAGCTGCATGGAAACCTTAGGGCTCAGTGCTCACAGCCTGGACTCAGTTACTCCTTTGTCTTTGCAAGAAGGTCGAATGGTGTCATTTAAAACCTTGGAGGCACCACATGTGATTCTCCATTTGTATTCCATAGACCTGTCTGCAGGGCCACTGTTCATTACTACAGTTGATCGCTCAGATTAGTCCTCCCTGACCCTTGTCCGAGGGTCACACTGCACCCTGATCCTGCCTTCACTGCCCCCTTATCTCTGTGCTGGCCTCTTCCTTGCAGAACGCCAGTGGAACATGTGGATCCCAGGATTTGGCTCTGAAGAAATCCGACCCTACAAAAAGGCTTGCACCACAGAGGCCCACAAACAGGTGAGGAGCCATCAGAACCCCAGGGCAGCCACAGTCCACCCCTTGAGCTGTCTCTGAGGGAGCGCACACAGCTATGGTCCCTGCACTTGTTACTCCCTCCACACAGGAAGCTCTGCTTCCTGGACCAAAGATCAGAGAGGGCAAGAGGCAGCAGGACTCCACAGGAGAACAGTCAGTTACTTCTGTGGTACTCTGCTGTTCCCACATGGGGTCTCAGTTTTTCCTGTCAACCCTGATGGGTGTCACTTAAAGCTGTTAATTGTAGGTTCTTCTAATATGGACAGAACTCGCCCCGTCCACATCTCCCTAATGAAATCTCTCTGCACTGTGGCTGATTGGAACGTCGTGTGTGGCCCTCTCACTAGAGGGCAGTTTAAAGAAAGGAGAGAGGGGCGCCTGGGTGGCTCAGTCGTCAAGCGTCTGCCTTCGGCTCAGGTCATGATCTCAGGGTCCTGGGACTGAGTCCCGCGTCGGGCTCCTTGCCTGCTTCTCCCTCTGCCACTCCCCCTGCTTGTAGTCTCCCTCTCTCTCTGGCAAATAAATAAATAAAATCTTTAAAAAAAAAAAAAAGAAAGAAAGAAAGGAGAGACAGGCTGTACTTGTGCTGGAGGGTAGCACGCAGGCTGCTGGGCCAGGCCTTCTGGCCTCTGTCCCTCTGACTGCAGACCTGAGGGGTCAGTACAAGAACCTAACTCCACTTCTGCTGTGCAACAAGTTGTGTCTCTCATCGGTCAGTCTAATAGCAATGATGGCTTCCTTTTAACAAAGGCTTAATTTAACTGGCTGCTCTGATTTGAAAAGTGAGCTTTTTCCAAGCTTGATGGGCACATTTGGGTGGTTCTGGCTGAGTGTCCCTTGCTTGTCCATAGCCTGGATCTGTGGAGTGTGTATGTTTACAGACCTCACAGAGGAAGCCCTATAGGGAAGTCACCAATAGCCTGAATCAAAGGGCCACAGTATGCTTCAGAAGGGAGTCCCTTCAGACAGTGGATGGTCATTTTGGCTCTGTTTCCAAATTACCTACTTTTCAGCGCTCTCTCTCTCTCTCTCTCAGCAAGTATCATAATATTAGGACAGTGTCTTGGTCAAAAGAGTAAACAAAGCAAATCAGTAATTTGGCCAGTGGCTGGTAATAGTAAAATTTGAAACCCCCATGACCTGAATGTTTCCCTGATGGGTTGTGGTGGAAATTGTTAGTGTCCATTTCCTTCATTGTAGGTCATCAAGTGTGAAATGTCAGCTCCCTTTATGTGTGGCCACAGGCTTGGAACAGCCCCCTTCCCTATTTTCTTCATCCTCAGAGAGATTAGTCTGGGGGCCTGGAAACACACACTTGGATGGCCTCAGTCCCCAGAAGACAAGAGCTGTCATCTTCTGGTTTTAACTTTTTTGCCATCCTGCTAACCTCCAGCAGTTTGGGTCTTTTGGTCAATGAAATGGATCCACTATCTAAACATCTCTTGGGGCCCTGAAGACTGCTCTCAGGCTCAAAGGAGCCTGCTGAGCTGCCCTGTGAATGTAGGTTCCCCAGGGCTCTGGCTTGTGGTATAGACCGTGCCCCACGTGGGTGACTGGGAAAGTTCCTGACTCTAAGCTGTGTAATTGGTTATTTCGCTCTCCTTTCAGAGAATGGCACTGATCCGGAAAACAACCAAGAAATAACACACGGGAAGGTCAGGGAATGGACAACAATGTATTTGGAGATACTTGAGCTGAGACCTCAGCCATCTCATCCTTGGATTTTTTTTTTAATGCTTTACAGAGAAGCATATATTTTTTATTAACAGTGCAGCAATATCTATAATGACTGAGAGGATCTGCCAAAAGAATAAAGCCTCCTATCCCAACTTCCAGTCCCTTTTCCCTGCCGTCTCAAAGAGGAACGATGTATCTTCCAGAGAAGATTTTATTTGTGGTTTATTATATAAGTGATTGAATATGGGACAAAGCATTATGGTCTTGTTTGGTGAGACAGTATTAGCAGGATTTGTAGAGGTTTGTGTTTCTTCTCCCTTCCCCTTTTCCCTGTACTTTGTAATGTCAGTGTTTATATGAATATGACTTTCATTTGCTTTTCCAGAATAAAGAAGTTATTAATCGAAAGACAGGGTACATGGCTTACAGCCTTTGAAAGGCCAGAGGGAGTTAAGAGGACAAGGAAGGCTGGATGTAGCTCTCTGTCAGCAGGTGGCAGCACCATTATTCATTTCTGTGAGGAGAAAAAAACCAGGAATTTTTCTATTATTTTACTCCAAGGAAGGCCATACCATGAGTAGGAGTTTGAGTCCAGTTTCTCTGCCATAAAAATGGGGCAGAGTGACCTTCTCTCATGAACCCCAAACTGAAGAGGCATCCTGGTTTTGGCAAAACCTTTTTTGACCTGCTCTTCTGGAACTCCTGGAGTTCATCCTTGGCCCTAAGACAGGATGGCAGTGACCTGGGGAAAGGCCCATCTGTGCCGGTGCCTTTTCTGTTCTTAGTTGTCGACATCCCTGATCCTGGTATTTTCTCCATCATGCAAAGGAAGCCAGGCCCCTAAGACCTCAGGGTCATGACCTTCAGTGGCACCTAGCATCATCCCGTCCTGAGCCCAGCATAGCCCTTGTGGATTATGAGGGTTCCTTGGGCTTCAGAGGGCCTGGCTCTTCCATCCAGGGGTCACCAGCATGGGCACATTGTCCTTGCCCTGCTTTTCACCCCCTCCCACTCGGAGTTTGAGCCCAGAACCCTTCTCTTCAAGCCTCGTAGATCTCTTGAGGCTGTGCTGATGTTCCTGTTGCTCTTGGCCAAGGTGCGCACCCAGAGAGGCAGCCAGCTTCTCCCCTTCCTCCGGCATCAGCTGTGCTCAGGCACCAGGTCTCTCTTGTGGCCTACCACCAGGAAGAGGATGTTGAAGGGTTTCACTTTTTCCAGAACCTTCCAATGCCACTGGGTGACACTCTCAAAGGATGTTCTGTTGGTGATATCAAACAGCAAAAGGCCTCCTGCTGAGTTCCGATAGTAGGAGCGAGTCACTGACCTTGACAGCTACGAAGGAATCCAGAATTAGTTTTGAATCCTCCATTGAGGACAGAAAGGGACAAAGGAATTGGGGCAGTTTAACGGAAAGAGCTGGGGGAGAGTCCATAGTTCTCAATTCTTGATCCGCTGTGTGACAGGTAAGTGGCTTCATCTATCTTGAGTCTTGTCCTACCTGTATGTGGAGGGGCTGTTCATTCAGCAAGTATTTATAAGCTGGGCCTGGGCCTGGGCCTGGGCTGGGCAGTGGGCTACACTGATGAATAAAAAACACAGGGAGCAGCCCTGCTATAGGGTGAGTGAAAAACTGCCTCTGTGTCTGGGGCACCTGGGTGGCTCAGTCAGTTAAGCCTCTGACTCTTAATTTCGGCTCAGGTTGTGATCTCCGGGTCCTGGGATTGGCCCTGCGTGGGGCTCGGCACTCCATGTGAAGTCAGCTTGAGATTTTCTTTCCCTCTGCCCCTCTCCCCGCTTGCACGTGCTCGCTCTCTTTCTGGAATAAATGGATACATCTTTTAAAAAACAAACAAAAAAAACTGCCTCTGTCCCTAGGGCTGCAAAGGAGAGAGAGGTTGGGGGGGGCAGGGGGGGGCTGACCAGCCGAGTTGAGGGACTCAGGTGAAGGGGTGGAGATCTCTGAGGGAGCGAGAACTGCGTGGAAGCAAGCCTGAGGCCAGCTCGCAGGCATTGTGGCGAGGTCCAGTGCCCAGGCTTCAGAGGCTGCCGTGTGTGTGTGTGTGTGTGTGTGTGTGTGTGTGTGTGTGTGTGTGTGTCTATCTGTATGTCTGTGCTGTGTGTCTATCTGTCTGTCTTGCAGGAGTGGGAGGGTGTAGTGTAGGCAACTAGGTAACCCTCCAGGCTGGCCTTGTGCTTCCCATCCCTCCTCAGCCTGAGAAATACCTTTTTTTCTCTTTTTTTAAAGATTAATTTATTTATTTTAGAGAGAGAGAGAAAGCAGGGGCAGAGGGAGAGGGAGAGAGAAACTCAAGCAGACTCTCTGCTGAGCTCAGAACCCAACGTGGGGCTTGATCTCACAACCCTGAGATCATGACCTGGGCTGAAACCAAGAGTCAGACGCTCAACCAACTGAGCCACCCAGGCGCCCCTGAGTAATACCTTTCTTAATTGTTAGACATTTTAGGGCTATTAGAAAGACTCCATCTGGTAAGAGGATTCTGGTGCTAAAAACAGGCATATAAACAAAAAGTTTGAAAACTGTGCAGGTGCTAGGGGGCAGTGGAGTTTCAGGTGGTGGACTGATGTGATTGGGTTTACATGTTAAAAGCCTTGCTCTGGCTGCCAGCATGGAGAATGGAGTTGGAAACAGGCAGGAGGGGGGCCAGCCAAGAAGGTACTGCGGTTAATTCGGACTAAAAGTAAAGGAATATGGCATGCGAGGTTTTCCTGAGAAAGGACTAACCAAAAGATAGAGGTAGAGGTTGGTTGCAACAACACGGGTGAGTTTTGGACACAGAAGGAGCCATCTGGGACCACAAAGCCATCCTGAAAAGTCTCCTGTGCCTGCATGAGGGGAAGCAGGGAGGAGGAGGCCTGACGTGGACTGGAGCCTTACAGTTACCTGTAGTTAGAAAAGGCCCCAGCGTCACCCAGTGCTGCCCCATCTCTTACAGGTAAGAACATCAAGATCTGGAGAGGTCATTATGTCCTGTCTGAGGTCCCTGGGCAGGCCGGGACTCAGAGCTGTGCTCTTGGTCCATTGTCCATCCTCATGGGAGCCCTGGCCTCAAAGCGCTTGTCTAGTGGGGCAACAGAGCGTGAAATCTCCACGTGCCCTGAAGGCTCGGAGAAGGAATTGATACATCCGGTTGGGCCAAGCCTTGAAGGATGAACAGAATTTTGACAGAGATGGAGGAAGGACATTCCAGACAAGGGACCCACACATGAAAGACCCAAAGGGAGCTTGTTAGCAGAAGGAGCTTAACACTTATTGGGCACTTAACACACAGCGTCCTATTTAATCCTCTAACAAAGCTGTCGGGTAGGAATTGTTCTCATTTTACCACGAAGACCAAGGCTCAGAGGTAGAGGACAGGGGCTGGGCTCCCACCCAGACACCTTCAGCTCCAGGCTGTGTGTGGAGGGCAGGATGGGTTTTCTGTCTTTACCCACTAAGTTTCAGTGGCTCCCAGAATGGGCAGGGTCTTCCGAAAGGCTCCCATGGGTGGCAGACTGGCTCTGTGCCTTCAAAAGGGCAAAAGGCAAGGATCCAGGCCTGGGAGCCTGACCTTGTCGAAGCTGCTGTGGCTGGAGGGTTTAGTCAGGGTGCTGCTTTGGAGAGGGAGTTTTGCTTGCTCAGACTAGTCTAGGGAGAGACCTGAAGGGACTATTCTGGAACTTCACTCTTAGTACAGAAGCAGAACCCAGTTCACATCTCCAGAAGTGGGTCATGATCTTTAAGAACTTTAGTTATTTCCCCACAGTGTTTACTTTGGTAGTCTCTGTTCCATTACAGTGATGAATAAAACGCTCAGGGAAAAAGGGAAATTCCATTTTGTGAATTCCTACTGTGTGACCAGCACTGCCTTTGATTTCTCATCAAACCCTTTCTAAAACCCTGCGTGAGTTAGGTATTAGTATCCTCATTTTCCAGAGGAGTCCACTGAGGCTTGCGGAGATGAAGTGAGTTGACCAGGGTCCACAGTTACACATAGTGGAGCTGGGAGTCAAACCCAGGCTTGACTGCAAAGCCCACCGTAATGTAGGCAGCTGGGATGAAGCTGTGGTTAAGAAGAAGTGACACTTAACCTGAGTGTGGCAAGCCAGTCTGGTCACCCAGGGAGAGGGGAGAGGGCTGGGGCCATCCAGTGGAAGGAAACAGCATGTGCAAAGCCCAGGGCTGCAGGTGGTTGGGAATTTGTCAGGGCCAAGGAGGGGGAGAGGCAGCGCGCACTAGCTCCGGAAGGGCCAGGACTTTGAATTCTAGGAGGGGAACAGCCATGTCAAATATACTTTAAAAACTTCCCTCTGGGGCGCTGTGGATGCTGAATCAACAGGGGACACCCTACAGGCCTCAAGAGGGGCGGCACAGTCTCCACTAGAGACCGCAGGGCCTGAACTATGACAGCAATGGCCCTCAGGGCAGGGGGGCAGGGGCGCGGAGGCTGCTTCTGAGCAGCTGTGGGAGGCGGGGCTCAGCTGGCAGGTGGGTCTGCCCCCCTCCACTGCTCTTCTCTGCTTTTCCTCTTAGCCAGCGGGCTGGGCTAAGAGGCAGCTTCCTGCTGCTGCCAGAATCCTACCCATCAAAGCCACTTGTAGCCTCCAGAGGGTTTGCCACATGGCAAGGGGCTTGTGAGCGTGGGACCGGAGCCCCGAGGCACAAGATAGGACCTTCTGGGCCTGGCCCGAGGCGGTGGACGAGGCCTGGGTTCACCAGCTGAGCCACATCAGTTTCCCATCCTGGACTTTAGGTCCCTGTCTGTGAAATGGACAAGCTGAGCCCCACCTCACAGTTTTGCTTCGGGGATAATAATAAGCCATAGAATGAGCCCACAATGTATGAGCTTATGTGTGTGGTAGGAATTCACATAATACTTCATTTAATCCTCACAACAACCTTGTGAGACAGAAACTACTGTTCTCCCCATTCTACAGATGGGAAACTGAGGCTGAGCAGCCTGCTGAACAGTCCTCAAAGGAGGCAGCTGGGGACAGTGGGCAACATCTTCTTGGAGATGGACCCAGCCTTGGGAGGGCCTAGGCTCAGGCCGGTCCTCCAGTGCCCAGCCAGGATTTGGGCAGAGAAGGTCAGTTTTTTCTTCCTCTCTTCAGGGATTTGGGGAGGTTTTGAACACCTAACAGCAAAATCCCCACCTCCATCCCCAGGACGAGCTGCTCATCTCCCAAACAAGCTTTGGTTTACACTGTACTCCTATTCAGGGAAGCTCTGGGAAATAAGAAACCACAGACCAAGTTGAAGGTCACTCCCTGCTTCTTCACTTACTCTAGCTGCTCAGATCTCCAGTAAATTCCTAGAAAGAGCCCAGCTCTTTCCTTGTTCCTTACCTCGAGGCTTCTCCCTCTGCTCACTGGTTTCGGTTAACCTCACTGGGCCTTAGTCTGCACATCAATAAAATGGAACAATAGTACCTACCTCAACTGGACATAAGAAGTAAGTTCTGGCCACTGTTCTTTCGGCCCAGACTGCTGCTCTTAGCTGGGCCCCTCTCCTCCCTCCCCCAGCTCTCAGCTCAAGGTCATCTTCTCAGGGAGGCTCTCCCTGACCAACTGCTCTAAAGAAATCAG
This sequence comes from Halichoerus grypus, assembly GCF_964656455.1. Taxonomy (NCBI): domain Eukaryota; kingdom Metazoa; phylum Chordata; class Mammalia; order Carnivora; family Phocidae; genus Halichoerus; species Halichoerus grypus. The sequence continues at coordinate 166,296,256 of NC_135716.1, forward strand.
TCCCATCTTTCTCAGCCCTGTCTCCAGGATCTGTGGGCTTCATAGCACTTATAACTGGAGATCATTTAGTTCACTTATTTACTCGTTTTGTTCTCTCTCCCACTAGAATGTCAACCCCAGGAGGGCTTTTCTGTCATGTTCACTGCTGCATCCTCAGAGCCCAGAACAGAGTAGATGCTTATTTTTTTTAATTGATGAAGGAATGATAACATTATCAAAAACAGTCATTTCCCTCTCCCTCTCCAAGCTTCCCCATCGGTGAAATGAGGGTAACCGTGCCAACCTTGCAAGACTATCATAAGGATGAGTGATGAAGTTTTAAGAGAGGAGGTAGGGAGGAGGCAGTGCAAAGGGAGACCCACCCTAGCCCAGCCCCATGGGGAGGAAGCTAAGAAACCCTCCCTGACTGGAAACCTCCCAAGAACCCTAGGAAGAAGGGATTATCAGTCACATGGTGCTGAGGAGGAATCTGAGACTGAGTAAGCCCCAGGTCACAAAGTGAGTGAAGTGGTTGTGCTCTTTTTTGCTGTGGAACTGTCCCTGCCCTTCCTGTGCCCACTGGCACAATAATACCCCCTCTACACCTGCTGAGATTCTTACCAACACAAACACTATCTCCAGGAAGCCTTCCCTGATTGCCCTAGAACATTCTCTGCCTAGCTGTTCCTGTTCCCCAGGAGGCAATTGCTGAGCTGAGGATTAGCGAGCAGACATTGATTAGAGGGTTCTTGAGATCAATACCTGCTTGGGGGAGGAAGGGAGGGAAGTGGGACTGAGCAGAGGAAGAATTTAGCTGTGATGTTGTAAGAACAATGGCCTCAATCAGCCCCATGAAGAGTGATGAAGCTGGGTTTGACCTTCAGAGCTGGGGCAAGAGAACCAGGCCTTTAAACACTCCCCCACCCCCCAATAGATTCAACAGATCAACACTGGATGTGGGCAGCCCTGAGGGGTAGGCAGTTCCCAGAGGGTGCTGTGAGCCCACCATCATCGGCAGCACTCCCAGCAGCTGGGGGAGGGGGTGTTTAGGGGTGGGGCTAGAAGGCTGTGGGATCTGCAGCCCTGTAGGGACATCTTGGTGCCTAATCACAGTGTCCACTATGTGCCCAACCTAGGAGATGCTCGCTCGCCTTCATGCCTGCCTCCCAGATCCAGCGCCCGGCCTTGGAGTAGGGGCACTGGGCAGCGACCCTGAGGTTCAGGGCACACACTTAAGACTCATCCAATTCTGAGGACCTAAGGAGGCTCCCAGGTAGGCTTGCCCTGAAATTCCCTGCCCAGTCCTCGCCTGTGCAGCAGCGTCCAGACTCGGTGTGTCTCCGCGTCCAGGCTCGGGAGCGCTGCCAGAAATGTCAGAGGGGAAAGAGTGGTGAGGACAGTTCTTGTATTCAGCAATTAGCGGTATGGCTGGCTCTGGCTGAGCATGTCCCCCACATCCATTTCTCATTCATGCCCCCACCCCCCCACCCCTGCCGTGGCATGGGTCTTCTATGAGCCCCACTGACAACTGAGGAAACAGGCTGATGGACACGAAGCTGCACACCTGGCTTCTTAGAGCTTTCTGGCAGAAAGGGGCTGAGCTCTGAAACCCCAAATGCGGGAGGTGTGACTGCTAGGATACTGTTTATATTAACCCTTTGGCTACATTTGGCCCTCTGCTCTCCAGAAAGATACTGACACTCCCCATCCCAGCAGCACTTCTAAGGTTGGTACTGCTTTAACCCTTTCCTTCCCAGAGTCAACACTGGCATGGACCTGGGGCCTGCTTCCTGGGGGGGGCGCTGGGGACTTGGGTCTTGTGGATGAGCCGGACGCCCCCCCAGTCCTCCTCCAGCTTGATGTCCCCCTGATCCAGGGCCTGCTGGATGGCGTCAGCAAGGGTGCTGAAGGCCAGGTCCACATTGCAGTTATTTTTGGCGGAGGTCTCCATGAAGGCCATGCCCAGGGAGGCAGCCAGCTCCTCTGCCTCCTGGGCCGAGACACAGCGGGTGCTCTGCAGGTCACTCTTGTGGCCAACCAGTAAGAAGATCGCCTTATCCGGGCCCTGAGTGGCCATGACCTCCTGGTGCCAGTCGCAGATATGTTCAAAGGACTTCCTGTTTGTCACATCAAAGACCAGTAGGACGCCCACCACATTCCGGTAGAAGGACCTGGTGATGCACCTGAAGGACGCGGAGTGAGCTGGGTTTATGCCTTCCAGGCCCCCCCACAGGCAGGACGTCCCCCGCGTGCCCGGACTGCCTCACAAGCCCCATAGCTCTTTTCACACTGCCGGGTGCTTCTCTGCCCCCGGCCTCTGTGTCTGTCCCAACGGAGTGCCTGCGCCTCAGCTAGGGAGCAAGTTCAAGTCACCTCCTCTCTGGACCATTCCTGGAGGAAGCAGGTTTCCTGATGGCAGATTTTTGCTTCCCGTTCTCTGCCTGGCAAACTCCTACGCATCCTTCCAGGCCGTCCCAAACCTCTCTTCCTTTCCCATCTCCCTGGCACCTCCCGCTCTGCTCGCTCTGCTCCGGTGGGCTCTCTCAGCAGCCGGGTCACCCATCCCTCCAGGTCTCCGTGGCAGGACCCTTGCGCTCTCCCGGCGCCAGGGTCTCAGGCCTCTGGCTCGGGGGCTTGGCCCACCCGGCTGCATCTGTGGGACGAACGACTCCACGTGGAGGGCCAGAGAGCAGGGCTGGGTCCCCCAGACCTGTACCTTGGCCACTGAGGCCGAGCCCTTGGTGGTGGTGGGGGGGGTAACCGCCCTGGAGGCGGGGGGCACTGACCGCCCCCCCGGGTCCCTCAGCCCGCCCGGCCCGCACCTGAAGCGCTCGTGGCCCGCGGTGTCCCAGAGCTGCAGCTTGACGCGCGGCCCGGCTCGCAGCTGCAGCTTGCGGCTGTAGAACTCGACGCCCACCGTGGGCGCCCACTCGGACTCGGGTTCGGGCTCCGGGGCCCCGGGCGCGCCCGCCACATAGCGCCGCAGTAGCGACGTCTTGCCCACGGCCGCGTCCCCCAGCAGCGCGATCCGGAACTGGTAGCGGCAGCCCCCAGCCGCCATGGCCCCGCGTCCAGCCGCCCGAGGCCAGCCGCCCCGCCGCCCCGCCGCCCAGCCGCCCGAGGTCAGTCGCCCCGCCCCGGAGGCTGGCCCCGCCCCTCGGCCCGGGGCGCGAGACACCTGGGCACGTGCTCTCCGGCCTGGGGGCCCCAGTTTCGTCCTCTAATAACCCCTACTTCGCGGGATGGGAGATTAAAGAAGGCAGTGTGGGGAGGAGGAGGAGCGAGGGACGAGAACCAAACACGCACCTGCCCGAGACTAACACCGCCAGAGCGTTCACCTCATCCTGCCGGCCGGCTTCTCTCTCCAGCCCCACTCTCCGGGCAGTGCCCTGCTTGGGCCCCTGTTGCTGGAGCTGGAGGCACCACTCTAGAAAGTTGATGGTTTATAGGTGTCCCTTCCCCACCCAGGTGCTCCTTTCCCGGAGCTCCATTAGCCCTGGCCTAGGGCCTCCCAGGGCCTCCCGTTCAATGGTCGGGTTCAATGTTTAACAGCCCCCACTGCATCCTCAGCACCTGCCTGGGGCGGGGCCTCAGGGCCCAGAGAGGGATGCCAACAGGGCTGGCAGGAGGCCGGACAGACATAGGCAAATGCGATTCCAGAGAGAGTACTGTTGGCCTGTGGTCTGGACAACTAACATTTATGAGGCCAGATGGTCAGTTCTTCACTCTGCTGGCGACAACTTTGAGAGCACCATAGTGTGCCTATTCTAGAGCCGCAAGAACTGAGGCTTGTCTCAGGTCACAGAGCAGAGCTGAGACTCATATATGAGTTTGTCTCACTCTTCATTACCCCCCTGATGCCACAAAGGGGGACTGCAAATCAAGTACCAAGAGGAACAGGACACAGTGGTCAGGTCCCTGTGGGTTAGTGGCAAGGGTAAGGCAGGGACATCTGCCTCCAAGAGCCAGTCTACCCTCTCCAGTCAGGCCTTCTGGAAACCCAAGTTATCAAGGCTGGAGTTCTGGCTGGTCCCAAACAGTGCGTCTATTGGTTTAATCTCACTGTCCCAAAGTGGGTGGATTTTACCACTTTAACTTGTTTTGGCAAATTGGTGGTAAGGTGAAATCCTCACTGTTGCAAACAATCGAATCATCATATTTCCTTCTCACACAAACTTGTAAGGTGTTGTTATTCTCATTTTTACAGATGAGGAAACTTGAGGCTCAGAGATAAAGAATCCGAGGTCACTTAACAAGGAAGATAGACTAGCTGTCAAGTTTACCCAAGGCCAAAGCCTTATTTGCTATTTCTGTGTCTGACAGGACAGGCTGAGGATCTGGGAAGGCCCAGGTTTTCTTCTCACTCTTTTTTTTTTTTTAAGTGGATATATATATGTATGTATGTATGTATGTAAGTAAATAATCTCTACACCCAAAGTCGGGCTTGAACTCATGACCCCGAGCTCAAGAGTCACATGGTCTACCAACTGAGCTAGCCAGGTGCCCCTCTTCTGGCTAACTCCTAACAAATCAATAAGAAGCCATTTTGACAGGTCTCCATGTAATCTCAGTCACTGGTCACCTGCGTGGTAGAGCCTGAAGGGGCCCATGTGTCTGCTTGTCCCCTACTTCTAGGAGTAGGAGAGAGAGGAGCCTGAGAATCCAGGAACCCTGAGGAGCCTCAGGAAGGGTGTGTGTTCGGGGAGGAATCTTTCCTGCCAGCTTTGCCCAAATTAAGACTTTGCCCCACTCCCACCTTCCCCACTGATTCCTCAGTTGAGATATTTTCTCCACCTCACTGTTTACCTGGAAAAATATTTTTGTGTGTCAGGTCCCTATGGATGCCTCTGGCCCCTTCTTTACCCACCACTGGTACTCTGAGCTCCAGCCATGCTCAACACCTTTCCTCTTCTCAGTCCTCTTCTCCTCTTCAAAGGGCTAACTCCTACTACACGACTTAGGTTAGAGCCCTGTCCTCAGAAAGCCTCTGACTGGCCAGTGAGGTCACATACCCTTTTGTCCGCTGCATTAGCTGTCTCCCTCCTAGGTCACTTGAGGGCAATGATCAATGGTGGTATCCCCAGTGCTTGGCACAAAACAGGAACTAAGTAAATATTTATGGTAGAAAGAATGAATGAAAGTGGATAAGTGCTATTGATTCATTAATTCAGTCAGTCAAATCCCACAATAGGGCTGGACTCTGGACTCAGGGAGCTATAGGCTCAGAGAAGACCTTGTGCAGCAGGTGATTCTGAAGCTGGGTCTCCCAGGACGAGGGCGAGCTGGGGAGTTCAAGGAGGAAGGGCACTCTAGGCAGGAGCAGCTGGACAAAGGCAGAGCGGCATAAAACAACTTGAAAGGCAGTTTGAACCCCCATTCCCAGAAGCCTTTGTAGTCAGCACCCGTGGGCAGTGCACTGTCAGCACTGGGCTCTTGGAACTTCCTCTCCTAGAGGCTCCTGCTGTGGGCGAGGGTCATGTGCCTGCCCTCTGCAGCGAGCCCCAGAATCCAGATGTCAGCTGACCTTGCCAGAGACTGGCTATGTGCCTGGGGCGGGGCAAGTGACTTTCCCTCCCCACCCTGCTTCCCCTTCTGCTAAGTAAGGCAAATCCTGGTGCCCACCTCACAAAGTAATCTGGAGGGGCTATGCAACACAGCAGGGGAGTTAGGCGCATCTGCCCGAGAGAGATCAAGGTTCTAGTTCCAACTGCCCTCTTACTAGCTGTGTGGCCTCCGCCAAGTTTTATTCGTTAATTCATTTACTTTGTATTTGTTTCAGTAAGTGCTCGCTCTCTGTTATATGCCAGGCACTTACACAGCAGTGCAAATAAAAACACACAATTCCTGGTCTTGGAGCTCACATTGTGATGGGGAAGACAGGAAATAAATCCATATATAATGTGATGTCAAGAAGCAGTAAGTGCTATAAATAACAGTCAAGCAGGACAATGGCTTGAAGGGTGGCAGGGTGCTACATCAAAATAGGGTTTTCTTTTTTTTTATTTTAAAAGATTTTATGTATTTATTAGACAGAGAGTGTGCACAAGCCGGGGGAACAGCAGGCAGAGGGAGAAGCAGGCTTCCCGCTGAGCAGGGAGCCTGACGCGGGGCTTGATTCCGGGACCCTGGGATCATGACCGGAGCCGAAGGCAGACGCTTAACAGACTGAGCCACCCAGGCGCCCCTAAATAGGGTTTTCTGAGGAGATGACATTAGAACAGAAAACCAGGGGGAGTGAGGGAGTAGTGTGGGTGTCTGTGATATCCAGAGAGGATAGTTCCAGGCAGGAAGAACCGCAAGAGCAAAGGCCCTGAGGTGGGATCAGGCAAGGGATGCTCCAAGCAGAGCAAAGAGGCTAAGAGAGCAGAATGATTGAGGGAGCAAGTGGTGGGTGGTGAGGGCAGAGAGGAGGAAGAGCCAAATCACATGTGGCTTCAGAAGCCATCACGGGACTTCAGCTTTTATTCCAAATATCTCGTGAAGTCAGAGGAGATTTTGGAGCAGGTGAATAATATAATGTAAATTTTTTCTTGGTTTTTAATTTTTACATCTTAATGGGGGTATAAATGACACACAGTAAACTAACTGTACATATTACAGAGTATAATGTAATGACTATTTTTTTTAAGATTTTATTTGACAGCGAATGAGAGAGCACAAGCAGGGGGAGTAGCAGAGGGAGAGGGAGAAGCAGACTCCCCGCTGAGCAGGGAGCCCATGCAGGGCTCCATCCAAGGACCCTGGGATCATGACCTGAGCTGAAGGCAAACACCCAACTGACTGAGCCACCCAGGCACTCAATGTAATGACTTGTGATGTAAGTGTACATTCATTAACCATTACAACAATCTAAATAATGAGCATATATCACCCCCAAATTTTCCCATTATTTATTTGTTTGTTTGTTTATTGTAGGCTCCACGCACAGTATGGAGCCCAGTGGGGGGCTTGAACTCATAACCCTGAGATCAAGACCTGAGCTGAGATCAAGGGTCAGATGTCTAACCAACTGAGGCACCCCTCTCCATGTCCTTTTTATTTTTTTCCCCCATATCCTTTTTAAATTCCCTTCTCCTGACCCCCCCCCACCCTGAGAGTTTTTAATTTTGATGAAATGTAACTTATTAATTCAATATTGTATTGGAGGTCGTAACTAATACTATAACACAAGAAAAATAAATAAAAAGCATCCAGATTGGAAAGGGAGAGGTAAACCTCTCTTTATTCACAGACATGTGAAAAGTCTTAAGGAATTTACATAGGAGCTACTAAAACTAATAAATGAGTTTAGCAAGGTTGGAGGATACAAGTTAATATGCAAAAATTAATTCTATATACACTAGCAATGACCATTTAGAATTTGAAATTGATAAAAGTAATACCATTTACAACAGCATCAGAAATATGAAAAACTTAGGGACAAATGTGACTAAAGATATACAAGATCTGTATGTTGAAAATTACAAAACACTGTTGAGAGAAATTAAAGATAACTTGACTGAATGGAGAGCTATACCATCCTCAAGGATGAGAGGACTCAATATTGTTAAGATGTCAGTTCTCCCCAAATTAGTCTGCAGATGCAATGCAATACCAACCAAATCCCAGTAGGCTTTTAAAAAAAATACAAATTAGCTGATACTAAAGTTTACATGGAAATGCAAAAGACTCTGAATAGCCAAAACAATTTTGAGAAAGAACGAGTTTGGATGATTTATACTACCCTATTTCAAAACTTATTAAAAAGTTAGAGTGGGACGCCTGGGTGGTTCAGTCGGTTAAGCGTCTGTCTTGGGCTCAGGTCATGGTCCCAGGGTCCTGGGATCAAGCCCCACATCGGGCTCCCTGCTCAGCGGGAAGCCTGCTTCTCCCTCTGCCTGCCTCGCCCCCTGCTTGTGCTATCAAATAAATAAATAAAATAAAAAATCTTTAAAAAAAAGCTACAGTAATCAAGACAGTGTATTATTATTATTATTATTTTTTTTAAAGATTTTATTTATTTATTTGACAGAGAGAGACACAGCAAGAGAGGGAACGCAAGCAGAGGGAGTGGGAGAGGGAGAAGCAGGCTTCCCGCAGAGCAGGGAGCCCGATGCGGGGCTCGATCCCAGGACCCTGGGAGACGCTTAACCACTGAGCCACCCAGGCGCCCCAAGACAGTGTATTATTGAGTACAGAAACAGACCTATACATATGGTCAATTGATTTCTACAAAGGTGCCAAAGCAATTAGATGGATAAAGATAATCTTTTTCAACAAATGAACATGGAACAATTCGAGAGCCATATGTAATAAACTTTCACTCTTACACCATACACAAAAATTAATTAAAAATGAATCCTAGATCTAAATGTAAGAGCTAAAACTATTAAGCTCCTAGAAGAAAACATAGGAGAAAATCTTAATGCCTTTGAGCTAGGCAAAAATTTTTAAATTAGGAGACAAAAAGCACAAAGCATAAATAAATAGACATTGGACTTCACCAAAATTAAAAACTTTTGCTCTTCAAACATCGTGGCTGGTGTGTTGAGACCAGACTATAGGGAAGAATGGCAGAATCGGGGAGACTGATTAGGAGGCTTACTGTGATTGTGGGTGAGCAGTGGGGTGGTAAGGAATGTCTTACCATCTTAAAGGTGGAGAACACGGGATTTGCTGACGGGTCCGAAGTAGGATGATAGAGAAAGAGACCAGGCTCCCTCCAAGGATTTACTGAGATTGGGAAGAGCCGGTGCGGAGGAGGAAAGGCTGTGTTCTGAGAAGCCTATTTATTAGCCAGGTGTAGGTGTCCAGGAAGCTGCAGGGTGTAAGGTCTGGCGCTCAGGAGAAAAGTGAGGCTGGAGAAACACATTTGGGAGTCACCTGAAAGTTTCTTTCTCTCAGAGTCTGTTGTTTTCTCCATAAAATGGGAATAATAGTAGTACCTACTTTTTAAAGTGTATATTAAGGATAAAAATTAATGAAGAGTTTAAGCACAGAATAGGTTATTTAATTCTTGACGACTACTTGTTTTTACACTGACGCTTACTCATTCCACTGTGCTCGTGGCACAGTGACTCCGAGTGTGGTCTCTGCGGTGGACTCGTGGATTCCAGTCCTTACCTCGTTAGCTACCTGGCTGATGCATTCCTCAGTTTTCTTATCTGTAAAGTGGGTATAACTATAACTATACACAGGGTTATTATGAAAACTAGCTGAGATAATCGAGCATCATTTACTTAGTAACCGCTCAGTAATTTATCTATTAGCGCAAGAGGTTAGTCTTGAACAAAGAATGCGTTGCTCTTCCGAGTACTCGGTCGCCTTTTCCCTCCTAAGAAGCCCTCCCCACGGGCCCCGCTCCAACAGGAGCTCCCAGAGCGCCTCCCCAAACCCACTCAGCCGCGGCTGCCCTGTCGCAGCTCATAGCGTCATTTCCCGACTTTGGAAGTCTGACTGAACTCCAGCGGGCATGGCGGGTCGGCTTCATTTGTGAGCCCAGTGCCCAGTACCGGACGTTCAGTGAATCCGGAACACAGGCGGAAAGTCGCTCCAGCCCCGGCCAAAAGGCCGGGACTCCACACGCGCTTAGGTCTTGGAGCGGGACGCGCCGTCCGGCATGTGAGGGCGGGCGGACTACAACTCCCAGCAGTCTGCGCGGCGCGTTGCTCCAATTGTCGGCGCGGCCTCCAGGAGCGAGGCCTATATAAGCCCCCTTCCAAGACACGGACTTCCTTTTCCCTAGCTGGTGTGGTGGTGGCGTCTCTGGACCTGGAGACCCAGGCCTGCTGCAGTTCACGCCCAGCCTCCTCTCACCCCGCCGTAGCTTCGCCGCCGCTGGCCCCGCACCCGCCGGGCCTGCCTCCGAGGCTGCGGGATGATGAGAGCGGCTCGGAGCTGCCGGGCCTCCCGGCCCGCTGGGACCAACACCCGGAAGGCCTGGTCGGCCGCATGCGCGGTGAGAGGGGCCGGCGCCCGCGAGGGCCGTACCTGCTCCCGCCTCGGCCCGCGCATCGCTGCCCCGTAGTGCGACGGGTGAGTGACGCGCCAGGCCGCCTGGTGCAGGGCAGTCTTGGGTCTGAAGTGGCTTAATTTGCGCGGTGGTGTCCACCAGATCTGAAACTGCCTGTTAAAGCCACGTATTGGGTGACCTTGGGGAAGTGATTTCACCTGTCTGGCTGCACAACACGTTAAGCAATCCATGCAGGTGGATAAAAGGGTAGGGTTTTCTGGGGGCCGCGTTTTAGAGTCCTTTAGGTCCTATTTTGAATCCCAGGTCTGTGGCTTTCTACATTGATTGGCGACCTTAAGTAGATAGCTTAATTGGTCTAAACTTACCGGTAAAACGGATGCTAAAATGGTCCTGTGAAGATGAAATGAGGTAGAACTCTGACACATAGTAAAATAAAGTGGTAATTGGGACCTGGTAATAGGATATCTGTTTTCGGCGCCTGGCTGGCTCAGTCGGTTGAGCATGCGCCTCGTGATCTCAGGGTCTTGAGTTCCATCCCCATGTTGGGCATAAGCTCAGTCTAAAAAATACATATAAAAGGATATCTGTTCTCTTTAAGTAGGCTCCATGCCCAGCGTGGAGCCCAGTGCGGGGCTCTGGGTCGAACGCAGGACCATAAGGTCAAGACCTGTTCCGGGATAGAGAGTCTTGACTCTTAACCAACCGAGCCACCCAGGCGCCCCAATGGTATCTGTTCTCTTATTTGGTCTCCAGTATATTTCAGTACATGAATTTCAGTTACGCATTAGTGCACGGGCTTTAGGTGAGTCTAGGGGGCTAGGTGGCATTTGGGAGCGGTCCTGGGACCTAAATTGCCCTGTGGCCCTTATCGAAGCTGCAGCTGCTTCCACATAGCTGCTGTGGTCAAAAAGGAGCCCAGAGTGACAGTTTTCCTTGACGGTCGCCGTTCTGTTTGCTGTAACTGATCTGCAACATTTCAGGAAAAGACAGTTCCGGTTGTACCTGCCATTTCTCAGGTATAGGTGGAGTCCTTTATTACAACTGACAGGTTTCCAGAGGCCAGCAGAAACGTTTTGTTAGTGGGGTCTTTTTTTTATTTGAGAGAGAGCAAGCACGAGCGGGGGAAGGGGCAGAGGGAGAAGCAGGCTCCCCCCTGAGCAGGGAGCCCGATGCTGGGCTCGATCCCAGGGCCGACGCTTAACCGACTGAGCCACCCAGGCGTCCCTGTTAATAGCGTCCTACATAGAGTTGCTAGAAAAAAACTTGGGAGAAGTAAATTGCTGAGACCAAGAACCAGTATGGTGGGGCAGGCCGAGTGGGGTGGACAGGTGTACTGGGAAAATCTATTGGCAAGTGGCACAGATCTCAGCAGTGCTGTGGGTCACTGCCCCGGAAAAGCTTACGGCATAAGTACCGAAAGCCAGTCACACCTTTGATTATGAAGACCAAAGGAAGGGAACAGTAAGATCATTCAGGACAACTGTTTTCTCATCTCAGCGGTCCCAGATGAAGATTCCAGGATGACTTTGAAGTGGAGCTTTTTGGTGAGGATTCTGGGGTCATGACGGTGATGGAACACAACCACCTCGGGACCTGGTAAGTTTCTGGGAACTACCTGGCGGGTCAGTACAGCATGTTTCCAAGGGCTGTGGCCGGGTGTGGCCACGGGATCTCCAACTGCATGCGAGAGCAACCTGGAGAGACTTTGACAGCACAGGTCCGCATAATACCTGCAGCTGCCACTCGCCTTTCCTATAACAGCCCAGGACCTGGGTCGGAAGCCTGCTGCCCGAGTCCAGGTGTTTTCCATAAACTTCCATGAAGATGGGTGTATTGGATGTATTTCTGGTTTAGAGCTTTCACACTTTTTTCTGCAGGTTGCCCCCAAGTGTTCCTGTCAGTGTCTGCTACCGAAGAGTCTGAGGATACCAGGTTGTTGCTGTGCTTTAGACAAGGTAAAGTTAGATGCTGGAGACAGCCTGACCCTCCGGTTCCCTTTCCCATCGGATCTGAACGCTGGTCTTGGTGGTCGTAAAAGGAGGAAAAGGGACACTGAAGCTGGCCTCGTGGTGCTTATAGTCTGTTATATAGACTGTGGGCTAGTTTCAAACAGGGTTTGAATTCTCTTTGACCTGGTTTCCTCCTCCCCTCTAAAATGGGAGAATCTTAGGCTTAAAGGGAGGATGTATGTGAAGCTCTGGGCAGTTGTAGTGATTGCTGACTTAATGGTTTTCTTGCCTCTTGAGAGTGTCCATTTTGGTGGGTTTTTTTTTTAGATCTGTTCCCAGTGAAGTTGTCCTTGTCTGTGATTATGGATCTGTAGTTGGGTAAGTTGGCTACCTGAAACGTCATAGCTTCCTTGCAGCTTCCAGTAGTGCTTGAGCCTTGTGAACCCTGAGTAGTGTAGTGAATCGATAGAAGGCTAGTCAGGCCTCTGGGAAGTCTTAGCGTTTTCCTATGTCATTTACACCTGACCTTCCTTGTATGCCGTATGAGCTGCTCATGGCCAGAAGAGAAAAATGTTTACAGTGTGACTTGAGTCTTAGATTTGCCCATCCTGTTGGAAGGCCAAGAGCACACTGCTAGGAGTAGAAGGTACCAGATGCCAAAGCCCTGCACCTTTGGCAGCAAGGGCCGATTGCTGTGAATGTACAATCGTGGTTTGAGCTCATGCTGACATTTGGGGAAACCTTGAACCTGGGATCTCCCTTTCCTAGGAGTGTGGGAGATGGGTTGGGTAGAAATAAGTGTAGTTCATCTAGTGTGGGACGTTTTTTAGGCTGACTGGTCCAGGATGAAACCTAATCTGAGTGGACATCTATGGATGATAAATGCGGATATGGGACTGAGACCAGCTCTTCAGAAAAAGCCTGGGTGGCGATTAATTGGGGGAATATTAACACATTGGCTTACACTTCCTTTTCAGGACCGAAACACTGGGAAGAGGCAAGCTGAAAGAACAGATTATTTTAGTGGAAAACCATGACCTTTGTATTTCTGCTACTGGTGGCACATGGCATAGAAGTGACTAATAAAAGACTTGAAGTATGTTTGTGTCCGTTTTCTTGTTCCCCATTACAGTGTCGTCTTCATAAAGATAGGTTGACCTCTACAACGTCCACTATACATAATTAATTTTTCCTCCAAAAAGCCTGAAAATTCAGGCTGAGCCTAATACGTATTCCTTAAAATATCTGAAGGCTTTACCTCAAGTTGCCCCCATTGTCCCGCTGCCCCCCCCCCCCCCCCCCCCGGCCTGCAATTTCCTCTAGCATAAAAGAGTAGAGGTGAGCTGCAGATTTTGTGTAAATCCAGACTTTCCACATGGGTGCTGGAGATCATTGTAAGTGGATTCATACCTATCAATCAAATGAAAATAATGTCAAGAAACCGGTGGGCCAGGCACAGTCACATTAATGTCCCTCAATAAGGGCTTATTGAAGCTGGGCTTGCCCTTGGAGCATGCCCCCAAGTCTTGAGCCCTTTGGTCTAGATTTAGCTGGTTCCATTACAGCCTACCACACAGCCACCAAACTTAAAAGCAAACTTGTTGGGGTGAAGGGATACTTGAATGGATGATCAACACTGCCCCCCATGTGGCATACAACACGTAACCCATGCACTCTGACCCCAGGAACCTTAAGGATGCAGTGTCTGTCACCTGAGATGGCCCTCTGGGTTGAATAAATCTTATGATCCACTTTGGTTAATAAAATAACCCCAAACTCTCCTTATCTCCAAAAGTGGGTAACATCCCTACCTGGAAAAATTAACTTTTCAAGGACAAGTAGAACCTTGCTCAATGGCACCGTGGTTGTCAAACTCCGAAGGCTCACGGGCAAAGGAAGGCAGCAATGTTGCAGAAATGGTCATAATCTCAGAAGAGTTGATCACTAAAATCTTACAAAACATTTCCAAAAAGTTAAAAGTTCTTCTAATACTTTGTTAAAAAGGAGTCTCTCCTCTCCATCACACAGTCCTTTTCGGCTGGTCCTCTGTCCCGACTACATCATGGCGGGGATCTCTGAAGAGACTGTGTCCAGGGGCTGCCAGTGACAGTCCATCAAGGCGTCGTACAGCTCCTCGCTCTGCTCCATGAACTCCTTGTTGGCCTCCATCACATCCAACTGCGGCATGGGGTCTGCAAGAGAAGCCAGGGTGGGTTCAGAGCGCCAGGAGAAGCACCCAGACACTTGGACTCCGTTCCCCACTCCCAGGGCTTCCTGCTTCTGGCAAGTTCCCTGTGCTCTGTGTCAGAGTCCCTCAGGGCCCGCACCCTGCCTAGCAGGGTTCCTTTAAGGATAAAAGTGGAGTCTACTTAGGAAACATCATACACAGACTCAAATCATGGTGGCTGTTACTCCACCTCTTCTCTAGACTTCATGTGCCCTGGCTGTCCTCATGTGGTCCTTCCTTCGATTTTAGGTTATGGAAATCTGATCAAAATGACTAAGTGCAGAGCACTATTCTTCAAAGGGAACATTACATAGCAATGAAAATCAGCCTCAGCTGCATACAACTTGGTTGGATCTCACAAATGGTGTTTTTGTTAATTTACCATGATGAGCACTGAGTAATGTAGAGAAGTGCTGAATCACTATATTGTACACCTGAAGCTAATGTAACACTGTATGTTAACTATACCAGAATTTTTTTTAAAAGAAATGCTGAGTGTTGAATGAAAAAAGCAAGACAGGGCGCCTGGGTGGCTCAGTCGTTAAGCGTCTGCCTTCGGCTCAGGTCATGATCCCAGGGTCCTGGGATCGAGTCCCACATCGGGCTCCCTGCTCGGCGGGAAGCCTGCTTCTCCCTCTCCCACCCCCCTGCTTGTGTTCCTGCTCTCGCTATGTCTCTCTCTGTCAAAAAAAAAAATAAAATCTTTAAAAAAAAAAAAAAAGAAAAAAGCAAGACAGTACATATAGTACAACTGCATTGTATGAAGCTAAAAAAACAATATTATTTAAGGATGGATATCTCTAAAGAGAAGGAAGAAAATAATTACCACAAAAATCAACACCGTAATTTTCCCTAGCAGGGTTGTGGGTTTTGACTGGGGGAAGGGGATAGCTTCTGGAGGCTGGCAATGTTCTACTTGATCTGAATAAAGGTTTCACGAGCAATTGCTTTATAATTACATAATAAACTATACACTTGTTTGACATACTTTTCCGTATATATTTCACAATAAAAAGTTAAACTCCTTAATCACTATATTTTATACTTGTCCTTGTAGTGTTGGTTTAAAATGCACATACACAGGGGCGCCTGGGTGGCTCAGTCGTTAAGTGTCTGCCTTCAGCTCAGGTCATGATCCCAGGTTCCTGGAATTGAGCCCCGCTTGGGGCTCCCTGCTCAGCGGGAAGCCTGCTTCTCCCTCTCCCACTCCCCCTGTTTGTGTTCCCTCTCTCGTTGTGTCTCTCTGTCAAGTAACGCTTAGCCGACTGAGCCACCCAGCCACCCAGGTGCTCCAAGATTTTTTTTTTAAGTAATCTCTATACCCTATAGGGGACTTGAGCTCACAACTCCATGATCAAGAGTCACATGCTCCACTGTTAAGCCAGCCAGGTGCTCCTAAATTTTACTACTACTTCTTTTTTTTAAAGATTTATTTATTTGACAGAGACACAGCGAGAGAGGGAACACAAGTAGGGGGAGTGGGAGAGGGAAAAGCAGGCCTCCCGCCGAGCAGGGAGCCCGATGCGGGGTTTGATCCCAGGACCCCGGGACCATGACCTGAGCCGAAGGCGGATGCTTAACGACTGAGCCACCCAGGCGCCCCTAAATTTTACTTCTTTAAAACGTAACATCTATTCAGAAATGTTTAAAAAAATTGTTTTTCATAGTATTTTCAAACCTTAAAAATCCTTTAAGTATTAATATATCATTTGAGAAATCATTTGTTTGAAGGTTAGCAATTCCTTCAGTTTTATTTTCCTTTTTCCTGTGTTAAATTCAGTAAAAATTACAACAAATGCTTTTAATTAAAAAAAATTAATAATGGCTATTACTATGTAGCAGATTGGGGTGATTTTCAGTTTCTTCATAATATGTTACTATATTTTCCAAATTTTTTTTTAATATTTAAAAAAATTTTTTTTTTTAAGATTTTATTTATTTGACAGAGACATCAAGAAAGGAAACACAAGCAGGGGGAGTGGGAGAGGGAGAAGCAGGCTTCCCGTGGAGCAGGGAGCCCGATGCGGGGCTCGATCCCAGGACCCTGGGATCATGACCTGAGCCAAAGGCAGATGCTTAACGACTGAGCCACGCAGGCGCCCCTATTTTCCAAATTTTCAATCATACCTATTACTTGAAGGATGAGGAAAAAATGTAATTTAAAATATATAGGAAAAAATTAAAATGAGATAAAAAAATGAATTTTACAAGCTATCAAACACACACAAGGCAATAGTTTTGCTGGAGACCTACATGTGGGGGTTGAATGTCCCGGGCCTCTCCCCTGCTGCGCTGCTTCCCCTGGGCTCGCTGGGACTGCACGCACGCCTCTGGGGCACACGCTCCCTTCTCACTACAATCATGCACGCACTAGCTCTCTCACTAGAAGGCAGCTTCCTCCAGAGCAGAATCCACCTTGCACTCCTCAGCATCGAGCTAAGGAACAGTGGCCGCCACAGAGCAGTCACCTGACGAAGGACAGAGGAATGAGTGAACAAACTTCTTTCTTACCTTCCAACGCGTCATCCCCGACTTCTTCATATGTCTGCCAAGAGACCAAAGAGAGGGTGAGAAGCAGCGTGAACTCCTGGCCCAAGACAAGGAGGCCTTATTTTTAGCCAATAGGTCGCTCCGTCCTTCCCCATTTTCTTCTGAAGCCGCCGCCTACCACTGCCGCGCTGGAGGCCGAGCCGCGGCCAGAGGCCCAGGCCCGCGCGGTTACCTGCATGGTGCTCTGCGTGTAGCCGTAGTGGGGGTAGCTGTAGCTGTAGCTGCCGGTGTTCTGGTCGTAGCCCCACTGGGCGTAGTAGTTCTGGTACTGCTGGTAATACTGGTTGTAGCTGTAGCTGTACATCTGACTGTACTCCACCGGCTTCACACGGCTCCTTAGATGAAGAAAGAAGCAAAGATGAACAAGTACAGGCAAACACTTCCAAGCGCTTACAACGTGACCAGGGGCTGTTCAAGCGGCTTTATGCAGATTAACTCATTTAATCTCCACAACCCTATGCAATAAGAATACATTTATTCCTATTTTACAGATGAGGAAACTGAGGTCCAGACAGGTCACCTAATTTGTCCAAAGTCACACAGAGATCCAAACCCTGGCAGTCTGGCTCCAGAGCCAAGGCTTTACAGTCCGCTTTTAATGGCCAGGTTTGGCTCTCTTACCAAATCTTGTCAGTACGGACTTGTCCTCTTCAAAATCGGGGGTGGGGGGGGCGGACTGTTTTTCTGCCAGCCACAAAGGCTCAGGTGAACATGGCCTGGAAAATGTGGATTTAGGATGATCCAAGAAGCATTTCAAACTCCAAATTGTCGAATGACCTCTTTCCCACACACAAAAAAGAAGTGTTGCAGTAGCCTTACCATCACTACTGTAGTCACAACTACTGTTTATGGAGTAGCTTCTCAGGATCTGGGCCCATTGTTTTTCAGATACAGGCTCCTATTTTAAGTCCTGCACAACCCTATGAGAGAGCTATTAATTATTATTCCCATTATACAGATGAGAATGAGAATCTAAAAGGTTACGTAATTCACCCAAGGCCACACCTAGGACTGGAGCCAAATTTAACTCCAAGACTCATGCTCTGAACACCACCCCACTACACACAGCATCTGCCCTGACAGATGCCAGACACCCTGCGAGGCTCCTACATCCTGCACTCACCAATCAGGGCTGAGGCCCAGGTTCAGTGGAGAGCTTTTTTCTCCGGCTGGCATGGCTACCCCAGCCATTGCTAACCAAAGACAGAATGTCAAGCTTGCAAAGGATCCACTGCTTTCAAAAATACACAAAACCATGTATGTATGGGTAGGCTTATGAGACAGGCCTGGGGTCTGACCAGGCCGGGGTCTGACCTAGATGAGAGCAATCAAAAGAACAACACGGTGATGCGCTTCCAGAGTCCTCATACTCCAAAGAGCCAGACTCACAAGTGCAGCCGAATGTGCGGGAGGCAGAGGCTCACACCACCATGCCACCTGGCTTGTAAGGAGAACCGTAACTGTCATGTGGTGTAGACTGCACCCGTGGCCTCGGGATGGGTGTATTCTATCTCCACAGTGAAGCCAGAGAGGAAACCAAGTCATAAGCAGGAGCTGAACTACCACAGCAAACCCTAAGGAACCACAAATTCTCAAAGTCTGAATGAGCTCTTCACAAGTTCCTTTTGAGTTCAACGTCTGCGTGGTGAGCAGGACTGGGCCAAAGCAGTTAGACAACGCCCCATCTGACTGCCTTAGCATCACCTCCTGACGGGCTGGCTACATGAAGTCCAATGGCAGAGACTCCCTCTCCCTGCCCAGTACGAGGCTGGACACTGTTACCGTTCTCGTCCAGGACCACCCCGCCATGTTTCCAAGGAGCCTGCCACCCTCCTGATATGTTCATGGAATTGAAGGCAGTCTCCCTGGCCTGGGTCTGCACATTTCTGTTGTTTCTCCACACTCAGCTCTTGCAGATTAACTCTCAAAGGGACCTCTTACTGCCCTCAATTCCTAGTGCTTGATGGCACCTCCCTAGACGCAGGCACCAAATTCTGACAACAATGATCAACCGAGAAATGGAACAGAACATAACCTCCTTGCGGAAAGGACTTTCTTTCTCTTGTTTATAGCTACAACTCCAAAGTCTAGGTCAGGGCCTGGAGAGTTGTAGGGACTCAATCACTACTGATCGAATAAATGGTAACACATCAGAAACAACCAACACCATCAATATCAGAGGGACCTCGAGACAGAATATACACTTAAGATACCCTACAGCTGTTAAAAAATACTATGATGAGGATTATACAGCTATATGGGAAAGGGAATGTGTATATGAAGAAAACTGGGGGGGGTGGAGAATGAGATTATAATTAAAAATAAAGAAATAAATCTACCACATGTAAATTGATCCACACAGTGTATCTATATCTACCTATCACGGATATCTATGGAGAAGCTTATAAAAGTCAAAAATCATAATTAGTCATTTTAGGGTAACGAGGAAACAAATATTTTCTTTAATGCTTTTATATAGTTTATTACTATTTTTATAAA
The DNA here is from genome assembly GCF_964656455.1 of Halichoerus grypus. NCBI lineage: Eukaryota > Metazoa > Chordata > Mammalia > Carnivora > Phocidae > Halichoerus > Halichoerus grypus. The sequence goes on from NC_135716.1 coordinate 166,315,412, forward strand.
TAAACTATATAATATATAATAGTTTATTACTATTTTTTAAAAATTTATTTATTTGAGAGAGAGATAGCAGGAGAGCAGAAGCAGGGGGAAGGGCAGAGGGAGAGGGAGAAGCAGGCTTCCTGCTGAGCAGGGAGCCCGACTTGGGGCTCAATCCCAGGATCCTGGGATCATGACCTGAGTGGAAGGCAGACACCTAACCAACTGACCACCCAGGCACCCCTATATAGTAGAGTTTAGAACAAATTAACATTTTGGGGGGAAAATCACAGGCTGATCTTCCATGTATTAAACACAGTTAAGCAGCAAAGAACCTCCAAATCTTTTGCTGCTTTGAAAAACCTGGCTATCTGGAAGCTCTGCCCTAAGAATGCAGTCACTCTCCCACGCCTGGCATGGAATTTCTCAACCTCAGCATTACTGACCTGGGGGCAGGGCAGGTAAGTCTGGCGTGGGGGCCGTCCTGGGCAGTGTAGGATGCTTAGTAGCACTGCTGGACTCCACTCGTTAGATGCCCAGAGCACCTCCCCACCCAAGTTGTGACAACCAAAATTATCTCCAGGTGTTGCCAATGTCCCCTGCGGGATAAAACTGTCCCTAGTTGAGAACCACTGCTTTGGCCAAAGGACAGAAGATTCTATGCTGACAATAGCTGTCTTCTGGGTGAGAAACTTGCTTGGAGCTGTAAGGGAAGAAGGGCTTTCTGCCTGGCATGACAGGTAGGATGGTGATGTATGTAATATTCTGTAGTGTTTGGATCTTTAACTCTCAGCCATTCCCATAGCTAAAATTGAGTATACTTTTTTTTCTTCTGCTCAGTTCTTATTAATTCTGTGGGTAAATTTCTAACAGCGATACTACTGGGCAAAGAGCAGGAACATTAAGTATGCAGGACACACCGCTTTCCCAGTACTACTACCAGCAGTGTCTGAATGTATCTGCCTTCGCAGGTCGTAGCTCTCCCCCAGCTACAAGCTTCTGGAGGCGCAGGGTTATGCTCATTCATCTGCAACGCCCAGCACACAGCCTGGCCAGTAACAGGCTTCCCTGCAGTCTCCCAGCCGGCATGCGGAAGCTCTGATTATTAACAAGCAGATGAGAAGCGTCCAGGTGGGCATCAATCCAGAGGCCCTCTACCTCCCCGCCAGCGCAGGACTCACGCTTTGGGGATTGCCACACTCAGCCGCACTGGTTTAGACCCCAGGCCGACTGCTCCCTGGCACTCGGTCAGAGCTCGCTTCTGTTCCAGTTCATCTGTGAATTTCACAAAACCATAGCCCCTGCAGAAAACAAAAGCATATACCTTATTTAGATCACAAACGTGATGAAGGCGAAGTCGAAGAATGGAAGAGAGGGAGAGTCTCTCCAGCTCTGCAGGAAGGGATGAGAGCCCCATCAGTAGAGGCATGCCATCGAGTGATGTGAAACTCCAGTTCGGCAGGAGCCTGAGGCCGAGGAATCCCCTCCACGCCTTGACTGATGGGGTTCCTTCCCAGTGGCTTCCCTCCCAATTTACTGGAAATCCTGTTACCATGCTCATCATCATGGCAGCGGTGGTGGTAGGAACAGCTGTGGGTCACTGAGCGAACATTTACCCCGTCCGCCCCGTACACCAGGTAGCACGTTAGACAACGGGGCTCAGCAGTCACAAGCAGACAAGGTTCTTGCTCTGCTGGACTCACATATTTTTTTGATTGTATTTATTTATTTATTTATTTGAGAGAGAACAGGTACGCGCGAGAGTGGGGGGGAGGGGCAGAGGGTGAAGGAGATGAAGGAGGAAAGAATCTCAAGCAGACTCCGCACTGAGCCCAGAGCCCCACGTGGGGCTCGATCTCACGACCCTGAGATCATGACCTGAGCCAAAACCAAGAGTCCGTCAAAAACAAGAGTCAGACGCTTAACCGACTGAGACACCCAGGCACCCCGGGACTCATATTCTACTTCCGGGATCAACAAATGATAGCTAATATTTCATGAGCACTTATTATCTCCCAGGCACTGTGCTGAGCATTTCCCTAGGATTATCTCGTCAAACTGCCCAATGATTAGATAATGGTAGTGTCCCCATTTTACTGAGGAGGAAATCAAGTTCAGAGGGATTCAGTAACTTGCCCAACATCATTGTAGAAGCAGGATTCAAATCCACGTCTTGAGCTTGTAACTCAAACTTGTGCTTATAACTATTACTCTGATCAAAAATAAGCCTTTCTTGAGGTTTTTCTACCTTTGAAGTAACAATAATAGGTAAAATGGCAAACACCTACCAAGCATATCCTATTGCTTTATTTATAGCACATCATATAACCGTTAGGTCAGCATCTGTTGTACCAATGAGGAAATAATCAGGTGAGAGGTTGGGCCCGTACCCGAGTCAGGATGCACACCACAGTCTGGCTCCAGAGCCCGTGCTCTTCACTCCCGTGCTACATGGCCTCGCTCTAACACCCCCATCTTTGAGACAAATGCTGGAACATGGTGGGCATCAGTCACAGGTAAGGCCTTACTTTGACACGCCCGTCTGGTCCAAAACCACCTTGCCTCCCCGACAGGACGGGTAGACTTTGACGAAGAATTCATACAGCATGCCATCATCCACATCTGGGGTGAGGTCCCCCACAAAGAGGGAGTATTCAGGGCTGAGAGGGGAGAACAAGATTCAGACACAGACACCGAAAGCTTTGTTCTAACAAGCTCTTTTGGCCCATTCTAGGTAAACCTCTCCTGGGCCTTCCCGGGGAACAGCACATCTGATGGGTCCTTAGCCAGGTCCTAATTTGTTGCGCCTGGCAGTCCTGGCAGAGAGTTATGGAAGCAGCCCCTGTCCCAAGCGCCTTATCCACTGAACAAAGCCTGTCTGGCTTCAAATATTACAGGAGTGCAGATGGGGGGGGCCTGGTCAGAGGTGCTCAAAAGAGAAAACTAGACACTGTATTCGCTGCAAATATTTTTTTAAGTAATCTCTATGCCCAATGTGGGGCTCGAACTCATGACCCTAGGATCAAGAGTCGCATGCCCTACCGACTAAGAAGGCCAAGAGGCCCTCACTGCATATTTTTAATTCAAATGGTGAAGATGGAGAATGAGAACTGGACCTTATCTCCTAAGACTGAAAGCAGAGCTAAAATGAAATCTGCCAACTTTTAGAACATGGATCAGCAAACTTTTTCTGTAAAAGGCCAGATAGTAAAAATTTTAAGCTTGGTGGGGCACCTATGGTCTCTGTTGCTTTTTCTGTTTTCACAATCCTTTAAAAGTGTAAAAACCATTTTTAGCTCACAGGTGATATAAGTCAGGTCACATTTTGTCAACCTCTATTCTAGAAAAAATTATTTAACAAAAAATATCAAACAAGCAGACTAATTATTGTAGTCTTAGTTCAAGTATGATACATATTCCTTGTTTAAATCAGAATATACAAAAGGACAAAGAAAAATAAAATTACCAGCAACCCCACCACTCGAAGGTAATCACTATGAACACTCTGTTATATACTTTTGTCTTTTTTCTTTGGCTTCTTTGTGTTTGTTTGTTTGTTTAAGATTTTATTTATTTACTTGTCAGAGAGAAAGAGAGAGAGAAAGTGAGCACAAGCAGGTCGAGTGGCAGGCAGTGGGCGAAGCAGGCTTCCCACTAAGCAAGGACCCTGGGATCATGACCTGAGCCGAACGCAGACACTTAATCAACTGAGCCATCCAGATATCCCTTTTTTCTTCTCTTTTAAAGTAGGCTCCACCCCCAGCGTGGAGCCCAATGTGGGGCCCAAACTCACAACCATGAGATCATGAACTGAGCTGAGATCAAGAGCTGGACGCTTAACCGACTGAGCCACCCAGGCACCCCTGGCTTTCCTTTTTGAATTTACAAAACTTGGGTATGACTCCCTTGTTTTGTTTCTAGCATTTTTCACTTTTAACATATCACCAACTTCTTGACCTGTCCTCATTTGCTGCAAAATGACTTACAAATGGATACATAGTATTCCAATTAATGAACATACTGTCATTTAAACTACTTCTCTATTATTAGGTTATTTGGGTTTTTCCCCAATTTCCCCCATTATATGTAATATTTCAACAAACACTTTTGAAGCTAATCTTTGCATACATCCACGTATAAATTCTGAAGTAGAATTACAGGGTCAGTGGGTACAAATCTTTTTAAAGCTCTTGATACATTGTTTTAAAGCTTTTAAAGGGCACCCTGAAACAATCAATTTATGTCACTACAACAGATCAATTCTTACTGAATAAAACTTCAATACTGCAGGTACTAACAGGGTGGAAGGCTAGAGGCAGCACCAAATACAGAGAAGACATGGGTCTTGACAAGAAGCACACTGGGCAGGTCCACCAGCAGGGGAGGGGAGGGAGTCATCCTTCAGGAGGAAGGCAGAGTGAACCAAACTGGGCTCCCCAACCTCCTCTTTGGTGGTGACCGACACAGTGACGCACCCTGTCTCTAGACATTTCCTGGGGCTTGAAGCTACCCTGGGGCTACCCTGCACTTACCTGTTATCTGGTTGTTTCCCGTAAGTGGCATAGTTCAGTTTAAAACGTTTTGCCTAGAAATTTAAAAACAAACAAACTAAAACAGAGAAAGGTGTTTCAAGAGTCAAACAATATTTGAAAAAAACTGAAATAAATTACCTTGGCCAAAACATCTCCCCCTCTCTAAGCCTCAGCTTTCTCTCCTGTATAAAGTGAGGGGGTTGCACGGATGACCGCTAAGGGCACTGCCAGCTCCGTGGTTCTATGAGCCCAGGTGTGCCAGCTTGGTGCGGCTGTAAGCTAAGTAACTGTGGGAAGAGCAGAATGTAACTGTCTTGAAATGTGTCCTCACTGCTGCCAGCCTGTTCTAGTTTCTCAATCAGGCAAGAGGTCTAGAGTTGCAAGTCTTCCATGAAGGGAGGCAGCAGTGCAGAGTGCAAAGGGCATGGATTTTAGAGGCAACCAATCTTCCGCTGGCGTCCCGCCTCTGCTAGCTACTACCTGCGCTGCCTCGGACAAGTTACGCCACCTCCCTGAGCTTCGGTTTCCTGGGCTGCCAAAGATAACGATGCCTACTGTGCAGGGTTGTTATAGGGTTCAACAGAGTAAGTATACAGTAGGGATTCAATGAATGATAGTTATCGATGACAATAAAAATGGGAACATCATCATTATCCAAGTGTCCTTACAGGTGTGGCTCCTGGCAGGGGTTTCCCATTAATTTTATGCAAACACTTCTCGGCTGTGGCCAAATCTGCAAATTCTACAAAACAGTAGCCAGCTGGGATTCTGGAAAGAAAGCAAACAAGAGAAAGAGAATGGTTAAAGATGGGATTCCCAGATGAGACTGAGCCCTGGCCTGAGGGGAGGGAAAAATGTTTTTCTAATCAGAGCTCATCCTATTTTTGTCCCCTGCCATATTCCAGTTCAGAACTAACTTACAAACCTGAATATAAGGGTTGTCCATCTGGGCCAGTCCAGACTCCTCTGATAAAACACTTATTTATGTACTGTACCACCTCTGAAGTACTTTTGCCAAAAATATTTAAGATTTATTTATTTGAGGGGCGCCTGGGTGACAGTCATTAAGCATCTGCCTTCGGCGCGGGTCATGATCCCGGGGTCCTGGGATGGAGCCCCGCATTGGGCTCCCTGCTCTGCGGGGAGCCTGCTTCTCCCTCTCCCCCTGCTTCTGTTCCCTCTCTCGCTGTCTCTGTCAAATAAATAAATTTTTTTTTTTTAAAGATTTTATTTATTTGACAGAGACACAGCGCGAGAGGGAACACAAGCAGGGGGAGTGGGAGAGTACCAAGCCTGACGCAGGGTGCGATCCCATGACCCTGAGATCATGACGTGAGCCAAAATCAAGAGTCAGACACTTAACTTACTGAGTCACCCAGGCGCCCTCCAAAATATTTAATACAATCCAATCAAACCCTTAGATCTAACGTCCAGTTTATAGGGAATATTAGGGACAGAACAGGTAAAACACCACCACAAGGAAGCAAGTAAAACCAGATTCCAGAATGTAGGACCTTATGTAAGACAATTAGTCCTACCTCTTTAAAAATTAGTCAGTGGTATGAGAAAAGATAAGAGGCGAGCTTTCCTACACTTAAAACAGACAGGAGATGATCCTTTTGTACTTCATTACTGTGATGATTGAGTGTTCATACTGTTGTGACATGTACCTCCCTTAAACTCTGTTACAACCTTGGCACACGACCCGCCTAAGATGGGGAAAAAAAAAAAGAGAGAGAGACATAAAAAAAGAACAGCTATAAAAGATATTCTGAGGGTGCCTGGGTGGCACAGTTGGTTAAGCACCTGACTCTTGGTTTTGGCTCAGGTCATGATCTCAGGGTCCTGGGATCCAGTCCCGAGTCGGGCTCCCTGCTCAGCGGGGAGCCTGCTTCTCCCTCTGCCCCTCTCCCCTGCATGCGCACACTGTCTACCTCTCTCTCAAATAAATAAAATCTTAAAAAAAAAAGAATATTCACATTATTGTGCAACCACTGACTGCATTCTTAAGCACTATGCTCTGCTGCATATTATTTTCCATGGGTCTTATTTTTTTTCCCTTATTTTCTCTGGTCTTGGTTTTTAAATTTGCATTTATTTATTTTACAGTATTCTTACAGGACACTCCAAAGTCTGTCAAATGAGGCAAGACATAAATGTAATGTGTTTGTAAGTACATAAGAAATAGCCAGAGTTTAGGAATCACGGATAGGAAAAGAGTTCCAAATTTTATTTCAATAAAGTAGAAAGTATTACAGAATGTGTTTTCATACCAGTAGCTGATTATCTGGGGTTTTCTGTCTACAAGAGCAAAAAGAAGAAAAATATTTGGGCTAGCATGATCTACCTGCCAGAGAATCTGTTCCTAGGATACAGTGCAAATAAAAAGCAAGTGGAGAGAGTATGTAGGCAGCTGGGGGGATGCAGGCACCAACGCTGAAGAGGAGGGAGCAGCAGAGCCACGGCCTCCCAGGGAAAGGCTCTTGGCTCGCCCTGAGTGTAGCTGGGGCAATTCTTCATCCCTGCTCTGGGCTGCAGCTCCCAGACCTCAGAATGAAAACTGAGGGCCCCGTGGACTAGTGTGTGCGGGGGGTGGGGGCTGTTCTCCCCGAGAAACATTTCACGTATGGGCACAGGGTCCTTTCTGAGACTGTTTATCAGGCTCAGAGTCAAGGTGTGTTAATGGCCTCATGTAGCAGGACCTGGGGACCCCTCCGTGGTCCACTGTGCTCACTATATTTTTTTCCAGGCTGTCCAGTTGCTTCTCCCTTTCCACCTGTCCCGTCCTGGCATCCCAGGAGCTGGGCAGGGACCGGCAATGAGTTCTCTATGCCTGCCTCAGGGTCACTGAAAACCTCTACTCCATTTGATTCAAAAAAGCCTACAGAGACAGGCCAATTGCAGAGAACAGGCATGGAACCAAGTCTACTTCTGTAGGACCTATATAAATATGCTCCTGTCTAGAGTGTTCTGCTGTTAGGAGTTTTGGGGAAGTTGGTTCCCAGTGATCACCTGGCGTCGTGCTGGTTTTTCCTCTGTCCCTTCCTCATCCACACTGCATACCTGTCTGTGAATGGTCTCGTGGCTACCTTGGTCTTTTCTCATTTCATAAAATGGTTGAAAGACAAAAAAAAAAAACAAAAAACAAAAACAAACTGTTCCTAGGTATGAAGCTGCCTTAGCCCCTCTAGCCAACCTAGTCTTTTAAGTTTTAGCAAGCACCCTTAACCCACCTGACTGATTAACTAAACCTGTGTACATTTATGGATCATGCATTCTTTCCTAGAAAGAACAGAGTACTTCTACATGTCACCGGGCTCTCCTGCACCACCCGGGGCACCAAGAAACCAAACCCTCTTGCACAACACCTCCCTACCCCCCCCCACCAAGGAACCAGACCCCACTGCAATACCTTCAAGCACCATGATAACATCTGCAGCTGACACCATCGAGACTGCACATAGTCAAGAGTTGTCACAGACCACTGCATTCCCTTAACTAATTAACTGCCCTAAATCACTTTAAAAATTTCTGGGTGAGGAGAAACCTTGGAGTTGGCTTTTGGACAAGAGTCCACCTTCTCTCCAGGTAGCCGGCCTCCTGAATAAAGCTCATATTCCCTTCCAATCAAAACTCGTCTCTTGGGTGGGGGTGGGGGGCAAGAGAAAAAAAAACACCTCATCTCTAGAATATTGGCCTTTCTCTCTACAGGCAGCCATACTTGGGTTTCAGTAATAGGTACTGGGATTCTCAATACACAAAGTACCTGTCAACCAAACAGCCAGAACTGACCACACTTCATCTCTCATCTGTATTTTTCAACCATTTGATGTTTCAGCAAGCTGCTTTGGTAGTGTACCTGGCAGAGTACCTGCTCAGTAAACATTGTCAAAATGATAAGAGAATCCTCTTTTTTCTAATTAGAACTCTAAGGAAAAGTGAGACCCCTCAAGAAAAGGAAGAATTGGGGCGCCTGGGTGGCTCAGTTGGTTAGGCGACTGCCTTCGGCTCAGGTCATGATCCTGGAGTCCCAGGATCGAGTCCCGCATCGGGCTCCCTGCTCGGCAGGGAGTCTGCTTCTCCCTCTGACCCTCCCCCATCTCGTGCTCTCTATCTCTATCTCATTCTCTCTCTCAAATAAATAAATAAAATCTTAAAAAAAAAAAAAAAAAGAAAAGGAAGAATGTGCAGGGAACATAGCACCACTATCTCAAAATATTCTCTGCATTTTATTTTGTTTACATATTTACTGCTTTGTTTCCCCACTAGAATGTAGTAAACTCCATGAGGAAGGACTATGCCTGGTTTGTTTCAGCCACGTATCCCAGGAACCTACAACAACAGCACATAGTACTGTTTCTATAAATAACTTTTTAAGTTAAGGGCACTCATGACTTTAAGAACAGATCTGAGTCTTGGCTTGTCATTTAATAGCTCTGTAAACTTTAAGACAGTTATGAAGCTTCCCTAATAATAATACTTAGCTCAGACATTTCTGTAATTTAAAAAATTATTTTAGGGGCGCCTGGCTGGCTCAGTCCAAGAAGCATGTGACTCTTGATCTTGGGGTTCTAAGTCTGAGCCCCACATTGGGTGTGAAGATTACTTAAAAATAAAATCCGTTTTTTTTTTAAGATTTATTTATTGGGGCACTCGGGTCCCTCAGTCGGTTAAGCATCTGACTCTTGATTTCAGCTCAGGTCATGATCTCAGGGTTCTACGATCGAGCTCTGCATTGGATAAATAAATCTAAAAAAATAGAATCTTAAAAGATTATTTCTATTTTTATTTTTTTGGAGACTAGGAGGGGCAGAGGGAGAGGGAGAAGCAGACTCCCCGCTGAGCAGGGAGCCCTGATCCCAAGACCCTGAGATCATGACCTGAGCTGAAAGCAGATGCTTAACTGACTCAGCCACCCAGGTGCCCCAAGAGAGAGAGAGAATCTTAAGCAGGCTCCACACCCAACGCAGAGTCCCACTGCAGGCTCGACCCCAGGACCCTGAAATCATGACCTGAACCAAAATCAAGAGTCCAGGCTTAACGACTGAGCCACCCAGGTGCCCCCTCAAAAAAGGATTTTAAAGTGCGTACTACCTAGCAGATCATAATCTGTTTATATTCATTGAGCAAATGCCATATGCTAGACTGTTCTAAATGCTGAATGTGAATTAACTCATTTAATCCTCACCATAACTCTATGAAGGATATGGTGTTATCATCTCCATTTTCATAGTCACGGTGAGATGGAAATGGAGAGGTTTAGTAATTTGCCCAAGGTCACACAGTAAACCTAACTTTCAGTCTGGCTCCAGAGTCCAGTTCTTAACAATATGCTATACTTCCTCTCAATGAGCCCCCAAATGTTAGCGTTTATAACATTATGTTAACTATTATTAGGGGTGAGAAGCCCTGACTTTTCGATGTTTACATTCTCGAGAATGACACTGGCAGCACGGTCTATTAAAGGAGAATTGAGAAGATGGAAGGAGAAAAGGTACCCAGTGAGGCGGTTTCGGATAATTTTGACGCTCATCACGGTCTCCCCCATGGTGGCAAAGGCTCTGGAGATGAAATTCTCATCCATGTACGGCTCCAGCTGCGTAAATACAAGAGCAATGCACTGAGGGGGCATCCAGGCTCCTCATTCCCGGTTCCAGAGCCCACCCAGGGTTGGCTACACGCTGCTGGCGGGGGCGGGGATGAGGGGAGTGGAGATTTTCATCTACAGTGGCCTGAATCCCACCTCCCACGTTTTCAATCCTTTGCCTCCCTTCCCTTCAAACTTGCTCCCTTTAGGGAGCTTCCTCCTTGGATCTAGTAACCCTATCCCTCCAGTCCTAGAGCCACAGCGCCCTTCAATCCTTGGGATTCCAGCCATTCTGTCCCCCTAAAGAACTTCCCTTTCCCTTCCATGAACGCAGGCGGAGGGCCGGGAACCCCCATCCTCAGACTCGGTCTCTTCACCTAAATCCTGGGACCCGCCTGTTTCACCCAAAGAACTCCTCTCCCCATTCACTTCCACCCTTTTGGGATTCGAGGACCCTGCCCCTTCAGACTCGTCCTCCCCCGTGACGCTAAGATTCGTCCTCCTCGGACCCGGGCAGCCGCCCTCACTCACGTCGCCCATCCACAGACTGGCCGCCATGCCCGCCGCCGGGCCGGGACTCTGCCGGCCAAGGAGGCCAGCGCCGGCGCCAGACCGCGGGGCCGGGACCGCCAGAGAGCATGCGCCTCCGACGTCTTCTGCGCACGCAGCGCCCAGGGCCGCGCCGGGATTGGCCGCTCCGGGTTTTCCCGACGACCCGGCTGGCCGGGCGCTGAGTTCCTGGATCCCCGAGGGCGGAGCTCAGCCGGAGTCCGCGGGCGGGGGCGGAGCAGACGCTACGCCCGCGGGGGTTGCTCGGGTAACTGGTTTTCTCCGGTTTCTTTCTGACCGTGGGTTCAAACACACAAGTACATTTAAAATTACAAAACTAATTATGCTCATTGTAAAAAACAAAACAAAACAAATCAACAAAAAACCCTGCAAATAAAAGCACACTTTTTAGGAAACTAAAAAGTCCCTTTGGGAGCCCAGACGATCCAGTTCCACTGTGTGACCTTGGGCAAACCACAGGTCTGCCCCAGCCACCCCCTCACCCTGCTTCCCAGTTTGCGAGACGTGAGATTTTTGTTGAAGTTGGATGGGATTCTTCCATCATTCCTGTAGATAGCCCTAGGGTGAAAAGAGGGGGCGGCGGGTTACAGGGAGTGTAAATTGGGGAAACCCTGTCATCTCAACCAAATAATCCCCAAGTCTTGTCATTCTACTTTCGGGAGTCCCATATCCACTACCCTAACCCAAAGCGCCAGCTCTAACTTGTCCCAGAACAATTACCTGTCCAGGGAAGGCCCTCAGTGAACACCCATTACAATGACTAGGTAATCCCGACAACTTAACTCTCCTAGTCTGGGAGTGTCCGAGGCCAAAGCCTCACTCTGGCGCCCATTTCTCAGAATGGGGAGCTTTTGTAAGTGTTCATCAACTCTAACAGTGAAGCTCACCCCAAGTGCTTGAGGATCCCCTCTGGGGCTCCCTCTGGGCTGATAAGCCACTAAGGCCCTTCTTTACCAGTTTATACATCTCCTCAATTTAGGGCGTTGGGCCCCCAAGTCAAGCGCTTACCAGTCTGAAAACGAGATCCAACCACTAGCTGCCACATTTCCAGGTTTATCCTACTTACTGTAATAGCAAGTGTAGTGGCTGGGCGCTTTGGCTATCAATCCCAGCCTCTTCTCACTAATTATTTTGGCAAGGTACTTAACCTGAGACTAATATGGATAACAGCAGTGCTTACCACATAGGGTGTTGTGAAGAGAAAATGAGAAGTTGGGAAAGTACTTGGCCCAATGCCTGGCATCCAGTAAATTCTCCAACACGGTATTTGGAGGCCTTCAAATTATAGCAGAGAGCTGTTTATTTGGTACTATTTGCCAGCCCCTCTGCAGTGCTCTTTACTTTCTACAGGTGGAAGATTTTTAAATGTTTGCTTTTAATTTAGAATGCAAGCTTCATGAGACAGGGATTCTTGTGTTTTGTTTCTAATCAAATTTCTACAACAACGTCTGGGATATGGTAGGCACTGAGAAAATATTTGTTGATTTTATGAAATAAACAATAAACAGCAGTCCCTTACCCTATCCCTATCCCCAATTCTCACTCCCTTGAGGCAAGTTTCCGTATCTCCCTATAATCTGCACATTTCTAAATAATGTACTTTCTCATTTAGGTTTCAGATATCTTAGAGACTGTCCTTCATTCATACATACACACTTCTCCATCTTCTGACTATAATTTCTCGCAAAGCAGGAGCACCTGGCTGGCTCAGTCAATAAATAGAGCGTGACACTCTTGATCTTGGGGAGGGGGGAGGGGTGCGAGTTCAAACCCCACAGCAGGCAAAAAAATAAATAAAATATAATGTCTGTCAAAGCAATATTGAACATTTACATTACAACTTCGTAAATATTTATAGCAGAGCCACATTATGTACTATGATTACATTTGTTTTGGGGTAATCAATCCAGGTTGCAGGAGGATGGGGGAAAGATAAAACAGAGTACTCCATGTGTTTGAACAAAAGGAAATTTACACTTAAGATTTTGGCGCTAAATTAATACCTAACACCAAAAAACTATGCATGTGAAAAACAGGACAATTATTAACTATAGGGAACAGAAAAAAACGTACAATTGTCGTAACGGCAAAGCGCGTATTGTAGAGTACTGTGTGCCTGACACTGTTCTCATACATGTAAAGCACCTACAGAGAGCTTTGTAACACTTACGTGCAATACAAGGAAAAGGAATTGACGTTCTCGGCTCAGGAAGAGGCTGACTTAGATTCCAGCCTAGTTTGTGCATTTGGTAGGTAGCTTCTTGACCTTAAGCAAGTCACAACTCTCAGGGACTGTTTCCCGAGGGACAAGTTTTTGCAGGGCTGATGTAAGGACTGAAAGAGCTATTATTGCATGTAAAGTGTTCAGCACAATGCCTGGCCCATTTCAAGTCCCAATACAGAAGAGCTGTTATTAAGAACAGGGTATTTTCATCATGCTATCCTGTCAGAAGGGAAAACTCCAGTAAGTCTAAACCAAATGGACTTTTCTTGGGGGAGTGAGGAGGAGCAGCACACACACAAGTGCTTCTTTACGAAGAAAATATTAGAATCAAAAGTGTGGTGTCCCTTCTAAGAAGTCAATTTCCAATCAGTATATGGCCTGTATCAAAACTAAAACTTAAGGGGGGGAAAAAATCACAGAATACATTTGAAGTTCTTTTACATCATATTCATTTTTCCAAGTCACTGACATCCAAGACGAATCCTTTTGGTGATAATAAAAACTTCCTGTTATACATGTAAAGACCTTCTAGATCAGCACTGTCCACTGTAACTTCCTGCAATTATAGAAACGTTCTGTGTTTGCATAGCCCAATACCACAGGCCCCAGCATACAGGACTACTGAGGACTTGAAATGTGGCTAGTGCAACCAAGGAAATTATTTTTAAATTTTTACAAGTTGTAATTTATTTAAATGTAAATAGCCACATGTAGCTAGCGACCACCATCGTAGACAGGTCAGCTGTATGATTTGGTTGCTCAAGTGCCTGGGAAGATCTACGTTAATACTCGTAGTAAGTAGTCTTAAGAGTTATTATGCAGTTAACCATGTTGAATCAATCACATCAGCTGCTGAGAATGATATTAACAGCAAGCTTAGTGTATTTGTACATATGTACCGTACTCAAATCTTGGTTTGGGATTAGGATATTAAAAGATCCATTCCATGTCTCACATTATGCAGCATAGTTTTTTTTTAAAAATCCACTGATTCCTGAAACATAAATACCTAAGCAAAAATCAATCAACTTTTTCTCTTTTTTGATTTGTATGAAACAGTTACATCAACAGCTGACTGGCACGTACCAGGACATCGCGACATCACTTAAGTCCTAGCCTTGACCAGGTGCATAGGTATGGGTTTATTCTGCTCTTTCCAACACGACAGGTGCTCCCTTAAAAAAGCAGGGAGTATGTAGAAAACAAGTGACCTGTTTTATAAAACTCTAAATTTATTCAAAGTGTTAAAAGATTTCACTCTCCCCTCCAAAATACTTTATATTTTAAAAAAATCAAAACTGTTTTCTATTTTCTCAGCCACTGTACAAGCTGCTGCTTCCCTTTCTGGGCACCAGCCTCTGCCCTTCTGACCCCCTTCCCCTCCCTCCCTTCACTCTCAATATTGCTATAAGTTTGTTTATAAAACTCTCCTTCCCCACTCCCTCCATGTCCTGCCCTGCAGATGTAGCTTCCTTTCCAGACGTCAGGCCCTTGGCTACAGGTAAGGCAGGTTGGATGGGCAGGATACTCAGGCAATGCCTGAAGGGCAGAATGCTTTGTGCTTCTGGGAGAAAGGCTGATTGGCTTTTTTCTTGATCAAGTGGAGGATCATTGTTTATTCTTCCCCATGGACATCTGTTGAGGGCCAAATATTTGGCTTGGGGTTGCCCATGGCTAGGCAGCCCTGCCCCATCTCCGGTTTCCCCCAGGCATAGGTCCATGACAGCTGGGTCTGACCACCACACCATTTGTCTGCCTGTGGATTGTGAAGGACAGAGAGTGGCACATGGCTAGAGTAGGGCTTGAGGATCCCCAACTTTTCAGAACGTGGGCACCAAATCCCCAGGGGAGGAATTTTTGGTTTTTGGCAGGCAAAACCAGGGTCAGCCAGGACCATGGAGGTAGGGATGAGGGGGAAAGGTCTAACCACATAGCTCTGGGGTGAGCAATGTTCCGGCTGCCAAAACCCCCTCCCCTCTTCCATTTCCCCCGACTCCCCTTCATCTTGTAGGTTGCAGGATGATTCAGGAAAGGAGGACAGAAAAGAGGAAAAGGATTCTGTTCTGCTGATAGGAAAAAGGCAGGAGATGACAGAGTATTCGGGGCTGGGGGAGGCCTGCTGGAATCTGTAGTTGTCATAGCTTCCCAGTTCCAGGAGGGAGGGTGGCAGGGCCAGGAGCCAGGCCCGCAGAGGCTTCATCAGCTCTGTTCCTTGTCCTTGACTAGTAAGACTGTGTGCTGGCCCCCACTGGACACCGATAAGACCACACGGTTCTCCAGCTGTTTGCCTGTCATCTCCACCGGGCTCCAGGCATCCTCCTCCTGCCCTGTGCCCAGCTGGTAGTTGGTACCCATGCCCCAGGCGAAAACACGACCTACAGGGGAGAGAAATGGGGACAGCTGTCTCCAGGATCCCTAGCCCCACCTTTCTAAACTGTGAGAAGCCTAGAACATGAGGGTGAATCCTGGCTTTGGCCTGCAGCAGCCTAGCAATGTCCCAGCCTCTGGGAGTTCAGGGAAGCTGGGAGAAGCCAAGGAGATGATGGATTAAAAAAATAGTTTTGTCAACCAGAGACCACACTCCTTACACATTGCCAAAGACTTCTCCCTACTCCTAGGCATGGCATTCAAGGCTCTACATGACTGGCCACTCCCCAAAACCCTACACCACCCTCCATTCCAAGGTCCTTCGAGACCTTTGAGACTGCTCTAGATGTTCCTGTGCCTGGGATGCCCTTCATTGCTTATCATAAAGGACTGAACCTTTAAGGTGTAGTACAAGCTCTACTTTCCCAGTAACTCTTCCCAGATAATTCCAGTCAAGTGCTTCCATCAGCTCCAGACTTCTCAAGGTGTCCATGGCTATCGATCTCACCCACTCAGGCTTTGGTGACCACCTGGTTCAGAGCCTCCTCTGCTGTGCCTGCTGGAACCCCAGTGACTAAGCCTTCTTTCTCCTAATAAAAGTCTAAGTACAACTCCCTGGGAAGCTGGCACATACTAGGTTGTAAATAAAGGGGTCACCTTGGTGGAAAGTGTAAAGAGAAGACTGAGCTAAGACTCTGGAGACCTGGGGGTGCCTGAGTGGCTCAGTTGTTAAGCGTCTGCCTTCGGCTCAGGTCATGATCCCAGGGTCCTGGGATCAAGCCCCGCATCGGGCTCCCTGCTCGGCGGGAAGCCTGCTTCTCCCTCTCCCACTCCCCCTGCTTGTGTTCCCTCTCTTGCTGTCTCTGTCAAGTAAATAAATAAAATCATAAAAAAAAAAAAAGACTCTGGAGACCTGGATTCAAGTCCTACTGCCTGTCTGGGCCTCAGTGATGTATCTCTCTTTACTATTTTTCTATGCTACGAAACAAATAACCCTTCTTAAAATAATACGTTTACTCACTTTATGTTCATCAAAGCCAGAGCTTCTGATAGGAGAAAAGCAATGTCATCACAAACAGTGCTCTCTGCATCTCAGCTCTATTTGATGATGGACATCACAGCCTGACGAGCAGTTTGGTAAGAATCATGACCCCCAAGACCCAACCACACCAAGTGTGGGCAGCCCCAACTCACCATCCTTGGTCACAGCATACCCAACGGAGGCCCCACAAGCCACTGAGGAGACAGCAGGGAGCCTTGGGATGAGGGTAGGTATGCTTTTCTCCTCGGCGCCCTCCCCAAGGCCCAGCCGCCCATACTCAGCCCGGCCCAGGCTGTACGCTTTTCCTGTGGGAGGAGGGAGGAGATGAAGAGTAGCAGAGGGCATGCTCCAGGTAGATCAGACGAGTTCCCAAATCCAAGGGAGCTGGTCCCCACTCCCAGGGTGGTGAGAAGCAGGTCTGCAGCATCTGTCCCAGTTTTGGGGGAGGTCTGGGAGAACCCCCATAGGACCCCACTGAGTTCATACTTGGAAGAGTGCCAAGACTCTGGGGGATGGGAATGGCCCTCATGGACCCACATCTGGCCCAACCCACGGAGCAGGCCCAGGTTCCAAGGACCATGGTCTCAGGAGTCTGGCTAGGCTATGCCCAAGGAATACTCCACCCCCAACCCAGAGGTCCCACCTTCCGAATCCATGCAGACTGTATGATGCTGGCCACCAGAGAAGCCCACCCAGGACTTGGTAGAGTTCTTGAAGGATGTCAAGTTTTGGGGTACAAAGCAAGATTCTGTGCCTGGGGTTCCTGGGAGGAAAATACCAGAATAGAGTTGTCAGGGGTGAAGCTGTCCAAGGAGCTGTCCTTCTTCATCCTCTCACACAGTGAGGCCACCCCCCCCCCCCACAAACACCAAGGTAAGGATATTCTCAGTTTACAGATAACAGAGCTATGGCTCTGAGGGGTTAGCAGACCCCAACAAGGGTGCCCAACAAATGAGTGGTGAAGCCAGGATTGGACCCAAGTCACTCTGGGCTATGCCAGATGTTGGGCTTGGGACTCACCAAGCTGATGATAGTTGGAGAGGCCAAAACCATATACATGGCCCTCGCAGGAGATGGCAAAGGTGAAGTAGGCACCACAAAAGGCGTCCTGGAATCTCACATGACCCCGGCTCCCTCTGGATTTCAGCATCACACACTTGGGGACCAGGAGTCGTTCTGTAGCAGAGAGGAGGCCAGGGTCAGTGGCAGACACACACAGCTTCTCTCTCTGTCCTGTGTGTTTTTTCCCATCACTATAGCCCCTGGAGGGAAGCTAAGCAGGGATTTTTCTTCCTTTTCCCTATTAAAAAGAAGAGGAAACAGGCCAAGAGAGTACAAGTGCCTCACTCAGACTCCCAGAGTTGTAAAAGGTAACATTTACATGGAACTTACCATGTGCCAAACATTCTTCTATGTTAACTCCATTTCACTTCACCACAACTCAATGAAGTAAGTTTAGAGATGAGAAAACTACGTCCAGGGTCCCACAGCCAATAGGTAGTAGAACCAGGATTCAAATCCAGGGTGGTCTGGCTCTAGAGTCAGAGTTCTTACCTATCACCACAGGCCTAGCTGATGCAAGTCTAAACTCACACAGAGAATCCCTCCTGCTTCTGACCTTCACCAGGGGGTGGCTTGCCAAGTTGCTCTGCCCTGTCAGAGTGACCTAAGCCACCTACCAAGGCCCTGCCGGCCACCACGGTTGGCAAATAATTCAGGCACACGGCCCAGCTGGCCCTGCTCCCCGCAGCCCAAAGTGTAGAGGTCACCATCAGCTGTCAGCATCACCAAGTGGTCATTTCCTGCGGGGGAGAGGAAGGCAGAGGATACAGGGCTTGTCTGTACGGCCCAAGACTAGGCTAGCCCCAGAACGAGGTTCTCCAACTCCTGCCTAGAGTGCCCCCAGGCTCACCTGAGGCCACCTTCACTACAGGCATAGTCAGCTGCACTTGCACGGGCACCATGCTCTTCTTCATGGGCTCCAGGAGTCCAATCACACCGTTATTGTCCTGGAAGGCAGGACAGAGCACTTACCGGCCAGTCCTGTCTGCCCCAGACCAGCCAGATCCAGGCTTGCGGCAACCATAGAGCTGTATGGTGAAGGGGACTGGTGCCAGATGGGGATGAAGAGGTGGGCAGGAGCCAGGACAAACAGTGAAATACTTAATGAATGAAATCATATGTGGCTTGTGATTTGCATTAAAATAACAAAGGAGTAGGGTAATGGATGGGAGTAGAGAAGAAACAAGTTTGGCCACAAGCTGATGACTGTGGAGGCGAGTAAATGGGTATTCGATATGTTTTTCTGATTACTTTTATGTGCTTGAAATTCTCCATAAGTAGCTTTAAAAACAGCCATGATGAGGACACACCTCATCAGATTCCTTTATTTTTGACATTTCAAAATAAATACCAAAGTACCAAGACAATTTTAATGCTGACTCTACTGTTTAAACTCCCTTGCCTCAGAAATTCTGAGATGTGACAATCCTCATGCACCCCAAAACCCCTGACAGATGTAGAAGAGGGCTGGGAAGGGGGGAGGTTGAAGGCAGGGAGATGGGTGAGGAGAGCAGGCTTCCTGAATCAGTCTCAGCCCAAAGGCATCCTTGACCCACCCCTTTCCCAAGATAACACACTTCATAATATAGACTCAAGGAAAGAGCCCATGATGTGAACAGGCCTGGATGAAGAGACCTGCGTCTGGGCCCGAGCTCTGCCTCTGGGCCTTGATTCCCCCACCATTAAGTACAAAAGGGAGGTGGAGATGGATTATCACTGGGGTCTCACCAGTGAATTCTTCCAGCCAGCCAGCCCCCATGCGGTCTTCCAGACCCAGTCTTACCCGGAAGGAGCCCCAGAGGAAAACGCGACCATCCTCAGTGAGGGCTGCTGTATGACTGTCTCCTGCTGACACCTGTACCACTTTCTCTTGCAGTTCCACTTTCCCGGGGACCATCTCTGAGCCCTCCACTGATGTGTCCCTTCCCAGGGCACCCTCATCGTTGCAGCCGAAGGAGTAGACCTGTGCCCAAGATGCCCCCATTAGCGCAAGGTCTGGCTTTGGTCCATTCTTGCACTCCCTGTGCAGCTAACCAGCTCCATCTCCACAGAGTGATGTGTGTGGCTCAAAGCTCCTTCCCCAAGCCCCCCAACCCCAGGCCCTGTCCAATCCTGTGCCACCCACCCCAACCTACCTGGCCGCTTTTGCTTAGACACACAGTATGCATGCCCCCAGCCTCGGCTTGCACGATGTCCTCCGGAATGGGCACCAGGGCCGGCTTCTTCCTCTCCATCACATTCTCGCCTAGCCCCAACTGGCCCACGTCGCCCTGGCCCAGTGTTAGCACCATGCCTGGTTCCGTGCTGTGGGACCTATGGGAGACTGAGGGGTGAAGAAGACAGCCCTTGAGTGTGCAGGACGACAGAAGAGAGGAGGGGTCACTGCATAGGCTCTGGGACCACACAGACCTGGGTTCAAGGCCCTGCTCTGCCACAGATCAGTCATAGGATCTTTCTAGGAAGCCTAAGTCTCCTCATCTGTAAAATGTGAATAGCAAAGATAACTATGTCACAAGGTTTTTGTGAAAATTAAAACCTGAGCACGTGGGGCGCCTGGGTGGCTCAGTTGGTTAAGCGACTGCCTTCAGCTCAGGTCATGATCCTGGAGTCCCTGGATCGAGTCCCGCATCGGGCTCCCTGCTCGGCGGGGAGTCTGCTTCGCCCTCTGACCCTATCCTCTCTCATGTGTTCTCTCTCATTCTCTCTCTCTCAAATAAATAAAATCTTAAAAAAACAAAACAAAAACTGAGCACGTTATTAATATGAGGGACAATCAACATTGTGTAATGAATCTTGGTGGGAGGGAAAGAGAACAGTGCGGATACAGATGATTTTCCTGAATAGCTCTGAGTTCTCAGGAGTCATGTTGCCAACAGTGAGGACTCAGATAATGTCTACCCTTTACTGGCTGCTTATTCTACAAATGTTAAATTGCTTTGTAGTCCCCTAAATTATACTACAGACCTTCCGTATTTAGGCTCCTGTTTTACAGGAAACAGAGCCTCAGAGAGGTTAAGTAACCCTCCCAGGGTCACGAAACTAATAAACAGTAAAGTTTGCACTGAAACCAAAGGAACCTACATGGGTCAGAGCACTGTCCCTAGCCTCCACCCTCAGGCTGCGACTTAACTCCTAGACATATTCCCACGGAACCCTTCCGCTCCTATCTGGCAGCTGACCCGCCCCTGAAGAGGAAGGGGCAAGAATTAAGACAGAAGACAGGCATTTGTAGAAAAGTACAAGCCAACCAGTGGAAGGCACAGAGCCATCTGCTGGCCAACGGCGGCTGCCCAATGGCGGCTGCCCATGGCCCCGGACAGCCAATGGTGTCCAGCTCCTCCCCCCGGGGGTGTGGCCACGGCTGCCGGGGCGCTACGGCTGCGCAGAAGGTGCCCTGAGCAGGGAGCCACCTGGTCGGGTTTTCTGGTCAGGAGGGCTCGGCCTCTGGGCACCTGGAACGCGATGGGAGGCAACAGCCCTCACTGCCTGGTTACGACGGTCTGCAAAAGACAGACACTATCTGAGCGTCGGTCCACACTATTCCCTCCCAGATTGGGGGTGGATTTCTCTCCTCCCCGTCTCCCTCCAGGGTCCCAGGAAAGAGCAAAGCACAGCTACCTCCTTCAAATGCTACCAGGACATATCTCATTTTCCTCTTAACAGCCCAGCGAGATTGGTGCTGTTCTTGCCTCTGTTTTATTAATGGGGTAAATTCAAGCTCAGCGACGTTAAGTCACGTGCCGAAAGTTACACGGCTAGAAAGTGGCAGAGCCTGGACTTGAACCCACTTCTGGAAGTCAATGGTCCTAGCCATAGTACATTACTGCCTGGAGCAAAGTCCTAGCTAGGGTCTTGTTTTTTTTGTTTTTTGTTTTTTTGCCAGTACTGCCTGAGTGCTTGTAGACAAGTCTCCTCCTTTATGACTTCCAGAGGGTGGGATTCAGTAAGCTACAAGAGACCCTGCATCTGGGTGGAGCTCCTGGGCTTCCAGGCCCCTCAGCTTCAGATGTCAGGGAGGCAGGAGCCCAGTCCTAGATTCTGGGGGCTCCAAGAGGGCCCCCATTCAGAGATAGAGGCCAACGCCAACTTACCCTTCACCTTCTTGCTTTTGGGGAGAGCATCTTCTGGGGGTGACCTTCTCTTAGCTATACGTTTGGGTGGCATCTTCCTTTCCTGAAAAACCGAGGCAAATATTCTGTTTCAGAAATGGCTATCACTTGGGGCGCCTGGGTGGCTCAGTTGGTTAAGCCACTGCCTTCGGCTCAGGTCATGATCCTGGAGTCCCGGGATCGAGTCCCGCATCGGGCTCCCTGCTCAGCAGGGAGTCTGCTTCTCCCTCTGACCCTCCCCCTTCTCATGCTCTCTATCTCATTCTCTCTCTCAAATAAATAAATAAAATCTTTAAAAAATAAAAAATAAAAAAAATAAAAATAAATGGCGATCACTTTCCTGCTCTAACCAGGCAACATTTACCAAAAACCCTAAAAATGGTAAGAGGAATTCCGGCAATTCCACTTCTCAGAATTTATCTGAGGAGAACAAGAACAGAATAATGGATACACCCAAAGATTAGGTTCCATAAATATTCTCTACTGTATTCTTCCTAATATTAAAAAAAATAGAACAACCCATGTGCTCCATGGTAGGGGACTGGCCAGAAAATATGCAGTATATTCAGGATAGAAGAGTATGAGGCCATTAAGAGGATGCTTTCAGAGATGTGTTTATTGAATAGGAAGATGTTCACCATGCCAAATAATACAAGCAGCTTGAAAAAACAGTCCATCATCCCATAAAAAAAGGCATACACATGCAAAAATAGGTGTAGAAGACTGTGTGGAAGGAAATACATTTATTAACAATGGTTAGTAACCTCTGGAAAATGGGATTATGGACACTTTTTTTTTTTTGTACCTTCCTATATTATGTAAGATATCTAACAAAGAACTTTACATGTTTTATTTATTTATTTAGGGTTTATTTATATATTTTTGTCATTTCTCCACCTGTGAAACTCAAACTCATGACCTTGAGATCAAGAGTTGCATGCTCTTCTGACTGAGCCAGCCAGGCACCCCTATTTTTTATTTTATTATAAAAAATTAAAACCTTGAAGAACAACATCAAGTAAAGTATCTCTCACAGCTCCCCCTCAACCCTGAGATAACCACGAATAACTCTGGGAAAGCACTACTGTTATCAGAGCAAAAGAAAAACCAACCAAACAAAAAACCAAAAAAGCTATTCTCATTATATAAAACCAAACCAGACCATCTGTGCCCTCTGATCTAAAAGTGCCACTCCTAGGAAGACACTGGCTTTCCTAAACAGTCCAATTAATAAATAAACACTGTATATACTCACCAGGTGTTACAAATAGGGGAAAGGAAACCACTTGTGGGTGACAAGAAAGGTTCTTGGACCTAGCACCATCCAGGACAGCTGAGGGCTTCAGCCTCAAACGGCTCCCTCATTCGGTTGCTGCTGCCCCACAACGGTCTCCCTATCTTCCTCAAGGCTGCTGGGAACAGAGACATTCTCCCCAGCTCTCTCAATTCCCAATCCAGCCCAAACTGAGTCCAAAGCCTTCTTCCTCCACATACCCAGCCCCGGAAATAAATATTTATTGAGCCCTGGTCTTTAAGGTTGTGAAACTGCCTAAGCCTGGGGCTCTCCCATCCGGACTGCACACGTTCTGGAATGGTTGGCAGGGGTCAGGGCCCTTGAGAGCTACCCTGATGTAGAAGTGGGATAGCCTGTGCCCATGGAGAGCCTCAGGGCCAGAATCTGGGCTCAGCTACTTTCTAGCTGCTTGACCTTGGGCAGAATTACGTAACCTCGTCATGAGTCAGTTTCTTCCTCAGTAAAACAGGGATAATAATTGTACCTACATCTTTGTTATGTAGGATTAAATGAGCTAATGCTGTAAACTATACATTCTAGAGCCTACCCCAGGCAATGCTTGAGCACAGCTCTAATCTAATCTAACCCAGCTCTCCTCCATTTTGGAGCTAAGGGATGAGACTCTACCCAAGACTATAAATGGAGTAAGAACTTCAAGAGCCCTTCTCAGGCTCAGCTGTGGGCTTAACCGGCACCTCCTCCCCATCTCCTTCTTCCAGCAGGTTCTAGAGCATCAGCCTCTCCAGCTCCCCACTGCCTGGTAATGAACACAAGGCCAAAGGCCTCTGATTTTCTGAGCACATTTCTGCTAACTATCCTGGGGGAGAACAAAGAACTGAAGATAAGGAAGTAGCCAAAGGTTCAGAATCCTCCACGCCTGTGTAGGCTGAGACTGGCCCAGTTCTGACTCTGATGAGGTGGCAGTTCTGAACGTCACCCAACTTTTATTCTCTTGGGGTGGGACTCCTCCTCTCCAACCCACCTCTTTGAGACCCCTCTTACCATGCTAAAGATGCACATTCTCTGGGATTAGAGGGAACTGGATTCATCTGCTAGAGCTGTGGCTTGCTCACCCCAGCTTTTGTGACCCTGGTTGGCCAGCAGCCTTGACCTCTCTGCGCTGTAGCCTCTTCTGTAAAGGGGAATGCTATGGTACTTCTCAGGGCTGCTGTCAAAACTGAATGAAATGGGCGCACCTGGGTGGCTCAGTCGTTAAGCGTCTGCCTTCGCCTCAGGTCCTGATCCCAGGGTCCTGGGATCGAGCCCCGCATCGGGCTCCTTGCTCAGCAGGGAGCCTGCTTCTCCCTCTCCCACTCTCCCTGCTTGTGTTCCCTCTCTCACTATCTCTCTGTCAAATAAATAAATAAAATCTTAAAACAAACAAAAAATCCTGAATGAAATGTTTGTAATGGACTTTGCAGTGCCAAGCACACAGTAAGTACTCAATACGTGGCAGCATTTATTCATCTGTCCCACAAATATTTATTGAGTGCCTATTTACAGTGCTTGGCGTTGGGCCAGGTGTAGCAAGGAAAGAGGAGACTAACCCTCTCCCTGTTCTCATGGAGCTTACATTGTAGCAGGAAAGAAACATTACGGATGGTGCTGAGTGAAAGATCAGCAAGGTGACATAAAAGATAACTTGGGGGTGCACAACAATGTGTGCGTGCTTAACGACACTGAGCTATATGCTTAAACATGGTTAAAATGGAAAAAAATGGTGAAAATGGTAAATTTTATGTATATTTTATCACACCAAAAAAAAGAAAAAGAAAATAACTTGGGGTAGGAAAGAGAGTGGTCAGGGAGGTGACCTTTAAGCTGGGACCTGAAATATGAGAGAAAGCCAGCAGGGCAAGACCAGGACAAAAGTGGCCTGGGACACAGTGTGGTAAGTTTGGGAACCAGGAGAGGCCAGCGCGGCTGCAGCTGGAGAACTGGTCAGATGGCACGAGGTGAGCAGGGGCTGGATCATGCAAGGCCTTCTAGGGAAAATGGAAAACTTTTAAGAAAGTCTTCATCAGATTTACATTCTTTTTTTTTTTTTTAAAGATTTTATTTATTTTGACAGAAAGAGACACAGCGAAAGAGGGAACACAAGCAGGGGGTGTGGGAGAGGGAGAAGCAGGCTCCCTGCTGAGCAGGAAGCCCCAGGCGGGGCTCGATCCCAGGACCCTGGGATCATGACCTGAGCTGAAGGCAGACGCCCAACGACTGAGCCACCCAGGCGCCCCCAGATTTACATTCTTAAACAGTTGTTCTGGCTACTGTAAAGAAACTGGGATGGACTGGAAGAGGAGGCCATTGCAGGCATCCAAATAAGAGAAGATGGTGACTTGATTGGGTCTGAGGTAATAGAGAAAAAGGACACAAAACAGATCAATTTAGAAGACAGATTCAATTCATGGATTAGATGTGTGGAGTTAGGGAGAGGGAGGGATCCAGAATGACTTTCTTCATCCTAAAAAAAATCTAGGGGATTTCGGGCACGCCTCCCCAGGATCCCCCTATGCTTGGCCAAACAAAACGATTCCCAGGCGTTGGCTTAAATGACTAGGAGGATAGATTGGAGCACCTGGCTGGCTCAGTTGGTGGAGCATGTGAATTTTAATCTCAGGGTTGTGAGTTCGAGCCCCACATTGGGTACAGAGATTACTTAAAAATAAAATATTTTAAAAAAATGACTAGGATGGTAGACTTCTATTTAGTGAGGTGGGAGAACGCTGGGGGACAAACGCTTGAGGAGAGACCCAAGAGCCCCATTTTACCCAATGTTTTCCTTGAGTCTGAAGTCGTTGGGAGCCAACGAGAGGGGATGTTAAGTATGCAGAACTGGGTGGGTTAAGGGGTGTGGGATAGAACAGGTATCCTTGTTTCAGGTAGACAGCTTGTATCTCTGGCCAAGGCCCTGTCCTGCCAAAGGTAAATCTCCCGTCAGTTCATCAGAATGACCTGTAGAGGTTAGCTGTGGCAGGGAGGGAGACCGTGTCGTAGCATGGAAAAGTGCTCACAACAAGAAGTTAAGTGAAAACAAAGGGAAGAGAATTATGTCAGCATACTGGTGCTGATGCTAGGCTGACCTGTAGGCAAGGCCTGGAGTGGAGACGGAAAAATAAACATGAGGTGATTGGTATCACAGGGCGCTAACAAAAACATGTGTTACTGTGGGTTGGAACCCAGTGAACATCTCCTTAGCCACCCGCGTTTTGGTGAACATTGCGGGGCATCTCACTGCAAGCTAGGCACACTGATCCTACTTTACAGGTGAGGAAGCTGAGGCTCAGAAAGGTAAAGTACCTCACCCAGGACTGGAAAAGGGAGTGAAGGTCTCAACCAAGCTGGTCAGACTCCAAAGCTGGTGCCCTTGCCAACTTCCTCCCCAAGCTCCCCAGTCTCTCAGCCTGCCTGGGAACTGTCTCTCATACCCTCTCACCAAGAAAAGACAGCCACTTGGCTCTGGTCTTCCTGATCCCCACCCCATGTCATTCCGTAAGTCAATCATGATCTTTCTAAACCTCAAACCTGAAACAAGCGGCTTTCTTGCTCAGACTTACCTGTGGTTCCTTCTGCCTGGAAGACAAAGCCCACATTTCTTAGCCTGGTGCGAAAGGCCTCCAGAGTCTGGTACTGACATAACTTTGGCCTCATCCCTTCTCTGTCACATCCTCCTTTTGCTTCCTACACAATCTTAGATTGCTTACAGTTCTCTCCAGACCATTTGCATCTCTATACCTTCCCATCCCTTATCCTACTGGAAGAATGTCTACTCAGTCCCCAAGTCACCTCCATTGGTAAACCTTCCTGGTCCCTCCCCTCATCCTAAACTAACCATTCCCTCCCAGAGAAACTGGGATCTTCTGGATCATAACTACTCTGGTTTACATGTCTGTCCACCATACCTACCTACTCCTTAAACTACGAGCCACTCTCGGGCACTAGCCACTCCTATCTTCTGTATGCCAACAGCCTTTTACTTCTCACAACAAGCTGAAGCAGCACTATCACTCCTAATTCAACTGATGGGCCTGAGGCTCAGAGAATACAGCCAGTAAAAAAGAGTCAGGAATAGAAACCAGGTATATCTGATTGACTTAAAAACAAAAACCAGGTTGGCCAAAGGCAGCCATGATCCAGGCAGGGGTGGAGGCAGCCCAGGCAGGCCTCCCCAGAATCCCCCATGAGCTTGGCCAAACATACGTGAGGGCAGAAGCCAGCTGAGTGGAAGAGGATGGTGAGACCAGAGAGGAGACACTGAGGCAGCTTGGGTCTAAGTGGGTGGGCCAGGTGGGTGTGGGAGCCACTGAAGGACATGGGGAAGGACAGACCTGAGTTCTATGTGAGCCTCAGAGTATTTGCCTCTCAGATGGAAGACTCTAGGTACTGCAGAATGCTGTTGTGAGCAATCCCAGAGGCAGGGCAGGGGATGAGGGCACCTCCTAAAAGGTGGAGCCCCGGGGGCACCTGGCTGGCTCACGCAAAAGAGCATGCGACTCTTGATCTCAGGGTCATGAGTTCGAGCCCCACAGTGGGTATGGAGATTACTTAAAGAAAGAAAGAAGCTAAAAATAAATAAATGAATAAAAGGTGGAGCCCTGCACCCATTACCCACCTGCCTATCCTCGACTGCACAAATCAGCCCTTTGTACAGACTCCTCTAACTGCTCTGGGTGTGTTTTCTTAACCACACACTAAGTGTCTGGACTAGAAATAAGTAGCAATCTTTTGTCCCCACCCTTCACTCCCTAACAGACAAACACAGCTTCCAACCTCAGCAGCTTACAGTCTGGGAGAAGAGTGAGACATAGTCAGAAATAAGTAGAACTCAGAGAGTCACCTTCCACTAAGAGCCACCTACGATGCTAGGTGTGATCACCCTGGTTTTACAGATAAGAAAGCTGAGGCTCAGGAAAGGTGCCCCAGGCCACAAAGGTGGGATTAGATCCCAGGTCTCCTGAGCATTCCCCATGAGGGCCAGGGCAACCCCATCCTTCCTCCCCTCTTCTCCCTGGCCTCCAGTTTCCTCATGTAGTGAATGAAGGCACACCAGACTAGACAGTCTACCAGAGGCCTAGTGTTCCTGTTGTGACCTCCTATGACCTCTCCACAGCCTCGTTTCTGCAAAGACAGACAGGGCCCTCTCTGACCACAGCAGCTGTCCTGGCCACCACCCCCACCTCGCCAACATCAGGAGGCAGACACTTGCGGGCCAGTCTCAGAAGCTTAAGAATCTCTTTGTGAGTTAAGGTCCCCGGGAGGAAAGGGAGGAGAGGGTCTCATGTGTCAGCAAACACTTGCTGAGCTCCTGCTATGTGCCAGGCACAGCGCTGGTATACTTCACCCCAGGAGTTCCTCGCCAGAGGCGCCCCCTTGTATACAGAGCTATGCCTGGGGGAAAGCACCTCAGCTTCCACCGGATGTTAGAATCACTGCTTTATGAAAAATACAGGATATTAGTAATTCTCACAATATGCCTCTTACCTTCATTTTACAGATAAAGAAACTAACACCCAGGGAGACTGGGTGGGTGGCCCAAGGGCACCCAACTAGTAAAGGTGCAAAGCTGAACAGGATTCCTGCTCTTGGGATGTCTTTGCAACAAGAGCAAGGTGAACTCCGAATTCATCTTTCCAGACTCCGCTCTGCTGCCCTTCTTGGGTGACACCGTCCCTGCCTCCTCCACCACCACCCAGTGTTTCTTGGTCTTGCACTCCAGACCTTTCAAGACCCAGCCCTTGCTGTATTATCTTGTTACTCCCTTCTTTTACTCCAGACTTCAACATCTGTGGTATTCCCAACCCCAACACTCACCTACACCTTCATGCCTTTGCATGCCCCTGCCTGGCTGGCACTAACCCCTCCATCCCAGGCAGCTGAATAACTCCACCAGCCGGTCAAAACCCCGTTCAAGAGTCACCTCACCTGGAAGGCCATCCTGACCCTCCTGGGCAGGGTTGGGTGACCCCCTCACGCGTTCCCGTACCACTCCACACACTCAACTTCTGCTAGGGCACACAAGTCACACTTGGCTGGAGCACCTCCATTACTATCTGACGAATGAATGGTTTCACGGACACACTTCGGTGACACACTGGACCAATAACTGAGGCCCCCAGATGGGTCTCCCCAAGGACACCGGGGGCTCTGTAAAGGCCACGCGGGGCCCTTCTCACCATTGTTCCCCAGCCCTGCCAGCGCAGCACGGAGTAGACAGGCAGTAAATAATCGGTTGACAGAGGAGTTGATGCGGGGTTCACAGCACACCTCTCCAAGAGTCAACAGTCTTCGTCCTGGTGCCTGTTGACGCTGAGACTTCTTTCCCTGCAAAAGACCCTCACCAGCCTAGCCTCGCGCTCCTAAGGCACGCACTCTCGCCGGGCAGGATCCCTCCCCTGGCTCTGTCAAACGCACCCTCCGGACGAACGCTGGGCACAACCACTTTCCCCGCTCCGGAAGCGCAGCCCCGGCCGGGGCGGCCGGTCCCGGACCGCGAGGCGCGCGGCTCTGCGCCCGGCGGGGTCACCGCGGCCGCGCGCACACGGCCGGCCGCGCTCGGGCCGTTTGAATCTCCCGCCCGCGCGGGCGCCGCGGGCCGGACGACAGAGGCGCGGCGGCAGTGGGGCCGCGCGGCCCTCGCTCGAGCCAGGCGGGGCCAGGCCGGCGCCGGGGCGCCCCGCGGGGCCGGGGACCCGCGCGCCCGCACCCGCGCCTTCCTGCCGCCCGGCTTCACGTGGGGCCGGCGCCGCCGACACGAGCGCGCGGGCAACGACCCCGGCCCGCCAGGGCTCCGGCTGTGGCCGCCCCGCGCGCCGCCCTCCGCCCCGACCCTCCGCCCCGACCCTCCGCCCGTGACGGGCGCGACCTACCTCGCTGCAGGTCCGCCACAAGCAACTCCTCTGCTCGCCGGCCCGGCCGCGAACTGCCCCAGAGCATGCGCTCTGCAGGCCTCCGGCCCCGACCCCGGGCCAGAAAGGAAAACAAAGAGCCCGGCGGCCCCTGGCGGCCGCCCCGGGAAGTGCAAGTGGCGCGCTCGGGCTAGAGCGCTCTAGACCGGGTTCTCTCCGCCCCTGGCCCGGGTACTGTGGGTATGTATTTGGGAGGCTCCAAATCCGGACCAGTGGACTGACAACCAGAGACTACTTGAAACCAGGGTTGTTTTGGGAAGATCTGGTGGGGCAGAGACTGTAGAGATAATGATCTTCCCTGCTCTCAAAGGGGTCCCCGTCAGAGAAAGATGAGAAATCAGACCATCAACAACCACGCAGGGGCATCTGGCTGAGCCTGGGGCTTGGGAAAGGCTTTCCAAGGTAAGTCTAAGAGGGCAGGGCATCTAGGAGATGCATCCTTTGCGATGACAGAGAGCGATGAGAACCTAGGGTTGTTGCGGAAAACTGCCAAGGTGTGATTTGAGCAGAGGGTGCCCGTAGGAGTGAGTGGAGAACGCTCGAGAGGGAGAGTCAGATCATGATGCAGGGCCTCGTGTGTCTAAGGAGTACAGCCTCTATCCCGAGGCAGTGGGGAGTTAGGGAAGGGATCTGAGCAAGGGAGTGACATGAGCAGGGTCTTATTTTAGAGCAAAATGGAGAATGGAGTTGGTGGGAGGGGAAACTAAGGGGGGTGGGCAAGAGAAGCAATGGAGACCAGCTAAGAAAGAAGATGAGGTTGTGGACTGGGGTTAGGTGCTGGAGATGGGAAAAAAAGCATCAAGTTGACTGTGCTCTCTTGTTAACACACTCCTTCTTCAGGATGGATACAAACAGTTCAGGATTTCAGGTGTTCCCTGAGGTGACTTGATTGTGTTGGGGGATTTCTGAGATCAGAGCAGGGACCTCTGCAGAAGGGCATTTTCTCCATTTCATGTTGATTCTGACTCTGAAAGTCATTCAATCATACCTGAACCCTAGATGGACACTTTTGATGAGTATCTACCAACCGAATTTCTCCTACGATGTGGAGCCCACCCCAAAGTACTCCCCATCTTCAGGGTCTCTTACCTCTCCAAGTTTACCTCTGCCTCCATCATGGACTCCTCTTTTGGATGATATTCTGTGAAATTTCTCCAAGTTTTAACCCTGGATCTTTGATCTCTCTGCTGTCTTCTTCCAAGATCTTACTCATTCACATGGCTTAATGTAATTACAAGAATGATTATTATCACCTATTTTGTAAAACCCTTTACTTTGTTAACTACAGAAACACATCCACCCATGTCCATGAGCTCATTTGTTCCTTACACAACCTCATGATCGTTGGCAAATGAGAAAAATGAGGTTCCAAGAGCTGAGGCCAGTTCTCTGGGGTCAGCACACAAGCAGTAGAAGAGGACCAGCACTCTTGTTCTTTCAACTGAGAGGACAGTCCATTTGGTCTGGTTTGACTTCCACCCTAAGTTTCAGCCCTATAGCTCTTCCCAGAAGACCCAATACCTAAAATAAAACATGTTTTGTATGGATCTAGACTCCCCTCCCAACTTCATCCTTATAGCCAAGATTAAGGTTCTCGGAGAAGTAAAGATTTAATCCTTAACTTCTGATTCTTCCTTCTCTCCCCTCTTCATGTTTCTGTTTCTGCCCCTCTGGTCTAAGGCACCACCCTCTTGGCTTCTGCTCCTGCCCCTCATCCCTTCCCCTCCATTTTGTTCCACCTAGGTCCCCATGTTAGTCTCCCTAAATCATGGCTCTGAGAACTTGCCCTGCTTCAAAATCTTTCAAGACTCCAAAATCTCTTCACTGCTGCGCTTGGAACACCAGGTGGCTAACGCCCCAGGTCGTTGATCTCCCATTCTCCCCTTCCCCTCTGCACTGTACTCTGAAGGTGCCCACGTTCATTCTACCTTCTCACCTTTATCTAGGCTGTTTTCCCCAACAAGAGCCTTTCTTCCTGCCTTGCTGAGCTCTTGACATATCTTAAGGCTCAATTCAGTCCCCATCTCTGTGAAGCCTTCCTTGGCTCCACTTTATCTTTTCCTATTCTGAACCCAAATACTAATTTTAATTTTTTCACATTCTATCATTGTTTTATTTATTGAACACAAACCATAAGGACAATCAATTGAACCCAGCCCAGAACTGGTTCAAATGACAGAAGTGAAAGATATTGAAAGTTACTGTAGGGGCGCCTGGGTGGCTCAGTTGGTTAAGTGTCTGCCTTCGGCTCGGGTCATGATCCTGGGGTCCTGGGATTGAGCCCCGCTGAGCAGGGAGCCTGCTTCTCCCTCTCCTCCCCACTTATGCTCTCTCTCTATCCCTGTCTCTCTCTCTCTCAAATAAATAAAATCTTAAAAAAAGAAAGTTATTGTAACTTTATTCCATATGCATAAAAGTTAAGTAGAGACATGGAAGATATAAAAAGACCCAAAGTGAATTTCTGTTTTATATTTTATTTATTTGAGAAAGAGAGAATGAGCATGAGCAGGCGGAGAGGCAGAGGAAGAAGCAGACTCCCCGCTGAGCAGGGAGCCAGATGTGGGGCTTGATCCCAGGATCCTGAGATCATGACCTGAGCCAAATGCAGACACTCAACCGACTGAGCCACCCAGGCACCCCCCAAAGTGAATTTCATGACAGTATCTAAGATTGCAAATACACTGGATGCTATTAACAATAGATTAGATATTGCAAAAGAAATGATTAGTAACCTTGAGGGCATAGCAATAGAAACTATCCAAAATGAAACACAGAGAAAAAAGAATTTTAAAAAATTGAAAATAGGGGTGCCTGGATGGCTCAGTTGTTAAGCATCTGCCTTCGGCTCAGGTCATGATCCCAGGGTCCTGGGATCGAGCCCTGCATCAGGCTCCCTGCTCAGTGGGAAGCCTGCTTCTCCCTCTCCACTCCCCCTGCTTGTGTTCCCTCTCTCGCTGTGTCTCTGTCAAATAAATTAATAAAATCTTTAAAAAATAAAAATAAAAATAAAAAATTGGAAATAGCATCAGTGAGCTATGGAATAACTTTAAGTGGCCAAATATACAGGGAAGCAAGGAGGAGCTGGGGACAGAGAACATATGAAGAAATAACAGCTTAAAAATGTGCAAACTACAAACCTACAGATCTGTGATAGCTAATTTTATATGTCTACTTGGCTAGGCTATGGTGGCCAGCTGTTTGGTCAAATGCCAGTCTAGATGTTTTTTTTTTTTTTTTTTTTTTTTTTTTTAAAGATTTTATTTATTTATTTGAGAGAGAGAATGAGAGACAGAGAGCATGAGAGGGAGGAGGGTCAGAGGGAGAAGCAGACTCCCTGCCGAGCAGGGAGCCCGATGCGGGACTCGATCCCGGGACTCCAGGATCATGACCTGAGCCGAAGGCAGTTGCTTAACCAACTGAGCCACCCAGGCGCCCATGCCAGTCTAGATGTTGCTGTGATGGTATTTTTTGGATATGATAACCTTTAAATCAGTAGACTTTAAGGAAGCAGATTACCTTCTGTAATGTGAGTGGGCTTCATCCAATCAGTTGAAGGCCTGAAGGGAAGGAATTCTGCCAAGACTGCATGTAGGCTCAAGACTGCAACACCAACTCTTGCTGGAATTTCTAGCCTGCCAAAGTGCCCTACAGATTTCCGACTTGCCAGCCCCCACAACTATGTGTGCCAATTCTTTAAAATAAATCTCTATCTATCTACACACATACCTTCTGTTGGTTCTGTTTCTCTGGAGAACATTGACCAACACAAAATCCAAGAAGCTCAAGTAACTCCAAGTACAAAAAACAAGATACATCAAAATCAAATTGCTTAAAACCAATGACAGAAAATCTTAAAAGCAGTCAGAAAAAAGACATGTTATATACAGAGAAACGAGACAAGGATACAATGCAACATGTTAGGTACAGAGGAACAAAGACAAGGATACAATGCAAACAACATGACATGGAGCAACATCTCTAAAGTACTCTAGCAAAATTATATCTAAGAAGGTATATCCAGCAAAAACATCTCTCAAAACTAAAGGTGAAAATAAGTTATTTTCAGGGGCATTTGGGTGGCTCAGTCGTTAAGCGTCTGCCTTCGGCTCAGGTCATGGTCCCAGGGTCCTGGGATCGAGCCCCACATCTGGCTCCCTGCTCCACGGGAAGCCTGCTTCTCCCTCTCCTGCTCCACCTGCTTGTGTTCCCTCTCTCACTGTGTCTCTCTCTGTCAGATAAATAAATAAAATCTTAAAAAAAGAAAAGTTATTTTCAGACATAGAAAAGCTGAAAGAATTCATCACCAGTAGAACCACTGTAAAAGAGATGTTAAAGAGGGGCGCCTGGGTGGCTCAGTTGGTTAAGCGACTGCCTTCGGCTCAGGTCATGATCCTGGAGTCCCTGGATCGAGTCCCACATCGGGCTCCCTGCTCGGCAGGGAGTCTGCTTCTCCCTCTGACCCTCCCCCATCTCATGCTCTCTCTCTGTCTCATTCTCTCTCTCAAATAAATAAATAAAATCTTTAAAAAAAAAAAAAAAAAAAAAGATGTTAAAGAAAGACCGGCAGAAGGAACGTGATACCAGACAAGAATCTGGATCTATAAGAGAGGCATGAAGAGCATTAGAAAATACCTTATTTCACCTTCTTTTTTTTTTTTTTTTTTAAAGATTTTATTGAGAGAGAGAACAAGCATATGGGAGTGGCAGAGCGAGACGGAGAAGCAGGATCCCCGCTGAGCAGGGAGCCCGACGCGGGGCTCGATCCCAGGACCTGGGATCATGACTTGAGCCGAAGGCAGACACTTAACGACTGAGCCACCCAGGTGCCCCTCACCTTCATTTTTGAAAGATTGTTTTCTTTCTTAAAACTTTATTTTTAAAAAAAAAATTATTTATTTGACAGAGAGAGACACAGCGAGAGAGGGAACACAAGCAGAGGGAGTGGGAGAGGGAGAAGCAGGCTCCCCACGGAGCAGGGAGCCCAATGCGGGGCTCGATCCCGGGACTCTGGGATCATGACCTGAGCCGAAGGCAGACGCGTAACGACTGAGCCACCCAGGTGCCCCTCTTTCTTAAAACTTTAAAAAAGATAATTGCCAGACGAACCATGAGAGATGATGGACTCTGAGAAACAAACTGAGGGTTCTAGAGGGGAGGGGGGTGCGAGGATGGGTTAGCCTGGTGATGGGTATTAAAGAGGGCACGTTCTGCATGGAGCACTGGGTGTTATGCACAAACAATGAATAATGGAACACTATATCTAAAACTAATGATGGTGATTAACATAACAATACAAAATTTTTAAAAAAGGATAATTGCCTGTTTAAACAAAAAAATAATGTATTGTGGGTTTTATAATATATATAAAAGTGGTACACAAGACAACAGTAAGACTGTGGGGTGACAAACGTATGGTTCTCATACTGTCCTAAGTGATGTGATATAATATCAATTAATGTGGACTCTGGTAAGTTGAAGATGTATATTATAAACCCTAAAGCAACCACAAAAATAACAAAATAAAGTTATAGCTAGTAAGCCAACAAAGAAGGTAATATAGAATCAGAAAAAAAAAATACCTTTTTTTTTTTTTTTTTTAGAGAGAGGGAGAGCAGAGGGGCAGTGGGAGAGGGAGAGAGAAAATCTTAAGCAGGCCTCACACCCAACACGGGGCTCGATGCAGGTTCGATCTCGCAACCCTGAGATCATGACCTGAGCTGAAATCAAGAGTTGGACACTTAACGTTAAGCATCTGCCTTTGGCTCAGGTCATGATCCCAGGGTCCTGGGATCGAGCCCCGCATCGGGCTCCCTGCTTGGCGGGAAGCCTGCTTCTCCCTCTCCCACTCCCCCTGCTTGTGTTCCCTCTCTCGCTGTCTCTCTGTCAAATAAATAAATCTTAAAAAAAAAAAAAAAGAGTTGGACACTTAACCAGCTGAACCACCCAGGCGCCCAATACTCATTTCTTTTTAACGATTTATTTATTTATTTGAAAGAGTGTGTGTGCAAGCATAGGGGGAGGGGCAAAGGGAAAGGGAGAGAGAGAATCCCAAGCAGACTCCCTGCTGAGCGAGGAGCCCGATGCAGGGTTCAATCTCAGCACCCAAAGATCATGATCTGAGTGGAAATCAAGAGTCAGACACTCAACTGACTGAGCCACCCAGGTGCCCCCAATACTCATTTTTTAAAAGGCAGAATAAGAAGACAAAAGGAACAAAGAACAGATGAGACAAATAGAAAACAAGTATCAAAATGATAAGACTCTGGGGCGCTGGGTAGCTCAGTTGGTTAAGTGTCTGCCTTCGGCTCAGGTCATGAACTCAGGGTGCTGGTATCAAGCCCTGCTCAGCAGGGAGTCTGCTTCTCCCTCTGCCCCTCCCTATACCCATGTTTTTTCTCTCTCTCAAATAAAAAAAAAAAAAAGGTAAGACTCAGACCTAAGCACATTAATCATATAAAAATAGGGTCTAAACACTCCAGGTGAAGGGTAGAGATTATCATAATAAATCAAAAAAGCAAGACCCAATTATACACTGCCTACAAGATGTATAGTTCAAATATAAATATACAAATAGGTTAAAAGTAAAAGGATAGAAAAGACATACTCTGGTAACACTAGTCAAAAGAAAGCTGGATCAGCTACATTAATAACAAAGTAGATTTCAGAGCAAAGAATATTATTGAAAAAATGTAATTTCATAAATGATAAAGGAGTCAATGAATCAAAATACACAATCCTGAACATATACGCGACTAATAAGAGTTTCACAATACATGAAGCAAAAACTGATAGAACTTTTTTTTTTTAAGATTTATTTATTTATTCATTTGACAGACAGCACAAGCTGGGTGAGTGGCAGGCAGAGGCAGAGGGAGAAGCAAGCTCCCCGCTGAGCAGGGAGCCTGATGTGGGGCTCCATCCCAGGATCCTGGGATCATGACCTGAGCAGAAGGCAGATGCTTAACCAACTAAGCCACCCAGGCACCCCCTGATAGAACTTCTTGAAGAAATAGACAAATCCACAAATATAGCTGGAGATTTTGATAACCCACTCTCGATAATTGATAGAACAAGTAGGCAGAAAACCAGCAAGGATATAGACTTGAACAACACTTGCAACCAACTTTACTGATTGATTGACATTTATACAATGCTTCACCTTTCTTCACATTCCACCTTGCTTTCTTCAAATAACAGTAAAATACATACTCTTCTCAAGTGCCCATGAAACATTTACCAAGATAGACCATGTTCTAGGTCATAGAACAAGTCTTGGTAAATTTAAAAGGATTCAAGTCGTACAAAGCATATTCTTAGACTACATTGATATTAAAATAGAAACCAATAACAGCAAGATTTTTGGAAAACTCCCAAGTATTTAAAAACGAATACACTTTTAAATAGCCCATAGATAAAAAAAACCAAAAGGGAATTTAAAAGTATTTTGAGCTGAATTAAAACGAAAACACAACATACCAGAAGTTTAGGATATTGTTAAAGCAATATTTGGGAGCAACATATAACACTAAATGCTTATATTAAAAAAAAAGGAAAAGGACGCCTGAGTGGCTCAGTCGGTTAAGCGTCTGCCTTCGGCTCAGGTCATGATCCCAGGGTCCTGGGATTGAGTCCCACATCGGGCTCCTTGCTGAGCAAGGAGCCTGCTTCTCCCTCTGCCTGCCTCTGTCTCTCTCTCTCTGATAAATAAATAAAATCTTTAAAATATATATATATATATATATATTAAAAAAAAATTTAAAAAAAGAAAAGGAAAGTTCTTAAATCAATGACCTCAACTTCTACCTTAAGAAGTGAGGGAAAGAGGGGTGCTGGGGTGGCTCAGTCGGTTAAGGGTCCAACTCTTGATTTCAGCTCAGGTCATGATCTCAGGATTGTGAGATTGAGCCCCATGTGTTGCTCCATCCTCAGCAGGGAATCTGCTCCAGATTCTCTCCCTCTCCCCCCTCCCCACTCGTGCGCTCTCTCAAATAAATCCTAATAAAAACAGAAATGAGGAAAAGAAGAGTAAACTACATCTAGTCAAAAGAAAATAAAGATAAAAGCAGAAATTAATAGAACATAGAAAAACAAAATCATCAACCAGTGTTTGCCATGTGCCAGGCACAGTGTAGGTACTGAGCTTACATAGATGGTCCCATTCCTTGAGGATCCAAGTAGTAAGTTAGATTACATCAGTTTAAAAATAATCACATCAGAATGCTATCATGATGGAATGCTCAAGGTGCTGGTGCTTATAAGGGAAAGTGAAGACAGTGGTGCAGAGTTCAGGCTCTAGAGACAAACACCTTTTCAGTTCTATTCTGTGTGGCCTTGGGCAAATGATGTAACTTTGATTTTGTCTTCCTTTTCTAGAACATGGATTTAATAAAATTCCTTGCACTGCCTAAGACTGTTTTAAGGATTAAAGAATGCCTAGCACACGGCAAATCTTCATCAAATGTCAGGTACTATCATTAAAATGTGGGTCCCATCCATCCCAAAGATAGAAAGGGGTGAAAGAGGGAGGCATGGCCAGGGAAGGGCTCTAAGTCCCCAGGAAACTACTCATTTCCACTTCATTTTCCACTGTCAAGTAAAACTGGGCACTTATGTTTATAATTCATTACAACTGAAACTGAGGTTTTATGGTATAGCGGTTATTACATTAGCTTAATACCAAAAAAGTGGTATAAACCAGGTGGAAATAGTATTTTTTGAGGCATCATATGACATAGGTTGAAAACAGGTTCTGTGGTCAGTTGCCTTGCTCACAGACATGCTCTGCCACTTACTGGCTGTGTAACTTGGGCAAGTTCCTCATATCCTCCAACTTCAGTTTTCCTCATCTGCAAAATGGGCACAAAGAGTACCTACTTTACCAAGGTACATGGAGTATTAAATAATGTACATACATCACCACTGTCTTGCTCAAAGCTAATAATATATAATATAGTTTTGGAGTTAGGTTTGAGTCCTGGTTTTCTGCTCCTTACTAGTTAGGTGATCTTGGGGAAGTTACTAATCCCTTAATCTCTCCTGGAAAGATAGGGTTGGTTCTGAGATAAAAACCTAGGTTAGTAATAGCTAAGTGATGGTAGACTTTACTCATTCAACAAAATTTATTGGATACTGCATCCCAGGTGTTTGCTTGAGAAGTGATATTTAACAAACTCATTGTGCTTTTATGAAACTGTAAGCTTTTTACAATTAACTCATTTCTCATTAAAACCCCAAGAGGTAGGTACTGTTATCATCCCCGTTCTTTGGATGAAAAAATTGAAGCGGAGGTTAAGTAGCTTGTCCAAGGTCACATGGATAGCAAGTTGTGGTATTTGGATTCAAATGCAGGAAGTCTGGACTCCAAGACTCCAACTTTCACAACGACTGATAGGACTGCCTACATGCAGAAAAAGGCCAGAAGAGCCTGTTTGGAAAAAGCCTACAGACAAGTATGTCGAAAGCAGAAGCCTGAAAAGGTGGGGCCTAGAATACCTGACAGCTTTGCTTCAGCTACACTTTGGACGTGGAGGAAAAAAATGCACGTATTTCTTGCCCAGCAGGTTACCCAGCCTAACCCTGCTCATTTGTACTAAAAACTAAATTCCCTGCCTGGTTGTAGGGAAAAAAAACACTATTCAGACATCTGAGCACCTCCTCTCCATAGGCTGCTTATGTAATAAGGATAGGAAAGATGAGCACCAGACAAAAGGTTGGCCCTGCGCATCCAGGTTCCCTCCCAGAAATTCTAGAGTTCATTTGTACAGAGACTCTACTTAGCTGCTGGCTTGGACAATCAGCCTATTTGTTAAAACTAATACCTACCTCAGAGTCGTGAACACATGCCAAGCTTAGGACAGTGCCCGGCACAGGTAAGTACAAGTTCAAGTGTACTTGTTTTAACAGATCACCTAGTCACACTCTTAAAAATAAGCCCAAGCAGCTCTCCCAGGTTCTTTTCTACAATCATGGCTATGAATGCTTAACTAGCTTCAGTTCTATCCTCTGGCCCTCAAATGGGTGAAGCAGTATGCCCCGCTGTTCCAGGAGTCTGGGGAAGACTCATTACTCAAATCACCCACTTCCCTTAACTTGACCCTGATGGCTTCTAATTGGTCACATGGCTGTTACAAGCCCCCTCCCCACCTTGTTTCATTTCGCCCCTCTGGATCTAGACTCTACCTTCTAGATGGTTCCCTGTTAGTCCCCATCCTTCAGGGTCTCAGCTGCCCTATGCTGGCAGCTAGTACATGAACTTGGCAAGATTTCCATTGTGACTCAACCTCACATCACTCATAGGCAGGATGACAATCTTCTCAGGCTTAAGTTCCACTTGGAACACTGGCAGTAGAGGCTTAACTAGCTTAACAGAGGTGTGATTTTAGCATTTATGCCCAACCTTGTTAAGGTCAATTTACCTGTACTATATTGTGAGAAACTGAAGGCTTGGTCTAATTAGTAACCAAGATCTCCGAACACTCATGTCCAGTGGTCAATTTTATGTTCGTCTTTCAAGACACCACACCTAAATTCATTAGGTATCCTAAGCACTACCCACCTTTGAATGCAACCAGCTTTTACCTGCACACTAGGTAACTGGTAGGAATCAACACACATTTTCCCACATAGGAGTAAACAAGTGCCAGGGCACCTGCGTAGCTGTCGTTAAGCATCTGCCTTCAGCTCAGGTCATGATCCCAGGGTCCTGGGATCGAGCCCCACATCAGGCTCTCTGCTCGGCGGGAAGCCTGCTTCTCCCTCTCCCACTCCCCCTGCTTGTGTTCCCTCTCTTGCTGTCCTGTCAAATAAATAAAATCTTAAAAAAAAAAAAGAGTAAACAAGTGCCAAGTGACACAAGACACACAAGCTCAGTCTTTAATGCAGAACTAATCAAACATAACTGCAAAGGTAGTTTTCCTAACAAGCACTTCCATTCACAGAATATGGTTGTCAGTCACATTTCCACAAAAAAAGGAGCCACACAAATACGCAGTCATCTTTATTTTAATTCATAAATACATTATAAACAGACCTGGATCTTTAATAAGACACTTAGGATCTGATAGGCTTCTGTTTTCTATTCAGTTATATAGTTAGAAAACCCAGTTTATTTGAGAACAGTAGAAAAAGCCAAGTAGCATCTTAGGTTCCTTAAGTTTTCTCCTCATAGGCATTCTGGAATCTTTGGGCTTTGTGGGTCAAAGGACCAGATTGTTAAGACATGCCTATATTCAGTGCTGTCTGCATTCCCTAAATTTCAATGGGCCCGTCCTTTGGAACATTCAACTTGTTCCCCAAATTTAGTATTCAGTTTTAAAGAGGTCAAATATGCCCAAGTTTCCAAACCTCCAGGCTTATCTTATAAAAACAGCATTTATCATTCATTTTACCAACCCTCCCTGCCAAATAAAGGACCCAAACGGGTAAGTGTTAACTGCCAATGATTGGTGAGGCTCCTCTTCTCTCCTAAATGAAAACAAATGAAAGAGGATCAGACTCCTACTTAAGATCTCACTAAAAATTTTAATTTTAGTTTTCATTAGATGTTTCCTGCATGGTTTGTCTCCTCAGTCATCGTCCAGAGGACTCTGAGAAGCTGTAGGAATATGCAGGCGCAGACTCAAGGCCCGGCTTCATCTCCAACGTCGTGGAAAGGGACTGTACGTCACGGGGCAGAGCCCTATGCTCCCGTAGGCCACCTGGACAGAGCCCGGGGAGAGTGACCTCCCGGGAGTATCCACGTTGGAATGCCTATGATTAAAGAGTATCACCCTCAAAACATTTTTAAGAGATTCCATTTTCCCCCATTCCATTCTACACAAGTGAATTTGAGGAAAGCCTGTTTAAAACCCAGTCGTTACTACTGTTTCATGGTTTCTCTACTTACTCATTGCCCTAGGAATATTCAGGTACATACACCCACCTTCATCTCCAGAATCATGGAAAGGGTTTGTACTGGACACCAAATGCTTGGCTACCATGCACAGACTTTGAGGGAGTATGCACATTTGTTTTGTTTATAGGATTCGCATACAAGCTTTGCTAATCTTGACTTTGGTTAATTCACCCAAACTGTAACAATTTTTCCATTAGCAGCAAGTTTCTACCCTATCACATGAGAAAGATGTGAAAATATTAACTTTTACTGAATAAAAAAAGCTATCTTCCCAGACATGAGCATATATTTACGAAACTGTCAACATGCCAACAAAAATGCAGCAAAGTTTCTATCTGGGGGGCGCCTGGGTGGCTCAGT
Organism: Halichoerus grypus; assembly: GCF_964656455.1. NCBI lineage: Eukaryota > Metazoa > Chordata > Mammalia > Carnivora > Phocidae > Halichoerus > Halichoerus grypus. The sequence goes on from NC_135716.1 coordinate 166,357,330, forward strand.
TGGTTGAGTGTCTGCCTTTGGCTCGGGTCGTGATCCCAGGGTCCTGGGATCGAGCCCTGCGTCAGGCTCCCTGCTCGGCGGGAGGCCTGCTTCTCCCTCTGCCTGCCACTCTGCCTGCTTGTGCTCTCTGTCAAGTAAATGAATAAAAATCTTTAAAAAAAAAAAAAAGTTTCTATCTGGATGTATTAAATGGCAGGAACACATTCATGAAAAGGAACTGGGCTGGAATGATTTAAATGTCAACAGGAAATACAAGCCAAAAACAATTCTTTGGTTTACTTACCTCAAGTCAAATTTATTTGGAATCCTGCGTGATCACTGCAAAATAAGGTAGGCAAGAGCTTAATCCAGTAGTACAGCAGCTGAGAAAAGGTTTTTCTTTCCAGTCAACCTAGATCCAGATAGAGGGAGCTGTTTCCTGCATGGTTTATCTCCTCAGTCATCGTCCAGAGGACTCTGAGAAGCTGTAGGAATATGCAGGCGCAGACTCAAGGCCCGGCTTCATCTCCAACGTCGTGGAAAGGGACTGTACGTCACGGGGCAGAGCCCTATGCTCCCGTAGGCCACCTGGACAGAGCCCGGGGAGAGTGACCTCCCGGGAGTATCCACGTTGGTCACTGTAATTTACTTAATTTGCAAGCTACTGAGCTAGAAATAAATTTCAATCAGTTGATGGCGACTTCCCCAGGATATCCACTTTGGGGTGGACCCTATCCCAAGTGCCAACGAAATTCGCGTTCAATACCGATCAGCAGTCTCCTGTCAGTTACCTAAATTAACTTTCAGCCAGGTACCCCGAACATTATCTACAAACCCCAACAGGCGATTGGCACTACTGCCAAAGAAATGGCAAATGCAGAGCCGCAGACACAGCAATTACGGCTCCTACCCATAAACCGATCATCAGGAGTCGTGAGCTCGCCCTACATCATAAAGCAAGTGGCAGAATCAAGAACCGTTCGTTTCGAAATCGATTCTTAAGCTCGTATAGGTGTCAAATTAAATGACCTGCACGCAATTCCACCGCCTCCTAGGAGACAAGGTAATAAGCCGGGCGATGGGCAACAGGAGGGGGTGGGCCGCGCATTTAGCGTCCGGCGCGTGAGGTGGCAGCTCTGCAGGTTTCGGCGCGAGCGCCTTAGGTTACAGGCGAGACCCGCGGCTCGCGAGGCCTCCGCGGCCCACGTCCGGCCCAGCTCCGCTGCCTGAGTAAGTGTAGTTAGCACAGACACCGCTGAAGGGAATCCTAGATAGGATGAAGCCTACGAGGAAATCTGCTTGGCGGGCCCGGGGTACTAAACCCAGAACTAACGAATCGAACGGGTAACGGGTAAAAATACTCACCACCCGACTTCCGCGCAGGGCCGCAATCGTTCTCGAAAAGACCGAGCAAGCCCCCGGGCATCCTTATTTATATCTTCTGAAGCGCGCGGAAGTCAAGGTGTATTTATTGCGCCTGCGCATCGCCCTGCGCAGTTAGGGAATCGGAAATTCGCTAAGGGTTCTGGGAACCATTGCAACTTAAGCCCCACCCCTACCTGGCTCAGAGGCTTCTCGCGACAATATAGCCTTCGCGCGGGAACCTTGCTGGGTAATGTAAATTACAGAAACGGAGTTTAGAAGTATGCAGTCCTGTGCTGAGTAGCCAATATACTTCTCAGCAATCAGCTAACCCAGTCTGGAGGATGTACACTCGAAGAAACTCGCCAACCTCACCCCTCAACATTTTGGAGTAATTATAGGCAAAGTTGAAAAAGCCATCTAGAAAAATGCAGAATCACAGAAGTGATTGAATCCGCCCTGTCACATGTGAAATAAACATTTGATAAATGAGTAGGTAAATAGGACAGAAATGCTTCTACACGAATTGGCTAATTTTTTTAAAAGACTTTTTTATTGGGGCGCCTGGGTGGCTCAGTCGGTTAAGTAGCTGCCTTGAGCTCAGGTCATGATCCCAGAGTCCTGGGATGGATCCAGCATCTGGCTCCTTGCTCAGCAGGGAGTTGGCTTCTCTCTCGCTTGCTCTCACTCTCTCTCAAGTATTTGAGAGAGAGAGAGAGAGAGAGAGAAGGGGGAGGGGCAGAGGCCGACTCCCCGACAAGCCCGGAGCTCTATGCAGGGCTCTATCCTGGCATCCTCGGATCATGACCCTAGCCGGCAGCCGCTTAACCGACTGAGCCACCCAGGGGCCCAAATGAATAAATAAGGAATTGGCTAAAATTAAAAGCTTCCTATACACAACAATGGATGAATTTAATACTGCCGAACTGTACACCCGAAAATGGTTAAAAAGGTAAGTTTGACATTAAGTATTTTTAACACACACTCACCTAATATAAAGAAGTAGGCAAGTAAAGAATCCTGGAGATACATATTACATGTGAAATGTTGCGAATGTGATAGAATTTTGAATATGGTGTAAAGTGAATAGAGATTAGGTAAATTAACATGGAGCCATCACAGCTGGGCTATAATGAGTGGAAACGTTTATAGTGTTCCTCCTATAAGGTTTTGTGCTGGAGGCGCATGGGTGGCTCAGTCGTTAAGCGTCTGTCTTGGGCTCAGGTCGTGATCCCAGGGTCCTGGGATCGAGCCCCGCATCGGGCTCCCTGCTCCGCGGGAGGCCTGCTTCTCCCTCTCCCACTCCCCTTGCTTGTGTTCCCTCTCTCGCTGTGCCTCTCTCTGTCAAATGAATAAATAAAATCTTAAAAAAAAAAAAAAAGATTTTGTGCTTTTTTTTTTTTGAGATTTCTATTTATTTATTTGAGAGACAGAGCTAGAAACAGAGATAGCAAGAGAGAGAGCACAGGAGCTGGGAGGAGAGGGAGAAGCAGGCTTCCCGCTGAGCAAGCTCTGAGCAAGCAGTCTGATGTGGGACTCGATCCCAGGACCCTGGGATCATGACCTGAGCGGAAGGCAGATGCTTAACTGACTGAGCCACCCAGGTGGTCCTGTGCTGGATTCTTTATGTAGGTTATTTAGTAGCACAGCAATTCTAAGACAGCGGTATTATTACCTAGATTTTAAGATGTGGAACATGCCCAGAGCAATGGTTCTCAAAGCGAAGTTGTCAAACCTTGGGGGTCTCTGAGAATCTTGGGGATCCAAGAGGTCAAGACTATTTCATACTAATACCTAGACTTTCTTTGCCTTTTTCACTGTGTTGACTCTGCACTGATGCTGTAAAGTGAAATGGTGGATAAAACTGCTGGTGCCTTAATGAGCAGTGGGTATTATATAAGACTGATGAATCACTGAACTCTACCTCTAAAACCAATAGTATATGTTAATTAATTGAATTTAAATTAAAAAAAATTAAAAACCTGCTGGTGCCTTAGTATGTTTTGAAGCTCTGTCACCAAACTGTATCAGTATCATTTTTCTTTATCATCAAAAATTTACAGTTAAAAAAAGTCAGTTTCTCAAACTCTTAGAAAATAGAAAGATGGTTGCCAGGGACTGGGGGGTATATGGAAAGGGGGAATATTGCTATTCTTTTTTTTTTTTTTTTTTTTTTTTAAAGATTTTATTTATTTATTTGATAGAGAATGAGAGACAGAGAGCATGAGAGGGAGGAGGGTCAGAGGGAGAAGCAGACTCCCTGCCGAGCAGGGAGCCCGATGCGGGACTCGATCCCGGGACTCCAGGACCATGACCTGAGCCGAAGGCAGTTGCTCAACCAACTGAGCCACCCAGGCGCCCCGCTATTCTTTTTTTTAATATTTTATGTATGTATGTATTTATTTGAGAGAGAGAACTAGAGACAGAGAGAGAGCACACACACAGGGAGAGGGAGAGAGAGAGAAGCAGGCTCCCCACTGAGCAGGGAGCCCGAGTCAGGGCTGGATCCCAGGACCCTGAGATCATGACCCAAGCCGAAGGCAGATGCCTAATGGACTGAACCACCCAGATGCCCTGGGAATATTGTTATTCAGTAGGTACAGAGTTTCAGTTTAGTGAGATGAAAAAGTACTAGTAATCTGTTATACTGCTGTGTGCATATAGTGACTACTGAACTGTATACTTAAACATGGCTAAGAAAGGGCACATTTTATGGTTTTTTTTAAAGTTTATTTTTTTATTAATCCCTACACCCAATGTGGGGCTTGAACTCAGGATCCTGAGATCAAGAGTCCCATGCTCTTCCAACTCTTCCAACTGAGCCAGTCAGGTGCCGCCTCCATCCCCACCCTGCCCCCGCAAAGGCACATTTTATGTTAGGTGTTTTTTACCACAAAAGAGAATATCTATAGCAAATTAAAAATAGAGTCAGCTTCCCCTAAGAATGCCCTTGATGAAGAAATAAAAGTCATTAATTTCACTAATTCTCAACTTTTGAGTATCCATCTTCTTAGTATTTTTTGTGACAAAGTGAGAAGTGCACATAAAGTACTTTTTCAGCACGCAAAAGTACAGCATTTCTCTCCAGGAAAAGCACTTACACAACTGTCTGGAGTTATGAGCTGAAATAGTCACATTTTTTCATGAAATACTCTTTAACTTGAAAGAATGGCTGTTATCTTTACCAACTATATGTATCCGTGTGGGATTGGATTTTCTTCATTTACTTAAATCAAAACAACATATAGCAACAGATTGAATACAGGAGCAGTTTGAGAATTGAACTGTCATCTATTAAATCAGACATTAAAGAGATTTGCAAAAAAATGTAGAACAATGCCACTCTTCTCCCTAATTATTTTGGAAAATAGTTATTTTTTAAAAAAAGAGTTTATTTTTTGACAGAGAGAAAGAGAGCACAAGCAGGGGGAGAGCAGAGAGAGGGAGAAGCAGGCTCCCCATTGAGCAGGGAACCCAATGTGGGGTTTGATCCCAGGGCCCTGGGATCATAACCTGAGCCAAAGGCAGATGCTTAACCGACTGAGCCACCCAGGCACCCCAAGAAAATAGTTATTTTTCATAAAAATATATTATTAATGTTAACATGTATTGGGGCTATTTTGAAATGTATTATTTCATTATGATATTATAATTAATTATATAAATTATAAATATATTTAAAATTTTTCCCAGTTTTAATTTTAGTACAGTAAGTATCAATAGATGTCATGTATAGATATAAAAGTTCTTTGGGTTCTGAATAATTTTTAAAATTGGAATCACAAAACCAAAATGTTTGAGAACCAGTAGTTTAAAGGAAAGAAGACAAATAACTCTGCTACTTCTCTGACCATATTACCAGTATTCAACTCCCATTCAATCACTCATTCAACATTTACTTAGTGGATATGATTTATTTGCTAGGTATTGTGCTAGACACTGGGAACTCTGACATGAAACTCTTAATTTTTTAAGACTTTATTTTTAAGTAATCTCTACATCCAATGGGGCTCGAACTTACAACCCCAAGATCCAAAGTCACAGGTTCTACCAACTGAGCCAGCCAAATGCTGACTCTTGACATGAAACACTTTGCTGTCTGTGAGATCCCACACTGGGAGAAATAGACATGCCTGCAAATTACCACTCAATGAATGCTGTATTCTGAGAACACAGAGGACAGAGCAACTGAACAATCTGCTCAAGGCTGAAGGCATTTTCCTGGGAGTTAAAATTTGACCTCAAACTTGGAGGGGTGGAGTAAAGGAGTGGAGTATGGATGATGACAGCATTGCAGGTTGAGGAGCTAGCAGGACCATGGTCTCCTGGGAAGGGGAAGAAGTCAGCTTGATGAGGAACATTGAAGGAAGAAGGAACTGCGCTTTTCATGAGACAAGAAAGTAGGCAAATGTTAAATTATAAAATATGTTGTAGTCCAAGCCAAAGATTTTAAATTTTATCTTGCAGGTAACTAGGGACCAATAAGTTTTGAAGTAGAGGATTGCTGTGACCATCTTTGCATTTTAGAAAGGTAACTCTAGTGGCAATTTTGGAGGATAGATTGGAGAGATCAGAGGTTTTAAAGTCCCATTTAAATTATGTTGGCTTTGAACTTTGATGGTAAACAAGGCAAGAGAAGATCTAGGAATCGAGAGACATTTCTGAGGTAGAGAATGCACAGAATTTATTGTCCCCCTGGACCTGCAAAGAGAGGAACTTGCAGATAATACCAAAGTTTTAGGCTTATGAGAGTGAACATATGGTGGTTCTCTAACTCTGATGATTGAGAAAGTAGGCTGTGAAGGTAGACAGTAAGGTCCACATTGGAGGTGCAGAGAAGTTACCTTGGGAACATCTGGGTGTCTAGATGTCCAAAGGGCAACTGGATATAGGGTTGGATTCCAGCAAGAAATCTAAGTTGCAGATAAAGATTTAGAAGTTGTCAGAGTAAGAGTGGTAGATAGCTGATGTCATCTTGGGAGAGCAGGGAGAGTGACAAGAGGACATGAAAACGCATTTAAATGGTGGTCAGGGAAGAAGTCAGCAGGGCAGAGAAAGCGTGATCAGAGAATTGGGAGACAGTGGGGTCTGAGAAGCCAAGGAAGAAGTTTTGAGGACTAGGACATGGCCCAAAGCATCAAATGCTGCAGGATAGTCAAATGTATCAAGAGCTGAAAACAGGCTTTGGATGTGGCAGTGAACTGAGAAGTCACTGGTGACCTCAGGCAAAGCCATTTTATTTTGGATTTAGTTTCGATTTTAATGAAGTGAGTGAATCTGGCTTTAGAAATGGAAAACAGTGTGGACAGACCAGAGGTCATAAGCCAATGTCAAGAAGACTATTCAGTTTACATCCACATAATTTTTCTCCACCTGTCCCTCATTTAGCTCAACTGCTTGGACTGTACAGGAATTTAAGTTAACATTAGAATAGATTATGTCCACGGAGTGTAGGAGAAGCTGAAGGTAGGGCAATAGGTTTAAGAGAAAAAGGTCAGCGGAAGATTGTTTTTTTTCTGGGGGTGGTGGTTAGGAAGGAGATAAACATTAAATGAATGAATCAATAAATGGTGTGTGTCTCTTCAGTACCAGATGGAGGAAAATTGAGGACGTTTGTCTCTGTCAGATGACCTCTACGCTTTGTTGGGGGAAGAAATGAACGCTATAACACAAGAGACAGATGGAGCAAGTGGCCCAGGTTGCTGGTGGTTCCTGCTTTATGCTTCATGCCTCCTAGAGCTGAAATTGAATAGAGCCTTGAAGCGGTGGTTTAGGCTGTGTTTGGTTTCAGGGCTTGGCTTTTCTTTGTTGTACATTCTCAACTTTCATAGGTGTACTTCCTATTCCATCCCCTCCCATTCAGTATCCACTGTACTTACCTTTTCTCAGTCTCCAATCTCCTGGGTACTCCAATCTAGATCCATAAGGAGGCTAAATTCATTCATCATTTCAGCCAACAATGAGCAATGTACACCTTCTGTAGACAATGCTTAGCCTCAAAAGAGCAATGGCAATTTGAGACCTCTTTGGAGCTTTGGCCCCTGTGGGATTTGGTCTTTGGAGGGCAAGGAGAAGGAAAATCTGGGAGCAGGTGGAACCCAGTGACATCAGCAGTTCTTTTTTTTAAGATTTTTAAAAAATTTTATTTATTTTTTTAAAGATTTATTTATTGGGGCGCCTGGGTGGCTCAGTCATTGGGCGTCTGCCTTCGGCTCAGGTCATGATCCGGGGCTCCTGGGATGGAGCCCCGCATCGGGCTCCCTGCTCAGCAGGAAGTCTGCTTCTCCCACTCTCACTCCCCCTGCTTGTGTTCCCCTTCTCCCTGTGTTTCTGTCAAATAAATAAAAAATCTTAAAAAAAAAAAAATAAAGATTTATTAATTTTTTTTGAGAGAGAGCAGCACAAGCAGGGGGAGAAGGAAAGCAGGCTCCCCATGGAGCAGGGAGCCCGATGTGGGGCTCCATCCCAGGACTCTGGGATCATAACCTGAGCTGAAGGCAGATGCTTAATGGACTGAGCCACCCAGGCGTCCCAAAATTTAAATTTGCGTGTGTGCGCGCACAAGAGAGGGAGAATGAGATGGGGGGAGGGGCAAGGGAGAAGCAGACTCCACACCGAGCTGGGAGCCCCATGTGGGACTCGATCCCAGGACCCTGGGATCCTGACCTGAGCCGAAGGCAGATGCTTGACCAACAGCCGCCCAGGTGCCCGAAATGAGCAGTTCTGACTCATGGTTTCTTTTCACTCTTGGTAAAGATGGTGTACTCATCAAAGCCATTCTCTGAAGTGACAAGAGGAAAGTGAGTCATTTGGTGAGGCCACCTGGATTGAAACTGGGCTGCTTGCCCGAGGAGTACATGAGGAAGGAACTGTCCTACCATGCTATCAGCCTGAAGTCTACTTATATGTGGTTCATATGCGGTAAATCCTTGTAGGGATAACTGACTGGGATGCAACTGCTTGTCCTTGAATATAAGCAAGGCGTGATTACATAACTTACCTTGACCTTTAGGAAGGGACTTTACCTCCCAGGTTCTTCACTAGTAACAGGAGTGTATTTCCCCTTACCTCCCAGACGAGGGGGGGGATAAATAGGATAAAGGACCTGGCGCCCCAGCTGGTATACACCACGGGGGTGGGGTGGGATGGGGTGGTCACAGTTGGGTTTCCTCTCTCTGTAGCCCACCCTTTTTCCATATGTGTGCACAGACAGACAGAAACTTGACTGACCGTACCTCTGGCTGCACTTAATATTCTTAGTACTTTTTTCCCCCTCATCTACTTCTCATTTAGGGAGTCTGGCAGTATTTTAGGTATCATTTATAAGCTAGCTTAAATCTTTTGGAATAAGGTAGAACATTAAAAAAAATAAGCACTGCATACCAGAATAGTATAGTTTGGCTTTTTTTTTAATTCTAAAATACTTTATAATTAATATTGATAGGAAGACTGATATACAATGCAATTATTTACTTTACAAGGAGATTCTGTACATCAGGGAAGCATCTTGAAGTACAATACATCCGATTTTTATTTCTTCTTTACATTATGATTGTGAATTGTTACTTACACAAAAAGGGAACACAAAATCCATTATATATATATATATGTATATATAAAAAACACCTGAAAAGACTTGACCCCCAAAGCATCTTGTTTCAAAAGAACATGATGAGATGAAAGATGAACTAGAGTCCTTAGCGGCACATAGAAAGCAGACAAGTAGCTCAGGAAATCAAATCGTGTTTCAAACTTGGCACATTAAGGGAAAGCCAGGCAGCGGAAGAAGGGTTTGAAAAAGTCACTTCAAGTCACAGAGAATTCTGGTATAAGCCAAACAATCTCCGAACTAACAGAAGTCATGTGTGTGGCCACCTTAAATACAGACCTCTAACAACTGTGTAGAACTGTCACTTTCCCTGCAGTCACACCAAATGTAATAAGCTTCAAGGAGCTGTGGCCCCACGATAGCTCCAAACCCACAAAGCATTTGACAGTAACTGAAAAATCCGAATACTTCCCTATTCCCCATACAAAGAGAAAATACTACCTTTTATGGTCACCTCACCTCCTTTGTTTTGACCGGATGTTCTGATTTTTCAGTAATTATTATAGGGACATAAAAGCAGAAAACGAGGAACAGCTATGAACAGCTGCAGCAAAACAGGGACTGCAGAAGAAATCTATGAAACAGCCACAATTTTCTGAACATTAAGGGGAAAAAAAGCCACATTCATCAGTTAAATAGGAACTATTTTTTTTCTTCCACTTAATATGGACAGGTATTAGAAGGAAACGGTGAGGCTGTATGGTTTTCAAAATAAAAACTCAAAGCAAATGAATTTTCTGTTTTAGGAAATCATATTAATATATATTACAAATACAAAGAGGTGGGGGCTGAGCCAAGGCCCGAGCACCGACGACACTGGCGACTGCTTGGCAGAGGAGGGGTGTGTGAGGTGGAAGCTGCCAGAGAGGGTAGGGTCAGCAGGAGGGAAGTGGGAGAGCCTGGCAGGAGAGGGCCAACAGCACTGAGGAGAAGGGAGGAGGAGCGGGTCATGATTGTGTCCCTCCTACTTCCTCCTCCAGAGACCCCTTCCGGTCCAGCACCCCATGTTTCAAGACCTTACAGTGATTCTGGCTGGAAACATGGGGGCCCAAGGAGGACAGCTGCTCCCACAGTCTTTCAAAACTCTTTTTTATGGACGAGGCTACATCTATTGGTCAGAATGATTTAGAATATCATTTGGTATGACGAAAGTACAATAGCTTATAAAATTTAAGCCATGAGTGAGTTTTCTGACAAGTTGGCATTAACAATAAAGGCCTTTTTTGGTTTTGGTTTTGTATATAGAAAACATATATGCTTTCTCATTTTCCGAACTTGGCATCTAGTTGCAGCTCAGATTGTTTAACAGATAGGAAAAATGTAAGTTTCCAGCACTTCTTCAAGATTTTTTTTTTTTTAATTTTAAAAATAAAAATCAGGATGACTTGTGCCAAAAAGTTGGACCATGTCAGATCCTGAGCTTCTCTGAGGCTGGACTGCCTGAAGAGGACTATACTGCTGTGTTATGAGAGGCATAGTGCGGTGCTTTCAGCTGACGTGCCAGTGTGGTGTGGAGGCGTGCCCTGGACGTGGGGGCCCCTTTGCCAGAGGGCTGGGGGCCTCCAGAAGGTTCTTCCCACCACCAGCTGGACTTGACAGCTGGAATTTGGTGCCTACACAAGGGGATCTCAGAACCAGGACCGAGCAGGTAAGGCTAATGGTGCAAACTGTGCCCCAGCGCAAGCAGTCATCTTGGGGCGAGGGTGGCTGGTGAGGAAGACCCCTCAAGTATGCTGCAATATTACAAGGTTCAAGAGCACTGAAAAAGTGTTCAGTTTTGTCCAGAGCAGCACATGACCACCCATTCCAGTGAAATGCTACATTCATAGAAGTGCTGTTCGCCCCAGAACTACATCCCAGAGGACTCAATCCTGGCTGTGCTGGGAAGTGCAGAAATTCCTTTCACATCACTCTGGAGACTGAAGCAGCCAAGCAGCCCTGTGTTGGGGAGTTGTTTAGTTCCTCTCTCAGACTTCAGCATCATGGACGATGGTAGCTAAAACAAGATGAGCAAAAAGGGCCGAGTTATCGAATACTGTAGATTATTTTGCTGCTATTACACTCTCATTTTTCAAAATTGCCTCTCTGCTACTCTAATTCTACCTGACTTTTCTTCTTCTTTTTTAAAAGTAATCTCCACACCCAGTGTGGGGCTTGAACTCACAACCTCGAGATCAGATGCTCTAACGACCGAGCCAGCCAGGCGCCCTGTTTTCCTTCTTCTTTAATTGCTTTTCCTCAGAATGCTTTCCTGGTTCATTTTCCTCTGTCCATCCTTTAAATAAATTTTCCCCTTAAGAACCACTATCTTTTCTCATAATTTTCTACTTGAGGCTTTGCTTTCTCCCTGGACTCATATAGCCTGAATATCCAACTGTCTTCTATGCTTCTCCATCCACCTCAATGTGTCACAGGTTTGTCAAGCTCAACATACATAGTGTATTTTCCAGTTTGTTTACTGTCTGCCTTCCCCTTTTAGAATAAAAGCTCATTGGGCACCTGGGTGGCTCAGTTGGTTAAGCGACTGCCTTTGGCTCAGGTCATGGTCCCAGGGTTCTGGGATCGAGTCCCACATTGGGCTCCCTGCTCAGCAGGGAGCCCGCTTCTCTCTCTCCCTCTGCTTGCCGCTCCCCTTGCTTGTGCTCTCTCTGTCAAATAAATAAATAAAATCTTAAAAAAAAAAAAGAAGAAAAGCTCATTGAGGACGGGGACTTTATCTTGTTCCAGGCTATATTCCAAGCACCTAGAACTGCTATCTACCAGGTAGTTGGTACTCAATAAATATTTGCTGAATAAATGTCCTAAAGTGTTGACCTCAACTCCTCATCGACTTCATAAACCTCAAAAATCACAAGTTCGAAATCTTAAGAGTCACTTGACTACTTCCTTTAATTCATCCCTGGAATCAAGAGATAACCCAATCTTGAGTCTATGCTTGAAATGTGTTTTTTTTTGTTTGTTTTTAAAGATCTTATCTGAGAGAGCACGCACGAGCAGGGGGAGATGCAGAGGAAGAGGGAGAAACAGACTTCCTGCTGAGTGTGGAGGCCTGATGCGGGGCTCAATCCCAGGACCCCGAGATCACAACCTGAGCTGAATCAGACACTTAACCGACTGAGCCACCCAGGCACCCCCTATGCTTGAAATGTTGTTCAAACCTCTCTCTTGCATTGTCATGATCACTTCCCTGGTTTGAGCTACCAATATGCTCACTGTGACTATCTTAGTTACTTCCTAACTGGTTTCCTTGCTGCTAGCTAGTTTCTTCAGCTTTCCATGTCACCTTCCATAGTTCCACCAGAGTTCCATCTGAAACACTCAACTCCAGTGGTTCCTGTGTCCTAGAATAACAGGCAAAGCTCTTCAGAGTGTGACCGTAACCCAGCGTGCCAGTCTCCTCTTCACCTCACTGCTCCCATATGTCCCCTGCTCCAGCTACATTTTCTGTCACCCAGAGACAATGCACACTTTCTCACCTTCCACAGCCTTGTTAATGCCAGCCCTTCTGCTTAGAATGCTGCTTGGTAATGCTGGTTCCTTCCTTCCTTGTCCAAATAAATTCTTTCACGTGCTTTAAGATCCGGTCTAAGCATCACCTTCTCTATGACTCTTTCCTTTAATGTTGCTCACTGTAGTACTTTATTACTATTATAATAACAATGAGAATGGCTAATACTGACATAGCCAGGAAATAGTGGAGTTGGGATACGAGACCTGGCAGATTCAAGATTCAGAATGACTGAGGCATTTATCATACTGACTGCACTATATTGAGTGGTATACAGGTCTTTTTCTAGATTAGACCACAGCCTCCTTGCTGTCAAGTATGGCTTGTTATTTGAGTTCGTATTATAATGCCCCGGATAGTGTTATTGCTGTTCAAAAAATTTGCCTTCTCTACTCCTATCAGAGTTCAGTACAAAAAAATTCTGTAATTGAAAGAACCAGGGCACCTGGGTGGCTTAGTCGGTTGAGCATCCAACTCTTGGTTTCAGCTCAGGTCATGGTCTCAGGGTCATGGGATTGAGCCCCGTGTCAGGGTCCGTGATTTGTGCGGAATCTGCTTGAGATTCTCTCTCTCCCCCTCTGTCCCTCCCCCTGCTCACGCATGCTCTCTAAAATGAATAAATAAATCTTAAAAAAAAAAAATAAAAGCACCATTTGCCTGTATCGTGATGGAAAAATGTTTAACAATATTTTATTTTCCAACTTTGCTTTTTATTAGCAAACTGTAATTGTCATTGTATCTTCCCTCATTTAGCCTCTTTTTTAAAGTTTATTTTTAGTAATTTCTACATCCAACGTGGGGCTTGAACTCACAACCCCGAGATCAAGAGTTGCATGCTCTTCCAACTGAGCCAGCCAGGCACCTCTGGCTTTTTATAAATGTTCTGAGAGTCACCTACACACTTCCACAAATTCCATTTGTAGCCAGCTGATTCTTTAGGTATTGGGTGGGTCCTTAATTACAACAATAATTCCACATCAAAATACTTCTTGGTTTGTTTCATGAAGACAGCTAACTAAAATGAAATTTATACACTAAATTGGAAGATCAGCAGTGCTAGAAATAACTGAAGTCAAAGAGGCTGAGGTCTTGTCTACCTCAACAACAATTTCCTCATACATACCCTGGGACAGTGAGGTGCAGGACAAGAGCACCCAGGGGCTTTCAGTCAGTCATTCTTTTCTCCAGTCCTGGTTCTGCAACTTAATGAAACCTTCTGGGCCTGTTTCATTTCTTTTTTTCTTTTCTTTTTTTTTTTAAAGTAAGCTCTACACCCAATGTGGGGCTTCAATTTACAACCCCCCAGATCAAGAGTCTCGTGCTCCACCGACTGAGCCAGCCAGGTGCACCTGGCCTGTTTCTTCATCAACAAAATGGGGATATTAACAAAGCCTCCAGGTTTATTGCAAGGATTAAATAATATACATAAAATACTACACTCAGTATAGGCATTTCCTACTGCCTATTGGTCCTCATCCCTTTTTCTTAATGTAGTCTTGCAGTCAGCATGCTGTGTCCTTTTAATGATGTCGCTGGAGTCCTTCCCATTGGAACAACTCTGGTATGCCTGTGTTGTGGTGGAGCTCTACTCAGCTCACGGTATTTGGGTCTTCTGGGTCTTACCGTGTAAAATGTTTGCTCTCTTCATGAACCTCCATCTCTGAGCTTTTAAATTCATTTAATTCTTTTCTTATGGCAGCCTGTGGAGTAGAAACAAAAATGTTTCAGCATCTTCTGTCTGCCATAGTATAGCTGTGTCATTTGCCATCTGTTCTCTATTGTGCTTAACTTCGTGAGCCACGGCAACCCACAGAGGGCAAGCCAGAGCAAGGAAAGAAGCCAGGTCTGCACACTGAGCCTGATACACACGTCGCCTTCCCCGACACCATTCATCTAATAAACCGAATATCCCCCCTTAAACCAAAACATTCACAGAGATTAAAAGAGATATTGCAGCTTTTATAGTTTCCATAGCACGTAAAAATGCTTTTCCTGTTATAAAAGTGAAATACAGGTAATTACTAAAATATACCACCCAAACTCTCTCCAACCAAACCTAACCACTGTTAAAATATGTTTTAATTTCCTTCCAGATTTGTGGACTCTGTGATATAGCAAAGGATTTTCTTTTCTCTTGGTTGTGGTGGTCATGGTGGCTGTGGAGTCGTTGCTATAAAGTTTTGGTTCGTACATCTTGGCATTTTCGTATCTTGATTAGAAATTTAACATTGTATCAAAAGTAAAAACTTTATGGTTTCCCCTTCTACTTAGTGTCTTACATTCTTCAAATAGAGAGAAAGACAAACAAACAGCCACCTACCTTGTCAGCAGGGGTCAGTTTGGTCCAAGGTTTGTCGGCTCGTCGGTCATAATCTTGAGCATCTGTTACTTCCACATATTCATTAAACCTCAGGATCTTCCTGGCAAGTAGTTCAGCCACGGTCGGCCTTTGACTGAGCTGAAAGAAATGGAGCCTCTTAATTCACTATGCCACGAATTAGGCATCAAGGATGCATTCAAATTGCCTCTAACCCAGAGCTTCAGCTCAGCGGCACATTAGAATTACCTGGGGGCCTTTAGACACTACCGATTCCTGGGTCCATTCCCAGAGATTCTGGGTATTGGGAGGTTTTGTTTTGTTTTTAAAGCTCCTGAATGCACAGCTAAGACTGAGAGCCACAGCTATAAACCAGTATAACCAGTATAACGGGTACTTCTCAAACTTTAATATGCATACAGATTGTCTGGGGACCTGGTTAAAATGCAGATTCGGATTAAGCAGGTCTGAAGTGGGGCCTGAGATTCTGCATCTCTTGCAAGCTCCCAGGTGATGCCAGTGCTGCTGGTCCATGGACCACACTGTGGGTAGCCAAAGGGTTAGGACTGTAAACTCATATATAATACATTAGAAAGTGAGTGCATTTATTTTTTATTTTTTATTTTTTTAATATTTTATTTGAGAGAGAGAGAGAGATAGCAAGAGAGAGAGCACAAATGGGGGGAGTGGGAGAAATAGGCTCCCCGCTGAACAGAGAGCCCTGACATGGGGCTCAATCCCAGAACCCTGAGATCATGACCGGAGCCAAAGGCAGATGCTTAACTGACTGAGCCACCCACGCACCCCAAAAGAACATTTAATATGAAAGCAGTATCTAGTGGGTAAATGTAAAGGGTAAATTTCCTTTTAATATGAATAATGCCTAGATTCGGTAATGAATTTTTATGATTTAAGGTTGCACAATCAGGTAACCTACTCAGTCTGAAGGCATCAAGTCCAGCTGTGGCATCTAGCTACTCTCTATCAAGAATGATTCTTCTGGGGCGTCTGGGTGGCTCAGTCGGTTAAGCGTCTGCCTTCGGCTCAGGTCATGATCCCAGGGTCCTGGGATCGAGCCCCTCATTGGGCTCCCTGCTCAGCGGGAAGCCTGCTTCTCCCTCTCCCACTCCCCCTGCTTGTGTTCCCTCTCTCGCTGTGTCTCTCTCTGTCAAATAAATAAATAAAAATCTTAAAAAAAAAAAAAAGAATGATTCTTCTGTTCCTGGAGAAGGGAAAAAGTGGAAAATAAGGAAGAAAATGTCTAGTTCCTTGGCTTTTCTGGGGATTCTTACAAGTTTTAGGAAATATCTACAGAATTCAGGCCAAATCAGAATCGATCAGAGGCAATTATAAACTATTAGGGTGGGAAGGAAAGGAAAAAGGGATTAATCCCCGAGCTTAAAAGCTAACATAGGTCTGGTACAGAAAAGATTCTACCCCATTTGATCTGGGACCAAGAACAAAATCCCGTTGGTGTTCTTCATACTTTCCAGGTATCACTAAGGGTCAGTTCAGTTCCTTCTGATTAGAAAACCACCAGTTTGCCAGGCAAAACTGAATGATATACACTCCCCCTATTACCGTCTCTATATTTCAACAGGTTTTAGAGTCTACATCAAAATCCTAGGTTTACCAAATAAAAGGTCAGAATTTATGCAAACATTAATGGGGCACCTTCTTGTGCCAGGCGTTCTTTAAATAGTAAAAATGAAAAAAAAAAACATGCTCTTGATAATGCTGTGTTGTTTTCAGTATCTGCATCATGGATTCTATTTTCCCAAATTCATTTCTTTTTATTTTTTAAAAAACATTTTCTTTTTTTTTTTTAATTATTTATTTATTTATTTGACAGAAAGAGAGACACACACAGCGAGAGAGGGAACACAAGCAGGGGGAGCGGGAGAGGGAGAAGCAGGCTTCCCGCTGAGCAGGGAGCCTGATGCGGGGCTCAATCCCAGGATCCTGGGATCATGACCTGAGCCGAAGGCAGATGCTTAACGACTGAGCCACCCAGGTGCCCCAAAACCATTTTATTTATTTGAGAGAGAGAGAGAGAGAGAGAGAGAGAGAGAAAGAATGAGTGAGGGGGAGGGCAGAGGGAGAGGGAGAAGCAGACTTCCCGCTGAGCAGGGAGCCTGATTCTGGGCTTGATCCCAGTACTCTGGGATCATGACCTGAGCTGAAGGCAGAAGTTTAACTGATTGAGCCACCCAGGTGCCCCAAATTCATTTCTTTCTAACCAAACAGATCATTCAAACACAAGATATATAATTAGTAGACAGACTGAAACCAAACACTTGAGCTACGTACCTTTCTAGTGAGCCGACGTTTAATCTCTCGTTTTTCTGCTTGCCGATCAGCTTCATTTTTCGCTACAGTCAATAGTCCAAGACAAAGAATATTACTTCAAAACAGGAATTTGCATATCAAAGTTTTCAGCAGTTACAGGGCAGATATTTCTTATAGGCTCCAAGTCAGAATAAAATACTAACTTTGGGGATGGCTAATCAAGACAATTTTCTGGTTAACTGGTAATAGTTGAATACTTAAAAGCAAGGGTCAGCAACACTATGGTACCAAATCCAGCCAGCTGGCTATGTTTTTACTGCCCATGAGCTAAGAATGGTCTTTACATTTTTAAATGATTATATATTGAATGGCTTGGTAAGTACCTACATAATAGCTTCCTTTTGCTTTTGGCCTGCAAAGCTAAACATATTTACTGTGTGTCCCTTAGAAAAACTCTGCAGATTCCTGCTCAAGAGTAACCACCAAGAATGAAGAATGGAGATCACACTAAGTTTCGTGTGATATGTCTATAAAGGTTCCCAAGTTTAAAATTCACTTAGTGACTAAACTGTATGTATCCACACGGTGATGAGAGAATAGGGGATGGACTGGTCAGACTGAGTGTGCCCACAAGTGACTCTATGAAGCCTAATCCTCTCAGTGTGGAGGCTTTTAGGGGCAAATTTCACCCTAGAGTCTGGAAAACGGAATCAAATGTGTATTAGATCACAATGCTATTTTAGGAAGTTAATTATGAACACAGAAAGAAAATGAAATACATGTTGCTGTTTCATGACTTCAGATGTATGAAAGTCTTCAGAGATGGAAAAGGCATCTGGGCCTTGCTTTGGGCCCCAGCCCTCAAAGTCCACTAGGAACAGGAAGGTCCCCTCCAAATGCACAGCCACTACCTTCCCCGAAGACAGAGAAAGTTGAGCAGCATCTACCACATGCTGTGAAATCCTCCCACATGGCCAGGGCAGTCTCATGATACTGTGAGAACATCAGAACAGAATTTTCTGGCGGTTCCCAGGACACTAAGCAATACCACAACGATATCTTGTAAAGGAAGCTCGGGGGAACTCTGTTCCTTCAGGGGAAAGGGTATGAGTGGTCCTTCCTGGGCTGGAACACCCACTCCTTGGCCCTTGTAGAAAATGCTTCTCTTCTCTAGCATGTATATTAAAGTCAGAAATATAAAGTCTGAGAAACTCTATACAACTTTATTCCCAGAGCTGGACTCACGTTGTAGTATATTTCGCTGTTCTAGTTCTTCGGGTGTCGGTCTTTGACTCAGCCGTCTAAAAAGGAAATAAATAAGGGTATTGTCCATGTTAAACCTCCCAATCCTGCTTATAAAGATTTGTTTTGGTCTCAGTTTATATTAGCCCCTACATTAGCAAGAAAGCAAGAGGTTTTCAAACTGTTTTGGTATTTCATTTGTTTCTCTGATTGTTTATGAAACAATTCTCATGTTTAAAGTGTTAATACAGATACTACAACATAAAATGGAATTGTACATGCAAACAGGAGGCCAAAATTCCAGTTCTAGCTCTGATATTAATGAGCCCTGTCACCACAAAAAAGCTCAGTTAGATCCTGAGTGTACTCATCTGTAAAATGAAGGTTTGGACTGGACTGTTAGCTCCCAAACAGATTTGCTGAAGGAGCACAGAATTTCAAGGCATATTATAGAAATTCTGATTCAGAAAACCAGGCATGAGGACTGAGATTTTCATATATGTATTTTTACAATCCTTCCCACATGACTCTGATGTCTTTCTTTTGAGTTTCAAACCAGTTATTTAGCAACCACTGGAATTTAAAATTGTCTCTTTTGAAATGATATTCTGTAATTCTATGATTTTAACTTCAGTTCTCTCTGAAATACTGATGAAGTTTCTCATCTAATCCATAGTTCTGAGATGTTACTCACCAACGATAACTTGTCATCTCTGGAATCAGACAGTTTTTCACTTGTTACCTTTGATTTACACTTCAGGCAGTATTTGAACTGCATGCTAGTAACTCTTCAGCTGCCTGCCTAGAGAACTTCCAGCCCCATTTTATATACAATTTACAACATTCTTTATGTATTTCAAAGCTTTTTTTGGTCCCTCTGAATAAGACCTTCCTTTTTAAATGTTCATTAAAACAAAACAAAACAAAACAAAATCCCACAGTCCAGTAATGTATAAATGACATAAATAAACTGCATGATTTGATGTTTTTATATGTGTATATACCCGGGAAGCCGTCACCACAATTATAATGAACATACCCATCAACCTTGTACTGGTTTCCTAGGGCTGCCATAACAAATTACCATAAATTGGGTGGCTTAAAACCACAAAAATTTATTCTCTCACAGTTCTGGAGGCCAGAAGTCCAAAATCAAGGTGTGGGCAAGTTGGTTCCTCCTGAAGCCTCTAAAGGAGATCTGTCCTATGCCTGTCTCCTAATTTCTGGTGGGGCTGCCAGCAGACCTTGGCATTCTTTGGTGTATAGATGCACCACTCCAACCTCTGCCTCCATACTCACATAGCATTCTCCTTGCATGTATGTTTGAATCTCTGTGTCCAAATTTCCCTCGTCCTTTTTTTTTAAAATATATAATTAAATATATATATATAAAGTAGCCTCTATGCCCAATATGGGGCTTGAACTCATGACCCTGAGATCAAGAGTCGAATGTTCCACCAACTGAGTCACCCAGCCGCCCTCCCATCCATTTGCCCTTTGATGGATATTTGTGTTGGCTGGATCCTATGTTTTGATTTTTTTTAAGGAAACTTACAAAGTATTTTCCAAAGTAGTTCTACTATTTTACATTCCTTCCACCAGTGTATGAGAATCCAGCTGCTCCTCATCCTTAGCAACTCTTGTCTTTTATTTATTTATTTATTTTTAAAGATTTTATTTATTTATTTGAGAGAGAGAATGAGATAGAGCATGAGAGGGGGGAGGGTCAGAGGGAGAAGCTGACTCCCCGCTGAGCAGGGAGCCCAATGCGGGACTCGATCCAGGGACTCCAGGATCATGACATGAGCCGAAGGCAGATGCTTAACCAACTGAGCCACCCAGGTGCCCGCAACTCTTGTCTTTTAAAGTGTACCTTTTCAGCCAGCCCAGTGAGTCTGTAGTGGCATCTCACTGGGGTTTTAATTTGCATTTCCCTAATGACTAATGATGGTGAGCATCTTTCCATATGCTTATTTGCCATCTATATATCTTCTTTGAAATCTTCTGCTCCCCACTATATAAAAAGTGGGTTGTTGTTTTCTTATTAAGTTTGGAGAGTTCTTCATATATTCTAGATATAAGACCTTGATCGGATACATGGTTCGCAAATACTTTCTCCCAGTTTGTGGCTTGTTTTTACATTCTCTTCAGTGTCTTTCAAAGAACAAAAATAGTTAAAAAATTTTTTTAAAGATTTTATTTATTTGAGAGACAGAGAGTGAGCAAGTGAGAGAGAGAGAGAGCATAAGAGCAGGGAGAGGCAGAGGGAGAGGGAGGAACAGGCTCCCCACTGAGCAGGGAGCCCAATGCGGGACTCGATGCCAGGACCCCCAGGATCAGGACCTAAGCCGAAGGCAGATGCTTAACCGACTGAGCCACCCAGGCACCCCAAAAATGTTTAATTTTTTCTGAAGTGCAATTTATCAATGTTTTCCTCTTAAGAATCATGCTTTTGAGATATCTGAGAAATCTTTGTCCAACTCATATTCTTCTAGAAGTCTTGTAGTTTTGGCTCTCATATTTAAACCTAGGATTCATTTTGAATTAATTTTTTGCATGTGATGCAAGGTATGAATTGAAGTAATTTTTGTGCCAGCACCGTTTGTTGAAAAGACCATGAAATTATCTTTGTACCTTTGTCAAAAATGGGCTGTACATATATGGGTGGGTATATTTCTGGACTCTCTTTCCTGTTCTGTTTATCTTTATGTCAACACCATACTGATTAGGGTTACTTTAGCTTTCTAATACGTCTTCAATCAAATTGTTAGTCCTCCAACTCTGTTTCTTTTCCTTAGTTGCTTTGGTTATTCTAGTGTACTTTGTATTTCCATAAGAATTTTAAAATCAGCTTGCCAATTAAAAAAAGCCTTCTGGGGGGGTAGTTTGATTGGAATTGCATGTATTGATATCTTAATACTTGACACTTCTGACCCATGACTATGGTATTTCTCTTTATTTATTTAACTCTACTTTCTTAAGCATTATTTTATACTTTGCAGTGTACAGGTCTTACACAATCTTTTGTCAGATTTATCTAAATATTTAAAGATGTCTGAGGCTACTGTTAATTGCTATTGTAAATGTTAATCTGTTGTATTTTTAGGTTCCAATTTCAGACTGTTCATTGCTGGTGTCCAACAAATTCTTCTAAGAAGACTATGACTCATGAAACAACACTCAAAGATGAGCAACTAGCTCTGCAGTGAAAGAAAAATAAATCTACTACCAAAGATTCCCATTCTTAACTAATTTCTATCCTTGATGCTCTCTGGCTGACACTCAGAGGGCCACAGTTCTTCATTAAGATTGCTATCCTGGGGGCGCCTGGGTGGCTCAGTCGTTAAGCATCTGCCTTCGGCTCAGGTCATGATCCCTGGGTCCTGGGATCGAGCCCCGCGTCGGGCTCCCTGCTTAGCGGGGAGCCTGCTTCTTCCTCTCCCACCCTCCCTGCTTGTGTTCCCTCTCTTGCTGTGTCTCTCTCTGTCAAAAATAAATAAATAAAATCTTAAAAAAAAAAAAAAGATTGCTATCCTGGCCAACAGTAAAGACAGGTGTCTGAGGCAGCAAAGGAGAATATGTCTTAATTAATGGACATCCTAAGTTAATTATTTTGTTAAGAATATGCCAAGAGTTCCACTTCCTTTTCCTCACTCTACCAAAAGAAACATCTGAGTGGTTCAAACACCCATCTATATACCTGGACTCTATGTAGATGACATGTGTAGGAAGCTGGCCTGCATTCAGCTTCTCTATGCTTTTGTTTTCAGCTGACTTGAAAAATATACTAACACTTTGGGGCGCCTGGGTGGCTCAGTCGCGGGAAGCCTGCTTCTCCCTCTCCTACTCCCCCTGCTTGTGTTCCCTCTCTCGCTGTGTTTCTCTCTGTCAAATAAATAAATAAAATCTTTAAAAAAAAAACAGAGGAAAGAAAAATATACTAACACTTTGAAAGAAGGCAGTTACGTGGGACATGTGAAATAGATACAATGGAAAATATGGGTGTGATCTTTAATTGGGTTGGCACCTCGTAGTTGAGCAACTGGATAAATGACAGAGGAGTCTTGCTGTCCTGGGAAGCATGTGAATTCTCTAGAAACTTAAAAAAAATTTTTTTTAAAGTAAACTCTATGCCCAATGTGGGGCTTGAACTCACCACTCCCAGATCAAGAGTCACAGGCTCCACTGACTCAGCCAGCCTCTTTAGAAACTTTTTAAAAGCACTATTTAGAGGCACCTGGGTGGCTCAGTTGGTTAAGCATCTGCCTTTAGCTCAGGTCATGATCTTGGGTTCCTGGGATGGAGCTCTGAGTCAGGCTTTCTGCTCAGCGGGGAGTCCGATTGTCCCTCTATCTCTGCCCCTCTCCCCCGCTCATGCTCTGTCTCTCTCTCAAATAAATAAATAAATAAAATCTTTAAAAAAATCAAATAAAATAAAAGCCATATTTATGTCTATCTTGTGGGGTAAAGCTGTGAAATATGTCTATCTCATGGTTTAAAGCTCCAAGAGTCATTTGGTTCCTTAATTTCCAAATTCCTAGAGGATACCCAACTGTGTAGAATGTGTATTTTTAAAAATTATGTGGTTTCTAAAAATTAAAAAAGAAAAAAGATAAAAGTGAATGCTCCACCACAAAGTAAGTCTCTAACACACCTAATGGCAAAATAAAATCAAATCAGTCTTTTCTAAGCCAAGGCTTACCGGATCAGTGTGTTCCCAATCTGGTGCCGTATTTCATTCCATTCCTCTTTGCTTTTCCGAGGCCAAGAATTCATGTTCAACTCTGGTTCACTGGGTCTGTGGTTCAACTTCATTGCCAGTGTGTCCTTCCTCTTCACTTTGTTGGCCAGAGCACCTTTGTGTAAGGGAAAGAAAAAAAAGTAGACGCTAAGGCTCAACCTCACCCGGAATTAGGCAGGAGTCTGAACAAACAGTATCGCATCTCCCAGCTAACGGAGAGGTGGGGGGTAAAGCAGAAGACGTCTAAAAATCTAATTAAGTCAGATGGACTCAGCTGGCCCAAAGATATCTTCTCCCTTCTATATTCCTCTACATTTCTTCTAAGTAAGAGTTGCTAGAGGAGAGGGAATCTAAACATGGGACAGCCTTCTGAATGACAACATAAAGGCCTTTGCACTAATACATTTCGTTAAGATTCCTACATTTTTTTTTTTTTTTCAATAGGCTCTATGCCCAATGTGGGGCTTGAACTCATGACCCTGAGATCAAGAGTCACATGCTTTACCAACTGAACCAGACAGGAGCCCCAAGATTCCTATTCTTTTTTTTAAAGATTTTATTTATTATTTGAGAGACAGAGAGGAGAGGAGAGCACAAGCAGGGGGAGCAGCAGAGGGAGAAGCAGGCTCCCCGCTGAGCACGGAGCCCTACATGGGGCTTGATCCCAGGACCCTGGGATCATGACCTGAGCCGAAGGCAGACGCTTAACCAACTGAGCCACCCAGGCGCCCCAAGATTCCTATTCTTAAAGCTGCCTTCCCACTTGTAGGAATCAGGATCCCATTATCTGCAGATCTGTGTACATAAACATGGTTTTTTTTCTTTGCCCCATGGACACAGTAAGTTCATGAGACTAAAGGAGAGCATCCCTATATCTTTTTAACACAGCCCCAATATCAACTTTCTTCTACTCCAAATTCTTTAATACCATCAAGGTGAATAATTCTTTGATCACAAAGAGATAAAAACCTGCATGACTCTGGGTGCCTGGGTGGCTCAGTTGGTTAAGTGTCCAACTCTTGATTTCGGTTCAGGTCATGATCTCAGGGTTGTGGGATTGAGCCCTGCATCAGGCTCTGCACTCAGAAAAAGTCTGCTTGAGATTCTCTCCCTCTCCCTGCATGCTCTCTCTAAAATAAATAAATCTTAAAAAGAAAACAAAACCCTGCATGACTCAATCTACTTGGCTTGCTCTCACCGGCTCGTCAGAACAATGGGAATAGCAGGGACAAGGCTCTATCACAATGGCTTCCAGTATCAGTTAGCCAGATGACTCGATGGGAGAGGGTGACTGTTCCCATTTATCTTACACTTGTTAACACCAGGAAGTCGCTTTATCGATAAAATAATTTTCTCCTTTGCTTTTCCCTTTCTTACTATGATGGCTCTCATCTTCATCCTCTTCATCTCGGTATTGAATGGGACCTTCTGAATCAGAGTCACTCTCCTTCTCTTCCTCTTCCTCCTGCAGACACTGTGGTAGTTTAGGAACAACTGAGGTAGATGCCGCATCTTCAATGAATGCAGATGGGTGGCTTTGTTCCTCTTCTTCTTCATCGTCTGGACTAACAAATTAACATAATTATATTTTCCTTTCAGAAACATAACGGGTAACTCATTTGCAAGGCAAAGTACTAAATAACTATGGAAAATTCCACGAGTGAAATAATTTATCCCTTCCCTTAACTTTAAGCATCTTGCTAAGAAACTTTTTAGCAGCTATTAATCTAAAAGGCTCTGGACTCAAATCCTAGCTCTACAACTTACTCACTAGCTTATAAGTTATTTAACTTTTCTGTAAATGTGAATGATACCTACCTGCTAGGCTTGTTGTGAGAATAAAATAGATAAATTCTAGAATGTACTAGTGTTTGGCACACAGGCCCCTGATGATCTACATGTGAGATGCAAGTTGTTTTGGGCTGATTAAATGAGAAGACCACACAGCATCTAACACTGTGCCTGGCTTATGGAAGATATGTAATAAAGATATTTAGCCCACTTATTTCCCTTGGTTTAACAACGGGGTAGGACAAAATGATAATCTAATCCAAGAAGCAAAGAGAGATGACATTCTTCCCCCCTTTCCACTCTGGAGGTATAAAACTGTGACTTAAGTCCATCTGGAACTCCTAAACTGTCTCTTTCCAGGATGTAAAAAAAATTATACCGGCAAGTACAAAGATCATGGCCAAGCAACTAAGCAGTATGTGGCAACAACTCTATAACAATTCTCCAACTTGCAAATCTCTGGCAAATCTCCAACTTGCCAAAAAGTGTTAACCTTCAGTCACAATTTGTTAGAATTTTAAAAAGGCAAGGTGTTCGGGACAGATGAGGGTGAGAACAAGCTGGCCAGTTCCAGTTTATGAGGCTGGAACACTGACTTATCTTTCAGAGCTCCCTTCTTTTTCTCTAGACTGCTCTCTGTCCCTCTCTACCGCATTTACGTGCCAGGCACCATGCTTTCAGATTTGTCTAATTTCATCCTCACGAGCCTATGAGGTAGGTATCATTCCTGTTTATGGATCCGACAACTCAAGCGCAGGAAGGTTAAGTAACATACACTACTGCAAGCTAGGAAGTAAGAGGTAGAGCTGGGATTTGAACCCAGAGTTATCTTACTCCAAGGTTAATGCTCTTAAGCACCATGTTACACCGACTCCCTTGTATCATATACAAAAAATAGAGTAGTTTTAATTATCAAGTACAAAGGCTTGTGACTGCTATGGAAACAGTGTTATAAAAATCAGGAGGGTAAATAAAGTCCAACTTCTAGAACATGTCTTTATTTGTTGTGTATTCTTACTTTAAATTTAATCACATTTTCTTTTTATCAATAATTTTTTCCAAGAAAGGCTACCTAGAATACAGAAGAGGAAACAAAAGGCAAGCTTTAAAGGCACTCACACTTTCAGCATTTCAATAGTGACAGGAAGTGACCTGGTCCGACCCAGGGTGCTGCTGTCCTCAGAAAAGTTGTCACTGTACTCAAAAAGCAAGGAATGAGCTCTGTGAGAGCCCTCCAAGGGAGGAGTCACGGGAAGTGGGCTGGTCAGGGCCTGCTGGATTCGGATATGCAGTGGGAGTGGAGGCAGCCTACAGGGCACATGCGGCTCCCCAAAGCTGTGGTCCAACATCCTCTTGGGTACTTCCTTTTTCTGATCTTCCTGCTGGGATACCTCCTGGCACAGGTTTAAGGAAGGTGGGACCTCATTTTCTGGCACAACTTGAAAAGTCTTAGCAAGGAATGGAGGGGACCGCGGGGGTTCGGGAGGTATATGAGTAGGCAGTGGGGGGGATGGAGAGGGAGGTGGGATCATCAACAGTGGTTCAGAGCCCACAGAGCATGTGTTCCTTTCTCTCTGATCACTCGGTGCTTTTGTGGTGGTGGCAGCGGCAGACTCCGAGGCGGGTACTAAGGTTGATGGAATGCCTCTCTTAGGTGGTAAGGGGGGGGATGGTTTTGATAATGTACCGCTGTTTATTGCTTGGGACAGTTCGGCTGGAAAAGAGAGAACAACAACTCAGTTTAAGATGGCTTCACAATGCTCGCCCAGGGCCTAGATTAGAACTGAGCTTACTCTCAGCTTTCAGGCAAATTATACCATTTCATGGCTTTGCCACAACCTAGGTATCTCCTGTTAAAACAAAATTTATATTTAAGTATCTAGAAGGCCTAATAAATGTACAGACATATAGGAAGACCACTACCTTAATACCCTGATGAGAAATTTCTTACTTATTTGCTCTAATACATGACTTTTTATGACTTGAGGTGGATAAAGTTAATATGATGAGATAAAAAATGTGGATAATAAGTTCTTTTGTCTAACAGAATTCCATTAAAAATTTTAACCATGTAGGTAGCAGTAAAAAAACCCAAATACTATCAGGCATTGTTACCATAACTTGATAAATAATGACATCTAGATATCCCAGCTCTGCATTATAAAATTATCAATAATGACATCCTGAATTTTTATAGCAAATGCAAAGGCCTTTGAGGAAATCAAAGTGCTTTGCTATCCTTGACTTTGGATTCTCCTTATAGAGGAGGTTATCTTTACCAATTTATAGAAGGAAAAATTGAGGCCACAGAAGTCAGATAACCTGCCCAAGATCATACTACATATAGGCAAGGGCTGGGCTAGTCCCAGGTCTCATTATTAGACTCCATCCTCTAGATCCCACTGTCTTTGTGATTTTTATGAGTGTCCATACTTCTTATCCTTAATACCCAAACCCCCATCACCACTCCCGACTACACTACGGGGTCCTTGGTGACAGAGCAACTTGTCTCCATCAGTATATCCATAGAAGTGGGCACAGTGCTTGGCACATGGTGGATCCCCAACACATACTTATTAGATGAGAGGCCCCCACCCTATATCACGCCAGTATATATCCCTATGTGATCCCCCCAAGCCCAAAATGACTCAGGTTTTGATTCAGCAAAGTTGCTCTGGAGGGCTCCAAATGGCCTTTAAGAAGTAGATCACCACATCATGCAGGGGCTAATCTTGCAAAATAAATAGTAGGTCTCTTGATCACCAACCTCTATCTCTCTACTCAAAGCCCTAATTTTGGTTACACCACTTGTTTTCAAATGGCTCCCATATATATATATATATATATTTTAAAGATTTTACTTATTTATTTGACAGAGACAGCGAGAGAGGGAACACAAGCAAGGGGAGTGGGAGAGGAAGAAGCAGGCCTCCTGCTGAGCAGAGAACCCGATGCGGGGATCGATCCCAGGACCCTGGGATCATGACCTGAGCCGAAGGCAGATGCTTAACAACTGAGCCACCCAGGCGCCGCATGGCTCCGGTATGTTTTATCTAGAGAGCAACACCTCAAGGTCCCCTGAAATAAGAATTTATTTGCCCTAAGTCCCATTCCACTGGTAGTATTCAAAGTAAAAGCTAGCTAATTTGATAATGTTTTAATGTCATCAATCATAATTAATTTTTTTTCAGTTTTAACTACATCTACATTTTATTAGGCATAGTTACTTATTCATAGGCCAAATTATGAAAACAATTTAAATATGTAAGATAATCATAATTTAGTAACTGTGAATGAATTAACTCTATATTACTTTAAAAATCATTTAGTTTTTTATATATTATAAATGTCCAAATACACTTTTAAAAAAACATAATTCCAGTATAATTAACATACAGTATTATACATCTTAGGTAAATTTTTTTTTTTTTAAAGATTTTTTATTTATTTATTTGACACAGAGAGAGACAGCTAGAGAGGGAACACAAGCAGGGGGAGTGGGAGAGGGAGAAGCAGGCTTCCTGCTGAGCAGGCAGCCCGATGCGGGGCTCGATCCCAGGACCCTGGAATCATGACCTGAGCCGAAGGCAGGCGCTTAACGACTGAGCCACCCAGGCGCCCCCATCTTAGGTAAATTTTTAAAAGACTTTCTAGAAAAACATCACATACACATAACAAAAAAAGATTAAAAAATATTAATTTTAACCTCAGTGAGATTTTTTGGGTAGACTGGACTTTTGCTGCTTCTCTAAAAATAGCCGTTAGATAGTCCATTTACAACAAAACCTACACCCGACAAGACCAAATTTGAGTATTTTATTGTTTGAATTGATAAGGTAAATTATCTTTGGTAATTTAAGGAAAACATATACCTCAAGATGTGAAAGAAATGAACTCTGTTACATCTACTCTCACAATGGCACTTGGTTGTAGTTCTGTCGCCAAGATGCTGGAACGTTCATTGGAGGGGTTACAAATTCCCTTCACCTGTTCAGCTATTTATGGTAGTCCTTCCTTTGTCCTAATACTCCTAATTAGTCCTTAGTCTTAATACTGTTATGCCCATTAGTAGACACAGCAATGTCTACAGCGGTGGTTTCTAAATATATGGATCTCATGGACCAATACAATTAAAATGAAATTCTCCCCAACCAACCTCACGTTGTCAATTTTTAATATTGACAAATAAGACTTGATATCAAGTAAACCATTTGTGAAGACAATTCTTTCATGAAAGAAATAGATTTTTATCATCAAAGAATTAGGAAGGTCATAATTTCAGAATAAAGAATAGTCCTTTAAATCAAATCTAGTTAACCTTAATAAAAACTCTGCGAACCATCCTATTTTTCTCCTTCTGCTGAGGACCACTCAAGACTGATGTTGATCCCTCAGTCACAAGGCCTATTGCTCTGGGCTATTCACCTTAGGCCAGAGAACAGTACACATATTAATATTTTTTATATTATCTTATCCTGAAAAGGGTAGACTATTACTGGTTTAGAGCAATGGTTCTCAATGTGTGGTCCCCATATATGCAGCGTCAGTATCATCTAGGAACTTTTTAAAAATGCAAATTCTCAGGCCCACCCTAGACTTACTGATTCAGAAACTCTCAGGGCAGGGCCCAGCAATCTGTGTTTCAACAAGCCCTCCAGGTGATCGTGATGAGAACCTGTCTAGAGAGCAGTTTGAGAATACAGGTATACAGGACAGAGGTCTGCGCTCAAGAGTTAAAAAGCCCAGGTTTGGTTTCTATCACTAATTAACTGCAACCTTCAGTGAGTCACAACTTCGTCGTGTTATAATTGCTGTAACTATATAATAGATAAAATCGCTTTCCTACTTCACAAGGAGGTTCTGAAAGCAAGTATATGAAAGCTGCTTGAGTTCCTCGGAGATAAGTCACAGCACTGTCCATCCGGGGTGGTAATAACAGTAATAACCTCCATCCTTTTTTTAATCAAACTACTCCAACCTGCCATACTCACAATATATTCTAAGCCTGTTTTTCAGGGTTCTTGTCACCCCACACAAGGTGGAGGTATTAGCTGTTTAATGAGCATACTTTATTCCTCCCTTCAATCACGAACAAGAACTTCAAGCTGTACTAAGCCTAGTACCATTTTTCCTGAAAAACTACCTTCCTTCCTCTCCTCCCTTTCTCGAAAATTCCTCTAAGAAGGTATACATGTATGTAAAGAAAAGCTGACCTAAATAGGACTTCAGGTAAATATAAAAAAATTCACTAAACTGATAAAAATGTACTGGTTATCTTCCCGGTTTTCTTTCTTCTACTACTTATTTTATTCTTAAGTCTCCCAAGAGAAAACATGACTTTATCAGGACACTTTGAATAATATCTTTTGCAGTTTGCAGGAAGGTATTGTGCCAGACACTGAATCACAAGTTACACTGGCATCTATCCAACCACCTTTTTATCTGTTGGGTTCATGCTGAAGGTAGGCATTGGCGGTTTAAAGTAGGTTAAAATAACCCCCTTTCTCCATGCAGGTCAGAACTGCTATGATCTTCACATGTCCAGTCCCCCAACTATAAACAGTATTTCAGAAACACTGTTTTAGAAAAATAAATATTAATGCCCCCCCCCACCACCAAACTGGAACTTAATTTTATTGCTATCTGATCCTAGTCCGTTTTCATTCATGACTATCTGCCTCATTTTCAAGACTTTTCTCTATATTGAGGGCATTCAGAGGGACAGGACATGGAGAACTCTCACAGACCAAATCAATATACCAATTATCCAATAAAACAACCATCCAAAATCAAACCCAACCAAACCCAAAGCAATGGAAACCTAAAGACGTACTTACCAATGACAGGGTTGCTATTTCTGTGAGCTGGTTTAGGGGGAGGGACAGGCGGCTGCTTGGCAGGGACCGAGGGAGTGAGGCTTGGGGCAGCGGTAGTGTTCGCACTGGCCGGAGCGGCGGGCAGAGTCCTGGGTGCTGGGGACGGGGGGACGGAGGAACCAACAGTCTTTGCTGGGTTCACGGCAGCAGGGGCGGCAGCGGGTGCTGCGGTGGGGGCGGCAGCGGGGGCCGAGGAGATGGGCCATGCCGTGCTGCCAGAGGAAGCGGCAGCCTTTGCTTGCCCTTCATTTGCTTCGTGAGAAGAGGACAAGGGTCTTTTAGGGGGAAGCAAAGGCTGTCTGGGTGCGTTCTCAGGAACGGACTCTGCTTCAGAATTAGGCTGGCTTCCAGTTGAGCCTGTGTATTAACAGATGTGATTTAAAAGGGAAGAAAGAGGCACAAGATAGACTGAAAAAGCTAACACATCTACAGGCTTATGGTCAACTTCATCCCTTATTTAACTTTCAGATGAGTTTACAGGCAGTTTCCCAACCTCAACATACTTAAGGTATATGACACTTTCTCATTCCCAATCTCAAACTAAGAGAGGCTTGTATAGTAGTGATTCTTCACACCAGAGCCAGGCAACCGGAGGAGACACAGAATCCCATGGGTGGAGGAGGAGGAACTAAGTGTAGCTTGAAAAACTCCTACAGGTGTCTGATGCTTAACATCTTCTTCTGTCCTTGAGAATCACAACTTAGGTCTTTTGTGAATGTAAGAATGAGGAGGGGAAAATTCCACTTCAAGCTGCAACTAGTTAAGGAATTGCTAGAGGAGAACAGAATTCCCCCTGGCTCTAGGTAAACTCTGAGTTAAATGAGAATGACTGATCCATGGCTCTTACACTCATAAACCCAGGGGTTCTTACCTAGTCGCTTCTTTGGGTCCTCTTCTGGAACAGGATTCCTAAGACTTGCTATTCTTCCTGACTCTTCTTCTGCTTGCTCGGGACTAGAAGATCTGGTACTCCCTATGGGAGTGGTATGGCCATTTTTTAACATGGCATGGCTCAACTTCCCTGGATCCTCACCACCTGCAAGGTCAAAGAGGAGAGAGCAAACTGATGGACTGGTGTGGCCAGAGGGGAAAGCTGGTAATTTGTAACCTTTCTTATCCCTTTCTCCCCCATTCTGTTTGAGCTGCTGATTTAGATCTAGATTATTTGGATCTTTATAGTAGTAATAGAAATAAGTAATTTCTTTCCCCAATAAACATCTGATTGCCCATTATGTGCCAGGTGTCTTGCTACATAAATAAGACCGACTTAATATAATATACCTAAGTAACAAATGCTAACTATTCAGAGCTGTAACAAATGGAGTGTTGGGGTAGGAATGAAGAAGAAACAGTTCTCTTGGGCTGGGAATGAGGTTGGGAAAGCTTCACAAAGAGTGGTAGCTAAACTGGGTCTTAAAGGAGTAGGAGCCAATCGTACTGCTGACAAGATGAGGAAAGACAGGAAAGAGTAGCATGGATGAAGGGATGAAATCAGTTGGCATGTCTGGGAACTGGCATCTAGTTTGTCTGGCAGGAAAACAGATGCATATAAGAAATAGTCATGGACAGGACTGGAAAGGCCAGCCAGAGCCCAGCTATGAAGGACACCGAATGCCACTTAAAAGAGCCTGGGCCAAATCCTGTAGGCAACGGGAAGCCAAAGAATTAAAGGAGGAGAGAGATCTGATCTGATCTGTCTTTTCAAAGGTTAAATGTGAGAGCTGAGAGGAGGGTGGGTCAGGCAGGGCCTGGAACAGGAAAGCTACTAATAAGCTCCTGATGGAATAAAGGTGAGACACAGCAGAGGGTGCCAGGCATTAGGAATTCGGAGCAAGGGGAAGAACTGGTGAACTGATCAGAGCTCCATGTGACAGAAAGACACATGCCTACAAACTAAACTGCAGGAATGGTCCCTAGGCTGGAGGCTTTGGGAGGACCACTCATCACTGTGGAGACTGCAGGTAAGACTCCTGCACGGAACAGTTAGATAAATGTTCCCTGCTGAGCTTCCCTGGACTCCTTTGGAGAAGAGAACTGAGAAAACTGGGGTTAGAGACTTAAACTCCGTCTCACCTCCTAGTGTCATGGGGACTGGAAATGGTTGCTCTCTACACAGTTTCCGCTTTGGCTTTCCACAGTGAGATCCTCTGGGTAGTATCATTTTAGTGACTCTTGAGTTAGTCCCTCAAGTTCTCAGAGACATATCTCCCTCACCCCAATCTCCTACTAGATTAGACAGGATCATTCTCCATGCAGTGTCAATGAGAGGTGGAGCTTGGCCTGAAAGTACTAAAGAGTCTATGGCAAATGAGCACTAAATGAAAATACATTTCTCAAGCTAAAGTATTCTCATAACTATTTTAAAATAGGGAAGGTAGCAAGATGACAACTATGCAAATGTAGTAAGTTATCGCTTATGTTTATATAGCCCATCCTTAACAAAACAGGACCTTTTAGAATATAAACCAAGGAATCACTTCAAAGCCAAATAAGACTACTACTTTTGAGGGGCGCCTGGGTGGCTCAGTCGTTAAGCGTCTGCCTTCGGCTCAGGTCATGATCCCAGGGTCCTGGGATCGAGTCCCACATCGGGCTCCCTGCTCGGCGGGAAGCCTGCTTCTCCCTCTCCCACTCCCCCTGCTTGTGTTCCCTCTCTCGCTGTCTCTCTCTCTCTCTGTTGAAAAATAAATAAAATCTTTAAAAAAAAAAAAAGACTACTTTTGAAAACCATACAGTGAAAGGTTAAGACACATTATTAACTGGTTTCTACTCAGCATGCACTAGGAAAATATTGCAGAAGTGATCTGTTATCAGGGCTCCTGGGTGGCTCAGTTGGTTAAGCATCTGACTCTGATTTTGGCTCAGGTCATGATCTCAGGGTTGTGAGACTGAGCCCCTCATGGGGCTCGCACTCAGTGCCGAGTCTGTTTGTCCCTCTCCCTCCCCCTTTGCCCCTCCCCCTGCTTGCCTGCTTGCACACACTCTCTCTAAAATAAACTAATAAAAATTATTTTTTTTAAGATTTCATTTTTTTATTTGACAGAGAGAGGCACAGTGAGAGAGGGAACACAAGCAGGGGGAGTGGGAGAGGGAGAAGCAGGCTTCCCGCCGAGCATGGAGCCCGATGCGGGGCTCGATCCCAGGACCTGGAATCGTGACCTGAGCCAAAGGCAGACGTTTAATGACTGAGCCACCCAGGTGCCCCCAAATAAAATCTTAAAAGAAAAAGTGATCAGTTATTTCTCAAGCTATTTATTCAGGATTGTCTACTTTCAAGTAAACTTTCTTTTTCAAAATTTTTATTTGTTTTTAAAAGATTGTATTTATTTATTTGAGAGACAGAGAGTGAGGGAGAGAGCACAAGACGGAGGAGGGTCGGGGGAGAAGCAGACTCCCCACTGATTGGGGAGCCTGATGTGGGACTCAATCCTGGGACTCCGGGATCACGACCTGAGCCGAAGGCAGTCGCTTAACTGACTAAGCCACCGAGGTACCCCTCTTTTTAAAAATTTTTTTAAGATTTGTTTTAAATTCAAGTATAATAAAATACAGTGTTAGTTTCATGTGTACAATATAATGATTCAACAATTCTATACATTTCTCAGTGCTCATCATGGTAAGTGTGCTCTTAACCCCTTCACCTATTTGACCCCCCACCCCCACTTTCCATGTGGCAACTGCCAGTTCTCTATATTTCAGAGTCTGTTTTTTTGTGCGTCTTTTTTCTTTGTTCACTTGTTTTATTTCTTAAATTTCACATATGACTGAAATCATATGGTATGTCTTTTTCTAACTTATTTCATTTAGGATTATATCCTCTAGATTCATCCCTGTTGTTGCAAATGGCAAGACTTCATTTTTTTTTTTTTTATGGCTGAGTAACATTCCATAATATGTGTGTGTATACACACACACACACACTGTCTTTATCCATTCATCTATGGATGGACACTTGGGTTGCTTCTATATCCCGGCTATTGTAAATAATGCTGTAATTAATTTTTTGAGGAATGTTCATATTGTTTTCCACAGTGGTTGTATCAGCTTGCATTCCCACCAACAGTGTATGAGGGTTCTTTTTCCTCCACATCCTCACCAACACCTGTTATTTCTTGTGTTTTTTATTCTAGCCATTCTGACAGGTGTGAGGTGTGCATTTTCCTGATGACGAGTGCTGCTTAACATCTTTTCATGTATCTGTTGGCCATCTGTTTGTCTTCTTTGGAAAAATGTCTATTCATGTCTTTTGCTCTCCCCCTTTTTAAAAAGATTTTATTTATTTATTTGAGAGAGAGAGAATGAGGAGGGGGAGAGGGAGAGGGATAAGCTCAGCAGGGAGTCTGACATAGGGTTCAATCCCAGGACCCTGAGAATATGACTTGAGCTGAAGGCAGGCACTTAACCAACTGAGCCACTCAGGTGCCCCCTTCTGCCCAATTTTTTAACTGGGTTATTTGTTTTTTTGGTGTTGAGTTGTATAAGTTCTTTATGTATTTTGGATACTAACCCTTTATTGAATATATCATTTGCAAATATCTTCTCCCACTTGGTAAGTTATCTTTTTGTTTTATTGTTTTCTTTGCTGTGCAAAAGTTTTTTATTTTGGTGTAGTCCCAATAGTTTGATTTTACTTTTGTTTCCCTTGCCAAAGGAGGCATACTTAGAAAAATGTTTCTATGGCTGATGCTAAAGAGCTTACTGCCTATGTTTCCTTCTAGGAATTTTATTTATTATTATTATTTTTTAAAGATTTTATTTATTTATTTGAGAGAAAGAGAGTGAGAGAGAGCCCAAGAGGGGGTAGGGTCAGAGGGAGAAGCAGACTCCCCACTGAGCAGGGAGCCCGATGCGGGACTCGATCCTGGGACTCTGGGATCATGACCTGAGCCGAAGGCAGTCACTTAACCAACTGAGCCACCCAGGCGCCCCTCCTTCTAGGACTTTTATGACAGGTCTTACATTTAGGTCTTTAATCCATTTTGAGTTTATTTTTGTGTGTGGCATAAGGAAGTGGTCCAGTTTCATTCTTGTCAATGGAGCTGTCCAGCTTTCCCAGCACGATTTGTTGAAGAAACCATTTTTCCCTCATTGTATATCCTTGCCTCCTTTGCCATAGATTAATTGACCATATAATCGTGGGTTTACTTCTGGGCTCTCTATTCTGTTCCACTGATCCATGTGTCTATTAAAATTTCTTATATTTAATGCAAAGGTTTTCTACAATGTTAAC
Organism: Halichoerus grypus; assembly: GCF_964656455.1. NCBI lineage: Eukaryota > Metazoa > Chordata > Mammalia > Carnivora > Phocidae > Halichoerus > Halichoerus grypus. The sequence goes on from NC_135716.1 coordinate 166,393,274, forward strand.
AGAGTGGAGTATAAGCAGTATCCAGCTTTAACACCTATGAATGTCCATGCCCATCTTAGAAAACATATTAAATATTTTATAATATATTCAAGTTAGAACCCTATATATTTAAGCCAAAAGCTGTGTCTGAGTATGAAAAAAACTTCAAAGTTCAAATGTTGCTTTTGGCCTAAACTGGAGATATAGAAGCCAGGCCCCAAGGTCTATCTCAGAGTTTTTTCCTAGAGTAAAGCTTTCAGTCAGTTCTCTGGTTGGCAGAGTAGTATCTTGCCAAATGGCTACAACTCATTTATCAATTGGGCTTTTGGGCTTGTAGGCTAAAAACAACTTGGATCAAGAGCCAATAGGAAGCATAGGGCGAAAGAAACTGAATGAAGGTGAAAAACAACAAACAAGTAATGTACGGGGTTTGTGAGTGAGTGAGCAAGAAAGGTGAGGCAGAAGAGGGCATGGGGTAAGAAATGGCTATTATTAAAAAAAAAAAAAAAGCAAGGTTCGAAGATGCTACAACAGAGGTGTTACAATTATAGTTAACCACCTAAAATACCTAGAAGATTTTATGTCCAAATGTAAAATTCAAAGTCTCATAAAAAACTGGTTTTCCATGCTCATAGCTAACCATGTAGAAAATTCAGAAAAACAAAACAAAACAAAACAAAAGCCCCCTGTATTCCCATCCTAACAACCAATGCTAATTAATATTTTAGTAATTTTTCTTCATGTTTGTTTCTTTGTTAAATGTTTATATAGTTGAGAGGTGCCTGGGTACTCAGTTAGTAAGTGTCTGACTCTTGATTTCAGCTCAGGTCATGATCTCAAGGTTGTGAGATCGAGCCCCACGACAGGGTATGCACTGGGCCTGGAGCCTACTTAAGATTCTCCCTCTGCTCCACCACCCTTAAAAATTTTTAGGTAGTTGAGATTTAAAAATCTTCAATCTAGGGACGCCTGGGTGGCTCTTGATTTCAGCTCAGGTCATGATCTTGGGGTTGTCAGATCAAACCCCACATCAGGCTCTGCACTCAGCGAGGGGTCTGCTTGGGATTCTCTCTCTTCCTCTCCCTCTGCTCCTCCCCCTACTTGTGTTCTCTCTCTCTAAAATAAATCAATCTTTTTCTTTTTCAAGATTTTATTTACTTATTTGACAGAGAGAGAGCGAGAGAGTGTGAGCACAAGCAATGGGAGTGGGAGACAGAGAAGCAGGCTCCCCACTGAGCAGGGAGCCCGATGTGGGGCTTGATCTCAGGACCCTGGGATCATGACCTGAGCTGAAGGCAGATGTTTAACTGACTGTGCCACCCAGGTGCCCCCAAAATAAATAAATCTTTAAAAAAAAATCTTCAGTCTATACAATTTAATTAAATTTTGTGAATAAGCAATATATTAATATGGTTCAAAACCTAAAAAGTGTAAAATTCCATTGGTTTGGTTCTTTTCTCCCATTGGCCAAAGGACAGGATACAGTTTTAAAATGTGGTTTTCAGATTTGTCTCATGCAAAGGAACTCTAATGAAGAGAAATGAAATACAGCCAACGTACTGTAGTCTTAACTCTTTCGATAAGCTGCTTCATAAAAATCACACATTGGAGAAAAGTCCTGACATTATTAAATGAATGCTGAAACACCAAAACATGATCTTTATGACAAACAGAAGATTAGGGAAGCAATCTGGGCATGGAGACAACTTTGGTCAAAAAACTCAAACCGGGCAACCCTCTCAGGTCCCCCTCCCTCTTCGGGGGCTTTGTACTATCACTTTACTATTGCTCAATAAACTTTGCTTTGTTGCCCACCAAAAAAACCCCAAAACCAAAAAACAAACAAAAAAATCCCCAAAACTCAAACAAATAGGGACACCTGGGTGGCTCAATTGGTTAAGTGTCTGACTCTTTTGATTTTGGCTCAAGTCATGATCTCGGAGTCACAGGATTGAGCCCTGCATCAGGCTCCCTGCACTCAGCTTGGAGTCTGCCTGAGATTCTGCCCCTCCCCCCCCATTTTCTCTCTCTCTCTAAAACAAATAAACAAAAATCTTTAAAAAATATATATTAAAACAAACAAAAAAAATAAAGGAAAGCAACACAGTACGACAGCCGGCACAAAGCTGAGATCATACAGAGACACAGAGAAGGTCGGCTCCGAGGATCCTTCACAAGCCACTCAGTTTCAGAGGTAAAGATCACAGGGGCACCTGGGTGGCTCAGTCGGTTAAGCGTCTGCCTTCAGCTCAGGTCATGATCCCAGGGTCCTGGGATGGAGTCCCCCATCGGGCTCCCTGCTCCGCGGGAAGCCTGCTTCTCCCTCTCCCACTCCCCCTGCTTGTGTTCCCTCTCTCACTGTCTCTGTCAAATAAATAAATAAAATCTTAAAAAAAAAAAAAATTAAAAGAAAAAAGATCACAGCCACCTGTAGACACCTGGAAGGAAGAGCGAACAGTCCTTTTTTTTTTTTTAACCCCTCACCAAGAAAATGGCCACCTTTAGCGTAGGAAATTAGGACGTAATTATTAGAATAAAATCATTTCATATTTACATCCCTAAGTTGAGACTCCTTAAAAAAATCAGTTATTCTTGCTTATGTTTTAATATTTTCCCTTCACTAGGTATTTTCATTCCCACAAAAAATATTTGCCTTCCTTAAATAAATCAAATATAGATAGCACAGCACTGAATTCTCTCAAAATATCTTATTAGTATTTAGTTTTTTTATTGTCAAGTATAACATTAGTAGAGAAAAATATATAAAACATAAACGTAAATTTCAATGATACTACAAGGACACTTTTGTGATCATCAAGGACATTAAGAAATGTTTCCAAATAGCCAAACTGTGGAAAAAGCCCAGATGCCCATTGACAGATGAATGGATAAAGATGTGGTGCATATATACATACATACATACATATATACACAATGGAATATTCCTCAGCCATCAAAAAAATGAATCTTACCATTTGCAATGACATAGATGGAACCAGAGAGTATTATGCTAAGCGAGATAAGTTAGTCAGAGAAAGACAATTATCATATGATTTCACTCATATGTGGAATTTAAGAAACAAAACAGAGGATCATAGGGGAAGGGAGGGAAAAATAAAATGATGAAATCACAGAGGGAGACAAACTGTAACAGACTCTTTTTTTTTTTATTAACATATAATGTATTATTTGTTTCAGGGGTACAGGTCTGTGATTCATCAGTCTTACACAATTCACAGCGCTCACCATAGCACATACCTTCCCCAGTGTCCATCACACAGCCACCCCATCCCTCCCACCCCCCACCGCTCCAGCAACCCTCAGTTTGTTTCCTGTCTCTTATGGTTTGTCTCCCTCTCTGGTTTTGCCTTGTTTCATTTTTCCCTCTCTTCCCCTGTGATCCCGTCTTGTTTCTCAAATTCTTCATATCAGTGAGATCATATGATAATTGTCCTTCTCTGATTGACTTATTTCAAGAGACTCAACTATAGGAAACAAAAAAAATAAAAAAATAAAAATAAACTAACTAAATAATAATAAAAAATTAAAAAAAACTATAGGAAACAAACTGAGGATTGCTGGAGGGGAGGTGCGTGGGGGGATGGAGTAACTGGGTGATGGGCATTAAGGAGGGTGCGTGATGGAACGAGCACTGGGTGTTAATATGCAACCGATGAATCACTGAACTCTACCTGTGAAACTGATAATACACTATATGTTAATTAATTGAATTTAAATAAATAAGAAAGAAAGAAAGAAAGAAATGTTTCCAGAGGGTCTGCCTGGGTGGCTCAGTTGGTTAAATGTCTGACTTCAGTGTAGGTCATGATCTCAGGGTCGTGAGAGGGAGCCCTGTGTTGGGCTCTGTGCTCAGAGAGGAGTCTGTTTCTCTCCTCTCCATCTGCTCCCTGCACACACCCCCACCCCGCTCACATGTGCTCTGTCTCTAAAAATGAACAAATTTTTTTTTTTAAAGATTTTATTTATTTATTTGACAGAGAGAGACACAGCGAGAGAGGGAACACAAGCAGGGGGAGTGGGAGAGGGAGAAGCAGGCTTCCCGCCGAGCAGGGAGCCTGATGTGGGGCTCGATCCCAGGACCCTGGGACCATGACCTGAGCCAAAGGCGGACGCTTAACGACTGAGCCACCCAGGCGCCCCAGGTCTTTTTTTTTTTTTTTTTTAAGATTTTTATTTATTTGAGAGAGAGAATGAGATAGAGAGAGAGAACATGAGAGGGGGGAGGGTCAGAGGGAGAAGCAGACTCCCCCCTGAGCAGGGAGCCCGATGCGGAACTCGATCCCGGGACTGCAGGATCATGACCTGAGCTGAAGGCAGTCGCTTAACCATCTGAGCCACCCAGGCGCCCCTGTCCAGTGCTTTTGTAGACTCTTCTACTGAGCTGTCTTTTTCTCTTTTGTAGAAGTTTGAAAAAAAATATTCTAGATGCATGAACAGCTTTAAAAAATCTCCCCTCCCTCCCAACAGCAATAACAAAAGAAAATTCAAATGCCTAGTCAGAATCAAACACCAAGTGTATAGAGACAGACATATAGTATTTTATTTATAAACTCACCCTGCTCAGAGTCTTCCAACAGAACCCCTCTTTTAACCAGCTCTTCTCTCGGTTTTCGCATAGATATTTTTCGCTCTAAAACTTAATATTAAATTGGAAAACAGCACTCAGAAATGTGTCAGTTAAAGGTCAATTTTAAGCATTCTAACTCAACAGGTAAAAGAATAAAGTGGTTCAATTTTCTGTTCTCTGTAAAGAACAGGAAAACTAACTTCAAATTTAAAAATAATTTCTTTCATATCCTATGTTATTAGGAATGCAGCATTTTCAAAAGGAACTATCCTTATATAATTTTAGCTCTTTCTTTAATTGTCATTTCAGTAGGGGCGCCTGGGTGGCTCAGTCGTTAAGCGTCTGCCTTCGGCTCAGGTCATGATCCCAGGGTCCTGGGATCGAGCCCCGCATCGGGCTCCCTGCTCGGCGGGAAGCCTGCTTCTCCCTCTCCCATTCCCCCTGCTTGTGTTCCCTCTCTCGCTATCTCTCTTACTGTCAAATAAATAAATAAAATCTTTTAAAAAAAAAATTGTCATCTCAGTAATAAGGTATTTGTTGATGAACTTTTTCTGAAAGTGGTCAGAGTAGGAAAAAAAGCATCTTAGATTTTCTACCATTCAGGAACTCCATTCACCACTTGATAAACTTTAATCCCATCAAAATAGCAATCTGCGGATGAGACTATAGTATATAAGACTTAATGAGTGACCACTTGGTTTTATTCCTAAAAGACTGAATTCCCTCTTCAAATAGGGGGTTATAGAAGCTTGGGAAGAGAATGAGAAAGTTAGATACTTCTAAAATAAGAAACTCTGTAACTCAGAACATATATTTAAATCTTAATGTCTCACCTTCTGATGTCTCTTTGAATTTATCACTACTTTTTTTTTTCCGCCATTTCCAGGGCTTGAAGATCTTGCCAAAGCCTGAGAACTTGCTCTTCCTTTTGGTGGGAGGCGTTGTGTCTCCTGCTTCCACACTGTCCATGACCATGCCTGGGTCTGCGGTGGGCTGGCTTGCTTCTTCTGTAGTATGGTGAAAGGCACACAGGGAAAACAACAGCCAATTTATTATGTCAGCATAATTTTTAAAAGGTCCCTTCCTGTGGTAGTTCAAAAGGATCAGAGCAATGATAAACAATCATGCAGACAGATTCCTTGACATCACACGGACACCAAACATCAAAATCCATAACAGATAAATTACTAAGAGGGAAAAGGAACCAAACCAAGCTGACATCATTTGAGGACAAAAATTCAATGAGATGATCATAACCAGCTCAAAATCTCTTAAAGGTGCGCGCGCGCACACACACACACACACACACACACACACACACACACACACACACACGTCTTTTCAATATGCATGAGACCTTGCCCCAGGGCGGCCTACTGCTGCTGCCGATCTCAACCTCTTGGCACAGGGGAGGCCTCCCAGCTAACATTACTGCCTCAGGTGTCACTGAAATGGGGAGTTCCCTCTTTAGTGAGTGAGTCATCATTCCCTACTAAACACTCCCCTCCCCCTGCCCTCCTCTTTCAGGACATAAATAGTTCAGAGGGGGTAAAATGTTAACACCTTACTTGTATCTGTTTTTCAGATTATTTTTTCCCTTCACAAGACCCTAAGTTTGGAGCACTGGAAGGAGCCTGGAGCTGGGGCATTACAGAGAGTGCTTTAAAGTGTAATCTTTTTGGAAAGAAGAGGTGGGATTCCAGTTTGCCTATCACAATAGTACATTAGGGACAATCATGATCTTAAGGATATGACAAAAAACATAACTGGCACGGTATAGGTGCGGGACTGAAATGAAAATGAAATGAATCCCCCATAATGACCACACATGCAGGGTTTAGTTAGTTAGCTTTAGTGGCAGAGAAAGGAGCAGCCAAGACTGGGCCAAAAATAATAATAATAAAATAAATAAAAGCAGGAAAGCAACAAAAAAAGCAGGAAGGCAACACAATACAGCTTTGCACTCCACCTACTGTCCCAGGGTTCTCTGGAGAAGTCTAGAGGAGAAGAAAAAAAGAGTCATGTGGAATAACCATCCTGGAATTAAAGTGGAACCTTTACTTTACAGAAATACATCAAGGACCACATACTATATTATCACATGTAATAAATTAACATGCTTATTGTACACAATTTCACATCTGAAGCAAATAACGCTCTTTTTTGGGGGGCTAAATGGGCATAATATATGCACTAAAAAAAGTTTCTTTTAAAACTGTAGTTTTTTGGGGCGCCTGGGTGGCTCAGATGGTTAAGCGTCTGCCTTCGGCTCAGGTCGTGATCCTGGGGTCGTGGGATCGAGCCCCACATCGGGCTCCTGGCTCGGCGGGGAGCCTGCTTCTCCCTTTCCCTCTGCCTCTCTCCCTGCTCATGCTCTCTCTCTCTCTCACTGTATTTCTGTGTCTCAAATGAATAAATAAAATCTTTAAAAAAAAAAACAACTGTAGTTTTTCATAAAATACACAATCAACAAGAATTTATTATTTTTTCTTAAGAAACAGTTGCCAAATTCAATCTTTTTCAGTTGATAGATGTGAGTCTAGGGAAACTTGCTGATGAAAGTCAGATTTACACAATTGTCATGATCAGAGTGACTGCAGCAGTGACTGCTGGATGCATTATTTTGCTGTATATTGATGACTTAGGCCAAACAGGGTTCTGGCTACTGAAGTGCAACAGATGGAGACGAGAGGACAATGACTCTTTTCTTCCTAGTTGCATAATTTACTTGAACACATCCTGGGTCTCAACTACTCTAATTCCTTCCACGAAATGCAAGAGAATCTAGTTATTATAACGCCAGACCATATTTGTATAAGTTTACTTGCAGAGACATCAGAACAACTCCTGTCACAGCAATCTCCCCTCAGTGGTACCCGGGATGCACCCCCAGGAGTGGCATGTGGGTGAATACGTGGTATCCCTTTTAAGAGTCAGTGCTTTAAGACCGTAAACTCCCAATTATAAAATGTCAATGAGACCTCAAGACATTGCAGATATATAATATTTAGCATATGTTAATGATGATACTTTCAGAAATGGAGCTAAGCACCACCAGGTGTTCATAGTCATCTTACTTGCTAGAGGCAAAAGGAGGAACTGAAATTTGAAATATCCTGCTAACCCACCCACCGAATAGATGTTACTCAGTTCCAAATGATACACAGGAAAATGCCTGTTTGATTAAAAGTAATAGGGAAGAGAATATAAAAACTCAAAAAACAAAACAACAAATTAACAATATGAAAGAAGAGGTGAGTGCTATGTGATACTTTTACAAAGAAAAATAGCCAGAAAGCTTGAGGGGTGTTAGGTGAGAACGGATCACAGACAAGTTCCTGTCTGTCAAGTTCCTCAATGAGATACAGCCAATCTAGCCAGGGAGCTAGTTTTCGTCTTCCAGATTTAATTATGTTAATGTACACTTGGAAATATGGTATATCGTGCAGTTGAGGGGGTAGTGTTCTACATCTGCCTATGAACTCAAGTCGTTTAATCACATTATACAAATCATTAACATTCTTTCTTTTTTGTTAGCTTGTTCTATCAGTTACTGAGAGAGGTATATTAATAGCTCTACCTATGAAAATGGATTTGTCTCTTTCTCTTTTTAGTTCTATTAATTTTTTACTTTATATACTTTAAAGCTACATTATTGGATATGTACAAATTTAAAGTTATTATATCTTTGTTAAATTACCCTTTTATCATTATGAAATTCCTTGTGTCAATCTAATAACACTTTGCCTTGATTTTGTTTTTCTATCTAGTTTGACAACTGTTGTCCTTTAGAATGCTTAGTATAGGGGCGCCTGGGTGGCTCAGTCGTTAAGCGTCTGCCTTCGGCTCAGGTCATGATCCCAGGGTCCTGGGATCGAGCCCCACATCGGGCTCCCTGCTCGGCAGGAAGCCTGCTTCTCCCTCTCCCACTCCCCCTGCTTGTGTTCCCTCTCTCGATGTGTCTCTCTCTGTCAAATAAATAAATAAAAATCTTTAGAATGCTTAGTACATTTATATTTAATGTTTTTCCTGACACAGTTGGGTTTAAGTCTACTGTTTTGCTATTTATTTTCTATTGGTCTGATTTGTTCTGTGCATCCTTGACTTATTAGAATCTACACTGTTAGTGCTTTATTTACTTAATAAACAATGCAAGAAACTTAAAACATTTCAACTCTATTTACTGTGTTGTTATATTTTATTTCTACATAGACATAACAATAAACCACAGCAAACATTATTATTGTTGTTGTTTTAACAAATGATATTCTTTTATATTTCTTACATATTTGCTTTCTCAAATCTTTATTTCTGTAATCCTGTGCTTATAATTAGGATAATTTTTTAAAAGATTTTATTTATTTATTTATTTTGAGAGAGAGAGAGCGCACGCACATGTGAGCACACAGGGGTGGGGGGAGGAGAGGGAGAGAGAATCTCAAGCAGACTCTGGCACTGAGTGTAGAGCCCGATGTGGGGCTTGATCTCAGGACCCTGAGATCATAACCTGAGCTGAAATCAAGAGCCAGATGCTTAACTGACTGAGCTACCCAGGCGCCCCATGGGAATCTACTATAGAATTTAATTTGGGAGTGATGTGGTTAGATTTGCAACTCAGGCTTGAGTGTGGAAAGAAGAGTGGCATTTGGAGAGAGGCAAGGCTGGAGGCTGGTGGACTACTGCAGAAATCCTGGTGAGAGATGATGAACGCTTAACTGACTGAGCCACCCAGGTGCCCCTACAATTAGGATAATTTTATATCATCATTTTTGAAGGATATTTTCACTGGGTATAGTATTTTCAGTTGGGAGTTGAGTTATTTTGTTTATTTAATTGCAACACCTTATAAATGTCATTTAATTGGCCTTTTCCCTCCCACTGGACTGCTTTTCTTTGTATATTTCATTCTTTTGATGCTTTCTCTTGCCTATAGCATAATATAGGTGGGATTCAAATCCAAGTCTCTGACTTTATTTATTTTTATTTATTTTTTAATTTTATTTATTTATTTGGCAGAGAGAGACAGCTAAAGCAGGAACACAAGCAGGGGTAGTGGGAGAGGGAGAAGCGGGCCTCCCACCGAGCAGGGAGCCCAATGTGGGGCTCGATCCCAGGACCCTGGGATCATGACCTGAGCCGAAGGCAGGCGCTTAACGACTGAGCCACCCAGGTACCCCTATTTATTTATTTAAAAAAAAAATAAATATAGGTGGGATTCAAATCCAAGTATCTGACTGTATTTATTTATTTGAAAGAGAGAGAGAGAGCACAAGCAGGAGCAGGGTGAAGGGCAGAGGGAGAAGGAGACTCCCCACCGAGCAGGGAGCCCGATGTGGGACTCAATCTTGGGACTCCAGGATCATGACCTAAGTCGAAGACACTCAACCAACTGAGCCACCCAGGCGACTTTAAAAGTCTACTATCCTTTCAATCATGCTGCCTTCAGAATAAAGATTAAGCTGAAATCTTACAAGTCTTTCCAACATCCGGTTTCATTCATTAACAAAAGTTTTTAGAATATAATTTACTAAGCTGGCACATAATATGATTTAATTTTTACAACAACATGATGATTGGTATTAATCTCTATTTTAAAGATTTTATTTATTTGAGAAAGAGAGAGAGAGAACATGAGCAGGGGGACAGGAAGATGGAGAGAGAGAGAACCTGGAGCAGACACTGCACTGAACGCAGAGCCCAACGCAGGGCTCGATCCCATGACCAGGAGATCATGACCCTGGCTGAAACCAAGAGTGAGATGCTCAACTGACCAAGCCACCAGGCACCCCCAATCTCTATTTTATATAATTTAACAAGTTTGGTATTCATCTCAAATACTGCTCACTATCAAAATTTATGAAGGGTAGAAAGTCTAAAATTAGGTTTCTTACTGAAGCCTCCTTATAAATGAATTTGCCACCTCATTATAATTACTTCAAATTTCAATAGGTTCTTTATAAATTTTTTGTTTACTTCTCTTAGAAGTCATTACTTTGTATTTAAATTGGATGTAGCAATCAACTTCTGAATTTGGATCAGTATTGCACATAATTTTTACATCAGATTACTGATTTTTCTTTTTTATTTATAAACCATATTCTGTATTTGGAGTCTTTTCTCACTGACTACTTTGTACCACAATTCTTTAGATCTTGCTTTTAAGTTGAGACAGACAAATTCTTCATGCTTTGATAGAGTATGTGAGAGAGCGAGATAGGGCTTGAAGTCATACTCTCAGGTATGGCACTAGTCTGGGAGTGCTCTGGAAACTCAACTTTAAGCCATTATTCAAGAGCACACCTATAAACTGTCAAATAAATAAATAAAATCTTTAAAAAAAAACCTTTCAAGTAATAATACTTCGTATTTCTTGATCAACATAAAAGCTGTTTCTGTCTTCACTAAAATCCTTTACCATGTATCATATTAAAGCAGCCAGCTAATTATAATTAGCACATGTCCTTAAATTAGGCACAATACCAAATAATTTTATTTTATTTTTATTTATTTTTAGAGGGGGGAGGGGCAAGGGGAAAGGAAAGGGAATCCCAAGCAGGCTCCATGCCCAGCATACAGCCCCACATGGGGCTCGATCTCACAACCCTGAGATCATGACCTGAGCCGAAATCAAGAGTCAGTCACTTAACAGACTGAGCCACCCAGGTGCCCCAAGACCAAAGAATTTTAATAAGTTCTAGTCTGGAACTTTCTTTCTCTCTGCCTTTCCATTCTCCATCTCTATGTTTGTGTTTTTGTTTTTCCTTTTTGACCTTTCATATACCTCTCATTCACTAATTATCCTCTTTTTTTTTTTAACTTTTATATAGGAATATATTGCTTTAAAAAATAACGGTATTATAATATTTCCTCTTTTTTACATTCCTTTTCCATCACCATCTGACTCATTTTGCTCTGAAATTGGTAGTTATGGGTTCTCAAGCTCATGATGATGGAGTCATTTGGGCAAGGTGATTTAGAAATATATGGTCATTTGGAGGCAAAATCAGTAAGGAGATTGTTGGATGAATAAAATTTAATGTAGCTATGTAACAATATTAACAGAGGAATAAATAAAAGGTAGGTTAATTAAAAATAAACTACTTCATAACACTTTGAAGAAAAAACTTGGCATTATTTGGTCATGAGAATTATCAGAAATATTTTTCAGGGTCGCCTGGATGGCTCAGTCGTTAAGCGTCTGCCTTCGGCTCAGGTCATGATCCCAGGGTCCTGGGATCGAGCCCCACATCGGGCTCCCTGCTCGGCAGTAAGCCTGCTTCTTCCTTTCCCACTCCCCCTGCTTGTGTTCCCTCTCTCGCTGTGTCTCTGTCAAATAAAGAAATAAAATCTTAAAAAAAAAAAAAATATTTTTCATACTCATCTGGGTGTGCTTTCTTCTGAGAAAGAAGGAACAGGCACACTTCCCACATGTAATCAGCAATGAGGAGGAAGCAACAGTATAGGGGTCTGTCATGGACTCCTTATAGGATTTTCGGTTATCAAATGTGGACTACCAACCAAAAATCAGTGTCCCTTCTCTCTGCTCTGGTGGATTTTCTCCATAGCACCTTTTTCTACTTGCAGGAAAACTTTGGAAAGTTTAAGCCTTTTTTCCATGAGAGAATATATTATTTTCTGGCATCTCACTATAAAACCTTACTCTCAGGGCGCCTGGGTGGCTCAGTCGTTAAGCATCTGCCTTTGGCTCGGGTCATGGTCCCAGGGTCCTGGGATCGAGGCCAGTGCCAGGCTCCCTGCTCAGTGGGAAGCCTGCTTCTCCCTCTCCCACTCCCACTGCTTGTGTTCACTGTCTCTCTGTCAAATAAATAAATAAAATCTTTAAAAAACAAAAACAAAAACCTTACTCTCAACTTGGACTCTTTATCAAAAAAGTGTACATAGCAAGTCGCCCAGGGCACCCGTCTTGATGCAGTCATGATCAGAAAACTACTTTACTGGAGCTGGGACCCCAGACCTAACTGTCCCTGTAGTACAGACAGACCCTGACTCTCTTCTGCACTCCTTCGCCCAGTTCTACTTCCCGAAGGTCACAACTTTGCAGTGTTTCCAAGGGAAGTTGTGGGTGTGCTCTGACAAAGCCTGCTTTGTTCATTAGCAGCACATTTTGCTTTCTGTACTTCTGTTATAGTTTTCTAAAAACAGTCCTTTAAATCCAATAATAATCCTCTTTTAGAAGGCAAAAATGAGTAAGTGCAATAGTGTAAGTACCACAAATTAATGTTCTCCATTTACAAAGTTTTGATGCTGTTAAAATGCTTGTATAAACACAAGATCTGTTTCAAACTCAGTGGGCATAAAAAAAAACAACAACAAAAAACCAGGACTATTAGATTATAAAAAATAATTGATCCCAATATATGTAAGGCAAGTCATGCTGTATACCTTAAACTTAAAAAAGGTAATTGTGGGGCACCTGGGTGGCTCAGTCAGTTAAGTGTCTGACCTTTGATCTCAGCTCAGGTCTTGATCTCAGGGTTGTGAGTTCAAGCCCCATGTAAATAAAAAAAAAATTTTTAAAGATATTTGACAACTTTTTTTTTTTAAAGATTTTATTTATTTATTCATGAGAGACAGACAGAGAGAGAGAGAAGGAGGCAGAGGGAGAAGCAGGCTCCCCAAGGGGCAGGGAGCCCAATGCGGCACTCGATCCCAGGACCCTGGGATCATGACTTGAGCCGAAGGCAGACGCTTAACCATCTGAGCCACCCAGGCGCCCCAAGGTATCTGACAACTTCTTGATAATGAAGTAGGTATCTTGTACAAAAGTACAGATTTTTAAATTCTGGACAAAAAACTGGTTATTATAAAAGTTTTATGGGTAAAAGGGAAGAATTTTATATACTTTAAATCCAAACATTTTTTAAACTTAATAAGGTACAAGAAATATTTATCTGAGTAAATATACAGGATTCTCCTATGGACATATTTCACTTGAGGAACTAAGAGGTGGAACTAAGACCCAATAATTTTGTTTCTTATTACCAGGCCTAATGAAGGGAGAGGGTAGTGAAGGCTGTGTTAAAAACTAAGTTTTCTGGGCGCCTGGGTGGCTCAGTCGTTAAGCGTCTGCCTTCGGCTCAGGTCATGATCCCAGGGTCCTGGGATTGAGTCCCACATCGGGCTCCCTGCTCGGCAGGAGGCCCGCTTCTCCCTCTCCCACTCCCCCTGCTTGTGTTCCTGCTCTCGCTGTCTCTCTCTCTCTGTCAAGTAAATAAATAAAATCTTTAAAAAATAAAATAAAATAAAAAAAATAAAAACTAAGTTTTCTGTTGACTCCAATTGCCTGTGCCTTACCTTAGGAATTGGTTAAAGAGGGGCTCCTGGGTGGCTCAGTTGGTTAGTCTAACTCTTGATTTTGGCTCAGGTCATGATCTCAGGGTTGTGAGATCGAGCTCCCAGCTGGGCTCACTCTCAGCATGGAGTCTGTTTGTCCCTCTCCCTCTGCTCCTCCCCTAGCTCAGGTTCTTTCTCTCTAATAAATAAATAAAATAAATAAATAAATAAATAAATTTAAAAAAAATCCTTAAGAATTGGTTCTAAATCAGATTCTAAAATGAACACTGTCTTTGACCTAGGGCTTATTGTTTAACCCTGTTTTATCCTTATCTCTAGCAAGTAATGTAGATACATGTAACTATAGCTAATAGTTAATGAATACTTTATCTGAAGATGAAAAGCGTTACATAATTTTTAATTCAAAAAAAATTTTTTTTAAAGATTTTATTTATTTATCAGAGAGCGAAAGAGACAGAAACAATATGAGAGAGGAGAGGGTCAGAGGGAGAAGCAGGCTCCCCACTGAGCCGGGAGCCCGATGTGGGACTCGATCCCAGGACTCCGGGATGATGACCTGAGCCGAAGGCAGTCGCTTAACCAACTGAGCCACCCAGGTGCCCCATAATTTTTAATATTATATATTTATTTAACAAAATCACTCCAGAAATTCATCTGGAACAACTAAACTGAAACTAAAAGACCTGAATTAAATGTTGACTAGGAAAAACCTGAGGGTTGAAAAAGAAAGTACTAGAACTCCGTATAATACATGGTATAAGAAACAAGCCTATGAAATTTGAGGTGCTACAACTTGAGTGAGGGAGTAAGTAGTTTAAATACCAGGGCATAGTGTCAGGGTACTACTCAAATCAGAAACTCCAAATTGTAATTTGGTTAGTTATCTTCCTCTCCCAACATCCACTACCTCCAAGAAACACCAAGACCTCCAATTCCAGCATGCTTCATGGTGGGCTGCAGCTGCATGACTCAAAAAGGTGTTTTCTTTAGAACACACAATCATAAAACTATAGCCAGCATCATATACCTGGTGTTCTGACAAACAAAGGGAAACAAGGAGGAAAACTACCTTGTTTTGGCTCTCAATGGAAAACAGAATGGAACCTAGGGCCATTTTATTTATTTATTTATTTTAAGATTTTATTTTATTTGAGAGAGAGAGAGCACAAGCAGGGGGAGCAGCAGAGGGAGAGGGAGAAGCAGGCTCCCCGCTGAGTAGGGAGCCCGATTCGGGCTCGATCCCAGGACCCTAGGATCATGACCCGAGCTGAAGGCAGACGCTTAACTGACTGAGCCACCCAGGTGCCTCTACTTGACAGTTTTATCTGAGTAAATATACAGGATTCTCCTATGGACATATTTCACTTGAGGATATATATATATTTTTAAAGATATTATTTATTTATCTGACAGAGAGACAGCGAGAGAGGGAACACAAGCAGGGGGAGTAGGAGAGGGAGAAGCAGGCTTCCCGCTGAGCAGGAGGCCAATGTGGGGTTCGATCATGACCTGAGCCGAAGGCAGACGCTTAACGACTGAGCCACCCAGGTGCCCCGAGGATAATTATTTTTATATGAACTACTGAGGATAATTGCTAATTTCCTTGAATGGACATTATAGCATAAATTCCTTCTCTGCATTTAAATAATCAATTAGTTCACCAGTTGTTGGAGAGGTCCTATGGTAAAACTCTAAATGAATACTGACATAACGTCTTGTCAACGTGCATATGCGTCCTCATGCAAAGGTTATTTATTTGAAATCAGACTTTTCTTAGTTAACAGCAATACATCTTATCTTTTTGGTTTTTTTTTTTTAAAGATTTTATTTATTTATTTATTTGACAGAGAGAGACACAGCGAGAGAGGGAACACAAGCAGGGGGAGTGGGAGAGGGAGAAGCAGGCTTCCCGCAGAGCAGGGAGCCCGATGCGGGGCTCGATCCCAGGACCCTGGAATCATGACGTGAGCCGAAGGCAGACGCTTAACGACTGAGCCACCCAGGCACCCCTTTTGTTTTTAAAGATTTTATTTTTAAGTAATCTCTACACCCAACATGGGGCTCGAACCCACAACCCCAATATCAAGAGTCATATGCTCCACTGACTGAGCCAGCCAGGCACCCCAAGAATAGGCCTTATCTTAAATTTATAAATATCTTGGATTTTTTCTTTTAATATTTAAATTCTCAACTAGAAAGTAAATTTTTCAAGGGCATAAGATTTGAGTTATACCTATACAGGGTCCACTGAAACATTTACAGTGCCTCATAAATAATAAGAAATATATTCAACATATTCAGTAATTTATTTTGTATCACTTGGCCTGCCAAACCTAGTACCATGAATTTTATTATTAATTAGTTTTTTAAAGTAAATTCTACCCCTAGCATGGGGATTGAACTCACAACCCCATGCTCAAGAGTCTCATGCTCTACCAACTGAGCCAGCCAGGTGCCCCAATACCATCAATTTCTTTCTTTTTTTTTTTTTTTAAAGAGTTTATGTATTTTTTTGAGAAAGAGAGAGAGAGAGAGAGAGCACACGAGAGGGGGGAGGGTCAAAGGGAGAAAGAGACTCCCTGCTGAGCAGGGAGCCCGATGCGGGACTCGATCCTGGGACTCCAGGGTCATGACCTGAGCCGAAGGCAGTCGCTTAACCAACTGAGCCACCCAGGCGCCCTACCATCAGTTTCAAAGCTCAAAATTAACTACTATATTATAGGCCCAGAACTGTAAACAAATTTTTTTTTTTTTAAGATTTTATTTATTTATTTGACAGAGAGAGACACAGCAAGAGAGGGAATACAAGCAGGGGGAGTGGGAGAGGGAGAAGCAGGCTTCCCGCTGAGCAGGGAGCCCGATGGGGGGCTCCATCCCAGGACCCTGGGATCATGACCTGAGCCGAAGGCAGACGCTTAACGACTGAGCCACCCAGGCGCCCCTGTAAACAAATAATTTAAGTCTTCATTTACTTTGTACATTTATTCTTCCAAAGAATCTGGTAAGACTTTCCACATACCCACTCACTGAAATGCTTTTTAAATTTCATAAAGAAACAGTTACGTTTGGTAAAAAGCCTTTAAAGCAATTGTGTAGTCCTCAAAGTTGTCAATGTTGACCCTTCATGACCTGGCCCTGATTTACTCAAATAGAGTAAATCCTGAATTATAAGAACTGTAATTGGGGTGCTTGGCTGGCCTAGCCAGTGGAGCGTGAGACTCTTGATCTCGGAGTTGTGTGTTCAAGCCCCACACTGGGTGTAGAGATTATTTTAAAAAGTTTATATTTAAACTTTAAACTTTATTTTATATATATATATATATATACATATTAGAATGCAGTCTGTCCATTAAAATAGCTTACAGCCACCTATGAATTATCTAGGCAACAGGAAATAAAACCCAAAAATTAAATCTAGAGAGAACATAAAAATCTTAGTTAGGTACCTAGTGATTTCTATTTCTTCTTCATAGGTATCTTTTTAGGACTATTGGTAGAAAACTTGATGAATTTGATGCACACTTTTTATCAAACAAATATACCAAACTTTATCTACTCAGATGAAATATATTGTATGTAGGTGTTAGATGGGCATTCTTCATAAGTAAGTTATATCCTATTAGTAAGTTATACCTCCTTACCCATTTCTTGCTTTTCAAAGACCATTCATTTCCGTCTCATAGATAAATGTCTAGCATTGTTTAGATCCTTATTCATCCTTATTAATCAAGAACGACAGGAGAATTTAGTGGCCCAAAAGTGAATTTACCAAATTCAGGAGAATGGTTACCTCTGGGAGCAAAGAAACAAAATGTCATCACAAGGGAATGTAGACATAGAGCTAGGGGTGAGGTGGGATATCTCTCTTTTTAATTTCATTTCTTAAGCTGGGCAGTGGCCCCAGAGGATCCTTTATATTTTTCTCTAGGCCTTATTCTATTTATGAAACATTTCATTAAAATTTTTTTAAAAATTAAAAATTCCTGGTGATCAAGGTAAAGTGAATCAAGTCCTGACTTTGGTCCTAAAAATCTGTTGCTGACTCACTTTTTGATCCATGTGTTTCAGTTTCAGTAAAACATGAAAAATACTTTGTAGTAATTTCATCTGGCAAGTTCTCAGGGTTCGGAAAACACACTTTTAGAAACTAAATAACATTGAGGGGCCTGGGTGGCTCAGTCAGTTGGGTGACTGCCTTCGGCTCGGGTCATGATCCTGAGATCATGGTCCTGGGATCAAGCCCCGCATTGGGCTCCCTCCCCGGCGGGAGGCCTACTTCTCCCTCTCCCACTCCCCCCTTGTGTTCCCTCTCTCGTTGTCTCTCTCTCTGTGTCAAATAAATAAATAAAATCTTAAAAAAAACCAACTAAATAGTATTAAATCACAAGACATTTGGGAATGTTACCTGTGTTCTCACACTTTAAACTTTTCTTTAAAGTCATCAACATTTTTCATTTCTGAAAAAAAGAGCAGCCTAGGACTGAACATGTTTTCTGCTGCTTCCGAAATCAAAGAGAAGGTACAAATCTTTTTTTTAAGTGTAATGTCAAGAAATGATTCCCAGGCTTTCCCCCACTTTGTTTATATTTCCAACCCTTTAACAATTCCACTTAAAACTATTTTTCCCACCTTTACATCTTCATCTTACACAAAACCCCACACAGGTGGGAAAATGAGTCTTCAGGGACAATGGACTTTCATTTCACTCACAAGCCTTGAAACTCTAAGCTACACTTGCAATTACCAGCTTGGTCTCTAGCTACCTCTGAGACAATAACACTTCAAATGTAAAGCACTGACATCAGAAATGTTTATACCAAAGAACTGCCTTATGAGAAATGGAAATACCAGCACAATGGGAAAAGCCGGAGACTTATTTGGAGAATGTATAATTGAGTCTAAAAAATTATAACAATTCTTGAAAATGGTCCAACTTACAGAAGTCAACAGTTCTAGTTCTATGCCATACATATCTCAAGTCCCGCAACATGCTAGTAAAACAACACTGAATTCTAAATATGATTTCCTGTAGTACTTATCTTCTGCAAGAGCAAGAAATTAATAGATGGTTTCCTAGCAGTATTATATAAAAAAAACTCCAAAGGGATCAAGTAAGACAAAACTATGAGTGGTAAATTAATATAATTGAGTGAAAAACAACTTACAAATTTTCATTCATTCTTTACAAAGTTGTAAATGTCCTAAAGTTACAAACAACAAAACCCTCACAACATTCAACTTCCTATAAGATATTCAATCTCACCTATTCATCTGCCTTGCCTCTGTCAAGATTTTGTTTCCTTGCCTTCTATTACTCACCAACTGCATCTGGATTTACCGGTCTGGAGACGTCAGCTTGCCCCATGATTAAATTGTCTGATGTATCTCACGACAACAAACTGTCCCGGACCAAAGAAAACTTTTCTTCAAAGATAAATCCACATAGAGAGGGGACAGGCACTCCTCTCTCAGTGTCACTCCCAAACATCAGGAAAGAGCATGAGGTCAGTTAATCTGCTGGAGTTTCTGTCCCCTGTATCCTGGCCTGGGCACTTGTGGTTCTTACAAATATGTCTTCACGCTGGCTCTCCTCACACAGGAATGCCTGTCATTCCAGTGCGCACACTGTGAAGAGCTCAAGTGCAGGAAGGGGAGGAGATTGCCAACTACATTCTAGGGGCTGAGCGGCACAGCCCCAAAAAGCCACACCTACTTTTCCTGACCCGGAGCTTTCGGTTGTAACTCTCCAGACTCACCGCCATAGAAGAAGGGAGCCTGCTCAAGAGTCTACCACAGAACTTGTAAATGTAATCATACAAAAAACATCAGGGTTATGCACAGCAGACTGATGGGAGTAGAATTCAACTCAAAGGTATGTCTTCAATATAGGCTTGCCTTAAAAGTATCGATTGTTCTTATATTTCACTGCTTGCTCTAAAATCGTAGTGTTTCCTACCTGTAAGTGGCATACCCTAAGCAGGATTTGATCTATACTTGGGGAATTAATAACATCAGAAAGGATATTTTTGGACTGAATATACCTTTTCTAAAAATAAAAAGAAACAGTTCTGACAATTTTCCTTACTAAAATAGTAAACTTGAAATAAATGTTTGGAAGATATTATACAATATTTCTCTTTCTGCTAAAGCTCAGTAACCACCATATGATCTTGGGGATTACAAAACTATTGCGAGTAACCCTACATGTTGCTTATAATACATGGAAATATCAGCTAACCACAGGCAGCAACTGAAGGTCCAGCTTGCATACTGATTTTTCTTTTTTAATAATATAACTAATTTACATATAGCCAAAATACATAAATATTAAGGACACAGTTTGATGAATTTTTATTTGTAAGTGCCAAAGTCCTTCAACAAAAGACAGCTGCTAAAAAAAAAACAAAAAACAGAGCTTTTAGTTTAAATCTTCATTTTCCAAACTGAGATCACAGAACAATTTCTAGTATTTGGACTTTCCTCTTGCCTTTTCTTAGCACCTTCTCCTTTCCCCCCATTATCTTATCCCCATTATCTGCTTTTGATATAGGAAAAAATAGCAAAGGTAACAAATAAGAAAATGATAATGCCAAGGCAGTGGTAAGAAAAAAAGTGCAGAAAAACTTAGGCAACATTTAATTGTTCATACTGGTAGTAGTCAGAAAAACATTATGTTGACCATTAAAACAGGAAAGAGTAAAAGGAAAAACATATTGAAAGAATGCTCTAATGTAAGAATGCCCAATGCCTTTAAACCCTGGCACTTATTTATTAGCCTAAATGCAGACCATGTGTAATAGGTTTCTACACTATAAAATGGGGAGGCAAAAGGTGGCAAATGCACTGCCCAGAACCCAGTAGGTGCTCAACAAATTGTAGTAACCATCATCATCACCACTGTCTCCATCACCATGGCCAGAGGGTGAGATTTGGGGGAGCCTGGGTGACTCAGTCGGTTAAGCGCCTGCCTTCGGCTCGGGTCATGATCTTGGGGTCCTGGGATCCCTACTCTGCAGGGAGCCTGCTTCTTCCTCCCTTTGCCTGCCACTCCCCCTGCTTGTCCTCTCTCTCTCTGTCAAATAATAAATAAAATCTTAAAAAATAAATAAATGACAAAACTAAAAAAAAAAAAAGAGAGAGAGCTTTGGAGGCAACTGAAATTTTAATTCCAGATCTATCACTAGGCGTTAACACTAGGCAAGTTACTTCACCTCTGCATCTCAGTTTTCTGATTTGTAAAATGGGGCATAACCATACTTAGCAGCACAAGGCAGGTGTAAGGACTAAATGACATGAACATAAATAAAGCCCTTTGCAATGTGCCTGGCACACGGAAAACTCTCAATAAATGCAAGCACTAATGATCACAGTTGTTATAGTAAAAAAACAAATCAAGAAAGGAAAGGCCAGGAGCAGCCAGACAATGGTAGATGGCAAAAAACTCAGTCATTACAAAGAGGTTAGTCAGAAACGGAAGAGGATGACATTTCTGTATCATGAATTCAGAGAGCAAATTGGAAGAAGTAAGCCAAGGAGGAAGTCTGAACACAATCAGGGTTGCTATACAAAAACATCAAGCAGATGGAACAGTGCGCGCACACACCCAAACACACCCAAACACACCCAAACACACCCAAACACACACACACACACACACACACTGACAGGACCATACAAGAGTACAACAACAGATTTATGGATCCTGGTATAGCTGCTGTTTACCACCTTCTTAATTGAAATGCCCATCTTGGCTTGGCACATTGCTTACTCTAGAGTACTGTGAAGGTCGCAATAAAACTTAAAAATAAAAGAATGAAAGGATTCTTAGTGACCATTAACTGCCTTGCTCAGAGCCTGGACTAAAACCCAAGTCTCCCAATTCTAACTCCAGGACTCACTTTGGCCCTTGTGTAAATGGTCAGAAATATTTATTTCCTAAAGATATACTCATTTCCCAAGGAAGCCCATTCTCTACAACAACAACAAATCTCTCTGATCATTCTGCTGCCTTTGTACCAGGCTGATACACGGTCACTGGCCAGCCCTTTTCAGTTTCATTCCAACAATCAATATTTACTTGGTGCCAATTGGTAAGCAAGCAAGCTGAGAGAGAGAGGAAGATACTGGCCCACTGATGACTTTTAAAATTTAACAATCAGGGGCGCCTGGGTGGCTCAGTCAGTTAAGCAGTTAAGCATCTGCTTTCAGCTCGGGTCATGATTCCAGGTATCTGGGATAGAGCCCCACATCGGGCTATCTTGCTCAGCAGTGAGTCTGTTTCTTCCTCTTTCTCTGCCTGCTTGTGCTCGCTCGCTCTCAAATAAATAAAATCTTTTAAAAAATAAAATAAAATTTAACAATCAAAGCCTTGAGTTCATTCTAGTTTTCCATGTATTATATTTTAGAAATGCAAAGGGTGGGGCAGTTGGTTCAGCGGCCAACTCTGGATCTCAGCTCAGGTCTTGATCTCAGGGTCGTGAGTCTGGAGCCTACTTAAAAAAATGCAAAGCGCAATCTCCTTTTAACTTTACAGTAAGTAGACAACTGTTTCTTCTTAACTGTCCCCTAATAAAAGATAGTCTCTTTTTAGAATACTTTTCCTCCACAGCTTACTGCCTCAAGGAATGGGGGAAGTGACAGATTAAAATTTGTGAATCTCTTCCTATATTTATGGAAAGAGCAAGAAGGCCTTATAAAAATAAAGTTTAACAGGCAAAGATAGCACTTGAAGCCCTCTAACCAGAGCCTCATTTTTTTAAAGAACTGCTTCTAAACACTGCAAGTAACCTATAAAGAGCTGGGCATTCAAAACTTAGTGACGTTTATAACTCCAAAGCCTTTTGTTGGCAAGCACATCATATCACACACAAACATGAGAATATGATTTATTTAGTTTACAAGATCAATCACAAGAGCATAATGCTTTCATTTAAATGTACTTTTATGTTGAAGTACCAATATAAATTGGATTACTTAGGGGAGTAAGCTCTTAGTGATTTTAATCACATCTCCCTCAATTTACTTCAGCATACTACTTTCTCCTGGCCTGAGATGTCTCAAGGAGGTGAGCTCTAATGAAAGGTTGGGAAGAATGTCACTTCCCTCCAGGAAAGATTGACCAACAGAAAGTACTGACAGGTCACACAGATACATATTGAAGTAAAGGATTAATTTTCAACTTCTGGATCTATAATTGGGGGAGGGAGTAGCTTCTTATTCTTTACCCCATGATGTAACTCTAATCTAGTCTGGCTGGCTCTGGATAGTTATAGGAAATAACATCCGACAATAACCTGTTTCTCAGACTCCACGTCTGAGAAATTAAAAAGCCTTCTCAGTCACTTGTAAAAACTTTTCAAGGTCTCATCTATTTGTACAAATTCTTCACTTGGCCTGGATTTTTTTCTTCCCCAGATCCATCTAGGGAACTTCTACTCATCCTTTAAGAATTGGCTCAAATGTTGCTTCCACTATTATGAGTCATTCTTTAGTCATTCAAGGAGAATTCCAATAAAGATTTGCTGATCACTGATTATGTGCCCAGCAATGTGTTGGTGCTAAAACAACAGTTTTAGCCCTTAACGTGCTGACAGTTCAAATAAATAGGATCTACAATAATCAGTACTTAGGTACTATGCAAACATACTGGTAGGGGTGGGAGTGCCTAGCCTGGTCTTGAGAGATCAAAGAAAATATCTCAAAAGAAGTGACATCTAAGATCAAAAAGTTAGTCACGGAAGAGATGACAGAGGTGAGAAAAAGATATAAGCATCAAGACATAAGATTGGAGAGGTAAAGAGCTGATCATGACTGACTGTGCTGGACACACCCTAAATTGCAATGATCTTCTGACCTCTCTTATAGGCTAGAAACTTCTCATGGGCAGGGATCGTGATGTATTTATCTTTAAACCCTCAATGCTTGACATAACTCAGTGCACTGTGGACATGCAACCGTATTTATTAACCTTGAACAAAGGGAAGAAACAAAATTCTTCAATTTTAAGCTTTGTTCACAAAATCTAGTAACAAAAGGCAATTAAGGTGAAAAGTGCTACAGATGGAGGCTGGAAGAAATCATTCCAAAGAATCCCGAGAATTGATGTGAAACTCTTGTTTTGGGGGAAAAAATGGCATGTTCATGATGGTTTTTGAGACTGTACTGCTTTGCAAGTAATAACTTTTTTCAAAGGAGACAAATCTGTCGGGTAAATATTTATATAAAACCTTACACCCCAATATTTATAGCAGCAATGTCCACAATAGCCAAACTATGGAAAGAGCCAAGATGTCCATCAACAGATGAATGGATAAAGAAGATGTGGTATATATATACAATGGAATATTATGCAGCCATCAAAAAAACCCCAAACAAACAAACAAACCAAAAACGAAATCTTGGGGCACCTGGGTGGCTCAGTCATTAAGCATCTGCCTTCAGCTCGGGTCCTGATCCCAGGGTCCTGAGATCGAGCCCTGCATCGGGCTCCCTGCTCCAGGGGAGACCTGCTTCTCCTTCTCTCACTCCCCCTGCTTGTGTTCCCTCTCTCGCTGTGTCTCTGTCAAATAAATAAATAAAATCTTTAAAAAAGAATTTTAAAAAACCCCAAAAAACAAAAAACCGAAATCTTGCAATTTGCAACAACGTGGATGGAACTAGAGGGTATTATGCTAAGCAAAACAAGTCAATCAGAGAAGGACATGTATCATATGACCTCACTGATACGAGGAATTCTTAATCTCAGGAAACAAACTGAGGGTTGCTGGAGTGGAGGGGGGTGGGAGGGATGGGGTGGCTGGGTGATGGACATAGGGTGTGTGCTATGGTGAGCGCTGTGAATTGTGTAAGACTGATGAATCGCAGACCCGTACCTCTGAAATAAGTAATAGATTATATGTTAAAAAAAGAAAAAAAAAGGTAGTAGGAAGGGAAAAATGAAGGGGGGGAATCGGAGGGGGAGACGAACCATGAGAGACTATGGACTCCGAGAAACAAACTGAGGTTTCTAGAGGGGAGGGGGCTGGGGGGATGGGTTAGCCCGGTGACGGGTATTAAAGAGGGCACGTACTGAATGGAGCACTGGGTGTTGTACGCAAACAAGGAATCATGGAACACTACATCAAAAACTAATGATGTAATGCATGGTGATTAACATAACATAATAAAATTTAAAAAAAAAAAACACAAAAAAACAAAAACCTTACACAATCACTACTGTCAGGCTCAAGTTCCTCAGCAGAAAGCATGTATATATACTTCATATGAACGCGCCTGAAGAACAGGCTGAAAGTGACAGAAACCGTAAGTCAAGACAGAGCCCCTGGTATCACCAGATACTCATCTCATTTGCCCCAAATGACACTGGTTTCTCTCTGTGGCTGGTTCTTTGGATGCAAAAGCAAACACACCTGCTTCCTATTCTGCATCAAATACTGTAATTCTTGTTGCCCAACTACCCCAACTTCCAGAAGGCAACGTGGCTTACCAACGGAAGACAGCAGAGGCTCTGGATTCACGAGTAACTGTAAAACTTCAGCTTTCCCATTTACTGATTAGGCAACTCTGAACAAGTTACTTAACTTAATGTGCCTCAGTTTCCACATCTTCAAAATGGACAGAATTACAGAGCTGTTGTGAGGATTAAGTAAGAGACTTTCTAAAGAGTTGGATGGTTGAAGCTGCTTACAATATTCGGCCCCCTCTCGCCCCACTTAGATTCTTTACGAAATGACCCCCCCCACCAGTGTTTAAATATAAACATCACAGTTCTTAGGAAAAACTTGGGAGGTTCCGATAGGCTTTTCTATCACAGAGGCAATACGGATGGCAGGCCTGCAGTAACGTGCATGTCTGCAAGCCTACAATGTGTTGGTCTGTGGTTATGGGAGAAAGAAAGTGAAATCATGCCATACGGCTGCTTTCAGTTCCGTGCAATGGAAGACCTCAGACCAAAACACTGGTGCTTTAGCAACTAGACTCTGCCTTTTCGCTTTCTCTTCAAGTTTTTGTTTTGAAGACAGTAAGTTCTTAAGGATGCCCTAGGGGTCAGGAAATGCTTCTAGAATTGAAGAAAGAGTGGTAAGAAATTTATTAAACAAGAAAGTTTCAGTTAAGAAAGATGAAAGGGTTTTTTCACAGTTGGGCTAAGGATTTGCAGAGTCGGTTAGAATGCAGGAGAGACAGTGGGAAGGGTAGGCCCGAATAGAAGTGAGAATTAACTGAATGGAGATGAGAAGATGTGGGGGAAAATAATTGGACCAAAAGATTCACAGCTTGTGACGATGAGGGGGAAAAGGGAGGTGGGAAGAGGCTATAAATGACACTGATGGAATTTTAAACCCACTATATGACATCAGGAGGCTGAATCAAATTATTGCCAAGCTCCCCTGTGGTTCTGAAATTCTACAGCAGAGTCAAACCAATGACTTAACCAATTCAATGTTATGTTTCAAATAATGCCTCTAAGAAGTGGTTTATTATGGAAGAGACCTGTGGCCATAGTGCACTTTATATAATGAATCTAGCTCAGTGCTTGCCATATAATGCAAAATAGCTGTCTAATGGATTGGATTATTATTGGGAAACCACAAGTCTTACTTACTCATTCCACAAATATTTCCTGAGCACCTCTGAAGTATCAGGTTATTGTTCCAGGTGTTGGGGACACAGTAGTGAATACAGTGGTGAAAAAAAAACCCCATGCCTTCTTTCTAGTATGTTAGATGGTGATAAGGACGATAGAGAAAAATTATTCAGGAAAGGGAAACAAGTGGGCTGACGAGAGGGCCACAGGACAAACCGTGAGAAGGGCCTCACTGGGAAGATGACATGTAAATAAAGACCTGAAGTAAATAAATTCCCCAATTAACTTCCTCTGTCATCTTCCTCACTTAGGGAGACTTCATTTTATTGTGCTTCAAAGATATTGCATTTTTTTACAAACTGAAGGTTTGCGACAACCCTGAGTCAAGCAAGTCTATCGGCACGATTTTTCCAACAGCATTTGCTCACTTTGGGTCTCTGTGTCACATTTTGGTAATTCTTACAATATTTCAAACTTTTCATTATTATAATATTTGTTATAGTGATCTGTGATGAGTGATCTTTGATGTTAATATTGAGATTGTTTTGGGCGCCGTGAACCAGGCCCACATGAGATGGCGAACTTAATGTTGTGTGTGCCTGCCCCACCCACCAGCTGGCCATTCCCCCATATCTCCCCGCCTCTCCTCAGGTCTCCCTGGTCCCTGAGACTCAACAATATTGATATTAGGCCCATTGATAATCCTACAATGGCCTCTAAGTGTCCAAGGGAAAGGAAGAGTCACAGGTCTCACACTTTAAATCAAAAGCCAGAAATGATTAAGCTTAGTGAGGGAGGCATGGTGAAGGCCAAGACGGCCAGAAGCGAGACCTCTTGTGCCAAAGAGTTAGCCAAGTTGCAAATATAAAGGAAAGGTCTTGAAGGAAATTAAAGTGCTACTCCAGTGAACACATGAATGATAAGAAAGCAAAACAGTCTTATTGCTGATATAGAGAAAGTTTGAGTGGTCTGGCTAGAAGATCAAACCAGCCACAAATTCCCTTAAGCCGAAGCTTAATCCAGAAAAGGCCCTAACTCTCTTCAATTCTGTGAAGGCTGAGGTGAGGAAGCTGCAGAAGAAAAGTCTGAAGTTAGTAGAGGTTAGTTCATGAGGTTTAAGGAAAGAAGCCGTCTCGGTAACATAAAAATGCAAAAAGCAGCAGCAAGTGCTGATGTAGAAGCTGCAGCAAGTTATCCAGAAGATCTAGCTAAGATAATTGACGAAGGTGACGACACCACACAACAGATTTTCAATGTAGATGAAACAGCCTTAAATTGGAAGAAGATGCCATCTAGGACTTTCATAGCTGGAAAGGAAAAATCAATGCCTGGCTTCAAAGCTTCAGAGGACAGGTTGACTCTCTTGTCAAGGGCTAATGGAGCTGGTGACTTTAAGTAGAAGCCAGTGCTCACTGACCATTCTAAAAATCCTAGGGCCTAAAAAAAAAAAAAAAAGGAACTATACTAAATCTACTCTGCCTGTGGTCTACAAATGGAACAGCAAAGCCTGGATGACATTACATCTCTTTACAACATGGTTTACCTAATATTTTAAGCCTACTCTTGAGAACTACTGCCCAGAAAGAAAATTCCTTTTAAAATATTACTGCTCACTGACAATGCACCTGGTCACCCAAGAGCTCAGGATGGAGATGTACAGTGAGATTACCTTTGTTTCCATGCCTGCTAACACAGCATCCATTCTGAAGCCCATGGATCAAGGACTAATTTTGACCTTCAAGCCTTATTATTTAAGAAATGTATTTTGTATAGCTGTAGCTGTCATAGATAGTGATTCCTCTGATGGATCTGGGCAAAGTAAACTGAAAATTTTCAGGAAAGGATTCACCAACCTACATGCCATTAAGAACACCTGTGATTTCATGGAACGGTTTGTCCAAATATCAACACTCACGGGACTTTGGAAGAAGTTGATTCCTACTCCCCTGGATGACTTTGTGAGGTTCAAGACTTCAGTGGAGGAAGTAACTGCAGATGTGGTATTAAAAGAAGGAGAACTAGAGTAAGAAATGGAACCTGAAGATGGGACTGAATTGCTGCAGTCTCATGATAAAACTTGAACAGATGAGGAGTTGCTTCTTAGTGACAAGCAAAGAATGTGGTTTCTTGAGATGGAATCTATTCCTGGTGAAGACTGCTTAACCGACTAAGCCACCCAGGCGCCCCTAAAGTATTTTTATTTTTTTTTCCAGCAACAAAACATTTTTTAAAAGGTTTATTTATTTGTGAGACAGAGAGCGCGTGTGTGAGAGAGTGGGGGGTAGGGGCAGAGGGAGAGAATCCTCAAGCAGACTCCCCGCAGAGTGCAGAGCCCCACACAGGGCTCAATCTCATGACCCAGGAGATCACGACCTGAGCAGAAACCAAGAGTCAGATGCTTAACTAAGCCACCCAAGTGCCCCAGCAACAAAGTATTTTTAAAATAAGATGTGGGGTGCCTGGGTGGCTCAGTTAGTTACGTGTCTGCCTTCGGCTCAGGTCATGATCCCAGGGTCCTGGGATCGAGTCCCTCATCAGGCTCTCTGCTCAGCAGGGAGCCTGCTTCTCCCTCCGCCTGCTGTTCCCCCTGCTTGTGCTCTCTCTCTCTGACAAATAAAATCTTGAAAGAAAAAATTTTAAAAAAATGTGTACATTAGTTTTTTAGACATAATGCTACTGTGCACTTAATAGACTGCGGCATAGTGTAAACATAACTTTTACATGCAGTAGGAAACAAAAATATTCATTTGGCTCACTTTATTGGGATATTTGCTTTATTACTGTGGTCTGGAACTGAACCCACAGTATTTCTGAGGTATACCTATACTGTAGTTCCTTCAGTTCTAACAGAAGCAAAATAAAAGGTGACACTTTCAAAGGTACTACAAATAAATATTGGTTACACTAGAGTAGATTTTAATGACTGGTCACTGAAGTAATGGTTGTCAAAGGTGCTGTTCAGTTCTCAAATATCTAAAGATGCACTGTCTAATACCATGGTCACTAGCTACACACGATTATTTAAATTTATTAATATTTAATGTATTTATATTAAACACACTTTGCAATTCAGTTTCTCAGCTGTACTAGCCAAATGTCAGATGCTCAGTAGCCACACGTGGCTACTACACTGGACAGTGCAGATCCAGAACATTTCCATCACTGCAGAAAGTTCTGTTGGACATGATGAACCTAAAGGGTTTTTAAAGCCCACTGGGAAGTCTTCGAGTAGTAACAAAACAGTTATGTCAAAGCACTAATTATACCTTTCCTCAGCGTATGGTGTCTATCTTCCAAGGTACCAACCACCAAGCACCACCTACTAAAGGCACTATACTCTGAGGGAATCTTGACAGTTAAAAACAGTGTTTCTTTTTATACAGTACTAACTAGTGAGCTATTAATACTCTTTCTCTAGCAACTGAATTACTACTTTTTGTAGTAACACTCAGTTAGTCTTTGACTATTAACAACAATTCAAAGCCTAAGGAAAAATGCTTTTATTTTAAAGATTTACTGAGAATTACATCTATTTGTTATCCATTGAAAGTTAATAAACCTCCATCTTACTGGCCTTCTTTCTACTCCAAATAGTACTTTTTCATGGGCTGAAAGTAGATTTTTAGTGTTATAGTGAAAGTGATGATGAGTTTTAAAGAAAAAAGTACTTTAGAAAACATGATATTCATAAAAACTAAGTCCCAGTGGCCTCTATTAAGGAACCAGAAGTTATCAATGATGTGTGAAACTAACCAGTCAGAAGTCAAAGAGCTACCCATCCCTGGGTTTTGAAACAAGTTCAATGTTCTCCAGTAAAGTGGCATTCATTGCTGGTGACTCAGAGAGATGACTCTTAGCCACTTCTCTCCTTCCGTCTCTCTTTCATAATTCTTTCTAACTCGTCTGGCCCTCAATCTCACTTCAAGTGAGAAAGAAATCTAAACATGACTAAGGAATATTCTGAGCCAAATATTCAGTAAGAATACAATAAATGTCTGATATAGCTATAATATTTGTAAAAGTTATTCAGAAATTTCTAACAAGGAATCTCCTTAAACATTCTTTTCTAGACCATGTGGGGGAGAATAAAGCCTTCATCGTCTACTAAATAAAAATTCTGAGTAATGAACACCTGGCTACACTATGAGTCAACAGTAATTCCTGCAACAGGAACCAAGGATGACCGTATCAATGGTGTTTCTATCAAACTTGCTCCAACCAGTAATTCAAATGCACTTTATTCTTTGGTTTCCATGTAGGAGGTATCCACCTCTTTTGTACCACTCTCTTCCCTCAAAACCCTCAATCTTTCACAACCACAGATTCTGGGAGATGAAGCACGGGGCGGGGGAAGTTATACATATAATTTCTAAATTCAAACAGAAATTATGTTCTGGATTATACAAAACTGTGCTTCTAAATCTTGTTTAAAAAAAAAGTAACAGTGAGGGCGCCTGGAGCTTTGACTCTTGGTCTTGCGGTTCTGAGTTCGAGCCCCACGTTGGGTATAGACGTTACTTTAAATCTTAAAGAACAAAAATAACAGTGAAACACATTAACACTTTAGGAAGACAATCTAGTGAGGTCAGAGAAAATATGGTCAACGTGCACTTTTGCTCACCTGTCTATGCTAAAGCAACTAGCCTAATCCTACTCTAATCTTTTAGAAAAGCTAATCTTTATTTGCACTAGTGATGCTATCAAAATGTAGTCACCAAATAAAATCTTTCAAGATGCAAATTTGATTATTGTTTTTTCAGCCTAAAAAGAATTTCTTTTCTTGAAAAAGCCCTAAATGTAACGGGATCCAATTAGCTATTAAACACTCTATCAATACTCACCTGGTTCCCAGCCCTACATACCAAGGGCCTTCAGAATACTCCCTCTCCTAAAATCCAAGGAAAAGCTGACAACCCGTTTCTTGTGTGGACTTGTAGTGAAGGATAAGAAAAAAGATAAAGGGCTGAAATAATTCTTCTGGGATTCATTCACTTGGGGTAAAAAGTCTGTATCTTTACACAATTTTACAAATCTTCCCAGTCTGAGAGAATCTGTTGGTGGAGCGCAGCTTTCAACCCGAACATCCTCTTCTTTTTTTTTTTTTTTAAGATTTTATTTATTTATTTGAGAGTGAGAGAATGAGAGCGAGCACATGAGAGGGGTTAGGGTCAGCGGGAGAAGCAGACTCCCTGCCGAGCAGGGAGCCCGACACGGGACTCGATCCAGGGACTCCAGGATCATGACCTGAGCCGAAGGCAGTTGCCCAACCAACTGAGCCACCCAGGCGCCCCCCGAACATCCTCTTCTGTGTGCTTGAGCAGTGACAGTTATTCTGACTGCCTCCAGTTTTACTCCTCTCTAATCTGTCCTCAGAAGTGGTGCCACAGTGGTGTTTATAACAGCACAAATTTAACAATGTTCTTTATAGCTCACAAAAAAATCCTTCAACCCCTGACCCAAGCCTATCTTTCTAGCAAGCCTCTTCTCTCATTCCTCTCCCATACTTGCTCATCTTCAGTCCTAGGACGAGTCTTTAGTCCCACTGCACCACTTGGAATTCCTAAACTGTGACATGTTCTCCTGGGCCTATCTACCTATGCATCTGCTGTTCTAGCTGCCTGGAAAGTCCTCTCCCTCCCCAGAATCCCTCATCTGGCTAACTCCTGTTCCTTCAAATTCCAAATTCCAGATGTTCAAAATTCCTCTCGAAGCCTTCTTTGAACATTTCTACCTTTTGGCACTTAAGATTGAGTTGGGTATCCGTCTTCTGTGCTCCAAAGTCACCTTGAACATACCTCTACATATACGGGTACACATCACTTTTGTTTTAATTATCTATTTACTTACCTGTCTCTCCTACATTCTTTGAAAGCAGAAATTGTCTTTACATTCTCAACAAGTAACATACTGCTCAGCACATAGTAAGCATTCAATAAATATTTGAAAACAATGGAGAGAGGCAAAGGGAAAATAGGATCTTTCACTAGTTTAGCTTATAGGTATCCCTTTCAGGTTATGGAGTATTTAAGTTGGGAAAACTGCCAGGCTTGTAGGTAATGAACTTATTATAATAAATCGCTTAACAATTTTCATGACAAAAAGGAAAGAGAAACACAGGCATAACTGAAATTATCTTGCAAGCTCTGGGTTATATGTTATCACAAATTCACTGCCATATATGCTTACAGCAACACAATCTTTTGATTATAGTTGGCTTTAGATTTATAAAAAAACTGATTAACACCCCCCACCCCCAGGTCTGCTTTTCTTCTAGTTTCTAAGAGAAACAGTTAAGTTACAAGGACTAAAATAGCACTAGGAATTTTTAATCATTCAAAGCTGATTTCTTATCTCTGCTTTTTCTCCCCTTCATTCCTGTTTCCTGATCATTTCATCACATGGTAAAAGTTTCCATCAGAAAAATCAGAACATGAAGAGATAAAATAATACTAAATATCTATTTTGTTACACATGAACATCTCTAACAAAAGATCTGATGAAAAAGGAAGCTAAATCTTAGAAAGAATAAACTAAGTTCAATTTCCCATGCATTCTTTCCCCTCATTTTTTATGAATAGTAACAGCTAACATTAACTGAGCATGTATTATAATGCCAGGAACTTTTTTTTTTTTAAGATTTATTTATTTCAGAGAGGGGGAGAGAGAGCACGCGCCAGCAGGAGCTGGGAGAGGGGCAGAGGGAGAGAGAGAATCTTAAGCAGACTCTGTGCTCAGCACGGAGCCAGACTGGGGCTCGATCTCACGACCCAGAGATCATGACCTGAGCCGAAATCAAGAGTCGGACGCTTAACCGACTGAGCCACGCAGGCGCCCCTGTTGTAAGTGTTTTATATGTATTAATTAATCTAATTCTCACAACAAGCACATAAGAAGGATTTCATTTATTACACCACTTAATAGATGAGGAAACTGAGTCATACAGGGGTAAACTTGTCCAATGAGTTCAGAGCTAGTAAATGGCAAAGCTGGGCTTCATATCTAAGTAATCTGGAGGTGAATCTCTACTCCTACTAATACACTGTAGAACTAAATATACGTTGAATTCACACAATTTATTTTTAACCTTAGAGAAAAACTCTAGGAGTTATTACTTTAACAAAAGTAAAATTCAGGAACAGAGCAGTTATGCAAACTGTCGTCCAAAATGGCACTGTTAAAATAAACAGACATTTGTTCTCTTAGCTCATCCCTGATATTTCCAGTATGACCACCAATAAGACTGATGCTTCTTATCATAAAACCAATTTTTAAAGGAATTTCTTAGAAAATAAACAAAAGGTCTAAAATCAAGAAAAGTTGGCTATTATTTCTACCACTCCTCAAACTAAACCTACAACAAAAATACTCAAGCTCCAGTGTTTCATGAGAAACACAAATTACTAAAGAACCTTTAACCCACCCTGGGGGCATTATTAGCAATATAAAACTAGGTTTCATCACCAAGTACTGTCTATCTATATCTTTTTTTTAAAGATTGTATTTATTTGAGAGAGAAAGAGAGAGAAGAGAGAATGTGGGGAGGGGAGGGCAAGGGGAGAGAGGACCTCAAGCCGACTCCCTGCTTAGCATGGAAACCAACCTGCAGCTGGACCCCAGGACCATGAGATCATGACATGAGCTGAAATCAAGAGTTGGACGCTTAACTAACTACGCCACACAGATGCCTCTATTTATATCTTTAAGGTAATTAGGCAGTCCCTAGTTTTTCCTATTTCCCCATGTTCTCCAAATTCTTTTTTTTTTTTTAAGATTTTTTATTTATTTATTCATAAGAGACAGAGAGAGAGAGAGAGAGAGAGAGAGAGAGAGGCAGGCTCCCCGCTGAGCAGGGAGCCCAATGCAGGACTCGATCCCAGGACCCTGGGATCATGACCTGAGCCGAAGGCAGACACTTAACCATCTGAGCCACCCAGGTACCCCCCAAATTCTCTTGATACAAGACAAATACAACAAAAAACTCTCCTTAAAGAAATCACCACTGGGGGAGGAGGGGCAGGAAAAAAAAGAAATCACCACTAAACTGTTCAAAGAACACAAATATGAAAAGGAAATATATAGCTATACAAGCAAGTTTTGTTTTAATAATTTCCTTAAGTACAAGTCATGCTGAATAATGACATAAAATTCCAGTAACACAACTCTTTGTATATGTATAAAAACATTTCTTCATTCTGCCTCACACTGACAGTTCTTAACCTCCTCTTTCAGAGTTGAAACTGTATCTTACTCATTTTTTTCTCCTTCATGGCAGCTAGGGCAGTGTGCCAACAAAAATTTATTGAATGAATTAATAAATCAGTCCATCCAACCTTTTCATCTTCTGGTAAAGTGAGGGTATACAGTGAGTATGAAAATAAATGATCAAGCAAATCTAATTGAATTTCACTGTAACCAATGTTAAGCCACTGGCCTTGGATATATTATGAGATTAAAACCAGAACTAAACAAGCACACCTCTTTAGTATTGGCCAAGCTCCACCTAGCAAGAATGTCTTTTCTTGGGTGCTACTTCTTTCTCTTATTATTTCAGACATAATAAGGACTCTTGCTATTCAAACCTTTTGATTATTGAGCTCTAAACTGAAAAAGGAAGAGATTGACCTCTGGGGGCTGGGGATGGGAAATGGACAAAAGAAAGCAGCTAGACCCACCTGTTTTATAGCATTTAAATTATTTGGGGGAGATCAAAGAGGAAAAACAGAAGATATAGAATCATCAAAGGAAATTTAAACATGAAATTTCAAAATATTTAGTCAAGTCAAATGTAATATTTCATCTTATACAGCAGAAAAATGGAAAGCTGTAGCTACAGACTACAATCTGATCTGATGTCATTCTGGCTACTAACAGAAAAACACTGGTTTGATGAGGAAAAAACAAAACAAATCTTCAGTAAGGAACTGAAAGCCAGGACGCCTGGGTGGCTCAGTCGTTAGGCGTCTGCCTTCGGCTCAGGTCGTGGTCCCGGGATCCTGGGATCGAGCCCCGTGTCGGGCTCCCTGCTCCGCGGGAAGCCTGCTTCTCCCTCTCCCACTCCCCCTGCTTGTGTTCCCTCTCTCTCTGTCAAATAAATAAAATCTTTAAAAAAAAAAAAAAAGGAACTGAAAGCCATTGGTACCATTCCACAAACAATCCATTACATTGCTATCACCTTCTTGTAATGGAAGCCTCCATTATGGGGTGGGTGGGTGGGTGGGTGGGTGGGTGTGTGTGTGTGTGTGTGTGTGTGTGTATGCACACATGCATGTGTTCTGGACTCCACTGATGTTCAAACAGCAATCTTGTAAATACTATACTGTTTTTCAGTCAAGTCAAAGCTCTACCATGAAAGGTCATTTCTTTTAAAGTAAACTCTACCCCCAACATGAGGCTCAAACTCATGACCCTGATATCAAGAGTCTCATGCTCTATTGACTGAGCCAGCCAGGTGCTCCATGAAAGGTCTTTTTTTTTTTTTAAGATTTTATTTATTTATTTGAAAGAGAGAGAATGAGAGAGAGAGAGCGAGAGAGAGCACATGAGAGGGTCAGAGGGAGAAGAAGACGACTCCCCGCTGAGCAGGGAGCCCAATGTGGGACTCGATCCCAGGACTCCAGGATCATGACCTGAGCCGAAGGCAGTCGCCCAACCAACTGAGCCACTCAGGCGCCCTGAAAGGTCATTTTTAACATGACAGAACTCTGATCAACCCAAGAAGACAACCACCAAGGCCATTTTGAAATTTATGTTTTCCTGCCTAATGGGAAATGTTTATACCAGTTTCATTATCAACTTTTAAATCCCATTGATCATACTTAATCTGAATTTGAAAGGAAGTTGAGGAAATACATTTTTTAAATTAAAGATATTTACTTATCACTTAATATTTAAAAAATTTCAAAAAACTTAAAGGCTTTTTTCGTTTAATAAAAATAATACACTTTTAAATGGGAATATGCCATAATCACCGTGCTGTGCACACTGCTCTTTATCAAGGTTATTTCTTTAGATAAATAACAAAGAAAAGTTTGAAAAAGTAGAATAATAAAGGGATATTATTTTAGATCTTAAAATATGACCATTATAATAATAAACAAGGGCGCCTGGATGGCTCAGTCAGTTGTGCGTCCAGCTCTTGGTTTCGGCTCAGGTCATGATCTCAAGATTGTGGGATCGAGCCCTGCTTTAGACTCCCTGCTTCAGGCTCCTCTGCTCCTTCCCCCGCTCATGCACTCTCTCTCTCTCTGAAAAAAATAAAT
This sequence comes from Halichoerus grypus, assembly GCF_964656455.1. NCBI lineage: Eukaryota > Metazoa > Chordata > Mammalia > Carnivora > Phocidae > Halichoerus > Halichoerus grypus. The sequence continues at coordinate 166,429,998 of NC_135716.1, forward strand.
CTTTAAATAAATAAATAATGTAGAATTGGTGTAAAAACTGACAGGTGGGGGGCTCCTGGGTGGCTCAGTCATTGAGCATCTGCCTTTGGCTCAGGTCACAATCCCAGGATCTTGGGATCGAGCCCTGCATCTATCGGGCTCCCTGCTAAGGCGGGAAGCCTGCTTCTCCCTCTCCCCCTGCTTGTGATCCCTCTGTCGCTGTGTCTCTCTCTGTCAAATAAATAAATAAAATCTAAAAACAAAAAAACACACACAAAAAACCTGACAGGTGGTTCAACAGAACAGAACATACAGTCCAAAAATACACTTGAGATCTTACAAACACTTGCTTGACTGATATAGCATCATAAATCAGCAAAAGACAGTTTGTTAACTACTTAACTTGAATTTTTTTCTAAGTTATATTTCATACACTTTGCCAAATATCATAAGCAAATATAAATTCACTTCAATTATTGGAACTGCATTAGATCTATATGGTAAATTTACTAATACATGGCACTAATAATTTTTCCCATTTCTTTTTCTTTTTTTAAGATTTATTTATTTATTTGAGAGAGAGAAAGAGAGTGTATGGGGATGCGGGGGAGTGGAATAGGGAGAGAATCTCAAGCAGATGCCCCTCTAAGTGCAGAGTCGGACGCCGATCTTACCACCCTGAGCCAAAATCAAGTCAGAGGCTTAACCAACTGAGTCACCCAGGCACCCCAATTTTTCCCATTTCTTGACACAATGCATCTGTTCATTCCTCTATATCAAATCATTCTTAGGTATCTCATAATTTGGGTTGTTACTGTAAATGACTTTTAATCCCTATAGTTTTTTTATATAGTTTATTACACATACATTTAAAATGATTCATTTTTGAACAATTATTTTGTATTTAGTCAGCTGTTTTATTGGACTCTTTTTCAGTTGATTCTCTTAGGAGTATTTTTCTGAAGAGAATAATACTGGCCGACAAATATATAATTAACTTATTCATTATTGGGACTATACCTCTGGATTAGTGTTTGTCTTACTACACTAAGAACTCCCAAAATAATGTTAAATAAGGTAACAGTGGGCTTGTTGAGCAGGCTGTCTTGTTCTTACTCTAGTGGACATTTCTTCAGTATTTCACTGATAAGTGTGGTATTCAGACAGCCATTCTTTATCATGTTTAAGGAGTATGTAAACATATTGTAAAAGAAAAAAAGGAATGAAAACGATATATACAACAGTTATGCTATGGGTTGTCACTGGGCTGTGGTGGTCAAAAGAAATTGTATCTAATTTTTATTAAATGTGTCTTAATGCTACCAACTTAAATCAATTTAGTAGCAATGTAGGTGCTTTTCTTTTTTTTTTTTTTTTTTTTTAAAGATTTTATTTATTTATTTGAGAGAGAGAGAATGAGAGAGAGCACATGAGAGGGGGGAGGGTCAGAGGGAGAAGCAGACTCCCTGCCGAGCAGGGAGCCCGATGCGGGACTCGATCCAGGGACTCCAGGATCATGACCTGAGCCGAAGGCAGTTGCTTAACCAACTGAGCCACCCAGGCGCCCGCAATGTAGGTGCTTTTCGTTTAAAAAAAAAAATCATCCCATTCCTAGTATAAAAAAAGTTTTTTGCTGGAATACTTGAATTTTATCAAAAATTTTTGTCATCTCCAGAAAAGAGCATATCATTTTCCTCCTGTTTTTTGACTTACTAATATACTAATGTGTTATTATTTATAGATTCCTTCATATCCTTGGTTCCTAAAAGAAATCCTCTTGGTCATATTCCTTTAATATACTGAGATATTTGACATATCAAATGGGGAAAAAAAGCAGTTCTGAATTCGTATGTTAGAAATGTATAACTATACAGGTGGGGCGGCTGGGTGGCGCAGTCAACGGTTAAGCATCTAACTCTTGATTTTGGCTCAGGTCGTGATCTCAGGGTCATGAGATCAAGCCTGGTGCCAAGCCCTGCGTTGGACTCCGCACTCAGTGCCGTGTCTGCTTAATATTCTCCCTTCTTCGGCCCCTCCCGCTTGTGCTTTCTCTCTCTCTCTCTCAAATAAGTAAATAAATCTTTTTTTTTTTTTTTAAAGATTTATTTATTTGACAGAGAGAGAGAGCGAGAGAAGGAACACAAGCAGGGGGAGTGGGAGAGGGAGAAGCAGGCTTTCCGCAGCGCAGGGAGCCCAACGTGGGGCTCGATCCCAGGACCCTGGGATCATGACCTGAGCCGAAGGCAGACACTTAACGACTGAGCCACCCAGGCGTCCCTCAAATAAATAAATAAATCTTAAAAAAATGTACCACTATACAGGTAGTTGCTCTCGAAAAGATCATGGAAGCAGATATATCAGAATGGTATCAACGGTAATCAGTGGTTATCACTAAGCATAAGAGTTTCTTCTTTACACCACTTTATATTTTCTAATTTTCCTGGAAGAAATATGTGTTGTTTTTGTAATCAGAAAAAAATACAATGATTTGTTGGATTTAATCTGCAAGTACTTTATATAGCTTTTCCAGAACTGTATTCATTGAGATAGAACAAGTGTCACTTTTATTTTTTATAGATCTTATTTATTTGAGAGAGAGAGAGAGAGAGAGCACACAAGTGGGTGGAGGGGCAGGGGGAGAAGCAGATTCCCTGATGAGTAGGGAACCTGAGACGGGGCTTGATCCCAGGTCCCTCTGATCATGACCTGAGCTGAAGGCAGACGCTTAACCGACTGAGCCCCCAGCCGCCCCTGTCACTTTTATTTTTGTACTATCTTTGTCAGCTTATAGTTATCAAGATCTTGTGAACTTTATAAAATAGATGGATATATTTTCTTTTTTTTTCTCTCCTGTGGTTGATATAGCATTCTTTTTTTGTTTGTTTTGTTTGTTTGTTTTTTGATATAGCATTCTAATTATTTGCTTCTTCACACTATCAATGAAATTATCATTAAACCCACTGAGCTTAGATACATTTTAACATTTCTTCCATGACTATTAGTCCATATGGGATCTTTATTTCATGAGTCACTTTGGTAAATTATATTTTCCTAGAAAACTGCCCATTTCTTTTTTTTTTTTTTTAAATCAGAGAGAGAGTGAGCATAAGCAGGGGAAGCGGCAGGCAGAGGGAGAAGCAGGCTCCCTGCCTAGCAGGGAGCCTGATGCGGGACTCTATCCCAGGACCTTAGGATCATGACCTGAGCCAAAGGCAGACACTTAAACAACTGGGCCACCCAGGCGTCCCGAAAATTGCCCATTTCATCAGGAATTCAACAAAAGTGCCAAAGTAATTTAGCAGAGGACAGAGAGTATTTTCAACATTGTACCATATCCAAGAATTGGCTCAAAGAGGATCATTGACCTAAATGAAAAACCTGTTAAGACATCTTGAAGAAAAAATAGAGAAATATCTCTGTGACACTGCGTTAAGCACAGATTTCTTAGAAGACAAAGAGCACTGGGGCATCTGGGTGGCTCAGTTGGTTAAGCGTCTGCCTTTGGCTCAAGTCATGATCCTAAGGTCCTGGGATCGAGTCCCGCATCAGGCTCCTTGCTCAAGCGGGGAGCCTGCTTCCCCCTCTGCCTGCTGCTCTCTCTCTCTGACAAATAAATAAAATCTTTAAAAAGAAAAAAAAAAAAGACAAAGAGCACTAACCATAAAATAAAAAATTGGATTTTATCAAATTAAAAACTTTTGCTAATCAGACTAGCCACAGGCAAGGAAAAAACACATGCATAACATATATCTCATAAAGAACTTGCATATGGACTATGTAAAGAACTTTCACAACTCATTAATATGCCCATTTTTAAAAAGAGGAAAAGATCTGAACAGATATTTCATCAAAGATATGGATGGCACCTAAACACACGACAAGTTAGTCAGCATCATTAGTCATGGAGGAACTGCACATTAAAGCCATAATGAGATACAACTACACTCCTATTAGAATGACCAAAATCCAAAACACTGATAATATCAAATGATGGTGAGGATGTGGAGCAATAGGAAGGCTCATTCATTGCTGGTGGGAATGCAAAATGGAACAGCCTCTTTGGAATACAATCTGGCAGTTTCTTATAAAACTAAACATACTCTTACAGTATGTTCCAACAATTGCACTCCTTTGTATTTACCCAAATAATTGAAAACTTTTAAAGGTGCGTGGGTGGCTCAGTCAATTAAGTGTCTGCCTTTGGGTCAGGTCATGATCCTAGGGTCCTGGGATCGAGCCCCACGTTGAGCTCCCTGCTCAGTGGGGAGCCTGCTTTTCCCTCTCCCACTGCCCCTCTCCCCCACTTGTGTTCTCTCTCACTCACTCTGCTCTTTCTCAAATAAAAAAATAAATAAATTGAAAATTATGTGCACACAGAAACCTGCACACACATTTACAGCAGCTTTATTCATAACTGCCATAACTTGGAAACAACCAAGATGCTCTTCAGTAGGTGAATGAATGAACTGTGGTACATCCGAACAATGGAATAGTATTCAGCGATAAAAAGAAAGGAGCTATCAGGCTATGAAAAGACAGGGAGGAACCTTAAATACGTATCACTGAGTCAAAGAAGTCAATCTCAAAAGGCTATGTATGATTCCAGTTATATGACATTCTGGAAAAAGCATGAAAGGAATGAACTACTAATACATACAACAGCATGTATGAATCTCAACAGCATGTATGAATCTCAACAGCATTATGCTAAGTGAAAAAAAACCCAGAAAAGGCTATGTGTTGTACAATTTTGTTTACATAACATTACAGAAAAAGGGACAGAATTCAGGTCCAAGTGGTTGCCAGGGGCTGAGGGTGGAGGGAAGAGACTGGTATTATTTAAAAAGATAAGCAGGGTAGTTTTTGGGTGAAGGAAATACCCTATTATCCTGATTGTAGTATGGGTTATACAATCTTACATGTTTGTCAAAAAAAAAAAAATTTATTTTTTTAAGAAATCTCTACACCCAATGTGGGGCTTGAACTCACAACCCCAAGATCAAGAGTCACATGCTCCACTGACTCAGCCAGCCAGGCATCCTGTTTAGGAATATATACCTAAAAAGGGTAACTTTTATTGTATATAAATGATCTCAACCACACATAGGTAAAAAATTAAAAAAAAAAAAAAAGGAATCCTATGGAGTACCTCGTAACTGGTTAACCCAGATTGAAAGCTACATAAGAACAGGGATCAGGGCACCTGGCTGGCTCAGTCAGTAGAGCATGTGACTCTGGATCTTGGGGTCTTGAGTTTGAGCGCCCAGTTGAGAGGAGAGAGGCTCAGTGGATTAAGCATCTGACTGTGGCTCAGGTCATGATCTCAGAGTCCTGGAACCGGCCCCATGTCAGGCTCTGCACTCAGTAGGGAGTCTGCTTGTCCCTCTGCCCCTGCCCCTGCTCGTGCTCTCTTGCTCCACTCCCCTCAAATAAATAAATAAAATTAAAAAAAAGAACAGGGATCATGTCTTATTCATGTTTTTACCCTTAGTGCCTAAGACATTACAGCTATTACATATTTACTATGTGTTTGGCACCATGTTATAAACATTACAAGCATTAACTCATTTAATTCTTAGAGCAACCTTGTGGAAAAGGCAAAATCCATATCCTTACTTTACAGATAAATTGAAGTTCAACAAGTAACTGTATTGCCTAAAAGGACACAGCCAAGCAATGGCAGAACTGGGGTCTGAAATCAAGTTTGTCTGACTCCGGAGCTTGAGGGCTGAACTGTTATGACATGCTGCCTTGCTGATTTTGCTCAGTGTTTAGTGAACAAATGACTGGATAAGGAACAAGTCAGCTGTGTTGGAGTTTGACAGGGTAGGCTGAATCTAGTTCATGAGAACAAAATGTCTTATATTTTAAAAGGCCACATTATTATACAGAGGTGTAACATGGTTATGTGAGGTATAGCCATTAAGCTGTGCATGTAAAATGACCATTATAGTATTTAATTCCCTTTAACAAAAACTTTTTATTGTCTTTTACCTCCTTTAAGAAATTAGTTTTATACATTTTATTTTTAACACTGAGAAATATAAGGAAGAAACAAAAATGTCCTTAACACTACAGCCCAGATAAAATCCCTGTTTACATTTTGAAAAATAAAGGTAACACATGTATATAGTTAGAAGATGCAAACCATACAGGCAGATACAAAATGATAAGTGAAGCCATCCATCTCTCCTATTAATTCCTTTTAATTTTAATAATCACTGCCTATGCGTCCATGACACACTGATAAGAGCTCAGTATGCAGAAGTAAATTCAGATGGAAACCAGTCTACACATTAAGCCAACTTATCATACTTGCTATGATGTTCCAGGTGCAAGGAGTAGTCAGAAGGGATGAAAAGTGGTGAGAGGATATGGGAGATAGTCCAGAATGTCAGCATCACTACTGGCTTTTTCAGGCTTGCATTACCACTATGGTTCATCTTTTTCTACTGACAGGAAAAAAAAAATTACACGGTATCTGTGGTATTAAAGTTGATAGAAGCTGGGCTTCTGCGCACTCTATTTCCCTTAAGATTGGTGATTCTACTTTTTTTTTTTAGAAGATTTTATTTATTTGACAGAGAGAGAGAGACTGCGAGAGAGGGAACACAAGCAGGGGGAGTGGGAGAGGGAGAAGCAGGCTTCCCAAGGAGCAGGGAGCCCAATGCGGGACTTGATCCCAGGACTCTGGGATCATGACCTGAGCTGAAGGCAGACGCTTAACCCACTGAGCCACCCAGGCGTCCCTCTACTTTTTTTTTTTTAATTTATTTAATTTATTTATTTCTTTGGCAGAGAGAGAGCAGGAGAGCACAAGCAGTGGGAGTGGGAGAGGGAGAGGGAGAAACAGGCCACCTGTTGAGCAGGGAGCCCGATGCAGGGCTTGATCCCAGGACCCTGGGATCATGACCTGAGCCAAAGGCAGTCGCTTAACCAACCGAGCCACCCAGGCGCCCCTCTCTACTCCCCCTCCAACACTTTTTTTAAATAAAGATTTTATTTATTTATTTGAGAGAGAGAGCGTGAGCTGGAGGGAGAGGGAGAGAATCTGAAGCAGACTCCGCACTGAGCACAGAGCCTGACTCGGGGCTCAATCTCAAGACCATGAGATCATGACCCCAGCCAAAACCAAGAGACAGCCATTTAACCGACTGAGCCACCCCCACACCGCTGGTAATTCTACTTTATGCAGAAAATTTAAAACCACGGTAAGAAATACATACAAATATGTATTGTGTGCTTACTCTTGCGCAGTGGGATATAATAGTAGGAAGATCTTGCCCTCCATAAGTTTATAGTCCTAACAGGAAAGGAAGATAATATATGTTTATAATAATGCTTTTTAAAATTTCTATTCAAAACCACAGGAAAAAAATAGAACTAATATCATTTTTGGCATAGTTTAATTCCAGAGGAATTCATCTCCTACTCCCTAAGGATCTCAAAACTAATTAAGTTCATATTTTGGTCTTCATTCTTAAAGCAGAGGGAGTGAAGGACTGTGTTATTAACACATTTTGAGCTTCAAGTGGTAAAAACATGATAGCATCACAAAATGCTTACCCACGAGCTTTTTTTTTTATTTTAAGATTTTATTTTATTTTATTTTTTTAAGAAATCTCTACACCCAATGTGGGGCTTGACCTCACAACCCCAAGATCAAGAGTCACATGCTCCACTGACTCAGCCAGCCAGGCATCCTGTTTTCCCATGAACTTTGAAGTTAAGTGCATTAGCTTTGAGCATGGCTCCTTAACAAATGTCCTTGAATATCTAGGGAAAACCTCATTATAACACAATAACGATTTATAAATTCAGATACAGAATAGGAAGAAAATAATTTTTATTTGTTTAGATATAGCTTCTCTTTTCTACTTCAACACACCGCTTTTCATATTCCCTATGTGATACAAATTTTAATCCAAAGGAGATATTACCTTGTAAATCGTTCCTAAAATACCATGCATGAATAAAGCCTTTGCAACTAGCTTCAAATTCAGGATTCATACTAATAACCTATCTCATTAAATAATTATTTCATCAAACACATACCAAAAAAAAATATTTTTCAACAAATTGTGTTCACTTCTATGGAAGGTAGGGTGTATAGAAACTTAATAAAGTTGTCAGAAGATTTTGGGAAGGCAATTTAGCATATAGATCCTCTCCTACCCCAAAAAACCTTTAGGAGCTTCATATGACAGGGTTTCAGTTCCTTTTCTTCCGGCATGCTATGGGGAGAGTGGCTGTTAACCCATAAACAGATGATAAGGGAGGAAGAAAGAAAGCAGAAGCAGTAATGAGCCATTTTTAAAAGCAGTGGGGTATGAAATATCACAGTAGCATAAACTATACACACATCTTCTCTGGACCCTTCCTTCCTCTAGCACTTAAAGTACAGTGTAGTCATTACTCCCCCACCCCACTATCCCCGCTACAAATTATTAATATAGATTAATAATACTTTCATTGAATTCTACCAGGTACCTTTGAAACTGGGGATGAAAGGGAAGGAAATAAAATAAAGAGAATCAGGGTAAAAACTGTTTGATTCCTTTATCAACTTTCCCCACTCCATGACTTTGAATGTCCACCCCACACCAACACTGGCAGAATTCAAGAGGTCTGATTCTTGGAAGGGATAAAACAATTGGCTTCTGGACTGGGGACACAAAAGGCAGTTGATGGTGGGAATACAGCACTAAAAACTGAGGGGAATTAGGGAACCATGGCATAATAGTGCTGAACGGAGCAAACTACCCCCCCAAATCCTCTTCACCCCTTACCATCTAGACATCTAGTCAGTGACGGAAAATCTGCTCCTACTGACATGGGGCTTTTTCCTCAACAAGATGGGCAAGAAGCTCACCCTACAGAAAGGCCCAGAGATAATCAGCCTATGTGTTTAAAGCTTCTAATTTAAAGCTTCCCACTCTTAATCACGAGCAGACAGCTAATTATTATGAGACATCAGAGGAAAACTCTAACATAAAACAGATCCAAACAAACATAGAAAAGCAACTTTAGGGGAAAAGCGACTGTGCAAGGCAAAGAAAGTTTGCTGAAACAATAAAAGGATACTATGAAAGAAACATTCCCCGAATAAAAGAGACCTCCCAGAAATTCAGAAGGAAAGAAAATTTTAATTGAGGATAAAGATGAAGAAATCCTCCAGGAGGCAGAGCTAAAGGAAAAAGAGGTGAGAACCAGGAAACTTCTGGGAGGCCCAGCACTGAGAAGCACCTGGCCATCAAAAAAGAAGACACAGGGGGCGCCTGGGTGGCTCAGTCGTTAAGCGTCTGCCTTCGGCTCAAGTCATGATCCCAGGGTCCTGGGATCGAGCCCCGCATCAGGCTCTCTGCTCAGCGGGAAGCCTGCTTCTCCCTCTCCCACTCCCCCTGCTTGTGTTCCCTCTTTAAAAAAAAAAAAAAAAAAAGAAGACACAGGATTAAGCTGAGCCCCCAGGTGAGTAGTGCTATCCAGGAGGACATCTGTGCACCACACCCAGAGAGACATCTGTCCAGATTGGAACAGTGATCCAAGAGACATACTGAAGGCTGCCATCACTATGATCTCTGCTGCCATTTATCCTCTTTATAAAAAAAATTTTTTTTTAAAGATTTTTATTTAGGGCGCCTGGGTGGCTCAGTTGGTTAAGCGACTGCCTTCGGCTCAGGTCATGATCCTGGAGTCCCTGGATCGAGTCCCGCATCAGGCTCCCTGCTCGGCAGGGAGTCTGCTTCTCCCTCTGACCCTCCCCCCTCTCATGTGCTCTCTCTCATTCTCTCTCTCAAATAAATAAATAAAATCTTTAAAAAAAAAAAAAAAAGATTTTTATTTATTTGTCAGAGAGAGAGAGAGAGAGCACAAGCAGGGGGAGTGACAGGCAGAGCAGGCAGAGGGAGAAGCAGACTCCCTACTGAGCAAGGAGCCTGATATGGAACTCGATCCCAGGACCCCGGGATCATGACCTGAGCTGAGGGCAGACGCTTAACTGATTGAGCCACCCAGGCATCCCTATCCTCTTTTTGAATATAAGAATGTAGTGCCTAGGTGAGACTGGTCCTCAGCTTATCTTGACTAAGTGCTGATAAATTTCTTCTCAAAATACTCAGCTGCCGGGCCGCCTGGGTAGCTCAGTCTTTAAGCGTCTGCCTTCGGCTCAGGTCATGATCCCAGGGTCCTGGGATTGAGCCCCACATCGGGCTCCCTGCTCAGCGGGAAGCCTGCTTCTCCCTCTCCCACTCCCCCTGCTTGTGTTCCCTCTTTTGCTGTCTCTCTGTCAAATAAATAAATAAAAATCTTAAAAAAAAAAAAATACTCAGCTGCCTAATGAGCTCAGAACACTCATTTCATCTCACAGAAGTGTTCTTTAACCAACTCCTGAAAGCTATAGGTGGGTCATGGTCAACTTGGGAGAAATCACAGAACTCAGAACTGCTCACTCCCTCTGACCATACTTGTGCTACATGTCCAAGAGTGGGTCCACACTGGAGCCCTGCCCAATACAATTTCCATGACAAGTCTTGACTTTGCCCAAAGTTGCTTTTCTTCCATAGAATAGACTCTTTAAACCTGAGGAAACGGAAGCAAGTATGGTCCTCTGATGCCTGGAGATCCCTGAGATCCTTCCAGGAGTCTAAGAGGTATAGCTACATACTTACTTAGTAATACTAAAGGATTATTCGCCATTTTCAGTGTTGACACTGTACCAATGGTGCAAAAGCAATGGTGAGCAAAACTGCTGGTACCTTAACACAAATCAAGGCAGCAGCACCAAACTGTAATAGGACTCATGGTCTTCACCATTACGTTACTGCAGTTAAAAACAATGCCAGTTTTGATTTAAGAATGTCCTTGATAAAGCCGTAAAAATTGCTAGTTTTAATAAATCTCAATGCTTCAGTACATGTCCTTTTATTATTCTGTGTAAGGAAATGGTAAATATGCACATAACATATACTGAAATATAACAGTTACCTTTAGTAAAAGTACTTGTGTGGTTGAGTTGCAAGCTCAACTAGCCAGGTTTTTTTCATGAAATACCATTTTTACTTGAATAACAAACTAGATTATTCAAGCTTAGATATTTGACAGATATTTTCTCAAAATTGAACAAAAGTGAATCTATCACTACGAAGAAAACTGACAGTACTTGCTGCCAGTGATATGTCAGGCTTTCAAAAAGAAAATTACAATTTTGGAAGACATATTCACCAGAGTGAGTGTGACAGCTTCTCAATATTTAAGACTTTTCCAATGAGACCAGTGGTAGTATTAACAAAGGTGATATTAAAATATTATATAATGAAATGTGTAAATATCTGTCTACATAGGAAAGGTCCCAGAGGCCTTAGGTCTGTCCCTCTGGAACTTGATGGGTCACTTTTATTTTCAGAATACAACAAATAATTCTTTTTCAAACTATGTAACTGTCAGCTAATCTAATTATAACAAAATTCTCACCCTATCTTAAAGGAACTCCATCTTTTTAGAAACAAACTTATTTTACATTCAGAATTCTATTCTTTGTCCAGTGGTATCGAATGGACCATAAACTAGCAAATATTATTATATGTATGTTTTGTAACTAAGAAAAATCCATTTTCTCTAGAATCCACATTATGAATATAAATGTTAATCAAATTACAGATTCCAAGATTTAAAGTGTAAGAGGAAAAAATCTCACTAGCACAGAACACAACCTTTTTCTCATACTAGTGATCAAAAGCACATTTCCATTTATATTTCAATTGACTACTGACAAACCATAACTTCCATAGCAACTCTCCCTTTGGTATTCTCTAGTAAATTTAATTAATTTAATGATAAATTTAATTAATTAGATTCGATTAAACTTAGGTTATGCTTAAGTTAGGTGAGCTAAGGAGGTCAGAGAGAAAAAATAAGTTTCCAGTAAACACCTTTGGAGTAGTCAAATGTTACTCTAGTTTGTCATATGTACATGTTCTTTAGGATTTGTCACCAGGCAACCAAAATCAACTCGATTTACTAAACTGTTCATAAGTAATTAACTTGGTAATAAAACTTAAGACGAAAGTACTGACTGCCCTCTAGTGTTCACACTGCGGATTATGCTGATGAACTTATAAAGTACCCTGGGGGGAGGGGGGGAATCCACCGAGGTCCTAAAGAAGCAATTTAGGGTCATTAAAAGCAGAGGAGAGGGGCGCCTGGGTGGCTCAGTCGTTAAGCGTCTGCCTTCGGCTCAGGTCATGATCCCGGGATCCTGGGATCGAGCCCCGCATAGGGCTCCCTGCTTGGCGGGAGGCCTGCTTCTCCCTCTCCCACTCCCCCTGCTTGTGTTCCCTCCTTGGCTGTGTCTCTCTTTGTCAAATAAATAAATAAAATCTTAAAAAAAAAAAAATTAAAATAAATAAATAAATAAATAAAAGCAGAGGAGAAATTTGGACCTTGCCAAGTTTTCAGCCATCTTCCCAAAGCAAGACAACAGCTGTTAACCTGAGCTATCTAATTACTTGTACCAGTAGCCCAAGTGTCTGACCTGTCACCTAGAGTAACCTGGGCATGAGCAGAATGTAACGCTGGTAACATTTTTACCGTACTTCAACTTACACTGGCATAAAACGAGATTCAGACTTCTTTACATTTGGCAAAGAATCACAAAATGCTTGAATCAAAATCTTATTCCAGCATGCTGAGGTTAAACACGGAAAATGGCCTCTGGTCCCCTTCTTTGCTTTTGCATATTTTAAATGCCTATTTTAAATTTTAAGTACTTCCTAACTAGTCTTCCTAGTCTGCAATATGATTTTTTTGGAAAACACCCCACAAATATCATCTACTAAGAAAAATGCAGGTGATACTCACCAAATGGATCTTCCATGCCACTATTAACCAGTTTTGGGAGGTGGAGTATAGTTTCTAAAAAGAGAAAAAGGTAAATTATATACTTAAAACATAAATTCCATCACCTTTTATGTTTTTTTTAAACCCAATTCAGTAACACTGATTATAATTTAAAACTGAACATTATAGAAATGTATAACTTATTAAGTGAGAACATTACCAACTGGGATTTATTTTAAGACAGTTCAGATATAGATATATAGTATAAAAATATCATAAAACATTTAAGGCTAATTTTCATTTTAAAACATATTATTCTCAGTTTACTCAAGTAAGTTCCCTTTCCAATCCCGATCTTGAATTTACTAGAGTGTAAGGAAACAGGAAAATTTTTATGTAAAAACAAACAACAACCCCCCCCCAACAAAACTCACACCTGAGATGGGTTTGCCTAAAGAACGTAGAAGTTATTTTAGATATAGTAAGTTGTCAGTTTAGAATGCTCAAGTATGAAAATAAAACAAAAAAATGTTTCCCTGCCCCTTAATCAGACTAGGATCAGTCTGCCCAATCTTGCTTCCTATTTCTCTTGCGGTTTGGATCCCAAGGGCATTCCCTAATAAACAGTCTGAATTGCTAAACTCTAATTGAGTCTGCTTTTCAGAGAACACAACCTACCAACAGTTGGTGCCAGGAGTGATCTGAGAAAATTGGGAGTATAAAGGGGTTTTGGAGCTGAATTGCTCACGGACTAGATGGCAGTGAGGATCCCCCATCACTGGTGAGAGATGTAACACAGATAATCCTGGTACAAGGTGCTGGCTCAATTCTTAAACTTTCACCACTGGTGAATAGTGGTGGTCTGCGTGTGGAAGGGAATGCTCTAGTTGATTGAATGTATCAGGCACTTGAAGAGTACTGCGCATGTGGGCCCTCCTTCTGGTCATTTCCTCAGTTCCTGAGTATATCACTGAAACAGATATACCTGGAATTAGTGACATCCCTATTCTGAGTTGTTAGGCTGTGGTAAAAGAGTTATCACACTGGGAAGGCTAGGTAGAAGAGACTGAAGCTGCTCCAGCCCACCTGCCAAGATAATAAATAACAAAACAAAACAAGGTGATACCCCAGGGTCAAGGGAGGGGGGTTGGGAGAAATTAGTGCAATACTCCTGGAGGATGCAGAATTCACTAGTGTGGTCCGGGAAGAAATCAGACAAATCCTGGAGGTAGGCAGCAGATTACCACAAACTGAATCTAGTATTAGCTGCAACTGGAGCTGCCATGCCAGATGTATGTTTGCTAGAGCAGATTAATAGGTCCTGGAGCACAGTATGCAGCCAATGACTGGAGGAATAAGCTCTTTTTTAAATTTTATTTCTATAAGTAAACAGGATCAGAAACAATTCACATTCACATGGACAGATTACAGCATACACTTATATATAGGACTATGTTAATTTTGCAACCTTCTTGCATAATATAGTCCTAAGAGACATGGATCATCTGGACTTTCTGCACAACATCACAATGACCAACTATATATATATATATATATTTAAAGATTTATTATTTATGAGAGGGGGAGGGGCAAAGGGAGAGGGAGAGACTCCGTGCTGAGCGTGGAGCCCAACACAGGACTCGATCCCACGACCCTGAGATCATGACCTGAGCCAAAACCAAGAGTTGGAAGCTTAACTGACTGAGCCACCCAGGCGTCCCTCAGTAACCTACTATATTAATAACATCTTGCTAATTGGGCCATATGAGCAAGAGGTGGATAGCACACTGAAGGCCTTGTCAGGAGACATGTACTCCAGAGAGTGAGAGAGAAATGTCTCAAAGATTCAGGAACTTGGGGCGCCTGGGTGGCTCAGTCGCTAAGCGTCTGCCTTCGGCTCAGGTCATGATCCCAGGGTCCTGGGATCAAGCCCTGCATCGGGCTCGCTGCTCCTTGGGAAGCCTGCTTCTCCCTCTCCCACTCCCCCTGCTTGTGTTCCCTCTCTCGCTGTGTCTCTCTCTGTCAAATAAATAAAATCTTAAAAAAAAAAAAAAAAAATTCAGGAACTTATTACATCAGTAAAATTTTTATGGGCCCAGTAGTGAGGGCTTGATAAAACATGCCATTCAAGTAAAGGCAACCAAGTAAATAATTGCATCTTGCATTTCCCACAATTAAGAGGGAACCACACCACCTGAGAATCTGAGAATACTGCTATGGATTCTAAACCAGGTGACGTAAAAAGGTGCATTTCAAGAGTAGCTCAAAACAGGAAAGGACTCTGCAGGCCTGGCTGGTGATACAAACAACCTGGCAGATCCTATGGTATTATGGCAAGACCCAGTGGGAGAATCACTACACAGACCCCTGGGGTTCTGGAGCAAGGCCATGCCTTTTGTAGTGGAAAATCAAATGCCTTCTGCATTAACACTCCTGGCATGATACTATGTCCTAGTAGATACGGAGCACCTGACCATGGGACACAAAATGGCCGTTTACCTAGAATCACCCATCATGACCTAGGTTCTGTGAAACACACCAAGTTATAATGTTGGGTGGACCCAGTAACAATCCAACGTAAGATGAAAGTGATACAACCAAGATCAAGCATAAATAGGATCAGAGGTCACAAGCTTGAGCGGAGAGCCCAAACCATCATATCACCTACCACTGTTGTACAAGTGCCCCTCCCTCAGCATATACCTTTTTGGCCATATGGGGGGCCCTATCACCGGTTGACAAAGAAAAAACCCTCACATTTTTCACAGATGGCTGTATGTGGTACAAGTCAAAAATGGACAGGCGCTAGCTACAGCCTCACTCAGCGGGCAGCACTGAAGACAGTGGTAAAGGAAAACCTTCCCAATGGGCAGAGCTTTAGGCAGTACACTTGACTGTCTACTTTGTATAGACAAAGAAGTGGTTTGACAACTCATAGGTAAATGTAACATGCTGGTCAGAGGGCTTAAAAGTAGAAAGACTGGAATACTGGGGCAAGGAGGTCTTAGGGTAGAGGCATGCAGGAGGGCTATAGGAGTGGGCACAACATGTGATCTTTGTATCACACGTAAACATTCATCAGAGAACATCTACCATTGAAAGAGGCACTAAACAACCATGTAGACAATGACTCAACCAGTTTCTGTCAGCCATCTTTTGTCATGGCCTCCCCAGTGCTGACAAAATGGGCACATGAAAGAAGGTGGTCATGGTGGCAGAGATATATACCATGCATGCACAATAGCATGAACTCCCACTGATCAAGGATGCTCCAGTTATTGATGCAGCCAAAAGTTCAAATGGCCAGCAACAGAGGTAAACACTAAGCTCCAACATGGCACCACCTTTAAGGAAACCACCTGATGGCAAGCTGACTGACTATAATGGCCCCTTCCACCTTGAAAAGGTGAACAATTTATTCTGAAAGGAATAGGGACATATTCTGGGTGTAGGTTTGCCTTTCCTGCCCTCTGGAACATCACTGCACGAGAGTTTAGGAAAGGTTTAATCTACCAGTAAGCATCATCCCACACGATATCATCTCATCACAGTAAGTGCAAGATCCGTCCCAGGACCATGGGATCTACTGGTGGTATCATACATAGCATCATCTAGAAGCTCCTAACCTAAAAGAGCATTGAAATGGCCTGATGAAGGCACAGCTGAACATCAACTCAATGTAATATTTTATAAGAACAGAATGCCGACCTCCAGGATGCAATATATACCCAAATCAAAGCCCTTCATATGCTATGTCTTCAACAAGAAAAATACATGGATATAGGAAAATGGGGAGTACAAACACAATACACCCTGTTTATCATCAAATCCCAAAGACCCACCTGGGGAATGTGTGTGTCTTATTCCTGCAACTCTGGGTTCTGCAAAGTTCAAGATTTTGGTCACCAAAAGAGAACACTTCCATAGGAGACAAAAGAATCCTGAGGGGGGGAGGGGAAAGAATCCCTAGAGACTATAAGCTATGGCTGCCACCTGGGCATTTTCGAGTTCTTGTATCTAGGGATCAGCAGGCAAAGGAGGAATTACCATCTTGGCAGGGGTAACTGATCCTTATTATCAGAAAGAAGTAGGGTTGCTGTTCCACAAGGGGACAGTGACAATATATCTGGAACCCAGATGATCCACTTGGGTGCCTACTGGTATTCCCTTTCCCAATTCTGAGAGTACAGTAAGCAGACAAATTGGATACTCTGGCCTGAGTAAAGCATGGTAGCTAGTGGTTCAGATCCCTCAGGAATGAGGGTTTGGGTCACACCAACCAAGTAAGCCATCAAGACTGGCAGAGATGGGGGGGCGCCTGGGTGTCTCAGTCAGTTAAGTGGCTGATATTTTAAAGGTAATTTTTTTTTAAAGATTTTAGGGAGACACAGTGAGAGAGGGAACACAGCAGGGGGAGTGGGAGAGGGAGAAGCAGGCTTCCCGCCGAGCAGGGAGCCTGACACGGGGCTCGATCCCAAGACCCTGGGACCATGACCTGAGCTGAAGGCAGACACTTAACGACTGAGCCACCCAGGCGCCCCAAAGGTAATTTTTAAAAAGATTTATTTATTTATTTGAGAGAGAGAGTGCATGTACAGGGGAGGGGCACAGGGAGAGGGAGAGAGAATTCTCAAGCAGACTCCCCCATGAGTGCAGAGCACAACACAGGTCGAGCCCCAGGACCCTGAGATCATGACCTGAGCCAAAATCAAGAGTCGGCCACCCAACCGACTGAGCCATCCAGGCACTGCAAGCATCCGACTCTTGATCTCAGCTCATGTCTTGATCTCAGGGTTGTGGGTTCAAGCCCCACAATGGGCTCCATACTTTAGAAAAATTAAAAATTAAAAACAGAATTATCGCATGATCCAGCAATTCTACTTCTGGATATATACCCAAGAGAATTGAAAGCAGGAACTCAAACACATATTTGTACACCCATGTTCACAGCAGCATTACTGACAATAGCCAAAAGGTAAAAACAACCCAAATATCCATCAACAGGTGAATGGAAAGATAAAATGTGGAATATGTTATTCAGCCTTAATAAGGAATGAAATTCCGACATATGTTACAACATAGATGAATCCTGAGACAGTATGCTAAGTGAAATAAGTTAAACACAAAAGGAAAACATTGTATGATTCCACTTTACCTACAGCAGTCAAATTCAGAGACAGAAAGTCAGATGGTGTTTCCAGGGGCCGAGGGAGGGAAATATGAGGAATTATCACTAATGGGTATAGAGTGTCAGTTTGGGAAAATGAAAAAGTTCTGAAGACAGACAGTGGTGATAGTTATAGAACAATGCGAATGTACTTAATGTCACTGACTATATCCTTTAGAAATGTTAAAATGGTAAACTTGAGGGGCGCCTGGGTAGCTCAGTCGGTTGAGTGTCTGCCTTCGGCCTGGGTCTGATCTCAGGGTCCTGGGATCGAGCCCCACATCACATCGGGCTCCCTGCTCATGAGGAGACTGCTTCTCCCTCCCCCTCTCCCACTCCCCTGCTTGTGTCCCCTCTCTCACTGTCTCTCTCTCTCTGTGAAATAAATAAATAAATAAATAAATAAATAAATAAATAAATAAATAAAAACCCAGCTGAATCTTGCTAAGTAAGATCAGTGAGTATTGTGGCATTTTAACTAGCCTGACTCCCACTTCCCTCTCCCCAGCTTTGACTTAGCCCTGAAAACCAAGAGCCTCATAACCACAGTAGCTATGAAAACCAGCAGCCTAGCAGCTACTAGAAAAGACAGAACAAATTTGGAGCTCCCTAAAAGCCCCATCCCCAGAAAGCTGTTAGTATGCGATCTGACTGACAGCACCAAGAAACTCCATTCTCCTTATCTTTATTTGGCCTGACTCAGAGCAGGTTCTGTGCAAACAGCCCTATCCTTTGGACATTTTTCAAAAAACAGTCAGTGGCAGTGTTTAACATCCCCATGGCCTAAGACAGTGATACCAGCTGGAGGCCAATAGGACACTGAGCAAAAAACCATAAATGTCCAGGCATGAGAGGTCTATATGGGATTTTGGAAAGCTCTGACATATTCTTGGGTATCTAGAAGGGCACATGCATTTGCAGGCTCTGCACATACCCAGGAAAGGCCTGAGAGGGCCCTGATCTCTTACTTCTGTGCAAGCAGGAAGTGATGGCTAAGGCAAAGTTGTAAACTGCCTGCTGGGAACATTGAAAGTATATGCCAACGTATAGACAGAACGCCCTTGGCAAAGGCTGGATAATTTACTGGTTCAAGACATCTAAGAAAATCTCTGGCTAATCATCAGCTAACCACTAAACCAACCAAGCAGAGACTTCAATGGCCATATACAACAAAGAAGAGAGGCTCTACTGATATTTCATCCAGGAAAGTCACTAAATAAACAGCAACAAGAAACCCACAGGAGGGATGGGAGAATCTGATTTGCAGATTGCCACATTATTTTAAATGCTCAGTTTTCAGAAAAAATTATGAGATACACAAATAAAGAGGAAAGTATGGTCTATATACAGGGAAAAAAAGCAGTCAACAAAACTGTCCCTGAGGAGGTCTAGATGCTGGGTTTACTAGACAAAGACTTTAAAGATTTTATTTATTTATTTGACAGAGAGATAGAGAAAGAGCACAAGCAGGCAGAGCGGCAGGCAGAGGGAAAGGGAGAAGCAGGCTCCCCGCTGAGCAGGGAGCCCGATGTGGGGCTCGATCCCAGGACCCTGGGATCATGACCTGAGCCAAAGGCAGCCGTTTAACTGAGCCACCCAGGTGCCCCTAGACAAAGACTTTAAATAAGCTATTCTAAATACTTCAAAGAACTAAAGAAAACCATGTCTGAAGAATTAAGATCAAGTATAAAAACAATGCCTCATCAAATAGAGAGTAGCAATAGCAATAGAAATTGTATGAAAAAAAAGAAAGACTGGGGCACCTGGGTGGCTCCGTAGGTTAAGCGTCTGCTTTTGGCTCAGGTCATGATCCTGGAGTCCCAGGATCGAGCCCAGCATCAGGCTCCCTGCTCAGCAGGGAGTCTGCTTCTCCCTCTGCCCCTCACCCCACTTGTGCTCTTTCCCTCAAATAAATAAATAAAATCTTTAAAAAAAGAAAAAAAGATTTTCTGTAGTTGAAAAGTATAACAACTAAATAGAAAAATTCACTAGACAGGCTCAACAGCAGATTTGAGCTGGCAGAAGAATCAGCAAAATCAAAGATAGGTTCATTGAGATTATCCTGTCTGAGGAACAGAAAGAAAAAAGAATGAAGAAAAATGGGGGCGCCTGGGTGGCTCAGTCATTAAGCATCTGCCTTCGGCTCAGGTCATGATCCCAGGGTCCTGGGATCAAGCCCCACATCGGGCTCCCTGCTCCGCAGGAAGCCTGCTTCTCCCTCTCACACTCCCCCTGGTTGTGTTCCTGCTCTCGGTATTTCTCTCTCTGTCAAATAAATAAATAAAATCTTAAAAAAAAAAAAAAAAGAATGAAGAAAGATGAACAGAGCCTCAGAGAACAAACCATGAAGCATTCAAAACATCAAGTATACAGGCACACACATAATGGGAAACTAAAGAGATAATGGCCAAAAATTGCCCCCAAATGATGAAAAATACATCCAAGAAACTCAAAAAAGTCTAAGTAAGATAAACGCAAAATGATCCACACTTAGTATTCAAAATGCTGAAGGAAAAAGACTGTTAACCAAAAATCCTACATCCAGCAAAACTATCCTTTTAAAACAAAGGAGAGATGAAGACACTCCCAGATAAACAAAAACTGAAAGCATTCATCCCTAACAGACCTGTTCTACTAGAGACGCGAAAGGAAAGTAGACAGGAAGAAATAAAGAGCAACAGTAAAAGTAACTATATAGGTAAGTATAAAAGACAGTATAAATGTATATATGTAATTTTATTTTCCTATCTAATTTAAAAGACAATGTATAAAGCAATAATTATAAAATCTTAGTAATGGGCTTATGATATATAAATACGTAATTTGGGGCGCCTGGGTGGCTCAGTTGGTTAAGCGACTACCTTCGGCTCAGGTCATGATCCTGGAGTCCCGGGATCGAGTCCCGCATCGGGCTCCCTGCTCGGCAGGGAGTCTGCTTCTCCCTCTGACCCTCCCCCATCTCATGTGCTCTCTCTCTCTCTCAAATAAATGAATAAATAAAATCTTTAAAAAAATAAAAAATAAAAAATAAATAAATAAATAAATAAATAAATACGTAATTTGTACGAGAATAACAACACTAAGGGGAAAAGGAACAGAGCTATACTGAAATCAAATTGGTATATACCTGAATGAGATTACTAGGTTGTTTTAAGGTAAAATGTGAATTGTAAGTCCCAGAGCAACCACTAAAAAAAAAAAGACTAGCTGGGAAGTCAAATCAGTTGAGTGTTAACCTCCCAACAAGTATAAAAGGAATTAGAGAGAATAGGGGATTAACACCGGCTACAGTCATTAGAAGCCTGAACACAGTGTAATCATTCGTGTAAACAAAGCTCTTTTCAAACCCTCATGCTAAGAGATCTGAGGTCAGTACTTTGTTTCAGATGTATGTGGCACTGAATAAATGTCTGATACATAAGTGAAATGGCAGTAACAATCAAGAATGGAACATCTGAAAATGGTTAGTAAACATAACAGGATTTGCTGGCAGACAGAGAAGACAGAATTAATAGTATCTCTACTGTTAACCACATTATCCACTAGATGATCAGGGTGATGATCCTGGGTTAGCTAACAGAAAGTTTCAATTAATGAAACACCTCTGTCCTTAGAGAATCACAAACAGAAGGGTATCTTGCTGAAAGAATCCTGAGTAGTCTTTGTAGAAGAGGACTCTACTTCGTGTCTCCGACTAACTGAATGCCTGTGCTAGAAATATTTCCATGGTTTCTATAACCACCCATATGCAAATGATGTCCAAACCTATACGTATGTTCAGTAGAGATCTCTGTCAAAAGCTCAGGGTAAAAGGCAAAAGACTTTCAACAATTACAAGGCCCTATGACCATGTTCAATGACCCCATCATGTTCAACTACTCTCTCCCTCACTAAGCTTCGGTAGGTGAGCCTCCTTACCGTTTCTTGAACCTGCCAGGCATGCTTGGGGCTTTTGCACTTGCTATTCGCTCTCCCTGGAATGCTCCTCCCCCAGATATTCATTCCTCAATTCTTTTATGTCCTTCTCAGTGAAGCCTTCCTTCCTTACCCAACTTTAAACAGAAATCATCACCCCACCCCACCCCTGCTTTACCTCTTTTCCCAGCTTTGTATTTTTTTTTTTTAATATTTTATTTATTTGACAGAGAGAGAGAGAGCACGCACAAGCAGGGGGAGCAGCAGAGGGAAGAGAAGCAGGCTCTCTGCTGAGCAGAGAGCCCGATGTGGGGCTCGATCCCAGGGTCCTGGGATCATGACCTGAGCCGAAGGCAGCCACTTAACTGATTGAGCCACTCAGGTACTCTTCAAGCTTTGTATTTCTCAGAGCACTTATCTTCTACATTATGCTATAAATTTATTTTTATTATTTATTATCTCCTCTCACTAAAACCTTAATTCTTTCAGGACACATATTTTGCCTATTTTTTTTTCACTGCTATATCTTTAACATCTAGAATAGTGCCTGGAGGGGTGTCTGAGTGGTGCAGACAGTTAATCACCAGACTCTTGATTTTGGCTCAGGTCGTGATCTCATGGTCATGAGATTGAGCCCCAAGTTGGGCTCCGTGCTCAGCACAGAGTCTGCTTGAGATTCTCTCTCTCCCTCTCCCTCTGCCCCTCCCCTGTGCGTGCTCTCTCTCTCTAAAATAAATAAATCTTTAAAAAAATATATTTAGAATAGTGCCTGGAAGATAGTAAGTACACAGTAACAACTATTTTTTTTTTATTTATTTTTAAAGGTTTTATTTATTTATTTGTCAGAGACAGAGAGCGCACAAGCAGGGAGAGTGGCAGGCAGAGGGAGAAAGCAGGCTTCCCGCTGAGCAGGGAGCCCAATGCGGGGCTCGATCCCAGGACCCTGGGATCATGACCTGAGCCAAAGGCAGATGCTTAACTGACTGAGCCACTCAGGGATCCCACAATAACAACTATTTTTTAAATGAATGAGCTCCAGAGGCGCCTGGGTGGCTCAGTCGTTAAGCATCTGCCTTCAGCTCAGGTCATGATCTCAGGGTCCTGGGATCGAACCCCACATTGGGCTCCTGCTCAGCGGGAAGCCTGCTTCTCCCTCTCCCACTCCTCCTGCTTGTGTTCCCTCTCTCACTGTGTCTCTGTCAAGTAAATAAATAAATAAAATCTTAAAAAGAAAAAATAAATGAATGAGCTCCAAATCCACATGTCCAACTCACTAAACACCTCCACCTAGCACAAACCTCCATTCAACATACACAAAACAATTCATTATCTACCTCACTCATCCTTATTCCCTCCTCTTCCAGCAGTTTTCTAGCTCACCACTATCCACCTAGTTGTTCAAACCAGAAATCTCATCCTCCACATCATATGAGTCATTTCCAAAACATATCTCACACCCATCCCCCCTTTCTTCATCTTCATTGCCTGAGGACACGATAGAATCCAAAATATTCTCACTGCCTCTCACAGCCCGATAATTGTTAAGTGTTCCCTAAACTGGGGCCTATGAACTCTTAGTCTTTGTTCTCCCTCCTACTACAAGTGAGGTAGTCCCTGCAGGAACCTCCTCTGACTGTGCCCCCAGGTGCTTATTGCTGGATGCTCTTTCGTGTCCACCATGATGACAGGTCCCAGGTCAGCCCGCATGGCAATGCGCCCCAGTTCTATAGCTTTAAATACAATATATACACTGATAACTTCCAAATTCATATTGCCAGACTGAATCTCTCCTCTGAACTTCAAACTGGTATATCCAGTCTACACAACATCTTTATTTGGAAATCTAAGAAGTTTATCAGACATAGTACATTTATTTTTTTTTTTTTTAAAGATTTTATTTATTTATTTGAGAGAGAGAATGAGATAGAGAGAGCATGAGAGGGGGAAGGGTCAGAGGGAGAAGCAGACTCCCTGCTGAGCAGGGAACCCAATGCGGGACTCGATCCCGGGACTCCAGGATCATGACCTGAGCCGAAGGCAGTCGCCCAACCAAGCCACCCAGGCGCCCCAGACATAGTACATTTAAAAACAACAACAACAAACTCTTGATTCCTCACTCCCAACTTGTTCTTTTTCCAGTCTCCCCTATTCAATAGTTATAGGCAAATAGATGTAGAACACTTACCAAAAAAAAAAAAAAAAATACAGCTGGCAAGTGTGTTAGCTGCTATTTCAGATCATTGTTTCAGTAAAGAGGCAACTTAAGTTTTCCAGTTGCTCGGGACAAAAACTTTGGTGTCATAATTGACTCTTTTCTTTCTCTCACACCCACATCTAAATCATCACCAAATTTTACTGCCTCTGCCTCTAAAACATATCCATAATCTAAACACTTCTCACCACCCAACTCCAAGCTATGGCCACATCTTGCCTTGATTACTGTGTCAACTCCCTAATCAACCCTCCTTCTTCCACTCACACTCCTATATTGTGTTCTCCTCAGAGTGGTCTGGGTGATCCTTTAAAAACGTAAAGCATGTCCTGTCTCCCTATGACACCTCAAATTAACTCCAAATTTCTTACCACGGCCTTTGAGATCCTACATAACCTAACCTGCTTACTCATAAACTTCACTTCTTATCATCTTGTTCACTCAGTTCCTGCCGCACTACCCTATTTGCTGTTTCTGTAACTCAATAAGCACATTCTCACAGGGCTTTGCGGGTGCTGTTCAGACAGCCTGGAATGCTCCACTCTCAGAAATTGCATGATCTGCCCCATTATTTCATGTGACAAATCAAATATGACTTGCTCAGAGGGGCCTTGCCCGGACTACCCTGTCTAAAATGGCAAACCCCTTTCCATCACATCCTATCCCTTCACCCTGTCTTATTTCTATTTTTAACTTATTGCTAAGTTAATGTATACAAGACCTGAGATAAGACAGATATTTTCTTATATTTTCCTCTTAACATTTTAAAGTTTTACCCGTCACATTTTGGCCATCAATGCAACTAGAATTAATTTTTGTGTATGGTATTAAGAGATCCATTTTTTTATGGCTAGCAAATGATCTCAGTCCATTACTGAATAATTTATCCTCTCTCCACGGATCTGTAATGCCACCTTGTCCTATATCCCTTTTCCTATTCATAGGTCTCTCTCCCAGCACTCTATACTATTCTATGGGTCTATTTTTTGATCCCAGGTCCAAAACCACATTGTCTAATGATCAGTTTTACAATAAGTTTTTTTTTTTAAACACTTTATTTATTTATTTGAGAGAGAGAGAGAGAGCCCAAGCAGGGGGAACAGCAGGCAGAGGGAGAGGGAGAAGCAGGCTCCCCGCTGAGCAGGGAGCCTGATGTGGGGCTCGATCCCAGGACCCTGGGATCATGACCTGAGCCGAAGGCAGATGCTTAACAGACTGAACCACCCAGGCACCCCCAGGTTTACAGTTAAGTCTTGTAATCAGGTAGGATAAGTTTCCCCATCTTATCTTCAGAAGTGTTGGCTGCTCCATATACATTTCAGAATCAACTTGTCAAATTCCATGAAAAAACTTTTTGGAATTTTGATTAGAATTACATTCAATCTAAAATCAAACTGGGAAAAACTGTCCTCTTCATAATACTAAGTTTTCCAATCCATGAATATTTTATATCTCTCCCATTTATTTAGTCTCCTTTATTACTTCTCTACTTGGACCATCTTTGTCTTTTAAATAGAGTTTTTTATTTATTTTTTATTATTTTAATAATAAAGAAATATTGGGCGCCTGGGTGGCTCAGTTGGTTAAGCGACTGCCTTCGGCTCAGGTCATGATCCCAGAGTCCTGGGATCGAGTCCCACATCAGGCTCCTGGCTCAGCGGGGAGCCTGCTTCTCCCTCTGACCCTCTCCCCTCTCATGCTCTTTCTCTCTCTCTCAAATAAATAAATAAAATCTTTAAAAAAAATAATAAAGAAATATTTATTATTTTAATTATATTAATATATTAATAAAATATTTAATAAAATAATAAATATTTTAATTTATTTCTATTGTGATTAAGAGATATTTTGTATTCCTTTTTACCACCTTATTTCCTATTTTTTATTTGTTCCACTTTGCAGTTCTTTTCTCTTTTTTGCCTCTGCTATATCAATTTTTTCTCATTCCTTTTCCTCATTTCTACTTATTTTTATCCTACTCCTATTCTTTTGTTATTAGCTCTGAAAGGCTAACCTGAATATTTTACCTTAAGTCTAAATTAGTATCTTTACTCCTTAATTATATAAGAACTCTTGGAATGCTTTCATTTCAAACCCCTTCCCTATTTATATTTGTTTGAGTACTTTCCATTTTTATATCCACAAAGAAGATGTTACTGTTCTATTCAGTCCTTAAGATTTTCCTTATTGTACATATGTTCTTTGCTCATCATTCCTCTTTGCATCTCAGACCCTTGTTTCCAAGAAGCATTTTTCCTTATTCCTGAAGTATATCCTTCAGAAGTTCCTTTGGTGAGGTTCTATGGGAATGTGTTCTCTCAGTTCCTTTGTTTGAAATTTTTTCTTTTAAACTTATTTTTGACATATTTTTTTTAAAGTTTTTTTTTTTTTTTTTTAATTTATTTGACAGAGAGAGACACAGCGAGAGAGGGAACACAAGCAGAGGGAGTGGGAGCAGGCTTCCTGCCAAGCAGGGAGCCCGATGCGGGGCTCGATCCCAGGACACTGGGATCATGACCTGAGCCGAAGGCAGATGCTTAACAGAGCCACCCAGGTGCACCTTTGACATACATTTTTACTGAGTACATAATTCTCGGTTGCCAGATCTTTTTCTTTTAGCATTTTGAAAATATTGTTCCACTGTCTTTTTACTTCTAGTATTGGCTCAACCGGTACACCCAACAATATCTCAAAAAGTATATATCCTGGGATGCCTGGGTGGCTCAGTCAGTTAGGCGTCTGCCTGCAGTTTGGGTCATGATCCCAGGGTCCTGGGATCGAGTCCCGCATTGGGCTCCCTGCTCAGCGGGAATCTGCTTCTCCCTCTGCCTCTGCCTGCCACTCCCACTGCTCGTGCTCTCTCTCTCTGACAAATGAATAAATAAAATCTTAAAAAAAAAGAAATATCTTTAAAAAAAAAAAAGTATATATCCTGCTAGGGAAAATTATATATTCTTGGTATACTCATTTATATCTGTATTTACAACCTGAGTCTATCCTGGACACTCAAAATGAAACAAAGAATGAAAGCTATTAGTGATGTGACAGGAAAAAATTTTTGTCTTTTAAAGTCTGTTCAAAAAAAGTTACACTTAGGAAATGCTTATTTTTAAGCACTATCAACATCTAACATATTACTTAAGGGTAAAGCCTTCAAAATGAGACTAGGGCCACCTGGGTGGCTCACTCCGTTAAGTGTCCAACTCTTGATGTCAGCTCGGGTCTTGATCTCAGGGTTGTGAGTTCAAGCCCCGTGTTGGGCTCCACACTGGGTGTGGAGCCTACTTAAAAAAAAAAAAATGGGACTAATATCCCCTTTCAAGAAAAAACCTCCTCCTCCTAGTTAAACTAAGAGGCATGAATCAGCTCTTTAAAATAGAGGTGTGGCTCACTGATAATCAAAAGTATTCTCAAGGAATGTCTTAGTGAATTACAAAGGACATTATTTTCAGGAAAAACACCAATCTCAGAAAGGGTGATCTTACCTTTCAAGATGTGCAGATCAGAATTAATCCTATTATTTCTTCTCCTGAAATAATTGGAACTAAATCTGGGCTTCAGGCAATTAAGGTTTCTTGTTAATAGGTGAAGTTTGTTACATATATCTAAATGGTGTTAGAAATCTAGCAAAAATGATCTGTCGAAAGATGGACTTAAATAGACTTTAAAAAAATAGTTTCATGTATGTCTGGATCATAGTGATACCAAGTATAAATATCTCATGAAAGAATACTTAGGGTCATTATTTGCAGGAATTTAATGTGGCATAATTGATGTTTAGGAGGTTAACCCTTTTAATCTCTTCTAGTTAAAAGGAAGAAGTTGCTCAACAACTGCTCTTTGATATTTTCCTTTCTATTCTGCCCTCCAAAATCACTAGCAAATACGAAAATATTTTATTTATCAAATCCCCTAAAGCTTTTATTATTCATTCCTTAACACCAATGTCCTAAAGATAGTTAAATGCTTGCTTTTCAACTTCATTCCAATGGTGCCTTTCCTGCAGAGAGTTAAGAGGCTAGAGGGAAGCTTCTGATTGCTACAAAATAAACTTTCTTCTTTCTGTAAGGACAAAGAGGAGATAGTTTAAAAAATACAAAGAAATAAGCCAGACACAAAAAGACAAGTATTACATGATTCCACTTATATGAGACACCTAGAGTAGGCAAATTTATAGAGACACAAAGTAGAATAAAGGTTACCAGGGGCTGAGAGGGGAAGGCATTGGGAGTTAGTATTGATTGGGTGGAATTTCAGTTTGGGATGATGGAAAAGTTTTGGAAATGGATAGTAGTGATGGCTGCACAATGTTGTGAATGTTCTTAATGCCACTGAATTGTACACTTAAAAAAGGTTAACATGGTAAATTTTACACAATTAAAAAAATATTAAATGTGCAATGATTACCGTAGTTGCAAACAAACAGACTTATTTATCTTATGCCACAGATTGCAAAGATATATTTAACAGAATGGTCCTTATTGTCCTGTGGCCACAGTGAAAGGACAAAGACTTCTCCCAATTACAAAAAAGATGGGTTCCAGAAGCCAGTTATCTCTTACCTAATTTTATATAAGCATTAGGGTGTGCAAGAATGTTAGAAAAATTCCCAAACTTATTGGTATCACCAGTAGATAAGAGGCACTGTGTCATCTCTTAATACATAAAGCAAAAACACACCCATATCCTGAAACCTAACGCTTTCCCTCAAATTTAAACTCAGAGGAAGGAACAGGAGGCAAAGTTGGGTGTGTATAAGTAAAAGGAAATGGAAAGTACTCTTCACACTCTGTGACTTGTCCTATAAAGTTACTCTCAGTATCTACTGAAAGCGTTTTTTAGTTATTTATTTTTTTTAAGATGTTATTTATTTGAGAGAGAGAGCAAGTGAGCACACAATCAGGGGGAGTGGCAGAAGGAGAGAGAGGGAGATGCAGACTTCCCGCTGACCAGGGAGCCTGATGTGGGGCTCGATTCAGGACCCTGGGATCATGACCTGAGCTGAAGGCAGATGCTTAACTGACTGAGCCACCCAGGTGTCCCTGAAAGTGTTTTTTAATAGGTATTTAGCCATGAGGGAAGGGAAGAAGAGTTAAGTCTCCCTTAGGAATTCTCCCTCTTTCTACTTGTCACTCACTGGAGGGAGAGGAGGGAGTGTGTCAGGGCTCCACTTTTTAATCTTATTTAATAAACAAGCAACCCACCCAAAGAACAACTATTTCTCTATGAACCTTATTCTGAGGTAAATAAGAATGGAATACATCATCAACACTAGTGTGAAAAAGATACTTTGTTATTTTTTAAATAACCTGATCCCTTATTGGAGTGAAGATTTTTAATTTCTAGTGACCTAGGTGGATATTAGTAACTCAAGATGAAAAAGAACACTTTAGTGTCTTCCAAAGCTCAAAATGTCCTCACAAAACAACTGCTACTAGAAATAACTGGATAGCATTATGAAAAAAATTAACTTAGAATAGCATTTTTATCCCACACATTAAAATTAATTTTTCCAAAAGTTAAAAAAAGACTAACAGAAACAGAAGTTGAAAAATTCATAAAGCATTTAATCCACCTAAGAAGAAATAATTTTCTAATGATGGAAGAAATACAAGGAAAAAAAAAAGAAATACAAGAAATTACAAAGGAAACAGTGAATGACTACAGCATGAAGGTTTCTGTCAAAAATAAGAGGACTGGCTCAGCTGGAAAAGCATGCAATTCTTGAGTTCGAGCCCCAAGTTGGGTGTAGAGATTACTTAAAAATAAAAAATCTTTGGGGCGCCTGGGTGGCTCACTCGTTAAGCGTCTGCCTTCGGCTCAGGTCATGATCCCAGGGTCCTGGGACTGAGACCCGCATCAGGTTCCCTGCTCCGCGGGAAGCCTGCTTCTCCCTCTCCCACTCCCACTGCTGTGTTCCCTCTCTCACTGTCTGTCTCTCTCTGTCAAATAAATAAATCAATCTTTAAAAAATAAATAAAAAATAAAAAATCTTTAAAAAAATGAAATAAAAACAAATACCACAGACCAGGGGAAATCTTTCAATAAACTTTGAAAATAAATTAATATCTGTAATAAAAGGCTTACAAAAGCATCTAAGACCATAAAGACCTAAACAGACAAATGAGCAGAAGAACAAAACTTACAGTCATAGGAATAAATGTTTGACTTTCCCTAATAATTTAAATGTTAAAATGGTTATGTGTCAACTCTATTCAAAAAATTTTAAGGTTAAGGGCGCCTGGGTGGTTCAGTTGGTTAAGCGACTGCCTTGGCTCAGGTCATGATCCCGGTGTCCCAGGATGGAATCCTGCATCGGGCTCCCTGCTCAGCAGGGAGTCTGCTTCTCCCTCAGACCCTGCCCCCTCTCCTGCTCTCTCTCTCACTCAGACAAATAAAATCTTTAAAAAAATAAAAATAAAAAAATTTTAAGGTTAAAACAATAATTATGTATCATTTAGAACTATTAAACTGGAAATATATTTATTTTAAAATATTAAAATCCATTATTAACAAGGTAGGTTGTGAATAAACAAGTACTGTAAACTGTTAATGGCACTGCAAATTAGGATACTGGTGTTAGCAAACAGTTTGGTAATACCAATCAAGAGCTAAATATTCATATTTGCTGATCCAGTAATTTCATTTTTTTTTTAAGATGAAAAGTTGTTTTGTTTTGTTTTTAAAGATTTTATTTATTTGACAGAGAGAGAGCGCAAGCACAAGCAGGGGGAGCTGTAGGCAGGGGAGAAGCAGGCTCCCAGCTGAGCAAGGAACCTGATGGTGGGGCTCAATTCCAGAACCCTGGGATCATGTCCTGAGCCGAAGGCAGCCGCTTAACCGGTGGCTCAGTCAGTTAAGTGGCTGCCTTCGGCTCAGGACATGATCCCAGTCTCCTGGGATCAAGTCCCGTATCGGGCTCCCTGCTCAGCGGGAAGCCTGCTTCTCCCTCTCACTCTGCCGCTCCCCATGGCTTGTGCTCTCTTGCTCTCTCTCTCTCTCAAGTAAATAAATAAAGATTTTATTTATTTTTAGAGAGAGAGAGAGAGTGTACATGCGAGATCGAGCGGGGGGGAGGGGCAAACGGAGAGGGAGAGAGAATCTTAAGCTGACTCTGGCTGAATGGGGGAATGTGGAGCCCTCTGCTGGAACTGGGCTCAATCTCACAACCCTAAGATCGTTACGTGAGCCTAAATCAGGAGTCGGACACTCACTCAACTGACTGAGCCAATCAGGCACCCCCCAGTAATTTTATTTTAAAAGAAAAAAGTTACACATACAAAGACCTATGTGGCAGCATTATTTGTAATAATTAAACAAATTAAAACCCACACCACAGCAATCTTTAATTCAGTTTATTTCCATAAACACGTACTGCTTAGTAGGGAGAATAAAGAGGTCAACTAAAGAGGGAAAAGTGCCCTGCAGAGACATGGTCAAAGTGCTCTGGGATCACTCAAGGTAAGGGAGAATCATTAATCTTTTACACCAGTTTTTGATACTGTATTTCCTACCAAAGTGCAAAGGAGAGAGTGAGCAGCTGGGTAGAAAGAATCGAGTACACTGGTAATGAACTAGATGGCATGTGCAGGCTAAAGGTAGGGAAGTGGAGTTCTCTCTAGAAGACTGAATATGTTGAGTTCCACCTGAATCAGCCATCCACAGAGGAAACAAACAAACCAAGCAACTGCACTTAAGTTCTGTCAGACAATCATAAGATTGTTATCTATCCTTAAATGAAATACAGTCAACATTTATCTAAAAAATACTCCTGGAAATGTGGCTAACAAGTTCACATTTGAAAGAATAAATGTAGAGAATTTTAACAATGGAGTATTTTGGTCACAGATTTGATTCAAGATTAGATTTGAATTGAAATGTTTACCTAACAAAAACACCCAGCAACATCATATACTACAAATAAATTTCTAAATCAGTGCACTGACAGTTCATACCCTGAGAGATTTCCCTGCCACTCAGTACACCTGAGTAGAAGGATGCACTTGAAACCAGTGCCCCGTCTCCTACAGCACTGATGACAATACCACTTTTTCCTTTGCCAGGTATAGTAATATATTTTCTCATACTTATTAAACACTCTACAGTTTACAAAGACCTCTCACACACATTATCTCATCTCACACCCCTAAAGAAATGGTCATTATCCCTATTTTATAGATGAGGAAACTAAAGTTTAAGGAGGTTAGCTGACTTGGATATTCACAGCGACAATGTGATAGAGCTAGAACTAGAACCCAGGTCTTCAGACTCCAAAGACAGGAAATGTATTATATTGAGTAAATGGGTCAGAGCTTTCAGATGGTCAAAACCAACACCTGGCATTTTAAACATAATAGAGAAGTTAAACTGAAAACCAAGGCTGAATCTGAAAGCTATAGAGTTTCAATCACCTCTTCCCTAAAAATCAAACAGACACTAAACACACTTCCTCTCCTAAAATCCCCTGGAATGTTTTTGGTGGCAAATCATAAAATCCTAGAATTTGAGAGACCAACTAATCCAGGGCACTCTATTAAGAAATGAGAAAATTGAAGCACAAGGCTTGTGACCTGCTCAGAGATGGCAGCACCAAAGCATTTTTTTTATTTTTATTTTTTTAAGATTGTATTTATTTGCTTGACAGAGAGAGACAGCGAGAGAGGGAACACAAGCAGGGGGAGTGGGAGAGGGAGAAGCAGGCTTCCCGCTGAGCAGGGAGCCCGATGCAGGGCTGGATCCCAGGACCCTGAGATCATGACCTGAGCTGAAGGCAGTCGCTTAACCAACTGAGCCACCCAGGCGCCCCGGCACCAAAGCCTTTTATGACAATATAGTGTGTTTTCTTCTAAGGCCCATATCGACAGTATTCAAGAGATGCTGCTTTGCTGAGAATGTAGGAGACAGAATGTGTGGACTAGTGGAAAATTCATGTCTGACCTCAGCTAGCCTTAACTGCTATCTGGTAGCCCTCTCCCTCATCTTTGGTTGGCTCCCTTACCTTTTCCACAACTGCTATTCCAAAACACTCTATCTAGCCTTTTATCATTCCGCAGATAACTTAACCCCTTCCTTCTTAAAGGAAGATAAATAAGAGGTCATTAGACATTAACAAACCTTATAAGGCAGAAATTGTGATCCTGAGCTTTGCAGTCAAAATGTATCTGGATTCCAGATCTCTTCCATTACTTATATGTGAAGTTAATGTCTCTGAGCCATAATTTCTTCAACTGTCAAATGGCAATGCCCACCCACTCCACAGAACTTTTACACTGAAAAGTGTAAAAGTGGGTAGCTCAGTCGGTCAAGCGTCTGCCTTCGGCTCAGGTCATGATCCCAGGGTCCTGGGATCGAGTCCCACATCGGGCTCCCTGCTCAGCGGGAAGCCTGCTTCTCCCACTGCCTGCCGCTCCCCCTGCTTGTGTTCCCTCTCTCGCTGTGTCTCTCTCTCTCTCTGTCAAATAAATAAATAAAATCTTAAAAAAAAAAAAAAAAAAAGTATCTGGGTGCCTGGCTGGCTCAGTCTGTGAAGTATGCGATTCTTGATCTTGGGGTCGTGAGTTTGAGCCCCACACTGGGTATAGAGCTTACTTAAAAAAAAAAAAAAGTACCTAGATCAGTGTACAGGGTAAGTGGCTGGTGACCACTCCAATTTCAGTTCCCATCTCCATCACTTCCAAACACATCTCCCTCCATCCTTTCTTCATGTTTCCCTTTCAAGGCTCACCTCTCCATGAGCTTTCGATTTTATCTCCTTCCAGGGCTTCTTTATCATCTCCCTTTTCTCTTGTGCCGATCTTCAATATCTGCCTCTCTGCTGGCTCCTTTTCCTTCACCTTCCAACATGTCAAATCTCTCCCATCTTTTAAAATCAAATCAAACAAAAAGGCCCTCAAAATCCAACTCTTCTAACACTTAACTCTAAGTTATCTCTCCTAAATGCTCTAACCTATCCTAAAGACAGCAAGCAATTATCTTTCAAAACAGATCAGATTATGTCAAGTACCTGCTCTAAAAAGCTTCGATGATTTAACAATTCCCTAATCATAAAGCCTGAACTCCTTAGCAAAGCATTTTGAATCCTTCTCAGCACCTGGCCTCAACCTTTCCTTTCACCAGCCACTGTATTCTTCAACTACTCAACCCCAGGGGTCTAGAGACCCCCTAAGTATTCTATAACCTTCTAAAATTATATGCATGTTTGCGTATGTGCAGTTGTCTGGGTGAAAATCCATTGCTCTTTTCAAATTTCCAACAGGGGGCTCTGAACTGAAAAATGTTAAAAACCAACTGCAAAACCCTCTTAGCTATAACACACTCCTCACTCTTTCCCAGACACACACCTTACACTTTTGTACATCCACTCCTATGCCAAACTGCTTCCTCTGGCTGATCAGGGGCAGTGATGGCTGGGGGAGTCAGGCTGGAATAACCTTAATAGTAACAGTTCTACTGGATGAATTCTTATTCATCCCTCAAGAACAAGCTCCAAGGGGCACCTGGGTGGCTCAATTGGTTAAGCAACTGCCTTCGGCTCAGGTCATGATCCTGGAGTCCCGGGATCGAGTTCCGCATCGGGCTCCCTGCTCAGCGGGGAGTCTGCTTCTCCCTCTGACCCTCTCCCTCTCATGTGCTCTCTCTCTCTCATTCTCTCTTTCAAATAAATAAATAAAAAATCTTAAAAAAAAAAAAAAAAAACAAGCTCCAAAATCACTTCATCTGTAATGCCTTCCTTCACAGTCTACCAAAACAGAATCACTCTGTCCCTTTCCTAGACTGTAACACAGCTCTACTGAACACTTACCACAGTAAGGGGTTGGAATGTTGTAAGCTTTTCAAGGCAGAGGCTCAATACCTTAACATCTTTGTACCTCCAGAACATAATCCAGATCCTAGCACACAATGGGCAAAACAAAAATCGGCTGAATAAAAGAACCATTTATGGCACTGCATTTGTGTTCTGGTATTCTCCACAACTGCCCCTGCCCACTTTTGTTACTCATTCAACAAACATTTATAAAATTCCAACCAAATACCTGGACCTATGCAGTAAACAGTAAGGATACAGACTAGGACACAGTCCTTGCCATTAACACCTTTAACTGTGACAATACAGAACAAATTTAAGGGGCTTATTTGATGAGTGCATAAAAGGTTATGATGGCCCATGTGAAGACGTGATTATCAGTCACAGAATGTCTTACAAGGAGACATCACACTCTCTTAGGCCAGAGAATCTACTCGTTCTCTTTGTCTCTTTCTTTATAAACAATCTTCTTCCAATGCTCCTTTTCCTTTTCTAAAGAGTATAATATGACCAAATACCCTACTCCTGGAAATAATTCCAAAATAATTCCACAGATTGAGCAGGAATGATTATCCCCATGTTAAAGATGAGAAAACTGGGGCGCCTGGGTGGCTCAGTCGTTAAGCGTCTGCCTTCGGCTCAGGTCATGATCTCAGGGTCCTGGCATCGAGCCCCGCATCGGGCTCCCTGCTCCGCGGGAAGCCTGCTTCTCCCTCTCCGCCTCCCCCTGCTTGTGTTCCCTCTCTCGCTGTGTCTCTCTCTGTCAAATAAATAAATAAAATCTTTAAAAAAAAAAAAAAAAAAAAGATGAGAAAACTAACCTTCAAAGAGGTCACTGCTCAAGGTTGCACATGAGAGAGGATTTTATTTAGTACTTATTTACTGTCTGACTCCCCCCAACCACCACCACCCCTAATCAGTCAGTAAGCCCCAAGAAGGAAGACTTTTGTTTTCACTGCCTTGTCCTCAGGATCTGATTCATGCATTTCAAGGAATCTGATTCCAGTGTCTAGAACACAATAGGCTTTCAATAATTATACGTTGATTGAATGAATGGATGAATTGATTCCAAAATAAAGCAGACCAACAGCAAAACTCACAGTTCCTTCCCATCGTGATGGCTTAATAAGAGATTTAAAACAGGCTTCTACTAGTTAGAAAGACTAGAGCAATTGTATTGACTCAATTCCATTGGCATGTTATGCATTTTACCTAAGAAGAATTTAAGTAAAGGAGGTGAAGTAAGTTTCTATTTCTGATGTCACATTCATGGCATGTACTGACATAAAGCCAAGATTTAACTGCAGGTTTGAAACTGATTAAAATTAGTTTTTATGAAAAGCATTTTCTTGAGTCTTGACACTGGCTAGAAAAGTATCTCACTTTCAGTTATTTCTTCAATGTTAGTTCCAGCAGCCAAAACTGCTGTACTGATGTTCTCCAACATATTTGTTTAAAAACCTTTAAGCAGAGATTAGTCAAAACTTTTTAGTCATTATTAGACAAAACCACAGCCCAGTTACTCACCACTATTCCACTCCCAGGGCTCCATAAAATTGCCACTGGTCTGAAGCACAAGGCAATCACCATCAAACATACCATCAAACAAGGTGATGGGACCAACATTAAATATGATTTATGGTGTAGTATGACACTGTTTATGTTCTAGAAACTCCTGTTCCTTATAAATCACTTTGCTCTGATTAGAAAGTATTTCCATTATTTTTCTCCAATATTTAAATTTCAATAAATCATAAACTGTTGGTGGTGGTGTGATGAGTAACTCAATAGGTATGAAGTAATGAAAAGAACACTGGCCTGGAGTATAGTTTACTATGTCCTATCTAGGTTAATTGTGTGACCTTGGGAAAGTCACTTAACATTTTAGAGGCTGTGAATTTAACATTTATCAGCTACAAAATGAGAAACACCACCTCACAGAACTGTAGTGAGAAATTACATAATATATATGATGAGCTGTTTTCAAAAAATAACACTAATAGCAATGTCATGTTTGAACAAATAACAGCCAGTCATTAGCAACTACTGTTTTTAGATTATTTTTAAAACTTCTAGAGCAATTCTGTGGATGTTTCTTCAAAACACAGCCAGGAAAACAACCAATCCCTACTCACTGCTGGATTAAAAACTGAAGAAAAACTGCATTAAAGACCTCCATCCCTGTACAATATTACCAACACA
This sequence comes from Halichoerus grypus, assembly GCF_964656455.1. Classification (NCBI taxonomy): domain Eukaryota; kingdom Metazoa; phylum Chordata; class Mammalia; order Carnivora; family Phocidae; genus Halichoerus; species Halichoerus grypus. Next base: position 166,467,111 of record NC_135716.1, read on the forward strand.
ATCTGGGATTCCCAGAGTATATCACTTCCATTATGAGATACCAACATAATAAAGTACATACAATAGGCTTTATTTTATTTGACAACTTGACTAGGGAGGGAATTTAACCTATATAACGTTAATAACCTGCCCTGATTCATGTAAAGGGGTCCTGGCTGTCCTCATTTCAGGCACTTGAAATACTAATTATTTTTCAAAAGGAGTGTCCACACTGGTGTTCAGAAAGCTTTGCTTTATGCTGAATCTAGCAATGCAGTCGTCCAATGGAACATACATTAAGTCACCACTATCTAACAAAATTTTGTTAAATCCACACACTTCACCGGTTTCAATAAGAATCTACTACTATCTCTCCTCCTTCAAACTGGCTTCATTCCCATTACTTGGTGAACTAGTCTCTTTGTTGCTTTCTAGAAGCAACTAGGTTTCTGGTTTCCCTATAAGGCGGATCCTTCTGTTAATGGACATTTTCTTCCAACTTTTTGTTTCGAGCAGAAGAAATAAAAGGATTGGCGGGTCCGAGGGGCAAGGAACTGGGTGGCTGGATGAAGTCCTGCAGCTTTCCTCTGCATGCAATGAATGAAAAGACTGCTCCGTGCCCTATAAATCACCTTCTCTCCTCCGAGATTCAAGAAGTGTGTGAACCTCAACCGCACTGGTTCTTTGGTTCCCTGATCACAGCTGCAACCTATACACACACGGCAGCAAATTCGGTCCCTTCCCAGTTTCCCGGGGAGGGAGCTCACTTCTTTTCCACAGGCCCATCCCCCTACCGAGAAAAACGCCTGGAGACTCGTGCCCCGAAGCCGCGCGGGGCTGACGTTTCAGTTAGACAATAACCTCAAGGGTTTTCAACAGAAACTCCGTCTGCCACTGCCTGGCTCCGAGCCTCCGCTCGGCCCAGCCGGGATGCCGAGGTCCGATGGAGGACGCGGGGGGGGGGGGGGGGGTTGAAAAATGGACTTTGACCTGATCCGGTTACCGTAACCGGATCCTCAGAGACCCGTCCCCATTAGGGACGGCCCGGCGGGCTCCCCGGAGGAGGCGACTTCACGCACGGGCACAAAGGGGCAGCCCAGACAAAAGGGCCCCGCCAAGTCGAGGGGGGCGGAGAGGGCCAGCCAGCGCGGGACGCACTACAGGCGGAGAAACCACGGCGGGACCGTTGTGGGAGGGCGGAGAAGGAGGCGGCGGCCACGGCCCAACCCGCCCCGCCCTGGCCCGACCCCACCGCAGCTCCGGCCGTTACCCCAGCCCGGACCGCGACCTCCTCGCGGAGCCAAGAACGCAGCCGGAGCCTAAGAGGCGCTCGCAGCCAGACCCCCCGCACTTCCCGCTCACTTTCCCTTGTTCCTCGAGCTCACCCGGGTGGCCGCCGCCGCCTCCTCAGACTCCACAGTAGTTTCCCCCGGAAATCCTACCTGGCCCGCCGGCCGCCTGGCTGCAGCCAGAGCCTTCGGCCCCGGGAGGGGGAGCGGGCCGGACAGTGAGGGGTAGGAAGTGCCGCCGCGGGTGCTCACGGGACTTGTAGTCTTCAGCAAGGGCCAGCTGCGTCGCGGGCCGGACAAGATGGCGGGACCCCCTATAGTCCTCTGCTCTCCGGGCTGTCAGCTAGCTCTACACGGCCTCTTTGGGCATGCGCCACCCGCTGCCTGCGCCCTGCGGGTAGGACTTGGGCACCTTTCCCGATACCGAGAGGGCAAAGGTCTTTGGACTTGGGAGGATAGAATTGAGTACTCGGCGGCAGGCAGTGCCTAAGGAAGGAGCTGATGTAAGCGTGTTTTAGATAACTGTGTCCAGTCCCTGTCTGGTCAAATTTCATTTATAATTTCTGCAAAAGAAGAAAACTATTCAGGGCCAGTTTGAAGTACAAAAACTTAGAAGTAAGTCATCCTCAATTTGTGCATAAGGAAGAAACCCAGGAATCTTTTTTTTTTTTTTTTTAAGATTTTATTTATTTGCGAGAGAGAGAATGAGAGACAGAGAGCATGAGAGGGAGGAGGGTCAGAGGGAGAAGCAGACTCCCTGCTGAGCAGGGAGCCTGACGCGGGACTCGATCCCGGGACTCCAGGATCATGACCTGAGCCGAAGGCAGTCGCTTAACCAACTGAGCCACCCAGGCGCCCCACCCAGGAATCATTCTTGAAACCTCCTTCAGTCATTCTACATTCCATGTATCTCAAGTTCCATTTTCTCCACTACCGTTAGAGGAAGCCACCGTCAGTCGTCTCTTCAAGTCTCACAAGTTTCAGCCCTCGGGGCTGTCTTCCTCCAAACACCTTCCTTGCTGCACCAGAGGATCTTGCTAAATGCCAACCCCATTGTGTCACGGCCCAAATTAGACCTAAGTGTATAACCTAAAGCTGCAAAACTTCTAGAGGAAAACAGGAAAAAAATCTATGTGACCTGCAAACACATAATCCATAAAGAAAAAAAAGATAAATTTTAAGTCATCAAAATTAAAAATTTTGCTCTTAAAGACACTTATGAAAATGAAAAGCCCCCCATCAGGCTCCTTGCTCAGCGGGGAGCCTGCTTCTCCCTCTGCCTGCCGCTCCCCCTGCTTGTGCTAGCTCTAACAAATAAAATCTTAAAAAAAAAAAAAATGAAAAGGCAAGTCACACACTGGAATGAAATCGTAACAAAACCAACATGCAACAAAGGACTAATATCTAGAATGATTTCAACCCATTAAGACAAAGAAGCCAGTCTAAAAAATGATTTGAACAGACACTTTACCAAAGAAGATAAACATATGGCAAATAAACACATGAAAGATGTTAGGGAAATGCAAATTAAAACCACAATGAGATAATCTACACACCATGACTTGTAATACCAAGTGATCAAGTGTTAACAGGAATGTAGAACAAGAAGAATTATCATTCACTGTTGGTGGCATTGTAAAACGATACAACCACTTTGGAAAACAGTATTGCAGTTTCTTTAAAAATTAAATATACACCTACCATATGGTCCAACCATTACACTGTAGGTATTTACCCAAGAAAAACTCAAAGCATACATCTACATAAAGACTTGAACATGAATGTTCATAGTGGCTTTATTTGTAATAGCTAAATACTGGAAACAACTCAAATGTCCTTCAAAAGGTGAATGGATATTTATACAATGGAATATTCATCAATAATAAAAAGGAACTATTGATACACACAACAACATGATGAATCTTAATAATTATGCTGAGTGAAAGAAGCCGGACATAAAGGAGTATATTCTGTATGACTCCATTTGTATAAAATCCTAGGAAAAGCAAATTGTAGTGACAGAAAGCAGATCAGCAGTTGCCTGGGGACCCAAGAAGGCAGAGGTATGGCAGGCAGAGATTATAAAGGGGATAAGAAAACTTTTTGGGGGGCGCCTGGGTGGCTCAGTCGTGAAGCGTCTGCCTTCGGCTCAGGTCATGATCTCAGGGTCCTGGGATCGAGCCCCACATTGGGCTCCCTGCTCCGCAGGAAGCCTGCTTCTCTCTCTCCCACTCCCCCTGCTTGTGTTCCCTCTCTTGCTGTGTCTCTCTCTGTCAAATAAATAAATAAAATCTTAAAAAAAAAAAAAGATTAAAAAAAGAAAACTTTTTGGGGGTGAAGGGTATATTAATTATCTTGATCATGGTTATGGTTTCAAGACTGTATGATAAGTTTTAAATATATCAAAACTCATCAAACTGCACACTTTAAATATGTGCAATTTATTGCTCATCAATTATACTTCACTAAACCTGAAAAATAGTATAGTCAAAAAACTCTATTTTTTTTTTATTTTTATTTTTTTAAAGATTTTATTTATTTATTTGACAGAGAGAGACACAGCGAGAGAGGGAACACAAGCAGGGGGAGTGGGAGAGGGAGAAGCAGGCTTCCCGCTGAGCAGGGAGCCCGATGCGGGGCTCGATCCCAGGACCCTGGGATCATGACCCGAGCCGAAGGCAGTTGCTTAACCGACTGAGCCACCCAGGTGCCCCCAAAAAACTCTTTTAAAGAAAGAAAATCAGTGGCTTCCCAGTACCCTTAGGAAAAAAACAAATTATTGCCATTGAAGTTCTAATTGTGGAATTTCAATACCATCCATGGGGAAGGGGGTGGATACGGATGGCAATTATGAAATTCCAGGTAACTAATGATGGTGGTAACAGTAGTTGTAATAGCAGTAATAATAAGACTCCTACTTTTTCTTGAGCATCTAGGTATTTTACATATGCCTTAATTAGGATTCCCCCCAGAAAGCAGAACCAGAGCAAGTACTAGTTGCAGGTAATTTATTTGGAAGGTGGTCCCAGGGATTTAATGTGAGAGCCTGGAGTAAAACAGGAAAGAAGGAGCCAACACAAGGGTGCATAACCAAGTGAGCACTGCTGTGGGCACCTTGGGGTAGAACCTACGAAAACCATCTGAGGATTGTCTAGAATGCCTCTCAGCATGGTCACCCAAGGACTGCTCTGAGAAGCATTTATCCATTGGCTTCCATCCCCCATTAATTAGGATTACCCCAGGGAGACATCAACTCCTCTTGCATTCTGAACAGGGTTCTACCAGTGTCCTATATCTTGGTTTCAGAAAAGTTCCAGGACAGAATGCAGAAAAATGCAAGAAGAATTGAAGGCCTCACTATACTGTTTTCTGCAGCTTCAGCTAGAATCTAAAGGAAGTCTGAGAGGATGTGGTAAGGCAACAGAGGTGCCAGACCATCCCTTGCAATGCTCAGATTTGTCCATGTTCTATATTAGATCCAATTTATCACCCTGTCTTCAAGGTAATGGCTGGCAAAAAGACTCAGTGGTACTCATAACTCTTTGCAAAATGTTATGTTGCCCATATGCCTTTTGTGTCCTATAATACACTATACTCAACCATATAGATGATTCTCATAGATGATATTAAATGAAAGAAGCCAGACCAAAGGAGTATATACTGTATGATTTCACATATATAAAATAAAAAATAGGCAAAAATATTCTGTTGAAAGTCAGGATAGCAGCTACCCTTCAGGGAGGAAGAGCAGTGTCTGGAAGAAGGTGAGAGGAGGTTTCTGGATGCTGGTAAGATGGTTTTTTGATCTGGATCTGGGTGCTTGGTCCATGGGTTTCTTCAATTTGTAAAAATTCATTAATTGGGTGATATATACTTTTCTGCATGTATATTATACTCCCAACATAATTTTTTAAATGGGAAGTGGCCTGGGCCAAATCTCTTTGTCTTCTGAGAAACCAACTAACAGTAAACACTAGGGGCACCTGGGCGGTTCAGTCAGTTCAGTGTCTGGGTCTTGATCTCTGGGTGGTGAGTTCAGGCCCCGTGTTGGGTTCCATGTTGGGTGAGGAGCCTACTTAAAAAAAAAAAAAAAAAAGGAAAAGAAAGTAAACACTATTGCTAACCATTAATATTTCTGGATTTGGGGCTCATGGGCACTACTGGTGCATAATGTTAAGAGCATGGGCTCTGGCAATAAAAAAATGTTCTGCCACTCCCTATCTGTGTGCCATTGCCCAAGTTATTTAAACTGGTTAAGATTCAGTTCCCTCATTGTACAACGGTAAACACAATAGTACCTATTATACAGGTTGGTGTGATAATTAAATAAAGTAACATACATAAAGTGGCCAGCACTGTACCTGATATACATTAAGTACCCAGTAAACAATAACTGTTATAAGTAATATTAGTTTTTCTCTTTCTATTTTTATTAGGTTTCCAAGTTTTCAACAATGAACATGGACACAGGCTGCAGGTGCAAGGATGTTCATTGTAGTACTGTTTGAAATCTCAAACAAACAAAAAACTAGAGACAAGCTAAATATGCATCTACTGGAGAATGGGCAAATCAGCTGTGATGTATTCATAATATAGAATAGCACAAAGCAGTTACAGTGAATCAGTTAAAGCTACAGGGATTGACGTGGATAAAAGAAAATGTTGAGGGGGGCGCTTGGGTGGCTCAATCGGTTAAGCGTCTGCCTTCAGCTCAGGTCATGATCCTGGGGCCTTGGGGTTGAACCCCGCATCGGGCTCTCTGCTCAGCTGGGAACCTGCTTCTCCCTCTCCCTCTGCCTGCCTCTCCCCCTGCTTGTGCTCTCTCCCTCTCTCTGTCAAATAAATAAAATCTTTAAAAAAAAAAAAGAAAAGAAAATGTTGAGGGAAAATAACCAAGTTGTAGGTTATACACGGCCCAATACCATGTATATAAAATTTAAAAACATGCCAAACAACACTATATACTATTTAAGGATTTATCTATACATAATAAAAATATAAAATCATGTATGGAAATAAAATATTCAGGCAAGTGATTACTTCTTGAGGAGGGAGGAAAGAAATGGGTGAAAGAAGGGATATATTGGGGCTTAAAGCATCCCTGATATTTTATTTCTTGAAAAAGGTTTTAAGAAAAAAAGGCAAAACATTAAGATTTGACAAAGTCGGTGAGGGTACTTGGGTGTTTGTTATATAAACCTCTCTATTTTTCTATATGCTTGAAATAGTTCTCTATTTAAGAAAAACATGGAGCAGAGCAGTATGCAAAATATTCTACCCTTTTTTTTTTTTGGTAAGGAAAAACAATAACTTATTATTTCAACAACTGCTGTTATGCCATCCTGAAATCAATGGCTTTGGTGGGGAAGGAGGGAGAGAAGTATTGGTTGTTTTTTTGTTTGTTTGCTTGTTTGTTTTAAGTAAGCTCTACCCCCAGCATGGGGCCTGAGATCAAGAGTTGCATGCTCCACCAACTGAGCCAGCCAGGCACCCCTGTGTTTTGTTTTTTTTTTCTTCACATTAGTAAATTTCATTCTTTTTGGTGTTCAGTTCTGAGTCAAATGCATATACCTGTGTAACCACCACCATAATCTAGATAAGAACTATCATCACCCCGATCTGTTTTCTGTTCTTATAATTTAGCCTTTTTCATAAAGTCATATAAGTGGAATAAAACAATATGTAGCTTTTTGAGTCTGGTTGCTTTCAATTAGATAATGCATATGGGGTTGATTTGTGTTGTTGCATGTATGAGTAATTTGTTCCCTTCTATTGCTGAATAGTATCCCATTGTATTGACATACCATAGTTTGTGTCTGCATTTACCAGTTTTAGGACATTGAAATCGTTTTCCAGTTTTTGTCAATTGTAAATAAAGCTACTACAAACATTCATGTACAGATTTTGTGTAAACATAAGTTTTTATTTCTATTGGGTAAATAGCTAGGATTGGGCTTGCTGAGTTGTAAGTGTAAATCCAACATTACTAAAAACCAAAAACCAAAAAAACCCCAACAAACCCAAACTCTTTTCCAAAATGGCTGCACCATTTTGCATTTCCACCAGCAAGAATGAATTCCAGTTGCTCTGTGTGCTTATCGGTATTTGGTATTGTCAGTTTTTAACTATTCCAAATGTTTGTAGCGGTATTTCAGTGAAATCCACATTTTTCTAATTAAACTAATGATATTCAGCCTCTTTTTATGTGCTGATTCGCCATCTCTATATATTCCTTTTTTGGGGGGGTCAGGTGGGGAGTGGAGGGTTGTGGGGCCGGGGGTCAGACCAAAGAGAGAGAGACAAGCAGACTCTGTGCTGAGCATAGAGCCTGATAGGGGGCTCAATCCCATGACCTGAGCTGACATCAATAGTTGGACGCTTAACTGACTGAGCCACCCAGGTACCCCTATCTCTATATATTCTTTAGTGAAGTATCTATACTAGCCTTGTGCCAATTTTTTTACTGGATTGTTGAATTGTGAGAGTTCTTTATATATTCTAGGCACAAAACCTTTATCAGATATGTGATTTGCCAGTGTTCTTCCAGTCGGTGGTTTGTCTTTTCATTCTCTTAACAGTATCTCTCACAGAGCAGAATTTTAAAATTTTGATTGTCTAATTCATCCATTTTTTTTCTTCTTGTGAATTATATCATACCTAAGAAATCTTTGCCTAGCCCAAGATCACAGAAGTTTCCCCCTAAATTTTCTTCTGGAAAAGTTAGCTTCCAGGGGCACCTGGGTGGCTCAGTCAGTTAAGCGTGTGCCTTCGGCTCAGGTCATGATCCCAGGGTCCTAGGATCAAGCCCCACATTGAGCCCCACATTGGGCTCCCTGCTCAGCGGGAAGCCTGCTTCTCCTTCTCCTCCTGCCTACTGCTTCCCCTGCTTGTGCTCTTTCTCTCTGTCAAATAAATAAATAAATCTTAAAAAAAAAAAGTTAATAGTTTTAGGTTATCATTTATTTTAAAGGATATGTGTAAATAAATACTTTTATATCCATAGTCTATACCTAGAAGAATACACAAGCTTTCCTCTGTGGTGGGAAAATAGTGCAATTGAATAGTATGTGATAGAGAAACTAATTTCACACTGTATACCCTTTCAGGCTATTGAATTTTTCCTTAAATGTAGACTCTACCGTAAAAACACCACCATCAAAAAAGATAATTTTTTTTTTAAAGCTAAGATCTTGGGGCACCTGGCTGGCTCAGTTGGTTGAGCATCCAGCTCTTGATTTCAGCTCTGGTCCTGATCTCAGGGTCGTGGCATCTAGCCCTGTGCTGGGCTCCACACTCAGAGGGAGTCTGCTTGAGATTCTCTCTCCCTCTCCCTCAGCCCCTCCCCCATCCACACACTCTCTCAAATAAATAAATCAATCTTAAAAAAAAAACAAAACACCCCTAAGATCGGGGCGGCTGGGTGGCTCAGTCGGTTAAGCATTTACCTTCAGCTCAGGTCATGATCCCTGAGTCCTGGGATGGAGCCCCGTTCGGGCTCCCCGCTCAGCGGGGAGCCTGCTTCTCCCTCTCCCTCTGCCCCTCCACTCATGCTCTCCCCCCCATCAAATAAATAAATTAAAAAAAAAAACCCTAAGATCTCAAAAAGTGTTGGGGAATCACTGAAACATGGTTCTACCTATCACAGTTTAAAATCACGGTGATGGTGGTTGGACTGGATGACATCACCACAGTTTCAACTTCTGAGAGCTCTCTCTTTCACAGATGTGAACGGCTCTTACAGACCTGGCCGTTTTGACTGGGCTGAGAACCAAGTCCAGTTAACTAGGAAAAATGAATCGGACCAATCAGAGAACAATATTCAAATGAGTAACTCTGCCTGTCTAAAGCTTCCTCGCTGTAGCTTTGAACCTCGCAGTTTAGAGACTGTTAATGTTGCTGCCACCTGCAGGCCACATCTCTCAACAGCTGGTTCCTGGAAATAACCTAGGAGGATTCCTCTCTCAATTGAGTTCTCTGTGGGGCTCTGGATTGGAGGAAAAGTGATATAAATTTCTCCCTCTCCCCTAAAGCCCACTACTCTGCCACAAACCCAAACTGGTGATAGTAGTTCCTAAGGGTGGGGACTGTGGTAAGACTGGCTTTACGTTGGGTCAATCAAATACCTCTTCTATACCTCAGTTTTCTCATTATAAAATGGTGATGATAATAGCTCTTCTGTATAGATGTTGTGAAAATTGAATCAGATCATGTAAACCACTTAGCACAATGGCTGGCACAGAGTGAGCACAAAACAAATATCAATAGTTGTTGTTAGGCAGAGCTTCAGAAGCTTCTCCCATTCTAAACTGACAAATAGTACCTTGACACACAATAGCGCAGTGGAAAGACCTTTAGCATCTGGCTCTACCACTTCTGGCCTGTGACCTTGGGTAAGTGTTCTCACCTCTCTGAACCCTACTTAACCTCACAGGTGGTTTTGGGTATTACATGAAATCATCTATATGAAGCACCAATCACAGTGCCTGGCATAGAGCGGACCGTTAAACGGAGTGACAATGGAGTGATGATTAACACAGGAATAGTTACCAAGTATAGGCAAAGGTTGAACAGCTCAGGTTGCAAATAGGCAGGCCACAGGCAGTCACTAACCGACAGATATTTTGGTTTGGCCCTCAGCGTTTTATAATTTTTAAATTACTTTCTAGCATTAAAAACTGAAATTCCACATTTAAGGCCTGATTCTTAACTTTTCTTAAAATGTGAAGGTTTGACAATATATTATACCAGATCTACAAGGAAGAGGGCATATAACAGGGAAACCTAATTTCTTCCAAAGGAGCCAAATAATGTTCCCTGAAGAAGTGATGTTAAAAGCTGGGACATTAAGATTAAATAGAGGTTAGCCTGATAAAGAGAGAGGGGACAATGCTCCAAGCAGAGGGATTGCCATGTCCAAAGGTGTTGAATCAGGGACATTAGTGCCTCCAGGAAACGTCAGGAAAGCCCACTGGCTGGAGCACAGTAAGCAAGGGGAAGGTGGGAAGAAGTTAACATTCTAGTTGGCACCTTAAGGATTTGGACTTTATTGTGAGGACCAGTGTAGTTTAAGGCTGCGAGCTGGGAGGTAGCCAATTGAGGGCTAGATGGTCAGAATGGAGAAGGGTCAGGGGTCAACAATTAGCAGCTGAGAAAACAGAAGAGTACTAGGGCAGAATAGGATCTATATCTAGAAACACTGGGCATACACAGGACAGCCTATCAGGTGTGGTCTGACAAAGGGCAGACTTTATAAGAATCAAGTTCCAGGGGGAATATCTTATGTTCATTTTAAGAGTGGAAAATGGGAAGTATAAAGATTTGGCGAAGGACATAAAACAAACAAGATACAGAGCTAGATTCACAATACCTATCTCTAATTTGTTGCTCCTCTCACTACACTAGTTTTCTCAAGGTGAATAAACTCAGCACCAATACTATGTTGCTAATAATAATATATCCAATTTATTGAGAGCTTGCTGAATGTGAGGCTCTATGTATGTGTGCATTATTATCTCATTAGTTCACTCAGTTAACAAATATAGTCCACCCAAAATATTATACACCAAGGGACTGTTAGGCACCGGGCACACAGGAATGAATGAGACAGACACCAACCCTATCCTATGGGAGTTCACAATCCAGAAAGGAAATCAGTGGAGGAAGTCATTATAAAGGGTAATTGGCAGGTACTTTAGGGAGAGTATAATAGTGAACCCAACCTACCACAGGTGGCAGGGAAGGTTTCTGGAAGAAGTGACAGTCAAGCTGAAAAAGCAGGAGTAAAACATAAGGAAAGAAAAAGAGAAGGCATTACCTGGAAAACACTATTCTCACCATAACCTGATGAGATAGGAGCTATGGTTATCCTCTTTTCACAGATGAGAAAACCGATGTTCTTAGAGATGAAGTAACTGATCCACTAGACAGTGCTAGAGCGAGGATGTAAGCCTGGACCTACCTAGACCAAAGCTCATTCTCGTACCTGTTAAGCTAGATATTTCTATTAGCTTGTCCTTTCCTTCTAATGGTCATGAGTGGAATGGCCTATTAACTGAGATGCCTGCAATGCAAGAAGTGGAAATCATGACTTACAAACCATTCAAGCATGTCAGTGTCAGGGTTGGCTGTCAATTTTGGAATGGCAGCTATTTAGTGACACAGCTCTGCACTAATGCCTGAATGGATGTTTAGCTCAACTGGATATGATTCAGCAGCTAGTACTGAGCACCTGCTATGTGCCAGGAAATGGGCCAAGCACTGTCAGAATTACAGAGCTGATGAGACAAGTTCCTAAGGACTAGGCTAAAGATGGTGTTTATCGCTAACAAATTAAAAAATTAAATAACAAAGCTGTAATCCTGGCAGTTAGAAACTGTAGGTAATTTGTAATAGCTACCTGATTTTGAGCATCAATCGTGTGCCAAGCACTGTAGGAGATACCTAAATGAAAATAAAAATGATCATGATCATAACCATAACTAAAAACTAGAAGCACACACTGTGTTGAGCAGTTTACATGTATTATCCGATTCTTTTAACCCACGTTCATTCTATAATGTTAGTATCATAGTATTAGTGACACTCATTATCATTATGACAGTTAATCTTGCCCATTTTACAGATGAGGAAGCAGATGCAGAGATTTTTGTCTGAGATCCCAGAGCAAAGAGGTAGAAGAGCTAGAATTCGAACCCAGGTCTGCCTGACTCTAAAATTTGGGCTCTGGGGGGGGGGGTGCCTGGGTGGCTCAGTCGGTTAAGCATCTGACTCTTGATCTCAGCTCAGGTCTTGATGTCAGGGTCTTGATCTCAGGGTCTTGAGTTCAAGCCCACACTGGGCATGGAGCTTATTTACAAAAAATTTAAAAATAAAATAAAATAAAATAAAAATAAATAAAGTAAAATTTGGGCTCTAGACCATTGCACCACACTATCTCTGCAAGGAGAATCAGCTTATAAAAACCCAGGGGAATTTGGCATGATCTGCATGGCCAAGTACACATCCAGGTAGAGGAAATAAATATCAGTGCTTTTAAAACCCTCCAGGAAGTAGAGAAACAGGAAAAAACAACAAACAAAAAGCAATGTGTCTAGTAATTAGACACTAGTTAATTCCTGAAACAGAGAACCTACCCAAAATATTCATAAACTATTCTTTTCTGTCATTTAATTCTACTTAAAGTTGCCTGTAGAATTATATTTAAATTTAATTAGAAACTAAAGCTCAGAACTTCTGGTATCAAGATATACTTCCTTTAATTCTTATTTTATATCAATGTGAGGAAGAAAAAAAAAAACTATTTCACAAAAGTCAGTGTCAAGCAAATAAGTGACCTCATTAAGTATGGGGTACAAGCTGTGCTTAGCAAACTGGGAGAAAAAAGTCCCCAGCAGGAGGCAGCCATCAGCCCTGAGCATGTGAACACTCTGTGGTCAGGGAGGTATGCAGCCTTATTCCAGGTGTTCAGATATGACCAGAGGCAAAATCTGTGTAACTAAAGAAGTGTCCAGAATTGGTTCTGTGACACACGGACTGGGAAGATCACTGCTGTGTTCAAACATATGGATATTTGCATTTCCATCTGCTTATTCACCCTCTGTCTCAACATAAAAATGCAAGAAAAGAAACTAATATTTATCAAGTGCCACTTTGTATATGGTATATTTTTGTCTCAACAATTCATTTAGTACTGTAGAAATGAGTTCAGAGAGGTAGAACTTCTATTATAGCAACTATAAAAAATTATTTATATAATTACCCTGTTACTAAAACAATAACTATAGCTTCCATTTATTGAGTGTATATTATGTGCCAGGCACTGTGAAGGGCACTTCTCATCCATAATTTCATTTAATCTTGATGACAATCCTATGGTACAGGGACTATTACCCATTTTACAGAAAAAGAAACAGATGTTCAGGAGGTTAAACAACTTCCCAAGGCCATACAGTGATCAAGCAGCATCTGTTCACGTGTCTGTCTCCCCACCAATCACTGTAAATGTCTCGAGAGCAAGCACTATGTCTTATTCATCTCTGTATTCCTAGTCTCTAACACTGCCTGGCGCAGAGTAGGCAGAATCCAGTAAACATTTTTCAGTAAATGAAAAAGAAACAGTTTCCCAAGATAAGTGGTAGAGCCATCACTGGGATTTAGGTCTTCTGTCTTCAAGTCTAGTGTGTTTTCTAAAATTAAATACTGCCTGCCTAAATCAGGATCCTGATTAATCACACACATGCTTCTTTTACTTTAGAAATTCCTATTAGACACTTTTCATGTGAGTATGATAGAGCAATTCCACTTCTCAGTCTTTATCTTACAGAAATACTAGCACACGTGTTTAAGGGTGTATTACTAGGGTATCCACTGTTGGTATTTCAGAAAAAAACTGAAAAATAAATGTCCATCAATGGAAGATGGTGCACGATTAAATGGTACATCTATCCTATAGAATATCATACAACTTTTTTTTTTTAAAGATTTTATTTATTTATTCATGAGAGACACAGAGAGAGAGAGAGAGGCAGAGGGAGAAGCAGGCTCCCAAGGAGCAGGGAGCCCAATGTGGGACTCAATCCCAGGAGCCTGGGATCATGACCTGAGCCGAAGGCAGACGCTTAACCATCTGAGCCACCCAGGCGCCCTAGAATATCATACAACTTTAAAGAGAGTAAGGTAAGTCAGAGAAAGACAAATACCATATGATTTCACCTATATGTGGAATTTAAGAAACAAAACAAATGAGCAAAGGGAAAAAAAAGAGAAAGACAAATCAAGAAACAGAATCTTGGGCCACCTGGCTGGCTCTGTCAGAAGAGCGTGTGATTCTTGATCTTGGGGTGGTGAGTCTGAGCTCCACGTTGGATGTGGAGATTACTAAAAAAAGAAAGAAAGAAAGAAAGAAACTTAAAAAAAAAAAAGAAAACAAACAGACTCTTAACTATTGAAAACAAACTGATGGTTACCAGAGGGGAGGGGGGAACGGGTGAAATAAGTGATGGGGGTTAAGGAGGGCACTTGTTGTGGTGAGAACCAGGTGATGTACAGAAGCGTTGAATCACTACATTGTACACCTGAAACTTATATAACACTGTGTGTTAACTAACTGGAAATAAAAAAATAAAATAAAATAAAGAGAGTAAGGTAGACTTCTACTGATGTAGAACGAACGTAAGTTATTAAGTAGAATAAGCAGTTTTCAGAATGTTAAGTATGGCTTAGTGTGCATAATAATAATAATACTGTCTTCAACGTTTGTTACCTTGTTTCAGGCACCCTTTGAAGTGCATTACACACATTCCCATATTTCACTGAAACTAAGATATCGTTTATTGAATGCTTACAATTACTTGGACCTGTGTTAAACATTCTGATTTCGGAGATAAAGTCAATGGCTATAATTTCTCATGCATCTAATTTTCCTATCCATCCCCTCCCCTCCCAATCCCACTAAAACTTCAGTAAAGGATTGCATTAAAGCATAAAAAATGGGAGCGGGGACAGTAAATACAACAGAATTTTGCAGGTGGAAAAGCAGAATAATGAGGGTTCTGGCAAACCCAACAATGCTGAATCCTGGGCCAGAAATCCTGGGTGCCTGGCAGGATCAGTCAGAAGACCATGTGATTTCTGATCTTGGGGTTGTGAGTTCGAGGCCCACATTGGGTGTAGAAATTACTTAAAATCTTTAAAAATAAATAAATAAATAATAAAATAAAATGATAAAAATTTAAAAAAGAAATTTAGAGCACCAGCCAAGGAAGTGCAATAGCTAAATAAAAGTTCCATAAGGAAAGATTATTTTAAAAAGAGTTGAGGAAATCATAAAATCATTCAAGAACATTTCCCATAAGTTTCCAGATTATCCAGCACAAGGAATGAGAATAGACCCACCATTAAGACTCCCACTGTGAAATGTCAGAACTCTGTAAATAAAGACAAGATTCTATAAGCTTCTAAGGAAAAAGGAAACTGGTCCCATGTAGATCAGGGATCAGAACAGCTTTGGCTTTTCAACAGCAACACTGGAAGTAGAAGTGAAGGGAGGAATGCCTTCAAAATTCTGAAAGATGATTTTCATCCTAGGATTCTATACCTGGTTAAACCATTGACACCATCATTAAAACATGTGGATAAAGACATAATCAGATACATGAGAGGTTAAAATTTTTACCTCTTTTAAAAAATATATTTATTTATTTTAGTAATCTCTACACCTAATGTAGGGCTCAAACCCATGACCCCAAGATCAAGAGTCAGCCAGGGATCCCTAAAATTTTTACCTCTAACGCATCCTTTCATGAGAAGCTACTGGCAGATATAGTTCACCCAAACTAGAGGGCCAGTGAAGATAAAAGTTATGGGATTTAGCACACAGGAGAGCCAACACAGGAAAGAAGCAAAGGGAATTCCCAAGAAGCTGGAAGGAACATTCTAGGATGAAAACTCTGCTCCAGACATAGAGGGCTACCTATCTAGACTGGAGCACTCGTACTCAAGAGAGACATACCAAAGACAGTTGCATTCAAGAACTCTTAAAGTTGAAAGTATAGAGCCCAGGTGAGCCTGACTCTGATTCTTACCTTCATTCAGCTTGTCTTGACCAGATGGGGATGAAGATCCTACACTCCCCAAACTGGGTAATAGGGCAAGTGAAAAAGGGATAGTAATACCATAGCTTTGGAGCTAAAGACGCTGTTGGCAGCCTCTGGCCACGCCAGTGCCCTCCTGCTCCCAGAATCATCCTGAGGGGCCAGTCCCTGAAAGGGGATGGGCTTCCTGACACCAATCATCAGAGTCCTCAGACAGGAAAACAGAGAGTTCAAAGGAACCGGGCCTGGTTTGTTACTGTAGAGATGGTGGTAGTCACCTTTCTAGGCCTTCCTCTCTTGAATTGCTCTTCACAGTTGAATCTGAAGGTTCTTGTAAAAGGTCCTCTGGGATAAGAATTAAGAATTAAATACAATTGGGGCGCCTGGGTGGCTCAGTCGTTAAGCATCTGCCCTCGGCTCGGGTCATGATCCCAGGGTCCTGGGATCGAGCCCCACATCGGGCTCCCCGCTCTGTGGGAAGCCTGCTTCTCCCTCTCCTGCTCCCCCTGCTTGTGTTCCCTCTCTGGCTGTCTCTCTGTCAAATAAATAAAAATAAAATCTTTAAAAAAAAAAAAGAATTAAATAGAATTAAATATGCCCTGTGCCACATGGAGGGGATGATCAGAGGTGGGCAGGGAGACCTCCCTGTAGGGACCATCATGCAACTGCAGATGACTGAGCTGTATATTGTAAACCAGATTATCTAGATTCTTCTGTTACTTGATATCACTGGCATGAAAAGAGAGGAGGGGAGGAGGGAAATATTACAGAATAAAAGGAAACCTAAAGACATAAAAACCGAATGTAACATGTTGACCTCTTTTGGATCCTGACCCAAATGAACAACCATAAAAGGACATTTTTGAGACAATTAGGGAAATGTGAATAATAATTGAGTATCATGTGATATTAACTGCTGTTAATTTTGTTAGATATAATAATAGCATGTTTTTGTTTAAATCTTTAAGTTAGAGATGCATACAAAAGTATTTAAGTGTGGAATGGCATGCTATCTGGGATTTGTTTTAAAATTCTCCAGGAGGGGTGCCTGGGTGGTTCAGTTGGTTAAGCATCCGACTCTTGGATTTGGCTCAGGTCATGATCTCAGGGTGGTGAGATGGAGCCCTGTGTCCAGCTCTGCACTGGGTGTGGAGCCTCTTTAAGATTCTCTCTCTCTCTCTCCTTCTGCCCCCCCCACCCACTCATGTGCGCTCACTCTCTCTTTCTCTCACAAAAAAAAAAAAGTGTTGGGGGACAGAGATGAAATAAATTGGTGAAGTTTTGGTAATTGCTGAAGCTGGGTGATAGGTAAATGGGAGTTTACTATACACTTCTTTCTTTTTGGGGGTATGTTTGAAAATTTCCATAATATAATGTTCAAAAACAGGGGAACACAACCAGTGCAGAAAATTTATGAATACAGATAAGCAAAAAGGAAAAAAATATTATGCATAATCCTACCATCCATTAACATTTTGTAGCTCTTACCATTATATACATGCACACATGTATATATGTATTTTAAAATTGGGATCATACCTGATATATTTAATACTCTCTTTTCTATTTTATATATCATGAACTCATCCCCATGCATTACATTTTCTACAACAACATTCTACATATACAGTTTTATTCTACAGAGTTGCATAGTATTTTACTATGTAATTGTTTTCTATTATTACTGTAGGATATATTGGTTCTTTTGAGGTTTTATTTGAAATTATGAATAACACAGCAAAGGGTATCAGTCTTAATAGTTTTCCTGGAAAAAGTTCCTAAAAGAGGAATGGTTGGGTCAGATCTTAGTTTACTTGTACAAAGTAAAGGTGGAGGACTCACGGTCCTATCAACCACCTTGTGCTTTCATTCATCCTTGTTCTTCTCCTACTTCATTTTGAAATTGTACTCATCTTTATTTTTAATTTTTATTTTTTTTAAAGATTTTATTTATTTATTTGACAGAGAGAGACACAGTGAGAGAGGGAACACAAGCAGGGGGAGTGGGAGAGGGAGAAGCAGGCTTCCCGCGGAGCAGGGAGCCCGATGCGGGGCTCGATCCCAGGACTCTGGGATCATGACCTGAGCCGAAGGCAGACGCTTAACGACTGAGCCACCCAGGCGCCCCATTTAATTTTTATTTTTTTAAGATTTTATTTATTTATTTGACAGAGGAGAGAGCGAGAGAGGGAACACAAGCAGGGGGAGCGGGAGAGGGAGAAGCAGGCTTCCCAAGGAGCAGGGAGCCCGATGCGGGGCTCGATCCCAGGACCCTGGGATCATGACCTGAGCCAAAGGCAGATGCTTAACCGACTGAGCCACCCAGGCACCCCTCAAATAAGTAAATAAAATCTTTAAAAAAATAAATATGAGGGGCTCGATCCCAGAACTCAATCCTAGGACTCCGGGATCACGACCCGAGTCGAAGGCAGATGCTCAACCTACTGAGCCACCCAGGCACCCCAGAAAACAGTTTTAATTTGCAGTCCCTCTCTCTATAGGACTCAGACATAGACAGGTCCTCAAGGCTGCGCAGGGGGACATCAGACTGTCTTCCCCATGCAAGCTTTTCTGTTCCTCCCCATCAATATAAGCCCACCAAATAAACTCATGCAAATGGTAGGAGCCCTACAGAGCAGCCGCTGAGTCTTAGGAAGGTATGTCTGAAGGCAGCCTAGGTTAAAATCCAGTTCTGCCTCTCACAGCTGTAACCTTGGCCATGTTTCTCTGAGAGCCTGTTTTCTCACCAGTAAAATGAAGACAATAATATCTATCTCAAAATATTGTTAAGAGTTTAAAACATGATAGTTTATGTTTTTAGCACAGTGCCTACAACATAGTAAGTGCTTCATAAATGGTAGTGATGATTATTACCTGCAGACCACCTACCTTTTCAGGCACATCTAATAAAGACTGAATTTCGGAAGTGGGCCCAATCTATGGTCAGTCTGGGACCCACAACAGTATTTTGAGTGATTCCTTAAAAACAGGATACACCTTGTACTGACAAATGAATACTGTTTACTTCAAAGCTGTCATCACCTTGGAGGCAGTGTGCTTATGCCAGGGATGTTTCCATTCTCCAAGCCATTACTGGGACACCCAATTCAGAAATGTCTGCAGGGTCTATAACACAGGCTCACTGGTAGCAACTCTTCATCTTTTTTTTTTTTTTGAGTGAGAGAGAGTGAGTGGCGGGGGTGGGGGGGTGCGGCGCAGAGGGAGAGGGAGAAAAAATCCTAAGCAGGCTCCATGCTCAAATGTCCAGCACAGAGCCCAATGTGGGGCTTTCTCCCACGACCCTGAGATCATGACCTGAGATGAAATCAAAAGTCAGATGCTTTACTGACTGAGCCACCCAGATGCCCTGTAAATCTTCATCTTCTACAAAGACAAATTCCAGTTTTGAAATAATCAAAGGTGGGATGCCTGGGTGGCTCAGTTGGTTAAGCATCTGCTTTCAGCTCAGGTCATGATCCCAGGGTCCTGGGATGGAGTCCCGAGTCAGGCTCCTTGCTCAGCAGGGAGCCTGTTTCTCCCTCTGCCTGCCGCTCCCCCTGCTTATGCTCTCTGTCAAATAAATAAGAATTTTTTAAAAGTTTTTTTATTATTGTATATAGCTTTTCCCATGCTTTCCCTTATTCTCTCAGCCTGGATTATCAGAAGTGGCACTGTTGAAATAAATATATAAAAAAAAAGGGGTGTCTGGGTGGCTCAGTCAGTTAGGTGTCCAACTCTTGATTTTGGCTCAAGTCATGATCTCAGAGTCATGAGATCAAGCCCTGCAAGGGGCTCAGAGCTGAGCATGGAGCCTGCTTAATTTTCTCTCACCCATGAGATCATGATCTGAACCGAAATCAAGAGTCGGATGCATAATCAACTGAGCCACCCAAGTGCCCCAGAAGATTTGATGGTTCTTTTTTTTTTTAAGATTTTATTTATTTATTTGAGAGAGAAAGACAGTGAGAGAGAGAGCCCAAGAGGGGGTAGGGTCAGAGGGAGAAGCAGACTCTCTCCTGAGCAGGGAGCCCGACGTGGGACTTGATCCCGGGACTCCAGGATCATGACCTGAGCCGAAGACAGTCGCTTAACCAACTGAGCCACCCAGGCACCCAGATTTGATGGTTCTTAATATTTACTTCCAAATTGCTTTCCAGTAGGTTTTTACTAATTTATAATGCCACTAGAAACACTTGAATAATACCCATTTCACTGCATCTTAAAAAAGCCCTAAGTATCCAAAAAAACCAGAAAAGCACTTAGTATCACAATTTTAATAAGTTAGGAGGTGGAAAAATATTTCATCCAAACCAATTTTGAGGTCAACTGGTTTGACTTCCCCCCTCCCCCACAAAAATCCAAAAAATTATATGAACAATAGCAAAAATTTGTTAATAAGTGTGTGATTTCTCAAAATAAGTACTTTGAAGGGAGCCACTTATTTGGATGTTTATCTTGATATATTTGTGTTTTTTTTTTTAATTAATCTCATCACTTCACATTTACACCCCCAAGGAAAACACAGAAACAATTTTAGTCAACTTGACAGAATGCCAGTGTGATGACTCATATCCTGTTCACCTCTGGAGTTCAGTGTTGGTTCTATATTGTCAGGCCCTACTTTGCTAAGAACTTGCCACTGCCTAAGGGCATCCTGGACATGTGGGTCAATCTCTCCTTTAAGAAAAGGGGAAATCATCTTTTAAAGTGAAAGGAGATTAACCTTTCCTTCACGCTCTTATACCAACCATACCAGCTAACAAGAAGGGCACAGACAGGGTAGAAAATTCCAGTCACCCTCACTCCCCTACTAAAGAAATGATCTTTTTCTTTTCTTTTCTTTTTTTAAGATTTTATTTATTTATTTGAGAGAGAGAGAGAGGGAACAGGTGGAGGAACAGAGGGAGAAGGACAAGCAGACTCCCCGCTGAGCTCAGAGCCCGTCACGGGGCTTGATACTACAATCCTGAGATCATGTCATGAACCAAAACCAAGAGTTGGAGGCTCAACCGACTAAGCCACCCAGGCACCCCATGTTTTGTTCTGCTTTTAATTATTGTTTTTAAGTTACACAAGACATATACATTTGTTAAAAAAAAAGGGCAAAAACAGCTATAAAATGTACAGCATTATTTCCAACACCAAGAAGTAGCTGTTAACATTTTGAAGTACTTCCATACCTTTTCCCCTGTGTATAGGTTTTGTAAGTAATAGCTTATCATACACATTATTTTTAAACTCTTTTTTCACATAATAATAATTACAGGTTACATCTATAAATGGGACAGGTATAATTCCAAGTAATCTTACACATAACTCATTTAATCCTCATGATAACTATAAGGAAGGCAATATTAATATTCCCATTTACTGATAAAGAGACTGAGGCAGAGAAGTGAAGTAATTTGCCTAAAGTTAATAAATTAAGCATCTGGAATATTTTTCCATGTCATTAAACTCATTACTACAAATTTTTTTTTGCATGACTGCAAGATATCTCATTTGTGAATAAAGTATCATTTAATTATCCCACCTCCTTTTAGGAGACATCTAGATTATTTCCATTTTTTGGGCTATGCACATCACTAAGATGACCAGCTTTAAACTACAACTTTGGGGCGCCTGGGTGGCTCAGTCGTTAAGCATCTGCCTGGGGCTCAGGTCATGGTCCCAGGGTCCTGAGATTGAGCCCCGCATTGGGCTCCCTGCTCAGCAGGAAGCCTGCTTCTCCCTCTCCCTCTCCCCCTGCTTGTGTTCCCTCTCTCAATGTGTCTCTCTCTGTCAAATAAATAAAATCTTTAAAATAAACAAACAAACAAACAAACAAACTACACCTTTGTGGGGCGCCTGGGTGGCTCAGTCGTTAGGCGTCTGCCTTGGGCTCGGGTCATGATCCCAGGGTCCTGGGATCGAGGACCTCGTCAGCCTGCTTCTCCCTCCCCACTCCCCCTGCTGTGTTCCCTCTCTCACTGTGTTTCTCTCTGTCAAATAAATAAATAAAATATTAAAAAAAAAAAACAAACTACACCTTTGTGCACATCCTTAATTATTTCCTTAGGCTAAATGCCCTCAAGAACAGTTGCATCAGGGCGCCTGGGCTTGTCAGTCGTTAAGCACCTGCGTTTGGCTCTGGTCATGATCCCAGAGTCCTGGGATGGAGCCCCAGGTTGGGCTCTCTGCTCAGCAGGAAGCCTGCTTCTCCCTCTCCCACTCCCCTGCTTGTGTTCCCTCTCTGGCTGTCTCTCTCTCTCTGTCAAAATAAATAAATAAAATCTTAAAAAAAAAAAAAAAAAGAACAGTTGCATCAATTTTTATTTCCTCCAAAAAGGTGCTCCTTTCTCTATGTTCTTCATGACCTTGAATGTTGTAAATTTTACCACTTTTGTCTATAGCAATGTTTTAAAATTCATTTTACCAGTTCTGAGAAATAAGTTCAAGCACTAAAGCATGAGTGATTTCTCCAGAGTAAAAAAAGCCAGGGTCTAACACCTCCCCCTTTTCATAATCTCCTCCTGTTTTTTACAGATGCTAAACCTTATGGCTTACACACTAACTCATCTCAGAGGAATGAGGAGTGTTAACCTGAGACAAACCAGCTTACAGAGTCAAGATTCTTGTGGCATACAACTCAGCATTCACTAATTCACTCACTCATTTATTAAATAAATATCTGAAAGGTTATTATATAAGTAGTACTAAGCTAGGCAAGGGTCATGGGGTTCACAGAAATAAAATAGAACATTGCTAAATAAAACCCTTAGCACATTACTTGACACATATGAATTAATCAAGAAATCAATATTTATGCCAGGCACTGTGCTAAATGCTCAATGAGTGGATTATTTCATTTAATCCCTACAACAGCCTCTAGGAACTGGGTTCTTTTATCATTCCCATTTTGCAGATAAGAAAACTGAGGCCTAGAGAGGTCTACCCAGCTTGAGCAACATACTTGTGGTGGAGTTCACATTTGAACTCAAGACTCTAGAGTCTTAATCATTACGCTATACTATAAAACTATATATACATACTATAAAAAACTATATTAAAAAACTAAAAAAAAAAAACCCAAAACAGTTCTTCCCTATAAGAAGCATACAGTCTTGTTAATAATACTGAAACTGAAAACAGCTAACAAGTATTAAGCACTTATATGCCAAGCACTCCATTAGGTCTTTATGCATATTGATCATTTAATTCATACGACAATTCTATGAAGTAGGTATTATTATATTCCTGTTTTACAGATAAGAAAATAGACATTCTGAGAGTTTAACTAACTTGGCCAAGACACAAACAACTATTAAATGGTAGTGTGAGAAGCCAAGATACATAAAGATTTACTACAGGGAGAACATAATGGAATGTGAAACAAAGGATGCTACTTAGTTGCCATCAAATGTCCGAAGTCAGAGGAAAGAGACTTTGTGACCTTCTTGTGGTCCAGGACAGAAAGGGAAAATACTGGCGGCAGTAAGGCCCTGTGTCGAAAGCTTTCACACAGGTTAGTTCACCGGATCTTCTGTGTGATGAAGGTATTCTCAGTTTGACAGATGAGGAAATAGATCCTCTGGGGGGCGGGTGCAATACCTGCAAGGTCACATAGCTAGTGAATGGCATGGCTAGAATTGGAACCTAGTTGTTGCTCAAGCCTGAGCCCTTAACCACTATCTTAAATGCTTTCCATTGTTTGATCCTGTTTGTTTGTTTTAATCCTGTTTTTTGATTGTGTAGGAATCACATAAGCAGAGATGAGTGGGAAAGGCAAAGAGGATTAAGAAAGATAATACATATGCAAGAGTGTTGAGGTATATCCAAGGAAAAGGAAGCAGACCTGCTTGGTCATTCGTCTGGGGAAGGAGACCTTTGTTCATACAAATTTTATGACTATACAAGCTGTATAAATATCTGTTTCTGCCAATTTAATTGGAGCTATTAAAGACAGGGACTGTATCTTAGCCATTGTTGTAACCCAGCATTCCTAGCATAGTGCTTAGCTTGTAGTTCCAGCAGAGAGGTTGGAAAAATAGGGAGTAGTCACACTGCATAGATCTCTGCATGGCAATTAAGGTAGTCCACAATTCAAATATCCTAAACAAAATAATAGGTACTCAAATCCAACAGGGTATTTAAAAGATAATATCATGATGCATTGGAGTGATCCCAGGAATACAAGGATGGCCCAGTAGCAGACAGTCTGTCAATATAATTCACCACATGGATAGACCAAAGGGTAAAAATCATGTGATTTTTTCATATACTTAATAGAGACATTTGGTGCAATAGCATTAAGATCAGGACTAAGTCATGGATGCTCATTATTACCACTAGTGTTGGCTAGAGTATTGGAGAGTCTGGCCAATTCTTTTAGACAAGAGAAAAGCGAAAGAGATATGTACTCTCTCTGCTTGCCACTCTTGCCGATGATATGATAGTCTATATGGAAAACACAACATAATCAGCAGGCAAACTATCAGAACTATAAAAGAGTTATTAATCAAGTTTGCAAGAAATCATCTTCAAAAATCAATAGTCTTCTTCTATACCAGGAATATTTGCCTTAAAAATGTAATAAATAGATAACATGATCTTTAATAGCAACTAAACTAGTCTATGGCAAGGATCAGCAAGCTTTTTCTGTAAAGGGCCAGATAGTAACGAGTTTCTGCTTTATGGGCCGTGTGATCTCTGTAGTAGCCACTCAATTCTGTCCTTGTAGTACAAAAGCAGTCATAGACAATATTTAAATGAATGTGGATATTCCTATAAAACTTTATTTACAAAACCAGACAGCAGGCTGACCTGCATAGGTGTAGTTTGCTGACTCCTGGTCTACAGAAATTGGCCTAAAAGCAATGCCTAAGAAGTTTATTAAAACATTTTTTCAGCGGTGCCTGGGTGGCACAGTTGGTTGGGCGTCTGACTCTTGGTTTTGGCTTGGGTTGTGGTCTCGAGGTCTTTGGGGCATGGGATCGAGCCCTGTGTCGGGCTCTGCGCTCATCGTGGAGTCTGCTTGGGGCTCTCTCTCCCTCTCCCTCTGCCTCTCCCCACTGCTCTCTCTCTCTCAAATAAATAAATAAATAAATCTTTAAAAAAAACTTTTTTTTTCAACTCTATTCAGGGACATGAAAACCTGAATAAATGTCATAATTGGGATAACCTCAGCAGTGTAAAGATTTTATTCATTTGTTTAATATTCAGAGTGACTACCAAAGGTCAGACATTGATTTGAGTGCTAGGGACATAGCAAAAAACAAAACAAAGCACTTCTCCTCACAGATCTTATAATCTAGTAGAGAAGCAGTAAATAAATAATCTTAAGTTGGACAGTAATA
Organism: Halichoerus grypus; assembly: GCF_964656455.1. NCBI lineage: Eukaryota > Metazoa > Chordata > Mammalia > Carnivora > Phocidae > Halichoerus > Halichoerus grypus. Next base: position 166,492,305 of record NC_135716.1, read on the forward strand.
AATGCTATGAAAAAAATTAAATAAGATAGAGAGTGATGGCGAGTGAGTGTGCTACTCAGCATGGTCAGGGAAGGCTTCTCTGACATTTTAGCAGAGACCTAAAAGAGGTGGAGGAAGCCTGCCACAGTGAATTACGGGAAGGGTTTCAGGCAAAGATGTCAGTTCTCCCCTAAATTAATCTATATATATATTCAATGAAATTTCAATAAAAATTCCAGTAGTAATGGTGAGAAACTGAAACTTATCCTAAAATGAATATGTTAGAAATAAAAATAAAAATGATACAATAAAAAATAATAAAATGAATACGATAGAATAAAGGTCTACGGAAGCTAAGTCTATTTTGAGGGGGAAATAAAAGTCGGGCTACCTGCCGTACTGGTAGAACTGGCTCTACGACAAAGCCTCAGTAATAAAAACATTCTGTTACTGGCACTGAAACGAAGAAAAAAACCAGTGGAATAGAATGGAGAGTTTAGATAGAAAGAAAGTATATACACGGGAATTTAATATGTGATAAAGGTGGCTCACAAAGCATTAGAAAGACTGTTTTTTGATGGTGACAGAAAAACAAATTCACCGTATGGAGAAAAAAAAAATCTGGATTTTTACTTGAAACTATGTTAAAGGTGGATTCCGATTAAAGACCTAAGTGTCAGAAATTAAAACTATAAAGCTAAAAAGGAAAAACTGTTACCTTTGGGTAAATAAAGATGTCTTTTTTTTTTTTTTTTAAAGATTTTATTTATTTATTTGACAGAGAGAGACACAGTGAGAGAGGGAACACAAGCAGGGGGAGTTGGAGAGGGAGAAGCAGGCTTCCCGCCAAGCAGGGAGCCCGATGTGGGACTCGATCCCAGGACCCTGGGATCATGACCTGAGCCGAAGGCAGACGCTTAACGGCTGAGCCACCCAGGCGCCCTAAATAAAGATTTCTTAAACGAGACTCCAAATCATAACGTCAAAATTTAGGGCATCTGCTTAACTAACAACATCACATCACAGACAAAGTTAACAGGAAGGTGACAGACTGGGAGAAGGAACTGTGACTTTTAAAACAAACATGGAATGTCTAAAATATATATGTAATTCCTACCAACAAGACAGGAAACCAAATAGAAAAACAGGCAAAGGATATATACACTTTAGTTTCACATACTAAGAAGTCTATACAATGTCATATATAAAAAGGCATATTTTTAAAAGGCTCAAATTTGACTTTAACCAGAGAAATGCAAATCAAAACAGCCAAGAGCTGCCACTTGACATCCTCCAAACTAGCCAAATTAGAAAGAGGACCTGGGTATGAATTCTTGTGCTGGTAATAGGAATGCGAAATAGCACAGCCAATCTGAAAAGACACCTGGCAATGTTTGGCAGACTCGAGCATGCTCACAGGTACGGTTCAGAGGAATATTCCACCTCAATCTACAAATTTGCTTATTGTAGCACTTTCTATGGTAATAGAGAGTTGAGGGCAAGCTAAGTTTCCATCCTCAAGGGACTGAATGGGTAAAAAACATGGATGGATGCAAAGTGGAGATGTGCCAGAATTCTGGAGTGAGAAGGAGTGGAAATTCAGGCTCCACCATTTACTAATTCTGACTTTGAACAATGGAAATAGAAAATTTGAGTAAATTCTTTGTCTTACTCTCATCTATAAAATGGAGGTTAATAATATCTACCTCATAGGGCTATTGTTAAGAAGTATGTGAGTTAAAACATTTAAAGCACCTGCCATGGGGCACCTGGGTGGCTCAGTCGTTAAGCGTCTGCCTTCGGCTCAGGTCATAGTCCCGGGGTCCTGGGATCGAACCCCGCATCGGGCTCCCTGCTCAGTGGGAAGCCTGCTTCTCCCTCTCCCGCTCCCCCTGCTTATGTTCCCTCTCTCACTGTGCCTCTCTCTGTCAAATAAATAAATAAAATCTTAAAAAAAAAAAAAGCACCTGCCAGAGTTAAGCACTACTCGAGTAGTAATACTCCTGTTGATATGAAAGCAAATGCAAGTTGGAAGTTATGAGATAGGTTTATAGGGGCACCTGGGTGGCTTAGTCATTAAGCGTCTGCCTTCAGCTCAGGTTATGATACCCCCCGGGATTGAGCCCCCCGCATCGGGCTCCCTGCTCAGCAGGAAGCCTACTTCTCCCTCTCCCAATCCCCCTGCTTGCGTTCCCTCTCTCGCTGTCTCTCTCTGTCAAATAAATAAAAATCTATGAGGTAGGTCATATATGGCAACAAAAGCATATCACAAAAGCAATGTTATTTTTAAAATATATTTATTTTTATTTTTTTAAAGATCTTATTTATTTATTTATTTGACAGAGAGAGAGAGAGAGTGCACAAGTAGGCAGAGCTGCAGGCAGAGGGAGAGGGAGAAGCAGGCTCCCCGCTGAGCAGGGAGCCTGGTGCAGGGCTTGATCCCAGGACCATGGGACCTATGACCTGAGCCAAAGGCAGATGCTTAAACAACTGAGCCACCCAGTTATTTTTAAAAAGTGAAAAAAAGGAACAATTAAGCACAGTATCATTTATGTGAAGTGAATACGTTTATATAACTACATATTACCAGACAGGCACCACAGACCTACATCAAACATACCAGAATGGGTGCCTACAGGATAGTGGGAATGAGTGTAGAGTTTAGGAATAAAGGGGAAGAGTACAAAACAAGAAAGGGCCTTGCCTGAATCATTATGCTAATATGCCTGTGAAGAAAGGAACAGGATTTACCCAGTTATGCAATCTGCAACTGAGGGGCTGGGGGAAATTATCTTGAAAACATTGAGGGGAAAGCCAAGAACAGGATCCCACAGCCAAAGAAATGACCAGCTCACCAACTTGGAAGCCGCCCCATCTTAGAATTTATCATCATGTGAGATAATGCCATCCTTACTGTTTAAGGCAGCTTTGGATGGCTTTTCTGTTACCTGTAGCCCAAAGCATCCTAACAGAATATTCATATAATCTTTCAAGTGACGCCAAAGAGAATTATGATTTGTCCAAGTAGCTCAACTGGGGTGTGATGTAAGTGGAGATTCCAGAAAAAAATGAAAATTTTGAATAACCTACAATTTTTAGCAAACCAAACTTTCTCCAGTGTATTAAAAACTCTAGGAGTATTAAAATGAGCAACACATTTATCCCACTAAGAACTGTTACTTAAAAAAAGAAAAATATTGGGGCATCTGGGTGGCTCAGTTGGTTTAATGTCTGACTTTGGCTCATCTGGGTGGCTCAGTTGGTTAAATGTCTGACTCTGGCTCAGGTCATGATCTTGGGGCTCTGGGATCAAGACCCCGTGTTGGGCTCCTCGCTCAGCAGAGAGTCTGCTTCTCCCTCTCCTTCTACTTCCTCCTCTTCCTTTCGCCTTCTTCCTCTGCCTCTTCCCCCACTCGTGTTCACTCTCTCAAAGAAAGAAAAATATTAAATTCAAATGATAAATGGGAAAAATTTTTATAAAAGCTCTTTATAAATTGATAAGATGAATAATCAATGAAGGAAAGGCAAGTCACATAAAAAAATTAATGTCCAAAAAACATAAAAAATTTCAACCTCACTGATGAGTATTTTAAAAAGAAAACTTGTGGAGTGCCTGGGTGGTTCAGTCATCTGCCTTCAGCTCAGGTCATGATCTCGGGGTCCTGGCATCGAGCCCCATGTCAGGCTCCCTGCTCAGTGGGGAGACTGCTTCTCCCTCTCCCGGTGCCCCTCCCTCAAGCTTTTGCACTCTCTTTCCCAAATAAATAAAATCTAAAAAAAAAAAAAAGAAAAGAAAACTTGGGGCACCTGGCTGGCTCAGCCGGTAGAGTGTGTAGCTCTTGATCTTGGGGTCATAAGTTCAAGCCCCACATCGGGCATAGAATTTACATAAAAAATAAAAGAAAAAAATAAAAAGAAAATTCAAACTAGTTACCATTTGTCATCAAATGGGAAAAACAAGTTTTCATAGTCACACCCAGTTTTGGCAACATTTTTGGGAACATCATTTACAGCTGGTGGGAGTGAAAACTGGGACATTTCTGGAAGGCATTTGGCAATGCATGGCAGAAGTCTTAAAATAGTGCATACTCTGACTCAGCAGTTCCCTAGAATTTACCCTACAGAATAGTCATAGATGTCAACAATGATTTTACTAAAAGCACTAGCATTACAGGATTTTTTTTTTTTTTTTTTTAAAGATTTTATCCATTTATCTTAGAGAGAGAGCAAGCATGGGGGCAGGGGGAGGGGCAAAGGGAGAGAGAATCTCAAGCAGATTCTGCATCCAGCAGGGAACCCTACGCGGGGCTCAATCCCGTGACCCCAAGATCACGACCTGAGCTGAAACCAAGAGTCAGATGCTCAACAGACTGAGCCACCCAGGCGCCCCTAGAAGATGTTTATAAAAGCCAAAACTTGGGAACAAACTAAAAATCCCGAAGTAGGAGAATCAATGAAGTTATGGAAAATCCACACAATGGGATACACATAGCAATTATAATTATCAGTATTTACAAATGATCTCTGCTGATTAATATCTGTATAGTTCAGGGAAAGCTAATTAATCTCTGCCTCAATTTCCCTATTTAAATGAGGTTTTTTGTTTTTACAGAAGAACACTATAGCCTAATGTCCTGAAAAGGTGTTAATGAGAGATTAAACAAAAAAAGAAGGGTATAAACCAGTATATACAGAATATTTTATAAAATAAATATATCTCATATATATAAATTTATAAAAATAAAGACTAGAAGGATATATACCAGAATAGAAATAGCCTATCTTTTGAATAATAGGATTACAGGTTGTTTTTATTTTTGTCTGTATTTAAAAATTTTTCAACAAACGTGCTACTTTGGTTAAAGGTAACAACTATCACCTCTATCAGAATTAAAACTAAAAACTGCCATTTTTTTCATTCCAACTGGTAGTGAATCCACCCCAAATTAGTAGGGTGATAAAGAATTGCAATCACAGATGTTTCTCTTCATAGCCTTTATTACCACACAATACACACTCGCAGTCCCTACTTTATAAACCTTATACACAAATAGCAAAACAATTAAAAGATCTTCCTTTCTAAAAGCTAATTTATTCCAGTTTCCTCTCTTTATACAGAGGGACTGGATAGATTCTCCATGTTATCCTAAACCTTTAATTTGGAAAGGCTGTCACAAAGGTGAACTTGCCCCATGAGGAAAACAGTGTAAAGAACCAGCTAAGTCCTCACTGTCTTCCTTTCTGGGGGAAGAATGTCTGGCTGGCAATGGTGAAATGGGGCATTTATAACATCTTCTTTTTTGTAACAGGTGAGGACAGGCCCCAGTGGCAGACAGACTGTCTTAGTCACATGAGCCTCTTGGGATCTATTTTCTCTAGGTGAACCAGAGGTTTCAGCTGCTCGGCAAAGTTCCTCATGTCATCAGAAACCATGTCCTGCCCAGCTGGTGCAACGACACTCAGTTCCACAAGATAGGAAAGTGACAAGGCCTCAGTGCTGTCTGTGTTTCCTGGGACCAGGATGCGGAAGATCTTATACACCATAATCTTCATGATACCCTTGCGGAACAAGTGACCCTTGGCGACAAACTCATGGTCCATGCGGAATCCCATTTCCATCAAGAAGTCAGTGAGGTTCTCAGATGTTGCAATGTCTACACAATTTCGCACCAGGGCATGGCGGTTCTTGTCTCCCATTTCCGGCTGTCCCAGGTAGCGCAGATGCCAGGGTGCCCCTCCCCTATCCATAGAACGCCGGGCCCTTAGAACAAATGGACTAGCCTGCTGGCCCTTAAGGAGGAATACCATCTCATGGTCAAGGAAAGTCTCAGGTTCCATGTTGTCACACAAACCCCGAAGGCGGTGGATGAGGCTTTCCAAACTGTGATCTAAAACACTTCCTGAAGAAGGAAAGAGTACTGTTGAGTCCCATCTTTCACTTTGGGTACTGGGATTAGCAAAAGATTGAAAAAACTTAAATGAAAAACCAAAACAGTTTAGTGCAGTGTTCGTAAAGCATAGGTCCAGTACATGAGATTTCAGAGGGGTTATGCTGCCAAGGTACTGGATAACATTTTGAGAAAGTTAATCCCCTTTCAGTTTTTTTTTGCATTGTCTTACAACTAAGAAAGTCTTACTAGAAAGTCTTTAGGCCTTCCCTAAATGCTAATCGCCAACGGGCTCTGGGCTCAGAGGCTTGAACAACCATAGTATCTATCTACAATAATAATAATACTCTTGTCATTTATTTGAAAAATTATCTTCTATTTCCAGCAACACAAGTTTTTCATCTATAGATTATAACATTTCCTTTTTATGTAACATATTTAAGTAAAAGAAAATGAAATGCTCCATAGAAATACACTGATCTTTGTTCTCCTCTAATTCATCCTCTTAGCAGCATCTGACCTGGTTATTAGATTATACCCACCTTGAAATCTATTCTTCCCTTCGCATCTGGGACACAACTCTTCTCTTAGTTCTTCACCTAACTCACTGACCATTCCTTTTAAGTCTACTTTGCTGGGTCTTTCTCATCTTCCTTAAATACTGGAGGACCCTAGGACTCAATCCTGGTCCTCTTTACCAACAATCTCTTCCTCCCAAGGTGACCTAATTTGGTGCTATGGCTTCAAATATCATTTATGCCCTGAGGACTCCCATATTTATCTCATGAACTACAGACTCATATATCCAACTGTCTCCTCAGCTTCTCCACTTGGATGCCTAACAGACATCTTCATCTTCCTATGTTCAGTATCCAACTGTTGGCTTTTCCTCCACAATCTTACTCCTCCTGCAGTCTTCTCCATCACAGTAAATGGAAACTCTCTGCTTCTAGTTGCCCAGGCTCCAAACCATAGAATCATCCTGACTCCTTTCTTTCCCCCATATCCTATATCCAATCCATACTTTAAAAATATATGCAGAATTAGGGGCGCCTGGGTGGCTCAGTCGTTAAGCGTCTGCCTTCGGCTCAGGTCATGATCCCGGGGTCCTGGGATCGAGCCCCACATCGGGCTCCCTGCTTGGTGGGAAGCCTGCTTCTCCCTCTCCCACTCCCCCTGCTTGTGTTCCCTCTCTTGTTGTGTCTCTCTCTGTCAAATAAATAAAATCTTTAAAATAAAATAAAATAAAATAAAAATATATGCAGAATCCAACCACTTCCCACTTCCTCACTCATTTCCATCTAGTCCAAGTCTCCCTCATTTCTTGCCTGGTTTTTGCAATAGCCTGCTTCTACCCTTGCCTGCTTCTTCTCTTTTCCATACAACAACCAAGTGGTCTTTTAGAATATATAGGCAGATAATGACACTCCTCTCCTCAGAACCCTCCAATGGCTTCCTGTGTCATTCAGAATAAATCCCAAAGTCTTTACCATTGTCTACAAGGCCCTATACATTGTGGTCTCTGCTACCAGTCCAACATCATTTCCTTCTACTATCTCCCTAGATCACTCTCTCCAGCCACAGTGATCTTCCTGTTGTTTCCTGAAAATGCCAAGTATTTGATAAAGTATTTCTCTTCAGGGCCTCTTCCCTTAGTCCTACACTTAGAAAATTTTCCTCACCAGTATCTGCATGCCTCGCCCCATCACTTTCTTCAGGTCTTTGCTCAAGTATCACTTTATCAGAGAGGTCTTTTCTGAACACCCTAAATAAGACAGTACATCTCCCTCCAATCTCTTTCCACCTCCCTGCTTGAGTTTTCTTTAGCATTATCACCTCAATTCTTTAGTCATCTTTCAATGTATCAATTGTATATTGATACTTTACTCATCTTTCTTCCTCCACTGCTGATACTCCAATGCTAGGAACATATTCAAATATGTACTGAATAAATCTGTTAAAATAAATAAAGGTATATATCGTTACTATGGTAAATATTGACAGTGAGACTCAAAGGACTGAATTTTTGGAAATGGGGAACGTCGTAGGAAAAGCAACAGATCAGATCCCAGTAATCATAGGACAGAAGATCATGGGAGCAGGGAACAAGTCCTACATTCAATACATTGTACCCTACATTCAGGACAGTATCAGATATGTGTTTGTTCATTTCTCATTTTTTTTTTAAAGACTTTATTTATTTATTTGGCAGAGAGAGGCACAGCGAGAGAGGGAACACAAGCAGGGGGAATGGGAGAGGGAGAAGCAGCTCCCCGCCAAGCAGGGAGCCCGATGCAGGGCTCGATCCCAGGACCCCGGGATCATGACCTGAGCCGAAGGCAGATGCTTAACGACTGAGCCACCCAGTCACCTCCTCAAACATTTTTAAAAAAGATTTTATTTATTTATTGCACACAGAGAGAGAGAGAGCACAAGCAGGGGGAATGGCAGGCAGAGGGAGAGGGAGAAGCAGATTCCCCGCCAAGCAGGGAGCCTGATATGGGGCTCGATCCCAGGACCCTGGGATCATGACCTGAGGTGAAGGCAGATGCTTAATGGACTGAGCCACCCAGGCGACCCCGTTTCTCAAACATTTGAGGAGCTTTGTGAGTGTTGGTTCATTTAACCTATACTTCTTGAATGCTATTCTAGGCACTATGCTAGGAAGTAGGGGTCCATGCTCTAATGGAGATTACACTTTAGTGGGGGAAGCACAAAATAAGTAAGTAAATAAACAGAAATACAAGGAAATAAAAGGGAGATGGGCTAGAGAGCAACTGGTGGGGGTGGAGAAGAGAAGACCTCTCTGAGGAGCTGGAGTCAGAGAAGGTCTCCCTAAGGGTATGCAACTGAGCTGAAAACTGAAGGATCAAAATGAGATGGTTATTTGAAGAGCTGGAGAAAAGTACTGGGCCAGAGGGATCATCAAGTGCTAACGCACAGAAGCAGGAAAGGGCCTGGGGAATTAAAGAAAATGGAAAGGTATCAGTGTGCTTGAAGTGCTGTGAGCGAGAAGGAAGATGAGAATGAAGTGAGGATTTGGCCTGGGCCACAGCAGTGTAGGACTGACATACAGTCCATGGTGAAGGTGGACAGCTATGTGTGCCACACTTTATTTTCAACAAAACAGGGAAAGACATGCCTGGATTTACATTTTCAAAGGATCATTCCAGGAACACTGGTATGGACTCCTCATCAAGACAACTGCATGATACTTGATTGCATCCTGTTTACAAAATACATTTTGGGGACAATAGGGGAGAAACTTTTGAATATGGACTAGATATTAGGTGATATTAGAATATATTATTAATTTTCTTAAGATAATAATGATAGTATTAAGGTTATGAAGAAAAATATCCTTGTTTTTTAGAGTTGCATACTGAAGAGTTTAGAGGTAAAATGTTACGAGGTCATAAAATTTTCTTTAAGAACAGCAAAAGAGGGGTGCCTGGCTGGCTCAGTCAGTGGAGCAGGTGACTCCTGATCTTGGGGTTGTAAGTTTTGAGCTCAACGTTGGGTGTTGAAAAAAAAAACATACATAAGAATATACAATCTTAAGGGGCGCCTGAATGGCTCGGTCAGTTAAGCGTCTGACTCCTGATTTGGGCTCAAGTCACGATCTCAGGGCTGTGAGATCAAGCCCTGCGCTGGGCTCTGTGCTGAGAGTGGAGCCTGCTTAAGATTCTCTCTCTCCCTCTCCCTCTTCCTCCCTCCCTCCCCTCCCTCTCTTAAAAAAAAATCTTAAAAAAAAAAGAACAGCGAAAGAAAAAAGATGAAGCAAATATGGCAAAATGATACAAACGGAGGGCGCCTGGGTGGCTCATTCGTTAAGCGTCTGCCTTCAGCTCAGGTCATGATCCCAGGTCCTGGGATCAAATAAATAAATAAAATCTTTAAAAAAAAGATGACCTGAGCCGAAGGCAGACGCTTAACAACTGAGCCACCCAGGCGCCCCTAAATAAATAAAATCTTTAAAAAAAAAGATACAAACTGAAATCTAGACAATGGAAATGGACTGTTCACTATATTAGTCTCTATTTATGTTTGAATTTTTAAATAGTAAAATAATTTTTTAAAAAGATGACTACTAGGGATGCCTGGTAGGTCCCCTGCAGCAGTTACTCCTTCATATTAATGGTGCCTCCAGTGACAGGCATCATGGTGACTGCAGGTGCCTCCATTGTGTCTGATTAAGCTGAAGACAACAGAACTGGTTTCCAAGTCCCCAGTCAAGTAAAGCACAAGAAACACGTGAAGAAGTGTTACATTGTTACCAGGCTCAGTTGGTAGAGCATGCAACTCTTTTTTTTTTTTTTTAAAGATTTATTTATTTATTTGAGAGATAGCATGCATGGAGAGGGGCAGAGGGAGAGGGAGACAAGCAGACTCTCCACTGAGCACAGAGGCCGACATGGGGCTTGATCCCATGACCCTGAGATCAGGACCCGAGCTGAAATCAACAGTCGGACGCTCAACCAACTGAGCCACCCAGGCACCCCGAGCATGCAACTCTTGATCTGAGGTCCTGAGTTCAAGCCCCATGTCGGAGGCACAAAGTTTACTTAATAATAATAATAAAAAAATAAAAAGAGGGCGCCTGGGTGGCTCAGTTGGTTAAGCGACTGCCTTCGGCTCAGGTCATGATCCTGGAGTCCCGGGATCGAGTCCCACATTGGGCTCCCTGCTCGGCAGGAAGTCTGCTTCTCCCTCTCCCGCTCCCCCGTCTTGTGCTCTCTCTCTCTCTCACTCTCAAATAAATAAAGAAAATCTTTAAAAAAAAAAAAAATTAAAAAATAAAAAATAAAAAAATAAAAAGATAACTACCTGTTGGTGTGGGAAGAGACAGTCAGAAGTGGAAACAATGTAATAAGTAAAAGGTTACTAAAGTAGTTTTTTTTTTTTTAAAGATTTTATTTATTTTTCAACAGAGAGAGACAGCGAGAGAGGGAACACAAGCAGGGGGAGTGGGAGAGGGAGAAGCAGGCTTCCCGCTGAGCAGGGAGCCCGATGTGGGACTCGATCCCAGGACCCTGGGATCATGACCTGAGCTGAAGGCAGACGCTTAATGACTGAGCCACCCAGGCGCCCCACTAAAGTAGTTCAAGTGGGGGATGATAACCAGGGTGTGGCACTGCAGGTGGAGAAAATACATATTTAAAATACATGTTAGAGGGGCGCCTGGGTGGCTCAGTCGGTTGAGCGTCTGCCTTCGGCTCAGGTCGTGATCCCAGAGTCCTGGGATCGAGCCCCCCCTCAGGCTCCCTGCTGAGCAGGGAGTCTGCTTCTCCCTCTCCCTCTGCCTGCCGCTCTGCCTACCTGTGCTCTCTATCTCTCTGTCAAATAAATAAATAAAATCTTTAAACAAAAAATAAAAAAAAAATGAAATAAAATACATGTTGGAGGGGCGCCTGGGTGGCTCAGTCGTTGAGCATCTGCCTTTGGCTCAGGTCATGATCCCAGGGTCCTGGGATCGAGCCCCACGTCGGGCTCCCTGCTCTGCAAGAGGCCTGCTTCTCCCTCTCCCACTCCCCCTGCTTGTGTTCCCTCTCTCACTGTGTCTCTCTCTGTCAAATAAATAAATAAAAATCTTAAAAAAAAAAAACATGTTGGAAGTAAAATGAATAGGACTTAGAGATGGACTAAATGTGGGGGTAAAGTGAAAAGCAGATATTGACTCCTAAATGCTTGGTTCATGCAACTGGTGAATGATAGTGGCACTTACTGGGTTGGGAAAGACTGGAGAGGTAGCTTAAGAAGTGAAAATTAATAACCTAATGTTGTTCATATTAAGTTACTAAATGGATGATCTGAATTAAAGTCTAAACTCTTCCACAGGGGCGCCTGGGTAGCTCAGTGGGTTAGGCATCTGCCTTCAGCTCGGGTCATTATCCCAGAGTCCTGGGATCGAGCCCTCTGTGGGGCTCCTTGCTCAGCAAGGGGCCTGCTTCTCCCTCTCCCTCTGCCTGCAGCTCCCCCTGCTTGTGCTCTCTCTCTCGCTCTCTCTCTCTGTCAAATAAATAAACAAAATCTTAAAAAAAAACAACAACAAAAAACAACTCTTCCACAAAACATTATATGGCCTCCTGAAAATCACTACCCTCTCTGGATCTTGAGTTTTCTCATCTGGGCAAGTTACTTTACTTGTTTCCTTTTTTTTAAATTTACATTCCTTTTATTTTCTTTTATTTAACCGACTGAGCCTCCCCCCCCCACTTTACCTGTTTCCTGATCTATAAGATAGAACTAGTAACAGTATCATAGAATTCTTATATGATCCAGTAATCCCACTTCTGGGCATATATCAAAAATTCAAAGGAGGATCTTTAAGAGATATTTGCACACCCATGTTTGCTGCAGCAATATTCATGATGACCAAGAGGTGAACCCAGATGACAGATAAATAAAGAAAATGTAGTATATACATAAATGGAATGTTATTCAGCTTTAAAAAGGGGGATCCTGTCATATGCTACAATAGGGATGAACCTTGAGGACATTATGCTAAGTAAAACAAGCCAGTCATAAAAATACAAACACTGTATGATTCCACTCACATGAAATATCTAGAGAAGTCAAAAACAGAAACAAAGTAGAAAGGTGGTTGCCAAGAGCTGAGGGGAGGGGAAAGGAGCAATTAGTGTTTAATGGGTATAGAGTTTCACTTCTGTAAGATGAAAAAATTCTAGAGATCAGTTATACAACAATGTGAATATAATTAACACTACTGAACTGTACACTTAATGTTATGCGTTTGTGACCATAATTAACGTTTAAATTTTTTAAAAAAATTGTTGTCTTTTGAGTGCCAGAAATCATGCAGGCTACCTTTGTATAACAGCCTCTCATCCCAACAGATGATGAACAGAAAGAGGAAAACAGGTCATCCAAGTTGCCTGGTTCACTTACCCTGCAGCAGGTACTCCATCATATTAATGGTGCCTCCAGTGACAGGCATCATGGTGACTGGAGGTGCCTCCATGGTGTCTGATTAAGCTGAAGACAAAAGAACTGGTTTCAGAGTCCCCAGTCAAGTAAAGCAGAAGAAACACCTGGAGAAGTGTTACATTGTTAATACATTAGAGGGGCAGAGAAACAACAGATCTGCTTGTGTCATTGGCCTTGATATCAAAAGATTCATTCATCCATTCAAACTTCTTGAGTAACTGCTATAGGCCAGTTTCAGGAACTGATGATACATATGTATAAAAAGGAGTCGTGGTCATGGTGTTACAGCATAATCTTCTAGTTTCAATGTCTGAAACCTCTACAAGTTTTCTGTGCAATCTTGAGGAAGTCATCAAAACTGAGACTCAATGTCCTCCTTATAAAATGGGGCCAACGATATTTAACCCCCAAGACTTTGTGGCTTGGACATGTAATAACATTCAGAACTGAAAGGTGACTTGAGACTTTATCTACTCTTCCATTTATAGATAAAGATACTGAGATTCGGAGAGGGGCCCAAGGACACACAGCAAGTCAGTGGCAGAGCTTGAATCAATCTAAAATTTGGGCATTCCGCGTCTCTGAAAACGCCTTTCAAAGAGAGGGAGGCGAAAGCGTGAGGTTCTTTTAAAAGGATGGTTTAGGTTCCCTTTGGCCAACATCAAAGACACGTACCCACTTACACTAGAAACACGCCTCCGAGCGCACTCTAGTCTCTTCTCGTAAAGTGGGTAATATATCCACCCCACCACCTCGGAGATTTTAGAAACAATGATTCCCCCAGCCCTAACGTTAAGGCCCTCTGGATAGCGCAACACCGCCTTCTCGTCTTTCCACTTCCGGCAAGAAACGGACGTCACGTAAATCTTCGCTGGTGCCCCGCGACGTAAGGGTGCCGAGAAGGGATAAAATCCCCCTCTTTGCAGCCTCGCAAACAGAAGCGCATGCGCGGGACGCAGAACGCTGTATGGAAGATGGCGGCCTCACTTGGAGGGTCCCCTGAGATTTACCGGGCGGCTTGACGTCGTAGGCCGTCCTCTAGGAAAATATTTTTTTCAAGTTTGACGATCTGGAATGTTTTTGTCTAGGAAATCTCTTGAAACTGACAGGGGCAATAGAAAGCCTGGGTCAGGGAGTTGCGGAAAACAGGGAAGGGGAGACTTACAAAACGGACTTTTTGTTGGATACCTGAGGGTGAAAAGACACACTTTACTGCGAAGCATAATGTTCTGAACAATTAGGAACTCAGCAATACACTGAATATTTGTTCACCTTACTGTATATGTTTTACTTAATTTGAAAATATAGGGAGATAAGTAAATTCAACATGTTTATTGAACGCTGCTAATATTTGTCAAGCATATAAGGTGCGGACAAAGCGAAGACTAGAGTGAAGTGAATGAGGTCCTCTCCTGGAGTGAAAAAATTAAAGGGACACCAGAAACTCAGTGGCTAAGATAAATACTATTTTAATGCAGTATTTTACAAATTTAATGCAAAAAATACTTCATGAACAATATATCAAAATTTTATTTATTTTTTAAAGATTTTATTTATTTGGACAGAGAGAGAGACACACATCGAGAGAGGGAACACAAGTTGCGGGGGTGGGAGAGGGAGAAGCAGGCCTCCCGCGGAGCAGGGAGCCTGACTCGGGTCTCGATCCCAGGACCCCGGGATCATGACCTGAGCTGAAGGCAGACGCTTAAGGAACTGAGCCACCCAGGCACCCCTCAATATATCAAAATTTTAAATTTGATCCTCACGGCAGCTCTATGAGCCAAGTACAATTATTACTCTAATCTTACTAATGGGGAAACCCAGGCAATGAGTTGTTAAATAACGTGCAAAGGAGCAGAGAGGCTGTAATACCAATGTCAGCCGTTGACTTTAAAGCCCTCTGTCTTTTTTTTTTTTTTAGATATTTATTTATTTATTTATTTGAGAGAAAGAGAGAGAGACAGAGAAACAGCATGAGAGGGGAGAGGGTCAGAGGGAGAAGCAGGCTCCCTGCTGAGCCGGGAGCCAGATGTGGGACTTGATCCCAGGACTCCGGGATCATGACCTGAGCTGAAGGCAGTTGCTTAACCAACTGAGCCACCCAGGCGCCCCTAAAGCCCTCTGTCTTAATTACTGTACTGTACTGTCACTTCTAGCTCTAGTTCCCTTGCTGTGACTTACAATACCTCCCATTCATTTTTTTAATATTGAACATTCCTTGAAAGTCTAGACTGTTCTAGACATTTTGTTAGCTGTTAGCTCCATCTCTACCCTCAAAAGTGTTTATAGGTAGGTTGTGGGAATCAGAGGGTTAAACTAGGGAGTCTGTACCATGTAATTTGACTCAATAGGAAAATGAGGTATCAATAGCTCAACCCCTTTGGAAGCAAGCAGGACACTTGGTCCATCTTAGGGGCATCAGTGAAGGATTCCTGGAAAAGGTAATTAATGCCCACTTGAAGGATCAATGGATGTTAGATAAAGAAGGGAGAAAAGGGAATTTCAGGTGAAGGGAACAGCATGTTCAAAAGGATACTGAGTTAAATAGAATTAGAGTATAGAATATGAGGTTAGTGGCCGAAACAAATGAGTCTGGGGAAGAAGTAAGGCCCAGACCCTGGAGGACTTTGTGTGCTAGACTTAAAGAACATTTGTGAGCTTTAAAAAGATCACTCTGGCTGCAGTGTGGAGAAAAGCTTGAGAAAGGAGAACCTGGAGAAAGAAGACCAGTTTAGGAGCTTTGGCACAACTTGAGCTGAGAGATAATTATAGGACAAAAGACAGATTTTAAAAATACGGAAGAGAATGATTTGATGACTAACCAGAGCTAAAGATAGAAGGAGTCACAGGTGTCTAGATGTCTACCTTGGGTGGCCATGGTAGTGCTTTTTTCTGAGCTAGGAAACACAAAGCAGTGTGGGTGAGGCAGGAAAGATGAGTTCATATGCAGATACATTGAGCATGAGGTGTTTATGAAACACCCAAGTGCTAGTGCCCAGAGTTCAGAGGAGAGAGAGCTGATCTGGATGGAGGTAGACCTTTCAGAGTCAGAGCCTCATAGATGATAGCTAAAGACATGAGAATAAATGAGATCACCCTGAAAGAGTGTGTAGAACATGAACCTTGCACAGGACTCTGATAGTTATTAAGTCCGCATATACCCCAAGGCTTAGGATGTGCCTCCTGATCAGTCTGGTGTTTCACAATGTTGGGCAGAGTGACAAGCTTTCAGTGCTATACTGACTGGAGGAAATTGTAAAATTGCTGTCCCTCTTTTTTCCTACACAGACACTAACTTCAGAATGGAAAGTCCAGTGAATTATGGGTCCTTTGAGGCACCATAGTATTTATTCAAATTTTAGCTGGCATTTCAAAGTAGAGTTAAATTAAAAAAAAAAAAAGATGGACTGGAAATGGGTGAACAAAATGGTAAAACTTGGACAAAGCGTAGAAGTTAGAGGGATGGATTTTTCTGGTAAGGATGTGAGTCCTAGAGCCCAGAATGGGGCTCACTTCTGTCCTCTGCCACTCTCCAGCTGTGCAGCCTTGGGCAACTCACTTCCCCTCTCTGGGCCTCAGATTCCGTTTTTGTGAAATAGAGCTAAAAATAGTACTTTTTAAGGTGGAATTGGCAAAAATAAAATGAGATGTTTATGAAACACTTGACATAGTGCCTGGCTTATTGTAAGCAATCAATAAGTGATAACTATTATTGATATTATATCTTGTATCTCATTTGTACAAGCACATTCTATCTTATTGAATATATTTTATGTTTGCCTCATCTCCCTGGTACAGATTGTAAACATCCTGAAGGGAAGAATCATTATTTTCTGTACATATGTGTGTCTTAGCTTGGGCTGCTGTAACAAAATGCCATCAGCTGGGTGGTGTATAAACAACAGAAATTTTTCATAGTTCTGGAGTCTGGAAGTATGACATTAGAGTACCAGCATGGTTGGGTTCTGGTGAGAGCCCACTTCTGGGTTGCACTTGATGACTTCTTGTAGCCTTACGTGGTGAAGAGCAAAGCAAAGGAAACTTCTCAGGACTTTTATAAGAACATCAATTCCATTCATGAGGGCATTTCCATCATGACCTCCTCTAATCCTAAGTATTCCTAGTACTATTCCCAAAGGCCCCTCCTCCTAGTACTACTATCACATTGGAGGGTAGGCTTTCAACATATGAATTTGGGCGGGGGGACACAAGCATTCTGTCCATAATAATGTACTTTATATGTAGTAGGCATTCAAAAATTTTGTTGAACACATCACAATAGCTACCGATTATCTAACTATTGCTATACACCAACAACTTGACACTATATGTGTGTAGATATGGCAAATACTGCTAAAATGTAGATATCACCATCTCCACTTACAGAGGAGAAAAAGAAGTTCAGAGAAGTCAGGTGATGGGCGCCTGGGTGGCTCAGTTGTTAAGCGTCTGCCTTCAGCTCAGGTCATGATCCCAGGGTCCTGGGATCGAGTCCCACATCGGGCTCCCTGCTCCACGGGAAGCCTGCTTCTCCCTCTCCCACTCCCCCTGCTTGTGTTCCCTCTCTTGCTGTCTCTCTCTGTTGAAAAATAAATAAAATCTTTAAAAAAAAAAAAAGAGAGGTCAGGTGACTTGCCCAAAGTCAAATGCCAGCAAACGGTAGAACTCATTCAAATTCAGTTCTTTCTGACACCAAGCCTATCTTTTTATCATGCTTCCTTCTGAATCCCTGGGCTCTTTCTCCACAGTGAATTTCCCTAATTATTACAGTTAGTGGCCTCAAACGAGGAGAAAAGTTCATACATTAATGCTTCCCAGCCAGTCATTAGACTGGGCTCAAAGGATGAGGACCAGTTCTTGAGCAGTCTTCATCAGGACAGCAGACCATCAACATGAATTGCAAGGTACATGGACCCATACATAATTCCTTTATCAGCTCTCTAGAGTGGCTTGATGGGAATTAAGGTAGATCTACACCACCATTATATGCAATGCTAGGCCCTCAATCTTAGTGTTATAAACTAATATTACCCAGGAATGTCCTGACGTTTATTGGCTCCTTCCTATATGCATAGCCCTGTGGGAGAGGTGTAACCATTGTATTTCAACCTAATTAACTCCAGCATCCTCACCAGTTCATGTCATTCCTCCACTCTGAGTTAAATCAAAAGTCCTCCTTATGCCTACATGATCTGCCCCCATCACCTGTTACCTCTTCGACCATATTCCAACCATCCCCATCTGTGCCTGCCCCCCCACCCCCATCCACTCAGCTCTAGCCACGTTCTTCTCCTTGCTTTTGCTTGAACACGTCAAGGATACTCCCATCTTAAGTCTTTTGCAAATGCTGTGCGGTCCGCCTCCCCCATTTCCTGCTGTATTTTTCTTCATAGCACATTTGACTAGGTGACATACTGCCTACTTACCAATTTGTTTATCTCCCCCACCCTACCCCGTTAAAATCATAAGCTCCACAAAAGCAGGGGCTTTGTTTTATTTGCTGCAGTATCCCCAGCTCTGGGAATAATGCCTGGCACAGCATAGGTACTTGATAAATACTGTTTTTGTTGACAGAATGAATAGTAGAGAACAGAGGTTAGCAGAAGGATTATTAAATGATTTTCTTGGTCTCCTATATTTAGTCAGCATTGGATTTGGGGGTGGGAAGCCGAAGTCCTTAAATTCCAGGCTGGGGACACTGCACTCTTCCTCCAGTATATGCTGTCCAGTGTGGCAGCCACAAACCACACGTGGTTATTAACCACTTGAAATCTACCTAGTTCAAATTGAGACATGCTATATGTGTAAGATACACATCGGGTTATGAAGCCTTACTATGAGAAAAATGTGTAATATCCCAATAGTTTTTTTATTGATTACATGTTGAAATGACATTTTGGGTATTTAGGATTTAATATAATATGTTATTAAATTTAATTTCCACCTGTTTTGGGGCACCTGGGTGGCTCAGTCAGTGAAGCATCTGCCTTCAGCTCAGGTCATGATCCCAGGGTCCTGGGATGGAGCCCCGCATCCGGCTCCTTGCTCAGCGGAGAGTCCGCTTCTCCCTCTCCCTCTGCCACTCCCCCTGCTTGTGCTCTCTCCATCTTTTGTCAAATAAATAAATAAAATCTTTTAAAAAAATTTCCACTTGTTTTTTATTACTTCTAAAAATGTGACTACTATTTTACATTATATATTGGCTAATATTATATTTCAATTGGACAGCGCTGCTATAGGATCTAGATTTGAAAGTGTGGCTTCAGAGCCAGACAGATCTAGACTCGAATCCTGGATATTGCTTATGTGGCCTTAGGCAAGTCATTTACCTTGTTAGGCCTTTGGCAGAGCCTGACACATACTGGGTGTTATACGTATGCAATGAATCAGAGCTATTATTAGGAGAATGGTTTAGGAATGGTTTAGGAACTGGGGAATGTTTAATTTGGAAAAAACTTGAGAAGGGTGGAATGTAACATCTGTCTTAAGTATATGAAATTATAAGGCCAGCAAGGAGAGAGTGGAGAAGAAGAGGAGGAAGGGAGTATCTGACATTTATTGAGCATCAGGTACCAGAGACTTTATACATATTTATCTCATTTAAATCTCACAGTACTTAGGGGCGCCTGGGTGGCTCAGTCGGTCAAGCGTCTGCCGTCAGCTCAGGTCATGATCCCAGGGTCCTGGGATCGAGTCCCACATTGGGCTCCCTGCTCAGCGGGGAGCCTGCTTCTCCCTCTGCCTCTCTCTCTCTCTGTCTCTTATGAATAAATAAATAAAATCTTTAAATAAATAAATAAATAAATCTCACAGTACTTAGGGGTGCCTGGGTGGCTCATTGGTTAAGCGTCTGCCTTTGGCTCAGGTCATGATCCCAGGGTCCTGGGATCGAGCCCCGCATCGGGCTCCCTGCTCTGCAGGAAGCCTGCTTCTCCCTCTCCCACTCCCCCTGCTTGTGTTCCCTCTCTCGCTGTGTCTCTCTCTGTCAAATAAATAAAATCTTAAAATCTTAAAATAAACAAACAAACAAACAGATAAATCTCACAGTACTTAAACCCACTTGACTGATGAGGGAGAAGTTAAGTTACTTGCTAATAACTGGTAGAGTCGGGATTAAAACTCAGATCTGTCTGCTTCCAGAGAGCTTGCTTGTTGTTCTAAGCCACTCTGCTCCTAAGAAAAATTTGACTGGGGTTGCCTGAGTGGTTCAGTCGGTTAAGCATCTGCTCAGGTCATGGTCATGGTCCCAGGGTCCTGGGATGGAGCCCGGAGTCGGACTCTCTGCTCAGCAGGGAGTCTGTTTCTTTGTCTCCCTCTGCCCCTCCCCCGCCCATGCTCTCTCTCTCTCTCTCTCTCTCTCTCTCTCTCTCTCTCAAATAAATAAATAAATAAAATCTTCAAAAAAAAAAAGAAAAACAAAAATTTGACTACTTTTGTGTAGTTCCAGAGGACAGGACTAGAAATGCTGGGCAGAAGTTATAGGGAGACAGATTTCAGCTTTATATAAGGAGCACATATAAGGATCATAGTGCTGGTGTCCAGTAATGAAAAGGACTACTTCGATGAGAAAAAAACTCCCTTTCAGTAGAAATATTGAAGCAGCGATTATGGTAGGAAGGATTCTTGCCTGGAGCAGGAGCTTGAACTATTATATCACCTTGATTCTTAGACCCTATCCACTCTAAGTCACAGCTTTTACTTAATAACAGAGTTTCAGGCAATGGAGAAACACCTCCATCTACATGTATAGATGTATTATAAGATAAAGCCTGATAAACATGGACACAAAGTACTTCTTCAAGTTGAAAAATATGGTAGTTGAACCCTATGATTTCATAATTCATAGAGACACCTCACCTTAGTAATTCTTTGCCTTTGGATTTTTTTCATATCATGAAAACAAGAGCATCGTTATTAATAGTAACCACCAACAGCAAACACCCAATGACAAATAATAAATGATACAATTCTTGCTCTTCAGGAGTTTGATTTGCTGAAAGTCTGGTAAAACATCCCAGGTTATTTTGTGCGTAGTAATCTCCACCGGCTGCTGACTCAAGAGCTCACCTCCCTACCCCACCCCTGTATGACAGGCAGCATCAACCATTTCATCCCCTTAATCTCAAGGCGGGGACCTAAGAAAGTCTGTTGCAGAAGGGTAATTGGCCTATTTACCTGCTCCTTTCCACTTAGCCCAGCCAACCTAAACCCGGTCTCCGGTTGACCAGGTGTTGAGGTGCCTCGAGGGGATAAGCTATAATAGTTAATGTATTACATGTTTCCATAAAAGATTAAAGATTAGCCATATTTTAGCTGAACTGTAACTGTCTGTTTGGGTTTCTCCTTCCCAGGTCTGTCTGGGGAAGTCAGTGTGGTTTCTGCCTGAAGATAATTAACCCACTGGGTCTCGAATTCCCTAGATGGAGCCCCTTTGACAGCTCCCCTTTCGTGCATGCTTACTGGGTACCATACCAGGCTCTGTTGGAAGCCCTTTTTATGAGTCTGGATCACTCATTTACTCCTCATACTAGCCTTCAGAAGCAGGTTGTGTTCTTCCAGTCTCATAGCTGCAAGAATTGTGAGTCTGCCATGTGTTCTCTGTAGAAGTAAAAGGGTTTGTTTCTGGTCCTCTAAGATTTCATCATCATTAACCCCTTCCTTGGGTCAGAGGGTCATATACCACCATTTGCACTATCAATTCAAACATTTCCTGGAGGATACTCTGTGTACAGCCCAGAGGATATAAAGAAGCCCAAGGAGACTCCATGGAGAAGCAGAAGGGTGTGGGTTGACACACTCAGGCTTAGGGTTTAAGATGGGCTCTGGAGTCATACTATTTGGGTTAAAATTCTATCACTGACAGGGTGCCTGGCTGGCTCAATTGATAGAGCATGCAACTTGTGATCCCAGAGTCATGGGTTTGAGCCCACGTTGGGGGTAGAGTTTACTTAAAAAAAAATTTTTTTTTTATTTTAAATTCTATCACTGTCTAGCCATGTAAGCTTGGGCAAGTTACTTTGCCTCTGTGAACTTCATGTTTTCATCTCTCCAGTGGAGAGAATACTAATACTTTCCTCTAAGGTTGTTATGAACCTGTGACTGATACACTTGGCAGATAGCAAGTATCAATAAAAATTTTAACTATTCCCAATATCATTGTGGGATTCAGACTCTATCAAACATGGGTTAACAAACAAACACGGGTCACATCTGGACTCAGCTATATGCTGGTGTGTGGCCTTGGGCTGATACTTGATTTCTCTGAGTCTGTTTTTTAATCTCTAAAACAAGGAGACTATCTACATGACGAGATTGCTATGAAAAGTATAGATGATATATACCCATATAGATACATGGTACTGGTGCTTAGCATGTAATAGGTGTTTTCAGACACTGCTTTCAAGTAGCCTGGCTGAGGAGGCAGGGCATAAACATTAAAAAGAGAACCAGTGAGGGGCTCCTGGGTGGCTTAGTCGGTTAAGCATCTGACTCTTGATTTCGGCTCAGGTCATAATTTCAGGGTCATGGGATCAAGCCTTGTGTCGGACTCTGCACTGGGCATGGAACCTGCTTAAGATTCCCTCTCTCTTGGGGCACCTGGGTGGCTCAGTGTGTTAAACGTCTGCCTTCTGCTCAGGTCATGATCCCAGGTTCCTGGGATCGAGCCCTGCACCAGGTTTCCTGCTCAGCGGGGAGACTGTTTCTCCCTCTCCCTCTGCTGCTCCCCCTACTTGTTCTCTCTCTCTCTTTGTAAAATAAATAAATAAAATCTTAAAAAAAAAAAAAGATTCCCCCTCTCTCTCTTTTCTTTTTTAGAGAGGGAGGGGGAGGGGCAGAGAGAGAGAGAGAACTTATGAAAAGAAAATGTTAAGGAGAATTGGTATGTCTCTGTATGGACACAGCAAGGCAAACTGTGGCATACCATTCAGTCAACACTTACTGGTGGGCCCCAGGCATTGTTCTGGGCTCTTGGAGTATAGGAAATGCAGGATTCCTCCCCTGACAGAGTCTACATTTTAGTGGAAAGAAATAATAAGGAATTGTGTTTGATTGGCTTTTCCACTTACTCTTAGGGTTCTTTCTTCCCATTTCCTTGCGTGAAGGAGTGAGAATGTTGCAATGTAAAAAATCATCATGGCAGAGAAAAGCTGAGAATAAACAAAGGAGGAAGTGGGCACAGGGTCCTTTGTAATGACTAAGTTAACCAGAGAGCTAATTCCCAACATTGTTGTTCTTCCTGCTTGTTGATTGCTCTCATTTGTTTGTTTACAGTGAATGGAATTATATCAATTGGCAATTATGCACCAAAACCCCATAGAAAGTCCCACCTTGGCCTTCTCGGCAAATGCAAGAATGGTTGAGGACTCAGATCCCAGCTCCGACTATAGTGAGAAAAAGAGAACTAGTGATAACTCTTAATGGTTCACATGAGCATAAAGATCCTCATTTCACCAAGTGCTTTTAATTCATTTCAGTCCATTCCCCCACCATCAGTAGTTAGAGATAGGAGGAAAGGCAGTGTAACAAAGGACAAAGAGGCAGACATACCTCACCTAGGCTGAGATGCCAGCTGCCAACTCCAGCTTCTATCAGCTGGGTGACCTCAAGCAGTGACATACTCTCCCACAAGCCACCATGAAGATAAAAGGAAATGTACATGACACATCTAGCACAGTGGTATGTGCTGTGACTGGGTTGTTGGTATTATGGCCATCCCAATTTTACAGATGTAGACATGGCTCAATGGAAATCATGAAAAAATTGTGAGAGCTGAGACTTTCTGAGAAATCTCGAAGTTGGAAGAATTTTTCATTGCTGTTGTCTGTTCTTCCCCCAGAAAAGGCAAGAGTGAGCTGTGCAGGGAATGGAGACCATGCTAAAGGGGTGACTTAGGGAAAGATCTTCTCACACGAAATCATAGGCTCATAGACCTAAAAGTGAGCTTTCCGACTCATCAGTTCAGCTCCCTCTCCCTCACCGGACAGAACATATGGGGAAATCAAGCTCCAAGGAACAGAAGGGACTTGCCTAAATGACACAGCATAGAATGGCAAACCCGAAACAGTAGCTAGACTTTTCTCTTACTATTTCCTTCTGAACCCAAGCTCTTTAGTCGTACAGACTTGCAGTCAATTCTTAACCCTGCACTAACTAGCTGTGTGATATAACATCTCTAATGTCCAGAATCTGCATTTGTAAAATGAAATAACAGCATCTACTTCACTGGTTTGCTGTGAATATTAAATTATAGAGTACACATAGAATGCACAATAATTTAAATATGTATACATTTCCCATTTTACAGATGAGGAACTGAGACTTGCTGAAATTTCCCTTGGTTCTCTTTGGTCAAAGAGAGAGCCTAGGAGGATCGAAGAACCCTCTGGCTGAATACCGGGTGGGCATAGGGTGAGCCAAGATCTCCTTCTACCTGTCACTGGGAGCCACCTTTCTGTCCAGGAGCTCAGGAAGACACTAGCCACCTGGAGTGACCTTCCCTGCTCCTGCCACCTCAATGCACAAACAGGTTGTGAAACAGCTGGGCAGTGACTCAGCTTGGGGGCCTGTTCTGCTGGTCAGCGCGGGCAGGCTGGGGCTGTTTGGTTGAGCCTTGAAAGGACATCATGTCTAACAAACACATTGCCTGTCAAAGCCCTGACGGGGGTGCCGAGCAGAGACTGTGAACTCTGTTCCCTGAGACGTCACAGATGACCAAACTGGGGTGCCTGAGTTGTATACAACATCTCCCTGTTGTTATTCTGGCCTAACAACCATCCGGGGCCAATGTCAGGAAGAGGGGAATGTGTTAGAAATAGGAGCTCCTATTTCTCAAGAGGCAGTTTGATGTGGTGGCCAGGCCCTGGGCTTTTGGTGTCCACA
This sequence comes from Halichoerus grypus, assembly GCF_964656455.1. Lineage (NCBI taxonomy): Eukaryota > Metazoa > Chordata > Mammalia > Carnivora > Phocidae > Halichoerus > Halichoerus grypus. Next base: position 166,517,000 of record NC_135716.1, read on the forward strand.
TTATACAGACCTAAGTTCAGATCCTGGTTCTGCTGCTTATTGTCCTTGTGACCTTGGGCAGGTGGCTTGGTAGGCTTCACTTTCCTTGTTCTATAAAATGCCTATTTTTGCAAAGTTGTGTTTTAGAAATAAAAGATGTAAATTTCCTGGAACATAGGAAACTCTCCATAAATTGTTAATAGGATCCTGTGCCAAGATCTTCCTTTTCCTCTACTCCAAACTGAAATTGTCCCTCCTGAACTAAGGATTTTTATTATAGAGGTACTTTCCCACTCAGCCACAAGTGGTAAAATAGGAATGAGGGCAAAGTCCCGCAGATATATGCCCTAAGCCAGTTTTTCCATTGCTATTCAAATGATTACTGGATTCCTTTCCTAATATTAGAAGAGAAAGAGACATTTGAACCTGTCAGTGTCGCCTTATATGGCAAGAGACTTTGTAGATGTGACTAAATTAAGGGTACTGAGATGGAGAGATTATCCAGGTGTGCCCTAAATATAAGCACAGGAATCCTTATAAGAAAGAAAATGAATAACTGACTAAAAAAGGAATATTTGAATACAAAAAAGGCAGTGTAATGACAAATGCGGGGGTCAGAGTGACAGGACTGCCAAGCCAAGGAGCGGGAACAGCCAACAGAAGCTGGAAGAAACAAGAAATGAATTCTCCCCTGGAGCCTCCAGAAGGGACCAGCTCTGCCCATAGTACTCATTTCTGAGGCCGCCTGGCTGGTTCAGTCAGAACATGTGACTCTTGATCTTGGGGCACCTGGTGGCTCAGTTGGTTAAATGTCTGCCTTCGGCTCAGGTCATGATCCCAGGGTCCTGGGATCGAGCCCCGCATCGGGCTCCCTGCTCAGAGGAGAGCCTGCTTCTCCCTCTGCCCCTTACCCTGCTTGTGTTCTCTCTCTCTCTCAAATAAATAAATAAATAAAATCTTAAAAAAAATAATTCTTGGGGGTGCCTGGGTGGCTCAGTCGTTAAGCGTCTGCCTTCGGCTCAGGTCATGGTCCCAGGGTCCTGGGATGGAGCCCCGCATGGGGCTCCCCGCTCAGCGGGGAGTCTGCTTCTCCCTCTCCCACTCCCCCTGCTTGTGTTCCCTCTCTGGCTGTCTTTCTGTCAAATAAATAAAATCTTTAAAAAAAAAAATTCTTGGGGGTGCCTGGGTGGCTCAGTCATTAAGCGTCTGCCTTCGGCTCAGGTCTTGATCCCAGGGTCCTGGGATCGAGCCCCGCATCGGGCTCCCTGCTCGGCGGGAAGCCTGCTTCTCCCTCTCCCACTCCCCCTGCTTGTGTTCCCTCTCTTGCTGTGTCTCTCTCTGTCAAATAAATAAATAAAATCTTTAAAAAATAATAATAATAATTCTTGTGGTATATATCCACACAATAGAATATCATTCAACAATAAAAAAGAAAAAAGTAAAAAAAAAATAAAATAAAATAAATAAAAAGGAAAGAAAGTATTGACAATGCTACAATGTGAATGGATATTGAGAACATCATGCTAAGTGTAAGAAGCCAGTCACAAAAGGACTACTTATTGTATGGTTCCATTTATATAAAATGATCAGAATAGGCAAATCTAGAGGGACGGAAAGTAGAGCAGTGGTTACCCAGGGCTGGAGGATGTGAAGATTGGGGGGTGATGGCAAAGAGGTGCAGGATTTCTTTGGGGGTAATGAAAACATTCTAAAATTGATCGGGTGTCATATGATCACACAGCTCTGTGACTATACCAAATTATGTAATCTAATTTATGTGTGTAAACTGAATCTCAATAAAATTGTTAACAATAACACCAAGAAGCTAACATTTACTGACCACTTACTAGACACTGCTAGAGTTTAAGTGCCTTTTCATTTAATTCTGGAGTAATAATAATGTGAAAATAACTAACCTTAGCACTTGCTATATGTCAGGCACTATTTTTTTTAAAGATTTTATTTATTTGAGAGAGAAAGAGACAGCGCATGAGCGCGGGTGGGGTGCGGAGGGGGAGAGGGAGAGGGAGAAGCAGACCCCCTGCTGAGCAGGGAATGAGACACAGGGCTCGATCCCATGACCCTGAGATCATGACCTGAGCTAAAGGCAGACGCTTAACTGACTGAGCCACCCAGGCGCCCCTGTCAGGCACTATTTTAAAGTCTTTTACATGCATTAACTCTTTTAATCCCCATATCAACTGAATAATGTAGATACTGTTATGGCTCCGTCTGAAGATAAGAAAACTGAGGTGCTGGGCGCCTGGGTGGCTCAGTTGGTTAAGCGACTGCCTTCGGCTCAGGTCATGATCCTGGAGTCCCTGGATCGAGTCCCGCATCGGGCTCCCTGCTCGGCGAGGAGCCTGCTTCTCCCTCTAACGCTCCCCCCTCTCATGTACTCTCTCTCTCTCTCTCATTCTCGCTCTCTCAAATAAATAAATAAGTCTTTAAAAAGAAAAAAAGAAAAGAAAACTGAGGTTCTGAGAGCTTCAATAACTTGCCAAGGCCACATAGCTGGAAGGTGGTAGAATCAACATTTCATCCCAAGTCATTGGACTCCTGAGCCCAAGATTTTGACAGCTGTGTTTGCCCACAGTCACATCTGCGCCATGGATGGGCCCCTCGGCTGGCTGATCGGATCTGCAGAACTTTCCAGTTCCTAACTCCAATCCTTTGCACTGCTGGGCTGTACTTCCTGAATCTTCAGAGTAAATCCCCTTTCATAGCTAAAGCTTAGCAGATTTCTGTTATTTGCACCCAAGTGCCCTGATTCAGAGAGTGGCAGACTCCACTCACACCAGGGCAGAGCAGGGGCTTCCTGAGGACTTGGTGAGCACTGAGCGTGGTTCTGACCTGACACCCAGGGGCCTCCAGACACCACGAAAGACCTAGAGAAAAGACCAAGTGATTCGGCATTTCCCAGGGCCAGCAGCTCAGCAGCCCTTGCTGTATGTATTCCAATTAGTAGAGGCTCTGTGAATGCTTATCTAATTAAAAATAAGTTATATTGTGGGGATTTTAAAAATGGATGATTACTACAGTTCATTTATGAGTAATAGTATATTGCAGCTAAAACCCTGGCCTCCGTACTTTGGAAAATGGTTTGGCAGTTTCTTAAAAACTAAATGCACAACAACCATACAACCCGGAAATTTCAAACCTGTACATTTATCCCGGAGGAATGAAGACTTATGTTAGGACAAAAACCTATATTTAGAGCAGTTTTATTGGTAGTAGCTATAAAGTGGAAACAACCCAAATGTCCTTAGTGAACAGTTAAACCGCGGTGTATCTGCGGAATACCACTCAGCATGGAATACTACTCAGCAATGAAAAGGAATGACATACTGATACACACAAAAACCTGACTAAATTTCCAAAGAATTACGCTAAATGAAAAAAAGCCAATCTCCGAAGGTTACACTTACAATTCATTTATATAACTTTCTTGAAATGACAACATTATAGAAATGGAGATCAGATTATTAGTACCAGGGGTTAAGGAGGGGGTGCAGGCAGGAGGGAGCTAGATGTGGCTATAAATGGGCAACACTGGGGAGCCTGGCTGGCTCAATCTGTGGAGCAATGTGACTCTTGATCTCGGGGTTGTGGGTTCAAGTCCCATGTTGGGTGTAGAGATTCCTTAAAAATAAAATCATTGGGAGGATGGGTTAGCCTGGTGATGGGTATTGAGGAGGGCACGTTCTGCATGGAGCACTGGGTGTTATGCACAAACAATGAATCATGGAACACTATATCTAAAAGTAATGATGTAATGTATGGGGATTAACATAACAATAAAAAAATAAAAAATAAAATAAAAAAAAATAAAATCATGGCGGGGGGGGGTGCCTGGGTGGCTCAGTTGTTTACGCAACTGCCTTCAGCTCAGGTCGTGATCCTGGAGTCCCGGGATTGAGTCCCACATTGGGCTCCCTGCTCAGCAGGGAGTCTGCTTCTCCCTCTGACTCGCCCCCCTCTCATGCTCTCTCTCTATCATTATCTCTCTCAATAAATAAATAAAAATCTTAAAAAAAATAAAATAAAATCATGGGGTGCCTGGGTGGCTCCATCGGTTAAGCATTTGACTCTTGATTTTAGCTCAGGTCATGATCTCAGGGTTGTGAGATCAAACCCTGCGTCGGGCTCCTCGCTCAGTGTGGAATCTGCTTGAGGTTCTCTCTCCCTCTCTCCCGCTGCCCCTCCCCCTGCACTCTCTCTCTTTTTCTAAAATAAATAAATAATAAATAAAAGATTTAAAAAATAAAATCTTTTAAAAAAAGGGCAACATGAGGAATGGTGATGGAAATATTCTGTATATTGACTGTACCAATGTTGTGATATTGTACTATAGTTTTGAAAGATGTCATTGTTGGGAGAAACTGAGTAAAGGGTGCATAGTATCTCTTCGTTTCATATCTTACAGGTGCATGTGAATCTATAATTATCTGGAAATGTAACATTTAATTAAAAAAAAGCCTGGGCCCTGTGTTCAGATAATGCCCCCACCATTTTTTATTAGCTCTGTGTCTTAGGATAGGTTACGTTTCCTCTCTGCCCTCAGTTTTTACTTGTCCTATAGATTTGTTATGAGAAACAAACAATATCACACATAGAAAATGCTAAGTACAGGGGCGCCTGGGTGGCTCAGTCGTTAAGCATCTGCCTTCGGCTCAGGTCGTGATCCCAGGGTCCTAGGATCGAGCCCCGAATCGGGGTACCTGCTCGGCTAGAAGCCTGCTTGTCCCTCTCCCATTCCCCCTGCTTGTGTTCCCTCTCTCGCTGTGTCTCTGTCAAATAAATAAATAAAATCTTAAAAAAAAAAAAAGAAAATGCTAAGTACAGTACCTGGTACATTGTAAGGACTTAATAAATATTAGTGTGATTACAGAAAAATTAGAAAATATAGGTAATCAAAATGAAGAAAATATTTTATTTTCCAGAACCATTAATTCCACCACCGTTAATACTTGTATCAATTTCAATGTTTTTAGCTGCAAATGAAATTAAAAAACAACCACAATGAGGTACCCCTTCAAGTGTGTCTGTAATAAAATGTTTGTAATAAAAAAAAAGAATGTGATAAAAAAAAAAGGAAAATATTGGTGAGGATATAGAGAAATTGGAAACTGTCATACATTGCCAGTAGAACTATAATATGGTTTCCCCTCTGTGGAAAATAATTTGGCAGTTCCTCAGAAAGCTAAACATAGAAATACCCAATGACCCTGAAATTCCAGTGCTGGATATATACCCCAAATAGTTGAAAGCAAGCACTTAAACAAGGACACGTATGCACACATGTCCATAGCAGTGCTAGGTACGAGCTAACAGGTGGAAATAGCCCAAATGCCCATCAGTGGACGACTGGATAAACAAATTGTGGTATATACATATAATAAAATTTTATTCAGCCATAAAAATGCATGAAGTATTGACACATGCTACAACATAGATGAACCTCAAAACACATTACACTAACTGAAAGAAGCCAGACACAAAAGGCCATATATTGTATGATTCCGTTTATATGAACTACTCAGAGTAGATAAATCCATTGAGACAGAACACAGAATGGTGGTTCCAAGGGGCAAGCGGAAGGGGAGATGGGAGAAACCGCTTAATGGGGAAGGGGTTTTACCCTGAGGTGATGGAAATATTTTGGAATTAGAGGAATGTTTGTACAACATGGTGAATCTACTAAATGCCACTGAACTATGGCATTTAAAGTGTTGATCTTATGTTATGTGAATTTCATCTCAATAAATTATTTAAAAAACAAAAAGCTCTCAGAATTATTTAGGAAAAATCTATTATCTCTCGGATTATGGAGTCCTGAGGTAGAACGGCTCTAGAATTGTATATTTCAGTAAAGCTCAAAGATTCTTCAAGGACCCAGGTGCTTTCTATCTCTGTTTTTCCATTCTGAGCTTGTTGACATTCCCCTCTCTTCTGTAATGGGAAGATGGTTGCCACATTCCCAAGTTCTGCAGGTGGATGTAACATCTAGCTCCCTTAGATTGTAGTGGAACAAAGAAAGGAAACCCATTCCTGTAAGTACCTCTCTCTCTCATTTTAAAATATCTCAGTAAAAATCTTTATCAAGGTAATTCACATACCATACAATTCACCCATGGAAAATATAAAACTCAGTGATTTGAAATATATCCACAGATTTGTGCAACCATCATCACAATCAATTTTGAACATTTTTTCACCTCAAGAAGACATTTAGCACCCATTAGCCATCACTTCCCACTTTCCCCCAACATACCCCTGCACCCCCAACCCTAGGCAACAACTAATCCACTTTCTGTCCCTATAGATTTGTCTACTCTGGATGTTTCATGTAAATGGAATCATACAATATGTGGTCTTGTGTGACGGACTTATTCCACTTAGTGTAATGTTTTCAAGGTTCATTCATCTTGTAATATGTATCAGTACTTCATCCCTTTATATTGATGAATAATTTTCCATTATATGGCTTTTCTTTATCCATTCATCAGTTGATGGACATTTGGGTTGTTTCTACTTTTTAGCTATGACACATAATGCTGCCACGGACATTTGTGTATAAGTTTTTGTGTAGGCAGATGTTTTCACTTCTCTTGGGTGTATACCTGAGAGTAGAATTTCTGGCCCATATGGTAACTCTGTGTTTTACCATTTCAGGAGCTGCCATATTGTTTTCCAAAGTGGCTGTACCATTTTATATTCCCACCAGCACTATATGAGGGTTCCAATTTTCCACATTCTCTTCCACAAATTTTTTTTTTAAGATTTTATTTATTTATTTTACAGAGAGAGAGAGACAGCTAGAGAGGGAACAAGCAGGGGGAGTGGGAGAGGGAGAAGCAGGCTTCCCACCGAGCAGGGATCCCAATGACCCTGGGATCCCAACCTGAGCCGAAGGCCGATGCTTAATGACTGAGCCACCCAGGGGCCCCTCTTTTTTTTTTTTTTTTTTAAACTAGTAAGAAACCTTTCCTGGAAGCCCTCAAAAAGACTCTCCTTTCTGTCTTATTGGCCAGGACAATCATTCTGTTTTGGCTGCCCTGAAAACAATTACTAGCATTTCCATGACTGATGTAGAGTTCAGTCTTCAGCTAAGCTCTGGATATGGACATGTTTCCTAAGAGGTGAATACCTGAACAAACTTGAGGTCCAATGGACAAAAAAGAAAGAGGAAAGAGGTTTTAGGTAGGTAACAATATTCTGTTATAATGTCTTTCAGCCCTGTTTCTTACAAACATATGAATATATGTTGAAACAAAAAAAGAGATCATACTATATATATTATTTTGTAACTTGATTTATCACTTAATGATATACTAGATATGTCTTCCATATAATACATATTCATTTGTAACATGATTTTAATGGCTGAATGACATTTGTGAGTGCTTTAAATTCTGTAACTTACAGAAGCCGTTCTAAGTTTGTCTTGGCACACTTACCATCAGATTCATAGAAGAATTTAAGTACTGGCTCAGAGAGAAAGAGATAGATGATGGCAGAGACTAGTTTCTTGGATCCTCTGTCTCTTTAACTCATGGCAAAAACTCAGGCACCCTCTCTCCCTGAGAAGAGGAATCTGGTAGGTGCTCCCTTTACTTTCCTACACTCTCACTTCAATTCTCTTCACCCCCTAGGGTGCTAGCTTCAGTCATTGTTGAATCTCCTTCCTTTCCCTTCTTCCTGGCTGTTGCCCTCCTCCCTTTCATGTGTCTTTAGAGGCTATGTAGAACTCCTGAGAGTGACATTTGAGACCTGTTATAATTGTATTAGTCGGAATTCTTCTGGTTACAAGGGACAAAAAAGCCAACCTCATGTAACTGAAGAGGGTGGGTGAAGACTTCAGGCATACCTGGATTTAGAGACTCAAAAACAATCATAAAATATTAGTGTCTCTCTCTCTAACTTGCTATCTCTCTGTCTCTCTCTCTTTAATCTATAAACTTGATTTTCCTTTCTCTTAGCTTCTCTGGTGAAACAGAGCTTCTTTATCCCCAAGAATTCCAACACAGGTGGTGGGGAAGGTTCTTGTTGGCCCAGCTTTGGTTATGTGTCCATCCTTGTGCCAGTCACCTTTGTGTTCTAATTGGCTAGACCAGACTCGATCATGCACCCACATCTGGAGGTATAAAGTTGGGGTCATGTCTACCAGAACTATATAGAATGAGAGTAGGGTAAGTGGATCTCTAAAGCAAAACAGGAGCATGCTGTTCCCAAAAGGTGTAAGGGAGGCCAGGTGGGTAAGTAAATGGTGACATCCTTTCTAGGATATTCAGCATGGTATATGGTTTGTCCCCACCAGTGCAGCCATGGGGGCTGTTTAAAACTCAGTATCCAGTGCGAGGATGGGTTAGCCTGGTGATGGGTATTGAGGAGGGCACGTTCTGCATGGAGCACTGGGTGTTATGCACAAACAATGAATCATGGAACACTACATCAAAAACTAATGATGTAATGTATGGTGATTAACATAACAATAAAAACTTAAAATTAATTAATTAATTAATTAAATGCATTTTTGCTGGTCAAAAAAAAAAACAACTCAGGATCCATTCTGATCAGTTGCTGCCTATGCCCTTCTGGTTTCTAATTATTTTGAACATTACTCCTGCCATTTCCACTGAATAGTCTTGCTTTAATTTATTAACTTTCTCAGCTGGATCATCTATTCCTTTCCCCATAGGCACACATCCTATGGCCCAACCTAATGGTCACATTTCTCAGGACCTTACTCTGAAGGAAGAGTCTGTCTACTTTCAAGCCTAACCATCTTCAAAGACTACCAGTTTGGGACGCCTGGGTGGCTCAGTCGGTTAAGCGTCTGCCTTCAACTCAGGTCATGATCCCGGGGTCCTGGGAGGGAGTTCCGAGCTGGGAACCCTTGCTCAGCAGGAAGCCTGCTTCTCCCTCTGTCTGCCACTCCCCCTGCCTGTTCTCTCTCTCTCTGACAAATAAATAAATAAATAAATAAATAAATAAATAAATAAAATCTTAAAAAAAACCCCAAAAGACCACCAGTTTAATTACCGTTTCCTCCATGAAGCCTTCCTGTTCACCCCCACCTGGAACTGACCTTTGACCTACCCTACCCCACCTGAACGTTTTTATTAACATCTCATTGCCTCTTTTTTTTTTTAGATTTTTAAAAATTTTTATTGTTATGTTAATCCCCATACATTACATCATTAGTTTTAGATATAGTGTTCCATGATTCATTGTTTGTGCATAACACCCAGTGCTCCATGCAGAACGTGCCCTCCTCAATACCCATCACCAGGCTAACCCATCCTCCCACCGCCCTCCCCTCTAGAACCCTCAGTTTGTTTTTCAGAGTCCTTCGTCTCTCATGGTTCTTCTTCTCTCATTGCCTCTTAGAATTAAACTTGAAGCTGTCTTTACCTCCATTATGAGACTCTAAGCTTGTTGAAGACAAGGACTGCATGTTACTCATCTTTCTATTTCCCAAAAGTCTGTTACAGTAGTCCTCTGTCACTTAATTAGTCTTGGGACATTGGGCAAAGGCCTTGACCTCTTTGGTCGTTGGTTTATTCTTTTGTAAAATGGGATAAGAATAGCCCTTACCTCACAGTTTTTTTGTGAGAACTGAAACACACACGTACATAATTTACGGAGCATATTCTTTGTGTGTCAGAGTCATGATGTGCCTTATTAAGGGCAAATACTTAGTGCTGGCAGACCTGGGACTCAAACATACTTTTCTAAATAGACTATGCTCCTAACCGTTATTCCAAATGGCCTCCCACATAGGAGAAGGACAGTGCCTGGGACACACAGGAGTGCAATGAATGTTGCTAAATGCTTGACTCTGTTGAACTGAATCAAATTCCGGTGGCTGCACTTTCCCCTGGACTGTGGTTTGTCCCTTTCCAGTTCATCCTGCCTGTGCCATCAGACCACGTGACAGTTACCCCCCCCCCTCCCCGCCATGGCGGGAGCGGGGGGGGGCACTTAATTCCTGCTGACCTAGAATGTGTTTTCCCAGCACTTCTGTAAACTGGGAGGAGCCATGGGTTGTAAATCCTGGATCTGGGACAGCCCAAAGGTCTTTGTTTGCACTAACCCAGACAACAGCTGGAACTCCAGCCTAGGGAGATGTCGCCTGGTGGGGGGAGGGTGAATGCGTGAGTCTGCCCATCCTCCCTACACAGAGGAGTCCAAGGTCCAAGGCAGCAGGTCTCCTGTCTTGAACATATTGCTCACGCTTTGTGAATTTCTGGTGGCAAAACCACTTCTTCCCTGTGAGTCTTCTCACTTTGCAACAGCCTTATGGCTAGATATTTGTGAAAGGGACCACTGTGGGGATCCACCGAACTTATACTCCTGCTCCTGGAAACATTTTTTCCCCCAAAGTTATTTGTTTTTCATCTACCGAGCAGTTGATACGTGCCAAGTGTTGTATTGAACATGTCATATGCATTATTTAATTCAGGATTTTTCAATCTCGGGACTATTAGCAGCTTGGACTGGAGAAATCTTTGTTATAAGAGACTGATTTATGCATTGTAGGATGTTTAGTAGCATCTCTGGCCTCTCTCCACTGGATGCTAGTAGCTCCCTCCCTTCTGTGACAACCACAAAATGTCCTCAGACTGTGCCAAATGTCCTGTGGGGCAAATCATCCCAGGGTGAGAGCCACTGTGGAATCTACTCCACAATATACTGTGGAGGGGAAAGCAGATTGTAAAACAGACTGTTTAATATACTGCCATTTTGTTAGCACCTTTAAGCCTAGAAGGAAGATCTAGAAGATAAATTCTACAAAAAAATAATAGTAGTACTCTCCAGGGGTGGATTATTAGCAACTTGTATTATTTCTGCTTATCGGTATTTTCTGATTTTTCTATAATGAACAGAAAACATCTCTTTAATTTTTTTTCTAATCTGGTTCCACAAAGAAATGGAGTTTACTTACAGGAAACACATGTAATAAAATAGTGAATGACAAATTAAAAATTTGAATATCAGGGCCAGGGTAAACATATAAATCAATGGAACAGATTAAAGAAAGCAGAAATAGACTCACACATGTTTAGTCGATTGATTTTCAAAAAAGGTAAAAAAATAATTAAACGGAGAACAGATAGTCTTTTTAGCAAATAGTGCTGGAACAACTGGATATTTGAGGGAAAAAAATGAACTTCTACCATTACCTCACACCATACACAAAAATTAACATGAAACGAATCATAGATCTAAGTGGTTCTTTTTTTTTAAGATTTTATTTATTTATTTGAGACAGAGAGAATGAGAGAGAGAGCACGAGAGGGGGGAGGGTCAGAGGGAGAAGCAGGCTCCCCGCTGAGCAGGGAGCCCGATGCGGGGACTCGATCCAGGGACTCCAAGATCATGACCTGAGCCGAAGGCAGTCGCTTAACCAACTGAACCACCCAGGCGCCCTAAGTGGTTTTTGTTTTTTTTTTTTAAGATTTTTATTTATTTATTTGAGAGAGAGAGCAGAGCAGGGGGGAGAGGGAGACGCCATCTCCCGCCCAGCAGGGAGCCTGATGCAGGACTCCACCCAAGGACCCTGGGATCAGGCATGACCTGAGCCGAAGGCAGTCGCTTAACCAACTGAGCCACCCAGGCACCCCAGATATAAGTGTTAAAGACAAAATTTCTGGGTCAAAAACCCACAGGACAACATTTACGTCATGTTGGGTTAGGCAAAGATTCCTTAGATAAAACACAAAAGGTCTGAACCATAAAAGAGAGTGATACATTGATCTTCATCAAAATTACAATCTTCTGCTCTTCTAGAGAATGAAAAGGCAAGCCATAGTCTGGGAGAAAAAATTTGCAGTTCATATATCTGACAAAATATAAATCCAGAATACCTAGAATATACAAGAACTTGTATTATGGGGCGCCTGGGTGGCTCAGTCAGTTAAACGTCTGCCTTCAGCTCAGGTCATGATCTCAGAGTCCTGGGATCAAGCCCTGCATTGGCTCTCTGCTCAGCAGGGAGTCTGCTTCTTCCTCTGTGCTCTCTCTCTCTCTCATTAATTAATAAATAAAATCTTAAAAAAAAAAAAAGAACTCGTATTACTGAGTAAGAAGAAAACAAACAACCCAATAAAGAAAATCAGCAAAAGATTTAAAAAGATATTCAACAGATATACAAGATATACATATAACCAATACCTATATGAAAAGATGCTCAATATCAAATATCATTAGTCATCACAGAAGTACAAATTAAAAATTATGAGCCACTGGGGCACCTGGCTGGCTCATTTGGAAGAGCATGTGACTCCTGATCTCGTGGTCCTGAGTTTGAGTCCCATGTTGGGTGTAGAGATTACTTAAATAAAATTTTGGGGGCACCTGGGTGGCTCAGTCAGTTAAATGTCTGCCTTTGGCTCAGGTCATGGTCCCAGAGTCCTGGGATCGACCCATGTTGGGCTCCCTGCTCAGCAGAGAGTCTGCTTCTCCCTTCCCCTTGCTCCTTTTCTCTCTCTCTCTCTCTCTCTCTCACTAATAAATAAAATATTGAAAAAAATGTTTAAAAAAATAAAAAATTTTAAAAATAAATAAATAGATAAAAGTTAGGAGCTACTATTCCATACCCATGAGAATGGCTAAAGTTACTAAGTCTGACAATATCAAGTGCTGACAAGGAGGCTGAGCAATTGGCACTCTTATATGCTGCGGGTAGGACTACAAAATGAAACAGCTATTTTGAAAAATGATTTGGCAATTTCTTATAAAATTAAATATACACTTACCACATGTCCTAACAATTTCTTTTTTTTTTTTTTAAGATTTTATTTATTTTTCAACAGAGAGAGAGGGAACACAAGCAGGAGGAGTGGGAGAGGGAGAAGCAGGCTTCCCGCTGAGCAGGGAGCCCGATGCGGGCCTCGATCCCAGGACCCTGGGATCATGACCTGAGCCAAAGGCAGACGCTTAACAACTGAGCCACCCAGGTGCCCTGTTCTAACAATTTCACCCCTATGTTTTCACTCAAGAGAAATGAAAACCTATGCCTACACAAATAGCAGCTGTATTCATAGTAACCAAAATTGCAGACAACTCTTATGTCCATCAATTGGTGAAGGAATAAACCAATTGGGATATAGCTCTACAATAGTATTCTACTTGGCAATAAAAAGGAACGAACTACACATACAACATGATGAATACACACAACAACATGAGGAATATCAAAAGCATTATGCTAACTGAAGGAAGCCAACCACAAAAGATTATACAATGAATACTTCCATTTATACAAAGTTCTAGAAAAGTCAAAACTGTGGTGACAAAGCCCATCAGTGGTTGCTAGGGGATGGAGTTGGGGGAATGAACTGATGGTAAAAGAGCCCAAGGAAATGTTGAGGGGATATTAAGACATTTTATATCATGACGGTGGTGATGGTTACATGACTGCACACATGGTCAAAACTCAAAGAACTGTACACTTAAAACCGGCAAATTTTATTTATTTATTTATTTTTAAACATAGTCAATTTTATTCTTCTTAAACCACAAAATAGAGTCTTTGGTTGTACAAACATCATAGTTACAGTCTTGCCAACAGGTCCCAGCTGGGGTCGGCAAATTTTATTGTATGCAAATTACACCTTAATAAGACTCACTGTGAAAATTCTGTTTCTATGACATACCTATTAGAATGGCTAAAATGAAAGAGACTGACTATACCAAGTGTTGAAGAGGGTGTGGAGCAACGGGTACTCTCGAATATTATTGGTGAGAATGTAGAATGTTACAACCACTTTAGAGAACAGTGTGGCATTTTTTGTGAAGTTAAACATACATTTACCGTACAACCAAGCAATTCCACTTCTGGTATTTATGCAAAAGAAACACAATATATATGTCCACAAAAAGACTTACAGTTGAATATTCATAGCAGCTTAATTTAAATCATTGGAAACAAGACAAATGTTCACTAACTGGTGAAGAGAGAAATGACTTGCGGCATATTCACAAATAGCACCAGCTATAAAAAGGAATGACCTACTGATACAGGAATCTCATTGATGGACTTTAAAAATGTTATGCTGTGGGCGCCTGGGTGGCTCAGTCGGTTGGGCATCTGCATTCAGCTCAGGTCATGATCCCAGGGTCCTGGGTCCGAGTCCTGAATCGGGCTCCCTGCTTAGTGGGTAGTCTGCATCTCCCTCTGCCTCTGCCCCTCCCCCTCCTCTCTCTCTCTCAAATAAATAAATAAAATCTTTTAAAAAATAAATAAAAATGTTATGCTGAGCAAAATAAATCATACTTAAAAAGTACGTACTATAGGGGCGCCTGGGTGGCTTAGTCGGTCAAGTGACAGACTCTTGGTTTTGGCTTAGGTGGGGATCTCCCGGTTGTGGGATCCAGCCCCACTTCAGGCTCTGCACTCAGCACGGAGTCTGTCTCAGATTCTCTCTTCCTCTCTCTGCCCCTCCCCCTGCTCAGGCTCTCTCTCACTCTAAAATATATAAATAAATCTTTAGGGAAAAAGTACATAGTGTATAATTCCATTTATATGAAATTATAGACCAGGCTAAACTGATCTGTACTTGAATGCAAAACTAAAAGGACTGGTAAGATAGATCCATTGAAGATATTTAAGCAAGGGGAGCCTTGGTGGCTCAGTTGGTTAGGCCTCTGCCTTGGGCTCAGATTGTGATCTTAGGGTCCTAGGATCAAGTCCGTCAGGCTCCTTGCTCAGCGGGGAGCCTGCTTTTCCCTCTGCCCCTCCCCCCTGCTCGTGTACACTCTCTCTCTCTCTCAGATAAATAAATAAAATATTGTTAAAAATATTTAAAAAAAGATATTTAAGCAAGAGAATGACATATATAAGGCTATCTTCTAGGAGATGACTTAAAACTTGTTTGCTATAATTAGAATAATGAGAAGACAGTTTGGTTTTCTTTTTCATATAATTTGCTGATTTTTTTTTCACATTTTAAAAAGTGTTTGAAAGAAAAAAAGAGTTGCTATGATTTGGCCCAATAACAAGACCCAGGTATAAAGTTTTAGCATTAACTATCTTAAATTTAGAGTAAATACTTCTCCTGCTTATTTACTATTTCTTTGTTTGATATGATTGTCTTCCTATTCAACAAGAGACTCCAAAACAGAACTTTTCTTCTGTAAGTTGACATCTCTTTGAAATGTCAGAATCATTCCTAACTTGTGTATCATGAAATTAAAGGAAGAGATTGGAAAAAATGGATAATGACTATTGATCCCTAATGCTTTCTTATAAAATGCTTTTTCTTTAGAAATATTTAAATTAAAAATACTCCTTTATAGATAAGTCATCATCTCTCAAGAAGCAATCAGGTTATCCATGTTACCTCTTGTAACTTTCTAGGTAGAGTTTTTATAAGCAAACTTTTCTCTAAATGGGCAAATTATGATTATTCTTAATTATTGTCTCCAATTAGCTACTGTCAATTTATCTAATGACTTCTGTGTTCATTAGCAAATGCCCCAGAATGAAAATACTCTCTTAAGCCTAGTGAAGTAATACATTTTTTGCACTTATGTTTTTGTTCTAGTGTTTGAATGCAGAACTTCATGATTTGCTAATGAAAAAATGAGCGATTAAGGAAAGGAACCTGTAGTGACAGGAAGCAGAGAGTGGTTGTCTGGGGGACACGTGGAAGGGGGTTGGGGATTTGCTGCAAAGGGCCACACTGGAATTTGATTTGGGTGATGATTGCATAGGTGTGTGCTTTTGCCAAAACTCATGGAACTGTGTGCATTAAAAACCTGTGCATTTTATTATATGCTAATTATACTTCCATAAGTTTGATCTGAAAGGAAAAATAAAGCAGGGTAGGGAAGAGCAGATTAGAAGAGACTATCAACCAGAGGGGAAGACCGTAGAGCTCAGAGAGGCTGGAGGGTACTGCTTTGGTTGGTGGCTTTGGCTCTGAGCTTTGCTTCTCCAAAGTCTTACTGATCTTTAAGGCTTAGTTGAAATGCCATTGCTCCTAGGAAGCTACCTTGGCTTCCCCAGCCCATGGTGATTTATCTTTGACATCAGTGTTGATTCTGCATATTCATATAAAAAAAATCCTCCATCAGTGAGTGTAGTGCTTTCAGTTTATTAAATGCTTTCAGCCCATTATCTCAGCTGATTCTCACCTTAACCACCATTCAGGGCAAGGATTATTTTTTCCATTTAGAGTTGGGGAAACTAAGGCTCAGGAAGGGAAGTAACTTACCTAAATCTTTCAACCACAAGTTAAACAGGACATGAACTAGAATCCGGACCTTCAGTACTTCTTCCCTGAAAGGCAGTGGAGGGGTGGGTGGCCAAAGGGTCTAGAACTCCCACTAATTTGCTTGGGAAATTTCCTGGGAATATTAATATTGCTAGACCACAGCTTCCACAGCTGCCAAATGGGTGAAATCCCTGCCCTTCCCATGTCCTACGCTTGTGGTTAGGAGTGCCTTGAACAGTCCTTGGCTGAAAAATAAGTGCCAATAAATATTTAATGCAATTAACCAATATTTACTGAGCACTTACTCAGGCAGTATGGTAGACAGTGGGGATAACCAGTGAACAAGGAGATGGGCGGGAAAAGAGATGGCGGGGTAGAGTCAGGTAAAGGAATGGGAATCAGGTCAGAAGTCTGATGAGGGGATGTTCAAGGTGAGAACTGAAGGTTTAGAAGGAGCTAGCCACACACAGATCTGAGAGAAGAGCATTCCAGGTCTTTGGAACTCTGGATTATCTTGCATTTTGCAACTCCCCTTTCCTAGATGAGCAAACTGAGACTATTAGTCTACGAAAATGGCATTGACCCAATCCCTGTTTTCCACTGAAGGGACTAAACAGGAACTCTATCAACATTTTCTCACTTGATCCTAACAACTATAATTTTCGATGGTAATGTTCCCATTTTCTAGGTGAGGAAATGAAAGAAAATCATCAAATCTCATAGAGGTACGTGGCTTTGTTTATTCTGATGACTCTGCCTTGTTCCAGATGGACTTGCACTCAAATGGGAGCCTCATCTGTCTGGTGCCAAAGTCCAAGCTCTTTCTCCAACATCAGACTGACGCAGAGTGTCTGAGAGCTGGCAATGTAACCACCAGCCAGGCAGAGACAGCCAGAGCAGAGGCCAAGTCCAAAACATGGGGGAGGCTGTTATTTCTGGACCACCTCCCCCAACCCCCCCCACCAGATCCAGCACTACATGATGCATCCTGGTGGATAGAAATATATATTCCACATATTTTATTTATTCAGCCCCTACTATCTGCGAGGTCCTGCTCTAGACTCTAGAGAGAAAGCTGTGAACATGCTAGACAAAAACTTCTGCCTCCACTGGGCTTGCACTCAAATGGGGAGGTGAGTGGACCACACGAATGATTATCATACTAGACAGAAAAAAATGCGTTGGAAAAGGAGGACTTGGTAAGCTTAGGTCAAAGAAGGAAGATGTATACTCAGGCTGAAGATGGGGAGCCAGAGAAATCTTTCTGGATGAGGGGACTTTTGAGTCTAGGTTCAATGATGCCCATCCGTCAAATGGAGCTGATAATAGGCTCTTACTATACAGGGCTGTTGTGAGGATCAAATAAGGTCGTGGCCGTGAAGTGTTTAGTGGAGTGCCTGGCACATAGGAAGTCCTAAATAACTCTCACTGACTTCTCTATTCCTCATTCTAATAAATATTATCTATGGTCTTAGTTCAGCTGCTATAACAAAAATACCTTAGACTGAGTGGTTTAAACAGCAGAAATTTCTTTCTCATGCTTCCGGAGTCTGGGAAGTCCAAGATCAAAGTACCAGCCAATTTGGTTCCTGATGAGAACCCTTGTCCAGGTTATGTCCTCACAGGCCAGGGTGGGGAGCAAGCTCTCTCCTGTCTCTTCTTATTAGGGTGTTAATCCCATCACAGGGCCCCACGCTCATGAACTAATTACCTCCCAAGTCCCCGTCTCCAAATACCATCACGCTTGAGATTAGGGTTTCAACATATGAATTGGAGGGGGACACGAACATTCAGTCCATAGCATCTATTTTGTACTGCACGACAAAATCTCCTCTGAAGACTTCCCATGGCCCATAGGATAGAGCCCCAAAATCTAACAAGCCCGGGAGGGCCACGACAGATCTGCCCTAGGCTTCCTTCTTAGCCTCACCCTTCCTCACGTCCTCCCTGCTCCCTCTGTCCTGACCAGGCTGCCTTCCTCCTGCTCTTCCAGATCTACCCCCAGGCTGCTTCCTCTGTCAGAAATCTGGGCGCCACACTCCTCTCTCCCCTCCTCTCCTTGGCCAGCCCTTCCTTACCCGCCACATCCAGGGTGTTTCCCTGGGCACTGCCACGAGTGTGGGCGTCCCATGGCTGAACTTTTTTTCCCCTCCGGACTCATCACAAGTGCTTGTGTGATACTTGTCTTTTCCACTGGACTTAAAGACCCACGAGGGCCAGGACTGCATCTGTCTCATTCGTGGGCACAGCCAGCATCCGGTAGTGTCTGGAACAAACTCAGCACTCGATAATGTTGGCATGGCTCCTCCTTGAAGTGTGAGCTCAGATACGCAGAACTGGGACAGAAGCGCAGGGTCCCCGTCCCCCCCCACCCACCCTGGAACCAGCAGTGAGGTCAGAGGTGACTCAGACATGAGGGGTAAGGATCTCTGCTGCTCTCCCCGGCCGAGCGTGGCTTCTCTCGGGAGCGGGGCCATCACGCACAGGCTGACGTGGAGAAGATGGGGTGCTCAGACTAGGTACCTACCCTTCTCCCCACAGACGGGAAGTGACTGGCCCAGGGTCTCCAGCTGCGGGAGTGGGGATGGGAGTGAACATCTATTCTGGCTCTTTCACGCTCTGCAGCTGTTGCCTCCAACCTCAGGAAGAGAAGGTCGAGACAGGAAGTTGTGGGACGACACAGGGTGGTGACAAACCATGACAAGGATCTGAAGGCTCGGGCTTGTGAGACCTCAAGCAAGTCGTCTGCCCTCTCTGCTCTGTAGGCAGAACCTGCAAGCCGACTCACGGGTGGAAATTTGCAAGCAGGTGGTTTATCAGGGATCAAAAGCAGAGGGCAGGGGCGCCTGGGTGGCTCAGTCTGCCTGCGGCTCAGGTCATGATCCCAGGGTCCTGGGATCGAGCCCCGCATCGGGCTCCCTGCTCAGCGGGAAGCCTGCTTCTCCCTCTCCCACTCCCCCTGCTTGTGTTCCTGCTCTTGCTGTCTCTCTCTCTGTGTCAAATAAATAAATAAAATCTTAAAAAAAAAAAAAAAGCAAAAAAAAAGCAGAGGGCAGAGCGCAGCCTGTCGGGGCACAGGTGAGGCTGGGGCAGAGCGGACGCGTTGGCCTCATAAAGGGAGCCCCGGAGCGGAGACAGTCCTTCAGAGTGGTTTCAAACGGAGGCAGGTGGCCAGGCCTTTGTACACTCCTCTCCCGTCCACCAGTCACTGAAGGCCGACTAGACTGCCTGGCAGGGCCGGAACCGTCAGCGAGGTAGCTCCGTTCAGTCCAGGGCAGTTCCCAGAGAGGGACTCCGCAGAGATCCTGCAGCAGTGGGGGGGCGGTGTGTGTGTGTGCAGGATGAAACGAGGGCCACAGTCTGGGCTGCACACCCCAGCATCCATTAGTAGGAACGTAGATTAGCCGTTTCCTAACTGCTCCACAGAGCCCTTGGGTTCCAAGAAGGTGCAACGGGTGAGAAACTACTCTTCCTGGATGTGTTTCGGTTTCTGCGAAGGTCCCGCATATTTCCTTGGAAGAAAAAGCTCTGCTGCTGGTTTGTAAATGCTCCTGCAGCACCTCCTGTTTCCCCTTTGGGGTGCTGATCACAGAATTTAAATAATTAGTTGTGTACTAATCTAATCTGTCTCCCCTGGACAATAAATCCCCAAAGGGCAGGAACCATGCCTGTCTTGTTCGCTGCTCTATGTCCAGCACATTTACGTAGTAGGGGCCCAAGATCTGTTGAATGAAAGGATGCCCCCGGCATCGGAACACCGGGAAAGTTGCTCAAGCTGCAAATTTCTCAGCTCTGCCTCCAAACACCAGTACTCTAGGAGGTTCCAAGGCACAAAAAGTTGGAGAACCACTTCATTCCACTTGTCCCAGGACTCTGGTGAATGTTGGGAACCACTGGAAGAGACTCACCCAGCTCCTGCCTCTATCCATTATCAGCAGTCCTCACTCCCAGCATGGCTTCCGAAGCCAAACATAGAATCAAGCCCCAGGCAACCTTGAACAAACTCCAGCCTGGACAGCTGTGCCCAGATCCTGGAGTGCAAGATGCAGAAGCCTAAAACAGATTCATTAGATCCAGTCTGGAGCCCAGAGTGGTTTTCAATTCCACATGCAAATTAATTTGAACATTAAAAAAAAAAAAAAATGCAGATTGAGGGCCTAGGGAGCTTGGGGACAAAAACAATGATCCAGAATCAGACTGGCAAGGATTCAAATCCTAAGTTGGGTGATATTGGGCAGATATCTAAATACCCAATGGCTCACTGGTGCTAGGTGCCAGGCACCTGAAGTATGCTAGGGGTTTTTCGTGCGTTATTTAATCCACACAACCCTCCTGTGCCCATAGGTATTGAGAACGGAACTAATTTGCTTATGGTTGAGACAGACATTAAATATCAAAGCTGGAATTTGAACCTGGGTGTAACTGCTAAGTTGGTGTTCCGTAGACTCTCACTTGAGGTTCCTTTTCCACATCTGTAAAATGGGAACACGAGTCCTTTCTCACAGGGTTGTGAAGATTGAGATAGTAAATTTGAAAACATTTGGCAAGGGGCGCCTGGGTGGCTCAGTCGGTTAAGCAGCTGCCTTCGGCTCAGATCATGATCCCAGGGTCCTGGGATCGAGCCCCGCATCGGGCTCCCTGCTCGGCGGGAAGCCTGCTTCTCCCTCTCCCACTCCCCCTGCTTGTGTTCCCTCTCTCGCTGTGTCTCTCTCTGTCAAAAAAAAAAAAAAGAAAAGAAAAAGAAAACATTTGGCAAGGGTACCTGGGTGGCTCAGTCGGTTAAGCGTCTGCCTTCGGCTCAGGTCATGATCCCAGGGTCCTGGGATGGAGTCCCGCATCAGGCTACCTGCTCAGTGGGGAGTCTGCTTCTCCCTCTGCCTCTGCCCCTCCCCCCTGCTCATGCTCTCTCTCAAATAGATAAAATCTTTAAAAAGCTAAAAAAAAAAAAAAAAGAAACATTTGGCAAAAGGCATTCAATAATGAGACCTGGAGAACTGAAGACATATTGTCTCTGGGGTTTTTTTTGTTTTTTTTTTGAAGATTTTTATTTATTTATTTGTCAGAGAGAGAGAGAGAGCACAAGCACGGGGAGCAGCAGAGGGAGAGGGAGAAGCAGGCTCCTCACCGAGCAAGGAGCCTGATGTGGGACTCGATCCCAGGAGCCTGGGACCATGACCTGAACCGAAGGCAGACGCTTAACGACTCAGCCACCCAGGCGTCCCTTGTCTCTGTTTTTATGGCAGAGGAAACTTGAGGGTCAGTGAAATTAATCAACCCTCCCCCCCAACCCAGGGATAGTAAGTGGCTAAGTCAGGACCAGAATCCAAGTTTTCTATTCCAATCTGTTTTGTTCTCTCACACCTTCTCAAATGACGTTAGAAGGAAGATCAAGTAGACAGAACGCCACAAAAATGAAAAGGGTAAAGGGAAAGGGAATGTGGAGTTAATCAGGGGAGGCTTCCTGGAGGAGACCCAGTTTTCATTTTATGACAGCAGTGTTTAGAGGAAGTGGGAAGCCAACAGAAGAGGTCTTCGTTCTTAGTCATAATGTGGTTTCCCTGATACGCCTACTAGAGTTACCAGTGCCCAGAGAAGCTAAGAAGCTTGACCAAGATCACACAGCTACTAAATGGTGCTGGTACAATGTGGAGGTCACAGCTAACCCTTTTGAGCTGGTTCTGTCTCCTTGGTGGTGGAGAAGTGATGAGAAGCCCGGAAGCATAATGTGGATGGGCAGGGGACACAAGGGGTTCCCAGAGATTCTCAAAAGCCTCCCTCTGTGACAGGGGGAGCCCCGTAGTGGGAAAAGCAACAGGGTGAAATGCTGAGGCCTCGGGGTCAAGGGGACCCTGGTTGGAATCCCAGCTTCACCTGTGTGGCCTCAGCAATGTCACTTTACCCCTGGGTCTAAATTCTCTTGTAAATTCAGAAAAATGGCCTCCAAATACCCAGCGCAAGGCTTAGCGAGAAAAATAACATGGCCATTATTCTTCCACAATGCCAGGCCAGCCACAGATGGGTGGCAGGGCCGGGCACCCAAGGCACAGAATAGACTTTTAATGCCAACCACTCCCCACCCTGCGGTCACTGGACGCAAGTGCCCAGCAGGGGAGGGGGCAGCAGGTCAGGTCCGTGATGCAACCACAGCTCGCTGCTGATGCTTAGAGATGAACCATGACCCTTGCAAATGGAAAAACAGCCCATTAACAAGAAGTACAAAACAAAACCTCAGTGAACTTTTATTTTTCATCATACAGAACTTGTAGCAAAGCCAAAGATTTCTGCACTTGGAACACTAAATCCCCCTCCCTACCCACCCCGGGGGGACATTTACAGAGTCGTCATGTCCCTTCTAGAATCCAAACCCCAATGCCGGGGCCTCTTCCCTCCTGCCCAGCTTCATCGCAGGGAGGGCTCTGAGGCCCGCAGGGGGTGCCCGTCGCTTCCCCATGCCTGCACGGGTGTGAAATGTGGCACGCTGACCAGGCTCCTCTCCTGCCCCTCTCCAGAGGACAGGGTCAGAAGCAGCAGCAGCATGACCCCTGCCTCTCTTCAGTCCCCTCCAAACCGGTCAGAGGGGACACACACTGTCAGAAGGAGGGCAAGGGACATCATCATTCACAGCTTATTTGCTACAGAAAGTGCCTGGGATGGGTCCTTGGCTGCTTCTGCCTCCAAGCAATCCACCTAAAATCGGGGGGGGGGGGGGATGGAAACGGGGGTGGGGGGCTGTCCTAGGAAGGCGGCAGGGCAGAGACGGCCTGCAAGCCTGGGCTATCCCTACAGGCCTTTGAGATTCTGCAAGATGTGCAGTTTGCTGGCGGGCTGGCCTGAGAGGCCGGGCGTAGACTGAGGCATCACAGAAGGTCTCAGCCCCCAGTCCGCAACTGTCTACGTGCAGGTCGAAGAGGTTGGGCAAGTAGCCACGGTCACCTGGCCAGTTTGGGCACAACCCAAACAAGAACCCTGGGGTCTCCTGACTCTCCCTGAGCCCCTGCCTCTGAAGCCACCCAGAAAGGCTCACTTGATGGCAAAGGTGTGTGGCGGCGCCGTGGGAGATAGGAGAGTGGGGTGCCAGCCTCTGCAGGAAGAACAGACTTCTCCCTGTCCTCCCCTCAGCCATTGACTGTGGCTATTGAGGTGAGGCCCTGAAGAACCTCCCCCATAAAGAACCAAAATACAGAGAACTGGTAATACTCCCTCCTCTTCAGAAGGCGAGGGGACCCACAGACACCCCAAACTCTCTAGGAATAATCTACTTCTTTGATGTGCTTGGTATCTCTTCTGGGGCCTCCCACCACCAGGCAGGGGAGAAATGGGTAAGAGGGTGAAGGGGAAGTCAAAGGAGCTAAACCAGGATTAGGGCAACCAGGGAAAAGGGGCCTTCGGGCTGCCTGACAGAACAGGCTTTCGGGGAGCGGAACACACAGACCAGCTGTGACACTGACTTTCACACTGATGGGGGAAGGTAGTGAGATCTGGAAGCGAGGGAGGAGGAGGAAAGGCAAAGCTGCTTGGAGTGTCAGTCCCTGGAGGTCCCTGCCCCTCTCCTTCGCGGCCAGCCAGGGACTTCCCAGTCCCGGAAGGCCCAGTACTGGTGATGCCTGCGGCCCAGCCTGCTGGCACATGAATCTGAGCTCAGCTCATTTCCCTTCCTGTGCCCTCCGCCTCTGGGGTCAGGGGCAGGAAGGAGGGCACGGTCCCTGGGGATCTGCTAGTCCTCTTCCAGCTCCCAGGGGCAGAACTGAGATCCCAGAGTCAGTGCAATGATCCTGTCCATTCCAGTGAGAGAAAAGGAGGGTACGGCTCAGGGGCTGCACGTCACACACAAGCCCACCTCCGGAGCGGGCTGGGAGGGCCTGGGACAGAAAGGGATCGGGGTCTGTCTCCAGACAGAGAAGTCCTTGCAGGGAGGAGGATGCCCCCAGGGGCAGCTGCTCCGGGCCCAGATCCTGCTCGCAGTCAGGTCATGTAGCGGGTGATGGCGCGGAGGGCGTAGAGCAGGGCGGCCTGCATGCGGGCCTCCAGGAGCAGCAAGTTCACATGGACCTGGGGCACAGACAAGGACTTGTTGGCGACTGATGTCACTCCTGGCCATCCCCATCCTTCCCAGACCGCCAGATTCCCGGACCACTCGCCTCATCCTTCTCTCCCATACAGACGCCCTGACCGATCCGAAGGCTCTGAGCCCTTCGGTGCAATGGCAGCTCAGGAATTTCAAACCCATTCATCCCTATCCTGACTAATCTCTTTATCTCACAAAACTAAAAGCAAGAGCTGGCCCTGGGCACTCATGTTCTCATTTCACCCTCCCGGCAACCTTGAATGCAGGCAGGGTTTGCTCTTATTGTAAAGATGACAAGCTCAGGGGGCAAAGTGACTTGCCCAAGGTCACCACGCTACTGAGTGATCGTGTTTGGATTTGAACCCAGGTCCTTCTGGCTGCCCGCTGAGGACCCTGTGAGGCACACTCCCATTTTACAGGTGAATAAACGGAGTCGGAAATCACACAGTGGAGTAGGACTTGAACCCAGGATGGTACACCCAAGTGTCCCAAGCGGCAGAAGACTCAGTCTGGGATACCACATTGGGTCCTGACCCCCTCCTCCCCCAAGGGCTGTACCTTCTCTGAGTGGCGGAAGTGCCTCCAGAAGAGGTTGTACATTCTTCGCGTGGTCTTCTCAGGATAGCAGGCCACCGTCTTGATATAGACCTTGAGGTTCCGTTCCAGGAGCTGGTTCACCTCCCCGTAGTCATAGTCATCATATCTGGATGGGAAGGCCCCGACAGCATCACTCTCCAAGTGACTCCTCTCCCCTACCCCCACCCTACAGAAGGAGGAACAGAGTGTGGCAAGAAAAAGCAGAAAGTAGGAAGCAAGTAGGAGCTTGGTTCCTCTTAGAAAAATAGCTGATGTCATACATCGCAGGCCACTAGATTGGCCAGGGACCACTCCAAAGAATGCAGAGAATGAGCATGCTGTATTGAGTACCAGCCATGTGCTGTGTGGACAAGTACTCATGGAATCCTCAGAAGTACTAGATATGCTGTCTACAGAACTATTATACATAATACACCGCTTTCATCAGCCCCATTATTTTATAGTTGAAAGGGAGATTCAGAGAAGTGAAATCACTTGTCCTGGGAATGGAATTCAAACCCAGCTCTGCCCTGCTCCAAGGTCATATTCATTATAGTAAAGGCCATGGAAAAGGAAGAGAGAAAGGGAAAAAGTGAGTACCACTCATTTCACGGATGGGCAAACTAAGGCCTGGAGAAGGCAATTAACTTGCTCAAAGTCAAAGAGCAAGTTGGTGACAGGTCTAGAAGCCACTTTTGTCCACTCTCCAGTCCAGTGAGCCAGTGAGTCATCACAGATTGGTGTGGATGGGGAAGACTGGTTGAAAACCAGAGGACAGACTGAGTAGACAGAGGCACAGGAGCGAGGACCATGTCGGAGAACGGGGGGCCTGGATCTGGGAGCTGGGCAGGAGCAGCCTGGGCCACACTCTAGGATGCCTGTCCCTTCTCCAGCCCCCTGGAACTGGGAAACTATCAATGACCTGCCAGAGGATGCCCAATTAAGCACAACCGAATCCACTCAGTGAAATAGAATTTACAGCTAGTAATACAGAAACATGCATTTTCTACAGGGAACATGGACCTTTCTAAAAATTTGGGATTTTTTTTTTGGATGCTTGGAGTAAACCATTGAATGAGAAAAGCCAGATCACATGTTCATTAAAATATGTGCACATTTGATTAAATGAGTAAAATAAGTGAAATGAGGAGGGAGAAAATCTTGTGTTTGTAAAATTGTCTTTTTTGGTTATTTGTGCGAGCAAAAAAAGGAGAGAAATACTTGACAATAATAAGAGCAGACGGGATCACAGATATCTTTATTTTCTTCTTTCTGTTATTCCTGTTTCCTAAATTTACTATAAATCTAGCTGTTTCTCTTTAGAAACATCAAACATACTTTTTTTTTTTTTAAGATTTTATTTATTTATTTGACAGAGAGAGACAGAGCGAGAGAGGGAACACAAGCAGGGGGAGTCGGGGAGGGAGAAGCAGGCTTCCCGCAGAGCAGGGAGCCCAATGGGGGCTCGATCCCAGGACCCTGGGATCATGACCTGAGCAAAAGGCAGATGTTTAATGACTGAGCCACCCAGGCACCCCCAAACATACATTTTTAAAAACGTAATAACCATTATAACTCCAACTACACAAAAGCAACTACATTAGAAAGAAGAAAAGCAATGGAGAAAGAATGTGGATGTGGTTGTGAAGTAGCTGAATTTGGAGAAAGGTTTTTTTAGTTCCTTAATTCTTTGACTTTCCCACAATGTTATCAGAGTGAGATTTATTCAAATAAAAAAAAAAAAATTGGTCTGGGGGCACCTGGGTGGCTCAGTCAGTTAAGTGTCCGACTCTTGATCTCAGCTCACCTCTTGATCTCAGGGTTGTGGGTTCAAGCCCTGCATTGGGCTCCACCCTGGGTATGGAGCCTACTTAAAAAATAAATTAAAAAAAATAAATATAAATATATATATTTATATAAATATAAATAAATAGGGCGCCTGGGTGGCTCAGTTGGTTGGGCGACTGCCTTCGGCTCAGGTCATGATCCTGGAGTCCCGGGATCGAGTCCCGCATCGGGCTCCCTGCTCGGTGGGGAGCATCCTTCTCCCTCTGACCCTCCTCCCTCTCATGCTCTCTGTCTCTCATTCTCTCTCACACAAATAAATAAAATCTTAAATAAATAAATAAATAAATAAATAAATAAATCGGGGGGGCGCCTGGGCGGCTCAGTCACTTAAGCCTCCAACTCTTGATTTTGGCTCAGGTCATGATCTCAGGGTTGTGGGATTGAACCCCAGATTGGGCTTATGCTGGGCATGGAGGCTGCTTAAGGTTCTCTCTCCGCCCTTCCCTGCCCTCTAAAAAATAAATTAAAAAAAAAAATTAAAATTAAAAAAATTTTTAAAAAATTGGTCTGTGTATATTCTTGACAAGTAATTTCACACCTGTGGCTCATCTACAAGGACTTAGTGTAAGGCTAGTCAGTGCACATGGTGTTTTTAATAGTGAAAAACTACGAACTATCTACACACCCAACTATTGGGAAGTGGTTGAATTAGATTACATCCATAACGGAACACCATGCAGTGGTTAAAAAGCATAA
The DNA here is from genome assembly GCF_964656455.1 of Halichoerus grypus. Taxonomy (NCBI): domain Eukaryota; kingdom Metazoa; phylum Chordata; class Mammalia; order Carnivora; family Phocidae; genus Halichoerus; species Halichoerus grypus. The sequence continues at coordinate 166,544,390 of NC_135716.1, forward strand.
AGGAGGGGCGTCTGGGTGGTTCAGTTAGTTAAGCATCTGCCTTCAGCTCAGGTCATGATCCTGGGGTCCTGGGATCGAGTCCCACATCGGGCTCCCTGCTCAGCAGGGAACCTACTTCTTTCTTTGCCCCTGCCCTCCCCCCTCCTTGTGCTCTCTCTCGTTTACTCCCTCTCTAAAATAAATAAATAAAATCTTAAATTAAAAAAAAGCATAAAAGATCTAGTCATACTGACAAGGAAGGCAGATCACAATAGATTATTAGGTGAAAAAAAGCAAGTTGTAGAATATATCAAGCATGCTTCCATTAATTTAAAAAATCTACTTAAAAAAATCAGGAAATACTTAGGTAACAAGACGAAAATGTAATTATCACACACTATCCAGAGATAACCATTATAAATTAACATTTTAGTGTGTAGCCTTCCACACATTTTTCATGCATGCACACATTTTTAGCAAAAAAAAGCGGGGAACAAAAGGAAGATCCCGGTTGGTAACCAGGTTTCTTTTTTCTCAACACATTTTGAACACTTTCTTTTTTTTTTTTTTTTAAAGATTGTATTTATTTATTTGAGAGAGAGAATGAGATAGAGAGAGCATGAGAGGGGGGAGGGTCAGAGGGAGAAGCAGGCTCCCTGTTCAGCAGGGAGCCCGATGCGGGACTCGATCCCGGGACTCCAGGATCATGACCCGAGCCGAAGGCAGTCGCTTAACCAACTGAGCCACCCAGGCGCCCTGAACACTTTCTTATAGCAATATAAAGAGACCATTATTATAATTTGTAACAGCTGTATATATATATATTTTTTAAAGATTTTATTTATTTATTTGACAGAGAGAGACACAGCAAGAGAGGGAACACAAGCAGGGGGAGTGGGAGAGGGAGAAGCAGGCTTCCTGCGGAGCAGGGAGCCCGATGCGGGGCTCGATCCCAGGACCCTGAGATCATGACCTGAGCCGAAGGCAGACGCTTAACGACTGAGCCACCCAGGCGCCCCAATTACAGCTGTATATTTTTTCACTGAGTGGATTTAACGTTATTTAAAGTCTCCTACTGATGGGCATTTATGTTGTCCTTATTTATTTAAGAGAAGAACTCGTACTTGGAATGGAAATACATACTCTCTTTCCCTCTCTCTCTCTCTCTGTAGGTATCTCCACAGTTATCTCTAGGGGGTAGGAGTAAAGAGTTTCACTTACAAGGGTTAAACAGCAGCACATCTATTATCTTTTATAATCAGCAACAAGATGAATTTGCTTTGAAAAATAGTATAGGCAGGAAGAAGGGAAAAGAAAAAATGAAACAGAAGAGGAAACAGCTCTGAGCTCAGCCTGAGGACTGGTGCATATGTGCACTGGAGGAGGGGCTGTACTCACCTAATACCGAAGACACAGTGGATGTAGTTCCAGATGGCCCTGCGGAGCACGGAGGTGTCTACTCCCCTGTGCATGGCCATGGTGTTGTAGGTTAGGCTGCAGGCTGCCTGGAACTTTTCATCCAGCAGCTGCCCACCCTCAGGGTAAAGCCGCTGGATCAGTGAATAGCCATGGTCTTCCCAGGTATAATCCTGAGAAACGTGGGAAGGCGTCAGAGAGTAGAATCTTCGGGGCCCACGTCTGGCCATAGGGACCCCATCCTCTGGCTACAACTTTGCTCTCCATAGTGTGTCTTTCCAGCCCCACAAATCTAACCTGCTGCTTGGCTGGGGCCGAAGAAGCCAAGGAGAATGTACCTTGGTGATTTTCTCCCTGTGATCAGGATCCCCTGAGCTTAGGGCACAGGTGGGTCCTGTTATGATCTAGGGTCTCCCATTTCCCTCGTGGAATCTTGAGGGAGAAGGTGCCCGACTCTCTAACCACTCAAACCATCCACCCCCTGCTTGTCTGTAAACCCAGAGCAATGCCAAGAATAGCCTGGAGAGCCTACCTGGGCACGGAAGGTGGGGGGCGCTTCAGCCCCTCGCCGGGTGAAGTCCTCATATCCAAAAGTGGGGTCCTCCACAAAGCATAGCATGTCTGGGTGTGGAGAGGGCTCCAGGATGTCAGCTAAGGATGTCAGAAAGAGGCCACCGTGAGGCCAAGGCACGGAGTATAGGGCATCTACTCCTGATTAATCAATAGGTGGCTGGGGGGAGATGAGGCAGGCCCATGGACCTGGGGGATAAGGCCCCCGGTAATATTAGCAACCCTAACAACAGTAGTCCTTTATGGAGCCGCTTACTCTGTGCTAAGAGCTTTGCTTCCATTGTCCCATTTACCCCACAAACCAATCCTTCACATGGGAGGAGACGGATGCCCTGAGATAGGAAGTAATCAGGGGTCGCATTGCCAGAAGGGCTGACAGGTCACGATTCAAACCCAGGTCTGACCCTAAAGCCCATGCTCGGAACCTCTTAGAAGTGGTTGAGACATGGCTGCCTCCAAAATACAAGAGGCGCCGTGCACGGAGATGCCTTCTCCCCAGTAGAGATGGTGTAGGAAGGGGGCAGTCCCTGGACCCGGGATGCCTATGGGCCTGTACCTGAGGGAGTCACCAGAAGGCTCTCGGACTTCTCCAGCTCAAAGCGGCTCTCCATCTCCTCCTGGGACGCTCCCTCATCCCGTAACAGGCTCTCCTGCAGCTGCCTCATGCGTTCCATCAAAGCTTCCACGTCCCGGGCAGCCTCAAAGCCCTGGAGGAGGGACCCAGTGGTGATGGTTTACTCCTCGGCCCCAGGAAACTCCACACATCCTTCCCACAAGCCAGGCCTTCCCGAGTGATTGCAAAGGCCTACTGCTCCTGAGGCAGTCTCTGTGCTGTGGGCAGCTCGCATGGTCTGTGTTTTCCAAAACGAAGTTTAAGAAGCTACGGGACAGGCATGTCTTCTCTGAGCATCAACTTCTCTCACAGGAAAGGGATTGTTAAAGTATCTATAATTTTATATTAAAACAAACAAGACCACCTTATAGAGTAAGAGGCAAACTTTGTAAAGTGCTAATACCCAGGAGACCTTAAGCCTATGACGCAACATGCTGAAGGGCCCACCACGCGGTTATTTCATTTAATCCTCACAACCACTATGAAGTAGGGGTTTTCAGCCTCATTTCACAGATGAGCAAACTGAATCTCAAAGTCAACTAACTTTTCTGAGGCCTCTCAGTGTGAGATAGGGAAGCCCTGGCTTCCATCCAAGGACCAGAGGCCATGCTTGCTTCCTCTCCCCACAAGACCCAGGCCCATGACTTACCCCAGAGTTGTTCATTGGGTCCCTGCTGGGGGGGCTGCTCTGCTCACTGGGGGGTGAAGGTGCCTGGGGGGCAGGGCTGCCCTCCGAGTCCCCCTCAGGGAGGATGCCACAGCCAAACACGAAGGAGGCCAGTGAGTGGCAGTGCGTGAGCAGGACCAGGGCCTGGATGAGCTCGGCCAGAGACCAGCTGTGCTCGCCCGTCTTCAGCAAGGCCTAGAGAGGAAAGAAGGCCAGACTTGCTCAGTGCCTGGCCCTGGGCTGATTGCCTGACATGCCCCAGCCCGGCCCCTGTGCTCCCTGTGCCCCTCTGCCCTTGGCACCTGGATGTGCTCCTTGGTGATGAGCCACGGCCGGTGTGCCAGCAGCTTGTTGATCTCACTGAGCTTGCGGAGCTTCTCCGGGGCCCGATGGAGACCAAGCAGCCACTCTGGGTCACCGCCAGTCTGCAGAAACTCAGCCATGTGGGAACCCACCAGGTAGGAACACTGGTGGCGGGCGGCAGCCTGTGGAGGGGGTGGACAGAGCCTTGTTCAGGGCGGATGCCCCACGGAGGGAGAAATCGCAGGCCTCACTGTTGCCAGGGAGGCAGGACACTTAGGTCCTAACCCAGCTCCGCTAGTTTGCTGTCCTCCTTGGGCAGGTCACCTGACTCTTTTGTGCCTCAGTTTCCTGATTCTGACTAAAAATGCCTCTCTGGGGCGCCTGGGTGACTCAGCTGATTAAGCATCCAACTCTTTTTTTTTTTTTTTTAAAGATTTATTTATTTATTTATTTGAGAGAGAGAATGAGATAGAGCATGAGAAGGGGGAGGGTCAGAGGGAGAAGCAGACTCCCCGCTGAGCAGGGAGCCCGATGCGGGACTCGATCCCGGGACTCTGGGATCATGACCTGAGCCGAAGGCAGTCGCTTAACCAACTGAGCCACCCAGGCGCCCTAAGCATCCAACTCTTGATATCAGTTCAGGTGTTGATCTATCTCAGGGTCGTGAGTTCAAGCCCCGCATTGGGCTCCATCCTGGGTGTGGAGCCTACTTAATTAAAAAAAAAAAAAAAAAAGCTTCTCTTCAGAATCCAAAATTCTGTGGATGATCAGATAAAGTTAGGGCTTTCCTCTGCTCTGGGTGGCCTCTCCTCCTGGCCTATGAAATGAATTCAGGAAGCACCCAGCAAAGAGATCTAAAGACCAAATTCCCCCACGTGGCCAACCCTACAAGAGTTGGGCTCAGACAGGCTCACCATGATGGCAATGTAGTGGCGCCAGGAGCTGGCCAGGGGCCCATCCGTGTGCATCAGGAGGTGGTGCAGGCGCCAGAAGCAGCTAAGGTAGTCAGGGTGGAGGCCCATCACCACCGCCACGTTGTCCACCCGGCCCGAGGACATCAGTGCCTCCAGCCGCAGGTGCTGCTCCAGGCTCCCCGCGCCCTCCTGAAGGACCTGCCAAGCAAAGGGGAGAGGGTGGGTTCCCGTCCCGCGCTCCGCGCCAAAGAGACCGACGTACTGATTGCATTGGGACTATAACAGCCAAGAAACTAAAAATGACCACCATGTCCAAAAAAAGGAAAAGAGGGGAGGAAAAGATAATTCATTACGTGATTTCCTCGCTCAAGATTACAGATCTAGCAAGTGACAGAACGTGGATTCAGAATCGGATTAGCTCCAGAGCCTATTTATTTCCTTCATTATAAAAGAGGACCGCTTATTTACAAATGAAAAAATAAAATACAAGAATAATACTTGAGTTGAAAATTCCGGGCTAGATATAAATAATCAGCAGGTGGTTGTTTGCTTTCCATTTACAAAGGGTGGAGAAGGAACTGGGGGAGGGGGGGTAGGTTAGACATTTGTTAACAGCTCATTAACTACTTGGCTACACATTTAGGAGAGCAAACAGGACGACAAAACATTTGTTTTTGTTCACTGAAGGCCAAAGAAATAGGAGGAAACTATTATTTTAAAATTTTTCTGCGCATGGATTTTGAAGGTATCCCCACCTCCCCCAAACCCACGCTAGAATGTCAGCTCCGCGATGGCAAGGATTTGTGTCTGTCTTGTTCTCTGTTGTATCCCAGCACCTACAACAGTGCCTGACATAGATTAATCATTCAGTCGATGTCTGTTAAATAAATGAATGAATGATCTGACTCAGTGGATGAATGATATCTCTTGTATTAAGTGACAAAAATAAAGAATATGACAACAACCCCCTCCCCCAAATGTTGTAAACTATGACCTTGGTTCATATGACAGAAAGTCCAAGAAACAGTGATAAACAGTTAAGTAACAGTGATTACCTCTGTGGGAGGTGAGATTACAGGAGACTCGAGCTTTCTGAGACATTAAGAATTTTCTTATAATGAATATTACTTTTGAAGTTGAAAAAAAATGTCATATACGTATAGTCAAGGAAGAGCAGTTAATACAGCTAGTTCTCTCTTCTTAAAGAAGAACAGGCCTTGTTCTGGGAACCAAAAGTTTGTTCATTACCTGGCTGTGTCATTATCACTTTATCTCTTTGAGCCTGTTTCTTCCCAGCAACGTGGGGTTGATATGCATGCTTCACAGAGCTGTTTGTGGGTTAAATGAGTCAGGAACCTGAAGCTGCTATTTCAAGAGACAGGAAAAGACCCCCAACCACACAATGTCCCATGTCCTTTCTTCCCAGGGACCAAGAATTCCTAACCCCTTCCAAGCTTACCTCCTCTACCGGGATGAAGGCACTGGGCCCTCGAGGGCCTCGCCGAGCCCGGCTTTCCCTCTGCTCCTAGAAGGAAACACATCATGGTTATTGGAGGTAAAAGGGAGGACTAGGAGTATAGTTACCTCTCCAGCTTTCTCCTTCTACCCAATGGGCCGCACTGAGCTTTTAAAACCACCCTTTTGGTACACCCTGCATGGAGGAGTCAGGTGGGAGATATACACCTGTTGGCAGGTGGAGAAAGGGTAAGCAAGAAAGAGGGCTCACCCCACAGGCTGAGTTCTTCAGGAACTGGGCAGGGACCCAGGAACCCCAGGGGCATGGGGAAGGGAAATATACAGCCACCATGGTGCACACCTCTCTAGGAGGCCACCGTTTTAGCAGCCCTGGAGATCCCATACAAGAAACCCCCTCATTTGCATCCTGCAGCCAGGTTAGCAAGTACCTTAGATGTCTATGATACGGCCTCAACTGCTCTCCACTTGTCACTTCTTCATCTCTCCCACCACCACCACCTCACAGACTATAACCATCTCTTGTCTGGACCGCCACCCACAGCCTCACCAATGGTCTCCCTCCCTCCCCTGCCCTGTCCTCTCCTACCGATCCTCTCCTAGATTAACAAAACAAATGAATAAGGAAACCATCCTCCCTGAACTACACCTCTAGAACTAGAAGCACATGCAGTGAGTCCATGACACTGGTGGTTTCTAGGAGGGCAAATTTCTGCAGCCAAACGAAATTTTCTCAAGTGCAAATCTGATCAACTGGCTTAAAACCCCGCCTCTAGCTCCCATAGCCTTCCAGGCAAATCAGTGGTTCAGCCCTACTGTTCTCCCACTGGTCACTCCTTTTGCAAAACTAACTCATCGTCTTCCAGGGTCTGGGAACCTTCTTCTGACCCTCAGCTGTGACCCTACAATTCCTGGTGCTTTTGCTTCTGAAAACATTGTGTTGTAATTGTCCTGTGCCAGATCACATTTTGTGGAGAGCAGGGCCAGGTCACTCACACCAACCTGTGAATCAAGAAAACAGAGAAAGCAGAGCAGAGTGGAGGGAAGGCTGACAGAAGCCACTATTCTGATGCCATGTTTTGGAGGAGCCTCTTCGGAAACCATCAGTCATGTACTCACTAAATCTGCTCCTAGTCTGAGAGGTGGGGTTCAGAGAGGATGTTTTATTTATTCATTTGTTTTGGTAACTGGGAGGGGGCTCTCAGTACTAGCCTTGGAAACAGCTGACCCAAACCAGAGTCATGCCCTCACCGGACAGAGACAGCGTCCCCCTAACTCTCCCCTCCTCATTGGAAACCAGATTGAGTATCAATCCCTAGGGTTCCAGGGACTAAAGATTGTAATTGAACCTTCCTTCTCAGATGGCCAAAGACCCCTGAGGGAGGCAGAACTCTGGGACTCTCAAAGACCACACAAAAAAGAACATATGGGATCTGGACGTCCCAGGTCCGAGTACCAATTCTGCTACTAACTTGCTGTGTGACTTTGAGAAAGTGACCTAGACTCTCTGGGCCTTAATCTTGGACGAAGAAGGTAGCTGGGCTAATTGCTTAGGCCCCTTTCAGCCCACACTTCTGGAAGTTACCAGGCCAGGCCGGTCCAAGTCCAGCACAGAAATCCCAGCAATCTCTAAGTACTCTTTCAGCTTCCCTCCTCCCTCACCAAAGAAAAAAAGCCTAACAGCTCTGTCTAGTAGGAGATAAGGACTGCTGACTCCACAATCTGGGCCTCTCCCTCAGGGGACCTGAGGACAGATAGAAAACCATAGCCTGGGGAGGGGGGAGAGGGCTGGGGGAGGGGGGCCTGGAGGGCCCCCCCAGGGTGCTGGGGAGGTACAGGGAACCCCCTGTAGCCTTGGGAACCCCTTCTTACTCTAAAATTTGCCCCAAGACCTGTCAAGGCAAGGAACTGATACCTGTGGGTCTTTAGGTGGTAAATCTGGACCCACCATTTTCAGTCGTGATGATGATGGTGATGGTGACAGCCACGATAATTATAGAGTACATTTAAAAGATACGAGCTCTTGGCCCAGAATACCTGGGCTCATGTGACAACTCCACCACCTATTATCTGCTAGTTATGGGAGCCTCAGTTTCCCTATCAAATAATGGGGATAATAGTACCCACTCTCACTGGGCAGTCATGAGGATTTAATGAGATAATGCCCTACAGCCTTTACCTCAGTACCTCTATCACCAGAAGCACTTAATAAAAGTCAGCAGTCAGCGATCATTAACCTCGGTGTAATTTCAAACAAGGGCTTTTCAGCTGGAGCAGTACAAAGCCCCTTTGAAAAGCTTTTAAAAAGATGCCAATGCCAAGGTCCCACCTCCAGCAATTCTAATTTAATTGGGTGGGGCCCAGCATAATTTACAGCGAAGGTGGAGGGCCACTGTTTCACACCCTTTATTGATCATTTTCTCAAGTATAAGGCACTGTGCTAAGTGCTTTCCAGGTGGAAACTGAATTAATTTGTTCATTCAACAAATATTTTTGATGACTACAACGCAGGCAGCTACAGGAGTGAAAAGACAGGCTCAGCCTTCACAGAATTTATGATCTAAAGGAGAATGACAGATGATGAATAGGGTTTCAAAGCACAGATTGTATAAAGTAAATGAAATAGAGCGACAAGAGAGTGTATGATGGGGTGGGGGTGCACCATATATTAGTCTGAGGAGACAAGGAAAGCTACTGGGGAGGTAACCTTTGTGTTGATATCTAAATATCAAACATCTAGAAGAGTTGATGAGAAGGCAGCAGGGCCCATAAAGATTTAGGGGACCAGTATTCCAGCCAAAGGGAACAGAAAACACAAAATCCTGAAGGCAAGACCACGTAGATTCCAATCCAGAGCTCCAATACCCTGAAAGCGTCTCTGACCCCGACACCCAGAACTTTAGGAGAAGCAGACAGGGCAGGGTCCCGCTGCCAAGGGATGATACCTCCAAATCAGCCCTCCCCTATTTCCTGGGGTAGGAAGTCATAATAACAATGGTAGGTAGCACCACTGATTACCATCAGCTAGGCATTTCGCTGCACTTAAAGGTAGGATCTACTACTACTCCTAGGACTCCCATTTTACAGATGATGATTGAGTTTCAGCGAGGTCAAGTCAGGCTTTGCACCTGGGGTTCACCAGGGGTTCACCAGGAGCTCCTCCTCCTTGCCCCCGTTCCCTGAGATTCACTGCTCCCAGACACGGCACCTGCATACTGTGTTTTTCCTTACTTGGAGGGCACACACTGGATCTAGAGCTGGAGCTGTTCCCCCAGTAACACTGAAGTCAGAGGGCCCTCTCGGTGGCCACTGAGCGGGGAGGGCTTCAGGCAAGTTGTAAAAAGAGGATAATCACCCCTCAAGCTCAGTGCCTGGTGCCTAATTTAAACACTCGCTAAATGTTATTTTTTATATTAGCTCAGGCATTTGCACACAGGTTCCATCTACTCTTCATCAGTTTGGGGCTGGGGGTAGGGGTCTCTATGTTGCATCGAAGGAAGGATTAAGATTCCAAAGTTTAGGGCGCCTGGGTGGCTCAGTTGGTTAAGCGACTGCCTTCGGCTCAGGTCATGATCCTGGAGTCCCTGGATCGAGTCCCGCATCAGGCTCCCTGCTCGGCAGGGAGTCTGCTTCTCCCTCTGCCCCTCCCCCCTCTCATGTGCTCTCTCTCATTCTCTCTCTCTCAAATAAATAAATAAAATCTTTAAAAAAAAAAAAAAAAGATTCCAAAGTTTAAGCACCAGCCGACAAGTGGCCAGCCTGAGATGTGAGCTCAGTTCAGTTTGGCTTCCACGGGTTCTGTCCACCACCCACATCAGCCTCTCGGAGTAGCCCCAGTCTTTACTCTCGATATCCTATCCAGAGCCTGCAACCCCCCAGGACTCAGCTACACACACCTATGAAGTCACTCTGCCAGCCGGGAAGGGGCAGAGACTCCCCATACCCCACTCCACGGGCAGCTGTCTGCAGAACTTACGTACCTGTCTGAGTTTACACAGGAGAGGGAGATGCGTAGCCCAAGCAGCCTCTTACCTCCAGCCTTGGAAGGAGGGGGTGTGAGTGGTGCCATGGGCTGGGCACTGGGCTAAGTGCTTTACACATATGATCTGGCTGCTTTCTCACAACTACCCTGAGGGAAATAGGGCTTATTGTTCCTTCTTCAGAGACCGCTCACTGAGGCTCTTTCTGAGTCCTGCTCCAGACTGCAGAGCTCAGATCTGGCTTCGAAGCACGCACAGGTCACAAGGGTCAGTTAAGCCAACAAGGGGCAAAGAGTTAGGAGCACTTCTTAGGTGCTAAGAACAGTGCTGGGGATGTGACCTACAGAATGTTTCTAGTCTAGCAAAGGAGACACACAACATGCCGATCACATGACTGTTACACTATCATTGGGATTAAAGCCCCAGCCACTGAGAAGAGGGACTGAAAGAGGGTATGCACAAGGGACTTTTCAGGTGGGGGAGGGAAAGCTTCCCTGAGGAAGTGATGTTTGAGGAAGTGATGCTAGAGCCCAAGAGGGCTCTAAATACATACTACCAGTCCTAGAGTGAAGTCCTAGAGTCTGTAGGCCTTGACCCCTTTAGGTTAAGGGCATGTGGTGAAGTGATGGGAGTTGAGGGGCTTGTACATTTGGGTGTCCCCTTGGGCATCAGGCTCTGTAAGTTCAGCGCCCTACTGTCTTCTAAGGATTCTGCTTAAAGCAGACATCTTCCCAAGGTCCTCTTTTTCTTCAGAGACAAGAGTATGTGGAAAGGGTTCAGATATCACCATCTTTCCCTTGCTGCTGACAAGTGGCTTCCACCTAGAGGCCACTCCCTTAGAGCCTGCCCAGACCACCTGGGGCACTCACTTCTCCCCAAGCCACTTCCCAGAGAGGGATGGGCCAACTCTCACCTCAGGCAAGAGGGACAGGTTCAGGCACCCCATTGTGACACACTCTGGGGAAAGGGAAATGACCACATTCTAATGATACCCAGCATCTCTGACTCAGTTACTATGTTCCAGGCACTGTGCTTTAGCCTTTGCTTGTATTCTGTCATTTCTCCCAGCAATCCTGAGAGATACTATCAAATCTCCATGGGAAGAAATCGCAGACGGGAGAAATGATCACTTGGCCAAGGTCACACAGCGAGTGAATGGGAGGGCTGGGATATGTGTTCTCAATAATAATACGACTCCCCCTGACCCCCACCAGAAAGAAATGGACTCTAAGTGACCTGGTTAGAGCCACTCAGCAGAGAAATGACAGGAGTGGGTTTCATTCTTCCACCTGGGGTTCTTAAACCATGATGGGGGGAGGGTAAACAAGCTCACAGAAAACCCAGGACACAAACCATCCACCGCTGGAGGTAGGACCCCTAGAAACCAAGCGGCTCAGAGAAGGGCAGCGATTTTCCCAGGGTCACACAGTTTAGGACTAGCACTTGTCGCACTCCCAGGCCCAGCAAGACACTTGCACCATGCTCCAGGCCTGGAAACTAAAACAAACAAAACTCTCTGTAGTGCCAAGCACACTAGGGATTCCTAGAGATGCCCAGGCCAAAGAATGAGCTACTTGGTCGGGCCAGTGAAGGAAGTCTCTCCACAGCCCCTCCTAGGCCTCAATTTCCTCATTCTGGGAAATGGGGCTATAGTGTAGCTCCTGTTTTGCTAGTTTAGTACTAAGGACTCAGAAAAGGCAAAGCCCGGAGACCAGCATCTAATAGGTGCTTGAGAAATGATAAGGTGTTCATTGTCGGTGGTGGTTGTGCTGGTGGTGATGGGAGCGGGGAGGAGGCAGGAGGTGTGTCAGATTAGGCCCAGCCCATTCCTAGCTTTACTGCAGAGTCCCTGCGAAACAAACTTCTGCGACCTCAGACCACTTAGTAGGGCGCAGCCTAATCCGCGCTTGCCTTCGGGAGCCCCGTCCAGGGTTTCTCCCCTTTTCACCCAGCTTCGGCCGCCGCGTACCCCGCAGCCAGCCAAGGCCCCGGAACGCCCGCGCTCCCCCGCTCCAAATCGGGGGTGCAGGTGTGGGCGGGGGACGAGGTCGACCTTCACTGGCAAGTCCCGGGTGCCTCAATCCCCGCACTGGGAGATTGGAATGGGGACGTATCCTAGAAAGAGTCCTCCGCCCGCCAGCCCCAGCCTAGAGGAAGGGAATCTGCGGAAGGGGGCGGGGAGGAGGAGTGGTCGGGCCGCCGCGGCCGGGATTTGCCTGGACTTGAAGATTCTCCGGTCAAGAGCCCAAACCCAAGATAATCTCGAGAAGGCCCCCCTCTCATTGGCCAGGAGTCCGAGGGAGCCAGGGAAGGTTCCACAGCCCCGGGGGGAGGGGGAGGGGGCGGAGAGGGCCGAGGCAGCCAGTTGATGCAACCCCATTCCTAGGTTACGCGCTCCACTTCCCCCCTCCCCGAGCCCCGGGCGTTGTGGAGGGGTGGGGGGTGCGCTCAGACTCAGCTCGGGATAGCCCGAAGCTCGGCCGCAGCTCGGGGCTCAAGGGGAGAGTGGCGTCGCTCGGCCGCTGCTTACCTCTCCGGCCCCGGGGCCGCCGCCGCCACCGCCCGGGGCGAACGGCAGGTAGCCCTTCAGCTCTGCGCGGCACTCGGAGTCTGCAACGATCATGGTGTGTGCCAGGATCCGGCCACTGCTCGCCGGCGACCCGTGCACCCCAGGGGGTTTGGGACGGACGCACACAGGAAGCCGGGATTGGGGGCCGCTGGGGAGGTTCTAGAGCCCCGGGGTGTCTCTCGGGGTTCCAGAACGCTCCGAAAGCCCAGAACCCGCGAACAGCCGCTCCTCCGCTGGACTCTCCCCTCGGCCGGCTTCTGGAACGGTGAATGGCCTCAGGAGCCTGGGATTGGCCGCGGCCCAGGGGTTTTCACGGCCCGGAGTGCCTCGGAAGTCCGCAGTGGCCACGGCTGCTCGCCAACCCAGCCCTCTTCAGCATCCCCGCCGCGGAACTGCCAGCGCTCGCCCGGCTCTGACACCAGCAGCGCCACTCAGCCTGCTGCGGTCCCCGGGGGAGGGCGGGGACACAAAAGCCCCGCGCCGCAGCCAATCAGGTGCCTGTTTCCCGGGGAGGCGGGGGCGACACCGCCCCCTGGAGCCGACTGCTCGGCCAATCGGCACCGGGAAGCGCCCTGGAACTCTGGGAGCTGTAGTCAGCCCCGGATGAATGCTGCAAACTTTTGCAAAAGGGTTTAGTCAGATTGTTGGCAATATCAGCCTAGAGTGACAGCCAAGAGAGTCATTAGGGCTGCGTGATGAAACGGGACTTCACCGGGCTGGGCCGGAGAGCCGGGTGTGAAATCCCTCCCAACTACGTTCTTCAGTTTTTCAGTTCCTGCAGGGACTGGTTAGGGTTAGGAGAGCTCGTGCTAATTACAGAGCTGAACCCCAGATATTTGAAGATTAGAGGGCACAGCTCTGTCCCCCTGGCCTCCGGGAGAGCTCCATCTTAAAATGTACCAGGCATGGGGAATCCATCTTAGCTGTGGAGTCCCTGGAAAAGCCATTCATCGAAAGGTCCTTGGCAACGCCAAGGAACAATCCCTATGCTGCAGTTTCCTCTCTTTTGCTTCCTTGGGGCCTCCTCCAGTCCTATCTTCCAGCCCTGCCACTCCCTTTCTAGAAACTTTGAGACAAGGTGTTCTCCTGGGTCTTTTCTCACATCTCTCTCTCTGGCCACTCCTTCTCTGACTCCCTGGAACGTGGGTGTTCCCCAGTTTCTGTTTTTATCCCTCCTCTCTCCAGACACTCTGGCCCTCCCTGATCTCATCCATTTCCTGGGCTTCAGTGTTCCATTTGGGAGTAAGTTGCTTCCACCAGCACCTCAGCACCTCAAAGTGAATTCACCTCCTGTTCCCTTCCCACAGTCTCTTCCGTCAGTTTTTCTTTAGACCTTCACATTTTGTTTCCATCTAAAAGTCACTGTTTCCTCTGGATAGAGAATCCTGGGTGGGCTAGATGACCTCCAGATTTCCCTCTGAGACTTTCTGAGACTTACCATTCCAAGGATGACACTCTGATTTGGTCTCCTGCCTCCAGCTCTTGGAAGAGGGAAATGAATTTCACCCTCTGCTGGGCAACAAAGGCACTTGGGCTGGGGCTCTATTATAACACCTATCCCACTCTACTTTGTATTGTACTTTTCTGTGTACATGTCTTATCTGACCCTCTTGATTATAAGCTCCTTGAGGGCAGGGTCCATGTCTTGACATCTTTGTCTCTGCCCTAGGCCACCAAGGGTGTCCTGCCAATAATATGCCCTTGGTGACTGAATCTTTCTTTGAATCGAATCCCCCTCTAAATTAGCATATGTCAGATTCAGATTTCATTGTTTTGAAGATTTTATTTATTTATTTTGAGAGAGAGAGCACGAGCGGGGCAGGGAGGGGGGCAGAGGCAGAGGGAGAGAGAGAGAATCTCAAGCAGACTCTTTGCTGAGCGTGGAGCCTGATGTGGGGTTTGGCCCCACAACCCTGAGATCATGACCTGAGCTGAAATCGAGAGTCAGACACCCAACCGACTGAGCCACCCAGGCGCCCCCAGATTTCATTTTTAAAATCTACTTTGTAATATCACTGTTGAAAGATTTATTTATTGATTTGAGAGAGAGGAGTAGCAGAGGGAATGGGAGAGAGAATCTCCAGCAGATTCCCCGCTGAGTGTGAAGCCTGACACAGGGCTTGATCTCAGAACCCTGGGATCATGACCTGAGCCGAAATCAAGCATCAGACACTCAACTGACTGAGCCACCCAGGCACCCCTGTAATGTCAATATTTAGATCAGAAAGTTTTAGTGGTATTTCATCAGCTACAAAATAAAGGTCAAACCTCTAGATTGACGTTTATATCTGCCAAGATCTACCTCAGTCTACCTTTCCAGTCTTATCACCTGCCACATCCATGTTTCTTGTTTGGCCTTCAAACGTTTCTTCCAGTAGCTCTCTCTGCAAATCTCTGCCCACAGAAATCCTACCCAGCATTCAATGCTTTCATGCATGTTTGTGGCCTGAATGAAGCCTTCAAAATGCCACTTCCTACAGAAAGGGTTGCTTTTTCAGCTCAGCTGAAAATAATCTCTTCCACTCCTCCACTCCTCAACACATTGTTTCTACCTCTTTATACCACTGATCTCCAAATCTGATGCAGCCTTGTTATCATCTCTGTGTGTCTTATTACCCCTTCCTTCTGACTCAAAATGGAAGATGTTACCGATCACTTTTGCAAAGTGAGGAAATTTGAGCTCAAAAAAGGTAAAGCTTCATGTCAAGGTCATACCATATCTTCTTTTGGCTGCACCAGGCTGTGCCAGAGCTCCTTTGAGGCAGTGTCTAATTGTCTTTGTATCCTCCATTAGCATGTAGTGGGTCCTCAGCAAATATTTTTGAATGAATAAATATGAGTGACTCTCCTCTGTAGAATAATCCCTTAGAATCTTCAAGGGAGCCACTAAATCATTCTCATGACTTCACTTAAAAACTTAGTGATTTGTGAAAAGGAAAAGCAAAGGATACTGATATTCTCAATTTGATGAGCTTTTGTGCCCCAGTCTCCAAGGAAGGAAAGCTCAGGGGAGGCACAGATACTACCATTTACTGGGCTCCAACAGTAGTCCAGGATATATGTATTATCTCATGTAACTCTGACCACAGTCTGGTGAGGTATGCGTTATGCTCCCATTTGACTGATCCGAGGAAATTGAGGCTCAAGAGGTTTGTTGGCCAAGATAGCTTAGTAATGCATTGAGTAAGGATTTCAAACCCAGGCAGAAATGACTCCAAAGCAAAAACTACACACACCATAGATGAGAGAAGGACCTGAACTGTAAGAAGCAGGCTGGCACAAGGAAGTAATGCATAAAGCAGAATTAACAATATTTTAATTGGGAGTGACAAATATAATTGTCAAGTGGCCTGTAATTGGTGGGCCAGCACATCCCTCTTTATAGGACAGCCTCCATGAAAAGCCAAGTTACCGTCTGAAAGTGGCTAGGGCAGTTGAAATCTGAGCAAAAGAAACCAGTGACAAGATGAATCACTGAACCAGCTCCACTTAGAGCAAACCTGCTGGTCAGGGCTCCTGCTTCTTCCCTCTCTCTTTAATTCAGTAAACATTTATTGACCAGCTAGTGTGTACCAAGCTCTGCCCTGGGCTCTGGAAATCCAGCAGTGAAGCTGCTTGCCCAGCAAGGCATGGCCTGGTGACACAGGCTGGGCTTATTCCTCCCCTCCCCCACACCTTGTATTTTTGGTTCAGTAAAGATCTCCACCTCCTGTTGCCATACTCGCTCGACTCTTGCATCAGCTATGTTGAGGCCACTGATTGGCCAAAGCTTTTTTTATTCTTCAATCACATTCCAGCCCCGAAGATACATCTAGATTGGATTTGAAATGTTTTTGAGGTTTCTTCAGCTTCAGACCCTCTCACAGATTTTAACCCTAATGGGATTCTCATCTGTTCTGTGTTCATTCTTCCTGAATTAATTTTCTGATCCCAAATTCTGGAATCACTTTGCTATAATAACCTTGTACCCTGACCATACCTGGGGCTGTGATTTATACCCCAGCTGTAATTTTCTGAGCTCTTTTTATTGTTTTCACTGCCCCCCCACCCCCATCTCAGAATATAATTCCTGCCCTGGGGGAGCTTTCAGGAAAGATACCTAACTCCAACTGGTTTGATAAATCAGACCCACCCTCCATGGCTCATTCACACATTCGTACGTTTAATTACTCATTACGCAGGCATTGTGCTAGGTGCTAGGAAGATCCTTCTGGCTGACAGGTCCCTGCTGTCAAGCCTTACAACCAAAATTTAAATTGTCCCTTGGAGTTGTGCATTAAGGGGTAGGACGGCCACAGACTCTAGGAAACATAGCCAACTGTCTCCTAAGACCACTGCCCAGGAGTCAGGCACCTAGGGTGCTAGATTTTAGCTATGCGACCTAAAGTGATTTTTTTTTCTTTTTTTCTTTTCTTTTCTTTTTTTTTTAGCTTTTAGAATTTGTTTCCTCATCTGTAAAACAAAGGAACTGAAATGAGCTCCAACCCTTCAGAGCCACTGTAGAGAGGACTCGTGCTGGGCAATGTGTGTAATTCAGTTTCGTCAATTGTATACTGCGGACAGAAACGATCAGGTTTCAAAAGCCTCACCCCTCTTAATAAAATACAAAAACTGACCAGCTGGGTGCTTTGGTGTAATTCACTAAGAATTTCAGTTTGGTTTTGTTGGCTGAGTGAGCCGTGGGCGCCCCCTGCAGGCAACACTCTGCTACAGTTCAGAACGGACTGGGCAAAAGGATGGCTTGAAGGCCACCCCAAAACCATTTTGAGTTTATAGGATTGTCAGGTCCCATGTCACCGCCTAAAGGTCCTGAAAAGAGTCCAGGCAACAGCTAAATAAATTCGTGTGGTTGCTGAGGATTCCTTTGATGCCAGCAGGGACCAGACTCCCAAAAGACCTCTCAGCCTGAATGTACTTCCCGTTGTTCTGGCTTACTCTTTCATCTTACAGGCAGGAAGCTTGAGGGCCCCCAGAAAGTTGGTCACAGGGCAGAGACTAGAACCTTTGTCCAAGCCCCCACTGCAGGGTCACTTGCACCATTATAGGCTGCCCTGGGAGCCTCACATTTCCAGAAAAAAACAAAACAAAACAAAATTGATTTTGCTCTTCTGTTCTCTCCCTCTTTCCCTCTCTCCTCCACTCCTAGAAATCCTACACTTCCCATTTTCAGACAGTCGCCCTGAGGTCTGTCCTTGGAGTAATGTCTCTGGCCCTTGTCACCATCCTGTCCCATCTCTTCCTACTGAAAGACTTCTCTACCCACTCCCCCCAGAAAATAAGCTGGACTTGGAATCAGGATATCGGAATTGAAGTTTCAGTTCTAACCCTTTCTAGCTGTGTGAACCTAGGCAAGTCACTTCACTTCTCTCAAACTGTTTCCTGCTGTGTAAAATGGGGCAATCAAGTTTACTTCCACAGGGGCTGTTGTGAGGATGAGAGCTAATGCATACAAATTCCTTAACAAGGCTTGATGCAGATTAAGTGCTCAATAAACTGTAATTACTAGTATTTATATGTTACTGTTCTTACTTTAAAATATCTGACTCAATGACTGGCAGATAGTGGGTGCTCAAGAAAGGTGATTTAACCATTGATATTTTAAAACTTTGGAGCACAGAGCCTGGCATTTAGCAGGAAATGGATTAACGGTGGTTAGTATCATTGCTTTTTTGACCCAAAGGCACCATGTACTGTTACAGTCCTCTCTCTTCCTAGCGAAAGCTACAGCACTTCTTTTCGCTCGGCAACAGGCTCCTCTTACGTAAACCGCGGCAGCCAATGAGCAGGAAGATGGGCGGGGTTATATGGCAGCCAATAGCAGCCCGCAGCGGCGCGCAGGCTAGGCGCAGGCAGGTTTCCTGGCTCGTTAAGGAAACTAAGCCCCGAGGCTGTTTGCGGGGCGGGGAGTATCTTCAAATCTTCTGACTCTGCCTATCAACCGAGCTGTGATTGGTGCAGACCGTGCCTGCCTGCCCCTCCCTCCGTCCGGCCCCCGCTTCGTGGAAGGGGGCCGGGACTACTCCGTCTATTTACGCTTCTTTCTTTTCTTTCTCTTTCCTTTTCTTCTTTTTAATGAGCGTTTGGTTTTAGTTTACGTGTTTCCCCTCCAAATTATAAGTGACATATGTTATTGCAGAAAATTTAGGAAATACAGAAAAGTATAAAGGTAAAAAAGAAATAATACGAAATGATATCTTTCCCTTTTTGATTTTTTAATGTTTTTTAGGCTTTCTGCCCTAAGCTGGTATTACTCCTGTTGGTTGTTCTATCGTGGTAAAAGCATAAAACTGGAAGCGATCAAAATACCCATCAAAGGGGATTGGTTAAAGTAAGATACTTTCGCCCACACAATGGTACATCTTGCAAAGAAACAGAAGGAGGTAGCTATGTGAAATGAAAAGGTGTGCAGGATTTAATGTTAAAACAAAAAATAAGCTGCACAATGATATATATAGAATATATATAGAATAATCTCATGGACTGTCTGTAAAGATATACAGTTGGCAACAAACTTAGTATCCAGTTACCTCTGGGGTGGAGGGCCAATAGAGAAATTATACGATTCTTCATACACTTTAAAATTTTTTTTAATTTTTTTAAGTTTTTAAAATTTATTTATTGAGAGAGATAATGATAGAGAGAGAGCATGAAAGGGTGGAGAATCAGGCTCCCTGCGGAGTGGGGAGCCTGATGTGGGGCTGTGGGGCTCGATCCCGGGACTCCAGGATCACGACCTGAGCTGAAGGCAGTCGCTTAAACAACTGAGCCATCCAGGCGCCCTTTAATGACACGATGTATTCTGTCTGTAACTTAAAAAAAATTCCTTGATTGATTGGAGAGCGGGAGCAGGAGGGAGAGAGGGAGAGGAAGAGAATTTTTTTTTTTTTTTTAAAGATTTTATTTATTTGACAGAGACACAGCGAGAGAGGGAACACAAGCAGCGGGGAGTGGGAGAGGGAGAAGCAGGCTTCCGGCAGGGCAGGGAGCTCGATGCGCGGCTGGATCCCAGGACCCTGGGATCATGACCTGAGTAGAAGGTAGACGCTTAACGACTGAGCCACCCAGGCGCCCCTGAATCTTTTTTTTTTTTTAATAGGTTTTATTTACTTATTTGACAGAGAGAGAAACACAGCAAGAGAAGGAACACAAGCAGGGGGAGTAAGAGGGGGAGAAGCAGGCTTCCCGCTGAGCAGGGAGCCCGATGCGGGGCTCGATCCCAGGAACCTGGGATCATGACAGAAGTCAAAGGCAGACGGTTAATGACTGAGCCACCCAGGCGCCCCGAAGAGAGAGAATCTTAAGCAGACTCCCAGTAGGCTCCCAGACCAGTGTGGAGCCCCCACTCGGGGATCTATCTCACAACCCTGAGATCATGACCTGAGCTGAAATCAGGAGTTGGACCTTAACTGACTGAGCCACCCAGGCGTCCCGTCCCTCCAAAAAATTCCTTTAAAGAGAGAGGGAGAAAACATCCTAAAAAAGAAAGAGAAAGAAAAAATCCTAGTCCCACTACCAAGAGAGAACCAATGATAACATTGGTTTTTTATTCTTTGCATATGTTTATTATATATTATATATTACTATTATATGTATATTCTGCCTTTAACATGCTTATATTTGTAGTATATAAATTATAGTTGTGTAGCTTGCTTTTTCCACTTACTACATTTCATGATACTTTTCATAATATTAAATATTCCTTAAACATAATTTTTAAAAAGATTTTATTTATTTACTTGACAGAGAGAGAGAGAGCAGGGGAGCTGCAGAGGGAGAGGGAGAAGCAGGCTCCCCACTGAGCAGGGAGCCCGATGCCGGGCTCTATCCCAGCATCCTGGGATCATTACCTGAGTCGAGGGCAGACGCTCAACCTGATAAGGGAAATCTGTGTTCTAAGGTGGCCAACCAAGCCAGCAAGGGAATCCCAGTCCCGCTGTCCTGGGCTTTCCCTCCTGCCCCACCTGCTAAGTGTGCGAAAGTACCAAGTATGCGGAAGTAGAAGTGTATAAATTACCCCCTTTGTTTGTGCTCGGGGCAGACCTTTGGAGATCACTCTCCTCTGCGCCCCCCAGCATTAAATAAACCCCCTGTCTTCCAAGATCTCCGAGTGCCATTTGGTTCTTCTGTCAGGTGATCCAGTCCAGGTTCTGTAACAAACCGACTGAGCCACCCAAGCACCCCTTCTTAAATGTAATTTTTAATGACTTTTTTTTGAGAGAGAGAGAGAGCAAGAGCGCTAACAGGGTGGGGAGGGTAGGAGCAGAGGGAAAAGGAGAGAGAGAATCTCATGGAGCCTGATGCGGGGCTCAGTCCCACAACCCTGAGATTGAGGCCTGGGCTGAAACCAAGAGTCTGTCACTCAAACAACTGAGCCACCCAGGTGCCCCTTTAATGAATTTTTTTAAAAGTAAACTCTATCTGCAAGTGGGGTTTGAACTCATGACCCCAAGATCAAGAGTTGCATGCTCTACCAACTGAGCCAGCCTGGCACCCCAAACATAATTTTTTAAAAGATTTTATTTATTTATTTGCGAGAGAGAGAGCATTCGCACCAGTGGGGAGGGGCAGAAGGGGAAGGAGAAAGAAATTGAAGCTGACTCCGCACTGAGCAGGGACTGTGAGATCATGACCTGAGATGAAACCAGGAGTTGGACACCCAACCGACTGAGCCACCCAGGTGCCCCCAAACATAATTTTTAATGGTTGCAGAATGCTTATATGTGATATAATTCATTCCTTGATCCCTACTGCTGGAAATTTAGGGTTTTCCTCCCAATTTTTCACTACAATACATCAAGATGAGATAAAACTCTAGCATACAGAGTACTGTATTTTATCCTGATTCATTCTTTTTTTTTTTTAAAGACTTAATTTATTTATTTGACAGAGAGAGACACAGTGAGAGAGGGAACACAAGCAGGAGGAGTGGGAGAGGGAGAAGCAGGCCTCCGGCGGAGCTGGGAGCCCAATGCAGGGCTGGATCCCAGGACCCTGGGATCATGACCTGAGCCGAAGGCAGACACGTAATGACTGAGCGACCCAGGCACCCCTATCCCTGATTGATTCTTTAGGTTAAATTTCTAGAAGCAAATTCATGAGTCGAAGGCTATGAGCAAATATATTTAAGACTCTTGATGCTAATTGTAAAAACTTTAAGAAGTTTATTTTTGAACATTATTGATGCTTGTCTTAGTCAGCTTAGGCTGCCATAACAAAATTCCATAGACAGGGTAGCCTAAACAACAGATATTTATTTTGTCAGCGTTCTGGAGCCTGGAAGTCTGAGATTAGGGTGCCAGCATGGTTGAGTTCTGGTGAGAGCTCTCTTCCTGGCTTGCAGATGGTCACCTTCTTGCTGTGTCTTTCCATGGCCAAGAACTAGCAAGTAAGCTCTCTGGAGTCTTTTCTTATAAGGGCACCAGTCCCATCATGAGGGCCCCACCCTCACATCTTCATCTAAACCTAATTACTTTCCAAAGGACCCAATTCCAAATACCATTACATTGGGGGTTAGGGCTTCAACACACAAATTTTGAGGGGATTTCAGTCCATAGCAATGTCTCTGATGGACTTAGTGCTGTGATTCAGGCAGGAGTACATAGCCTCTGATTCAGGCAGGAGTACAGAGCTGAATACTGCCAGGATCAAACAGGTGAGGAAGACAGAAATAAATATAAATAGCTCAGATAAGCAAAGAACCCTGAAAATAGTCTGACCAAGTCATTCCTAGACACAACTCTTCATGGCTCTCATTGTCCAGGTTGTGTTTGGACATACAGTGGGTCATATTTGGTCTGCTGAAATATATTGTTCAGTCCTCTGGGTTTAACAAAAAATTGAGTAAGTTGCTAAGCTTTAAAAATTGGGAGATTTTTGTAAAATCCCCCAATTGTGAATTATCTTAGAAAACAAGTAAGATAGGTTACTGAGCCTGCGTTCCTGGTGCCATCATTAGGACTGGGTAGCTGGCTTGTCTCTTCCAATTCTCAGTTCCCATAACAGTAACACATAGACCACTTGACTCATTTACATACTAGCTTGCTCTCTGTAGGAACCTGACTTTGAAGCCTCTGGACAGGGTCAAGATTCCTTAACATGGCATTCAAAGCCCTATGATGGTTCTGTGCCTTCCCTTTCACCTTTACTTGCTTCTATTCACTCTTGCTCAAACACACCCTTGCTCAAGGTCAAAGTGTAAGGTAGTGGCAGAGTGGGAATTAGAACCAAGGTTTCTCAACTCACCATCTCTTTTAACTACCTCATTTGGTTCTTCACTCATTAACTTGAGGTGTTTGGTTTGTTGGGTTTTTTATAAGACTAGGCCAAAGTGAGCCAGTTGGCAAAAAATCAAATGGAATGTAAAACAACAACAACAACAAAAACAAATGGAATGGAATGTTCAGAGGTGGAAATTTTGCTACCAGATGTGCAACATCACGAGCGTCTCACTCCCCCTGCTCACTCTGCTCCAGCTAGATCGGCTACTTTGCTTTGACCATGGGAAGCCACTCTTGTCTCAAAGCCTTTGCCTTTGCTCTTAAACTTCAGCTTGAAATGCTCTGTATCTTCATAGCTTATGTTATTATATTCTTTTCTTCATAAATTTTACTATTTATTTTTTAAAGTAGGCTCTATGCCCAACAAGGGGCTAACTCATCATCACAAGATCAAGAGTTGCATGATCTTCCACCTGAGCCAGCCAGGTCCCCCTGTTACTATATTCTTTAGTCCCGTATCTTATCAGGACACTCTATAAGGTGACAACTTTATCTGATCACACTACATAAAATAGTTCAATTTCAGCCATTTTATATCTCTTTACCCTGCTTTATTTTTCTTCCACCTAACATACAAACTTGTTTAATTTTTGCCTTTCTCACATTATGGAAACTCCAGGAAGGCAGGACTTTGGTTTTCTGTTGTATTCCAGCACCTAGCACAGTGCCTGGAACATAAGAGGCATTCAATAACTGTTTGTTTTAATAAATTAATGAATAAATAAATGAATTATACACTCCTAGAAGAATCCTACTATTTCACAGATCAGGTGATTTTCAGTTCATTGCATCTTTCACCCACAAGCTAAGTAATCTTTGTTTTTAGGACTACAGATACCAAGAAAGGTATTTATTTATTGGCTGGTTACTCCTAATGTCACTGGACAATGTGGGGAGAGAAAAGGATGAGCATGGGGATACAAATTAACACATTCCCTGGTATGTGGTGTGTAGCTGTTGGGCTCGCAAATGCTTTTCTCTCCATACCTGTCGATAAGGACCACCAGAAATAGTTTGCTTTCAGCTGGTGTGGTGGCTAATTTTTATGTATTGATTTGACTGGACAACAGGGTACCCAGATATTTGGCTAAACGTTATTTCTAGGTGAGGCTATGAGGGTGTTTCCAGATGAGATTAGCATTTACTCAATACACTGAGTCAAGTAGATTGCCCTCCCCCATATGAATGGGCACCATCTAATCCACGGAGGTCCCAAATAAAACAAAAAGGCAGAGAAAGGGAGAATTTTCTCTCTTTGTCCTGACTACTTAGGTGGGACATAGGTCTTCTGCACTTGGACTAAAACTTACACTATTGGTTTTCTTGATTCTCAGGCCTTTTTTTTTTTTTTTTTAAGATTTTATTTATTCATTTGAGACAGAGATACAGAGAGAGAGAGAGCATGAGCAGGGGGAGAGGCAGAAGCAGGCTCCCCGCTGAGCCAGGAGCCCGATGCGGGGCTCGATCCCAGGGCCCTGGGATCAAGACCTGAGCCGAAGGCAGATGCTCAACCATCTGAGCCACCCAGGTGCCCCGATTCTCAGGCCTTTGACCTCAGACTAATACTACATCACTAGCTTTTCTGGGTCTCCAGTTTGCAAATGGCAGATCATGGGACTTCTCAGCCTCCATAATCACTGAGCCAATTCTGTATAGCCTATACATGTTATTGGTTCTGTTTCGCTGGAGAACCTTGACTACTACCTGCAGCTGGTGAGTCCAGCAATAGACCGGCACTGTTCTGCCTCAGGAATGTATCAATTCTCCAACTCTATGTCAAAATTTGGTTCAAGGGAAATTGATCACTGTCTTAGTCCATTCAGGTTGCTATAACAAAGTACCACAGACCGTGTGGTTTACAAACAATAGAAATTTATTTCTCACAGTTCTGGGGGCTAGAAGTCCAAGATCAGACAGACAGCATGATTAGGTTCTGGTGAGATCCCTTTTCCAGGTTGCTGACTGCTGGACTTTTCATAGTATCCTCGCATGGCAGAAAGAGAGTGAGAGCTCTCTGGGGTCACTTTTATAAGGGCACTAATCCCATTCATGAGGGCTACATCCTCATGACGTAATCACTTTCCAAAGGCCCCACCTTGTAATACCATCACATTAGGGGTTGTAATTTCAACATATGAATTTTGAGGGGCACAAACATTCAGGCCATTATGATCACCTTTCCCTTCCACAAGATATCACACTGGTCCATTACATTGATGACATCATGCTAATGAGACCTAGTGAGCAAGAAGTAGCAACTGCTCTAGACTTATTTGTAAGACATCTGTGTGTCAGAGGGTGGGGAATAAATCTGGAAAAAATTCAAGGGCCTTCTACCTTTGTGAAATTTCCAGGGATCCAGTGATGTGGGGCATGCTGTGATATCCCTTCCAAAATGAAGGATAAATTGTTTTATCTGTCCCCTTCTACAATTAAAAGAGAGACATAACACTTAGTAGGACTTTTTGGAGTTTGGAGGCAATGCTCTTCATTTGAGTGTATTATTCTAACCTGTTTACTGAAAAACCTGAAAAGCTGCTAGTTATGGGCGGGGATCAGAGCAAGAGAGAAGTCCAGACTCCGATGCAGACTGCCCTGCAATTTGGGTCATACAATCCAGCAGATTCAATGGTGCCTAAAGTGTCAGTGATGTATGGGGAGGCTGTTTGGAATCTTTGGCAGGCCCATATAAGTGAATTGCAGCCTAGGCCCTTAGGATTTTGGAGCAAAACTCTGCTATCCTCTGCTGACAACTTCTCTCTTTTTGAGAAATAGCTCTTGGCCTGCTACTGGGCCTTAGTAGAAACTGAATGCTTAACCCTGGACCAACCAAATTACCATGATATCTGAGGTGCCCATTTGAACTGGGTGTTTTCTGACTCACCAAGGTATAAAGTTGGGCATACACAGCAGCACTTTATCATCAAATGGAAGTGGCACATTACATTACTTTCTCTTTCCCAGCCTACATCTGTGGCTTCACGTGGAATTCCCTGTAATCAGTTTGCAGAGAAAGAAACGACTCAGGCCGGGTTTGTAAACGGTTCTGTGCAGTATGCAAGCAGACCTGAAAGTAGACAGCTGTAGTAGACAGCTGTAGTAGACGGCGTAGTAGACAGCTGTAGTAGACGGCGTAGTAGACAGCTGTAGTAGACAGCTGTAGTAGACGGCGTAGTAGACAGCGTAGTAGACAGCTGTAGTAGACAGCGTAGTAGACAGCTGTAGTAGACAGCGTAGTAGACAGCGTAGTAGACAGCTGTAGTAGACAGCGTAGTAGACAGCTGTAGTAGACAGCGTAGTAGACAGCGTAGTAGACAGCTGTAGTAGACAGCGTAGTAGACAGCTGTAGTAGACAGCGTAGTAGACCGCGTAGTAGACAGCTGTAGTAGACCGCGTAGTAGACAGCTGTAGTAGACCGCGTAGTAGACAGCTGTAGTAGACGGCGTAGTAGACAGCTGTAGTAGACAGCTGTAGTAGACAGCGTAGTAGATAGCGTAGTAGACAGCTGTAGTAGACAGCGTAGTAGACAGCGTAGTAGACAGCTGTAGTAGACAGCTGTAGTAGACACCTGTAACCGCTTTCTTGGACATCGTGAAGGTCAGCAGTGAAGGAAAATCCTCCCAGTGGGCAGAAATGCAAGTATTGCTCCTGGTTGCACACTTTTTTTGGAAGAAGAAATATGGCTAGACATACAATTATATACTGCTTCATGGGCTATGGCCAATGGTTTGGCTGGATATAAGAGACTTGGAAGGAATATGATTGAAAAATTGATGACAAGAGAATTTGGGGAAGAGGTATGTAGATAGACCTCTCTAAATGGGCAAAAAATATGAAGATATTTGTGTCATATATGAATGCTCACCAAAGAGTGACCTCAGCAAAGGAAATGTTAATAATTAAGTGGACAGGATGACCTATTATGTGGATACCAGTCAACCTTTTTCTCCAGCCACCCCTGTCATCACCTAATGGGCTCATCCACAAAGTGGCCATGGTAGCAAGGAGGTTATGCCTGGTCTCAGCAATATGGACTTCCACTCCCCAAGGCCAGCCTGGCTATAGCTACTGCTGCGTGCCAAATCTGCCAGGAGTAATGATCAACAAGACCTCCTGATATGGGGGCGCCTGGGTGGCTCAGTCGTTAAGCGCCTGCCTTCGGCTCAGGTCATGATCCCAGGTCCTGGGATCGAGCCCCACATCGGGCTCCCTGCTCCATGGGAAGCCTGCTTCTCCCTCTCCCACTCCCCCTGCTTGTGTTCCCTCTCTTGCTGTGTCTCTCTCTGTCAAATAAATAAATAAATCTTTAAAAAAAAAATTAAATAAAATTTAAAAAAAGACCTCCTGATATGACACCATTCCCTGGAGTGATTACCTACTGATGGTAGGTTGGTTACATTGGTTGGTTACATTGGACCCCTTCTATCATGGAAGGAGAAGTGTTTGATTCTCACTGGAATAGACACCCTGGATAACAAAGTTATCTTCCTTACATGCAATGCTTTTGCCAAAACCATCATCCATGGGCTTACAGAATGTGTTATGTACCATTATAATATTCCACACAGCGTTGCTTCTGGTCAAGGAGCTCACTTGACGGTAAATGAAGTGTAGCGATGGGCCCATGCTTATGGAGTTCACTGGTTTTACCATGTTCCCTACCATCCTGGAGCGGTTGGCTTGATATGACAGTGGAATGGCCTTTTGAAGACTCAGTGCTAGCTGGGTGGCAATACCTTGCAGGGCTGGGGCAAGGTTCTTCCAAAAGCTGTATATGCTCTGAGTCAGCATCCCGTATATGGTGATGCTTCTCCCATAGCTAGGATTCACAGGTCTAGGAATCAAGGGGTGGAAATGGGAATGACACCACTCACTATATTACCCCTAGTGCCCCACTAGCAAAATTTTGCTT